>NC_142874.1:126078439-128578439 GCF_051225735.1 Oryctolagus cuniculus
ATTTTTCTGCATATGGAGATCCAATTTTCTAAGCACCATTTTTTGAAGAGACTGTTCTTTCTCCAGGCACTAATTTTAGCTCCTTTGTCAAAAATCAGTTGGTTGTAGTTGTGTGGATAGATTTCTGAAGTTTCTATCCTGTTCTATTAGTCTAAACATATGTTTTTGTGCCAGTACCAAGCTGTTTTGAATATAACTGCTTTGTAGTATATGCTGCCTAAAAGAAACACATCACACTAACAAAGATACACCCAGACTGAAAGTTAATCCATACTAACAGAAAACAGAATAGGGCAGTTGTAGCCATCCTAATATCAAACAAAATAAACTTTAACAAAAACTGCTAAATGAGATAAAGGAAGGCACTATGTAATGATAATGAATAAGGGATCAATTCAACAGGAAATATGACAATAATAAATTTATATGCACTCAATTACACGGTGCCTCGATATTTAAAATAAGTGTTAATGGATCTAAAATGAGATATAGGATACGATACAATAGTAATGGGGGACTGCAAAACCCCACTTTCAATAATGGACAGATCTAGACAGCAAATCAGCAGAGTAACAACAGAGCTGATTGACACTATTGCCCAAATGAATCTAAATGATATGTAAAGAACTTCTTATCCCACAGTTGCAGAACACACATTCTTCTCATCAGTACATGGAACTTTCTCTAGGATAGACCATATGCTAGGTGATAAAGCAAGTTTCAGCAAATTAAAAAAAAATCAAAATCATATCATGCATCTTCTCTGAGCACAAAGAAATGAAACTGGAAACCAAAAACTCAGGAATCTCTAGATAGTATGCAAACACATGGAGACTAAACAACATGCTCCTGAATGAACAGTGGGTCAAATCAAAAGAGAAATCAAAAAAATTTCTGGAATGAAGACAACAATATAACATAGTAAAAGTATGGAATACAATAAAAGCAGTGTTAAGATGGAAATTCATAACACCTGGTACCTAGTCAAGAAATTGGAAAGGCACCAAAAAATGAGCCATCAATGCATCTCAATGACATAGAAAAACAACAACAATCCAAACCCAAAATTAGTAAGAAAGAAATAATTAAAATTAGAGATGAAATAAATAAAATCAATACCAAAGATTAATAACAAAATATCAGTGAAATGAATAACTGGTTTTTTGAAAAAATATACAAAATTTATATACCATTGACCCAACTACCCAAAAAAAGAAGAAGAAAAATCAATAAAATTAGAGATGAAAAAGTGAATGTAACACAAATAAATAAAAAGAATCATCAGATATTACTACAAAGAGATGAATACTAACACATTGGGAAACCTAGAAGAAATGAATAGATTCCTGTACACATACAATCTATCAAAATTGAGTCATGAAGATCTAGAAAACCTAAACATACCAATAACCAAGACAGAGATTGAATCAGTAAAAAAGACCCTCCCAAGAAAGAAAAGCTCAGGACCAGACAGCTTCACTGCTGAATTCTACCAGACACTTAAAGAACTAATTCCATTTCTTTTCATGCTATTCAAAACAAGCAAAAGGGAGAGAATCCTCCTAAACTTTTTCTATGAAGCCAAGGTCACCCTAATTCCTAAGCCAGAAAAAGATACAACAGAGAAAAAGAACTATAGACCAATACCCCTGATCATCAATAAAAATATTTTTTAAAAATCTTACTTCTGAGTGAGTGTTTGGTGCAGTAGTTTGAGAAGCCTTCATTCCATATCAGATTTCCTGGATTTGAGTTCCAACTCAGCTCTGGATTTCAGCTTACTGCTAAATGCATAGTCAGGGAGGTATCAGGTCAGATGGCTAAGTAGTTGGATCTTTGCCATCTATCTCAGCTCCAGATAAAGTTCTTGACTCCTGGGTTGTCCTGGCCTAGCTGGGGGCTTATGCGGGCATTGGGGGAGTAAACCAGCAGATGGAAGGTTACCTTCTGTCCCTAGGCCACTCTCTGTCTCCCTACCATTCAAATAAATAAACAAAAGTTTTAAAACTACCCTAACTTCTTCAATGTTATAAGACTTTTTGACTTTGGGAATAAAAGTTTAAATAAAAATCTGGTGTTTTATTATATATAGTCATATTTTTATAGTTAGAATCAAAGTATCTATTTCATCTATAATTGTCTCTAACAGACAACTTTTCAGCAACTTTCTGGATTGTCTTTCTATGTCCTATTTCTAGTTTTCCCTTGTATTTCCCCACCACGAGAGTATTTTAGAAGCCAAGTAAAAATCACAGAATCTCATTGATTATGATTCTCTGTGTATTTTCCTGTGGGGAAAAAAAATCCCACAATCTAATCATGTAGTGGAAGTGCCTTTCATGAAGTATAATCTTTCCTTTAATGCCAGCACCATGATCCTCTCACTGTCTGCTGATTTACACATACCATATAACAGAGTTTGTGACCTAATTATTTAATTAAAAGAACACTATCTATGTGACGTCTATATTTTGCACAAGCTGTTTCTTCTATCTAGGATCCACTTTTTCATATTTTCCACCTGCCTATCCTTTATTCATTATTCAAGTCTCAACTCACATACTACCCCTTCCATGTGGCCTTCACTCTCTTCCCCAGTGGACTTAGGTGCCACTTCTGAGATTTGAAACAACTTCAATGCAGTTTCTTGGTGATAGAAATCTGTTTTCTACAAAACATTTTAACTTTCAGTTACTTTAATCTGTGAATGTCTCATAATATTATAACATTAATGATGAACAATTTTGCTGAAATTCACTCAATTTCAGGTCATCCAAAAACCAAGGCTTTCATAACTCATGGTGGAACCAATGGCGTCTACGAGGCAATACACCATGGTGTCCCTATGGTGGGCCTTCCTTTGTTTGGGGATCAGTTTGATAACATTGTTCACATGGAGGCCAAGGGAGCAGCTATTAAATTGGACATAATCACAATGTCAAGTTCAGATTTGCTCAATGCTTTGGACACCGTCATTTATGATCCTTCGTGAGTATAACATTTTTTAAGTTGGTAGTATTTATAGATGGAATTCTCTTGTCAGCCTTGAGTATGAGTATCATCTGTTCTTTTAAGTTTAATTTTGAGAAAAGTAAAATGACTTAACCATTGTAAAATGTGCTTTAGCTTTCACCCAGTTATTTCAAAGCTGTAAATCAATACCATAGATTCACTGCATGATTAATAATGGGTAAAACAATATTCTACACAAATATTTGAAAATATTATAAATTAAAGACTGCAGTTTTGTGCATGACAAAATCTTCAGAAGAAAAGAATAATGAAATTAAAGAAATGAAATAGTATTTTTAAATTCAACACCCAAGCTTTCTGAAACTATATGACTTTTTGTTCAATAATTGATTTTTATTTTAGCATTATTTTAAAAATATTTTTGAGATATATTTGCATATCATGATATTTAAAGTCTAAATTTCAAATGAATCTAATACATTTGTAAGGTTAAGAAACTCTCATCAAAATAGAGTGTTGGAGCTTTTTTTGTCACACCAAAATTATACCTGATACGTCCTAAAGTAAATTTTGCCTTAACCCCAAGTCCTGTGCAACCAGTAATTTACTTACTGTTTCTATGAAACACCCTATTCTGGAGATTTCCTCTCAATGGAATCCTACGATGTACTCGCCTCTTTCTGTCATCATGCAGTTGCAACTTGCTTCTTTCTGTTAGCATGATTTCACTTAGAATAATATATCTTTACTTTATCTAGCTTATCAATGTATTATTAGGTTGTTTCTGTTTAATGTTGATTAATGTTCTTTGGTATGAATATACCACATTTTATAGATCCATTTATAAGATTAGGGATATTTTGGTTGTTTCAAATTTTGGCTGTAATAAAAATGGCAATACATGCCTTTTTGTATAAACATATGTTTTTATTGCCTTTGAGCAGTTCCTCAGAGTGGAATCACCACACTTTATACAAATTTCATGTTAATGGGAATGTTTCAAAATATTTTCCATAGTAGTTACAGCATTTAAATTACTACTTCCAGTTCCTTCACAACATTGCTAAAATTGTTATTATCTTTGTTTTGTATTATAGCCAATTTATTGGATGTGATGTGATATCTCATTTAGCTCTTGATTTCCATTTCTTTTTTTGGTTCAAGACAATAATTTTCCATGTGCTTTGTATTACTTCAGATTTTTTGGATAAATGATTATTCCAATCATGATCATGTCCAGGGGTTAATGTACATGGTCATGTGCAGGTCCTTCTAAATGACCACGACCGCTTTTCTTGTATGTTGCTTCTTATCTTTCCTTGAATTCTAAGAATTATTTTTATATAATAGATACAAATCCCTTACCAGAATATGATTTGATAATATCTCTCACACTGGATGGTTAATCTATCACTTTCTTGAAGGTGTCTTTTGTAGTACAGAATTATATAGTGTTAATACAATCATCTTAGGTAATCAAATTTTCAACATCTAAAGCAAATGATGTTACATAATATGTGTTCCCTCGCATAGCTACTATCAATTCAGCATCTATCACTGTTATCAATATTGATATTATGTGAATAAAGAATCACCTGTATCACTTGTAGTTAAAAATGTGTTACCAATATGAAAAGGCAATAAAACTTCATGATAAAAATGCCTTATGAGGCGACAAGGGGGTCAGGCACTGTGACATGGTGTGTTAAGCCTCCATTTAACCGACCACCAGGTAAAGTACCAGCTGCTCTGCTTCCAGTCTAGCTTTTTGCTAGTGTACCTGGAGAAGCAACACATGATAATCCAAATACTTCATTTCCTGATACTCATTTTGGAGAACTGCATGGAATTCCTGGCTCCTGGCTTCAACATGACACAGCCCTGGCCATTGGAGGTATTAGGGGAGTGAACAAGCAGATGGAAGATCTCTCTCTGTCTCTATCCTTCTCTCTCTCTGCCACTCTACCTTTCAAATAAATAAATAAGTATATTTAAAAGGGCACAAGAAATAATAGAAAGACAATATAATTCAGGATAAAAATAACTAGAAGAAAATATAAATAAACATGGAAGATTTAAATATTAATATATCAGAACTTACATTGGATACGAAGAGAAAGATCATTTAAAGACTAAGATGTCAAACTGAATGTTATATACTGACTATATCCACTTTACAAGACATGTTAATATAAATAAACAAGAGGGTGCATGTATAAAGGTAGAAAAATCTATTTACCTGGTAACCATTGTAAGCTGTTGGAATTATGTTTATATTAGACATAGTAGACAAAAATCAATGCTAAAAATAAAGAGAAACACTTCAGAATGTTAACTAGTAAATCTTGAAATAATGCAAATCTCAATTCATATACAGCTATTTCGCAAAGTATCAAAATAACAAAAGTAAACTGACATAAAAATATTCTGAATATTTGTATTTTTTATGTCAGTTTACTTTTGTTATAAATATTCAGAACCATAGTTACAGTTTGAAGATGTTGTATATAACTCTCAGTAACAGAAAATATTTTTTTTTTTAAAAATGAATCAATAAAGGTTTGGGAGCCAGCATTGTGGTGCTATGTTCATGTCCCAACTGCTTCACTTCACATTCAGCTCCCTGCTAATGGCCTTGGAAAAGTAGTGGAATATGGCCCAAGTACTCCCACCCTTGTGGGAGACCAAGATGAAGCTACTAGCTGCTAACTTCAGCGTGGTTCAGCCCTGTCTATTGTGGCCATCTAGGGAGAGAACCAGCAGATGGAAGATACAGATACTTTCTCTCTCTCTCTCTCTCTCTCTCTCTCTTTCTCTACCCACCCTGCCCTGTAACTCTGACTTTGAAATAAATAAGCTTTTTAAAAGATCTTAAGACCATAATTATTAAAAGTAACCAACGTGAGCTACACATACCCCCAAACACAAGTGCAAAGGGGGTTCAAAATATTCACGGAAAATTCACATTGTCTATTAATTCCATTTTTCCAAAAACATTTAGTAATTTTTTGCTTATTTATTTGAAAGGTAGAGTTAAAGGGAGATAGGAAGAGACAGAGAGAAAGAGATTTTCCATTTGTTGGTTTACTCCCCAAAGGCCACAATGGCCAGGGCTGGGACAGGCTGAAGCCAAGAGCCAGGAGCTCTTTTAGGTCTCCACAAGGTTTGCAAGGCCCAAGTACTTGGGTGATGATTTTCTGCTTTCCCAGATACATTAGCAGCAAGCTGAACTTGAAGTAGAGCAGCTAGGACATGAACTAGAGCCCATATGGAATACCAGTGTTGCAGGCAGTGGCTAAACCTGCTATGCCACAACACCAGCCTCCCCAAAACATTTTGAAGTCTTGTCATACATAATGAAATCAAATATAAGGTAGTTCTGGACCATTTTTTTTTTTAATTCAGTCCATGTGGAATATTTAAGACTTTTTTTTTTTTTTTTTTTGACAGGCAGAGTTAGTGAGAGAGAGAGAGACAGAGAGAAAGGTCTTCCTTTTTCAATTGGTTCACACCCCCAAGTGGCTGCTATGGCTGGCCCGTTGTGGCCGGCATGCTGCGCTGATCCGAAGCCAGGAGCCAGGTGCTTCTTCCTGGTCTCCCATGCAGGTGCAGGGCCCAAGGACCTGGGGCAAACTCCACTGCACTCCCGGGCCACAGCAAAGAGCTGGACTGGAAGAGGAGCAACTGGGACAGAATCCGGTGCCCCAACTGAGACTAGAACCCAGTGTGCCAGTACCACAGGCGGAGGATTAGCCTAGTGAGCTGCGGCGCCGGCCATAAGACATTCTTAAAAAATATGCATTACAAAACATTATGCATGGATTTCAATTTTTTTCACTAAAGTAAGATCCTTGAATTTCATTTTCCATGATCATTTTAAAAGATTCTCATGTATACTTACTTAAAGATACATACACACACACACACACACACACACACAGATGTATATTTATATATACATAAACACACATACATATCAAAATTGAAAACATATTTTTCAAGAGTATGTGGAATAAATACTGAAATTAATCATATGCTGAGCCATAACCAAGATGCAGAAAATTTGAAAAGATTCAAATATAAAAGGGTATGGGGTAGATCTTTAGCACAGCATGTCTGCATCCTATGTGAGTTCAACTCGCCACTCTACTTCTGAATCTAGCCTTCTACTAATGCATACCCTTGGAGGCAGCAAGTGATAGCTTAAGTGTTGAATCCCCTTACAACAATGGAGGAGACCTGGATTGAGACCCAGTCTCCTGACTTCCACCTGGCCCAGGTTGGGCTGTTACAAGCATTTGCAAAGTGATACAGCAGATGGAAGATCTGTCTTCCCCATGTCTGTCTGTCTGTCTGTCTCTCTGTCTCTAACTGACTTTCAAATAAAATTAAAATAAATAAGTAAATAATTTTAAGAAAGCATGTATTGTAGAAAATATTTGATAAAGAAAGTAAAAGTCTTTAAATTTTGAAAATTAAACAATGCACTTCAAATAACTAAAAGTTAAAAAAAAAGTCTTGATTAAACATGAATCTTTCTATCAGGAAGTCGACACTGAGGTATATACCCAACAGAAATATATAAATATGTAAAACTCAAGATACATACAAAATGGGTATAACAGCATTAAAAGTAATGTTGAAACACTAACAACCAAAACATCTATCAATCACTGAATCAAAACATAATCATGGCGTTAAACACAATGGACTATTACACAACAATGCAATTAACTAACAATGTCCACACAAAAGACACAAATGAATGCATATTATAGGATTCCAGTGTATTACCAAGCAGAATTTATCTATGGTGCAGAAATCAGGATGGTAATTACTTTGGGGAAGGAGGTAGTACTTACAGAGTCCACAAGGAGGCAGTGCTTCTACCCAGATGTGCCTGTGTTATCTGATTAGTAAGCACACCGATCTCTTCCCTTCACCATAGTCATCAAGCCAATTATGAAGTTGCCAGCAGTTCACTTAGGACATCTGGATTCTTTTATGTTTGTCCAACATAAAGTTAATTTATATAAATACTTGTATAACATATTTTAAAAACCTAGGGTGAATGACAAAAAATAACAAAAAGCAACAGGAGAGGTACCTTCAGCTACTATATTATTTGGCCAGGGACAAGCTTCTCAGAGAGAAAGTATTTATGCCAACATATCAATTAAGAGGTAAAAACACACCTTGTGGACAACAAGAGGAAAATTATCCAGGGGAGGACTTGGAACAGTAAGTTTACAGGTGTTCATAGAGAAAATACTTCTCGGCTTCAAAAGAAAACTACAAGGCAGTTGTGTCTAGAAAAGAGTGTGCATAGGGCAAGCAATAGAAGAGGACATTTTATAATGTGTCACCTTGCAGAGATTAATAATTCAAAGAACAGTTTTTGATTTTATTCTAAATCTAATGAGAAGCAAAATAGAAATGGTAATAGGAAAATATCTTGACCCAACACATTATATTTAATTTTATTATTTTTAAAAGGATTTATTTATTTGAAAGGCAAAATTACAGAGAGAAAGGGAGGAATGAGAGATTACAGAGAGAGAGAGAGAGAGAGAGAGAGAGAGAGAATCTTCTATCACTGGTTCACTTCCCAAATGGCCACAATAGCCAGAGCAGGAATTGTCTAATGCCAGAAGCCAGAAACCAGAAGCCAGAAGCTTCTTCAAGGTCTTCCACGGGTGTGCAGTGGCCCCAGGACATGGGCCATCCTCCAGTGCTTTCCCAAGTGCATTAGCAGGGAGCTGGATTGGAAGTGGAGCCACCGGGACTCAAACTGGTGTCTATGGGATGCTGATGCTGCAGGCTGGTGCTTTAACCTACTGTGTCACACAATGCTGGTGCTCCTTTAAAAGCTTTAAGACAATAGTTCTCAGAATGCATTTCCACTATCTCATTTAGATTCTTTACCTTTTTTCTCTGCTGGGAAAGGTTTCTTTTACTTGGGATTTTCCATTTTCACTTTGAAAAATCTATGTCAATTCTAAGATGATCCAAACAAAAAAATACCTCTTCTACAGCTATAATATAGCACTCGTTTTGAGTCAACTTTATGAGACTTTGCAACAACCTGTCATAGAATGATGTTCGTTGCCAAATTAACTTCCTTTCAATGTTGCTATCTTTATGTTTTTTCCTTTAGATATAAAGAGAATGCTATGAGATTATCAAGAATTCACCATGATCAGCCCACGAAGCCCCTGGATCGAGCAGTCTTCTGGATCGAGTACGTCATGCGCCACAAAGGAGCCAAACACCTTCGGGTTGCAGCTCACGACCTCACCTGGTACCAGTACTACTGTCTGGATGTGATTGGGTTCCTGCTGGTCTGTGTGGCCACTGCAATGTTCATCATCATAAAATGCTGTCTGTTTTGTTACTGGAAATTCGTTAAAACTGTTAAAAAGAGCAAAAGAGAGTAGTTGTATGTTGGCCTGAAACTGAGAGGCCTGATAGATGGAAGGTCTCCAGTTTAATTCAACAAAGTGAGGATAAGATGCAAGTTTACCTTCTTCCTGTGATGAACTGTTTTCAACCTACTTGGAGAAACCAAAATTTGTTTTCCAAGGTTTTATAAAACCTCTTTAAGAGTTGGAAATAAAAAAAAAATGACCTAAATGAATGATCTCTGTGAGTGAGATCCCAATGGAAAGAACAGGTCTTCAAAGAAGGAGGTACCTTTCTCTGAAGGGAGGAGAGAACTTCCACTCTGACTACGACCTTGTCTAAATATGATCAGAGTCGGTGAACTCAAAAGGCTTCCATAGCCTTGGCAACTCATGACAAGAGCCTAGGGTGATTACTGATGCCATAAACAAGAGTGTCAATTTGTTAAGTCAACAACAGGAGTCACTATGCACTTACTCCTCATGTAGGATCTCTGTCCTTAATGTGCTGTACATTGTGATATAATGCTATAACTAGTACTCAAACAGTATTTTTCACTTTGTTTCTATGTGGGTGCAAACTGTTGAAATCTTTACTTAATATATGCTAAACTGATCTTCTGTATATAAAGAGAATTGAAAATGAATCTTGATGTGAATGGAAGGGGAGAGGGAGCAGGAAAGGGGAGGGTTGCGGGTGGGAGGGAAGTTATGGGGGGGGAGCCATTGTAATCCATAAGCTGTACTTTGGAAATTTATATTCATTAAATAAAAGTTAAAAATAATAATAAAAAAAAGAGTTGGAAATAGTTCAAACCAAAAATACATTTACAAAAAAAAAAAAAACAGGAAAAACAATAAAAATAAAACTGCTTGTATGCATATTGAAATTATGATTGAAATTTACAATTTGGGGGCCGGCGCTGTGGTGTAGCAGGTAAAGCCGCAGCCTGCAGTGCCAACATCCCATGTGGGTGCCAATTCGAGGCCCGTCTACTCCACTTCTGATTCAGCTCTCTGCTATGGCCTGGGAAAGCATTAGAAGATGGACCAAGTCCATCTTCACCCACATGGAAAGATCTAGAGGAAGCTCCTGGCTCCTGGCTTCAGATCAGAACAACTCCAGCCATTGCGGCCAATTAGGAAGTGTGTTTGGGTGGAAGACCTCTCTCTCTCTCTGCCTCTGTGTAACTCTGACTTTCAAATAAATAAATAAATATTTTTTAAAAATTTGCAATTTATGTTTAAAAATCACTGAGCTTAACTATGTTTCACAAGTTCTACAGAGACCCCAGAGTTTTAAGAAATCTACACTTGGGGCTGGTGCTGTGGCAAAGCAGGTAAAGCCACTGCCTGCAGCACTGGCTTCCCATATGGGTACCGCTGCGAGATCTGGCTGCTCCACTTCTGATCCAGCTCCCTGCTAGTATTCTCAGAAGTAACTGCTCTTGACTCCTGGCTTCAGTATGGCTCAACCCTGGCTGTTGCAGCCATTTCGGGAGTGAACTAGCGGTGGAAGATTCTCTCTCTCTCTCTCTGTCTCTGTCTCTGTCTCTCTGTCTCTGTAACTCTGCCGTTCAAATAAATAAATAAATTGCAAGAAAAAAAGAAAATATCAGAAGTAAAAAGTACATTTAGAAGCTGGTGTTTTGGTTTAGTAGGTTAAGCCACCACCTGTGATGCAGGCATCACATATGGGTGCCCAGTTCATATTTTGGGTGTTCTACTTCCATTCCAGCTCCCTGTAAATGTGCCTAGGAAAGCAGCAGAAGTTAGTCCAAGAACTTTGGCCCCTGATAGCCATGTGGAAGACCCAGATGAAGTTCCTGGTTCCTGGCTTCAGCCTGGCTCAGCTCTGACCGTTATCGCCATCTGGAGAGTGAAACATTGAAAGGGAGATCAATGTTACTCTGTCACTTCCTCTCTCTCTGTAACTCTGACTTTCAGATAAATAAATAAATAAATAAATAATCTTTTTAAGAGTGCATGGAAGGTATAGGCATTTGGCACAGAGGTGATGCTGCTTGCAAGGCACACTTCCCACATTCAAGTGCCTGGGATGTGAGTGCCAATTCTGCTTCCCAGCCAGAGTTACAGTTAATGCCTTCTCGGGGGACCATTGGGTGATGGCTCATGTGCGTTGTCCTTGGCACCCATGTGGAGAATAAGACTGCTTTTCAAGCTCTTGGCTTTGCACTTGGCATTTGGAAGATGTAACAGTGAATGGAAAGTCTCTGCTTGTGTTTGTTCCC
The DNA here is from genome assembly GCF_051225735.1 of Oryctolagus cuniculus. Taxonomy (NCBI): domain Eukaryota; kingdom Metazoa; phylum Chordata; class Mammalia; order Lagomorpha; family Leporidae; genus Oryctolagus; species Oryctolagus cuniculus. The sequence continues at coordinate 126,090,066 of NC_142874.1, forward strand.
TTTTTCTATCTTCCTTTCAAATAAAATGAAAATAAGTGACTAAAAATTAAAAGTTAAAACATGCATTTAATCCACTTGTCCTACTGAACATACTAGATTATCAAAGAATGCACTGTAGGGTATCCATTCTTTCCCCTCATGATCAAAGGTCTGGGTGGGACCTGCAGTTTCCCAATCTGTGCTTAACCACTAATTTGCTCCACTAACTTTTAAACTTCGTAATTAATGAAAACAGTATATCAAAGGTAAACATTATAGAGACACAAAGATTAAACATTAAAATACTTTTCTTGGGGCCGGTGCCATGGCACAGCAGGTTAACTCCCTGGACTGAAGGACCGGCATCCCATACGGGCACCAGTTCTAGTCCTGGCTGCTCCACTTCCAATCTAGCTCTCTGCTATGGCCTGGGAAAGCAGTAGAAGATGGCCCAAGTCCTTGGGGCCCTTGCACCCATGTGGGAGACCTGGAGGAAGCTTCTGGCTCCTGGCTTCGGATCAGCACAGCTCCGGCCGTTGTGACCAATTGGGGAGTGAACGAGTGGATAGAAGACCTCTCTCTCTCTCTCTCTCTCTCTCTCTCTCTCTGCCTCTCCTCTCTCTGTGTAACTCTGACTTTCAAGTAAAATAAATACATCTTTTTTAAAAAACTTTTCTTTTTAATTAAGTATATGCCTCTAGACTGTTACTCTATGCTTTTACAAGTCTATAAATCTTTTATTTTTCCAAAGAATTTTTTTTTAATCTCTGGATTTTTTTTCTGAGACAGGCATCCAACTTTTTCCCTATAATCTACCTGTTTTCTGTAACATTTGTATAACTTGTAATATTCAATGGATGTGTGTCCATTTACAGGTAGCTGTTTATATTCTAGAGGAAACATCCCCTACATAAATATGTGCATGTGCTGATATATCTACATGACAAATTCCGAGAAGTATAATTGCAGGGTAAAATAGTATGTTCCAAGTTTATTTTAAAATATGGTTCCAAATTATACATCTTCAGAAATAATTTCATATTTTTCTGTTAAACATCTGGAAAAATTATTTGTTGACTTGATTTCCACTTCTTTAAGCATCAGTGACTTCCACATATTTTATATACTGGGATGGGCATTGTGACACAGTAGGCTGAGCCACTGCTTGGAATGCTGGTATCCCATATTGCAGTGCCTAGGACTGAGTCCCACCTCTGCCTTTGCATCCAGCTTCCTCCTTATGCACCTGGGAGGCAATAGAAGATGGCTCAGGTACATTGGTCCAGGCCATCTACATATAATGAGGCTTTAAAGGGTCCTGACACTGACTCACTTGAATGGAAAGGAAAACAATGAATTCTTTGAAAAGATTAAGGCTCTACTGACAAAGGATCCTGCAATAGAAATCTACAATCTAGACAAGCCCTTCATTGTAATGGACCTGGGTCTACACACCCAAAAATCAGGCAAACTTTCACAACCAGAGGCCTACCCTTCCAAACAACTGGATTCAGTGGTCACAGAAAGGCCTGAACGCTGAAGAGCAATTACTACTACTGCACTGGTGGAGGAAAGCACCAATTTAACATTGGGCCAGACACTTGAAGTTCAAACTCTACACCAGATACAATGTGCTCTAGAAATTAAAGGACAATAGTGGCTAACCAGAGGACACATTACTACACACCAAGCTCTTCTTTAGACTCACCTGAGATAACAATGGAAGTCTGCCAGGTTCTCAATCCACTTACTATCCACCCCTTGGAAGCTACTGAAAAACTAGTTTACTCTTACATAGAGACCAGAGAGGATGTCTATTCCAATAGGCCTGATCTATGAGATGAAAACCCAGGTGTTGAATGGTTCACCCATGGCAGCAACTACCTTAAGGAAGGAGTAGTAAGGCAAGGTATGCCAGAGTGGCTCTCTCTCAAATGGTAGAAGCCCAGGCATTGCCACTCAACATTTTGTCTCAGAAGGCTGAAATTATTGCTCTGACTAGAGCCATATATACGGGAAAATACCAAAGAGTCAATATGTACATATACTTTAAATATGCTTTCCTGTGCTACACACATATGATGATATTCAAAAAGAAACTCTGACTACAAAGAATTCTTCCATTAAACATAGTAGAGATTGTACCTGTCTTCCAGGAAATTTTGGAGCCTCCACAAGTGGCTGCTGTTCACTGCAGGATGACCAAAAGGGAAACAGCTACATCATTGAAGGAATACACCTGTAGGTAGAGTTGCAAAGTAGGCTGCTATTCAGAAGGTTTTGGAAATGGTTCTAATACCACAGTCTATAGAGCTGGCTAAAAATCCCTACTATGCTATGTCTGAGATATAATGGACCCAGAAAAGAGGTTACACTAAAGATTTCAATGGGTTTTGGATTTTAAGGCATTAGACTATGCTCCTTATTGAAAGGAGGAAGGAAATGTGTGACTTTATCCTTCTGGGAACTGGGGCCAAAACTCAAATGGTCTCTTGTGTCATTAGCATGAAAGTGATACCTATTGTTAAAAGGGAAGTAACCTCATCTACAAAATAATTCTGGTGGCCACACCAAACTAACTTATACTAACAGCTACACTAATACAGGACACTAACCTGGTGAAGATTAGCAGATAGACTTTTACTAGCATGCCCCCAACAAATAGTTACAGATACCTATCACTCTTCATTGATACTTCCATAGGATGTACAGCAGCATATCCAACCCTAACAGTAAAATCACAAAAAGAAAATCTAAAGTACTGCTAAAGGAAATAATCCTATGTTTTGGGTCCCCAAATGATCTCCAAAGTGATAGTACGGACCCTATTTTTTCTACACTGTAACTCAACAAATCGCCAGCTTGAGGAATTTCTTACCATTTATATGCCTCCCAGAGATCCTAATCTTCAGTTAAAGTTGATAAGGTAATCATAATCTTAAAAGGATTGTAGCCAAGTTTTGCCCAGAGACCTCAGGATTATGGCTCAAACCATTATGTATTGCACTTCCTAGGATGAGAATGGCACCAAAAGCTACTGTTGAGCTTAGCCCTTTTGAAATGTTGTATGGGAAACACATTCTCAACTCTGACATCTCTTTGATTGAGGTATCCGAGATAAATAAAACAAATTATCAATTTAGGTCTGGGGAAAGAGGCTCTGAAAAATATGACAGTTAGATCATCCAAGTGCCAGATCCCAAAAACCACCAACAGCTGATCTCCTCAACAGATATATTTTTCTTAAAAGCTTGGAGAGAACAATCTCCTTCACCAATTCAGACTAAATGGAATGGACCCTATCAGGTGTCGCTTAGCACTCTTCTGCACCTAAATTACTGGGAATTTCTAGCCAGATATGTCTATCAAGAATTAAACTTCTACCCTTTGAGTCTCTAGAGGTACACACAGAGGATAATTTTGCCTACTCTGTGAGCCAATTGAGAACCTCAAGTACCTCTTCAATTAATTTTTTTTTTCTTTTGTTATACACTTCTCCTTAGGGAGTAATATTAAGGTTGTTGCATTTTCTAGCATGTATGTTTTACCCACCTCTTTCCATCGTTCTCTCAGGAAGCTTCTGTTGGAAAGAAAACCCTTGAAAGCTCTTCTAATACAAAGGTAGGAAATTTTGCTATGTTCCATGAAGTTGTTTAAGGAACCTGTAGGTTTTCTTGGGCAGCTTATCCCAGGTGATTGGCCAGGTTCTACACAAATTACACAAGTTTGTGAATTCCGTAGCTGAAATGCTCATGGATAACCAACTAGCCATAGAATATCTACTGATAGAATAAGGTAGAGTATGTGCAGTGACAAATGGAGTCTACTGCATTTACTTTAACCATAATGTCCCTGTGGAAAGAAATAGCACAAGGATTTACATTCAAACCAGATGGCTCTATGATTTTTGTGAGGGAATCCTATAAGCTTCCATCATCAGTGAAGCAGTAGGAAGCACTTTCCCTTTTCTCACATGCACCTTGATCTTGTTTTTTCTTTTCCCAATAGTACTTATCTTTCTCACAGAAATGTTGATCATGGGTCTGATACTGCGGCATAGTAGGTTAAGCCTCTGCCTGTAGTGCCAGCATCCCATGTGGGTGCCAGTTCCAGCCTGGCTTCTTCACTTCCAATCCAGCTCACTGCTTATGTCCTGGGAAAGCAGCAAAATATGGCCCAAGTGCTTGGGCCCCTGTAACCCATATGGGAGACTCAGAAGAATCTCCTGGCTCCTGACTTTGGATCAGCCCAGCTCTAGCCATGTGGTCACTGGTGAGTGATCCAGCAGATGGAAGACCTCTCTCTGTGTCTATCCCTGTTTGTCTGTAACTCTGCCTCTCAAATAATAAATAAATTTTGTTAAAGAAAGAAATGATAGCCATCCAGGAACTACAGCCTTTGCCGATGACTGGTAGCAACTCTCCAGGTCTTGAGGTAGAATCTTTAGATAAAGTTAGCAAGGGACTTTCATTCCCTGGATAGGCAGAGACAACACCTTGACTCTATGAAGAAAATATAGAAGATAGACCTTCCTCCCTTGATCTCCCATAAAGATTAAGGGATGAAAATCTCCAAGTGGGGAATTGATATAGACTAGTTGTGTCTTAACTGTTCAAATGAGATTCATGGAAAGGGTAAAAAATACATTTTTGTTCTTTATTTTGACTTTTGGTTACAAACACTTAATTGAAAGAGGTATGATCAACTTTACAGCGGAGTTCTTGTAAGTCATGTTTTAGTGGATACTGGAGAGTCCTAAATTTCCTGTACCTTTTGAAATTGAGCTTGTATCAATATAAAAATCAGAGAAATTTGTTTCTTCAAATGTCTAATGATAAAATAAAACTATAATAAAATCTAAATGCTCAAAGCACCATAGAAAAGCTTATGCTGTAAGTCATTTAGTATCTATGATGGTCACAAATACAGGATACGTCTACATAAGGCACTACATAAGGCACTGAGTATTTCTCTAAGAAACTATAAATTCATCTTCCATGTTTATTTTGTCTTTAAGAATTGTGATTATAAGTCTAAGTGCCATGATGTGTATACAAAAGTAGATTGAATATTTACACATATATTTTAATGCAATTGTATTGCATTAAATGTATAATGTGGCACTGAGAAAATTATTTCTCTTCATTTTCATTAGTTTCTGTATTTAGAAATTAAAATACTTTCCCATGCCATCTAATGAATTGATCTACAGATGGAAAACATAGTGTCTCTATCCAAGACACAGGAAAACTATAATTTGAATACTCTAATAATTTTATATTCCTTCAATCAGATTTTTTAGTTCATTAGCTTTAAAAATCTATAATCTCAAAAATGTGGGAATGCAGAATATTACTGCATAATTTTATACAGATATGAGTCATTTAAAAGGCAAAGTAACAGAGAGAGTGGGAGATACACAAAGATACACACACACACACACACACACACGGTGTGAGAGAGAGAAAGAGTACTTCTTCACTCCCCCAGATAGCTGCAACAACCAAGTGGGGACATGTCAAAGTCAGAAGCCAGAAACTCCAACTGGGTCTCACACGGGGGTGGCTGGGGCATAATGACTTAGTCCATCTTTTACTGTCTTCCCAGGTTAATTAGCAAGAAATTGTGTCAGAAGCAGAGTAGCTGAGACTCCAAACAGCACTTTGACTTGGTATACTGGCATCATAAGTGGTGGCTTAGGCCATGATATTGAATGGTTTTTCATATATTTTTTGGCCATTTGTATTTCTTCTTTTGAGATTCAAGATCTTTGACCATTTCTTGACTGTATTTAGTTGTTGCTGTTGAGCTGTTTGATTTGCTTGTATATTCTGGATAGTCTTTGTCAGATAGGTAGTGGCAAATATTGTCTCCCATTCTGTCAGATTTCCCTCCACTCTACTGATTGCTTTCCTTGCAGCACAGAAACTTCTGAGTTTGGTATAATCCCACTTCACAGTTTTTTTTTCTTCTTCTATTTTTGGGGCCTTACCCAGGAAATCATTACCAACACCAATGTCTTGAAGGGTTTCTCTTATGATTTTTCTAGAAATATCATGTATTCCATGTCACTTAAATATAACATTATTACAGTCATTTTATCAAAGAGTACTTACACAGTCAGCCAGAATACAAGCTTATTTGGAAACTGAGAGGCGAAATGATAGATACAAAATGACTGTTTTCCTATATTATGGAAAAGTATATAGGTATGCCTCATTTTATTGCAGTTCCTCTTCTTGTACTTTGAAGAGATGGCTTTTTTTATTTCAAAATGAATGTTTGTAACAGCCTGGTTTGGGCAAATCTATTGGAACCATTTTTACAACTGTACTCACTTCATGTCCCCGTGCCACATTTTTGTGATTCTCACAATATTTCAAGCTTTTTAATTATTACTATATGCATCACAGTGATCTTATTTAAGTTTTCTTTAATGTTGTTTTGTAATTGTTGGAGGGGGTAGGCATCATTAATGTCACCTATAAAAGCTGGCATATATAACAGATAAGAGTATGAGTTCTGCCTGTTTGCAAAAAGGACCCTGTCCTCCTCTATCTCCTTCTCCTTGGACTCTCCATTCAGACAGAACAATAATAAAATTAGGTTGCTTAATAATCTTACAATGGCTTCTAATTGTTGAAGTGTATTGCAACAAATAAGGATACTCAATGTGTTTCTGAATTCTGAAACAATTAGGAGAAAGAAACAGTAAAGATTGCTGATTAGTAAAGTATCTGATTACTAGAGCATAATCTAATAAAGTGTTAATCATTAAGATAACTTTAGACCAAAGAAAAGAACTTCCTTAAATATTAAAAATAAAACAATAAATGTGCACAGTTTCAAAAGTCACAATCCCATCCTCAGTTCACTGATTCTAAAGTAATGTTATTGTCTGCTTCATTTTGTCCATAAAGCCAATAGCTTCCAAAGATATAAAAATCAACAGTTCATTTGACAAGAAAGTTTTTGTTACTTCTGTAAAACACATTGTCCTATTGCTATTTCCTCCAGCTACAATTTCTTAAGTTTATTAAAATATATTGAGTTTAAAAGTCAGATGCCAAAGTATATAAACATTAACTTAGGTCCAATAGTTTGTGTTCAGCAGTTTATCCTGTGTAAAAATGATCTAGGTGTCTAATAAGTAACTATGACTTTTTAAATTTTTTTTAGTTTTTAACAGGTTCAACATAGTTCATAGATACAGTTCTTTTTTTCTTTTTTTAAAAGATTTATTTATTTGTTTGAAGGTCAGAGTTACACAACAAGAGAAGGAAAGGCAGAGAGAGAGAGAGAGAGAGAGAAAGAGAGAGAGAGAGAGAGAGAGGGGTCTTCCATCGCTGGTTCATTCCCCAATTGGCTGCAATGGCTGGAGCTGCACTGATCCGAATCCAGGAGCCAGGAGTTTCCTCCAGGTCTCCCACACGAGTGCAGGAGCCCAAGGACTTGGGTCATCTTCTACTGCTTTCCCAAGCCATAGCAGAGAGCTGGATTGGAAGTGGAGCAGTTGGGACTCGAACCAGTGCCCATATGGGATACCAGCACTGCGGGTGGGGGCTTTACCTGCTACACCACAGCACCAGCCCCCATAGATAGTTCTGAGAAAATAATACTATTCCCTTTCTTCCTCCCTTTCAGCCCTTTTATCCTTCCCACCCTCCTTCTTTCTCCTTTTCCCTATTCTCTCCTTCACTTTTGAGATGACATACCTTTACTTACTTTTCAGTCAAGGACTTTAATCTCCAGTAAATACAGAGTTCAACAAGAAAGAAAGTAAACAGACCGTAGTTTAGTGAAAATATAGGCAAGGACTATAAACAATAATCTAATGGAGCAAAAATTCAACCATATACAATAAACTTAAAAGTAATCATAGAGGGATATTCCAAGTTGGTGGAATAGGGAAAGGGCAGTTTCCTGTAGGCTAGACTAGGCGAAATCAGTGAAAACACAGTGGAGAGGGGCCAGCGCCATGGCTCACTTGGTTAATCCTGTCTGCGGCGCCAGCATCCCATATGGGCACTGGGTGCTAGTCCCAGTTGCTCCTCTTCCAGTCCAGCTCTCTGCTGTGGCCCGGGAGGGCAGTGGAGGATGGCCCAAGTGCTTAGGTCCCTGCACCCGCGTGGGAGACCAGGAGGAAGCACCTGGCTCCTGGCTTCGGATCAGTGTAGCTCCAGCTGTAGCGGCCATTTGGGGGGGTGAACCAATGGAAGGAAGACTTTTCTCTCTGTCTCTCTCTCTCTCTTACTGTCTAACTCTATCTGTCAAATAAATAAATACAAACAGCGGAGAAAGTACATTTTCAGGGGAGGGAAAACTACAAATTCTGCAGAACAAGGAGAGACACCATGGATCTGTGTGGAAGGTGCGTACACACAGCAACAAGCATGGACACAACAAACAACCCCAGCAGTCCTAGCCAGAGAAAGTGTCAGCCTTGGAGACCAAGGTGAGATCAGCAACTGTGCCACTGATGATACAGCCAGAGGGAAAACCTAGAAGACTACATTGTCTTTGAGTCCAGCCCAGAGCCCTGAGAGAACAGGGTGACTGCCCACCCAAAGAAAAACAACAGGGGCGTGTCTTTCTCAATCCATCCCCTCCAGAATGGCACCAGAGAATCAGCTGAGAGATCTCAGGTGCCATTTTGGACATAAGTAGGTAGCAGCTGCGGTAGCTCTAGTGTGTGCACGCAGTAACTGGCGGGGCAGTCGCCATCTTGTTAGTAGGAGAAACCACAGCAGCTCTGGTGCATACACCCAACAGTGGGCATGGAGGAGTCTTTCTGACATTAGTACCAGCTGTTCAGACTCTTGTACATGCCCAGCACAACTGTGAAGCATGTAGGGCTCTCGATGAGTATTGTGCGTACATGTGATCCAGGGGTTTTACCACAAAGAAAAATCCACCTTCACCACTAACTTTTTTTTTTTAAGATTTATTTTATTTATTTGAAAGATAGAGTTACAAAGAGAGGTAGAGACAAAGAGAGAGGTCTTCCATCCACTGGCTCACTCCCCAGATGGCCGCAACAGCTGGAGCTGTACCAATCCAAAGCAGGAGCCAGGAGCTTCCTCCAGGTCTCCCACGTGGGTGCAGGGTCCCAAGGACTTGGGCCATCTTCTACTGCTTTCCCAGGCCATAGCCGTGAGCTGGATCTGAAGAGGAGCAGCCGGGATTAGAACCAGGTTGCTCCTCTTCCAGTCCAGCTCTCTGCTGTGGCCTGGGAGGGCAGGGGAAGATGGCCCAAGTGCTTGAGCATGGGAGACCAGGAGGAAGCACCTGGCTCCTGGCTTCAGATCGGTGCAACGCGCCAGCGGTTGCCACCATTTGGAGAGTAAACCAACGGAAGGAAGACCTTTCTCTCTGTATCTCTCTCTGTCTATCTCTCTTTCTCTCTGTAACTCTATCTGTGAAATAAATAAAATAAAATAAAAGTAATTGTCCAGCTTACTCAAAAACTGGGCATTTCATGCTGAGAAAAGCAAACTAAGACCACAAGTTAAAAATTTACTCCTCAAGTAGACACAGAGACGTGTGCCAGTGCTGCTTCCCCGTGCTGTATCAATCGATTTACATGAAATGCCCACAGTAGACAAAGCTGTAGAGTCATCAAGTAAATTAGTGGTTTCCTAGGGCTGAAGGAACCAGAAACTGGAGTGTGGGGGAAGGGCACACAGGATAAAGTGGTCAGGGCTTATTTGGGGGGTGATGAAATGCTCAAAAATTGATAGTGATGGTAGCTATAAATTCATGAAAAATACAGAAAAATCTTGAATTATACACTGAATTGATGTGTATGTGAGTGAATTGTATTTTATCAAAGTTTATATGGAAAATAAATCCCTTGACCCATGCTACCCAAGTGGATCAGTGCATAATTACTTTGTCTGTAGTTCTGTGTCAGGGAGACAGCAGACGCACGTCACCCTTCACTTGCCACTGCTCTTGGCATAGCTCTAAAATCTCTTGCATAACACAGGTGCCTTACACATGTAGGTTATCACCTTAGAAATAGGTCAAAGCACTTAATCAAAATAGAAACACTAAAAACAGTCACATAAACACATCATTTAACTTGGCATTTCCACCTGCCATCCAGGTTGACAAGCTCTAATTGTTCATATGATGTATTTACTTTGACCAATGCAAGTTATATTTTAACTACTTGATAAATTGCTTCTTGGATATAAGCAAGGAAAGTGACAGAAAGGAATAACGATTGGAGAGGAAGCGTTTCATTTCACCGGGATGTCTGTAAAACACATCTCGGCTCTGTTGCTGCTGCTACAGCTGAGTTACTTCTTCAGCTCTGGGAGTTGTGGGAAGGTGCTAGTGTGGCATGTGGAGTACAGTCATTGGCTCAATATAAAGACAATCCTGGACACACTTGTCCAGCGAGGTCATGAGGTAACTGTTCTGAGATCTTCAGCTTCTATTTTAATTGATCCCAACAAAGCATCTGGAATTAAATTTGAAACTTTTCCTGCATCTTTTGCTAAAGAGGAAATGAAGGATTTTTTCATTTATTGGATCAATAATGCACTATATAATATGTCACTAGACTCATATTGGGATCATTTTTTCATACTGAACAAATTCTTTCCAAAATATTCTGATGTCTATGAAAATATCTGCAGAGACATAATTTTGAACAAGAAACTCATGACGAAACTGCAGGGATCGCAGTTCGATGTTGTCCTTGCAGATGCCATCATTCCTGGTGCTGAGCTGCTGGCTGAGCTGCTGAAAGTGCCCTTCGTCTACAGTCTCCGCTTCTTTCCAGGCTACACTATGGAAAAGTACAGCGGAGGGCTGCACGTGCCTCCTTCCTACGTACCTATTATTCTGTCAGGTTTAACTGGTCAAATGACATTTATGGAGAGAGTTCAAAATATGCTATGCCTGCTTTATTTTGACTTTTGGTTCCAAACTTTTAATGAGAGGAGATGGGATAAGTTTTACAGTGAAGTACTAGGTAAGTCATGATTTTAATTGATACTATGAAGCTTTAACTTTCTGTGACTTTGTAGGCAAACTTGTACGAATATAAAATCAGAGGCATTTTCTTTTATAAGTGAAATAATGAAATGAAAGTATAAAAAGAGCTATTGGTCTCAAAAACATTATGGAAAGGGTCACATTACAGTACCTGTTATAAGTCAGTGGCAACTTAGTAGATACTAAGTTGATCTTCTGTATATAAAGATAATTAAAAATGAATCTTAATGAAGAATGGGATGGGAGAGGGAGTAGGAGATGGGATGGTTTGCGGGTGGGAGAGTGGTTATGGGAGGAAAAACCGCTATAATCCAAAAGCTGTACTTTTGAAATTTATATTTATTAAATAAAAATTTAAAAAAAGAAAAAAATAAGAAAAGTCAGTAGCTCATCACTAGGATATGACCCTCCAGCAACAGGTGAAGTACTGAGGATTTCTCTCAGCAAACCTACGTCCATTTTACTAGACATTTTCACATTATGCTAGTACAAAACCCTATTATGTTAATGCATAGAGGCAAGTAGATTGAATTGTTGCACATACTTCTAGTACAAGTACTTACGTGACAATTGAGGAAATCGCTTTCTTTTCTGGAAGTACATTTTCTTAACATGTAAATAATTTTCAAAAAGTTTACACATACAGAGTTTTATTCCAGCTGCCTATAAAGTAAAAGCCACATTCCTTCATTAAGTCCTTAAATATCATTTGTATAGGACTTACGAGCTTTTACATGTGTGAATGCATATGTAATCAGTCTACTTTTTAATTTTTTTTTAGAAAAATGAAGCAAAATAGGAGTGAACTCAATTCTTTGTTTTTATAAGTTAAAAATTTCATTGTGGTATTATGTAGATTTACATGAAAATATTATGTAGATAAGTGTTACACTCCTAATGTGAACCAAAAGCAGTCACAGGTACAAAGCTTTAGCCATACTCAAAATCCTCTGATTGAACCTAGAAAATTAGGGATCAGGGACCAGTTGCTAAATTGTAGAAACTGGACTGAGTACTCTGGCTGGGACCATGGAGGAATCATTTGATTCTGTAATTACAATCGATGTTTATATCTGCCATTGCCACTTCAAGTTTAGAAGGAAAACAAATACATGTTTAATTTTATATTGGCCTATTTTAATGACTATTTATGATTGTAAATATCCTGAGGTAACATTACATAGTATCCCCTCATTTTCTTCACATGCACTTCATATGAACACTGTTCCATTACTGTCCAATTTCTTCTGTATCCTCTGTCCAGGAAGACCTGCTAGATTCTCTGAGCTAATGGGGAAAGCTGATATGTGGCTCATCCGAAGCTATTGGGATTTGGAGTTTCCCCGCCCACTCTTACCAAACTTTGAATTTGTTGGAGGGTTCCATTGCAAACCTGCCAAACCTCTTCCTAAGGTAAATACCTTCTGTTCTCATGTTTTGTTTGCTTTCCATTTTCAGTGGAAATGACCCTATATTTTTCATTTAGAGAATTTGACCCAGGAAGAAATATTGGACACTGGATAAAACATCTTGACTATCAGGAGCCAGGAGCTTCTTCCAGGTCCCCTACAGGGGCGCAGGGGTCCAAGAACCTGCGCCACCTTCCACTGCTTTCCCAGGCAACCAGCAGAGAGCTGGATGAGAAGAGGAGCAGCCAGGACATGAACCAGCACTCCTATGGTATGCCAGTGCCACAGGCAGAAGCTTAGCACACTAAGCCACAGTGCCAGCCCCAAGAGCTACTACTTTAGGAGCAAGATGAGTAAGGAGGCTGATTTCAGTAGATAGGTAATTTGGTGTCTAAAATAGGAACTAGCTTAAAATATGCAGTGAGGTGTGTTGAGGAGAGGACAACAAAAAAGAGTTGACTTAGGGAAAGATAGGATCAGGTTTTCTTTAAAAAGAAAAAAGGCTTGAAGATGTAATTATTGGATTAGATTTCAGAGAGATGCATGGCTCTGGAGGAGTGATGAATAAGATGGTTTTAGGAAATCAGGCAACAGAAAACAGAGAAATATGTTCCAATAGTCATAGCATGCAGTGCCGGCATCCCACATGGGCCCCAGTTCTCATCCCAGCTGCTCCACTTCTGATCCGGCTCTCTGCTATGGCCTGGGAAATCAGTAGAAGATGGTCCAGATTCTTGGGCCCCTGCACTCACAAGGGAGACCCAGAGGAAGCTCCTGGCTCCTGGCTTCAGATCAGCCCAGCTCTAGCCATTGCGGGTATAGAAGACCTCTCTCTCTCTCTCTCTCTCTCTCTCTCTCTGCCTATCCATAATTCTGCCTTTCAAATAAATAAATAAATTTTAAAAAAATAAATAAAATGATAATGCACTTGTCATTTTTCTAAATATTTTTCTAAAGAAAAATGCTGGGGATGGGCATCGTGGGACAGCAGGTCAAGATGCCATTTATGGGATGACTTCATCCCATATTGGAGTGCAGGTCCAAGTCCTGGGTGCCACATTTCTGTTCCAGCTTCTTGCTAATGTATACTGTGAGGCAGCAGATGATGGCTCAAGTACGTGGACCCTTTCATACCTGTGGGGAACTCAGATGGAGTTCTGTGCTCTTGGTTTTCACCTTGGCCCAGGCCTGGTTGTTGTAGGCATTTGTGGGAGTGAACCAAGATATCAACAATCTCTCTTTATCTGTCTCTCTCTCTCTCTCTCTCTCTCTGCCTCTTTCTCTCTCTCTCTCTCTCCCTCCCTCCCTTTCTCTGTCACTCTGCCTTTCAGGTAGATGAAAAGAACTGAAAGAACTGAAATAAGCACTTTTTTAAAAGTTAGGAGAGGGCCTGGTGTTATGGCACAGCAGGTTAAGCTGCTGCATGTGACAATGGCATCCCATATGCGCACTGGTCCAAGCCCAGGTTGCTTCACTTCTGATCCAGCTCCTTGTGAATGCAACTGAGAAAGTAGAGGAAGTTGTCCCAAACACTTGTACCCCTGAAACCTACATAAGAAACCTGGAAGCAAGGTTCCAGGCTCCTTGGCTTCAGCATGGCCCAGTCCCAAGCTGTTGAGGCCATCTGGGGAGTGAATCAGTGGTTGTAAGATATCTTCCGCTTTCTCTGTGTTTCTCTCTATGTGTGTAAATCGTCTTTAAAATAAATAAATAAAGCTTAGGGGAAAAAAGCTAAGGGAAATGATTTGTAACATTTTGACCATAAACACTGATTTGAATATAATATAATATATGTATGTCTGATAACATTACATGACACCTGTATATATGTATAATTTGTATGTGTCATAAAAATAAAAGTAAGTAACAGAATAAAATGTCATTGGCACTTAGTGAATTAGAACTAATGTGGACTGTTGACATTATTGCTACATTTTGCTGTTTTTACTTAAACATTTAATTACCTAAAGTGTTTCAAATGTATTAGATTTAAACCCATTCAATGGAAAGTGGATTTCCAACAGATTAAGATTACATTCTCAAGTGAAGTCAGAGAGAGGCAAAAATTCTATAGATACATTTAAAAAACCAATGTATAAGTTTTGACAATAAGATGAACAGATGAAGGCTAACGTTTTTTTGTAAGCCTTGAGGATCTTCAGCCATTCCTCAGCAACGTAAATGTTTCGTTCTTAAAATATCTGCAGCCAAATCCAGTTTTACTTGCTCAACCCCATAGGACCCCTTGGTAAAACTCCTTGGAGAACTTGATCCTCAGCATCACAACTGCCTGATGGAGTAGGAACAGGGGAAATGCTCATTGCATTTGGAATGAAGAACTAGGAATTTGTATCACCTGCACCTGATAAGGGCCTTTAGTTTAATTGAAATAGGATTTTGTGAACAGATGGTGATCCTTATAAAGGAACACAAGAAGGTAATCTATTTTAGATTCATATCACACCATAAGGACATATGTAGAAAGTAGATAATTTTAGCCGGCGCCACGGCTCAATAGGCTAATCCTCTGCCTTGCGGTGCCGGCACACCGGGTTCTAGTCCCAGTTGGGGCACTGGATTCTGTCCCGGTTGCCCCTCTTCTAGGCCAGCTCTCTGCTGTGGCCAGGGAGTGCAGTGGAGGATGGCCCAAGTGCTTGGGCCCTGCACCCCATGGGAGACCAGGATAAGTACCTGGCTCCTGCCATCAGATCAGCACGGTGTGCCAGCCGCAGCGGCCAGCCACGGTGGCCATTGGAGGGTGAACCAACGGCAAAGGAAGACCTTTCTCTCTGTCTCTCTCTCTCTCTCACTGTACACTCTGCCTGTCAAAAAAAAAGTAGATAATTTTAATGTTATATTACATTATTTCTCAAGAGATGCTTCTTAACTACCATTTTATTACAGCAACATGAAACTGATATAAAACCAATATCAATTTTTAGTGCAAATAGATTCAGCTTTATATGGTAACTTTAGTAACTTTTGCAGGTCCTAAGACTGAGATAACATTATCAAAAGTTCTGTACAGCATTTCTCTATGTTTAATGAATTCTTGATTTGTCTAAAGTGAGAGTGACTGTGTTGGGGCAGGGAGAGGAGGACAAGGAAAAGCAGGACAATGGGTGGATAGTAATGTAATGATAATTACTGATTAAACCTGTTGTTACTCAGTTGCACACCTTTGAATCCAAGTCAAAGACTGGAAAGTTTGCCCTCTTGTTCTGTGTTAGAAATCTCTCTCTCTCTCCAGATAATTTGCTTTTCCATTAATTATCAAATTATAAGATAATCTCTTTTTTAAAAAACAGAAGTAATATAACAGACTGCATCAAGTTTTTTAAATATTTATACTCTTTGGCTGTACAAGATACTCACATGAAACTATGCAGACAAAAGTAATTAAGATATGCAAAATTAATAGTCATAAAAGCTATTTATAAAGGTAACCAATGGAAGTAGCTTAAACCTAATACTAAGGAATGATTAAACTTCTTTATGTGTAAATCAAAACAGTATAATGATTTTAACAAAGAACCCATATTAACAGTAAATCAGCCAAAATAGGAAGTTTAGTTAAAAAAAAGGAACCAAAAAAGATAAATTAAATCACATTCTTTTCTGTAGAATGAAGAAAGATTATAAAAATAAGTTTATCATTTCTTACATGTGTACTATAGTGTGCCTATTGTGACCTTACTTAACACTACCACCTGTGCACTTTGAAATGACTCAGATGGAAAATTTTGTCTGGTACACATTTTACCACAGCCACTACTCTAATGCCTTAATAGTCCTTCCTCTGTTGTTTCCACCAACCCTTTCAATATCGTTTGTTGCAATGTTGCTTTCTTTGTGACAGACAATTTTCTCTTCACAGGAAATGGAAGACTTTGTGCAAAGCTCTGGAGAAGAGGGAATTGTGGTGTTTTCCCTGGGGTCTATGGTCAGTAACATGACAGAAGAAAGGGCGAATATGTTTGCAACTGCTTTTGCCCAGCTTCCACAAAAGGTTAGAAAAAGTGTCCTAATGGTGGGTGGCTACTGAATGAGTCTGTTAAACTCTACAAAAGGTCTTATTACAGAATCTTCCTGTGTGAAAGGTAAATTGATATAATAGTTCTAATTTATCTAAGATATCAATTTGAAAGAAACTCTACTTGACAGGTGCAAAAGTAGCACAGAGAGTGTTTTAATTGTTAATTTTGATACTAACATTATGATAAGAAATATATTTAACAGGTGCATTGTGCAGCTTTGATATTATCATCATATTGCAGGCAGGAACACAAGTCACCAAATTCTGTCCTGTCACTTGCTTGTTTTTCTTGCAGCTGCTGCCAGAAAGGACTTAAATGTTGATCTCTTTTTATTTACGAACAACGTTTTTAGTTTTCTAGCTGATATAACCTTGTTAATATTTTGCTGGTAATCCAAAACCATTTTTAACTTTTATTAGCAAATAGAAATTCAACACTTTAAGATGATATTCCAGTTTATGTGGATACTTTGTGGATAGTACGATCAGAGTCTTATTTTGGTACTGGACATGGAAATGGTCTGAATATAGCAGAAATGAGCAATGTTGGCTGTCAATGCTTTGTAGTGCATCACAGAAGAGTTGAAAATTGAACAAAATTCAGCATCATAGCAATTATGGATTTTTTTCATTCACTATGTTATTTTAAGAACCGGGACTTTTTCCCACATTTAAAGAATTTCCCCGGGGCCAGCCCTGTGGCATAGTAGGTTAAGCCTCCGCCTATGGTTCTGGCATCCCGTATGGGTGCTGTTTCGAGTACCTGTTACTCCACTTCCAATCCAATTCCCTGGTAATGTGCCTAGGAAAGCAGCAGAGGATGGCCCAAGTGCTTGTGCCCCTGCACCTGAGTGGAAAATCTGGAAGCAGCTCCTGGCTCCTGGCTTCAGATTGGCCCAGCTCTGGTCATTTCAGCCATTTGGGAAATAAACCAGTCTCTCCATCTCTCAAATAAATAAATCCTTAAGAAAAAAAGAATTTCCAATCCTAGTCACAGGAATACTACCTATGGATTGATTTAAAAAATGCACCTTGAAATTTTTCCTAGAAATAGTGATTAAAAATGTGTAATCTACAAGTTAGATATAATTACATATAGTTGCTAAACAAAATTAATTTATTTCTCACACATAGACAATTGCAGAGGTAGGTTTGCTTTTTTAGTAAATTAAAGTATATCAATTCCAATGAAATAAGACATGAAACACTGGATATGTTAAACTCCAATTTTTATTTTATAAAAGATGAAAATGTTAATATTAAATTAGCAAGTCAAGACTAAAATTATATATACATATATTTAAAAAGTATAGATCATTGGAAAAGAGTTACTTCTCTTCGTACTTGTGGGGAGCAACTTGGATTAGACTGTTACTCGAATTAAGACTTATTCTATGCATCTGCTCTCCCACAATATGGCGCTGGGAGAGGAGGAAACAGCTTCTACACAGCTGCCTCCAGTTCAACCAATAAACAGCAGGACCTGCTCCTGATTGGAGGAGAGCAGCGTACTCGGCGTGTGGGTAGCAGAGTTGGGATTGGTGGAAGAGGACTATAAAGGAGGAGAGAGACAACATACACTGGGAACATCTATCTGAAGGAACACCTGTGCAGCCCCTGAGAGAGCCGGCTGGCGGTGTGCCGCTCCCCTGCGGAAGTGGGGAAAGTGGCAGGGGGAACCGCCCTTCCACGGAGGTGGAAGGGACGGTAGCCAACCCGGGAAGAACCAGCAGCAAACCCGGGAAGGGCCGAGCAGACGAAAGAACAGCGCAGGGTCCTGTGTCGTTCCTCCGTGAAGAGGGGGAGCGACATAATGGTGCCGTGACTCGGATATGAAGCCTAGGCAGGGTTTAGTGTCATTCCTCCACGAAGAGGGAGAGCGACATAATGGTGCAGTGACTCGGATAGGAAACCTAGGAGGGAAGAAATGGGAAGAAGTGGGAAAATACCGGAGAGAGAGACTAGCAAAGAGCCTAGGGAAAAGCCGGATGGAAAAGGTGCCGGAACAAGCTATTGAAAGCCTAGGCATAGACTCGGATACAGACTGTGGGAAAGAAGTTAGGATTTAAAGTGAAAGCAAGAAGAAACTTAGACTCAGATATGGACTGCAGGTTGAAAGTGAAAGTGAAACCTAGAAGAAACTTAGACTCGGATACGGACTGTGGGGAGAAGCCAGGAGAAATGAGAGGGGAATATTGTTGGAAGAAAACTTAGGGAAACATACCGGGTAGAGAAAAATGTTAGGGAAATTGAAGCTGCGGGGGCAGGCTGAGGCGGAGACGTAAGCCACCTTGGAATTCTTCAAGTCAGCCCGGGGAGCAAAAGGCGAAAAGTTAAAACCAGAAGCGGAAACGTAAGCCAGGTTGGAATCTGTCAGATTAGCCCAGGGAGCAAAAGACGGGAAGCCAAACTGAAAGGTGCAGACGTGAGCTAGGTTGAACTCGCCAGGTTAGCCCGGGGAACTTAGACTGAATACCGGTGGTGGAAACGTGAGCTAGGCTGTGTGACTCGCGGAAGCCGCCGCGAGCAGAGAGAGCGCGCGGGGCGCAGGTAGGTAGGGAACGCGGGGCTAGCGCGAAGGCCGTGGTGCGGGCGCGAAGGGGCGCAGAGACCGCGGAGTGCGCGCGAAGCCGGTAAGCCGCGCAGAGCCAGGAAGCCACCGCAGGGTGGGCGCCGGGAAGCGGCTCAGAGCCGGGAAGCTGCCGCGGGGTGAGGCGCCGAGAAGCAGCCTCGGGGCGGACGCCGGGAAGCCACGGGGATAAGAGAAACAGAAGTTTAGAAGTAAAATGAGAGAAATAGGAATGCTGGTAGATAGAAGTAAAATAGGAGAGATAGGAATGCCAGGAGATAGAGAAATAGAGAAAAATAAGGCCTCCCCACAACACGGCAATGAGAGAGCTTGGATTCAGTCTGCCTGATTAGTAAGACGATAAGCACCTGCTGGTGGCTAGCAGCTTACCCGCTGCAGGTCACCGAAGACAGGCACGTTATCAACACCAATAAGTCTCCCCACAATACGGCAATGAGAAGGCTTGGATTCGGTTTGCCTGATAGGGCTTGTAAGCACCTGCAGGCAGTTCTAGCAGAGCAGAGCAGAGCATGAGCTGCAGGGCACCGAACACAGGCACGCATCAGCGTCTAAAAGCCTCCTCACAACATGGCGAAGAGAGGACCCGGATTTGGTTTGCCTGATTGGTAGGGCTTGTAAGCACCTGTGGGCAACTCTAGCAAGCAGAGCAGAGTGTGTGCCGCGGGGCACCGAAGACAGGCGCGTATCAACGCCAAAAATAAAAAGAAAGGGGGATCTGTGGGGAGCAACTCGGACTAGACTAAGTTACTGGAATTAAGACTTATTCTATGCATCTGCTCTCCCACAATATGGCGCTGGGAGAGGAGGAAACAGCTTCTACACAGCTGCCTCCAGTTCAACCAATAAACTGTAGGACCTGCTCCTGATTGGAGGAGAGCAGCGTACTCGGCGTGTGGGTAGCCGAGTTGGGATTGGTGGAAGAGGACTATAAAGGAGGAGAGAGACAACATACACCGGGAACATCTATCTGAAGGAACACCTGTGCAGCCCCCGAGAGAGCCGGCCGGCGGTGTGCCGCTCCCCCGTGGAAGTGGGGAAAGTGGCAGGGGGAACCGCCCTTCCACGGAGGTGGAAGGGACGGTAGCCAACCCGGGAAGAACCAGCAGCAAACCCGGGGAGGGCCGAGCAGACAAAAGAACAGCGCAGGCTCCTGTGTCGTTCCTCCGTGAAGAGGGGGAGCGACACGTACTAAACTTTTTTTTTTTTTTTTGACAGGCAGAGTGGACAGTGAGAGAGAGACAGAGAGAAAGGTCTTCCTTTGCTGTTGGTTCACCCTCCAATGGCCGCTGCAGCCAGCGCACCGCACCTATCCCAAGGCAGGAGCCAGGTGCTTCTCCTGGTCTCCCATGGGGTGCAGGGTCCAAGCACTTGGGCCATCCTCCACTGCACTCCCTGGCCATAGCAGAGAGCTGGCCTGGAAGAGGGGCAACCAGGACTAGAACCCGGTGTGCCAGCGCTGCAAGGCGGAGGATTAGCCTATTGAGCTGCGGCACCGGCCTGTACTAAACTATTTAACAAGGTCTTTTAGTTGTCATTATTTGAACTCCCTTCTCTTTGTCTTTTCTATGGAAGGCAAAGATCTTAGCGAGAGATCTCTCAATCTCTTTAGAATTCCAACGTGCTGTAATATCAAATTTGATTTATGGATTATGTGCTTTCTTTACCTAACAGGTTCTTTGGAGATTTAATGGGAAGAAACCAGAAACTTTAGGACCCAATACTCGGCTGTATAAGTGGATCCCCCAGAATGACCTTCTTGGTAAGACTCTGGAGAAACAGACACTGAAAACACAAGTCACAGCTAATCAGGATGATCATAGTTCATCAGGAAACTTATTAAATATTCACTATGGAAAAACTCAAAAATACAACCAAATGTCTTCACCTATATTTTCCAGTTCTTCAGGAAATAACAATGAATCATAACAGATGGCTTTTTATTGTTCACATCAATTTCTTTGTGACCAGAATGAAAAATATCTTAATTCTAGATGTAGTTACTTCAGAGAAAATTTTTCAGTAATTTCCTTGGGGAAATTTCCTTGGCTCAGTGGTTAAGATAGTTGGAAGACTAGTGTCCCATATTGTAGAACCTGTGTTCAAGTTCTACCAACACTTCCAATTCCTGCTACTGTGCACCCTGAAAGACAGAAGGTGATGGTTCAAATCCTTAAGTTGCTGTCAACCACATGGTAGATCTGGATGGAGTTCCTGGCTCCTGGCTTTCATCTAACCCACCTCCAGCTGTTGTGGGCATTTGGGAAGTGAATGAGTAGAAGGAAGTTCTCTTTCTCTCTCCCACTGTCTCTCTCTTTCTCCCTATCTCCATCTCTGCCCCACTCCCCCTGCACACATATATGTCTCTGCCATTCCCTCTTTCCAATTAATTAATTAATAATTTCCTGGGTAGTCTCACTGACTCCCAATTCTTTGATTATGTTTGCTCTTTCTCCTAATATAGGACTTTCCAAATGCCACTGAAAAGCATTCATCTGTCATTATGAATGACCCTGCATTTTCTATGAAAAAAAAAAAGCTACAACTTTTATCATGATGTGATAACACATTTTTTTTTTATTTGACAGGTAGAACTACAAACAGTGAGAGGAAGAGAAAGAGAGAAAAGGTCTTTCTTCCTTTGATTCACCCCCCAAATGGCTGCTACGGCTGGCGCAGCGCCCATCCAAAGCCAGGAGCCAGGTGCTTCTTTCTGGTCTCCTGTGCGGGTGCAGGAGCCCAAACACTTGGGCCATCCTCTACTGCCCTTCTGGGCCACAGCAGAGAGCTGGCCTGGAAGAGGAGCAACCGGGAATAGAACCTGGCACTTATATGGGATGCCAGCGCTGCAGGCAGAGAATTAACCAAGTGAGCTACAGTGCCAGCCTATAACACATTTTAAAATCAACTGTGAGCTGGGGCCGGCGCTGTGGTTCACTTGGTTAATCCTCCGCCTGAGGCGCCGGCATCCCATATGGGTGCCGGGTTCTAGTCCCGGTTGCTCCTCTTCCAGTCCAGCTCTCTGCTGTGGCTCGGTAGGGCAGTAGAGGATGGCCCAAGTGCTTGGGCTCCTGTACCCACACAGGAGACCAGGAAGAATCACCTGGCTCCTGACTTCGGATGGGTGCTGCGCCAGCCGTAGCGGCCTTTTGGGGGCTGAACCAATGGAAGGAAAATCTTTCTCTCTCTGCCTCTCTCTCTCACTGTCTAACTCTATTTGTAAAATAAATTATAAAAAAATGAAGTGTGAGCTCTCCTTTTGATTCCAGCACTGTGACAATGCCACTCCCTGATACGTTGTACACCCTACATATCAGACTTAGTGAATGCACTACGTCTTTGGGAGAAAATGTTTTCACCTGCACTTGACCTTTAAAAAAGATTTATTTATATATTTGAAAGCCAGAATTACATAGGGAGAAGGAGAGACAGAGAGAGGAGAGAGAGAGGTCTTCACCTGCTGGTTCATTCCCCACGCCGATCTGAAGCCAGGAATCAGGAGCTTCTTCCAGTTTCCCAAGTGGGTGCAGGGGCCCAAGGACTTGGACCATCTTCTACTGCTTTCCCAGGCCATAGCAGAGAGTGTGATGGGAAGTGGAGCAGGTGGGATTCAAACCCAGACCCATAAGGGACACCAGCACTGCAGGCGGCAGCCTTATCCACTACGCCACAGTGCAGGTCCCCGCACTTGACCTTTTATTTGGCAGTGGAAATGTGTAGTTTATTTCATTCAAAATGTGGTCCCTCTTCATGATGATTTGTCAATCTTGTATATAGTTCAAGTCTGATATCACACACCACCACTTCCATGTGGCCTTCCTTACTTCTCCAGTGATCTTAGGTGTCTCTTCCTCTTCTTTTTGAAGGCAGCTTAGATACAGTTTCATGGCAATTGATAACATCTTAAATAGAAAGCATTGTCTATTTTAGTGACATATACTGTATATTTCCCACTTTATTTGTAGAATGTATAATTGATAACATTACTGAAAATCACTCAATTCCAGGTCATCCAAAAACCAAGGCATTTGTAACTCATGGTGGAAGCAATGGCATTTATGAGGCAATTCACCATGGCATCCCTATGGTGGGCATTCCTTTGTTTGGGGAGCAACCTGATAATATTGCCCACATGACAGCCAAAGGAGCAGCTGTTAGAGTGGACTGGAAAACAATGTCAAGTACAAATTTGCTTAGTGCTTTAAAGGCAGTTATTAACAATCCTTTGTAAGTATTTCCCTGTTTTTTTTTTAACTATATAGTATTTATAGATAAATTTTTACTTGTGTTCAAAGGGAGTAGCATTGATTGTGAACCTGGACATCATGTTGAGTACAGATTTGCTAAATTTTGGAAGATAACATCAATAATTCATTGTGAGTGCCACAATAATTTTGATGATTTTATAGAATGATTTTCAGAGGTTTAAAGATAATACACAATTTTGAATTATCCAATATGTGGAATGTCACTGAAGACATTTAATGAAGGATTACAAGGAATCCTTAGGAGCAGAGCTGAAATCTAAATCCAAGCATGTTATAAGAATATCTTATTTGTAAAATCAAAGATAATGCTTCTGTAAAACTTCAAAATTTATGTACACTTCTATATGATAAGAGTTAGTGATTAACACTAAGATGTTTCCATATGAGACAAAGTAGGAAAATATGCTTATAAGGGATTACGCTTACAGAGAGCTTCTCTATTGTGTCGTATTTCTTAAATGTAAACATATTTTTCATTTACACTGAAGTAATATTTTTAAAGATCTATTTATTTTATTTGAAAGGCAAGGTTACAGAGAGGCAGAGGCAGAGAGAGAGAGGAGAGAGAGAGGAGAGAGAGAGGGGAGAGAGAGGAGAGAGAGAAAGAGAGAGAGAGGTCTTTCATCCATAGGTTCACTCCCCAGATGGCTGCAACAGCTGGAGCTGCACCACTCCGAAGCCAGGAGCTAGGAGTTTCTTCCAGGTCTCCTATGTGAGGGCAGGGGCCCAAGGACTTGGGCCGTCTTCTACTGCTTTCCCAGCTCATAGCAGAGAGCTGGATCGGAAGTGGAAAAGCCAGGACTTGAACCAGCACCCATATGGAATGCAGCACTGCAGGCAGCAGCTTTACCTGCTGGGCCACAGTGCCGGCTCCTGAAGTAATATTTAAGAAAGCAAATGAAATAATGATACATTTTCAGGGATGTGCATATTATCAGTGACAAATTAAAATCATTTGGTTGTATTAAAAAACACAAAGATGCAATTAGTGTGACTTTAATTTTATTACATCTATTGTTCATCCTAATGAGCACAATGAGAAGCACATTTCTTTTTCTTTTTTGAAGAGCGGTATATCCTTTACTTGCTAATTTAATGTAAAAAATATAGCTGTCTAGTATAGATGTTGTTCTACATTTTTAACTTCTAAAAAAGTAATGCTGATGAATGAAGCAAACTTCTTAACTGTCATACTGTAAATATATACAATATGACACTCATTGCATCAATTTTCTGAATATACTGTACAGTTTATTTATTATGTCCTTTCACAATTATATTACGAAAATATAACAGGAATAGTACACTCCTCTGAAAAACATTCCTCCAGCTACAATCTTTAATTAATAAGAATGGAAGTTACCTCCACTGTGATTGCTGTAGTGACAAGCTACAGCCTTTTGTGGTCCAGAATGTATAAGCCACATCCCTACATACACCTTTCTGTGTTGCCCTTTATTCCTTGATCATTTCAACACTGGACACAAGGCAACTAAAATGCAGCTACAATGCCATGAAGTCACACCAGAACAAAATGCAACTGCAATGCATTGAATACACTCCAGATCCTAAAATCACAACACTAACAAGAAGTACAATGTCTATAATATAAAACATTTACTGTTGTTGCACAATATGATGAAAACAATTCAACATATTATCAGAATCAGTGCACTGTAACAAAGAAAAATCAGATAAAGAGTATACTATACCTAGGCATTCTATTTAGCAATCAAAAACTAGGAAAAGAAAGATGTACAAAAGGAACAAATTAGTGTCAGCATGTGGATTCAAAGGACATTGATTTCTCTACCTTCATAGTTGTAATAATTAATGTACTGATTAACGATTAAGCTTAATACCAATTCTTGGTGCATAGCAACTTCTTATCAATTTTACCCAGATATGTATCTGAGCCCTGTCGTGGACTTACTTATGTCTCTAAATTCTGGAATAATTTGACCCACATACATCACTTCCTAGATAATTCAAAAATTGCACCTCTAATAATTGCTATTGTTTTTGCAGTTTTCTTATTTCTTTTTTGCCCTTGAGTATTGCTTCATTTTAGTTTCTTTTTTTGCCCTTCTATATTGTGATGTTAGAAACACTTGTTCTCTCTCAAGTTCTCTCTTCTTATCTTGAAGTTATGTACACCCTATGAATTCCAGGCTACCAACTCAGCTCTCTATAATCATTACTGAAGAAAATTATTTTTCTTCCATTTTTATATGACATGAATCATTATCAACTGCGTGAAAGTTAGGCATATCCCTGTTTTCTAATTCATTCTATAAGACAATGTATATTGACTTTCATCAGCTATAAAGAGAATGCTATGAGATTATCAAGGATTCACCACGATCAGCCTGTGAAGCCCCTGGATCGAGCAGTCTTCTGGATCGAGTACATCATGCGCCACAAAGGAGCCAAACACCTTCGGGTTGCAGCCCACGACCTCACCTGGTTCCAGTACTACTCTCTGGATGTCATTGGGTTCCTGCTGGCTTGTATCACAATCATTACTTTCCTTATCCTAAAATGTTTTTTGTTTGTTTGTCAAAAGTTTGTTGTGACAGGAAATAAGAATAAGAGAGACTAAGCCTCTTTCAGACCTAATGCTAGCAATAGTGAGAGCTGAGAGCATTCTTTTTATTTTAGCCACTATGGATCAATGTCTGACAACATTATTCTACACATTTTATGAGACTTGCACTTCCTGATTCATCCAAATGTTTTATTCTTGATTGGATATTTGAATTCCTGAAATCCAAATAAAATTCCACTACATGCATATATACAAATATATGTATAGATGTCTGTATGTATATATTTCTGAAGAAAATTAGGAATCACTGGAATTTCAGCCTGTTGTTTTCAGAACAGCTAAAAGCCTGAAGTGGGCACTTGCATTTTCAGAAATGTCATCTACTTGAATACAGCGCACACACAGAATGTTTGTATCCTTACCAAAGAAAACCAGAGGAAGATGCTTGGTAAAGGTGATAAGACAGATTTTGTACAGACCTCTGTTGTTTGGGAGAGAGGCTCTAGCATAAACTGATCTTGACTTCAAATAGGAAAAAAAGTTTCTGAGATTTTAAAAAGACTGAGCATTGATTAGGTTATTTTATGAAAATGCCAAATGAAAGAAGAATGAAGTAAAAAATTATTAAAAGTGATTTTGCAAGAAGGATTAGACAATGGACAGTTTCCAGTTTGTCAGGATTGCTTTACTTTAGCAACACCTAAGCGTGGACAACAGGTTCACCTTTAGGAATAAAACTAATAACCTAGTGAAGGTGGAAGACAGGCTAACCTTGGTGAAACCTCTTAGCACATTGGTTAAGAGAGTCTTTCCTTTGATAGGGAGTTTACAGTTCACATTTCATATGAAATACAAAGCATGTTGTCATAGGAATTTTTAAATTTTGAAAAAAAATTGAGATGGCCCTAACTTGCTTCCTACCTAAATCTGGGCAATCTAGTAAAATATTTGGTTAGGAAGATGAGATATGTTTTCTGCATGAAGCCTTTAATATACTTGAGATACGATGGCAGTAAGAGACTACTTCTGTTTAGTTAGTTTACGTGCTGCCGAAGTGCGCACATACTTCTGTTTAGTTAGGACTGAAAATTCAGGACCCACAATTTCAGTCTAGGCCCTCAGGCTTATGATGCTAGATTATTTGCATCCTCCTGCAATAAGATTTCTTTGCCCTGCCTTGTCAAATCTGATACCTTCAATTACTTTAATAGCTGGGATACAGAGAATATGGAAACCAGAAGTTTATATTAACTTTTTTATGATACTTTATTTTTATTACATGTCATGTAATATTAATGCAACGAATACAGAGCAACGTGGCCCATTGATTTAACTCAAGGAAAATAATGATGTTCTCCTCTTACCTCCTACTTTCTCCCTTCCTCTCTACCTCTCCCTTTTTTTCTTGCTTTCTTTTTTAGTTTTTGATGTAACATTTTTAATTAGCATTATAGTCAAATGTTTAATATTTCACTAAATAAAGAAATCAACAAGTTAAAAATAAAGGCCTTAGTTCAGTGGTAATATAGGCAAGGTCAATACACAATAACCAAATGGAAAAATTTCAATTCACCCATATCCAGTAAATTTAAAATAATCACACATCATTAAACCTAAAGTAATATAACATTCTCAACAATTGTGTTGACATACGTGTAAAACAAAGTTTGACAAAAATATATTTTTAGCAATTGAAAATTTTTTTGTTAATATCTCTTTTTTGTTTTCTGTTTTTTTAATTTTTTTAATTTTAGCTCTCACATAAAAGGGTGAACATGCAGTATTTGTCTTTTTTTGTCAACATGATGTCTTCCAGTTACATTCATTTTGATGCAAATGGTAAAATTTCATTCTTATTTTATAGCCGAATAATATTCCATTTTATATATATATATATATATATATCACATTTTCCTTATTTCCTTTATCTATTTGTATGATGATGGACACTTTGGTTGATTCTATATTTTGGTTATGTGAACAATGCTGCCACAAATATGGTGGTGAAGGTATCTCTTTGATAAAACACGATCATATCTTTTAAGTATATACCCAGTACTGGGATTGCTATATCATCAGGCAAGTCTATTTCTAGTTATTTTTTTAATTAAGTAAATCTCCATACTGTTTTCCATAGTATCTGCACTAATTTACATCCCCACCAGCAGTGTATAAGTGTCTCTGTTTCTCTACATTCTCGCCAGCATTTGTTACTCTCTGAGTTTTGGATAATAGCCATTCTGACATGGGTGAGGTGATATCATGGTTTTAATTTGCATTTCTGTGATGGATAGTGATATTGAGCATTGTTTCACATTTTTTGGCCATTTCTATTTCTTTTTTGACAACTACCTATTGAGGTGCTTTGTCCACTTTGTAACTAGAGTGATTGCTTTTTTGTTGTTGAGTTTTTTGATTGGCTGAAATATACTGGATATTAATCCTTTAATTTCTCATTCTGTTGGATGTGTCATTACTCTTTTGATCATTTCCTTTGCTGTCCAAAATCTTCTGAGTTTGGTATAATTCCATTTGTTTAGTTTGGTTTGGAATTGCCTGTGCTTTAGGGATCTTATCCAAGTCATCACCTTTACCGGTGTCTTGGAGTGTTTCCCTCTACATTTTCTTCTAGCAGCTTTGTAGTTCAGGTTTTAAATTTAAGTGTTTGTTGCATCTTGAGTGATTTTTTTATATTGTGAGGTATAGATCTAATGTCTCTCTTCTACATATATTAACTATTGCTTGTTGTCTTGCCTCAAAAACACAGAAATGGAGACAGATGGAATGACAAGCCAAGCATTACTTACAAGAATTTTTAAAATCTATTCTGGAGAAAGCAGGTAAATGCAAAATGTGTTCACTTCATCTTAAGGGCTGTTAACCACAGCCTTTGGACCCTGAACACAGAAGGCAAGCAAACATGGAGAAAAAAGAGTATGAATTATGACCCTGAGAGGATGTACTATTTAAATATTCTTACAGCAGTCTTCGATGCAGCAAAATTATTTTTGGCAATAATTGCTAATGAAACTAATTATGACAAACATTTCCAGAAAAAGTACATAATGAATATTTTCTCTTATTACTTTTTGAATAAATAATCCCCAAGTATAAAGCAAAATGTAAAACAATTAATAAAGTATAAAAGAGTAGAAAAGAAATGTTTGTGTCCTTTAACTTTATTAATGCATTTTTAAAAGATGAGAAATATCTGTGTATCCATTATTCTGAATAAGGAAGCTCTACATGCACTATCAAAGCCAAATTCAAGTCTATTTCTTTTCTTTTTGAAGTATATTATACAAGTTCATTAATGATTTTTTTCAAAATAGAACCTCTTTGCAATTTTATAGTCAGATGCATAATCTATATTTACTCATAGGTGAATAAAGTAGTTTGTCTTAATTTTGAGACATTTATCCACATAAAGCAAAAAATTTACCCATAGTTAGGAAAATATTTATATATGACAAAACACCGAGCAAAAATCATAAAAATTCTGTTATACATTAAATTCCAAAAAAATAATAGTTTTCATTTGTTTATTCCTTCAAGATTGATTCTTACAGTTTTTAAGTATTTCAGCAGTCAAAAACTTTAAATACAAACACACTAATTAATCAAACTAGAATGAAAGAATTGGTATATTTTTTCATTTTTATTATCTATTTCATAGTCATCTTTATATCAAATATACTGCAAGTACCATGTAGATTGAAGACAAAAGTCAAATAATAGTGAACTTTATTGTGAAAATTATACCTGGCTAGCCCATCTATGTCAGAGAAAATTATATAACTAGAAATTTTGTCTATTAATTTCCATGCAGGATGCCATGTTTACTAAGGGAAAATTAATACAAACATGCTAATAAGAAGTCTTCTTTGTATGTTTCTAAGTATATCATTTAATATCATTCTATATATTCTTTAACATCTGCATTCTGAAAACCCAACAATAATGGCAGATGTAAGGAGTGGAGCCTTAGAAGAGAAGAGATGTGTCTTCCTTCTTGCTCAAGTCTGATAATCCTATTTGGTGGGTTCCATTCAGTCTGAAAGCACTGCTGATAAAGCCCTGGGGAATTTTACAAATTCCATGCTTAGAAAACCTTCTGCTCAACAATATACCAGAAGAAGTGGAGATGAGAAACCATGTGCCCATACCCATAAAAACCCCTGTCTGAATGCAACTGGTGCTCTCCTTTCTATGGGGAGATTCCTGCCTTGCCTGTCAAGTGTATTCCTTTCAATAGACTTTGTTGACATGCTTGCTGCCAATCTCTGTCTCATGTCTGAAATTCTATTCTTGTGAGAAGACAGGAATTTCTGCTCCAGACATCTTTGTTAACATATTTTTGTCAGAACTAGTCAGGTGAGAGCAAGAGTGGTGATAAATCCAAACAATCTCACTTAGGCACTTGAGGAATGTTCCATGTCTAGTCTACTTTTATCTTTCTCCCACCTTGTCTACTTTGCTCCAATGGCAGCCAGACACACATGCAGACATGGTGCAAGCAGTTGAATGTCATTAAGATAATCAGAGCAAGAAGAGTTTAGTGGTAGGATGAGGTGAGAGGGAATGGAGAAGATTGCATTAGACACCCTGGCAGCCCCAAGACAATGTCCATTCTTCATAGACAAACCATGAAACCACACACCTGCCTATTCCTTGTATCCAGTCTCATCAGGAATTTTTAAACAAGAGACCAAGTACAACTCACTATCAAACTCACTACCTACAGACTCTTGGCCCTCCTAGTCTTGTTTGTGACCTGCCCAGTGTTTGTTTGCTAATCCACTTTCTTCATCTTAAATGCTGGGGGTGGGAAGTGGATGTTGCATTTATTTGGCAGTTGAGACCTAGTTTCTAATCTCAGTTGGTTCTGAGAACTTTACTTATTACTTCCCATTAAAAGATACCACATCCCTCATTTCTGCTGCCTCATTTTCTACCATTTTATAAAAAGCACTGGCAACAACTGGTCTTCAGATGGTTCATCTTAAACTGAAATTTTACCACCACCCAGACCCACTACAGGGACATGCTTTCCAACTGTCTCTTAAGTTTTATTTTGTAGACTGGCAATGGTAGGCCTCATGACCCTTCTGTCCCAAAGGGTTCCTTTTTTGCTTGTTTGTTTGTTTCCACTAAATTATGGAATTTACAGGGCTAGTGTTGTAGCATAGAAGATTAAGATTCCACCTACAGTACTGGCATCTCATATGGGCACCAGTTCAAATCCCAGCTGCTCTACTTCTGATCCAGCTCCCTGCTAATGCACCTGGGAAATCAAAGGAGGATGGCTCAACAACTTGGGGCTCTGAACTCATGTGGGAGAACCAGAAAACGCTCCTGCCTCCTTGCTTTGGAACTGCAGTCATTTGAGAAGTGAACCAACGGGTGGATGATCTCTCTCTCTCTCTCTCTCTCTCTCTTGCTCTCACTCTCACTCACTCTCTCTGTCTTTCAAATAAATTAATTAATCTTAAAAAATTATGGAAGTTTTTCTGCCAACCTATTAAATCACTCTATTCTATAGTTGGGACCAATATATGCCTCCTCTTCTTTTAGCTTCAGTGGCCTGAAAGGATGGAATAGTTTGTGAAACCATGCTGTAGTTTCAAAAGGCTGTAAATTACAATTGGGACCATGTCTTCTACATTTCCAATTCTCTGGAAATATTTGCAGTTAAGTCTATGGATCTATTTCTTTTACTTAAAACAGTGTTGGTTCTATACTTAAATCATTTGTCTTTTAGGCTTAAAGATTTTCCTGAAATTTATAGAGTTTGCAACACTTTGGTAAAACAATAATGTAAACCAATAGAAAAAATTAAAAAGTACCTGCTTTTTAATTTTTTCTATTGGTTTACATTGCTGTTTTATTCTTAGGTGTTTAAATTTTAACTGAAAAGTGATCTCTGTTAAATATAAGAGTGGGAATAAGGGAGGGAGGAGATGTACAATTTGGGAAATGCTCAATCAGACTTGCCCCAAATGGTGGAGTTAGAAACGTGCCAGGGGATTCCAATACAATCCCATCAAGGTGGCATGTACCAATGCCATCTCACTAGTCCAAGTGATCAATTTCAGTTCACAATTGATCACACTGATAGGTCTAAGAGTCAAAGGGATCACACGAACAAGACTAGTGTCTGCTAATACTAACTGATAGAATAAAAAAGGGAGAGAACGATCCATCATGGGAAGTGGGCTACACAGCAGACTCATAGAATGGAGATGTCCTAAACAACACTCTGGCCTCAGAATCAGCCCTTAATGCACTCAGATCTGGCTGAAGAGCCCATGAGATTATTTTAGGCATGGAAAGCCAAGACACTCTGGCAATGAAAAACAAACAAACAAACAAACAAACAAAAATGAGGACCTAAATGAAAGATCTCTGCGAGTGAGATCACAGTGGAAAGAATGGGCCATCAAAGAAGGAGGTACCTTTCTCTGAAGGGAGGAGAGAACTTAAAACTTCCACTTTGACTATGACCCTGTCGGAATAAGATCGAAGTCAGCGAACTCAAAAGGCTTCATAGCCTTGGAAACTCATGACTAGAGCCTAGGGAGATTACTGACGCCATAAACAAGAGTGTCAAATTGTTAAGTCAACAACAGGAGTCACTGTGTACTTGCGTCTCATGTGGGATCTGTCCTTAATGTGTTGTCCAATGTGAAGTAATGCTATAACTAGTACTGAAACAGTATTTTACACTTTGTGTTTCTGTGTGGGTGCAAACTGATGAAATCTTTACTTAATATATACTAAATTGATCTTCTGTATATAAAGATAATTGAAAATGAATCTTGATGTGAATGGAATGGGAGAGGGAGCGGGAGATGGGAGGGGTGTGGGTGGGAGGGAAATTATCGGAGGGAAAAGCCATTGTAATCCATAAACTGTACTTTGGAAATTTATATTTACTAAATAAAAGTTTTAAAAAATTGTGTTTGTGGTAAAAAAAAAAAAAAAGAAACCTGCTTCCTACTTAATTCCTCTGAAATTAAAAACTAATTTTGAAGCAGGATCCTTGAACATAGAGGGGGGACACCAAAGCTTTTAGTGGGAAGCAGAGCTTTATTAATGCCAGCACTAGCTAAGCAGATTCACATCAAAGCTCCAAATGCAGAGGGCCGTTTGTTAGTTTCCTTTACTTCAGTCCCTTCATCCTTCTTCTATGGTACAATACATTTTGATTAGTTTCTCTAATGCTACAAGCTTGTAACAGAGTTGCATATGAGTACACAGTTAACTGATAATGCCACACTTTCCCTTTCTTCTGGGCAAGCCTTTAACTTTCCCTTTGTTCCAGGAGCCAGCATCCCTACCCCATTCTCCACTTCAATGCTTGGATCCTTTTAGTGTCAAAGAGCCTCATCCTGATTTAAAGGTTTATACTTTAACATCATGACATGTGCAACCATTTTTCTCTCTACTGTGGCCTCAATAAAGCTCATGATAGATCTCATAACTAGGGGAGTTAGGCAGGGTAGAATCAGGCAGGTCCCCAAAATTAAAACCACAGCACCTATGAGGGTCCTGAATCCACCAAAAGTTGAAAATTATCCACCAAAGAGCTTGCCAGGGTTCCAGCATTTCCAGATTTGGGCTGGGACAGGAGTGATCTTTCTCATTTTATCTGTGATTTGCCCTATAACCTTGACCTCATATTCTATCTGTAAGCAACAGTTGTTCTGGTTAAATTTTGCAAAAACCCCTCCATCAGAATCAAGCAGATAGTCTAAAGCTAAGCAGTATTGATTGGTTTGCTGTTTGAGATCTCTTGCAGTTTCATTGGTTATAATTTCTACAACCACCTGTAATCTGATTATTTTGTTTAGCATATAGATGGGAGTGTGGTGCCTGTAAGACCCATCCTTCGCCCAGGTAGCTGGACCATAATAATGGATTTTACACTCAGGACACCACTGTTCCTCTTTCTAGTCACCAATTTGTAGGGCCCACTGCTCTCTTTGACCTCCCCCCTCCAGTTTTCAAATATGGAGACTCCCAATTGTTCTGTGGCTAGTAGGAATAGGAAGAAGCAGGGGCAGATAGTCCCCAACACACAAGATCCAGTCCAGAATTGGGGTAGCTTAGTATAGGTGGCCCTCCCACATATCCAGTATAGCCCACCAAGGTCCACCACTAAATATTTACAGCCTGTCTTGGGTTCAGATATCTCTTCCTATCTCACCTAATGACTCTGTTTCATGAGCTGGTGAACTTTGAACTTTTTTTAAATAAAGATTTATTTATTTATTTATTTGAAAGGCAGAGATACAGAGAAGCAGAGAGAGAGAGAGAGAGAGAGAGAGAGAGAGAGAGGTCTTCCATCTGCTGGTTTATTCCCCAAATGGCCACAGATGCCAGAGCCGAGCTGATCCAAAGCCAGGAGCCAGGAGCTTCTTCCTGGTCTCCCACGTGGGTGCAGGGGCCAAAGGACTTGGGCCTTCTGCTGCTGCATTCCCAGGCCACACCAGAGAGCTGGATCGGAAGTGGAGCAGCTGGGTCTCAAACAGGTGCCCATATGGTTGTTAGAACTGCAGGAGGCAACTTTACCCACTATTCCACAGCACAGGTCCCAGTGCTGCAGAACTTTCAGTCATCGTCAATGGCTGTGTCCTTTTTGTGATTATCATCACTTCCAGAAGTTGCTGGATTCTGAAATAGAAAAATTTATCAATCCATATGAGCAAAACTGGAAGAAAACAAATTGCAAGTGGAGTTCCCTTTAAGATGGGAAGGTTATAAGTTATTGTTTTTCAATAATGTGTGTTGATAGGCTGTCCTTATGCTAATTGTAATACCATTTGGCTGAGTATAGAGATTTTTAAGGTCTCTTTCATTGAGCACACTACTGTTAGAGGTGACAGATTCCATTAGTCACTGCACATGCTCCTCCTTGTTCTATCAGTACATATTCCAGGCCTGTTGTTTGTCCACCCTATGTTAGAGTGTCCACAGATTTGACTATTTACTGTAAAGTTGGCCTGAAGTGTAAGCCAGGTTACCTAAAGCAATACCCAGGCTTTTTAAATTAGCTTCATGTGACATACCAAGATCTTCCAGTATTGTAATAGAAGAACCCACTAGGAAGTTTCTCTGCCAATAACAGCTCCTAGAAAGAATCAAAAGAGGTAGGAACAACATGTCTGCCTTAAAGTGCAGCAGTGACAAGAGAAAATGCTTTACTTATCTTTTTGCCTTTGGAAGAGGTATTTAGATACTCAATTGGTTCATAGGAGTAGGCAGACTTATCTTTTGAGTGTACCTGCGAAGACTCAGGAGGTAGAAGTTGAATCCTTGACAATGCACCCAGCTTGGGATGCCAGGTAATCTTACTGAGGTAGATATGCTTATCAGCATCTGGCAGGATCCCTTTCATTTAGACTACAACTGGTCTGGAGGGCATCCTTTCCTCCAAGTCTTTAATAAAACAAAGTCTACTGGGGAAATAGGCTGAGCATGAGTTTTGGGATCCAGCACTGAAATAGTTGTATTACCATACTCTATCATAGCTTTTTGTTCCTGGATAAATTGATAATATACTTTATCTGATCTTGAGTCTCTGAACTAAAGACAATGTCAGAGGTGAGGAATGACCTCCCATAAAGCATCTGAAATGGACTAAGCTTTAGAGCAGCCTTAGGTGCTATTCTTACCCTGAGGAGGGAAATAGGCAATAGATTAAGTTATATTGCTGAGGTCTCTCTGCAAAGCTTAGCTAGAATTTTCTTAAAACTACGAAAAGCCTTTTCAACTTTACCTGATGACTAAGGTTTTCAAGAGGCATGGAAATGATAGGAAACTCCTAGAGCAGCAGCTACCTGTTACATTATTTTAGATACAAATGAGGGTCCATTGTCACTCTGGAGTAACCTTGGAAGTCCAAAGTATGGCACTATGTCCTTCACCAAGGCTTTGGATACTTCTGTGTCGCTCCCCCTCTTCGTGGAGGAACGACACTAAACCCTGCCTAGGCTTCATATCCGAGTCACGGCACCATTATGTCGCTCCCCCTCTTCGTGGAGGAACGACACTAAACCCTGCCTAGGCTTCATATCCGAGTCACAGCACCATTATGTCGCTCCCCGTCTTTGTGGAGGAACGACACTAAACCCTGCCTAGGTTTCTTATCCGAGTCACGGCACCATTATGTCTCCTAGGCTTCCTATCTGAGTCACAGCACCATTATGTCTCTCCCCCTCTTCGCGGAGGAACGACACAGGACCCTGCGCTGTTCTTTCGTCTGCTCGGCCCTCCCCGGGTTTGCTGCTGGTTCTTCCCGGGTTGGCTACCAACCCTTCCACCTCCGTGGAAGGGCGGTTCCCCCTGCCACTTTCCCCACTTCCACGGGGGAGCGGCACACCGCTGGCCGGCTCTCTCGGGGGCTGCACAGGTGTTCCTTCAGATAGATGTTCCCCTTAGATGTTCCTGGTGCATGTTGTCTCTCTCCTCCTTTATAGTCCTCTTCCACCAATCCCAACTCTGCTACCCACACGCCGAGTATGCTGCTCTCCTGCAATCAGGAGCAGGTCCTGCTGTTTATTGGTTGAACTGGAGGCAGCTGTGTAGAAGCTGTTTTCCTCCTCTCCCAGCGCCATATTGTGGGAGAGCAGATGCATAGAATAAGTCTTAATTCCAGTAACTTAGTCTAGTCCGAGTTGCTCCCAGTTGCTCCCCACACTTCTGGTGCCTGTTTTTTGTACAAGTTGGAAAAGGTTTTATCCATTCTGTGAAAGTATCAATAAAACTAGAAGATGTTTGTGATTATTTTCTGGGGGCATGCTAGAAAGTCTGTCTGACAATCTCTACTTTGCCTGTAGTCAACAAAGGAAGAAGTCTCACATGGCCACCAGGATTATTTTGTAAGCAAATGGGACAGGAACAAATTACTTCCCTTATGACACCATGTTGTCTTTTCCCTCCAAACACTTAAGAGAACATTTGCGTTAAAGTTCCTCTTCCCAAATGGATAGCATCATGTATTTCCTTAATAATTATCCATTGAGAGGCCATTGGGCAGATAACTTTATCATCTGAACTCCACCACCCATTAGTATCTTTAGTAGACCTTGTTGTTGGGCCCATTCGATCTCAGACTCAGCATAGTGAGGTGCTTCAGTCATTGTTACAGGCTGAGGTATTTATTAGATCCATTTCTAGAGCTTCCTGTGCAGCAGCTCCTTTTGCTACCTTATCTGCTAGTGCATTTCCCTTGCTAACATGGCTGTCTTCCTTCTCATGTCCCTTACAGAAGATGACAGCCACTCCTGAAGGTTCCAGTACTGCCTGAAGTAGAGCTAATAGCTCCTTCCCATACTTAATGGGGGAATTATTTGCAACCAATAAGCCTCTTTCTCTCCAAATTTCTGCTGCATGTGCATGTAACATAATGAAAGCATATTTAGAATCTATATATACATTAACTCACTGGCCTTTTTCTAATTGCAGGGCTCTAATTAATGTAATCAATAAGTTCAGCCTTTTGAGCTGAAATATTATTTACCTTGATATGATTTTACTTTGATATGATCCACTATGGTAAAACCTGCCTTTCTAACTTCTTCCTTCATATAACTACTGTTTTTAGTAAACCACTCAACAGCTGGATTCTCTAGAGAGGTCAGGTCTATAGAATTCACTTGTTCTATAGCTTCTACACCAGAGTGAATTAACTCTTTAGTACCTTCAGGTGGCAACAGAGTTGCTGGGTTGAGGGCTTGGCACACTTTAAAGGTTATCTCAGGTGAGTCTAAAAATAGGGCCTGATATTTTGTGAGATGTCCTCCTGTCAGCCATTGATGTCCTTTAATTTCCAGTATCCCTGGCACCTGAGGTGGTGTTTGAACTTTAAATAGCTAGCAGAACGCTTGATGGCTTCCTCCACCAAAAGTGTTGTAGCAGCAAAAGCCCTTAGGCATGCAGGCCACCCTACAGCCACTGAAGCTAGCTGTTTAGAAAAATAGGTCACTTGTCATGGAAGTGGACCTAAGTTTTGAATTAATATTCCCAGAACAACCCCCTGGTTCTCTGCTATAAACAATGTGGATGGCTTACTCAGATTAGGGATTCCTAATGTTGGAGCTTCTGTTAATAGCTTTTTAATTCTTTGGAATGTCTTTTTTTAGCTCCCCTGTCCAGCAAAGTGGGTCTGTGTCAGAACCTTTTAAAGCTTCATACAAAGGTTTGACTATTAACACAAACCCTGGAATCCATATTTTACAAACTCCTGCCATTCCCAGAAATGTTCTGTTTTTTTTTTTTTTTTCATCTATATTGCCCTACACATAAAACAGCGTTCTTTCTCTTCACTGAAAGAATAAACTTTCCTGGGGTCAGAATATATCCTGGGTAATTATCTCTTGTTTAGAAACCTGAGCTTTTGTTGGGAAAAATCTGTATCCTTGTTTTGCTAGGTTCTAAGTTTAATAGGAGGTAGAAGAAAACATCCTTTAGGGGGCCGGTGCTGTGTCGCAGCAGGTTAACCCCTTGGCATGAGCACCGGCATCTGATATGTGCACCGGTTCATGTCCCAGCTGCTCCACTTCCCATCAAGCTCTCTGCTATGGCCTGGGAAAAACAGCACAAGATGGACCAAGTCCTTGGGGCCCCTGAACCCATGTGGAAGACCCAGAAGAAGCTCCTGGCTTCGGATCAGTGCAGCTCCGGCTGTTGCAGCCAACTGGGGAGTGAATCATCGGATGGAAGATTCTCTCTCCTTCTCTCTCTGCTTATCCTCTCTCTGTAACTCTGACTTTCAAATAAATAAATAAATCTAACAAAAAAGAAAGAAAGAAAGAAAGAAAGAAAGAAAGAAAGCAAGCTTCCTTTAGGAGAGTGTTTAATACAATAGGGTGCATTGAAACAACGGCTTCATTAACAGACCTGAGATCTTGAACCATTTTTACTCTCCATTTGAGTAAAACAGGCAAGATAGAAGTATTATAGGGAGACTTACAAAGAGCCAGAAGTCCATGTTTAAGAAACTTAATCAACTTTAAGAAAGCACCTAAGGATGATAACAAGTAAGTTCCATGCAATGGAGTTGGACATTAAGACATAACTAAAAATTAGTAAGATAAGAATATATGCTATTTAACAGGCTAAAAGTAAATCTTTTAGAGCAATTTTTACCATTAACTCTAATAACACAACTATTTGATGACAGTGGAGCTGCATGGGAAGTTTGTACACAGTAACTCCTGTTGTCAATTTAACAATTAACACTCTTATGTTGAGGTCAGTGATCACCTGAAGCTCTTGACATGAGACGCCTATGCTATGGAAGGATCTTGAATCCACAATCCCCATTAGTCTTTAGACAAGGCCATGAGCAAAATGGAAGTTCTCCCCTCTCTTCAGAGAGGAGGACATTCCACTTTCATGACTGCTTTCCACTGTGGCCTGAACCACAAGAGTTCTTCATGGAGGGACACTCTTCACATCAGTGTTCTGGCTTTGCACACCTGAAATGCTCTTTTCAGCCAGACCAGAATGCCTTAAAGGCTGATTCTGAGGTCACTGCATGTTACTTACAGTGATTGTCATTGTATAATTCTGCTGTATGGACTACTTCCCATGTTGGAGCATTCTTTCCTCTTTAACCCTATCTATATTAGCACAAAGCTCTACTTATATTGAGAATTAAAAAGATAGCAGTACTCATAGTTCAAGAAATGGGCAGCAACTCTGCAGACACCTAAATAAAACACTCAAGAAACTCAAACGGAATGAAATGACATACTAGGTTCTCAGATTTACTGTGCTAAAAGATTTACTATTTTTAAAAATGAATAAATATGCACACAACAGGCTTCTATGAACATTGTCCTCACAGTACAGATGCATTCAGCATTGGACTGGTCCTGAGCAGCATCACTCTAAGGTGCTGGCAAGCACTACTTTTGTTTTGCTTCTTTTCTTCCTTTGTTACTGTATATTTCAACAGGAAGCCCTGGCAGCTATTGGTTAACAGAAAATGTCTTTTGTTAGTGATCAGATGGCTCCAGCTCACCACAATCACAATCAAAGCTACTGTCCATCTCACTCTGATACAATGGGACTTCTCTGACTCATCGAGGGGGTTCGGGGCTCACAGACAATCCCCACTGTCGGCTCAGGTCTCCCACTGTGCTGGCAGCAGTGGCATCTCTGAGGTGCTCACTTTGCTGCAGTCAATGCCATGTAACCCAAACCCACAAGAGAGCTCTATTCTCTTCAAGAGGGGAAACTAATTCTATTCTGAAGGATTCTCCAGGATGTACAATTTGATCTTTAGATCTTATAAAAGGATTGGCTAATATTTTCTGTAATAATAGCATAGCCAAAATGAGTTTAAATTATGATTTCATGGCTAGATTTACTTCTTCATGGGCATAGAAAACAGGCAAATCCTCCATTTTAGACCAAAGGAAGGTAGGGAAAGTTTTACTAATGACTTCAACTTTTATATATAAGATAGTCATCATATTTGATGTTAATGAGGACATAGTTGTCCTCATGGGCTCCTGTCACAGAAAAACTACTATCAGAATATGCCTACAAATATAGACTTCTAGTTTAGGCCACCAAAGATTAGAGATGGCACTTGAGCACTCCTTTGACTTGCATCCTCTTAGAGGTTCCCTCCGGTCTATTTTAACAAAAACCAGGAGGAAAAGAAAGCCAGGCATCAGAAGCGATGTAAAGATAGGTTGCAGACCAATTAATGCCTGCTTTGCCCAGTGAGCTGTCATCAAGGAGACCCAACAGAGCAGTCCACTGCAGTGGTTTTCAAAGTGGAAAGCCAGTGCTTCAGCGGAAGTCAGCTTATGAAGAGCCCTGGCAATGCCCAACTAAGAGTTGAGCCACAGATCAGGTTTGCTTTAAGCTGAAAAGCCCTTCACTTAGCCCAGCTTTCAAAGTAACCACCATTGCTGAGAGGATGGCCAAGTAGGTTCAGCAACATTACAAGCAGAACTGTAAATTTCCTGTTTGAGATGTCACCTGCATTTACCTGGCCACCTCTCCTCCCAGGCCAGCTAGGTAATGGAAGTCAACAGGGTGTCTTCCTAGGAAGTTCACACCTCCCTTAGGATTTATCCCATGTGAAGAGAGACAGGTCTGAGTTTCATAACTCTCAAGGTCTTAAAGCCCACCTAATTATTATCAGGGCCGTTCTGTTAGTTTCTATTTGCCTCTCAATCAGAAAACTTATTCGAAGTTTAGACAACATGTCTCTTAGGTCCTCCAGTAATGACTCTGTCCTTTGTTCTATACCCTGTCCAGACCACTTAGGACCCCATTCCTTGTAATCAAAGCCTCTACTCTTACATCAATGGCTCTGCTCCCTACCCATGTGTATAGATGGGCCTCTCCCCCACTTAAGGTTGTATGATTGTTCAGAATTTTTCTACAAACCCCTCTACCCAAAGAGCCGAGCAGCCTTTCTTCCAGTCTTGGTTGAGTTCAGCTTTGCAGCCTCTGTCTCCTCAGTGGTGATCTCAGGAACAGCTTTGGGCTGAGGAAAATATACTTCAATGTGGGAAACATCCAGACAGCAGGCTCACAGGATGGCTGCATTGTTACCAGCATCTGGTGATCTCAGTGTCAGCCCAAGGGCATTTCTGTATGGCTAATAGCCCAAGGGAGAATGTTTCAAGTGTGGGAAGGTAGGACACTGGTGGCAAGAATGTCCCTACCTGAGGAACACAACTGCTCTGTGCCTCAAATATAAGAGAGACAGTCATTGGAAGAGGATCTCTCCTTGGCTCCAAAGGGTGGAAAGGATTCCTGATTGCCTCATTGTTTGTCTGGAGGCTGATGTGGACTGAGGGCTCAGGAAGCTTTAATAAACCAATAAGCATTCCACTTGACAATCCCCAGATGATTACAGATATGACAGGTAAAAGCATTGGTTTTCTAATTGATACAGACCCCACGTGCTATATAATGAATTCCTCCACGTGACTCCCATCTTCAAAGAGGATTAAAATTATGGGAGTTTGGTGGAAGCGATGTCATCCATACTGTATGACAAAGTCACAGCTCGAGGAAGGGGAACTCTGCAAAGCAGGAAGCCCCTGACTGAACTGAAGCCATTTTCTCTGTTGTTTTTATTAGGTTTAATAATTGTAATCATTGGGTTTCGGTGGGGGAATCGTGGATATCAATGTAAGCAAAATTGTTGTTTCTTGTAAAAAAATGAGTTACAGGAGGTGACTGCAGAAATAAGAGGGGAATCTCCCAAAATTTGTCTAGAGCAAAATATTATTAGGAACATGAGTAATGAGGAGTTTTATGAGAAAATAGAACAGAAAGAACATGCAGGTGCTTGTTCCCACAGACCCCCCTCCCCTTGCCTTACACAGGAGTGTATGAGAATAGTAGGCGTGTAGTTAATATTACAGCAAGTGGATTGATGAACAAGCACTAGGAGTTTTACAAAGGTTAGGACGTTTTGCCCCTTCTTGGAAATGTAGAACAAAGGAACAAGGAACTCTTACATTAGGCATTGGAATAGGTTTTATTAAAAACACAGCTGTTAGGGGAGTGACTTATCTTTAGAAAAATAGGATATAATCATTAGAACTTTCTCTGTACAGTTTTAACCTTTTAAAATAAATCTATTAGCTTTTTAGACTTTTTGTCTAGTTCCTTTAGATAAGTTAAGCATGTTTCATATAGCTGACACAGCCCACTATAAATGGAGAAAAGATTAATGGGGAGGTTACAATGAGGCCATGAAAAGAAAGTGAACCAAAACAAGATTAATAGAGAAAGGTTACACATAAATGATCATTTGTGATGTGCTCTTTCTCAGAAAGAATAGAGGCATAGGAGGAAGAAGGCTTAATGAAAAATATGTGTAAAAAGAGTATAAAATAAAGCTATCAGAAGGACCAGCAGAGTGATGCCTTCCATTGCTACCTAAACCTTGTCTCCCTTCTTCGCTAACTCCCCTCCTTTGGGACCCCTTGGACCTGCCTGCCAAGGCTGGACCATGACCAGGGCAGGAGTTTATGCAAATCTCACTCCCATTCTAACAGAGAAACAGAATGGAAGGGGCCTAATGAAGTGCTACTTAACATCCCTACCTACTGCAGCTAAATTACAAGGAATTTCTGCTGAGGTATGTCTGTCTATCAACATTTTTCTTGAGTCCTTACAGATGCACAAAGAAGATAAATCTGCCTGCTCTTCTGAGTAAACTGAAGATCTGAAATACCTCTCAACAGGCAAAAAAAGATAAGTCAAATTGTTTTTGTCATATCAAGCCTATTCCAGGTTTGTAGTAGACATGTTTTCCCTACCTTTCCCCCTGATTTTTTCAAGGAAATGCTATTGGGAAGAAAATTCTGTTGAGTTAGTCCATAGTAATAGGAAAAAATCCTGCTCTGTTTCATTAAGTCATTTTCAAAAATCAGTCTATTGACTTTGGTAGTTTAGTTCAGATTCCAGGTCAGACTTTACAACAAATATTCATGTCCATGAATTCCCTAGCTGAAGAACTCATGGACACTCAATTAGCACTAGAATATCTATGCAAGGTGTCTGGCGTGTAACAAATCTTTTTATTTATTTATTTATTTTTTTTGACAGGCAGAGTGGACAGAGAGAGAGACAGAGAGAAAGGTCTTCCTTTGCCGTTGGTTCACCCTCCAATGGCCGCCGTGGCCAACGCACTGGGGCCGGTGCACCGCGCTGATCCGAAGGCAGGAGCCAGGTGCTTCT
Source organism: Oryctolagus cuniculus (assembly GCF_051225735.1). Classification (NCBI taxonomy): domain Eukaryota; kingdom Metazoa; phylum Chordata; class Mammalia; order Lagomorpha; family Leporidae; genus Oryctolagus; species Oryctolagus cuniculus. The sequence goes on from NC_142874.1 coordinate 126,133,630, forward strand.
CCTGGTCTCCCATGGGGTGCAGGACCCAAGCACTTGGGCCATCCTCCACTGCACTCCCGGGCCACACCAGAGAGCTGGCCTGGAAGGGGGGCAACCGGGACAGAATCCGGCGCCCTGACCGGAACTAGAACCCGGTGTGCCGGCGCTGCTAGGCAGAAGATTAGTCCTACCTGTTTAAGAAGATCTTCCCAGCCAGATTAATCAATTAATTCACAAGCTTTTATTGGGATTCCGCTCCCAGGCGAGGTTCACTGGTCCCAACAAAGCTGGGCCAGGGAAGTCACGCGTCAAAAGTTGGGAGGACTCTTTTTATAGATACAGGGTATGGGGGTTAAAGGTTGAGGTGGGTCTGATTCTCACTGGTTGACCTTTAGACACCTGTGGGGGCCTTGACAAGGACTTTTCATTCCCAGAAGTGTGGGTAGGGACTTCATTTCCGGAAGTGTGGTCCTTCTCTCCTTGCAGATCCCAAAGCTACCAATCTACTGGTGGAACAAGGTGGAATATGAGCATTAAATTATGGAGCAAGCTATATTTCCTTAACAACAATATTTTCACATAAAGAGATATTGCAAGAATTTACATAATTTTTAAATGATCGATTATTTAGAAAAGTCTATCAGTTCCTGTTAGGAAAAAAGTTGCAGATTGGTGCCTCCTCACAAGGGGCACCAAAATGTTAGGAAAAGAGGAACAGAATAGAGAGGAGGCAGTGTACAAATTTATAGCCAGACTGAATTTATTCAGAGAAAATAAATCCGTGGAGGTGAGTGACCAACTGCCCACGTGCACATTGATGGAACAGGTGGCAGAAGGCCCCTACCCCCAGGGACCTGGCCTTTTTATATTTTGCGATGGCTGGGGATGTGGATGGGGTAGGGGGCAGCAGGCAGAGGGGAATCCTTGGAACTGGTCTTTCAAGTGCTCTGAGCAACTGGTCTTTCAGGTGGCTGTGGCGGATGGGGGATAGACAATAGGGTATGAGACCCAACTGAGATTCAAGGGCAAGGAATACATTCCAATGTTTATCACTTTGGGACAATGAGGGAGAATGGCTGAGGCTTAGGTCCTTGTTCTATCAGCTCCCACTTATTGAGAAAAAAACAGAAAACGCTCTGCTTTCCAAAGAGGAATGCTACCTGGGATCTGTCTTTTCTACTGACTCTTCTTTGGTTTGGAGAAGTTCTGAAGGGTAAATTTGTTAATTATAAAACATCTAGAATATCAAGTCATGGTAAATGAGACTCAGAATGACTGGCAAAAAAAAGTGAGATCAATGAAGTTCAGATAAATCTGTTAAAATTAATCTAAAATTCTAAGTCAGAGGAGGTGAACATTAGAACTGGGTTAATCAGTTATAAAGAGGACACAGAGGTTCCAACAGTCAAGATAGAATGAAATACATAATAGAATACTCTTCAGCCTTTAAAACAGAATGAAAGCTGCTGTTTTTGACATCATGGACAAAGCTTCAGGAAAACCCAATAAAACAGCCCAGGAGCAGAAAGGCAAACACCACATGATCTCACCAAGGTATGTCAACTAAAACAGCCAAACAAGTAGAAGCAAAGAGTAGAACAGGGACTTGAAGGCCAGATGGTACAAAGTTTCAGCTAGACAGAGGGAAAAAGTTTTAGAGATCTATTGAACACCACAGTGGCTACGGTTAATATGCATGTTTCAAACTTGTAATGTTAGGGCCGAAACACTTCCGCCGCCTGAGGAACGACTCCAAGAGACACTCTCATGCAAACAGCAGGGGGTTTATTGAATCAGCATGCTGGGGCTCCCTGAACACGCAAGAACAGAGAAGCCCTGAGAAGTCAAGGGCCAGGGTTTTACAGGGTTTTTAGAGACATTTTACATCACAGCAAATCATCTCATTTGGTGGGAAATTCAAAGGACATCTCCTAGATTTGATTGGCACATCCAGTGGCGGGAACAGACCCACTAAGGTGGTTGGATGGCTCTTGGGGTTGATGCCCTTTGAATTGATTGGCTGAAGCATAGGGTCCGGGCCGTTGGGGTGTACGTGCCAAACTGCAGGGTCTCACACAAGGTCACACAAGATCACGGGAAGGTTTGTGGCTTATCTAGCAACTCGGGAACAGGGAACTGGTCGGGTGAGACAAGATACAGGAAAGGGGTAGGGAGGGGCTCTGCACAGTCGGGCGGGTGAGGCAAAGGCCACATAGTTTCGGTCTCATCTTTACAGCTGCACCTGGAGCACCTAATTTCAGCTTTGGGGGAAAAAAGTTTAGGGCTGTAATTTTAAACTTAATTGTTCATTCCCCACTTCTTTTTGTGTGGATCTCTAATCTTAGAGATCATCGTTTCTGCCTCCTTGAGAGTTGTATACTCCTGTCGGAGGATCATGAGTTTAACATTTCCAATCTGTTCTCACACAAAAGTAACAAGTCTGTTTAGTATATAAGGCCCGACAGTGATGATTAAGAGCAGAACAACTAAGGGCCCAGCTAAGGCCAACAGCAGCGTAGTAAGCCATGGGGATTGGGTTCCCTACATCCAAGTCAGGCAGGTCCCAGGTATCCACCCCTGCAGCCAGCTGGCACACATCTGGGTGAAGGGAGGGCCACCATGTTCCTGGTGTATAGTTCCCACTAGGAGACCAGACCACCTGTCCCATAGGGTTGATGACTTCCCAGGTTAGCAACTGGGGGGCATGGGGATTTCCGAGGGTCGGGGGAAGAGTCCACAGTCCTACCATCCATACGGCAGACACGAATTTTAAGAGGGTTCTCGGTCCTCTCCAGCTGCCATTCCAGACCTGGAGCCGGGTGTTTGAAATGCAGACACTGGGCTGCATCTGGGAGATCGTGGAAGACCTGTCAGGCAGAAGGGGGCAGGGAAGGATGCGAACGCTGGGCTGCCCCTGAAGCACTATCAGGATAACTCCAAGATGCAGATGCACATGCTGGATGCAGAAGTCTTCTCCAGAGGCCTTTGTCACACACACACACATAAACTCATATCTAACTTCCTGCCTAACATTCCCCTCAAGAGGTAATACCCAAAATTCTCTTGGGATTATGGATGGAGTTCTATTTTCTGTAACTTCTTCGAAGCTGGCATGTGGGCGTCGAGGGGGATTGGGTATTTCCTCTTGCTATCTGTCTTATGGTGTGTGACAGTGGCCTTGGAAAGACTGTGCTGCTCGGTCCAGAGGGCTGCTCAGGTCATCCAGTGGAATAGGCTGGAAGCCTTGTCTGACGACCATTTGGAGTTCGACAGCTTTTAGTCTGTTAGAGACAAAACGAACAAGGGCATTAAGAACACACGGTCCAAAGAGAAGCAGCAAGATTACAGAAGTTATTGGGCCAAGGAGAGGAAATAGCTGAGATTTCCATGACCAGATGTTAGGCCAGAAATTCCAGCCCTGCTTGGCCTGTTCCTGGAGGTGCTTGGCTTTGTCCAGGAAAGTACTAATTTGGATTTGTACCTGTCTAGTCTGATTGACCCAGAGACAACATTCTTCCTGGAACATGGCACAGATCCTCCTGGAGCAGCAGTTAGCACATCCAATATATATATTTTTATAACCTTTTGTGACTTCCGCACACCTTCTTCAACTTACTTGAAACATTCCATCATTTCCATTCCAGTCTAGAGTAATCTAGCCATCAGTATAAAGTCATTCTTACAAACCATGTCCTTTCCTTATTAAAAAGAAAACTCTTTCCTTCTTAACCTTTCTTACCAAGAACATTCTTTCCTTCTTAACCTTTCTTACCAAGCACACATTTCTATCCTTGTGATGTTTTCCATAGAGCCTGGTTGGCTCTTTCTACCTTACTGGAAGACTGAGGTCTCCATGCAGAGTGAAGATGCCTTACAAATCCCTTGTGTGATTTAGAGCTCTGATTAAGGCAGTCAGTTCTGCTAACTGAGCAAAAGTTCCTGAAGGCAGAGCACGCTTCAATAACGTGCCATGCTGTAACTGTTGCATACCCTGAGAAGCAGCTCCCGTCTGACAAAGCTGCTTCCATCTATGAACCAAACTTCATCTGCGTTAGTCAGGGGGCTGTCTTTTAGGTCTCTTCTGCTGGCATAGATCAAGTCTATAGTCTCAGCACAGGAGTGGAGGGGACCACTTTCCCCTGGAACTGGCATTAAAGTAGCTGGGTTTAATGCCTTATTTTTCCCAGATCCTGAGTTAACCCTCCTAAGGGGACTCCCTGCCTTCCAGTGAAGTACAGCTGTGAGGGTCTCTCTGGGTTTGGCAGACCTAGGACAGGAGCTTTAGTCATAGCATCCTTTAGCTGAGCAAAGACTGTGGTTTGCTCTTTCCCCCAAAGGAGGGTGCTCTGCTTTGGCTGCCTGTCAAGAGTCTGGTTTAGAAACTGTGTTGTTTCCCTGATAGAGAAAACTGGGACTGTCTGAAGTTTGCAGAGGTAGGAATTTGCTGAATGGCCCAAATCCTCTCTGGGGCAGGTTTTCTCTCCCCAGGGGTGAGGACAAGGGTTAAATAATTAACACTCTAATGGACTATGCTTTGTTTTCCTCTGGATACCTAGTAGCTAGTTTTACTAGAAAGTTAAGCCAATGTACAAGACTAGAGTCTCAGGCTGGGAAAAGAGACAAACCAACAAATTATTTACATTTAACCATTTACATTATGGATTATTGTGCACCCCCCTCGAGAGATAGGCCCTTTAAGTCTTCAGTGAGGACTTGTCCAAATAGGTGCAGGACTATCTGAGTTAGCTGTTACTAAAAGCCCTGTTTTTAGGATCTGGCAGGGAGGGTTTTCTAAGCTTAACACTATTGGATAGACTTTTAAGGCCTGGCTGGGTGTGTGAGGCCCAGACCTATCCATGGGGTGCTGGAAGAGAATTGCAAGAGATGCAAATCTTCTTTATGGGAAGCACCCTGTTGACTTGCATTACATGGCTTGACTAGGAGGAGAGCTGAATAGGAGGCTGATAGAAATAGGCGACTTGCGTTGCACTGACCCTAGACCATCCCCTCAATAGCAGTGGCTGGAGCTGGAAGCTGGGCAGAGGCTGGGCAGAGCCAAAGGCTTTTTAGCTCAGAGCCACAGGGTCTGCAGTTCTGAACCAGGAGTCCTTTGACACCCAGGGCAGCTCCGTGTCCAGTGGCCTTGCTCTTGGCAGAGCTGACAGAAGATGGTTTCTGTTATGACAGCTGCTTGCCCAATGCCCTGATTCCTTATATGGGAAACAGGTGCCATTTTGGGGTGCACTGGCCTTGCTGGGTCTCCTTGACAGCGTATCATCGTGCAGAACAGTCATTGATTGGCCTGTTGCCTATCCTTACATCGCTCCTGCTGCTAGCTTACTCCTCGTTCTCCTGGTCTTTAATAAAGTGGACTATGGAGGCAGCCTCTATGATGTCAGTAAAGGGCGTGCTCAACCCCAACCCTGATTTCTGAAGCTTTCTTCTAATATCAGGGGTGGCTTGAGTTAGGAGCCTATCCCCTAATATGGCATTTCCTACAGCAGAGTCAGGATCTAAATCCATATACTTATCAAGACCCTCTTTGAGCCTTTCTAGAAAGGCAGCTGGATTTTCCTGTGGCCCCTGTTCTATCATTAATAGCTTATTAAAGTTCTTTGGTCTTGCCTTACTGGCTGCCCTTAGACCTGCTAAAAGGCAAGCCAGCATGTGGTCCCTACTTTTTCTTCCCTCAGGGGTATTACAGTTCCATGAAGGTTCCTTAATTGGGATTGCTGCCTCTGCGATTGGGTGTCCCTCATCCTGCCTATGCAAGGCGTTTGCATAATAATTGGCATGCTGCGACACCATTTGCTTTTCCCCATGAGTTAGGGTAGTGTTTAGAAAGAATACTACGTCTTTCCAAGTAAGCTCAGACATGCCGGTAATCTTATACCATCCCTCTAGCCACCTGTCGGGATCCTCAGTGAAGCTTCCCATTTCTGCTTTCATTTTATTTAAATCCTGCATTTTAAAGGGGACCCGTATTTTGGTGGGGCCATTGGGTCCTATCACTTCCTGTAAGGGAAACATTCCTGAACCCTCCACCCTGGCGCCCAAGCTCACACCTGTGCTAGGCCTCCGGCTGGGGCTCCGGCTCCAGCTTGGGTTTGGGTTTGGGCGGGGGCTCCCGTTTGGCCTTGGGCTCCACCTCGGGCTGGGGCTCCCATTTGGGCTCCACCAAACCTCTGGGGAGGGTGGGGCGGTTGGCTCCACAGGAGGCTGAGGGCATGGTGGCTCCGGGGCATCTAGGGGAGCACTAGGTGGGGGCTCCTTTGGCTTAGCTTTACAGTGGACTCCTGATAATAACTCAAATGAAGTTAGCATTACTGAGTCCAGTCTGCAACTTTGACAGAGCTCATGATCTTTCCTGAGTGCCATAAAGACCTGCACATAAGAGATTTCTGTCCATACTAGAATCTAAAGTTCTCAGTGCTGTCCTTTAGTCAGACTTGGCCTGATGGCCTCTGGCTATTTTAATGTTAATTTGGCTAAGCCAGTCAGCCCTTCTGAATCAACAGAATCCAGGCCTGCAAAACTGCTTGGACAATACTAGAGCGCTCTTTTCACTTGGAAGGGTGCGGCACGATAGCAGTCTATCAGATGGCTCCCTGTCCAGACCTATGCCTAGGGGGAGCAGGGGAGGGCCACGAGTAAAGGCAGAAGTGCAGCGGGGAGAGGTAACCAGTTCCCTGTCCTGGTGCCAACCGGGCCCTGGTCAGACACCAGAAGGAGGGAGGGCACACGTTTCCCACTGCACTTGCTGTTGCACAATTCAACATGCAGAGCAAGCCAGACCTGACACAAAACCCATGGGGGAATGAGGTCAACTCTGAAGCTGCGTCTCTTAAACAGCACATAAGGAACCAGACCCTTGGTACACACAATATAAGCTAGCAAAACCTTTATAATGCAACAAAGAAGTTCAAACTATCTAGATAATCAAAACAGCTATCAAGGTGAGGTCTTAATCCACACTGCTCGAATGCTTCAACTAAAACCAGATCAATCAGGACTACTGCAATCACTCAGTTAATTAAAACAGATGGTTAACTTTTAGCTCCTTTCCAGATTCAATCCTCAGACAATCGAAGCTTAGCAATAGTAACAGTGCACGAAAACTTCAAGACCCACCAGAGCTACCATAAGTTGCAAAGAGGGAAAACCTTCTACCAGGTTGGAAAGGGTTAACAGGTAACAGCTTTTTCCTTTCTCCAGGCCAGCTGTATAGGAATGGAGATGAGGAGAGCAAAAAAGTCAGGGAGGGAGCCCCCTGAGGAGGAGGAGGAAGGCAGAAAGCCACAGAGGACAAGATGTGAGCGACTGCCTCACCTTCCCCTACGAATCTCAGCTGGAGGGGAGCATAGGGAAAGGCCCTGATATCTGGGGGCTGAGTGGGGTTTGAAATCTCCTATCGCTCAGGATTGCCCACTACCTAGTTGTCCGAGTTTACCTGGAGGGCCAATATTAGCCTCGACCGAAGCTAAGCCCTGCTTGCGTAGCAGTAGGCAGTGTGACCAGGCATCCCTCCAAGAGAGAGACCTGGTCCTCGGGTCACAGTCTGGCCACCGGGAAGCCAAAGCGAGCTCAGGGAGTCTCCAGGCTCTCAGCCAACTGCCCTTCCTAATTTCCCTCCCGTTCCTTACAATCCCTCTGGAGTTTCGGCTGTAGCTAAGCTGTGGCCAGGGGGACTCCATGTTCTCAGAGAGCTGTGGGGTGCCGGACACTCAACGGTCACTTCCACAGATCCGGTACTGCTTGAGGGAAGGAATACTGACCTCCAATGTCTTCTCAAAATCCCTTTGTGGTTACCAGGGTTGTTGGTCTGGGTGGCCATGATGGCCAGGCTGGAGAACGGCCTCTTTCACTCTACGAATGAGTGGTAAATGGAATGAGCCCTCAAGGGTCCAGTCTACCCCAAGGGCTGGCCATTCAGAGGCACAAAGAGACTGCCACTTGGTTTTCTTAATTAATAAAGGGAGATTATGAGCTCGGTTGCCCACTTCAGACCAATGACCCAAAGTGAGCTTCAGAGGCGTAGACACAGTCTGACCCATGTTAGTAGACAAATCAGACAACACAATATACAGGAACAGAGAGACAACAAAAGAGACCAACACACAACAACCACAACGAGTGTCCTTAAAAACCTTAAAAGAATCCACCGGTCGCGCGACTGCTGGCAATACAGATGCAGATTCCAAATCTACCAGATGGGAGCTGCAGGCGTCCCCACGGAGCTGCAAGCGCCCTGACAATAATGATGCAGACCTAGAATCTACCCAACGGAAGCCAGTTGGGAAAGGCTCACACACCTTTCCAATGCTGGGCGTCCCCAGTCTTCCTTTTCCACCCCGGGGCGTCCCCCAGGGCTGTGGCCTCTGGCCTCTTCCCAACAGCCACCTAGCCAGCCAGAAACCTGAGAACCTGAACAGACAGACTAACAGCACCAAAACCAACAACTCAGAGAGTCTACTGACTCTGAATCTACCCGACGGAAGCCAGTCTCAGGACAGATTCCACGTCATCCCTGGTCTGATCCTACCTGACAGGAGCCAGTCCCAGAACCAAATGCTGCAGCAACCAGAACAGGCCCGTTCACAGAATACCAGAATACACAAAACACCAAAATACACACAATACCAGAGTAGGCACCTTTACTTACCCCGAGAGATATCCATTGGAGGTGTTCACAGGCAGCAGACCGTAATCTCGGTGGGACCTCCAAATGTTTGGGTCGAAATGCGTCTACCACCCGAGGAACGACTCCAAGAGACACTCTCATGCAAACAGCAGGGGGTTTATTGAACCAGCATGCTGGGGCTCCCTGAACACGCAAGAACAGAGAAGCCCTGAGAAGTCAAGGGCCAGGGTTTTACAGGGTTTTTAGAGACATTTTACATCACAGCAAATCATCTCATTTGGTGGGAAATTCAAAGGACATCTCCTAGATTTGATTGGCACATCCAGTGGCGGGAACAGACCCACTAAGGTGGTTGGATGGCTCTCGGGGTTGTTAAGGTCGAGAATGCCCACCGCCCGAGGGATGACTCCAAAAGACCTCTCTCATGCAAATTGCAAAGGGTTTTTTTATTTTATTTTCCCAGCATGCTGGGGCTCTCTGATCAAACCAGAACAGAGCAGCCCCGAGGAACTACAGCATAGGGTTTATAAAGGCAAAAACTGCAAAATCTGGAGGGGGGGAATGCACGGTTTCTATACACGGTTGCTAAGATCAAAAAGAGAGTACATAGTTACTGGGGTCAACATAAACTAAGACCTAGGTGAAATTAATATCCATCATAATCTTGACAATACCAGTTACAATCATACAATTATCATTTATGATCTTGACATTAATTCAAATTATATGTAAGACATAGACAAATCACAGCTTTATCATTAACCCAGGTGTAACCTTTCTACTTTCAAGCTTGAGCAATCATGCTAGGGGTTTTGTGCTCTGCCAAAGGTGATGTAGTGCACTGCTATTGTCCGACTATTTGAGATCATAGTTTCAGACCAGAGTCTCACGGTGTGGGGGTTACTTTCCCAGAATGCAGTCTCAAGTGCTCCAAAATGGAGTCCCCACTGTCAAGGTGCTACTTCAGGGTTGATGCCCTTTGAATTGATTGGCTGAAGCATAGGGTCCGGGCCGTTGGGGTGTACGTGCCAAACTGCAGGGTCTCACACAAGGTCACACAAGATCACGGGAAGGTTTGTGGCTTATCTAGGAACTCAGGGACAGGGAACTGGTCGGGTGAGACAAGATACAGGAAAGGGGTAGGGAGGGGCTCTGCACAGTCGGGCAGGTGAGGCAAAGGCCACATAGTTTCGGTCTCATCTTTACAGCTGCACCTGGAGCACCTAATTTCAGCTTTGGAAGAAAAAAAGTTTAGGGCTGTAATTTTAAACTTAATTTTTCAGTAAATCTCAAATGTTCTCACTACAAAAATAAAAGTATGGAAGTTGTAAGTATGTTAGTTTAATAAACTGGATTTCACCTTTCTACCTTGTAGAAGTGTATCAGAACCTCATATTGTAAACCATACATTTTGAAAAATAGAGTTTTTCAAATTAAATGCAAGAAAAATTTTAAAACACATGACAAAGGCAAAAGTACATATATACTTAACCATCTTTTCTAAGTATTAGTGTTCCCATTGCTATTTAATCATCATTTTTATTAATCTCAATATAGCTATATGTACATATTTATTCATAAAAACATAACAAATATGTTCAATGATAAATTTAAAGATTTTTACATCAGGTTTTAAAGATAATTACCAAGATAATATTGAACAAAAGAATATGTATCTCATTTTGAATTTGAATTGGTAGCAATTCTCTTTATTCATGAAAAGAAAGTATTCAATCTTTGTATATATGCATATTTATATTTTTCTGTAGCATTGTAGTTTATATAACTACTTATATAAACTACAGGTTTAGCCTGCATAACCAAGTATAAGTTAAAAGCAAGAAACAGAAACTAGAAATCTCTAGCTATTCCTCTCCATTTGTTTGCTATCCTTTCAAAATTATGAGATAGGAGGAACAGACATGTACAGTGACATTGTCCAAAGCAAATGCATATATTGTATTAATAACCCATCAGTACCCTATAATGTATAAAATTAATAGATAAGGAAAATTTAAAACTATGTTTAGTGACTCAAAATAACAATTAATTGGTTAAATAGACATACTGAATAAGAGAGCAGTTTTAAGATAGCATATTATATCCTTGATCAGTTTCAGGAATCTGGCATAGATTCACTTGGAAACTGTTTTTAAGACAACTATTTTATATTTCAAGTATCTATTTTAAGTATTTATGAATGAATCTATTGAGAAAACATTAAAGATTCTAATGCAAGTAAAAACCTGAATTCACCCAACTTTTAAACCACAGAAAGAAAGTTGACAAAAAAAACCTTAAATGGCCACTTCTCAGTGCCAGATGAGACTCACCATGGAACAGCTTCCAAAACAGCTCCTATTTTTGAGATAGGAATAACTAGTAAAAATTATTTTAAAGCATGATCAATGAATAAATCTTGGAATCTTTCTAAAGGCATATAAAATTTGAGAGAGAGGGAGAGAATTATTCGATGACTTGGTAAAAGCAGTGAGAGCCTGTTGCATTTAATTCCCAGCCTGCTCCTCTCTCACCTTCCTAGCACAGTGTTAGAACAATTTCAGTGCAGGTAGATGCAGATCATAACACCAAACTCCTGCTTGCAGCCGACAGTTGAAGTTGTGATATCAGTTGTACCACCTGTTAGAAAGATTGAGGGTAACAGCATTGCTGTCTTACAAACACAGGTCTGCCATATGTCATGCTAGCTTCCAGACAAGTGTGGTCAAGAAGGGTCTCCAGTTGTATTCCTAGTATAGAAGTCCTATTCAGGCACTGAACTCTACTATCCTACCTCCACTCAAAGATTGGGTCCCATGATGGGCGAAGCAACCTAAGAAAATTGGTTATATACTTACTTCATAAGCAGCCATGTCACTCACAGAGACATGTCAATGTCTCTGCCCCAAACACTATATGAATCCATTATCATGAAATGTGCACAATAGGCAAATATATAGAAACAGGAAGCAAATTAGTACTTGACCAGGTCTTTAAGAATCAGAAACTGAATTGGTGGCACAAAGGATAAAGGGAACAGGGCTTCTTTTGAAGTGATGAAATACTCAAAAATTGATAGTGATTGTAGAAACATGCTTGTTTGAGTATACGATAAAACATTGAATTAGGGCTGGCATAGTGGCACGGCAGATGGAGCTGCCAAGTGCAACTCTGGCAATCCATATGGGCTCAAATTCAAGTCACAACTGCTCCACTTCCCATCCAGCTCCTTCTTAGCATGCCTGTCAAAGCAGCAGAGGAGCAAGTGCTTGGGCCCTTGCATCCATGTGGGAAACCCAGGGGTCTGACCTAGCCTGGGCCATTTCAGCCATTTGGGGAGTGATTCAGTGATTGGAAAATATATCTCTATATCTATCTCCCTCTCTCTGTGTAACTGTGCTTTTTAAATAAATAAAAATAAGAAAAAGAGATTGAATTATACCTCCTGCATTGGTGATATGGATATATGTAAATTACCAAAATTTCTACCCAAAAATACCTTGAATCATGCTAAGAAATGTGGATCAGTTGTTTAATAACTTTATCTTTTGTTCTATCTCACAGAGACTGTAGACGCAAGTCACCTCTCACTTGCCACTGTTATGGGCCCTATTCTAAAATCTGTTACATAATGGAGCTGCCTTACACATACATTTATTCAACTGTGATCCAGATGAAAGTACTTAATCATAAAAGAGACTCTGTGAGCCAATACTGGGACACAGCAAATTAAACTGTTGCCTGCAACATTGGTATTCCAGATCAGAACACCAGTAAGAGTCCCAGCTACCTCATTTCTAGTCCAGCTCCCTGTTAATGCACCTGGGAAGCCAGAGAAGGATGGCCCAAATAATTGGGTGCTGTGCCACTCACACAGTAAACTCAAATGGAGTTCCAGGCTCTTGGCTTCAGCTTGGCTGGCCCTGGACATTGTGGTCTTTTGGGGAGTAAACTATAGGATGGAAGATGTATCTTGTCTCTCTCATTCTAAAAGAGAGATTCTGTATGAACGGGAGATCCTCTAACTTGACTTTATCCTCCTGTCACACCAGTCCACAGGTCTGACTGTTCATACGATGTATTCACTTTGATCAATGCAAGTTATACTTTAACTACATGATAAATTTCTTCATAGACATAAGCACGAGGAGCTCCAGAAAGGGACAGCAATTGGAAAGAAAGCAATGCATTTCAGCAGGATGTCTGTGAAACACACTTCAGTTCTGCTGCTGCTGCTACCACTGAGTTGTTACTTCCATTCTGGGAGTTGTGGGAAGGTGCTGGTGTGGCCTATGGAATTCAGTCATTGGATGAATTTGAAGACAATTTTGGATGAACTTATCCAGCGAGGCCATGAAGTCACTGTCCTGAGATCTTCAGCTTCTGTTGTCATTAGTTCCAACAGCAAATCTGGAATTCAATTTGAAACTTTTCCTACAAATTTCACCAAAGATGAAGTGGAAACTTTTTTCATGTACTGGATCAATCAGTTGATATATAATGTGTCATTTGATATATATTGGGAGCACTTTCCAGCAATGCAAGAGTTTATTTTAGCATATTCTGATGTTTATGAAAGTCTCTGCAAAGAAGTAGTTTTGAATAAGAAACTCATGACCAAGCTTCAAGAATCGAGGTTTGATGTTGTTCTTGCAGACGCCTTTGCTCCCTGTGGTGAGCTGCTGGCTGAGCTTCTGGAAATACCCCTTGTGTACAGTCTTCGTGGCTTTCCTGCCTACTTACTGGAGAAGTATGGTGGAGGACTTCTATTTCCTCCTTCCTATGTACCTATTATTCTGTCTGGTTTAAGCAGCCAAATGAGAGAAAGGTCTTCCATCTGCTGGCTCACTCCCCAGTTAGCCACAACTGCCAGAGCTGTGCCGATCTGAAGCCAGGAGCCAGAAGCTTCCTCCAGGTCTTCCCATGCAGGTACAGGGACTCAAGGACTTGGGTCACCTTCTACTGCTTTCTCAAGCCATAGCAGAGAGCAGGATTGGAAGTGGAGCAGCTGGGACTTGAACCAGTGCCCAAATGGGATACCGGCACTATGGGCTACACCACAGCACCAGCCCTGGATTTTCTTCTAAAAGAAAACAGTCTTGAAGATGCAGTAATTAAATTATATTTTCTAGAGGTACAGTTACGGAAAAGGTGAGAATTAAGATGCTTTTAAGAGTTCATACAACAGATAATGACGAAATAGATTTCAATAGTCATAGACATGACTAAACCTAATCTCATATCACTACACCAACTCTATCGTGTATACTGTAAGAAAAATAGTTAATATAGGCAGTGCTGGGAGGGAGGGGTTGCGTGCGCCCGTGCCCGACCGCCCTGCTCCGTGTGCACGCGCTGCTCCGTGCGTGCGCGCAGGGGGCCCAGGGCTGGGGGGCAGCAGCGCCCCCGCCCCCGCCCCCCCAGGGCGGGCCTCTTTTTTTTTTTTTGCTCTCGGTGGGGGCACAGTGCCCGGGGGGAGGGGCGCCCGGGTCTCTCTCCCCCCACCCCACCCCCGCCCCTGTGTCTCTCTGTGCGCGCGGGCGCCGGCACAGGTGCAGCCGCTCCCGGGCTCGCAGAGGTCCCGGCCATGGCGCGGGCGTGAGGAGCGGACCTGGGGGGGACCCGTGGGGGACTGGGCGGGGGGGGGGAGCGGCCGCCCGCATGGACGTGTTCAGCTTCGTGAGGATCGCCAAGAGTCACGTGACACAGGCGGTCCCGTTTGACGACCCGCGGTTGGAGAGCTGCCAAATCCTCCCTCCGGCTCCTTGCAAGGTGGAGATGCGGAGGGACCCCGTCCTGGGACTCGGCTTCGTGGCAGGAAGTGAGAAGCCGGCGGTCCTGCGGTGGGTCACTCCAGGTGGCCCTTCGGAAGGCAAGCTGATCCCAGGGGATCAAATTGTCATGATCAATGACGAACCCGTCAGCGCTGCACCTCGGGAGCGGGTCATCGACCTGGTCCGGTTTCATTTTGGATTATGCTCCTTATCGTTGGGTGGCTCTATTATAGAATTTTGTGGATTTTTTTTTTTTTTTGACAATGAAAGAATTTCTTGGATACCAATTGACTGCTGTAGGAACCACATTTAAAAATTTTTTTTCATGTCGTCTCAAAAACAGCAATCATTGCTGCACTGAAATTAGCTGAGGTCTATTCATGTCACACTTTTCTAAGTTGTGAATTCTAACTCATATTTTATCGCGGTGGAGGAACAGATCTAGGAAGAACCCGTGCCCCTTGCAAATTAGTGTATCCTTCTTTAAAAGTATCTAAAAGGATAATTATCTTTTTGGCTTTTCACAATTAGACACATCAAATTAAAACAGCCTCCAAATTTTTTTTTTTTGAAATGTATGGTGTATAATCACTCATGGAAACATCGTGAATCACAGCCTATCTTCCCAAGGCTAGCCCACCTAGTTAAATGCATTTGCTTTCAGTAAACAGTTGTTGAACGTTCTCTTTATATACAGAAGATCGGTTTAGTATATATTAAGTAAAGAGTTCATCAGTTTGCACCCACGCAGAAACACAAAGTGTAAAATCCTGTGTCAGTACTAGTTATAGCATTACTTCACATTGGACAACACATTAAGGGCAGAGATCCCACATGGGGAGTAAGTGCAAAAAAAAAAAAAAAAAAAGAAAAGAAAAGAAAAGAAAAGAAAAATAGTTAATATAGATAAAACATTGAAAATGCCTCTAGCATCAAAATAAAATGAAACCTGTCTGTCAAAGAGACATCTGCATTCAGTGTACATTCCAAGAAATGGGAGCAACTTAAATGTCCATTCAAGAAATAGGATGAAGTCATGTCATTTGCAACGACAAGGGGAGAACTTCTAGTTACTACATAAAGTGAAATAATCCTGTCACAGAAAAGCAATTAGTGTCTGATTTGCTTCACATGAGAAGTCTAGCCAACCTGATCTCATAGTAGTTGGAAGTAAAATGGCAGTTACCGGAAGCCAGGGAAAGGATGGAATTGGAGGAATAAGAAAATATTGACAAATAGGTATGCATAGTTATAGTAACAGATGATAAGATCTGATGTTCTATTGTGCAGATAGATTAATGATAATGCATATAGATTTGCAATATTTTACTGTAAAGAAATGTGTTTGAAAATATAAATATTTTATCATGATTTGAAAATTGCATAATGTTCATATGTATTGAAACTTTACATGGCACCTTATAAATACATAATTTTTATCTGTCAGTTAAAATATAAAAATACATAACAGTATAAAATGGCTCTGACATTTAGTAATCCAGATACAATGTTGACCATTGATACTATTGCTCTTCTTGTTGTTGCTGGCACAATTAATTACCTAAAGTGTGCCAGATACTTTAGATATACCTCGCTCAATAGGACCTGGCTTCCAACAGATGGAGATTTTATTCTCAAGCACAGAGAAGAAAAATAGTGTTGACTCATTTAAAACCAAATGTATTAAAGTACCTAAAAGGCAATCTGTAGAAGTGTAATTGACACTTTGAGAAGCAATGTCTTGAATAGTCCTTGTTGAGGAATGGTTTTTATTTTAAATACTATTTGTTGAACTCTTTACTTAGCATAGAGTTAAACGTGTATAAAGTCAACTGAAAAATAAATCTCAGGGGCTGGTGCTGAGGCACAGCGGGTTAAAGCTCCAGCCTGCGATGCTGGCATCCCATATGGGTGCCAGTTTGAGTTCCAGCTGCTCCTCTTCCAAACCAGCTCTCTGCTATGGCCTGGGAAAGCGCTACAAGATGGCCCAGGTCCTTGGGACCCTGCACCTGCATGGGAGACCCAGAGGAGGCTCTTGGCCCTGGCTTAAGATCAGCTCAGCTCTGGTTGTTGTGGTCATTTGGGGAGTGAATCCGCAGAATGGAAGACCTCTCTCTCTCTGGCTCTACCTCTCTCTGTAACTCTGTCTTTCAAATAAATAAATACAATTCAAAAAAAAAAAAAGATCTCAGTAAAAAAAATAAGACTGAGAATAAGAGAGGGAGGAGGAAGAGGTGTTGGGAATATAGGTGGGAGGGTGGGCACACTGGGAAAAATCACCATGTTCCTAAAGTTGTAATTATGAAGTGTATGAAGTTTGTAACTGTAAAGCTGCATAGCTCTACATACATTTCTATGGACTTACTTCTAAGGGTACAGGTTTTTTTTACAAGATGTATTTATTTATCTGAAAGTCAGAGTGACACAGAGAGAGAAAGAGAGGCAAAGAGAGAGAGAGAGAGAGAGAGAGAGAGAGAGAGAGCTGTCTTCCATACACTAGTTTACTCCCCAATTGGCCACAACAGCCGGAGCTGTGCCAATCTGAAGCCAGGAGTCAGGAGCTTCTTCCAGGTCTCCCATGTGGGTGCAGGGGCCCAAGTACTTGGGCCATCTTCTACTGCATTCCCGGGCCATAGCAGAAAGCAGGATTGGAAATGGATCAACCAGGTCTCAAACCAGTGCCCATATGGGATGCCAGCGCTTCAGACCAGGGTGTTAACCCACTGTACCACAGCACCAGCCCTTAAGGGTATAGTTTAAGAACTTGCCAAGGGACCCCAAATCTCCTTAAGCTACGTGGTAAAAATACTATCTTAAGTGTTAAAGTGATCACATGGATAGGATTAAGGGTCTGGTAATAACAACAGAGTTAAAAAGGAGTGAATTCTCCAACATGGGAAACTGTCCAAATAGCAGACTCAATGAATGATAATCACTTTAAATAGTATTCTTACTTCAGAATCAGCCCCTTAAGGCATGCTGGTCTGGCTGGAAAATCCATGAGAACATTTTAGGCATGGAAAGCCAAGATGCTGTGGCAAAAAATGTCCTACATGAAGTACCTCAATGGGTGAGACCCCAGTGGTCATCAAAGAAGGAGGTACTTTTTTCTGAAGGGAAGAGAGAACTTCCACTTTGCTTATGGCCTTGTCTAAACACTGATGGACTTTGTGGATTCAAAAGGCTTCCATAGTCTAGATAGCTCATGTCAAGGGCCTCTGGTGATCACTGATGTCATACATAAGAATATTAATTGTTAAGTTAACAATAAGAGTCACTGTGCACTAAATGCCCCATGCAGGACCTCTTTCCTCAAAGGGTTGCATTATAATTATGTCTAAGTGCTGTTTTTTAAAATATTTATTTTATTTATTTGAGAGACAGAGTTACAGAAAGAGATAGAGACAGAGAGAGAGGTCTTACATCTGGTGGTTCACTTCCCAGATGGCCACAACAGCCAAAACTATGCCTATCCAAAGCCAGAAGCCAGGAGCTTTTTCCGGGTCTTCCACATGGGTGCAGGGGCCCAAGGACTTGGGCCATCTTCTACTGCTTTCCCCAGGCCACAGCAGAGAGCTGGATTGGAAGAAGAGCAGCCAGGACTAGAACCGGCACCCATATGGGATGCTGGCACTTCAAGCCAGGGCTTTAACCTGCTGCGCCACGGCGCCGGCCTTCTGGCCTCTCTAAGTGCTCTCAAAAGATGCATCTTGGGTGCTTCTTTAAAGTTAACCATTTCTAAAAAAAAGAAGAAGTGAAATTAACATCAAGATGTAATGACTTTGAGCAGCCCTTGTCTCAACTGTTGAGGAACAGGTTTTATTTTGTTTTGTTTTGTTTTTTCCTATGCAAATTTTTGAACTCTTTACTTAGTATACAGTTGGTCTTCTGTGTATAAAGTTAAGCAAAAATGGATCTTACTGAAGAACAGGACTGGGAACGGGAGAGGGTGGAGGAGGAGGAGGGATGGGAAAGTGGATGTGAGAGCAGTTATGGTGGGAAGAAGCATTATAATACTAAAGTTGCACTTATGAAATGCATGAAGACTGTACTCCTTAAATAAACACACTTTTAATTTTTTAGAAAAGCAAATACATAAATTTGGGCAAAAAGTTGTACAAGATGAGGACTAACATTATATTGCAAGCATTGAGGCTCTTTACGAATAGTCCACACTAACAGGAAAATCATTTCTCAACAACATAAATGTGTGGCCCTCAAAACATTTACAGCCAGATCCAATGTGTACCTGCTTTCCCCAGTGCTGATATAATTTCTCATCTAGATTCCAGAGGTTTATAGCAAAATAAGTGACATGGCACCTTGTCATTGTTTTCTGCCTTTTTTCAAGTTGATGGGACAACTCAGTGATGCTCCTCTGGGGACCATGCATCTCAGCATGTTAGCTGCCTAAGCAGATGAGCGCAGGGGAAAAGTATACATAGCAACTCCTGCCACTCATTCCTAAAAATGGCCCTTAGATTATAATTAGAACAAAATCCTGTCAACAGATGGCACTTTTTATAAAAGAAAACAAACATTTAATATATCTTAAATTCATATCACACTTTTAAGATATGTTCAAAGTGCTCTGCATATATACATATATATATATATATATTCTATATAATTTGATCTCCTAAGAGGCCATTTTTATCTAACTTCTTATTACAGTTACCTAAAATGTATTAAGTAGTAGCTTTGGTTCTGTATGGTAATTTTCACAGGTCCAAAGTCTAAGGCAATATTAGTGAAAGTTATATACAACATATCTGTGTATTTAATATTTCTACAATTTTATAAAGGAGAAGTGACAGTGTTACTAAGGGAGAAAAAGGAGAGTACAAGGAAAACTGGAAGATGACAGCACTTGAATGTGATAATTAGTAAAAATACCTGCTATTATTAACCATTATGTCCCATTATCCTATACATAGGAAACCTATAAAAATGTAAATTGAACAATAAATATACCACTCATGGTAATTTAGAAATAAATGCCTTTAGGTTCCATTCTTTTGAAATAAAAATATATGAGTAATTAGAGTATCTGAAAATATGTTAAAGTTATTAGAAAAATGTCATACACTTTATTGCATGTTTTTACTAAATGTTCAACTGAACTAAATATCACATAAATTATTGATATGTAATATTACAAATGTATTCATAGATGGGTTTTCTAACACTAGGATGTCATTATATTTTAAGCAGTGCGCTATAGTTCAAAATATCAATATTATGGGGCTGGTGCTGTGATATAATGGGTAAAGCCACCGCCTGTAGTGCCAGCATTGCATATGGGCACTGGTTCTAGTTCCGGCTGCTCCACTTCCCATCCAGCTCTCTGCTATGGCCTGGAAAAGCAGTAGAAGATGACCCAAGTCCTTGGGCCCCTTTTCCAGTGTGCTAGACCCAAAAGAAGCTCCAGGCTCCGGGCTTCAGACTGGCGCAGCTCCAGCCATTGCGGCCAACTGGGGAGTGAACCAGTGGATGGAAGACACCTCTCTCTCTCTGCCTCTGCCTCTCCTTCTCTCTCTGTGTAACTCTTTCAAATAAATAAATAAATCTTTAAAAAATTAGTATTGGACAATAGCTCTCCTGTATTTGAAACACATACACTACATACTAATGTGTAATGTACTGCACTGCAGACTGATAAACTCTGACATATTGCTACTTGTCATAATTTTTAACAAGTAGTTATGTTTTCCAACTCTACCTGTGCAGTTCTTGCACTAAATATTAGAGTAAACAAATGCTATTGGTCTTTGTTCACTCAACTAATTGATATGTGTCTGGTAAATTCATAGATTATTCACAAATTTGTTAGAGACAAGAAAGATCTTTTAAATTTGTTGATTTTTCAAAGCAGATAATTACTTAGCAAACCTGAAATCATCCAATTAGAACATATCAAGATGAAGAAAGTGTAGTAGCCTCAGACCTATTACTAAGATTGCGCAGGTCGTGAAAGTAATTTCTTTGTTATTGTGTAATTATGAAAAGATTTAAAGGATATTTAAAGGATAGCTTATATATGTAAAAGCTACTATATTGTCCCACTGAAAAACATATTTTAATTCTTAATTATAATGAAGCTTATAAAGTCTTAATTATTATTTTAATACACCTCTGTCAGTTTTTACTGAAATACCTACAGAATAGAGTACTTGAGACTTCATGGATTGCACAAAAAGATTTGTATCCAAGTCAAGGATTGTAAAATTTTATTTTATATTCTGTTAAAAAATATTTCTTTCTACTGGTAACTTTCTTTTCATTAATAATCATAAACTCAGATATTCTGTCATTTTGTAAAAGAGAAAGGACAATTTTGACAGATTATGTTGATTTGAAAATGTTTATACTCTTTGTATTAGGTACTCATATAAAGCCATATAGGGAAAAGTAATTAATAAATGCAAAATAAATATTTATCAAAATTATTTACAAAAAATCTATTGTAGGTAATCTGAATGTTAATGAATGATTAAATAATTTGTATATATACCTATGTATGCACAAACACATGTATATATCACACCATTATAATTGTTTTTCCAAAGAACTTTTAATAACACTAAATCAGCTAAAATAGGAGAATAAGTTGGAAACAGAAGGACAAAGAAGGTTATTAAAATGACATCACATCTTTCCATAAAATTAAAAAGGAATGTAATTAGGATTACAATTCTCTAAATATGTAACATATAATGTTCAAAGGCAGAAGTTTTAGTTTTGGAAGAAAAAGTTTTTTGAGACACTGGCACCACAGCCATATGACTACTATTAACACTATCTCCTGTGCAACTGGAAATGGGTGGATGGATTCTTGTTCCATGTTTTACAACAGGTACTACAGTAATGATTCATGATAATACTTAAATTTCTTTCCTGGTTGATTGCACCAATCCTTTCAATACTATTTTCTGTGCTATTGCTGTTTTGTGACAGAATCTGTTTTTTCTTCACAGGAGATGGAAGCCTTTGTGCAGAGCTCTGGGGAAGAGGGAGTGGTGGTGTTTTCCCTGGGGTCCATGATCACTAACATGACAGAGGAAAGGACCAATGTGATCGCATCAGCCCTGGCCCAGCTGCCACAAAAGGTGAGAAATAAACATGCCCTAATGGCAGCCAGCTACTGAATGAGGCTGTGAAACTCTGCAAAGTGTCATATTATGGAATGTTCCTTTGTGAAAAATAAATATTTATGATAGTTCTCATTTACCTCAGATATCAGGATTTTTTAATTTAATTTTTATTTATTTGGAAGGCAGAGTTAAAGAGAGAGGAGATAAATCAGAGAGAGAGAGAGAGAGAGAGATGCATGTATATTTAGAGAGAGAGAGAGAGGTTTCTCTTTCATTCACTGGTTCACTCCCCCAAATGGCCACAATGGCAGGACTGGGCCAAGCCGAAGCCCGGAGTAAGGAGCTTCTTCCAGGTCTCCCAGGTGGATGCAAAGGCCCGAGCACTTGGCCATCTTCTTCTGTTTTCCCAGGCACATTAGCAGGGAGCTGGATCAGAAGTGGTACAACCAAGTCTCAAACTGGTACCCAGATAGGATGCCAACCTCACAGGCAGATACTTAACCTATGTCTGCCCCTAAGATATCAGTTTAAAATAAAACCCTATTTGACAGGTGCAAAAATAGCTCACAGGGTGCTTTTATTGTAAATAACTGGCATTAAATTATGATAGAAGTATATTTAAACAAGATGCATGAAACTTTGATGTCATCATGATATTGCAGGCAGATAAAGAGAAATCACTAAATTCTACTCCATAGTTTGCTTCCTTTCCTTGCAGGATTTTTGAGGTCACTGCATATACTAAAGATGTTATCAGAAAGGTGTTAAATTTTCTGATTGCACTGGCACAATAACATTAAGGGAATATTGAAAAAAGTCTTAAGTGTATCATGCAGTTTAATTTCCCATGTAATCCTGGGCCTCTTGACTTACCCTAATTTGGGGATAGGACTATTCAAAGTGCTGTTCAGAAAAAAGCTACTGCTCAGAAGAAGCAGGAGCTCACCAAATTTGAGTCAATGTATGCCCTCAGTTAAGCAAATTTGGGGAAACAGAAAAATCAATCTGCCCTTCAGCACTGGACTCCAGCAGTGTGTTAAGCAGACAGATATAAGGAAAATTTGGAGATGAGTCTTGTGCTAAAAATCAGACCTTTTACACTGTAAAATGTGGCTACACAGCCAAAGAAACTGGATATGGCAGTAATTAGCAATATTGGCTGTCAATACTTTTAATACATCTTGGAAAAGTTGAAAAATATAACATTTTCATAGTTATGGATTTTTAAACCACTACATTATTTAAAAACTGTCTCTTACTTCTTGCATTTAAAGAATTTTCAACCCTAGCCATGGATTCATTTCAAAAATGCATCTTGAAAATTTTTCTGGAACAATTTAAATACAGTTCCTAAGCAGAATGAATTGTTTCACTCAGCAGATTACACAGATTTCCTTTTTGTATATTAAAAGATGTCAAATTCTAATAAACAGTTTATAGAACAGTGGAACAAGTAAACCCTTGTTTCCATTGTTTAAATATAAAATATTCATGGTAAATTTGGAGAATAAGGCTCACATTTTAGACACAATTGCACACATAAAGTTAAATATATATACAATATATATAACATAGAATACTGATAATGAGTTCTTTTTTCGCACTATAATTATGACTACCTGAAAATTTCTTAAATAGTTGAATTTGTCACTTATCTTCTTACCTGATTAAGGTACTAAAAGTGAAATACCATGGTTGGATTACAAACCTGATTAAGTGGAACAAGAGTACAGGAAATGTAAGGGCTTTAGGTTTTAGTTTTTGTTATTACTTAATCTCTCCTGTCCACTTTTATTTGTCATCACATTCCAAGGTATTTAAGAGTGCTCTCTCAACCACCACAGAATTTGAACATTTTATTATTTGAAATCCAACTAATGGAATTGGTATTTCTTTCCCTAACAGGTTCTTTGGCGATTTGAAGGCAAGAAACCAGACTCATTAGGATCCAACACTCGGCTCTATAAGTGGATCCCTCAGAATGACCTTCTAGGTAAGACTCTGGAGAACAGACACTGAAAACATGAGTAACAGCCAATCGAGATGAGAGTAGTAAGACTTTATTATTGAAACATTTAAAAGTCAAAATAAATGTCTTCACATCCCTTTTCCAGGCCTAGGAAACAATCAATGAATTATAACAGTTGGCATTTTTTATTACAAAATTTTTAGGCCCAGAATCACAGTATCCTTATTTTAAGTATACTTACGCCTCAGGGGTAATTTCTCAACATTTTCCTGGGGAAGGACATTTGGCAAAATTATTAAGATATTGCTTGGGGCACATACATTCTATACTCGGCTTCTTGGATTCAAGTTTCAACTCCATGTTTGATTCCTGCTGCCTGCTAACATACATCAGCAGGGCCAGCAACTGCTGATGAAAGTCCCTGGATCATTGTCAGCCATGTGGTAGACGTGGATTGAGTTCCTAGCTTCTGGCTTCAGCTTGTGCCAACCCCAGCTGTTGCATGCATTTCAAGAGTAAATCAGTAGTTTGCTTTCTATGTTTCCCTCACTCCTTCCTCTATCCAGTGTGTGTGTGTGTGTGTGTGTGTGTGTGTCTGTCTGTCTCTCTCTCTCAGTTCTTGCTCTCTGTTTCTTTCAAATAAATTAATTAAATAACAATAATAATACCTTAGTTTGTATTATTGACTCTTAAATCAGTCATTACATTTGTCATCTGCCTTTTTCCCTAATATAGGGATTTCCAAATGCTACCAAAAATAATAACAATTTAAACACAGTTTCATGGCTTTTGATAAAGTTTCCAGAGGTCATTGTTCCTTGAGTGCCTCATACTGTACATTTCTCATTTTATTAGCAAGATTTGTAATTAATAATTTTACCAAAAATCACATCACTCAATCCCAGGTCATCCAAAAACCAAAGCTTTTATAACTCATGGTGGAGCCAATGGTGTCTTTGAAGCGATCTACCATGGAGTCCCTATGGTGGGCCTTCCTTTGTTTGGAGATCAACCTGATAACATTGTCTACATGAAGACCAAGGGAGCAGCTGTTAAATTGGACTGGAAAACAATGTCAAGTGCAGATTTGCTCAACGCCTTGAAGACAGTCATTAATGACCCCTCGTGAGTATTATTCTCTTTAAAACTACAATTGTATTTTCAGATAAGTTTTCAGCTGAGGCCAAAGGGACACAACTGATTCTGAGCATGAACATCATGTTGAGTCCAGATTTGCTTCATGTTAGAAGATAGTTATCAAAAATTCATTGTAAGTGTCACAACATTTTTGGTGAATATATAAAAAGATTTTTAATGTTTAAAAATAGGGTTCAAATTTTGAATTAGCCAGTCATTGAAACTAATGACGGAGGTTAACAGGACAAGGAAACATTAGGAACAGTGCAGAAACTTGAAATCATAAATGTTATAACTGTCCTAACAGACTTTATGCACCATTATAAATTTGTTTCAGCATAAGAACTCATAAAATGTTATTTTCAATAGATTTTACTCTTTGTATATCAGATATAAAGCCTGACAACTAGAATGCATATAGATAGAAAAAAAGGTTCTATAGTGAAACCAGTAAACAACCCATTTTCTTACATATTTAATCATATTTTTGTATTTTAAAAAAACTTTAAATGATATGATTTCAGTAAACAATACTGAAATTATCAATCTCTATTTTCTATTACATTCAATGATTCCCCAAATTTTGTATTCTAATATTTTGATTCTTATTGTAAGCTTTCAAATTTACTGAATCAACTTATTGGAAAAGGAGATATATGTTTTCCATATGAGAATAATCTTAGGGCTTATGGTTGTAGTTGTTTTTGTCTTACTTGGAAGAATTACAAAATAAAAATGGAATTGACCTGAAATAGATAAGCTAGAATATCTCTGTTTAATAATAATTTTTGAAACAAGAGGTATTTTATTCTTAAATTATGTAAGTGTAACACACTTATGGTTATACTATTATCTATATGCTCTTGAAATCAATAATATTTGATACATATTTTTCCACTTTTATCTTTTATTGGCAAAGTGAAAATAACGTATTTTCTAAGAATGATAGTACAACGAACACCAGTTTTGAAAGTAATGTGACTCTAATATTATTACAGCTGTTGTTCTTCCTAATGAGCCCCATCATGAGGAGCAAACCTCTTCTTTAAAAAAGGGGTAATATGGATTCATCCTGCCAAGTCCATACTGCCAGGGAGAGCGGGGCGATGGTGTTCTTCTCACAAGAAGCACCAGGGAAGGCGGTGAACATGTCCGTCTTTATTAACAGCCACTTACACTTTTAAAGGGTGGGCAGAAGGGGCCTAACTAACTCAGGGCAAACACCAACTATAGGACAGAACCGACACTGGTGCCAATATGCCTCTCCAATCAGCTTGAAGGTCACATAGCTTTTCTGGTGGGCCTGGGCCACGCCTGGGAGCAGTTTACCTGACCAGCAGAAGGCGGGTGTGGGGGAAATGTGCCTGGAGCTCCCTCTGGCGGCCAGAAGTCAGGCTAACTGCATGGGCTGGGCAGGCAGCCTCAGGGGATCACCCACAGGGTATATTTTTCTTTTGCTAATTTGATGTAAAAACTCCCCTCTCTAGTATGTCTTTCCACCTGCTGTGACCTGTTCAGCAATTTTTCCAGGGTGAAGAGCAGATTGCGGAGTGGGGCGGGGGGGCAGAGGGAGCCTCTCCATGAGCAGAGAAAGAACATCTATTTGCCTCTTCTCGCAGCTTTTATCCTCTCCAGATAGTAGCCTATCTGCATAAGCAAGTGTATATTTGTTCACATCAACACAATTTCACCTATGTGGCAATATGCATCAGGCTATTTCTCACGAGGAGGAGAGGAGCATCTTGTGAAACAAACAGACCATTGCCCATTTGTCTCAGGGGATATTTCACAAGGGGAGGAGGAACATCTTGTGTGATAAACAGACCCTTGACCATTCCTGGAACAAGATGTCAAAGGCCTCTAGGGGAGAGCCTTCCCAAAACCTAAGGCGTGAGAGGACTATTCCCAGCACCCTTGGCCTTCCAAGGAATGCAGGCCTCATGTTGCTATCTCTCCTCAAGAGTGCCAAGATGGCACCCAGGTAGTCCTCCTGCCACCATCTTGTCTATAAATACGTTATACTGAATAATGAAATGAATTAGAAATTATGAATTTAGTTTCTTAATTGAAAAATTGTGCATGATACAACATACAAGGTACTAGCTTTTGGATATATTGTGTGACTTCTCTGTTATAGCCTTTCTCCATTTTATTTGCAAAACATATCAAATTTACTGTACTCCTCTGAAAAACAGTCCTCCCAATATATCTTTTATATAAAAAGAATGGAAGTTACCTCCATCTCAAATGCTACAGTGCATGCTATAGCACTTTTCAATGTAGACTTTGTAGCCACATCCCTACCTGTGCCCTTTGCCTTATTCATTACTTTTTGATCAATAGAAACAGAGGCATTTTAAATGTCTTGAGCAATTTCCACATTCTAAAATAGTAATCTTAGCAAGGAAAACAGCAACAATACTGTCGTTCTGCTATGTAATGAGAATATTAAAGGAATTCTAAGGATAAATGAATAATTTCTCACAATAATCAGATAATAAAGAAACTGTTGCAACCCATTCCATTAAACAATGTTATAAAAGGAACAAGTAAGTGTCAATCAGCATCAGGATTCAAAAAAGGCAATTTACTTCCATACCTTCATGGTTTCAATCAGTAATACATTAAGTAATGATTAATGTTGAAGCTCAATACCAGTTCTCCATTGATACCCACTCCTTATGATACCAACTCTTTGTCAACTTTGTTAGATATGTGCTTGAGTCTTATCATGGACTTGCCCCATCTCTAAATTTTGAACTATTTTGAACTTTGTAGATCAGGTCCATTCACAATTGCTTACAGAATATTCAAGCTCTACGTGTCAGAAGACTCTTTGTTTGTTTCTATTAGTTTCCATTTTTTTGTCTTTGGGATTTAACTGATTTAAATTTCTGGATTTGGATATTAAAAGTACTTATTCTCTCCCAATTCCTCTCTTCAATCTTGGTATTCAATACATCCAACAAATTCCAGTCTATGAACTAAGATCTCTATTATGATTACTGAAGAAAATAATTTGCTTTTTTCACCTTTTGTGACACTCATCTTCCCCATCTGCATGAAACATGTATGTCCATGTTTCCTATTTCATTCTATAACTGGTGTCTACTGATTTTCCTTCAGCTATAAAGAGAATGCCATGAGGTTATCAAGAATTCACCACGATCAGCCCATGAAGCCCCTGGATCGAGCAGTCTTCTGGATCGAGTACGTCATGCGCCACAAAGGAGCCAAACATCTCCGGGTTGCAGCCCACGACCTCACCTGGTACCAGTACCACTCTCTGGACGTGATTGGGTTCCTGCTGGCTTGTGTGACAATCACTACTTACCTTGTCATGAAATGTAGTATTCTTGTTTATCAAAATGTTGTTGTGACAGGGAAGAAGAAAAAGAGGGATTAGAGGTCATCAAGATTTAAGGCCGGGAGCCAGGACAAGTGAGACCATTTCTTTATATCAGCTACTATGGATCATGGTGTGGCAAGATGGTTCTCCACAGTTTATAAGACCTGTGGCTTCCTGGCTTACCCAAA
This sequence comes from Oryctolagus cuniculus, assembly GCF_051225735.1. Lineage (NCBI taxonomy): Eukaryota > Metazoa > Chordata > Mammalia > Lagomorpha > Leporidae > Oryctolagus > Oryctolagus cuniculus. Next base: position 126,161,761 of record NC_142874.1, read on the forward strand.
TACTTTATTCTTAATTAAGCATGAAAAAAACACACAATTGGAGTTACATCAATCCTCAAATAATTCTACTTTAATCGTAACTGAAAATAAATGAGACTCACTGGAGCATTAGTCTATTGATGTCCTGATGTTTTCATGTGCATTTTCAGAAATATCATGTCCTTGAACATAATGCAATCAAATCGAATATTTCTATCCTTTCCAAAGAAAGCCAGAACCAGATTTTTTTAAAGGTACTAAGAGAAATTTTATCCAAACCTCTGTAGCATGGAAGAGAGCCTCCAAGATAAACTGACTTCAACTTAAACTAAAACAAAGTGACTGTGATTAAAAAAAAAAAAAAAAAAAAAAAAGATAAGTGGGCTGGTGCTGTGGCATAGCAGGTAAAGCAGCCACCTCCTGGGCCAGCATCTCATGTGAGTGCCGGTTCGAGTCCCGGCTGCTCCATTTCCAATCCAGCTTTCTGATGTGGCCTGGGAAAGCAGTAGAAGATGGCCCAAGGTCCTCGGGACCCTGCACCCTCGTGGGAGACCTGAAAGAAGCTTCTGGCTCCTGAATTCAGATCAGCACAGCTCCAGCCATTGCGGCCAATTGGGGAGTGAACCAGAGGATGGAAGACATCTCTTTCTCTCTCTCCTTCTCTCACTGTGTAACTCTGTCTTTCAAATAAATAAGTAAATCTTTTTAAAAAAATGATGTGAGCATTCAGTAGAAAATGTGTGGACCAAAAGGGAGCTTAGAAATTCATGTAATTGGAAAATTACAGAAGAATGAGTTAGAAAATTACTAATATTGATTTGGCAAGGTGGGTGGGACAAAGGCCATTTTTCAGTTTGGCAGGATTATGTTTTTGTCAGCAAAAAATAAGCATGGAGAACAGATTCACCTTTATAAACATAACCCACGGCTTAGTGCAGGTGGAAGACAGGTGATATTGGTGAAATCTCTCAGCACAGTGTTTGGGAAGGTCTTTTCTACCACATGGAGTGTACAGCTCACATTTCTAATGAAGTACAAGCCATGCAATCATGGGTATTTTTAAAATTTTGTTTAAAACTTTTAGATGTCCCAAACTTGCTTCCTATGTAAATTGAACAATCTAGTAAAATATTTGGTTTGAAAGATTAAATACTTTTCTACAAGGAGCCTTGAAAATGCTCAAGATACAATTGCCATACTATTAAGTGATCCTAGTAAGTTGTTAGTAACACACAAAATGAATTTAGATACTATTTCCTTTTAGTCGGGATTGACAGCTTGGGCCCAACAAGTTTAGTCCACTGCCTCTGGCTTGTAATGCTACAAACTTTTGCTCCTCCTACAATAACATCTTCCATTTGCTAGCCTTGTATTGCCATGTCAGGTGCTTCCAACTGCTTTAAGGCTTGGGTACTGAGAACATGGAAACCAGAAGTTCATATTAACTCTTTAGTGTACTCTCTCTTCACAATGCACAGAAGCAGAAATAGAAGAATAAAGAGACAAGTATTATACACAGGGACCTTTAAAGCCTGTTCTAGAGAAAACAGCTAAATGGCAAAATGAATTCACATCTTGCCTTTAAATATTTTTATGCATAGAGTTGGGACTCAGAACACAAAGATTACAAAGTAAACAGAGAAAAGACAACATGAGTTAAGGACAGCATTTTTGTCTGACAGAAGATATATTTAAATAATCAGATAGAAGATAAGTATAATTAATGATTATTGAATCATGAAATGCATTTTTATGCATTCTTCAATGCTACAAAATTATTTTCAGTAATAATTGATAACAAAGCTTATTATGATATCGCCAATAAAATAAAGATAATGAATATGTTTCTTTCACTAAACATTGAATGTATAATCTAGCCAGTATAAAGCAAAGTGTACAACAGTTAAGTATAGAAGAGGAAAACAGAGTTGCATTAACAGTCTTTAATTTCACTAATGTTTTTTTTTAAAGAGAAATATATATATATATATATAAGAGTGGGAATAAGAGAGGGAGGAGATGTACAATTTGGAACATGCTCAATCGGACTTGCCCCAAATGGTAGAGTTAAAAATGTGCCAGGGGATTCCAATACAATCCCATCAAGGTGGCATGTACCAATGCCATCTCACTAGTCCAAGTGATCAATTTCAGTTCACAATTGATCACACAGATAGGTCTAAGAGTCAAAGGGATCACACGAACAAGACTAGTGTCTGCTAATACTAACTGATAGAATAAAAAAAGGGAGAGAATGATCCAACATGGGAAGCGGGATACACAGCAGACTCATAGAATGGCAGTTATCCTAAACAGCACTCTGGCCTCAGAATCAGCCCTTAAAGCATTCAGATCTGGCTGAAGAGCCCATGAGAGTATTTCAGGCATGGAAAGCCAAGACACTCTGGCAATGAAAAAAAAAAAAAAACCTAAATGAAATATCTCTGTGAGTGAGATCCCAATGGAAAGAATGGGCCATCAAAGAAGGAGGTACCTTTCTCTGAAGGGAGGAGAGAACTTCCACTTTGACCATGGCCTTGTCTAAATAAGATCGAAGTCAGTGAACTCAAGAGGCTTCCGTAGCCTTGGAAACTCATCACTGGAGCCTAGGGAGATTTCTGATTCCATAAACAAGAGTGTCAATTTGTTAAGTCAACAACAGGAGTCACTGTGCACTTACTCCTCATGTAGGATCTCTGTCCTTAATGTGTTGTCCAATGTGAAGTAATGCTATAACTAGTACTGAAACAGTATTTTACACTTTGTGTTTCTGTGTGGGTGCAAACTGATGAAATCTTTACTTAATATGTACTAAATTGATCTTCTGTATATAAAGATAATTGAAAATGAAAAAAAATCTGATATTTTGCAACAAAAATAAATAAATAAAAAATAAAAAGAGAAACATTTACATATCCGTTATTCTGAATAAGAAAGCTCTATATTGGCTACTGAAGCCAAATTCAAATCTATATGTGTTTTCTTCCCCTGTTTTTCTCTAAGCATCACATTTTTTAAGAAAATCATTAATACTTTAGGTTATCGGGGATATTTACATTTTTCTTAATGAAGTAACTTATGTGAATTCATTGATGATTTTGTCAAAATGATATTTTCAACTTTATATTAAAATACATAAATCTGTACCTACTCATTGCTGATTAAAGAGACTTAGTGAGTGAAGCTGCTGTCTATAATGTCAGAATCCCAAATGGGCACTGGTTCAAGTCCTGGTTGCTCTACTACCAGTCTAGCTCTCTGCTAATGTGCCTGGGAAAGCAGGTGCCTCTTTGCTTTGTTGAGCATTTCCTTTGCTGTGCAAAATTTTTTTCTAGATCACATATTCTTTCTTCTGTCTCACCAAGTCTGTTGTTAACATTTTCCACTTTATTTTCATTTGACATATGGAATACTTTATTTCTAATATTTCTGTTACCTTTTTCTTCAATATCTCTATATCTTTATAAAATGTCTTCTTTATCTTATGTACATATTTTCTTATTTCATGTGTCTGTTTCTCTCTGTTTTTGAGTAAACTTACAATCATTCTGTGAATTGCTTTTCAGTCATTTTATCAACTTCCCCTTCTTCATAGCACAAAATTAATGTATTACTCTGATATTCTCGAGAAGTCATATTACCTTCCTTGTTCATGTTTCTTGTGTTTCTACATTGGTTTTTATGCATCTGGGAGGTCACTTGCTATTATCTCCTCTAGTGGATTTGTTTTGTATTTGAAGGCTTTATTCTAAAAATGTGCCTCTCTGGGCCAGTAGAGAGCCTGAGACTTGTGTTCATGGCTGTGTGATGGGATGGACCATGGAGCTATGGTTACTAACTATGGGTGCTATAAGAATTCAAAGTGGCACCTACATTGGGCATACTCTAGCATCTCTGACTACTGTTGGTAGGGGGAGGGGATTTTGGAGGTGACTAGTGTGTTCACAATTTCATCCCTTCTTTGTGCCAAGGTGAACTCTCTGATTTACAACCTAGAGAGATCTCATGATGGCTGCTCACTCCACCCACCCAGGCACATGCACCATACAGAACACTAACCTACCACAATGGTGTGTCTGCCCAGCACACTGTGAGATCTGCCCCTAGTGCACAGGGAACTCTGAGTTTCCAGAATCAGACTGTGATATTGCACAGGAACACAGCCACAAACTATGGCTCTCTTATCTCCATGGCCTATGCCCAGAACTCTCACAGTCACCATGTGCAGAATTTTTGCCATCTGCCTTATGAGCTTCCCCATGTCCTAAATGAGCTTTCTGCCATTCTCTGAATCAGAGCAGAGATCAACTTTACCTCTACCTCAGCAGATTGAGACTGGTGCTTTGGTGGGGAGAGAGGAGTATAACAACATGATCTCCCTTCACAGAGTGAAGCAGTTGCTCAGCCCCCCTCTCAGTTCACCAGGTCAAACATAAAGCTGATGAAGATGATGGAATTCTCCCCAATCAAAACTTCTGGTGGTGTAGGCTGTGGCAGCCTCCAATTATCTTGCCTTGGAATATGATGCTTCCCAGTCTGGGGCTGATCATGTATATGTAGAAGTCCCTGGTGGCACGAGACTGGTGGGCATGTCAGACCTCTCTCCTCATGGCTCCACAGAGTACTGTTCTCTTCTTTCCATTCTCCACTAAAAATCTCTCTAAATCAGTACACTGTGAACATTGTCCTTCCTTTGTACTTCTGTTACTAGTCAGTGGGTACAGTCAGTATGGGTTTTTCCTATTCAGCCATCTTGGAAATCATGAACTTTATTTTGAAAATGATACATGAAACTTAGTCCATCTTTGTCAGAGACTAATTACATGACCAGGAATTTGTCAATTAATTTCCAGTAATTAATTTGTCAAGTAATTTCCAATTACAATGTTTATTAAAGTAAAAATAATATAAATATGCTAATAAGACGTCTTCATGTATAATTTAAGCATATTCTTTAATATTATTAAGTATATTCTTTAACAATTATATTCTTAAAACCCAACAATAATGAACAAATGAAGAGTAGAGAGTTAGAAGATATGTGTCATCCTGTCTATCACCGTGCAGTGTCACTCCAGGGTCTTCTGTGGATGAAAATCAGCAGTCATTGGCTGACAAGACAGGAAAGATTTCTTAAATGTATTGGATTTCAAAAGAGAAAACTACTTGGCATACCTAAAATTATTTAAATCAGGACCTATCAGGAGGAAGAAAGCATAAAATGCTTACACCTATTAGTATCTAAGATGATTTGACATTAAAACTCACATTATTCAAAATTAGTTAAGACTGATGACACTGTCTAAACAAGCTGTTGTCACATGAATCCAAAAACATATCACCATAAATGTGATGGAATGCATTCTGTAAGTATTTTGCATCTTTACCATGAAAATAATTGTACTGGTAATGAAAGCCATTTATTTGTTATTGTGTAATATATGAAAAGTTTCATATTTGTCCAATGTCCTATTTATAAGGTGGCTTACATATGAAAAACTTGTATTGTATTTCACAATCTATATTTTTATTCTTAATAATAAAAGATATACTCTCAATTATGCTTTACAACATTTTAATGCACCAGTGTCAATTCTGTTCAAATATTTGCAGAATTCAAATTCTCAGACTTCATGGATTTAGTTGTGTAAACAATATTTGAAACCAAGTACAGAATTATTGAACTTAATTACATATTCTGTTAAAACATGTTTCCCCTATTAACTTGCTTTTTTATTAATTATTGTAAGCTCAGATAATCTCTGTCCTTTTGTAAGACAGAAGAGAGAAATTTAACAAATAACATACAGTAACTTAAAAATATACTCTTTGGTTTTATAAGACATAAAATTGTGCACAGAAAAGGAACTAGTAAGTGCCAAATCAGTATCTGTAGCATTTATTTATAAGAATACATTTTTAGTAACCTAAACTGAATATTAAGGAATGATTAAAATTTATATATACATACAAATATATGCAAACACATACATATCACACCATTATATATTGTTCTACCAAAGAACATTTAATAAGGCTAAATCAGCTAAAATAGAAGGTTTAGTTGCAAACAGAAGAACAAGGAAGATAAAAAAATCACATATTTTCTGTAAAATGCAAGATTAATATAAATTAGGATTTCAATGCTCTAAATATGTATCACATAATGTCCATAGGGCACAAAGTTTTGCTTTTGGAAGGAATAGTGTTTTAAGACACTGATAACCGGCTGGCGCCACGGCTCACTAGGCTAATCCTCCGGCTTGCGGCGTCGGCACACCGGGTTCTAGTCCCAGCTGGGGCGTCGGGTTCTGTCCTGGTTGCCCCTCTTCCAGGCCAGCTCTCTGCTGTGGCCAGGGAGTGCAGTGGAGGATGGCCCAGGTGCTTGGGCCCTGCACCCCATGGGAGACCAGGATAAGTACCTGGCTCCTGCCATCAGATCAGCGTGGTGCGCCGGCCGCAGCACGCTGGCTGCGGCGGCCATTGGAGGGTAAACCAACGGCAAAGAAGACCTTTCTCTCTGTCTCTCTCTCTCTCACTGTCCACTCTGCCCATCAAAAAAATGAATAAATAAATAAAAACTATTAAGACACTGATAACCAACAATGCTGCTCTTTATGACAGACAATTTTCTCTTCACAGGAGATGGAAGACTTTGTGCAGAGCTCTGGAGAAGAGGGAGTGGTGGTGCTTTCCCTGGGGTCCATGATCAGTAACCTGACAGAAGAAAGGGCCAATGTGATTGCATCAGCTCTTGCCCAGCTGCCACAAAAGGTCAGAAATGTGCCCTAAGGGCAGGCAACCGCTGAATGAGCCTGCTAAACTCTGCAAAGTGTCTCATTACACACACTCCTATGTGAAGTGGAGATACTTATGATATCTTTAATTTTCTTCAGACATCAGTTAAACTCTTCCTGACACGTGCAAAAATAGCACAGAGTATATTTCATTGTAGATAACTTTGACATTGACATTTTGATCAGAAATGTACCTAACAGGTGACTTGTGAAACCTTGGAATACTCAATCATTTAGCAGGCAGATAAAGAGAAATCACTGAATTCTACCCTGCTGTTGGCTTCTTTGCCTTGTGGGATTGTGAGGCCACTGTGTACACTAAAGCTGTATTCAGACAGAGCTGAGTTTTCATTACTGACTGCACTACCTCAGTAACAATAAGGGAATACTGAAACACATCTTAAGTACATTATAAAGTTTGGGATTCTCATATAATCCATGCCCCCTTACTTTCCCTAATTTGTATGTAGGGGTATTTAAGATACTAATGAGGAGCCTATTAGGAGAACAGAAGTCCAGAGCTCACCAAACATGAACCCAGCTATGTACTCATCTAAGTAGATTTAGAGAAACAGAAAAATTAATCTGCCCCTCACTACTGGACCCTAGCAGTGGCTACAGCAGATAGAAAAAAACGATGACAAATTCTCCGGGCCAGCACTATTGCACAGCTGATGGGGTCACCGCCTGCAGTGCCAGCATCCCGTGTTGGCTTTGCTTTGGGTCTCAGCTGCTCCACTTCTGCTCTGGCTCTCTGCTGTGGCCTGGGAGGGCGGTGAAGGATGGCCCATATCCTTGGACTCCTCCACCCGTTGGGGAGACATGGAGGAGGTTCCTGGCCCCTGGCTTAGGATCCACTCAGCTCTGGCCATTGCATTTATCTGGGGAGTGTACCAGTGGCTTGAAGACCTCTCTCTCTCTCTCTCTCTCTCTCTCTGCCTCTTCCACTCTGTAATTTTGCTTTAAAAATACATGAATAAATCTTAAAAAAAATCACAGATTCTCATAAAAAATATGGAACAGTAGATGCAAATAAAACCTTGTTTCCATTTTTTAAATTTAAAAATGTTAATAGGTTTGGAAGATGCATCTCACATGGTAAACACAAACACATGTACAAACAAACATACACACACATATCTATATATCTCTGTATCTATATAGACTTACAGACATATAGATAATGTAGATCACAAGTAAACTGGTAATGAGTTCCTCTTCTTTCATTTGAATTAAGACCACCTAATAATTTCTCAAATGCTTGAATTTATCACACTTCATCTTACCTGGGTTATATCCTATATGTCACACACCATGAATACATTCCAAACCTGATTGAATGCAGCAAGAGTACAGGAGACAAGAAGGCTTCATCTTTTAATGATCATTATTTAATTTATCTTGTCCTCTTTTCTTTGTCATTCCAATCCAAGATATTTAAGAGTGATCTCTCAACCTCCTTAGAATTTTAACATGCCATAATTAGAAATCCAATTCATGAAATTGCTATTACTTTACCAAACAGGTTCTTTGGCGATTTGAAGGCAAGAAACCAGACATGTTAGGATCTAACACCCGGCTCTATAAGTGGATCCCCCAGAATGACCTTCTTGGCGAGACTCTGGAGAACAGACACTGAAAACACTAGTAACAGTCGATCAAGATGAGAGTAGTAAAACTTTATTATTGGAAACCTAAAGAATCAACCACATGCCTTTGCAATCCTTGCCCAGTCCTAGGGTAAATGCAATGAATTATAACAGTTGGCACTTTATGATTACAAAATTTGTAGGCCCAGAATCAAAGTATCCTTATTTTCAGTGTATGTACATCTCAGAGAGAATTTCTCAGTCATTTCCAGGGGGGAAGGCGTTTCACTGAAGGGTTCAGATGCTTTTGGGACACATGCCTCCTATACTGGAGTTCCTGGATTCAAGTTCCAACTCCAATTCTGATGCCCACTTCCTGCTGACTCACCCTAGATGAAGAAGGCAGCAGCTGATGGCTAAAATATTTGAGTCACTGGCAGCCACACAGGAGTCCTGGATTGAGTCCCAGCTCCTGGCTTCGGCCTGGCCCATTCCCAGCTGTTTGGTGCATTTGATGAATGAACCATAGTAAGAAGATCTCCTTCTCCCTTTGTTGCTCTAAGGACTTCCCTTGCACTGTGTGTGTAAGTGTATGTGTGTATGTGTGTGTCTAGTGCTTGATCTGTTTCTTACAAACATATTAATTAAATAATAATAATCTCTTGGCTTGTGGGATTGAATCCTAATTCAAACATTACATTTGTCATCTGCCTTTTCCCCTAATATAGAAATTTACAAATACCACCAAAAATAATACCCTTCTGTTATTATGCAGAATTCTGTGTTTTCTGTGGGAAACATCAACAACCTTTAAAATAAAGTAGTAAGGAATTTCAAGATAGCGTGTGGGCAACCTTCTACAACCTATAAATCACATTTAGTGATGGCACGGTTTCTTGGAGAGAGCATGTTCTAACAGGCACTTGACCTTTTTTTTTAACTTTTATTTAATGAATAAAAATTTCCAAAGTACAGCTTATAGATTACAATGGCTTCCCTCCCCCCATTAAGGTTCCTCCCACCCGCAACCCTCCCCTTTCCCACTCCCTATCCCGTTCCATTCACATCAAGATTCATTTTCGATTCTTTTTATATACAAAAGATCAGTTTAGCATACATTAACTAAAGATTTCAACAGTTTGCTCCCACACAGAAACATAAAGTGAAAAATATTGTTTGAGTACTAGTTATAGCATTAAATCTCAATGTACAGCACACTAAAGCCAAAGATCCTACATGAGGAGTAAGTGCACAGTGACTCCTGTTGTTGACTTAACAAATTGACACTCTTGTTTATGGCATCAGTAATCACCCTAGGCTCTTGTCATGAGCTGCCAAGGCTATGGAAGCCCCCTGAGTTCACCGACTCTGATCATATTTAGACAAGGCCATGGTCAAAGTGGAAGTTCTCTCCTCCCTTCAGAGAAAGGTACCTCCTTCTTTGATGGCCCATTCTTTCCACTGGGATCTCACTCGCGGAGATCTTTCATTTAGGTTTTTTTTTTTTTTTTTTCCCCAGAGTGTCTTGGCTTTCCATGCCTGAAATACTCTCACGGGCATTTCAGCCGGATCCGCATGCCTTAAGGGCTGATTCTGAGGCCAGAGTGCTGTTTAGGACATCTGCCATTCTATGGGTCTGCTGTGTATCTCACTTCCCATGTTGGATCATTCTCTCCCTTTTTTATTCTATCAGCTAGTATTTGCAGACACTAGTCTTGTTTATGTGATCCCTTTGGTTCTTAGTCCTATCATTATGATCAATTGTGAACAGAAATTGATCACCGTTACTAGTGAGATGGCATTGGTACATGCCACCTCGATGGGATTGAATTGTAATCCCCTGGTATCTTTCTAACTCTACTGTTTGAGGTAAGTCAGCTTGAGCATGTCCCGAATTGCACATCTCTTCCCTCTCTTATTCCCACTCTTATATTTAACAGCAATCACTTTTCAGTTAAGTTTTAGCGCTTAAGAAGAATTGTGTATTGATTACAGTATTCAACCAAAAGTATTAAGTAGAACAAACAAACAAAAATACTAAGAGGAATAACATATTAAGGCACTTGACCTTTCAATTTGACACATATACAGCTCCTTTTTTTCAGAATGTACTCTTTCATACCCATTTGGCAATCTTGCATATAGTACAAGCCTCACATCACACACCACCTCTTCCACGTGACCTTCCTTTACCTCCCCAGTGCACTTAGGTGCCTCTTGTGTTTTCTTCAGCAAAAACTAAGCCATGATGACAGGTTCGCCTTTAGGGATATAGCACATGACCCAGGGCAGAATGCAAGACTGAGCAACCTTGCTGAAGTCTTTTAGCACGGTGCTTAGGATGCTCTTTTTACTACATGGGGTTCACAGTCCACATTTCTCATGAAATACAAAACATGTCATCAAGAAAAATTCTTTTTGACTTGGAGAGTCCTAACACTTACTAATTAAATCTGTGTAATCTTGTAAATTATTTGGTTAGAAAGGTGAGATATATTTTCTAACCTATGCCTTGAAAATGCTTGAGTTACAATGTTTGCTTTATTCAATATATACAATGCTAGAGTTCCCTCCTCCTATAGGAAGATCTTCCATTATTTAGCCCTGCCTTTTCAAATCAGATACATCCAACTAATTTAATAACCAGGACACTGAGGATATGGAAACTAGAAGTTTTTTTTTTTTTTTTTTTTTTAATGTAGTCTCCCCTTGCAATACATAGAAGATAACATTGTGGATGGCATGAAAAGCTAAATATCATGTACACCAATTTTTTTTTTTTTTTGACAGGCCGAGTGGACAGAGAGAGAGAGACAGAGAGAAAGGTCTTCTTCTTCTGTTGGTTCACCCTCCAATGGCTGCTGCAGGTGGCGCACCGCACTGATCTGAAGCCAGGAGCCAGGTGCTTCTCCTGGTCTCCCATGCGGGTGCAGGGCCCAAGGACTTGGGCCATCCTCCCCTCCACTCCCGGGCCTCAGCAGAGCACTGGACAGGAAGAGGAGTGACCAGGACAGAAGACGGCGCCCGCACCAGGACTAGAACCTGGTGTGCCGGCACTGCCGGCGGAGGATTACCCTAGTGAGCCGCAGCACTGTCCATGCACACCAATTTTTAAAACCTATTTTGGAGAAAGTTCTTTAAATGTAAAAATATCTGCATGTCTTGCCTTTAAACATTGTTAACCAAAGCATTTGGACACAGAAAGCAGATGGCAAAGTAAACAGAGAGAACAAAGAAAACAAGTGGATGACACTTTTTAGCCTGACAAGAGATATTTTTAACATTCATGTGGAACAGAAGCCTGCATAAGATTTGCAAGCACTCTCTACACTACAAAATAGTTTTTAACAATAATTGTTAATGTAACTACTTGTGATAATTATGTCCAGAATAATAAATGGACAAGTGCTTTCTTTTATTAAATTTTTTATTAATATATTGTTACAAGAAGGGAAACTTATACATGTCCATTATTATGAATAATGAAGTTCTACATACATTGCCAAAGCAAAATTCAAGTCTCTTTCTATATACTCATGAAGTAACCAACACAGATTCAATAATGATATTGTAAAATCGAGCTTTGTTTTAAAATCAAGTCAGATAAACAAAATATATTTGAATATATGCAGGGAAATTAGGCACACGAGGCAATTCAAAGATGGCGCCCAAAGGAAGTAAGGTGGGCAGAACACAAAGTTGCTTACCACCAAAGCTAATTGGCCACACAGCATCAGAGGAAGTGATGACAACTGATGACGAGTGTATAGACATATGGCTAGTCCTATAAGAATCGCCCCGTAAAATGATCTTTTAAGTAATTGGTTGGTCTTTATGCCCAGCCCCAATGACTCTGCAGTTTTGTGCTTTGAAAGGCTTTGTTATGCGTGCAATAAACGAATTCCTGCTGGACTTGACGCCCCACTGCATCTGCTGTTTCCGGGATCGCGATTCTGGGATACAGGCAAGCGGTCTGCTTACCTTTCCTCGGGCCCAGTCCATCCTTGTACGGGTGGACTAAGACCCTGCAAATATATACATAAATATATAGTGGAGATCCAAACAGTTTTGTCATTTGTTTTATTTTTTTTTTGAGAAATCTTAGCACATGAAGCAAATTTCATAGACATAATTAGGATATATGCAGACATGATACACTTGGCAATGGATCATAAAAATCCAATTAAACATTAAATCTTCAAAATCATAAAGTGGTTTCTGTGTTTCCTGTTTCAATATTTATTGATTACTATAAAATTCAAATGTTTTAGTATTCAAACATTTTAAATATAGTCAAGTCAGATTGATAGAATCGGAAAAACAGAACTTGTACAAAATTCTTCATTTTTATTACTATCTGTGTATTTCTTGCTTATATCAAATACACTACTTAAAGGTATGAACAGGCAAACTCCACAGAACCTGGAGGAATTTCAATAAATAATGAACTTCATCTTGCAAATGATATGTTCTTAGACTATCTCTGTCAGAGAATAATTGTATAATTATGAGACTTGTCATTTAATTTCATATAGAATACAATGCTTATTAAAGTATATGTAATACAAGTACATTAACTAGAAGTCTTCTTTGTATATTATTAAGTATTTTACTTAATATTATTGAGTATATTCTTTAACATAAGTTCTTAGAAGCCAACAATAATGACAGATTTAAACAGTGGAGTCTTGGAAGAGATGCGTCTTCCTGCATCTCACACTTTTAGTGAAAATCTAGGGTTCTTGGTTGATGAAGTTCAATATTCATCCAGCTGACAGACACAAAATATTTACAGGGTCTAGATTCAATACCACAAAGTTGTATTTGAGGCAAAGGCAAAACAAGTGAAAAAGTTGGTGCAGCAAACAACAAAATCTCAAATTTCTCATTTACTAGCAGCTAAGATGTGGTAGACACCTTTGGGCACTATATCGTGCTGGGATACATATGAGTAAGAGACATAGTTTTCCCGTGGTAATAAATTCTTCAAAGGGACAGCATACAGAGGTTCTGAAAAGCATGAACATAGAATTAGTTCTTTGAGTGTGAAGTCACAATGCTAGTCACTTCCCTGATGTTTACGTATGTAACCAGAATTGGCATAATGACATGATGCACTTTTGGAGTCAGTAGTAAGTATCTCAATCTTGGTTAGAGAATGTCTATTCTGTTGTAAACAGAATTCTATTCTGTTGTTTAACCCTTAGATTTTCCCTTTTCTATAATATATATACAGAAGAGAGAGAGGAATTTTAGAAGAAAACCTTGGCCACTTCCACGATGAAAACTGAAATATTCCATGAAAAAGCTCCAAAGTAAAATAAGGATTAACTAGAGAAAACTGTTTTTAAGGACAACCATTAAAATTCTATAATGATTGTTCTATAAACACACAGCAAATAGAGTAGCATTTATTAGGAGAAATATAAGAAGCAGGTAAAGCATTTGTCATTTAACTGGGGCTTGATCCTGTTAGCTTCAGTGGTGGTCCTGTTTAGCTTCAGTCCTATTGGTCAAGGGGTCTGACTCTACCTTCCCTCCCCAATCCTTGGGCAGCATGGAACTAGGGAAAGTCCCATCTACTCAGGTGGCAGTGAGAGTAGAACAGGAAAGTAAATACTTGACTTGGTACTGGAACTTAGTATAGCCCTGCCAGCGTAAAATAAAACACTGAGAAAAAAAAGAGCAACCATTGTCTCCAGCTCAGTGACTCTAAAAGAAACTTTTAGACCCAAATTAGCACTGGCAGTAACCCTGACCCCTAGTGGGATGGATTTATATTCCCGATATGGCCATATCACCTGTGGCTGGCTGCAGGTGCCTTAAGCTGTAGATAGACTAAAGCAACAGGGAGATTATATCACATGGGCCACTCATTGTCTTACCTCTGTGCTGCCCTGGTCTCTGGGCACTGTAGGGTTTGGATCTGATTCCGTTTTGTGCCAACCACAGTGATCATGAGATTAATCATTGTATCCTTTCTTCAACATCAGACAGCACAAGAAATAGTCACTGTCAACTTAGAGGAAAATAAGGAAGTTGGGTACAAGTCACTGCTTAGGATCCAAGAGCTGAGTCCTCCACAGTGAGTCCTAGTGCAAGGAGTATCCCATGGTTCCTGCCTGCAGGCCAATGATTGGGTGGGGCATTCAGAACTGCCTGGCTCAGACCAAGCAGGGATGGACTACTTTCTTTAAGCAGCGTCCCTACCTTCATCCCAACCTCCCATTCATCCTCCTTTGTTCCAAACTTGACCTCTACAGTGGAACAGTGAGAGCACATCCACCCACTCTGGAAGCCAACCTGGATTTACAGCACCATCTCACATTGAACTAGCTGCAGTAAACACAAGCTCAGAGAACAGAATAGCCTGTTCATGTTCTAAAGACTAAATAAAGCCTATTCCTTCCATGTGTTGAAGCTGACTACACCAACAAGCATCAAGAACTTTAAATGGACACAAGAGCCAGGCAAAGATGGAAACCACCAGGCGGAAGCACCAGAGAATAGGAGCAAATGGTGAGGTGAGTGGGGCTCTGGGAAGCAGGTCCTCATCCAACAGCCCTTGGAAGTCAGCATTTCCAGGAGGGGCAGGAGATGTACACTGGGATCTCCCTGGTTCTGGGGCTGGCTTTGGGTGGATCATAGTTAAAGATTGATTTATTTCTTTGAATGGCAGTGTTAGAAATACAGAGATGGAATCGGGTTATAGATTTAGGTCTTTGATCCATTTTTGAGTGGATTTTTGTGTAAGGTATAAGATATGGGTTTTGCTTCGTACTTCTGCATGCTAAGATCTAATTTTGCAAGCATCATATGTGGAAGAGCCTATGCTTTCTCGAGGGAGATTTCGGCTGATTTTTCAGAGATTATTTGGTTGTAAACAGATGGATTGATCTGGGGTTTCTATTGGTTCCATTGGTCTACATATCTATTTTTGTTTCATTACTGGGATGTTTTCATTATAGTTACTCTATAGTATGTCTTTTGCAAAAATTTTATTTAATTTTTCACTTCAACAGGTTTCCTTTTTGGCGTTCAGTCAGTTGTCACCAATCAGGGAGAACATATGGTATTTGTCCCTTTGGGACTGGCTTATTAAATTAAAATTAATTTTATGAGTTCATATATTTCATATATGAAATTTGGGAACATACTGGCACTTCCCACCCACCTTCCCTTCCCAGTTCTCCAACCCTTCCTCCCCTCCCTCTCACATTCCAACTCTTAATTTTTATAAAGATCTACTTTCAGTATACTTCATGATCATCTAGTTAACTCTACCGTAAGTAAGATAGTTCAACAAGTAGTATGAAGTGAGGGAAAAAAAACCCACCCTTCC
Source organism: Oryctolagus cuniculus (assembly GCF_051225735.1). NCBI lineage: Eukaryota > Metazoa > Chordata > Mammalia > Lagomorpha > Leporidae > Oryctolagus > Oryctolagus cuniculus. Next base: position 126,177,468 of record NC_142874.1, read on the forward strand.
TTAATGTAAAAGACAAGGGTCATAAAAAATCATTGAATGTGAAAATATCTATTTCAGTCCAATACATTACATTTCAGTTACTTTATCAATTAACTCAGATCAGGGAAAATATTAGATATCTATTTTTTGGACTGCCTTATTTTACTACATGTAGTGGTTTCCAAATGCTTCCATCTTGTTGCAAAAGACAAGATTTTATTATTTTGTAGTGTGTCTAAAACTGGTATTATGATTGACTTGGCCTTGTTTTCATTATTTAAAATGCTTTAGAAATTCAGGGTCTCCTTTGTTTCCATGTTAATTTTAGCATCATTTTTTTCTGGATCTAAGAAGAATGGCAGCGCTTTTAGATCACATTGAATTTGTAAATTGTTTTCAGTAGTATGGACATTTTGATTATATTAATTCTTCCAATTCATGAACCAAGAAGATTTTTCCATTTTTTGTGCCTTTTATTTCTTTCTTTAATACTTTGAAATTGTCACTGCAGAGATCTTTTATTTCCTTTGCCAAATTTATTCCAAATTGTTTAAAACGTTTTTTATAACTATTGTGAATGGAACTGATCTTACAAGTTCTTCTCAGCTAAGGCATTATCCATGTAAACAAAAGCTATTGGTTTTGTATGTTGATTTTATTGCCTGCAACTCTACCAAATTCTCATTTGAGTTCCAACAGATGTAGCAGAGTCTTTAGATCCCCTATATTTAGGATCATGTCCTCTGCAAATGGGGATATTTTGACTTCCTTCTTTCCAATTCGAAAGTTGGCATCTTTGTCTATTTCTAGATCTTAATGGAAATGCTTCTAGCTTTTCATAATTCAATATGATGCTGGCTGTGAGTCTGTCATGTATTGCCTTGATTGTGTTAAGGATTGTTCCTTCTATATACAATTTGCTTAAGGCTTTTATCATGAAAAGATGTTGTATTTTTTCAGATGCTTTCTCTGAATTATTGATTTAATCACACAGTTGAATTCTTCAGTTTGTTAATGTGATGTATCCATTTATTAGTTGGTGTGTGTTGAATCATCCCTGCATAGCAGACATAAATCCCCCTTGGTACGGGATTTAGCTAGGATAATGTTGAGGATTTTTGTGTGTATGTTCATCAAGGTCATTGGTTTATAATTATTTTTATTTGTTGCATTTTTCCTATTTGGGAATTTGGTGATACTGGATTCATAAAAAAAGTTTGGGAAGATTCCCTCTCTGTCAAACATTTTGACTACCTTGAAAAGATCTGGAGTTATTTCCTCATTAAAAGATTTTTTAGAATTCAGCAGTAAAGTCATCTGGTCCTACCTAGGCTTTTCTTTGCTGGGAGGGTCCTGATTACTGGTTTAATCTTAATATTAGTTATTGTTCTATTTGGTTTTCTATTTTTCATGACTGTTGTGTACACTGTATGTCTCCAGAAATCTATGCATTTTTTCTGGTTTTCCAAATTGTTGGCAAATAGCTGTTATTGGTAATTTGTGATGAATCTTTATATTTCTGTGATATCCACTTTAACATCTCCATTTTTATCTGTTATTTTATTAATTTGAGTCTTCTCTCCTTTTTTTGGTTAGTTGGCCCGATGATGTACCAATATTATTCATTTTGGTTTCAGGAAACCAGTTCTTAATTTCACTGATATTTTGTATTTTTCATTTTAATGGTATATTAAATATATTCTATATTTCTATATATTAAATAGATTCAACATTTAATTCATTATTTCCTCTTATTAATGTTGGTTTTTGTTCTTGTTTTTCTAGGTTCTTCAGATGCATTATTAAATCATTTATTTAACGCCTCTCCAATTTGCTGATAAAGGGACTGATTGCTATAAACAGCTTTGTGTATCCCATAGGTTTTGATGTGGTCATAATCATTCATTTCTAGGAATTTTTTGGTTGTCTTTTGATTTCTTCTATGACCACTGTACATTCAGGAGCATATTGTTCATTCTCGACGTGTTTGCATATTTTCTGGCATTTTATAAGTTGTTAACTTCCAGCTTCATGCCACTGTGGTTAGAAAAGGTACATGGAATAATTTCAATTGTTTTGAATTTGTTGAGATTTGTTGTAAGACAGAGCAGACAGTCTATCTTAGGGAAAGTTCCTCGCATTGATGAAAAGAATGTGTATTCTGCAGCTGTGAGATGAAATGTTCTGTAAATATACATGAGGTCCATTTGATCTGTAATTTAGATTAATTCTGCTCTTTCTTTCTTGATTTTTTTTGCTAGTTGATCTGTCTGTTGATGAAAGTGGGATGTTGAAGTCCCCTATCATTATTGTGTTGGAGTCTGTGTCTCCCTTTAATGTTGCTTTTAAGCATCCAAGTGCCCTAGTATTGTGTGCACATACATTTATTATAGTCACATCTTCCTATTGAATTGATCTCTTAATCATTGCATAATGCCTTTCTTTGTCTGTTTTAATAGTTTTTGTCTTAAAGTCTATTTTGTATGATATCAGAATGGCTACACCTTCTCAATTCTTTTTTTGTTTGCATGGAATAACTTTTTCCCTCCTATCATTTTCACATTGTCTGTATCTTTGTTGGTGAGTTGTTTCTTGCAGACAACAAATAGATGGGTCAAGTTTTTTAATCCATTTAGCCAGTGTGTATCTTTTAATCAGAGAAATTATGCCATTTACATTCAAGATTATTATTGATAAATAGCTACTTGGCTCTGTAATTTTTCTATAAATATTCCTATTGTCTCTTTTGGATTTCCTTTGTACTTTTTTTATAAAGATTTATTTTATTTATTTGAAAGACAGAGTTACAGAAAGAGGTACAGACAGAAAGAGAGGTCTTCCCTCCGCTGGTTCACTCTCCAGATGACCACAACTGCCAGAGCTGTGCTGATCTGAAGCCAGGAGCTACGAGATTCTTCTGGGTCTCCCACATGGGTGCAGGGGCTCAGGGACTATCCACTGCTATACCAGGCCATAGCAGGGAGCTGGATCAGAAGAGGAGCAGCTGGGACTAGAACTGGAGCCCATATGGGGTCAGCACTCCAGGCCAGGGCTGTAACCTGCTGCGCCACAGCACTGGCCCCTCCTTTGTACTTTTCCTGGGAGATTTTCTGCCTTCACATTCTTCCATAATGATGACTATCTTTCTGTATTTCTCGGTGCAGTACATCTTTAAAGAACATTTCTAAGGCTGGACTGTGCAAGACAAATTGTCTCAATTTCACTGAATATGTCTTCTAATCCATTCTCTCTTTCAACACCTTTAGGAACTCCTAAGACCTGTATGATGAGTCATTTAATCGTACCCCATAAATTGCAAACACTGCATTTAATTTTTCTAATTTCTTTTTATCTTGTTTTTTTTTTTTTTTGTTGGGGGGGGGTCTGACTGGGATATTTCAAAGATTTGTCTTCTAGCTCAGACATTCTTTGTTCGGTCTCACCAAGCCTGTTGTTAAGGCATTCTACTGTATTTTTTGTTTGACATATTGAATTCTTATTTCTAATGTTTCTGGCTGATTGTTGCTCAAAAATCTCAATTTCAATGGAAAATTTTTCCTCCATGTGATGTATGAATTTCTTTAACTCATTAATAACTCATTAATTTGCTTCTCATTGCTTTTCAGTATTCTGTGATCATTCTTTTGAATCCTTTTACAAGCATCTCATCAATCTCTTTGTCTTCAGATTCTAATATTGAAGTGTTTTGTGTTTCTTAGGGGGAGGCAAATTCTCCCTAAGGCAATATCATCAGTAACACTGGCTGCTGCAGTCTCTTACTTCGCTTTACGAAAATGCCATCTCCTTCTGCTGAGGATTCTGGTACTGGTAGGAGTGGAATGACACGCCATGGGGTGTGGGGGAGGGGAAGCAGAAAGTCGGCTGCCCTGTTCCTAGCCTGGCATTAGCTTAGACTCCAGTCAGCTCCCCAGGCTGAACTAACAGTCAGTGGGTGACTCTGGACTCCCCTCTTCCCTAACAATGTGAGCATTGGAGCACGCAGCAAGTTCTTCCCACTTGTCATCCTATGATGGTGGCACATCAGCTGCCAGCGGGCTGCATCACGTGGCTGGCTGCAGCAGTAGCCCTGACCCCTCTCCTCCTGTCCCACAGAGTCTTCGCTATTTTTTAAAATTCTTTGCTGAAAATTTTCAGATCCCTGAAAATGTGGCCCTCCCTTTGTTCTTTTCATATCCCAGAGCAGCTGATACACCCTATTCAGCCATTAGATCTCTCATACTTTGTATCTTTGTGTGCACTTTTACATTGCAAAATTAGAAACTCAGGGTCTAAATGATAAACAAATAAGCACCAATTTCTAATCAGATAAAATAACATCCAATAATATCATGATTTTATAAATATACATGCATGTAGAGACTGGTGATGTGGCTGGCGTAGCAGGTGAAGCTGCCACCTGCAGTGCCAGCATCCCATATGGCCTTGGTTAGTGTCTAAGTTGCTCTACTTTCAATCCAGCTCTCTGCTGTGGCCTAGGAAAGCAGTAGAAGATGGCTCAGGTCCTTAGGCCCCTGCACTCATGTGGGAGACCCAGAAGAAACTCCTGGCTCCTGACTTCGGATTGGCACAACTCTGGCCATTGTGACCAATTGGGAAGTGAACCAGAGGATGGAAAGCCTCTCGCTCTCTCTCTCTCTCTCTCTCTTTCTCTCTGCCTCTCCTTCTCTCATTGTGTAACTCTGACTCAAATAAATATCTTTAAAATATATATTTGCATGTATTTACATTAATAGAATAACAACCAGAAAACACATACAAATTTGTTTAAAAGATTCATTTATTTGGAAGTCATGTTAAAAGAGAGGCAAAGGCAGAGAGAGAGAGTTCTTCCATCTGCTGGATCACTCCCCAGATGACGGCAATGGCTAGAGCTTTGCCAATAGGAAGCCAGGAGAGAGAAGCTTATTTCAGGTCTTCCACCTGGTCTTCCACCCAGAAGATGGACTTGGGCCATCTTCTACTGCTTTCCCAGGCCATATCAGAAAGCTGGATCAGAAGTGGAGTAGCTGGGACTTGAACCAGGGCCCATACAGGATGTTGGCACTGCAGGCAATGGCTTTACCCTCTAGGCCACAGCGCTTGTCCCACATACAAATGTTAAAAGAGGTGTCTTGCTTTACAAGTATGAATAAAACTTACTTCTTCCTATACATTTATCCAAATTTTCTTACACTGATGTTTGTTTTTGTTTTCATAAAGCTGTTACAGAAAGCATGAACAATTCACCTCAGTGAGTGATATTTTAACAGAGCATGCATTAGTTAATAACTTAGGGAAGTATTTTCCACAGCATGGGTAAAGGAGGCTTTGGGCAGTGAGTCAATAAGATAAATATTGAGTAATTATCACTTAAAATATTGCTACTGATCAATTGAGTCATATAGAATATGGTACACAATACCATATAGATATAGAATATCTTACAGAATATAAACCATCTAAGTCCTGGAAATATTGTGTTCATATTGAAACTGATGTCATCAAGTAAAATTATACATTCAAAAAATGCTGTAGAAAATATAGTATTCATAGTGGAATTAGGAAATGTATTTTTCTATAAAACACTTTACAAATATGATTTAGGCAATAATTAGAAAGAGAAAGTACACTTCTTAGGTTAGAAAGGTTCTCTCATTATTCTACAGAAAGAAAAAAGCAAACAATGAAATGAAAAAGGTGAATAAATGAAAACGTTGTTTTCACAATATCTCCAGTAAACTTTTGTATCTCCATTTCATTTTTGAGTAGAAGAATAAATAAAGAAATGTAACTTTTTAATTATTCAGAAAGTGGAAATTGGATAGACTTAGGGAAACAGAGGGAGGGAGAGAGAGAGAGAGAAAGCGAGCTTCCATACCCTGGTTCACTCACAAAATATTTGCAATGGTTGAGATTTGGTCAGGGCAAGCCAGTAGCTGGGAGCTCAATCCATATCTCTCACATTGGTAGTAAATACCCACTGCTTGCAGACTTCCATGTCTGCAATGAAAGGAACTTGGAATTAGGAATCAGATTTTGGCATTAATTGTCAGCTTTCCAACATGGGATGTAGCTGGTACCATAGCGCAATGGATCAAGCCACTTCCTGCATTGCCAGCATCCAATACTGGAGCTCTGGTTCAAGTCTTGGCTGCTCTACTTCCAATCCTGTTTCCAGTGCCTGGGAAAGCAGTAGATGATGACTCGGGTGTTTGGGCCCCTGTCACCCACATGTGAGACGTGGATGGAATTCCTGGCTCCTGGCTTCAGCCTCACACACAGCTGACCATCACAGCCATTAGCGGAGTGAACTAGGAGACAGATATCTCTCTCTCTCTTTCTCTCTTCCTCTCTCTTTCTCTCTCTTTCTCTCTCTGTCTCTTTCTACTTAACTCCACTTTGCAAATAAATAAATAGGCTAAATAAATAAATATTTTTTAAAGATTTATTTTATTTATTTGAAAGACAGAATTATGGAGAGAGGTAGAGACAGAGAGAGGGGTCCTCCATCCGCTGGTTCACTCCCCAGATGGCCACAATGACTGGAGCTGAGCCCATCCGAAGCCAGGAGCCAGAAGCTTCTACTAGGTCTCCTACATGGGTGCTAGGGCCCTAGGACTCGGGCCATCTTCTACTGCTATCCCAGGCCATACAGAGAGCTGGATTGGAAGAGGAGCAGCCAGGACTAGAACCAGCACCAATAAGGGATGCCGGCGCTTCAGGCCAGGGCTTTAACCCACTGCGCGACAGCATTGGCCCCATAAATAAATATTTTAAAAGAACATAAAATGGGGTATGGACATCTTAATTTCTGCTTTAATATCTAGGCAAAACAACTACCTCCGGACTTTTTCTTACATTAAATATATAAGGCGAGGTTCAAGTACCACATTGAAAAATTCTTAAACAATTGCAGGTAAACATATCTCCACCAAGAGCTTTCTGTACTCTGAGATACTCAAGAGGTTGTCCAGATCTTCTTAGGAAAAATGCTGAAACTGAAGTGCTCACTGTGAGACACAGTGAGGTGAATAGGCGGGGCCTACAAAGCCAATTATACACAAATCATTCCACTGGGATATCAGTTTTATGAGATTATTTCATGGCAAGAGGTATCATATATAAACTAGCTGAGAAAGGTGGTCACTCACATATGTAACTACACATGTATTTTCTAGAGGTAGAATAGTACTCTCAAAGTCATTTCATGGAAATTCTAAACCAGAATAAGACTCTGAATATTAGTGATTTTTCAATATCCTGCCGCTAAAGAGTTATTTAGGGAGACAGTTCTAGAAATTATGGAAAAATACAGACTGCATATTAGAGAGAAAAGTAATTATAAAGTCATCCTTATTGTTACTTATCTTTTTCTTAGTACTCCTTATCAAACAAATAGTTAAATAATTTTCTTGATAAACTTCCTGGAATTAATACAAAATATTTTGAAAAACTAGAAAGATGAATAAAGGTGTCACAATATGCTGTGGTATGCCTCCTACCAAGGATTTATAGTAGTAATTAACAGCATAATAAATGAAGATTCTAGGTACAGACTTTCTAAGTATATCTCTCTACAGTAAAAAAAAACAAGAATATTCATGAGCCTTGTTAAAGATAATCAGAGAATTTATTGAGGACTCTCTCAATTGGTGAATGAGACACTGCAATTGGGCTTTGTAGGAGAGGAAAGAGTTGGGGTTAACATCTGAACACAAGAAGGAAAAAAGTGGTTATGCAGCTAAGGTGTAAGGAAGAACAAGGACTAGGGATGACTCTAGCCAAACTGACTTAATATGATTCTTTTAAAAATTAATTGTTTACTTATTTGTGAATCAAACAAAAAGAATTAGAAATTGAGAGGGGAAGGAGAGGGACACAGAAAGAGAAGAGAAGAGAAAAGAGAGAGGAGTAGAGGAGAGGAGAGGATAGTAATAAAAAGAGGGGAGAGGAGAGGAGAGAAATCTTCCATTCACTGTGTTACTCCCATAATGCCTGCAATAGCCTGGGCCAGGCTGAAGGCAGCAGTCAAAAACTCATTCTTGTTCATCCACCTGAGTGAAACCAGATGGTTTCCAGTTGCACTTATTTTGTTGCAAAAAGAATTTCATTTTTTTTTTTACCACTGAGTAGTATTTTACAGTGTATATATATATCATAATTTCTTTATCCAGTCATCAGTTGATGAACAATTGGGTTGCTGAAGTTGATGGACAACTGCATTAAACATGGGTGTACAGATAACTCTTTAATATGCAGATTTCGGGGCCAGAGCTGTGGTGCAGGAGGTTAATCCTCCGCTTGATGCAGCAGCAGCATCCCATAGGGGCACTGGTTCTACTCCCGGCTGTTCCTCTTCCAATACAGCTCTCTGCTGTGGACTGGGAATACAGTGGAAGATGGCCCAAGTCCTTGGGCCCCTGCACCCACATGGGAGACTGGGAAGAAGCTCCTGGCTCCTGGCTTCGGATCGGCACAGCCCCAGCCGTTGTGGCCATCTGGGGAGTGAACCAACAAAAGGAATACTTTTCTCTCTGTCTCTCCGTCTCACTGTCTGTAACTTTACCTCTCAAATAAATAAATAAAATTATTTTAAATATATGCTGATTCCATTTCATTTGGGTAAATTCCCATGAGTGGGGTAGCTGGGTCATATATTAGGTTTATATTCAGATCTTTAATGTTTCGCTATACTGTCTTCCACAATAGCTGCACCAGGTTACTTTTCCACCAACAGTGGATCTGGGTAGTTTTTCCCCACATCCTTGCCAGCCCTTCTTGTTTCTTGATTTCTGTATGTAAGACATTCTAACTGGGAAGAGGTGAAACCTATTGTGGCTTTTATTTGCATTTCTCTGATAGCTAGTAATCCTGATCATGTATTCATGTGTCTGTTGCTCATTTGAATTTCCTCTTTTGAAAAATGCCCATTCAATCATTGTCCCATTTCTTAACTACTTTGTTTATTTTGTTGTTGCTGAGTTTTTTGACCTCTTTTTATATTCTGGATATTAATCCTTTTCAGTTTCAACTTGCAAATATTTTCTCCCATTCTGTCAGGACTTGCCTCTTCACTTTGTTTTGTGCAGAAGCATCTCAGCTTAATGTAATCCCATTTGTCAGTTTTGGTTTTTATTGCCTGTGCTTCTGGTGTCTTTTCCAAGAAGTCTTAGCCTATGCCAGTGTCTTACAGATTTTTCCCAATGTCTGTAGTAATCTCATGGTATCAGGCCATAGATTTTAGTTCTCAATCCACTTTGAGTGGATTTTTCTATAAGGTGTAAGGTAGTGCTCTTGTTTCATACTTATACATGCAGAGATCCAGTTTTCCCAGAACCACTTCTTAAAGAGGCTGTCCTTTCTCAGGGATTGATTTTAGCTCCCTTGGCAAAGATTAGTTGATTGTTGATGCATGGACTGATTTCTGGAGTTTCTATTCTGTTCCGTTGGTCTACATTCTGTTTTTTTGCCAGTACGAGGCTGTTTGATTATACTTGCCCTGGAGTAGATTTTGAAACCTGATAGTGTGATGCCTCTGGCTTTGTTTTTGTTGTAAAAATTTTGCTTAGCTATTTGAGGTCTGTTGTATTTCCATATGAATTTAGGTATCATTTTTCTTTTTTCTTTTTTAAAATTTATTTGTTATACAAGTTTCATATATTCCATATATACAGATTTAGGAAAAGCATGATACTTCCCACTCTACACTCCTTCAGCCCATGCTCCAACCCTTCTTCCTCCTCACTCTCTGATTCCAACACCTAATATTTACTAAGATCTACTTTCAGTTTATTTAATGATCATACAGTTAACCCTAGACTAAGTAAAAGAATTCAGCAATAGAATGAACAACAACAACAAAAAACCATTCCCATTCCTCAACAGAAGACAAGGGTTGTAAACATTCATAGAATCTCAAAATGTCCATTTCTCTCCAATACATTACATTTTAGGTACTCTATTAGTTACCTCAGATCAGAGGAAACATGATTGGTTAGAATTTTCTTGAGGATTTTTGCATGTAAGTTCTTCAGGGAAACTGGTCTGTAATTCCTTCTCTGTTGCATCTTTTTCAGGTTTAGGAATTAAAGTGATGCTGGCTTTGTAGAAAGAATTTGGGAGGATTCCCTCTCTTTCAATTGTTTTGAATAACTTGAGAAGAATTGGAGTTAGTTCTTTTTTAAATGTCTTGTAGAATTCAGCAGTGAATCCATCTGGGCTTTTATGTTAGTAGGGCCTTTATTATTGATTCAATCTATGTCTTGGTTATGGGCCTGTTTAGGTTTTCAATTTCAATTTAGGTAGGTTGTATCTGTCCAGGAATCTATCCATTTATTCCAGGTTTCCGAGTTTTTGGCAAATAGCTCTTTGTAGAAATTTCTGATGATTATTTTTATTTCTGTGGTGTGGTGTCTTTTGTTATATTTCCTTTTCACCTCTAATTTTATTCTCTTTCCTTTTTTTTTTTAGGTGGACCAATGGTGTGTCAAATTTTTTTATTTTTTCAAAAAAACCATCTCTTCATTTTGCTAATCTTTTGTATTGTTTTTTGGATTCAATTTTGTTGATTTATTCTCTAATTTTAGTTATTTCTTTTCTCCTACTAGTTTTGGGTTTGGTTTGCTGTTATTTTTCTGAATCCTTGAGATACATTGATAGCTCATTATTTGGTGCTTTTCCAATTTCTTGATGTAGGCACCTATTGCTATAAACTTTCCTCTTAACACTGCTTTTGCTGTATCTAATAAGTTTTGATATGTTGTGTTGATAGCTTCATTTATTTCCAGAAAGTTTTTGATTTCACTTTTGATTTCCTCTATGACCCACTGTTCATTTAGGAGCATGTTGTTCAATCTCCATGTGTTTGCATATTCACTAGAGATTCCTGAGTTGCTGATTCCAGCTCCAGCATTGTAGTCTGAGATGATGCATAGGATTATTTGGATATTTTCTGAATTTGCTGAGACTTGCTTTATGGCCTAGTATGTGGTCAATCCTATAGTAAATTCCATGTACTGCTGAGAAGAATGTGTATTCTGCAACAGTAGGATTAAACGTTCTGTAGATATCATTTATGTCCATTTGGTCTATAGTGTCAAATCTGTTTCCTTGTTGATTTTCCATTTGGTTGGTTTGTCCACGCTGATCCGATGCCAGGAGCAGGTGCTTTTCCTGGTCTCCCATGAGGGTGCAGGGCCCAAGGACTTGGGTCGTCCTCCACTGCACTCCCTGGCCACAGCAGAGAGCTGGACTGGAAGAGGGGCAACCGGGACAGAATCTGGTGCCCCGACTAGGACTAGAACCCAGTGTGCCAGCGCTGCAGGTGGAGGTTTAGCCTATTGAGCTGCGGCACCAGCTCTTTCTCTTTTTTAACAGTTTTTGTGTTAAAGTCTTTTGTCTGACTTTAATAAGGCTACACTAGCTTGTGGGGAGCAACTCGGACTAGACTAAGTTACTCGAATTAAGACTTATTCTATGCATCTGCTCTCCCACAATATGGTGCTGGGAGAGGAGAAAACAGCTTCTACACAGCTGCCTCCAGTTCAACCAATAAACTGTAGGACCTGCTCCTAATTGGAGGAGAGCAGCATACTCGGCGTGTGGGTAGCAGAGTTGGGATTGGTGGAAGAGGACTATAAAGGAGGAGAGAGACAGCATGCACCAGGAACATCTAAGGGGAACATCCGGATAACATCTGAGCAGCCCCGAGAGAGCCGGCCAGCGGTGTGCCATTCCCCCACGGAAGTGGGGAAAGTGGCAGGGGGAACCGCCCTTCCACGGAGGTGGAAGGGTCGGCAGCCAACCCGGGAAGAACCAGCAGCAAACCCGGGAAGGGCCGAGCAGACAAAAGAACAGCGCAGGGTCCTGTGTCGTTCCTCCGCGAATTGGGGAGCGACACTAGCTCTTTTTTGGTTTCTGTTGGCATGGAATATATTTTTCCATCCTTTCACTTACAGTCTGCAAGGCTCTTTGTTGATGAGATGTGTTTCTCGTAGGCAGCAAATAGATTGGTTTTCTTTTTTAATCCATTCAGCCAGTTTGTGTCTTTTAACTGGAGAGCTGAGGCTATTTACATTCTAGGTGATTATTGAGAAGTAATGACTTTACCCTGCCATTTTTCCAATAATATTCCTAATTTTTGCTTTGAATTTTCTTTTATCTTTTTCTGAGAGATTTTCTTCCTTTACTTTCTTTTGTAGTGATGGCCATGTTTCTTTGTTTCTCTGTGCCACACAAACTTAAGCAACTTTTGTAGGGCTGGATGAGTAGTGACAAATTCTTTCAATTTCTGTTTGATATGGAAGGTCTTTATTTCACCTTCATTCAAAAATGAGAGCTTTGCAGGGTATAATATTCTGGGAAGACAGTTTTGTTTTTTCTCTTATGACTTGGACTATATTTCACCACTATCTCCTAGCTTGTAGGGTTTCTGATGAGAAGTCCTTTGTGAGTCTAATTGGAGATCCTCTGAAAATAAGCTGGTGTGTCTCTCTTGCACATTTTAGACTCTTCTCCTTATATTTTACTGTGGTGAGTTTCATTACAATGTGTTGTGATGAGGATCTTTTCTGGTCATGTCTATTAAAAGTTCTGTGTGCTTCCTATTCTTGGATGTCCCTTTCTTTCTCCAAACCTGGGAAGTTTTCTGCTATTATTTCACTGAAAAATGCCTTCTAATCCTTTCTGTCTCTCTCCATGCCTTCAGGAACACTTAGGACCCATATGTTGTTTTTTTATAGTATGCTATAGATTCCCAACAATGTTTTTTAGTTTTCTCATTTCCTATTCTTGTCTTGCTTTGACTGTTTACTTTCCTGTACTTTGTCTTCTAAGTCCAATATTCTTTCTTCTGCTTCACTGATAATGTTTTTAAGACTCTCCACTGTATTTTTATTTGTTCTATTGAATTCTACATTTCATTTTGATTTCTCTTAAGATCTCAATTTCATGTTCTGTTGAATTCTTCATTTCATTTTGATTTCTCTTTATGATCTCAATTTCATGGAAGAAATTTTCTTTCATATCCTGTATTGATTTCAGTAGCTCATGCACTTGTGTTTGATTACTTCCATGTAATCTCATCAATTTTTTGAGTTCCATTTCTTGCATTTCTTCTGTCTCATAGTCCTTATAATCTAGTATTAAAGTGTCATGTTATTTTTGGGGTGTATGTTGTCTTCCTTATTCTTGTTTCTTGGATTGCTGCATTTATTGTTGTTCAGCATTGCTGGAAATATTTATTATTCTTTTTTATTCTGCAGTGGTGGCTTTTATTATTTTACCATGTCTCTGTAGATAAGTAGAATGTCTGCTTTCAGTGAATCTCTAGAGGCTTGTAGTAGGTGTTTCCAGAGACCAGTTTCTTGGCAGTTCTCCAGGGTTAAAGGCATGCCTAAGGTGACACACCCAGGATTGGCATGCCATATCTTCTCTCTTGCTCTCTCTCTTTTTTTAATCAGAAGAGAGGTTTATTCTGCTCAACTGAGCTCCTCTCCTCAGTGGTGACCAGTGGCTGAGAGCTAGCCCCAGTGGATGTAATATTCATGACTGTGTCCCAAGAACCACACAAAGGATCTGTGCAGTCCTCAGTGTAAGTTCAGATTCACAGCAATGTCTCTCACCAGGTAACCAGGAACCCCTGAGCTTGTGGAGTCTCCCACTGAGACTGCTGAAAGTCCCAGCCACACTGAGAGTTCTCACATACACCCTGTTTTTTCACAGTCCCAGTACAGAAGCTTCACATAGTCACAGGCTCCTAGTCCCTTGTTAGATCTCTCCACTAGAGTCAGGAGTCTCTACCCAGCTGGTTGCCAGGCAGGCACAGACATGAGCTGATTCAGCTGTTAACATATGTCCGAAAGGGTGCCCACTCTATCAGCTTGTTACAGGAACCAATGTAAAGTGATCAGGGAAAGAGAAATGTGTCTGTCCCATCCTTTTTTTTTTTTTTTTCTCCTCTATTTGGTTGGTATACTTTCCCCCCATGGAGCTCCAACCGGGTTTCTTCTAGGCTCTTCCTACAGCTTTGCAGCTAGTGGCTTGGGCTGCTGTGGTCTGGTCTCAGCTCACTTTCCAGTGCTGGTGTGTAGGCTCTCAGCTTCTGGAGTCCCAAGCCATGGGCACCCACACCCTCCATGTGGATCCACTGTATCCCTCTATTTTTGGTAGAATTTCCTCTGCCATTTTCTCTCTAACTCTTCCATGACAACACACTCTCTCCTTTTTTTAAAAAACTATCTTCTCCTGTACTGGAGCAGTAAGCTCCCTCTGTACTCCATCATCTTGGAACTGCCCTACTGCTGGTTTCTTTTACAGTGCAGAAGCTTCTCAATTTGATGTAATCCCATTTGTCAATTTTGGCTTCCAATACGTGAAACTGGAAGATTTTTAAAATTTTGTGTCTTCTATTTTATTTTATTTGTTAAAGATGTATTAATTTATTTGAAAGTCAGAGTTACACAGAGAAAGGAGAGGCAGAGAGAGAGAGAGAGAGAGAGAGAGAGATATCTTTCATCCAATGGTTCACTTCCCAATGGGCCACAACAGCCGGAGATGCACTGATCTGAAGCCAGGAGCCGGGAGTTTCGCCTGGGTCTCTCACGCGGGTGCAGGGGCCTAAGGACTTAGGCCATCCTCTGCTGCTTTTCCAGGCCATACCAGCTAGCTAGATTGGAAGTGGAGCAGCTGGGTCTCAAACCAGTGCCCATATGGGACACCAGCACTTCAGGCCAGGGTGTTAACTCGCTGCATCACAGCACTGGCTCCAATGTCTTCTATATTATTCTTTAATGCTTTGTAATCTTCATCATAGAGATCTTTGGCAGCTTTGGTTAAATTGATTGCAAACTATTTAAATTTTTTGTAGCTGTTGTGAATGGGATTGATCTTAAAGTTCTCTCTCAGACACAGCATGGTGTATATAAAGCTTATTGATTTTTGGTGCTAATTTTATGCCTTGCCACTCTACCAAACTCTTTTATGAGTTCCAATAATCTCTTAGTGTTCTCTTGGTTCTCTATTTATAGAATTATGTTTTCTGCAAATTGGAATAGTTTGCATTCCTTCTTTCCAATCTGTATCCCTTTGATTTTTTCTTGCCAGTTGGCTCTGGCTAAATCTTCCAGAACTATGCTGAATATATACTGAGAGCAGTCATCCTTGTTTGGTTCCTCATATTAGTGGGAATGCTTCCAACTTTTCCCCATTAATAAGATGCTAGCTTTGAGTTTATCATAAATTGCCTTGATTGCCTTCATTAGTGTTTCTTCTATACCCAATTTGCTTAACAGTTTTATCATGAAAAATGTTGTATTTTATCATTACATTCTCTGCATGTATTGAAATGATTGTGTTTTTTTTTCCTTAGTTTGTTAAGATGATGTACCAAATTTACTGATTTGTGAATATTAACCCATCCCTACATAACGGGGATAAATCCCACTTGGTCCAGGTAAATGATCTTTTTAATGTGTAGTTGTATTTTGTAGAGGATTTTTACATCTGTGTTCATCAGAGGTATTGGTCTGTAGTTCTTTTTCTCTGTTGTACCTTTTTCTGGATTAGGAATTAGGGTGATGCCAGCTTCATAGATGGAGTTTGGGAAGATTCTCTCCTTTTCAGTTGTTTTGAACAGCTTGAGAAGAATTGGAATTTGCTCTTCTTTAAAAGTCTGGCAGAATTCAGCAGTGAAGCCATTCGGTCCTGGGCTTTCATTTGTTAAGGGAGTCTTTATTGCTGATTCAATCTCTGTCTTGATTATTGGTTTGTTTAGGTGTTCTAGGTCTTCATTACTCCATTTGGTAGCTTGTGTGTGTGCAGGAATCTATTCATTCCTTCTTGATTTTCCAATTGGTTGGCATACAATTATTTGTAGTTGTAGTATTTTCTGACAATTCTTTCTATTTTTGTGGTATCTGTTCTTACATTTCCTTTTTCACTCTGATTTTCTTGATTTGAGTCTTCTCCCTCTTTCCTTTGATTACCTTGGTCAATGGTGTATCAATTGTCCTTTTTTAAAAAAACAAAAAGCTCTTCATTCCACTGGTCTTTCAAATTGCTTTTTGTTTGTTTAAATTTTGTTTATTTGTTCCCTAATTTTAATTATTTCTTTTTTCCTACTATTTTGGGTTTGGGTTTGTTGTTTTTCTAGACCCTTAAGATGCATGGGTGACAAATCCATTTGGTACCTTTCCAATTATTTAATGTAGGCACTAATTGCCATAAACTTCTCTCTTAACACTGCTTTTGCCCTCTCCCACAATTTGTGATATGTTTTATTGTCACCTTCATTCACTTCCAGAAATTTTTTGAGTTCTCTTATAAGGAGTTCAAGACTGAATGACATTAGTGATCACCAGGAGGATGTCATAATAAAAATCATCTGGATTAACTCTCAAAGTACAGCATGTCCTCAATCCAGTTGCTCCCCTGCTATCTGAAGGCAATGAAAACAAAGCTCATTCTAATGCAGAGACCACATAGAAGGTCTATTCTAGCAAGGCTGATCCACAAGATGAACCTCTGGAAAATCTAGATGTTGAGTGATTCACTGATGGCAGTATTTTCATGGAGAAAAGAATCAAAAGGTAGGACCGGCACTGCAGCATAGTGGGCTAAAACTCTGCCTGGAACACCGGAATCCCAAATGGGCTCCAGCTGCTCCTCCTCTGATCCAACTCTCTGCTATGGCCTGTGAAAGCAGCATTGGGTGATCCAACTTCTTGGGCCCCTACCCCCACATGGGAGACCCAGAAGAAGGTCAAGGCTCCTGGCTTCTAATGAACTCAGCTCCAGCCAGCCATCTGGGGAGTGAACCATTGGATGGAAGACCTTTCTCTCTGTCACTGCCTGTCTCTGTAACAATACCACTCAAAGAAATAGATAAAATATGTTTATCTTTCTTATTTTTCTGCATATAGCTGAGAAAGATAAAAGAGAGAGAGAGTGAGAATATTATTCGCCACTTGGTAAAAACAGTATCCTATAGTGTATAAAATTAATCAATGAGGATAATTTAAAAATCTATTTAGTGACTCAGAATAACAATTAGTAAAATACCCATACTAATCTAACAGAGCAGGGTTAGGATACTATATTTTACTCCTAATCATTGAATATCCTTCAGAATGCCTCAACTGATCAGAAATCCAACATAGATATACTTGGTACCCATTTTTAAACAATCTATATAATTTCTTACATATATGTGAATGAACTTATTTCAAAAAACATTAAAGATTCCAATACTTGTAAAATGTAAATACATGCAAAGTTTATAAACCCAAAAAGTTGGCCAGAAAACCTTGAAATAGCCACGTTTTAAACAATTTTTACTTCTATAAGTGAAAAAATTTGATGTATTTCATTTATACAGATTTAAAAAGCATAGTGATATTTTCCACCTTACCCTCCTTCCCATCCATGCTCCCACCTTCCCTCTTCCTTTATTTCTTTTAATTTTTATAATGACATGCTTTTTATTTTTTAAAAAAATTTATTCATTTTGGCCGGTGCCATGGCTCACTAGGCTAATCCTCCGCCTGCGGTGCCAGCACCCCGGGTTCTAGTCCCAGTTGGGGCACCGGATTCTGTCCCAGTTGCTCCTCTTCCAGTCCAGCTCTCTGCTGTGGCCCGGGAAGGCAGTGGAGGATGGCCCAAGTGCTTGGGCCCTGCACATGCAGGGGAGACCAGGAGGAAGCACCTGGTTCCTGGCATCAGATCTGCATAGCATTCCAGCCATAGCAGCCATTTTGGGAGTGAACCAATGGAAGGAAGACCTTTCTCTCTGTCTCTCTACCCATCTATCTATCTATCTAACTCTGCCTGTCAAAAAAAATTATTTATTTTGTTTGAAAGTCAGAATTACACAGAGAGCAAATGAGATGCAGAGAGAGAGGGAGGAGGTCTTCCATCCAAGGGTTCACTTGCCAGTTGGCTGTAATGACCAGAGCTACACTGATCTGAAGCCAGGAGCCAGGAGCTTTTTCCTGGTCTCCCACACCGGTGCAGGGCCCAAACACTTGGGCCATCTTGTACAGAATTCCAAGGCCATAGCAGAGCTGGATCAGAAATGGAGCAGCCGGGTATTTAACTGGCACCCATTTGGAGTACCAGCAATGCAGGCAGCAGCTTAACTCACTACGCCACAGAGCCAGCCCGACATGCTTTTAATATTTATAATCAAAGCTTAACTGTAAAGAATTCAACAAATAGTAAGAAGAAAAAGAAAAATTTTATATAGCAGTGTGAAAATCTCCATAGATGAGCTTTCAGGGGAGGCAGGAGTACCAAGCGAAAAGTATTTAAAAGCACAATCAACTAATAGCTCTCAAATTTGGACATAGAGCATATAACATTGAGAGAGAGAAACAGAGAGAGAGAGAGAGAGAGAGAGAGAGAGAGAGAATCAAAGACTTGGTAAAAACAGTGAGAGCCTGTGGCTTTTAATCCTTGACCTGTCCCTTCTCCCCACTTTCCAGCCAAGTGTACAGTAATTTCACTGCAGGTAGATGCTGACTAGATCACCAGTGTCCTCTGCTCAACAGCTTTCAGTTTATAATTATGACATAAGTTGTACTTCCCATTAGCCAGATTAAGGACAACAGTACTTGTGGCTTTCTTATAAACAGAGGTCTCCTATGTGTCAGGTTAATTCCAGTAACTAAGAAGGGTCTCATGTTGTATCCCTTTTTTTTTTTTTTCATTTTCAATTATCTTTACATACAGAAGATCAATTTAGTATATACTAAGTAAAGATTTCAAAAGTTTGCACCCACACAGAAAAACAAAGTGTAAAGTACTATTTGAGTACTAGTGATAGCATTAATTCTCATTGTGCAACACATTAAGGACAGATATCCTGCATGGGGAGTAACTGCACAGTGTCTCCTGTTGTTGACTTAACAAATTTACACTCTTGTTTATGGCATCAGTAATCACCCTAGGCTCTTGTCATGAGTTCCCAAGGCTATGGGAGCCTCTTGAGTTCGCCAACTCGGATCTAATTTAGACAAGGTCGTAGTCAAAGTGGAAGTTCTCTCCTCCCTTCAGAGAAAGGTACCTCCTTCTTTGATGGCCTGTTCTTTCCACTGGGATCTCACTCACAGAGATATTTCATTTAGGTCCTTTTTTATTATTTAGCCACAGTGTCTTGGCTTTCCATGCCTGAAATACTCTCATGGGCTTTTTAGCCAGATCCGAATGCCTTAAGGGCTGATTCTGAGGTAAGAGTGCTCTTTACGACATCTGCCATTCTATAAGTCTGCTGTGTATCTGCTTCCCATGTTGTATTGTTCTCTCCTTTTTAATTCTATCAGTTAGTATTAGCAGGCACTACTCTTGTTTATGGGATCCCTTTGACTCTTAATCCTATCATTATGATCATTTATGAACTGAAACTGATCACTTTGACGAGTTGTACTGTTAACATAGATGTTCTATTCAAGCACTGCATTCTGAGAATCCAACTCCCAAATAATCGTTGTACAGCTCACTCAAACATTGGAGCTTCTCTGATAAGAGAAGCAACCTAAGAAAAGAGGTTTCAGGGGGCCCATGTCGTGGCACAGTAGGCTAATCTTCCACCTGCAGCACCACCATCCTATATGGGCACAGGTTCTAGTACCAGCTGCAGTTCCTGCAATCCACCTCTGTGCTGTGATCTGGGAAAGCAGTAGAAGAGTATGGCCCAAGGGCTTGGGCCCCTGCACCCTCATGGGAGACTGGGGAGAAATACTTGGCCCCTGGCTTTGGATCTGCTCAGTTCTGGCCATTGCAGTCCTTTGGAGAGTGAACCAATGGAAGGAAGACCTCTCTGTCTCTCCTTTTCACTGTCTGTAACTCTAGCTCTCAAATAAATAAACAAAAATCTTTTTAAAAAAAAGAAAGAAAGAAAAGAGGTTGAGACTTACTCATCAGGCAGGGAAATCATTCACAGAATCATGTGTCAGTGATTCCACCTCAAATGCTGTAGTATTTCACTAACATGAAATTCCAGAAACAGCAAATCTCTAGAAACAGAAAGTAGATGAGTACTTGCTATGACTGTAGGAATCAGAAATTGGAAGGGGAAGCACAAAGGATAAAGGGTATTGGGTTTCTCTTTTGGAGTTATGAAAAGCCCAAAAATTGATTAGTGATTGTGGTTACACATTTATATGAGAATACCATGAAACACTGATTTGTAAACTTTACTTTAGCAAAATGGATGCATGTGTATTATCAGAGATTCTACCCAAAAAGTGCCCTGAACCAGACTAAGAAACGTTATCATGTTCTGTGTCACAGAGACTGCAGACGCAAGTCACTTCTCACTTGCTGCTGTTAGGGTCACTGATCTAAAATCTATTATATAACCCAACTGCCTCACACAAGCAGGTCAGAGAATCAAAGAGAGGTGGCAGCACTTAACCATAAAAGAGACTTCAGGGGCCGCCAATGAAGCACAACTGATAAGCCGCTGTCCACAACACTGGCATCAGTTCAAGTGACAGATGTTCAAGTCCCATCTGATCCATTTCTGATCAAACTACCAACAATGTCCCTGGCAAGGCAAAGGAAGATTGCATGAGTATTTTAGGGCCTTGCCACTCCAATAGGAAACCCAAAGAGGGCCACAGTCTCACGGCTTCAGCTTGGACTTAGTCCCTACAGTTGTGAATATTAAAGGAGTAAACTAGTGGATGCAAGGTGTCTTTCTCTATTTTTCCCTCTCTCTGTAAGTCCTTAAAAATGTGGGGGAGACTCAAAACACACTGATATACACAGAGGTCATCTACCTTAACTTTTTCCAAATGCCATCTCAGTGCAGAGATCAGATTGAGATATGTTTACTATCACTGATTCAGGTTATATTTTAACTATGTGATGAATTTCTTCATGGATTCAAGCTTGACTAGCTAAAACAGGAACAGCAATGGGAGAGGAAGCACTGCACTTCACCAGGATGCCTGTGAAATGCATTTCAGTTCTGCTGCTGCTGCTACAGCTGAGCTGCTGCTTCAGCTCTGGGAGTTGTGGGAAGGTGCTGGTGTGGCCTATGGAATTCAGTCACTGGATGAATATGAAGACAATCCTGGATGCACTTGTCCAGCGAGGCCATGAAGTCACTGTCCTGAGATCTTCAGCTTCTATTGTAATTGGTTCCAACAATGAATCGGGAATTAAATTTGAAACTTTCCATACATCCTACAGTAAAGATGAAATCGAGAATTTTTTCACGCATTGGTTCTCTACAATGATAAATAATATGTCAATAGATAGTAATTGGGAACACTTTTCAGTAATGAAAATGGTTGTTTTAAAATATTCTGACATTCATGAAGCTATCTGCAAAGAAGTCGTTTTGAACAAGAAACTCATGACAAAGCTGCAGGAATCAAGATTTGATGTTGTTCTTGCAGATGCTGTTAGTCCTGGTGGTGAGCTGCTGGCTGAGCTACTTAAAATACCCCTCGTGTACAGTCTCCGCTTCTTTCCTGGCTACTTATTACAAAAGCATGGTGGAGGACTCTTACTGCCTCCTTCCTATGTTCCTGTTATTATGTCTGGTCTAAGCAGTCAAATGACATTCATGGAGAGGGTGCAAAATCTGCTCTGCGTGCTTTACTTTGACTTTTGGTTCTCAAAATTTAATGAAAAGCGATGGGATCGATTTTACAGTGAAGTACTGGGTAAGTCATAGTTTTAATTGATCCTGACTTTGACTTTGAATGTGAGCTTGTATGAATGCAAAATCAAAGGAATTCGTCTTTTATAGGTAAAATAATGAAATAAAAATATAAAAAGATCTATTATTCTCACATATGTAATGCAATGGTGTTTACACCACAGGGTCAGTTTAAGCCAATGACTCTCACTAGGTTAGGGTGTTCCAGGGCGGCATACAACCACAAATAGAAATATGGAGGATTTCACCAAGCTTTTCTATGCCTATTTTACTCTACATTTTCCATGTTTGATTCTATAGTGCTCTATTTTAATGGTTACTTATGATTATGAGCCTATTGAGGTGAGATTCTATGTTTATTATTCCCTGGTATTGTCACACACACAAACACACACACACACACACACACATATAATGTGAACCATGCATAAATTTTACATGTAAATTATACGATGCCTATATAACATATTCGGTTTCACACTGTGTACTTTATACATCATTCACTGCATAATTCCAACGCCTTTCAGAATTTGACATAGTGTACTTCACATCACATTTCCCTCACTACTCTCCCTCTTCTTTCTTTTTCTCACATTCAGGAAGACCTGTTACGTTCTTGGAGCTAATGGGGAAAGCTGACATGTGGCTCATTCGAAGCTACTGGGACTTGGAGTTTCCTCGGCCACTTTTACCAAACTTTGATTTCATCGGAGGGCTCCACTGCAAACCTGCCAAACCTCTGCCTCAGGTAAGTAAGTTCCTGTGTGCTATATTTGGTTCGCTTCGTATTTTCCATGGAAATGACTCTGCATTCTTCATTTACAACATTTGAAGATGTAACTATTATAAATATATATGCACCTAATTACAGGGTACTGGTTTATTTAAAAGGTATGTTAAGGACTTAAAGGGAGACTTAGATTCCAATACAATAGTACTGGGGGACTTCAATACTCCACTCTCAGAAATAGACAGATCAACAGGACAGAAGAAACAGTAAATTTAATCGACACTATTGCCCAAATGGATCTAACAGATATCTACAGAACTTTCAAACCTACATTTAAAGAATTTACATTCTTCTCAGCAGTGCATGGAACCTTCTCTAGGATCAACCACATACTAGGCCATAAAGCAAGTCTCAGCAAATTCGAAACAATTAGAATCATACCATGCAGCTTCTCAGACCACAGGTGAATGAGGCTGGAAATTAGCAACTCAGGAATCCCTACAGAGTATGCAAACACATGGAGACTGAACATCATGCTCCTGAATGAACACTGGGTCATAGAAGAAATAAAAAGAGAAATAAAAAGAGAAATCAAAAACGTTCTGGAAGTAAATGAGGATAACAACACAACATATCAAAACTTATGGGATATGGCAAAAGCAGTGTTAAGAGGAAAGTTTATAGCAATAGGTGCCTACATCAAGAAATTGCAAAGGCACCAAATAAATGAGCTTTCAACGCATGTCATGGATCTAGAAAAACTGCAACAAAACAGACCCAAATCTTGTAGGAGAAGAGAAATTATTAAAATCAGAGAAAAAATCAACAATATTAAATCCAAAAAAAAAATTACAAAAAATCAGCCAAACCAAGAGCTGGTTTTTTAAAAAACTGAAATGCCGTTGGCTCAACTAAATAAAAAAGAAAAGAAAAGACCCAAATCAATAAAATCAAGAGATGGAAAAGGAAATGTAACAACAGACACCAAGAAATAAAAAGAATCATCGCAAATTAGTACAAAGAGTTGTATGCCAGAAAACAGGGAAATCTATCAAAAATGGATAGATTCCTGGACACATGCAATCTACCTAAATTGAGCAATGAAGACACAAAAAACCTAAATAGAACCATAACTGAGAAAGAAATTGAAACAGTAAGCCGGCGCCGCGTCTCAATAGGCTAATCCCTTTTAGTATTTTTTTTTATTCTACTTAATACTATTGGTTGAACTCTGTATTTAATACACAGTTATTCTTATATGTTGAAACTTAACTGAAAAGTGATCCCTTCTTAAATAAGAGTGGGAATAAGAGAGGGAAGAGATGTACAGTATGGGACATACTCAATCAGACTTACCCCAAATGTAGAGTTAGAAACATGCCAGGGGGTTCCAAATCAATCCCATCAAGGTGGCATGTACCAATGCCATCTCACTAGTCCCAGTGATCAATTTCTGTTCACAACTGATCATAATGATAGGACTAAGAGTCAAAGCAGTCACATAAACAAGACTAGTGTCGGCAAATACTAACTGATAGAATAAAAAAGGGAGAGAACGATCCAACATTGGAAGTGGGATATCAGCAGACTCATAGAATAGCAGATGTCCTAAACAGCACTCTGGCCTTAGAATCAGCCCTTAAGGCATGCGGATCCGGCTGAAAAGCCCATGAGAGTATTTCAGGCATGGAAAGCCAAGACATTCTGGCAAAAAAAAAAAATGACCTAAATGAATGATCTCTGTGAGTGAGATCCCAGTGGAATGAACAGGTCATCAAAGAAGAAGGTACTTTTCTCTGAAGGGAGGAGAGAACTTCCACTTTGACTATGACCTTGTCTAAATAAGATCAGAGTAGGTGAACTCAAAAGGCCTCCATAACCTTGGCAACTCATGGCAAGAGCCTAGGGTGATTACTGATGCCATAAACAAGAGTATCAGTTGTTAAATGAACAACAGGAGTCACTGTGCACTTACTCCTCATGTAGGATCTTTGTCCTTAATGTGCTATACATTGTGATTTAATGCTATTACTAGTACTCAAACAGTATTTTTCACTTTGTTTCTATGTGGGTGCAAACTGTTGAAGGCTTTACTTAATATATGCTAAACTGATCTTCTGTATATAAAGATAATTAAAAATGAATCTTGATGTGAATGGAATGGGAGAGGTTGCAGGAGAGGGGAGGGTTGCGGGTGGGAGGGAAGTTATAACTGTACTTTGGAAATTTATATTCATTAAATAAAAGTTAAAAAAGATGGTGGTTCCTGATGAGTAATTAAATCCCGGGTAATTTAAAAATGCAAACACCGTGGACATCACTGGCTCACAGAGCCTGACTCCTTCTCTAGCTTATTTGTCACAGAGGAGGGTTCCCAACCTGCTTGCTATATATATATGGATTATAATAAAATATGCTGTATTAAAAAAAAGACAACTGTAATAGTTCAGGTAGAGACCTGTGCTGTGGCGTAGCAGCTAAAACCTACTCCTGCAGTGCCAGCACCCCATATGGGCATCGGTTCTATTTCCGGCTGCTCCATTTCCAATCCAGCTCTCTACTATGGCCTGAAAAGCAGTGGAAGATGGCCCATGTCCTTGGGCCCCTGAACCCTGAATGGGAGACCTGGGAGAACCTGCTGGCTCCTGGATTCAGGTGAGCACAGCTCCAGCCACTAAAGCCAATTGGGGAGTGAACGAGCAGATGGAAGACCTCTCTCTCTCTTTCACTCTCTCTTTCTCTCTTTCCCTCTCTCTCTCTCCCTGGCTCTCCTCTCTCTATATAACTCTGACCTTCAGATAAATAAATAAATCTAGCTGGCGCCTTGGCTCACTAGGCTAATCCTCCACCTAGCGGCCCCGGCACACCAAATTCTAGTCCCGGTTGGGGTGCTGGATTCTGTCCCGGTTGCCCCTCTTCCAGGCCAGCTCTCTGCTGTGGCCCGGGAGTGCAGTGGAGGATGGCCCAAGTGCTTGGGCCCTGCACCCCATGGGAGACCAGGAGAAGCACCTGGCTCCTGCCTTCGGATCAGTGCGGTGTGCCGGCCACAGCGGCCATTGGAGGGTGAACCAATGGCAAGGAAGACCTTTCTCTCTGTCTCTCTCTCTCTCACTGTCCACTCTGCCTGTAAAAATAAATAAATAAATAAATAAATAAATAAATCTTTTTTTAAAAATTGAGTTCAGGCAACAGTGCATAAGTAGACTTTAATAGTCTGTATCATCTCTTTCATATGTAGAATCTACCAAAGTTGATCTCATAGTAGTTGGAAATTGATTGGCAGTTATCAGAAGCCAGGGAGAGTAGAAGGATGAGAGTGATGGGAAAATGGTGATAAACCAGTACTTATAGTTAGGTAATTGTTGTAAGTTCTGACAAAAATAAATCTGGGGGAAAAAGAATTTGTAATGTTTCACCATAAATAAATTATATATGTTTGAAAATATGTAATATATGTTTACCTTTATTTGAACATTACATAATGTATGTATATATTAAATTTTTACATTGTACTCTATAAATATATACTTTTTATCTGTGAGTTAAAACATAAAAATGAAACACAATATAAAATGTCTCTGGCACAGTAAACCAGAACTATTGCTGACTATTGACATTGTTATTGCTCTTGTTGTTTCTCATACAATTAATGTCTTTTCAGTAGACTGAAATTATGTTCTCAAGTAAAGTCGAAGAGAAGAAAAATATAGTATACTCATTTAAAGTAAAGTCAAAGAGAAGAAAAATATAGTAGACTCATTTAAAAGCAAGTGTTAAGTTTTGACAATCAGTTGAGAAAGATGAGAGCTAAGGTTTGATTGTAAGCATTGAGACTCTTCACCAGTATTCCAGCCTAATAGGAAAACCATTTCTCGACAACAAATGTGTGGCTCTGAATTATTTGCAGCCACACCCAATGTTTACTGCTTTCACCACCACATTTCATCATTTCTTGTTGAGATCCAGATTTATAACAAAACATGAAAGAAATGGAACCTTCTGAGGGCAATGATTTCTGTCTTTTGACAAGCCTATGGAACACCGCAGTAAAGCTCCCTTAGGGAAACTGGGCCTCAGTCTCATAGGTACCTGAAAGAATGGCATCGGGGGAAATGTGCACTGTGTAGGGAATGAAGGTTTAGGAATTCCTACTCATTGTGCCTGGAAGTGGCCTTCAGTTTATAATTGAAATAGAATTCTGTCAGTGCACAGGATGGCATTTTTCATAAAGGAAATCAAGAATTTAATATATTTTAAATTCATATCACACTTTTAAGAATGTGCAAGCAAGTATTTTAAATACATGTGTATAAAAAGTTCTATCTATATATGTATTCTCATTATATGATCTCTATAATATTCTTTGTATAAAATGATCTCTTAAGAAATACTAAATTATTTGACATCTTACAGCTTAATAAAGCTAATATTAAATGCTTAAAATAAAATATCTATTTTGAATGCACGTAGTTTGGCTTCATATGGTAATTTTCACAGGTCTAAAGGCTGAGGCAATATTAGTGAGAATATGATACAACATATCTCTACACTGAATGATTTCCTGATTTTCATAAAGGGAAAGTGACAGTGTTACTAAGAGGAGGAAAAAGAGCAGTACTAGAGAAAAAGAAGATGGATAGAATTTAAATGGTGTTAGTTTTTAAAAATACCTGCTGTTATTAACAATTATGTCCCATCATCCATTACATAGGAAATCTATAAAGCATATATTGAGTAACAAATATTCCACTGATGGCAATTATGAAATAATTGTTTTTAGAATGCCATTCTTTGAAAAATTTAAATGAGAGTGACTAGACATTGAAAACATTTTTATATTCACTGAGAAAATGCCATACTCATTACTGCAAGCAAACTGTCCCTAAGTGTTCAGCTGAACTAATGATTCTATATAAAACTGATATACAACATAAGAAATGCATTTAGGAAACTATTTTCTATGACTAGGATGCCGTTTTATTTCAAGGATGCATTGGATTTCAAATTATCAATATGTAAAAATAGCTGTCGTATAAATGGAACATTGGGACAATGTATACTGTTTAGTAATAAATAGCATACAGCAATGCTGCCTGACACACTCCAGCATATTGCTATTTGTTGTTGTTGTTGACAAGTAGTGATGTGTTTCCCATCTCTATCTATGCAGTTCTTGAAAAAATTTTAAAGGTTTAAAATTGTATAAGACTTTCTTCAAACAAATAATTGATGTGAGTCTAGTAAATGCATGGATTATTGACAAAGTTGTGAAAAAGACAGGAAAGATTTCTTAAATATGTTGGATTTAAAAAGAGAAACTGCTTAACATACCTAAAATTATTTAAATCAGGACATTTCAAGAGGAAGGAAGTATAAAATGCTTGGACCCATTACTATCTAAGATGATTTAACATGAGAACTCATATTATTCAAAATTAGTAAGACCAATGACACTGTCCAAACAAGCTGTATCACATGAATCCAACAACATATCACCATAAATGTGGTGGAATGCTTTCTGAAAGTATTTTGCATCTTTACCCTGAAAATAATTGTACTTGTAATGAAAGCCATTTATTTGTTATTGTGTAATATTGAAAAGTTTCATATTTGTCCAATGTCCTGTTTATAAGGTGACCTACATATGAGACACTGTTGCATTGTCCTTTCACAATCTACATTTTTATTCTTAATAATAATAAAAGATATAACTCTCAATTATGGGTCCAACATTTTTAATGCACTAGTGTCAATTCTGTTCAAATATTTGCAGAATTTAATTTCTCAGACTTCATGGATTTAGTTGCATAAACAATATTGGAAACCAAATACAGAATTGTGGAGCTTAATTACATATTCTGTTAAAGCATCTGTTTCCCCTACCAACTTGCTTTTTTATTAATTATTATAAGCTCAGATAATCGCTGTCCTTTTGTAAGAAGAGAGAAATTTAACAAATAACATAGTTATTTAAAAATATACTCTGGTTTATAAGACATGAAAATGTACAGAGAAAAGGAACTAGTAAGTGCCAAATCAGTATCTGTAGCATTTATTTATAAGAATACATTTCTAGTAACCTAAACTGAATATTAAGGAATGATTAGAATTTATATATATATAAATACATGCAACACATATATATTACACCATTATAAATTGCTCTACCAAAGAACTTTTAATAACACTAAACCAGCTAAAATAGAAGGTTTACTTGCAAGCAGAAGAACAAAGAAGATAAAAATATCACATATTTTCTGTAAAATGCAAGATGAATATAAATTAGGATTTCAGTGCTCTAAACACATATCCTATAATGTCCATAGGGCACGGAGTTTTAGTTTGGGAAGAGAAAGGGTTTTGAGACCCTGATAACCAACAATGCTGCTCTTTATGACAGACCCAATTTTCTCTTCACAGGAGATGGAAGACTTTGTGCAGAGCTCTGGAGAAGAGGGAGTGGTGGTGTTTTCCCTGGGGTCCATGATCAGTAACCTGACTGAAGAAAGGGCCAATGTGATTGCATCAGCTCTTGCCCAGCTGCCACAAAAGGTCAGAAATGTGCCCTAAGGGCAGGCAACCGCTGAATGAGCCTGCTAAACTCTGCAAAGTGTCTCATTACACATATTCCTATGTGAAGTGGAGATACTTATGATATCTTTAATTTTCTTCAGACATCCCTTAAACTCTTCCTTCACAGGTCCAAAAATAGCACAGAGTATATTTCATTGTAGATAACTTTGACATTGACATTTTGATCAGAAATGTACCTAACAGGTGACTTGTGAAACCTTGGAATACTCAATCATTTAGCAGGCAGATAAAGAGAAATCACTGAATTCTACCCTGCTGTTGGCTTCTTTGCCTTGTGGGATTGTGAGGCCACTGTGTACACTAAAGCTGTATTCAGACAGAGCTGAGTTTTCATTACTGACTGCACTACCTCAGTAACAATAAGGGAATACTGAAACACATCTTAAGAGCATTATAAAGTTTAGGATTCTCATATAATCCATGCCTCTTTACATTCCATAATTTGTATGTAGGGGTTTTTAAGATACTAATGAGGAGCCTATTAGGAGAACAGAAGTCCAGAGCTCACCAAACATGAACCCAGCTATGCACTCATCTAAGTAGATTTAGAGAAACAGAAAAATTAATCTGCCCCTCACTACTGGACCCTAGCAGTGGCTTCGCAGAAAGATAGAAGCAGAAAAATTGGAGATGGATCCTGTTCTGAAGGCACCTGCTATACTTTATAAAAACATAACTCCACAGGCCTGTGATCCTAACACATGAGTGCAATTCCTCTGGACTGAGGATGGAGATGGCAGTACAAGGAGGAGTCATTTCAAAGCGAGCCTGACACGTGATGGAGTTCCGATATCCCCTTCTATAGGTAATAGTAGGAACTACATTTCTGATATATACAAGACACCTTTGAGGTGGTTCTCTTCCCAAAAGGAAGCCAAATTCATCAATTATGTGAAGAATTGCTTCCAGATGACTGACCAGCAGGCTATTCAAGATCTTTGGCAGTGGAGGAAGTCTCTTTAAGAAAATAGTTTAAAGAGTTTGTTAAAATTTTCCGTCTTATTTCATATCTGTAACAGTTGATATCTGGCTGTCCTTTTTATAATGCAGAGTGAGGACCTTCCCTACCGTGTTTGATAAATGTTGTCCAGTTTCCATTGCCAAGAATGTGTTGTCCAAAATGCCTGTTTAGCTTTTAAAGAAGGAACTCCACCCTTTGCTTGCTTTTAAGTATGTGTGGAATGTTATGATAGGACACAGTAGTAGCAGTGGTCAGACGTGGAAATGGTGGGGAGACACATATACATGTGAAATAAACTTAGTATTTTAATAAAGTAAAAAAAAAACACCTTTGAACTCTTGGTATTCAGCAATTACTTTTTAGCTTTCTAGCTGATAAAACCCTCTAGTAACTCCCTATGTTAATATCACAAAGAGAATCAGAAATTACTTTACCTCTCCTAAAGCAAACAGAAATGGTACACTCCAGTTTATGAGGATAAATACTCCAGTTTATGAGGATAAATTCAGATTTCTAACATCAGTACCTTATTTTGGTAGCTGACATGGAAATGATCTGGCTATAGTAGTAATCAGCATTAACAGCTGTCAATACTTTCAAATCATCGTGGAAAACCTAATAGTCAGTTAAATAAAATTTAGCGTTATCACAATAATGGATTTTTCAGACACTGTATGCTTATGAACTGACTCTTCCTATATTTAAAGAAATTCCAATTCTAGCAGGAGTGATACTATTATGGTTTCATTTCAAAAATGTATCTTGAAATTTTTATATAACAAATTAAAGGTAGTTTCTCAGTGCTAACCTATTTTGTTTCTCACTCAAATTAAAAGATGACAAAATCTCTGGGCCGGAGCAATTGCGTAGCTGGTGGGGCCACCACCTGGCGTGCCAGCATCCGATGTGGGCATTGCTTTGGGTCTTGGCTGCTCCACTTCTGCTCTGGCTCTGCAGTGACGATCCCACTTCAGGAGAGCTTCCTTTCTAGAGATGCCACGTGCCATGACAGGGCCCATGTCTGCTGCAGCATCTCTGATGGGTGGGAGAAAGTGTGCCCTGGCATCTGCTGGCCGTGGGGATGCTCCTCCCTTTCGCGTGGGAGCATGGAGGCTGAGAGTTGCTTTGTTGTCGAAGCCAAATAAGCGACAGTCATTTGAAGCAATGCCTGGCAAGTGAGAGCGCTTGTCTGCACAGAGAGAAAAGGCTGGTTTGATGGGCGGACTTACAGCAGGTTTATAAACGCAGAGAAATGCACAGAGAAATGCACAAATGGGAGGATGATGAAGAATGGCCCAGGTCCTATTACTACTCCACCCATGTGGGAGACATGGAGGAGGCTCCTGGCTCCTGGCTTAGGATCGACTCAGCTCTGGCCATTGCATTTATCTGGGGAGTATACCAGTGGCTTGAAGACCTCTCTTTCTGCCTCTTCCCCTCTGTAATTCTGCTTTACAAATGCATGAATTAATCTTAAAAATATGACACATTCTCATAAAACAACTTATGGAACAGTGGATGCAAATAAACCCTTGTTTCCATTTTTTTAAATATAAAAATGTTAATAGATTTGGAAGATGAGGCTCACATGGTAAACACAAACACATGTACAAACAAGCATACACACATATCTATATATCTGTGTATCTATATAGATTCACAGATGTATAGATATAGATAATGTAGATCACAAGTAAACAGGTAAAGAGTTTTTCTTCTTTCATTTGGATTAAGATCACCTAATAATGTCTTAGATGCTTGAATTTATCAAGCATCATCTTACCTGGGTTATATCCTATATGTGACACACCATGAATACATTCTAAACCTGACTGAATGCAACAAGAGTACAGGAGACATGAAGGCTTTCATTTTTAAATTCTCACTACTTAAAATTCTCTTGCCCTCTTTTCTTTGTCATTCCAATCCAAGGTATTTAAGAGTGATCTCCAGCCTCCTTAGAATTTTAACATGCCATAATTAGAAATCCAATTCATGAAATTGCTATTACTTTACCAAACAGGTTCTTTGGCGATTTGAAGGCAAGAAACCAGACATGTTAGGATCCAACACCCGGCTCTATAAGTGGATCCCCCAGAATGACCTTCTTGGTAAGGCTCTGGAGAACACATATTGAAAACACTAGTAACAGTCGATCAAGATGGGAGTAGTAAGACTTTGTTATTGAAAACTAAAGAATCAACCACATGGCTTTGCAATCCTTGCCCAGTCCTAGGGTAAATGCAATGAATTATAACAGTTGGCACTTTATGATTACAAAATTTGTAGGCCCAGAATCAAAGTATCCTTATTTTCAGTGTATGTACATCTCAGAGAGAATTTCTCAGTCATTTCCAGGGGGGAAGGCGTTTCACTGAAGGGTTCAGATGCTTTTGGGACACATGCCTCCTATACTGGAGTTCCTGGATTCAAGTTCCAACTCCAATTCTGATGCCCACTTCCTGCTGACTCACCCTAGATGAAGAAGGCAGCAGCTGATGGCTAAAATATTTGAGTCACTGGCAGCCACACAGGAGTTCTGGATTGAGTCCCAGCTCTTGGCTTCGGCCTGGCCCATTCCTAGCTGTTTGGTGCATTTGATGAATGAACCATAGTAAGAAGATCTCTTTCTCTCTTTGTTGCTCTAAGGACTTCCCTTGCACTGTGTGTGTAAGTGTATATGTGTATGTGTGTGTCTAGTGCTTGATCTGTTTCTTACAAACATATTAATTAAATAATAATAATCTCTTGGCTTGTCAGATGGAATCCTAATTCAAACATTACATTTGTCATCTGCCTTTTTCCCTAATATAGAAATTTACAAATACCTTTAAAATAAAGTAATAAGGAAATTCAAGATATGTATGGGCAAACTTCTACACCTATAAATCGCACTCAGTGGTGGCACGGTTTCTTGGAGAGAGCATGTTCTAACAGGCACTTGACCATTTAATTTGACACATATACAGTTCCTTTTTTCCAGAATGTACTCTTTCATACCCATTTGGCAATCTTGCATACAGTACAAGCCTCATGTCACACACCACCTCTTCCACGTGACCTTCCCTTACTCCCCAGTGCACTTAGGTGCCTCTTTCTCTTGATCTAAAAGCTATTTACATGCAGTTTCATGGACATTGATACTGTGTTGTTAGAGTACACTGCACTTTTAGTGCCTCATACTGTACGTTTTTCATTTCATTTGTAAGATTTATAATTAATAATTTTCTAAAAATCACTCAATCCCAGGTCATCCAAAAACCAAGGCTTTTATAACTCATGGTGGAGCCAATGGTGTCTTCGAGGCAATCTACCATGGCATTCCCATGGTGGGCATTCCTTTGTTTGGAGATCAACTTGATAACATTGTCTACATGAAGGCCAAGGGAGCTGCTGTTAAGTTGAACTTGAAAACAATGTCCAGTGCAGATTTGCTCAATGCCTTGAAGACAGTCATTAATGACCCTTCGTGAGTATTATTGTTTCTTTAAAATTACACAGTGTTTTCAGATCAATTTTCAGTGGAGGAATAAGGACTCAATTCTAATTTAGAACATGAACATCAGATTGAGTACAGATTTGCTTAATGCTAGAGGATAATCATCAATAATTCATTGGGAGTATCACTGTAACTTTTTGTGATGGATATATAGAATGATTATCAGAGGCTTAACGGTAGTGCACAGATTTTGAATTAGCCAATGATTGAAATGTGGAGCATCAATGAAGAAGGTTAACAGAGGATGACAAGGAAGTATTGAGTTGCAGCCAGGAAGCAGGAATGTTATAATTGTACAAACTTACGATCTTCACAGTTACAATTTTCTTTCAGCATAAGAACTCTTAAAATTGTATTTCAAAATCAATTTTGGGCCGGCGCCGCTGCTCAATAGGCTAATCATCCACCTAGCGGCGCTGGCACACCAGGTTCTAGTCCCGGTTGGGGCGCCAGATTCTGTCCCGGTTGCCCCTCTTCCAGGCCAGCTCTCTGCTGTGGCCAGGGAGTGCAGTGGAGGATGGCCCAATTGCTTGGGCCCTGCACCCACATGGGAGACCATGAGAAGCACCTGGCTCCTGCCTTCGGATCAGCGTAGCACACCAGCCGGGGTGGCCACTGGAGGGTGAACCAACGGCAAAAGGAAGACCTTTCTCTCTGTTTCTCTCTCTCTCACTGTTCACTCTGCCTGTCCAAAAAAAAAATCAATTTTGTTGTATTGGTACAAGATATAAAACCTGA
Organism: Oryctolagus cuniculus; assembly: GCF_051225735.1. NCBI lineage: Eukaryota > Metazoa > Chordata > Mammalia > Lagomorpha > Leporidae > Oryctolagus > Oryctolagus cuniculus. The sequence continues at coordinate 126,211,636 of NC_142874.1, forward strand.
TATGTGGAATACATATTAATAGTAAACAATAGTGTACCAGTATATGTGCCATTATTTCACATATATATTCATATAGTTGTGTTTTAACAAATTATTCTATTTGTTTTCAGTAAATCTGCATGGAACTATCAAATCATATTTTCAGTGACACTCCAAGGTTCTCAAATTTTCTATTCTAATGCTGCAGTGCTGTCACGGATAGATAGTAGCAACTAGGATTTTCAAGTTTACTCAGTTAAAACGTCCTGAACAAAAAGGAGATATTTCTTTTCCAGATGGGGATATTCTTAGGTCTATGGCTGTGGTTATTTCTGTCTTACCTGGAAGATTATAAAATAAAGATTTAACTGATTTGCAATACAAAAGATGGAATATCCTTGTTTCATAATAATTTTTGAAAGTAGAGATATTTTCTTCTAACATTATTTCGTCTAACAATAAAAATCACAGAAATTTGTAAAAAGGGCAAGAAAATGTCAGGATTCAAAGAAAGGCAATTCGCTTTCATACTTTCATAGCTTTAATCATAATTTCATTCATTAATAATTAACTTTTTTTTTTGCCAGGCAGAGTTAAACAGTGAGAGAGAGAGAAAGAGATAGAAAGTTCTTCCTTCCATTGGTTCAATCCCGTAAATGACCGCTACTGCCAGTGCTGCGCTGATCCGAATCCAGGAGCCGGATGCTTCCTCCCAGTCTCCCATGCGGGTGCAGGGACCCAAATACTTGTGCCATCCTCCGCTTCCCTCCTGGGCCACATCAGGGAGCTGGACTGGGAGAGGAGCAACCGGGACGACTACCCGGCACCCCAACCAGGACTAAAACACGATGTCCTGGTGCCACAGGCGGAGGATTATCCTAGTGAGCCACAGTGCCGGCCAATGCTTAACGTTTCAACACTATACCAACTCCTGGTTGATACCAACTACTTATCAACGTTTTAAAGACATTTCCCTAACCCATATGACAAACTAGCAGCCTATATTTAAAATTTTGAACTATTTTGAACATTGTATGTCAGGTCCATTCACAATTGCTTACTGAATAATGCCAGCTCCACATCTCAAATAGTTTTGTTGTTGGTTTTGCTTGTTTTGCTTTCACTAGCTTCCCTTTATCCAGAGGACGTAACTAATTTCAAATTCTAGACTGGGATGTTAGAAATCCTGGATCTTTCCAAACCTCTCTCTGCATCTTCACATTTTATGTATCCAACAAATTCCAGCCTATAAATGTAAGGTCTCTATAATGCCTTCTGAAGAGATAATTTTTCTTCTACATTTTCTTGACACTCATCTTTCCCATCTACATGAAAAGTATAGACCCACAATTCCTAGTTCATTCTATAAGATGATGTCCATTAATTTTCCTTCAGCTATAAGGAGAACGCCATGACATTATCAAGAATTCACCACGATCAGCCCATGAAGCCACTGGACCGAGCAGTCTTCTGGATCGAGTACGTCATGCGCCACAAAGGAGCCAAACATCTCCGGGTTGCAGCCCATGACCTCACCTGGTACCAGTACCACTCTCTGGATGTGATTGGGTTCCTGCTGGCCTGTGTGGCAATCACTACTTACCTTATTGTGAAATGTTGCCTTCTTGTTTATCGATATGTTCTTGGGGCAGGAAAGAAGAAAAAGAGGGATTAGAGCTTGTTCATGTCTAAGGCTATTAATTTACCAGAGTTGAAATCATTCCTTTGATATCAAAGACTATGTATCATTGTGTGGAAGATGGTCCTTCTCATTTGGTCAGACCTGTGCCTTCCTGATTTTTCCAGATGTTTTATTCTTGATTAAACGTTTAGAAACACACAACTCAAATTGCACAGATCCTCAAGTAATACTACTTTAATCACAGCACTGAAAAATGAGACTCACTGGAACTTTAACCTGGTGGTGGTTGAGGAGTGAAGCCTGAGGTGTTCATGTGTATTTCCAGAAACATCATCTATTGAATTCCATACAATCAAGTAGAACATTCGTATCCAAACCAAAGAAAACCAGAGCCAGATCCTTGTAAAGGGGGGTACACAGATTTTACCAAGATTTCCATGAATCTAAGAGAGATTCCAGGATAAACTGACCTCAACTTTAACTAACTCAAAGTGACTGTGATATTAAAAAAGATGAAAAGTGAGTGTTGAGGAGAATGAGTGTGAACCTCAAGTAAGAAAAGAATTTTATGTAAAAGGAACATTAGAGAAGAATGAAGTAGAAAATCACTAAAAATGATTATCAAGGTGTGTTAGAAAAAGTCCATTTTCAATTTGACAGAATTGTGTTTTCTTCAGCAAAAACTAAGCCATGGATGACAGGTTCGCCTTTAGGGATATAGCACGTGACCCAGGGCAGATGCAAGACTGAGCAACCTTGCTCAAGTCTTTTAGCATGGTGCTTGGGAAGCTCTTTTGTACTACATGGGGTTCACAGTTCACATTTCTCATAAAATACAAAACATGTCATCAAGAAAAATTCTTTTCCACTTGGAGAGCCCTAACACTTACTAACTAAATCTGTGTAATCTTGTAAATTATTTAGTTAGAAAGGTGAGATATATTTTCTACACTGTGCCTTGAAAATGCTTGAGTTACAATGTTTGCTTTATTCAATATATACAATGCTAGAGTTCCCTCCTCCTATAGGAAGATCTTCCATTACTTCGCCCTGCCTTTTCAAATCAGAAACTTCCAACTAATTTAATAACCAGGACACTGAGGATATGGAAACCAGAAGTTTTTTTTTTTTTTTTTAATGTAGTCTCCCCTCGCAATACATCCACATGCCATTGTGGATGGCATGAAAAACTACTTATCATGCACACCAATTTTTAAAACCTATTTTGAAGAAAGTTGTTTAAATGGAAAAATATCTCCATGTCTTGCCTTTAAACATTGTTAACCAAAGCGTTTGGACACAGAATGCAGATGGCAAAGTAAACAGAGAGAACAAAGAAAACAAGTGGATGACACTTTTTAGCCTGACAAGAGATATTTTTAACATACATGTGGAACAGAAGCCTGCATAAGATTTGCAAGCACTCTTCTGCACTACAAAAACATTTTTAGCAGTAATTATTAATGTAACTACCTGTGATAATTATGTCCAGAATAATAAATGGACAAGTGCTTTCTTTTATTAAACTTTTCATTAAGGTATCGTTACAAGAAGTGAAACTTATACATGTCCATTAGTATGAATAATGAAGATCTACATACATTGCCAAAGCAAAATTCAAGTCTCTTTCTATATACTCATGAAGTAACCAATACAGATTCATTAATGATGTTGTTAAAATCGGGCTTTGTTTTAAAATCGAGTCAGATAAATCAATATATTTGAATATATATGTATATAAATATATAGTGGTGATCCAAGCAATTTGTCAATTTTATTTTTTGAGAAATCTTTTCACATGAAGCAAACTACATAGACATAATTAGGATATATGCAGACATGATACACTTAGCAGTGGATCATAAAAATCCAATTAAACATTAAATCTTCAAAATCATAAAGTGGTTTCTGTGTTTCCTGTTTCAATATTTATTGATTACTATAAAATTCAAATGTTTTAGTTTTAAATTTTATTACAAATAGTCAAATCAAATTGATAGAATTGGAAAAACAGAACTTGTACAAAATTCTTCATTTTTATTACTATCTGTGTATTTCTTGCTTATATCAAATAAACTGCTTACAGGTATGAACAGGCAAACTCCACAGAACCTGGAGGAATTTCAATAAATAATGAACTTCATCTTGCAAATGATATGTTCTTAGACTATCTCTGTCAGAGACTAATTGTATAACTATGAGACTTGTCATTTAATTTCATATAGAATGCAATGCTTATTAAAGTATATGTGATACAAATACATTAACTAGAAGTCTTCTTTGTATATTAGTAAGTGTTTTACTTAATATTATTGAGTATATTCTTTAACATAAGTTCTTAGAAGCCAACAATAACGACAGACTTAAAGAGTGGAGCCTTGGAAGAGATGTGTCTTCCTGCATCTAGCACTTTTAGTGACACTCTAGGGTCCTTGGTTGATGAAGCTAAACATTCATCCAGCTGACAGACACGAAATATTTACAGGGTCTAGATTCAATACCACAAAGTTATATTTGAGGCAAAGGCAAAACAAGTGAAAAAGTTGGTGCAGCAAACAACAAAATCTCAAATTTCTCATTTACTAGCAGCTAAGATGTGGTAGACACCTGTGGGCACTATATCGTGTTGGGATACATATGAGTAAGAGACATAGTGTTCCCGTGGTAATAAAATTCTTCAAAGGGAGAGAATACAGAGTTTCTGAAAAGCATGAACATAGAGTTAGTTCTTTGAGTGTGAAGTCACAATGCTAGTCACTTCCCTGATGTTTACATATGTAACCAGAATTGGCATAATGACATGATGCACTTTTGGAGTCAGTAGTAAGTATCTCAATCTTGGTTAGAGAATGTCTATTCTGTTGTAAACAGAATTCTATTCTGTTGTTTAACCCTTAGATTTTCCCTTTTCTATAATATATATACAGAAGAGAGAGAGGAATTTTAGAAGAAAACCTTGGCCACTTCCACGATGAAAACTGAAATATTCCATGAAAAAGCTCCAAAGTAAAATAAGGATTAACTAGAGAAAACTGTTTTTAAGGACAACCATTAAAATTCTATAACCATTGTTCTATAAACACACAGCAAATAGAGAAGCATTTATTAGGAGAAATGTAAGAAGCAGGTAAAGCCTTTGTCATTTAACTGGGGCTTGATCCTGTTAGCTTCAGTGGTGGTCCTGTTTAGCATCAGTCCTATTGGTCAAGGGTTCAGACTCCACCTTCCCTCCCCAACCCTTGGGCAGCATGGAACTAGGGAAAGTTCCATCTACTCAGGTGGCAGTGAGAGTAGAACAGGAAAGTAAATACATGACTTGGTACTGGAACTTAGTATAGCCCTGCCAGCGTAAAATAAAACACTGAGAAAAAAAAGAGCAACCACTGTCTCCAGCTGAGTGACTCTGAAAGAAACTTTTAGACCCAAATTAGCACTGGCAGTAACCCTGACCCCTAGTGGGATGGACTTATATTCCCGATATGCCCATGTCACCCGTGGCTGGCTGCAGGTGCCTTAAACTGTAGATAGACTAAAGCAACAGGGAGATTATATCACATGGGCCACTCATTGTCTTACTTCTGTGCTGCCCTGGTCTCTGGGCACTGTAGGGTTTGGATTTGATTCCGTTTTGTGCCAACCACAGTGATCATGAGATTAATCATTGTATCCTTTCTTCAACATCAGACAGCACAAGAAATAGTCACTGTCAATTTAGAGGAAATTAAGGAAGGTGAGTACAAGTCACTGCTTAGGATCCAAGACCTGAGTCCTCCACAGTGAGGCCTAGTGCAAGGAGTATCCCATGGTTCCTGCCTGCAGGCCAGTGACTGTGGGTGGGGCATTCAGAACTTCCTGGCTCAAGGGTAGACTCAGACCAAGCAGGGATGGACTACTTTCTTTAAGCAGCCTCCCTACCTTCATCCCAACCTCCCATTCATCCTCCTTTGTTCCAAACTTGACCTCTACAGTGGAACAGTGAGAACACACCCACCCACTCTGGAAGCCAACCTGGATTTACAGCACCATCTCACACTGAACTAGCAGCGGTGAACAAAGCTCAGAGAACAGAAAAGCCTGTTCATGTTCTAAAGACTAAATAAAGCCTATTTCTTCCAACAAGCATCAAGAACTTTAAATGGACACAAGAGCCAGGCCAAGATGGAAACCACCAAGCGGAAGCACCAAAGAATAGGAGCAAATGGTGAGGTGAGCAGGGCTCTGGGAAGCAGATCCTCAGCCGACAGCCCTTGGAAGTCAGCATTTCGAGGAAGAGGCAGGAGATGTACACTGGGATCTCCCTGGTTCTGGGGCTGGCTTTGGGTGGATCATATTTAAAGATTGATTTATTTCTTTGAAAGGCAGTGTTAGCTGGCGCCACGGCTCAAAAGGCTAATCCTCTGCCTGCGGTGCTGGCACATCGGGTTCTAGTCCCGTAGGGGCACTGGATTCTGTCCTGCTTGTCCCTCTTCCAGGCCAGCTCTGTGCTGTGGCTCGGGAATGCAGTGGAGGATGGCCCAAGTCCTTGGGCCCTGCACCCACATGGGAGAACAGGAGAAGCACCTGGCTCCTGGCTTCGGATCAGTGTGATGGGCCGGCCGCAGTGGCCATTGGAGGGTGAACCAACGGTAAAGGAAGACTTTCTCTCTGTTTCTCTCTCTCACTGTCCACTCTGCCTGTCAATTAATGTAAATGGCATAATTTCTCTGATTAAAAGATACACACTGGCTAAATGGTTAAAAAACAATTCCCATCTCTTTGTTGTCTATAAAGAGCAACTCACCGACAAAGATACCGAGAATGTGAAAGCGAGAGGAGGGAAAAAGATACTCCATTCAAACAGAAAAAAAAAGAATTGAGAAGGTATAGCCATTCTGAAATCAGAGCAAACAGACTTTAAGAAAAAAAAAAACTATTAAAACAGACAAAGAAAGGCATTATGCAATGATTAAGAGATCAATTCAATAGGAAGATGTGACTATAATAAATGTATGTGCACACAATACTAGGGCACTTGGATGCTTAAAAGCAACATTAAAGGGAGACACAGACTCCAACACAATAATGATAGGGGACTTCAACATCCCACTTTCATCAACAGACAGATCAACTAGCAAAAAAAAATCAGGAAAGAAAGAGCAGAATTAATCTAAATTACAGATCAAATGGACCTCATGTATATTTACAGAACATTTCATCTCACAGCTGCAGAATACACATTCTTTTCATCAATGCGAGGAACTTTCCCTAAGATAGACTGTCTGCTCTGTCTTACAACAAATCTCAACAAATTCAAAACAATTGAAATTATTCCATGTACCTTTTCTAACCACAGTGGCATGAAGCTGGAAGTTAACAACTTATAAAATGCCAGAAAATATGCAAACACGTCGAGAATGAACAATATGCTCCTGAATGTACAGTGGTCATAGAAGAAATCAAAAGACAACCAAAAAATTCCTAGAAATGAATGATTATGACCACATCAAAACCTATGGGATACACAAAGCTGTTTATAGCAATCAGTCTCTTTATCAGCAAATTGGAGAGGCGTTAAATAAGTGATTTAATAATGCATCTGAAGAACCTAGAAAAAAACAAGAACAAAAATCAAAATTAATAACAGGAAATAATGAATTAAATATAGAATATGTTTAATATATAAAAATATAGAATATATTTAATATACCATTAAAATAAAAAATACAAAATATCAGTGAAATTAAGAACAGGTTTCCTGATGCAAAAATCAATAATATTGGTACACCATTGGCCCAACTAACCAAAAAAAGAGAGAAGACCCAAATTAATAAAATCAGAGAAAAACGGAGATGTTAAAATGGATATCACAGAAATATAAAGATTCATCACAAATTACCAATAACAGCTATTTGCCAACAATTTGGAATACTCAGAAAAAATGCATAGATTTCTGGAGACATACAGTGTACACAACAGAGTCATGAAAATATAGAAAATCAAATAGAACAATAACTAAGATTAAGCCAGTAATAACGACCCTCCTAGCAAAGAAAAGCCCAGGACCAGATGACTTCACTGCTGAATTCTAAAAAGTCTTTTAATGAGGAAGTAACTCCAATTCTTTTCAAGGTAGTCAAAATGTTTGACAGAGAGGGAATCTTCCCAAACTTGTTTTATGAATCCAGTATCACCAAATTCCCAAAATAGGAAAAATGCAACAAATAAAAATAATTATAAACCAATGACCTTGATGAACATACATGCAAAAATCCTCAACATTATCCTAGCTAAATCCTGTACCAAGGGGGATTTATGTCTGCTATGCAGGGATGATTCAACACACACCAACTAATAAATGGATACATCACATTAACAAACTGAAGAACTCAAACTGTATGGTTAAATCAATAGATTCAGATGAAGCTTCTGAAAAAATGCAACACCTTTTCATGATAAAAACCTTAAGCAAATTGGATATAGAAAGAACAATCCTTAACACAACCAAGCCAATACCTGACAAACTCACAGCCAGCATCATATTGAATTATGAAAAGCTACAAGCATTTCCACTAAGATCTGGAAATAGACAAAGATGCCAACTTTCACCATTGATATTCAATATTATTCTGGAAGTTTTAGGCAGAGCAGTTAGGCAAGAAAAGAAATAAATGAGATACAAATTGGAAAGGAGGAAGTCAAAATACCCCATTTGCAGAGGATGTGATCCTAAATATAGGGGATCTAAAAGACTCTGCCAAGAGGCTGTTGGAACTCATAAGAGAATTTGGTAGAGTGGTAGGCAATAAAATCAATATACAAAACCAATAGCTTTTATTATGTAGATAATGCCTTGGCTGAGAAAGAACTTGTAAGATTAGTTCCATTCACAATAGTTATAAAAAAGTTTTAAATAATTTGGAATAAATTGGACAAAGGAAGTAAAAGATCTCTGCAGTGACAATTTCAAAACATTAAAGAAAGTAATTTAAGGCACAAAAAATGGAAAAAATCATCCAGGTTTATGAATTGGAAGAATTAATATAATCAAAATGTCCATACTACTGAAAGCAATTTACAGATTCAATGATCTGAGTTAATTGATAGAGTAACTGAAATGTAGTGTATTGGATTGAAATATATATTTTCATATCCAATGATTTTTATACCCCTTGTCTTTTACACTAAGAAAGAGTGGTTTTTTCCCTCACTTCATACTATTTGTTGAACTATTTTACTTAAGCTAGGGATAACTAGATGATCATGGAATATTCTGAAAATAGATCTTTGTAAAAATTAAAAGTTGGAATGTGAGAGGGAAAGGGGAGGAAGGGTTGGAGCATTGGGAAGGGAAGGTTGGTGGGAAGTGCCAGTATGTTCCCAAATTTCATATATCAAATATATGAACTCATAAAATGAAATAAAATTTTTTACAAAAGTCATACTATAGAGTAACTATAATGAAAACATCCTAGTAATGACACAAAAATAGACATGTAGAACAAAGGAACACAATAGAATCCCCAGATCAATCCATCCGTCTATGACCAACTGATCTCTGAAAAAGAAGCTGAAATCTCCCTCGAGAAAGCACAGGCTCTTCCACAAATGGTGCTGGGAAAATTAGACCTTAGCATGCAGAAGTACGAAGCAAATTCCCAATATTGCAGCTTACACAAAAATCCACTGAAAATGGTTTAAAGACCTAAATCTATGACCTGATTCCATCTCTCTTCTTATTTCTTTTTTTGCCTTTTTTTAACATTTATTATAAGAATATAAATTTCCAAAGTACAGCTTATGGATTACAATGGCTTTTTCCCCCCCATAACTTCCCTCCCACCCGCAACCCTCCCCTTTCCCACTCCCTCTCCCCTTTTATTCACATCAAAGATTCATTTTCAATTCTCTTTATACACAGAAGATCAATTTAGCATATATTAAGTAAAGATTTCAACAGTTTGCACCCACACAGGAGCACAAAGTGAAAAATACTGTTTGAGTACTAGTTACAGCATTGAATCATGATGTACAGCACATTAAGGACAGAGATCCTACATGGGGAGTAAGTGCACAGTGACTCCTGTTGTTCACTTAAATTGACACACTTGTTTATGGCACCAGTAATCACCCTAGGCCCTTGTCATGAGTTGCCAAGGCTATGGAGGCCTTTTGAGTTCACCTACTCTGATCCTATTTAGACAAGGTCATAGTCAAAGTGGAAGTTCTCTCTTCCCTCACAGAAAGGTACCTCCTTCTTTGATGACCTGTTCATTCCACTTGGATCTCACTCTCAGAGATCTTTCATTTAGGTAATTTCATTTTTTTGCCAGAGTGTCTTGGCTTTCCATGCCTGAAATACTCTCACAGGCTCTTCAGCCAGATCCGAATGCCTTAAGGGCTGATTCTGAGGCCAGAGTGCTGTTTAGGACATCTGCCATTCTATGAGTCTGCTGTGTATCCCACTTCCCATGTTGGATCGTTCTCTCTCTTTTTGATTCTATCAGTTAGTATTCTCTCTCCTTATTTCTAAAGATTTATTTTACTTATTTGAAAGACAGAGTTACAGAAAGAGGTACAGACAGAAAGAGAGGTCTTCCCTCCGCTGGTTCACTCTCCAGATGACCACAACTGCCAGAGCTGTGCTGATCCAAAGCCAGGAGCTAGGAGATTCTTCTGGGTCTCCCACATGGGTGCAGGGGCTCAGGGAGTATCCACTGCTATACCAGGCCACAGTAGGGAGCTGGATCAGAAGAGGAGCAGCTGGGACTAGAACTGGAGCCCATATGGGATGTCAGCACTCCAGGCCAGGGCTGTAACCTGCTGCGCCACAGCACTGGCCCCTCCTTTGTACTTTTCCTGGGAGATTTTCTGCCTTCACATTCTTCCATAATGATGACTATCTTTCTGTATTTCTCGGTGCAGTACATCTTTAAAGAACATTTCTAAGGCTGGACTGTGCAAGATAAATTGTCTCAATTTCACTGAATATGTCTTCTAATCCATTCTCTCTTTCAACACCTTTAGGAACTCCTAAGACCTGTATGATGGGTCATTTAATCATACCCCATAAATTGCAAACACTGCATTTAGTTTTTCTAATTTCTTTTTCTTCTTGAGTTTTTTTTTTTTTTTTGGTCTGACTGGGATATTTCAAAGATTTGTCTTCTAGCTCAGACATTCTTTGTTCGGTCTCACCAAGCCTGTTGTTAAGGCATTCTACTGTATTTTTTGTTTGACATATTGAATTCTTATTTCTAATGTTTCTGGCTGATTGTTGCTCAAAATCTCAATTTCAATGGAAAATTTTTCCTCCATGTGATGTATGAATTTCTTTAACTCATTAATTTGCTTCTCATTGCTTTTGAGTTTTCTGTGATCATTGTTTTGAATCCTTTTTCAGGCATCTCATCAATCTCTTTGTCTTCAGATTCTAATATTGAACTGTTTTGTGTTTCTTTGGGAGAGTCATATTGTCCTCCTTGTCCATATTTGCCCATTTAGTTTTAGGCATTTGTGGAACTATTTGTTGGTTATATCCTTTGAGGGCTTTTATGTATGAAGAATATATTTGTGGATTAGTAGAATGTCTACTCCTTCAGTGAATATTCAGAATTATGTGCTGGGTGGGGACCAGGAGTTCCAGTCAATGCTGGATATGGTACAAGAGTACTGGCTGACACCCAAGCTGAGTGTGTTAGATCTCCTCCATGGTCAGCAGGGGGAAGTTGTGATTGGTCATTGCCTTACCTGCTCTCTGCCAAGATGATCAATGCCCAGGGCATATCCACAGTGACCACACACCCCAGCCATGCATTCACAAGACCCATAAAAAGTATCTGTGAGGTCTTCATTACAAGCACCAAATCTTCTGCTGGAACATACAGAAACTGAGCTTCTGAAGACAGACACAGGAATTGCCCAAAGATCCAGCTACACCCCATGCCCTATCATGCAGTCACAGTCTTCCCACAGACACAGCACACAGAGCTCCTACTGTCTTCAGGGAGCAGGGGATCCACTTAGACCTGCAACACTGAACCACAAATGGAGAGAGCCAAGGCATTCCCAGAACAGCTGCCTGTAGGGGATCTGGCTGACAACTAGAGTACAAATGCCAGTGACATAGAGTGGAGGGGAACTCCTCACAGGCTTATATGGTCACCCCATCCCATGCCAACCCTTTAGGCCACATTCTAATCTATAGAGACTGCAGAATTTTCCCTCAGATAATCTCTCCAAGCCACAGGCAAACTTATACTCACTTTTTAAAATGAGTAAGGTTCTTCCTTACTATTCACTGGAGCCCTGGTGGGGGAATGGGAAGCTGGCAATGTGCACTCACTTCACAGGTTTAGGTGGGTAGCAGGCCCGCTGCTAGTGCTCCAGGTGACACTCAAAGTCTGTGTGGGGCCGGTGCTATAGTGTAGTGGGCTAAGCCTCTGCTTGAGGTGCCGGAATCGCATATGGCCGCCTGTTCGAGTCCAAGTTGCTCCACTTCTGATCCAGTTCTCTTCCATGGCCTGGGAAAGCAGTAGAAGATGGCCCAAGTGCTTGTACCCTTGCACATGCATTGGAGACCCAGAAGAAGCTCCTGTCCCCTGGCTTCGGATTGGCTCAACTCCAGCTGTTGTGACCAACTGGGGAGTGAACCAGCAGATGGAAGACCTTACTCTCTGTCTCTCCCTCACTCTGTCTGTAACTCTAACTCTCAAATAAAATAAAACATTTTTAAAAAAAGCATTATGACCTGTCACGATCACAGTCTGGAAAAAATATTATTTAAAAAAAATTTAAGTCTGTGTGGTCTGCATGGTTCTCCCTCAGGCAATATCATCAGTGACACTGGCTGCTGCAGTCTCTTACTTCGCTTTAAGAAAATGCCATCTCCTTCTGCTGATGATTCTGGTACTGGTAGGAGTGGAATGACACGCCATGGGGTGTGGGGGAGGGGAAGAAGAAAGCCAGCTTCCCTGTTCCTAGCCTGACATTAGCTTAGACTCCAGTCAGCTCCCCAGGCTGAACTAACAGTCAGTGGGTGACTCTGGACTCCCCTCTTAGCTAACAATGTGAGCATTGGAGCACGCAGCAAGTTCTTCCCATTTGTCATCCTATGATGGTGGCACATCAGCTGCCAGCGGGCTGCATCACGTGGCTGGCTGCAGCAGTAGCCCTGGCCCCTCTCCTCCTGTCCCGCAGAGTTTTGCTATTTTTTTTAATTCTTTGCTGAAATTTTTCAGATCCCTGAAAATGCGGCCCTCCCTTTGTTCTTTTCATATCCCAGAGCAGCTGATACACCTATTAGACCTCTCATACTTTGTATCTTTGTGTGCACTTTTATATTGCAAAATTAGAAACTCAGGGTCTAAATGATAAACAAATAAGCACCAATTTCTAATCAGATAAAATAACATCCAATAATATCATGATTTTATAAATATATATGCATGTAGAGACTGGTGCTGTGGCATAGCAGGTGAGGCTGCCACCTGCAGTGCCAGCATTCCCTATGGGGGCTGGTTAGCATCTCGGCTGCTCTACTTCCAATCCAGCTCTCTGCTGTGGCCTAGGAAAGCAGTGGAAGATGGCTCAGGTCTTAGGCCCCTGCATTCATGTGGGAAACCCGGAAGAAACTCCTGGCTCCTGACTTCAGATTGGCACAGCTCTAGCCAGTGTGACCAACTGGGGAATGAACCAGCGGATGGAGGCCTCTCTCTCTCTCTCTCTCTCCCTCTCTCTCTCTCTCTCTCTCTCTGTTTCTCTCTGCCTCTCCTTCTCTCATTGTGTAACTCCTTCAAATAAATAAATATCTTTAAAATATATATATATGTATGTATTTACATTAATAGAGTAACAACCAGAAAACACATACAAATTTAAAAGATTCATTTATTTGGAAGTCATGTTAAAAGAGAATTAAAGGCAGAGAGAGAGAGAGAGAGAGAGTTCTTCCATCTGCTGGATCACTCCCCAGATGACAGTAATGGGCAGAGCTTTGCCAATACAAAGCCAGGAGAAAGAAGCTTATTTCAGGTCTTCCACCCGGTCTTCCACCCAGAAGATGGACTTGGGCCATCTTCTACTGCTTTCCCAGGCCATATCAGAAAGCTGGATCAGAAGTGGAGTAGCTGGGACTTGAACCAGGGCCCATACAGGATGCTAGCACTGCGTGCAACGGCTTTACCCTCTAGGCCACAGCTCTGGCCCCACATACAAATGTTAAAAGAGGTGTCTTGCATTACAAGTGTGAATAAAACTTACTTCCTCCTATATATTTATCCAAATTTTCTTACATGATGTTTGTTTTTGTTTTCATAAAGCTGTTACAAAAAGGATGAACAGTTCACCTCAGTGAGTAATATTTTAACAGAACATGCATTAATTAATAACTTAGGGAAGTATTTTCCACAGCATGAGTAAAGGAGGCTTTATCGCCATCCTCTGCTGCTTTCCCAGGCCATAGCAGAGAGTTAGATTGGAAGTGGAGCAGCTGGGTCTCAAACCGGCGCCCATATGGGACACCAGCACTTCAGGCCAGGGTGTTAACTCGCTGCATCACAGCACTGGCTCCAATGTCTTCTATTTTATTCTTTAATGTTTCATAATCTTCATCATAGAGATCTTTGGCAGCTTTGGTTAAATTGATTGCAAACTATTTAAATTTTTTGTAGCTGTTGTGAATGGGATTGATCTTAAAGTTCTCTCTCAGACACAGCATGGTGTATATAAAGCTTATTGATTTTTGGTGCTAATTTTATGCCTTGCCACTCTACCAAACTCTTTTATGAGTTCCAATAATCTCTTAGTGTTCTCTTGGTTCTCCATTTATAGAACTATGTTATCTGCAAATTGGGATAGTTTGCATTCCTTCTTTCCAATCTGTATCCCTTTGATTTTTTCTTGCCAGTTGGCTCTGGCTAAATCTTCCAGAACTATGCTGAATATATACTGAGAGCAGTCATCCTTGTTTGGTTCCACATATTAGTGGGAATGCTTCCAACTTTTCCCCATTAATAAGATGCTAGCTTTGAGTTTATCATAAATTGCCTTGATTGCCTTCATTAGTGTTTCTTCTATACCCAATTTGCTTAACAGTTTTATCATGAAAAATGTTGTATTTTATCATTACATTCTCTGCATGTATTGAAATGATTGTGTTTTTTTTCCTTAGTTTGTTAAGATGATGTACCAAATTTACTGATTTGTGAATATTAACCCATCCCTACATAACGGGGATAAATCCCACTTGGTCCAGGTAAATGATCTTTTTAATGTGTAGTTGTATTTTGTAGAGGATTTTTACATCTGTGTTCATCAGAGGTATTGGTCTGTAGTTCTTTTTCTCTGTTGTATCTTTTTCTGGATTAGGAATTAGGGTGATGCCAGCTTCATAGATGGAGTTTGGGAAGATTCTTTCCTTTTCAGTTGTTTTGAACAGCTTGAGAAGAATTGGAATTTGCTCTTCTTTAAAAGTCTGGCAGAATTTAGCAGTGAAGCCATCCGGTCCTGGGCTTTCATTTGTTAGGGGAGTCTTTATTGCTGATTCAATCTCTGTCTTGATTATTGGTTTGTTTAGGTGTTCTAGGTCTTCATCACTCCATTTTGGTAGCTTGTGTGTGTGCAGGAATCTATTCATTCCTTCTTGATTTTCCAATTGGTTGGCATACAATTATTTGTAGTTGTAGTATTTTCTGACAATTCTTTCTATTTTTGTGGTATCTGTTCTTACATTTCCTTTTTCACTCTGATTTTCTTGATTTGAGTCTTCTCCCTCTTTCCTTTGATTACCTTGGTCAATGGTGTATCAATTGTCCTTTTTTAAAAAAACAAAAAGCTCTTCATTCCACTGGTCTTTCAAATTGCTTTTTGTTTGTTTAAATTTTGTTTATTTTTCCCTAATTTTAATTATTTCTTTTTTCCTACTATTTTGGGTTTGGGTTTGTTGTTTTTCTAGATCCTTAAGATGCATGGGTGGCAAATCCATTTGGTACCTTTCCAATTATTTAATGTAGGCACTAATTGCTATAAACTTCTCTCTTAACACTGCTTTTGCCCTATCCCACAATTTGTGATATGTTTTATTGTCACCTTCATTCACTTCCAGAAATTTTTTGAGTTCTCTTTGGTTTCTTCTATGATCCACTGTTCATTCAGGAGCACATTGTTCAGTCTCCTTCTGTTTGCAAATGATCTAGAGCTTCTTGGGCTGTTAACTTCCAAGGTTATTCCATTATGTTTAGAAAAGAAGCATTTTAAGATGTAGATCTTAGAATTTGCTGAGACTTGCTTTATGGTCTATAAAAAGAAAGTTCCATACACTGAGGAGAAAAATGCGGGTTCTGCAACCATTAGGAAAAAGTTCTTCGGAGATCAGTTACATTCATTTGTTCCATAATGTCCATTAGCTCTTTGTTTCTTAAGGATATTCTGTCTAGTTGATTTGTGCATTGATGAAAGCAGAGTAATATAGTCCCCCATTACTATTGTATCAGAATCTATGTTTCCTTTTACATCCATTAACATTTTTTAAATAACCAAGTGCCCTGTAATTGGGTGTATATATATTTTTATAGTCACATCTTCCTGTAAAATGACCCCTTAATTATTACATTGTGCTATTGCATTAAAGTCTATTTTGTCTGATATTAAGAAGGCTACACCTGCCATTTTTTTTCTTTCTGTTAGCATGGAATATCTTTTTCCATCCTTTTACTTTCAGTCTGTACGTATCTTTGTTGGGAAGTTTGTTTCTTGTCGGCATCAAATAAATGGGTCTTATTTTTTGATATGTGGTATCCAATAGAGTAGGAAAAATGCAATGCATATGAGCAAAATTGACACTTTGAAATTTGATTACTGTTCATAGCCCTATTTCCTATTGTTTAGGAACAGTGTTTATTTTTCTTCTTACTGTTTGTTGAATTCTTTACTTAGTGGACAATTTACCTTATAATTATAAAGTAAACCAAAGGCATGTCATTAAAAAAATTAAAGAATAAGAAAGGAAGGTAGATGAAGAGTAAGAGCTTTGTCAGGGAGGAGCATAGGATGGGAAGTGAAACTTGGTACTAAACCTGTCTATATGAAACAATTTTTCTCCACTCTCAAGGGTTTGGGACAGGCAATTAAAAATGAAAATCTTGGTATTTCTGTACTTTGACCTAATAATTTCTTCACAGTGCCCATCACAGGGGAAGAACACACTGTAGTCCAGTCTCTGACAGTGACTGTTTACATTTGCTCAACTTTCTAGAGCACATGGGGTGCTCATGACCTGACTGCTTTGTTGTGTTTCCAATGCTAGCATCCATTGCAGGAGTTTCTGCCTTCTAAGATTGACACTACTGCCAAAACACCATATGGTTGACTTAAGTCTTTTCTTTCAGTTTTTAGATTTATTTTATTTATTTGAAAGACAAAGACAGAAAGAAAGAGGAAGAGAGATTCTTCCACCCCTTGGGTCAGTCTTCAAATGGCTACAAGGACCAGGGCTGGGCCAGTCTAAAGCCAGGAGCCAGGAACTTGATCTGAATCTCCCAAGTGGGTGGCAGGGGCCCAAGCACTTGGGCCCAAGACTCCCAGGAGTCAGATAGAGAAAATAACATATAAGGTATATATTGATAGAGACAGAGTTGAAGAAGAGAGGTGCTTCAGTGTAAGAAGCATTGCAGACAGAAGATTAAAGGTTGGCGGTCATTGTAACAAGCATCTGTGAACTCAAAGTCAGCACAGGGGATTTTCTCTGAGGGCTAAAAAACTCAAGGGAGAAAGTTTTTAGGTGTGGGAATGTGGGATACTGGTGTCAAGAGTGCCTCTACCTGAAGAACTCACCTGCTCTGTACCTCCAGTCTAAGAGAGACAGTTATTGGATGAGGGACCATCCTCAGTTGCAAAGGGAGGAATGGATTCACAATTCCCTCTTGTCCTTGTCTGAAGACTGATGGGGCCTGAGGACTAAGGAAGCTGCCAAATAAAAAAATTAAAAAAAAGGAAACAAAGAAAAAAAAAACACCTTGGCCAAGAGCCCTTGGTGATTGCTGATGTCAAGGGTAAGAGTGTTGATTTACTAATAGATATAGGAGCCACGTTTTATGTAATAAGTTTCCCCATTGGACTCCAATTTTCAGAGTTTTATTATTATGGGAGTTGGTGAAATTTGTTTTCACTCTGTTTATAGCAGAGAAGGGCTCTGGGTGTGGTCACTCAGAAATTGCATCCACTTTCATGACCAGTTGCCTGCTGTTCTAAGAAACTAGTTTCAAGGATCACAGGATGGCCTGCATGCATAAGAGCAGGAACTGCTACAGCATATTTCAGGAAACAAACCACCAGCTGATATTAAGCCAGTCACTTAAAGTTTAAACTCAACACCAGATACAAGGAGTTCGAGACTGAATGACATTAGTGATTAACGGGAGGATGTCATAATAAAAATCATCTGGAATAACTCTCAAAGTACACGATGTCCTCAATCCAGCTGCTCTTCTGCCATCTGAAGGTAATGAAAACAAAGCTCATTCTAATGCAGAGAACACATAGAAGGTCTATTCTAGCAAGGCTGATCTACAAGATGAACCTCTGGAAAATCTAGATGTTGAATGATTCACTGATGGCAGTATTTTCATGGAGAAAAGAATCAAAAGGTAGGACCGGCACTGCAGCATAGTGGGCTAAAATTTTACTCTGCCTGGAACACAGGAATCCCAAATGGGCTCCAGCTGCTCCTCCTCTGATCCAACTCTCTGCTATGGCCTGTAAAAGCAGCAGTGGATGGTCCAACTGCTTGGGCCCTACCCCCACATGGGAGACCCAGAAGAAGCTCAAGGCTCCTGGCTTCTAATGAACTCAGCTCCAGCCAGCCATCTGGGGAGTGAACCAATGGACGGAAGACCTCTCTCTGTCACTGCCTGTCTCTGTAACTCTACCACTCAAAGAAATAGATAAAATATGTTTACCTTTCTTCTTTTTCTGCATATAGCTGAGAAAGAGAAAAGAGAGAGACAGAGAATATTATTCACCACTTGGTAAAAACAGTATCCTATAATGTATAAAATTAATCAATGAGGATAATTTAAAACTCTATTTAGTAACTCAGAATAACAATTAGTTAAATAGCCATACAAATCTAACATAGCAGGGTTAAGATACTATATTATACTCTTAATCATTGAATATCCTTCAGAATGCCTCAACTGATCAGGAATCCAACATAGATCCACTTGGTACCCATTTTTAAACAATCTATATAATTTCTTACATATCTGTGAATTAACTTATTTCAAAAAGCATTAAAGATTCCAATACTTGTAAAAACCTAAATACATGCAAAGTTTATAAACACAAAAAGTTGGCAAGAAAACTTTGAAATAGCCATGTTTTAAACAATTTTACTTATATAAGTGAAAAAATTTGATGTATTTCATATATACAGATTTAAAAAGCATAGTGATATTTCCCACATTCACATCCACCCTCCCACATTCCATCTTCCTTTCTTTCTTTTAATTTTTATAATGACATGCTTTTAATTTTTAAAAAAAAATTATTTATTTTGGCTGGTGCCACAGATCACTAGACTAATCCTCTGCCTGCGGTGCCGGCACCCCGCGTTCCAGTCCCAGTTGGGGCACCGGATTCTGTCCTGGTTGCTCCTCTTCCAGTCCAGCTCTCTGCTGTGGCCTGGGAAAGCAGTGGAGGATGGCCCAAGTCCTTGGGCCCTACACCCGCATGGGAGACCACGAGGAAGCACCTGGCTCCTGGCGTCAGATGGACGCAGCGCGCCGGACATAGCAGCAATTTGGGGGGTGAACCAATGGAAGGAAGACCTTACATTCTGTCTCTCTCTCTCTCTCTCTCTCTCTCTGTGTGTGTGTAACTCTGCCTGTCAAAAAATCTATTTATTTTGTTTGAAAGTCAGAGTTACACAGAGTGAGAATGAGAGGCAGAGAGAGACGGAGAGAGGTCTTCCATTCACTGGTTCACTACGCAGTTGGCTGTAATGACCAGAGCTACACTGATGTGAAGCCAGGATCCAGGAGCTTCTTCCTGGTCTCCCACACCGGTGCAGGGGCCCAAGCACTTGGGCCATCTTGTACAGAATTCCAAGGTCATAGCAGAGCTGGATCAGAAATGGAGCAGCTGGGTATTTAACTGGCACCCATTTGGAGTGCCAGCAATGCAGGTGGCAGCTTAACTCACTACACCACAGAGCCAGCCCCGAAATGCTTTTAATATTTATAATCAAAGCTTAACTCCCCACTATGTAAAGAATTCAACAAAGAGTAAGAAGAAAAAGAAAATTTCATATAGCAGTGTGAAAATCTCCATAGATGAGCTTTCAGGGGAGGCAGGAATAGCTAGGGAAAAGTATTTAATAGCACAATCAACTAATAGCTCTCAAATTTGGATATAGAGCATATAACATTGAGAGAGAGAGAGAGAGAGAGAGAGAGAGACAGAGAGAGAGAGAGAGAGAATCAAAGACTTGGTAAAAACAGTGAGAGCCTGTGGCTTTTAACCCTTGACCTGTCCCTTCTCCCCACTTTCCAGCCAAGTGTACAGTAATCTCACTGCAGGTAGATGCTGACTGGATCACCAGTGTCCTCTGCTCAACAGCTTTCAGTTTATAATTAAGACATAAGTTGTACTTCCCATTAGCCAGATTGAGGACAACAGTACTTGTGGTTTCTTATAAACACAAGTCTCCTATGTGTCAGGGTTAATTCCAGTAACTAAGAAGGGTCTCTAGTTGTATTCTTTATTTTTTCCTTTTCAATATCTTTATATACAGAAGATCAATTTAGTATATACTAAGTAAAGATATCAACAGTTTGCACCTACATAGAAACACAAAGTGTAAAGTACTGTTTGAGTAACAGTGATAGCATTAATTCTCATTGTGCAACATATTAAGGATAGAGATCTTACATGAGGAGTAAGTGCACAGTGACTCCTGTTGTTGACTTAACAAATTGACACACTTGTTTATGGCGTCAGTAATCACCCTAAGGTCTTATCATGAGTATCCAAGGCTATGGAGGCCTTTTGAGTTTGCCGACTCTGATCTTATTTAGACAAGGTCGTAGTCAAAGTGGAAGTTCTCTCCTCCCTTCAGAGAAAGGTACCTCCTTCTTTGATGACCTGTTCTTTCCACTGGGATCTCACTCGCAGAGATCTTTCATATAGGTCATTTTTTTTTTTTTGCCAGAATGTCTTGGCTTTCCATGCCTGAAATACTCTCATGGGCTTTTTAGCCAGATCCGAATGCCTTAAGGGCTGATTCTGAGGCCAGAGTGCTATTTAGGACATCTGCCATTCTATGAGTCTGCTGTGTATCTGCTACCCATGTTGGATTGTTCTCTCCTTTTTAATTCTATCAGTCAGTATTAGCACGCACTACTCTTGTTTATGAGATCCCTTTGACTCTTAATCCTATAAGTATGATCAGTTATGTACTGAAACTGATATCTTTGACAAGTTGTACTGTTAACATAGATGTTCTATTCAAGCACTGCATTCTGAGAATCCAACTCCCAAATAATCGTTGTACAGCTCACTCAAACATTGGAGCTTCTATGATAAGAGAAGCAACCTAAGAAAAGAGGTTTCAGGGGGCCCATGCCGTGGCACAGTAAGCTAATCCGCCTGCAGTGCCAGCATCCCATATGGGTGCTGGTTCTAGTCCCAGCTGCTCCTCTTCCAATCCACCTCTCTGCTGTGGTCTGGGAAAGCAGTAGAAGAGGAAGACCCAAGGGCTCAGGCCCCTGCACCTCATGGGAGACTGGGAGAAACACTTGGCCCCTGGCTTCAGATCTGCTCAGTTCTGGCCATTGCGGCCCTTTGGGGAGTGAACCAATGGAAGGAAGACCTCTCTGTCTCTCCCTTTCACTGTCTGTAACTCTAGCTCTCAAATAAATAAACAAAAATCTTTAAATAAAAAAAAAAGAATAGAGGTTGCAGACTTACTCATCAGGCAGGGAGGTCACTGACAGAGACGTGCTTCAATGTTTCCACCTCAAATGCTGTAGTATTTCACTAACATGAAATTCCAGAAACAGCAAATCTCTAGAAACAGAAAGTAGATGAGTACTTGCTACGACTGTAGGAATCAGACATTGGAAGGGGAAGCACAAAGGATAAAGGGTATTGGGTTTCTCTTTAGGAGTTATGAAAAGCCCAAAAATTGATTAGTGATTGTGGTTACACATTTTTATGAGAATACCATGAAACACAGAATTATACACATTCTTTAGCGAAATGGATGCATGTGTATTATCAGAGATTCTACCCAAAAAATGCCCTGAACCAGGCTAAGAAACATTATCTGGTTCTGTGTCACAGAGATTGCAGAAGCAAGTCACCTCTCACTTGCTGCTGCTAGGGTCACTGCTCTAACCTAACCGCCTCACACTAGCAGGTCAGAGAATATGAGAGAGGTGGCAGCACTTAACCATAAAAGAGACTTCAGGGGCCGCCAATGAAGCACAGCTGATCAAGGCGCTGTCCACAACACTGGCATCAGTTCAAGCGACAGAAGCTCAAATCCCATCTGATCCATTTCTGATCAAACTACCAACAATGTCCCTGGCAAGGCAAAGGAAGATTGCATGAGTATTTTAGGGCCTTGCCACTCAAATAGGAAACCCAAAGAGGGCCACAGTCTCACGGCTTCAGCTTGGACTTAGTCCCTACAGTTGTGAATATTAAAGGAGTAAACTAGTGGATGCAAGGTGTCTTTCTCTATTTTTCCCTCTCTCTGTAAGTCCTTAAAAATGTGGGGGAGACTCAAAACACACTGATATACACAGAGGTCATCTACCTTAACTTTTTCCAAATGCCATCTCAGTGCAGAGATCAGATTGAGATATGTTTACTATCACTGATTCAGGTTATATTTTAACTATGTGATGAATTTCTTCATGGATTCAAGCTTGACTAGCTAAAACAGGAACAGCAATGGGAGAGGAAGCACTGCACTTCACCAGGATGCCTGTGAAATGCATTTCAGTTCTGCTGCTGCTGCTACAGCTGAGCTGCTGCTTCAGCTCTGGGAGTTGTGGGAAGGTGCTGGTGTGGCCTATGGAATTCAGTCACTGGATGAATATGAAGACAATCCTGGATGCACTTGTCCAGCAAGGCCATGAAGTCACTGTCCTGAGATCTTCAGCTTCTATTGTAATTGGTTCCAACAATGAATCGGGAATTAAATTTGAAACTTTCCATACATCCTACAGGAAAGATGAAATCGAGAATTTTTTCATGCATTGGTTCTCTAGAATGATAAATAATATGTCAATAGATAGTAATTGGGAACACTTTTCAGTAACGAAAATAGTTATTTTAAAATATTCTGACATTTGTGAAGCTATCTGCAAAGAAGTCATTTTGAACAAGAAACTCATGACAAAGCTGCAGGAATCAAGATTTGATGTTGTTCTTGCAGATCCTGTTAGTCCTGGTGGTGAGCTGCTGGCTGAGCTACTTAAAATACCCCTCGTGTACAATCTCCGCTTCTTTCCTGGCTACTTATTGCAAAAGCATGGTGGAGGACTCTTACTGCCTCCTTCCTATGTTCCTGTTATTATGTCTGGTCTAGGCAGTCAAATGACATTCATGGAGAGGGTGCAAAATCTGCTATGCGTGCTTTACTTTGACTTTTGGTTCCCAAAATTTAATGAGAAGCGATGGGATCAATTTTACAGTGAAGTACTGGGTAAGTCATCTTTTTAATTGATCCTAACTTTTGTGATTTTGAATGTGAGCTTGTATGAATGCAAAATCAAAGGAATTCATCTTTTATAGGTAAAATAATGAAATAAAAATATAAAAAGATTTGTCATTCTCACAAATGTAATGCAATAGTGTTTACATCACAGGGTCAGTTTAAGCCAATGGACCATCACTAGATTAGGGTGTTCCAGGGCAGCATACAACCACAAATAGAAATACGGAGGATTTCACCAAGCTTTTCCATGCCTATTTTACTCTACATTTTCCATGTTTGATTCTATAGTGCTCTATTTTAATGGTTACTTATGATTATGAGCCTATTGAGGTGAGATTCTATGTTTATTATTCCCTGGTATTGTCACACACATACACACAAACACACGAACACACACACACACACATATAATGTGAACCATGCATAAATTTTACATGTAAATTATACGATGCCTATATAACATATTCGGTTTCACACTGTGTACTTTATACATCATTCACTGCATAATTCCAACGCCTTTCAGAATTTGACATAATGTACTTCACATCACATTTCCCTCACTACTCTCCCTCTTCTTTCTTTTTCTCACATTCAGGAAGACCTGTTACGTTCTTGGAGCTAATGGGGAAAGCTGACATGTGGCTCATTCGAAGCTACTGGGACTTGGAGTTTCCTCGGCCACTTTTACCAAACTTTGATTTCATCGGAGGGCTCCACTGCAAACCTGCCAAACCTCTGCCTCAGGTAAGTAAGTTCCTGTGTGCTATATTTGGTTCGCTTCATATTTTCCATAGAAATGACTCTACATTCTTCATTTACAACATTTGATTCAAAGGAAGAGTTACAGGAAATGGTGGGAAAATCTTTCCAGGGGGAAATTCACATGAGGGGGCTTAAAAGTTTATGGAAATTTGAATAAGAAGCCAATGTACACTTTCCATGGACAATTTAAAAAGTGCTTGTATTTCAACACCATCACAAGTATCCAGAGTTCACCTTCATTACAGAGTAAAATGCAAAATCTGGGAGACTTTGAGACAAGAGTCTGTTAGATTAAGGTCTTCATTATTCAACACATAAGAAACTACAAGTCACTTTTTTGATGTATACTCATGAAGTGACTAGAATTTAACAGAAGCATGTGTTGGACATACAGAGGCAAGGTAGACACAGTGTCTTCTCTCCTCCATCGCCTTTAGATCCCTTTAGGATACACTATGGGCAAATGATTAAACTTGAGTGGAAATGTTTAGATTGGAAAGAAGGACAGTGTTGGGAGTATATCTAATAAGGATCATAAGAGACGTCCAGGAGCCACTGATACTAAAGGTCAAAAACAGAGGATGTGCAGGAACAGGGAGAAGAGGGAAGAAAAAAATCCATAAAAAAGGACCAAGTTTTTTTTTTTTTAAGATTTATTTATTGGAATGGGAGAGGGACTGGGAGATGGGAGGGGTGCGAGTGGGTGGGAAGTTATGGGGGGAAAGCAGTTGTAATCCATAAACTGTAATTGAAAATTTATATTTACTAAATAAAAGTTAAAAAAAGATTTATTTATTTCAAAGTTAGAAACAGAGAGGCAGACACACTCACTCACACACACACACACACACACACATTGAGTGAGAGAGAGAGAGAGAGAGAGAGAGAAGGGGGGGAGGGAACTTTTATCCACTGGTTCACTTTCCAAATGGTCACAATGACCAGGGCCAGGTCAAAGCCAGGAGCTAAGAGCTTTATCCAGGTCTCCCACTTGGGTGACAGGAGCACAAGCACTTGGACCATTGCTTTTCCCAGGCCATTAGCAAGGACCTGAATTGAAAGTGGAACAGCCAGGATTCGAACCAGTACCCATATGGGGTTCTGGCATGGCAAGGCATGGCTTAACCTGATGCACCACAATGTCAACCCTAGTACTAGAGTTTTAAGCACAGTTTTCAAGAACTGCTATTTTAGAATTAGTTGAAGGGCCTGTGCTGTGGCACAGTGGGGTAAACCAGAGCCTACAGGGTCTGCATCCCATATGGGTACTGGTTCAAGACCAGTTCAATTCGGGTCCAGATACCTGCTTGTGCCTAGGAAAGCAGTGGAAGGCAGCCCACGTGCTTGAGCCTCTGTACCCACATGGGAGACCTGGACGAGGTTCCTGGCTCCTGGCAACGGCTTGGCCCAGCCCCAAATCATTGTGGCCATTTGGAGGGTGAATGAGTAAGTGGAAGATCTCTCTCTTTCTCGCTTTTTTTTTAATCTTTTTTAAAAAGAAAAGAAAGAATTAGAAGTTGAATAAAGAGCTTATTTCACTAGAGAGGAAATTTGGTATGTGTAACAGGAAAGAGTTTAAAATATCTCATAAGAACATTGAAGAAATCAAAGAGTTGATAAGATATGATCAGATTACTTTAAAAAGAAAACAGTTTTGAAGATTCAAACATTGGATTAGATTTAAGAGAGGTATGACTGTGGAAAAGATGAGACTTAAGATGGTGGTTCCCTATGAGTAATTAAATCCCATGTCATTTAAAAATTTAAACACCGTGGATGTCACTGGCTCACAGAGCCTGACTCCTTCTCTAGGTTATTTGTCACAGACGGAGGACTCACAACCTGCATGCCATATATGGATTATAATAAAATATGTTGTATTAAAAAAAGACAACTGTAAGAGTTCAGGCAGGGACCAATGCTGTGGTGTAGTGGGTAAAGCCACCGCCTGCAGTGCCAGCATCCTATATGGGCATCGGTTCTAGTTCCGGCTGCTCCATTTCCAATCCAGCTCTCTGCTATGGCTTGGGAAAGCAGTGGAAAATGGCCCAAGTCTTTGGGCCCCTGCACCTCATGGGAGACCTGGGAGAACCTCCTAGCTCTTGGATTCAGGTGGGCACAGCTCCGGCCACTACAGCCAATTGGGGGCGTGAACTAGCAGATGGAAGACCTCTCTCTCTCTTTCTCTCTTCTCCTCTCTCTCTTTCTCTCTCCCCCTGCCTCTCCTCTCTCTATGTAACTCTGACCTTCAGATAAATAAATAAATCTTTTTTAAAAAAAATAAGTTCAGGCAGCAGACAGTGGAGAAATAGACTTTAATAGTCGTAGGAATGACTACATTTGATTTCATAACAGTAACACCACCAGTATGCTCTGTTAATATAGCTAATGCATCTAAAATGCCTCCAATATCCAAAGGGATGAAATCCATCCACATGTCAAGGAGACATCTGCCTACATCTTATTATATCACTTATTGCATAATATTACATCACTATTAGATTACATCACTATTACTATTACATCTTATTATAGCACTATTGACAATATCAAGAAGTAGGAATTGAAGTTTAAGTCTATCCACTGGCGAATGATGTGGTACATATAAAATATGAAATACTATTAAAAAAATAAGATAAATCCAGTCATTTGTGACAACAGTGGTGAAACTTCAAAATAATCCAAGCATAGAAAGATAAGAACTGCATCATCTCTTTCATAATTAGAATCTAACAAAGTTGATCTCATAGTAGTTGGAAATTGATTGGCAGTTATCAAAAGCCAGGGAGAGTTGAAGGATGAGAGTGATGGGAAAATGGTGATAAACAAGTACTTAGTTATAGTTAGGAAATTGTTGTAAGTTCTGACAAAAATAAATCTGGGGGAAAAAGAATTTGTAATGTTTCACCATAAATAAATTATATATGTTTGAAAATATGTAATATGTTTACCTTTATTTGAACATTACATAATGTATGTATATATTAAAATTTTGCATTCTACTCTATAAATATATATATACTTTTTATCTGTGAGTTAAAACATAAAAATGAAACACAATATAAAATGTCTCTGGCACAGTAAACCAGAACTATTGCTGACTATTGACATTGTTATTGCTCTTGTTGTTTCTCATACAATTAATGTCTTTTCAGTAGACTGAAATTATGTTCTCAAGTAAAGTCAAAGAGAAGAAAAATATAGTATACTCATTTAAAGTAAAGTCAAAGAGAAGAAAAATATAGTAGACTCATTTAAAAGCAAGTGTTAAGTTTTGACAATCAGTTGAGAAAGATGAGAGCTAAGGTTTGATTGTAAGCATTGAGGCTCTTCACCAGTATTCCAGCCTAACAGGAAAACCACTTCTCGACAACAAATGTGTGGCTCTGAATTATTTGCAGCCACACCCAATGTTTACTGCTTTCACCACCACATTACATCATTTCTTGTTGAGATCCAGATTTATAACAAAACATGAAAGAAATGGAATCTTCTAAGGGCAATGATTTCTGTCTTTTGACAAGCCTACGGGACACCACAGTAAAGCTCCCTTAGGGAAACTGGGCCTCAGTCTCATAGGTACCTGGGAGAATGACATCAGGGGAAATGTGCACTGTGTAGGGAATGAAGGTTTAGGAATTCCTACTCATTGTGCCTGAAAGTGGCCTTCAGTTTATAATTGAAATAGAATTCTGTCAGTGCACAGGATGGCATTTTTCATAAAGGAAATCAAGAATTTAATATATTTTAAATTCATATCGCACTTTTAAGACTGTGCAAGCAAATATTCTAAACATATGTGTATATAAAGATCTATCTATATATGTATTCTCATAATATGATCTCTATAATATTCTTTGTATAAAATGATCTCAAGAAATACTAAATTATTTGACATCTTACAGCTTAGTAAAGCTAATATTAAATGCTTAAAATAAAATATCTATTTTGAATGCACGTAGTTTGGCTTCATATGGTAATTTTCACAGGTCTAAAGGCTGAGGCAATATTAGTGAGAATACGATACAACATATGTCTACACTGAATGATTTCCTGATTTTCATAAAGGGAAAGTGACAGTGTTACTAAGAGGAGGAAAAAGAGCAATACTAGAGAAAAAGAAGATGGATAGAATTTAAATGGTGTTAGTTTTTAAAAATACCTGCTGTTATTAACAATTATGTCCCATCATCCATTACATAGGAAATCTATAAAGCATATATTGAGTAACAAATATTCCACTGATGGCAATTATGAAATAATTGTTTTTAGAATGCCATTCTTTGAAAAATTTAAATGAGAGTGACTAGACATTGAAAACATTTTTATATTCACTGAGAAAATGCCATACTCATTACTGCAAGCAAACTGTCCCTAAGTGTTCAGCTGAACTAATGATTCTATATAAAACTGATATACAACATAAGAAATGCATTTAGGAAACTATTTTCTATGACTAGGATGCCGTTTTATTTCAAGGATGCATTGGATTTCAAATTATCAATATGTAAAAGTAGCTGTCGTATAAATGGAACATTGGGACAATGTATACTGTTTAGTAATAAATAGCATACAGCAATGCTGCCTGACACACTCCAGCATATTGCTATTTGTTGTTGTTGTTGACAAGTAGTGATGTGTTTCCCATCTCTATCTATGCAGTTCTTGAAAAAATTTTTAAAGGTTTAAAATTGTATAAGACTTTCTTCAAACAAATAATTGATATGAGTCTAGTAAATGCATGGATTATTGACGAAGTTGTGAAAAAGACAGGAAAGATTTCTTAAATGTGTTGGATTTAAAAAGAGAAAACTGCTTAACATACCTAAAATTATTTAAATCAGGACATTTCAAGAGGAAGGAAGTATAAAATGCTTGGACCTATTACTATCTAAGATGATTTAACATGAGAACTCATATTATTCAAAATTAGTAAGACCAATGACACTATCAAAACAAGCTGTATCACATGAATCCAACAACATATCACCATAAATGTGATGGAATGCTTTCTGAAAGTATTTTGCATCTTTGCACTGAAAATAATTGTACTAGTAATGAAAGTCATTTATTTGCTATTATGCAATACATGAAAAGTTTCATATTTGTCCAATGTCCTGTTTATAAGGTGACCTACATATGAGACACTTGTATTGTCCTTTCACAATCTACATTTTTATTCTTAATAATAATAAAAGATATAACTCTCAATTATGCTTCACAACATTTTTAATGCACTAGTGTCAATTCTGTTCAAATATTTGCAGAATTCAAATTCTCAGACTTCATGGATTTAGTTGTGTAAACAATATTTGAAACCAAGTACAGAATTGTGGAGCTTAATTACATATTCTGTTAAAACATCTGTTTCCCCTACCAACTTGCTTTTTTATTAATTATCGTAAGCTCATATAATCTCTGTCCTTTTGTAAGACAGAAGAGAGAAGTTTAACAAATAACATAGAGTGACTTAAAAATATATTCTTTGGTTTATAAGACATGAAAATGTACAGAGAGAGCAGGAGCCAAGATGGCGGAATAGTGAGGGCACGCACTGATAGTCCGGGAAAAGATAGTTTAATAAAAGTGGAGTTACGGTAACCTCACGAAAAGGATCAGGGAAAAATTGCAGAGGAAACTCTTCCAGATCTAGTGGCTGTGACTCCGAGGACCTACGGGGAGAGCAAGGTCGCCCACCGCGTGGAAGCCAGGCCGCGGGAGCCACCAGAGCCACCGGACCCACCAGACCCGTCGGACCCGCTGGACCCTCCAGACCTGCCGGACCTGCCAGACACACCGGACACGCCGGACCCGTTGGAGCTGCAGAGTCTGCGTGCCAGCTGGAAGGGGAGGTGAGGAAAAAAACCTCTCTGCAACCCGAGACATTGGCGGGGAAAGGCAGAAAGAGCCTGCAGAGAACGAGGCCTGAAACTCCATTGGGGAAAGTTTACCAGGCTGGCTGGAGGAGAGAAAAATATCGAATAAATAAGGTGAACCATCATGGACATTTAGCCTCTCTCTCCACTCACCTTACAAAGCCGAGCAAGACAAAGGGCAGATGCCATTTTACCTAAGTAAAGCAGTGCACACCATTTTGCATATGTAAAGCAGGTGCCCCTCATTAGCCAAGCAGAAACACCTGACTCTGGTAAGCAAACGAATACCCACAGGGGCCAGATTTCATACATAAACTACTCTCAATTCCACTCAGCTGTGTGGAATTACTTCCCAACTGAGTCAAAAAAAAAAAAAAAAAAAAAAGAGAGAGAGACAGAGAAAGAGAGAGAGAGCCAGAGCAAGCAAGAGAACAATCAGGGTGAATCACCTTTGGCACACCCTTAACCCCATAGAACCAGAGCTCTCTTGCCACACCGATCACAGCCTTTAAGGATCCATCAAAAGCAGACAGTCCACTTAATCTAGAGTCACAGTATAACCAGAAACAAATAAAGAATATCTCCAATATGCCAAACAAACGCAAAAGCCGAGGTAACAAGAACAAGGATGACACCCCCAAATGAAACAGACACCCCAATTCAAGATTATGAAGATGATGAGATAGAAGAAATGCAAGAGCAGATCTCAAAAAATTGATAAGAACATTAAGAAGTTCTCAACAATAAATTCTTGAACTACAGAAATCCTTAATGGACAAGATAGAAAATCTCTCTTGTGAAAATGAAATATTAAGGAGGAATCAAAATGAAATGAAACAACTAGCAGAACACGAAACTGTGATAGTGACAAGAAATCATAATGAAGTGAAGAATTCAATAGATCAAATGACAAACACATTAGAGAGCTTTACAAACAGAATGGGTGAAGCAGAAGAGAGAATATCAGACTTAGAAGACAGAGAACAGGAAAATATACAATCAAACCACAGAAAAGAAGAGGAAATTAGAAATCCAAAAAATATTGTCAGTGATCTTCAGGATACTATTAAAAAACCCAACATTCGGGTTCTAGGAGTTCCTGAAGGCATGGAGAGGGAGAAAGGATTAGAAGGCCTTTTTAGTGAGATATTAGCAGGAAATTTCCCAGGTTTGGAGAAGGACAGAGACATCCTAGTACAGAAAGCTCATAGAACCCCCAGTAAACATGACCAAAAGAGATCCTCACCACGACACGTTGTAATTAAACTCTCCACAGTGAAACATAAAGAAAAGATCCTAAAATGTGCAAGAGAGAAACGTCAGATTACTCTCAGAGGATCTCCAATCAGACTCACTGCTGACTTCTCATCAGAAACTCTACGAGCTAGGAGGGAATGGCGAGATATAGCCCAGGTAATAAGAGAGAAAAACTGCCAGCCCAGAATATTATATCCTGCAAAGTTCTCATTTGTGAATGAAGGTGAAATAAAGACCTTTCACAACAAACAGAAATTGAAAGAATTTGTCGCCACTCATCCAGCCCTGCAAAAGATGCTTAAAGATGTGTTACACACAGAAACAAAGAAACACAGTCATCAATATGAAAGAAGGTAAAGGAAGGAAACCTCACAGCAAAAGATCACAGGGAATTCAAAGCATATATTAGAACTTATCTTTGGCAAATGGCAGGGCAAAGCTGCTACTTATCAATAGTCACATTGAACATTAATGGCCTGAACTGTCCAGTTAAAAGAAACCGATTGGCTGATTGGCTTAAGGAACAAAACCCATCTATTTGCTGCTTACAAGAAACACATCTTTCCAACAAAGATCCATACAGACTGAAAGTGAAAGGCTGGAAAAAGATATACCATGCCAACAGAAATGAAAAAAGAGCGGGCGAAGCCATCTTAATATCAGACAACATAAACTTTACCACAAAAACTGTTAAGAGTGACAAAGAGGGGGCACTACATAATGATTAAGGGATCAATTCAACAGGAAGATATAACGATTATCAATGTATATGCACCTAATTACAGGGCACCGGTTTATTTAAAAGATTTGCTAAGGTACTTAAAGAGAGACTTAGACCCCAATACAATAGTACTGGGGGACTTCAGAAATAGACAGATCAACAGGATAGAAGATCAGCAAGGAGACAGTAGATTTAAACAACACTATATCCCAAATGGATCTAACAGATATCTACAGAACTTTTCATCCTAAACAGAAAGCATTTCCATTCTTCTCAGCAGTACATGGAACCTTCTCTAGGACTGACCACATACTAGGCCATAAACAAGTCTCAGCAAATTCAAAAGAATTAGAATCATACCATGGGTCTTCTCAGACCAGAAGCTTCTCAGCTTCTCAGGAATGAAGTTGGAAATTAGCAACTCAGGAATCCCTAGAGCATACGCAAACACATGAAAATTGAACAACATGCTCCTGAATGAACACTGGGTCATTCAAGAAATCAAAAGAGAAATCAAAAACTTTCTGGAAGTATATGAGGATAACAGCGCAACATATCAAAACTTATGGGATACAGCAAAAGCAGCGTTAAGAGGAAGGTTTATATCAATAGGTGCCCACATCAAGAAATTGGAAAGGCACCAAATAGATGAGCTTTCAATTCACCTCAAGGATCGAGAAAAACTGCACCAAACCAGACCCAAATCTAGTAGGAGAAGAGAAATAATTAAAATCAGAGAAGAAATCAACAGGATTAAATAAAAAAAAATTACAAAAAATCAGCCAAACGAGGAGCTGGTTTTTTGAAAAAAGCAACAAAATTGACAACCCATTGGCCCAACTAACTAAAAAAAGAAGAGAAAAGACCCAAATCAGTAAAATCAGAGATGAAAAAATAAATGTAACAACAGACACCACAGAAATAAAAAGAATCATCAGAAATTACTACAAGGACGTCTATGCCAGCAAACAGGGAAACCTATCAGAAATGGATAGATTCCTGGACACAGGCAACCTATCTAAATTGAACCAGGAAGACATCGAAAACTTAAACAGACCCATAACTGAGATAGAAATTGAAACAGTAATAAAGGCCCTCCCAACAAAGAAAAGCCCAGGACCAGATGGATTCACTGCTGAATTCTACCAGACATTTAAAGAAGAACTGACTCCAATTCTTCTCAAACAATTCAGAACAATCGAAAAAGAGGGAATCCTCCAAAATTCTTTCTATGAATCCAGCATCACCTTAATTCCTAAGCCGGAAAAAGATGCAACAATTGAATGGGGAAAAGTTGGAAGCATTTCCACTGAGATCTGGTACCAGACAGGGATGCCCACTCTCACCACTGCTACTCAATATAGTTCTGGAAGTTCTATCCAGAGCTATTAGGCAAAAAAAAGAAATTAAAGGGATACAAATTGGGAAGGAAGACCTCAAACTATCCCTCTTTGCAGATGATATGATTATTTAGGGGACCCAAAGAACTCTACTAAGAGACTATTGGAACTCACAGAAGAGTTTGGCAAAGTAGCAGGATATAAAATCAATGCACAAAAATCAACAGCCTTTGTATACACAGGCAATACTACGGCTGCGGAAGAACTTCTAAGATCAATCCCATTCACAATAGCTACAAAAACAATCAAATACCTTGGAATAAACTTAACCAAGGACGTTAAAGATCTCTACGATGAAAATTACAAAACCTTAAAGAAAGAAATAGAAGAGGATACCAAGAAATGGAAAACTCTTCCATGCTCATGGATTGGAAGAATCAATATCATCAAAATGTCCATTCTCCCAAAAGCAATTTACAGATTCAATGTGATACCAATCAAGATACCAAAGACCTTCTTCTCAGATCTGGTAAAAATGATGCTGAAATTCATATGGAGACAAGGAGACCTCGAATGGCTAAAGCAATTTTGTACAACAAAAACAAAGCCGGAGGCATCACAATACCAGATTTCAGGACATCCTACAGGGCAGTTGTAATCAAAACAGCATGGTATTGGTACAGAAACAGATGGATAGACCAATGGAATAGAATTGAAACACCAGAAATCAATCCAAACATCTACAGCCAACTCATATTTGATCAAGGATACAAAACCAATCCCTGGAGTAAGGACAGTCTATTCAATAAATGGTTCTGGGAAAACTGGTTTTCCACATGCAGAATCATGAAGCAGAACCCCAACCTTTCCCCTTACACAAACATTCACTCAACATAGATTAAAGACTTAAATAAATGACCCGACACCATCAAATTACTAGAGAGCATTGGAAAAACCCTGCAAGATATAGGCACAGGCAAAGACTTCTTGGAAAATACCCCAGAAGCACAGGCAGTCAAAACCAAAATTAACTTTTGGGATTCCATCAAATTGAGAAGTTTCTGTACTGCAAAAGAAACAGTCAGGAAAGTGAAGAGACAACCAACAGAATGGGAAAATATATTTGCAAACTATGCAACAGATAAAGGGTTAATAACAAGAATCTACAAAGAAATCAAGAAACTCCAGAACATCAAAACAAACAACCCACTTAAG
Source organism: Oryctolagus cuniculus (assembly GCF_051225735.1). Lineage (NCBI taxonomy): Eukaryota > Metazoa > Chordata > Mammalia > Lagomorpha > Leporidae > Oryctolagus > Oryctolagus cuniculus. Next base: position 126,246,128 of record NC_142874.1, read on the forward strand.
AGATGGGCCAAGGACCTCAATAGATATTTTTCAAAAGAGGAAATGCAAATGGCCAACAGACACATGAAAAAATGTTCAGGATCACTAGCAATCAGGGAAATGCAAATCAATACCACAATGAGGTTTCACCTCACCCCGGTGAGAATGGCTCACATGCAGAAATCTACCAACAACAAATGCTGGAGAGGATGTGGGGAAAAAGGGACACTAACCCACTGTTGGTGGGAATGCAAACTGGTCAAGCCACTATGGAAGTCAGTCTGGAGATTCCTCAGAAACCTGAAAATAACCCTACCATTCAACCCAGCCATCCCCCTCCTTGGAATTTACCCATAGGAAATGAAATTGGCAAACAAAAAAGCTGTCTGCACATTAATGTTTATTGCCGCTCAATTCACAATAGCTAAGACCTGGAACCAACCCAAATGCCCATCAACAGTAGACTGGATAAAGAAATTATGGGACATGTACTCTATAGAATACTATACAGCACTCAAAAACAATGAAACCGGGTCATTTGCAACAAGATGGAGAAATGTGGAGAACATCATGCTGAGTGAATTAAGCCAAACCCAAAGGGACAAATATCATTTGTTCTCCCTGATTGGGGACAACTAACTGAGCACCAAAGGGGAAGCTTGTTGAAGTAAAATTGACACTATGAGAAACAGTGACTTGATCAGCTCTTGTCCTGACTGTTGATGTACAATGTAATACTTTATCCATTTTAGTATTTTTTTTGTTCTAGTAACATTGGTTGAACTCTGTAATTAACACACAATTATTCTTTTTATCCACTTTTTTAAAAACTATTATTTAATGAATATAAATTTCCAAAGTACAGCTTAGGGATTACAATGGCTTCCACCCCATAATGTCCCTCCAACCCGCAACCCTCCCCTTATCCACTTCCTCTCCCCTTCCATTCACATCAAGATTCACTTTCGTTTCTCTTTATAGACAGAAGATCAGTTTAGCATACATTAAGTAAAGATTTCAACAGTTTGCTCCCACACAGAAACATAAAGTGAAAAATACTGTTTGAGTACTAGTTATAGCAATAAATCTCAATGTAAGGCACACTAAGGACAAAGATCCTACATGAGGAGTAAGTGCACAGTGTGACTCCTGTTGTTGACTTAACAAATTGACACTCTTGTTTATGGCATCAGTAATCACCCTAGGCTCTTGTCATGAGCTTCCAAGGCTATGGAAGCCCCCTGAGTTCACTGACTCTGATCATATTTAGACAAGGCCATGGTCAAAGTGGAAGTTCTCTCCTCCCTTCAGAGAAAGGTACCTCCTTCTTTGATGGCCCATTCTTTCCACTGGGATCTCACTCGTGGAGATCTTTCATTTAGGTTTTGTTTTTGTTTTTGTTTTTTTTGTTTGTGTGTGTTTTTTTTTTTTTTTTTTTTTTTTTTTTTTTTTTTTTTTGCCAGAGTGTCTTGGCTTTCCATGCCTGAAATACTCTCATGGGCTTTTCAGCCAGATCCGAATGCCTTAAGGGCTGATTAGGAGGCCAGAGTGCTGTTTAGGAAATCTGCCATTCTATGGGTCTGCTGTGTATCTCACTTCCCATGTTGGATCATTCTCTCCCTTTTTGATTCTATCAGCTAGTATTTGCACACACTAGTCTTGTTTATGTGATCCCTTTGGTTCTTAGTCCTATCATTATGATCAATTGTGAACAGAAATTGATCACTGGGACTAGTGAGATGGCATTGGTACATGCCACCTTGATGGGATTGAATTGGAATCCCCTGGTATGTTTCTAACTCTACCGTTTGAGGTAGTCAGCTGAGCATGTCCCGAATTGCACATCTCTTCCCTCTCTTATTCCCACTCTTATATTTAACAGTGATCACTTTTCAGTTAAGTTTCAGCACTTAAGAAGAATTGTGTATTGATTACAGTATTCCACCAAACTATTAAGTAGAACAAATAAAAAAAATACTAAGAGGGATAACATTAAGCTGCTCATCAACAGTGAGGGTGAGGGCTGATCAAGTCACTGTTGCTCAGAGTGTTCATTTCACTTTAACAGGTTTCCTTTTTGGTGCTCAGTTAGTTGTCACCTATCAAGGAGAACAAGTGGTATTTGTCCCTTTGGGGTTGGCTTACTTCACTCGGCATAATGTTTTCCAAATTCCTAACAGAGATCACTTTTCAGTTAAAATTTAAACACCTAACAACAATTGTGTGTTAATTACAGAGTTCAACCTATTGTACTACAACAAAAAATACTAAAATGGATACAGTATTACATTGTACATCAACCGTCAGGACAAGAACTGATCAAGTAACTGTTTCTCATAGTGTCCATTTCATTTCAACAAGTTTCCCCTTTGGTGCTCAGTTAGTTGTCCCCAATCAGGGAGAACATACGATATTTGTCCCTTTGGGACTGGCTTAATTCACTCAGCATGATGTTTTCCAAATTCCTCCATCTTGTTGCAAATGACCCGGTTTCATTGTTTTTGAGTGCTGTATAGTATTCTATAGAGTACATGTCCCATAATTTCTTTATCCAGTCTACTGTTGATGGGCATTTGGGTTGGTTCCAGGTCTTAGCTATTGTGAATTGAGCGGCAATAAACATTAATGTGCAGACAGCTTTTTTGTTTGCCAATTTCATTTCCTATGGGTAAATTCCAAGGAGGGGGATGGCTGGGTTGAATGGTAGGGTTAAATTCAGTTTTCTGAGGAATCTCCAGACTTACTTCCTTCGTGGCTTGACCAGTTTGCATTCCCACCACAGTGGGTTAGTGTCCCTTTTTCCCCACATCCTCTCCAGCATCTGTTGTTCGTAGATTTCTGAATGTGAACCATTCTAACTGGGGTGAGGTACCGACAATGACTTCTTGGAAAACACCCCAGAAGCACAGGCAGTCAAAACCAAAATTAACATTTGGGATCACATCAAATTGAGAAGTTTCTGTACTGCAAAAGAAACAGTCAGGAAAGTAAAGAAACAACCGACAGAATGGGAAAAAATATTTGCAAACTATGCAACAGATAAAGGGTTGATAACCAGAAACTACAAAGAAATCAAGAAACTCCAAAACATCAAAACAAACAACCTACAGAAGAGATTGGCCAAGGACCTCAATAATCATTTTTCAAAAGAGGAAATCCAAATGGCCAACAGACACATGAAAAAATGTTCAAGATCACTAGCAGTCAGGGAAATGCAAATCAAAAACACACAATTATTCTTAGGTATTTAAATTTTAACTGAAAAAGTGATCTCTGTTAGGAATTTGCAAAGCATTATGCTGAGTGAAATAAGCCAGTCCAAAGGGACAAATACAATATGTTCTCCCTCATTGGTGACAACTAACTGAGCACCAAAAAGGAAACCTGTTAAAGTGAAATGAACACTATGAGAAACGGTGACTTGATCAGCCCTCACCTTACTGTTGATGAACAAGTTAACACGTTATCCCTCTTTGTATTTTTGTTTGTTTGTTCTACTTAATACTTTTGGTTGAATACTGTAATCAATACACAATTCTTCTTAAGTGCTGAAACTTAACTGAAAAGTGATCACTGTGAAATATAAGAGCAGGAATAAGAGGGAAGAGATGTGCAATTTGGGACATGCTCATGCTGACTTACCTCAAACGGTAGAGTTAGAAACATACCAGGGAATTCCAATTCAATCCCATCAAGGTACATGTGCCAATGCCATCTCACTAGTCCCTGTGATTAATTTCAGTTCACAATTGATCATGATGATAGGACTAAGAGCCAAAGGGATCACATAAACAAGACTAGTGTGTGCAAATACTAGCTGATAGAATAAAAAAGGTTGAGAACAATCCAACATGGGAAGCAAGATACACATACACAGCAGACCCATAGAATGGCAGATGTCCTAAACAGCACTCTGGCCTCAGAATCAGCCCTTAAGGTATTCGGATCTGGCTAAAAAGCCCATGAGAGTATTTCAGGCATGGAAAGCCAAGACACTCTGGAAAAAAAAAAAAACCACCCTACATGAAAGACCTCCACAAGTGAGATCCCAGTGAAAAGAACGTGTCATCAAGAAGGAGGTACCATTTTCTGAAGGGAGGAGGAGAGAACTTCCACTTTGACTACGACCATGTACTTAACATGCTGTACAGTGTGATTTAATGCTATAGCTAGTACTCAAACAGTATTTTTCACTTTATTTTTCTCTGTGGGTGCAAACTGTTGAAATTTTTACTTAATATATGCTAAACCAATCTTCTGTATATAAAGAGAATTGAAAATGAATCTTGATGTGAATGGAAGGGGGAGGGAGAGGGAAAGGGGAGGGTTGCGGGTGGGAAGGAAGTTATGGGAGGGGGAAGCCATTGTAATCCATAAGCTGTACTTTGCAAATTTATATTCATTAAATAAAAGTTAAAAAAAAAAAAGCTGCTGGGGCCGGTGCTGTGGCGCAGCAGGTTAAAGCTCTGGCCTGAAGCACTGGCATCCCATATGGGCACAGATTCTAGTCCTGGCTGCTCCTTTTCCAAAAAAAAAAAAAAGTATTTATTAAGACTTTAATAAAATTATTTTGATTTCAAAAAAAAAGAAAAGAAAATGTACACAGAAAAGGAACTAGTAAGTGCCAAATCAGTATCTGTAGCATTTATTTATAAGAATACATTTTTAGTAACCTAAACTGAATATTAAGGAATGATTAAAATTTATATATACACAAATATATGCAACACATACTTATCAGACCATTATAATTATTCTACCAAAGAAATTTTAATAATGCTAAATCAGCTAAAATAGAAGGTTTATTGCAAACAGAAGAACAAAGAAAATAAAAATATCACATATTTTCTGTAAAATACAAGATGAATATAAATTAGGATTTCAGTGCTCTAAACACGTATCCCATAATGTCCATAGGGCACGGAGTTTTAGTTTGGGAAGAGAAAGGGTTTTGAGACCCTGATAACCAACAATGCTGCTCTTTATGACAGACCCAATTTTCTCTTCACAGGAGATGGAAGACTTTGTGCAGAGCTCTGGAGAAGAGGGAGTGGTGGTGTTTTCCCTGGGGTCCATGATCAGTAACCTGACTGAAGAAAGGGCCAATGTGATTGCATCAGCTCTTGCCCAGCTGCCACAAAAGGTCAGAAATGTGCCCTAAGGGCAGGCAACCGCTGAATGAGCCTGCTAAACTCTGCAAAGTGTCTCATTACACATATTCCTAGGTGAAGTGGAGATACTTATGATATCTATAATTCACTTCAGACATCAGTTAAACTCTTCATGACATGTGCAAAAATAGCCCAGAGTATATTACATTGTAGATAACTTTGACATTGACATTTTGATCAGAAATGTACCTAACAGGTGACTCGTGAAACCTTGGAATACTCAATCATTTAGCAGGCAGATAAAGAGAAATCACTGAATTCTACCCTGCTGTTGGCTTCTTTGCTGGAAGGGTTGCGAGGCCACTGTGTACACTAAAGCTGTATTCAGACAGAGGCTGAATTTTCATTACTGACTGCACTACCTCAGTAACATTAAGGGAATACTGAAACACATCTTAAGAGCATTATAAAGTTTAGGATTCTCATATAATCCATGTCTCTTTACTTTCCATAATTTGTATGTAGGGGTATTTAAGATACTAATCAGGAGCCTATTTGGAGAACAAAAGTCCAGAGCTCACCAAACATGAACCCAGCTATGCACTCATCTAAGTAGATTTAGAGAAACAGAAAAATTAATCTGCCCCTCACTACTGGACCCTAGCAGTGGCTTCGCAGAAAGATAGAAGCAGAAAAATTGGAGATGGGTCCTGTTCTGAAGGCACCTGTTGTACTTTATAAAAAGATCACTCCACAGAACTGTGATCCTAACTCATGAGTGCAATTCCTCTGGATTGAGGATGGAGATGGCAGTACAAGAAGAAGTCATTTCAAAGCAAGCCTGACAAGTGATGGAGTTCCAATGTCCCCTTCTTTAAATAATAGTGGGAACTACATTTCTGATATATACAAGACACCTTTGAACTCTTGGTATTCAGCAACTACTTTTTAGCTTTTTAGCTGATAAAACCCTCTAGTAACTCCCTATGTTAATATCACAAATTGAATCAGAAATTACTTTACCTCTCCCAAAGCAAATAGAAATGGTACACTCAAGTTTATGAGGATAAATACTCCAGTTATGATGATAAATTCAAATTTCTTTTTTTTAACTTTTATTTAATGAATATAAATTTCCAAAGTACAGCTTATGGATTAGAATGGCTTCCCTCACATAACGTCCCTCCAACCCGCAACCCTCCCCTTATCCACTTCCTCTCCCCTTCCATTCACATCAAGATTCACTTTCGTTTCTCTTTATAGACAGAAGATCAGTTTAGCATACATTAAGTAAAGATTTCAACAGTTTGCTCCCACACAAAAACATAAAGTGAAAAATACCATTTGAGTACTAGTTATAGCATTAAATCTCAATGTAAGGCACACTAAGGACAAAGATCCTACATGAGGAGTAAGTGCACAGTGTGACTCCTGTTGTTGACTTAACAAATTGACACTCTTGTTTATGGCATCAGTAATCACCCTAGGCTCTTGTCATGAGCTGCCAAGGCTATGGAAGCCCCCTGAGTTCACTGACTCTGATCATATTTAGACAAGGCCATGGTCAAAGTGGAAGTTCTCTCCTCCCTTCAGAGAAAGGTACCTCCTTCTTTGATGACCCGTTCTTTCCAGTGGGATCTCACTCATGGAGATCTTTCATTTAGGTTTTTTTTTTTTTTTTCCACCAGAGTGTCTTGGTTTTCCATGCCTGAAATACTCTCATGGGCATTTCAGCCAGATCCGCATGCCTTAAGGGCTGATTATGAGGCCAGAGTGCTGTTAGGACATTTGCCATTCTATGGGTCTGCTGTGTATCTCACTTCCCATGTTGGATCATTCTCTCCCTTTTTTATTCTATCAGCTAGTATTTGCACACACTAGTCTTGTTTATGTGATCCCTTTGGTTCTTAGTCCTATCATTACGATCAATTGTGAACAGAAATTGATCACTGGGACAAGTGAGATGGCATTGGTACATGCCACCTCGATGGGATTGAAGGGGAAACTTGTTGAAGTGAAATGGACACTATGAGAAACAGTGACTTGATCAGCTCTTGTCCTGACTGTTGATGTACAATGTAATACTTTATCCATTTTAGTATTTTTTTTGTTCTAGTACCATTGGTTGAACTCTGTAATTAACACACAATTATTCTTAGGTGTTTGAATTTTAACTGAAAAGTGATCTCTGTTAGGAATTTGGAAAACATTATGTTGAGTGAAATAAGCCAATCCCAAAGGGACAAATGCAACTTGTTCTCCTTGATAGGTGACAACTAACTGAGCACCAAAAAAGAAACCTGTTAAAGTGAAATGAACACTCTGAGCAACGGTGACTTGATCAGCCCTCACCCTGACTGTTGATGAGCAGCTTAATATGTTATCCCTCTTAGTATTTTTTTTGTTTGTTCTACTTAATAGTTTGGTGGAATACTGTAATCAATACACAATTCTTCTTAAGTGCTGAAACTTAACTGAAAAGTGATCACTGTGAAATATAAGAGTGGGAATAAGAGAGGGAAGAGATGTGCAATTCGGGACATGCTCAAGCTGACTTACCTCAAACGGTAGAGTTAGAAACATACCAGGGGATTCGAATAAATTCAGATTTCTAACATCAGTACCTTATTTTGGTAGCTGACAAGGAAATGATCTGGCTATAGTAGTAATCAGCATTAGCAGCTGTCAATGCTTTCAATACATCGTGGAAATCCTAATAGTCAGTTAAATAAAATTTAGCCTTATCACAATAATGGATTTTTTCAGACACTGTATGCTTATGAACTGACTCTTTCTTCCTATATTAAAAGAAATTCCAATTCTAGCAGTAGTGATACTATTATGGTTTCATTTCAAAAATGTATCTTAAAATTTTTATAAAACAAATTAAATGTAGTTCCTCAGTGCCAACCTATTTTATTTCTCAAATTAAAAGATGACAATTTCTCTGGGCCGGCACGATTGCGTAGCTGGTGTGGCCACTGCCTGCAATGCCACAATCCCATGTTGGCTTTGCTTTGGGTCTTGGCTGCTCCACTTCTGCTCTGGCTCTCTGCTGTGACCTGGGAGGGTGATGAAGAATGGCCCAGGTCCTTGGATTCGTCCACCTGTGTGGGAGACATGGAGGAAGCTCCTGGCTCCTGGCTTAGGATCGACTCAGCTCTGACCATTGCACTTATCTGGGGAGTGTACCAGCGGCTTGAAGACCTCTCTCTCTCTCTCTCTCATTCTGCCTCTTCCCCTCTGTAATTCTGCTTTACAAATACATGAATAAATGATTAAAAAAATTGCAGATTCTCATAAAACAACTTATGGAACAGTGGATGCAAATAAACCCTTGTTTCCATTTTTTTTAAATGTAAAAATGTTAATAGATTTGGAAGACAAGTCTAACATTTTAAACACAAACACATGTACAAACAAACATACATGCACATATCTATATATCTGTGTATCTATATAGATTTACAGATATATAGATATAGTTAATGCAGATCACAAGTAAACTGGTAATGAGATATTCTTCTTTCATTTGAATGAAGACCACCTAATAATATCTTAGATGCTTGAATTTATCAAGCATCATCTTACCTGGGTTATATCCTATATGTGACACACCATGAATACATTCTAAACCTGACTGAATGCAACAAGAGTACAGGAGACATGAAGGCTTCATTTTTTAATTCTCACTACTTAAAATTCTCTTGCCCTCTTTTCTTTGTCATTCCAATCCAAGGTATTTAAGAGTGATCTCCAGCCTCCTTAGAATTTTGACATGCCATAATTTGAAATCCAATTCATGAAATTGCTATTACTTTACCAAACAGGTTCTTTGGCGATTTGAAGGCAAGAAACCAGACATGTTAGGATCCAACACCGGCTCTATAAGTGGATCCCCCAGAATGACCTTCTTGGTAAGGCTCTGGAGAACACATATTGAAAACACTAGTAACAGTCGATCAAGATAGGAGTAGTAAGACTTTGTTATTGAAAACCTAAAGAATCAACCACATGGCTTTGCAATCCTTGCCCAGTCCTAGGGTAAATGTATTATAAGATTTGGAATTTTATGATACAAAATTTGTAGGCCCAGAATCAAAGTATCCTTATTTTCAGTGTATGTACCTCTCAAAGAGAATGTCTCAGTAATTTCCAGGGGGGAAGGCATTTCACTGAAGGGTTCAGATGCTTTTGGGACACATGCCTCCTATACTGGAGTTCCTGGATTCAAGTTCCAGCTCCAATTCTGATGCCCACTTCCTGCTGACTCACCCTAGATGAAGAAGGCAGCAGCTAATGGCTAAAATATTTGAGTCACTGGCAGCCACACAGGAGTCCTGGATTGAGTCCCAGCTCCTGGCTTCGGCCTGGCCCATTCCTAGCTGTTTGGTGCATTTGATGAATGAACCATAGTAAGATCTCCTTCTCCCTTTGTTGCTCTAAGGACTTCCCTTGCACTGTGTGTGTAAGTGTATGTGTGTATGTGTGTGTCTAGTGCTTGATCTGTTTCTTACAAACATATTAATTAAATAATAATAATCTCTTGGCTTGTCAGATTGAATCCTAATTCAAACATTACATTTGTCATCTGCCTTTTCCCTAATATAGAAATTTACAAATACCACCAAAACTAATACCCTTCTGTTATTATGCAGAATTCTATGTTTTCTGTGGGAAACATTAACAACCTTTAAAATAAAGTAATAAGGAATTTCAAGATAGCGTGTGGGCAACCTTCTACAACTTATAAATCACATTTAGTGATGGCATGGTTTCTTGGAGAGAGCATGTTCTAACAGGCACTCGACCTTTTATTTTGACACATATACAGTTCCTTTTTTCCAGAATGTACTCTTTCATACCCATTTGGCAATCTTGCATACAGTACAAGCCTCACGTCACATACCACCTCTTCCACGTGACCTTCCCTTACCTCCCCAGTGCACTTAGGTGCCTCTTTCTCTTGATCTAAAAGCTATTTAAATGCAGTTTCATGGACATTGATACTGTGTTGTTAGAGTACACTGCGCTTTTAGTGCCTCATATTATACATTTCTCATTTCATTTGTAAGATTTATAATTAATAATTTTCTAAAAATCACTCAATCCCAGGTCATCCAAAAACCAAGGCTTTTATAACTCATGGTGGAGCCGATGGTGTCTTCGAGGCAATCTACCATGGCATTCCCATGGTGGGCATTCCTTTGTTTGGAGATCAACTTGATAACATTGTCTACATGAAGGCCAAGGGAGCAGCTGTTAAGTTGAACTTGAAAACAATGTCCAGTGCAGATTTGCTCAATGCCTTGAAGACAGTCATTAATGACCCTTCGTGAGTATTACTGTTTCTTTACCATTACACAGTGTTTTCAGATCAATTTTCAGTGGAGGAATAAGGACTCAATTCTAATTTAGAACATGAACATCAGATTGAGTACAGATTTGCTTAATGCTAGAGGATAATCATCAATAATTCACTGGGAGTATCACTGTATCTTCTTGTGATGGATATATAGAATGATTATCAGAGGCTTAACGGTAGTGCACAGATTTTGAATTAGCCTGTCGCTCCCCCTCTTCATGGAAGAACAACACAGGACCCTGCGCTATTCTTTTGTCTGCTCGGCCCTTCCCGGGTTTGCTGCTGGTTCTTCCCGGGTTGGCTGCCGTCCTTCCACCTCCCTGGAAGGGCGGTTCCCCCTGCCACTTTCCCCATTTCCACGGGGGAGTGGCACATTGCCAGCCGGCTCTCTCGGGGGCTGCTCAGATGTTATTCAGATGTTCCCCTTAGATGTTCCTGGTGCATGTTGTCTCTCTCCTCCTTTATAGTCCTCTTCCTCCAATCCCAACTCTGCTACCCACACGCCGAGTACGCTACTCTCCTCCAATCAGGAGCAGCTCCTGCAGCTTGTCAAGTTGGTGACAGGCAGCTGTGTAGAAGCTGTTTACTCCTCTCCCAGGGCCATATTGTGGGAGAGCAGATGCATAGAATAAGTCTTAATTCGAGTAACTTAATCTGGTCCGAGTTGCTCCCCACATTAGCCGATGATTGAAATGTGGAGCATCAACGAAGAAGGTTAACAGAGGATGACAAGGAAGTATTAGGAACAGAATTGTAGCCAGGAGGCAGGAATGTTATAATTGTACAAACTTAGGATCTTCACAGTTATAATTTTCTTTCAGCATAAGCACTCTTAAAATTGTATTTCAAAATCAATTTTGTTGTGTTGGTACAGATTTAAAACCTGATATGTGGAATACATATTAATAATAAACAATGGTACTATAGTGCAACAGTATATGTGCCATTATTTCACATATATATTCATATAGTTGTGTTTTAAAAAATTATTCTGATTTGTTTTCAGTAATTCTGCATGGAAATATCAAATAATATTTTCAGTGACATTCCAGGGTTCTCAAATTTTCTATTCTTTTTTTTTTTTTTTTTGACAGGCAGAGTGGACAGTGAGATTGAGAGACAGAGAGAAAGGTCTTCCTTTTGCCGTTGGTTCACCCTCCAATGGCCGCCGCGGCCGGCGCGCGGCGGCCGGTGCACTGCGCTGATCCGATGGCAGGAGCCAGGAGCCAGGTGCTTTTCCTGGTCTTCCCTGTGGGTGCAGGGCCCAAGCACCTGGGCCATCCTCCACTGCACTCCCTGGCCACAGCAGAGGGCTGGCCTGGAAGAGGGGCAACCAGGACAGAATCTGGCGCCTCTACCGGGACTAGAACCCGGTGTGCCGGCGCCGCTAGGCAGAAGATTAGCCTAGTGAGCCGCGGCGCCGGCCTCAAATTTTCTATTCTAATGCTGCAGTGCTGTCACGGATAGATAGTAGCAACTAGGATTTTCAAGTTTACTCAGTTAAAACTTCCTGAACAAAAAGGAGATATTTCTTTTCCATATGGGGATATTCTTAGGTCTATGGCTGTGGTTATTACTGTCTTACCTGGAAGATTATAAAATAAAGATTTAATTGATTTGCACTACAGAAGATGGAATATCCTTGTTTCATAATAATTTTTGAAAGTAGAGATATTTTCTTCCAACATTATTTCATCTAACAATAAAAACTGGATCACAGATATTTGTAAAAAGGGCAAGAAAATGTCAAGAGTCAGGATTCAAAGAAAAGCAATTCGCTTTCATACTTTCATAGCTTTAATTATCACTTCATTCATTAATAATTAACTTTTTTTTGCCAGGCAGTGTTAAACAGTGAGAGAGAGAGAGAGAGAGAGAGAGACAGAGAGAAAGGTCTTCCTTCCATTGGTTCACTCCCGTAAATGGCCGCAACTGCTGGTGTTGCACTGACCACAATCCAGGAGCCGGGTGCTTCCTCCCGGTCTCCCATGCAGTTGCAGGGACCCAAATACTTGTGCCATCCTCCGCTTCCCTCCTGGGCCACAGCAGAGAGCTGGACTGGGAGAGGAGCAACCGGGACGACTACCCGGCACCCCAACCAGGACTAAAACACGATGTCCTGGTGCCACAGGCGGAGGATTATCCTAGTGAGCCACAGTGCCGGCCAATGCTTAACGTTTCAACACTATACCAACTCCTGGTTGATACCAACTACTTATCAACGTTTTAAAGACATTTCCCTAACCCATATGACAAACTAGCAGCCTATATTTAAAATTTTGAACTATTTTGAACATTGTATGTCAGGTCCATTCACAATTGCTTACTGAATAATTCCAGCTCCACATCTCTAATAGTTTTGTTGTTGGTTTTGCTTGTTTTGCTTTCACTAGCTTCCCTTTATCCAGAGGACGTAACTAATTTCAAATTCTAGACTGGGATGTTAGAAATCCTGGATCTTTCCAAACCTCTCTCTGCATCTTCACATTTTATGTATTCAACAAATTCCAGCCTATAAGTGTAAGGTCTCTATAATGCCTTCTGAAGAAATAATTTTCTTCTACATTTTCTTGACACTCATCTTTCGCATCTACATGAAAAGTATAGACCCACAATTCCTAGTTCACTCTATAAGATGATGTCCATTAATTTTCCTTCAGCTATAAGGAGAACGCCATGACGTTATCAAGAATTCACCACGATCAGCCCATGAAGCCGCTGGACCGAGCAGTCTTCTGGATCGAGTACGTCATGCGCCACAAAGGAGCCAAACATCTCCGGGTTGCAGCCCATGACCTCACCTGGTACCAGTACCACTCTCTGGATGTGATTGGGTTCCTGCTGGCATGTGTGGCAATCACTACTTACCTTATCGTGAAATGTTGCCTTCTTGTTTATCGAAATGTTCTTGGGGCAGGAAAGAAGAAAAAGAGGGATTAGAGCTTGTTCATGTCTAAGGCTATTAATTTACCAGAGTTGAAATCATTCCTTTGATATCAAAGACTATGTATCATTGTGTGGAAGATGGTCCTTCTCATTTGGTCAGACCTGTGTCTTCCTGATTTTTCCAGATGTTTTATTCTTGATTAAACGTTTAGAAACACACAACTCAAATTGCACAGATCCTCAAGTAATACTACTTTAATCACAGCACTGAAAAATGAGACTCACTGGCACTTTAACCTGGTGGTGGTTGAGGAGTGAAGCCTGAGGTGTTCATGTGTATTTCCAGAAACATCATCTATTGAATTCCATACAATCAAGTAGAACATTCGTACCCAAACCAAAGAAAACCAGAGCCAGATCCTTGTAAAGGGGGGTACACAGATTTTACCAAGATTTCCATGAATCTAAGAGAGATTCCAGGATAAACTGACCTCAACTTTAACTAACTCAAAGTGACTGTGATATTTACAAAGTTGAAAAGTGAGGGTTGAGTAGAAAGAGTGTGAACCTCAAGTAAGAAAAGAATTTTATGTAAAAGGAACATTAGAGAAGAATGAAGTAGAAAATCACTAAAAATGATTATCAAGGTGTGTTAGAAAAAGTCCATTTTCAATTTGACAGAATTGTGTTTTCTTCAGCAAAAACTAAGCCATGGATGACAGGTTCGCCTTAGGGATATAGCACGTGACCCAGGGCAGATGCAAGACTGAGCAACCTTGCTCAAGTCTTTTAGCATGGTGCTTGGGAAGCTCTTTTGTACTACATGGGGTTCACAGTTCACCTTTTTCATGAAATACAAAACATGTCATCAAGAAAAATTCTTTTTGACTTGGAGAGCCCTAACACTTACTAACTAAATCTGTGTAATCTTGTAAATTATTTGGTTAGGAAAGTGAGATATATTTTCTACACTATGCCTTGAAAATGCTTGTTACAATGTTTGCTTTATTCAATATATAAAATGCTAGAGTTCCCTCCTCCTATAGGAAGATCTTCCATTACTTTGCCCTGCCTTTTCAAATCAGAAACTTCCAACTAATTTAATAACCAGGACACTGAGGATATGGTAACCAGTAGTTTTTTTTAATGTAGTCTCCCCTCACAATACATAGAACATAACATTGTGGATGGCATGAAAAGCTAAATATCATGCACACCAATTTTGAAAACCTATTTTGAAGAAAACTGTTTAAATGGAAAAATATATCCATGTCTTGCCTTTTTTTTATTTTTGACAGGCAGAGTGGACAGTGAGAGAGAGAGAGAGAGAGAAAGGTCTTCCTTTTGCCGTTGGTTCACCCTCCAATGGCCGCCGCGGCCAGCGGGCTGTAGCTAGCGCATGGCGCTGATCCGAAGCCAGGAGCCAGATGCTTCTCCTGGTCTCCCATGCGGGCGCAGGGCCCAAGCACTTGGGCTATCCTCCACTGCAATGCCGGGCCACAGCAGAGAGCTGGCCTGGAAAAAGGGCAACCAGGACAGAATCCGGCGCCAATCCATGCCTTGCCTTTAAACATTGTTAACCAAAGCGTTTGGACACAGAAGGCAGATGGCAATGTAAACATAGAGAACAAAGAAAACAAGTGGATGACACTTTTTAGCCTGACAAGAGATATTTTTAACATTCATGTGGAACAGAAGCCTGTATAAGAATTGCAAGCACTCTCTACACTACAAAAACATTTTTAGCAATAATTGTTAATGTAACTACTTGTAATAATTATGTCCAGAATAATAAATGGACAAGAGCTTTCTTTTTTTACATTTTTCATTAAGGTATTGTTAGAAGAGGGGAAACTTGGCCGGCGCCACAGCTCACTAGGCTAATCCTCCACCGTGCGGCACCGGCACACCGGGTTCTAGTCCCGGTAGAGGCGCCAGATTCTGTCCCAGTTGCCCTTCTTCCAGGCCAGCTCTCTGCTGTGGCCAGGGAGTGCAGTGGAGGATGGCCCAAGTGCTTGGGCCCTGCACCCCATGGGAGACCAGGAGAAGCACCTGGCTCCTGCCTTTGGATCAGCGCGGTGTGCTGGCCGCAGCGCGCCGGCCGCGGCATCCATTGGAGGGTGAACCAAGGGCAAAAGGAAGACCTTTCTCTCTGTCTCTCGATCTCACTGTCCACTCTGCCTGTCAAAAAATAAAAAAAAGAAGAGGGAAACTTATACATGTCCATTAGTATGAATAATGAAGTTCTACATACATTGCCAAAGCAAAATTCATGTCTCTTTCTATATACTCATGAAGTAACCAACACAGATTCAATAATGATTTTGTTAAAATCGAGCTTTGTTTTAAAATCGAGTCAGATACTGCACCCCATGGGAGACCAGGAAAAGCACCTGGCTCCTGGCTCCTGCCATCGGATCAGCGCGGTGCGCCGGCCGCAGCACACTGGCTGCGGCGGCCATTGGAGGGTGAACCAACGGCAAAGGAAGACCTTTCTCTCTGTCTCTCTCTCTCACTGTCCACTCTGCCTGTCAAAAAAATAAATAAATAAAAAAAATCGAGTCAGATAAATAAATATATTTGAATATATATATATATATAAATATATAGTGGTGATCCAAGCAGTTTTGTGATTTGTTTTATTTTTTGAGAAATCTTCACATGAAGCAAATTACATAGACATAATTAGTATATATGCAGACATGATACACTTGGCAGTGGATCATAAAAATTGAATTACACATTAAATCTTCAAAATCATAAAATGGTTTCTATGTTTCCTGTTTCCATATTTATTGATTACTATAAAATTCAAATGTTTTTGGCTGGCGCTGTGGCTCAATAGGCTAATCCTCCACGTTGCGGCACCAGCACACTGGGTTCTAGTCCCGGTCAGGGTGCCGAATTCTGTCCCGGTTGCCCCTCTTCCAGGCCAGCTCTCTGCTGTGGCCCAGGAGTGCAGGGGAGGATGGCCCAAGTCCTTGGGCCCTCACCCCATGGGAGACCAGGAAAAGCACCTGGCTCCTGCCTTTGGAGCAGCACTGTGCACCAGCGGCAGCGCGCTGGCCGCGGCGGCCAATGGAGGGTGAACCAACGGCAAAGGAAGACCTTTCTCTCTGTCTCTCTTTCTCTCACTGTCCTCTGCCTGTCAATAAATAAATAAATAATAATAAAAAATTCAAATTTTCTAGTATTCAAACATTTTAAATACATATAATCAAATCAAATTGATAGAATTGGAAAAACAGAACTTATACAAATTCTTCATTTTTATTATTATCTGTGTATTTCTTGCTTATATTAAATACACTGCTTACAGGTATGAACAGGCAAACTCCACAGAATCTGGAGGAATTTCAATAAATAGTGAACTTCATCTTGCAAATTATATGTTCTTAGACTATATCTGTCAGAGACTAATTGTATAATTATGAGACTTGTCATTTAATTTCATATAGAATACAATGCTTATTAAAGTATATGTAATACAAGTACATTAACTAGAAGTCTTCTTTGTATATTATTAAGAATTTTACTTAATATTATTGAGTATATTCTTTTTTTAAAACTTTTATTTAATGAATATAAATTTCCAAAATACAGCTTATGGATTACAATGGCTTCCCTCCCATAACGTCCCTCCCACCCGCAACCCTCCCCTTTCCAACTCCCTTTCCCCTTTAACATAAGTTCTTAGAAGCCAACAATAACGACAGATTTAAACAGTGGAGCCTTGGAAGAGATGTGTCTTCCTGCATCTAACACTTTTCAGTGACACTCTAGGGTCCTTGGTTGATGAAGCTCAACATTCATCCAGCTGACAGATACGAAATATTTAAAGGGTCTAAATTCAGTATCACAAAGTTATATTTGAGGCAAAGACAAAACAAGTGAAAAAGTTGGTGCAGCAAACAACAAAATCTCAAATTTCTCATTTACTAGCAGCTAAGATGTGGTAGACACCTTTGGGCACTATATCGTGCTGGGATACATATGAGTAAGAGACATAGTGTTCCCGTGGTAATAAAATTCTTCAAAGGGAGAGAATACAGAGGTTCTGAAAAGCATGAACATAGAGTTAGTTCTTTGAGTGTGAAGTCACAATGCTAGTCACTTCCCTGATGTTTACATATGCAACCAGAATTGGCATAATGACATGATGCACTTTTGGAGTCAGTAGTAAATATCTCAATCTTGGTTAGAGAATGTCTATTCTGTTGTAAACAGAATTCTATTCTGTTGTTTAACCCTTAGATTTTCCCTTTTCTATAATATATATACAGAAGAGAGAGAGGAATTTTAGAAGAAAACCTTGGCCACTTCCACGATGAAAACTGAAATATTCCATGAAAAAGCTCCAAAATAAAATAAGGATTAACTAGAGAAAACTGTTTTTAAGGACAACCATTAAAATTCTATAACCATTGTTCTATAAACACACAGCAAATAGAGAAGCATTTATTAGGGGAAATATAAGAAGCAGGTAAAGCATTTGTCATTTAACTGGGGCTTGATCCTGTTAGCTTCAGTGGTGGTCCTGTTTAGCTTCAGTCCTATTGGTCAAGGGGTCTGACTCCACCTTCCCTCCCCAATCCTTGGGCAGCATGGAACTAGGGAAAGTTCCATGTACTCAGGTGGCAGTGAGAGTAGAACAGGAAAGTAAATACATGACTTGGTACTGGAACTTAGTATAGCCCTGCCAGCGTAAAATAAAACACTGAGAAAAAAAAGTGCAACCATTGTCTCCAGCTCAGTGACTCTGAATGGACCGAAATTAGAACTGGGCGGTAAACCTCACCCCTAGTGGGTGGGATTGACTTATATTCCGGATATGGCCATATCACCTGTGGCTGGCTGCAGGTGCCTTAAGCTGCAGATAGACTAAAGCAACAGGGAGATTATATCACATGGGCCACTTATTGTCTTACCTCTGTGCTGCCCTGGTCTCTGGGCACTGTAGGGTTTGGATCTGATTCCATTTTGTGCCAACCACAGTGATCATGAGATTAATCATTGTATCCTTTCTTCAACATCAGACAGCACAAGAAATAGTCACTGTCAAGTTAGAGGAAATTAAGGAAGGTGGGTACAAGTCACTGCTTAGGATCCAAGAGCTGAATCCTCCACAGTGAGGCCTAGTGCAAGGAGTATCCCATGGTTCCTGCCTGCAGGCCAATGACTGTGGGTGGGGCATTCAGAACTTCCTGGCTCAAGGGTAGACTCAGACCAAGCAGGGATGGACTACTTTCTTTAAGCAGCGTCCCTACCTTCATCCCAACCTCCCATTCATCCTCCTTTGTTCCAAACTTGACCTCTACAGTGGAACAGTGAGAGCACACCCACCCACTCTGGAAGCCAACCTGGATTTACAGCGCCATCTCACACTGAACTCGCTGCAGTAAACACAAGCTCAGAGAACAGAAAAGCTTGTCCAAGTTCTAAAGACTAAAACAATCCGATTCCTTCCATGTGTTGAAGCTGACTACACCAACAAGCATCAAGAACTTTAAATGGACACAAGAGCCAGGCCAAGATGGAAACCACAAGGCAGAAGCACCAAAGAATAGGAGCAAATGGTGAGGTGAGCAGGGCTCTGGGAAGCAGATCCTCAGCCGACAGCCCTTGGAAGTCAGCATTTCCAGGAAGAGGCAGGAGATGTACACTGGGATCTCCCTGGTTCTGGGGCTGGCTTTGGGTGGATCATATTTAAAGATTGATTTATTTCTTTGAAAGGCAGTGTTAGCTGGTGCCGTGGCTCAAAATGCTAATCCTCTAACTGCGGCACCAGCACACCAGGTTCTAGTCCCGTGGGGGCACCGGATACTGTCCCGCTTGTCCCTCTTCCAATCCAGCTCTCTGCTGTGGCCAGGGAGTGCAGTGGAGTATGGCCCAAGTCCTTCCCTTCCAATGCTCCGACCCTTCCGCCCCCTCCCTCTCACATTCCAACTTTTAATTTTTACAAAGATCTATTTTCAGTATACTTCGTGATCATCTAGTTATCACTACCTTAAGTAAAATAGTTCAACAAATAGTATGAAGTGAGGGAAAAAACCACTCTTTCTTAGTGTGAAAGATAAGGGCTATAAAAAATCATTGAATATGAAAATATCTGTTTCAATCCAATACATTACATTTCAGTTACTCTATCAATTAACTCAGATCATTGAATTTGTAAATTGCTTTCAGTAGTATGGACATTTTGTTTATGTTAATTCTTCCAATTCATAAACCTGGAAGATTTTTCCATTTTTTGTGCCTTAAATTTCTTTCTTTAATGTTTTGAAATTGTCACTGCAGAGATCTTTTACTTCCTTTGTCCAATTTATTCCAAATTGTTTAAAACTTTTTTATAACTATTGTGAATGGAACTGATCTTACAAGTTCTTCTCAGCTAAGGCATTATCTATGTAATAAAAGCTATTGGTTTTGTATATTGATTTTATTGCCTGCAACTCTACCAAATTCTCGTGTGAGTTCCAACAGACTTAGCAGAGTCTTTTAGATCCCCTATATTTAGGATCACGTCCTCTGCAAACGGGGATATTTTGACTTCCTCCTTTCCAATTTGTATCTCATTTATTTCTTTTCTTGCCTAACTGCTCTGCCTAAAACTTTCAGAACAATATTGAATATCAATGGTGAAAGTTGGCATCTTTGTCTATTTCCAGATCTTAGTGGAAATGCTTGTAGCTTTTCATAATTCAATATGATGCTGGCTGTGAGGTTGTCATGTATTGTCTTGATTGTGTTAAGGATTGTTCCTTCTATATCCAATTTGCTTAAGGTTTTTATCATGAAAAGGTGTTGCATTTTTTCAGAAGCTTCATCTGAATCTATTGATTTAACCATACAGTTTAAATTCTTCAGTTTGTTAATGTGATGTATCCATTTATTAGTTGGTATGTGTTAAATCATCCCTGCATGGCAGACATGAATCCCACTTGGTATGAGATTTAGCTAGGATAATGTTGAGGTTTTTTGCATGTATATTGATCAAGGTCACTGGTTTATAATTGTTTTTATTTGTTGCATTTTCCTATTTGGGAATTTGGTGATACTGGATTCATAAAACAAGTTTGGGAAGATTCCCTCTCTGTCAAACATTTTGACTACCTTGAAAAGAATTGGAGTTATTTCCTCATTAAAAGATTTTTTAGAATTCAGCAGTGAAGTCATCTGCTCCTGGGCTTATCTTTGCTGGGAGGGTCCTCATTACAGGTTTAATCTCAATCTTAATTATTGTTCTACTTGGTTTTCTATATTTTCATGACTCTGTTGTGTACATTGTATGTCTCCAGAAATCTATGCATTTTTTCTGAGTATTCCAAATTGTTAGCAAATAGCTGTTATTGGTAATTTGTGATTAATCTTTATATTTCTGTAATATCCATTTTAACATGTCAGTTTTTATCTCTGATTTTATTAATTTGGGTCTTCCCTCCTTTTTTTGGTTAGTTGGACCAATGGTCTACCAATTTTATTTATTTTGGTTTTAGGAAACCATTTCTTAATTTCACTGATATTTTGTATTTTTCATTTTAATGGTATATAAAATATATTCTATATTTCTTTTTTTTAAACTTTTATTTAACAAATATAAATTTCCAAAGTACAGCTTTTGGATTACATTGGTCACCCCCCCATAAATTCCCTCCCAACCGCATCCCTGCCATCTCCCGCTCCCTCTCCCATTCCATTCACATCAAGATTCATTTTCAATTCTCTTTATATATAGAAGATCAATTTAGTATATATTAAGTATAGAGTTCAACAGTTTGCACCCACATGGAAACACAAAGTGTAAAATACTGTTTGAGTACTAGTTATAGCATTAATTCACATTGGAAAACACATGAAGGACAGAGATCCCACGTGGAGCATTAAGAGCACAGTGATTCCTGTTGTTCGCTTAACAATTTAACATTCTTGTTTATGGTATCAGTAATCTTCCTAGGCTCTTGTCATGAGTTGCCAAGGCTATGGAAGCCTTTTTTTTTTAACTATTATTTAATGAATATAAATTTCCAAAGTACAGCTTATGGATTACAATGGCTTCCCCCCCATAACGTCCCTCCAACCCGCAACCCTCCCCTTACCCACTCCCTCTCCCCTTCCATTCACATCAAGATTCATTTTCTATTCTCTATATATACAGAAGATCAGTTTAGCATACATTAAGTAAAGATTTCAACAGTACCATGTTTCTAGTACCATTGGTTGAACTCTGTAATTAACACACAATTGTTCTTAGGTGTTTAAATTTTAACTGAAAAGTGATGCCTGTTAGGAATTTGGAAAACATTATGTTGAGTGAAATAAGCCAATCCCAAAGGGACAAATGCCACTTGTTCTCCTTGATCGGTGACAACTAACTGAGCACCAAAAAGGAAACCTGTTAAAGTGAAATGAACACTATGAGAAACGGTGACTTGATCAGCCCTCACCCTGACTGTTGATGAGCAGCTTAACATGATATCCCTCTTAGTATTTTTTTTGTTTGTTCTACTTAATAGTTTGGTGGAATACTGTAACCAATACACAATTCTTCTTAAGTGCTGAAACTTAACTGAAAAGTGTTCGCTGTTAAATATAAGAGTGGGAATAAGAGAGGGAAGAGAAGTGCAATTCGGGACATGCCCAAACTGACTTGCCACAAAGGGTGGAGTTAGAAACATACCAGGGAATTCCAATTCAATCCCATCAAGGTGGCATGCACCAATGCCATCTCACTAGTCCCAGTAATCAATTTCTGTTCACAATTGATCGTAATGATAGGACTAAGAACCAAAGGGATCACATAAACAAGACTAGTGTGTGCAAATACTAGCTGATAGAATAAAAAAGGGAGAGAATGGTCCAACATGGGAAGTGAGATACACAGCAGACCCATAGAATGGCAAATATCCTAACAGCACTCTGGCGTCAGAATCAGCCCTTAAGGCATGCAGATCTGGCTGAAATGCCCATGAGAGTATTTCAGGCATGGAAAGCCAAGACACTCTGGGAAAACAAAAAACAAACAAACAAACAAACAAAAAACCTAAATGAAAGATCTCCATGAGTGAGATCCCACTGGAAAGAACGGGTCATCAAAGAAGGAGGTACCTTTCTCTGAAGGGAGGAGAGAACTTCCACTTTGACCATGGCCTTATCTAAATATGATCAGAGTCAGTGAACTCAGGGGGCTTCCATAGCCTTGGCAGCTCATGACAAGAGCCTATGGTGATTACTGATGCCATAAACAAGAGAGTCAATTTGTTAAGTCAACAACAGGAGTCACACTGTGCACTTACTCCTCATGTAGGATCTTTGTCCTTAGTGTGCTGTACATTGAGATTTAATGATATAACTAGTACTCAAACGGTATTTTTCACTTTATGTTTTTTTGTGGGAGAAAACTGTTGAAATATATTCTATATTTCTATATATTAAATATATATTATACTTAATTCATTATTTCCTCTTTTTAATGTTGGTTTTTGTTCTTGTTTTTCTAGGTTCTTCAGATGCATTATTAAATCACTTACTTAATGCGTCTCCAATTTACTGATAAAGGGACTGATTGCTATCAGAAGCTTTTGTGTATCCCATAGGTTTCGATATGGTCATAATCATTCATTTCTAGGAATTTTTTGGTTGTTTTTTGATTTCTTCTATAACCACTGTTTATTCAGGAGCATATTGTTATTCTCGATGTGTTTCCATATTTTCTGGCAGTTTATAAGTTTTTAACTTCCAGCTTCATGCCACTGTGGTTAGAAAAGGTATATGGAGGGCGGCGCCATGGCTCAATAGACTAATCCTCCGCCTTGCAGCACCGGCACACCAGGTTCTAGTCCTGGTCGGGGCGCTGGATTCTGTCCCCGTTGCCCCTCTTCCAGGCCAGCTCTCTGCTGTGGCCGGGGAGTGTAGTGGAGGATGGCCCAAGTGTCCGTTTCTTTTTTTTTTTAACTTTTATTTAATGAATATAAAATTCCAAAGTACAGCTTATGGATTACAATGGCATTTTCACCCCCATAATGTCCCTCCCACCTGCAACCCTTCCCTTTCCCACTCCCTCTCCCCCTTCATTCACATCAAGATTCATTTTCGATTCTCTATATATACAGAAGATCAGTTTAGCATACATTAAGTAAAGATTTCAACAGTATGCTCCCACACAGAAACATAAAGTGAAAAATACTGTTTGAGTACTACGTATAGCATTAAATCTCAATGTGCGGCACACTAAGGACAAAGATCCTACATGAGGAGTAAGTGCAAGATCACTGGGACTAGTTAGATGGCATTGGTACATGCCACCTTGATGGGATTGAATTGGAATCCCCTGGTATCTTTCTAACTCTACCGTTTGAGGTAAGTCAGCTTGAGCATGTCCCGAATTGCACGTCTCTTCCCTCTCTTATTCCCACTCTTATATTTCACAGTGATCACTTTTCAGTTAAGTTTCAGCACTTAAGAAGAATTGTGTATTGATTACAGTATTCAACCAAAAGTAATAGGTAGAACAAAAAAAATACTAAGAGGGATAACATATTAAGTTGCTCATCAACAGTCAGGGTGAGGGCTGATCAAGTCACCATTTCTCATAGTGTTCATTTCACTTTAACAGGTTTCCTTTTTGGTGCTCAGTTAGCTGTCACCTATCAAGGAGAACAAGTGGTATTTGTCCCTTTGGGATTGGCTTATTTCACTCGGCATAATGTTTTCCAAATTCCTAACAGAGATCACTTTTCAGTTAAAATTTAAACACCTAAGAATAATTGTGTTTTAATTACAGAGTTCAACCAATGTTACTAGAACAAAAAAAATACTAAAATGGATAAAGTATTACATTGTACATCAACAGTCAGGACAAGAGCTGATCAAGTCACTGTTTCTCATAGTGTCTATTTCACTTCAACAAGTTTCCCCTTTGGTGCTCAGTTAGTTGTCGCCGATCAGGGAGAACATATGATATTTGTCCCTTTGGGACTGGCTTATTTCACTCAGCATGATGTGTTCCAGATTCCTCCATTTTGATGCAATTCACTGGATTTCATTGATTTTTACTCTAGTATAGTATTCTTAAGAGTACATATCCCATAATTTCTTTATCCAGTCTACTGTTGATGGGCGTTTAGGTTCGTTCCAGGTCTTGCCTATTGTGCATTGAGTTGCAATAAACATTAGGGTGCAGAACACTTTTTTGTTTGCCAATTTAAATTCCTTTGGGTAAATTCCAAGGAGTGGGATGGCTGGGTCGAACGGTAGGGTTACCTTCAGGTTTCTGAGGAATCTCCAGACTGACTTCCATAGTGGCTTAGCCAGTTTGCATTCCCACCAACAGTGGGTTAGTGTCCCTTTTTCCCCACATCCTCTCCAGCATCTATTCTTGGTAGATTTCTGCATGTGAGCCATTCTAACTGGGGTGAGGTGAAACCTCATTGTGGTTTTGATTTGCATTTCCCTGATTGCTAGTGATCTTGAACATTTTTTCATGTGCCTGTTGGCCCTTTGGATTTCCTCTTTTGAAAAATGTCTATTGAGGTCCTTGGCCCATCTCTTAAGTGGGTTGTTTGTTTTGTTTTTGTGGAGTTTCTTGATCTCTTTGTAGATTCTGGTTATTAACCCTTTATCTGTTGCATAGTTTGCAAATATTTTTTCCCATTCTGTCGGTTGTCTCTTCACTTTCCTGACTGTTTCTTTTGCAGTACAGAAACTTCTCAATTTGATGCAATCCCAAATGTTAATTTTGGCTTTGACTGCCTGTGCTTCTGGGGTCTTTTCCAAGAAGTCATTGCTGGTACCTATATCTTGCAGGGTTTTTCCAATGCTCTCTAATAATTTGATGGTGTCAGGTCGTAGATTTAGGTCTTCAATCCATGTTGAGTGGATTTTTGTTTAAGGTGTAAGGTAGGGGTCTTGCTTCATGCTTCTGCACATGGAAATCCAATTTTCCCAGCACCATTTATTGAATAGACTGTCCTTCCTCCAGGAATTGCTTTTGGATTCGTGATCAAATGTAAGTTGGCTGTAGATGTTTGGGTTGATTTCTGGTGTTTCAATTCTGTTCCATTGGTCTATCCATCTGTTTCTGTACCAGTACCATGCTGTTCTGATAAGAGCTGCCCTGTAGGATGTCCTGAAATCTGGTATTGTGATGCCTCCAGCTTTGTTTTTGTTGTACAAAATTGCTTTAGCTTTTCAAGCTCTCTCGTGCCTCCATATGAATTTCAGCATCATTTTTTCTAGATCTGAGAAGAATGTCTTTGGTATCTTTATTGGCATCGCATTGAATCTATAAATTGCTTTTGGGAGAATGGACATTTTGATGATGTTGATTCTTCCAATCCATGAGCATGGAAGATTTTTCCATTTCTTGGTATCCTCTTCTATTTCTCTCTTTAAGATTTTGTAATTTTCATCGTAGAGATCCTTAACGTCCTTGGTTAAGTTTATTCCAAGGTATTTGATTGTTTTTGTAGCTATTGTGAATGGGATTGATCTTAGCAGTTCGTTCTCAGCCATGGCATTGCCTGTGTATACAAAGGCTGTTGTTTTATGTGCATTGATTTTATATCCTGCCACTTTGCCAAACTCCTCTATGAGTTCCAATAGTCTCTGAGTAGAGTTCTTTGGATCCTCTAAGTAAAGAATCATATCGTCTGCAAAGAGGGATAGCAATTTTTCTCTCTTAGTACCTGGGCTGTGTCTCTCCATTCCCTTCTAGCCTGTAAGGTTTCTGATGAGAAGTCAGCTGTGAGTCTGATTGGAGATCCTCTGAGAGTAATCTGACATTTCTCTCTTGCACATTTTAGAATTTTTTCTTTATGTTTCACTGTGGTGAGTTTGGTTACAATGTGTCATGGTGAGGATCTCTTTTGGTCATGTTTACTGGGGGTTCTATGAGCTTCCTGTACTAGGATGTCTCTGTCATTCTCCAAACCTGGGAAGTTCTCTGCAAGTATCTCACTAAAAAGGCCTTCTAATTCTTTCTCTCACTCCATGCCTTCAGGAACTCCTAGAACCCGAATGTTGGTTTTTTTAATAGTATCCTGTAGATTCCCAAAAACATTTTTTGGATTTCTAATTTCCTCTTCTTTTCTTTGGTTTGACTGTATACTTTCCTGTGCTCTGTCTTCTAAGTCTGATATTCTCTATTCTGTTTCACTGACTCTGTTTCTAAGGCTCTCTAATGTGTTTGTCATTTGTTCTATTGAGTTCTTCATTTCATTTTGTTTTCTCTTCATTATCACAATTTCCTGTTCTACTAGTTTCTCTGTTTCATTTTGATTCCTCCTTAAGATTTCATTTTCTCAAAGGAGATTTTCTATCCTGTCCTGTAAGGATTCCTGTAGCTAAAGCATTTGTTTTTGAAAACTTCTAACTGTTCTTATCATAAATTTTTTGAAATCCATATCTTGCATTTCTTCCATCTAATCATCTTCATAATCTTGGCTTGGGGTGTCTTGTTCGTTTGGGGGTGTCATAATGTGTTCCTTGTTCTTGTTTCCTTGGTTTCTGCATTTGTTGCTTGGCATTGTGGAGATATTCTTTGGATTCTTCTTCCTTCGCTGTGGTGTTTTTTTCTTGTTATATTATGAGTGTATTAAGTGGACTGTCTGCTTTTGTTGGAGCCTTAGAGGCTTGAGATGGGTGTGGCCTGCAGCTCTGTTTGGTTCCTCAGGGTTAAGTTTGTGCAAAAGTTTCCACTCCCGGGTTAGGCATGGTAAATCTCTCTCTCTCTCTTTCTTTCTTTCTTTCTTTCTTTCTTTCTTTCTTTCTTTCTTTCTTTCTTTTTTTTTTTTTTTTGATTCAGAAGGGAAGTAATTCCACACAGTTGAGCAGAATTGAAGGTAGTTAGTGTTCTCTTGGTTCCCCTTTTAAGAATTATGTTATCTGCAAATTGGGATAGTTTGCATTCCTTCTTTCCAATCTGTATCCCTTTGATTTTTTCTTGACAGTTGGCTCTGGCTAAATCTTCCAGAACTATACTGAATATATACTGAGAGCAGTCATCCTTGTTTGGTTCCACATATTAGTGGGAATGCTTCCAACTTTTCCCCATTAATAAGATGCTAGCTTTGAGTTTATCATAAATTGCCTTGATTGTCTTGATTAGCATTTCTTCTATACCCAATTTGCTTAAGGGTTTTATCATGAAAAAATGCGGTATTTTATCATTACATTCTCTGCATGTATTGAAATGATCACTTTTTTTCCTTAGTTTGTTAAGATGATGTACCAAATTTGCTAATTTGTGAATGTTAACCCATCCCTGCATATCAGGGATAAATCCCACTTGGTCGGGGTAAATGAACTTTCTGATGTGTAGTTGCATTTTGTAGAGGATTTTTACATCTGTGTTCATCAGAGGTATTGGTCTGTAGTTCTTTTTCTCTGTTGTACCTTTTTCTGGATTAGGAATTAGGATGATGCCAGCTTCATAAATAGAGTTTGGGAAGATTCTCTCCTTTTCAGTTGTTTTGAACAGCTTGAAAGAATTCGAATTTGTTCTTTAAAAGTCTGGCAGAATTCAGCAGTGAAGCCATCCGGTCCTGGGCTTTCATTTGTTAAGGGAGTCTTTATTGCTGATTCAATCTCTGTCTTGATTATTGGTTTGTTTAGGTGTTCTAGGTCTTCATGACTCAATTTTGGTAGATTGTGTGTGTGCAGGAATCTATTCATTTCTTCTTGATTTTCCAATTGCTTGGCATACAATTATTTGTAGGTGTAGTATTTTCTGACAATTCTTTCTATTTTTGTGGTATCTGTTCTTACATTTCCTTTTTCACTCTGATTTTCTTGATTTGAGTCTTCTCTTTCCCTTGATTAGCTGGGTCAATGGTGTATCAGTTGTCCTTTTTTTTTAAAAAAAAAAAAAAACAGCTCTTCATTCCACTGGTCTTTCAAATTGTTTTTTGTTTGTTTAAATTTTGCTTATTGGTTTTCTAATTTTAATTATTTTTTTTCCTACTATTTTGGGTTTTGGTTTGTTGTTTTTCTTGATCCTTAAGATGCATGGGTGGCAAATCCATTTGGTACCTTTCCAATTATTTAATGTAGGCACTAATTGCTATAAACTTCTCTCTTAACACTGATTTTACCCTATCCCACAATTTTTGATAGTTTTATTGTCACCTTCATTCACTTCCAGAAATTTTTTGAGTTCTCTTTTGTTTCTTCTATGATCCACTGTTCATTCAGGAGCACATCGCTCAGTCTCCATGTGTTTGCAAATGATCTAGAGCTTCTTGGACTGTTAACTTCCAAGGTTATTCCATTGTGTTCAGAAAAGAAGCATTTTAAGATGTAGATATTAGAATTTGCTGAGACTTGCTTTATGGTCTATAAAAAGAAAGTTCCATACACTGAGGAGAAGAATGTGGGTTCTGCAACTGTTAGGAAAAAGTTCTTTGGAGATCAGTTACATTCGTTTGTTCCATAATGTCCATTAGCTCTTTGTTTCTTAAGTATATTCTGTCTAGTTGATTTGTGCATTGATGAAAGCAGGGTAATGTAGTCCCCCATTACTATTGTGTTGGAATCTATGTTTCCTTTTACATCCATTAACATTTCTTTTAAATAGCCAAGTGCCCTGTAATTGGGTGTATATATATTTATTATAGTCACATCGTCCTGTAAAATGATCCCTTAATTATTACATTGTGCTATTGCATTAAAGTCTATTTTGTCTGATATTAAGAAGACTACACCTGCCATGTTTTGCTTTCTGCTAGCATGGAATATCTTTTTCCATCCTTTCACTTTCAGTCTGTATGTATCTTTGTTGGGAAGCTTGTTTCTTGTCGGCATCAAATAAATGGGTCTTATTTTTTGATATGTGGTATCCAATAGAGTAGGAAAAATGCAATGCATATGAGCAAAATTGACATTTTGAAATTGTTTTTTACTGTTAATAACCCAATTTCCTACTATTTAGAAACAGTGTTTATTTATCTTCTTACTGTTTGTTGAAATCTTTACTTAGTGGACAATTTACCTTATGATTATAAAGTAAACCAAAGGCATGTCATTAAAAAAATTAAAGAATAAGAAAGGAAGGTGGATGAAGAGTAAGAGCTTTGTCAGGGAGGAGCATAGGATGGGAAGTGAAGCTTGGTACTAAACCTGTCTATATGAAACAATTTTTCTCCACTCTCAAGGCTTTGGGACAGGCCTTTAAAAATGAAAATCTTGGTATTTCTGTACTTTGACCTAATAATTTCTTCACAGTGCCCATCACAGGGGAAGAACACACTGTAGTCCAATCTCTAACGGTGACTGTTTACATTTGCTCAACTTTCTAGAGCACATGGGGTGCTCATGACCTGACTGCTTTGTTGTGTTTCCAATGCTAGCATCCATTGCAGGGGTTTCTGCCTTCTAAGATTGACACTACTGCCAAAATACCATATGGTTAGAAAAAAGTGTGCCTGGGAGAGAGGCAAGATGGTGGAATAGAAGGGAGCACACTGATAGTCCGGGAAGAGACAGTTTAATAAAAGTGGAGATACTGCAGATTCAAGGAAGAGTAGGGGAGGAAACAGTACAAGAAACTCTTCCAGAACGCGTGATTCACAGTGGACCTGCGTGGAGAGCGTGGGAGCCCACAGTTCGGGACACCAGCGGCAGACTCAACACACCAGTGCTGGAACGCGAGGTGAGGCGAACCTCAATAGCCCGAGACACCAGCAGGCAAGCGGAGAGAGGAGACTAGAGGGAACGACCCCCGGGGGGGAAAAGTTCACCAGGCTAACTGGAAGAGAGAGAGAGAGAAAAAAAAGGTGACTGGTACGGACACGGGTTTCTCTGTCTCCGCTCACCTCTCAAAGGCAAGCAAGACAAAGAGCAGGCGCCATCTTGGACATACGTCATAAGCAGAGCGACCTCAGGTATGACCCGGTCCTGAGCCTAGCAGAAAAACCTGACTCTGGGTGGGGCGAATTAACAGGAGATTAGGACCTAGTAAATTTGTGGTGCTACTGAACTGAGACTGTGAAAAAAGAGACTGTGGGGGAGAGAACTCACAGAATTCACATGAGTACTCTCCAGAGATGCTACAATTCCGTAACTTTGGCAACCCAGTGGGATACTGAAGGAGAATCTGAGCCCACTCTGAGGGCAGAACAGATTTCCTGTGTGGTCCTTGGGAAAGAGCTTCCGATCTCTGGCTCCTGTGGGTATATCATTTGCCTGCTAACTACCTCCAACTTCATTCAGCTGTGCGGAATTACTTCCCTTTTGAGAGAGAGAGATCTACCACACCTCACCTGGGAGTCTCACCTCTAGCACACCAAACAGAGCTCTCAGGCCACACCCATCTCAAGCCTCTAAGGCTTCATCAATAACAGACAGTCCACTTAATCTAGAGTCATAGTATAATAAGGAAAAGCACCACAGTGAAGAAACCAAATATCTCCAATATGCCAAATAACAAACGCAAAAACTGAGATAATAAAAACAAGGAAGTCACCATGACGCCCCCAAATGAAAAAGACACCCCAATTCAAGATTATGAAGATGATGAGATAGAAGAAATGCAAGAAGCAGATCTCAAAAAATTGATAAGAACATTAAGAAGTTCTCAAAAACAAATTCTTGAACTACAGAAATCCTTAATGGACAAGGTAGAAAATCTCTCTCATGAAAATGAAATATTAAGGAGGAATCAAAATGAAATGAAACAACTAGCAGAACACGAAACTGTGATAGTGACGAGAAATCATAATGAAGTGAAGAATTCAATAGATCAAATGAAAAACACAATAGAGAGCCTTACAAACAGAATGGGTGAAGCAGAAGGGAGAATATCGGACTTAGAAGACAGAAAACAGGAAAGGATACAGTCAGACCAAAGAAAAGAAGAGGAAATTAGCAATCTAAAACATATTGTCAGGAATCTGCAGGATACTATTAAAAAAACCAACATTCGGGTTCTAGGAGTTCCTGAAGGCATGGAGAGGGAGAAAGGATTAGAAGGCCTTTTTAGTGAGATATTAGCAGAAAATTTCCCAGGTTTGGAGAAAGACAGAGAAATCCTAGTACAGGAAGCTCACAGAACCCCTAATAAACACGACCAAAAGAGATCCTCACCACGACACGTTGTAATTAAACTCTCCACAGTGAAACATAAAGAAAAGATCCGAAAATGTGCAAGAGAGAAACGTCAGATTACTCTCAGAGGATCTCCAATCAGACTCACAGCTGACTTGACTTCTCAGCAGAAACCCTACAAGCTAGGAGGGAATGGCGAGATACAGCCCAGGTACTAAGAGAGAAAAACTGCCAGCCCAGAATATTATATCCTGCAAAGCTATCATTTGTGAATGAAGGTGAAATAAAGACTTTTCATAGCAAACAAAAATTGAAAGAATTTGTCGCCACTCGTCCAGCCCTGCAAAAGATGCTTAAAGATGAGTTACACACAGAAACACAGAAACACGGTCATCAATATGAAAGAAGGTAAAGGAAGGAAACCTCACAGCAAAAGATCACAGGGAATTCAAAGCATATATTAGAACTTATCTTTGGCAAATGGCAGGGCAAAGCTGCTACTTATCAATAGTCACATTGAACGTTAATGGCCTGAATTTTCCAGTTAAAAGAAACCGATTGGCTGATTGGGTTAAGGAACAAAACCCATCTATTTGCTGCTTACAAGAAACACATCTTTCCAACAAAGATCCATACAGACTGAAAGTGAAAGGCTGGAAAAAGATATACCATGCCAACAGAAATGAAAAAAGAGCGGGCGAAGCCATCTTAATATCAGACACCATAAAGTTTACCAAAAAAACTGTTAAGAGTGACAAAGAGGGACACTATATAATGATTAAGGGATCAATACAAGAAGAAGATATAACAATTATCAATGTATATGCACCTAACTACAGGGCACCGGTTTATCTAAAAGATTTGTTAAGGGACATAAAGGGAGACTTAGACACCAATACAATAGTACTGGGGGACTTCAATACTCCAGTCTCAGAAATAGACAGATCAACAGGACAGAAGATCAACAAGGATACAGTAGATTTAAATGACACTATAGCCCAAATGGATCTAACCGATATATACAGAACTTTCAATCCTACAGCTAAAGATTTTACATTCTTCTCAGCAGTACATTGAACCTTCTCTAGGATTGACCACATACAAGGCCATAAAGTAAGTCTCAGCAAATTCAAAACAATTAGAATCATACCATGCAGCTTCTCAGACCACAGTGGAATGAAGGTGCAAATTAGCAACTCAGGAATCCCTAGAGCATACGCAAACACATGGAGATTGAACAACATGCTCCTGAATGAACAATGGGTCATAGAAGAAATTAAAAGAGAAATCAAAAATTTTCTGGAAATAGATGAGGATAACAGCACAACATACCAAAACTTATGGGACGCAGCAAAAGCAGTGTTAAGAGGAAAGTTTATATC
Source organism: Oryctolagus cuniculus (assembly GCF_051225735.1). Taxonomy (NCBI): domain Eukaryota; kingdom Metazoa; phylum Chordata; class Mammalia; order Lagomorpha; family Leporidae; genus Oryctolagus; species Oryctolagus cuniculus. The sequence goes on from NC_142874.1 coordinate 126,278,890, forward strand.
AATAGGTGCCTACATCAAGAAATTGGAAAGGCACCAAATAGATGAGCTTTCAGTTCACCTCAAGGATCTAGAAAACCTACAGCAAACCAGACCCAAATCTAGTAGGAGAAGAGAAATAATTAAAATCAGAGAAGAAATCAACAGGATTGAATCCAAAAAAAACATTACAAAAAATCAGCCAAACGAGGAGCTGGTTTTTTGAAAAACTCAACAAAATTAACAACCCAACTAACTAAAAAACAGAAGAGAAAAGACCCAAATCAATAAAATCAGAGATGAAAAAATAAACGTAACAACAGACACCACAGAAATAAAAAGAATCATCAGAAATTACTGCAAGGACCTCTATGCCAGCAAACAGGGAAACCTATCAGAAATGGATAGATTCCTGGACACACGCAACCTATCTAAATTGAACCAGGAAGACATAGAAAACCTAAACAGACCCATAACTGAGATAGAAATTGAAACAGTAATAAAGGCCCTCCCAACAAAGAAAAGCCCAGGACCAGATGGATTCACTGCTGAATTCTACCAGACATTTAAAGAAGAACTGACTCCAATTCTTCTCAAACTATTCAGAACAATCGAAAAAGAGGGAGTCCTCCCAAATTCTTTCTATGAAGCCAGCATCACCTTAATTCCTAAGCCGGAAAAAGATGCAGCACTGAAAGAGAATTACAGACCAATATCCCTGATGAACATAGATGCAAAAATCCTCAATAAAATTCTCGCCAATAGAATGCAACAACACATCAGAAAGATCATCCATCCAGACCAAGTGGGATTTATCCCTGGTATGCAGGGATGGTTTAATGTGCACAAAACAATTAATGTGATACACCACATTAACAGACTGCAGAAGAAAAACCATATGATTATCTCAATAGATGCCGAGAAAGCATTTGATAAAATACAACACCCGTTCATGATGAAAACTCTAAGCAAACTGGGTATGGAAGGAACATTCCTCAATACAATCAAAGCAATGTATGAAAAACCCACGGCCAACATCCTATTGAATGGGGAAAAGTTGGAAGCATTTCCACTGAGATCTGGTACCAGACAGGGATGCCCACTCTCACCACTGCTATTCAATATAGTTCTGGAGGTTCTAGCCAGAGCTATTAGGCAAGAAAAAGAAATTAAAGGGATACAAATTGGGAAAGAAGACCTCAAACTATCCCTCTTTGCAGATGATATGATTCTTTATTTAGGGGATCCAAAGAACTCTACTCAGAGACTATTGGAACTCATAGAAGAGTTTGGCAAAGTAGCAGGGTATAAAATCAATGCACAAAAATCAACAGCCTTTGTATACACAGACAATGCCATGGCTGAGGAAGAACTTCTAAGATCAATCCCATTCACAATAGCTACAAAAACAATCAAATACCTTGGAATAAACTTAACCAAGGACGTTAAAGATCTCTACGATGAAAATTACAAACCTTAAAGAAAGAAATAGAAGAGGATACCAAGAAATGGAAAAATCTTCCATGCTCATGGATTGGAAGAATCAATATCATCAAAATTTCCATTCTCCCAAAAGCAATTTATAGATTCAATGCGATACCAATCAAGATACCAAAGACCTTCTTCTCAGATCTGGTAAAAATGATTCTGAAATTCACATGGAGACACAGGAGACCTCGAATGGCTAAAGCAATTTTGTACAACAAAAACAAAGCTGGAGGCATCACAATACCAGATTTCAGGACATCCTACAGGGCAGTTTTAACCAAAACAGCATGATACTGGTACAGAAACAGATGGATAGACCAATGGAACAGAATTGAAACACCAGAAATCAATCCAAACATCTACAGCCAACTCATATTTGATCAAGGGTCCAAAACCAATCCCTGGAGTAAGGACAGTCTATTCAATAAATGGTGCTGGGAAAATTGGATTTCCATGTGCAGAATCATGAAGCAAGACCCCTACCTTTCCCCTTACACAAAAATCCACTCAACATGGATTGAAGACCTAAATCTACGACCTGACACCATCAAATTATTAGAGAGCATTGGAAAAACCCTGCAAGAATAGGTACCGGCAATGACTTCTTGGAAAACACACCAGAAGCACAGGCAGTTAAAGCCAAAATTAACATTTGGGATTGCATCAAATTGAGAAGTTTCTGTACTGCAAAAGAAACAGTAAGGAAAGTGAAGAGACAACCGACAGAATGGGAAAATATATTTGCAAACGATGCAACTGATAATGGGTTGATAACCAGAATCTACAAAGAAATCAAGAAACTCCACAACATCAAAACAAACAACCTACTTAAGAGATGGGCCAAGGACCTCAATAGATATTTTTCATAAGAGGAAATCCAAATGGCCAACAGTCACATGAAAAAATGTTCAAGATCACTAGCAATCAGGGAAATGCAAATCAAAACCACAATGAGGTTCCACCTCACCCCAGTTAGAATGGCTCACATGCAGAAATCTACCAACAATAGATGCTGGCGAGGATGTGGGGAAAAGGGACACTAACCCACTGTTGGTGGGAATGCAAACTGGTCAATCCACTATGGAAGTCAGTCTGGAGATTCCTCAGAAACCTGAAGATAACCCTACCGTTCGACCCAGCCATCCCCCTCCTTGGAATTTACCCAAAGGAAATGAAATTGGCAAACAAAAAAGCTGTCTTCACATTAATGTTTATTGCAGCTCAATTCACAATAGCTAAGACCTGGAACCAACCCAAATGCCCATCAACAGTAGACTGGATAAAGAAATTATGGGACATGTACTCTATAGAATACTATACAGCAGTCAAAAACAACGAAACTCGGTCATTTGCAACAGGATGGAAAATTTGGAAAACATCATGCTGAGTGAATTAAGCCAGTCCCAAAGGGACAAATATCATATGTTCTCCCTGATCATAATGATAGGACTAAGAACCAAAGGGATCACATAAACAAGAATAGTGTCTGCAAATACTAGCTGATAGAATAAAAAAAGGGAGAGAATGATCCAACATGGGAAGTGAGATAAACAGCAGACCCATTGAATGACAAGTGTCCTAACAGCACTCTGGCCTCATAATTAGACCTTAAGGCATGCGGATCCAGCTGAAATGCCCATGAGAGTACTTCAGTCATGGAAAGCCAAGACACTCTGGGAAAAAAAAAAAAAACCTAAATGAAAGATCTCCACGAGTGAGATCCCAGTGGAAAGAACGGGTCATCAAAGAAGGAGGTACCTTTCTCTGAAGGGAAGAGAGAACTTCCACTTTCACCATGGCCTTGTCTAAATATGATCAGAGTCAGTGAACTCAGGGGGCTTCCATAGCCTTGGAAGCTCATGACAAGAGCCTAGGGTGATTACTGAGGCCATAAACAAGAGAGTCAATTTGTTAAGTCAACAACAGGAGTCACTGTGCACATACTCCTCATGTAGGATCTTTGTCCTTAGTGTGCTGTACATTGAGATTTAATGTTATAACTAGTACTCAAACAGTATTTTTCACTTTATGTTTTTTTGTGGGAGCAAACTGTTGAAATCTTTACTTAATGTATGCTAAACTTATCTTCTGTATATAAAGAGAATCGAAAGTGAATCTTGATGTGAATGGAAGGGGAGAGGGAGTGGATAAGGGGAGGGTTGCAGGTTGGAGGGACGTTATGGGGGGGGGGAAGCCATTGTAATCCATATTCTGTACTTTGGAAATTTATATTCATTAAATAAAAGTTAAAAACAAAAAAAAAACCATATGGTTGACTTAAGTCTTTTCTTTCAGTTTTTAGATTTATTTTATTTATTTGAAAGACAAAGAAAGAAAGAGGAAGAGAGATTCTTCCACCTCCTGGGTCAGTCTTCAAATGGCTACAATGACCAGGGCTGGGCCAGTCCAAAGCCAGGAGCCAGGAACTTGATCTGAATCTCCCAAGTGGGTGGCAGAGGCCCAAGCACTTGGGCCCAAGACTCCCAGGAGTCAGATAGAGAAAATAACATATAAGGTATATATTGATAGAGACAGAGTTGAAGAAAAGAGGTACTTCAGTGTAAGAAGCATTGCAGACAGAAGATTAAAGGTTGGCGGTCCTTGTTAACAAGCATCTGTAAACTCAAAGTCAGCACGGGGGATTTTCTCTTAGGGCTAAAAAAAACTCAAGGGAGAAAGTTTTTAGGTGTGGGAATGTGGGATACTGGTGTCAAGAGTGCCTCTACCTGAAGAACTCACCTGCTCTGTACCTCCAGTCTAAGAGAGACAGTTATTGGATGAGGGACCATCCTCAGTTGCAAGGGAGGAATGGATTCACAATTCCCTCTTGTCCTTGTCTGAAGACTGATGGGGCCTGAGAACTAAGGAAGCTGCCAAACAAAAATAAATAAATAAATAAATAAAAAGCAAACAAAAAAAAACACCTTGGCCAAGAGCCCTTGGTGATTGCTGATGTCAAGGGTAATAGTGTTGATTTACTAATCAATACAGGAGCTACATATTATGTAATAAGTTTCCCTATTGGACTCCAATTTTCAGTATTTATTATTATGGGAGTTGGTGAAATTTGTTTTCACTCTGTTTATAGCAGAGATGGGCTCTGGGTGTGGTCACTCAGAAATTGCATCAACTGTCATGACCAGTTGCCTGCTGTTCTAAGAAACTAGTTTCAAGGATCACAGAATGGAGCCAGCGCCGTGGCTAACTTTTTTAGTCCTCCACCTGTGATGCTGGCATCCCATATAGGCACTAGGTTCTAGTCCCAGTTTCTCCTCTTCCAGTCCAGCTCTCTGCTGTGGTCCAGAAGGGCAGTGGAGGATGGTCCAAGTGCTTGGGCCTCTGCACCTGCATGGGAAACCAGGAAGAAGCACCTTGCTCCTGTCTTCTGATCAGTGCAGCACCAGCAGCAGCGACCATTTGGGGCATGAACCAACGGAAGTAAGACCTTTCTCTCTGTCTCTCTCTCACTGTCTGTAACTTTACAGTCTAATAAAAAAAAAGGATCACATGTTGACCTGCATGCATAAGAGCAGGAACTGCTACAGCATATTTCAGGAAACAAACCACCAGCTGATATTAAGCCAGTCACTTAAAGTTTAAACTCAACACCAGATACAAGGAGTTCGAGACTGAATGACATTAGTGATTAACAGGAGGATGTCATAATAAAAATCATCTGGAATAACTCTCAAAGTACACGATGTCCTCAATCCAGCTGCTCTTCTGCCATCTGAAGGTAATGAAAACAAAGCTCATTCTAATGCAGAGAACACATAGAAGGTCTATTCTAGCAAGGCTGATCTACAAGATGAAACTCCGGAAAAAACTAGATGTGGAATGATTCACTGATGGCAGTATTTTCATGGAGAAAAGAATCAAAAGGTAGGACCGGCATCGTAGCATAATGGGCTAAAACTCTGCCTGGAACACCGGAATCCCAAATGGGCTCCAGCTGCTCCTCCTCTGATCCAACTCTCTGCTATGGCCTGTAAAAGCAGCAGTGGATGGTTCAACTGCTTGGGCCCTACACCCACATGGGAGACCCAGAAAAAACTCAAGGCTCCTGGATTCCAATCAGCTCAGCTCCAGCCAGCCATCTGGGGTGAACCATTGGACGGAAGACCTTTCTCTCTGTCACTGCCTGTCTCTGTAACTCTACCACTCAAAGAAATAGATAAAATATGTTTACCTTTCTTCTTTTTCTGCATATAGCTGAGAGAGAGAGAGAGAATATTATTCACCACTTGGTAAAAACAGTATCCTATTATGTATAAAATTAATCAACGAGGATAATTTAAAACTATTTAGTGACTCAGAATAACAATTAGTAAAATAGCCATACTAATCTAACAGAGCAGGGTTAAGATACTATATTATACTCTTAATCATTGAATAGCCTTCAGAATGCCTCAACTGATCAGGAATCCAACATAGAACCACTTGATACCCATTTTTAAACAATCTATATAATTTCTTACATATCTGTGAATGAACTTATTTCAAAAAACATTAAAGATTCCAATACTTGTAAAAACCTAAATACATGCAAAGTTTATAAACACAAAAAGTTGGCAAGAAAACCTTGACATAGCCACATTTTAAATAATTTTTACTTAAATAAGTGAAAAAAATTTGATGTATTTCATATATGTAGATTTAAAAAGCATAGTGATATTTCCCACATTCCCATTCATGCTCCCACCTTCCCTCTTCCTTTCTTTTAATTTTTATAAGGACATGCTTTTAATTTTTTTTAAAAAATATTTATTCTGGCCGGTGCCATGGCTCACTAGGCTAACCCTCCGCCTGCGGTGCTGGCACCCTGGGTTCTAGTCCCAGTTGGGGCACCAGATTCTGTCCCGGTTGCTCCTCTTCCAGTCCAGCTCTTTGCTGTGGCCTGGGAAAGCAGTGGAGGATGGCCCAAGTCCTTGGGCCCTACACCCGCATGGGAGACCACGAGGAAGCACCTGGCTCCTGGCTTCAGATTGGTGAAGGACGCCGGCCATAGTGGCCATTTGGGAGGTGAACCAATGGAAGGAAGACCTTACTCTCTGTCTGTCTCTCTCTCTCTCTCTCTCTCTCTCTCTCTCTCTTTGTCTAACTCTGCCTGTCAAAAAATCTATTTATTTTGTTTGAAAATCAGAGTTACACAGAGAGAGAATGTGAAGCAGAGAGAGAGGGAGAGAGGTCTTCCATCCACTGGTTCACTCCCCAGTTGGCTGTAATGACCAGAGCTACACTGATCTGAAGCCAGGAGCCAGGAGCTTCTTCCTAGTTTCCCACACCGGTGCAGGGGCCCAAGCACTTGAGCCATCTTGTACAGAATTCCAAGGTCATAGCAGAGCTGGATCAGAAATGGAGCAGCCGGGTATTTAACTGGCACCCATTTGGAGTGCCAGCAATGCAGGCGGCAGCTTAACTCACTACACCACAGAGCCAGCCCCGAAATGCTTTTAATATTTATAATCAAAGCTTAACTCCCCACTATGTAAAGAATTCAACAAATAGTAAGAAGAAAAAGAAAATATCATATAGCAGTGTGAAAATCTCCATAGATGAGCTTTCAGGGGAGGCAGGAATAACTAGGGAAAAGTATTTAATAGCACAATCAACTAATAGCTCTCAAATTTGGACATAGAGCATATAACATTGAGAGAGAGAGAGAGAGAGAGAGAGACAGAGAGAGAGAGAGAGAGAATCAAAGACTTGGTAAAAACAGTGAGAGCCTGTGGCTTTTAACCCTTGACCTGTCCCTTCTCCCCAATTTCTAGCCAAGTGTACAGTAATTTCACTGCAGGTAGATGCTGACTGGATCACCAGTGTCCTCTGCTCAACAGCTTTCAGTTTATAATTATGACATAAGTTGTACTTCCCATTAGCCAGATTGAGGACAACAGTACTTGTGGCTTTCTTATAAACAGAGGTCTCCTATGTGTCAGGGTTAATTCCAGTAACTAAGAAGGGTCTCTACTTGTATTCCTTTTTTTCATTTTCAATTATCTTTACATACAGAAGATCAATTCAGTACATACAAAGTAAATATTTCAAAAGTTTGCACCCACACAGAAAGTACTGTTTGAGTACTAGTTATACCATTAATTCACATTGTACAACACATTAAGGACAGATATCCTGCATGGGGAATAAGTGCACAGTGACTCCTATTGTTCATTTAACAATTGACACTCTTGGTTATGGCGTCAGTAATCACCCTAGGCTCTTGTCATGAGTTCCCAAGGCTATAGAAGCCTCTTGAGTTCGCCAACTCCAATCTAATTTAGACAAGGTCATAGTGAAAGTGGAAGTTCTCTCCTCCCTTCAGAGAAAGGTACCTCCTTCTTTGATGACCTGTTCTTTCCACTGGGATCTCACTCGCAGAGATCTTTCATTTAGATCATTTTTTCTGTTTTTTTGCCAGAGTGTCTTGGCTTTCCATTCCTGAAATACTCTCATGGGCTTATCAGCCAGATCTGAATAACTTAAGGGCTGATTCTGAGATCAGAGTGTTCTTTATGACATCTGCCATTCTATGAGTCTGCTGTGTGTCTGCTTCCCATGTTGTATTGTTCTCTCCTTTTTAATTCTCTCAGTATTAGCAGGCACTACTCTTATTTATGTCATCTCTTTGACTCTTAATCCTATAATTATGATCAGTTATGAACTGAAACTGATCACTTTGACTAGTTGTATTCTTAACATAGATGTTCTATTCAAGCACTGCATTCTGAGAATCCAACTCTCAAATAATCATTGCACAGCTCACTCAAACATTGGAGCTTCTATGATAAGAGAAGCAACCTAAGAAAAGAGGTTTCAGGGGGCCCTTACCGTGGCACAGTAGGCTAATCTTCCACCTGCAGCGCCGCCATCCCATATGGGCGCTGGTTCTAGTCCCAGCTGCTCCTCTTCCAATCCACCTCTCTGCTGTGGTCTGGGAAAGCAGTAGAAGACGAAGACCCAAGGGCTTGGGCCCCTGCACCCTCATGGGAGACTGGGAGAAACACTTGGCCCCAGGCTTCAGATCGGCTCAGTTCTGGCCATTGCAGCCGTTTGGGGAGTGAACCAATGGAAGGAAGACCTCTCTGTCTCTCCCTTTCACTGTCTGTAACTCTAGCTCTCAAATAAATAAACAAAAATCTTTAAATAAAAAAGAAAGAAAAGAGGTTGCAGACTTACTCATCAGGCAGGGAGGTCACTGACAGAGACGTGCGTCAATGTTTCCACCTCAAATGCTGTAGTATTTCACTAACATGAAATTCCAGAAACAGCAAATTTCAAGAAACAGAAAGTAGATGAGTACTTGTTATGACTGTAGGAATCAGACTTTGGAAGGGGAAGCACAAAGGATAAAGGGTATTGGGTTTCTTTTTTGGAGTTATGAAAAGCCCAAAAATTGATTAGTGATTGTGGTTACATATTTATATGAGAATATCATGAAACACAGAATTATACACATTACTTTAGCAAAATGGATGCATGTGTATTATCAGAGATTCTACCCTAAAAAAATGCCCTGAACCAGGCTAAGAAACATCATGTTCTGTGTCACAGAGACTGCAGATGCAAATCACCTCTCACTTGCTGCTGCTAGGGTCACTGCTCTAAAATCTCTTACATAACCCAACAGCCTTACGCAAGCAGGTCAGAGAATATGAGAGAGGTGGCAAAACTTAATCATAAAAGAGATTCCAGGGGTCACCAGTGAAGCACAACTGATAAGCTACTGTCCGCAACACTGGCACCAGTTCAAGCGACAGAAGTTCAAGTCCTATCTGATCCATTTGTGATCGAACTCCCAATAATGTCCCTGGGAAGGCAAAGAAAGATTGCATGAGTATTTTAGGGTCTTGCCACTCAAATAGGAAACCCAAAGAGGGCCACAGTCTCACAGCTTCAGCTTGGACTTAGTCCCTACAGTTGTGAACATTAAAGGAGTAAACTAGTGGATGGAAGGTGTCTTTCTCTATCTTTCCCTCTCTCTGTAAGTCCTTAAAAATGGGGGGAGACTCTAAACACACTGATATACACAGAGGTCATCTACCTTAACTTTCTCCAAATGCCATCTCAGTGCAGAGATCAGATTGAGATATGTTTACTATCACTGATTCAGGTTATATTTTAACTACGTGATGAATTTCTTCATGGATTCAAGCTTGACTAGCTAAAACAGGAACAGCAATGGGAGAGGAAGCACTGCACTTCACCAGGATGCCTGTGAAATGCATTTCAGTTCTGCTGCTGCTGCTACAGCTGAGCTGCTGCTTCAGCTCTGGGAGTTGTGGGAAGGTGCTGGTGTGGCCTATGGAATTCAGTCACTGGATGAATATGAAGACAATCCTGGATGCACTTGTCCAGCAAGGCCATGAAGTCACTGTCCTGAGATCTTCAGCTTCTGTTGTAATTGGTTCCAACAATGAATCGGGAATTAAATTTGAAACTTTCCATACATCCTACAGGAAAGATGAAATCGAGAATTTTTTCATGCATTGGTTCTATAAAATGATATATAATGTGTCAATAGAGAGTAACTGGGAAACATTTTCATTAACGAAAATGTTTGTTTTAAAATATTCTGACATTTGTGAAGACATCTGTAAAGAAGTCATTTTGAACAAGAAACTCATGACAAAGCTGCAGGAATCAAGATTTGATGTTGTTCTTGCAGATCCTGTTAGTCCTGGTGGTGAGCTGCTGGCTGAGCTACTTAAAATACCCCTCGTGTACAGTCTTCGTGGCTTTGTTGGCTACATGTTGCAAAAGCATGGTGGAGGACTCTTACTGCCTCCTTCCTATGTACCTGTTATGATGTCTGGTCTAGGCAGTCAAATGACATTCATGGAGAGGGTGCAAAATCTGCTATGCGTGCTTTACTTTGACTTTTGGTTCCCAAAATTTAATGAGAAGCGATGGGATCAATTTTACAGTGAAGTACTGGGTAAGTCATCTTTTTAATTGATCCTAACTTTTGTGATTTTGAATGTGAGCTTGTATGAATGCAAAATCAAAGGAATTCATCTTTTATAGGTAAAATAATGAAATAAAAATATAAAAAGATTTGTCATTCTCACAAATGTAATGCAATAGTGTTTACATCACAGGGTCAGTTTAAGCCAATGGACCATCACTAGATTAGGGTGTTCCAGGGCGGCATACAACCACAAATAGAAATACGGAGGATTTCACCAAGCTTTTCCATGCCTATTTTACTCTACATTTTCCATGTTTGATTCTATAGTGCTCTATTTTAATGGTTACTTATGATTATGAGCCTATTGAGGTGAGATTCTATGTTTATTATTCCCTGGTATTGTCACACACATACACACACACACACACACACACATATAATGTGAACCAAGCATAAATTTTAAATGTAAATTATACGATGCCTATATAACATATTTGGTTTCACACTGTGTGCTTTATACATCATTCACTGCATAATTCCAACGCCTTTCAGAATTTGACATAATGTACTTCACATCACATTTCCCTCACTACTCTCCCTCTTCTTTCTTTTTCTCACATTCAGGAAGACCTGTTACGTTCTTGGAGCTAATGGGGAAAGCTGACATGTGGCTCATTCGAAGCTACTGGGACTTGGAGTTTCCTCGGCCACTTTTACCAAACTTTGATTTCATCGGAGGGCTCCACTGCAAACCTGCCAAACCTCTGCCTCAGGTAAGTAAGTTCCTGTGTGCTATATTTGGTTCGCTTCGTATTTTACGTGGAAATGACTCTGCATTCTTCATTTACAACATTTGTTTCAAATGGAGAGTTATAGGAAGTGGTGTGAAAATCCTTCCAGGGGGAAATTCACATGAGAGGACTTAAAAGTTCATGGAAATTTGAATAAGAAGCCAATGTACACTTTCCATGGACAATTTAAAATGTGCTTGTATTTCAACACCATCACAAGTATCCAGAGTTCACCTTCATTACAGAGTAAAATGCAATATCTGGGAGACTTTGAGACAAGACTCTGTTAAATTAAGGTCTTCATTATTCAACACATAAGAAAATACAAGTCACTTTTTTGATGTATAATCAAGAAGTGACTAGATATAACATAAGCATGTGTTGGACATATACAGAAGCAAGGTAGACACAGTGCCTGCTCTCCTCCATCTCCTTTAGATCCTTTTAGGATACACTATGGGCAAATGATTAAACTTCAGTGGAAATGTTTATAATGGAAAGAAGGAAAATGCTGGGAGAATATCTAGTAAGGATCATAAGAGATGTCCAGGAGCCACTGATAAAGGTGAAATATGAAGTATGTGCAGGAATAGGTGTAGAGAAGAGGGAAAAAGAAATATACAAAAAAGGGCATTTTTTTAAAGATTTATTGATTTCAAAGTCAAAATTACAAAGAGAGGGGCAGAAACACACACACACATACAGAGTGAGATGCAGCGATCTTTAATCCACTGGTTCATATTGCTATTTGTTGTTGTTGTTGACAAGTAGTGATGTTTCCCATCTCTATCTGTGCAGTTCTTGAAAAAAATTTTTTTTTAAACTTTTATTTAATGAATATAAATTTCCAAAGTACAGAATATGGATTACAATGGCTTCCCCCCCCCATAACGTCCCTCCCACCTGCAACCCTCCCCTTTCCCACTCCCTCTCCCCTTCCATTCACATCAAGATTCACTTTCGTTTCTCTTTATATACAGAAGATCAGTTTAGCATACATTAAGTAAAGATTTCAACAGTTTGCTCCCACACAGAAACATAAAGTGAAAAATACTGTTTGAGTACTAGTTATAGCATTAGATCTCAATGTACAGCACACTAAGGACAAAGATCCTACATGAGGAGTATGTGCACAGTGACTCCTGTTGTTGACTTAACAAATCGACACTCTTGTTTATGGCATCAGTAATCACCCGAAGCTCTTGTTATGAGCTGCCAGGGCTATGGAAGCCCCCTGAGTTCACTGACTCTGATAATTTTTAGACAAGGCCATGGTCAAAGTGGAAGTTCTTTCCTCCCTTCAGAGAAAGGTACCTCCTTCTTTGATGACCCATTCTTTCCACTGGGATCTCACTCACAGAGATCTTTCATTTAGGTTTTTCTTTTTTTCCAGAGTGTCTTGGCTTTCCATGCCTGAAATACTCTCATGGGCTTTTCAGCCGGATCTGCTTGCCTTAAGGGCTGATTATGAGGCCAGAGTGCTGTTAGGATATTTGCCATTCTATGGGTCTGCTGTGTATCTCACTTCCCATGTTGGATCATTCTCTCCCTTTTTGATTCTATCAGCTAGTATTTGCAGACACTATTCTTGTTTATGTGATCCCTTTGGTTCTTAGTCCTATCATTATGATCAATTGTGAACAGAAATTGATCACTGGGACTAGTGAGATGGCATTGGTGCATGCCACCTTGATGGGATTGAATTGGAATCCCTTGGTATGTTTCTAACTCTACTGTTTGAGGTAAGTCAGCTTGAGCATGTCCCGAATTGCACATCTCTTCCCTCTCTTATTCCCACTCTTATATTTTGAAAGGTTTAAAATTGTACAAGACTTTCTTCAAAAAAATAATTGATGTGAGTCTAGTAAATGCATGGATTATTCACAAAGTTGTGAAAAAGACAGGAAAGATTTCTTAAATGTGTTAGATTTAAAAAGAAAAAACTGCTTAACATACCTAAAATTATTTAAATCAGGACATTTCAAGAGGAAGAAAGTATAAATTGCTTGGACCCATTACTGTTTAAGATGATTTGACATAAGAACTCATATTATTCAAAATTAGTAAGACCAATGACACTGTCCAAACAAGCTGTGTCACATGAATCCAACAACATATTGCCATAAATGTGATGGAATGCTTTCTTAAAGTATTTTGCATCTTTGCACTGAAAATAATTGTACTTATAATGAAAATTATTTATTTGCTATTATGCAATACATGAAAAGTTTCATATTTGTCCAATGTCCTATTTATAAAGTGAACTACATATGAGACATTGTTGTATTGTCTTTTCACAATTATTTTTATTCTTAATAATAATAAAAGATATAACTCTTAATTATGCTTTACAACATTTTTAATGCACCAGTGTCAATTCTGTTCAAATAATTGCAGAATTCAGGTTCTCAAACTTCATGGATTTAGTTGCATAAACAATATTGGAAACCAAGTACAGAATTGTGAAACTTAATTACATATTCTGTTAAAACATCTGTTTCCCCTACCAACTTGCTTTTTATTAATTATCATAAACTCATATAATCTCTGTCCTTTTGTGAGACAGAAGAGAGAAATTTAACAAATAACATAGAATAACTTAAAAGTATACACTTTGGTTTTATAAGACATAAAAGGAACTAGTAAGTGCCAGATCAGTATCTGTAGCATTTATTTATAAGAATACATTTTTAGTAACCTAAACTGAATATTAAGGAATGATTAAAATTTATATATATATGCAACACATACTTATCACACCATTATAAATTGTTCTACCAAAGAACTTTTAATAACACTAAATCAGCTAAAATAGAAGGGTTAGTTGCAAACAGAAGAACAAAGAAAATAAAAATATCACATATTTTCTGTAAAATGCAAGATGAATATAAATTAGGATTTCAGTGCTCTAAATACATATCACATAATGTCCATAGGGCACGAAGTTTTAGTTTGGGAAGAGAAAGGGTTTTGAGACCCTGATAACCAACAATGCTGCTCTTTATGACAGACCCAATTTTCTCTTCACAGGAGATGGAAGACTTTGTGCAGAGCTCTGGAGAAGAGGGAGTGGTGGTGTTTTCCCTGGGGTCCATGATCAGTAACCTGACTGAAGAAAGGGCCAATGTGATTGCATCAGCTCTTGCCCAGCTGCCACAAAAGGTCAGAAATGTGCCCTAAGGGCAGGCAACCGCTGAATGAGCCTGCTAAACTCTGCAAAGTGTCTCATTACACATATTCCTATGTGAAGTGGAGATACTTATGATATCTTTAATTTTCTTCAGACATCAGTTAAACTCTTCCTGACATGTGCAAAAATAGCACAGAGTATATTTCATTGTAGATAACTTTGACATTGACATTTTGATCAGAAATGTACCTAACAGGTGACTCGTGAAACCTTGGAATACTCAATCATTTAGCAGGCAGATAAAGAGAAATCACTGAATTCTACCCTGCTGTTGACTTCTTTGCCTTGTGGGATTGTGAAGCCACTGTGTACACTAAAGCTGTATTCAGACAGAAGCTGAATTTTCATTACTGACTGCACTACCTCAATAACATTAGGGGAATACTGAAACATATCTTAAGAGCATTATAAAGTTTAGGATTCTCATATAATCCATGCCCCTTTACTTTCCCTAATTTGTATGTAGGGGTATTTAAGATACTAATCAGGAGCCTATTCAGAGAACAAAAGTCCAGAGCTCACCAAACATGAACCCAGCTATGCACTCATCTAAGTAGATTTAGAGAAACAGAAAAATTAATCTGCCCCTCACTACTGGACCCTAGGAGTGGCTTCGCAGAAAGATATGAGCGAAAAATTGGAGATGGGTCCTGTTCTGAAGGCACCTGCTATACTTTATAAAAACATCACTCCACACAGTGCGCCGGCCGCGGCGCGCCGGCCGAGGCGGCCATTGGAGGGTGAACCAACGGCAAAGGAAGACCTTTCTCTCTGTCTCTCTCTCTCATTGTCCACTCTGCCTGTCAAAAAAAAAAAAAATCACTCCACTGGGCTGTGATCCTAACTCATGAGTGCAATTCCTCTGGATTGAGGATGGAGATGGCAGTACAAGAAGGAATCATTTCAAAGTGAGCCTGACACGTGATGGAGTTCCGATGTCCCCTTCTATAAGCAATAGTAGGAACTACATTTCTGATATATACAAGACACCTTTGAACTCTTGGTATTCAGCAACTACTTTTTAGCTTTCTAGCTGATAAAACCCTCTAGTAACTCCCCATGTTAATATCACAAAGAGAATCAGAAATTACTTTACCTCTCCTAAAGCAAATAGAAATGGTACACTCCAGTTTATGAGGATAAATTCAGATTTCTAACATCAGTACCTTATTTTGGTAGCTGACATGGAAATGATCTGGCTATAGTAGTAATCAGCATTAACAGCTGTCAATGCTTTCAATACATCGTGGAAAACCTAATAGTCAGTTAAATAAAATTTAGCCTTATCACAATAATGGACATTTTCAGACACTGTATGCTTATGAACTGACTCTTTCTTCCTATATTAAAAGAAATTCCAATTCTAGCAGTAGTGATGCTATTAGGGTTTCATTTCAAAATGTATCTTGAAATTTTTATATAACAAATTAAATGTAGTTCCTCAGTGCCAACCTATTTTACTTCTCAAATTAAAAGATGACAAATTCTCTGGGCCGGAGCGATTGTGTAGCTGGTAGGGCCACTACCTGCAATGCCAGAATCCCGTGTTGGCTTTGCTTTGGGTCTTGGCTGCTCCACTTCTGCTCTGGTTCCCTGCTGTGAGCTGGGAGGGTGATGAAGAATGGCCCAGGTCCTTGGATTCGTCCACCTGTGTGGGAGACATGGAGGAAGCTCCTGGCTCCTGGCTTAGGATCGACTCAGCTCTGACCATTGCACTTATCTGGGGAGTGTACCAGTGGCTTAAAGACCTCTCTCTCTCTCTCTCTCTCTCTCTCTGCCTCTTCCCCTCTGTAATTCTGCTTTACAAATACATGAATAAATGTTTAAAAAAAATGACAGATTCTCATAAAACAACTTATGGAACAGTGGATGCAAATAAACCCTTGTTTCCATTTTTTAAATATAAAAATGTTAATAGATTTGGAAGACGAGTCTCACATTTTGAACACAAACACATGTACAAACAAACATACATGCACATATCTATATATTTGTGTATCTATATAGATTTACAGATATATAGATATAGTTAATGCAGATCACAAGTAAACTGGTAATGAGATATTCTTCTTTCATTTGAATGAAGACCACCTAATAATTTCTTAAATACTTAAATTATCACACGTCATCATACTTGGCTTAGATCCTATATGTGACACACCATGAATACATTCCAAATCTGATTGAATGCAACAAGAGTACAGGAGACATGAAGGCTTCATCTTTTAATTCTCATTATTTAAATTCTCTTGCCCTCTTTTCTTTGTCATTCCAATCCAAGGTATTTAAGAGTGATCTCTCAACCTCCTTAGAATTTTGACATGCCATAATTAGAAATCCAATTCATGAAATTGCTATTACTTTACCAAACAGGTTCTTTGGCGATTTGAAGGCAAGAAACCAGACATGTTAGGATCCAACACTCGGCTCTATAAGTGGATCCCCCAGAATGACCTTCTTGGTAAGACTCTGGAGAACAGACACTGAAAACACTAGTAACAGTCGATCAAGATGGGAGTAGTAAGACTTTGTTATTGAAAACCTAAAGAATCAAGCCAAATGGCTTTGCAATCCTTGCCCAGTCCTAGGGTAAATGCAATGAATTATAACAGTTGGCACTTTATGATTACAAAATTTGTAGGCCCAGAATCAAAGTATCCTTATTTTCAGTGTATGTACCTCTCAGAGAGAATTTCTCAGTAATTTCCAGGGGGGAAGGCGTTTCACTGAAGGGTTCAGATGCTTTTGGGACACATGCCTCCTATACTGGAGTTCCTGGATTCAAGTTCCAACTCCAATTCTGATGCCCACTTCCTGCTGACTCACCCTAGATGAAGAAGGCAGCAGCTAATGGCTAAAATATTTGAGTCACTGGCAGCCACACAGGAGTCCTGGATTGAGTCCCAGCTCCTGGCTTCGGCCTGGCCCATTCCCAGCTGTTTGGTGCATTTGATGAATGAACCATAGTAAGAAGATCTCCTTCTCTCTTTGTTGCTCTAAGGACTTCCCTTGCACTGTGTGTGTAAGTGTATGTATGTATGTGTGTGTCTAGTGCTTGATCTGTTTCTTACAAACATATTAATTAAATAATAATAATCTCTTGGCTTGTCAGATTGAATCCTAATTCAAACATTATATTTGTCATCTGCCTTTTCCCTAATATAGAAATTTACAAATACCACCAAAACTAATACCCTTCTGTTATTATGCAGAATTCTATGTTTTCTGTGGGAAACATCAACAGCCTTTAAAATAAAGTAATAAGGAATTTCAAGATAGAGAATGGGCAACCTTCTACAACCTATAAATCACATTTAGTGATGGCATGGTTTCTTGGAGAGAGCATGTTCTAACAGGCACTTGACCTTTTATTTTGACACATATACAGTTCCTTTTTTCCAGAATGTACTCTTTCATACCCATTTGGCAATCTTGCATACAGTACAAGCCTCATGTCACACACCACCTCTTCCACGTGACCTTCCTTTACCTCCCCAGTGCACTTAGGTGCCTCTTTCTCTTGATCTAAAAGCTATTTAAATGCAGTTTCATGGACATCGATACTGTGTTTTTAGTGTACACTGTGCTTTTAGTGCCTCATATTATATGTTCTCATTTCATTTGTAATATTTATAATTAATAATTTTCTAAAAATCACTCAATCCCAGGTCATCCAAAAACCAAGGCTTTTATAACTCATGGTGGAGCCAATGGTGTCTTCGAGGCAATCTACCATGGCATTCCCATGGTGGGCATTCCTTTGTTTGGAGATCAACTTGATAACATTGTCTACATGAAGGCCAAGGGAGCTGCTGTTAAGTTGAACTTGAAAACAATGTCCAGTGCAGATTTGCTCAATGCCTTGAAGACAGTCATTAATGACCCTTCGTGAGTATTACTGTTTCTTTAAAATTACACAGTGTTTTTAGATCAATTTTCAGTGGAGGAACAAGGACTCAATTCTAATTTAGAATATGAACATCAGATTGAGTACAGATTTGCTTAATGCTAGAGGATAATCATCAATAATTCACTGGGAGTGTCACTGTATCTTCTTGTGATGGATATATAGAATGATTTTCAGAGGCTTAATAACAGTGCACAGATTTTGAATTAGCCAATGATTGAAATGTGGAGCATCAATGAAGAAGGTTAACAGAGGATGACAAGGAAAAGAGTTGCAGCCAGGAAGCAGGAATGTTATAATTGTGCAAACTTACGTTCTGCAAATTATAATTTTCTTTCAGCATAAGAACTCTTAAAATTTTGTGTCAAGATCAATTTTGTTGTGTTGGTTCAAGATATAATGCCTGATATGTGGAATACATATTAATAATAAACAATGGTACTATAGTGTACCAGTATATGTGCCATTATTTCACATATATATTCATATAGTTGTGTTTTAAAAATTATTCTGATTTGTTTTCAGTAAATCTGCATGGAACTGTCAATCAATATTTCCAGTGACATTCCAAGGTTCTCAAATTTTCTATTCTAATGCTGCAGTGCTGTCACGGATAGATAGTAGCAACTAAGATTTTCAAGTTTACTCAGTTAAAACGTCCTGAACAAAAAGGAGATATTTATTGTCCATATGGGGATATTCTTAGGTCTATGGCTGTGGTTATTACTGTCTTACCTGGAAGATTATAAAATAAAGATTTAACTGATTTGCAATACAGAAGATGGAATATCCTTTTTTTTAAAGTAGAGATATTTTCTTCCAACATTATTTCATCTAACAATAAAAACTGGGATCACAGAAATTTGAAAAAAAGGCAAGAAAATGTCAGTAAGAGTCAGGATTCAAAGAAAGGCAATATGTTTTCATACTTTCATGGCTTTAATCATAACTTCATTCATCAAAGATTAACTTTTTTTTTTCCCAGGCAGAGTTAGGCAGTGAGAGAGAGAGACAGAGAGAAAGGTCTTCCTTCCATTGGTTCACTCCCCTAATGGCCTCGACAGTCAGCAATGTGCCGAGCAAAACCAGGAGCCGGATACTTTCTCCCGGTCTCCCATGCTGGTGCAGGGACCCAAGTACTTGTGCCATCCTCCGCTGCCCTCCCGAGCCACATCAGAGAGCTGAACTAGAAGAGGAGCAATGGGGACTAGTACCCAGTGCCCCAACCTGGACTGGAACCCATGGTGCTAGCGCTGCAGGCAGAAGATTAGCCTAGTGAGTCGCGGCGCCGGCCAATGATTAACGCTTAAACACTATACCAGCTCCTGGTTAATACCAACTACTTATTAACATTGTACAGACATTTACCTAACCGATGTGATGGACCAGCAGCCTACATTTAAAATTTTGAACTATTTTGAACATTGTATGTCAGGTCCATTCACAATTGCTTACTGAATAATTCCAGCTCCACATCTCAAATAGTTTTGTTGTTGGTTTTGGTGTTTTGCTTTCACTAGCTTCCCTTTATCCAGAGGACGTAACTAATTTCAAATTCTAGACTGGGATGTTAGAAATCCTGGATTGTCGCTCCCCCTCTTCGTGGAGGAGCAACACAGGACCCTGCGCTGTTCTTTCTGTCTGCTCGGCCCTCCCCGGGTTTGCTGCTGGTTCTTCCCGGGTTGGCTACTATCCCTTCCACCTCCGTGGAAGGGCAGTTCCCCCTGGCCGCATTCCCCACTTCCGCAGGGGAGCGGCACACCGCCGGCCGGCTTTCTTCGGGGGCTGCACGGGTTCCCTTAGATGTTCCCCATAGATGTTCCCCGTGCATGTTGTCTCTCTCCTCCTTTATAGTCCTCTTCCGCCAATCCCAACTCTGCTACCCACACGCCGAGTATGCTGCTCTCCTCCAATCAGGAGCAGGTCCTGCTGTTTATTGGTTGAACTGGAGGCAGCTGTGTAGAAGCTGTTTCCTCCTCTCCCAGCGCCATATTGTGGGAGAGCAGATGCATAGAATAAGTCTTAATTCCAGTAACTTAGTCTAGTCCGAGTTGCTCCCCACAGATCCCCCTTTCTTTTTATTTTTGGCGTTGATACGCGCCTGTCTTCGGTGCCCCGCGGCACACACTCTGCTCTGCTTGCTAGAGTTGCCCACAGGTGCTTACAAGTCCTATCAATCAGGCAAACCGAATCCGGGTCCTCTCTTCGCCATGTTGTGAGGAGGTTTTTAGGCGCTGATGCGTGCCTGAGTTCGGTGCCCTGCAGCGCATGCTCTGCTCTGCTAGAACTGCCTGCAGGTGCTTACAAGCCCTAGCAATCAGGCAAACCGAATCCAAGCCTTCTCATTGCCGTCTTGTGGGGAGACTTATTGGTGTTGATAAAGTGCCTGTCTTCGGTGACCTGCAGCCGGTAAGCTGCTAGCCGCCCACAGGTGCTCACCGCCTCCCTAATCAGGCAGACCGAATCCAAGCTCTCTCATTACCATGTTGTGGGGAGGCCTTATTTTTCTCTATTTCTCTATCTCCGGGCATTCCTATTTCTCCTATTTTACTTCTATCTTCCAGCATTCCTATTTCTCTCATTTTACTTCTAAACTTCTGTTTCTCTTATCCCTGCGGCTTCAATTTCCCTAACATTTTTCTCTACCCAGTATGTTTCCTAACTTTTCTTCCAACAATATTCCCCTCTCATTTCTCCTGGCCTCTCCCCACAGTCCGTGGTGTTCCTTCTAGGTTTCACTTTCGCTTTCAACCTGCAGTCCGTATCTGAGTCTAAGTTTCTTCTTGCTTTCACTTTAAATCCTAACTTCTTTCCCACAGTCCATATCCGAGTCTATGCCTAGGCTTTCAATAGCTTCTTCCGGCACCTTTTCCGTCCGGCTTTCCCTAGGCTCTTTGCTAGTCTCTCTCTCCGGTATTTTCCACTTCTTCCCATTTCTTCCCTCCTAAGTTTCCTATCCGAGTCAGGTTTCCTATCCGAGTCACGGCACCATTATGTCGCTCCCCCTCTTCGTGGAGGAACGACACAGGACCCTGCGCTGTTCTTTCTGTCTGCTCGGCCCTCCCCGGGTTTGCTGCTGGTTCTTCCCGGGTTGGCTACTATCCCTTCCACCTCCGTGGAAGGGCAGTTCCCCCTGGCCGCATTCCCCACTTCCGCAGGGGAGCGGCACACCGCCGGCCGGCTTTCTTCGGGGGCTGCACGGGTTCCCTTAGATGTTCCCCATAGATGTTCCCCGTGCATGTTGTCTCTCTCCTCCTTTATAGTCCTCTTCCGCCAATCCCAACTCTGCTACCCACACGCCGAGTATGCTGCTCTCCTCCAATCAGGAGCAGGTCCTGCTGTTTATTGGTTGAACTGGAGGCAGCTGTGTAGAAGCTGTTTCCTCCTCTCCCAGCGCCATATTGTGGGAGAGCAGATGCATAGAATAAGTCTTAATTCCAGTAACTTAGTCTAGTCCGAGTTGCTCCCCACACTGGATCTTTCCAAACCTCTCTCTGCATCTTCACATTTTATGTATTCAACAAATTCCAGCCTATAAATGTAAGGTCTCTATAATGCCTTCTGAAGAGATAATTTTTCTTCTACATTTTCTTGACACTCATCTTTCCCATCTACATGAAAAGTATAGACCCACAATTCCTAGTTCACTCTATAAGATGATGTCCATTAATTTTCCTTCAGCTATAAGGAGAACGCCATGACGTTATCAAGAATTCACCACGATCAGCCCATGAAGCCGCTGGACCGAGCAGTCTTCTGGATCGAGTACGTCATGCGCCACAAAGGAGCCAAACATCTCCGGGTTGCAGCCCATGACCTCACCTGGTACCAGTACCACTCTCTGGATGTGATTGGGTTCCTGCTGGCCTGTGTGGCAATCACTACTTACCTTATTGTGAAATGTTGCCTTCTTGTTTATCGATATGTTCTTGGGGCAGGAAAGAAGAAAAAGAGAGATTAGAGCTTGTTCATGTCTAAGGCTGTTAATTTACCAGAGTTGAAATCATTCCTTTGATATCAAAGACTATGTATCATTGTGTGGAAGATGGTCCTTTTCATTTGGTCAGACCTGTGTCTTCCTGATTTTTCCAGATGTTTTATTCTTGATTAAACGTTTAGAAACACACAACTCAAATTGCACAGATCCTCAAGTAATACTACTTTAATCACAGCACTGAAAAATGAGACTCACTGGCACTTTAACCTGGTGGTGGTTGAGGAGTGAAGCCTGAGGTGTTCATGTGTATTTCCAGAAACATCATCTATTGAATTCCATACAATCAAGTAGAACATTCGTACCCAAACCAAAGAAAACCAGAGCCAGATCCTTGTAAAGGGGGGTACACAGATTTTACCAAGATTTCCATGAATCTAAGAGAGATTCCAGGATAAACTGACCTGAACTTTAACTAACTCAAAGTGACTGTGATATTAAAAAAGATGAAAAGTGAGGGTTGAGGAGAATGAGTGTGAACCTCAAGTAAGAAAAGAATTTTATGTAAAAGGAACATTAGAGAAGAATGAAGTAGAAAATCACTAAAAATGATTATCAAGGTGTGTTAGAAAAAGTCCATTTTCAATTTGACAGAATTGTGTTTTCTTCAGCAAAAACCAAGCCATGGATGACAGGTTCGCCTTAGGGATATAGCACGTGACCCAGGGCAGATGCAAGACTGAGCAACCTTGCTCAAGTCTTTTAGCATGGTGCTTGGGAAACTCTTTTGTACTACATGGGGTTCACAGTTCACATTTCTCATAAAATACAAAACATGTCATCAAGAAAAATTCTTTTCCACTTGGGGGCCCTAACACTTACTAACTAAATCTGTGTAATCTTGTAAATTATTTAGTTAGAAAGGTGAGATATATTTTCTACACTGTGCCTTGAAAATGCTTGAGTTACAATGTTTGCTTTATTCAATATATACAATGCTAGAGTTCCCTCCTCCTATAGGAAGATCTTCCATTACTTCGCCCTGCCTTTTCAAATCAGAAACTTCCAACTAATTTAATAACCAGGACACTGAGGATATGGAAACCAGAAGTTTTTTTTTTTTTTTAATGTAGTCTCCCCTCGCAATACATCCACATGCCATTGTGGATGGCATGAAAAACTACTTATCATGCACACCAATTTTAAAACCTATTTTGGAGAAAGTTGTTTAAATGGAAAAATATCTCCATGTCTTGCTTTTAAACATTGTTAACCAAAATATTTGGACACAGAATGCAGATGGAAAAGTAAACAGAGAGAACAAAGAAAACAAGTGGATGACACTTTTTAGCCTGACAAGAGATATTTTTAACATACATGTAGAAGCCTGGATAAGATTTGCAAGCACTCTTCTACACTACAAAAACATTTTTAGCAATAATTGTTAATGTAACTACTTGTGATAATTATGTCCAGAATAATAAATGGACAAGTGCTTTCTTTTATTAAACTTTTCATTAAGGTTTCGTTACAAGAGGGGAAACTTATACATGTCCATTATCATGAATAATGAAGTTCTACATACTTTGCCAAAGCAAAATTCAAGTATCTTTCTATATTCTCATGAAGTAACCAATACAGATTCATTAATGATGTTGTTAAAATTGGGCTTTGTTTTAAAATCGAGTCAGATAAATAAATATATTTGAATATATATGTATATAAATATATAGTGGTGACCCAAGCAGTTTTGTCAATTTTATTTTTTGAGAAATCTTTTCACATGAAGCAAACTACATAGACATAATTAGGATATATGCAGACATGATACACTTAGCAGTGGATCATAAAAATCCAATTAAACATTAAATCTTCAAAATCATATAGTGGTTTCTATGTTTCCTGTTTCAATATTTATTGATTACTATAAAATTCAAATGTTTTAGTATTCAAACATTTTAAATAGTGATAGTCCAGTCAAATTGATAGAATTGGAAAAACAGAACTTGTACAAAATTCTTCATTTTTATTACTATCTGTGTATTTCTTGCTTATATCAAATACACTACTTAAAGGTATGAACAGGCAAACTCCACAGAACCTGGAGGAATTTCAATAAATAGTGAGCTTCATCTTGCAAATGATATGTTCTTAGACTATCTCTGTCAGAGACTAATTGTATAATTATGAGATTTGTCATTTAATTTCATATAGAATACAATGCTTATTAAAGTATATGTAATACAAGTACAGTAACGAGAAGTCTTCTTTGTGTATTATTAAGTATTTTACTTAATAATATTGAGTATATTCTTTAACATAAGTTCTTAGAAGCCAACAATAATGACAGATTTAAAGAGTGGAGCCTTGGAAGAGATGTGTCTTCCTGCATCTAACAATTATCAGTGACAATCTAGGGTCCTTGGTTGATGAAGTTCAACATTCATCCAGCTGACAGATACAAAATATTTACAGGGTCTAGATTCAATACCACAAAGTTATATTTGAGGCAAAGGCAAAACAAGTGAAAAAATTGGTGCAGCAAACAACAAAATCTCAAATTACTCATTTACTAGCAGCTAAGATATAGTAGACACCTTTGCGCACTATATCGTGCTGGGATACATATGAGTAAGAGACATAGTGTTCCCGTGGTAATAAAATTCTTCAAAGGGACAGCATATAGAGGTTCTGAAAAGCATGAACATAGAGTTAGTTCTTTGAGTGTGAAGTCACAATGCTAGTCACTTCCCTGATGTTTACATATGTAACCAGAATTGGCATAATGACATGATGCACTTTTGGAGTCAGTAGTAAGTATCTCAATCTTGGTTAGACAATGTCTATTCTGTTTTAAACAGAATTCTATTCTGTTGTTTAACCCTTAGATTTTCCCTTTTCTATAATATATACAGAAGAGAGAGAGGAATTTTAGAAGAAAACCTTGGCCACTTCCAATATGAAAACTGAAATATTCCATGAAAAAGCTCCAAAGTAAAATAATGATTAACTAGAGAAAAAACTGTTTTTAAGGACAACCATTAAAATTCTGTAATACTGTTCTATAAACACACAGCAAATAGAGAAGCATTTATTAGGGGAAATATAAGAAGCAGGTAAAGCCCTTGTCATTTAACTGGGGCTTGATCCTGTTAGCTTCAGTGGTGGTCCTGTTTAGCTTCAGTCCTATTGGTCAAGGGGTCTGACTCCACCTTCCCCCCCCAATCCTTGGGCAACATGGAACTAGGGAAAGTTCCATGTACTCAGGTGGCAGTGAGAGTAGAACAGGAAAGTAAATACATGACTTGGTACTGGAACTTAGTATAGCCCTGCCAGAGTAAAATAAAACACTGAGAAAAAAAGAGCAACCACTGTCTCCAGCTGAGTGACTCTGAAAGAAACTTTTAGACCCAAATTAGCACTGGCAGTAACCCTGACCCCTAATAGGATGCCCCAATGACTGTGGGTGGGGCATTCAGAACTGCCTGGCTCAAGGATAGACTCAGACCAAGCAGGGATGGACTACTTTCTTTAAGCAGCCTCCCTACCTTCATCCCAACCTCCCATTCATCCTCCTTTGTTCCGAACTTGACCTCTACAGTGGAACAGTGAGAGCACACCCACCCACTCTGGAAGCCAACCTGGATTTACAGCACCATCTTACACTGAACTACCAGCGGTGAATAGAAGCTCAGAGAACAGAAAAGCCTGTTCATGTTCTAAAGACTAAATAAAGCCTATTTCTTCCAACAAGCATCAAGAACTTTAAATGGACACAAGAGCCAGGCCAAGATGGAAACCACCAGGCAGAAGCACCAAAGAATAGGAGCAAATGGTGAGGTGAGCAGGGCTCTGGGAAGCAGGTCCTCAGCCAACAGCCCTTGGAAGTCAGCATTTCCAGGAAGAGGCAGGAGATGTACACTGGGATCTCCCTGGTTCTGGGGCTGGCTTTGGGTGGATCATATTTAAAGCTTGATTTATTTCTTTGAAAGGCAGTGTTAGCTGGTGCCGCGGCTCAAAAGGCTAATCCTCTAACTGCGGCACCAGCACACCAGGTTCTAGTCCCGTAGGGGCACCGGATTCTGTCCTGGTTGCCCCTCTTCCAATCCAGCTCTCTGCTGTGGCCAGGGAGTGCAGTGGAGTATGGCCCAAGTCCTTCCCTTCCCAATGCTCTAACCCTTCCTCCCCCTCCCTCTCACATTTCAACTTTTAATTTTTACAAAGATCTATTTTCAGTATACTTCGTGATCATCTAATTATCACTACCTTAAGCAAAATAGTTCAACAAATAGTATGAAGTGAGTGAAAAAAAAAAAAACCACTCTTTCTTAGTGTGAAAGATAAGGGCTATAAAAAATCATTGAATATGAAAATATATATTTCACTCCAATACACTACATTTCATTTACTCTATCAATTATCAGATCATGAATTTGTAAATTGCTTTCAGTAGCATGGACATTTTGTTTATGTTAATTCTTCCAATTCATGAACCAAGAAGATTTTTCCATTTTTTGTGCCTTAAATTTCTTTCTTTAATGTTTTGAAATTGTCACTGCAGAGATCTTTTACTTCCTTTGTCCAATTTATTCCAAATTGTTTAAAACTTTTTTATAACTATTGTGAATGGAACTGATCTTACAAGTTCTTCTCAGCTAAGGCATTATCCATGTAAACAAAAGCTATTGGTTTTCTATATTGATTTTATTGCCTGCAACTCTACCAAATTCTCGTGTGAGTTCCAACAGACTTAGCAGAGTCTTTTAGATCCCCTATATTTAGGATCACGTCCTCTGCAAACGGGGATATTTTGACTTCCTCCTTTCCAATTTGTATCTCATTTATTTCTTTTCTTGCCTAACTGCTCTGCCTAAAACTTTCAGAACAATATTGAATATCAATGGTGAAAGTTGGCATCTTTGTCTATTTCCAGATCTTAGTGGAAATGCTTGTAGCTTTTCATAATTCAATATGATGCTGGCTGTGAGGTTGTCATGTATTGTCTTGATTGTGTTAAGGATTGTTCCTTCTATATACAATTTGCTTAAGGTTTTTATCATGAAAAGATGTTGCATTTTTTCAGAAGCTTCATCTGAATCTATTGATTTAACCATACAGTTTGAGTTCTTCAGTTTGTTAATGTGATGTATCCATTTATTAGTTGGTGTGTGTTGAATCATCCCTGCATAGCAGACATAAATCCCCCTTGGTACAGGATTTAGCTAGGATAATGTTGAGGATTTTTGCATGTATGTTCATCAAGGTCATTGGTTTATAATTGCTTTTATTTGTTGCATTTTTCCTATTTGGGAATTTGGTGATACTGGATTCATAAAACAAGTTTGGGAAGATTCCCTCTCTGTCAAACATTTTGACTACCTTGAAAAGAATTGGAGTTATTTCCTCATTAAAAGATTTTTTAGAATTCAGCAGTGAAGTCATCTGCTCCTGGGCTTTTCTTTGCTGGGAGGGTCCTTATTACAGGTTTAATCTTAATCTTAATTATCGTTCTACTTGGTTTTCTATATTTTCATGACTCTGTTATGTACATTGTATGTCTCCAGAAATCTATGCATTTTTTCTGGTTTTCCAAATTGTTAGCAAATAGCTGTTATTGGTAATTTGTGATTAATCTTTATATTTCTGTAATATCCATTTTAACATATCCGTTTTTATCTGTGATTTTAATAATTTGGGTCTTCCCTCCTTTTTTGGTTAGTTGGACCAATTGTCTACCACTTTTATTTATTTTGGTTTTAGGAAACCATTTCTTAATTTCACTGATATTTTGTATTTTTCATTTTAATGGTATATTAAATATATTCTATATTTCTTTTTTTTAAACTTTTATTTAACAAATATAAATTTCCAAAGTACATCTTTTGGATTACATTGGTCCCCCCCCTATAACTTCACTCCCAACCGCAACCCTGCCATCTCCCGCTCCCTTTCCCATTCCATTCACATCAAGATTCATTTTCAATTCTCTTTATATACAGAAGATCAATTTAGTATATATTAAGTATAGAGTTCAACAGTTTGCACCCACATGGAAACACAAAGTGTAAAATACTGTTTGAGTACTAGTTATAGCATTAATTCACATTGGACAACACATGAAGCACAGAGATTCCACATGGAGCGTTAAGAGCACAGTGATTCCTGTTGTTGGCTTAATAATTTGACATTCTTGTTTATGGTATCAGTAATCTTCCTAGGCTCTTGTCATGAGTTGCCAAGGCTATGGAAGCCTTTTTTTTAACTATTATTTAATGAATATAAATTTGCAAAGTACAGAATATGGATTACAATGGCTTCCCCCCCCCCATAACGTCCCTCCAACCTGCAACCCTCCCCTTATCCACTCCCTCTCCCCTTCCATTCACATCAAGATTCACTTTCGATTCTCTTTATATACAGAAGATAAGTTTAGCATACATTAAGTAAAGATTTCAACAGTACCATGTTTCTAGTACCATTGTTTGAACTCTGTAATTAACACACAATTGTTCTTAGGTGTTTACATTTTAACTGAAAAGTGATGCCTGTTAGGAATTTGGAAAACATTATGTTGAGTGAAATAAGCCAATCCCAAAGGGACAAATACCACTTGTTCTCCTTGATAGGTGACAACTAACTGAGCACCAAAAAGGAAACCTGTTAAAGTGAAATGAACACTATGAGAAATGGTGACTTGATCAGCCCTCACCCTGATTGTTGATGAGCAGCTTAACATGATAGCCCTCTTAGTATTTTTTTTGTTATTCTACTTAATACTTTTTGTTGAATACTGTAATCAATACACAATTCTTCTTAAGTGCTGAAACTTAACTGAAAAGTGTTCGCTGTTAAATATAAGAGTGGGAATAAGAGAGGGAAGAGATGTGCAATTCGGGACATGCCCAAACTGACTTGCCACAAAGGGTGGAGTTAGAAACATACCAGGGGATTCGAATTCAATCCCATCGAGGTGGCATGTACCAATGCCATTTCACTAGTCCCAGTGATCAATTTCTGTTCACAATTGATCATAATGATAGGACTAAGAACCAAAGGGATCACAGAAACAAGACTAGTGTCTGCAAATACTAGCTGATAGAATCAAAAAGGGAGAGAATGATCCAACATGGGAAGTGAGATACACAGCAGACCCATAGAATGGCAAATGTCCTAACAGCACTCTGGCCTCATAATCAGCCCTTAAGGCATCCAGATCTGGCTGAAATGCCCATGAGAGTATTTCAGTCATGGAAAGCCAAGACACTCTGGGGAAAAAAAAACTCAATGAAAGATCGCTGTGAGTGAGATCCCAGTGGAAAGAATGGGTCATCAAAGAAGGAGGTACCTTTCTCTGAAGGGAGGAGAGAACTTCCACTTTGACCATGGCCTTGTCTAAATATGATCAGAGTCAGTGAACTCAGGGGGCTTCCATAGCCTTGGCAGCTCATGACAAGAGCCTAGGGTGATTACTGATGCCATAAACAAGAGAGTCAATTTGTTAAGTCAACAACAGGAGTCACACTGTGCACTTACTCCTCATGTAGGATCTTTGTCCTTAGTGTGCTGTACATTGAGATTTAATGATATAACTAATACTCAAATGGTATTTTTCACTTTATGTTTTTGTGTGGGAGAAAACTGTTGAAATATATTCTATATTTCTATATATTAAATATATATTATACTTAATTCATTATTTCCTCTTTTTAATGTTGGTTTTTGTTCTTGTTTTTCTAGGTTCTTCAGATGCATTATTAAATCACTTACTTAACGCGTCTCCAATTTACTGATAAAGGGACTGATTGCTATAAACAGCTTTAGTATATCCCATAGGTTTTGATATGGTCATAATCATTCATTTCTAGGAATTTTTTGGTTGTTTTTTGATTTGTATTTGTTTCCATATTTTCTGGCATTTTATAATTTTTTAACTTCCTGCTTCATGCCACTGTGGTTAGAAAAGGTATATGGAGGGCGGCGCCATGGCTCAATAGACTAATCCTCCGCCTTGCTGCACCGGCACACCAGGTTCTAGTCCTGGTCGGGGCGCTGGATTCTGTCCCCGTTGCCTATCCTCCAGGCCAGCTCTCTGCTGTGGCCGGGGAGTACAGTGGAGGATGGCCCAAGTGTCCATTTCTTTTTTTTTAACTTTTATTTAATGAATATAAAATTCCAAAGTACAGCTTATGGATTACAATGGCTTTTTCACCCCCATAACGTCCCTCCCACCCACAACCCTCCCCTTTCCCACTCCCTCTCCCCTTCCATTCACATCAAGATTCATTTTCGATTCTCTATATATACAGAAGATCAGTTTAGCAAACATTAAGTAAAGATTTCAACTGTTTGCTCCCACACTGAAAAATAAAGTGGAAAATACTGTTTGAGTGCTAGTTATAGCATTAAATCTCAATGTACAGCACACTAAGGACAAAGATCCTACATGAGGAGGAAGTGCACAGATCACTGGGACTAGTGAGATGGCATAAATAAATAAAAAGCAAACAAAGAAGAAAAACACCTTGGCCAAGAGCCCTTGGTGATTGCTGATGTCAAGGGTAATAGTGTTGATTTACTAATCAATACAGGAGCCACATATTATGTAATAAGTTTCCCCATTGGACTCCAATTTTCAGTATTTATTATTATGGGAGTTGGTGAAATTTGTTTTCACTCTGTTTATAGCAGAGATGGGCTCTGGGTGTGGTCACTCAGAAATTGCATCCACTTTCATGATCAGTTGCCTGCTGTTCTAAGAAACTAGTTTCAAGGATCACAGAATGGAGCCAGCGCCGTGGCTAACTTTTTTAGTCCTCCACCTGTGATGCTGGCATCCCATATAGGCACTAGGTTCTAGTCTCAGTTTCTCCTCTTCCAGTCCAGCTCTCTGCTGTGGTCCAGAAGGGCAGTGGAGGATGGTCCAAGTGCTTGGGCCTCTGCACCTGCATGGGAAATGAGGAAGAAGCACCTTGCTCCTGTCTTCTGATCAGTGCAGCACCAGCAGCAGCGACCATTTGGGGCATGAACCAACAGAAGTAAGACCTTTCTCTCTGTCTCTCTCTCACTGTCTATAACTTTACAGTCTAATAAAAAAAAAGGATCACATGTTGACCTGCATGCATAAGAGCAGGAACTGCTACAGCATATTCCAGGAAACAAACCACCAGCTAATATTAAGCCAGTCACTTAAAGTTTAAACTCAACACCAGATACAAGAAGTTCGAGACTGAATGACATTAGTGATTAACGGGAGGATGTCATAATAAAAATCATCTGGAATAACTCTCAAAGTACACGATGTCCTCAATGCAGCTGCTCTTCTGCCATCTGAAGGTAATGAAAACAAAGCTCATTCTAATGCAGAGAACACATAGAAGGTCTATTCTAGCAAGGCTGATCTACAAGATGAACCTCCGGAAAAAACTAGATGTGGAATGATTCACTGATGGCAGTATTTTCATGGAGAAAAGAATCAAAAGGTAGGACAGGCATCGTAGCGTAGTGGGCTAAACCTCTGCCTGTAACGCTGGAATCCCAAAGGGGTTCTAGCTGCTCCTCCTCTGATCCAACTCTCTGCTATGGCCTGTAAAAGCAGCAGTGGATGGTTCAACTGCTTGGGCCCTACACCCACATGGGAGACCCAGAAAAAACTCAAGGCTCCTGGATTCCAATCAGCTCAGCTCCTGCCAGCCATCTGGGGTGAACCACTGGACGGAAGACCTTTCTCTCTGTCACTGCCTGTCTCTGTAACTCTACCATTCAAAGAAATAGATAAAATATGTTTACCTTTCTTCTTTTTCTGCATATAGCTGAGAGAGAGAGAGAGAATATTATTCACCACTTGGTAAAAACAGTATCCTATAATGTATAAAATTAATCAATGAGGATAATT
This sequence comes from Oryctolagus cuniculus, assembly GCF_051225735.1. Classification (NCBI taxonomy): domain Eukaryota; kingdom Metazoa; phylum Chordata; class Mammalia; order Lagomorpha; family Leporidae; genus Oryctolagus; species Oryctolagus cuniculus. Next base: position 126,310,976 of record NC_142874.1, read on the forward strand.
TAAAACTCTATTTAGTGACTCAGAATAACAATTGGTAAAATAGTCATACTAATCTAACAGAGCAGCGTTAAGATACTATATTATACTCTTAATCATTGAATAGCCTTCAGAATGCCTCAACTGATCAGGAATCCAACATAGAACCACTTGATACCCATTTTTAAACAATCTATATAATTTCTTACATATATGTGAATGAACTTATTTCAAAAAGCATTAAAGATTCCAATACTTGTAAAAACTTAAATACATGCAAAGTTTATAAACACAAAAAGTTGACAAGAAAACCTTAAAATAGCCACATTTTAAATAATTTTTACTTAAATAAGTGAAAAAAATTTGATGTATTTCATATATGTAGATTTAAAAAGCATAGTGATATTTCCCACATTCCCATTCATTCTCCCACCTTCCCTCTTCCTTTCTTTCTTTTAATTTTTATAATGACATGCTTTTAATTTAAAAAAAAATATTAATCTGGTCGGCACCATGGCTCACTAGGCTAACCCTCCACCTGCAGCGCCAGCACATTGGGTTCTAGTCCAAGTTGGGGCACCAGATTCTGTCCCAGTTACTCCTCTTCCAGTCCAGCTCTCTGCTGTGGCCTTGGAAAGCAGTGGAGGATGGCCCAAGTCCTTGGGCCCTACACCCGCATGGGATACCACGAGGAAGCACCTGGCTCCTGGCTTCAGATTGGTGCAGGGCGCCAGCCATAGTGGCCATTTGGGAGGTGAACCAATGGAAGGAAGACCTTACTCTCTGTCTCTCTCTCTCTCTCTCTCTCTCTCTCTCTTTGTCAAACTCTGCCTGTCAAAAAATCTATTTATTTTGTTTGAAAATCAGAGTTACACAGAGAGAGAATGAGAAGCAGAGAGAGAGGGAGAGAGGTCTTCCATCCACTGGTTCACTCCGCAGTTGGCTGTAATGACCAGAGCTACACTGATCTGAAGCCAGGAGCCAGGAGCTTCTTCCTGGTCTCCCACACTGGTGCAGGGGCCCAAGCACTTGGGCCATCTTGTACAGGCTTCGAAGGCCATAGCAGAGCTGGATCAGAAATGGAGCAGCCAGGAATGTGGGAAGGGGAGTGGATGTGACACAGACACCAGCAGAGACAGGAAGGACGCCCAGGGCTCCGAGTCCACACATCGGCACTGGAAGGGGAGGTGAGCTCAGTAACCAGAGACATTGGCGGGGAAACGGCGGACAGAATTTTAGAGGGAAGCGGGATTTGAAGTGGGAAAGTTCACCAGACTGACTACAGGAGAGAAGGAAAAAAAAAAAAAAAAGAGATGGGGGGGTACTGATACAGACAAGTTTCTCTCTCTGCCAACTTTGAAAAGGCAAGCAAGAGACAAAGAGCAAGCCCCACTTGGGATATACATAATAAAAGGGGAGAGTTAAGGCTTACAATTCAGTAGCCTAGGCAACCCAGTGGGAGTCTGCAGGAGAAACCAAGCCTGTACAGACTCTTTGAGTAGAAGCCAGAGACTGGAAGTTAAATACCATCAATTCTGCTCAGTCGTATGGTATTACTTACCTCCTGAATAAAAAATAAAATAAAATAAATAAATGAATAAATAAATAAAGAGAGATTTACCACACTAAACCTGAGGGTGTCACCTTTGCACACCCATAACCCTGAAGAACCAATCAGAGCTCTCAGGCCACACCCATCTCAAGCCTCCAAGGCTCCTCCAACAGCAGGCAGTCCACTTAACACAGACGTACTATAAAAAAAAAAAAAAACTCACAGTGAGGGAAAAAGAATTAACCATGCCAAGCAATAAACACAGAAATCGAGGGAACAAGATCAACAATGACATTATGATGCCTCCAAATAAACAAAAAAAAAAACCCAAGCCAAGATTATGAAGATGATGAGATAGAAGAAATGCAAGATACGGATTTCAAAAAATTTATGATAAGAACATTTAGAAGTTTTCAAAAGAAAATCCTTGAACTACAGAAATCCTTATTGGACAGGATTGACAATCTCTCATGAAAATAAAATTTTAAGGAAGAATCAAAATGAAACACAGAAACTAGTAGAACAGGAAAGTGTGATAATGAAGAGAAATCAAAATGAAATGAAGAACTCAATAGATCAAATGACAGACACATTAGAAAGTCTAAAAAACAGAGTCAGTGAAACAGAAGAGAGAATATTGGACTTAGAAGACAGAGCACAGGAAAACATACAGTCAAACCAAAGAAAAGAAGAGGAAATTAGAAACCTAAAAAATATTGTTGGGAATCCACAGGATACTATTAAAAAAAAAAACAACATTCGGGTTCTAGGAGTTCCTGAAGGCATGGAGAGAGAGAAAGGATTAGAAAGCCTTTTTAGTGAGATACTAGCAGAGAACTTTCTGGGTTTGGAGAAGGACAGAGACATCCTAGTACAGGAAGCTCATAGAACCCCCAGTAAACGTGACCAAAAGAGATCCTCGCCACGACACGTTGTAATTAAACTCTCCACAGTGAAACATAAAGAAAAGATCCTAAAATGTGCAAGAGAGAAATGTCAGATTACTCTCAGAGGATCTGCAATTAGACTCACAGCTGACTTCTCATCAGAAACACTACAGGCTAGGAGGGAATGGCGAGACATAGCACAGGTGCAAAGAGAGAAAAATTGACAGCCCAAAATATTATATCCTGCTAAGCTCTCATTTGTGAATGAAGGTGAAATAAAGACCTTTCATAGCAAACAGAAATTGAAAGACTTTGCCACCACTCCTCTGGCCCTTGAAAAGATACTTAAAGATGTGCTAAACTCAGAAACACAGAAACACGGCCATCAATATGAAAGAAGGTAAAGGAAGAATACCTACCAGTAAAAGAGCATGGGAAGCTCAAAGCATATACTAGAAAACATCTCTGGGAAAATGGCAGGGCAAAGTCACTATGTATCAAGAGTCACATTAAATGTTAATGGACTTAACTCTTCAGTTAAAGACACCGATTGGCTGACTGGCTTAAGGAACAACACCCAACTATTTGTTGCCTACAAGAAACACATCTCTCTAACAAAGATGCATGCAGACTGAAAGTGAAAGGTTGGAAAAAGATATACCGTGCAAGCAAAAACCAAAAAAAAAAGCAGGTGTAGCCATATTAATATCGGACAACATAAACTTTAATACAAAATCTGTTAAGAGAGACATAGTGGGGCACTATATAATGATTAAGGATTCAATTCAACAGGAAGCTGTAACTATTATAAATGTATATGCACCTAATTACAGGGCACTGGCCTATTTAAAAGATATGTTAAGGGACTTAAAGGGAGATTTAGATTCCAATACAATAGTACTGGGGGACTTCAATACTCCACTCTCAGAAACAGACAGATCATCCGGACAGAAGATCAACAAGGAAACAGCAGATTTAATTGACATTATTGCCCAAATGGATCTAACAGATATCTACAGAACTTTCAATCCTACATCTAAAGAATTTACATTCTTCTCAGCAGTGCATGGAACCTTCTCTAGCATTGATCACATACTAGGTCATAAAGCAAGTCTCATAAATTTAAAGGAATTAGAATCATACCATGCAGCTTCTCAGACCACAGCAGAATGAAGCTGGAAATTAGCAACTCAGGAAACCCTAGAAAGTATGCAAACACATGGAGACTGAACAACATGCTCCTGAATGAACACTGGGTCATTCAAGAAATCAAAAGAGAAATCAGAAACTTTCTGGAAGTAAATGAAGATAACAACACAACATATCAAAACTTATGGGATACGGCAAAAGCAGTATTGAGAAGCAAGTTTATAGCAATAGGTGCCTATATCAAGAAATTGGAAAGGTACTAGATAAATGAGCATCCAGCGCATCTCAAGGACCTAGAAAAACTGCAGCAAACCAGACCCAAATCTAGTAGGAGAAGAGAAATAATTAAAATCAGAGAAGAAATTAACAGGATTGAATCCAAAAAAAACATTACAAAAAATCAGCCAAGCGAAGAGCTGGGTTTTTTGAAAAAATCAACAAAATTGACACCCCATTGGCCCAACTAACTAAAAAAAAACAAAGAGAAAAGATCCAAATCAATAAAATCAGAGATGAAAAAGGAAACATAACAACAGACACCACAGAAATAAAAAGAATCATCAGAAATTAATACAAGGATTTGTATGCCAGCAAACAAGAACATCTATCAGAAATGGATAGATTCCTGGACACATGCAATCTACCTAAATTGAACCATGAAGACATAGAAAACCTAAACAGGCCCATAACTGAAACAGAAATTGAAACAGTAATAAAGGCCCTCCCAACAAAGAAAAGCCCAGGACCAGATGGATTCACTGCTGAATTCTACCAGACATTTAAAGAAGAACTAATTCCATTTCTTCTCAAACTATTCAGAACAATCGAAAGAGATGGAATCCTCCCAAATTCTTTCTATGGAGCCAGCATCACCTTAATCCCTAAGCCAGAGAAAGACGCAGCACTGAAAGAAAATTATAGACCAATATCCCTGATGAACATAGATGCAAAAATCCTCAATAAAATTCTCGCCAATAAAATACAACAACACATCAGGAAAATCATCCACCCAGACCAAGTGGGATTCATCCCTGGTATGCAGGGATGGTTCAACATTCGCAAATCAATCAATGTGATTCACCACATTAACAGACTGCAGAAGAAAAACCATATGATTATCTCAATTGATGCAGAGAAAGCATTTGATAAAATTCAACACCATTTCATGATGAAAACTCTAAGCAAATTGGGTATGGAAGGAACATTCCTCAATATAATCAAAGCAATGTATGAAAAACCCACGGCCAGCATCCTATTGAATGGGGAAAAGTTGGAAGCATTTCCACTGAGATCTGGCACCAGACAGGGAAGCCCACTCTCACCACTGCTATATAACATAGTTCTGGAAGTTTTAGCCAGAGCCATCAAACAAGAAAAAGAAATTAAGGAAATAAAAATTGGGAAGGGAGAAGTCAAACTATCCCTCTTTGCAGATGATATGATTCTTTACTTAGAGGATCCAAAGAACTCTACTAAGAGACTATTGGAACTCATAGAGGAGTTTTGCAAACTGGCAGGATATAAAATCAATGCACAAAAATCAACAGCCTTTGTATACACAAGCAATGCCATGGCTGAGAAAGAACTGCTAAGATCAATCCCATTCACAATAGCTACAAAAACAATCAACTACCTTGGAATAAACTTAACCAAGGACATTAAAGATCTCTATGATGAGAATTACAAAAAGTTAAAGAAAGAAATAGAAGAGGATACCAAGAAATGGAAAAATCTTCCATGCTCAAGGATTGGAAGAATCAACATCATCAAAATGTCCATTCTCCCAAAAGTAATTTATAGATTCAATGCAGTACCAATCAAAATACCAAAGACATTCTTCCCAGATCTAGAAAAAATGATGCTGAAATTCATATGGAGGCACAAGAGACCTCGAATAGCTAAAGCAATTTTCTACAACAAAAATGAAGCCAGAGGCATTACAATACCAGATTTCAGGACATACTACAGGGCAGTTGTAATCAAAACAGCATGGTACTGGTACAGAAACAGATGGATAGACCAATGGAACAGAATTGAAACACCAGAAATCAACCCAAACATCTACAGCCAACTTATATTTGACCAGGAACTAAAACCAATTCCTGGAGCAAGGACAGTCTATTCAATAAATGGTGCTGGGAAAACTGGATTTCCATGTGCAGAAGCATGAAGCAAGACCCCTACCTTACACCTTACAAAAAATCCACTCAACATGGATTAAAGACCTAAATCTACGACCTGACACCATTAAGTTATTAGAGAACATTGGAGAAACCCTTCAAGATATTGGCACAGGCAAAGAGTTTCTGGAAAAGACCCGGGAGGCACAGGCAGTCAAAGTCAAAATCAACTATTGGGACTGCATCAAATTGAGAAGTTTCTGTACTGAAAAAGAAACAGTCAGGAGAGTGAAGAGACAACCGACAGAATGGGAAAAAATATTTGCAAACTATGCAACAGATAAAGGGTTAATAACCAGAATCTACAAAGAGATCAAGAAACTCCACAAAAACAAAACCAACAACCCACTTAAGAGATGGGCCAAGGGCCTCAATAGACATTTTTCAAAAGAGGAAATCCAAATGGCCAACAGGCACATGAAAAAATGTTCAAGGTCACTAGCAATCAGGGAAATGTAAATAAAAACCACAATGAGGTTTCACCTCACCCCGGTTAGAATGGCTCACATACAGAAATCTACCAACAACAGATGCTGGCGAGGATGTGGGGAAAAGGGGACACTAACCCACTGTTGGTGGGAATGCAAACTGGTCAAGCCACTATGGAAGTCAGTCTGGAGATTCCTCAGAAACCTGAAGATAACCCTACCGTTCAACCCAGCCATCCCATTCCTTGGAATTTACCCAAAGGAATTTAAATTGGCAAACAAAAAGCGGTCTGCACCCTAATGTTTATTGCAGCACAATTCACAATAGCCAAGACCTGGAACCAACCTAAATGCCCATCAACGGTAGACTGGATAAAGAAAGTATGGGATATGTGCTCTTTAGAATACTATACCGCAGTAAGAAACAATGAAATCCAGTCATTTGCAACAAAATGGAGGAATCTGGAACACATCATGCTGAGTGAAACAAGCCAGTCCCAAAGGGACAAATACCATATGTTCTCCCTGATCGGTGACAACTGACTGAACACCAAAAAGGAAACCTGTTGAAGTTAATGAACACTATGAGAAACGGTGACTTGATCAGCATAGTCCTGACTGTTAATGAACAACTTAATACATTATCCCTCTTAGTAGTTTTTTTGTCTGTTCTAATTAATATGACTGGTTTAATTCTGTAATTAATACACAGTTATTCCTAAGTGTTGAAATTTAACTGAAATGTGATCCCTGTTAAACATAAGAGTGGGAATAAGAGAGGGAAGAGATGTGCAATTTGGGACATGCTCAAGCTGACTTGCCCCAATTGGTAGAGTTAGAAACATACCAGGGGACTCCAATTCAATCCCATCAAGGTGGAATGTACCAATGCCATCCCACTAGTCCAAGTGATCAATTTCAGTTCACAATTGATCATAATGAAAGGACTAAGAGTCAAAGGGAGCACATAAACAAGTCTAGTACCCGCTAATACTAACCGATGGAATAAATAAAGGGGAGAGTGATCCAACATGGGAAGCGAGATACTCAGGAGACACACAGAATGGCAGATGTCCTAAACAGCACTCTCTCCTCAGAATCAGCCTTAAAGGCTTCTGATCTGCCTGAAAAGCCCATGAGAGTATTTCAGGCATGGAAAGCCAAGACACTCTGGCAAAAAAAAAAAAAAAAAAAAAAAAAAAAAAAAAAAAAAAAAAAAAAAAAAAAAAAAAAACTAAATGAGGGATCTCTGTGAGTGTGAGTGACATCCCAGTGGAAAGAACAGGTCTTCATGGAAGGAGGTACCTTTCCCTGAAGGGAGGAGAGAACCTCCACTTTGACTATGACCTTGTCTAAACAAGATAAGAGTCGGAGAACTCAAAAGGCTTCCATAGCCTTGGAAACTCGTGACTGGAGCATAGGGAGATTACTGATGCCATAAACAGGAGTGTTGATTTGTAAAGTCAACAACAGGAGTCACTGTGCACTTACTCCTCATGTAGGATCTCTGTCCTTAATGTGCTGTACATTGAGGCTTAATGCTATAACGAGTACTCAAACAGTATATTTCACTTTCTGTTTCTATGGGGGTGCAAACTGTTGAAATCTTTACTTAATGTATACTAAACTGATCTTCTGTAAGAAAAAAAAGAAAAAGAAATTATCAATTCTCAGCTTGACTCTCACTGGGATTAAACATGACAATAGGTCTGATCTGATTTCATCATCATTTAAAAAATCATCTATTATTTTTCACTTTATGTTTCTCTTGGGAGCAAACTGTTGAAATCTTTACTTAATGTATGCTAAACTGATCTTCTGTATATAAAGAGAATCGAAAATGAATCTTGATGTGAATGGAAGGGGAGAGGGAGTGGGAAAGGGGAGGGTTGCGGGTTGGAGGGACGTTATGGGGGGGAAGCCATTGTAATCCATAAGCCATACTTTGGAAATTTATATTCATTAAATGAAAGTTAAAAAAATTAAAGAAAGAAATGGAGCAGCCAGGTATTTAACTCGCACCTATTTGGAATGATAGCACTGCAGGCGGCAGGTTAACTCACTACGCCACAGAGCCAGCCCCGAAATGCTTTTAATATTTATAATCGAAGCTTAACTGTAAAGAATTCAACAAATAGTAAGAAGAAAAAGAAAATTTCATATAGCAGTGTGAAAATCTCCATAGATGAGCTTTCAGGGGAGGCAGGAATAACTAGGGAAAAGTATTTAAAAGCACAATCAACTAATAGCTCTCAAATTTGGACATAGAGCATATAATATTGAGAGAGAGAGAGACAGAGAGAGAGAGAGATTCAAAGACTTGGTAAAAACAGTGAGAGCCTGTGGCTTTTAACCCTTGACCTGTCCCTTCTCCCCACTTTCTAGCCAAGTGTATAGTAATTTCACCGCAGGTAGATGCTGACTGGATCACCAGTGTCCTCTGCTCAACAGCTTTCAGTTTATAATTATGACATAAGTTGTACTTCCATTAGCCAGATTGAGGACAACAGTACTTGTGGCTTTCTTATAAACAGAGGTCTCCTATGTGTCAGGGTTAATTCCAGTAACTAAGAAGGGTCTCATGTTGTATCCCTTTTTTTTTTTCATTTTCAATTATCTTTACATACAGAAAATCAATTCAGTAGATACAAAGTAAATATTTCAAAAGTTTGCACCCACACAGAAACACAAAGTGTAAAGTACTGGTTGAGTACTAGTTATACCATTAATTCACATTGTACAACACGTTAAGGACAAGTATCCTGCATGGGGAATAAGTGCACAGTGACTCCTATTGTTCATTTAACAATTGACACTCTTGGTTATGGCGTCAGTAATCACCCTAGGCTCTTGTCATGAGTTCCCAAGGCTATAGAAGCCTCTTGAGTTCGCCAACTCTGATCTAATTTAGACAAGGTCATAGTAAAAGTGGAAGTTCTCTCCTCCCTTCAGAGAAAGGTACCTCCTTCTTTGATGACCTGTTCTTTCCACTGGGATCTCACTCACAGAGATCTTTCATTTAGATCATTTTTTCTGTTTTTGCCAGAATGTCTTGGCTTTCCATGCCTGAAATACTCTCATGGGCTTTTCAGTCAGATCCAAATACCTTAAGGGCTGATTCTGAGATCAGAGTTCTGTTTAGGACATCTGCCATTCTATGAGTCTGCTGTGTATCTGCTTCCCATGTTGTATTGTTCTCTCCTTTTTAAATCTCTCAGTATTAGCAGGCACTACTCTTGTTTATGTGATCTCTTTGACTCTTAATCCTATAATTATGATCAGTTATGAACTGAAACTGATCACTTTGACTAGTTGTATTCTTAACATAGATGTTCTATTCAAGCACTGCATTCTGAGAATCCAACTCTCAAATAATCATTGCACAGCTCACTCAAACATTGGAGCTTCTATGATAAGAGAAGCAACCTAAGAAAAGAGGTTTCAGGGGGCCCATGCCGTGGCACAGTAAGCTAATCCGCCTGCAGTGCCAGCATCCCATATGGGCGCTGGTTCTATTCTCAGCTGCTCCTCTTCCAATCCACCTCTCTGCTGTGATCTTGAAAAGCAGTAGAAGAGGAAGACCCAAGGGCTTGGGCCCCTGCACCCTCATGGGAGACTGGAAGAAACACTTGGCCCCTGGCTTCAGATCGGCTCAGTTCTGGCCTTGCGGCCCTTTGGGGAGTGAACCAATGGAAGGAAGACCTCTCTGCCTCTCCCTTTCACTGTCTGTAACTCTAGCTCTCAAATAAATAAAAAAAAAATCTTTAAAAAAAAAAAGAAAAGAAAAGAGGTTGCAGACTTACTCATCAGTCAGGGAGGTCACTGACAGAGACGTGTGTCAGTGTTTCCACCTCAAATGCTGTAGTATTTCACTAACGTGAAATTCCGGCAACAGCAAATCTCTAGAAACAGAAAGTAGATGAGTACTTGTTATGACTGTAGGAATCAGACATTGGAAGGGGAAGCACAAAGGATAAAGGGTATTGGGTTTCTCTTTAGGAGTTATGAAAAGCCCAAAAATTGATTAGTGATTGTGGTTACATATTTATATGAGAATATCATGAAACACAGAATTATACACATTACTTTAGCAAAATGGATGCATGCGTATTATCAGAGATTCTACCCAAAAAATGCCCTGAACCAGCCTAAGAAACATTATCATGTTCTGTGTCACAGAGACTGCAGATGCAAGTCACTCTCACTTGCTGCTGCTAGGGTCACTGCTCTAAAATCTCTTACATAACCCAACAGCCTTACGCAAGCAGGTCAGAGAATCTGAGAGAGGTGGCAGCACTTAATCATAAAAGAGACTCCAGGGGTCACCAGTGAAGCACAACTGATAAGCCGCTGTCCGCAACACTGGCGTAAGTTCAAGTGACAGAAGTTCAAGTCCTATCTGATCCATTTCTGATCGAACTCCCAATAATGTCCTGGGAAGGCATAGAAAGATTGCATGAGTATTTTAGGGCCTTGTTGCTCAAATAGGAAACCCAAGGAATTCCAAGTCTCATGGCTTCAGCTTGGACTTAGTCCTCAGTTATGAACATTAAAGGAGTAAACTGGTGGATGGAAGGTGTCTTTCTCTATTTTTCCCTCTCTCTGTAAGTCCTTAAAAATGTGGGGGAGTCTCTAAACACACTGATATACACAGAAGGTAATCTACCTTAACTTTTTCCAAATGCCATCTCAGTGTACAGATCTGATTGAGATATATTTACTATGACTAATTCAGGTTATATTTTAACTACATGATGAATTTCTTCATGGATTCAAGTTTGACTAGCTAAGAAAGGAACAGCAATTGGAGAGGAAGCACTGCACTTCACCAGGATGTCTGTGAAATGCATTTCAATTCTACTGCTGCTGCTACAGCTGAGCTGCTGCTTCAGCTCTGGGAGTTGTGGGAAGGTGCTGGTGTGGCCTATGGAATTCAGTCACTGGATGAATATGAAGACAATCCTAGATGCACTTGTCCAGCAAGGCCATGAAGTCACTGTCCTGAGATCTTCAGCTTCTGTTGTAATTGGTTCCAACAATGAATCGGGAATTAAATTTGAAACTTTTCATACATCCTACAGTAAAGATGATATCGAGAATTTTTTCATGGATTGGGTCTATAAAATGATAAATAATGTGTCAATAGAGAGTTACTGGGAAACATTTTCATTAATGAAAATGTTTGTTTTAAAATATTCTGACATTTGTGAAGACATCTGCAAAGAAGTCATTTTGAACAAGAAACTCATGACAAAGCTGCAGGAATTAAGATTTGATGTTGTTCTTCCAGATCCTGTTAGTCCTGGTGGTGAGCTGCTGGCTGAGCTACTTAAAATACCCCTCGTGTACAGTCTTCGTGGCTTTTTTGGCTACATGTTGCAAAAGCATGGTGGAGGACTCTTACTGCCTCCTTCCTATGTACCTGTTATGATGTCTGGTCTAGGCAGTCAAATGACATTCATGGAGAGGGTGCAAAATCTGCTATGCGTGCTTTACTTTGACTTTTGGTTCCCAAAATTTAATGAGAAGCGATGGGATCGATTTTACAGTGAAGTACTGGGTAAGTCATTTTTTTAATTGATCCTAACTTTTGTGATTTTGAATGTGAGCTTGTATGAATGCAAAATCAAAGGAATTCATCTTTTATAGGTAAAATAATGAAATAAAAATATAAAAAGATTTGTCATTCTCACAAATGTAATGCAATAGTGTTTACATCACAGGGTCAGTTTAAGCCAATGGACCATCACTAGATTAGGGTGTTCCAGGGCGGCATACAACCACAAATAGAAATACGGAGGATTTCACCAAGCTTTTCCATGCCTATTTTACTCTACATTTTCCATGTTTGATTCTATAGTGCTCTATTTTAATGGTTACTTATGATTATGAGCTTACTGAGTTGAGATTCTATGTTTATTATTCCCTGGTATTGTCACACACATACACATACACACACACACACATATAATGTGAACCATGCATAAATTTTACATGTAAATTATACGATGCCTATATAACATATTCGGTTTCACACTGTGTGCTTTATACATCATTCACTGCATAATTCCAACGCCTTTCAGAATTTGACATAATGTACTTCACATCACATTTCCCTCACTACTCTCCCTCTTCTTTCTTTTTCTCACATTCAGGAAGACCTGTTACGTTCTTGGAGCTAATGGGGAAAGCTGACATGTGGCTCATTCGAAGCTACTGGGACTTGGAGTTTCCTCGGCCACTTTTACCAAACTTTGATTTCATCGGAGGGCTCCACTGCAAACCTGCCAAACCTCTGCCTCAGGTAAGTAAGTTCCTGTGTGCTATATTTGGTTCGCTTCATATTTTCCATAGAAATGACTCTACATTCTTCATTTACAACATTTGATTCAAAGGAAGAGTTACAGGAAATGGTGGGAAAATCTTTCCAGGGGGAAATTCACATGAGGGGGCTTAAAAGTTTATGGAAATTTGAATAAGAAGCCAATGTACACTTTCCATGGACAATTTAAAAAGTGCTTGTATTTCAGCACCATCACAAGTATCCAGAGTTCACCTTCATTACAGAGTAAAATGCAAAATCTGGGAGACTTTGAGACAATAGTCTGTTAGATTAAGGTCTTCATTATTCAACACATAAGAAAATACAAGTCACTTTTTTGATGTATACTCATGAAGTGACTAGAATTTAACAGAAGCATGTGTTGGACATACAGAGGCAAGGTGGACACAGTGTCTTCTCTCCTCCATCGCCTTTAGATCCCTTTAGGATACACTATGGGCAAATGATTAAACTTGAGTGGAAATGTTTAGATTGGAAAGAAGGACAGTGTTGGGAGAATATCTAATAAGGATCATAAGAGACGTCCAGGAGCCACTGATACTAAAGGTCAAAAACAGAGGATGTGCAGGAACAGGGAGAAGAGGGAAGAAAAAAATCCATAAAAAAGGACCAAGTTTTTTTTTTTAAGATTTATTTATTGGAATGGGAGAGGGACTGGGAGATGGGAGGGGTGCGAGTGGGTGGGAAGTTATGGGGGGAAAGCAGTTGTAATCCATAAACTGTAATTGAAAATTTATATTTACTAAATAAAGTTAAAAAAAGATTTATTTATTTCAAAGTTAGAAACAGAGAGGCAGACACACTCACTCACACACACACACACACACACACACACATTGAGTGAGAGAGAGAGAGAGAGAGAAGGGGGGGAGGGAACTTTTATCCACTGGTTCACTTTCCAAATGGTCACAATGACCAGGGCCATGTCAAAGCCAGGAACTAAGAGCTTTATCCAGGTCTCCCACTTGGGTGACAGGAGCACAAGCACTTGGACCATTGCTTTTCCCAGGCCATTAGCAAGGACCTGAATTGAAAGTGGAACAGCCAGGATTCGAACCAGTACCCATATGGGGTTCTGGCATGGCAAGGCATGGCTTAACCTGATGCACCACAATGTCAACCCTAGTACTAGAGTTTTAAGCACAGTTTTCAAGAACTGCTATTTTAGAATTAGTTGAAGGGCCTGTGCTGTGGCACAGTGGGGTAAACCAGAGCCTACAGGGTCTGCATCCCATATGGGTACTGGTTCAAGACCAGTTCAATTCGGGTCCAGATACCTGCTTGTGCCTAGGAAAGCAGTGGAAGGCAGCCCACGTGCTTGAGCCTCTGTACCCACATGGGAGACCTGGACGAGGTTCCTGGCTCCTGGCAACGGCTTGGCCCAGCCCCAAATCATTGTGGCCATTTGGAGGGTGAATGAGTAAGTGGAAGATCTCTCTCTTTCTCGCTTTTTTTTTAATCTTTTTTAAAAAGAAAAGAAAGAATTAGAAGTTGAATAAAGAGCTTATTTCACTAGAGAGGAAATTTGGTATGTGTAACAGGAAAGAGTTTAAAATATCTCATAAGAACATTGAAGAAATCAAAGAGTTGATAAGATATGATCAGATTACTTTAAAAAGAAAACAGTTTTGAAGATTCAAACATTGGATTAGATTTAAGAGAGGTATGACTGTGGAAAAGATGAGACTTAAGATGGTGGTTCCCTATGAGTAATTAAATCCCATGTCATTTAAAAATTTAAACACCGTGGATGTCACTGGCTCACAGAGCCTGACTCCTTCTCTAGGTTATTTGTCACAGACGGAGGACTCACAACCTGCATGCCATATATGGATTATAATAAAATATGTTGTATTAAAAAAAGACAACTGTAAGAGTTCAGGCAGGGACCAATGCTGTGGTGTAGTGGGTAAAGCCACCGCCTGCAGTGCCAACATCCTATATGGGCATCGGTTCTAGTTCCGGCTGCTCCATTTCCAATCCAGCTCTCTGCTATGGCTTGGGAAAGCAGTGGAAAATGGCCCAAGTCTTTGGGCCCCTGCACCTCATGGGAGACCTGGGAGAACCTCCTAGCTCTTGGATTCAGGTGGGCACAGCTCCGGCCACTACAGCCAATTAGGGGCGTGAACTAGCAGATGGAAGACCTCTCTCTCTCTTTCTCTCTTCTCCTCTCTCTCTTTCTCTCTCCCCCTGCCTCTCCTCTCTCTATGTAACTCTGACCTTCAGATAAATAAATAAATCTTTTTTAAAAAAAATAAGTTCAGGCAGCAGACAGTGGAGAAATAGACTTTAATAGTCGTAGGAATGACTACATTTGATTTCATAACAGTAACACCACCAGTATGCTCTGTTAATATAGCTAATGCATCTAAAATGCCTCCAATATCCAAAGGGATGAAATCCATCCACATGTCAAGGAGACATCTACCTACATCTTATTATATCACTTATTGCATAATATTACATCACTATTAGATTACATCACTATTACTATTACATCTTATTATAGCACTATTTACAATATCAAGAAGTAGGAATTGAAGTTTAAGTCTATCCACTGGCGAATGATGTGGTACATATAAAATATGAAATACTATTAAAAAAATAAGATAAATCCAGTCATTTGTGACAACAGTGGTGAAACTTCAAAATAATCCAAGCATAGAAAGATAAGAACTGCATCATCTCTTTCATAATTAGAATCTAACAAAGTTGATCTCATAGTAGTTGGAAATTGATTGGCAGTTATCAAAAGCCAGGGAGAGTTGAAGGATGAGAGTGATGGGAAAATGGTGATAAACAAGTACTTAGTTATAGTTAGGAAATTGTTGTAAGTTCTGACAAAAATAAATCTGGGGGAAAAAGAATTTGTAATGTTTCACCATAAATAAATTATATATGTTTGAAAATATGTAATATGTTTACCTTTATTTGAACATTACATAATGTATGTATATATTAAAATTTTGCATTCTACTCTATAAATATATATATACTTTTTATCTGTGAGTTAAAACATAAAAATGAAACACAATATAAAATGTCTCTGGCACAGTAAACCAGAACTATTGCTGACTATTGACATTGTTATTGCTCTTGTTGTTTCTCATACAATTAATGTCTTTTCAGTAGACTGAAATTATGTTCTCAAGTAAAGTCAAAGAGAAGAAAAATATAGTATACTCATTTAAAGTAAAGTCAAAGAGAAGAAAAATATAGTAGACTCATTTAAAAGCAAGTGTTAAGTTTTGACAATCAGTTGAGAAAGATGAGAGCTAAGGTTTGATTGTAAGCATTGAGGCTCTTCACCAGTATTCCAGCCTAACAGGAAAACCACTTCTCGACAACAAATGTGTGGCTCTGAATTATTTGCAGCCACACCCAATGTTTACTGCTTTCACCACCACATTACATCATTTCTTGTTGAGATCCAGATTTATAACAAAACATGAAAGAAATGGAATCTTCTAAGGGCAATGATTTCTGTCTTTTGACAAGCCTACGGGACACCACAGTAAAGCTCCCTTAGGGAAACTGGGCCTCAGTCTCATAGGTACCTGGGAGAATAACATCAGGGGAAATGTGCACTGTGTAGGGAATGAAGGTTTAGGAATTCCTACTCATTGTGCCTGAAAGTGGCCTTCAGTTTATAATTGAAATAGAATTCTGTCAGTGCACAGGATGGCATTTTTCATAAAGGAAATCAAGAATTTAATATATTTTAAATTCATATCGCACTTTTAAGACTGTGCAAGCAAATATTCTAAACATATGTGTATATAAAGATCTATCTATATATGTATTCTCATAATATGATCTCTATAATATTCTTTGTATAAAATGATCTCAAGAAATACTAAATTATTTGACATCTTACAGCTTAGTAAAGCTAATATTAAATGCTTAAAATAAAATATCTATTTTGAATGCACGTAGTTTGGCTTCATATGGTAATTTTCACAGGTCTAAAGGCTGAGGCAATATTAGTGAGAATACGATACAACATATGTCTACACTGAATGATTTCCTGATTTTCATAAAGGGAAAGTGACAGTGTTACTAAGAGGAGGAAAAAGAGCAATACTAGAGAAAAAGAAGATGGATAGAATTTAAATGGTGTTAGTTTTTAAAAATACCTGCTGTTATTAACAATTATGTCCCATCATCCATTACATAGGAAATCTATAAAGCATATATTGAGTAACAAATATTCCACTGATGGCAATTATGAAATAATTGTTTTTAGAATGCCATTCTTTGAAAAATTTAGGTGAGAGTGACTAGACATTGAAAACATTTTTATATTCACTGAGAAAATGCCATACTCATTACTGCAAGCAAACTGTCCCTAAGTGTTCAGCTGAACTAATGATTCTATATAAAACTGATATACAACATAAGAAATGCATTTAGGAAACTATTTTCTATGACTAGGATGCCGTTTTATTTCAAGGATGCATTGGATTTCAAATTATCAATATGTAAAAATAGCTTCATATAAATGGAACATTGGGACAATGTATACTGTTTAGTAATAAATAGCATACAGCAATGCTGCTTGACACACTCCAGCATACTGCTATTTGTTGTTGTTGTTGACAAGTAGTGATGTGTTTCCCATCTCTATCTATGCAGTTCTTGAAAAAATTTTTAAAGGTTTAAAATTGTATAAGACTTTCTTCAAACAAATAATTGATATGAGTGTAGTAAATGCATGGATTATTGACGAAGTTGTGAAAAAGACAGGAAAGATTTCTTAAATGTGTTGGATTTAAAAAGAGAAAACTGCTTAACATACCTAAAATTATTTAAATCAGGACATTTCAAGAGGAAGGAAGTATAAAATGCTTGGACCCTTTACTATCTAAGATGATTTAACATGAGAACTCATATTATTCAAAATTAGTAAGACCAATGACACTATCAAAACAAGCTGTATCACATGAATCCAACAACATATCACCATAAATGCGATGGAATGCTTTCTGAAAGTATTTTGCATCTTTGCACTGAAAATAATTGTACTAGTAATGAAAGTCATTTATTTGCTATTATGCAATACATGAAAAGTTTCATATTTGTCCAATGTCCTATTTATAAAGTGAACTACATATGACACACTTGTATTGTCCTTTCACAATCTACATTTTTATTCTTAATAATAATAAAAGATATAACTCTCAATTATGCTTCACAACATTTTTAATGCACTAGTGTCAATTCTGTTCAAATATTTGCAGAATTCAAATTCTCAGACTTCATGGATTTAGTTGTGTAAACAATATTTGAAACCAAGTACAGAATTGTGGAGCTTAATTACATATTCTGTTAAAACATCTGTTTCCCCTACCAACTTGCTTTTTTATTAATTATCGTAAGCTCATATAATCTCTGTCCTTTTGTAAGACAGAAGAGAGAAGTTTAACAAATAACATAGAGTGACTTAAAAATATACTCTTTGGTTTATAAGACATGAAAATGTACAGAGAGAGCGGGAGCCAAGATGGCGGAATAGTGAGGGCACGCACTGATAGTCCGGGAAAAGATAGTTTAATAAAAGTGGAGTTACGGTAACCTCACGAAAAGGATCAGGGAAAAATTGCAGAGGAAACTCTTCCAGATCTAGTGGCTGTGACTCCGAGGACCTACGGGGAGAGCAAGGTCGCCCACCGCGTGGAAGCCAGGCCGCGGGAGCCACCAGAGCCACCGGACCCACCAGACCCGTCGGACCCGCTGGACCCTCCAGACCTGCCAGACCTGCCGGACACACCGGACACGCCGGACCCGTTGGAGCTGCAGGGTCTGCGTGCCAGCTGGAAGGGGAGGTGAGGAAAAAAACCTCTCTGCAACCCGAGACATTGGCGGGGAAAGGCAGAAAGAGCCTGCAGAGAACGAGGCCTGAAACTCCATTGGGGAAAGTTTACCAGGCTGGCTGGAGGAGAGAAAAATATCGAATAAATAAGGTGAACCATCATGGACATTTAGCCTCTCTCTCCACTCACCTTACAAAGCCGAGCAAGACAAAGGGCAGATGCCATTTTACCTAAGTAAAGCAGTGCACACCATTTTGCATATGTAAAGCGGGTGCCCCTCATTAGCCAAGCAGAAACACCTGACTCTGGTAAGCAAACGAATACCCACAGGGGCCAGATTTCATACATCAACTACTCTCAATTCCACTCAGCTGTGTGGAATTACTTCCCAACTGAGTCAAAAAAAAAAAAAAAGAGAGAGAGAGAGAGAGACAGAGAAAGAGAGAGAGAGCCAGAGCAAGCAAGAGAACAATCAGGGTGAATCACCTTTGGCACACCCTTAACCCCATAGAACCAGAGCTCTCTTGCCACACCGATCACAGCCTTTAAGGATCCATCAAAAGCAGACAGTCCACTTAATCTAGAGTCACAGTATAACCAGAAACAAATAAAGAATATCTCCAATATGCCAAACAAACGCAAAAGCCGAGGTAACAAGAACAAGGATGACAACCCCAAATGAAACAGACACCCCAATTCAAGATTATGAAGATGATGAGATAGAAGAAATGCAAGAGCAGATCTCAAAAAATTGATAAGAACATTAAGAAGTTCTCAACAATAAATTCTTGAACTACAGAAATCCTTAATGGACAAGATAGAAAATCTCTCTTGTGAAAAGGAAATATTAAGGAGGAATCAAAATGAAATGAAACAACTAGCAGAACACGAAACTGTGATAGTGACAAGAAATCATAATGAAGTGAAGAATTCAATAGATCAAATGACAAACACATTAGAGAGCTTTACAAACAGAATGGGTGAAGCAGAAGAGAGAATATCAGACTTAGAAGACAGAGAACAGGAAAATATACAATCAAACCACAGAAAAGAAGAGGAAATTAGAAATCCAAAAAATATTGTCAGTGATCTTCAGGATACTATTAAAAAACCCAACATTCGGGTTCTAAGAGTTCCTGAAGGCATGGAGAGGGAGAAAGGATTAGAAGGCCTTTTTAGAGAGATATTAGCAGAAAATTTCCCAGGTTTGGAGAAGGACAGAGACATCCTAGTACAGAAAGCTCATAGAACCCCCAGTAAACATGACCAAAAGAGATCCTCACCACGACACGTTGTAATTAAACTCTCCACAGTGAAACATAAAGAAAAGATCCTAAAATGTGCAAGAGAGAAACGTCAGATTACTCTCAGAGGATCTCCAATCAGACTCACTGCTGACTTCTCATCAGAAACTCTACGAGCTAGGAGGGAATGGCGAGATATAGCCCAGGTAATAAGAGAGAAAAACTGCCAGCCCAGAATATTATATCCTGCAAAGTTCTCATTTGTGAATGAAGGTGAAATAAAGACCTTTCACAACAAACAGAAATTGAAAGAATTTGTCGCCACTCATCCAGCCCTGCAAAAGATGCTTAAAGATGTGTTACACACAGAAACAAAGAAACACAGTCATCAATATGAAAGAAGGTAAAGGAAGGAAACCTCACAGCAAAAGATCACAGGGAATTCAAAGCATATATTAGAACTTATCTTTGGCAAATGGCAGGGCAAAGCTGCTACTTATCAATAGTCACATTGAACGTTAATGGCCTGAACTGTCCAGTTAAAAGAAACCGATTGGCTGATTGGCTTAAGGAACAAAACCCATCTATTTGCTGCTTACAAGAAACACATCTTTCCAACAAAGATCCACACAGACTGAAAGTGAAAGGCTGGAAAAAGATATACCATGCCAACAGAAATGAGAAAAGAGCGGGCGAAGCCATCTTAATATCAGACAACATAAACTTTACCACAAAAACTGTTAAGAGTGACAAAGAGGGGGCACTACATAATGATTAAGGGATCAATTCAACAGGAAGATATGACGATTATCAATGTATATGCACCTAATTACAGGGCACCGGTTTATTTAAAAGATTTGCTAAGGTACTTAAAGAGAGACTTAGACCCCAATACAATAGTACTGGGGGACTTCAGAAATAGATCAACAGGATAGAAGATCAGCAAGGAGACAGTAGATTTAAACAACACTATATCCCAAATGGATCTAACAGATATCTACAGAACTTTTCATCCTAAACAGAAAGCATTTCCATTCTTCTCAGCAGTACATGGAACCTTCTCTAGGACTGACCACATACTAGGCCATAAACAAGTCTCAGCAAATTCAAAAGAATTAGAATCATACCATGGGTCTTCTCAGACCAGAAGCTTCTCAGCTTCTCAGGAATGAAGTTGGAAATTAGCAACTCAGGAATCCCTAGAGCATACGCAAACACATGAAAATTGAACAACATGCTCCTGAATGAACACTGGGTCATTCAAGAAATCAAAAGAGAAATCAAAAACTTTCTGGAAGTATATGAGGATAACAGCGCAACATATCAAAACTTATGGGATACAGCAAAAGCAGCGTTAAGAGGAAGGTTTATATCAATAGGTGCCCACATCAAGAAATTGGAAAGGCACCAAATAGATGAGCTTTCAATTCACCTCAAGGATCGAGAAAAACTGCACCAAACCAGACCCAAATCTAGTAGGAGAAGAGAAATAATTAAAATCAGAGAAGAAATCAACAGGATTGAATAAAAAAAAAATTACAAAAAATCAGCCAAACGAGGAGCTGGTTTTTTGAAAAAAGCAACAAAATTGACAACCCATTGGCCCAACGAACTAAAAAAAGAAGAGAAAAGACCCAAATCAGTAAAATCAGAGATGAAAAAATAAACCTAACAACAGACACCACAGAAATAAAAAGAATCATCAGAAATTACTACAAGGACCTCTATGCCAGCAAACAGGGAAACCTATCAGAAATGGATAGATTCCTGGACACAGGCAACCTATCTAAATTGAACCAGGAAGACATCGAAAACCTAAACAGACCCATAACTGAGATAGAAATTGAAACAGTAATAAAGGCCCTCCCAACAAAGAAAAGCCCAGGACCAGATGGATTCACTGCTGAATTCTACCAGACATTTAAAGAAGAACTGACTCCAATTCTTCTCAAACAATTCAGAACAATCGAAAAAGAGGGAATCCTCCAAAATTCTTTCTATGAATCCAGCATCACCTTAATTCCTAAGCTGGAAAAAGATGCAACAATTGAATGGGGAAAAGTTGGAAGCATTTCCACTGAGATCTGGTACCAGACAGGGATGCCCACTCTCACCACTGCTACTCAATATAGTTCTGGAAGTTCTATCCAGAGCTATTAGGCAAAAAAAAGAAATTAAAGGGATACAAATTGGGAAGGAAGACCTCAAACTATCCCTCTTTGCAGATGATATGATTATTTAGGGGACCCAAAGAACTCTACTAAGAGACTATTGGAACTCACAGAAGAGTTTGGCAAAGTAGCAGGATATAAAATCAATGCACAAAAATCAACAGCCTTTGTATACACAGGCAATACTACGGCTGAGGAAGAACTTCTAAGATCAATCCCATTCACAATAGCTACAAAAACAATCAAATACCTTGGAATAAACTTAACCAAGGACGTTAAAGATCTCTACGATGAAAATTACAAAACCTTAAAGAAAGAAATAGAAGAGGATACCAAGAAATGGAAAACTCTTCCATGCTCATGGATTGGAAGAATCAATATCATCAAAATGTCCATTCTCCCAAAAGCAATTTACAGATTCAATGCGATACCAATCAAGATACCAAAGACCTTCTTCTCAGATCTGGTAAAAATGATGCTGAAATTCATATGGAGACACAGGAGACCTTGAATGGCTAAAGCAATTTTGTACAACAAAAACAAAGCCGGAGGCATCACAATACCAGATTTCAGGACATCCTACAGGGCAGTTGTAATCAAAACAGCATGGTATTGGTACAGAAACAGATGGATAGACCAATGGAATAGAATTGAAACACCAGAAATCAATCCAAACATCTACAGCCAACTCATATTTGATCAAGGATACAAAACCAATCCCTGGAGTAAGGACAGTCTATTCAATAAATGGTTCTGGGAAAACTGGTTTTCCACATGCAGAATCATGAAGCAGGACCCCTACCTTTCCCCTTACACAAACATTCACTCAACATAGATTAAAGACTTAAATAAATGACCCGACACCATCAAATTACTAGAGAGCATTGGAAAAACCCTGCAAGATATAGGCACAGGCAAAGACTTCCTGGAAAATACCCCAGAAGCACAGGCAGTCAAACCAAAATTAACTTTTGGGATTGCATCAAATTGAGAAGTTTCTGTACTGCAAAAGAAACAGTCAGGAAAGTGAAGAGACAACCAACAGAATGGGAAAATATATTTGCAAACTATGCAACAGATAAAGGGTTAATAACAAGAATCTACAAAGAAATCAAGAAACTCCAGAACATCAAAACAAACAACACACTTAAGAGATGGGCCAAGGACCTCAATAGACATTTTTCAAAAGAGGAAATGCAAATGGCCAACAGACACATGAAAAAATGTTCAGGATCACCAGCAATCAGGGAAATGCAAATCAATACCACAATGAGGTTTCACCTCACCCCGGTTAGAATGGCTCACATGCAGAAATCTACCAACAATAGATGCTGGAGAGGATGTGGGGAAAAAGGGACACTAACCCACTGTTGGTGGGATTACAAACTGGAAAAGCCACTATGGAAGTCAGTCTGGAGATTCCTCAGAAACCTGAAAATAACCCTACCATTCAACCCAGCCATCCCCCTCCTTGGAATTTACCCATAGGAAATGAAATTGGCAAACAAAAAAGCTGTCTGCACATTAATGTTTATTGCCGCTCAATTCACAATAGCTAAGACCTGGAACCAACCCAAATGCCCATCAACAGTAGACTGAACAAAGAAATTATGGGACATGTACTCTATAGAATACTATACAGCACTCGAAAACAATGAAACCCGGTCATTTGCAACAAGATGGAGGAATGTGGAGAACATCATGCTGAGTGAATTAAGCCAGACCCAAAGGGACAAATATCATTTGTTCTCCCTGATTGGGGACAACTAACTGAGCACCAAAGGGGAAGCTTGTTGAAGTAAAATTGACACTATGAGAAACAGTGACTTGATCAGCTCTTGTCCTGACTGTTAATGTACAATGTAATACTTTATCCATTTTAGTATTTTTTTTGTTCTAGTAACATTGGTTGAACTCTGTAATTAACACACAATTATTCTTTTTATCCACTTTTTTAAAAACTACTATTTAATGAATATAAATTTCCAAAGTACAGCTTATGGATTACAATGGCTTCCACCCCATAATGTCCCTCCAACCCGCAACCCTCCCCTTATCCACTTCCTCTCCCCTTCCATTCACATCAAGATTCACTTTCGTTTCTCTTTATAGACAGAAGATCAGTTTAGCATACATTAAGTAAAGATTTCAACAGTTTGCTCCCACACAGAAACATAAAGTGAAAAATACTGTTTGAGTACTAGTTATAGCAATAAATCTCAATGTAAGGCACACTAAGGACAAAGATCCTACATGAGGAGTAAGTGCACAGTGTGACTCCTGTTGTTGACTTAACAAATTGACACTCTTGTTTATGGCATCAGTAATCACCCTAGGCTCTTGTCATGAGCTTCCAAGGCTATGGAAGCCCCCTGAGTTCACTGACTCTGATCATATTTAGACAAGGCCATGGTCAAAGTGGAAGTTCTCTCCTCCCTTCAGAGAAAGGTACCTCCTTCGTTGATGGCCCGTTCTTTCCAGTGGGATCTCACTCGTGGAGATCTTTCATTTAGGTTTTGTTTTTGTTTTTGTTTTTTGTTTTTTGTTTTTTGTTTTTTGTTTTTTGTTTTTGCCAGAGTGTCTTGGCTTTCCATGCCTGAAATACTCTCATTGGCATTTCAGCCAGATCCGAATACCTTAAGGGCTGATTAGGAGGCCAGAGTGCTGTTAGGATATTTGCCATTCTATGGGTCTGCTGTGTATCTCACTTCCCATGTTGGATCATTCTCTCCCTTTTTGATTCTATCAGCTAGTATTTGCAGACACTAGTCTTGTTTCTGTGATCCCTTTGGTTCTTAGTCCTATCATTATGATCAATTGTGAACAGAAATTGATCACTGGGACTAGTGAGATGGCATTGGTACATGCCACCTTGATGGGATTGAATTGGAATCCCCTGGTATGTTTCTAACTCTACCGTTTGATGTAAGTCAGCTTGAGCATGTCCCGAATTGCACATCTCTTCCCTCTCTTATTCCCACTCTTATATTTCACAGTGATAACTTTTCAGTTAAGTTTCAGCACTTAAGAAGAATTGTGTATTGATTACAGTATTCCACCAAACTATTCTGTAGAACAAATAAAAAAAATACTAAGAGGGATAACATATTAAGCTGCTCATCAACAGTCAGGGTGAGGGCTGATCAAGTCACCGTTGCTCAGAGTGTTCATTTCACTTTAACAGGTTTCCTTTTTGGTGCTCAGTTAGTTGTCACCTATCAAGGAGAACAAGTGGTATTTGTCCCTTTGGGGTTGGCTTACTTCACTCGGCATAATGTTTTCCAAATTCCTAACAGAGATCACTTTTCAGTTAAAATTTAAACACCTAACAACAATTGTGTGTTAATTACAGAGTTCAACCTATTGTACTACAACAAAAAATACTAAAATGGATACAGTATTACATTGTACATCAACCGTCAGGACAAGAACTGATCAAGTAACTGTTTCTCATAGTGTCCATTTCATTTCAACAAGTTTCCCCTTTGGTGCTCAGTTAGTTGTCCCCAATCAGGGAGAACATACGATATTTGTCCCTTTGGGACTGGCTTAATTCACTCAGCATGATGTTTTCCAAATTCCTCCATCTTGTTGCAAATGACCCGGTTTCATTGTTTTTGAGTGCTGTATAGTATTCTATAGAGTACATGTCCCATAATTTCTTTATCCAGTCTACTGTTGATGGGCATTTGGGTTGGTTCCAGGTCTTAGCTATTGTGAATTGAGCGGCAATAAACATTAATGTGCAGACAGCTTTTTTGTTTGCCAATTTCATTTCCTATGGGTAAATTCCAAGGAGGGGGATGGCTGGGTTGAATGGTAGGGTTAAATTCAGTTTTCTGAGGAATCTCCAGACTTACTTCCTTCGTGGCTTGACCAGTTTGCATTCCCACCACAGTGGGTTAGTGTCCCTTTTTCCCCACATCCTCTCCAGCATCTGTTGTTCGTAGATTTCTGAATGTGAGCCATTCTAACTGGGGTGAGGTACCGACAATGACTTCTGGGAAAACACCCCAGAAGCACAGGCAGTCAAAACCAAAATTAACATTTGGGATCGCATCAAATTGAGAAGTTTCTGTACTGCAAAAGAAACAGTCAGGAAAGTAAAGAAACAACCGACAGAATGGGAAAAAATATTTGCAAACTATGCAACAGATAAAGGGTTGATAACCAGAAACTACAAAGAAATCAAGAAACTCCAAAACATCAAAACAAACAACCTACAGAAGAGATTGGCCAAGGACCTCAATAATCATTTTTCAAAAGAGGAAATCCAAATGGCCAACAGACACATGAAAAAATGTTCAAGATCACTAGCAGTCAGGGAAATGCAAATCAAAAACACACAATTATTCTTAGGTATTTAAATTTTAACTGAAAAAGTGATCTCTATTAGGAATTTGCAAAGCATTATGCTGAGTGAAATAAGCCAGTCCCAGAGGGACAAATACCATATGTTTTCCCTGATTGGTGACAACTAACTGAGCACCAAAAAGGAAACCTGTTAAAGTGAAATGAACACTATGAGAAACGGTGACTTGATCAGCCCTCACCTTACTGTTGATGAACAAGTTAACACGTTATCCCTCTTTGTATTTTTGTTTGTTTGTTCTACTTAATACTTTTGGTTGAATACTGTAATCAATACACAATTCTTCTTAAGTGCTGAAACTTAACTGAAAAGTGATCACTGTGAAATATAAGAGCAGGAATAAGAGGGAAGAGATGTGCAATTTGGGACATGCTCATGCTGACTTACCTCAAACGGTAGAGTTAGAAACATACCAGGGAATTCCAATTCAATCCCATCAAGGTACATGTGCCAATGCCATCTCACTAGTCCCTGTGATTAATTTCAGTTCACAATTGATCATGATGATAGGACTAAGAGCCAAAGGGATCACATAAACAAGACTAGTGTGTGCAAATACTAGCTGATAGAATAAAAAAGGTTGAGAACAATCCAACATGGGAAGCAAGATACACATACACAGCAGACCCATAGAATGGCAGATGTCCTAAACAGCACTCTGGCCTCAGAATCAGCCCTTAAGGTATTTGGATCTGGCTAAAAAGCCCATGAGAGTATTTCAGGCATGGAAAGCCAAGACACTCTGGAAAAAAAAAAAAAAAACAACCACCCTACATGAAAGACCTCCACAAGTGAGATCCCAGTGAAAAGAACGTGTCATCAAGAAGGAGGTACCATTTTCTGAAGGGAGGAGGAGAGAACTTCCACTATGACTACGACCATGTACTTAACATGCTGTACAGTGTGATTTAATGCTATAGCTAGTACTCAAACAGTATTTTTCACTTTATGTTTCTCTGTGGGTGCAAACTGTTGAAATTTTTACTTAATATATGCTAAACCGATCTTCTGTATATAAAGAGAATTGAAAATGAATCTTGATGTGAATGGAAGGGGGAGGGAGAGGGAAAGGGGAGGGTTGCGGGTGGGAAGGAAGTTATGGGAGGGGGAAGCCATTGTAATCCATAAGCTGTACTTTGCAAATTTATATTCATTAAATAAAAGTTAAAAAAAAAAGCTGCTGGGGCCGGTGCTGTGGCGCAGCAGGTTAAAGCTCTGGCCTGAAGCACTGGCATCCCATATGGGCACAGATTCTAGTCCTGGCTGCTCCTTTTCCAAAAAAAAAAAAAGTATTTAGTAAGACTTTAATAAAATTATTTTGATTTCAAAAAAAAAGAAAAGAAAATGTACACAGAAAAGGAACTAGTAAGTGCCAAATCAGTATCTGTAGCATTTATTTATAAGAATACATTTTTAGTAACCTAAACTGAATATTAAGGAATGATTAAAATTTATATATACACAAATATATGCAACACATACTTATCACACCATTATAATTGCTCTACCAAAGAACTTTTAATAATGCTATATCAGCTAAAATAGAAGGTTTATTGCAAACAGAAGAACAAAGAAGATAAAAATATCACATATTTTCTGTAAAATACAAGATGAATATAAATTAGGATTTCAGTGCTCTAAACACGTATCCCATAATGTCCATAGGGCACGGAGTTTTAGTTTGGGAAGAGAAAGGGTTTTGAGACCCTGATAACCAACAATGCTGCTCTTTATGACAGACCCAATTTTCTCTTCACAGGAGATGGAAGACTTTGTGCAGAGCTCTGGAGAAGAGGGAGTGGTGGTGTTTTCCCTGGGGTCCATGATCAGTAACCTGACTGAAGAAAGGGCCAATGTGATTGCATCAGCTCTTGCCCAGCTGCCACAAAAGGTCAGAAATGTGCCCTAAGGGCAGGCAACCGCTGAATGAGCCTGCTAAACTCTGCAAAGTGTCTCATTACACATATTCCTATGTGAAGTGGAGATACTTATGATATCTATAATTCACTTCAGACATCAGTTAAACTCTTCATGACATGTGCAAAAATAGCACAGAGTATATTACATTGTAGATAACTTTGACATTGACATTTTGATCAGAAATGTACCTAACAGGTGACTCGTGAAACCTTGGAATACTCAATCATTTAGCAGGCAGATAAAGAGAAATCACTGAATTCTACCCTGCTGTTGGCTTCTTTGCTGGAAGGGTTGCGAGGCCACTGTGTACACTAAAGCTGTATTCAGACAGAGGCTGAATTTTCATTACTGACTGCACTACCTCAATAACATTAAGGGAATACTGAAACACATCTTAAGAGCATTATAAAGTTTAGGATTCTCATATAATCCATGTCTCTTTACTTTCCATAATTTGTATGTAGGGGTATTTAAGATACTAATCAGGAGCCTATTTGGAGAACAAAAGTCCAGAGCTCACCAAACATGAACCCAGCTATGCACTCATCTAAGTAGATTTAGAGAAACAGAAAAATTAATCTGCCCCTCACTACTGGACCCTAGCAGTGGCTTCGCAGAAAGATAGAAGCAGAAAAATTGGAGATGGGTCCTGTTCTGAAGGCACCTGTTGTACTTTATAAAAAGATCACTCCACAGAACTGTGATCCTAACTCATGAGTGCAATTCCTCTGGATTGAGGATGGAGATGGCAGTACAAGAAGGAGTCATTTCAAAGCAAGCCTGACACGTGATGGAGTTCCAATGTCCCCTTCTTTAAATAATAGTGGGAACTACATTTCTGATATATACAAGACACCTTTGAACTCTTGGTATTCAGCAACTACTTTTTAGCTTTCTAGCTGATAAAACCCTCTAGTAACTCCCCATGTTAATATCACAAAGAGAATCAGAAATTACTTTACCTCTCCTAAAGCAAATAGAAATGGTACACTCCAGTTTATGAGGATAAATACTCCAGTTATGATGATAAATTCAAATTTCTTTTTTTTAACTTTTATTTAATGAATATAAATTTCCAAAGTACAGCTTATGGATTAGAATGGCTTCCCCCACATAACGTCCCTCCAACCCGCAACCCTCCCCTTATCCACTTCCTCTCCCCTTCCATTCACATCAAGATTCACTTTCGTTTCTCTTTATAGACAGAAGATCAGTTTAGCATACATTAAGTAAAGATTTCAACAGTTTGCTCCCACACAAAAACATAAAGTGAAAAATGCCATTTGAGTACTAGTTATAGCATTAAATCTCAATGTAAGGCACACTAAGGACAAAGATCCTACATGAGGAGTAAGTGCACAGTGTGACTCCTGTTGTTGACTTAACAAATTGACACTCTTGTTTATGGCATCAGTAATCACCCTAGGCTCTTGTCATGAGCTTCCAAGGCTATGGAAGCCCCCTGAGTTCACTGACTCTGATCATATTTAGACAAGGCCATGGTCAAAGTGGAAGTTCTCTCCTCCCTTCAGAGAAAGGTACCTCCTTCTTTGATGACCCATTCTTTCCAGTGGGAGCTCACTCATGGAGATCTTTCATTTAGTTTTTTTTTTTTTCCACCAGAGTGTCTTGGCTTTCCATGCCTGAAATACTCTCATGGGCATTTCAGCTGGATCCGCATGCCTTAAGGTCTAATTATGAGGCCAGAGTGCTGTTAGGACATTTGCCATTCTATGGGTCTGCTGTGTATCTCACTTCCCATGTTGGATCATTCTCTCCCTTTTTTTATTCTATCAGCTAGTATTTGCAGACACTAGTCTTGTTTCTGTGATCCCTTTGGTTCTTAGTCCTTTCATTACGATCAATTGTGTACAGAAATTGATCACTGGGACAAGTGAAATGGCATTGGTACATGCCACCTCGATGGGATTGAAGGGGAAACTTGTTGAAGTGAAATGGACACTATGAGAAACACTGACTTGATCAGCTCTTGTCCTGACGGTTGATGTACAATGTAATACTTTATCCATTTTAGTATTTTTTTTGTTCTAGTACCATTGTTTGAACTCTGTAATTAACACACAATTATTCTTAGGTGTTTAAATTTTAACTGAAAAGTGTTCTCTGTTAGGAATTTGGAAAACATTATGTTGAGTGAAATAAGCCAATCCCAAAGGGACAAATACCACTTGTTCTCCTTGATAGGTGACAACTAACTGAGCACCAAAAAGGAAACCTGTTAAAGTGAAATGAACACTCTGAGCAACGGTGACTTGATCAGCCCTCACCCTGACTGTTGATGAGCAGCTTAATATGTTATCCCTCTTAGTATTTTTTTTGTTTGTTCTACTTAATAGTTTGGTGGAATACTGTAATCAATACACAATTCTTCTTAAGTGCTGAAACTTAACTGAAAAGTTATCACTGTGAAATATAAGAGTGGGAATAAGAGAGGGAAGAGATGTGCAATTCGGGACATGCTCAAGCTGACTTACCTCAAACGGTAGAGTTAGAAACATACCAGGGGATTCAAATAAATTCAGATTTCTAACATCAGTACCTTATTTTGGTAGCTGACAAGGAAATGATCTGGCTATAGTAGTAATCAGCATTAGCAGCTGTCAATGCTTTCAATACATCGTGGAAATCCTAATAGTCAGTTAAATAAAATTTAGCCTTATCACAATAATGGATTTTTTCAGACACTGTATGCTTATGAACTGACTCTTTCTTCCTATATTAAAAGAAATTCCAATTCTAGCAGTAGTGATACTATTATGGTTTCATTTCAAAAATGTATCTTAAAATTTTTATAAAACAAATTAAATGTAGTTCCTCAGTGCCAACCTATTTTATTTCTCAAATTAAAAGATGACAATTTCTCTGGGCCGGCACGATTGCGTAGCTGGTGTGGCCACTGCCTGCAATGCCACAATCCCGTGTTGGCTTTGCTTTGGGTCTTGGCTGCTCCACTTCTGCTCTGGTTCCCTGCTGTGAGCTGGGAGGGTGATGAAGAATGGCCCAGGTCCTTGGATTCGTCCACCTGTGTGGGAGACATGGAGGAAGCTCCTGGCTCCTGGCTTAGGATCGACTCAGCTCTGACCATTGCACTTATCTGGGGAGTGTACCAGTGGCTTGAAGACCTCTCTCTCTCTCTCTCTCATTCTGCCTCTTCCCCTCTGTAATTCTGCTTTACAAATACATGAATAAATGATTAAAAAAAATTGCAGATTCTCATAAAACAACTTATGGAACAGTGGATGCAAATAAACCCTTGTTTCCATTTTTTTTTAAATGTAAAAATGTTAATAGATTTGGAAGACAAGTCTCACATTTTAAACACAAACACATGTACAAACAAACATACATGCACATATCTATATATCTGTGTATCTATATAGATTTACAGATATATAGATATAGTTAATGCAGATCACAAGTAAACCAGTAATGAGATATTCTTCTTTCATTTGAATGAAGATCACCTAATAATGTCTTAGATGCTTGAATTTATCAAGCATCATCTTACCTGGGTTATATCCTATATGTGACACACCATGAATACATTCTAAACCTGACTGAATGCAACAAGAGTACAGGAGACATGAAGGCTTCATCTTTTAATTCTCATTATTTAAATTCTCTTGCCCTCTTTTCTTTGTCATTCCAATATAAGGTATTTAAGAGTGATCTCCAGCCTCCTTAGAATTTTAACATGCCATAATTACAAATCCAATTCATGAAATTGCTATTACTTTACCAAACAGGTTCTTTGGCGATTTGAAGGCAAGAAACCAGACATGTTAGGATCCAACACCCGGCTCTATAAGTGGATCCCCCAGAATGACCTTCTTGGTAAGGCTCTGGAGAACACATATTGAAAACACTAGTAACAGTCGATCAAGATAGGAGTAGTAAGACTTTGTTATTGAAAACCTAAAGAATCAAGCCAAATGGCTTTGCAATCCTTGCCCAGTCCTAGGGTAAATGTATTATAAGATTTGGAATTTTATGATACAAAATTTGTAGGCCCAGAATCAAAGTATCCTTATTTTCAGTGTATGTACATCTCAGAGAGAATTTCTCAGTCATTTCCAGGGGGGAAGGCATTTCACTGAAGGGTTCAGATGCTTTTGGGACACATGCCTCCTATACTGGAGTTCCTGGATTCAAGTTCCAACTCCAATTCTGATGCCCACTTCCTGCTGACTCACCCTAGATGAAGAAGGCAGCAGCTGATGGCTAAAATATTTGAGTCACTGGCAGCCACACAGGAGTCCTGGATTGAGTCCCAGCTCCTGGCTTCGGCCTGGCCCATTCCTAGCTGTTTGGTGCATTTGATGAATGAACCATAGTAAGAAGATCTCCTTCTCCCTTTGTTGCTCTAAGGACTTCCCTTGCACTGTGTGTGTAAGTGTATGTGTGTATGTGTGTGTCTAGTGCTTGATCTGTTTCTTACAAACATATTAATTAAATAATAATAATCTCTTGGCTTGTCAGATAGAATCCTAATTCAAACATTACATTTATCATCTGCCTTTTCCCCTATTATGGAAATTTACAAATACCACCAAAACTAATACCCTTCTGTTATTATGCAGAATTCTATGTTTTCTGTGGGAAACATTAACAACCTTTAAAATAAAGTAATAAGGAATTTCAAGATAGCGTGTGGGCAACCTTCTACAACTTATAAATCACACTCAGTGGTGGCACGGTTTCTTGGAGAGAGCATGTTCTAACAGGCACTCGACCTTTTAATTTGACACATATACAGTTCCTTTTTTCCAGAATGTACTCTTTCATACCCATTTGGCAATCTTGCATACAGTACAAGCCTCACGTCACATACCACCTCTTCCACGTGACCTTCCCTTACCTCCCCAGTGCACTTAGGTGCCTCTTTCTCTTGATCTAAAAGCTATTTAAATGCAGTTTCATGGACATTGATACTGTGTTGTTAGAGTACACTGCGCTTTTAGTGCCTCATATTATACATTTCTCATTTCATTTGTAAGATTTATAATTAATAATTTTCTAAAAATCACTCAATCCCAGGTCATCCAAAAACCAAGGCTTTTATAACTCATGGTGGAGCCAATGGTGTCTTCGAGGCAATCTACCATGGCATTCCCATGGTGGGCATTCCTTTGTTTGGAGATCAACTTGATAACATTGTCTACATGAAGGCCAAGGGAGCAGCTGTTAAGTTGAACTTGAAAACAATGTCCAGTGCAGATTTGCTCAATGCCTTGAAGACAGTCATTAATGACCCTTCGTGAGTATTACTGTTTCTTTACCATTACACAGTGTTTTCAGATCAATTTTCAGTGGAGGAATAAGGACTCAATTCTAATTTAGAACATGAACATCAGATTGAGTACAGATTTGCTTAATGCTAGAGGATAATCATCAATAATTCACTGGGAGTATCACTGTATCTTCTTGTGATGGATATATAGAATGATTATCAGAGGCTTAACGGTAGTGCACAGATTTTGAATTAGCCTGTCGCTCCCCCTCTTCATGGAAGAACGACACAGGACCCTGCGCTATTCTTTTGTCTGCTCGGCCCTTCCCGGGTTTGCTGCTGGTTCTTCCCGGGTTGGCTGCCGTCCTTCCACCTCCCTGGAAGGGCGGTTCCCCCTGCCACTTTCCCCATTTCCACGGGGGAGTGGCACATTGCCAGCCGGCTCTCTCGGGGGCTGCTCAGATGTTATTCAGATGTTCCCCTTAGATGTTCCTGGTGCATGTTGTCTCTCTCCTCCTTTATAGTCCTCTTCCACCAATCCCAACTCTGCTACCCACACGCCGAGTACGCTACTCTCCTCCAATCAGGAGCAGCTCCTGCAGCTTGTCAAGTTGGTGACAGGCAGCTGTGTAGAAGCTGTTTACTCCTCTCCCAGGGCCATATTGTGGGAGAGCAGATGCATAGAATAAGTCTTAATTCGAGTAACTTAATCTAGTCCGAGTTGCTCCCCACATTAGCCAATGATTGAAATGTGGAGCATCAATGAAGAAGGTTAACAGAGGATGACAAGGAAGTATTAGGAACAGAATTGTAGCCAGGAGGCAGGAATGTTATAATTGTACAAACTTAGGATCTTCACAGTTATAATTTTCTTTCAGCATAAGCACTCTTAAAATTGTATTTCAAAATCAATTTTGTTGTGTTGGTACAGATTTAAAACATGATATGTGGAATACATATTAATAATAAACAATGGTACTATAGTGCAACAGTATATGTGCCATTATTTCACATATATATTCATATAGTTGTGTTTTAAAAAATTATTCTGATTTGTTTTCAGTAAATCTGCATGGAAATATCAAATAATATTTTCAGTGACATTCCAGGGTTCTCAAATTTTCTATTCTTTTTTTTTTTTTTTTGACAGGCAGAGTGGACAGTGAGATTGAGAGACAGAGAGAAAGGTCTTCCTTTTGCCGTTGGTTCACCCTCCAATGGCCGCCGCGGCCGGCGCGCGGCGGCCGGTGCACTGCGCTGATCCGATGGCAGGAGCCAGGAGCCAGGTGCTTTTCCTGGTCTTCCCTGTGGGTGCAGGGCCCAAGCACCTGGGCCATCCTCCACTGCACTCCCTGGCCACAGCAGAGGGCTGGCCTGGAAGAGGGGCAACCAGGACAGAATCTGGCGCCTCTACCGGGACTAGAACCCGGTGTGCCGGCGCCGCTAGGCAGAAGATTAGCCTAGTGAGCCGCGGCGCCGGCCTCAAATTTTCTATTCTAATGCTGCAGTGCTGTCACGGATAGATAGTAGCAACTAGGATTTTCAAGTTTACTCAGTTAAAACTTCCTGAACAAAAAGGAGATATTTCTTTTCCATATGGGGATATTCTTAGGTCTATGGCTGTGGTTATTACTGTCTTACCTGGAAGATTATAAAATAAAGATTTAATTGATTTGCACTACAGAAGATGGAATATCCTTGTTTCATAATAATTTTTGAAAGTAGAGATATTTTCTTCCAACATTATTTCATCTAACAATAAAAACTGGATCACAGATATTTGTAAAAAGGGCAAGAAAATGTCAAGAGTCAGGATTCAAAGAAAAGCAATTCGCTTTCATACTTTCATAGCTTTAATTATCACTTCATTCATTAATAATTAACTTTTTTTTGCCAGGCAGTGTTAAACAGTGAGAGAGAGAGAGAGAGAGAGAGAGAGACAGAGAGAAAGGTCTTCCTTCCATTGGTTCACTCCCGTAAATGGCCGCAACTGCTGGTGTTGCACTGACCACAATCCAGGAGCCGGGTGCTTCCTCCCGGTCTCCCACGCAGTTGCAGGGACCCAAATACTTGTGCCATCCTCCGCTTCCCTCCTGGGCCACAGCAGAGAGCTGGACTGGGAGAGGAGCAACCGGGACGACTACCCGGCACCCCAACCAGGACTAAAACACGATGTCCTGGTGCCACAGGCGGAGGATTATCCTAGTGAGCCACAGTGCCGGCCAATGCTTAATGTTTCAACACTATACCAACTCCTGGTTGATACCAACTACTTATCAACATTTTAAAGACATTTCCCTAACCCATATGACAAACTAGCAGCCTATATTTAAAATTTTGAACTATTTTGAACATTGTATGTCAGGTCCATTCACAATTGCTTACTGAATAATTCCAGCTCCACATCTCTAATAGTTTTGTTGTTGGTTTTGCTTGTTTTGCTTTCACTAGCTTCCCTTTATCCAGAGGACGTAACTAATTTCAAATTCTAGACTGGGATGTTAGAAATCCTGGATCTTTCCAAACCTCTCTCTGCATCTTCACATTTTATGTATTCAACAAATTCCAGCCTATAAATGTAAGGTCTCTATAAAGCCTTCTGAAGAAATAATTTTCTTCTACATTTTCTTGACACTCATCTTTCGCATCTACATGAAAAGTATAGACCCACAATTCCTAGTTCACTCTATAAGATGATGTCCATTAATTTTCCTTCAGCTATAAGGAGAACGCCATGACGTTATCAAGAATTCACCACGATCAGCCCATGAAGCCGCTGGACCGAGCAGTCTTCTGGATCGAGTACGTCATGCGCCACAAAGGAGCCAAACATCTCCGGGTTGCAGCCCATGACCTCACCTGGTACCAGTACCACTCTCTGGATGTGATTGGGTTCCTGCTGGCATGTGTGGCAATCACTACTTACCTTATCGTGAAATGTTGCCTTCTTGTTTATCGAAATGTTCTTGGGGCAGGAAAGAAGAAAAAGAGGGATTAGAGCTTGTTCATGTCTAAGGCTATTAATTTACCAGAGTTGAAATCATTCCTTTGATATCAAAGACTATGTATCATTGTGTGGAAGATGGTCCTTCTCATTTGGTCAGACCTGTGTCTTCCTGATTTTTCCAGATGTTTTATTCTTGATTAAACGTTTAGAAACACACAACTCAAATTGCACAGATCCTCAAGTAATACTACTTTAATCACAGCACTGAAAAATGAGACTCACTGGCACTTTAACCTGGTGGTGGTTGAGGAGTGAAGCCTGAGGTGTTCATGTGTATTTCCAGAAACATCATCTATTGAATTCCATACAATCAAGTAGAACATTCGTACCCAAACCAAAGAAAACCAGAGCCAGATCCTTGTAAAGGGGGGTACACAGATTTTACCAAGATTTCCATGAATCTAAGAGAGATTCCAGGATAAACTGACCTGAACTTTAACTAACTCAAAGTGACTGTGATATTTACAAAGTTGAAAAGTTAGGGTTGAGTAGAAAGAGTGTGAACCTCAAGTAAGAAAAGAATTTTATGTAAAAGGAACATTAGAGAAGAATGAAGTAGAAAATCACTAAAAATGATTATCAAGGTGTGTTAGAAAAAGTCCATTTTCAATTTGACAGAATTGTGTTTTCTTCAGCAAAAACTAAGCCATGGATGACAGGTTCGCCTTAGGGATATAGCACGTGACCCAGGGCAGATGCAAGACTGAGCAACCTTGCTCAAGTCTTTTAGCATGGTGCTTGGGAAGCTCTTTTGTACTACATGGGGTTCACAGTTCACCTTTTTCATGAAATACAAAACATGTCATCAAGAAAAATTCTTTTTGACTTGGAGAGCCCTAACACTTACTAACTAAATCTGTGTAATCTTGTAAATTATTTGGTTAGGAAAGTGAGATATATTTTCTACACTATGCCTTGAAAATGCTTGTTACAATGTTTGCTTTATTCAATATATAAAATGCTAGAGTTCCCTCCTCCTATAGGAAGATCTTCCATTACTTCGCCCTGCCTTTTCAAATCAGAAACTTCCAACTAATTTAATAACCAGGACACTGAGGATATGGTAACCAGTAGTTTTTTTTAATGTAGTCTCCCCTCACAATACATAGAACATAACATTGTGGATGGCATGAAAAGCTAAATATCATGCACACCAATTTTGAAAACCTATTTTGAAGAAAACTGTTTAAATGGAAAAATATATCCATGTCTTGCCTTTTTTTTATTTTTGACAGGCAGAGTGGACAGTGAGAGAGAGAGAGAGAGAGAAAGGTCTTCCTTTTGCCGTTGGTTCACCCTCCAATGGCCGCCGCGGCCAGCGGGCTGTAGCTAGCGCATGGCGCTGATCCGAAGCCAGGAGCCAGATGCTTCTCCTGGTCTCCCATGCGGGCGCAGGGCCCAAGCACTTGGGCTATCCTCCACTGCAATGCCGGGCCACAGCAGAGAGCTGGCCTGGAAAAAGGGCAACCAGGACAGAATCCGGCGCCAATCCATGCCTTGCCTTTAAACATTGTTAACCAAAGCGTTTGGACACAGAAGGCAGATGGCAATGTAAACATAGAGAACAAAGAAAACAAGTGGATGACACTTTTTAGCCTGACAAGAGATATTTTTAACATTCATGTGGAACAGAAGCCTGTATAAGAATTGCAAGCACTCTCTACACTACAAAAACATTTTTAGCAATAATTGTTAATGTAACTACTTGTAATAATTATGTCCAGAATAATAAATGGACAAGAGCTTTCTTTTTTTACATTTTTCATTAAGGTATTGTTAGAAGAGGGGAAACTTGGCCGGCGCCACAGCTCACTAGGCTAATCCTCCACCGTGCGGCGCCGGCACACCGGGTTCTAGTCCCGGTAGAGGCGCCAGATTCTGTCCCAGTTGCCCTTCTTCCAGGCCAGCTCTCTGCTGTGGCCAGGGAGTGCAGTGGAGGATGGCCCAAGTGCTTGGGCCCTGCACCCCATGGGAGACCAGGAGAAGCACCTGGCTCCTGCCTTTGGATCAGCGCGGTGTGCTGGCCGCAGCGCGCCGGCCGCGGCATCCATTGGAGGGTGAACCAAGGGCAAAAGGAAGACCTTTCTCTCTGTCTCTCGATCTCACTGTCCACTCTGCCTGTCAAAAAATAAAAAAAAGAAGAGGGGAAACTTATACATGTCCATTAGTATGAATAATGAAGTTCTACATACATTGCCAAAGCAAAATTCATGTCTCTTTCTATATACTCATGAAGTAACCAACACAGATTCAATAATGATTTTGTTAAAATCGAGCTTTGTTTTAAAATCGAGTCAGATACTGCACCCCATGGGAGACCAGGAAAAGCACCTGGCTCCTGGCTCCTGCCATCGGATCAGCGCGGTGCGCCGGCCGCAGCACACTGGCTGCGGCGGCCATTGGAGGGTGAACCAACGGCAAAGGAAGACCTTTCTCTCTGTCTCTCTCTCTCACTGTCCACTCTGCCTGTCAAAAAAATAAATAAATAAAAAAAATCGAGTCAGATAAATAAATATATTTGAATATATATATATATATAAATATATAGTGGTGATCCAAGCAGTTTTGTGATTTGTTTTATTTTTTGAGAAATCTTCACATGAAGCAAATTACATAGACATAATTAGTATATATGCAGACATGATACACTTGGCAGTGGATCATAAAAATTGAATTACACATTAAATCTTCAAAATCATAAAATGGTTTCTATGTTTCCTGTTTCCATATTTATTGATTACTATAAAATTCAAATGTTTTTGGCTGGCGCTGTGGCTCAATAGGCTAATCCTCCACGTTGCGGCACCAGCACACTGGGTTCTAGTCCCGGTCAGGGTGCCGAATTCTGTCCCGGTTGCCCCTCTTCCAAGCCAGCTCTCTGCTGTGGCCCAGGAGTGCAGGGGAGGATGGCCCAAGTCCTTGGGCCCTGCACCCCATGGGAGACCAGGAAAAGCACCTGGCTCCTGCCTTTGGAGCAGCACTGTGCGCCAGCGGCAGCGCACTGGCCGCGGCGGCCAATGGAGGGTGAACCAACGGCAAAGGAAGACCTTTCTCTCTGTCTCTCTTTCTCTCACTGTCCTCTGCCTGTCAATAAATAAATAAATAATAATAAAAAATTCAAATTTTCTAGTATTCAAACATTTTAAATACATATAATCAAATCAAATTGATAGAATTGGAAAAACAGAACTTATACAAATTCTTCATTTTTATTATTATCTGTGTATTTCTTGCTTATATTAAATACACTGCTTACAGGTATGAACAGGCAAACTCCACAGAATCTGGAGTGAACTTCATCTTGCAAATTATATGTTCTTAGACTATATCTGTCAGAGACTAATTGTATAACTATGAGACTTGTCATTTAATTTCATATAGAATACAATGCTTATTAAAGTATATGTAATACAAGTACATTAACTAGAAGTCTTCTTTGTATATTATTAAGAATTTTACTTAATATTATTGAGTATATTCTTTTTTTAAAACTTTTATTTAATGAATATAAATTTCCAAAATACAGCTTATGGATTACAATGGCTTCCCTCCCATAACGTCCCTCCCACCCGCAACCCTCCCCTTTCCAACTCCCTCTCCCCTTTAACATAAGTTCTTAGAAGCCAACAATAACGACAGATTTAAACAGTGGAGCCTTGGAAGAGATGTGTCTTCCTGCATCTAACACTTTTCAATGACACTCTAGGGTCCTTGGTTGATGAAGCTCAACATTCATCCAGCTGACAGATACGAAATATTTAAAGGGTCTAAATTCAGTATCACAAAGTTATATTTGAGGCAAAGACAAAACAAGTGAAAAAGTTGGTGCAGCAAACAACAAAATCTCAAATTTCTCATTTACTAGCAGCTAAGATGTGGTAGACACCTTTGGGCACTATATCGTGCTGGGATACATATGAGTAAGAGACATAGTGTTCCCGTGGTAATAAAATTCTTCAAAGGGAGAGAATACAGAGGTTCTGAAAAGCATGAACATAGAGTTAGTTCTTTGAGTGTGAAGTCACAATGCTAGTCACTTCCCTGATGTTTACATATGCAACCAGAATTGGCATAATGACATGATGCACTTTTGGAGTCAGTAGTAAATATCTCAATCTTGGTTAGAGAATGTCTATTCTGTTGTAAACAGAATTCTATTCTGTTGTTTAACCCTTAGATTTTCCCTTTTCTATAATATATATACAGAAGAGAGAGAGGAATTTTAGAAGAAAACCTTGGCCACTTCCAATATGAAAACTGAAATATTCCATGAAAAAGCTCCAAAGTAAAATAAGGATTAACCAGAGAAAACTGTTTTTAAGGACAACCATTAAAATTCTGTAATATTGTTCTATAAACACACAGCAAATAGAGAAGCATTTATTAGGGGAAATATAAGAAGCAGGTAAAGCATTTGTCATTTAACTGGGGCTTGATCCTGTTAGCTTCAGTGGTGGTCCTGTTTAGCTTCAGTCCTATTGGTCAAGGGGTCTGACTCCACCTTCCCTCCCCAATCCTTGGGCAGCATGGAACTAGGGAAAGTTCCATGTACTCAGGTGGCAGTGAGAGTAGAACAGGAAAGTAAATACATGACTTGGTACTGGAACTTAGTATAGCCCTGCCAGCGTAAAATAAAACACTGAGAAAAAAAAGTGCAACCATTGTCTCCAGCTCAGTGACTCTGAATGGACCGAAATTAGAACTGGGTGGTAAACCTCACCCCTAGTGGGTGGGATTGACTTATATTCCGGATATGGCCATATCACCTGTGGCTGGCTGCAGGTGCCTTAAGCTGCAGATAGACTAAAGCAACAGGGAGATTATATCACATGGGCCACTTATTGTCTTACCTCTGTGCTGCCCTGGTCTCTGGGCACTGTAGGGTTTGGATCTGATTCCATTTTGTGCCAACCACAGTGATCATGAGATTAATCATTGTATCCTTTCTTCAACATCAGACAACATAAGAAATAGTCACTGTCAAGTTAGAGGAAATTAAGGAAGGTGGGTACAAGTCACTGCTTAGGATCCAAGAGCTGAGTCCTCCACAGTGAGGCCTAGTGCAAGGAGTATCCCATGATTCCTGCCTGCCGGCCAGTGACTATGGGTGGGGCATTCAGAACTTCCTGTCTCAAGGGTAGACTCAGACCAAGCAGGGATGGACTACTTTCTTTAAGCAGCGTCCCTACCTTCATCCCAACCTCCCATTCATCCTCCTTTGTTCCAAACTTGACCTCTACAGTGGAACAGTGAGAGCACACCCACCCACTCTGGAAGCCAACCTGGATTTACAGCGCCATCTCACACTGAACTCGCTGCAGTAAACACAAGCTCAGAGAACAGAAAAGCTTGTCCAAGTTCTAAAGACTAAAAAAATCCGATTCCGTCCATGTGTTGAAGCTGACTACACCAACAAGCATCAAGAACTTTAAATGGACACAAGAGCCAGGCCAAGATGGAAACCACAAGGCAGAAGCACCAAAGAATAGGAGCAAATGGTGAGGTGAGCAGGGCTCTGGGAAGCAGATCCTCAGCCGACAGCCCTTGGAAGTCAGCATTTCCAGGAAGAGGCAGGAGATGTACACTGGGATCTCCCTGGTTCTGGGGCTGGCTTTGGGTGGATCATATTTAAAGATTGATTTATTTCTTTGAAAGGCAGTGTTAGCTGGTGCCGTGGCTCAAAATGCTAATCCTCTAACTGCGGCACCAGCACACCAGGTTCTAGTCCCGTGGGGGCACCGGATACTGTCCCGCTTGTCCCTCTTCCAATCCAGCTCTCTGCTGTGGCCAGGGAGTGCAGTGGAGTATGGCCCAAGTCCTTCCCTTCCAATGCTCCGACCCTTCCGCCCCCTCCCTCTCACATTCCAACTTTTAATTTTTACAAAGATCTATTTTCAGTATACTTCGTGATCATCTAGTTATCACTACCTTAAGTAAAATAGTTCAACAAATAGTATGAAGTGAGGGAAAAAACCACTCTTTCTTAGTGTGAAAGATAAGGGCTATAAAAAATCATTGAATATGAAAATATCTATTTCAATCCAATACATTACATTTCAGTTACTCTATCAATTAACTCAGATCATTGAATTTGTAAATTGCTTTCAGTAGTATGGACATTTTGTTTATGTTAATTCTTCCAATTCATAAACCTGGAAGATTTTTCCATTTTTTGTGCCTTAAATTTCTTTCTTTAATGTTTTGAAATTGTCACTGCAGAGATCTTTTACTTCCTTTGTCCAATTTATTCCAAATTGTTTAAAACTTTTTTATAACTATTGTGAATGGAACTGATCTTACAAGTTCTTCTCAGCTAAGGTATTATCTATGTAATAAAAGCTATTGGTTTTGTATATTGATTTTATTGCCTGCAACTCTACCAAATTCTCGTGTGAGTTCCAACAGACTTAGCAGAGTCTTTTAGATCCCCTATATTTAGGATCACGTCCTCTGCAAACGGGGATATTTTGACTTCCTCCTTTCCAATTTGTATCTCATTTATTTCTTTTCTTGCCTAACTGCTCTGCCTAAAACTTTCAGAACAATATTGAATATCAATGGTGAAAGTTGGCATCTTTGTCTATTTCCAGATCTTAGTGGAAATGCTTGTAGCTTTTCATAATTCAATATGATGCTGGCTGTGAGGTTGTCATGTATTGTCTTGATTGTGTTAAGGATTGTTCCTTCTATATCCAATTTGCTTAAGGTTTTTATCATGAAAAGGTGTTGCATTTTTTCAGAAGCTTCATCTGAATCTATTGATTTAACCATACAGTTTAAATTCTTCAGTTTGTTAATGTGATGTATCCATTTATTAGTTGGTATGTGTTAAATCATCCCTGCATGGCAGACATGAATCCCACTTGGTATGAGATTTAGCTAGGATAATGTTGAGGTTTTTTGCATGTATATTGATCAAGGTCACTGGTTTATAATTGTTTTTATTTGTTGCATTTTTCCTATTTGGGAACTTGGTGATACTGGATTCATAAAACAAGTTTGGGAAGATTCCCTCTCTGTCAAACATTTTGACTACCTTGAAAAGAATTGGAGTTATTTCCTCATTAAAAGATTTTTTAGAATTCAGCAGTGAAGTCATCTGCTCCTGGGCTTTTCTTTGCTGGGAGGGTCCTTATTACAGGTTTAATCTTAATCTTAATTATTGTTCTACTTGGTTTTCTATATTTTCATGACTCTGTTGTGTACATTGTATGTCTCCAGAAATATCTGCATTTTTTCTGGTTTTCCAAATTGTTGGCAAATAGCTGTTATTGGTAATTTGTGATGAATCTTTATATTTCTGTAATATCCATTTTAACATGTCCGTTTTTATCTCTGATTTTATTAATTTGGGTCTTCCCTCCTTTTTGGTTAGTTGGACCAATGGTCTACCACTTTTATTTATTTTGGTTTTAGG
This sequence comes from Oryctolagus cuniculus, assembly GCF_051225735.1. NCBI lineage: Eukaryota > Metazoa > Chordata > Mammalia > Lagomorpha > Leporidae > Oryctolagus > Oryctolagus cuniculus. Next base: position 126,354,686 of record NC_142874.1, read on the forward strand.
AAACCATTTCTTAATTTCACTGATATTTTGTATTTTTCATTTTAATGGTATATTAAATACATTCTATATTTCTTTTTTTTAAACTTTTATTTAACAAATATAAATTTCCAAAGTACAGCTTTTGGATTACATTGGTCACCCCCCCATAAATTCCCTCCCAACCGCATCCCTGCCATCTCCCGCTCCCTCTCCCATTCCATTCACATCAAGATTCATTTTCAATTCTCTTTATATATAGAAGATCAATTTAGTATATATTAAGTATAGAGTTCAACAGTTTGCACCCACATGGAAACACAAAGTGTAAAATACTGTTTGAGTACTAGTTATAGCATTAATTCACATTGGAAAACACATGAAGGACAGAGATCCCACGTGGAGAATTAAGAGCACAGTGATTCCTGTTGTTCGCTTAACAATTTAACATTCTTGTTTATGGTATCAATAATCTTCCTAGGCTCTTGTCATGAGTTGCCAAGGCTATGGAAGCCTTTTTTTTTAACTATTATTTAATGAATATAAATTTCCAAAGTACAGCTTATGGATTACAATGGCTTCCCCCCCATAACGTTCCTCCAACCCGCAACCCTCCCCTTATCCACTCCCTCTCCCCTTCCATTCACATCAAGATTCATTTTCTATTCTCTATATATACAGAAGATCAGTTTAGCATACATTAAGTAAAGATTTCAACAGTACCATGTTTCTAGTACCATTGGTTGAACTCTGTAATTAACACACAATTGTTCTTAGGTGTTTACATTTTAACTGAAAAGTGATGCCTGTTAGGAATTTGGAAAACATTATGTTGAGTGAAATAAGCCGATCCCAAAGGGACAAATGCCACTTGTTCTCCTTGATAGGTGACAACTAACTGAGCACCAAAAAGGAAACCTGTTAATGTGAAATGAACACTATGAGAAACGGTGACTTGATCAGCCCTCACCCTGACTGTTGATGAGCAGCTTAACATGATAGCCCTCTTAGTATTTTTTTTGTTTGTTCTACTTAATAGTTTGGTGGAATACTGTAACCAATACATAATTCTTCTTAAGTGCTGAAACTTAACTGAAAAGTGTTCGCTGTTAAATATAAGAGTGGGAATAAGAGAGGGAAGAGATGTGCAATTCGGGACATGCCCAAACTGACTTGCCACAAAGGGTGGAGTTAGAAACATACCAGGGGATTCCAATTCAATCCCATCAATGTGGCATGTACCAATGCCATCTCACTAGTCCCAGTAATCAATTTCTGTTCACAATTGATCGTAATGATAGGACTAAGAACCAAAGGGATCACATAAACAAGACTAGTGTCTGCAAATACTAGCTGATAGAATAAAAAAGGGAGAGAATGGTCCAACATGGGAAGTGAGATACACAGCAGACCCATAGAATGGCAAATATCCTAACAGCACTCTGGCGTCAGAATCAGCCCTTAAGGCATTCGGATCTGGCTGAAATGCCCATGAGAGTATTTCAGGCATGGAAAGCCAAGACACTCTGGGAAAACAAAAAAAACAAAACAACAAAAAAAAACCTAAATGAAAGATCTCTGTGAGTGAGATCCCAGTGGAAAGAATGGGTCATCAAAGAAGGAGGTACCTTTCTCTGAAGGGAGGAGAGAACTTCCACTTTGACCATGGCCTTGTCTAAATATGATCAGAGTCAGTGAACTCAGGGGGCTTCCATAGCCTTGGCAGCTCATGACAAGAGCCTATGGTGATTACTGATGCCATAAACAAGAGAGTCAATTTGTTAAGTCAACAACAGGAGTCACACTGTGCACTTACTCCTCATGTAGGATCTTTGTCCTTAGTGTGCTGTACATTGAGATTTAATGATATAACTAGTACTCAAACGGTATTTTTCACTTTATGTTTTTTTGTGGGAGAAAACTGTTGAAATATATTCTATATTTCTATATATTAAATATATATTATACTTAATTCATTATTTCCTCTTTTTAATGTTGGTTTTTGTTCTTGTTTTTCTAGGTTCTTCAGATGCATTATTAAATCACTTACTTAATGCGTCTCCAATTTACTGATAAAGGGACTGATTGCTATCAGAAGCTTTTGTGTATCCCATAGGTTTCGATATGGTCATAATCATTCATTTCTAGGAATTTTTTGGTTGTTTTTTGATTTCTTCTATAACCACTGTTTATTCAGGAGCATATTGCTATTCTCGATGTGTTTCCATATTTTCTGGCAGTTTATAAGTTTTTAACTTCCAGCTTCATGCCACTGTGGTTAGAAAAGGTATATGGAGGGCGGCGCCATGGCTCAATAGACTAATCCTCCGCCTTGCAGCACCGGCACACCAGGTTCTAGTCCTGGTCGGGGCGCTGGATTCTGTCCCCGTTGCCCCTCTTCCAGGCCAGCTCTCTGCTGTGGCTGGGGAGTGTAGTGGAGGATGGCCCAAGTGTCCGTTTCTTTTTTTTTTTTTAACTTTTATTTAATGAATATAAAATTCCAAAGTACAGCTTATGGATTACAATGGCTTTTTCACCCCCATAATGTCCCTCCCACCTGCAACCCTTCCCTTTCCCACTCCCTCTCCCCCTTCATTCACATCAAGATTCATTTTCGATTCTCTATATATACAGAAGATCAGTTTAGCATACATTAAGTAAAGATTTCAACAGTATGCTCCCACACAGAAACATAAAGTGAAAAATACTGTTTGAGTACTACTTATAGCATTAAATCTCAATGTGCGGCACACTAAGGACAAAGATCCTACATGAGGAGTAAGTGCAAGATCACTGGGACTAGTTAGATGGCATTGGTACATGCCACCTTGATGGGATTGAATTGGAATCCCCTGGTATCTTTCTAACTCTACCGTTTGAGGTAAGTCAGCTTGAGCATGTCCCGAAATGCACATCTCTTCCCTCTCTTATTCCCACTCATATTTCACAGTGATCACTTTTCAGTTAAGTTTCAGCACTTAAGAAGAATTGTGTATTGATTACAGTATTCAACCAAAAGTAATAGGTAGAACAAAAAAAATACTAAGAGGGATAACATATTAAGTTGCTCATCAACAGTCAGGGTGAGGGCTGATCAAGTCACCGTTGCTCAGAGTGTTCATTTCACTTTAACAGGTTTCCTTTTTGGTGCTCAGTTAGCTGTCACCTATCAAGGAGAACAAGTGGTATTTGTCCCTTTGGGATTGGCTTATTTCACTCGGCATAATGTTTTCCAAATTCCTAACAGAGATCACTTTTCAGTTAAAATTTAAACACCTAAGAATAATTGTGTTTTAATTACAGAGTTCAACCAATGTTACTAGAACAAACAAAATACTAAAATGGATAAAGTATTACATTGTACATCAACAGTCAGGACAAGAGCTGATCAAGTCAGTGTTTCTCATAGTGTCCATTTCACTTCAACAAGTTTCCCCTTTGGTGCTCAGTTATTTGTCGCCGATCAGGGAGAACATATGATATTTGTCCCTTTGGGACTGGCTTATTTCACTCAGCATGATGTGTTCCAGATTCCTCCATTTTGATGCAATTCACTGGATTTCATTGATTTTTACTCTAGTATAGTATTCTTAAGAGTACATATCCCATAATTTCTTTATCCAGTCTACTGTTGATGGGCGTTTAGGTTCGTTCCAGGTCTTGGCTATTGTGCATTGAGTTGCAATAAACATTAGGGTGCAGAACACTTTTTTGTTTGCCAATTTAAATTCCTTTGGGTAAATTCCAAGGAGTGGGATGGCTGGGTGGAATGGTAGGGTTACCTTCAGGTTTCTGAGGAATCTCCAGACTGACTTCCATAGTGGCTTGAGCAGTTTGCATTCCCACCAACAGTGGGTTAGTGTCCCTTTTTCCCCACATCCTCGCCAGCATCTATTGTTGGTAGATTTCTGCATGTGAGCCATTCTAACTGGGGTGAGGTGAAACCTCATTGTGGTTTTGATTTGCATTTCCCTGATTGCTAGTGATCTTGAACATTTTTTCATGTGCCTGTTGGCCCTTTGGATTTCCTCTTTTGAAAAATATCTATTGAGGTCCTTGGCCCATCTCTTAAGTGGGTTGTTTGTTTTGTTGTGGTGGAGTTTCTTGATCTCTTTGTAGATTCTGGTTATTAACCCTTTATCTGTTGCATAGTTTGCAAATATTTTTTCCCATTCTGTCGGTCGTCTCTTCACTTTCCTGACTGTTTCTTTTGCAGTACAGAAACTTCTCAATTTGATGCAATCCCAAATGTTAATTTTGGCTTTGACTGCCTGTGCTTCTGGGGTCTTTTCTAAGAAGTCATTGCTGGTACCTATATCTTGCAGGGTTTTTCCAATGCTCTCTAATAATTTGATGGTGTCAGGTCGTAGATTTAGGTCTTCGATCCATGTTGAGTGGATTTTTGTGTAAGGGGAAAGGTAGGGGTCTTGCTTCATGCTTCTGCACATGGAAATCCAATTTTCCCAGCACCATTTATTGAATAGACTGTCCTTCCTCCAGGAATTGCTTTTGGATTCTTGATCAAATGTAAGTTGGCTGTAGATGTTTGGGTTGATTTCTGGTGTTTCAATTCTGTTCCATTGGTCTATCCATCTGTTTCTGTACCAGTACCATGCTGTTCTGATAAGAGCTGCCCTGTAGTATGTCCTGAAATCTGGTATTGTGATGCCTCCAGCTTTGTTTTTGTTGTACAAAATTGCTTTAGCTATTCAAGCTCTCTCGTGCCTCCATATGAATTTCAGCATCATTTTTTCTAGATCTGAGAAGAATGTCTTTGGTATCTTTATTGGCATCGCATTGAATCTATAAATTGCTTTTGGGAGAATGGACATTTTGATGATGTTGATTCTTCCAATCCATGAGCATGGAAGATTTTTCCATTTCTTGGTATCCTCTTCTATTTCTCTCTTTAAGATTTTGTAATTTTCATCGTAGAGATCCTTAACGTCCTTGGTTAAGTTTATTCCAAGGTATTTGATTGTTTTTGTAGCTATTGTGAATGGGATTGATCTTAGCAGTTCGTTCTCAGCCATGGCATTGCCTGTGTATACAAAGGCTGTTGTTTTATGTGCATTGATTTTATATCCTGCCACTTTGCCAAACTCCTCTATGAGTTCCAATAGTCTCTTAGTAGAGTTCTTTGGATCCTCTAAGTAAAGAATCATATCGTCTGCAAAGAGGGATAGCAATTTTTCTCTCTTAGTACCTGGGCTGTGTCTCTCCATTCCCTTCTAGCCTGTAAGGTTTCTGATGAGAAGTCAGCTGTGAGTCTGATTGGAGATCCTCTGAGAGTAATCTGACATTTCTCTCTTGCACATTTTAGAATTTTTTCTTTATGTTTCACTGTGGTGAGTTTGGTTACAATGTGTCATGGTGAGGATCTCTTTTGGTCATGTTTACTGGGGGTTCTATGAGCTTCCTGTACTAGGATGTCTCTGTCATTCTCCAAACCTGGGAAGTTCTCTGCAAGTATCTCACTAAAAAGGCCTTCTAATTCTTTCTCTCACTCCATGCCTTCAGGAACTCCTAGAACCCGAATGTTGGTTTTTTTAATAGTATCCTGTAGATTCCCAAAAACATTTTTTGGATTTCTAATTTCCTCTTCTTTTCTTTGGTTTGACTGTATACTTTCCTGTGCTCTGTCTTCTAAGTCTGATATTCTCTATTCTGTTTCACTGACTCTGTTTCTAAGGCTCTCTAATGTGTTTGTCATTTGTTCTATTGAGTTCTTCATTTCATTTTGTTTTCTCTTCATTATCACAATTTCCTGTTCTACTAGTTTCTCTGTTTCATTTTGATTCCTCCTTAAGATTTCATTTTCTCAAAGGAGATTTTCTATCCTGTCCTGTAAGGATTCCTGTAGCTAAAGCATTTGTTTTTGAAAACTTCTAACTGTTCTTATCATAAATTTTTTGAAATCCATATCTTGCATTTCTTCCATCTAATCATCTTCATAATCTTGGCTTGGGGTGTCTTGTTCGTTTGGGGGTGTCATAATGTGTTCCTTGTTCTTGTTTCCTTGGTTTCTGCATTTGTTGCTTGGCATTGTGGAGATATTCTTTGGATTCTTCTTCCTTCGCTGTGGTGTTTTTTTCTTGTTATATTATGAGTGTATTAAGTGGACTGTCTGCTTTTGTTGGAGCCTTAGAGGCTTGAGATGGGTGTGGCCTGCAGCTCTGTTTGGTTCCTCAGGGTTAAGTTTGTGCCAAAGTTTCCACTCCCAGGTTAGGCATGGTAAATCTCTCTCTCTTTCTTTCTTTTTTTTTTTTTTTTGATTCAGAAGGGAAGTAATTCCACACAGTTGAGCAGAATTGAAGGTAGTTAGTGTTCTCTTGGTTCCCCTTTTAAGAATTATGTTATCTGCAAATTGGGATAGTTTGCATTCCTTCTTTCCAATCTGTATCCCTTTGATTTTTTTCTTGCCAGTTGGCTCTGGCTAAATCTTCCAGAACTATACTGAATATATACTGAGAGCAGTCATCCTTGTTTGGTTCCACATATTAGTGGGAATGCTTCCAACTTTTCCCCATTAATAAGATGCTAGCTTTGAGTTTATCATAAATTGCCTTGATTGTCTTGATTAGCATTTCTTCTATACCCAATTTGCTTAAGGGTTTTATCATGAAAAAATGCGGTATTTTATCATTACATTCTCTGCATGTATTGAAATGATCACTTTTTTTCCTTAGTTTGTTAAGATGATGTACCAAATTTACTGATTTGTGAATGTTAACCCATCCCTGCATATCAGGGATAAATCCCACTTGGTCGGGGTAAATGAACTTTCTGATGTGTAGTTGCATTTTGTAGAGGATTTTTACATCTGTGTTCATCAGAGGTATTGGTCTGTAGTTCTTTTTCTCTGTTGTACCTTTTTCTGGATTAGGAATTAGGGTGATGCCAGCTTCATAAATAGAGTTTGGGAAGATTCTCTCCTTTTCAGTTGTTTTGAACAGCTTGAAAGAATTGGAATTTGTTCTTTAAAAGTCTGGCAGAATTCAGCAGTGAAGCCATCCGGTCCTGGGCTTTCATTTGTTAAGGGAGTCTTTATTGCTGATTCAATCTCTGTCTTGATTATTGGTTTGTTTAGGTGTTCTAGGTCTTCATGACTCAATTTTGGTAGATTGTGTGTGTGCAGGAATCTATTCATTTCTTCTTGATTTTCCAATTGCTTGGCATACAATTATTTGTAGGTGTAGTATTTTCTGACAATTCTTTCTATTTTTGTGGTATCTGTTCTTACATTTCCTTTTTCACTCTGATTTTCTTGATTTGAGTCTTCTCTTTCCCTTGATTAGCTGGGTCAATGGTGTATCAGTTGTCCTTTTTTTTAAAAAAAAAAAAAAACAGCTCTTCATTCCTCTGGTCTTTTCAAATTGCTTTTTGTTTGTTTAAATTTTGTTTATTGGTTTTCTAATTTTAATTATTTCTTTTTTCCTACTATTTTGGGTTTTGGTTTGTTGTTTTTCTTGATCCTTAAGATGCATGGGTGGCAAATCCATTTGGTACCTTTCCAATTATTTAATGTAGGCACTAATTGCTATAAACTTCTCTCTTAACACTGATTTTACCCTATCCCACAATTTTTGATAGTTTTATTGTCACCTTCATTCACTTCCAGAAATTTTTTGAGTTCTCTTTGGTTTCTTCTATGATCCACTGTTCATTCAGGAGCACATCGCTCAGTCTCCATGTGTTTGCAAATGATCTAGAGCTTCTTGGACTGTTAACTTCCAAGGTTATTCCATTGTGTTCAGAAAAGAAGCATTTTAAGATGTAGATATTAGAATTTGCTGAGACTTGCTTTATGGTCTATAAAAAGAAAGTTCCATACACTGAGGAGAAGAATGTGGGTTCTGCAACTGTTAGGAAAAAGTTCTTTGGAGATCAGTTACATTCGTTTGTTCCATAATGTCCATTAGCTCTTTGTTTCTTAAGTATATTCTGTCTAGTTGATTTGTGCATTGATGAAAGCAGGGTAATGTAGTCCCCCATTACTATTGTGTTGGAATCTATGTTTCCTTTTACATCCATTAACATTTCTTTTAAATAGCCAAGTGCCCTGTAATTGGGTGTATATATATTTATTATAGTCACATCGTCCTGTAAAATGATCCCTTAATTATTACATTGTGCTATTGCATTAAAGTCTATTTTGTCTGATATTAAGAAGACTACACCTGCCATGTTTTGCTTTCTGCTAGCATGGAATATCTTTTTCCATCCTTTCACTTTCAGTCTGTATGTATCTTTGTTGGGAAGCTTGTTTCTTGTCGGCATCAAATAAATGGGTCTTATTTTTTGATATGTGGTATCCAATAGAGTAGGAAAAATGCAATGCATATGAGCAAAATTGACATTTTGAAATTGTTTTTTACTGTTAATAACCCAATTTCCTACTATTTAGAAACAGTGTTTATTTTTCTTCTTACTGTTTGTTGAAATCTTTACTTAGTGGACAATTTACCTTATGATTATAAAGTAAACCAAAGGCATGTCATTAAAAAAATTAAAGAATAAGAAAGGAAGGTGGATGAAGAGTAAGAGCTTTGTCAGGGAGGAGCATAGGATGGGAAGTGAAACTTGGTACTAAACCTGTCTATATGAAACAATTTTTCTCCACTTTCAAGGCTTTGGGACAGGCCTTTAAAAATGAAAATCTTGGTATTTCTGTACTTTGACCTAATAATTTCTTCACAGTGCCCATCACAGGGGAAGAACACACTGTAGTCCAATCTCTAACGGTGACTGTTTACATTTGCTCAACTTTCTAGAGCACATGGGGTGCTCATGACCTGACTGCTTTGTTGTGTTTCCAATGCTAGCATCCATTGCAGGGGTTTCTGCCTTCTAAGATTGACACTACTGCCAAAATACCATATGGTTAGAAAAAAGTGTGCCTGGGAGAGAGGCAAGATGGTGGAATAGAAGGGAGCACACTGATTATCCGGGAAGAGACAGTTTAATAAAAGTGGAGATACTGCAGATTCAAGGAAGAGTAGGGGAGGAAACAGCACAAGAAACTCTTCCAGAACGCGTGATTCACAGTGGACCTGCGTGGAGAGCGTGGGAGCCCACAGTTCGGGACACCAGCGGCAGACTCAACACACCAGCGCTGGAACGCGAGGTGAGGCGAACCTCAATAGCCCGAGACACCAGCAGGCAAGCGGAGAGAGGAGACTAGAGGGAACGACCCCCGGGGGGGAAAAGATCACCAGGCTAACTGGAAGAGAGAGAGAGAGAAAAAAAAGGTGACTGGTAAGGACACGGGTTTCTCTGTCTCCGCTCACCTCTCAAAGGCAAGCAAGACAAAGAGCAGGCGCCATCTTGGACATACGTCATAAGCAGAGCAACCTCAGGTATGACCCGGTCCTGAGCCTAGCAGAAAAACCTGACTCTGGGTGGGGCGAATTAACAGGAGATTAGGACCTAGTAAATTTGTGGTGCTACTGAACTGAGACTGTGAAAAAAGAGACTGTGGGGGAGAGAACTCACAGAATTCACATGAGTACTCTCCAGAGACGCTACAATTCCGTAACTTTGGCAACCCAGTGGGAGACTGAAGGAGAATCTGAGCCCACTCTGAGGGCAGAACAGATTTCCTGTGTGGTCCTTGGGAAAGAGCTTCCGATCTCTGGCTCCCGTGGGTATATCATTTGCCTGCTAACTACCTCCAACTTCATTCAGCTGGGCGGAATTACTTCCCTTTTGAGAGAGAGAGATCTACCACACCTCACCTGGGAGTGTCACCTCTAGCACACCAAACAGAGCTCTCAGGCCACACCCATCTCAAGCCTCTAAGGCTCCATCAATAACAGACAGTCCACTTAATCTAGAGTCATAGTATAATAAGGAAAAGCACCACAGTGAAGAAACCAAATATCTCCAATATGCCAAATAACAAACGCAAAAACTGAGATAATAAAAACAAGGAAGTCACCATGACGCCCCCAAATGAAAAAGACACCCCAATTCAAGATTATGAAGATGATGAGATAGAAGAAATGCAAGAAGCAGATCTCAAAAAATTGATAAGAACATTAAGAAGTTCTCAAAAACAAATTCTTGAACTACAGAAATCCTTAATGGACAAGGTAGAAAATCTCTCTCATGAAAATGAAATATTAAGGAAGAATCAAAATGAAATGAAACAACTAGCAGAACACGAAACTGTGATAGTGACGAGAAATCATAATGAAGTGAAGAATTCAATAGATCAAATGAAAAACACAATAGAGAGCCTTACAAACAGAATGGGTGAAGCAGAAGGGAGAATATCGGACTTAGAAGACAGAAAACAGGAAAGGATACAGTCAGACCAAAGAAAAGAAGAGGAAATTAGCAATCTAAAACATATTGTCAGGAATCTGCAGGATACTATTAAAAAAACCAACATTCGGGTTCTAGGAGTTCCTGAAGGCATGGAGTGAGAGAAAGGATTAGAAGGCCTTTTTAGTGAGATATTAGCAGAAAATTTCCCAGGTTTGGAGAAAGACAGAGAAATCCTAGTACAGGAAGCTCACAGAACCCCTAATAAACACGACCAAAAGAGATCCTCAGCACGACACGTTGTAATTAAACTCACCACAGTGAAACATAAAGAAAAGATCCTAAAATGTGCAAGAGAGAAACATCAGATTACTCTCAGAGGATCTCCAATCAGACTCACAGCTGACTTGACTTCTCAGCAGAAACCCTACAAGCTAGGAGGGAATGGCGAGATACAGCCCAGGTACTAAGAGAGAAAAACTGCCAGCCCAGAATATTATATCCTGCAAAGCTATCATTGCTGAATGAAGGTGAAATAAAGACTTTTCATAGCAAACAAAAACTGAAAGAATTTGTCGCCACTCGTCCAGCCCTGCAAAAGATGCTTAAAGATGTGTTACACACAGAAACACAGAAACACGGTCATCAATATGAAAGAAGGTAAAGGAAGGAAACCTCACAGCAAAAGATCACAGGGAATTCAAAGCATATATTAGAACTTATCTTTGGCAAATGGCAGGGCAAAGCTGCTACTTATCAATAGTCACATTGAACATTAATGGCCTGAACTGTCCAGTTAAAAGACACCGATTGGCTGATTGGCTTAAGGAACAAAACCCATCTATTTGCTGCTTACAAGAAACACATCTTTCCAACAAAGATCCATACAGACTGAAAGTGAAAGGCTGGAAAAAGATATACCATGCCAACAGAAATGAGAAAAGAGCGGGCGAAGCCATCTTAATATCAGACACCATAAACTTTACCAAAAAAACTGTTAAGAGTGACAAAGAGGGACACTATATAATGATTAAGGGATCAATACAAGAAGAAGATATAACAATTATCAATGTATATGCACCTAACTTCAGGGCACCGGTTTATCTAAAAGATTTGTTAAGGGACATAAAGGGAGACTTAGACACCAATACAATAGTACTGGGGGACTTCAATACTCCAGTCTCAGAAATAGACAGATCAACAGGACAGAAGATCAACAAGGATACAGTAGATTTAAATGACACTATAGCCCAAATGGATCTAACCGATATATACAGAACTTTCAATCCTACAGCTAAAGATTTTACATTCTTCTCAGCAGTACATTGAACCTTCTCTAGGATTGACCACATACAAGGCCATAAAGTAAGTCTCAGCAAATTCAAAACAATTAGAATCATACCATGCAGCTTCTCAGACCACAGTGGAATGAAGGTGCAAATTAGCAACTCAGGAATCCCTAGAGCATACGCAAACACATGGAGATTGAACAACATGCTCCTGAATGAACAATGGGTCATAGAAGAAATTAAAAGATAAATCAAAAATTTTCTGGAAATAAATGAGGACAACAGCACAACATACCAAAACTTATGGGACGCAGCAAAAGCAGTGTTAAGAGGAAAGTTTATATCAATAGGTGCCTACATCAAGAAATTGGAAAGGCACCAAATAGATGAGCTTTCAGTTCACCTCAAGGATCTAGAAAACCTACAGCCAACCAGACCCAAATCTAGTAGGAGAAGAGAAATTATTAAAATCAGAGAATAAATCAACAGGATTGAATCCAAAAAAACATTACAAAAAATCAGCCAAACGAGGAGCTGGTTTTTTGAAAAACTCAACAAAATTAACAACCCATTGGCCCAACTAACTAAAAAAAAGAAGAGAAAAGACCCAAATCAATAAAATCAGAGATGAAAAAATAAACGTAACAACAGACACCACAGAAATAAAAAGAATCATCAGAAATTACTACAAGGACCTCTATGCCAGCAAACAGGGAAACCTATCAGAAATGGATAGATTCCTGGACACAGGCAACCTATCTAAATTGAACCAGGAAGACATCGAAAACCTAAACAGACCCATAACTGAGATAGAAATTGAAACAGTAATAAAGGCCCTCCCAACAAAGAAAAGCCCAGGACCAGAGGGATTCACTGCTGAATTCTACCAGACATTTAAAGAAGAACTGACTCCAATTCTTCTCAAACTATTCAGAACAATCGAAAAAGAGGGAGTCCTCCCAAATTCTTTCTATGAAGCCAGCATCACCTTAATTCCTAAGCCGGAAAAAGATGCAGCACTGAAAGAGAATTACAGACCAATATCCCTGATGAACATAGATGCAAAAATCCTCAATAAAATTCTCGCCAATAGAATGCAACAACACATCAGAAAGATCATCCATCCAGACCAAGTGGGATTTATCCCTGGTATGCAGGGATGGTTTAATGTGCGCAAGACAATCAATGTGATACACCACATTAACAGACTGCAGAAGAAAAACCATATGATTATCTCAATAGATGCCGAGAAAGCATTTGATAAAATACAACACCTGTTCATGATGAAAACTCTAAGCAAACTGGGTATGGAAGGAACATTCCTCAATACAATCAAAGCAATTTATGAAAAACCCACGGCCAACATCCTATTGAATGGGGAAAAGTTGGAAGCATTTCCACTGAGATCTGGTACCAGACAGGGATGCCCACTCTCACCACTGCTATTCAATATAGTTCTGGAGGTTCTAGCCAGAGCTATTAGGCAAGAAAAAGAAATTAAAGGGATACAAATTGGGAAAGAAGACCTCAAACTATCCCTCTTTGCAGATGATATGATTCTTTATTTAGGGGATCCAAAGAACTCTACTAAGAGACTATTGGAACTCATAGAAGAGTTTGGCAAAGTAGCAGGATATAAAATCAATGCACAAAAATCAACAGCCTTTGTATGCACAGACAATGCCATGGCTGAGGAAGAACTTCTAAGATCAATCCCATTCACAATAGCTACAAAAACAATCAAATACCTTGGAATAAACTTAACCAAGGACGTTAAAGATCTCTACGATGAAAATTACAAACCTTAAAGAAAGAAATAGAAGAGGATACCAAGAAATGGAAAACTCTTCCATGCTCATGGATTGGAAGAATCAATATCATCAAAATGTCCATTCTCCCAAAAGCAATTTATAGATTCAATGCGATGCCAATCAAGATACCAAAGACATTCTTCTCAGATCTAGAAAAAATGATTCTGAAATTCACATGGAGACACAGGAGACCTCGAATGGCTAAAGCAATTTTGTACAACAAAAACAAAGCCGGAGGCATCACAATACCAGATTTCAGGACATCCTACAGGGCAGTTGTAATCAAAACAGCATGATACTGGTACAGAAACAGATGGATAGACCAATGGAACAGAATTGAAACACCAGAAATCAATCCAAACATCTACAGCCAACTCATATTTGATCAAGGGTCCAAAACCAATCCCTGGAGTAAGGACAGTCTATTCAATAAATGGTGCTGGGAAAATTGGATTTCCATGTGCAGAAGCATGAAGCATGACCCCTACCTTTCCCCTTACACAAAAATCCACTCAACATGGATCGAAGACCTAAATCTACGACCTGACACCATCAAATTATTAGAGAGCATTGGAAAAACCCTGCAAGATATAGGTACCAGCAATGACTTCTTGGAAAACACCCCAGAAGCACAGGCAGCCAAAGCCAAAATTAACATTTGGGATTGCATCAAATTGAGAAGTTTCTGTACTGCAAAAGAAACAGTCAGGAAAGTGAAGAGACAACCGACAGAATGGGAAAATATATTTGCAAACGATGAAACTGATAATGGGTTGATAACCAGAATCTACAAAGAAATCAAGAAACTCCACAACATCAAAACAAACAACCTACTTAAGAGATGGGCCAAGGACCTCAATAGATATTTTTCAAAAGAGGAAATCCAAAGGGCCAACAGGCACATGAAAAAATGTTCAAGATCACTAGCAATCAGGGAAATGCAAATAAAAACCACAATGAGGTTCCACCTCACCCCAGTTAGAATGGCTCACATGCAGAAATCTACCAACAATAGATGCTGGAGAGGATGTGGGGAAAAAGGGACACTAACCCACTGTTGGTGGGAATGCAAACTGGTAAAGCCACTATGGAAGTCAGTCTGGAGATTCCTCAGAAACCTGAAGATAACCCTACCATTCCACCCAGCCATCCCACTCCTTGGAATTTACCCAAAGGAAATGAAATTGGCAAACAAAAAAGCTGTCTGCACATTAATGTTTATTGCAGCTCAATTCACAATAGCTAAGACCTGGAACCAACCCAAATGCCCATCAACAGTAGACTGGATAAAGAAATTATGGGACATGTACTCTATAGAATACTATACAGCAGTCAAAAACAACGAAACTCGGTCATTTGCAACAGGATGGAAAATTTGGAAAACATCATGCTGAGTGAATTAAGCCAGTCCCAAAGGGATAAATATCATATGTTCTCCCTGATCATAATGATAGGACTAAGAACCAAAGGGATCACATAAACAAGACTAGTGTCTGCAAATACTAGCTGATAGAATAAAAAAAGGGAGAGAATGATCCAACATGGGAAGTGAGATAAACAGCAGACCCATTGAATGACAAGTGTCCTAACAGCACTCTGGCCTCATAATTAGACCTTAAGGCATGCGGATCCAGCTGAAATGCCCATGAGAGTATTTCAGTCATGGAAAGCCGACACTCTGGGAAAAAAAAAAAACCTAAATGAAAGATCTCCACGAGTGAGATCCCAGTGGAAAGAACGGGTCATCAAAGAAGGAGGTACCTTTCTCTGAAGGGAAGAGAGAACTTCCACTTTGACCATGGCCTTGTCTAAATATGATCAGAGTCAGTGAACTTAGGGGGCTTCCATAGCCCTGGCAGCTCATGACAAGAGCCTAGGGTGATTACTGAGGCCATAAACAAGAGTGTCAATTTGTTAAGTCAACAACAGGAGTCACTGTGCACATACTCCTCATGTAGGATCTTTGTCCTTAGTGTGCTGTACATTGAGATTTAATGTTATAACTAGTACTCAAACAGTATTTTCCACTTTATGTTTCTGTGTGGGAGCAAACTGTTGAAATCTTTACTTAATGTATGCTAAACTGATCTTCTGTATATAAAGAGAATCGAAAGTGAATCTTGATGTGAATGGAAGGGGAGAGGGAGTGGATAAGGGGAGGGTTGCAGGTTGGAGGGACGTTATGGGGGGGGGAAGCCATTGTAATCCATATTCTGTACTTTGGAAATTTATATTCATTAAATAAAAGTTAAAAACAAAAAAAAAAAAAACCATATGGTTGACTTAAGTCTTTTCTTTCAGTTTTTAGATTTATTTTATTTATTTGAAAGACAAAGAAAGAAAGAGGAAGAGAGATTCTTCCACCTCCTGGGTCAGTCTTCAAATGGCTACAATGACCAGGGCTGGGCCAGTCCAAAGCCAGGAGCCAGGAACTTGATCTGAATCTCCCAAGTGGGTGGCAGAGGCCCAAGCACTTGGGCCCAAGACTCCCAGGAGTCAGATAGAGAAAATAACATATAAGGTATATAATGATAGAGACAGAGTTGAAGAAAAGAGGTACTTCAGTGTAAGAAGCATTGCAGACAGAAGATTAAAGGTTGGCGGTCCTTGTTAACAAGCATCTGTAAACTCAAAGTCAGCACGGGGGATTTTCTCTTAGGGCTAAAAAAACTCAAGGGAGAAAGTTTTTAGGTGTGGGAATGTGGGATACTGGTGTCAAGAGTGCCTCTACCTGAAGAACTCACCTGCTCTGTACCTCCAGTCTAAGAGAGACAGTTATTGGATGAGGGACCATCCTCAGTTGCAAGGGAGGAATGGATTCACAATTCCCTCTTGTCCTTGTCTGAAGACTGATGGGGCCTGAGAACTAAGGAAGCTGCCAAACAAAAATAAATAAATAAATAAATAAATAAATAAATAAAAAGCAAACAAAAAAAAACACCTTGGCCAAGAGCCCTTGGTGATTGCTGATGTCAAGGGTAATAGTGTTGATTTACTAATCAATACAGGAGCCACATATTATGTAATAAGTTTCCCCATTGGACTCCAATTTTCAGTATTTATTATTATGGGAGTTGGTGAAATTTGTTTTCACTCTGTTTATAGCAGAGATGGGCTCTGGGTGTGGTCACTCAGAAATTGCATCAACTGTCATGACCAGTTGCCTGCTATTCTAAGAAACTAGTTTCAAGGATCACAGGATGGAGCCAGCGCCGTGGCTAACTTTTTTAGTCCTCCACCTGTGATGCTGGCATCCCATATAGGCACTAGGTTCTAGTCCCAGTTTCTCCTCTTCCAGTCCAGCTCTCTGCTGTGGTCCAGAAGGGCAGTGGAGGATGGTCCAAGTGCTTGGGCCTCTGCACCTGCATGGGAAACCAGGAAGAAGCACCTTGCTCCTGTCTTCTGATCAGTGCAGCACCAGCAGCAGCGACCATTTGGGGCATGAACCAATGGAAGTAAGACCTTTCTCTCTGTCTCTCTCTCACTGTCTGTAACTTTACCTGTCTAATAAAAAAAGGGATCACATGTTGACCTGCATGCATAACAGCAGGAACTGCTACAGCATATTTCAGGAAACAAACCACCAGCTGATATTAAGCCAGTCACTTAAAGTTTAAACTCAACACCAGATACAAGGAGTTCGAGACTGAATGACGTTAGTGATTAACGGGAGGATGTCATAATAAAAATCATCTGGAATAACTCTCAAAGTACACGATGTCCTCAATCCAGCTGCTCTTCTGCCATCTGAAGGTAATGAAAACAAAGCTCATTCTAATGCAGAGAACACATAGAAGGTCTATTCTAGCAAGGCTGATCTACAAGATGAACCTCTGGAAAATCTAGATGTTGAATGATTCACTGATGGCAGTATTTTCATGGAGAAAAGAATCAAAAGGTAGGACCGGCACTGCAGCATAGTGAGCTAAAACTCTGCCTGGAACACCGGAATCCCAAATGGGCTCCAGCTGCTCCTCCTCTGATCCAACTCTCTGCTATGGCCTGTAAAAGCAGCAGTGGATGGTTCAACTGCTTGGGCCCTACACCCACATGGGAGACCCAGAAAAAACTCAAGGCTCCTGGATTCCAATCAGCTCAGCTCCAGCCAGCCATCTGGGGTGAACCATTGGACGGAAGACCTTTCTCTCTGTCACTGCCTGTCTCTGTAACTCTACCACTCAAAGAAATAGATAAAATATGTTTACCTTTCTTCTTTTTCTGCATATAGCTGAGAGAGAGAGAGAGAATATTATTCACCACTTGGTAAAAACAGTATCCTATTATGTATAAAATTAATCAACGAGGATAATTTAAAACTATTTAGTGACTCAGAATAACAATTAGTAAAATAGCCATACTAATCTAACAGAGCAGGGTTAAGATACTATATTATACTCTTAATCATTGAATAGCCTTCAGAATGCCTCAACTGATCAGGAATCCAACATAGAACCACTTGATACCCATTTTTAAACAATCTATATAATTTCTTACATATCTGTGAATGAACTTATTTCAAAAAACATTAAAGATTCCAATACTTGTAAAAACCTAAATACATGCAAAGTTTATAAACACAAAAAGTTGGCAAGAAAACCTTGACATAGCCACATTTTAAATAATTTTTACTTAAATAAGTGAAAAAAATTTGATGTATTTCATATATGTAGATTTAAAAAGCATAGTGATATTTCCCACATTCCCATTCATGCTCCCACCTTCCCTCTTCCTTTCTTTTAATTTTTATAAGGACATGCTTTTAATTTTTTTAAAAAAATATTTATTCTGGCCGGCGCCATGGCTCACTAGGCTAACACTCCACCTGCGGTGCTGGCACCCTGGGTTCTAGTCCCAGTTGGGGAACAAGATTCTGTCCCGGTTGCTCCTCTTCCAGTCCAGGTCTTTGCTGTGGCCTGGGAAAGCAGTGGAGGATGGCCCAAGTCCTTGGGCCCTACACCCGCATGGGAGACCACGAGGAAGCACCTGGCTCCTGGCTTCAGATTGGTGAAGGACACCGGCCATAGTGGCCATTTGGGGGGTGAACCAATGGAAGGAAGACCTTACTCTCTGTCTGTCTCTCTCTCTCTCTCTCTCTCTCTCTCTTTGTCTAACTCTGCCTGTCAAAAAAATCTATTTATTTTGTTTGAAAGTCAGAGTTACACAGAGAGAGAATGTGAAGCAGAGAGAGAGGGAGAGAGGTCTTCCATCCACTGGTTCACTCCCCAGTTGGCTGTAATGACCAGAGCTACACTGATCTGAAGCCAGGAGCCAGGAGCTTCTTCCTGGTTTCCCACACCGGTGCAGGGGCCCAAGCACTTGGGCCATCTTGTACAGAATTCCAAGGTCATAGCAGAGCTGGATCAGAAATGGAGCAGCCGGGTATTTAACTGGCACCCATTTGGAGTGCCAGCAATGCAGGCGGCAGCTTAACTCACTACACCACAGAGCCAGCCCCGAAATGCTTTTAATATTTATAATCAAAGCTTAACTCCCCACTATGTAAAGAATTCAACAAATAGTAAGAAGAAAAAGAAAATTTCATATAGCAGTGTGAAAATCTCCATAGATGAGCTTTCAGGGGAGGCAGGAATAACTAGGGAAAAGTATTTAATAGCACAATCAACTAATAGCTCTCAAATTTGGACATAGAGCATAAAATATTGAGAGAGAGAGAGACAGAGAGACAGAGAGAGAGAGAGAGAGAGAATCAAAGACTTGGTAAAAACAGTGAGAGCCTGTGGCTTTTAATCCTTGACCTGTCCCTTCTCCCCACTTTCCAGCCAAGTGTACAGTAATTTCACTGCAGGTAGATGCTGACTGGATCACCAGTGTCCTCTGCTCAACAGCTTTCAGTTTATAATTATGACATAAGTTGTACTTCCCATTAGCCAGATTGAGGACAACAGTACTTGTGGCTTTCTTATAAACAGAGGTCTCCTATGTGTCAGGGTTAATTCCAGTAACTAAGAAGGGTCTCTAGTTGTATTCCTTTTTTCATTTTCAATTATCTTTACATACAGAAGATCAATTCAGTACATACAAAGTAAATATTTCAAAAGTTTGCACCCACACAGAAAGTACTGTTTGAGTACTAGTTATACCATTAATTCACATTGTACAACACATTAAGGACAGATATCCTGCATGGGGAATAAGTGCACAGTGACTCCTGTTGTTCATTTAACAATTGACACTCTTGGTTATGGCGTCAGTAATCACCCTAAGCTCTTGTCATGAGTTCCCAAGGCTATAGAAGCCTCTTGAGTTCGCCAACTCCAATCTAATTTAGACAAGGTCATAGTGAAAGTGGAAGTTCTCTCCTCCCTTCAGAGAAAGGTACCTCCTTCTTTGATGACCTGTTCTTTCCACTGGGATCTCACTCGCAGAGATCTTTCATTTAGATCATTTTTTCTGTTTTTTTGCCAGAGTGTCTTGGCTTTCCATTCCTGAAATACTCTCATGGGCTTATCAGCCAGATCTGAATAACTTAAGGGCTGATTCTGAGATCAGAGTGCTCTTTATGACATCTGCCATTCTATGAGTCTGCTGTGTGTCTGCTTCCCATGTTGTATTGTTCTCTCCTTTTTAATTCTCTCAGTATTAGCAGGCACTACTCTTATTTATGTCATCTCTTTGACTCTTAATCCTATAATTATGATCAGTTATGAACTGAAACTGATCACTTTGACTAGTTGTATTCTTAACATAGATGTTCTATTCAAGCACTGCATTCTGAGAATCCAACTCCCAAATAATCATTGCACAGCTCACTCAAACATTGGAGCTTCTATGATAAGAGAAGCAACCTAAGAAAAGAGGTTTCAGGGGGCCCTTACCGTGGCACAGTAGGCTAATCTTCAACCTGCAGCGCCGCCATCCCATATGGGCGCTGGTTCTAGTCCCAGCTGCTCCTCTTCCAATCCACCTCTCTGCTGTGGTCTGGGAAAGCAGTAGAAGAGGAAGACCCAAGGGCTTGGGCCCCTGCACCCTCATGGGAGACTAGGAGAAACACTTGGCCCCAGGCTTCAGATCTGCTCAGTTCTGGCCATTGCAGCCGTTTGGGGAGTGAACCAATGGAAGGAAGACCTCTCTGTCTCTCCCTTTCACTGTCTGTAACTCTAGCTCTCAAATAAATAAACAAAAATCTTTAAATAAAAAAGAAAGAAAAGAGGTTGCAGACTTACTCATCAGTCAGGGAGGTCACTGACAGAGACGTGTGTCAATGTTTCCACCTCAAATGCTGTAGTATTTCACTAACATGAAATTCCAGAAACAGCAAATTTCTAGAAACAGAAAGTAGATGAGTACTTGCTACGACTGGAGGAATCAGACATTGGAAGGGGAAGCACAAAGGATAAAGGGTATTGGGTTTCTATTTTGGAGTTATGAAAAGCCCAAAAATTGATTAGTGATTGTGGTTACATATTTATATGAGAATATCATGAAACACAGAATTATACACATTACTTTAGCAAAATGGATGCATGTGTATTATCAGAGATTCTACCCTAAAAAAATGCCCTGAACCAGGCTAAGAAACATTATCATGTTCTGTGTCACAGAGACTGCAGATGCAAATCACCTCTCACTTGCTGCTGCTAGGGTCACTGCTCTAAAATCTCTTACATAACCCAACAGCCTTATGCAAGCAGGTCAGAGAATATGAGAGAGGTGGCAAAACTTAACCATAAAAGAGATTCCAGGGGTCACCAGTGAAGCACAACTGATAAGCTACTGTCCGCAACACTGGCACCAGTTCAAGCGACAGAAGTTCAAGTCCTATCTGATCCATTTGTGATCGAACTCCCAATAATGTCCCTGGGAAGGCAAAGAAAGATTGCATGAGTATTTTAGGGTCTTGCCACTCAAAGAGGAAACCCAAAGAGGGCCACAGTCTCACAGCTTCAGCTTGGACTTAGTCCCTACAGTTGTGAACATTAAAGGAGTAAACTAGTGGATGGAAGGTGTCTTTCTCTACCTTTCCCTCTCTCTGTAAGTCCTTAAAAATGGGGGGAGACTCTAAACACACTGATATACACAGAGGTCATCTACCTTAACTTTTTCCAAATGCCATCTCAGTGCAGAGATCAGATTGAGATATGTTTACTATCACTGATTCAGGTTATATTTTAACTACGTGATGAATTTCTTCATGGATTCAAGCTTGACTAGCTAAAACAGGAACAGCAATGGGAGAGGAAGCACTGCACTTCACCAGGATGCCTGTGAAATGCATTTCAGTTCTGCTGCTGCTGCTACAGCTGAGCTGCTGCTTCAGCTCTGGGAGCTGTGGAAAGGTGCTGGTGTGGCCTATGGAATTCAGTCACTGGATGAATATGAAGACAATCCTGGATGCACTTGTCCAGCAAGGCCATGAAGTCACTGTCCTGAGATCTTCAGCTTCTATTGTAATTGGTTCCAACAATGAATCAGGAATTAAATTTGAAACTTTCCATACATCCTACAGGAAAGATGAAATCGAGAATTTTTTCATGGATTGGTTCTATAAAATGATATATAATGTGTCAATAGAGAGTTACTGGGAAACCTTTTCATTAACGAAAATGGTTATTTTAAAATATTCTGACATTTGTGAAGACATCTGTAAAGAAGTCATTTTGAACAAGAAACTCATGACAAAGCTGCAGGAATCAAGATTTGATGTTGTTCTTGCAGATCCTGTTAGTCCTGGTGGTGAGCTGCTGGCTGAGCTACTTAAAATACCCCTCGTGTACAGTCTTCGTGGCTTTGTTGGCTACATGTTGCAAAAGCATGGTGGAGGACTCTTACTGCCTCCTTCCTATGTACCTGTTATGATGTCTGGTCTAGGCAGTCAAATGACATTCATGGAGAGGGTGCAAAATCTGCTATGCGTGCTTTACTTTGACTTTTGGTTCCCAAAATTTAATGAGAAACGATGGGATCAATTTTACAGTGAAGTACTGGGTAAGTCATCTTTTTAATTGATCCTAACTTTTGTGATTTTGAATGTGAGCTTGTATGAATGCAAAATCAAAGGAATTCATCTTTTATAGGTAAAATAATGAAATAAAAATATAAAAAGATTTGTCATTCTCACAAATGTAATGCAATGGCGTTTACATCACAGGGTCAGTTTAAGCCAATGGACCATCACTAGGTTAGGGTGTTCCAGGGCGGCATACAACCACAAATAGAAATACGGAGGATTTCACCAAGCTTTTCCATGCCTATTTTACTCTACATTTTCCATGTTTGATTCTATAGTGTTCTATTTTATTAGTTACTTATGATTATGAGCTTACTGAGTTGAGATTCTATGTTTATTATTCCCTGGTATTGTCACACACACAAACACACACACACACACATATAATGTGAACCATGCATAAATTTTACATGTAAATTATACGATGCCTATAGAACATACTCGGTTTCTCACTGTGTGCTTTATACATCATTCACTGCATAATTCCAACGCCTTTCAGAATTTGACATAATGTACTTCACATCACATTTCCCTCACTACTCTCCCTCTTCTTTCTTTTTCTCACATTCAGGAAGACCTGTTACGTTCTTGGAGCTAATGGGGAAAGCTGACATGTGGCTCATTCGAAGCTACTGGGACTTGGAGTTTCCTCGGCCACTTTTACCAAACTTTGATTTCATCGGAGGGCTCCACTGCAAACCTGCCAAACCTCTGCCTCAGGTAAGTAAGTTCCTGTGTGCTATATTTGGTTCGCTTCGTATTTTATGTGGAAATGACTCTGCATTCTTCATTTACAACATTTGATTCAAATGGAGAGATATAGGAAGTGGTGCGAAAATCCTGCCAGGGGGAAATTCACATGAGAGGACTTAAAAGTTCATGGAAATTTGAATAAGAAGCCAATGTACACTTTCCATGGACAATTTAAAAAGTGCTTGTATTTCAACACCATCACAAGTATCCAGAGTTCACCTTCATTACAGAGTAAAATGCAAAATCTGGGAGACTTTGAGACAAGACTCTGTTAAATTAAGGTCTTCATTATTCAACACATAAGAAAATACAAGTCACTTTTTTGATGTATAATCAAGAAGTGACTAGATATAACAGAAGCATGTGTTGGACATATACAGAAGCAAGGTAGACACAGTGCCTGCTCTCCTCCATCTCCTTTAGATCCTTTTAGGATACACTATGGGCAAATGATTAAACTTCAGTGGAAATGTTTATAATGGAAAGAAGGATAATGCTGGGAGAATATCTAGTAAGGATCATAAGAGATGTCCAGGAGCCACTGATAAAGGTGAAATATGAAGTATGTGCAGGAATAGGTGTAGAGAAGAGGGAAGAAGAAATATACAAAAAAGGGCATTTTTTAAAGATTTATTGATTTCAAAGTCAAAATTACAAAGAGAGGGGCAGAAACACACACACACATACAGAGTGAGATGCAGCGATCTTTAATCCACTGGTTCATATTGCTATTTGTTGTTGTTGTTGACAAGTAGTGATGTTTCCCATCTCTATCTGTGCAGTTCTTGAAAAAAAAATTTTTTAAACTTTTATTTAATGAATATAAATTTCCAAAGTACAGAATATGGATTACAATGGCTTCCCCCCCCCATAACGTCCCTCCCACCTGCAACCCTCCCCTTTCCCACTCCCTCTCCCCTTCCATTCACATCAAGATTCACTTTCGTTTCTCTTTATATACAGAAAATCAGTTTAGCATACATTAAGTAAAGATTTCAACAGTTTGCTCCCACACAGAAACATAAAGTGGAAAATACTGTTTGAGTACTAATTATAGCATTAGATCTCAATGTATAGCAGACTAAGGACAAAGATCCTACATGAGGAGTATGTGCACAGTGACTCCTGTTGTTGACTTAACAAATTGACACTCTTGTTTATGGCCTCAGTAATCACCCTAAGCTCTTGTCATGAGCTGCCAAGGCTATGGAAGCCCCCTGAGTTCACTGACTCTGATCATATTTAGACAAGGCCATGGTCAAAGTGGAAGTTCTCTCCTCCCTTCAGAGAAAGGTACCTCCTTCTTTGATGACCCATTCTTTCCAGTGGGATCTCACTCGTGGAGATCTTTCATTTAGGTTTTTCTTTTTTTCCAGAGTGTCTTGGCTTTCCATGCCTGAAATACTCTCATGGGCTTTTCAGCCGGATCTGCTTGCCTTAAGGGCTGATTATGAGGCCAGAGTGCTGTTAGGATATTTGCCATTCTATGGGTCTGCTGTGTATCTCACTTCCCATGTCGGATCATTCTCTCCCTTTTTGATTCTATCAGCTAGTATTTGCAGACACTATTCTTGTTTATGTGATCCCTTTGGTTCTTAGTCCTATCATTATGATCAATTGTGAACAGAAATTGATCACTGGGACTAGTGAGATGGCATTGGTGCATGCCACCTTGATGGGATTGAATTGGAATCCCCTGGTATGTTTCTAACTCTACTGTTTGAGGTAAGTCAGCTTGAGCATGTCCCGAATCGCACATCTCTTCCCTCTCTTATTCCCACTCTTATATTTTGAAAGGTTTAAAATTGTACAAGACTTTCTTCAAAAAAATAATTGATGTGAGTCTAGTAAATGCATGGATTATTCACAAAGTTATGAAAAAGACAGGAAAGATTTCTTAAATGTGTTAGATTTAAAAAGAAAAAACTGCTTAACATACCTAAAATTATTTAAATCAGGACATTTCAAGAGGAAGAAAGTATAAATTGCTTGGACCCATTACTGTTTAAGATGATTTGACATAAGAACTCATATTATTCAAAATTAGTAAGACCAATGACACTGTCCAAACAAGCTGTGTCACATGAATCCAACAACATATTGCCATAAATGTGATGGAATGCTTTCTTAAAGTATTTTGCACCATTGCACTGAAAATAATTGTACTTATAATGAAAATTATTTATTTGCTATTATGCAATACATGAAAAGTTTCATATTTGTCCAATGTCCTATTTATAAAGTGAACTACATATGAGACATTGTTGTATTGTCTTTTCACAATTATTTTTATTCTTAATAATAATAAAAGATATAACTCTCAATTATGGTTTCCAACATTTTTAATGCACCAGTGTCAATTCTGTTCAAATAATTGCAGAATTCAGGTTCTCAAACTTCATGGATTTAGTTGCATAAACAATATTGGAAACCAAGTACAGAATTGTGAAACTTAATTACATATTCTGTTAAAGCATCTGTTTCCCCTACCAACTTGCTTTTTATTAATTATCATAAACTCATATAATCTCTGTCCTTTTGTGAGACAGAAGAGAGAAATTTAACAAATAACATAGAATAACTTAAAAGTATACACTTTGGTTTTATAAGACATAAAAGGAACTAGTAAGTGCCAAATCAGTATCTGTAGCATTTATTTATTTATAAGAATACATTTTTAGTAACCTAAACTAAATATTAAGGAATGATTAAAATTTATATATATATGCAACACATACTTATCACACCATTATAAATTGTTCTACCAAAGAACTTTTAATAACACTAAATCAGCTAAAATAGAAGGGTTAGTTGCAAACAGAAGAACAAAGAAAATAAAAATATCACATATTTTCTGTAAAATGCAAGATGAATATAAATTAGGATTTCAGTGCTCTAAATACATATCACATAATGTCCATAGGGCACGAAGTTTTAGTTTGGGAAGAGAAAGGGTTTTGAGACCCTGATAACCAACAATGCTGCTCTTTATGACAGACCCAATTTTCTCTTCACAGGAGATGGAAGACTTTGTGCAGAGCTCTGGAGAAGAGGGAGTGGTGGTGTTTTCCCTGGGGTCCATGATCAGTAACCTGACTGAAGAAAGGGCCAATGTGATTGCATCAGCCTTTGCCCAGCTGCCACAAAAGGTCAGAAATGTGCCCTAAGGGCAGGCAACCGCTGAATGAGCCTGCTAAACTCTGCAAAGTGTCTCATTACACATATTCCTATGTGAAGTGAAGATACTTATGATATCTTTAATTTTCTTCAGACATCCCTTAAACTCTTCCTTCACAGGTCCAAAAATAGCACAGAGTATATTTCATTGTAGATAACTTTGACATTGACATTTTGATCAGAAATGTACCTAACAGGTGAATTGTGAAACCTTGGAAAACTCAATCATTTAGCAGGCAGATAAAGAGAAATCTCTGAATTCTACCCTGCTGTTGGCTTCTTTGCCTTGTGGGATTGTGAAGCCACTGTGTACACTAAAGCTGTATTCAGACAGAAGCTGAGTTTTCATTACTGACTGCACTACCTCAATAACATTAGGGGAATACTGAAACATATCTTAAGAGCATTATAAAGTTTAGGATTCTCATATAATCCATGCCCCTTTACTTTCCCTAATTTGTATGTAGGGGTATTTAAGATACTAATCAGGAGCCTATTCAGAGAACAAAAGTCCAGAGCTCACCAAACATGAACCCAGCTATGCACTCATCTAAGTAGATTTAGAGAAACAGAAAAATTAATCTGCCCCTCACTACTGGACCCTAGGAGTGGCTTCGCAGAAAGATATGAGCGAAAAATTGGAGATGGGTCCTGTTCTGAAGGCACCTGCTATACTTTATAAAAACATCACTCCACGCAGTGCGCCAGCCGCGGCGCGCCGGCCGAGGCGGCCATTGGAGGGTGAACCAACGGCAAAGGAAGACCTTTCTCTCTGTCTCTCTCTCTCATTGTCCACTCTGCCTGTCAAAAAAAAAAATCACTCCACTGGGCTGTGATCCTAACTCATGAGTGCAATTCCTCTGGATTGAGGATGGAGATGGCAGTACAAGAAGGAATCATTTCAAAGTGAGCCTGACACGTGATGGAGTTCCGATGTCCCCTTCTATAAGCAATAGTAGGAACTACATTTCTGATATATACAAGACACCTTTGAACTCTTGGTATTCAGCAACTACTTTTTAGCTTTCTAGCTGATAAAACCCTCTAGTAACTCCCCATGTTAATATCACAAAGAGAATCAGAAATTACTTTACCTCTCCTAAAGCAAATAGAAATGGTACACTCCAGTTTATGAGGATAAATTCAGATTTCTAACATCAGTACCTTATTTTGGTAGCTGACATGGAAATGATCTGGCTATAGTAGTAATCAGCATTAACAGCTGTCAATGCTTTCAATACATCGTGGAAAACCTAATAGTCAGTTAAATAAAATTTAGCCTTATCACAATAATGGACATTTTCAGACACTGTATGCTTATGAACTGACTCTTTCTTCCTATATTAAAAGAAATTCCAATTCTAGCAGTAGTGATGCTATTAGGGTTTCATTTCAAAATGTATCTTGAAATTTTTTATAACAAATTAAATGTAGTTCCTCAGTGCCAACCTATTTTATTTCTCAAATTAAAAGATGACAAATTCTCTGGGCCGGAGCGATTGTGTAGCTGGTAGGGCCACTACCTGCAATGCCAGAATCCCGTGTTGGCTTTGCTTTGGGTCTTGGCTGCTCCACTTCTGCTCTGGTTCCCCGCTGTGAGCTGGGAGGGTGATGAAGAATGGCCCAGGTCCTTGGATTCATCCACCTGTGTGGGAGACATGGAGGAAGCTCCTGGCTCCTGGCTTAGGATCGACTCAGCTCTGACCATTGCACTTATCTGGGGAGTGTACCAGTGGCTTAAAGACCTCTCTCTCTCTCTCTCTCTCTGCCTCTTCCCCTCTGTAATTCTGCTTTACAAATACATGAATAAATGTTTAAAAAAAATGACAGATTCTCATAAAACAACTTATGGAACAGTGGATGCAAATAAACCCTTGTTTCCATTTTTTAAATATAAAAATGTTAATAGATTTGGAAGACGAGTCTCACATTTTGAACACAAACACATGTACAAACAAACATACATGCACATATCTATATATTTGTGTATCTATATAGATTTACAGATATATAGATATAGTTAATGCAGATCACAAGTAAACTGGTAATGAGATATTCTTCTTTCATTTGAATGAAGACCACCTAATAATTTCTTAAATACTTAAATTATCACACATCATCATACTTGGCTTAGATCCTATATGTGACACACCATGAATACATTCCAAATCTGATTGAATGCAACAAGAGTACAGGAGACATGAAGGCTTCATCTTTTAATTCTCATTATTTAAATTCTCTTGCCCTCTTTTCTTTGTCATTCCAATCCAAGGTATTTAAGAGTGATCTCTCAACCTCCTTAGAATTTTGACATGCCATAATTAGAAATCCAATTCATGAAATTGCTATTACTTTACCAAACAGGTTCTTTGGCGATTTGAAGGCAAGAAACCAGACATGTTAGGATCCAACACTCGGCTCTATAAGTGGATCCCCCAGAATGACCTTCTTGGTAAGGCTCTGGAGAACACATATTGAAAACACTAGTAACAGTCGATCAAGATGGGAGTAGTAAGACTTTGTTATTGAAAACCTAAAGAATCAACCACATGGCTTTGCAATCCTTGCCCAGTCCTAGGGTAAATGCAATGAATTATAACAGTTGGCACTTTATGATTACAAAATTTGTAGGCCCAGAATCAAAGTATCCTTATTTTCAGTGTATGTACCTCTCAGAGAGAATGTCTCAGTAATTTCCAGGGGGGAAGGCATTTCACTGAAGGGTTCAGATGCTTTTGGGACACATGCCTCCTATACTGGAGTTCCTGGATTCAAGTTCCAACTCCAATTCTGATGCCCACTTCCTGCTGACTCACCCTAGATGAAGAAGGCAGCAGCTAATGGCTAAAATATTTGAGTCACTGGCAGCCACACAGGAGTCCTGGATTGAGTCCCAGCTCCTGGCTTCGGCCTGGCCCATTCCTAGCTGTTTGGTGCATTTGATGAATGAACCATAGTAAGATCTCCTTCTCTCTTTGTTGCTCTAAGGACTTCCCTTGCACTGTGTGTGTAAGTGTATGTGTGTATGTGTGTGTCTAGTGCTTGATCTGTTTCTTACAAACATATTAATTAAATAATAATAATCTCTTGGCTTGTCAGATTGAATCCTAATTCAAACATTATATTTGTCATCTGCCTTTTCCCTAATATAGAAATTTACAAATACCACCAAAAACAATACTCTTCTGTTATTATGCAGAATTCTATGTTTTCTGTGGGAAACATCAACAGCCTTTAAAATAAAGTAATAAGGAATTTCAAGATAGAGAATGGGCAACCTTCTACAACCTATAAATCACATTTAGTGATGGCATGGTTTCTTGGAGAGAGCATGTTCTAACAGGCACTTGACCTTTTATTTTGACACATATACAGTTCCTTTTTTCCAGAATGTACTCTTTCATACCCATTTGGCAATCTTGCATACAGTACAAGCCTCATGTCACACACCACCTCTTCCACGTGACCTTCCTTTACCTCCCCAGTGCACTTAGGTGCCTCTTTCTCTTGATCTAAAAGCTATTTAAATGCAGTTTCATGGACATCGATACTGTGTTTTTAGTGTACACTGTGCTTTTAGTGCCTCATATTATATGTTCTCATTTCATTTGTAAGATTTATAATTATATATCTCTTCCCTCTCTTATTCCTACTCTTATGTTTAACAGGGATCACAATTCAGTTAAATTTCAACACTTAAGAATAACTGTGTATTAATTACAGAATTAAATCAGTCATATTAAGTAGAACAGACAAAAAAACTACTAAGAGGGATAATGTATTAAGTTGTTCATTAACAGTCAGGGCTATGCTGATCAAGTCACCGTTTCCCATAGTGTCCCTTTCACTTCAACAAGTTTCCTTTTTGGTGTTCAGTCAGTTGTCACCGATCAGGGAGAACATATGGTATTTGTCCCTTTGGGACTGGCTTATTTCACTCAGCATGATGTGTTCCAGATTCCTCCATTTTGTTGCAAATGACTGGATTTCGTTGTTTCTTACTGCAGTATAGTATTCTAAAGAGTACATATCCCATAATTTCTTTATCCAGTCTACCGTTGATGGGCATTTAGGTTGGTTCCAGGTCTTAGCTATTGTGAATTGTGCTGCAATAAACATTAGGCTGCAGACCGCTTTTTTGTTTGCCAATTTAAATTCCTTTGGGTAAATTCCAAGGAGTGGGATGGCTGGGTCGAACGGTAGGGTTATCTTCAGGTTTCTGAGGAATCTCCAGACTGATTTCCATAGTGGCTTGACCAGTTTGCATTCCCACCAACAGTGGGTTAGTGTCCCTTTTTCCCCACATCCTCGCCAGCATCTGTTGTTGGTAGATTTCTGAATGTGAGCCAATGCTCAAGCTGACTTGCCCCAAATGGTAGAGTTAGAAACATACCAGGGGATTCCAATTCAATCCCATCAAGGTGGCATGTACCAATGCCATCTCACTAGTCCAAGTGATCAATTTCAGTTCGCAATTGATCATAATGAAAGGACTAAGAGTCAAAGGGAGCACATAAGCAAGTCTAGTACCTGCTAACACTAACCGATAGAATAAATAAAGGGGAGAGTGATCCAACATGGGAAGTGAGATACTCAGCAGACTCATAGAATGGCAGATGCCCTAAATAGCACTCTGGCCTCAGAATCAGCCCTAAAGGCACTCGGATCTGGCTGAAAAGCCCATGAGAGTATTTCAGGCATGGAAAGCCAAGACACTCTGGCAAAAGATCTCTGTGAGTGAGATCTCAGTGGAAAGAACAGGTCTTCAAAGAAGGAGGTACCTTTCTCTGAAGGGAGGAGAGAACCTCCACTTTGACTATGACCTTGTCTAAACAAGATAAGAGTCGGAGAACTCAAGGGGCTTCCATAGCCCTGGAAACTCATGACTGGAGCATAGGGAGATTACTGATGCCATAGACAGGAGTGTCAATTGGTAAAGTCAACAACAGGAGTCACTGTGCACTTACTCCTCATGTAGGATCTCTGTCCTTAATGTGCTGTGCATTGAGACTTAATGCTATAATGAGTACTCAAATAATATATTTCACTTTGTGTTTCTATGGGGGTGCAAACTGTTGAAATCTTTACTTAATGCATACTAAACTGATCCTCTGTAAAAAAAAAAAAAAAAAAAGAAAAGAAAAGAAACTATCAACTCCCAACTTGACTCTCACTGGGATTAAACATGACAATAGGTCTGATCTGATTTCATCATCATTAAAAAAAATCATCTATTATTTTTCACTTTATGTTTCTGTGTGGGAGCAAACTGTTGAAAGCCTTACTTAATGTATACTAAGCTGATCTTCTGTATATTAAGATAATCGAAAATGAATCTTGATGTGAATGGAAGGGGAGAGGGAGTGGGAAAGGGGAGGGTTGTGGGTGGGAGGGACGGTATGGGGGGGAAGCCATTGTAATCCATAAATCGTACTTTGGAAATTTATATTCATTATATAAAAGTTAAAAAAAAATAAAAAATAAATAAAAAATTTAAAAAAAAAAAAAAAAGATTTATAATTAATAATTTTCTAAAAATCACTCAATCCCAGGTCATCCAAAAACCAAGGCTTTTATAACTCATGGTGGAGCCAATGGTGTCTTCGAGGCAATTTACCATGGCATTCCCATGGTGGGCCTTCCTTTGTTTGGAGATCAACTTGATAACATTGTCTACATGAAGGCCAAGGGAGCAGCTGTTAAGTTGAACTTGAAAACAATGTCCAGTGCAGATTTGCTCAATGCCTTGAAGACAGTCATTAATGACCCTTCGTGAGTATTACTGTTTCTTTAAAATTACACAGTGTTTTTAGATCAATTTTCAGTGGAGGAACAAGGACTCAATTCTAATTTAGAATATGAACATCAGATTGAGTACAGATTTGCTTAATGCTAGAGGATAATCATCAATAATTCACTGGGAGTGTCACTGTATCTTCTTGTGATGGATATATAGAATGATTTTCAGAGGCTTAATAACAGTGCACAGATTTTGAATTAGCCAATGATTGAAATGTGGAGCATCAATGAAGAAGGTTAACAGAGGATGACAAGGAAAAGAGTTGCAGCCAGGAAGCAGGAATGTTATAATTGTGCAAACTTACGTTCTGCAAATTATAATTTTCTTTCAGCATAAGAACTCTTAAAATTTTGTGTCAAGATCAATTTTGTTGTGTTGGTTCAAGATATAATGCCTGATATGTGGAATACATATTAATAATAAACAATGGTACTATAGTGTACCAGTATATGTGCCATTATTTCACATATATATTCATATAGTTGTGTTTTAAAAATTATTCTGATTTGTTTTCAGTAAATCTGCATGGAACTGTCAATCAATATTTCCAGTGACATTCCAAGGTTCTCAAATTTTCTATTCTAATGCTGCAGTGCTGTCACGGATAGATAGTAGCAACTAAGATTTTCAAGTTTACTCAGTTAAAACGTCCTGAACAAAAAGGAGATATTTCTTTTCCATATGGGGATATTCTTAGGTCTATGGCTGTAGTTATTACTGTCTTACCTGGAAGATTATAAAATAAAGATTTAACTGATTTGCAATACAGAAGATGGAATATCCTTTTTTTTAAAGTAGATATATTTTCTTCCAACATTATTTCATCTAAAAATAAAAACTGGGATCACAGAAATTTGAAAAAAAGGCAAGAAAATGTCAGTGAGAGTCAGGATTCAAAGAAAGGCAATATGTTTTCATACTTTCATGGCTTTAATCATAACTTCATTCATCAAAGATTAACTTTTTTTTTCCCAGGCAGAGTTAGGCAGTGAGAGAGAGAGACAGAGAGAAAGGTCTTCCTTCCATTGGTTCACTCCCCTAATGGCCTCGACAGTCAGCAATGTGCCGAGCAAAACCAGGAGCCGGATACTTTCTCCCGGTCTCCCATGCTGGTGCAGGGACCCAAGTACTTGTGCCATCCTCCGCTGCCCTCCCGAGCCACATCAGAGAGCTGAACTAGAAGAGGAGCAATTAGAACTAGTACTCAGTGCCCCAACCTGGACTGGAACCCATGGTGCTAGCGCTGCAGGCAGAAGATTAGCCTAGTGAGTCGCGGCGCCGGCCAATGATTAACGCTTAAACACTATACCAGCTCCTGGTTGATACCAACTACTTATTAACATTGTACAGACATTTACCTAACCAATATGACGGACCAGCAGCCTACATTTAAAATTTTGAACTATTTTGAACATTGTATGTCAGGTCCATTCACAATTGCTTACTGAATAATGCCAGCTCCACATCTCAAATAGTTTTGTTGTTGGTTTTGGTGTTTTGCTTTCACTAGCTTCCCTTTATGCAGAGGACGTAACTAATTTCAAATTCTAGACTGGGATGTTAGAAATCCTGGATCTTTCCAAACCTCTCTCTGCATCTTCACATTTTATGTATTCAACAAATTCCAGCCTATAAGTGTAAGGTCTCTATAATGCCTTCTGAAGAGATAATTTTTCTTCTACATTTTCTTGACACTCATCTTTCGCATCTACATGAAAAGTATAGACCCACAATTCCTAGTTCACTCTATAAGATGATGTCCATTAATTTTCCTTCAGCTATAAGGAGAACGCCATGACATTATCAAGAATTCACCACGATCAGCCCATGAAGCCGCTGGACCGAGCAGTCTTCTGGATCGAGTACGTCATGCGCCACAAAGGAGCCAAACATCTCCGGGTTGCAGCCCATGACCTCACCTGGTACCAGTACCACTCTCTGGATGTGATTGGGTTCCTGCTGGCCTGTGTGGCAATCACTACTTACCTTATCGTGAAATGTTGCCTTCTTGTTTATCGATATGTTCTTGGGGCAGGAAAGAAGAAAAAGAGAGATTAGAGCTTGTTCATGTCTAAGGCTGTTAATTTACCAGAGTTGAAATCATTCCTTTGATATCAAAGACTATGTATCATTGTGTGGAAGATGGTCCTTCTCATTTGGTCAGACCTGTGTCTTCCTGATTTTTCCAGATGTTTTATTCTTGATTAAACGTTTAGAAACACACAACTCAAATTGCACAGATCCTCAAGTAATACTACTTTAATCACAGCACTGAAAAATGAGACTCACTGGCACTTTAACCTGGTGGTGGTTGAGGAGTGAAGCCTGAGGTGTTCATGTGTATTTCCAGAAACATCATCTATTGAATTCCATACAATCAAGTAGAACATTCGTATCCAAACCAAAGAAAACCAGAGCCAGATCCTTGTAAAGGGGGGTACACAGATTTTACCAAGATTTCCATGAATCTAAGAGAGATTCCAGGATAAACTGACCTGAACTTTAACTAACTCAAAATGACTGTGATATTAAAAAAGATGAAAAGTGAGGGTTGAGGAGAATGAGTGTGAACCTCAAGTAAGAAAAGAATTTTATGTAAAAGGAACATTAGAGAAGAATGAAGTAGAAAATCACTAAAAATGATTATCAAGGTGTGTTAGAAAAAGTCCATTTTCAATTTGACAGAATTGTGTTTTCTTCAGCAAAAACTAAGCCATGGATGACAGGTTCGCCTTAGGGATATAGCACGTGACCCAGGGCAGATGCAAGACTGAGCAACCTTGCTCAAGTCTTTTAGCATGGTGCTTGGGAAACTCTTTTGTACTACATGGGGTTCACAGTTCACATTTCTCATAAAATACAAAACATGTCATCAAGAAAAATTCTTTTCCACTTGGGGGCCCTAACACTTACTAACTAAATCTGTGTAATCTTGTAAATTATTTAGTTAGAAAGGTGAGATATATTTTCTACACTGTGCCTTGAAAATGCTTGAGTTACAATGTTTGCTTTATTCAATATATACAATGCTAGAGTTCCCTCCTCCTATAGGAAGATCTTCCATTACTTCGCCCTGCCTTTTCAAATCAGAAACTTCCAACTAATTTAATAACCAGGACACTGAGGATATGGAAACCAGAAGTTTTTTTTTTTTTTTTAATGTAGTCTCCCCTCGCAATACGTCCACATGCCATTGTGGATGGCATGAAAAACTACTTATCATGCACACCAATTTTAAAACCTATTTTGGAGAAAGTTGTTTAAATGGAAAAATATCTCCATGTCTTGCTTTTAAACATTGTTAACCAAAATATTTGGACACAGAATGCAGATGGAAAAGTAAACAGAGAGAACAAAGAAAACAAGTGGATGACACTTTTTAGCCTGACAAGAGATATTTTTAACATACATGTAGAAGCCTGGATAAGATTTGCAAGCACTCTTCTACACTACAAAAACATTTTTAGCAATAATTGTTAATGTAACTACTTGTGATAATTATGTCCAGAATAATAAATGGACAAGTGCTTTCTTTCATTAAACTTTTCATTAAGGTTTCGTTACAAGAGGGGAAACTTATACATGCCCATTATCATGAATAATGAAGTTCTACATACTTTGCCAAAGCAAAATTCAAGTATCTTTCTATATACTCATGAAGTAACCAATACAGATTCATTAATGATGTTGTTAAAATTGGGCTTTGTTTTAAAATCGAGTCAGATAAATAAATATATTTGAATATATATGTATATAAATATATAGTGGTGACCCAAGCAGTTTTGTCAATTTTATTTTTTGAGAAATCTTTTCACATGAAGCAAACTACATAGACATAATTAGGATATATGCAGACATGATACACTTAGCAGTGGATCATAAAAATCCAATTAAACATTAAATCTTCAAAATCATATAGTGGTTTCTATGTTTCCTGTTTCAATATTTATTGATTACTATAAAATTCAAATATTTTAGTATTCAAACATTTTAAATAATGATAGTCCAGTCAAATTGATAGAATTGGAAAAACAGAACTTGTACAAAATTCTTCATTTTTATTACTATCTGTGTATTTCTTGCTTATATCAAATACACTACTTAAATTATGAACAGGCAAACTCCACAGAACCTGGAGGAATTTCAATAAATAGTGAGCTTCATCTTGCAAATGCTATGTTCTTAGACTATCTCTGTCAGAGACTAATTGTATAATTATGAGATTTGTCATTTAATTTCATATAGAATACAATGCTTATTAAAGTATATGTAATACAAGTACAGTAACGAGAAGTCTTCTTTGTATATTATTAAGTATTTTACTTAATAATATTGAGTATATTCTTTAACATAAGTTCTTAGAAGCCAACAATAACGACAGACTTAAAGAATGGAGCCTTGGAAGAGATGTGTCTTCCTGCATCTAACAATTATCAGTGACAATCTAGGGTCCTTGGTTGATGAAGTTCAACATTCATCCAGCTGACAGATACAAAATATTTACAGGGTCTAGATTCAATACCACAAAGTTATATTTGAGGCAAAGGCAAAACAAGTGAAAAAATTGGTGCAGCAAACAACAAAATCTCAAATTACTCATTTACTAGCAGCTAAGATATAGTAGACACCTTTGCGCACTATATCGTGCTGGGATACATATGAGTAAGAGACATAGTGTTCCCGTGGTAATAAAATTCTTCAAAGGGACAGCATATAGAGGTTCTGAAAAGCATGAACATAGAGTTAGTTCTTTGAGTGTGAAGTCACAATGCTAGTCACTTCCCTGATGTTTACATATGTAACCAGAATTGGCATAATGACATGATGCACTTTTGGAGTCAGTAGTAAGTATCTCAATCTTGGTTAGACAATGTCTATTCTGTTTTAAACAGAATTCTATTCTGTTGTTTAACCCTTAGATTTTCCCTTTTCTATAATATATACAGAAGAGAGAGAGGAATTTTAGAAGAAAACCTTGGCCACTTCCAATATGAAAACTGAAATATTCCATGAAAAAGCTCCAAAGTAAAATAATGATTTACTAGAGAAAAAACTGTTTTTAAGGACAACCATTAAAATTCTGTAATACTGTTCTATAAACACACAGCAAATAGAGAAGCATTTATTAGGGGAAATATAAGAAGCAGGTAAAGCCCTTGTCATTTAACTGGGGCTTGATCCTGTTAGCTTCAGTGGTGGTCCTGTTTAGCTTCAGTCCTATTGGTCAAGGGGTCTGACTCCACCTTCCCCCCCCAATCCTTGGGCAACATGGAACTAGGGAAAGTTCCATGTACTCAGGTGGCAGTGAGAGTAGAACAGGAAAGTAAATACATGACTTGGTACTGGAACTTAGTATAGCCCTGCCAGAGTAAAATAAAACACTGAGAAAAAAAGAGCAACCACTGTCTCCAGCTGAGTGACTCTGAAAGAAACTTTTAGACCCAAATTAGCACTGGCAGTAACCCTGACCCCTAATAGGATGCCCCAATGACTGTGGGTGGGGCATTCAGAACTGCCTGGCTCAAGGATAGACTCAGACCAAGCAGGGATGGACTACTTTCTTTAAGCAGCCTCCCTACCTTCATCCCAACCTCCCATTCATCCTCCTTTGTTCCAAACTTGACCTCTACAGTGGAACAGTGAGAGCACACCCACCCACTCTGGAAGCCAACCTGGATTTACAGCACCATCTTACACTGAACTACCAGCGGTGAATACAAGCTCAGAGAACAGAAAAGCCTGTTCATGTTCTAAAGACTAAATAAAGCCTATTTCTTCCAACAAGCATCAAGAACTTTAAATGGACACAAGAGCCAGGCCAAGATGGAAACCACCAGGCAGAAGCACCAAAGAATAGGAGCAAATGGTGAGGTGAGCGGGGCTCTGGGAAGCAGGTCCTCAGCCAACAGCCCTTGGAAGTCAGCATTTCGAGGAAGAGGCAGGAGATGTACACTGGGATCTCCCTGGTTCTGGGGCTGGCTTTGGGTGGATCATATTTAAAGCTTGATTTATTTCTTTGAAAGGCAGTGTTAGCTGGTGCCGCGGCTCAAAAGGCTAATCCTCTAACTGCGGCACCAGCACACCAGGTTCTAGTCCCGTAGGGGCACCGGATTCTGTCCTGGTTGCCCCTCTTCCAATCCAGCTCTCTGCTGTGGCCAGGGAGTGCAGTGGAGTATGGCCCAAGTCCTTCCCTTCCCAATGCTCTAACCCTTCCTCCCCCTCCCTCTCACATTTCAACTTTTAATTTTTACAAAGATCTATTTTCAGTATACTTCGTGATCATCTAATTATCACTACCTTAAGCAAAATAGTTCAACAAATAGTATGAAGTGAGTGAAAAAAAAACCACTCTTTCTTAGTGTGAAAGATAAGGGCTATAAAAAATCATTGAATATGAAAATATATATTTCACTCCAATACACTACATTTCATTTACTCTATCAATTATCAGATCATGAATTTGTAAATTGCTTTCAGTAGCATGGACATTTTGTTTATGTTAATTCTTCCAATTCATAAACCTGGAAGATTTTTCCATTTTTTGTGCCTTAAATTTCTTTCTTTAATGTTTTGAAATTGTCACTGCAGAGATCTTTTACTTCCTTTGTCCAATTTATTCCAAATTGTTTAAAACTTTTTTATAACTATTGTGAATGGAACTGATCTTACAAGTTCTTCTCAGCTAAGGCATTATCCATGTAAACAAAAGCTATTGGTTTTGTATATTGATTTTATTGCCTGCAACTCTACCAAATTCTCGTGTGAGTTCCAACAGACTTAGCAGAGTCTTTTAGATCCCCTATATTTAGGATCACGTCCTCTGCAAACGGGGATATTTTGACTTCCTCCTTTCCAATTTGTATCTCATTTATTTCTTTTCTTGCCTAACTGCTCTGCCTAAAACTTTCAGAACAATATTGAATATCAATGGTGAAAGTTGGCATCTTTGTCTATTTCCAGATCTTAGTGGAAATGCTTGAAGCTTTTCATAATTCAATATGATGCTGGCTGTGAGTTTGTCATGTATTGTCTTGATTGTGTTAAGGATTGTTCCTTCTATATCCAATTTGCTTAAGGTTTTTATCATGAAAAGATGTTGCATTTTTTCAGAAGCTTCATCTGAATCTATTGATTTAACCATACAGTTTGAGTTCTTCAGTTTGTTAATGTGATGTATCCATTTATTAGTTGGTGTGTGTTGAATCATCCCTGCATAGCAGACATAAATCCCCCTTGGTACAGGATTTAGCTAGGATAATGTTGAGGATTTTTGCATGTATGTTCATCAAGGTCATTGGTTTATAATTGCTTTTATTTGTTGCATTTTTCCTATTTGGGAATTTGGTGATACTGGATTCATAAAACAAGTTTGGGAAGATTCCCTCTCTGTCAAACATTTTGACTACCTTGAAAAGAATTGGAGTTATTTCCTCATTAAAAGATTTTTTAGAATTCAGCAGTGAAGTCATCTGCTCCTGGGCTTTTCTTTGCTGGGAGGGTCCTTATTACAGGTTTAATCTTAATCTTAATTATTGTTCTACTTGGTTTTCTATATTTTCATGACTCTGTTGTGTACATTGTATGTCTCCAGAAATCTATGCATTTTTTCTGGTTTTCCAAATTGTTGGCAAATAGCTGTTATTGGTAATTTGTGATGAA
Source organism: Oryctolagus cuniculus (assembly GCF_051225735.1). Classification (NCBI taxonomy): domain Eukaryota; kingdom Metazoa; phylum Chordata; class Mammalia; order Lagomorpha; family Leporidae; genus Oryctolagus; species Oryctolagus cuniculus. Next base: position 126,394,388 of record NC_142874.1, read on the forward strand.
TCTTTATATTTCTGTAATATCCATTTTAACATGTCCGTTTTTATCTCTGATTTTATTAATTTGGGTCTTCCCTCCTTTTTTGGTTAGTTGGACCAATGGTCTACCACTTTTATTTATTTTGGTTTTAGGAAACCATTTCTTAATTTCACTGATATTTTGTATTTTTCATTTTAATGGTATATTAAATATATTCTATATTTCTTTTTTTTAAACTTTTATTTAACAAATATAAATTTCCAAAGTACAGCTTTTGGATTACATTGGTCCCCCCCCTATAACTTCACTCCCAACCGCAACCCTGCCATCTCCCGCTCCCTCTCCCATTCCATTCACATCAAGATTCATTTTCAATTCTCTTTATATACAGAAGATCAATTTAGTATATATTAAGTATAGAGTTCAACAGTTTGCACCCACATGGAAACACAAAGTGTAAAATACTGTTTGAGTACTAGTTATAGCATTAATTCACATTGGACAACACATGAAGCACAGAGATTCCACATGGAGCGTTAAGAGCACAGTGATTCCTGTTGTTGGCTTAATAATTTGACATTCTTGTTTATGGTATCAGTAATCTTCCTAGGCTCTTGTCATGAGTTGCCAAGGCTATGGAAGCCTTTTTTTAAACTATTATTTAATGAATATAAATTTGCAAAGTACAGAATATGGATTACAATGGCTTCCCCCCCACAACGTCCCTCCAACCTGCAACCCTCCCCTTATCCACTCCCTCTCCCCTTCCATTCACATCAAGATTCATTTTCATTTCTCTTTATATACAGAAGATGAGTTTAGCATACATTAAGTAAAGATTTCAACAGTACCATGTTTCTAGTACCATTGTTTGAACTCTGTAATTAACACACAATTGTTCTTAGGTGTTTACATTTTAACTGAAAAGTGATGCCTGTTAGGAATTTGGAAAACATTATGTTGAGTGAAATAAGCCAATCCCAAAGGGACAAATACCACTTGTTCTCCTTGATAGGTGACAACTAACTGAGCACCAAAAAGGAAACCTGTTAAAGTGAAATGAACACTATGAGAAATGGTGACTTGATCAGCCCTCACCCTGATTGTTGATGAGCAGCTTAATCTGTTATCCCTCTTAGTATTTTTTTTGTTATTCTACTTAATACTTTTTGTTGAATACTGTAATCAATACACAATTCTTCTTAAGTGCTGAAACTTAACTGAAAAGTGTTCGCTGTTAAATATAAGAGTGGGAATAAGAGAGGGAAGAGATGTGCAATTCGGGACATGCCCAAACTGACTTGCCTCAAATGGTGGAGTTAGAAACATACCAGGGGATTCGAATTCAATCCCATCGAGGTGGCATGTACCAATGCCATTTCACTAGTCCCAGTGATCAATTTCTGTTCACAATTGATCATAATGATAGGACTAAGAACCAAAGGGATCACAGAAACAAGACTAGTGTGTGCAAATACTAGCTGATAGAATCAAAAAGGGAGAGAATGGTCCAACATGGGAAGTGAGATACACAGCAGACCCATAGAATGGCAAATGTCCTAACAGCACTCTGGCCTCATAATCAGCCCTTAAGGCATGCGGATCTGGCTGAAATGCCCATGAGAGTATTTCAGGCATGGAAAGCCAAGACACTCTGGGGAAAAAAAAACTCAATGAAAGATCTCTGTGAGTGAGATCCCAGTGGAAAGAATGGGTCATCAAAGAAGGAGGTACCTTTCTCTGAAGGGAGGAGAGAACTTCCACTTTGACCATGGCCTTGTCTAAATATGATCAGAGTCAGTGAACTCAGGGGGCTTCCATAGCCTTGGCAGCTCATGACAAGAGCCTAGGGTGATTACTGATGCCATAAACAAGAGTGTCAATTTGTTAAGTCAACAACAGGAGTCACACTGTGCACTTACTCCTCATGTAGGATCTTTGTCCTTAGTGTGCCTTACATTGAGATTTAATGCTATAACTAGTACTCAAATGGTATTTTTCACTTTATGTTTTTGTGTGGGAGAAAACTGTTGAAATATATTCTATATTTCTATATATGAAATATATATTATACTTAATTCATTATTTCCTCTTTTTAATGTTGGTTTTTGTTCTTGTTTTTCTAGGTTCTTCAGATGCATTATTAAATCACTTACTTAATGTGTTTCCAATTTACTGATAAAGGGACTGATTGCTATAAACAGCTTTAGTATATCCCATAGGTTTTGATATGGTCATAATCATTCATTTCTAGGAATTTTTTGGTTGTTTTTGATTTCTTCTATAACCACTGTGTATTCAGGAGCATATTGTTATTCTCGATGTGTTTCCATATTTTCTGGCAGTTTATAATTTTTTAACTTCCTGCTTCATGCCACTGTGGTTAGAAAAGGTGTATGGAGGGCGGCGCCGTGGCTCAATAGACTAATCCTCCGCCTTGCTGCACCGGCACACCAGGTTCTAGTCCTGGTCGGGGCGCTGGATTCTGTCCCCGTTGCCTATCCTCCCGGCCAGCTCTCTGCTGTGGCCGGGGAGTACAGTGGAGGATGGCCCAAGTGTTCATTTCTTTTTTTTTTAACTTTGATTTAATGAATATAAAATTCCAAAGTACAGCTTATGGATTACAATGGCTTTTTCACCCCCATAACGTCCCTCCCACCCACAACCCTCCCCTTTCCCACTCCCTCTCCCCTTCCATTCACATCAAGATTCATTTTCGATTCTCTTTATATACAGAAGATCAGTTTAGCAAACATTAAGTAAAGATTTCAACTGTTTGCTCCCACACTGAAACATAAAGTGGAAAATACTGTTTGAGTACTAGTTATAGCATTAAATCTCAATGTGCGGCACACTAAGGACAAAGATCCTACATGAGGAGGAAGTGCACAGATTACTGGGACTAGTGAGATGGCATAAATAAATAAAAAGCAAACAAAGAAAAAAAACACCTTGGCCAAGAGCCCTTGGTGATTGCTGATGTCAAGGGTAATAGTGTTGATTTTCTAATCAATACAGGAGCCACATATTATGTAATAAGTTTCCCCATTGGACTCCAATTTTCAGTATTTATTATTATGGGAGTTGGTGAAATTTGTTTTCACTCTGTTTATAGCAGAGAAGGTCTCTGGGTGTGGTCACTCAGAAATTGCATCCACTTTCATGATCAGTTGCCTGCTGTTCTAAGAAACTAGTTTCAAGGATCACAGAATGGAGCCAGCGCCGTGGCTAACTTGGTTAGTCCTCCACCTGCGGTGCTGGCATCCCATATAGGCACTAGGTTCTAGTCCCAGTTTCTCCTCTTCCAGTCCAGCTCTCTGCTGTGGCCCAGAGGGCAGTGGAGGATGGTCCAAGTGCTTGGGCCTCTGCACCTGCATGGGAAATGAGGAAGAAGCACCTTGCTCCTGTCTTCTGATCAGTGCAGCACCAGCAGCAGCGACCATTTGGGGCATGAACCAACAGAAGTAAGACCTTTCTCTCTGTCTCTCTCTCACTGTCTGTAACTTTACCTGTCTAATAAAAAAAGGGATCACATGTTGACCTGCATGCATAAGAGCAGGAACTGCTACAGCATATTTCAGGAAACAAACCACCAGCTGATATTAAGCCAGTCACTTAAAGTTTAAACTCAACACTAGATACAAGAAGTTCGAGATTGAATGGCATTAGTGATTAACGGGAGGATGTCATAATAAAAATCATCTGGAATAACTCTCAAAGTACACGATGTCCTCAATCCAGCTGCTCTTCTGCCATCTGAAGGTAATGAAAACAAAGCTCATTCTAATGCAGAGAACACATAGAAGGTCCATTCTAGCAAGGCTGATCTACAAGATGAACCTCCGGAAAAATCTAGATGTGGAATGATTCACTGATGGCAGTATTTTCATGGAGAAAAGAATCAAAAGGTAGGACCGGCATCGTAGCATAATGGGCTAAAACTCTGCCTGGAACACCGGAATCCCAAATGGGCTCCAGCTGCTCCTCCTCTGATCCAACTCTCTGCTATGGCCTGTAAAAGCAGCAGTGGATGGTTCAACTGCTTGGGCCCTACACCCACATGGGAGACCCAGAAAAAACTCAAGGCTCCTGGATTCCAATCAGTTCAGCTCCAGCCAGCCATCTGGGGTGAACCATTAGACGGAAGACCTTTCTCTCTGTCACTGCCTGTCTCTGTAACTCTACCATTCAAAGAAATAGATAAAATATGTTTACCTTTCTTCTTTTTCTGCATATAGCTGAGAAAGAGAAAAGAGAATATTATTCACCACTTGGTAAAAACAGTATCCTATAATGTATAAAATTAATCAATGAGGATAATTTAAAACTCTATTTAGTGACTCAGAATAACAATTGGTAAAATAGTCATACTAATCTAACAGAGCAGCGTTAAGATACTATATTATACTCTTAATCATTGAATAGCCTTCAGAATGCCTCAACTGATCAGGAATCCAACATAGAACCACTTGATACCCATTTTTAAACAATCTATATAATTTCTTACATATATGTGAATGAACTTATTTCAAAAAGCATTAAAGATTCCAATACTTATAAAAACCTAAATACATGCAAAGTTTATAAACACAAAAAGTTGACAAGAAAGCCTTAAAATAGCCACATTTTAAATAATTTTTACTTCTAAAAGTGAAAAAAATTTGATGTATTTCATATATGCAGATTTAAAAAGCATAGTGATATTTCCCACCTTCCCATTCATTCTCCCACCTTCCCTCTTCCTTTCTTTCTTTTAATTTTTATAATGACATGCTTTTAATTTAAAAAAAAATATATTAATCTGGTCGGCACCACGGCTCACTAGGCTAACCCTCCGCCTGCAGCGCCAGCACATTGGGTTCTAGTCCAAGTTGGGGCACCAGATTCTGTCCCAGTTACTCCTCTTCCAGTCCAGCTCTCTGCTGTGGCCTTGGAAAGCAGTGGAGGATGGCCCAAGTCCTTGGCCCCACACCCGCATGGGAGACCAGGAGGAAGCACCTGGCTCCTGGCTTCAGATCGGTGCAGGGCGCCAGCCATAGTGGCCTTTGGGGGGTGAACCAATGGAAGGAAGGCCTTACTCTCTGTCTCTCTCTCTCTCTCTCTCTCTCTCTCTCTTTTTCAAACTCTGCCTGTCAAAAAATCTATTTATTTTGTTTGAAAATCAGAGTTACACAGAGAGAGAATGAGAAGCAGAGAGAGAGGGAGAGAGGTCTTCCATTCACTGGTTCACTCCCCAGTTGGCTGTAATGACCAGAGCTACACTGATCTGAAGCCAGGAGCCAGGAGCTTCTTCCTGGTCTCCCACACTGGTGCAGGGGCCCAAGCACTTGGGCAATCTTGTACAGGCTTCGAAGGCCATAGCAGAGCTGGATCAGAAATGGAGCAGCCGGGAGTGTGGGAAGGGGAGTGGATGTGACACAGACACCAGCAGAGACAGGAAGGATGCCCAGGGCTCCGAGTCCACACATCGGCACTGGAAGGGGAGGTGAGCTCAGTAACCAGAGACATTGGCGGGGAAACAGCAGACAGAATTTTAGAGGGAAGCGGGATTTGAAGTGGGAAAGTTCACCAGACTGACTACAGGAGAGAAGGAAAAAAAAAAGAGATGGGGGGTACTGATACAGACAAGTTTCTCTCTCTGCCAACTTTGAAAAGGCAAGCAAGAGACAAAGAGCAAGCCCCATTTGGGATATACATAATAAAAGGGGAGAGTTAAGGCTACAATTCAGTAGCCTAGGCAACCCAGTGGGAGTCTGCAGGAGAAACCAAGCCTGTACAGACTCTTTGAGTAGAAGCCAGAGACTGGAAGTTAAATACCATCAATTCTGCTCAGTCGTATGGTATTACTTACCTCCTGAATAAAAAATAAAATAAAATAAAATAAATAAATGAATAAATAAATAAAGAGAGATTTACCACACTAAACCTGAGGGTGTCACCTTTGCACACCCATAACCCTGAAGAACCAATCAGAGCTCTCATGCCACACCCATCTCAAGCCTCCAAGGCTCCTCCAACAGCAGGCAGTCCACTTAACACAGACATATTATAAAAAAAAAAAGAAAGAAAGAAAAACACCTCACAGTGAGGGAAAAAGATTTAACCATGCCAAGCAATAAACACAGAAATCGAGGGAACAAGATCAACAATGACATTATGATGCCTCCAAATAAACAAAAAAAAACCCAAGCCAAAATTATGAAGATGATGAGATAGAAGAAATGCAAGATACGGATTTCAAAAAATTTATGATAAGAACATTTAGAAGTTTTCAAAAGCAAATCCTTGAACTACAGAAATCCTTATTGGACAGGATTGACAATCTCTCATGAAAATAAAATTTTAAGGAAGAATCAAAATGAAACACAGAAACTAGTAGAACAGGAAAGTGTGATAATGAAGAGAAATCAAAATGAAATGAAGAACTCAATAGATCAAATGACAGACACATTAGAAAGTCTAAAAAAAAGAGTCAGTGAAACAGAAGAGAGAATATCGGACTTAGAAGACAGAGCACAGGAAAACATACAGTCAAACCAAAGAAAAGAAGAGGAAATTAGAAATCTAAAAAATATTGTTGGGAATCCACAGGATACTATTAAAAAAAAAAAACAACATTCGGGTTCTAGGAGTTCCTGAAGGCATGGAGAGAGAGAAAGGATTAGAAAGCCTTTTTAGTGAGATATTAGCAGAGAACCTTCTGGGTTTGGAGAAGGACAGAGACATCATAGTACAGGAAGCTCATAGAACCCCCAGTAAACATGACCAAAAGAGATCCTCGCCACAACACGTTGTAATTAAACTCTCCACAGTGAAACATAAAGAAAAGATCCTAAAATGTGCAAGAGAGAAACGTCAGATTACTCTCAGAGGATCTCCAATCAGACTCACAGCTGACTTCTCATCAGAAACACTACAGGCTAGGAGGGAATGGCGAGACATAGCACAGGTGCACAGAGAGAAAAATTGCCAGCCCAAAATATTATATCCTGCTAAGCTCTCATTTGTGAATGAAGGTGAAATAAAGACCTATCATAGCAAACAGAAATTGAAAGACTTTGCCACCACTCCTCTGGCCCTTGAAAAGATACTTAAAGATGTGCTAAACTCAGAAACACAGAAACACGGCCATCAATATGAAAAAACGTAAAGGAAGAATACCTACCAGTAAAAGAGCATGGGAAGCTCAAAGCATATACTAGAAAACATCTCTGGGAAAATGGCAGGGCAAAGTCACTATGTATCAATAGTCACATTAAATGTTAATGGACTTAACTCTTCAGTTAAAGACACCGATTGGCTGACTGGCTTAAGGAACAACACCCAACTATTTGTTGCCTACAAGAAACACATCTCTCTAACAAAGATGCATGCAGACTGAAAGTGAAAGGTTGGAAAAAGATATACCGTGCAAACAAAAACCAAAAAAAAAAGCACATGTAGCCATATTAATATCGGACAACATAAACTTTAATACAAAATCTGTTAAGAGAGACATAGTGGGGCACTATATAATGATTAAGGATTAAATTCAAAGGAAGCTGTAACTATTATAAATGTATATGAACCTAATTACAGGGCACTGGTCTATTTAAAAGATATGTTAAGGGACTTAAAGGGAGATTTAGATTCCAATACAATAGTACTGGGGGACTTCAATACTCCACTCTCAGAAATAGACAGATCATCCGGACAGAAGATCAACAAGGAAACAGCAGATTTAATTGACACTATTGCCCAAATGGATCTAACAGATATCTACAGAACTTTTAATCCTACATCTAAAGAATTTACATTCTTCTCAGCAGTGCATGGAACCTTCTCTAGCATTGATCACATACTAGGTCATAAAGCAAGTCTCATAAATTTAAAGGAATTAGAATCATACCATGCAGCTTCTCAGACCACAGCAGAATGAAGCTGGAAATTAGCAACTCAGGAAACCCCAGAAAGTATGCAAACACATGGAGACTGAACAACATGCTCCTGAATGAACACTGGGTCATTCAAGAAATCAAAAGAGAAATCAGAAACTTTCTGGAAGTAAATGAAGATAACAACACAACATATCAAAACTTATGGGATACGGCAAAAGCAGTATTGAGAAGCAAGTTTATAGCAATAGGTGCCTATATCAAGAAATTGGAATGGTACTAGATAAATGAGCTTCCAGCGCATCTCAAGGACCTAGAAAAACTGCAGCAAACCAGACCCAAATCTAGTAGGAGAAGAGAAATAATTAAAATCAGAGAAGAAATTAACAGGATTGAATCAAAAAAAAAATTACAAAAAATCAGCCAAGAGAAGAGCTGGGTTTTTTTAAAAAATCAACAAAATTTACACACCATTGACCCAACTAACTAAAAAAAACAAAGAGAAAAGATCCAAATCAATAAAATCAGAGATGAAAAAGGAAACATAACAACAGACACCACAGAAATAAAAAGAATCATCAGAAATTAATACAAGGATTTGTATGCCAGCAAACAAGAGCATCTATCAGAAATGGATAGATTCCTGGACACACGCAACCTATCTAAATTGAACCATGAAGACATAGAAAACCTAAATAGACCCATAACTGAGACAGAAATTGAAACAGTAATAAAGGCCCTCCCAACAAAGAAAAGCCCAGGACCAGATGGATTCACTGCTGAATTCTACCAGACATTTAAAGAAGAACTAATCCCATTTCTTCTCAAACTATTCAGAACAATCAAAAGAGATGGAATCCTCCCAAATTCTTTCTATGGAGCCAGCATCACCTTAATCCCTAAGCCAGAGAAAGACGCAGCACTGAAAGAAAATTATAGACCAATATCCCTGATGAACATAGACGCAAAAATCCTCAATTAAATTCTCGCCAATAAAATACAACAACACATCAGGAAAATCATCCACCCAGACCAAGTGGGATTTATCCATGGTATGCAGGGATGGTTCAACATTTGCAAATCAATCAATGTGATTCACCACATTAACAGACTGCAGAAGAAAAAAACATATGATTATCTCAATAGATGCAGAGAAAGCATTCGATAAAATTCAACACCCTTTCATGATGAAAACTCTAAGCAAATTGGGTATGGAAGGAACATTCCTCAATACAATCAAAGCAATTTATGAAAAACCCACGGCCAGCATCCTATTGAATGGGGAAAAGTTGGAAGCATTTCCACTGAGATCTGGCACCAGACAGGGATGCCCACTCTCACCACTGCTATATAACATGGCCAGAGCCATCAAACAAGAAAAAGAAATTAAGGAAATACAAATTGGGAAGGGAGAAGTCAAACTATCTCTAATTGCAGATGATATGAATCTTTACTTAGAGGATCCAAAGAACTCTACTAAGAGACTATTGGAACTCATAGAGGAGTTTGGCAAAGTGGCAGGATATAAAATCAATACACGAAAATCAACAGCCTTTGTATACACAAGCAATGCCATGGCTGAGAAAGAACCACTAAGATCAATCCCATTCACAATAGCTACAAAAACAATCAAATACCTTGGAATAAACTTAACCAAGGATGTTAAAGATCTCTACGATGAGAATTACAAAATCTTAAAGAATGAAATAGAAAAGGATACCAAGAAATGGAAAAATCTTCCATGCTCAAGGATTGGAAGAATCAACATCATCAAAATGTCCATTCTCCCAAAAGTAATTTATAGATTCAATGCAGTACCAATCAAAATATCAAAGACATTCTTCCCAGATCTAGAAAAAATGATGCTGAAATTCATATGGAGTCACAGGAGACCTCGAATAGCTAAAGCAATTTTCTGCAACAGAAACAAAGCCAGAGGCATTACAATACCAGATTTCAGGACATACCACAGGGCAGTTGTAATCAAAACAGCATGGTACTGGTACAGAAACAGATGGATAGACCCATGGAACAGAATTGAAACACCAGAAATCAACCCAAACATCTACAGCCAACTTATATTTGATCAAGGATCTAAAACCAATTCCTGGAGCAAGAACAGTCTATTCAAATAATGGTGCTGGGAAAACTGGATTTCCACGTGCAGAAGCATGAAGCAAGACCCCTACCTTACACCTTACAAAAAATCCACTCAACATGGATTAAAGACCTAAATCTACGACCTGACACCATCAAGTTATTAGAGAACATTGGAGAAAACCTTCAAGATATTGGCACAGGCAAAGAGTTTATGGAAAAGACCCGGGAGGCACAGGCAGTCAAAGCCAAAATCAACTATTGGGACTGCATCAAATTGAGAAGTTTCTGTACTGCAAAAGAAACAGTCAGGAGAGTGAAGAGACAACCGACAGAATGGGAAAAAATATTTGCAAACTATGCAACAGATAAAGGGTTAATAACCAGAATCTACAAAGAGATCAAGAAACTCCACAAAAACAAAACCAACAACCCACTTAAGAGATGGGCCAAGGACCTCAATAGACATTTTTCAAAAGAGGAAATCCAAAGGGCCAACAGGCACATGAAAAAATGTTCAAGGTCACTAGCAATCAGGGAAATGTAAATAAAAACCACAATGAGGTTTCACCTCATCCCAGTTAGAATGGCTCACATACAGAAATCTACCAACAACAGATGCTGGAGAGGATGTGGGGAAAAAGGGACACTAACCCACTGTTGGTGGGAATGCAAACTGCTCAAGCCACTATGAAAGTCAGTTTGGAGATTCCTCAGAAACCTGAATATAACCCTACCGTTCAACCCAGCCATCCCATTCCTTGGAATTTACCCAAAGGAAATGAAATTGGCAAAGAACAAGCGGTCTGCACCCTAATGTTTATTGCAGCACAATTCACAATAGCCAAGACCTGGAACGAACCTAAATGCCCATCAACGGTAGACTGGATAAAGAAAGTATGGGATATGTGCTCTTTAGAATACTATACCACAGTAAGAAACAATGAAATCCAGTCATTTGCAACAAAATGGAGGAATCTGGAACACATCATGCTGAGTGAAATAAGCCAGTCCCAAAGGGACAAATACCATATGTTCTCCCTGATCGGTGACAACTGACTGAACACCAAAAAGGAAACCTGTTGAAGTGAAGTGGACACTATGAGAAATGGTGACTTGATCAGCATAGTCCTGACTGTTAATGAACAACTTAATACATTATCCCTCTTAGTAGTTTTTTTGTCTGTTCTACTTAATATGACTGGTTTAATTCTGTAATTAATACACAGTTATTCTTAAGTGTTGAAATTTAACTGAAATGTGATCCCTGTTAAACATAAGAGTGGGAATAAGAGAGGGAAGAGATGTGCAATTTGGGACATGCTCAAGCTGACTTGCCCCAATTGGTAGAGTTAGAAACATACCAGGGGACTCCAATTTAATCCCATCAAGGTGGAATGTACCAATGCCATCCCACTAGTCCAAGTGATCAATTTCAGTTCACAATTGATCATAATGAAAGGACTAAGAGTCAAAGGGAGCACATAAACAAGTCTAGTACCTGCTAATACTAACCGATGGAATAAAGGGGAGAGTGATCCAACATGGGAAGCGAGATACTCAGCAGACACACAGAATGGCAGATGTCCTAAACAGCACTCTCTCCTCAGAATCAGCCCTAAAGGCTTCTGATCTGCCTGAAAAGCCCATGAGAGTATTTCAGGCATGGAAAGCCAAGACACTCTGGCAAAAAAAAAAAAAAAAAAAAAAAAAAAAAAAAAAAAAAAAACTAAATGAGGGATCTCTGTGAGTGACATCCCAGTGGAAAGAACAGGTCTTCAAGGAAGGAGGTACCTTTCCCTGAAGGGAGGAGAGAACTTCCACTTTGACTATGACCTTGTCTAAACAAGATAAGAGTCGGAGAACTCAAAAGGCTTCCATAGCCTTGGAAACTCGTGACTGGAGCATAGGGAGATTACTGATGCCATAAACAGGAGTGTTGATTTGTAAAGTCAACAACAGGAGTCACTGTGCACTTACTCCTCATGTAGGATCTCTGTCCTTAATGTGCTGTACATTGAGATTTGATGCTATAACGAGTACTCAAACAGTATATTTCACTTTCTGTTTCTATGGGGGTGAAAACTGTTGAAATCTTTACTTAATGTATACTAAACTGATCTTCTGTAAAAAAAAAAAAAAAGAAAAAGAAATTATCAATTCTCAGCTTGACTCTCACTGGGATTAAACATGACAATAGGTCTGATCTGATTTCATCATCATTTAAAAAATCATCTATTATTTTTCACTTTATGTTTCTCTGTGGGAGCAAACTGTTGAAATCTTTACTTAATGTATGCTAAACTTATCTTCTGTATATAAAGAGAATCGAAAATGAATCTTGATGTGAATGGAAGGGGAGAGGGAGTGGGAAAGGGGAGGGTTGCGGGTGGGAGGGACGTTATGGGGGGGAAGCCATTGTAATCCATAAGCCGTACTTTGGAAATTTATATTCATTAAATGAAAGTTAAAAAAAAAGAAAGAAATGGAGCAGCCAGGTATTTAACTCGCACCTATTTGGAGTGATAGCACTGCAGGCGGCAGCTTAACTCACTACGCCACAGAGTCAGCCCCGAAATGCTTTTAATATTTATAATCGAAGCTTGACTGTAAAGAATTCAACAAATAGTAAGAAGAAAAAGAAAAATTTCATATAGCAGTGTGAAAATCTCCATAGATGAGCTTTCAGGGGAGGCAGGAATAACTAGGGAAAAGTATTTAAAAGCACAATCAACTAATAGCTCTCAAATTTGGACATAGAGCATATAATATTGAGAGAGAGAGAGACAGAGAGAGAGAGAGATTCAAAGACTTGGTAAAAACAGTGAGAGCCTGTGGTTTTTAACCCTTGCCCTGTCCCTTCTCCCCACTTTCTAGCCAAGTGTATAGTAATTTCACCGCAGGTAGATGCTGACTGGATCACCAGTGTCCTCTGCTTAACAGCTTTCAGTTTATAATTATGACATAAGTTGTACTTCCATTAGCCAGATTGAGGACAACAGTACTTGTGGCTTTCTTATAAACAGAGGTCTCCTATGTGTCAGGGTTAATTCCAGTAACTAAGAAGGGTCTCATGTTGTATCCCTTTTTTTTTTCATTTTCAATTATCTTTACATACAGAAAATCAATTCAGTACATACAAAGTAAATATTTCAAAAGTTTGCACCCACACAGAAACACAAAGTGTAAAGTACTAGTTGAAAACTAGTTATACCATTAATGCACATTGTACAACACATTAAGGACAAATATCCTGCATGGGGAATAAGTGCACAGTGACTCCTATTGTTCATTTAACAATTGACACTCTTGGTTATGGCGTCAGTAATCACCCTAGGCTCTTGTCATGAGTTACCAAGGCTATAGAAGCCTCTTGAGTTCGCCAACTCTGATCTAATTTAGACAAGGTCATAGTGAAAGTGGAAGTTCTCTCCTCCCTTCAGAGAAAGGTACCTCCTTCTTTGATGACCTGTTCTTTCCACTGGGATCTCACTCACAGAGATCTTTCATTTAGATCATTTTTTCTGTTTTTGCCAGAGTGTCTTGGCTTTCCATGCCTGAAATACTCTCATGGGCTTTTCAGTCAGATCCAAATACCTTAAGGGCTGATTCTGAGATCAGAGTTCTGTTTAGGACATCTGCCATTCTATGAGTCTGCTGTGTATCTGCTTCCCATGTTGTATTGTTCTCTCCTTTTTAAATCTCTCAGTATTAGCAGGCACTACTCTTGTTTATGTGATCTCTTTGACTCTTAATCCTATAATTATGATCAGTTATGAACTGAAACTGATCACTTTGACTAGTTGTATTCTTAACATAGATGTTCTATTCAAGCACTGCATTCTGAGAATCCAACTCCCAAATAATCATTGCACAGCTCACTCAAACATTGGAGCTTCTATGATAAGAGAAGCAACCTAAGAAAAGAGGTTTCAGGGGGCCCATGCCGTGGCACAGTAGGCTAATCCGCCTGCAGTGCAGCATCCCATATGGGCGCTGGTTCTATTCTCAGCTGCTCCTCTTCCAATCCACCTCTCTGCTGTGATCTGGGAAAGCAGTAGAAGAGGAAGACCCAAGGGCTTGGGCCCCTGCACCCTCATGGGAGACTGGAAGAAACACTTGGCCCCTGGCTTCAGATCGGCTCAGTTCTGGCCTTGCGGCCCTTTGGGGAGTGAACCAATGGAAGGAAGACCTCTCTGCCTCTCCCTTTCACTGTCTGTAACTCTAGCTCTCAAATAAATAAAAAAAAATCTTTATAAAAAAAAGAAAAGAAAACAGGTTGCAGACTTACTCATCAGGCAGGGAGGTCACTGACAGAGAGGTGCGTCAGTGTTTCCACCTCAAATGCTGTAGTATTTCACTAACGTGAAATTCCGGCAACAGCAAATCTCTAGAAACAGAAAGTAGATGAGTACTTGTTATGACTGTAGGAATCAGAAATTGGAAGGGGAAGCACAAAGGATAAAGGGTATTGGGTTTCTCTTTAGGAGTTATGAAAAGCCCAAAAATTGATTAGTGATTGTGTTTACATATTTATATGAGAATACCATGAAACACTGAATTATACACATTACTTTAGCAAAATGGATGCATGTGTATTATCAGATTCTACCCAAAAAATGCCCTGAACCAGGCTAAGAAACATTATCATGTTCTGTGTCACAGAGACTGCAGATGCAAATCACCTCTCACTTGCTGCTGCTAGGGTCACTGCTCTAAAATCTCTTACATAACCCAACAGCCTTACACAAGCATGTCAGAGAATATGAGAGAGGTGGCAGCACTTAATCATAAAAGAGACTCCAGGGGTCACCAGTGAAGCACAACTGATAAGCCGCTGTCCGCAACACTGGCATAAGTTCAAGTGACAGAAGTTCAAGTCCTATCTGATCCATTTCTGATCGAACTCCCAATAATGTCCTGGGAAGGCATAGAAAGATTGCATGAGTATTTTAGGGCCTTGTTGCTCAAATAGGAAACCCAAGGAATTCCACAGTCTCATGGCTTCAGCTTGGACTTAGTCCTCAGTTATGAACATTAAAGGAGTAAACTGGTGGATGGAGGTGTCTTTCTCTATTTTTCCCTCTCTCTGTAAGTCCTTAAAAATGTGGGGGAGTCTCTAAACACACTGATATACACAGAAGGTCATCTACCTTAACTTTTTCCAAATGCCATCTCAGTGTACAGATCTGATTGAGGTATATTTACTATGACTAATTCAGGTTATATTTTAACTACATGATGAATTTCTTCATGGATTCAAGTTTGACTAGCTAAGAAAGGAACAGCAATTGGAGAGGAAGCACTGCACTTCACCAGGATGTCTGTGAAATGCATTTCAATTCTACTGCTGCTGCTACAGCTGAGCTGCTGCTTCAGCTCTGGGAGTTGTGGGAAGGTGCTGGTGTGGCCTATGGAATTCAGTCACTGGATGAATATGAAGACAATCCTAGATGCACTTGTCCAGCAAGGCCATGAAGTCACTGTCCTGAGATCTTCAGCTTCTGTTGTAATTGGTTCCAACAATGAATCGGGAATTAAATTTGAAACTTTCCATACATCCTACAGTAAAGATGATATCGAGAATTTTTTCATGGATTGGTTCTATAAAATGATATATAATGTGTCAATAGAGAGTTACTGGGAAACCTTTTCATTAACGAATATGGTTGTTTTAAAATATTCTGACATTTGTGAAGACATCTGTAAAGAAGTCATTTTGAACAAGAAACTCATGACAAAGCTGCAGGAATCAAGATTTGATGTTGTTCTTGCAGATCCTGTTAGTCCTGGTGGTGAGCTGCTGGCTGAGCTACTTAAAATACCCCTTGTGTACAGTCTTCGTGGCTTTTTTGGCTACATGTTGCAAAAGCATGGTGGACGACTCTTACTGCCTCCTTCCTATGTACCTGTTATGATGTCTGGTCTAGGCAGTCAAATGACATTCATGGAGAGGGTACAAAATCTGCTCTGCGTGCTTTACTTTGACTTTTGGTTCCCAAAATTTAACGAGAAGCGATGGAATCGATTTTACAGTGAAGTACTGGGTAAGTCATCTTTTTAATTGATCCTAACTTTTGTGACTTTGAATGTGAGCTTGTATGAATGCAAAATCAAAGGAATTCATCTTTTATAGGTAAAATAATGAAATAAAAATATAAAAAGATTTGTCATTCTCACAAATGTAATGCAATGGCGTTTACATCACAGGGTCAGTTTAAGCCAATGGACCATCACTAGATTAGGGTGTTCCAGGGCGGCATACAACCACAAATAGAAATACGGAGGATTTCACCAAGCTTTTCCATGCCTATTTTACTCTACATTTTCCATGTTTGATTCTATAGTGCTCTATTTTAATGGTTACTTATGATTATGAGCCTATTGAGGTGAGATTCTATGTTTATTATTCCCTGGTATTGTCACACACATACACACAAACACACACACACACACACACATATAATGTGAACCATGCATAAATTTTACATGTAAATTATACGATGCCTATATAACATATTCGGTTTCACACTGTGTACTTTACACATCATTCACTGCATAATTCCAAAGCCTTTCAGAATTTGACATAATGTACTTCACATCACATTTCCCTCACTACTCTCCCTCTTCTTTCTTTTTCTCACATTCAGGAAGACCTGTTACGTTCTTGGAGCTAATGGGGAAAGCTGACATGTGGCTCATTCGAAGCTACTGGGACTTGGAGTTTCCTCGGCCACTTTTACCAAACTTTGATTTCATCGGAGGGCTCCACTGCAAACCTGCCAAACCTCTGCCTCAGGTAAGTAAGTTCCTGTGTGCTATATTTGGTTCGCTTCGTATTTTACGTGGAAATGACTCTGCATTCTTCATTTACAACATTTGATTCAAATGGAGAGTTATAGGAAGTGGTGTGAAAATCCTTCCAGGGGGAAATTCACATGAGAGGACTTAAAAGTTCATGGAAATTTGAATAAGAAGCCAATGTACACTTTCCATGGACAATTTAAAAAGTGCTTGTATTTCAACACCATCACAAGTATCCAGAGTTCACCTTCATTACAGAGTAAAATGCAAAATCTGGGAGACTTTGAGACAAGACTCTGTTAAATTAAGGTCTTCATTATTCAACACATAAGAAAATACAAGTCACTTTTTTGATGTATAATCAAGAAGTGACTAGATATAACATAAGCATGTGTTGGACATATACAGAAGCAAGGTAGACACAGTGCCTGCTCTCCTCCATCTCCTTTAGATCCTTTTAGGATACACTATGGGCAAATGATTAAACTTCAGTGGAAATGTTTATAATGGAAAGAAGGAAAATGCTGGGAGAATATCTAGTAAGGATCATAAGAGATGTCCAGGAGCCACTGATAAAGGTGAAATATGAAGTATGTGCAGGAATAGGTGTAGAGAAGAGGGAAAAAGAAATATACAAAAAAGGGCATTTTTTTAAAGATTTATTGATTTCAAAGTCAAAATTACAAAGAGAGGGGCAGAAACACACACACACGTACAGAGTGAGATGCAGCGATCTTTAATCCACTGGTTCATATTCCTATTTGTTGTTGTTGTTGACAAGTAGTGATGTTTCCCATCTCTATCTGTGCAGTTCTTGAAAAAAATTATTTTTAAACTTTTATTTAATGAATATAAATTTCCAAAGTACAGAATATGGATTACAATGGCTTCCCCCCCCCCCATAACGTCCCTCCCACCTGCAACCCTCCCCTTTCCCACTCCCTCTCCCCTTCCATTCACATCAAGATTCACTTTCGTTTCTCTTTATATACAGAAGATCAGTTTAGCATACATTAAGTAAAGATTTCAAGAGTTTGCTCCCACAAAAAAACATAAAGTGAAAAATACTGTTTGAGTACTAGTTATAGCATTAGATCTCAATGTACAGCACACTAAGGACAAAGATCCTACATGAGGAGTATGTGCACAGTGACTCCTGTTGTTGACTTAACAAATCGACACTCTTGTTTATGGCATCAGTAATCACCCGAGGCTCTTGTTATGAGCTGCCAGGGCTATGGAAGCCCCCTGAGTTCACTGACTCTGATCATATTTAGACAAGGTCGTAGTCAAAGTGGAAGTTCTCTCCTCCCTTCAGAGAAAGGTACCTCCTTCTTTGATGACCCATTCTTTCCACTGAGATCTCACTCGTGGAGATCTTTCATTTAGGTTTTTCTTTTTTTCCAGAGTGTCTTGGCTTTCCATGCCTGAAATACTCTCATGGGCTTTTCAGCCGGATCTGCTTGCCTTAAGGGCTGATTATGAGGCCAGAGTGCTGTTAGGATATTTGCCATTCTATGGGTCTGCTGTGTATCTCACTTCCCATGTCGGATCATTCTCTCCCTTTTTGATTCTATCAGCTAGTATTTGCAGACACTATTCTTGTTTATGTGATCCCTTTGGTTCTTAGTCCTATCATTATGATCAATTGTGAACAGAAATTGATCACTGGGACTAGTGAGATGGCATTGGTGCATGCCACCTTGATGGGATTGAATTGGAATCCCTTGGTATGTTTCTAACTCTACTGTTTGAGGTAAGTCAGCTTGAGCATGTCCCGAAATGCACATCTCTTCCCTCTCTTATTCCCACTCTTATATTTTGAAAGGTTTAAAATTGTACAAGACTTTCTTCAAAAAAATAATTGATGTGAGTCTAGTAAATGCATGGATTATTCACAAAGTTGTGAAAAAGACAGGAAAGATTTCTTAAATGTGTTAGATTTAAAAAGAAAAAACTGCTTAACATACCTAAAATTATTTAAATCAGGACATTTCAAGAGGAAGAAAGTATAAATTGCTTGGACCCATTACTGTTTAAGATGATTTGACATAAGAACTCATATTATTCAAAATTAGTAAGACCAATGACACTGTCCAAACAAGCTGTGTCACATGAATCCAACAACATATTGCCATAAATGTGATGGAATGCTTTCTTAAAGTATTTTGCATCTTTGCACTGAAAATAATTGTACTTATAATGAAAATTATTTATTTGCTATTATGCAATACATGAAAAGTTTCATATTTGTCCAATGTCCTATTTATAAAGTGAACTACATATGAGACATTGTTGTATTGTCTTTTCACAATTATTTTTATTCTTAATAATAATAAAAGATATAACTCTCAATTATGGTTTCCAACATTTTTAATGCACCAGTGTCAATTCTGTTCAAATAATTGCAGAATTCAGGTTCTCAAACTTCATGGATTTAGTTGCATAAACAATATTGGAAACCAAGTACAGAATTGTGAAACTTAATTACATATTCTGTTAAAACATCTGTTTCCCCTACCAACTTGCTTTTTATTAATTATCATAAACTCATATAATCTCTGTCCTTTTGTGAGACAGAAGAGAGAAATTTAACAAATAACATAGAATAACTTAAAAGTATACACTTTGGTTTTATAAGACATAAAAGGAACTAGTAAGTGCCAAATCAGTATCTGTAGCATTTATTTATAAGAATACATTTTTAGTAACCTAAACTGAATATTAAGGAATGATTAAAATTTATATATATATGCAACACATACTTATCACACCATTATAAATTGTTCTACCAAAGAACTTTTAATAACACTAAATCAGCTAAAATAGAAGGGTTAGTTGCAAACAGAAGAACAAAGAAAATAAAAATATCACATATTTTCTGTAAAATGCAAGATGAATATAAATTAGGATTTCAGTGCTCTAAATACATATCACATAATGTCCATAGGGCACGAAGTTTTAGTTTGGGAAGAGAAAGGGTTTTGAGACCCTGATAACCAACAATGCTGCTCTTTATGACAGACCCAATTTTCTCTTCACAGGAGATGGAAGACTTTGTGCAGAGCTCTGGAGAAGAGGGAGTGGTGGTGTTTTCCCTGGGGTCCATGATCAGTAACCTGACTGAAGAAAGGGCCAATGTGATTGCATCAGCTCTTGCCCAGCTGCCACAAAAGGTCAGAAATGTGCCCTAAGGGCAGGCAACCGCTGAATGAGCCTGCTAAACTCTGCAAAGTGTCTCATTACACATATTCCTATGTGAAGTGGAGATACTTATGATATCTTTAATTTTCTTCAGACATCAGTTAAACTCTTCCTGACATGTGCAAAAATAGCACAGAGTATATTTCATTGTAGATAACTTTGACATTGACATTTTGATCAGAAATGTACCTAACAGGTGACTCGTGAAACCTTGGAATACTCAATCATTTAGCAGGCAGATAAAGAGAAATCACTGAATTCTACCCTGCTGTTGACTTCTTTGCCTTGTGGGATTGTGAAGCCACTGTGTACACTAAAGCTGTATTCAGACAGAAGCTGAGTTTTCATTACTGACTGCACTACCTCAATAACATTAGGGGAATACTGAAACATATCTTAAGAGCATTATAAAGTTTAGGATTCTCATATAATCCATGCCCCTTTACTTTCCCTAATTTGTATGTAGGGGTATTTAAGATACTAATCAGGAGCCTATTCAGAGAACAAAAGTCCAGAGCTCACCAAACATGAACCCAGCTATGCACTCATCTAAGTAGATTTAGAGAAACAGAAAAATTAATCTGCCCCTCACTACTGGACCCTAGGAGTGGCTTCGCAGAAAGATATGAGCGAAAAATTGGAGATGGGTCCTGTTCTGAAGGCACCTGCTATACTTTATAAAAACATCACTCCACGCAGTGCGCCGGCCGCGGCGCGCCGGCCGAGGCGGCCATTGGAGGGTGAACCAACGGCAAAGGAAGACCTTTCTCTCTGTCTCTCTCTCTCATTGTCCACTCTGCCTGTCAAAAAAAAAAAAAAAAAAATCACTCCACTGGGCTGTGATCCTAACTCATGAGTGCAATTCCTCTGGATTGAGGATGGAGATGGCAGTACAAGAAGGAATCATTTCAAAGTGAGCCTGACACGTGATGGAGTTCCGATGTCCCCTTCTATAAGCAATAGTAGGAACTACATTTCTGATATATACAAGACACCTTTGAACTCTTGGTATTCAGCAACTACTTTTTAGCTTTCTAGCTGATAAAACCCTCTAGTAACTCCCCATGTTAATATCACAAAGAGAATCAGAAATTACTTTACCTCTCCTAAAGCAAATAGAAATGGTACACTCCAGTTTATGAGGATAAATTCAGATTTCTAACATCAGTACCTTATTTTGGTAGCTGACATGGAAATGATCTGGCTATAGTAGTAATCAGCATTAACAGCTGTCAATGCTTTCAATACATCGTGGAAAACCTAATAGTCAGTTAAATAAAATTTAGCCTTATCACAATAATGGACATTTTCAGACACTGTATGCTTATGAACTGACTCTTTCTTCCTATATTAAAAGAAATTCCAATTCTAGCAGTAGTGATGCTATTAGGGTTTCATTTCAAAATGTATCTTGAAATTTTTATATAACAAATTAAATGTAGTTCCTCAGTGCCAACCTATTTTACTTCTCAAATTAAAAGATGACAAATTCTCTGGGCCGGAGCGATTGTGTAGCTGGTAGGGCCACTACCTGCAATGCCAGAATCCCGTGTTGGCTTTGCTTTGGGTCTTGGCTGCTCCACTTCTGCTCTGGTTCCCTGCTGTGAGCTGGGAGGGTGATGAAGAATGGCCCAGGTCCTTGGATTCGTCCACCTGTGTGGGAGACATGGAGGAAGCTCCTGGCTCCTGGCTTAGGATCGACTCAGCTCTGACCATTGCACTTATCTGGGGAGTGTACCAGTGGCTTAAAGACCTCTCTCTCTCTCTCTTTCTCTCTCTCTCTCTCTGCCTCTTCCCCTCTGTAATTCTGCTTTACAAATACATGAATAAATGTTTAAAAAAAATGACAGATTCTCATAAAACAACTTATGGAACAGTGGATGCAAATAAACCCTTGTTTCCATTTTTTAAATATAAAAATGTTAATAGATTTGGAAGACGAGTCTCACATTTTGAACACAAATACATGTACAAACAAACATACATGCACATATCTATATATTTGTGTATCTATATAGATTTACAGATATATAGATATAGTTAATGCAGATCACAAGTAAACTGGTAATGAGATATTCTTCTTTCATTTGAATGAAGACCACCTAATAATTTCTTAAATACTTAAATTATCACACGTCATCATACTTGGCTTAGATCCTATATGTGACACACCATGAATACATTCCAAATCTGATTGAATGCAACAAGAGTACAGGAGACATGAAGGCTTCATCTTTTAATTCTCATTATTTAAATTCTCTTGCCCTCTTTTCTTTGTCATTCCAATCCAAGGTATTTAAGAGTGATCTCTCAACCTCCTTAGAATTTTGACATGCCATAATTAGAAATCCAATTCATGAAATTGCTATTACTTTACCAAACAGGTTCTTTGGCGATTTGAAGGCAAGAAACCAGACATGCTAGGATCCAACACTCGGCTCTATAAGTGGATCCCCCAGAATGACCTTCTTGGTAAGACTCTGGAGAACAGACACTGAAAACACTAGTAACAGTCGATCAAGATGGGAGTAGTAAGACTTTGTTATTGAAAACCTAAAGAATCAAGCCAAATGGCTTTGCAATCCTTGCCCAGTCCTAGGGTAAATGCAATGAATTATAACAGTTGGCACTTTATGATTACAAAATTTGTAGGCCCAGAATCAAAGTATCCTTATTTTCAGTGTATGTACCTCTCAGAGAGAATGTCTCAGTAATTTCCAGGGGGGAAGGCGTTTCACTGAAGGGTTCAGATGCTTTTGGGACACATGCCTCCTATACTGGAGTTCCTGGATTCAAGTTCCAGTTCCAATTCTGATGCCCACTTCCTGCTGACTCACCCTAGATGAAGAAGGCAGCAGCTAATGGCTAAAACATTTGAGTCACTGGCAGCCACACAGGAGTCCTGGATTGAGTCCCAGCTCCTGGCTTCGGCCTGGCCCATTCCCAGCTGTTTGGTGCATTTGATGAATGAACCATAGTAAGAAGATCTCTTTCTCTCTTTGTTGCTCTAAGGACTTCCCTTGCACTGTGTGTGTAAGTGTATGTGTGTATGTGTGTGTCTAGTGCTTGATCTGTTTCTTACAAACATATTAATTAAATAATAATAATCTCTTGGCTTGTCAGATTGAATCCTAATTCAAACATTATATTTGTCATCTGCCTTTTCCCTAATATAGAAATTTACAAATACCACCAAAAACAATACCCTTCTGTTATTATGCAGAATTCTATGTTTTCTGTGGGAAACATCAACAGCCTTTAAAATAAAGTAATAAGGAATTTCAAGATAGAGAATGGGCAACCTTCTACAACCTATAAATCACATTTAGTGATGGCATGGTTTCTTGGAGAGAGCATGTTCTAACAGGCACTTGACCTTTTATTTTGACACATATACAGTTCCTTTTTTCCAGAATGTACTCTTTCATACCCATTTGGCAATCTTGCATACAGTACAAGCCTCATGTCACACACCACCTCTTCCACGTGACCTTCCTTTACCTCCCCAGTGCACTTAGGTGCCTCTTTCTCTTGATCTAAAAGCTATTTAAATGCAGTTTCATGGACATCGATACTGTGTTTTTAGTGTACACTGTGCTTTTAGTGCCTCATATTATACATTTCTCATTTCATTTGTAAGATTTATAATTAATAATTTTCTAAAAATCACTCAATCTCAGGTCATCCAAAAACCAAGGCTTTTATAACTCATGGTGGAGCCAATGGTGTCTTCGAGGCAATTTACCATGGCATTCCCATGGTGGGCCTTCCTTTGTTTGGAGATCAACTTGATAACATTGTCTACATGAAGGCCAAGGGAGCAGCTGTTAAGTTGAACTTGAAAACAATGTCCAGTGCAGATTTGCTCAATGCCTTGAAGACAGTCATTAATGACCCTTCGTGAGTATTACTGTTTCTTTAAAATTACACAGTGTTTTTAGATCAATTTTCAGTGGAGGAACAAGGACTCAATTCTAATTTAGAATATGAACATCAGATTGAGTACAGATTTGCTTAATGCTAGAGGATAATCATCAATAATTCACTGGGAGTGTCACTGTATCTTCTTGTGATGGATATATAGAATGATTTTCAGAGGCTTAATAACAGTGCACAGATTTTGAATTAGCCAATGATTGAAATGTGGAGCATCAATGAAGAAGGTTAACAGAGGATGACAAGGAAAAGAGTTGCAGCCAGGAAGCAGGAATGTTATAATTGTGCAAACTTACGTTCTGCAAATTATAATTTTCTTTCAGCATAAGAACTCTTAAAATTTTGTGTCAAGATCAATTTTGTTGTGTTGGTTCAAGATATAATGCCTGATATGTGGAATACATATTAATAATAAACAATGGTACTATAGTGTACCAGTATATGTGCCATTATTTCACATATATATTCATATAGTTGTGTTTTAAAAATTATTCTGATTTGTTTTCAGTAAATCTGCATGGAACTGTCAATCAATATTTCCAGTGACATTCCAAGGTTCTCAAATTTTCTATTCTAATGCTGCAGTGCTGTCACGGATAGATAGTAGCAACTAAGATTTTCAAGTTTACTCAGTTAAAACGTCCTGAACAAAAAGGAGATATTTCTTTTCCATATGGGGATATTCTTAGGTCTATGGCTGTAGTTATTACTGTCTTACCTGGAAGATTATAAAATAAAGATTTAACTGATTTGCAATACAGAAGATGGAATATCCTTTTTTTTAAAGTAGATATATTTTCTTCCAACATTATTTCATCTAAAAATAAAAACTGGGATCACAGAAATTTGAAAAAAAGGCAAGAAAATGTCAGTGAGAGTCAGGATTCAAAGAAAGGCAATATGTTTTCATACTTTCATGGCTTTAATCATAACTTCATTCATCAAAGATTAACTTTTTTTTTCCCAGGCAGAGTTAGGCAGTGAGAGAGAGAGACAGAGAGAAAGGTCTTCCTTCCATTGGTTCACTCCCCTAATGGCCTCGACAGTCAGCAATGTGCCGAGCAAAACCAGGAGCCGGATACTTTCTCCCGGTCTCCCATGCTGGTGCAGGGACCCAAGTACTTGTGCCATCCTCCGCTGCCCTCCCGAGCCACATCAGAGAGCTGAACTAGAAGAGGAGCAATTAGAACTAGTACTCAGTGGCCCAACCTGGACTGGAACCCATGGTGCTAGCGCTGCAGGCAGAAGATTAGCCTAGTGAGTCGCGGCGCCGGCCAATGATTAACACTTAAACACTATACCAGCTCCTGGTTAATACTAACTACTTATCAACATTGTACATACATTTACCTAACCAATATGACGGACCAGCAGCCTATATTTAAAATTTTGAACTATTTTGAACATTGTATGTCAGGTCCATTCACAATTGCTTACTGAATAATGCCAGCTCCACATCTCAAATAGTTTTGTTGTTGGTTTTGCTTGTTTTGCTTTCACTAGCTTCCCTTTATCCAGAAGACGTAACTAATTTCAAATTCTAGACTGAGATGTTAGAAATCCTGGATCTTTCCAAACCTCTCTCCACATCTTGACATTTTATGTATCCAACAAATTCCAACTTATAGACATAATGTCTCTATAAATCACTTCTGAAGAGATAATTTTCTTCTACATTTTCATGACACTCATCTTTCCCATCTACATGAAAAGTATAGACTCACAATTCCTAGTTCACTCTATAAGATGATGTCCATTAATTTTCCTTCAGCTATAAGGAGAACGCCATGACGTTATCAAGAATTCACCACGATCAGCCCATGAAGCCGCTGGACCGAGCAGTCTTCTGGATCGAGTACGTCATGCGCCACAAAGGAGCCAAACATCTCCGGGTTGCAGCCCATGACCTCACCTGGTACCAGTACCACTCTCTGGATGTGATTGGGTTCCTGCTGGCCTGTGTGGCAATCACTACTTACCTTATCGTGAAATGTTGCCTTCTTGTTTATCGAAATGTTCTTGGGGCAGGAAAGAAGAAAAAGAGGGATTAGAGCTTGTTCATGTCTAAGGCTGTTAATTTACCAGAGTTGAAATCATTCCTTTGATATCAAAGACTATGTATCATTGTGTGGAAGATGGTCCTTCTCATTTGGTCAGACCTGTGTCTTCCTGATTTTTCCAGATGTTTTATTCTTGATTAAACGTTTAGAAACACACAACTCAAATTGCACAGATCCTCAAGTAATACTACTTTAATCACAGCACTGAAAAATGAGACTCACTGACACTTTAACCTGGTGGTGGTTGAGGAGTGAAGCCTGAGGTGTTCATGTGTATTTCCAGAAACATCATCTATTGAATACAATACAATCAAGTAGAACATTTGTATCCAAACCAAAGAAAACCAGAGCCAGATCCTTGTAAAGGGGGGTACACAGATTTTACCAAGATTTCCATGAATCTAAGAGAGATTCCAGGATAAACTGACCTGAACTTTAACTAACTCAAAGTGACTGTGATATTAAAAAAGATGAAAAGTGAGGGTTGAGGAAAATGAGTGTGAACCTCAAGTAAGAAAAGAATTTTATGTAAAAGGAACATTAGAGAAGAATGAAGTAGAAAATCACTAAAAATGATTATCAAGGTGTGTTAGAAAAAGTCCATTTTCAATTTGACAGAATTGTGTTTTCTTCAGCAAAAACTAAGACATGGATGACAGGTTCGCCTTAGGGATATAGCATGTGACCCAGGGCAGATGCAAGACTGAGCAACCTTGCTCAAGTCTTTTAGCATGGTGCTTGGGAAGCTCTTTTGTACTACATGGGGTTCACAGTTCACATTTCTCATAAAATACAAAACATGTCATCAAGAAAAATTCTTTTCCACTTGGAGAGCCCTAACACTTACTAACTAAATCTGTGTAATCTTGTAAATTATTTAGTTAGAAAGGTGAGATATATTTTCTACACTGTGCCTTGAAAATGCTTGAGTTACAATGTTTGCTTTATTCAATATATACAATGCTAGAGTTCCCTCCTCCTATAGGAAGATCTTCCATTACTTCGCCCTGCCTTTTCAAATCAGAAACTTCCAACTAATTTAATAACCAGGACACTGAGGATATGGAAACCAGAAGTTTTTTTTTTTTTTTAATGTAGTCTCCCCTCGCAATACATCCACATGCCATTGTGGATGGCATGAAAAACTACTTATCATGCACACCAATTTTAAAACCTATTTTGGAGAAAGTTGTTTAAATGGAAAAATATCTCCATGTCTTGCTTTTAAACATTGTTAACCAAAATATTTGGACACAGAATGCAGATGGAAAAGTAAACAGAGAGAACAAAGAAAACAAGTGGATGATACTTTTTAGCCTGACAAGAGATATTTTTAACATACATGTAGAAGCCTGCATAAGATTTGCAAGCACTCTTCTACACAACAAAAACATTTTTAGCAATAATTGTTAATGTAACTACTTGTGATAATTATGTCCAGAATAATAAATGGACAAGTGCTTTCTTTTATTAAACTTTTCATTAAGGTTTCGTTACAAGAGGGGAAACTTATACATGTCCATTATCATGAATAATGAAGTTCTACATACTTTGCCAAAGAAAAATTCAAGTATCTTTCTATATACTCATGAAGTAACCAATACAGATTCATTAATGATGTTGTTAAAATTGGGCTTTGTTTTAAAATCGAGTCAGATAAATAAATATATTTGAATATATATGTATATAAATATATAGTGGTGATCCAAGCAGTTTTGTCAATTTTATTTTTTGAGAAATATTTTCACATGAAGCAAACTACATAGACATAATTAGGATATATGCAGACATGATACACTTAGCAGTGGATCATAAAAATCCAATTAAACATTAAATCTTCAAAATCATAAAGTGGTTTCTATGTTTCCTGTTTCAATATTTATTGATTACTATAAAATTCAAATGTTTTAGTATTCAAACATTTTAAATAGTGATAGTCCAGTCAGATTGATAGAATCGGAAAAACAGAACTTGTACAAAATTCTTCATTTTTATTACTATCTGTGTATTTCTTGCTTATATCAAATACACTACTTAAATTATGAGCAGGCAAACTCCACAGAACCTGGAGGAATTTCAATAAATAGTGAGCTTCATCTTGCAAATGATATGTTCTTAGACTATCTCTGTCAGAGACTAATTGTATAATTATGAGATTTGTCATTTAATTTCATACAGAATACAATGCTTATTAAAGTATATGTAATACAAGTACAGTAACGAGAAGTCTTCTTTGTATATTATTAAGTATTTTACTTAATAATATTGAGTATATTCTTTAACATAAGTTCTTAGAAGCCAACAATAACGACAGACTTAAAGAGTGGAGCCTTGGAAGAGATGTGTCTTCCTGCATCTAACAATTATCAGTGACAATCTAGGGTCCTTGGTTGATGAAGTTCAACATTCATCCAGCTGACAGATACAAAATATTTACAGGGTTTAGATTCAATACCACAAAGTTATATTTGAGGCAAAGGCAAAACAAGTGAAAAAATTGGTGCAGCAAACAACAAAATCTCAAATTACTCATTTACTAACAGCTAAGATGTAGTAGACACCTTTGCGCACTATATCGTGCTGGGATACATATGAGTAAGAGACATAGTTTTCCCGTGGTAATAAAATTCTTCAAAGGGACAGCATACAGAGGTTCTGAAAAGCATGAACATAGAGTTAGTTCTTTGAGTGTGAAGTCACAATGCTAGTCACTTCCCTGATGTTTACATATGTAACCAGAATTGGCATAATGACATGATGCACTTTTGGAGTCAGTAGTAAGTATCTCAATCTTGGTTAGACAATGTCTATTCTGTTTTAAACAGAATTCTATTCTGTTGTTTAACCCTTAGATTTTCCCTTTTCTATAATATATACAGAAGAGAGAGAGGAATTTTAGAAGAAAACCTTGGCCACTTCCAATATGAAAACTGAAATATTCCATGAAAAAGCTCCAAAGTAAAATAAGGATTAACTAGAGAAAACTGTTTTTAAGGACAACCATTAAAATTCTATAATGACTGTTCTATAAACACACAGCAAATAGAGAAGCATTTATTAGGGGAAATATAAGAAGCAGGTAAAGCCCTTGTCATTTAACTGGGGCTTGATCCTGTTAGCTTCAGTGGTGGTCCTGTTTAGCTTCAGTCCTATTGGTCAAGGGGTCTGACTCCACCTTCCCTCCCCAATCCTTGGGCAACATGGAACTAGGGAAAGTTCCATGTACTCAGGTGGCAGTGAGAGTAGAACAGGAAAGTAAATACATGACTTGGTACTGGAACTTAGTATAGCCCTGCCAGAGTAAAATAAAACACTGAGAAAAAAAGAGCAACCACTGTCTCCAGCTGAGTGACTCTGAAAGAAACTTTTAGACCCAAATTAGCACTGGCAGTAACCCTGACCCCTAATGGGATGCCCCAATGACTGTGGGTGGGGCATTCAGAACTGCCTGGCTCAAGGATAGACTCAGACCAAGCAGGGATGGACTACTTTCTTTAAGCAGCCTCCCTACCTTCATCCCAACCTCCCATTCATCTTCCTTTGTTCCAAACGTGACCTCTACAGTGGAACAGTGAGAGCACACCCACCCACTCTGGAAGCCAACCTGGATTTACAGCACCATCTTACACTGAACTACCAGCGGTGAATACAAGCTCAGAGAACAGAAAAGCCTGTTCATGTTCTAAAGACTAAATAAAGCCTATTTCTTCCAACAAGCATCAAGAACTTTAAATGGACACAAGAGCCAGGCCAAGATGGAAACCACCAGGCAGAAGCACCAAAGAATAGGAGCAAATGGTGAGGTGAACGGGGCTCTGGGAAGCAGGTCCTCAGCCAACAGCCCTTGGAAGTCAGCATTTCGAGGAAGAGGCAGGAGATGTACACTGGGATCTCCCTGGTTCTGGGGCTGGCTTTGGGTGGATCATATTTAAAGCTTGATTTATTTCTTTGAAAGGCAGTGTTAGCTGGTGCTGAGGCTCAAAAGGCTAATCCTCTAACTGCGGCACCAGCACACCAGGTTCTAGTCCCGTAGGGGCACCGGATTCTGTCCTGGTTGCCCCTCTTCCAATCCAGCTCTCTGCTGTGGCCAGGGAGTGCAGTGGAGTATGGCCCAAGTCCTTCCCTTCCCAATGCTCCAACCCTTCCTCCCCCTCCCTCTCACATTTCAACTTTTAATTTTTACAAAGATCTATTTTCAGTATACTTCGTGATCATCTAATTATCACTACCTTAAGCAAAATAGTTCAACAAATAGTATGAAGTGAGGGAAAAAAAAAAACCACTCTTTCTTAGTGTAAAAGATAAGGGCTATAAAAAATCATTGAATATGAAAATATATATTTCACTCCAATACACTACATTTCATTTACTCTATCAATTATCAGATCATGAATTTGTAAATTGCTTTCAGTAGCATGGACATTTTGTTTATGTTAATTCTTCCAATTCATAAACCTGGAAGATTTTTCCATTTTTTGTGCCTTAAATTTCTTTCTTTAATGTTTTGAAATTGTCACTGCAGAGATCTTTTACTTCCTTTGTTCAATTTATTCCAAATTGTTTAAAACTTTTTTATAACTATTGTGAATGGAACTGATCTTACAAGTTCTTCTCAGCTAAGGCATTATCCATGTAAACAAAAGCTATTGGTTTTGTATATTGATTTTATTGCCTGCAACTCTACCAAATTCTCGTGTGAGTTCCAACAGAATTAGCAGAGTCTTTTAGATCCCCTATATTTAGGATCACGTCCTCTGCAAACGGGGATATTTTGACTTCCTCCTTTCCAATTTGTATCTCATTTATTTCTTTTCTTGCCTAACTGCTCTGCCTAAAACTTTCAGAACAATATTGAATATCAATGGTGAAAGTTGGCATCTTTGTCTATTTCCAGATCTTAGTGGAAATGCTTGTAGCTTTTCATAATTCAATATGATGCTGGCTGTGAGTTTGTCATGTATTGTCTTGATTGTGTTAAGGATTGTTCCTTCTATATCCAATTTGCTTAAGGTTTTTATCATGAAAAGGTGTTGCATTTTTTCAGAAGCTTCATCTGAATCTATTGATTTAACCATACAGTTTTGAGTTCTTCAGTTTGTTAATGTGATGTATCCATTTATTAGTTGGTGTGTGTTGAATCATCCCTGCATAGCAGACATAAATCCCCCTTGGTACAGGATTTAGCTAGGATAATGTTGAGGATTTTGCATGTATGTTCATCAAGGTCATTGGTTTATAATTGCTTTTATTTGTTGCATTTTTCCTATTTGAGAATTTGGTGATACTGGATTCATAAAACAAGTTTGGGAAGATTCCCTCTCTATCAAACATTTTGACTACCTTGAAAAGAATTGGAGTTACTTCCTCATTAAAAGACTTTTTAGAATTCAGCAGTGAAGTCATCTGCTCCTGGGCTTTTCTTTGCTGGGAGGGTCCTTATTACAGGTTTAATCTTAATCTTAATTATTGTTCTACTTGGTTTTCTATATTTTCATGACTCTGTTATGTACATTGTATGTCTCCAGAAATCTCTGCATTTTTTCTGGTTTTCCAAATTGTTAGCAAATAGTTGTTATTGGTAATTTGTGATGAATCTTTATATTTCTGTAATATCCATTTTAACATGTCCGTTTTTATCTCTGATTTTATTAATTTGGGTCTTCCCTCCTTTTTTGGTTAGTTGGACCAATGGTCTACCACTTTTATTTATTTTGGTTTTAGGAAACCATTTCTTAATTTCACTGATATTTTGTATTTTTCATTTTAATGGTATATTAAATATATTCTATATTTCTTTTTTTTAAACTTTTATTTAACAAATATAAATTTCCAAAGTACAGCTTTTGGATTACATTGGTCCCCCCAGTATAACTTCACTCCCAACCGCAACCCTGCCATCTCCCGCTCCCTCTCCCATTCCATTCACATCAAGATTCATTTTCAATTCTCTTTATATACAGAAGATCAATTTAGTATATATTAAGTATAGAGTTCAACAGTTTGCACCCACATGGAAACACAAAGTGTAAAATACTGTTTGAGTACTAGTTATAGCATTAATTCACATTGGACAACACATGAAGCACAGAGATTCCACATGGAGCGTTAAGAGCACAGTGATTCCTGTTGTTGGCTTAATAATTTGACATTCTTGTTTATGGTATCAGTAATCTTCCTAGGCTCTTGTCATGAGTTGCCAAGGCTATGGAAGCCTTTTTTTTTAACTATTATTTAATGAATATAAATTTGCAAAGTACAGAATATGGATTACAATGGCTTCCCCCCCATAACGTCCCTCCAACCCGCAACCCTCCCCTTATCCACTCCCTCTCCCCTTCCATTCACATCAAGATTCATTTTCATTTCTCTTTATATACAGAAGATGAGTTTAGCATACATTAAGTAAAGATTTCAACAGTAACATGTTTCTAGTACCATTGGTTGAACTCTGTAATTAACACACAATTGTTCTTAGGTGTTTAAATTTTAACTGAAAAGTGATCCCTGTTAGGAATTTGGAAAACATTATGTTGAGTGAAATAAGCCAATCCCAAAGGGACAAATACCACCTGTTCTCCTTGATAGGTGACAACTAACTGAGCACCAAAAAGGAAACCTGTTAAAGTGAAATGAACACTATGAGAAATGGTGACTTGATCAGCCCTCACCCTGATTGTTGATGAGCAGCTTAATCTGTTATCCCTCTTAGTATTTTTTTTGTTATTCTACTTAATACTTTTTGTTGAATACTGTAATCAATACACAATTCTTCTTAAGTGCTGAAACTTAACTGAAAAGTGTTCGCTGTTAAATATAAGAGTGGGAATAAGAGAGGGAAGAGATGTGCAATTCGGGACATGCCCAAACTGACTTGCCTCAAATGGTGGAGTTAGAAACATACCAGGGGATTCGAATTCAATCCCATCGAGGTGGCATGTACCAATGCCATCTCACTAGTCCCAGTGATCAATTTCTGTTCACAATTGATCATAATGATAGGACTAAGAACCAAAGGGATCACATAAACAAGACTAGTGTCTGCAAATACTAGCTGATAGAATCAAAAAGGGAGAGAATGATCCAACATGGGAAGTGAGATACACAGCAGACCCATAGAATGGCAAATATCCTAACAGCACTCTGGCCTCAGAATCAGCCCTTAGGGCATGCGGATCCAGCTGAAATGCCCATGAGAGTATTTCAGGCATGGAGAGCCAAGACACTCTGGGGAAAAAAAAAACTCAATGAAAGATCTCCACGAGTGAGATCCCAGTGGAAAGAATGGGTCATCAAAGAAGGAGGTACCTTTCTCTGAAGGGAGGAGAGAACTGCCACTTTGACCATGGCCTTGTCTAAATATGATCAGAGTCATTGAACTCAGGGGGCTTCCATAGCCTTGGAAGCTCATGACAAGAGCCTAGGGTGATTACTGAGGCCATAAACAAGAGTGTCAATTTGTTAAGTCAACAACAGGAGTCACACTGTGCACTTACTCCTCATGTAGGATCTTTGGCCTTAGTGTGCTGTACATTGAGATTTAATGCTATAACTAGTACTCAAACGGTATTTTTCACTTTACGTTTTTGTGTGGGAGCAAACTGTTGAAATATATTCTATATTTCTATATATTAAATATATATTATACTTAATTCATTATTTCCTCTTTTTAATGTTGGTTTTTGTTCTTGTTTTTCTAGGTTCTTCAGATGCATTATTAAATCACTTACTTAATGTGTTTCCAATTTACTGATAAAGGGACTGATTGCTATAAACAGCTTTTGTGTATCCCATAGGTTTTGATTGGTCATAATCATTCATTTCTAGGAATTTTTTGGTTGTTTTTTGATTTCTTCTATAGCCACTGTGTATTCAGGAGCATATTGTTATTCTCGATGTGTTTCCATATTTTCTGGCATTTTATAATTTTTTAACTTCCAGCTTCATGCCACTGTGGTTAGAAAAGCTATATGGAGGGCGGCGCTGTGGCTCAATAGACTAATCCTCCGCCTTGCAGCACCAGCACACCAGGTTCTAGTCCTGGTCGGGGCGCTGGATTCTGTCCCCATTGCCTATCCTCCAGGCCAGCTCTCTGCTGTGGCCGGGGAGTACAGTGGAGGATGGCCCAAGTGTCCATTTCTTTTTTTTTTAACTTTGATTTAATGAATATAAAATTCCAAAGTACAGCTTATGGATTACAATGGCTTTTTCACCCCCATAACGTCCCTCCCACCCGCAACCCTCCCCTTTCCCACTCCCTCTCCCCTTCCATTCACATCAAGATTCATTTTCGATTCTCTTTATATACAGAAGATCAGTTTAGCATAAATTAAGTAAAGATTTCAACAGTTTGCTCCCATACAGAAACATAAAGTGAAAAATACTATTTGAGTACTAGTTATAGCATTAAATCTCAATGTACAGCACACTAAGGACAAAGATCCTACATGAGGAGTAAGTGCACAGATCACTGGGACTAGTGAGATGGCATAAATAAATAAAAAGCAAACAAAGAAGAAAAACACCTTGGCCAAGAGCCCTTGGTGATTGCTGATGTCAAGTGTAATAGTGTTGATTTACTAATCAATACAGGAGCCACATATTATGTAATAAGTTTCCCCATTGGACTCCAATTTTCAGTATTTATTATTATGGGAGTTGGTGAAATTTGTTTTCACTCTGTTTATAGCAGAGAAGGGCTCTGGGTGTGGTCACTCAGAAATTGCATCCACTTTCATGATCAGTTGCCTGCTGTTCTAAGAAACTAGTTTCAAGGATCACAGAATGGAGCCAGCACCGTGGCTAACTCGGTTAGTCCTCCACCTGCGGTGCAGGCATCCCATATAGGCACTAGGTTCTAGTCTCAGTTTCTCCTCTTCCAGTCCAGCTCTCTGCTGTGGCCCAGAGGGCAGTGGAGGATGGTCCAAGTGCTTGGGCCTCTGCACCTGCATGGGAAATGAGGAAGAAGGACCTTGCTCCTGTCTTCTGATCAGTGCAGCACCAGCAGCAGCGACCATTTGGGGCATGAACCAACAGAAGTAAGACCTTTCTCTCTGTCTCTCTCTCACTGTCTGTAACTTTACCTGTCTAATAAAAAAAGGATCACATGTTGACCTGCATGCATAAGAGCAGGAACTGCTACAGCATATTCCAGGAAACAAACCACCAGCTAATATTAAGCCAGTCACTTAAAGTTTAAACTCAACACTAGATACAAGAAGTTCGAGACTGAATGACATTAGTGATTAACGGGAGGATGTCATAATAAAAATCATCTGGAATAACTCTCAAAGTACACGATGTCCTCAATCCAGCTGCTCTTCTGCCATCTGAAGGTAATGAAAACAAAGCTCATTCTAATGCAGAGAACACATAGAAGGTCTATTCTAGCAAGGCTGATCTACAAGATGAACCTCCGGAAAAATCTAGATGTGGAATGATTCACTGATGGCAGTATTTTCATGGAGAAAAGAATCAAAAGGTAGGACCGGCACTGCAGCATAGTGGGCTAAAACTCTGCCTGGAACACCGGAATCCCAAATGGGCTCCAGCTGCTCCTCCTCTGATCCAACTCTCTGCTATGGCCTGTAAAAGCAGCAGTGGATGGTCCAACTGCTTGGGCCCTACCCCCACATGGGAGACCCAGAAAAAACTCAAGGCTCCTGGATTCCAATCAGCTCAGCTCCAGCCAGCCATCTGGGGTGAACCATTGGACGGAAGACCTTTCTCTCTGTCACTGCCTGTCTCTGTAACTCTACCATTCAAAGAAATAGATAAAATATGTTTACCTTTCTTCTTTTTCTGCATATAGCTGAGAAAGAGAAAAGAGAATCTTATTCACCACTTGGTAAAAACAGTATCCTATAATGTATAAAATTAATCAATGAGGATAATTTAAAACTCTATTTAGTGACTCAGAATAACAATTGGTAAAATAGTCATACTAATCTAACAGAGCAGCGTTAAGATACTATATTATACTCTTAATCATTGAATAGCCTTCAGAATGCCTCAACTGATCAGGAATCCAACATAGAACCACTTGATACCCATTTTTAAACAATCTATATAATTTCTTACATATATGTGAATGAACTTATTTCAAAAAGCATTAAAGATTCCAATACTTATAAAAACCTAAATACATGCAAAGTTTATAAACACAAAAAGTTGACAAGAAAGCCTTAAAATAGCCACATTTTAAATAATTTTTACTTCTAAAAGTGAAAAAAATTTGATGTATTTCATATATGCAGATTTAAAAAGCATAGTGATATTTCCCACCTTCCCATTCATTCTCCCACCTTCCCTCTTCCTTTCTTTCTTTTAATTTTTATAATGACATGCTTTTAATTTAAAAAAAATATATTAATCTGGTCGGTACCACGGCTCACTAGGCTAACCCTCCGCCTGCAGCGCCAGCACATTGGGTTCTAGTCCAAGTTGGGGCACCAGATTCTGTCCCAGTTACTCCTCTTCCAGTCCAGCTCTCTGCTGTGGCCTTGGAAAGCAGTGGAGGATGGCCCAAGTCCTTGGCCCCACACCCGCATGGGAGACCAGGAGGAAGCACCTGGCTCCTGGCTTCAGATCGGTGCAGGGCGCCAGCCATAGTGGCCATTTGGGGGGTGAACCAATGGAAGGAAGGCCTTACTCTCTCTCTCTCTCTCTCTCTCTCTCTCTCTTTCAAACTCTGCCTGTCAAAAAATCTATTTATTTTGTTTGAAAATCAGAGTTACACAGAGAGAGAATGAGAAGCAGAGAGAGAGGGAGAGAGGTCTTCCATTCACTGGTTCACTCCCCAGTTGGCTGTAATGACCAGAGCTACACTGATCTGAAGCCAGGAGCCAGGAGCTTCTTCCTGGTCTCCCACACTGGTGCAGGGGCCCAAGCACTTGGGCAATCTTGTACAGGCTTCGAAGGCCATAGCAGAGCTGGATCAGAAATGGAGCAGCCGGGAGTGTGGGAAGGGGAGTGGATGTGACACAGACACCAGCAGAGACAGGAAGGACACCCAGGGCTCCGAGTCCACACATCGGCACTGGAAGGGGAGGTGAGCTCAGTAACCAGAGACATTGGTGGGGAAACGGCAGACAGAATTTTAGAGGGAAGCGGGATTTGAAGTGGGAAAGTTCACCAGACTGACTACAGGAGAGAAGGAAAAAAAAAAAAGAGATGGGGGGTACTGATACAGACAAGTTTCTCTCTCTGCCAACTTTGAAAAGGCGAGCAAGAGACAAAGAGCAAGCCCCACTTGGGATATACATAATAAAAGGGGAGAGTTAAGCCTACAATTCAGTAGCCTAGGCAACCCAGTGGGAGTCTGCAGGAGAAACCGAGCCTGTACAGACTCTTTGAGTAGAAGCCAGAGACTGGAAGCTAAATACCATCAATTCTGCTCAGTCGTATGGTATTACTTACCTCCGGAATAAAAAATAAAATAAAATAAAATAAAATAAATAAATGAATAAATAAATAAAGAGAGATTTACCACACAAAACCTGAGGGTGTCACCTTTGCACACCCATAACCCTGAAGAACCAATCAGAGCTCTCAGGCCACACCCATCTCAAGCCTCCAAGGCTCCTCCAACAGCAGGCAGTCCACTTAACACAGACATACTATAAAAAAAAAAAAGAGAAAGAAAGAAAGAAAAACACCTCACAGTGAGGGAAAAAGAATTAACCATGCCAAGCAATAAACACAGAAATCGAGGGAACAAGATCAACAATGACATTATGATGCCTCCAAATAAACAAAAAAAACCCAAGCCAAGATTATGAAGATGATGAGATAGAAGAAATGCAAGATACGGATTTCAAAAAATTTATGATAAGAACATTTAGAAGTTTTCAAAAGCAAATCCTTGAACTACAGAAATCCTTATTGGACAGGATTGACAATCTCTCATGAAAATAAAATTTTAAGGAAGGATCAAAATGAAACACAGAAACTAGTAGAACAGGAAAGTGTGATAATGAAGAGAAATCAAAATGAAATGAAGAACTCAATAGATCAAATGACAGACACATTAGAAAGTCTAAAAAACAGAGTCAGTGAAACAGAAGAGAGAATATTGGACTTAGAAGACAGAGCACAGGAAAACATACAGTCAAACCAAAGAAAAGAAGAGGAAATTAGAAATCTAAAAAATATTGTTGGGAATCCACAGGATACTATTAAAAAAAAAAAAAAAACATTCGGGTTCTAGGAGTTCCTGAAGGCATGAAGAGAGAGAAAGGATTAGAAAGCCTTTTTAGTGAGATACTAGCAGAGAACTTTCTGGGTTTGGAGAAGGACAGAGACATCATAGTACAGGAAGCTCATAGAACCCCCAGTAAACATGACCAAAAGAGATCCTCGCCACGACACGTGGTAATTAAACTCTCCACAGTGAAACATAAAGAAAAGATCCTAAAATGTGCAAGAGAGAAACGTCAGATTACT
Source organism: Oryctolagus cuniculus (assembly GCF_051225735.1). NCBI lineage: Eukaryota > Metazoa > Chordata > Mammalia > Lagomorpha > Leporidae > Oryctolagus > Oryctolagus cuniculus. Next base: position 126,432,780 of record NC_142874.1, read on the forward strand.
CTCAGAGGATCTCCAATAAGACTCACAGCTGACTTCTCATCAGAAACACTACAGGCTAGGAGGGAATGGCGAGACATAGCACAGGTGCACAGAGAGAAAAATTGCCAGCCCAAAATATTATATCCTGCTAAGCTCTCATTTGTGAATGAAGGTGAAATAAAGACCTTTCATAGCAAACAGAAATTGAAAGACTTTGCCACCACTCCTCTGGCCCTTGAAAAGATACTTAAAGATGTGCTAAACTCAGAAACACAGAAACACGGCCATCAATATGAAAGAACGTAAAGGAAGAATACCTACCAGTAAAAGAGCATGGGAAGCTCAAAGCATATACTAGAAAACATCTCTGGGAAAATGGCAGGGCAAAGTCACTATGTATCAATAGTCACATTAAATGTTAATGGACTTAACTCTTCAGTTAAAGACACCGATTGGCTGACTGGCTTAAGGAACAACACCCAACTATGTGTTGCCTACAAGAAACACATCTCTCTAACAAAGATGCATGCTGACTGAAAGTGAAAGGTTGGAAAAAGATATACCGTGCAAACAAAAACCAAAAAAAAAAAAAGCAGATGTAGCCATATTAATATCGGACAACATAAACTTTAATACAAAATCTGTTAAGAGAGACATAGTGGGGCACTATATAATGATTAAGGATTCAATTCAACAGGAAGCCGTAACTATTATAAATGTATATGCACCTAATTACAGGGCACCGGTCTATTTAAAAGATATGTTAAGGGACTTAAAGGGAGATTTAGATTCCAATACAATAGTACTGGGGGACTTCAATACTCCACTCTCAGAAATAGACAGATCATCCGGACAGAAGATCAACAAGGAAACAGCAGATTTAATTGACACTATTGCCCAAATGGATCTAACAGATATCTACAGAACTTTCAATCCTACATCTAAAGAATTTACATTCTTCTCAGCAGTGCATGGAACCTTCTCTAGCATTGATCACATACTAGGTTATAAAGCAAGTCTCATAAATTTAAAGGAATTAGAATCATACCATGCAGCTTCTCAGACCACAGCAGAATGAAGCTGGAAATTAGCAACTCAGGAAACCCTAGAAAGTATGCAAACACATGGAGACTGAACAACATGCTCCTGAATGAACACTGGGTCATTCAAGAAATCAAAAGAGAAATCAGAAACTTTCTGGAAGTAAATGAAGATAACAACACAACATATCAAAACTTATGGGATACGGCAAAAGCAGTATTGAGAAGCAAGTTTATAGCAATAGGTGCCTATATCAAGAAATTGGAAAGGTACTAGATAAATGAGCTTCCAGCGCATCTCAAGGACCTAGAAAAACTGCAGCAAACCAGACCCAAATCTAGTAGGAGAAGAGAAATAATTAAAATCAGAGAAGAAATTAACAGGATTGAATCAAAAAAAAAATTACAAAAAATCAGCCAAGAGAAGAGCTGGGTTTTTTTAAAAAATCAACAAAATTTACACCCCATTGGCCCAACTAACTAAAAAAAAAAACAAAGAGAAAAGATCCAAATCAATAAAATCAGAGATGAAAAAGGAAACATAACAACAGACACCACAGAAATAAAAAGAATCATCAGAAATTAATACAAGGATTTGTATGCCAGCAAACAAGAGCATCTATCAGAAATGGATAGATTCCTGGACACATGCAATCTACCAAAATTGAACCATGAAGACATAGAAAACCTAAATAGACCCATAACTGAGACAGAAATTGAAACAGTAATAAAGGCCCTCCCAACAAAGAAAAGCCCAGGACCAGATGGATTCACTGCTGAATTCTACCAGACATTTAAAGAAGAACTAATCCCATTTCTTCTCAAACTATTCAGAACAATCAAAAGAGATGGAATCCTCCCAAATTCTTTCTATGGAGCCAGCATCACCTTAATCCCTAAGCCAGAGAAAGACGCAGCACTGAAAGAAAATTATAGACCAATATCCCTGATGAACATAGACGCAAAAATCCTCAATTAAATTCTCGCCAATAAAATACAACAACACATCAGGAAAATCATCCACCCAGACCAAGTGGGATTTATCCATGGTATGCAGGGATGGTTCAACATTTGCAAATCAATCAATGTGATTCACCACATTAACAGACTGCAGAAGAAAAAAACATATGATTATCTCAATAGATGCAGAGAAAGCATTCGATAAAATTCAACACCCTTTCATGATGAAAACTCTAAGCAAATTGGGTATGGAAGGAACATTCCTCAATACAATCAAAGCAATGTATGAAAAACCCACGGCCAGCATCCTATTGAATGGGGAAAAGTTGGAAGCATTTCCACTGAGATCTGGCACCAGACAGGGATGCCCACTCTCACCACTGCTATATAACATAGTTCTGGAAGTTTTAGCCAGAGCCACCAAACAAGAAAAAGAAATTAAGGAAATACAAATTGGGAAGGGAGAAGTCAAACTATCCCTAATTGCAGATGATATGATTCTTTACTTAAAGGATCCAAAGAACTCTACTAAGAGACTATTGGAACTCATAGAAGAGTTTGGCAAAGTAGCAGGGTATAAAATCAATGCACAAAAATCAACAGCCTTTGTATACACAGACAATGCCATGGCTGAGGAAGAACTTCTAAGATCAATCCCATTCACAATAGCTACAAAAACAATCAAATACCTTGGAATAAACTTAACCAAGGACGTTAAAGATCTCTACGATGAAAATTACAAAACCTTAAAGAAAGAAATAGAAGAGGATACCAAGAAATGGAAAATCTTCCATGCTCATGGATTGGAAGAATCAACATCATCAAAATGTCCATTCTCCCAAAAGTAATTTATAGATTCAATGCAGTACCAATCAAAATATCAAAGACATTCTTCCCAGATCTAGAAAAAATGATGCTGAAATTCATATGGAGGCACAAGAGACCTCGAATAGCTAAAGCAATTTTCTACAACAGAAACAAAGCCAGAGGCATTACAATACCAGATTTCAGGACATACCACAGGGCAGTTGTAATCAAAACAGCATGGTACTGGTACAGAAACAGATGGATAGACCAATGGAACAGAATTGAAACACCAGAAATCAACCCAAACATCTACAGCCAACTTATATTTGACCAGGAACTAAAACCAATTCCTGGAGCAAGGACAGTCTATTCAATTAATGGTGCTGGGAAAACTGGATTTCCATGTGCAGAAGCATGAAGCAAGACCCCTACCTTACACCTTACAAAAAATCCACTCAACATGGATTAAAGACCTAAATCTATGACCTGACACCATCAAGTTATTAGAGAACATTGGAGAAACCCTTCAAGATATTGGCACAGGCAAAGAGTTTATGGAAAAGACCCGGGAGGCACAGGCAGTCAAAGCCAAAATCAACTATTGGGATTGCATCAAATTGAGAAGTTTCTGTACTGCAAAAGAAACAGTCAGGAGAGTGAAGAGACAACCGACAAAATGGGAAAAAATATTTGCAAACTATGCAACAGATAAAGGGTTAATAACCAGAATCTACAAAGAGATCAAGAAACTCCACAAGATCAAAACAAACAACCCACTTAAGAGATGGGCCAAGGACCTCAATAGACATTTTTCAAAAGAGGAAATCCAAATGGCCAAAGGCACATGAAAAAATGTTCAAGGTCACTAGCAATCAGGGAAATGTAAATAAAAACCACAATGAGGTTTCACCTCACCCCGGTTAGAATGGCTCACATACAGAAATCTACCAACAACAGATGCTGGTGGGATGTGGGGAAAAAGGAACACTAATCCACTGTTGGTGGGAATGCAAACTGGTCAAGCCACTATGGAAGTCAGTCTGGAGATTCCTCAGAAACCTGAATATAACCCTACCGTTCAACCCAGCCATCCCATTCCTTGGAATTTACCCAAAGGAATTTAAATTGGCAAACAAAAAGCGGTCTGCACCCTAATGTTTATTGCGGCACAATTCACAATAGCCAAGACCTGGAACCAACCTAAATGCCCATCAACGGTAGACTGGATAAAGAAAGTATGGGATATGTGCTCTTTAGAATACTATACCACAGTAAGAAACAATGAAATCCAGTCATTTGCAACAAAATGGAGGAATCTGGAACACATCATGCTGAGTGAAATAAGCCAGTCCCAAAGGGACAAATACCATATGTTCTCCCTGATCGGTACAACTGACTGAACACCAAAAAGGAAACCTGTTGAAGTGAAGTGGACACTATGAGAAATGGTGACTTGATCAGCATAGTCCTGACTGTTAATGAACAACTTAATACATTATCCCTCTTAGTAGTTTTTTTGTCTGTTCTAATTAATATGACTGGTTTAATTCTGTAATTAATACACAGTTATTCCTAAGTGTTGAAATTTAACTGAAATGTGATCCCTGTTAAACATAAGAGTGGGAATAAGAGAGGGAAGAGATGTACAATTTGGGACATGCTCAAGCTGACTTGCCCCAATTGGTAGAGTTAGAAACATACCAGGGGACTCCAATTTAATCCCATCAAGGTGGAATGTACCAATGCCATCTCACTATTCCAAGTGATCAATTTCAGTTCACAATTGATCATAATGAAAGGACTAAGAGTCAAAGGGAGCACATAAACAAGTCTAGTACCTGCTAATACTAACCGATGGAATAAATAAAGGGGAGAGTGATCCAACATGGGAAGCGAGATACTCAGCAGACACACAGAATGGCAGATGTCCTAAACAGCACTCTCTCCTCAGAATCAGCCCTAAAGGCTTCTGATCTGCCTGAAAAGCCCATGAGAGTATTTCAGGCATGGAAAGCCAAGACACTCTGGCAAAAAAAAAAAAAAAAAAAAAAAAAAAAAAAAAAAAAAAAAAAAAACTAAATGAGGGATCTCTGTGAGTGACATCCCAATGGAAAGAACAGGTCTTCAAGGAAGGAGGTACCTTTCCCTGAAGGGAGGAGAGAACTTCCACTTTGACTATGACCTTATCTAAATAAGATAAGAGTTGGAGAACTCAAAAGGCTTCCATAGCCTTGGAAACTCGTGACTGGAGCATAGGGAGATTACTGATGCCATAAACAGGAGTGTTGATTTGTAAAGTCAACAACAGGAGTCACTGTGCACTTACTCCTCATGTAGGATCTCTGTCCTTAATGTGCTGTACATTGAGATTTGATGCTATAACGAGTACTCAAACAGTATATTTCACTTTCTGTTTCTATGGGGGTGCAAACTGTTGAAATCTTTACTTAATGTATACTAAACTGATCTTCTGTAAAAAAAAAAAAGAAAAAGAAATTATCAATTCTCAGCTTGACTCTCACTGGGATTAAACATGACAATAGGTCTGATCTGATTTCATCATCATTTAAAAAATCATCTATTATTTTTCACTTTATGTTTCTGTGTGGGAGCAAACTGTTGAAATCTTTACTTAATTTATGCTAAACTGATCTTCTGTATATAAAGAGAATCGAAAATGAATCTTGATGTGAATGGAAGGGGAGAGGGAGTGGGAAAGGGGAGGGTTGCGGGTGGGAGGGACGTTATGGGGGGGAAGCCATTGTAATCCATAAGCCGTACTTTGGAAATTTATATTCATTAAATGAAAGTTAAAAAAAAAAGAAAGAAATGGAGCAGCCAGGTATTTAACTCGCACCTATTTTGAGTGATAGCACTGCAGGCGGCAGCTTAACTCACTACGCCACAGAGCCAGCCCCGAAATGCTTTTAATATTTATAATCGAAGCTTGATTGTAAAGAATTCAACAAATAGTAAGAAGAAAAAGAAAAATTTCATATAGCAGTGTGAAAATCTCCATAGATGAGCTTTCAGGGGAGGCAGGAATAACTAGGGAAAAGTATTTAAAAGCACAGTCAACTAATAGCTCTCGAATTTGGACATAGAGCATATAATATTGAGAGAGAGAGAGCCAGAGAGAGAGAGAGATTCAAAGACTTGGTAAAAGCAGTGAGAGCCTGTGGTTTTTAACCCTTGCCCTGTCCCTTCTCCCCACTTTCTAGCCAAGTGTATAGTAATTTCACCGCAGGTAGATGCTGACTGGATCACCAGTGTCCTCTGCTCAACAGCTTTCAGTTTATAATTATGACATAAGTTGTACTTCCATTAGCCAGATTGAGGACAACAGTACTTGTGGCTTTCTTATAAACAGAGGTCTCCTATGTGTCAGGGTTAATTCCAGTAACTAAGAAGGGTCTCATGTTGTATCCCTTTTTTTTTTTTCATTTTCAATTATCTTTACATACAGAAGATCAATTCAGTACATACAAAGTAAATATTTCAAAAGTTTGCACCCACACAGAAACACAAAGCGTAAAGTACTGGTTGAAAACTAGTTATACCATTAATGCACATTGTACAACACATTAAGGACAAATATCCTGCATGGGGAATAAGTGCACAGTGACTCCTATTGTTCATTTAACAATTGACACTCTTGGTTATGGCGTCAGTAATCACACTAGGCTCTTGTCATGAGTTACCAAGGCTATAGAAGCCTCTCAAGTTCGCCAACTCTGATCTAATTTAGACAAGGTCATAGTGAAAGTGGAAGTTCTCTCCTCCCTTCAGAGAAAGGTACCTCCTTCTTTGATGACCTGTTCTTTCCACTGGGATCTCACTCACAGAGATCTTTCATTTAGATCATTTTTTCTGTTTTTGCCAGAGTGTCTTGGCTTTCCATTCCTGAAATACTCTCATGGGCTTTTCAGTCAGATCCAAATACCTTAAGGGCTGATTCTGAGATCAGAGTTCTGTTTAGGACATCTGCCATTCTATGAGTCTGCTGTGTATCTGCTTCCCATGTTGTATTGTTCTCTCCTTTTTAAATCTCTCAGTATTAGCAGGCACTACTCTTGTTTATGTGATCTCTTTGACTCTTAATCCTATAATTATGATCAGTTATGAACTGAAACTGATCACTTTGACTAGTTGTATTCTTAACATAGATGTTCTATTCAAGCACTGCATTCTGAGAATCCAACTCCCAAATAATCATTGCACAGCTCACTCAAACATTGGAGCTTCTATGATAAGAGAAGCAACCTAAGAAAAGAGGTTTCAGGGGGCCCATGCCGTGGCACAGTAGGCTAATCCGCCTGCAGTGCAGCATCCCATATGGGCGCTGGTTCTATTCTCAGCTGCTCCTCTTCCAATCCACCTCTCTGCTGTGGTCTGGGAAAGCAGTAGAAGAGGAAGACCCAAGGGCTTGGGCCCCTGCACCCTCTTGGGAGACTGGGAGAAACACTTGGCCCCAGGCTTCAGATTGGCTCAGTTCTGGCCATTGCGGCCCTTTGGGGAGTGAACCAATGGAAGGAAGACCTCTCTGCCTCTCCCTTTCACTGTCTGTAACTCTAGCTCTCAAATAAATAAACAAAAATCTTTAAAAAAAAAAAAAGAAAAGAAAAGAGGTTGCAGACTTACTCATCAGTCAGGGAGGTCACTGACAGAGAGGTACGTCAGTGTTTCCACCTCAAATGCTGTAGTATTTCACTAACATGAAATTCCGGCAACAGCAAATCTCTAGAAACAGAAAGTAGATGAGTACTTGTTATGACTGTAGGAATCAGACATTGGAAGGGGAAGCACAAAGGATAAAGGGTATTGGGTTTCTTTTTTGGAGTTATGAAAAGCCCAAAAATTGATTAGTGATTGTGTTTACATATTTATATGAGAATACCATGAAACACTAAATTATACACATTACTTTAGCAAAATGGATGCATGTGTATTATCAGATTCTACCCAAAAAATGCCCTGAACCAGGCTAAGAAACATTATCATGTTCTGTGTCACAGAGACTGCAGATGCAAGTCACCTCTCACTTGCTGCTGCTAGGGTCACTGCTCTAAAATCTCTTACATAACCCAACAGCCTTACACAAGCATGTCAGAGAATATGAGAGAGGTGGCAGCACTTAATCATAAAAGAGACTCCAGGGGTCACCAGTGAAGCACAACTGATAAGCCGCTGTCCGCAACACTGGCATAAGTTCAAGTGACAGAAGTTCAAGTCCTATCTGATCCATTTCTGATTGAACTCCCAATAATGTCCTGGGAAGGCATAGAAAGATTGCATGAGTATTTTAGGGCCTTGTTGCTCAAATAGGAAACCCAAGGAATTCCACAGTCTCATGGCTTCAGCTTGGACTTAGTCCCCAGTTATGAACATTAAAGGAGTAAACTGGTGGATGGAAGGTGTCTTTCGCTATTTTTCCCTCTCTCTGTAAGTCCTTAAAAATGTGGGGGAGTCTCTAAACACACTGATATACACAGAAGGTCATCTACCTTAACTTTTTCCAAATGCCATTTCAGTGTACAGATCTGATTGAGATATATTTACTATGACTAATTCAGGTTATATTTTAACTATATGATGAATTTCTTCATGGATTCAAGTTTGACTAGCTAAGAAAGGAAAAGCAATTGGAGAGGAAGCACTGCACTTCACCAGGATGTCTGTGAAATGCATTTCAATTCTACTGCTGCTGCTACAGCTGAGCTGCTGCTTCAGCTCTGGGAGTTGTGGGAAGGTGCTGGTGTGGCCTATGGAATTCAGTCACTGGATGAATATGAAGACAATCCTAGATGCACTTGTCCAGCGAGGCCATGAAGTCACTGTCCTGAGATCTTCAGCTTCTGTTGTAATTGGTTCCAACAATGAATCGGGAATTAAATTTGAAACTTTCCATACATCCTACAGTAAAGATGATATCGAGAATTTTTTCATGGATTGGGTCTATAAAATGATAAATAATGTGTCAATAGAGAGTTACTGGGAAACATTTTCATTAACGAAAATGGTTGTTTTAAAATATTCTGACATTTGTGAAGACATCTGTAAAGAAGTCATTTTGAACAAGAAACTCATGACAAAGCTGCAGGAATCAAGATTTGATGTTGTTCTTGCAGATCCTGTTAGTCCTGGTGGTGAGCTGCTGGCTGAGCTACTTAAAATACCCCTTGTGTACAGTCTTCGTGGCTTTTTTGGCTACATGTTGCAAAAGCATGGTGGAGGACTCTTACTGCCTCCTTCCTATGTACCTGTTATGATGTCTGGTCTAGGCAGTCAAATGACATTCATGGAGAGGGTACAAAATCTGCTCTGCGTGCTTTACTTTGACTTTTGGTTCCCAAAATTTAACGAGAAGCGATGGAATCGATTTTACAGTGAAGTACTGGGTAAGTCATCTTTTTAATTGATCCTAACTTTTGTGACTTTGAATGTGAGCTTGTATGAATGCAAAATCAAAGGAATTCATCTTTTATAGGTAAAATAATGAAATAAAAATATAAAAAGATTTGTCATTCTCACAAATGTAATGCAATAGTGTTTACATCACAGGGTCAGTTTAAGCCAATGGACCATCACTAGATTAGGGTGTTCCAGGGCGGCATACAACCACAAATAGAAATACGGAGGATTTCACCAAGCTTTTCCATGCCTATTTTACTCTACATTTTCCATGTTTGATTCTATAGTGCTCTATTTTAATGGTTACTTATGATTATGAGCCTATTGAGGTGAGATTCTATGTTTATTATTCCCTGGTATTGTCACACACATACACACACACACACACACATATATATAATGAGAACCATGCATAAATTTTACATGTAAATTATACGATGCCTATAGAACATATTCGGTTTCACACTGTGTACTTTATACATCATTCACTGCATAATTCCAACGCCTTTCAGAATTTGACATAATGTACTTCACATCACATTTCCCTCACTACTCTCCCTCTTCTTTCTTTTTCTCACATTCAGGAAGACCTGTTACGTTCTTGGAGCTAATGGGGAAAGCTGACATGTGGCTCATTCGAAGCTACTGGGACTTGGAGTTTCCTCGGCCACTTTTACCAAACTTTGATTTCATCGGAGGGCTCCACTGCAAACCTGCCAAACCTCTGCCTCAGGTAAGTAAGTTCCTGTGTGCTATATTTGGTTCGCTTCGTATTTTACGTGGAAATGGCTCTGCATTCTTCATTTACAACATTTGATTCAAATGGAGAGATATAGGAAGTGGTGCAAAAATCCTTCCAGGGGGAAATTCACATGAGGGGACTTAAAAGTTCATGGAAATTTGAATAAGAAGCCAATGTACACTTTCCATGGACAATTTAAAAAGTGCTTGTATTTCAACACCATCACAAGTATCCAGAATTCACCTTCATTACAGAGTAAAATGCAATATCTGGGAGACTTTGAGACAAGACTCTGTTAAATTAAGGTCTTCATTATTCAACACATAAGAAAATACAAGTCACTTTTTTGATGTATATTCATGAAGTAACTAGATATAACAGAAGCATATGTTGGACATATACAGAAGCAAGGTAGACACAGTGTCTGCTCTCCTCCATCTCCTTTAGATCCTTTTAGGATACACTATGAGCAAATAATTAAACTTCAGTGGAAATATTTAGATTGGAAAGGACAGTGCTGGGAGAGTATCTAGTAAGGATCATAAGAGATGTCCAGGAGCCACTGATAAAGGTGAAATATGAAGGATGTGCAGGAATAGGTGTAGAGAAGAGGGAAGAAGAAATATACAAAAAAGGGCTTTTTTTAAAGATTTATTTATTTCAAAATTAGAATTACAAAGAGAGGGGCAGACATACACACACATGCATACAGAGTGAGATACAGAGATCTTTAATCCACTGGTTCATATTGCTATTCGTTGTTGTTGCTGACAAGTAGTAATGTTTCCCATCTCTATCTGTGCAGTTCTTGAAAAAATTTTTAAAGGTTTAAAATTGTACAAGACTTTCTTCAAACAAATAATTGATATGAGTCTAGTAAATGCATGGATTATTCACAAAGTTGTGAAAAAGACAGGAAAGATTTCTTAAATGTGTTAGATTTAAAAAGAAAAAACTGCTTAACATACCTAAAATTATTTAAATCAGGACATTTCAAGAGGAAGAAAGTATAAAATGCTTGGACCCTTTACTGTCTAAGATGATTTGACATGAGAACTCATATTATTCAAAATTGGTAAGACCAATGACACTGTCCAAACAAGCTGTGTCACATGAATCCAACAACATATTGCCATAAATGTGATGGAATGCTTTCTTAAAGTATTTTGCATCTTTGCACTGAAAATAATTGTACTAGTAATGAAAGTCATTTATTTGCTATTATGCAATACATGAAAAGTTTCATATTTGTCCAATGTCCTATTTATAAGGTGACCTACATATGAGACATTGTTCTATTGTCCTTTCACAATTACATTTTTATTCTTAATAATAATAAAAGATATAACTCTCAATTATGGTTTCCAACATTTTTAATGCACCAGTGTCAATTCTGTTCAAATATTTGCAGAATTCAGGTTCTCAGACTTCATGGATTTAGTTGCATAAACAATATTGAAACCAAATACAGAATTCTGAAACTTAATTACATATTCTGTTAAAGCATCTGTTTCCCCTACCAACTTACTTTTATTAATTATCATAAGCTAATATAATCTCTATCCTTTTGTAAGAGAAGACAGAAATTTAACAAATAACATAGAATAACTTAAAAGAATACACTTTGGTTTTATAAGACATAAAAGGAACTAGTAAGTGCCAGATCAGTATCTGTAGCATTTATTTATAAGAATACATTTTTAGTAACCTAAACTGAATATTAAGGAATGATTAAAATTTATATATACACAAATATATGCAACACATACTTATCACACCATTATAAATTGTTCCACCAAAGAACTTTTAATAACACTAAATCAGCTAAAATAGAAGGGTTAGTTGCAAACAGAAGAACAAAGAAGATAAAAATATCACATATTTTCTGTAAAATACAAGATGAATATAAATTGGGATTTCAGTGCTCTAAACACGTATCACATAATGTCCATAGGGCATGGAGTTTTAGTTTGGGAAGAGAAAGGGTTTTGAGACCCTGATAACCAACAATGCTGCTCTTTATGACAGACCCAATTTTCTCTTCACAGGAGATGGAAGACTTTGTGCAGAGCTCTGGAGAAGAGGGAGTGGTGGTGTTTTCCCTGGGGTCCATGATCAGTAACCTGACTGAAGAAAGGGCCAATGTGATTGCATCAGCCTTTGCCCAGCTGCCACAAAAGGTCAGAAATGTGCCCTAAGGGCAGGCAACCGCTGAATGAGCCTGCTAAACTCTGCAAAGTGTCTCATTACACATATTCCTATGTGAAGTGGAGATACTTATGATATCTTTAATTTTCTTCAGACATCTGTTAAACTCTTCCTTCACAGGTCCAAAAATAGCACAGAGTATATTACATTGTAGATAACTTTGACATTGACATTTTGATCAGAAATGTACCTAACAGGTGAATTGTGAAACCTTGGAAAACTCAATCATTTAGCAGGCAGATAAAGAGAAATCTCTGAATTCTACCCTGCTGTTGGCTTCTTTGCCTTGTGGGATTGTGAAGCCACTGTGTACACTAAAGCTGTATTCAGACAGAAGCTGAGTTTTCATTACTGACTGCACTACCTCAATAACATTAAGGGAATACTGAAACACATCTTAAGAGCATTATAAAGTTTAGGATTCTGATATAATCCATGCCTCTTTACTTTCCATAATTTGTATGTAGGGGTATTTAAGATACTAATCAGGAGCCTATTCAGAGAACAGAAGTCCAGAGCTAACAAAGCCTGAATCCAGCTATGCACTCATCTACATAGATTTAGAGAAACAGAAAAATTAATCTGCCTCTCACTACTGGACCCTAGCAGTGGCTTCGCAGAGAGATAGAAGCAGAAAAATTGGAGATGGGTCCTGTTCTGAAGGCACCTGTTGTACTTTATAAAAAGATCACTCCACAGAACTGTGATCCTAACTCATGAGTGCAATTCCTCTGGATTGAGGATGGAGATGGCAGTACAAGAAGGAATCATTTCAAAGTGAGCCTGACACGTGATGGAGTTCCGATGTCCCCTTCTTTAAGTAATAGTAGGAACTACATTTCTGATATATACAAGACACCTTTGAACTCTTGGTATTCAGCAACTACTTTTTAGCTTTCTAGCTGATAAATCCCTCTAGTAACTCCCTATGTTAATATCACAAAGAGAATCAGAAATTACTTTACCTCTCCTAAAGCAAATAGAAATGGTACACTCCAGTTTATGAGGATAAATACTCCAGTTTATGAGGATAAATTCAGATTTCTAACATCAGTACCTTATTTTGGTAGCTGACATGGAAATAATCTGGCTATAGTAGTAATCAGCATTAACAGCTGTCAATGCTTTCAATACATCGTGGAAAACCTAATAGTCAGTTAAATAAAATTTAGCGTTATCACAATAATGGACATTTTCAGACACTGTATGCTTATGAACTGACTCTTTCTTCCTATATTAAAAGAAATTCCAGTTCTAGCAGTAGCGATACTATTAGGGTTTCATATCAAAAATGTATCTTAAAATTTTTACATAACAAATTAAATGTAGTTCCTCAGTGCCAACCTATTTTATTTCTCAAATTAAAAGATGACAAATTTTCTGGGCCTGAGCGATTGCATAGCTGGTGTAGCCACTACCTGCAATGCCAGAATCCCGTGTTGACTTTGCTTTGGGTCTTGGCTGCTCCACTTCTGCTCTGGCTCTCTGCTGTGGCCTGGGAGGGTGATGAAGAATGGCCCAGGTCCTTGGATTCCTCCACCCGTGTGGGAGACATGGAGGAGGCTCCTGTCTCCTGGCTTAGGATCTACTCAGCTCTGGCCATTGCACTTCTCTGGGGAGTGTACCAGTGGCTTGAAGACCTCTCTCTCTCTGTCTCTCTCTCTGCCTCTTCCACTCTGTAATTTTGCTTTAAAAATACATGAATAAATCTTAAAAAAAAATCAGATTCTCATAAAAAAAATGGAACAGTAGATGCAAATAAAACCTTGTTTCCATTTTTTAAATTTAAAAATGTTAATAGGTTTGGAAGATGCGTCTCACATGGTGAACACAAACACATGTACAAACAAACATACACGCACATATCTATATATCTCTATCTATATAGACTTACAGATATATAGATGATGTAGATTACATGTAAACTGGTAATGAGTTCCTCTTTTTTTTTCTTTTTTTTTTTTTTTTTTTTTTTTGACAGGCAGAGTGGACAGTGAGAGAGAGAGAGACAGAGAGAAAGGTCTTCTTTTTGCCATTGGTTCACCCTCCAATGGCTGCCACAGCCAGCACGCTGTGCCGGCACATCATGCTGATTCGATGGCAGGAGCCAAGTGCTTATCCTGGTCTCCCACGCGGGTGCAGGGCCCAAGCACTTGGGCCATCCTCCACTGCACTCCCGGGCCACAGCAGAGAGCTGGCCTGGAAGAAGGGTAAATGGGACAGAATCCGGTGCCCCGACCAGGACTAGAACCTGGTGTGCCGGCGCCGCAAGGCGGAGGATTAGCCTAGTCAGCCATGGCACCAGCCAGTTCCTCTTCTTTCATTTGAATGAATACCACCTAATAATTTCTTAAATACTTGAATTCATCACACATCATCGTACTTGGGTTATATCCTATATGTCACACAACATGAATACATTCCAAATCTGACTGAATGCAGCAAGAGTACATGAGACATGAAGGCTTTCATCATTTAATTATCATTACTTAATTTCTCTTACCCTCTATTCTTTGTCATTCCAATCCAAGGTATTTAAGAGTGATCTCCCAACCTCCTTAGAATTTTAACATGCCATAATTAGAAATCCAATTCATGAAATTGCTATTACTTTACCAAACAGGTTCTTTGGCGATTTGAAGGCAAGGAACCAGACATGTTAGGATCCAACACTCGGCTCTATAAGTGGATCCCCCAGAATGACCTTCTTGGTAAGACTCTGGAGAACAGACACTGAAAACACTAGTAACAGTCGATCAAGATGAGAGTAACATAACAGGGGATTCCAATTCAATCCCATCAAGGTGGCATGTACCAATGCCATCCCACTAGTCCAAGTGATCAATTTCAGTTCACAATTGATCATAATGAAAGGACTAAGAGTCAAAGGGATCACATAAACAAATCTAGTGCCTGCTAATACTAACCGATAGAATAAATAAAGGGGAGAGCAATCCAACATGGGAAGCAAGATACACAGCAGACTCATAGAATGGCAGATGTCCTAAACAGCACTCTGGCCTCAGAATCAGCCCTAAAAGCATTTGGGTCTGGCTGAAAAGCCCATTAGAGCATTTCAGGCATGGAAAGCCAAGACACTCTGGAAAAAAAATAAAAAGGACCTAAATGAAAGATTGTTAGTGAGATCCCAGCGGAAAGAACAGGTCTTCAAAGAAGGATGTCCCTTTCTCTGAAGGGAGGAGAGAACTTCCACTTTGACTATGACCTTATCTAAATAAGATAAGAGTTGGAGAACTCAAAAGGCTTCCATAGCCTTAGAAACTCATGACTGGAGCACAGGGAGATTTCTGATGCCATAAACAGGAGTGTCAATTTGTAAAGTCAACAACAGGAGTCACTGTGCACTTACTCCTCATGTAGGATCTCTGTCCTTAATGTGCTGTACATTGAGGCTTAATGCTATAACGAGTACTCAAATAGTATTTTTCACTTTGTGTTTCTGTGTGGGAGCAAACTGTTGAAATCTTTACTTAATGTATACCAAACTGATCTTCTGTATATATAGAAAATTTAAAATGAATCTTGATATAAATGGAAGGGGAGAGAGAGCGGGAAAGGGGAGGGTTGCGGGTGGGAGGGAAGTCATGGGGATGGGGGAAGCCATTGTAATCTATAAGCTGTACTTTGGAAATCTATATTCATTAAATAAAAGAAAAAAAAACTAAAGAATCAACCAAATGGCTTTGCAATCCTTGCCCAGTCCTAGGGTAAATGTATTATAAGATTTGGAATTTTATGATACAAAATTTGTAGGCCCAGAATCAAAGTATCCTTATTTTCAGTGTATGTACCTCTCAGAGAGAATGTCTCAGTAATTTCCAGGGGGGAAGGCGTTTCACTGAAGGGTTCAGATGCTTTTGGGACACATGCCTCCTATACTGGAGTTCCTGGATTCAAGTTCCAGCTCCAATTCTGATGCCCACTTCCTGCTGACTCACCCTAGATGAAGAAGGCAGCAGCTGATGGCTAAAATATTTGAGTCACTGGCAGCCACACAGGAGTTCTGGATTGAGTCCCAGCTCCTGGCTTCGGCCTGGCCCATTCCCAGCTGTTTGGTGCATTTGATGAATGAACCATAGTAAGATCTCCTTCTCTCTTTGTTGCTCTAAGGACTTCCCTTGCACTGTGTGTGTAAGTGTATGTGTGTATGTGTGTGTCTAGTGCTTGATCTGTTTCTTACAAACATATTAATTAAATAATAATAATCTCTTGGCTTGTCAGATTGAATTCTAATTCAAACATTACATTTGTCATCTGCCTTTTCCCCTAATATAGAAATTTACAAATACCACCAAAACTAATACCCTTCTGTTATTATGCATAATTCTATGTTTTCTGTGGGAAACATCAACAACCTTTAAATTAAAGTAATAAGGAATTTCAAGATAGCGTGTGGGCAACCTTCTACAACCTATAAATCACATTTAGTGATGGCATGGTTTCTTGGAGAGAGCATGTTCTAACAGGCACTCGACCTTTTAATTTGACACATATACAGTTCCTTTTTTCCAGAATGTACTCGTTCATACCCATTTGGCAATCTTGCATACAGTACAAGCCTCATGTCACACACCACCTCTTCCACGTGACATTCCCTTACCTCCCCAGTGCACTTAGGTGCCTCTTTCTCTTGATCTAAAAGCTATTTAAATTCATTTTCATTGACATTGATACTGTGTTGTTAGAGTACACTGCGCTTTTAGTGCCTCATATTATACATTTCTCATTTCATTTGTAAGATTTATAATTAATAATTTTCTAAAAATCACTCAATTCCAGGTCATCCAAAAACCAAGGCTTTTATAACTCATGGTGGAGCCAATGGTGTCTTCGAGGCAATCTACCATGGCATTCCCATGGTGGGCATTCCTTTGTTTGGAGATCAACTTGATAACATTGTCTACATGAAGGCCAAGGGAGCAGCTGTTAAGTTGAACTTGAAGACAATGTCCAGTGCAGATTTGCTCAATGCCTTGAAGACAGTCATTAATGACCCTTCGTGAGTATTACTGTTTCTTTAAAATTACACAGTGTTTTCAGATCAATTTTCAGTGGAGGAATAAGGACTCAATTCTAATTTAGAACATGAACATCAGATTGAGTACAGATTTGCTTAATGCTAGAGGATAATCATCAATAATTCACTGGGAGTATCACTGTAACTTTTTGTGATGGATATATAGAATGATTTTCAGAGGCTTAATAACAGTGCACAAATTTTGAATTAGCCAATGATTGAAATGTGGAACATCAATGAAGAAGGTTAACAGAGGATGACAAGGAAGTATTAGGAACAGAGTTGCAGCCAGGAAGCAGGAATGTTATAATTGTACAAACTTACGATCTTCACAGTTACAATTTTCTTTCAGCATAAGAACTCTTAAAATTGTATTTCAAAATCAATTTTGTTGTGTTGATACAAGATATAAAACCTGATATGTGGAATACATATTAATAGTAAACAATAGTGTACCAGTATATGTGCCATTATTTCATATATATATTCATATAGTTGTGTTTTAAAAAAATTATTCTGATTTGTTTTCAGTAAATCTGCATGGAACTATCAAATCATATTTTCAGTGACACTCCAAGGTTCTCAAATTTTCTAATCTAATGCTGCAGTGCTGTCACGGATAGATAGTAGCAACTAGGATTTTCAAGTTTACTCAGTTAAAACTTCCTGAACACAAAGGAGATATTTCTGTTACATATGGGGATATTCTTAGGTCTATGGCTGTGGTTATTGCTGTCCTACCTGGAAGATTATAAAATAAAGATTTAACTGATTTGCAATACAGAAGATGGAATAATCCTTTTTTTAAAGTAGAGATATTTTCTTCCAACATTATTTCATCTAACAATAAAAACTGAGATCACAGAAATTTGAAAAAAGGTCAAGAAAATGTCAGTAAGAGTCAGGATTCAAAGAAAGGCAATATGTTTTCATACTTTCATGGCTTTAATCATAACTTCATTCATTAAAGATTATTTTTTTTTGCCATGCAGAGTTAGGCAGTGAGAGAGAGAGACAGAGAGAAAGGTCTTCCTTCCATTCGTTCACTCCCCTAATGGCCTCGACAGTCAGCAATGTGCCGATGCAAAACCAGGAGCCGGATACTTTCTCCAGGTCTCCCATGCTGGTGCAGGGACCCAAGTTCTTGTGCCATCCTCCGCTGCCCTCCCGGGCCACATCAGAGAGCTGGACTAGAAGAGGAGCAATGAGGACTAGTACCCAGTGCCCCAACTTGGACTGGAACCCATGGTGCTAGCGCTGCAGGCAGAGGATTAGCCTAGTGAGTCGCGGCGCCGGCCAATGATTAACGTTTCAACACTATACCAACTCCTGGTTGATACCAACTACTTATTAACATTGTACAGACATTTACTTAACCAATGTGACGGACCAGCAGCCTACATTTAAAATTTTGAACTATTTTGAACATTGTATGTCAGGTCCATTCACAATTGCTTACTGAATAATGCCAGCTCCACATCTCAAATAGTTTTGTTGTTGGTTTTGCTTGTTTTGCTTTCACTAGCTTCCCTTTATCCAGAGGACGTAACTAATTTCAAATTCTAGACTGGGATGTTAGAAATCCTGGATCTTTCCAAACCTCTCTCTGCATCTTCACATTTTATGTATTCAACAAATTCCAGCCTATAAATGTAAGGTCTCTATAATGCCTTCTGAAGAGATAATTTTTCTTCTACATTTTCTTGACACTCATCTTTCCCATCTACATGAAAAGTATAGACCCACAATTCCTAGTTCACTCTATAAGATGATGTCCATTAATTTTCCTTCAGCTATAAGGAGAACACCATGACGTTATCAAGAATTCACCACGATCAGCCCATGAAGCCGCTGGACCGAGCAGTCTTCTGGATCGAGTACGTCATGCGCCACAAAGGAGCCAAACATCTCCGGGTTGCAGCCCATGACCTCACCTGGTACCAGTACCACTCTCTGGATGTGATTGGGTTCCTGCTGGCCTGTGTGGCAATCACTACTTACCTTATCATGAAATGTTGCCTTCTTGTTTATCGAAATGTTCTTGGGGCAGGAAAGAAGAAAAAGAGGGATTAGAGCTTGTTAATTTCTGAGGCTATTAATTTACCAGAGTTGAAATCATTCCTTTGATATCAAAGACTATGTATCATTGTGTGGAAGATGGTCCTTCTCATTTGGTCAGACCTGTGCCTTCCTGATTTTTCCAGATGTTTTATTCTTGATTAAACCTTTAGAAACACACAACTCAAATTGCACAGATCCTCAAGTAATACTACTTTAACCACAGCACTGAAAAATGAGACTCACTGGCACTTTAACCTGGTGGTGGTTGAGGAGTGAAGCCTGAGGTGTTCATGTGTATTTCCAGAAACATCATCTATTGAATTCCATACAATCAAGTAGAACATTCGTATCCAAACCAAAGAAAACCAGAGCCAGATCCTTGTAAAGGGGGGTACACAGATTTTACCAAGATTTCCATGAATCTAGAGAGATTCCAGGATAAACTGACCTGAACTTTAACTAACTCAAAGTGACTATGATATTAAAAAAGTTGAAAAGTGAGGGTTGAGTAGAAAGAGTGTGAACCACAAGTAAGAAAAGAATTTTGTGTAAAAGGAACATTAGAGAAGAATGAAGTAGAAAATCACTAAAAGTGATTATCAAGGTATGTTAGAAAAAGTCCATTTTGTAATTTGACAGAATTGTGTTTTCCTCAGCAAAAACCAAGACATGATGACAGGTTCACTTGTAGGGATATAGCACGTGACTCAGGGCAGATGCAAGACTGAGCAACATTGCTCAAGTCTTTTAGCACGGTGCTTAGGATGCTCTTTTGTACTACATGGGGTTCACAGTTCACATTTCTCCTGAAATACAAAACATGTCATCAAGAAAAATTCTTTTTTGTTTAGACGGCCCTAACACTTACTAATTAAATCTGTGTAATATCCTGTAAATTATTTGGTTAGAAAGGTGAGATATATTTTCTACACTATGTCTTGAAAATGCTTGAGTTACAATGTTTGCTTTATTCAATATATACAATGCTAGAGTTCCCTCCTCCTATAGGAAGATTTCCATTACTTCGCCCTGCCTTTTCAAATCAGATACTTCCAACTAATTTAATAACCAGGACACTGAGGATATGGAAACTAGAAGTTTTTTTTAATGTAGTCTCCCCTCGCAGTACATCCACATGCCATTGTGGATGGCATGAAAAACTACTTATCATGCACACCAATTTTAAAACCTATTTTGGAGAAAGTTGTTTAAAAGTAAAAATATCTCCATGTCTTGCCTTTAAACATTGTTAACCAAAGCATTTGGACACAGAATGCAGATGGAAAAGTAAACAGAGAGAACAAAGAAAACAAGTGGATGACACTTTTTAGCCTGACAAGAGATGTTTTTAACATTCATGTGGAACAGAAGCCTGCATAAGATTTGCAAGCGCTCTCTACACTACAAAATAGTTTTTAACAATAATTGTTAATGTAACTACCTGTGATAATTATGTCCAGAATAATAAATGGACAAGTGCTTTCTTTTATTAAATTTTTCATTAAGGTATTGTTAGAAGAGGGGAAACTTATACATGTCCATTGTCATGAATAATGAAGTTCTACATACATTGCCAAAGAAAAATTCAAGTATCTTTCTATATACTCATGAAGTAACCAATACAGATTCATTAATGATGTTGTTAAAACCGAGCTTTGTTTTAAAATTGAGTCAGAGAAATAAATATATTTGAATATATATGTATATAAATATATAGTGGTGATCTAAGCAGTTTTGTCAATTGTTTTATTATTTGAGAAATCTTTTCACATGAAGCAAACTACATAGACATAATTAGGATATATGCAGACATGATACACTTAGCAGTGGATCATAAAAATCCAATTAAACATTAAATCTTCAAAATCATAAAATGGTTTCTATGTTTCTTGTTTCAATATTTATTGATTACTATAAAATTCAAATGTTTTAGTATTCAAACATTTTAAATATAGTCAAGTCAGATTGATAGAATCGGAAAAACAGAACTTGTACAAAATTCTTCATTTTTATTACTATCTGTGTATTTCTTGCTTATATCAAATACACTACTTAAAGGTATGAACAGGCAAACTCCACAGAACCTGGAGGAATTTCAATAAATAGTGAACTTCATCTTGCAAATGATATGTTCTTAGAATATCTCTGTCAGAGACTAATTGTATAACTATGAGACTTGTCATTTAATTTCATATAGAATTCAGTGCTTATTAAAGTATATGTAATACAAATACATTAACTAGAAGTCTTCTTTGTATATTAGTAAGTGTTTTACTTAATATTATTGAGTATATTCTTTAACATAAGTTCTTAGAAGCCAACAATAATAACAAATTTAAAGAGTGGAGCCTTGGAAGAGATGTGTCTTCCTGCATCTAACAATTGAAGTGACACTCTAGGGTCCTTGGTTGATGAAGCTCAACATTCATCCAGCTGACAGATACAAAATATTTACAGGGTCTAGATTCAATATCACAAAGTTATATTTGAGGCAAAGACAAAACAAATGAAAAAGTTGGTACAGCAAACAACAAAATCTCAAATTTCTCGTTTACTAGCAGCTCAGATATGGTAGACACCTTTGGGCACTATATTGTGCTGGGATACATATGAGTAAGAGAAATGAATTCTTCAAAGGGACAGCATACAGAGGTTCTGAAAAGCATGAACATAGAATTAGTTCTTTGAGTGTGAAGTCACAATGCTAGTCACTTCCCTGATGTTTACATATGTAACCAGAATTGGCATAATGACATGATGCACTTTTGGAGTCAGTAGTAAATATCTCAATCTTGGTTAAAAAGTGTCTATTCTGTTTTAAACAGAATTCTATTCTGTTGTTTAACCCTTAGATTTTCCCTTTTCTATAATATATACAGAAGAGAGAGAGGAATTTTAGAAGAAAACCTTGGCCACTTCCAATATGAAAACTGAAATATTCCATGAAAAAGCTCCAAAGTAAAATAAGGATTAACTAGAGAAAACTGTTTTTAAGGACAATCATTAAAATTCTATAACCATTGTTCTATAAACACACAGCAAATAGAGAAGCATTTATTAGGGGAAATATAAGAAGCAGGTAAAGCCTTTGTCATTTAACTGGGACTTGATCCTGTTAGCTTCAGTGGTGGTCCTGTTTAGCTTCAGTCCTATTGGTCAAGGGGTCTGACTCCACCATCCCTCCCCAATCCTTGGGCAGCATGGAACTAGGGAAAGTTCCATGTACTCAGCTGTCAGTGAGAGTAGAACAGGAAAGTAAATACATGACTTGGTACTGGAACTTAGTATAGCCCTGCCAGAGTAAAATAAAACACTGAGAAAAAAAAAGAGCAACCACTGTCTCCAGCTGAGTGACTCTAAAAGAAACTTTCAGACCCAAATTAGCACTGGCAGTAACCCTGACCCCTAGTGTGTGGGATGGACATATATTCCCGATATGGTCATATCACCTGTGGCTGGCTGCAGGTGCCTTAAGCTGCAGATAGACTAAAGCAACAGGGAGATTATATCACATGGGCCACTCATTGTCTTACCTCTGTGCTGCCCTGGTCTCTGGGCACTGTAGGGTTTGGATCTGATTCCGTTTTGTGCCAACCACAGTGATCATGAGATTAATCATTGTATCCTTTCTTCAACATCAGACAGCACAAGAAATAGTCACTGACAACTTAGAGGAAATTAAGGAAGGTGGGTACAAGTCACTGCTTAGGATCCAAGAGCTGAGTCCTCCACAGTGAGGCCTAGTGCAAGGAGTATCCCATGGTTCCTGCCTGCAGGCCAACGACTGTGTGGGGGGCATTCAGAACTGCCTGGCTCAAGCGTAGTCTCAGACCAAGCAGAGAGCAAATCCATTTATTACAGTAATATCTTCCTGTTGAATTGATCCCTTAATCATTACATAATGCCTTCTTTGTCTCTCTTAATAGTTTTTTAATTAAAGTCTATTTTGTCTGATTTCAAAATGGCTACAACTGTTCAATTTTGTTTTCTGTTGAAATGGAATATCTTTTCCCTCCTTTCACTTTCAATATGTCTGTATCTTTGCTGGAGAGATATGTTTCTTGCAGGCAACAAATAGATGCGTCTTGTTTTTTAACCATTTAGCCAGTCTGTATCTTTTAATCAGAGAAATTTATGCCATTTATATTCAAGATTATTATTGATAAATAGTCACTTGGCCCTGCAATTTTTCTATAAATACTCCTATTGTTTGCTTTGGATTTCCTTTGTACTTTAACTGGGAAATTTTCTGTCTTCACATTTTTTCTTAACGATGACTATCTTTCTGAGTTTCTGTGTGTAGAACACCCTTAAATAGTATTTGTAAAGTCGGACTGTGCAAATTATTCCAATTTCTGTTTGTTATGGAAAATGTATATTTCACTGTCATTCATAAATGAGAGCTTTGGGAGCCAGCGCTGTGGCGTAGCAGGTAAAGCTGCCATCTGCCGTGCCAACATACCATATTGGCAACAGTTCAAGGCCCAGATGCTCCTCTTCTGATCTAGCTCTCTCAATGGCCTGGGAAACTAGTATTAGATGGCCCAAGTCCTTAGGCCCCTGAACCGTTGTGTGAGACCCAAAAGAAGCTCCTGGCTCCTCATTTTGGATCAGCCGAACTCCAGCCATTTCAGGCATCTGGGGAATGAACAGCGGATGGAAGACACCTTTCTCTCTTTCTCTTTGCCTCTGCTTCTCTGTAACTCTGCCTTTCAAATAAATAAATAAATCTTTTTTAAAAAAGTTAAAGGAATACCTGATTTGCAGGTTACAGTATTCTGAGTTGACAATTCATTTTTATAAACTTGGCCTTTATCTCTCCATTCTCTATAGCCTGTAGGATTTATAACGGGAAATCAGCTGTCAGTCAAATTGGAGATTCTCTGAAGGTGTCTCTCATGAACACTTCAAAAACTTGTCTTTATTCTTCACCGTTGTAAGTTTGCCTACAAGGCTAATGCTGTAGCATAGCAGGTAAAGCCACCACCTGCAATACCAGAATCTCATATGGGAGCCAGTTTGAGACCTGGATGCTCCACTTTCAATCAAGCTCCCTGCTAATGTGTCTAGGAAAGCAAGAGGCTGATCCCAGTCATTAGGCACCTGAACCCATGTGGCAGACATGGAGAAACCTCCTGGCTCCTGGCTCCTGGCTCCTGGTTCCTGGCTCCTGGCTTCAGATCAGTAAAGCTCCAACTATTGCAGCCATTAAGGAGTAACCAACAGATGGAAGATCTCTTTCTCTCTCACTCTCTCTCTCTCTCTCTGCTTGTAACTCTGATTTTCAAATAAATAAGGCAATCTTTAAAAACAAAAAAAAAGAAAATTTGACTACAGTATGTTGTGGCCAAGATCTTTTTTGATCATGTCTACTAAGAGTTCTGTGTGCCTCATATACCTAAACATCCCATTCTTTCTCCAAATTAGGGAAGTTTGCTGTCATTATTTCACTGAATATATCCTCTAATCCATTCTCTCTTTCAACACCTTTAGGAACTCCTAAGATCTATATATTGGGTCATTTGATGGTATCCCATAAATCTTAAATATTGCATTAATTTTTCTGATTTCTTCTTTTTCCTCTTCTTTTTTATAAATTTTTTTGTCTGACTGAGATGTTTCAAAGATTTGTCTTCTAGCTCAGATATTCTTTCTTCTATCTCACCAAACCTGTTGTTAAGGCTTTCTACTGTATTTTTTTACTTTTTTTTTTAACTTTTGTTTAATGAATATAAATTTCCAAAGTACGGCTTATGGATTACAATGGCTTCACCCCCATACCGTCCCTCCCACCAGCAACCCTCCCCTTTCCCACTCCCTCTCCCCTTCCATTCACATGAGGATTCATTTTTGATTCTCTTGATATACAGAAGATCAGTTAGGCATACATTAAGTAAAGATTTCAACAGTTTGCTCCCACACAGAAACATAAAGTGAAAAATAATAGATGATTTTTTAAATGATGAAGAAATCAGATCAGACCTATTGTCATGTTTAATCCCAGTGAGAGTCAAGTTGGGAATTGATAATTTCTTCTTTTTATTTTTTTTAACAGAAGATCAGTTTAGTATACATTAAGTAAAGATTTCAACAGTTTGCTCCCACACAGAAACACAAAGTGAAAAATACTATTTGAGTACTCGTTATAGCATTAAGCCTCAATGTACAGCACATTAAGGACAGAGATCCTACATGAGGAGCAAGTGAACAATGACTCCTGTTGTTGACGTTACAAATTGACACTCCTGTATATGGCATCAGTAATCTCCCTATGCACCAGTCATGAGTTTCCAAGGCTATGGAAGCCCCTTGAGTTCTCCGACTCTTATCTTGTTTAGACAAGGTCATAGTCAAAGTGGAGGTTCTCTCCTCCCTTCAGAGAAAGGGACATCCTTCTTTGAAGACCTGTTCTTTCCACTGGGATCTCACTCACAGAGATCTTTCATTTAGGTGTTTTGTTTTGTTTTGTTTTGTTTTGTTTTGTTTTGTTTTTTGCCAGAGTGTCTTGGCTTTCCGTGCCTGAAATACTCTCATGGGCTTTTCAGCCAGATCCGAATGCCTTTAGGGCTGATTCTGAGGCCAGAGTGCTGTTTAGGATATCCGCCATTCTATGAGTCTGCTGAGTATCTCGCATTCCATGTTGGATCACTCTCCCCTTTATTTATTCTATCAGTTAGTATTAGCAGGTACTAGACTTGTTTATGTGCTTCCTTTGACTCTTAGTCCTTTCATTATGATCAATTGTGAACTGAAATTGATCACTTGGACTAGTGAGATGGCATTGGTACATTCCACCTTGATGGGATTGAATTGGAGTCCCCTGGTATGTTTCTAACTCTACCATTTGGGGCAAGTCAGCTTGAGAATGTCCCATATTGTACATCTCTTCCCTCTCTTATTCCTACTCTTATGTTTAACAGGGATCACATTTCAGTTAAATTTCAACACTTAAGAATAACTGTGTATTAATTACAGAATTAAACCATTCATATTAAGTAGAACAGACAAAAAAAACTACTAAGAGGGATAATGTATTAAGTTGTTCATTAACAGTCAGGGCTATGCTGATCAAGTCACCGTTTCCCATAGTGTCCATTTTACTTCAACAGTTTTCCTTTTTGGTGTTCAGTCAGTTGTCACCAATCAGGGAGAACATATGGTATTTGTCCCTTTGGGACTGGCTTATTTCACTCAGCATGATGTGTTCCAGATTCCTCCATCTCGTTGCAAATGACTGGATTTCGTTGTTTCTTACTGCGGTATAGTATTCTGAAGAGTACATATCCCATAATTTCTTTATCCAGTCTACCGTTGATGGGCATTTAGGTTGGTTCCAGGTCTTGGCTATTGTGAATTGTGCTGCAATAAACATTAGGGTGCAGACCGCTTTTTTGTTTGCCAATTTAAATTCCTTTGGGTAAATTGCAAGGAGTGGGATGGCTGGGTCGAACGGTAGGGTTATATTCAGGT
Organism: Oryctolagus cuniculus; assembly: GCF_051225735.1. NCBI lineage: Eukaryota > Metazoa > Chordata > Mammalia > Lagomorpha > Leporidae > Oryctolagus > Oryctolagus cuniculus. The sequence continues at coordinate 126,459,496 of NC_142874.1, forward strand.
TTCTGAGGAATCTCCAGACTGACTTCCATAGTGGCTTGACCAGTTTGCATTCCCACCAACAGTGGGTTAGTGTCCCTTTTTCCCCACATCCTCTCCAGCATCTGTTGTTGGTAGATTTCTGAATGTGAGCCATTCTAACTGGGGTGAGGTGGAACCTCATTGTGGTTTTGATTTTCATTTCCCTGATTGGTAGCGACCTTGAACATTTTTTCATGTGCCTGTTGGCCATTTGGATTTCCTCTTTTGAAAAATGTCTATTGAGGTCCTTGGCCCATCTCTTAAGTGGGTTGTTTGTTTTGTTTTTGTGGAGTTTCTTGATCTCTTTGTAGATTCTGGTTATTAACCCTTTATCTGTTGCATAGTTTGCAAATATTTTTTCCCATTCTGGTGGTTGTCTCTTCAGTCTCCTGACTGTTTCTTTTGCAGTACAGAAACTTCTCAATTTGATGCAATCCCAAATGTTGATTTTGGCTTTGACTGCCTGTGCCTCCCGGGTCTATTCCAGAAATTCTTTGCCTGTGCCAATATCTTGAAGGGTTTCTCCAATGTTCTTTAATAACTTCATGGTGTCAGGACGTAGATTTAGGTCTTTAATCCATGTTGAGTGGATTTTTGTGTAAGGTGTAAGGTAGGGGTCTTGCTTCATGATTCTGCACATGGAAATCCAGTTTTCCCAGCACCATTTATTGAATAGACTGTCCTTACTCCAGGAATTGGTTTTAGATCCTTGATCAAATATAAGTTGGCTGTAGATGTTTGGGTTGATTTCTGGTGTTTCAATTCTGTTCCATGGGTCTATCCATCTGTTTCTGTACCAGTACCATGCTGTTTTGATTAGTTAGTTGGGCCAATGAGGTGTCAATTTTGTTTATTTTTTGTTTATTTTTTCAAAAAACCAGCTCCTCGTTACATTCTTCCCAGCAGTACATGGAACCTTCTCTAGGATTGACCACATACTAGGCCATAAAGCAAGTCTCAGCAAATTCAAAAGAATTAGAATCATACCATGCAGCTTCTCAGACCATAAAGGAATGAAGTTGGAAATTAGCAACTCAGGAATCCCTAGAGCATACACAAACATATGGAGATTGAACAACATGCTCCTGAATGAACAATGGGTCATAGAAGAAATTAAAAGAGAAATCAGAAATTTTCTGCAAGTAAATGAGGATAACAGCACAACATACCAAAACTTATGGGACGCAGCAAAAGCAGTGTTAAGAGGAAAGTTTATATCAATAGGTGCCTACATCAAGAAATTGGAATGGCACCAAATAGATGAGCTTTCAATTCACCTCAAGGATCTAGAAAAACTACAGCAAACCAGACCCAAATCTAGTAGGAGAAGAGAAATAATTAAAATCAGAGAAGAAATCAACAGGATTGAATCCAAAAAAACATTACAAAAAATCAGCCAAACGAGGAGCTGGTTTTTTGAAAAAATAAACAAAATTGACACCCCATTGGCCCAACTAACTAAAAAAAAGAAGAGAAAAGACCCAAATTAATAAAATCAGAGATGAAAATGGAAATGTAACAACAGACACCACAGAAATAAAAAGAATCATCAGAAATTCTACAAGGACTTGTATGCCAGCAAACAGGGAAACCTATTGGAAATGGATAGATTCCTGGACACATGCAACCTACCTAAATTGAACCAGGAAGACATCAAAAACCTAAACAGGCCCATAACTGAGACAGAAATTGAAACACTAATAAAGGCCCTCCCAACAAAGAAAAGCCCAGGACCAGATGGATTCACTGCTGAATTCTACCAGACATTTAAAGAAGAACTAACTCCAATTCTTCTCAAACTATTCAGAACAATCGAAGAAGAGGGAATCCTCCCAAATTCTTTCTATGAAGCCAGCATCACCTTAATTCCTAAGCCGGAAAAAGATGCAGCACTGAAAGAGAATTACAGACCAATATCCCTGATGAACATAGATGCAAAAATCCTCAATAAAATTCTCGCCAATAGAATGCAACAACACATCAGAAAGATCATCCACGCAGACCAAGTGGGATTTATCCCTGGTATGCAGGGATGGTTTAATGTACGCAAGACAATCAATGTGATACACCACATAAACAGACTGCAGAAGAAAAACCATATGATTATCTCAATAGATGCCGGGAAAGCATTTGATAACATACAACACCCGTTCATGATGAAAACTCTAAGCAAACTGGGTTGGAAGGAACATTCCTCAATACAATCAAAGCAATCTATTGAAAACCCACAGCCAACATCCTATTGAATGGGGAAAAGTTGGAAGCATTTCCACTGAGATCTGGTACCAGACAGGGATGCCCACTCTCACCACTGCTATTCAATATAGATCTGGAGGTTCTAGCCAGAGCTATTAGGCAAGAAAAAGAAATTAAAGGGATACAAATTGGGAAAGAATAACTCAAACTATCCCTCTTTGCAGATGATATGATTCTATATTTAGGGGATCCAAAGAACTCTACTAAGAGACTATTGGAACTCATAGAAGAGTTTGGCAAAGTAGCAGGGTATAAAATCAATGCACAAAAATCAACAGCCTTTGTATACACAGACAATGCCATGGCTGAGGAAGAACTTCTAAGATCAATCCCATTCACAATAGCTACAAAAACAATCAAATACCTTGGAATAAACTTAACCAAGGACGTTAAAGATCTCTACGATGAAAATTACAAAACCTTAAAGAAAGAAATAGAAGAGGATACCAAGAAATGGAAAAATCTTCCATGCTCATGGATTGGAAGAATCAATATCATCAACATGTCAATTCTCCCAAAAGCAATTTACAGATTCAATGCAATACCAATCAAGATACCGAAGACTTTCTTCACAGATCTGGAAAAATTGCTGCTGAAATTTATGTGGAGGCACAAGAGACCTCAAACAGCTAAAGCAATCTTGTACAAAAAAAAAAAAGCTGGAGGCATCACAATACCAGATTTCAGGACATACTACAGGGCAGTTGTAATCAAAACAGCATGGTACTGGTACAGAAACAAATGGATAGACCAATGGAACAGAATTGAAACACCAGAAATCAACCCAAACATCTACAGCCAACTTATATTTGACCAAGGATCTAAAACCAATCCCTGGAGTAAGGACAGTCTATTCAATAAATGGTGCTGGGAAAACTGGATTTCCATGTGCAGAATCATGAAGCAAGACCCCTACCTTACACCTTACACAAAAATCCACTCAACATGGATTAAAGACCTAAATCTAAAACCTGACACAATCAAGTTACTAGAGAACATTGGAGAAACCCTTCAAAATATTGGCACAGGCAAAGAATTTCTGGAAAAGACCTGGGAGGCACAGGCAGTCAAAGCTAAAATCAACTATTGGGATTGCATCAAATTGAGAAGTTTCTGTACTTCAAAAAAACAGTCAGGAGACTGAAGAGACAACCACCAGAATGGGAAAAAATATTTGCAAACTATGCAACAGATAAAGGGTTAATAACCAGAATCTACAAAGAGATCAAGAAACTCCACAAAAACAAAACCAACAACCCACTTAAGAGATGGGCCAAGGACCTCAATAGACATTTTTCAAAAGAGGAAATCCAAATGGCCAACAGGCACATGAAAAAATGTTCAAGGTCGCTACCAATCAGGGAAATGCAAATCAAAACCACAATGAGGTTTCACCTCACCCCTGTTAGAATGGCTCACATTCAGAAATCTACCAACAACAGATGCTGGTGAGAATGTGGGGAAAAAGGGACACTAACCCACTGTTGGTGGGAATGCAAACTGGTCAAGCCACTATGGAAGTCAGTCTGGAGATTCCTCAGAAACCTGAATATAACCCTACCGTTCGACCCAGCCATCCCACTCCTTGCAATTTACCCAAAGGAATTTAAATTGGCAAACAAAAAAGCGGTCTGCACCCTAATGTTTATTGCAGCACAATTCACAATAGCCAAGACCTGGAACCAACCTAAATGCCCATCAACGGTAGACTGGATAAAGAAATTATGGGATATGTACTCTTCAGAATACTATACCGCAGTAAGAAACAACGAAATCCAGTCATTTGCAACGAGATGGAGGAATCTGGAACACATCATGCTGAGTGAAATAAGCCAGTCCCAAAGGGACAAATACCATATGTTCTCCCTGATTGGTGACAACTGACTGAACACCAAAAAGGAAAACTGTTGAAGTGAAATGGACACTATGGGAAACGGTGACTTGATCAGCATAGCCCTGACTGTTAATGAACAACTTAATACATTATCCCTCTTAGTAGTTTTTTTTGTCTGTTCTACTTAATATGAATGGTTTAATTCTGTAATTAATACACAGTTATTCTTAAGTGTTGAAATTTAACTGAAATGTGATCCCTGTTAAACATAAGAGTAGGAATAAGAGAGGGAAGAGATGTACAATTTGGGACATGCTCAAGCTTACTTGCCCCAAATGGTAGAGTTAGAAACATACCAGGGGACTGCAATTCAATCCCATCAAGGTGGAATGTACCAATGCCATCTCACCAGTCCAAGTGATCAATTTCAGTTCACAATTGATCATAATGAAAGGACTAAGAGTCAAAGGGAGCACATAAACAAGTCTAGTACCTGCTAATACTAACTGATAGAATAAATAAAGGGGAGAGTGATCCAACATGGGAAGTGAGATACTCAGCAGACTCATAGAATGGCGGATGTCCTAAACAGCACTCTGGCCTCAGAATCAGCCCTAAAGGCATTCGGATCTGGCTGAAAAGCCCATGAGAGTATTTCAGGCATGGAAAGCCAAGACACCCTGGCAAAAAAAAAAAAAAAAAAGAAAAAAAAAAAACCCTATATGAAAGATCTCTGTGAGTGAGATCCCAGTGGAAAGAACAGGTCTTCAAAGAAGGATGTCCCTTTCTCTGAAGGGAGGAGAGAACCTCCACTTTGACTATGACCTTGTCTAAACAAGATAAGAGTTGGAGAACTCAAAAGGCTTCCATAGCCTTGGAAACTCATGACTGGTGCATAGGGAGATTACTGATGCCATAAACAGGAGTGTCAATTTGTAAAGTCAACAAATCTTTTAGATAAACTGGTGCCCTGTAGTTAGGTGCATATACATTGATAATTGTTATATCTTCTTGTTGTATTGATCCCTTCATCATTATATAGTGCCCCTCTTTGTCTCTCTTAACAGTTTTTTTGGTAAAGTTTATGTTGTCCGATATTAAGATGGCTACGCCCACTCTTTTTTCATTTCTGTTGGCATGGTATATCTTTTTCCAGCCTTTCACTTTCAGTCTGTATGGATCTTTGTTGGAAAGATGCATTTCTTGTAAGCAGCAAATAGATGGGTTTTGTTCCTTAACCCAATCAGCCAATCGGTGTCTTTTAACTGGACAGTTCAGGCCATTAATGTTCAATGTGACTATTGATAAGTGGTAACTTTGCCCTGCCATTTGCCAAAGATAAGTTCTAATATATGCTTTGAATTCCCTGTGATCTTTTGCTGTGAGGTTTCCTTCCTTTACCTTCTTTCATATTGATGACCGTGTTTCTGTGTTTCTGTGTGTAGCACATCTTTAAGCGTCTGTTGCAGGGCTGGACGAGTGGCAACAAATTCTTTCAATTTCTGTTTGCTATGAAAAGTCTTTATTTCACCTTCATTCACAAATGATAGCTTTGCAGGATATAATATTCTGGGCTGGCAGTTTTTCTCTCTTAGTACCTGGGCTATATCTCGCCATTCCCTCCTAGCTTGTAGAGTTTCTGATGAGAAGTCAGCTGTGAGTCTGATTGGAGATCCTCTGAGAGTAATCTGACGTTTCTCTCTTGCACATTTTAGGATCTTTTCTTTATGTTTCACTCTGGAGAGTTTAATTACAAAGTGTCGTGGTGAGGATCTCTTTTGGTCATGTTTATTGGGAGTTCTGTGAGCTTCCTGTACTAGGATTTCTCTGTCCTTCTCCAAACCTGGGAAATTTTCTGCTAATATCTCACTAAAAAGGCCTTCTAATCCTTTCTCCCTCTCCATGCCTTCAGGAACTCCTAGAACCCGAATGTTGGGTTTTTTAATAGTATCCTGAAGATTCCCGACAATATGTTTTAGATTTCTAATTTCCTCGTCTTTTCTTTGGTTTGACTGTATGTTTTCCTGTGCTCTGTCTTCTAAGTCCGATATTCTCTCTTCTGCTTCACCCATTCTGTTTGTAAGGCTCTCTATTGTGTTTTTCATTTGATCTATTGAATTCTTCACTTCATTATGATTTCTCGTCACTATCACAGTTTCCTGTTGTACTAGTTGTTTTGTTTCATTTTGATTCCTCCTTAATATTTCATTTTCACGAGAGAGATTTTCTATCTTGTCCATTAAGGATTTCTGTAGTTCAAGAATTTGTTTTTGAGAACTTCTTAATGTTCTTATCAATTTTTTGAGATCTGCTTCTTGCATTTCTTCTATATCATCATCTTCATAATCTTGAATTGGGGTGTCTTTTTCATTTGGGAGCGTCATGGTGACTTCCTCGTTTCTGTTATCTCGGTTTTTGCGTTTGTTATTTGGCATATTGGAGATATTTGGTTTCTTCACTGTGGTGCTTTTTCTTGTTATACTATGACTCTAGATTAAGTGGACTGTCTGTTTTTGATGGAGCCTTAGGGCTTGAGATGGTTGTGGCCTGAGAGCTCTGTTTGGTGTGCTAGAGGTGACACTCCCAGGTTAGGCGTGGTAGATATCTCTCTCTCTTTCTTTCTTTCTTTCTTTTTTTGATTCAAAAGGGAAGTAATTCCGCACAGCTGAATGAAGTTGGAGGTAGTTAGCAGGCAAATGATATACCCACAGGAGCCAGAGATCGGAAGCTCTTTCCCAAGGACCACACAGGAAATCTGTTCTGCCCTCAGAGTGGGCTCAAATTCTCCTTCAGTCTCCCACTGGGTTGCCAAAGTTACGGAATTATAGCGTCTCTGGAGAGTACTCACATGAATTCTGTGAGTTCTCTCCCCCACCGTCTCTTTTTTCACAGTCTCATTTCAGTAGCACCACAAATTTACTAGGTCCTAATCTCCTGTTAATTCGCCCTGCCCAGAGTCAGGTTTTTCTGCTAGGCTCAGGGCCGGTGCAGACCTGAGGTTGCTCTGCTTATGACGTATGTCCAAGATGGCGCCTGCTCTTTGTCTTGCTCGCTCTTGAGAGGTGAGCGGAGTGAGAGAAACCCGTGTCCATACCAGTCACCTTTTTTTTCTCTCTCTCTCTCTTCCAGTTAGCCTGGTGAACTTCCCCCCGCCCCCGGGGGTCGTTTCCTCTAGTCTCCTTTCTCCACTTGCCTGCTGGTGTCTCGGGCTATTGAGGTTTGGCTCACCTCGCGTTCCAGCGCTGGTGTGTTGAGTCTGCCGCTGGTGTCCCAAACTGTGGGCTCCCACGCTCTCCACACAGGTCCACTGTGAATCACGCGTTCCGGAAGAGTTTCTTCTGCTGTTTCCTCCCCTACTCTTCCTTGAACCTGCAGTATCTCCACTTTTATTAAACTGTCTCTCCCCAGACTATCAGTGTGCTCCCTTCCTATTCCGCCATCTTGCCTCCTCTCCTCTACTGTATTTTTTATTTGACTTGTTGAATTCTTATTTCTAATATTTCAGTTTGATTTTTGTTCAAAATATCAATTTCATTGGAAAATTTTTCCTCCATGTGATGTATGAATTTCTTTAATTCATCCATTTGCTTCTCATTGCTTTTGAGTATTCTGTGATCATTCTTTTGAATTCTTTTCCGGACATTTCATCATCTCTTCATTTTCACATTCAAATACTGATATGTATTTGTGTTTCTTTTGGGGGAGTCATATCATCCTCATTGTTATATTTCTCCATTTAGTTTTAGGCATTTGTGGAACTATTTGTTGGTTTTCTCCTCTGATGTCTTCTATGTTTGAAGTCTACATCTGTGGCTTAATGGAGTGTCTGCTCCTTCAGTGAATATTCAGAAATATGTGCTGGGTGGAGACCAGGAGTTACAGTCAATGCTGGATATGGTACAAGAGTACCGGGTGACACCCAAGCTGAGTGTGGTAGATCTCCTCTATGGTCAGCAGGGGGAAGTTGTGATTAATCATTGCCTTACCTGCTCTCTGCCAAGGTGATAAATGCCCAAGGCATATCCAAGTGGCCACACACTCCACCCATGCATTCACAAGAACCACACAAAGGATCTGTGGGGTCCTCATCACAAGCACTGAACCCTCCTCAGGAACTTAAGAAATTGAACTTCTGAAGGCAGACACAATAATTGCCCAGAGACCCAGCTACACTCCATGCCCTATTACGCAATCACAGATTTCCCACTGTCATAACACACAGTGTTCCTACCATCTTCAGGGAACAGAGAATCCACTCTCAGCCCTCCAACACTGGGCCATCATTGAGAGAGACGAAGAATTCCCAGAGTCAGCTGCCTGTGGGTGTTCAACAATGACAGTTTGAGTACAGATGCCAGGGATATAAAGGGGAGAGGAGCCACTCAAAGGCTTAAATGGTCACCCCATCCCATGCCAACTCTTCAGGCAAGACTCTAATCTGTAGAGACAGCAGAATTATCCCTCAGATAATCTCCCCAAGTCACTGATGGGAAACAGGCAATGGACTCTCACTTCACAGGTTTAGGTGGGCCCCTGCCCCCTGCTAGTGCTTCAGAGTACACTGAAACTCTGTGGGTGGATGGCGCGCTAGTGTAGTGTGTTAAGTCTCTGCCTGTGGCACTGGAATTCCATATGGGCATCAGTTAAATTCCCGGCTGTTCCACTCTCAATCTAGTTCTCTGCTATGGCCTCGGAAAGCAGTAGAAGATCACTCAAGTGCTTGGGTCCCTGACCTGCATGGGACCTGGAAGTAGGTCCTGGATCCTGGCTTTGGATCAGCTCAGCTCTGGCCATTTTTGCCAACTATGGAGTGAACCAGCAAATGGAAGACCTTTCTCTCTGTCTCTCCCTCTCTCTTTCTGTAATTCCACCTCTCAAATAAATAAAATAAAATCTTAAAAAAAATCATTGTAACCTGTGAAAACCATAGTCTGGAAAAAATACTATTTTAAAAAAATGTCTGTGTGGTCTGCAGCCTCCCCATCCCCACCCCAGGCAATATCGTCAGTGACACTGGCTACTGCAGTCTCCTTTTATGTCTCTTGAAGAAAATGGTGTCTCCTGCTGCTGCTGATTCTGATACTGGTAGGAATGGAGCAGAAGAGCATTGCCGGACTTTCTGCTGCCAAATATGACACTCTTTGGGAGTGGGGGAGGGGAGAAGCAGCCTGACAGTAGCTCAAACCCCAGTCAGCTCCCCAGGTTGAACTAACAGTCGGTGAGTGACTGTGGACTACTCTCTTAGCTAAAAAATGTGAGTGGTAGAGCACACAGCAAGTTCTTCCCCCGCTTGTCTTCACATGATGGTGCACCACGTGGCTGGCTGTAGCAGTATTCCTGTCCTCTCTCCTCCTACCCTGCAAAGTCTTCATTATTTTTTTTCAATTCTTTGCTGAAAACTTCCATCTGTCAGATCCCTGAAAATGTGGCCCTCCCTTTGTTCTTTTTGTATCCAAGAGCAGCTGATATTAGTGTTGCTACACCATATTCAGCCATCTTGGATATCGTGTACGTTGTATCTTTGTGTGCATTTTCATATAGCAAAATTAGAAACTTGGAGTATAATGATTCATGAATAAGCACCAATTTCTCATCAGATAAAAAGGAACACACAATAAGATTATAATTTTCTAAATATGTATGCATGTATTCATAGTAATAGAATAACAACCAGAAAGAACACATACAAATTTTAAAAGAAGCATCTTGCGTTAAAAGTATGAGTAAAACAAACTTCCTCCTTTATATTTTTTCCAATTTTCTTGCAATGATCATTTTTGTTTTTATAAAGTTATAGAAAGAATGAGCAACTCACCCCAGTGAGTGAAATTTTAACACACTGTGTATTAGTTAATAACTTAGGTAAGTATTTTCCACAGTATGGGTGAAGGAGGCTTTGAACAGTGAGTCAATAAGATACATTATGGAATACTTATCACTTTAAATATTCCTACTGATCAATTGAGTCATATATAATATGATATAGAATTCCATATATATATAAAATATATAGAATATGAACCATGTAAGTCCTGGAAATATTGTGTTCATATTGAAACTGATGTCATCAAGCAAAATTATATTTTCAAAGAATGCTATAGAAAATATAGCCTTCATAGTCAAATTTTTAAAATACACTTTAGCTAATAATTGGGAAGAGAAAGTATGCTTCTTAAGGTGAAACTGTTTGATCATTATTTTGCAGAGAGAAAAAAACAAACAATGAATTGAAAAAGGATGAATAAATGAGAGCATAATTTTGACAATATCTCCAGGAAAGTTTTGTATCTCCATTTCATTTTGAGTGGCAGAGTAAATTAAAAAATATAACTTTTTAAATTATTCAAGAAGTGGATAGACTTAGACAAACTGAGGGACAAAGAGACAGAGCTGCCAAACACTGGTTCACTCACCAAATATTTGTAATATTTGAGATTTCGTCAGGGTCAAGCCAGTAGCTGAGAGCTCAATCTGTGTCTCTCACATTGGTGGTAAGCACCTAATTATTTGCTGACCTCCAGGGTCTACAAGGACAGGAATTTGGAATCAGTAGTCAGATCTTGGCAAGAAATGTCAGTTTCCCAATATGGGATGTTGCTGATACGATAGCATAATGGATTAAGCCACTTCTTGAATTGCTAGCATCCAATATTGGAGCTCTGGTTCAATTCTTGGCTGCTTAATTCCTGTTTAATTTTTGGTTACAGTTTCATAAAATAGCCCATTTCTACAGTTACAGCAACATCCATTTGACAAAAATATTTTATTGTCTTGGTGACTCATATTCCTTTATACAGCATATCCTCACAAAACAATTCTTATGTATATTTCAAAACAAAAGATATTAGGATTAAAGGTCAGACACCGAAAGTTTAGAATTCTTCACCTATGTTTAGTAATCAGTATTTCAGTAGTGCATCATTAGCAGAAATAACAAAGATATCTAATGAAATGTTTACTTTAATATACCTCTAAGGTTTTGACTCACTAAAATTTTTGAAAGCTGCTCTTAGGAATAGTTACTATAAACTAAAGTGGCCAGCATATTTACCTAATGAGTTTTTTAACAAAATATCACTGATAACTAAAAGTAGAGTAATGTACACACATACAACTTAAAGTTGATGAACCAGAGGGCAAAACTGTATTCAACCAATAGTATCAGATTAACATTACTTGCCAAAAATGTTTTGGATTCATATGATCTGGAAAATTAACTTTTTTCCAGGAATTTAAAAAATTTATTTAGTAATGTCATATGGAGGTACATACATATATACATAAACACACAGACATAAAATAAGAACAGCCATTAGTACAAAAACTGTTTTCTGTCCACTTTATATTTTATCCAGTTGGACTGCTGATAAAAATGAGACAAGTTAAGATTATCTACTCAAATAAGGGATACTTTTTAATAACTATTTGTAGATAAGACTTTTAAGACTGTCATTTGTCCTCACTAAGAAGGAAAACATTGTGAAGTTTGCAGACTTCATTTTAGGCTGAAGAGACAGACATGCAGCAGCCCCTTAGCTCTTTCCTAAGGTCATCTGAATGAAAAAAAAAATATTGCAAATTTTCTATTAGACATTTCCTTTCAGCCTCAAGTAGCTGTTTTTGGAAACTGAGTCCCTGATTGAGGTAGGGACCTAAAGTTTAAGTGACTATGTTGAGCAGAGAAACTGAACGGTAAGGGAAGTGGCAGTTCTAGCAGGGGTAGACAGATACAGGGAGTGGGTAGAAATTTTACAGAGATCCAAGATGGCTGAATAGGGAGACTGTGCTGATTCAGAAGAAAAGGGAAAGCCTGCATTCTCAGGGGTCAATTGGACAGAAGTTTGTAGTGGAAACTCTACAAAAAGAAGAGAGATCCTGTGGAGCAGTGGGGACATTACAATCACACAGCAGTGCGCAGGATACCATTATCAACTCCCACAACCAGCAACTGGAGAGGACAAAATCTTCTTGGAACAAGGCAACCAGTAGAGAGGAAATGTCAACTCAATAAGATGAATAGAGGCTGCTTTAGCCTGCACTACCTGCATGGCACTGAGGGATTTTGTCAGAGGGATAAACCTGGAATCTCCACTGACTTTGGCCTGCAGGATTGGTGAAGGGCAGGGCATGAATGAAATTCTCTCCTGCAGCTCAATAGGCTAATCCTGCCCCTGTGGCGCCGGCACTCGGGTTCTAGTCCCAGTCAGGGTGCTGGATTCTGTCCCAGTAGCCCCTCTTCCAGGCCAGCTCTCTGCTGTGGCCCGGGAAGGCAGTGGAGGATGGCCCAAGTGCTTGGGCCCTGTACCCGCATGGGAGACCAGGAGGAAGCACCTGGCTCCTGGCTTCGGATCAGCGCAGTGCACCAGCCACGCAGCCGCAGTGGCCATTAAAGGGTGAACCAACGGTAAAGGAAGACCTTTCTCTCTGTCTCTCTCTCTCTCACTGTCCACTCTGCCTGTCAGAAGAGAAGAGAAGAGAAGAGAAGAGAAGAGAAGAGAAGAGAAGAGAAGAGAAGAGAAAAGAAAAGAAAAGAAAAGAAAAGAAAAGAAAAGAAAAGAAAAGAAAAGAAAAGAAAAGAAAACTCAAATTGCCAAGGTGGAGCACCAACCAACCTCTCAGTTAGGCAGCTGGCTCTGATAATACAATGGCTATTTCCCTGGTCAGGGGAGGATTATGGGTCTGAGAATCATTTCCTCCTAACGGTGACTATGGGAGACCTGCAGACTGTGACTGTGGGAATTCTGTGACTATACAAAAGGGTTGTGGAAGAGTCTGGATCTTTGAGCAATCACTGTGTCTGTCTCCAGGGTCAGGGTACCAGTCTCATAAGATCTCTTATGCAGTTCATACGCCTGTATGGGTGAGGTGTCTACACACTAAGAGCTCACGCTGGGTCATTGCTACACCTTGGCAGAGAGGATTTAACCCTCAAGCACCGGCCTGAGCTCTGTGGTCCCACCCAGTATACACAGATATTCCTTTAAGCCACAGAGGCATTTTCAGTGATAAAAGCCCTCAGAGGAGAAAATCAACAAGTATTTCCACAAATGCCTAAAAATATAAGAAACATGAACGAGGAAGGAAATATGACTCCCCAAAAGGAGCACAGTAATAATTTGATATTAGAATATGAAGATAAAAACACTGATGAAATGCCTGAAAAAGAAAGAAAAATACATGGGTTGAAGAAGTTCATACATGACATTGTTGAGAAATTCTGCTGGGAGTTACAGATATAAAAGGGAAATCAAACTGAAATATTAGAAGTAAAGGGCCAGCCGGCGCCACTGCTTACTAGGCTAATCCTCTGCCTGCGGTGCCGGCACACCGGGTTCTAGTCCCGGTCCGGGTGCCAGATTCTGTCCCAGTTGCTCCTCTTCCAGTCCAGCTCTCTGCTGTGTCCCGGGAAGGCAGTGGAGGATGACCCAAGTGCTTGGGCCCTGCACCCGCATGGGAGACCAGGAGGATGCACCTGGCTCCTGGCTTTGGAATGGCGTAGCAGCCATTTGGGGGGTGAACCAATGGAAGGACCTTTCGGTCTCTCACTGTCTAACTCTGACTGTCACAAAAAGAAGAAGAAAAAGAAGAAGAAGGAGAAGAAGAAGAAGAAGAAGAAGAAGAAGTAGTAGTAGTAGTAAAGGGCCAACTCTGTGGCATGGTGGACTAAGCCTCTGCCAGAGAAACCAGCATCCCATATTAGCACTGGTTCATGATGAGGCCAAAGCAACTTTGGCTGGCTGAAGGTCTGTCTCAGCAAGGCATGAGAAGGTCAGCTGTGGTCCTCTTGGTGGTTTTAGGTTTGATGAGAACTATGCTCTGCATAAGCAAGCTGTAGCTTCCTGCTGGTCCTGCTAATGATTGCTGTATTCCTAATTTTAGGGAAGAGCACTTAGTCTCATAACCTCCAAAATGTTCATTGCTTTGTAGAATTTTAATCAAGCAGAATGTTAGTGTAGGAGAAAGGGTTAATGCTTTATGCAAGGTTGAGCTATTTGTGGAAAAGAATTAAAAGGCAACAGGCTCTCTGGTATATACTTCCCACTAGAATAAAGATAGATGTTAATAAAGCTTTAATTCACTAAATGCTACAAATGCTACAATGGTTAGGATGTCAAAACTGTAGAATAGATCTAAGTAAACCTTTAAATAAGTGCAATAAAGAAATTAAAGAATTGCAGAAAGAACTTCAAAGAGGGGATACATTTTAAAAAGGGTCTACTTTGAACTTGAGGCTTCTAGTAAAGATTAGATTAGGAAGGTACTATTCTAGCTTATGTAGCCAATTTCTTCATAGTTCAGCAGCACTCGAGGCCTTGGCTTGTGTGGGCAGCCTGTTATCTTGCACCTGTCTGTGATTGTTACCCATGCACTAAATATGCCCTTGAAAATCAAAGAAATTGTAATTAGAAAAAATGGACAACAGGCTTTTCATTGTAAGAAGAAAGAATCACTATGTGGCCATCTAGGTAGTGAAGCAGTGGATGGAAGACTTCTCTCTGTGTCTCTACCTCTTTCTGTAACTCTGTCTTTTAAATAGAAAAAAATAAATCTTTTTAAGAAAATAAAAATAAATTGACAAAGACATGAACAGTCATTTCTCAAACAATGGAATATAAGTGGCCAACAGACACATGAAAAAATGGTCAGGATCACTAGTCATCAGAGGATTTTAAAAAAAAAAAAAAAACCACAGTGAGGTTTTGCCTCAACACAGTTAGAATAGCCATCATGAAAAAATGAAAAATAGTAAATGCTGATGAGGATGTGGGGAAAAATACCATAATCCACTGTTGGAGGTAATGTAAACTAATACAACCATTATGGAAGACAGCATGGAGATTCCTCAGAAATTTAAAAATAGATCTATCATATTAACCAGCAATCCCACTCCTGGGAATTTATCCAAATGAAATGGAAACAGCAAATGAAAGAGTTATTTGTACCCCATGTTTTTGCAGCTCAATTCACAATAGTTAAGATATGGGATCAAGCCGGCGCCGCGGCTCACTAGGCTAATCCTCCGCCTAGCGGCGCCGGCACACCGGGTTCTAGTCCCGGTTGGGGCGCCGGATTCTGTCCCGGTTGCCCCTCTTCCAGGCCAGCCCTCTGCTGTGGCCCGGGAGTGCAGTGGAGGATGGCCCAGGTGCTTGGGCCCTGCACCCCATGGGAGACCAGGAAAAGCACCTGGCTCCTGGCTCCTGCCATCGGATCAGCGCGGTGCGCCGGCCGCAGCGCGCCAACCGCGGCGGCCATTGGAGGGTGAACCAACGGCAAAGGAAGACCTTTCTCTCTGTCTCTCTCTCTCTCACTGTCCACTCTGCCTGTCAAAAATAAAAAAAAAAAAAAAAAAAAAAAAAAAAAAAAAAAAAAAAGATATGGGATCAACACAGATGTCCATTAGGTGATGACTGGTAAAAGAAAATGTCATATATACACTATAGAATACTACTCATTCATAAAAAAAGAATGGAAATCCTGTCTTTTGTAACAAAATGGATCAACTGGAAACCATTATGCTTAGTGAAATATCCTAGATTCAAAAAGACAAACATCACATTTTCTCTGATTATGCAATAATTAATATAGAATATAAATGTATAGGAATGGAACAGACATCTTTGATTTGATAGCAGTTTTGAGCTCTTGTTTATGCTCCTGTGAAACTTTGTCTTTCTTTTTTTAGTTGTTTAATATTATAGATAGTAGTACATTAAGCCTGTGATTACACAGTGGATTCAAATTATGTTTTTTACAAAAATTAAAGAAAAAAGTAGGAAGTAGGGAGATTGAGTGAGGGAGAAAGGGAAGAAAGGAAGTATAGTTATCTTCTTAGAATTCTATCTATGAAAAACTTAAAATTGTGCTTTTTATATTACTAAAAAGTAAAAAAAGACTGACAGGTAACATCTCAATGGGTGCAAGGGAGCAAAAATGAAAGTGATAAAAAGAGGAGGAAGAAGAAGAGATGATGAGAATATAGAAGACTTAGCAAAGCAAGTTTTGGAAAAACTTAAATTTCTCAAAATAGCCATGAAGTTCTAAATTATCTTCACTAGAATATTAACAATAATAAATAAAGGAGAGAGATTTGGCAGAACAGCTCTTCAGAATGTGTTTGAAGAAAGAATTTGACTCGACTCAAATATAGACACCAGAATGGCTTCACAAAAAATGCCAATCAAAAGGAAATTTTCAAATCAAAGAAAATAATAATTGCCACTCCTGAGAAGTCAGCAAGAAGTTAAACCAATCGGGTATCTTTTAATTGAAGAAATCTGGATATATAAACAGGTACTGCTAACCTGGTATATCAATAAAGCCTTTCAAGCAATGACATCTAGCAACATACTTCAGTCTTTCCTTCTATTGGTCTCTCCAATGAAGACTCTTACAGAACAATGGTTTAGGCAGCTGATTCACCAATTTCTCAGACAGTGACGCAGGATTTAAGAAAGCCACTTTCATCCCGGGTGAGAAGCCCAACACTTCAATGATGACTAAGACCCTCTCTAAGTTGTAGCACCATAACAATTAAAGAGAAGCATGATTCATGACACTGGGTAAAGACAGTAAGCAGACTTTATTCAGGATCTCCTCAATAAGTATGGGCACAACTGGAATGAGACTTTTGCAAGAGGGGAGAGAGGGGTCAACCCAGAATACAACAAATGAATAGGGAGATTTATAGGCCAAGGTGCAGTGTATGTATGTGTAGGAGCACTAAACAGAAAATTAATAAGAGGAAACATCAGATGTTGAGGGTATTCTCACCCCACTGACCTAATAGGATTTTTGTGAAGACAGACCAGAATGATAAGGCATCATCTCAGGAAAAAGGAGGATGAGCATTTTGAGAATGACCAGATATAGAAGGTGGTAGATTCTGATTAAAGTAATTAGTCAAAACTCTGATTTAGCAAAGTTTTTCTTAAATTTCCCTACACAATGGAGAATGTCAAGATATGCAATGCATATGGGAACTATATGAGAAGAAAGATCAGAGGAGCCTGAGTTTTGTCACTAGTATATAGTTGATCTATTCTATTTCTTACTTAAATAGATATACATATATATGTATATATATATATACATACAGATAGACACTTCACATTTATACATGACAAAGAAAATTGACCTCATATCAAGTAAACTCATATCAACAAAACTGAATAATTAGTTCTCTTAAAAAAAATACAAGACGGGGGAGCTTACTGCTCTAGCCCAAGAGAAGATAGTTTAAAAAAAGTGGAGATAGTGTAGTCTCAGTGAAGACTTAGGGAAAAAATGGCAGAGGAAACTCTACCAAAATTAGAGAGACATGGTAGACCCACAAGGAAGGCATGGGCACCCACAGCTTGGGATGCCAATAGCCAAGAGCCTATGAACCAGTGCTGGAAAGTGAGGTGAGGCCAGACCACAGTGGCCCAAGCCACTGGTGAAAAAGCAGCAGGAAGAGCCTAGAGGAAATGAGGCTTGAAGCTCCATGGGGGAAAGTGTACCAGCCAAAACGAGGAGGAAAAAAAAAAGGATGGGATGGACACCTTTCTCTCTCTCCAATCACCTTACAAAAGTGTACTATGCCATGCCAATAGAGCGGGCACAATTTGGACATACATAACAGCTGCGCCAGCTCATGTCTGCACCTTGCAATCAGCCAAGCAGAGACTCCAAGGGGAGAAATAACAGGGGGATAGGAACTTGTAACTGTGTGAAGCTTCTGAACTAGGACTGTGAAAAAAAACTAAGGGTGTGTGGGAGAACTCATGGTTGGCTGGGATCTCAGTGGGAGATGCCACAAGCTTGGGTTCTTGATTACCTGGTGAGAGACATTGCTGTGTAATATGAACTTACACTGAGGACTGAACAGATCCTTTGTGTGGTCCTTGGTACAGAGCAGACGAATATTGTACCCACTGGCACTGGTGCTGGCACTAAGGTACTGGTCTCCACTGAGCAGAAGAGCTCAGTTGAACAGATTATACTTCCCTTCTTTACACTTCCCTTCTGATTAAAAAAAAAAAAAACATATTGAAGATTTACCATGCCAAATCTGTGTGTGTCACCTTAGGCATGCCCTTAAACCTGGAGAACTGAAAAAAGCTCTCTGGCCACACCCACTACAAGCCTCTAGAGATTTCTTGAAAATAGACATTCCACTTATTTACAGAGTCATAGTACAACGATAAAAGCCACAACAGAAAAAGAAGAAGGAGAAGGAGGAGGAGGAGGGGGAGGAGGAGGGGGGATGAGAAGGAGGAGGAGGAGGGGGAGGAGGGGGAGGAAGAGGAGGAGGAGAAGAAGAAGAAACCACAAATGATTATCTAAATAAATGCTGAACAACAAATGCAACAATCCAAAAAACAAGAATAAGGAAGGCAATATGATGCTCCAAAAGTACACACTTCAGTACTAGATTATGAAGACAATGAGACAGAAGAAATACAAGATATGGAACTTAAAAATTGATCATAAGATTACATAGCAGTAATCAAAAGCAATAACATGAACTACTGAAATCCACACAGGACATGAAAGAAAATCTCTCCCATTAAATTGAGATCTTAAAGAGGAATCCAAATTAAATGAAGAATTCAATAGAACAAATAAAAAATTCAATGGATTCCCCTTTGATGCTCAGTTAGTTGTCACCGATCAGGGAGAACATGTGATATTTGTCCCTTTGGGACTGGCTTAATCCACTCAGCATAATGTTTTCAGATTCCTCCATCTTGTTGCAAATGACCGGATTTTGTTGTTATTGACTGCTGTATAGTATTCTATAGAGTAAATGCCCCATAACTTCTTTATCCAGTCTACTGTTGATGGGCATTTGGGTTGGTTCCAGGTCTTAGCTATTGTGAATTGAGCTGCAATAAACATTAAGGTGCAGACAGCATTTTTGTTTGCCAATTTCATTTCCTTTGGGTAAATTCCAAGGAGTGGGATGGCTGGGTGGAATGGTAGGGTTATCTTCAGGTTTCTGAGGAATCTCCAGACTGACTTCCATAGTGGCCTTACCAGCTTGCATTCCCACCAACAGTGGGTTAGTGTCCCTTTTTCCCCACATCCTCGCCAGCATCTGTTGTTGGTAGATTTCTGTATGTGAGCCATTCTAACTGGGGTGAGGTGGAACCTCATTGTGGTTTTGATTTGCATTTCCCTGATTGCTAATGACCTTGAACATTTTTTCATGTGCCTGTTGGCCATTTGGATTTCCTCTTTTGAAAAATGTCTATTGAGGTCCTTGGCCCATCTCTTAAGTGGGTTGTTTGTTTTGATCTTGTGGAGTTTCTTGATTTCTTTGTAGATTCTGGTTATCAACCCTTTATCTGTTGCATAGTTTGCAAATATATTTTCCCATTCTGTCGGTTGCCTCTCTACTTTCCTGACTGTTTCTTTTGAAGTAAAGAAACTTCTCAATTTGATGCAATCCCAAATGTTAACTTTGGCTTTGACTGCCTGTGCTTCTGGGGTGTTTTCCAAAAAGTCATTGCCAGTACCTATATCTTGCAGAGTTTCTCCAATGCTCTCTAATAATTTGATGGTGTCTGGTTGTAGATTTAGGTCTTTAATCCATGTTGAGTGGATTTTTGTGTAAGGTGTAAGGTAGGGGTCTTGCTTCATGCTTCTGCACGTGGAAATCCAGTTTTCCCAGCACCATTTATTGAATAGACTGTCCATTCTAGTGATTGGTTTTAGATCCTTGATCAAATATAAGTTGGCTTTAGATGTTTGGGTTGATTTCTGGTGTTTCTATTCTGCTCCATTGGACTATCCATCTGTTTCTGTACCAGTACCATGCTGTTTTGATTACAACTGCCCTGTAATATGTCCTGAAATCTGGTATTGTGATGCCTCCGGCTTTGTTTTTGTTGTACAAGATTGCTTTAGCTATTCGAGGTCTCCTTATGCCTCCATATGAATTTCAGCATCATTTTTTCTAGATCTGAGAAGAATGTCTTTGGTATTTTGATTGGCATTGCATTGAATCTATTAATTGCTTTTGGGAAAATGGACATTTTGATGATGTTGATTCTTCCAATCCATGAGCATGGAAGATTTTTCCATTTCTTGGTATCCTCTTCTATTTCTTTCTTTAAGGTTTTGTAATTTTCATCGTAGATATCCTTAACATCCTTGGTTAAGTTTATTCCAAGGTATTTGATTGTTTTTGTAGCTATTGTGAATGGGATTGATCTTAGAAGTTCTTCCTCAGCTTTGGCACTGCCTGTGTATACAAAGGCTGTTGATTTTTGTGCATTGATTTTATATCCTGCTACTTTGCCAAACTCTTCTATGAGTTCCAATAGTCTCTTAGTAGAGTTCTTTGGATCCTCTAAATAAAGAATCATATCATCTGCAAAGAGCGATAGTTTGAGTTCTTCCTTCCCAATTTGTATCCCTTTAATTTCTTTTTCTTGCCTAATAGCTCTGGCTAAAACTTCCAGAACTATATTGAATAGCAGTGGTGAGAGTGGGCATCCCTGTCTGGTACCAGATCTCAGAATCAGCTCTTGTCCTGACTGTTGATATACAATGTAATACTATATCCATTTTAGTATTTTCTCTTTGTTTTGTTCTAGTACTATTGGTTGAACTCTGTAATTAACATACATTATTCTTAGGTGTTTAAATTTTAACTGAAAAGTGATCCCTGTTAAATATAAGAGTGGGAATAAGAGAGGGAGGAGATGTACAATTTGGGACATGCTCAATTAGACTTGCCCCAAATGGTGAAGTTAGAACCATGCCAGGGGATTCCAATACAATCCCATCAAGGTGGCATGTACCAATGCCATCTCACTAGTCCCAGTGATCAATTTCAGTTCACAATTGATCACACTGATAGGTCTTAGAGTCAAAGGGATCACACAAACAAGTCTAGTGTCTGCTAATACTAGCTGATAGAATCAAAAAGGGAGAGAACGATCCAACATGGGAAGCTGGATACACAGCAGACTCATAGAATGGCTGTGTCCTAAATAGCACTCTGGCCTCAGAATCGGCCCTTAAGGCATTCAGATATGGCTGAAGAGCCCATGAGAGTATTTTAGGCATGGAAAGCCAAGACACCCTGGGGGAAAAAAAAAAGCAGACCTAAATGGAAGATCTCTGCGAGTGAGATCCCAGTGGAAAGAATGGGGCCATCAAAGAAGGAGGTACCTTTCTCTGAAGGGAGGAGAGAACTTCCACTTTGACTATGACCCTGTCAGAATAAGATCAAAGTCGGCGAACTCAAGAGGCTTCCATAGCCTTGGAAACTCATGACTAGAGCCTAGGGAGATTACTGATGCCATAAACAAGAGTGTTAAATTGTTAATCAACAACAGGAGTCACTGTGTACTTACTTCTGATGTGAGATCTGTCCATAGTGCATTGTCCAATGTGAAGTAATGCTATAACTAGTACTGAAACAGTATTTTACACTTGGTGTTTCTGTGTGGGTGCAAACTGATGAAATCTTTACTTAATATATACTAAATTGATCTTCAGTATATAAAGATAATTGAAAATGAATCTTGATGTGAATGGAATGGGAGAGGGAGCGGGAGATGGGAGGGGTGTGAGTGGAAGGGAAATTATGGGGGGCGGGAAGCCATTGTAATCCATTGACTGTACTTTGGAAATTTTATATTTACTAAATAAAAAAATAAAAAAATTCAATGGAGCACTTTAAAAACAGAATCAGTGAGGCAGGAGAGAATATCAGACTTAGAAGAAAAAGCACAGGAAAGTATAAAGTCAAAGAAAGAGAAGAAGAGGAAAATAGAAAACTAAAAAAACACTGTTGGGAATCTACAGAATATTATAAAAAAAAACATTCATGTTCTAGGAATTTCTGAAGGCAAAGAGAGAAAGGATAAGAAGGCTTTTTTAGAGAAATACTAGCAGAAAACTCCCTAGATTTGGAGAAAGAAAGGGGCGTCCAAGCAGAGGAAGCACAAAGAACTCCCAATAGCCATGAACAGAAAAGATCCTCGCCACAATACATTGTAATCAAACTTACCACAGTGAGACATGAGGAGAAGATTCTAAAATGTGCAAGAGATAAATGCCAGGGGGGACTTCAATACTCCACTTTCAGCAATGGACAGATCAACCAGACAGAAAATCAACAAGGAAACAGCAGATTTAATCAACACTATGGACTAAATGGACCTAACAGATATCTACAGAACTTTTCATCCTATAGTTGCAGAATACACATTCTTCTCAGCAGCGCATGGAGCTTTCTCTAGGATTGACCACATACTAGGCTATAAAGCAAGTCTCAGTAAATTCAAAAAAATCAAAATTATACCATGCCTCTTCTTGAACCACAATGGAATAAAGCTGGAAACTGGCAACTCAAGAATCTCTAGAGCATATGCAAACACATGGAGACTGAACTACATGCTCCTGAATGAGCAATTGTTCATAGAAGAAATCAAAAGAGAAATCAAAAACTTTCTGGAAACAAATGAAGATGACAACACAATATATCAAAACTTATTGGATACAGTAAAAATAGTGTTAAGAGTAACGTTTATAGTAAAAGGGTCCTACATCTAGAAATTGGAAAGGCACCAAATAAATGAGTTATCAATACATCTCAAGGATCTAGAAAAACAACAGCAAACCAAATCCAAAACTAGTAGGAGAAAAGAAATAATTAAAATTAGAGAAGAAATCAACAGAATTGAATCCAAAAAAAAATACAAAAGATCGGCAAAATGAAGAGCTGGTTTTTTGAAAAAATAGACAATATTGACACACCGATGGCCCAACTAACTAAAAAAAAAAAATGAGAGAGAAGACCCAAATCAATAAAATTAGCGATGAAAAAGGAAATTTAAAAACAGACACCACAGAAATAAAAAGGGTCACCAGAATTACTACAATGAGTTGTATGACAACAAAATGGGAAATCTAGAAAAAATGGATAAATTTCTGGACACATAGAACCTACCTAAATTTAGCCATGGAGACACAGAAAATCTAAACAGACACATAACCAAGACAGAAATTGAATCAATAATAAAGGCCCTCCCAACAAAAGCCCAGGACCAGATGGATTCACCGCTGAATTCTACCAGACATTTAAAAAGCACTAACTCCAATTCTTCTCAAGCTATTCAAAACAAATGAAAGAGAAGGAATCCACCCAAATTCTTCCTATGAAGCCAGCATCACATTAATTCCTAAACCTGAAAAATATGTAGCAGAGAAAGAGAATTACAGACCATTTTCCCTGATGAACATAGACACAAAAATCCTCAATAAAATTCGGACCAATAGAATGCAACAACATATCAGAAATATCATCCACCCAGACCAAGTGGGATGTATCCCTGGTATGCAGGGATGGTTCAACATTCGCAAATCGATCAATGTGATACACCACATTAAGAAACTGCTGAAAAAAAAAAAAACATGATTTTCTCAATAGATGCAGAGAAAGCATTTAAAAAATACAACACTCTTACATGATGAAAATTCTAAGCAAATTGGGTATATAAAGAACATTCTTCAACACAATCAAGGCAATTTATGACAAACATATGGCCAGCATCATATTGAATGGGGAAAGTTGGAAAGCATTCCCACTGAGATCTGGTACCCAACAGGGATGCCCTCTCTCACCATTGCTATTCAATATAGTACTGGAAATTTAAGCCAGAGCCATTAGGCAAGAAAAAGAAATCAAGTGATATAAATTGGGAAGGAGAAAGTCAAACCATCCCCATTTACAGATGACATGATTCTTTATATAGGGTATCCAAAGAACTCAACTAAGAAACTATTGAACTCATAGAATAGTTTGGTGAAGTAGCAGGATATAAAATAAATACACAAAAATCAACAGCCTATATATACACAAACAATGCCATGGTTGAGAAACAACTTTTAAGATTAATCACATTCACAATAGTTAGTAAAAAAAAAATCAAATACCTTGGAATAAACTTAACCAAGTATGTCAAAGATCTCTACAATGAGAATTACAAAACTTTAAAGAAAGAAATGGAAGAAGATACAAAAAAATGAAAAAAGCTTGCACACTCATGGATTGGAAGAATCAATATCATCAAAATGTCCATTCTTCCAAAAGCAATTTACAGATTCAATGTGATATCAACTAATATCAAAGACATTTTTCTCATACCTGGTAAAAAATGATGCTGAAATTCATATGGAGGTACAGCAGACCTTGAATATCTAAAGCAATCTTATACAACAAAAACAAAGCTAGAGGCATCACAATACCAAACTTCAAGACATACTACAGCGTAGTTATAATCAAAAGTGCCTGGTAATGGTATAAAAACATATGGAAATGAATAGAAACACAGAAATCAATCCAAACATCTACAACCAACTCATATTTGATCAAGGAGCTAAAACCAATTCCTGGAGCAAAGACACTCTTCAACAAATGGTGCTGGGAAAACTGGATTTCCACATGCAGAAGTATGAAACAAGACCCCTACCTTACACCTTACACAAAAATCCACTCCACATGGATTAAAGATCTAAATGTATGACCCAACACCATCAAATTATAAGCTAACATAGGAGAAACCCTGCAAGATATTGGCACAGGAAAAACTTCTTGGAAAAGACCCCAAAATCACAGGTATCCAAAGCCAAATTTAACTAATGTTATTACATCAAATTGAGAAGTTTCTGTACTGCAAAAAAAAAAAAAAATAGTCAGGAAAGTGAAAAGGCAACTGGCAGAATGGGAGAAATTATTTGCAAATTATACAACTGATAAAAGATTAATAACCAAAATCTACAAAGAGATCAAAAACTCCACAACAACAAAACAAACAACCCACTTAAGAGGTGGGTCAAGGACTTAAACAGACATTTTTCAAAAAAGGAAATGCAGATAGCCAAGACACATGAAAAAGTTTTCAGGATCACTAGTCATCAGGGAAATGCAAATCAAAATCACAATGAGGTTTTGCCTCACCCTGGTTATAATGGCTTTCATACAGAAATCAACAAGCAACAGATGCTGGTGAGGATGTGGGGCAAAGGGCACACTAATCCACTGTTGGTGGGAATGCAAACTGGTAAATCCAGTTTACTCAGAAACCTGAATATAACCCTACCATATGACCCAGCCATATTACTACATGGAATTTACCCATGGGAAATTAAATTGACAAATTACAAGCTATATGCACCTCCATGTTTATTGCAGCTAAATTCACAATAGTTAAGACATGGAATCAACCTAAATGCCCATCAACAGAAGACTGGATAAAGAAATTATGGGATATGTACTCTAGGGAATACTACACAGAGGTAAAAACAAAAATGAAAACTAGTCATTTGCAACAAAATAGAGGAATCTGGAAAATATCATGCTGAGTGAAATAAGCCAGTCCCAAAGGGACAAATACCATATGTTCCCCTGATCTGTGACAGCTAGCTGAGCACTTAAAAGGAAACCTGTAGAAGTGAAATGGACACCATGAGAAACAATGACTTGATCAACCTTTGTTCTGACTGTCAAGGAACAGCTTACAAATTTATTCTTTTTAGTATTTTTTTTCTATTTAATACCATTGGTTGAACTCTTTATTTAATATTGAATTATGCTTAGGTGTCTAAATCCAATTGAGAATTGATCCCTATTAAAAATAAGAGTGGGAATAAGAGAAGGAGGAGATGTACAGTTCAGCACATATTCCCTTGGACTTACCGCTAAGCGTAGGCTAAAATCTTGCCATGGAATTCCAAATCCCATTAAGTTGGCAGGTACCAATGCCATCTTACTAGTTAAAGTGATCAGTTTAAGTTCATAACTGATCATAAAGATAAGATTAAGCGTAAAAGGAACACATAAATAAGACTACGTGTTTGCTAATAATAATAGAATTAAAAAAGAGAGAACAATCCAACATGGGATGCAGGCCACACAGCAGACTCATAGAATGACAAATGCCCTAAACAGCACTCTGGCCTCAGAATCAGCCCTTAAGGCATTTGGATCTGGTTAAAAAGTCCATATGAGCATTTCAGGCATGGAAAGCCAAGAAACTATGTCAACAAATGACCTACATGAAAGATCTCTGTTTGTGAGATCTCAGCAGAATGAATGGGCCATCAAAGAAGGAGGTACCTTTCTGCAAAAGGAGAAGAGAACTTCCGCTTTGATTATGGCCCTGTCTAAATAATGTCAGAGTATGTGAACTCAAGAGGATTTCATAGCCTTGACAGCTCATGACAAGAGCCTCAGGTGATTACTAATATCATAATTAAGAGTGTTAATTGTTACAGAATTAAATCAACAGTAGGAGTCTCTGTGCACTTACTCCCCATGTAGGACCTCTGTCCTTAATGAGTTGTACTATGAGAATTAACAATAAAACTAGTCTTCAAACACTACATTATAATTTGTGTTTCTGTGTGGGTGCAAATTGTTGAAATCTTTAGTTAGTATAGACTGATATTCTGTATTTAAAGATAATTAAAAATGAATCTTAGGCCGGCGCCGTGGCTCAATAGGCTAATCCTCCACCTAGCGGTGCCGGCACACCGGGTTCTAGTCCCGGTCGAGGTGCCGGATTCTGTCCCAGTTGCCCTCTTCCAGGCCAGCTCTCTGCTATGGCCAGGAAGTGCAGTAGAGGATGGCCCAAGTGCTTGGGCCCTGCAAAAGCATGGGAGACCAGGAGAAGCACCTGGCTCCTGGCTTCGGATCAGCGTGGTGCACCGGCCGCTGCGCTCAGGCCGCGGCAGCCATTGGAGGGTGAACCAACGGCAAAGGAAGACCTTTCTCTCTGTCTCTCTCTCTCACTGTCCACTCTGCCTGTAAAAAAAAAAAAAAAAGAATCTTAATCAAGAATGGGATGGGAGAGGGAGTAGGAGGTGAGATGGTTTGTTGTGGAAAGAACCACTATAATCAAAAAGTTGTACCTATGAAATTTATATTTATTAAGTAATAGCTTTCTATAAAAATAAAAAAAAAAAGAAAACAGCCACTATTGACGACTCTGAGTAGGTCCCTAGAGAAAGTTAAAATCAATTTAGGATCCAACAATTTCACTTTGGGATGTTCAAACAGAAGAATTGACTAGAAGATCACAAAGAGCTATTCACAAATGCACAATCTTAGCAGCACTCTTCCTGAAGGTGAAGAGGTAGAAGCAAATAAAAAGTATATTTATGGACACATTTATATATTATAGTTATTATATTCATACATTGGAATATTACCCTTAAAAAGCAGAGAAATTGTAACTCATGATTCAAGATATGAACCTTAATGGCATCAAACTAAATTAAATATGCCACTCCCAAAAAGGCAAAGAGTATGTGATTCCAATTTTACAAAGTGCCTACAGTAGTAGTGAGGTACACAGAAATAGAAAGTTGAGTTATGGTAGCCCAGAGACAGGGAGGAAGTAAAACAGAATCAGTTAAATGGCACAGAGTTTCAGTTGGGCAAAATGAAAATGTTCTGAAGCTTGCACACAGTTTGAATATATTAAACACTACTGAATTGTCTTTTTACTATGGGTATTTTAACTGAATTTTCAAAAGAGCCAGCACGCTAATAATTCCTACTACTTGATTTTCTCTTTAGCTGTTGGCACTAACACTTTCAATAGAGTTGCTATACTATTGCTCATTTGTGATGTCTTTCTTCACAGGAATTGAAGGACTTTGTCCAGATCTCTGAAGAAAAAAGTATTGTGATGGTTTCTCTGGGGTCAGTGATCCTGAATATGTAAGAAGAAAGGGCCAGTATGATTTCATCAGCCCTTGACCAGACTCCACAGAAAGGTCTTCTTACAGAAACATCCTGTGTAAAAGGAAAACTGTTATGGCAGTTATAATGTATATACAAAATCACCTAAAAATATATACAACTACACTGCACATGCTAAATTAAGAGACTGAGTTGTTTTGTTCATAATAACTTTGGCAATTAACACTGGTATCAGAAAGAAATATATTTACGAGATGCAATGGGAAGTTGGTATTATAATGGTATGTCAGGCAGTTACACAAAAATCATCAAATTCTGCTAAGTCATGCTCTCCTTTTCCTTGCAAGTTTAACTGAGGACACTGTACACTTTATTGATGTTATCAAGAAAGAAATAAAATGTTACTGAGTAACTGCCCTCATACAGTAGGGATAAGCAGGTATTGGGGCAAAAGGTAAATATTAACATGTACTTTAGTCTGAACATGTAATCTTGGTTTTCTTTACTTCCATAAATTGTGGATAGGTCTGTTCATTGTGCTGTTCAGGGATCTATTTAGATAAGGGAAGTCTAGTGTTCACTAACACTGTGTCCAAGTAGTCACCAAAGCAGCCACTTTGAGAGTGACCCAAACTGCCCTGTTTGATTTGGCTCTGCCAATGTCCATAGCAGGAATATGTAAGTCCAAAGGTGGACACAGGATCCTTCTCTTATGGTGGACCCTGCAAATTTTTAAGATGTGACCCCCAAAGGGCTCTGCTTCCCATTATATTAACATCTTTTCTCAGTTGGGAATGAACAAGGGAATTTAGCCTGACATGGGAAGAAATTCCAATGTTCTTTTTCCTCCATAAAAACATTAGGAATATATTTAATATATAAATGTACAAACTTTGCCATTTTAAAACTATTTTTATTTTCCTACACAGTATAGCATTCTCTGAATCACCTATGCTAATTTTGTACTGAGAACTTGAAGTTATTTTACTTCACACTTATCAAATAGAATTTAGGCACTTGTAGATGCTACTCCATTTATGAAGATTGTAGGGAATTCCAATACCATTACCTTATTTTGGTAGTAGTCATAGGAATAGCTTGGTCATAGAAGACCATAATAATTGCTGCTGTCAATGCTTATGTTCATTTTAAGTATTCATGGACAGTTACACATACTTTATCATTATCAGAATTAAAGATTTTTCAACAATCATATTGTAATTTATAAATTGCCAAAGAGCTCTTATTTTCTTCATTTAAAGGATCTCCAAACCTACCAATCTTTACTTTTTTTTTATTTGACAGGTAGAGATACAGACAGTGAGAGAGAGAGACACAAAGAGAAAGGTCTTTCTTTCATTGGTTACTCCCCAAATGGCCACTACGGCCGGCGCTGTGTCGATCCGAAGCCAGGAGCCAGAGCTTCTTCCTGGTCTCCCATGCAGGTGCAGGAGCCCAAGCACCTGGGCCATCCTCCACTGCCCTCCCAGGCCACAGCACAGAGCTATACTGGAAAAGGAGCAATTGGGACTAGAACCCAGCACCCATATGGGATGCCGGTGCCATAGGCAGAGGATTAACCAAGTGAGTCATAGTGCCAGCCCCAAACGTACCAATCTTGACATACATCATTCATGTCAAAACTTCTCACATAAATCAAAATTTCAGTACAATGAGAAATAAGTTAAGAAAAGGTATTGTAAAGATGAGATTGTAGCTAATTAAAATAAATCACATAAATGAGATTTTCTAAAGGAGTGGATTTTAGATGTCCTCCATACAAAAAAGTTGAGAAGTTATATAAATTATACAAATCTGCTTTGCTTTTCTGCCAAAACAAACACAACAAATTTTAATAAAATAACATATGAAACCAGTAGATACAAATCAAAATCTTTTCTTATTTTAACTTTTTATTTATATAAGGTGAACAAATTTCAAGTATTTCAGATATACAGGTTTAAGAGCATAATGATACCTATCTGCCCTACCACCCTCGCTCCCACCCTCCCTCCTTCCTTTCTTATAAAATCCTTTTCATATCACTGATTAAAGAAAAAATTAGGTTAATACCAAATTTAGAATATAAAAGCAAATACAAAATCTAGAAACATAAAACAAAACAAATGTGTAGGTCTTTAGTAATTTACTATAGGTTGCTGTGGAATCATATTGAATACCAATTTCTTCAATACATGATTTACCATTGATAATTTCATATAGATCAATGTAATATGTTTTGAAAACATAGAAAATACCCATATAGCTCAGTCCATTGGTTTTTGACAAGGATGATACCATAAATAATGAAAAAAGAACAATATTTTTAACAGATGCAGCTGTAAAAATCAACAATTCACATGTAAAACTGAATCTTCCATATAAAACCATATGCAATTAGTAGTTGT
This sequence comes from Oryctolagus cuniculus, assembly GCF_051225735.1. Lineage (NCBI taxonomy): Eukaryota > Metazoa > Chordata > Mammalia > Lagomorpha > Leporidae > Oryctolagus > Oryctolagus cuniculus. Next base: position 126,489,719 of record NC_142874.1, read on the forward strand.
AAATAATTCAAAAATCTGAAGAGCTTGAAGTAGAAAACTCTAACAGAAAAATTAGGAGTATAAATTTCTGACTTTGAATTTAACAAACATTTTAAAAATATGACAAAAGAGCACAAGTGACAAAATTAAAATTGATAGGCCAGCACTGCGGCTCACTTGGTTAATCCTCCGCCTGCAGCGCCAGCACACTGGGTTCTAGTCCAGGTCGGGGCGCTGGATTCTGTCCCGGTTGCCCTCTTCCAGGCCAGCTCTCTGCTGTGGCCAGGGAGTGCGGTGGAGGATGGCCCAAGTGCTTGGGCCCTGCACCTGCACGGGACACCAGGAGAAGCACGTAGCTCCTGGCTTCGGATCGGCGCAGCCCACCGGATGTAGCCTCCATTTGGGGGGTGAACCAATGGAAAAGGAAGACCTTTCTCTCTGTCTCTCTCTCTCTCTGTCTAACTCTGCCTGTCAAAAAAAAAAATTAAAATTGATAAATTGAATTTTACCAAGATTAATTTTTTAAAAACTTTTATTTATTTGAAAGACAGAGTGACAGAGAGAGGCACAGACAGCAAGAGGAAAAGATCTTCCATCTCCAGGTTTATTCCCCAAATGGCCACAACAACCCAAACTAGTCCAGGCCAAAGCCTGGAGCCAGTACTTCATATGCTATTTGTTGAAATGCAAATTAGTACAGCCATTATGGAAAACAGAATGTATATTCCTCAAAAAAAATGAAAAAACAGAACTACTGTGTATAATCCAGCAATACAACTACCGGTTATACCAAAAGTAAGTGAAATAAGTATATAATAAAATGTATGTGATCTCTTATTTATCACAGCATAAATCACAGTATCCAAGACTTGTTATTGATTAAATGTTCAATATTAAAAGAAAGGATTTTAAAAAATATTATACATCTGAACAATGGCACTCTATTCAGCCACAAAAAAAAATAGGAAGAAATTCTGGGCATTTCAGGGTAGCATGTACAAACCTAGAAGATATTATATTAAGTAAAATGGGTACAACACAGAAAGACAAATACCACATGATCTCACTCATATGTGGAATCTCTAGAAGTAGAGTATAGAACATGGATCACTAGACTCAGAATGGAGGAGGGGAGGGTCAGGAGAGTTTGGTCAATGGGTTCAAAGTCACAATTAAGGGAAATAAAAACTCTGGTGCCCTTTTGCACAATACAGGTATAAACTCTGGTAGCCTCTTGCACAATAGGGTGACTGAGTTAATGATAAGGTATTTTATATCTCAACACAGAAAACTGATATTTTAATGTTCTCACCACAAAAAAATGTTAAATGCATGAGGTGGTGGATATGACAGCTACCTGTATTTGATCAATATGCAACAAGAAACATATATCTAATTAGCAAATAGTACCCCATAATTGTGTACAATGTTAAAGTACCAATAAAATAATGAAAAAAAAAAACAAGTGAGTTTCCAAGCTTTAAAATTGAAGAATATATTTGAAAATCATATGTTTAAGAAAAAGCTTGTATCAATAATATATAGGAGGGTTAACAACTCAGTAAAGAAGAAAAATAAAAAAAGAATAAATATGGGAACATAGAATAAAAATTTTTAAATGGCCAAAGGAACTGAATGGACATTTTCCAATGAAGATATAAAATGATCAATAAACACATTAAACAATGTTCAACATCATTGGGTTCAACGTGATCACAGGGTCATTTAAGCCAAAACCACAATGTCATAGCATTTCACTCTCACTAGTGTGGCTATAAACAAAAAGACAAATTATGAGAAGTGTTGACAGGAATGCAGAGATATTAGAATCCTTGTACATTGTTTGTAGCAATGGAACCTGATGCAGCCACTTTGGAAAGAAATTTGACAATCCTTCAAAGTTTAAATACCAAGTGATCATATGATTTAGCAAATTCCACTTCTAGTTACATATACACATACATATACACATACAAAAAGTGAAAAAAGTACACACAAAACTAATAAATATTAATAATAACATCATTCATAAAAGCCAAAAATGTGCACAAAATAAATTTCTATCAGCATACAAATGAGTAAATAGAAATATGCTACATCCACACTAACAAATAATGAAATATTGAAACATTCTATAATATGAGTGAGCCTCAAAACATTGATCTGGTAAAAAAAAAAAAGGTCATAAGTGGTATGATTCTATACTGACAGGAAATACATTGGTGATCACTAGTGTTAGGGGATGGGAATTGGTTAAGGATATAAGGTTTGTTTTGAGGGTACTAAAATGTTCTAAAATTGATTGTTGTGGTGTTTTCTACAATTATGAGAATTTACTATGAACTAACTATTGAATTATATACTTAAAAATTAATTGTATGGAGCCGGCGCTGCGGCTCACTAGGCTAATCCTCCGCCTAGCGGCACCGGCACACCGGGTTCTAGTCCCGGTTGGGGAGCCGGATTCTGTCCCGGTTGCCCCTCTTCCAGGCCAGCTCTCTGCTGTGGCCAGGGAGTGCAGTGGAGGATGGCCCAGGTGCTTGGGCCCTGCACCCCATGGGAGACCAGGAAAAGCACCTGGCTCCTGGCTCCTGCCATCGGATCAGCGCAGTGCGCCGGCCGCAGCGCGCCAGCCGCGGCAGCCATTGGAGGGTGAACCAACGGCAAAGGAAGACCTTTCTCTCTGTCTCTCTCTCTCACTGTCCACTCTGCCTGTCAAAAAAAAAAATTAATTGTATGGAATATGAATAATATATTAAAGTTTTCACACAAAATAAAAGCTATTGAATTATGATATTGAGGAAATACTAACTCTATTGTATTATACTTTTAGAGTTTCAAAATAGCTACAAACATAAGTAAAGTTTCCCCATTCTTGACATTATTCTAAAATCTCTAAGATGACATAGATGACATACGCATCCAGTGTCAACTCTTTTTTTTTTTTTTTTGAAAGGCAGAGTGGACAGTGAGAGAGACAGAGAGAAAGGTCTTCCTTTTGCCGTTGGTTCACCCTCCAATGGCCGCTGCGGCCGACGCGCTGCGGCAGGCGCATCACACTGATCCGAAGGCAGAAACCAGGTGCTTCTCCTGGTCTCCCATGGGGTGCAGGGCCCAAGGACTTGGGACATCCTCCACTGCACTCCCAGGCCACAGCAGAGAGCTGGCCTGGAAGAGCGGCAACCGGGACAGAATCCAGCACCCCGACCGGAACTAGATCCCAGTGTGCCGGCGCTGCTGGTGGAGGATTAGCCTATTGAGCCGCGGCACCAGCCCAGTGTCAACTCTTAATTAGAGGAAAGCACTTATAATAATGAAGGTGTCATTTATGCACACCCATATAAATATGAGATCATAAACCTTTTTTTCAGTTGACAATTCAGATATTCTGACTGTGTGCTTATGTTGATCTGTGCAAGTTATATTTTAACTAACTGATATTTTTCATGTGTATCTAAGAGCAGAGGCAGCAACTATTTGAAAGGAAGCTTTGCATTTAAGTGGGATGTCTATTAAGTGGACTCCAGTTCTGCTGCTGCTACAGCTAGGTTGTTTCTTTAGCCCTGGGAGAGGTGGAAAGGTGCTGGTGTGGCCAATGGAATACAGTCATTGGATCAATATAAAGACCATCCTGGATGAACTCGCCCAGAGGGGTCATGAGGTGACTGTTCTCAAACCTTCCGTGGCCATTTCTCTTGATGTCAGCAAATAATCTGCTATTAAATTTGAGACTTTTCTTACATCATTATCCGGAGATGATTATGAAGTCTTTTTCAAAGAAGCAATTAGAAAACTGATTTATGATCTGCCAAATTACTCATTTTGGACATATTTTTCATTACTTCAGGAAATCGTATGGAAAGATTCTGATTTTATTGAAAGTATCTGTAGAGATGTGGTTTTTAACAAGACACTTGTGACAAAACTTCAAGAATCAAAATCTAACATTGTTCTTGCAGATGGTCTGAGTCTCTGTGGTGAGCTGCTGGCTGAGCTACTTCGAGTGCCCTTGGTGTACACACTCCGCTTCACTCCTGGCTACACCTATGAAAAGTATAGTGGAGGACTTCTGTTCCCACCTTCCTATGTGCCTATTGTTTATTCAGAATTAACTGATCAAATGACATTCTTGGAAAGGGTGAAAAATATGTTACATGTGCTCTATTTTGATTTTTGGTTCCAAGCATTTAATTAAAAGTGGAATCAATTCTATAGTGATGTTCTAGGTAAGTCATCTTCTCAATCGGTACTGTCAAGCCCTGACTTCTCAGTGCCTTTGGAGGTGAGCAGGTGTAGACACAAAATAAGACAGAATTTTCCTTTATTAATATGCTGATGAAATAAAAATAATCTAACAAATACAAAGTGCTGTAGAAAACCTAACAAAATAGATCAGTTAGAATCCTGAGGTCATCAATCATACAGGAAACTCCAAATCATAATGCCATAAAATAAGGCACTGAGATTGTCTCTAAGAAATTGAATATTCATTCTACTATACTTCTTATTTCATCTTTAAAGTCAATGTTACACCTCACTACATTTCATGATGAATGTCGACATGTAGACTGAGACTTTATTCATGAATTTCTAGTACAATTATCCATGTGACATTGAGAAAATTAAATGTATGTTTACGTTGTTGGTTTTTACTTTTGTGACTTTAAAGAGAAAAATGCATGTTGAAATGTGTATTGGCTTATTGGCATATTTGTTATGATAGTGAATATAATGAGATGAATTACAGAAATAGGGTCTTCTCACATTGTGCCTTTTATATAAATATACACACACATAAAAAGGGATATTTTGCTATATATGACTCATACAATATACAGATACATAGATACATGACAGATAATTGATCAAAGTATGGACACTTTTAATTTTTATTAATATAAACAGAACAGATTTTACATATTTCATAAGTACAATTCTAAGAAGATAACCATAATGTCCTCCTTCTCTTCCTCCCTCAACACACTTTTAAACAACTTTGGATACATTATTCAAACCAGGCATAGTCACTCTACAATTTTCCCATAATCTGATGTTTTGCTTTCTTTTTCTCCTTCAGGAAGGCCCACTACATTAACTGAGCTAATGGGCAAAGCTGAAATGTGGCTCATTCGCACCTACTGGGATGTGGAGTTTCCTCGTCCACTCTTACCAAATGTTGATTTCGTTGGAGGGCTCCACTGCAGACTTGCCAAACCTCTGCCTAAGGTAAACCTATTCTGGTTGGTTTGAATCCATTGGCTTAGTGTTTTCAGTAGAAATGATTCTGTGTAATTTATTCAGAGAATTTGAATCACAGTATGAAAAATACAGTATAGATTTCTGCCAATAGAAATTCTATTATTTTTCTACCATAGCAAGTACATGGATTTTATTTTTGTTACAGAAGAAATTCAGTTCAATTAAAGCATTTGTTATCCTAAATATAACAAAGAATCAGTCATTCATTTATAGAATATGTTAAATTACAAGAGTAATTTAACACAAGTGCTAGAAACATGGAGAAACATTTTTAGCCAGTATTTGCAGAGGAGACTTAAGACACTCTTTTGCCCTTACATGGATGGCTCTTCTTATGCAGTCTGTGGATTTCACTTCAGGCTGAGGACACAGACATAAGGCAGCCCGTGGATGTCTCCCAGACCCGTTTGAGCGACTAAAACATTGTCAGTTTTCTGTTAGAGCTTTTCAGTCAACCTCACATAGTTCCTTGATGGAGACTGTGAGTCCGTTGAGATCTTCCTGAGTGTAGAAAGGGATCTAAAGCTTAAGTGAATGTGGGCACTGAGGGGCTTTGGTCGGAAGGAGCAAGTGTAGCAGGGGTAGACAGACACAGGAAGTGGGTAGGATTTGAAGCAGTCATGTCAGAGGATTCAAGGGAGCTGGGGGGGGGGGGGGAATGCAGGTGGTCAAAGAAGATGAAAAAGTAGAGACGATGGGAAGGAAAGGGTGACAGAAGAGTCAGAATGAGGAGATCATAAGATCCCCAAAGAAGCCATGAGGTTCCAAACTATCTGTGTGAACATCACAACAATAAGAAAGAAAGCAGAAAGTTTTTTGCAGACCCCATCATCTTCACAAGTTTGAAAAAGGGTTGATCACCTGAGGCTCCGGCATGGGAGAAGTACACAACTGCCTGGCCCATTAAGAGCCAGTCAAGGGGACGTTGCCAGCCAAGGAGTCAAAGGAGAATTCCCACTCCAGAGAAAGAGAGCCAGCAAGTACTACCCCCAGCCTAGCAGGCTACTTGACTCTCTCCTTTGCTGTGTGCACCAACCCTTTTACTAGTATTTGCTGTGTTGCTGGCCTTTTATGATGGAACACATTCATTTTTCACAGGAGATGGAAGCCTTTGTGCAGAGCTCTGGGGAAGAGGGAGTGGTGGTGTTTTCCCTGGGGTCCATGGTCAGCAACATGACAGAGGAAAGGGCCACTGTGATCGCATCAACCCTTGGCCAGCTGCCACAAAAGGTGAGAAAAAGTTGCATTATGGTAGCAGCTACTGAATGAATCTTTTAAACTCTAAGAGGTTCTGATTACATAAACTTCCTGTGGGATAGGGTTACCATTAAGTATAGCAACGATTGATCTCAAAACTTACTTTAAAACAAAAATACACATGGAAATGATAATAGTACGACATAACGACCTTGGCATCAACATTGTAGTCAGAAGAAATATATCTAACATGTATGGTGTGAATGTGGTATTATACTGGTATTGCAGGCAGAAATCACCAGATTCTGTCCTGTGATTGACTCCTTTTCCATGCAGGATCCCTTAGGGCACTCTACACACTACAGATGTTATTAGAAAGGAGCACAATGTTAATGAGTAAATGTAAAATCATAGCAACAATAAATAGCTCTCTTTTTTAAAGATTTGTTTATTTCATTTGAAAGGAAGAGTTGCAGAGAGAGAGGAAGAGACAGAGATCTTCCATCCGCTAGTTCAACTCCCCAAATGACTGCAATGGCTGGAGCTGGGCCAGGCCAAAGCCAGGAGCCTGGAGCTTCTTCTGGGTCTCCCATGTGGGTGCAGAGGACCAAGCACTGGGGCCATCTTTCACTGCCTTCCCAGGCACGTTATCAGGGAGCTGATTCTGAGATGGAACAGCTGGGAATAGGACCCAGCACAGAAGGCAGTAATTTAACCTGCTGCACAACAATGCCAGCTCAATAAATAAATTAGAAAACATTCCATTGCATCTCACAGTTTAGTCTTTATGAAGAATCTAGACTTTTTGCCTGTGCTATATTTTGGAATAGTCTCTTTGATTGTACTACTCACAGTGCTATTCAGAGAAAGGAAGGCCAAAGTTCACCAATGTTAAGTCCAAGCACCAATCCACCAACCAAATTTCAAAAACGAGAGAAACAGCCTTCTTGATGAACATGGCCCTGCCAATATTGAATCAGGAAGCTGTATGTGACAGGCAGATATGGAATTCTGCCTTTGAGGTGAACCTTGTACCTAATAAAAGGTGGCCTCATTAAGGTCAATGTGATTGTAAAATAACTTACAAAACAAGCAAACTACCTCCAATATCCTCAGAAAGGAAAAATAAGACAGATTAATTCTATTTGTAAGATGAAAGTATAAATCATAGGTATAGAGAGCAAAATAAATGTGTATGTCATTTGCAATTTACTATACATTGTTATGATGGGATAAAGTAACTCTCATTTTCTTGTAATTGTATTTATCATTGATCATATCATTTATCCAAGACATTATGTGTAAACATTGTGATGGCCTTCCACACCTATCTGCATCTAAACATAAGTATTTTAACTGTAGATATTCTATTTTCACTATTACATTAGTATTTCCCATTATTTACAAGTTAATTTCCTTATTTCTCATGTTGAACATGCTTAAATATGTGAGCTATTAATACCTTCAAAACTCTAACGTGATCTGATATGAAATATGACTTCAGTGTCACATTTTCTTTACTGCTTTAGGTTGTATGGAGATTTGATGGCAAGAAGCCAGATGCATTAGGACGCAATACTAGGCTGTATAAGTGGATCCCACAGAATGACCTTCTTGGTAAGACTGAGAGAAAAAAACAAATTTGATAATCATTAGGTAAGGAAAAATTTATTAAACGTCCATTAATGAAAGCACAAAAATGAAATCTGAATTATTTTTATTTATTTTGCAGTGCTGGCTGATAAAAGCGAAAGGAACATTCACTGATATTTTATTATACAAAGTCGCCTTTCTTTGTGCATAGACTCAAACCTTCTATTTCAGTTATAATTACATCTCACTGAGAATCTGATTAATTGGATTGTCTCACTGTATCCTGTTTCTACAACTTTCACCTATCCTTTTCACATCACCAGAGTATTTCAAAAGCCATTGAAAATAACAGAACATCTTTAATTACATTTGTCTCTGCTTTTTCTATGGGAAAAAGTCCACAATCTTTTACCAAGAAGTAACAGAACATTTCGTGACAAATTGTAACCTCTCCTTCCTTTAATTGCAGCACCATGACCATCCCCCTTCCTGCTGCCTGCACAAACCAAGTATCAGATTCTGTCACATCATTATTTATTTAAGAGAGTACTATGCCCTATTTTCCACACAGACTGTTTCTTCTGCATAAGATACACTTTTTTATTTTTTCCTCTTGGCAATTTGTATTTATTGTCCAAGTCTCAAGTCACACACCACTTCTCCAATAGAACCTGGGTTCTTCTTCAATGTGATTTCATGGCCATAAAAACTCATTGTCTAGAAAACATTTCACCTGTCAGTTGTCATAAATTGTGCATTTCTCATTTTATCTTCAAGACTCAAAATTAATGATTTGGTTTAAATTCACCCAATCCCAGGTCATCCAAAAACCAAAGCTTTTATAATTCATGGTGGAACCAACGGCATCTATGAGGCAATCTACCACGGTATTCCCATGGTGGGCATTCCTTTGTTTGCGGATCAACCAAATAACGTTGTCCACATGAAGGCCAAGGGAGCAGCTGTTAGATTGAACCTAAACAAAATGTCAGCTACAGATTTGCTCAATGCATTGAAGACAGTCATTAATGATCCATCATGAGTATGATGCTTTTTAAATTGAGTGGAATTTATATATACCTCTCTTGTGACCTGTTTTCAAGCAGATATTTTATTATTATAAACAGAATAGATTGCATCTGTTTCATAGTTACCATTGTAAGAATATTACCATACTTCCCTCCCGTCCCCTTCCCTCCACCAAACCATCTCCTTCCCACCCTTCTTTTCTCTTCTTTAATTATTGCACAGACATAATTTTAATCCACTCATAACAACCATTGATTCACCATTAACCATAATATTCAATAAGTAAAAAGTAGAAAGACCACAATTCCACAGGAGTATGTAAAGTTAATCCCTTAGATTGATTGCTTGAATAATAACTGACAATATGGTGCTGTAATCAAAATAACTTTTAAGTATGCAAATAAAGTTAAAGAACAAATTTTTTTTCAAATATGCCACAGATCACTGATTAGTAAAATAATAAAATTGAAAAAAGATGATGAAATATTTCAAATCAACACCTAAACTTTCTGAAACTATTCTTTTGCAAATCAATTAATTTTTATTTTATCATTGTGGTAGTATGTTTTATGAGATATAATTATAAACCATAAAATTCATCTGTTGAAAGTATAAAACTCAAGTGAATTTGATATACTGTTACAAAACTGTTATCAAAAATTCAATGAGGGATTTTTTTCTTATCACACCAAAAACAAATCTCATATACCCTAAGGGTAACTCCAGGTAATCCTTAGCCTTAGGCAACTGCTAATTTACTTTGTAAATTTACTCTATATATTAGCTTATTCTGGACATTTCCTGTGAATGGAATCCTATAATAAATTTTCCATTGTAACAGGCTTCTTCTTTCACCTAGCATGCTTTCACTTAGCATCATATATGCTAGTCCCATCCATGTAGTTCATCAATTACTGTATTATTTCTGTTGATTGGTGAATAATGTTCTTTGGTATGGATATTCTACATTTTATGTACCTAGTTAGCAGACTAAGGATGTTCTAGTTGTTTCCAATTTTGGCTACAGTGAACACAGATATTTGTGTTTTGTATAAACATGTTTTTTTTTCTTGGTTTAGTATCAAGGAATGGAACTGTTGCATCATATGGGAACATTGTGTTAGTGAAATGTTTCAATTCTTTACAAAGTTGTTACAGCATTTACCATCCAACCAGTAGTGTTGTGGTTCCTCCATATCATTGCTAAACTTTATTACCAACTTTCTTTTTGAATATATTCAAAATATTCAAATATATTGGATGTGAAGTGATTTCTCATTTTGCTCTTCGTTGTCTTTTCTCTTATGGTTGAAGTTGAGGAACATCTTTTCATATACTTATTGAATAACCATGTATCCTCTTTGGTTAAGTCACATTTCCAATCTTTTTTTTTTTATTTGCATTGGGTTATTTGTTATCTTTTTTATTGAACTGTAAGAATTCTTTTTATATTATTGATTGAATTCTCTTATCCAAAATATGATATGCAAATATTATCTCTCATTCTGAATGGTTTGATTCATCATTTACTTCAAGATGCCCTTTCAAGAACAAAACTATTTAATTTTGATTAACTAAATCCTGATTGATCACATTTTTCCATAATACAAAGGGTAGAACTAATATATTGTGTTAGAAATATTGACAGAAACTAATTTGGGAAAGAAGTAGTACTGAACCAGTTCACCAAGAGCAAATAATACTGCACAGATGTGATAATATACCTCATCCAAAAAATATGCAGACTGATGCTTTCACCATAACTTTCTTTTTTTATCATTAGTATTTTTGAAGATTTTTATTTAATGAATACAAATTTTCATATGCACAGCTTTTAGGGATATAGTGTTTCTTACCCCCATACACGCCCTCCCACCTGCACTCCCATCCCTCCTCCCACTCCCTCTCCCATTTCACTTCCATTAAGATTCATTTTTAATTGCCTTTATATACAGAAGACCAACTCTTTACTAAGGAGAGATTTCAACTATTTGTACCACACATACACACAAAGTATAAAGTGCAGTTTGAAAACAAGTTTTACCATTAATTCTCATAGTATAACTCATTAAGAACAGAGGTCCAGCATGGGACCCAAGAGCACAGTAACTCCTGTTGTTGATTTAACAACTTAAACTCTTATTTATGATATCAGTGATCACCTGAGACTCTTGACATGAGCTGCCAAGGCTATGGAAGCCTTTTGAGTTCACAAACTCTGTTGGTTTTTAGACAAGGCCACATGCAAAGCGGAAGTTCTCTCCTCCCTTCAGAGAAAAGTACATCCTTCTTTGATGGCCCCTTCTTTCCACTGGGGTCTCACTCACAGAGATCCTTCATGCAGACCATTTTGCCAGTATGTCTTGGCTTTCCATGCCTGAAATGATCTCATGTTTTCAGTCAGGCCTTAGGTCCCCATAGCTTTCAAGACAACTATGAAATTTTGTGTGGTTCACTTAGAACATGTACATTTTTCTTACGTATCTCCAACTTAAGGCTATTTTATTTAAAAAAAAAAAAAACTTCTGTAATGTATTTTTTCAGATTCTAGCTCAAAGAAGAAAATAAACACAAAAATAATAGAGGAAGTGCCTAGAGGTACCAACCTCTCTGTCCATTAAAAGCTACTCTGAGAGAAGTTATTGATCCAAATGCATCAGTTAAGTGGTAGAAGTACAACTTGGGAAGTTCCAGAGAGGATCACTCCAGGAGAGGAGAGGAAACAGAAAGGTTAAAGGTGCTAAGGTGTGAGCATCTTTGTTGGCTTCAAGGGAACCCAGAAGACCAATGCACCTAATGGAGACAAATGATAATGCAAGATATTTCCAGAGTGTTCCCTCTTAGAGTCTGAAAGTCCAGAAAACAGTTTTTTTATTTTACTCTCAATAAGATGAAAAACAAAATGTAAGTATTAACAGGACAACATCTTGAGCTGTTGCACATTATTAAAAACATCACTGTGGCTTCTGGCAGGAAATCAGTCAAGCATGGAAAGCAAGACTGGAAAGACAGAGAGAGAACAGTTAGGAGGATTTTCACTCACAGTGACACAGTTGCCCTTGACAACTTCAAGGTGATCCCTCTTAAATTGCATTTCTGTCACCTTTTCTATGACACTCATAATGGCTCTTTACCATTCTCCTTAATAGGAAAGTTTTACTTTCCCACTGGGACTTTAATTTTCACTTTGAAAAATCTGTGTCACTCAAAAAAACCCTATTTGAAAAGCAGTTTTCTAAGACAACCCAAGTAGAATCACTACACTATTCCACAAATGTTTCACAGCACTTATTTTGACATCTATATGATACCTTTAAACAACGCTCAAAGATGACTTTTTCTTAGCCAACTTAACTTCCATTCAGTGTCACAATCTTATGTTTCTCTTTTAGATATAAAGAAAATGCATTGAAGTTATCAAGAATTCACCATGATCAGCCCATGAAGCCCCTAGATAGAGCAGTCTTCTGGATTGAGTTTGTCACGCGCCACAAGGGAGCAAAGCACCTTCGGGTTGCAGCCCACGACCTCACCTGGCTCCAGTATCACTCTCTGGATGTCATTGGGTTCCTGCTGGCCTGTGTGGCCACTTTAATATTTATCTTCACAAAGTGTTGTCTGTTTTGCTTCCGGAAGTACACTAAAACCCAAAAGAAGAACAAAAAGGAGTAGCTGTATCTAGGCCTTAAACTGGAGACCTTATGGATGGGAGTCCTCTGGTGCAGCAAAGTGAGAATATGATGAAAACTTTCTTCTTCCTGTGACCAATGATTTTACAATTAATTTGCTGAAGTTAACATTTATTTACCAGAAATATGTAATCTCTTGAAGTGTTAGGAATATTTCAAAACAAAAGAGAAATAAAAGAATTGCAAAAAAATAAAAATAATATAAATTTATATTCAAGTAACTTTTATAACATGTACATATAAAAAATGCACACAATACTTGTATTTTGTGAATAAATTTGTAGTTTTAACATTTTCTGAAGAAACTCAAATGATTACAGTTGTGCCAAAGGACTAACATTTCTTTGGTTTTGGAGACCAACACTTAATCTTTTTATTGTACATCCAGCCTCTGCATCACTTCATTTCTAAAAGACATTGCAAGAAGTTTTCCTTCTTCTAGCTAAAGTCTATTCCCAGAATGTATGTGAACTTTTAAATATAGTGACTTCCATTTCTTTCATATTATGAAATAAATGTTTTGAAAAAATTTTCAGTTGCGTAGTGTCATTCTTCTTTACTCTTTAACCTTTAAAAAGATTGATCTGGTTGTACTCATTGCCATTTTCAGCCCTTGGTAGTGGTCAGGGTCTGAGTTACAAATCATGATGAAATAGATCAGGACTCTAAGGACACTTACTGCATTTTCATTCTTTCCTGATATATGTGTAAATTGATGAGAACATGAATACTTCCTTAAAAACAGGATATAGTATCACTCAGGTACCCAAAGACTTCCTGTGAAATTCAGTGAGATGTGGAAGATAGTTTCAAACATGATTATTATTCTCTTATCCACACTTTAAAAGATCTAATTTTCCTCTCTCCAGGATAGTCTATTATCCCATCCTTCCCCTAACACTAAGATGGACACCTTAAATTATTTACATTTTCTATGACTAAAAATAGTACACATAATCCATCATTTTCCTAGGCATTTTATGATAACTATAGTCAGCAACAACACAAAGGATACAAAGATCTTGTAATTATTACCGAAAATAGTTCAATCAAACTTTAAGGATGCCAAAGGCCCTTCTATAGGGTACAAACCACTTGAGCTCTTCATGATCTTTATGATCCACTTTGAGATAAATCTGGTCATCTTTGTCATGATAAGAAGACCATCATCAAAATCTCAAAACAAATTTTCTTCAGCAAATCAAAACCATGATGAGGTTTCACCTCACCCTAGTTAGAATGGCTCTCATACAGAAATCAACAAATTCTAGTAAGGATGTGGTGGAGGGGGAGGTACCCTAACCCACTATTGGTGGAAATGTAACCTCATGCAGCCACAATGGATGACATCTCAGAAATGGAGTTATGGAGACATCTCAGAAATCAGAATACAGACCTACCACGTGGGCTAGCCATCCCACTTCTGGGAATTTATCCAAACCGTAAGAAATCATCATATGAAAAAAATATATGTGCCTCCATGTTCATTGCAGTTCAGTTTGCAATAGCTAAGATTTAAAATCAACCCAGATGAGGTACCTTTCTCTGAAGGGAGGAGAGAACTTCCACTTTGACCATGGCCTTGTCTAAATATGATCAGAGTTGGTGAACTCAAAAGGCTTCCATAGCCTTGGCAGCTCATGACAAGAGCCTAGGGTGATTACTGATGCCATAAACAAGAGTGTCAATTTGTAAAGTCAACAACAGGAGTCATTGTGCACTTACTCCTCATGTAGGATCTCTGTCCTTAATGTGCTGTACATTGTGATTTAATGCTATAACTAGTACTCAAACAGTATTTTACACTTTATGTTTCTATGTGGGAGCAAACTGTTGAAATCTTTACTTAATGTATGCTAAATTAATCTGTATATAAAGAGAATTGAAAATGAATCTTGATGTGAACGGAAGGGGAGAGGGAGTGGGAAAGGGGAGGGTTGCGGGTGGGAGGGACGTTATGGGGGGGAAACCATTGTAATCTATAAGCTGTACTCTGGAAATTTATATTCATTAAATAAAAGTTTTAAAAAAAGGAAAAAAAACAGCAGCCAAAAAAAAAAAATCAACCCAGATGTCCATCAGTCGTTAACTAAATACATTCCTTTAGAAATAGAATATCTAGAAAAAGAGAATGGAAATAAATGCCCAGAGCATTAAAGAATGCTGTGAAAGATTTATGTATGACATATTAGCAAAGTATGAGCTACAGAAGAAGAAAAGAGAAAAACAGATAATTTCAAAAAGTTTATACCTAAAAAACCCTATACATGATGGAAAATTATATTCAATGCCAGAAGGTAAGAGAAGTTCAAAGAAGTTAAATAGAAAATATCCAAGCACAAACACATTATGATGAAAGATTGAAAGCTGAAGCCGGGATACCTTAAAGAAGCAACAGATAATAATGTTTAGACACTTCATTGCTTCACATTTGACAACTGATAGAGAAACTTAGGAAGGTAAACAAGGAATAGAACATGTGAATAGTGCGGTACATCAAGAACATCAATCAGTATTTACAGAACTTACTGTCCAAAACAGCAAAAGATACAATCTCCTCATGTACACACAACCTTTTACAAGATACATCACAGTTAGATCATTAAAAAAACTCAATAAATTTAAATGGATGGTATCATATAAAGTATTTTGTCAGACCACAATTGAATGACAAAAACAATGTTGAAAAGAAATTTTTAAGAATCAAAGTAGAATGGAAATTTAACAATATACTCCTGAGTAATAAATAGGTCCAAGATAAAATCTAAAGGAAGATTAGAAAGGATTTTAATTATGAGAGAATTCTAATCATATGGGAAAACATGAGAAATAAATGTTATCCAAATGCCTAAATTACAAAAGAAGAAAGACTTCAAATCAGTAACTTAATTTTACACTTTAAGGAACTAGGAAAGGAAAGCAAAATTAAACCCAAAGGTAATGGAGGAGGAAATAATAAAGATAAAAGATATTTTTTAACTTTTATTTAATGAATATAAATTTCCAAAGTACAGCTTATGGATTACAATGGCTTCCCCCCCATAATGTCCCTCCCACCTGCAACCCTCCCCTTTCCCTCTCCCTCTCCCCTTCCATTCACATCAAGATTCATTTTCAATTCTCTTTATATACAGAAGATCAGTTTAGCATATATTAAGTAAAGATTTCAACAGTTTAAACCCACATAGAAACACAAAGTGAAAAATACTGTTTGAGTACTAGTTATAGCATTAAATCACAATGTACAGCACATTAAGGACAGAGATCCTACATGAGGAGTAAGTGCACAGTGACTCCTGTTGTTGACTTAATAAATTGACACTCTTGTTTATGGCATCAGTAATCACCCTAGGCTCTTCTCATGAGTTGCCAAGGCTATGGAAGCCCCCTGAGTTCACCAACTCTGATCATATTTAGACAAGGTCGTAGTCAAAGTGGAAGTTCTCTCCTCCCTTCAGAGAAAGGTACCTCCTTCTTTGATGACCTGTTCTTTCCACTGGGATCTCACTCGAAGAGATCTTTTATTTAGGTGTTTTTTTGTGTGTGTGGGTTTTTTTTGTTTGTTTGTTTTGTTTTGTTTTGTTTTGTTTTTGCCAGAGTGTCTTGGCTTTCCATGCCTGAAATACTCTCATGGGCTTTTCAGCCAGATCCGCATGCCTTAAGGGCTGATTCTGGAGCGAGAGTCCTGTTTGGGACATCTGCCATTCTATGGGTCTGCTGTGTATCTCGCTTCCCATGTTGGATCAATCCCATCAAGGTGACATGTACCAATGCCATCTTACTAGTCCCAGTGATCAATTTCTGTTCACAATTGATCATAATGATAGGACTAAGAGCCAAAGGGAGCACATAAACAAGACAAGTGTCTGTAAATACTAGCTGATAGAATAAAAAAGATAAAAGATATTTTAAATAGTGAGAAAAAAATTACTAGCAAGACTAAAATTTGAGTCATGTAAAAGATAAACTAACAAAGGTTTCACAAGACTTACCAAAGAGGTGGGAAGAAGGAAGAAAAGACTCCCACTAACAAAATCAGACATTAGCATATAGACAGTACTACCAGCCACATAGAAATTTTAAGGATTGGGGCCAGTGCTGTGGCACAGCGGGTTAAAGCCCTGGCCTGCGCTGCTTGCATCCCATAAGGGTGCCATTTCTAGTCCCGGTTGCTCCTCTCCCGATCCAGCTCTCTGCTATGGCATGGGAAAGCAGTGGGAAATGGCCAAAGTTCTTGGGCCCCTGCACCCAAGTGGGAGACCTGGAAGAAGCTCCTGGCTCCTGGCTTCGGATCAGCACAACTCCAGCCATTGCAGCCATCTGGGGAGTGAACAATCGGATGGAAGACCTCTCTCTCTGTCTCTACCTCTCTAACTCTGTCTTTCAAATAAATAAAATAAATCTTGAAAAAAAAATGAAAATTGTTTAAAAAAATAGAAATTTAAAGAATTAAAGCAGAGTACTTTGAGAAAATGTATGCCAACAAAATTAGAAGAGATGAATGGACAAATCTCTGTAAAAACTTAAACTATGATCTATACTCAAGAAAAGCAGAATGTGAATAGAAAAATATGTGAATAGAAAAATAGCTAAAGAGAAGGTAGTGTTTGTAATTAAAAAATCATCTAAATCAAAAATCTCAGGCCAAAAACAACTGACTTAGGAATTCTACCAAGCATTTAAAAAGCTTTACTAAACATCTTTCAAAAATAAACTTGCAAAAATAGCATAAGGGAGTGAAATCCTGATCCACATATTTGATAATACCCTTTGTGTTCTTTTGGCCTACAATGACATCACAGAAAAGAAACTGCAGAGTCATATCTTTTATAAATGTCAAAATATTTTTCTCAAAATAATCACAGAAAAACAAATACTGGAACTTCCAAGTAGGATCCAAATTCTGGAAAGCTATTTCCATGAATAAGATGAGAGTAATTAAAAGTAGTTAGAATTCTTCACATCTGTTACTTTGTAGCTTTAGAGAGAAAACAAATGCATGTTTAATTCCTTAGTGATTTGCTTTGATAGATGCTTATATTGGTGACTATACTGAGGGAGGTTAAAAATGTAGTCTCAGCCAGCGCCGCGGCTCAATAGGCTAATCCTCTGCCTGCGGCGCCGGCACCCCGGGTTCTAGTCCTGGTTGGGGCTCCGGATTCTGTCCCGGTTGCTTCTTTTCCAGTCCAGCTCTCTGCTGTGGCCCGGGAGTGCAGAGGAGGATGGCCCAAGTCCTTGGGCCCTGCACCTGCATGGGAGACCAGGAGGAAGCACCTGGCTCCTGGCTTCGGATCGGTCCAGCTCTGGCCATAGTGGCCATTTTGGAGGTGAATCAGTGGACAAGGGAGACTTTTCTCTCTCTCTCTCTCTTTCTCTCTCTCTCTCACTGTCCACTCTGCCTGTCAAAAAAAAAATGTAGTGTCTCACACTTTCTGATTGATAGATAAATAGACAGATATGAACAGCTCAATATTTTACATGTAATTTTGTTATTATGTAGGAATAGACTCATTTGCTTTATCAAAGCACAGATACTTTTAAACAACTCAGGAAACTTTTTCAAAAATCATCATGCCTATTCACATATCAAATTTCTCATTTTTCCTGTCTTTTCTTCAATACCTACAAGGAAACCTCTTATTTTATCTGAAACAATGGGTAATCCAAACATATTGACTTTAGAATTTCTTTTCCTGATCTTACTATATGACAATTTTATGGGTAGGTTCCACCATAATTCCACCAAATCCCTACCTAAGTGAACATATTCTTGCCTATTTAGTATCATTGTTTGTCTTATATTTTCAGTATCAATTATTCTATATTCCTCTTTTAGAATGTTTAACTCACACAGTTGCGGGAAATGGAGTAAAGCAACTTGTCAGTTAGAAACTCACAAATTTTTTATTTTCTTTTTATTATTTTATTTTTTAAATTTTAATTAGTTTAACAAATTCAATATAGTTCATAGATATATTTCTAAGAATATAGTGATTTCGCTTTCTTCCTCCCACTCTCTCTTTTCTTCATCCTCTCTGCCTCCCAACCTCCCTCCCTCTCCCTTTCTTTTTTTAGTTGTTTAGTTGTTTTTTGTTGTTGTTGTTGTTGTTGTTGTTTTTGACAGGCAGAGTGGACAGCGAGAGAGAGAGAGACAGAGAGAAAGGTCTTCCTTTTGCCGTTGGTTCACCCTCCAATGGCCTCTGCGGCCAGCGCACTGCACTGATCTGAAGCCAGGAGCCACGTGCTTCTCCTGATTTTCCATGCAGGTGCAGGGCCCAAGCACTTGGGCCATCCTCCTCTGCACTCCTGAGACACAGCAGAGAGCTGGACTGGAAGAGGATTAACCGGGACAGAATCTGGCACCCCGACAGGGACTAGAACCCAGTGTGCCACCGCCACAGGCAGAGGATTAGCCTATTGAGCCGCAGTGCCAGCTCATTTTTTAGTTTTTGATATAACATATTTTAAATTTACATTACAGTAACAAAAAAGGCTTGAAGCTTCATCATATAAGAATTCTGACAACTAAAAATCAAAAAAATGTTAGTTTAGTGGGAATATAGACAATGGCTATAAACAATAATTGAGTGGGAAAATGACCAATTCACCCATATACAATAAACTTAAAAGTAATCACAGATATATTAAGATAATCGAAAATGAATCTTGATGTGAATGGAAGGGGAGAGGGAGTGGGAAAGGGGAGGGTTGTGGGTAGGAGGGACGGTATGGGGGGGAAGCCATTGTAATCCATAAGTCGTACTTTGGAAATTTATATTCATTAAATACAAGTTAAAAAAAAAGTAATCACAGATAATTAAAACCAGAATAGTATAACATTCTTATAAACATTTATTTTCTATTATTTTGTTGAGAATTTTTGCATCTATATTCATTAAGGATATACATCTGTAATTTTCTTGTTGATGTCTTTGGTTTTGGTATCAAAGTGATGCTGGCCTCATAAAAAATTAGGCAGAGTTCCATCCTGTTTAATATTTGGCATTTATGCTTCATTATTGTCATAGAAGAAAGCAGAATTTCTTGAGATTTTGAAAGCAGTATCAATTAAATGAAGGCTTTCCCTATCAACACCTAAGACACAATCAGTCATTCATTCCAAGAATGTTTTACAAAGCATCCAACATACACCAGAGGTAATGCTAGATATGAAGAGAGAATGGAGAAATTTTCTGTCTAGGCACACCTTCCAATTTACTTGTATAGACAGTGTGTAAGAATAATAATATTTGTGTGAAAACTGTTATTATAAGAAAAGACCTCAAGGCCAAGGACTTTCAAATAAATAAATAAGTCTTTTAAAAATGTGAGTGAATAAAGACAGAAAAAGCCTTGGTGGCCTTCACTGTGGTGTAAGTGCCCCCTGCAGGACACAGCAAGGTGAAGAAGAAAGTCCCGCAACACATTCTATTGGAACATCAATTTCACAGCATCACTTCCAGGCCCAACATGTCATTTGTAAACAAGTACAAAAAGGTGGTTATTGAAATATGTAGCTATATACATATAGTTGCATTAGAAACAGGAATATTTCATAGAAAATCCAAACCACAATACCAGACTCACAATACCAGATGTCAGTGAACATCAAGGAGTGGTCAAGGGGGAGAGGGTGGGAAATCCAGGCAATGTTTACACTGAGGTGTAAAAGATCATGCAGTTAAGGCAAAGGTAGATGGAAAACCATGCCAACCCTAACTCGCTTTTCCTCAGTGTTCATAGCAAGGGCAATAAAACACCAATGATGAAACAAAAATAATCATCAGAAAACCTGCCTGCTTTACAGATTCAGTAGAAGGATAACGATATCAAATTAAAGCTGAGTTAAATTCCTACTTTAGGGGCTGGCGCTGTGGCGTAGCCAGTAAAGACCCCACCTACAGTGCCGGCATCCCCTATGGGCCCTGGTTAGAGTCCCCGTTGCTCCACTTCTGATCCAGCTCTCTCTATGTCCTGGGAAAGCAGTAAAAGATTGTCCATGTCCTTTTGATCCTGCACCTGCTTGGGAAACCCAGAAGAAGCTCCTGGCTCCTGGCTTCGGATCGACGCAGCTCCAACTGTTGAGGCTATCTGGGGAGTGATTCATCGGGCGGAAGACCTCTCTTTCTGCCTCTGACTTTCTGTAACTCTGCCTTTCAAATAAATAAATAAATAAATCTTTTTTAAAATATCTTACTTGAGGCATCATCCTGAGAATGTACATCAGTGATTATTAACATTAAAAATGAAGCGGTAATACAATGTTGTCTATGTATTATATAGCCCTATCTTATTTGTGGCTTATACTAGAAGAAAGAAATCTCATATAACACATATCCTCTGGAAGGAATTAAGTGGTTAGATTCTTTTTAAAAACAAAATTTCCACTTTACCATAGCACTAAAGCAATACACACTCAGTAGAATCCATGGATTTTTGAATTGGGATCTCTTCCTGGGCTAAAAATTTTATACAGTATGGTCTTTACTCCCTCTGCTGGTTACTGGCAGTAACCACAGCCAGTCCTGTATCTTGAGAGAAAACAATTGATATTCTATAGTGTACTGCTTCACTAAACTAGTGTGATCAGTAGGTTAGATGAATGAAACATTTTTTAATATATAAATTTAATTTTTTAACTTTCATTTTATTTGAAATTCAGAGAGAAAGAGACATAAAAAGAAATCTATCAGGCTCATTTGCTCCCTCTACAAAATATGAATAACCTATTTTATAACATGTGGAGCATATCTGTGGTTTTTGGGGTGTTTATGAATTATTTATTAGTTTCTTAACTACTTTCTTAGTTTATTCTACTTCTGTACATCATTTTTCTGGCTGAGAATGTTATGCTAAATACCCATATAGCCCATGAAAGTTTATAGCTGATATTCTAATTTTCAGGATTGCCTGGAAATTCCAATATTAGTACTTGACCTTTCTTCTGGGAATGGAAAAGCCATGGCTAAGTGACACCAGGCTAAACACTGCTCTCAATGCTTTGTAATGCACTGCCAAAGGGTTGGCATGCAGTTGAACAAAAGTTATCATCATCACTATTTTGGATTTTTTAAAGGCCACATATATTTATAAATTTAAAAGAGACTCTTACATTGTACATTAGAAGATTTTAAAAATCCAAAAATCATGATAGTACTCTAGATACATCTCAAAAATTAACAACAAATTTGTCTTGGAAGTAGTGTTTAATAACATGTCATCAAACAGAGAGCATACTGTTCTTGGCAGAATTCATTTATTTCACACAAGGAGCTGAGTTCATATACTTGGTAAATCAAAAGATTTAAACTCTAAAAAAATAACTTATGGAACAAATGAATATAAGCAAATTCCTTTTCATAGTGGTGTCACTCATAAAAATTAAAACTTTATATTAAAATTGGAAGATGAGAGCTACTATAAAGCATAAATAGAGAAAACAAAATTAATGAATATTAGTTAGAAATTTACTATGTTGGGGCCAGCGCCATGGATCACTCTTCTGCCTGGAGTGCTGGCATCCTATATGGGTGTCAGGTTCTAGTCCCAGTTGCTCCTCTTCCAGTCCAGCTCTCTGCTGTGGCTGGGAGGGCAGTGGAGGATGGCCCAAGTGCTTGGGCCCCTGCACCCACGTGGGAGACCAGGAGGAAGCACCTGGCTCCTGGCTTCGGATCAGCATAGCTCTGGCCATAGCGGCCATTTGAGGAGTGAACCGACAGAAAGAAGACCTTTCTCTCTGTCTCTCTCTCTCACTATCTATATCTCTACCTGTCAAATAAATAAAAAAAAGAAATTTGTGATGTTTTGCATGAGAATTATAATGACTGCCTAAAAGTTTGAAATTGTCATCAATTGTAATGCTCATCTAAGCTATTATTTGTAAAAAAGCAATATTGCATTCCATACATTGCTTGAATATAAATATTCACTAGACATGTATTTTTAGTTATGCCATTATTTTAAAGATTTATTTATTTATTTGAAAGTCAGAATTACAGAGAGAGACAGAGACAGAGACCTTCCACCTGCTGGTTCATCCCCCAGATGATTGCAACGGACAGGGCAGGGCCAGCCCAAAGTCAGGAGCCAGAAGTTTCATACAGATCTCTCACATGAATGGTAGGGACCCAAACTTGAGCCATCCTCTGCTGCTTTTCCCAGGTAATCAGCAGGGAGCTGGATCAGAAGTGAAGCGGCCAGAACATGAACCAGCATCCATATGGGATGTTAGGATCTCAAGCAGTGGCTTTACCTAGTGTGACCCATTGCCAGCCCCTACATCATTACTTTAGTTCTTACTAACTAATCTCTCTTTTTTTTAACCTTTTTTTTTTTTTTTTTTTGGACAGGAAGAGTGGACAGAGAGAGAGACAGGGAGAAAGGTCTTCCTTTACCGTTGGTTCACCCTCCAATGGCCACGCTGATCCAAAGCCAGAAGCCAGGTGCTTCTCCTGGTCTCCCATGCGGGTGCAGGGCCCAAGCACTTGGGTCATCCTCCTCTGCGCTCCCGGGCCACAGCAGAGAGCTGGACTGGAAGAGGGGCAACCGGGACAGAATCCGGTGCTCCAACCGGGACTAGAACCCGGTGTGCTGGCGCCGCAAGGCAGAGGATAAGCCTATTGAGCCATGGCACCGGCCAACTAACTAATCTCTTATCTTCCTTTCCTTGTCTGTTATGTGAAAGGCATTTTATTATGTTATCAATTAATAACATTGTTTGCATGAATTTCAAGGTAATAGCTTTTAGATTTACTTGAAAACAATATCAAGTGACATTTTTCTCAATGTGTTGAACACAGTCACTATAAACCTCCATTAGTATAAGAATTTAAGAAATGTTTATCCATAGGTTCTTTTGTCATCAGGAAACATGAGTAACTTTGAAAAAATCAAAAAATAATCTAATTCCTGTGAAATATGTTTCATTTTCAATCAGTCAATTGAAAGCTCCAAATTAACCCCATAGATTTAGTGCTTGACTAATAATTAATAAAACAAGATGATATACAAAGTAAGTTTAACTATATTGTTAATATAAGGAACATATATTATGCACATGTTATAAAATTTAAAGAAGAAATTAATAGTCTGTTGATAGTCTGTTGCAAGTGGCTTCTTTCACTAAGCATGATATTTTCATTTCATCCATATTGTAGCATGCATCAGTGCTTTATTTCCATTTATTTGCAAATAAAAATCAGTGAAGCAAATGAAAAAATATTTGACTTAGAAAACAAATCACAGGAAATTATACCATTGTACCTGAGTGAGTGCAAACAGAGGAGCACCACACACTGATAAAATTCGATGGTCCTTTATTGCCGGCAGTGCTATAAAGAACTCTAAAGAACTCTTTTTTTTTTTTTTTTTTTTTTGGACAGGTAGAGTTATATACAGTGAGAAAGAGAGACAGAGAAAGGTCTCCCTTCCATTGTTTCCCTCCTCAAATGGCCGCCACAGCTGGTGATGCACCAATCCGAAGCCAGGAGCCAGATGCCTCTTCCTAGTCTCCCATGTGAGTGCAGGGGCCCAAGCACCTGGGCCATCCTCCACTGCCTTCCTGGGCCACAGCTCTCAGTGGAGTTTTAATATGAAAAATGCTTGCTTTCCCCAAAGGTTGTCATTAGCAAGGTCAAAAGTCCCTGTCTGCCTACTCTTTAGGAGTTTCCAATCTTATCCTGAGAAGAGTAAGGGAGTGGTGATTACTTCTGAGCTTCCAACTTACTGTAAAGCAAATTAGGTATCCCACCCTTCTGATGGTTCTTTTTGTTTTATCATGAGCAAGCCAGACAGGATAAAAGATTGCAAATCAGGTCTTTTGATGGGTTTTGTCTCTGCTTGTAACTACATGTCAAGTTTTTTTCTTTCCCAAAATTGTGCTTAAAACCCCAGTACCAAGAGCCTCTTTAGGTTTGCCTCTCTTGAAGCCCCCATCCATGCCACTCTGGCTAGAGGTATTTGACTCTAATAAATCTTGCTATTAAATCTCAAAAATAAATGGGATACAGCAAAAGCAGTGTTAAGAGAGAAATTCATAGTAATTGATGCCTAATGAAGAAATTGGAAAGGCATCAAATACATGAACTATCAATGCATCTCAAGGACTTAGAAAAACAACAGCAACCCATACTCAAAATTAATAGTAGGAGGAAAGACATAATTGAAATTAGAGAATAAATAAACAAAATTGAAATAAAAAATACAAAAGATCGGTGAAGTAGAGATTTTTTTTAAAAAATTAACAAAACTGATATGCCATTGCCCCAACTAGCCAATAAAAGAAGGAGAAGATCCAAATCAATAAAATCAGGGATTAAAAAGGATCTATAAAAACAGAGACCACAGAAATAAAAACAATCATTAGGATTTATTACAAAGAACTGTATGCCAAAAAATTGGGAAACCTAAAAGAATTGGAGAGAATCCTGGACACATTAAACCTACCAGGAGTGAGCCATGAAGATATTGAAAACCTAAACAGACCCATAACCAAGACATAGGTTGAAACAGTATAAAGACCTTCCCAACAAAGAAAAAGCCCAGGCTTCACTGCTGAATTCTACTAGACATTTAAAGAAGAACAAACTCCAATTCTTCTCAAGCTATTCAAAACAATAAAAGGGAGGGAATCCTCTCAAATTCTTTCTATGAAGACAGCATCACCTTAATTCCTAAACCTGAAAAAGACACAACATAAGAAAGAGAACTACAGACCAATTTCCCTGATGTACTTAGACACAAAAATCCCCAACAAAATTCTAGCCCAAAGAATCCAACAACATATCAGACAGATCATACACCTGGGCCAAATGGGATTTATCCCTGTTATGCAGGGATGGTTAAATATCTGCAAATCAATCAACGTGATATATCACATTAACAAACTGAAGAATAAAAATCATATTATTGTCTCAATAGATGCAGAAAAAACATTTGTTAAAATACATCACCCTTGGCCCCGCATCCCATCCTTTCCCCCACCCCGGCCCTACTTACCTCCCGTCTCCTCCTCTCTTCCCCTTCCCTTCCCAGCACCGCCACCCTCAGGGCTGGAGAGGCCTCTCGGACGCGAGAGAGAGCAGGCGAGGCAGGGGAGGGAGGTTGCAACTTCAGAACTCCGCACTTGTGATAGGGAGCGAGCGAGGGAGGCAGAAGGAGATAGAGGGAAGGGGCGGAGAGGCGAGGAGAAGTGAGGCGAGGAGAGAGAGAGGGAGAGAGAGGGGGAGAGAGAGAGAGAGAGAGAGAGAGAGAGACCGACCCTTGCCGATCCCCAGCCAGAGGGCGCGTGGCGGGAGGGGAAGGAGTCGCCCGGCCGTCCGGGAGCGGCCGCAGCGCACCGCCGCGGAGGCGCGAGCAGCCCCGCGGCCGCCTCCGCCGCCTGCCCGCAGCGCTGTCCCCCGCGGTTCCGCTCCCCTGGCAGCTGCGCCCGCGCCCGCGCCGCCGCCCGCGCCCTGGCCGAGCGGAGCGCAGCCGGGGAGCGCGGACGCCGTGGTCTTCGCCTTTCTCGCAGCTCGCCGGCGGCTGCCCGCGGCTCCGAAGGAGGCGGACGGTGAGCGGGCGCCCCGGGCGCCCTTTTCTTCTTTCGGTCGGAGTTGAATCTCTGCTGCCCGAGTCCAGGTGCTGGACTTCCGGACCGACGCGGACGCCCCTCTCCCGCCCGCGGCCGCCTTGTCATGCTGCCCAAAGTGGAGACGGAAGCGCTGGGACTGGCTCGGTCGCATGGGGAACAGGGGCAGATGCCGGAAAACATGCAAGTGTCTCTATTTAAAATGGTGAATTACTCCTACGATGAAGACCTCGAGGAGCTGTGCCCGTGTGTGGAGATAAAGTGTCTGGCTATCACTATGGACTGCTCACCTGTGAGAGCTGCAAGGGGTTTTTTAAGCGAACAGTCCAAAATAATAAAAGGTACACTTGTATAGAAAACCAAAGCTGCCAGATCGACAAAACACAGAGAAAGCGTTGTCCTTACTGTCGATTTCAGAAATGTCTGAGTGTTGGAATGAAGCTGGAAGCTGTAAGAGCCGACCGCATGCGGGGAGGAAGGAACAAGTTTGGGCCAATGTACAAGCGAGACAGGGCCCTAAAACAACAGAAGAAAGCCCTCATCCGCGCTAACGGCTAACGGACTGAAGCTGGAAGCCATGTCGCAGGTGATCCAGGCCATGCCCTCTGAGTTGAGCATCTCCTCTGCGATCCAGAACACGCACTCTGCCTCCAAAGGCCTACCTCTGAACCACGCTGCCTTGCCTCCCTCAGACTACGACAGAAGTCCCTTTGTCACCTCCCCCATTAGCATGACAATGCCACCTCCTGGCAGCCTGCAAGGTTACCAAGCATATGGCCACTTTCCGAGCCGGGCTATCAAGTCTGAGTACCCGGACCCCTACAGCAGCTCTCCCGAGTCCATCCTAGGCTACTCCTACGTGGACAGCTACCAGACCGGCTCCCCGGCCAGCATCCCGCAGCTCATCCTGGAACTTCTGAAGTGCGAGCCGGAGGAGCCGCAGGTGCAGGCCAGGATCATGGCCTACTTGCAGCAGGAGCAGGCCAACCGGAGCAAGCACGAGAAGCTGAGCACATTCGGGCTGATGTGCAAGATGGCGGACCAGACGCTCTTCTCCATCGTGGAGTGGGCCAGGAGTAGTATTTTCTTCAGAGAACTTAAGGTTGACGACCAAATGAAGCTGCTTCAGAACTGTTGGAGTGAGCTCCTAATCCTGGACCACATTTACCGGCAGGTGGTGCACGGGAAGGAAGGATCCATCTACCTGGTTACTGGACAACAAGTGGACCACTCCATAATAACAGCACAAGCAGGTGCCACGCTCAACAACCTCATGAGTCATGCCCAGGAGTTGGTGGTAAAACTTCGCTCTCTCCAGTTTGATCAACGGGAATTTGTGTGTCTGAAATTCTTGGTGCTCTTTAGTTTAGATGTCAAAAATCTTGAGAACTTCCAGCTGGTAGAAGGTGTTCAGGAACAAGTGAACGCTGCCCTCCTGGACTACACCATGTGTAACTACCCGCAGCAGACAGAGAAGTTCGGGCAGCTCCTGCTGCGACTTCCGGAAATCCGGGCCATCAGCATGCAAGCTGAAGAATACCTCTACTACAAGCACCTGAACGGGGACGTGCCCTACAATAACCTCCTCATTGAGATGCTGCATGCGAAAAGAGCCTAGGCCACAGCACCCCAGCAGCTCTGCTTTCCAAACAGAAGGAGACGGGGAAGAAGGAGGGAATTAAAAGAAATAAAATACTCTGAAGTGCTCCAAGCAACACATTAAAGACTTGGTTGGAAGACAGTGACTTTCCAAAGGCATAATCATCAGATACTTAACGGCAAATAAATGATGTATCAGGGTATTTGTATTGCAAACTGTGAATCAAATGCTTCTCCTCCCCAAAGGATTCCATATCAAAGACATTGGAAGGAAATGGACTGAGCTCACAGGTGGATGCCAACACTGTCAGAATAAAAAATGGACAGAACAATTCTTGTATATTTAAGCTGATCTCCGCTATGAAGAAATTGAGGAACTGATCTGCACCGTTAATTAGGCTTGTACAGGGGGGATCCTGAGCGTCCCGGATTCCTCCATGGTACGGCTGAACGGGACCCTCCGGAGAGCATCAGCCGCACCTACAGCGGCTGCTCCCTCCACCTTCAAACGCCCCAGCACCTTCTGGCCCTGTGACCACCGAATCTCTACCAGGGACCTGCGTTCTGCCACACCCAGTAGTGGCTCCACCAGACCGTGAAAAGCCTGGTTTTGAATGTGTGTGTGTCCTAGACTCCAAACAGCCAGAGAGCGCAGTCTGTCAATATGTTGAGCTCGCCATCTAAATGGTCATGTCAACAAGCAGGCAGTGTCTTGCTTCTGTCTTACTCTGAGCCCTCATTCGTGTTAAGGAAAGTGACTGCAAACTTTTCCAGCAAATGCTCCCCTAGCTAAAGCCAGTGAAACCTTATTTCTGCTGCTGTTGCTGAAATGTGGCTTTCGCATTGTTGGATTTCATTTAAAAAAAAAAAAAATCTGGCCAAACGGCTTGTTAGGATGCATCCGTCTTTCTAATCATCGAGGTTGGTAGTTCATTTAAAAATAAAGCGTTAAATATGTTTTCCTGGGATGTCAAAACGGTCACAGTCCTAGGTAGTCAAAAACAAAACCGAAGCATGTTGAGCTATGCAAACAGGAAACAAAAGATGAGCTGATGGATTCATTGACTTACGAGTCATTGCTGTTGCAATTGAACATCCCCGAAGCGTAGGGTGATTGTTACCTATGGCCTGGAAAGGAATGAGACAATGCAGTCTTCCTCAAAGAGCAAAGGCAGGCTGACCTCCCCAGAGCAAAGTCTGCTGTTGAACAAATATTGGAGGACACAGCATTGCAAACAGACTCTCCAAAAACACTAGCAGTATTATTAATTAACATGCAATGCCGCAGGTACAAAAGTCTTGCCTTATTTCAAAATTCTAAAAGGTAGCTGTGCAGATGTGGATCAACAGTTGTTTAAAATAAAGTATTAACACTTTAAAGTCAAAAAAAAAAATACATCACCCTTTTATGATGAAAACTCTCAGCAAATTGGGTATAGAAGGAACGTTCCTCAACAAAATCAAGGGAATTTATGACAAACCCATGGCCAGTGTCCTATTGAATGGGGAAAAGTTGAAAGCATTCCCACTGAGATCCAGTACCAGACAAGGATGCCCACTCTCACCATTACTATTCAATGTAGTCCTGGAAGTTTTAGCCATGGCCATTAGACAAGAAAAAGCAATCAAATAGATACAAATTGGGAAAGAGAAGTCAAACTATCCTTATTGAAGATGATATGATTTATATTCTTTATATATTCTATATTCTATATATAGTCTATATTCTATATATAGGTGATCCAAAAGACTCTATCAAGAGACTCTTGGCACTCATAGCAGAGTTTGGCAAAGTAGCAGGATATAAAATCAATGCACAAAAATCAACAGCCTTTGTATACAAAGACAATGCCATGGCTGAGAAAAAAACTTCTAAGATCAATTTCACTCACAATACCTACCAAAAAAATCAAACACCTTGGAATAAATTTTACCAAGGATGTCAAAGATTACAACATGAATTACAAAACGATAAAGCAAGAAGTAGAAGAAAAAACAAAAAATGAAAAATTTTTCATGTTCATGGATTGGAAGAATCAATTTCATCAAAATGTCCATTCTTCTGACAACAATCTACAGATTCAGTGTGATACCAGTCAAAAGACCAATGACATTTTCCTCAGATATAGAAAAAAATTATACTGAAATTAATATGGAAACAAAGGAAACTTTGAATAGCTAGAATAAATTTGTACAACAAAACCTAAGGTGGAAGCATCACAGTACCAGATTTCAAGACATACAGCAAGGCAGTTATAATCAAAACAGCCTCATACTGGTGCGAAAGCAGGTTGATAGACCAATGGAACAGAATTGAAACCCCATAAATCAATACAGGCATCTACAACAAACTTATATTTGACCAAGGAGCAAGACAGTCTCTTTAACACATTGTGCTCGGAAAACTGGATTTCCACATGCAAATTTATGAAGCAGGACCCCTACCTTACACCTTACACAAAAATCCATTCAAAATGGATTAAAAACCTAAATCTATGACCTGATATCATCAAGTTATACAGAACAGTGGGGAAACCCTGCAGATATTGGCAAAGTCAAAGAGACCCCAGATGCACAATCAAAGCCAAATTAACAAATGAAATTATATCAAATTGAGAAGCTTCTATATAGCAAAAAAACACTCAAGAAAATGAAGAGGCAACCAACAGAATGGGAGAAATTATTTGAAGCTATGCAATTGATAAAGGATTAAATACCAGAATATATAAAGAGATTAAGAAACTACACAGTAACAAAACAAACAACCCAATGAAGAAATGGGCAAAAGACTTAGACATTTTTCAAAAGAGGAAATAGAATGGCCAACAGACACATGAAAAAATGATTGGGATCACTATCCATCAGGGAAATGCAAATCAAAACCACAATGAGGTTTCACCTCACCCCATTTAGAATGGCCTTCATGCAGAAATCAACAAGCAACAAATGCCAGTGAGGATGTGGGGGAAAAGGCACCCTAATCCACTGTTGGTGAGAATGTAAACAGGTAAAACCACTATGGAAGACAGCATGGAGATACCTCAGAATACTGAATATAGACTCACCATATGACCCAGAATTCCCAAGGGATATAAAATCAGCAAATAAAAGAGTTATCTGCACCCCCTTGTTTATTACAGATCATTTCACAATTGCTAAGGCATGGACTCAATCTGAATGCCCCTCAGATGAATTCTGGATAAAGAAGTTATGGGATATGTATTCTATGGACTATTACACAGCAGTAAAAAAAATGAAATCTGACCACTTACGACATAATGGATGAATCTGGAAAACATCATATTTAGTGAAATGAGCCAGTTCCAAAGGCACAAATAGCATATGTTGTCCCTGATATGTGGTAACTAATAGAGCACCTAAAGGGTGATCTGAAGAAGTGATATTGACCCTTTGAAAAGCAATGACTTTAGGCGGAGCCAAGATGGCAGAATAGTGAGGACACGCACTGATAGTCCAGGAAAAGATAGTTGAATAAAAGTGGAGTTATTGTAGTCTCAGGAAAAGGCTCGGGAAAAAATTGCAGAGGAAATATGACCAAAGGAGATCCTCACCACAACACGATGTAATTAAACTCACCACAGTGAAACATAAAGAAAAGATCCTAAAATGTGCAAGAGAGAAATGTCAGATTACTCTCAGAGGATCTCCAATTAGACTCACAGCTGACTTCTCAACAGAAACCTTACAGGCTAGGAGGGAATGGCGAGATATAGCCCAGGTACTAAGAGAGAAAAACTGCCAGCCCAGAATATTATATACTGCAAAGCCCTCATTTGTGAATGAAGGTGAAATAAAGACCTTTCATAGCAAACAGAAATTGAAAGAATTTGTCACCACTCGTCCAGCCCTACAAAAAATGCTTAAAGATGTGTTACATACATAAACACAAAAACACAGCCATCAATATGAAAGCATGTAAAGGAAGGATACCTACCAGTAAAAGATCATAGGAAACTCAAAGCATATACTAGAAAATATCTTTGGGAAAATGGCAGGGCAAAGTCACTACTTATCAATAGTCACATTGAACATTAATGGGCTCTACTCTCCAGTTAAAAGGCAAAGACTGGCTGAATGGATTAAGGAACAAAACCCATCTATTTGCTGCCTACAAGAAACACATCTTTCCAACAAAGATGCAGGCACACTGAAAGTGAAAGGTTGGAAAATGCTATTCCATGCCAACAGAAACCAAAACAAAGCAGGTGTAGCCATACTAATATCAGACAAAATAAACTTTAACACAAAAACTGTTAAGAGAACAAAGAGGGACACTATATAATGATTAAGGGTTCAATTCAACAGGAAGATGTAACTATTATAAATGTATATGCACCTAATTACAGGGCACCGGTTTATTTAAAAGGTATGTTAAGGGACTTAAAGGGAGACTTAGATTCCAATACAATAGTACTGGGGGAATTCAATGCTCCACATTCAGAAATAGACAGATCACTGGAAAGAAAATCAACAAGGAAACAGCAGATTTAATCGACACTATTGCCCAAATGGATCTAGCAGATATCTACAGAACTTTCAATCCTACCTACATTTAAAGATTTTACATTCTTCTCAGCAGTGCATGGAACCTTCTCTAGGATCAAACACACACCAGGCAATAAAGCAAGTCTCAGCAAATTCAAAAGAATTAGAATATACCATGCAGCTTCTCAGACCACAGTGGAATGAAGGTGCAAATTAGCAACTCAGGAATCCCTAGAGAGTATGCAAAAACATGGAGAATGAACAACATGCTCCTGAATGAACACTGGGTCATAGAAGACATTAAAAGAGAAATCAAAAAGTTTCTGGAAGCAAATGAGGATAACAACACAACATATCAAAACTTATGGGATACGGCAAAAGCAGTGTTGAGAGGAAAGTTTATAGAAATAGGTGTCTACATCAAGAAATTGGAAAGGCACCAAATAAATGAGCTTTCAACACATCTCAAGGATCTAGAAAAACTGCAGCAAACCAGACCCAAATCTAGTAGGAGAAGAGAAATAATCAAAATCAGAGAAGAAATCAACAGGATTGAATACAAAAAAAAATTACAAAAAATCAGCCAAGCGAAGAGCTGGGTTTTTTGAAAAAAATAAACAAAATTGACATCCCATTGGCCCAACTAACTAAAAAAAGAAGAGAAAAGACCCAAATTAATAAAATCAGAGATGAAAAAGGAAACGTAACAACAGACACCACAGAAATAAAAAGAATCATCAGAAATTACTACAAAGAGTTGTATGCCAGCAAACAGGGAAACCTATCAGAAATGGATAGATTCCTGGACACATGCAATCTACCTAAATTTAGCCATGAAGACATAGAAAAAATAAACATACCCATAACTGAGACAGAAATTGAAACAGTAATAAAGGTCCTCCCAATAAAGAAAAGCCCAGGACCAGATGGATTCACTGCTGAATTCTACCAGACATTTAAAGAAGAACTAATTCCATTTCTTCTCAAACTATTCAGAACAATCGAAGAAGAGGGAATCCTCCCAACTTCTTTCTATGAATCCAGCATCACCTTAATTCCTAAGCCGGAAAAAGATGCAGCACTGAAAGAGAATTACAGACCAATATCCCTGATGAACATAGATGCAAAAATCCTCAATAAATCCTCACCAATAGAATGCAACAACACATCAGAAAGATCATCCACCCAGACCAAGTGGGATTTATCCCTGGTATGCACAGATGGTTCAATGTGTGCAAATCAATCAATGTGATACACACATTAACAGACTGCAGAAGAAAAACCATATAATTATCTCAATAGACACAGAGAAAGCATGTGATAAAATTTAACACCTGTTCATGATGAAAACTCTAAGCAAACTGGGTATGGAAGGAACATTCCTCCTTACCCAGTACAATCAAAGCAATCTATGAAAAACCCACGGCCAACATCCTATTGAATGGGGAAAAGTTGGAAGCATTTCCACTGAGGTCTGGTACCAAACAGGGATGCCCACTCTCACCACTGCTATTCAACATAAATCTGGAAGTGTTAGAGCCATCAGGAAAGAAAAAGATTAAAGGGATATAAATTGGGAAAGAAGTAGTCAAACTATCCCTCTTTGCAGATGATATGATTCTTTATTTAGGAGATCCAAAGAACTCTATTAAGAGACTATTGGAACTCAAGAAGAGTTTGGCAAAGTAGCAGGATATAAAATCAATGCACAAAAATCAACAGCCTTTGTATACACAGGCACTACCACAGCTGAGAAAGAACTTCTAAATAAATCCCATTCAAATAGCTACAAAAACAATCAAATCCCTTGGAATAAACTTAACCAAGGACGTTAAAGATCTCTATGATAAGAATTACAAAAACTTAAGAAAGAAATAGAAGAGGATACCAAAAAATGGAAAAATCTTCCATGCTCATGAATTGGAAGAATCAATATCATCAAAATGTCCATTCTCCCAAAAGCAATTTATAGATTTAATGTGATGCCAATCAAGATACCAAAGACATTCTTCTCAGATATAGAAAAAATGATGCTGAAATTCATATGGAGTCACAGGAGACCTCGAATAGCTAAAGCAATTTTCTACAACAAAAACAAAGCCAGAGGCATCACAATACCAGGTTTCAGGGGATACTACAGGGCAGTTGTAATCAAAACAGCATGGTACTGGTACAGAAACAGATGGATAGACCAATGGAACAGAATTGAAACACCAGAAATCAACCCAAACATCTACAGCCAACTTATATTTGATCAAGGATCTAAAACCAATTCCTGGAGCAAGAACAGTCTATTCAATTAATGGTGCTGGGAAAACTGGATTTCCA
Organism: Oryctolagus cuniculus; assembly: GCF_051225735.1. Taxonomy (NCBI): domain Eukaryota; kingdom Metazoa; phylum Chordata; class Mammalia; order Lagomorpha; family Leporidae; genus Oryctolagus; species Oryctolagus cuniculus. The sequence continues at coordinate 126,524,465 of NC_142874.1, forward strand.
TGAGCAGAAGCATGAAGCAAGACCCCTACCTTACACCTTACACAAAAATCCACTCAACATGGATTAAAGACCTAAATCTAGAACCAGACACCATCAAATTATTAGAGATCATTGGAGAAACCCTGCAAGATATTGGCACCAGCAAAGACTTCCTGGAAAAGACCCTGGAAGCACAGGCAGTCAAAGCCAAAATCAACTATTGGGATTGCATCAAATTGAGAAGTTTCTGTACTGCAAAAGAAACAGTCAGGAGAGTGAAGAGACAACCAACAGAATGGGAAAAAATATTTGCACTATGCTACAGATAAAGGGTTGATAACCAGAATCTACAGAGATCAAGAAACTCCACAACAACAAAACCAACAACCCACTTAAGAGATGGCCAAGGACCTCAACAGACATTTTTCAAAAGAGGAAATCCAAATGGCTAACAGACACATGAAAAATGTTCAGGATCACTAGCAATCAGGGAAATGCAAATCAAAACCACAATGAGGCTTCACCTCACCCCGGTTGGAATGGCTCACATGCAGAAATCTACCAACAATAGATGCTGGAGAGGATGTGGGGAAAAAGGGACACTAACCCACTGTTGGTGGGAATGCAAACTGGTCAAGCCACTATGGAAGTCAGTCTGGAGATTCCTCAGAAACCTGAAGATAACCCTACCATTCAACCCAGCCATCCCACTCCTTGCAATTTACCCAAAAGAAATTAAATTGGCAAACAAAAAAGCAGTCTGTACCTTAGTGTTTATTGCAGCTCAATTCACAATAACTAATATCTGGAATCAACCTGAATGCCCATCAACAGTAGACTGGATAAAGAAATTATGGGACATGTACTCTATAGAATACTATACAGCAGTCAAAAACAACAATGAAACCCAGTCATTTGCAACAAAATAGAGGAATCTGGAAAACATTATGCTGAGTGAAATAAGCCAGTCCCAAAGGGACAAATATCATATGATCTCCCTGATTGGTGACAACTAACCGAGTAACAAAAAGGAAACTTGTTGAAGTGAAATGGAAACTATGAGTAATGGTGACTTGATCAGCCTTTGCCCTAACTGTTGATGAACAACTTAATACATTGTCCCTCTTAGTATTTTTGTTTGTTTGTTCTACTTAATACTATTGGTTGAATTCTGGAATTAATACACATTATTCTTAAGTGTTGAAACTTAACTGAATAGTGATCCCTGTTAAATATAAGAGTGGGAATAAGAGAGGGAAGAGATGTACAATTTGGGACATGCTAAATCTGACTTGCTCCAAATGGTGGAGTTAGAAATGTGCCAGGGGATTCCAATACAATCCCATCAAGGTGGCATGCACCAATGCCATCTCACTAGTCCAAGAGATCAATTTCTGTTCACAATTGATCATAATGATAGGACTAAGAGTCAAAGGGGGCTGGCACCACGGCTCAGTAGGCTAATCCTCTGCCTTGCGGCACCAGCACACCGGTTCTAGTCCTAGTCGGGGCACCAGATTCTGTCCCGGTTGCCCTTCTTCCAGGCCAGCTCTCTGCTGTGGCCAGGGAGTGCAGTGCAGGATGGCCCAACTCCTTGGGCACTGCACCCCATGGTAGACCAGGATAAGCACCTGGCTCCTGCCTTCGGATACGCGCAGTGCGTTGGCCACAGTGTGCCAGCCACGGTGGCCATTGGAGGGTGAACCAATGGCAAAGGAAGACCTTTCTCTCTGTCTCTCTCTCTCACTGTCCACTCTACCTGTCAAAAAAAAAAAAGAGTCAAAGGGATCACATAAACAAGACTAGTGTCTACAGATACTAACTGATAGAATAAAAAATGGAGAGAATGTTCCAACATGGGAAGCGGGATACACAGCAGACTCATAGAATGGCTGATGTCCCAAACAGTATTCTGGCCTCAGAATCAGCCCTTAAGGCATGCGGATGCTGCTGAAAAGCCCATGAGAGTATTTCAGGCTGGAAAGCCAAGACACTCTGGCAAAAAAAAATGACCTAAATAAAAGATCTCCTCAAATGAGATCCCAGTGGAAAGAACCGGTCATCAAAGAAGGAGGTACCTTTCTCTGAAGGGAGGAGAGAACTTCCACTTTGACTACGACCTTGTCTAAATATGATCAGAGTCAGAGAACTCAAAAGGCTTCCATAGCCTTGGCAGCTCATGACAAGAGCCTAGGGTGATTACTGATGCCATAAACAAGAGTGTCAATTTATTAAGTCAACAACAGGAGTCACTGTGCACTTACTACTCCTGTAGGATCTCTGTCCTTAATGTGTTGTCCTATGTGATTTAATGCTATAACTAGTATTCAAACAGTATTTTTCACTTAGTGTTTCTGTGTGGAAGCAAACTGTTGAAATCTTTACTTAATGTATGCTAAACTGATCTTCTGTATATAAAGAGAATCGAAAATGAACCTTGATGTGAATGGAAGGGGAGAGGGAGCAGGAAAGGGGAGGGTTGCAGGTGGGAGGGAAGTTATGGGGGAAGAAAAAGCCATTGTAATCCATAAGCTGTACTTTGGAAATTTATATTCATTAAATAAAAGTTAAAAAAAAAGAAAAGCAATGACTTTAACAGACCTTGTCTTGACTGTCAGAGAACAGTTTTGTTTTCTCTTCTTCATACTTAACATAGAGGTAATCATATTTTTATAAAGTCAATTGAAAATATATCCCAGTAAAAAATATGAGTGGGAATAAGAGAAGGAGGAAGAAGTTTGTAACTGTAACTATAAAGCTGTAGTTCTGCATACATTCCCACAGACTACTAAGGGTACAGTTTAAAAACTTGCCATGGGACCCCAAATTCCATTAAGGCTGGGTGGTAAAACTGCCATCTTAAGTGTTAAAGTGACTAATTTAATTGTTAAAGAGATTATATAGGTAGGATTAAATGTTAATGGGATCATAAGATCAAGTGTCTGGTAACAAAAGTAGATAGAATTAAAAAGGCGAGAATGTTCCAACATGGGATGCAGTCCACACAGCAGACTCATAGAATTACAAGCACTTTAAATAGCACTCTGACCTCAGAATCAGCCCTTAATCACTCTGGTCTGGCTGCAAAGCCCATGAGAGCATTTCAGGCATGGAAAGCCAAGATGTTGTGGCAAAAAAAAAAATGCCGAAAATGTAGGCTCCCTGTGAGAGAGATTCCATTGCAAAAAAGTGGCCATCAAAGAAGGATGTACTTTTCTCTGAATGAGAGAACTTCCACTTTGCTTATGGCTTTTTCTGAATATTGACAGAGATTGCGGATTCAAAAGGCTTCCATAGCCTTGGCAGCTTATGACAAGAGCCTTGGGTGATCACTGACCTTATACATAAGAGTGTTAATTGTTAAATTAGCAACAGGAGTCACTGTGCATTTACTTCCCATGCAAGACTTCTGTCCTCAATGAGTTATATTATGAGAATTAACTGTAAAACTTGTTCTCAAACAGTTTGTGTGTGTGCGCAAATTGTTGAAACCTTCACTTAGTTTAGAGTTGGTCTTCTGTGTACAAAGTTAATTAAAAATGAATCTTAAAGGAGAATAAGAATGGGAATGGGAGAGGGAGAAAGAGGTAGGGTGGAAGTGGGGGTGGGAGGATGGGTATGGTGGGAAGAATCGCTATAGTCCTAAAGTTGTACTTATGAAATTTGTACTCATAAAAGATTTCTTTAGGAAAAAAACTGTTCTCCACTAAACACAGAGATAGACAAGGAGGAGAGAGGCTTGATTTAGAAGAGAAACAGACTGTATCCAGCCACAGAGGTCACAGCTGCAAGCCTGGAAGTATGCAGAGACACCACATGAGTGCCATCACCCTGCACACTCCTGGAAAGAAGCCACAAGGCCTGGCTTACCTGTCAAACACTAAGCACAAGTGACACAGCCAATGCCTAAGTGTTCGGTGTGGTGGAATGAGAAGGCCATGCCAAGATGGCCACTGGCAAGCGAGCATCAGTTACTCAGGAATGGCTTTGAATCCCACCTGGAAACAGAGCCTGCCTGGCAACAGGCTGTGATTGGATGGCTTTGGAAACTGCCTGGCAACAGGCTGTGATTGGTTGGGGCATAGACCACCCCTTGACTGGATTGGCTGGTCTTGGCTATATAAGCTGCTATACTAACTGAAATAAATGAGTCTGCGGGCTGCTTGCCTCAAGCCTGCTTTCACCCAACTCCCAGGGTCTGTGTCATGACTCTGCGCCTCTTGCCCCCACCACGATCCTCCTCTCAGAAATGAATCCACTGCAACATTGTTGAGAAATCAACTGCAACATTCTGGGATCTTCAGATCTGTCTCATCACTATTGCCTTGGGGAAACTGAGGAAGCTTGCAGATCTGCCTTCCCATGATGTCAGAATTGAAACCAAGGACCAGCCGGTGCCGTGGCTCACTAGGCTAATCCTCTGCCTTGCAGCGCCGGCACACCGGGTTCTAGTCCCGGTCAGGGCGCTGGATTCTGTCCCGGTTGCCCCTCTTCCAGGCCAGCTCTCTGCTGTGGCCCGGGAGTGCAGTGGAGGATGGCCCAAGCACTTGGGAGACCAGGAGAAGCACCTGGCTCCTGCCTTCGGATCAGCGTGGTGCGCCGGCCGCAGTGCACTGGCCACGGCAGCCATTGAGGTTGAACCAAGGGCAAAAGGAAGACCTTTCTCTCTGTCTCTCTCTCTCACTGTCCACTCTGCCTGTCAAAAAAAAAAAAGAAAGAAAGAAAAAGAAAAGAAACCAGGGACCAGCCTTGTAGCACAGCAGTGTAAGCTGCAACAACGCAATGCCGGCATCTCAACATATGGGCTCTAGTTTTAACCCTGACTGCTCCACTTTCAGTCCAGCTCCCTGCTGATGCTCCTGGGAAAGCAGCGAACGTTGGCCCAAGTTCTTGGACAACTACATCCACATGTGAGGCCAAGATGGAATCCCAGGCTCCTGGAATTAGCCTGGTCCAGTTCCTGCTGCTACAGCCATTTGTGGAAGTGAACCAGTGGATGGAAGATCTCTCTCTCTCTCCATCTCTTCCTCTTTCTGTAACTCTACCTTTCAAATTAACAAAGAAGCAAATCTTAAAAAAAATACAGGATGCAGCTGACACCTTCAGAGGCCACTTTTTGGAGCACAGCATGTCTGTTCTGTCCAGGAATGACCTCTCATCCTGCTTTCCTGGAACCTCCTAGTAAGTCTTCTCTTCCTTCCTCAAAGCTACACTGTGATGCTGTCTGTGAGGTTTTGTAAGAGAAAAATTTCAAGGTGTGGTGTACAGTAAAATATATTATCATATAGGGGCTGGCACCGTGGCACACTAGGTTAATCCTCCGCCTGCAGCACTGGCATCCCATATGGGCGCCGAGTTCTAGTCTCGATTGCCCCTCTTCCAGGCCAGCTCTCTGCTGTGGCCCGGGAGTGCAGTGGAGGATGGCCCAAGTGCTTGGGCCCTGCACCCACATGGGAGACGGGGAAGAAGCACTTGGCTCCTGGCTTCGGATAGGCTCAGCTCCAGCTGTTGCGGTCATCTGGAGAGTGAACCCAACGGAAGGAAGACCTTTCTCTCTGTCTCTCCCTCCCACTGTCTGTAACTCTACCTGTCAAATAAATAAATAAAATCTTTAAAAAATTATCATATAAAGAAAAATTCTATTCTGTGGCACTGTCTTAACAATACATAAGACATCTTGACTTTCACAGCCAAGGGTGAGTTTCAGCTCTTTCCTGCCCAGCTTCCCTCCTTCCACCTGCTAATTCTTAGAAAAAAGACCTCTTCTGTTTCTCAGAGAAGCTAGTTCAGCACACAAAAGCACTACAGTCCTAGTGACCCAATAAAGGTCTTCCAATGTATTTTGATTGCTTTATTAAACACTAAGTGCAGTTAAAAAAAAGAAAAGAAAAGAAAAAAATGAAAGTTTGGTGTATATACAACATGGAATACTAAACAGTGGTTAAAAATTTGGGGAGGAGGCAAGATGGCGGAATAGGAAGGGAGCACACTGATAGTCCGGGGAGAGATAGTTTAATAAAAGTGGAGATACTGCAGGTTCAAGGAAGAGTAGGGGAGGAAACAGCAGAAGAAACTCTTCCGGAATGCGTGATTCACAGCGGACCTGCGTGGAGAGTGTGGGAACCCACAGTTCGGGACACCAGCGGCAGACTCAACACACCAGCGCTGGAACGCGAGGTGAGCCAAACCTCAATAGCCCGAGACACCAGCAGGCAAGCGGAGAGAGGAGACTAGAGGGAATGACCCCCGGGGGGGAAAAGTTCACCAGGCTAACTGGAAGAGAGAGAGAGAGAGAAAAAAAAAAGGTGACTGGTACGGACACGGGTTTCTCTCTCTCTGCACACCTCTCAAGGGCGAGCAAGACAAAGAGCAGGTGCCATCTTGGACATACGTCATAAGCAGAGCGACCTCAGGTCTGCACTGGCCCTGAGCCTAGCAGAAAAACCTTACTCTGCGCAGGGTGAATTAACAGGAGATTAGGACCTATTAAATTTGTGGTGCTACTGAACTGAGACTGTGAAAAAAGAGATGGTGGGGGAGAGAACTCATGGAATTCATGTGAGTACTCTCCAGAGACGCTACAATTCCGTAACTTTGGCAACCCAGTGGGAGACTGAGGGAGAATTTGAGCCCACTCTGAGGGCCGAACAGATTCCCTGTGTGGTCCTTGGGAAAGAGCTTCTGATCTCTGGCTCCTGTGGGTATATCATTTGCCTGCTAACTACCTCCAACTTCATTCAGCTGTGCCTAACTACTTCCCTTTTGAATCAAAAAAAGAAAGAGAGAGAGAGATTTACCACGCCTAACCTGGGAGTGTCACCTTTGGCACACCAAACAGAGCTCTCAGGCCACACCCATCTCAAGCCCTAAGGCTCCATCAAAAACAGATAGTCCACTTAATCTAGAGTCATAGTATAACAAGAAAAAGCACCACAATGAAGAAACTAAATATCTCCAATATGCCAAATAACAAACACAAAAACCGAGGTAATAAAAACAAGGGAGTCACCATGAAGCCCTCAAATGAAAAAGACACCCCAATTCAAGATTATGAGGATGATGACATAGAAGAAATTCAAGAAGCAGATCTCAAAAAATTGATAAGAACATTAAGAAGTTCTCAAAAACAAATTCTTGAACTACAGAAATCCTTAATGGAGAAGATAGAAAATCTCTCTCGTGAAAATGAAATATTAAGGAGGAATCAAAATGAAACAAAACAACTAGTACAACAGGAAACTGGGATAGTGACTGAAGTGGAGAATTCAATAGATCAAATGAAAAACACAATAGAGAGCCTTACAAACAGAATGGGTGAAGCAGAAGAGAGAATATCAGACTTAGAAGACAGAGAACAGGAAAGGATACAGTCAGACCAAAGAAAAGAAGAGGAAATTAGAAATCTAAAACATATTGTCAGGAATCTTCAAGATACTATTAAAAAAAACAACATTTGGGTTCTAGGAGTTCCTGAAGGCATGGAGAGGGAGAAAGGATTAGAAGGCCTTTTTAGTGAGATATTAGCAGAAAATTTCCCAGGTTTGGAGAAGGACAGAGACATCCTAGTACAGGAAGCTCACAGAACCCCTAATAAACATGACCAAAAGAGATCCTCACCACGACACATTGTAATTAAACTCTCCACAGTGAAACATAAAGAAAAGATCTAAAATGTGTAAGAGAGAAACGTCAGATTACTCTCAGAGGATCTCCAATCAGACTCACAGCTGACTTCTCATCAGAAACTCTACAAGCTAGGAGGGAATGGCGAGATATAGCCCAGGTACTAAGAGAGAAAAACTGCCAGCACAGAATATTATATCCTGCAAAGTTCTCATTTGTGAATGAAGGTGAAATAAAGACTTTTCATAGCAAACAGAAATTGAAAGAATTTGTCGCCACTCGTCCAGCCCTGCAACAGATGCTTAAAGATGTGTTACACACAGAAACACAGAAACACGGTCATCAATATGAAAGAAGATAAAGGAAGGAAACCTCACAGCAAAAGATCACAGGGAATTCAAAGCATATATTAGAACTTATCTTTGGCAAATGGCAGGGCAAAGTTACCACTTATCATTAGTCACATTGAACGTGAATGGCCTGAACTGTCCAGTTAAAAGACACCGATTGGCTGATTGGGTTAAGGAACAAAACCCATCTATTTGCTGCTTACAAGAAACACATCTTTCCAACAAAGATCCATACAGACTGAAAGTGAAAGGCTGGAAAAAGATATACCATGCCAACAGAAATGAAAAAAGAGCAGGCATAGCCATATTAATATCGGACAGTGTAAACTTTACCACAAAAACTGTTAATAGAGACAAAGAGGGGCACTATATAATGATTAAGGGATCAATACAAAAAGAAGATATAACAATTATCAATGTATATGCATCTAACTACAGGGCAGCAGTTTATCTAAAAGATTTGTTAACGGACTTAAAGGGAGACTTAGACCCCAATACAATAGTACTGGGGGACTTCAATACTCCACTCTCAGAAATAGACAGATCAACAGGACAGAAGATCAACAAGGATACAGTAGATTTAAATGACACTATAGCCCAAATGGATCTAACAGATATATACAGAACTTTCAATCCTACAGCTAAAGATTTTACATTCTTCTCAGCAGTACATGGAACCTTCTCTAGGATTGACCACATACTAGGCCATAAAGCAAGTCTCAGCAAATTCAAAAGAATTAGAATCATACCATGCAGCTTCTCAGACCACAGTGGAATGAAGGTGCAAATTAGCAACTCAGGAATCCCTAGAGCATACGCAAACACATGAAGATTGAACAACATGCTCCTGAATGAACAATGGGTCATAGAAGAAATTAAAAGAGAAATCAAAAATTTTCTGGAAGTAAATGAGGATAACAGCACAACACACCAAAACTTATGGGACGCAGCAAAAGCAGTGTTAAGAGGAAAGTTTATATCAATAGGTGCCTACATCAAGAAATTGGAAAGGCACCAAATAGATGAGCTTTCAGTTCACCTCAAGGATCTAGAAAAACTACAGCAAACCAGACCCAAATCTAGTAGGAGAAGAGAAATAATTAAAATCAGAGAAGAAATCAACAGGATTGAATCAAGAAAAACATTACAAAAAATCAGCCAAACGAGGAGCTGGTTTTTTGAAAAAATAAACAAAATTGACATCCCATTGGCCCAACTAACTAAAAAAAGAAAAGACCCAAATCAATAAAATCAGAGATGAAAAAGGAAATGTAACAACAGACACCACAGAAATAAAAAGAATCATCAGAAATTACTACAAGGACTTGTATGCCAGCAAACAGGGAAACCTATCAGAAATGGATAGATTCCTGGACACATGCAACCTACCTAAATTGAACCAGGAAGACATCGAAAACCTAAACAGACCCATAACTGAGACAGAAATTGAAACAGTAATAAAGGCCCTCCCAACAAAGAAAAGCCCAGGACCAGATGGATTCACTGCTGAATTCTACCAGACATTTAAAGAAGAACTGACTCCAATTCTTCTCAAACTATTCAGAACAATCGAAGAAGAGGGAATCCTCCCAAATTCTTTCTATGAATCCAGCATCACCTTAATTCCTAAGCCGGAAAAAGATGCAGCACTGAAAGAGAATTACAGACCAATATCCCTGATGAACATAGATGCAAAAATCCTCAATAAAATTCTCGCCAATAGAATGCAACAACACATCAGAAAGATCATCCACCCAGACCAAGTGGGATTTATCCCTGGTATGCAGGGATGGTTTAATGTGTGCAAGACAATCAATGTGATACACCACATAAACAGACTGCAGAAGAAAAACCATATGATTATCTCAATAGATGCTGAGAAAGCATTTGATAAAATACAACACCTGTTCATGATGAAAACTCTAAGCAAACTGGGTTTGGAAGGAACATTCCTCAATACAATCAAGCAATCTATTGAAAACCCACAGCCAACATCCTATTGAATGGGGAAAAGTTGGAAGCATTTCCACTGAGATCTGGTACCAGACAGGGATGCCCACTCTCACCACTGCTATTCAATATAGTTCTGGAGGTTCTAGCCAGAGCTATTAGGCAAGAAAAAGAAATTAAAGGATACAAATTGGGAAGGAAGAACTCAAACTATCCCTCTTTGCAGATGACATGATTCTTTATTTAGGGGACCCAAAGAACTCTACTAAGAGACTATTGGAACTCAAGAAGAGTTTGGCAAAGTAGCAGGATATAAAATCAATGCACAAAAATCAACAGCCTTTGTATACACAGACAATACCATGGCTGAGGAAGAACTTCTAAGATCAATCCCATTCACAATAGCTACAAAAACAATCAAATACCTTGGAATAAACTTAACCAAGGACGTTAAAGATCTCTACGATGAAAATTACAAAACCTTAAAGAAAGAAATAGAAGAGGATACCAAGAAATGGAAAAATCTTCCATGCTCATGGATTGGAAGAATCAATATCATCAACATGTCAATTCTTCCAAAAGCAATTTATAGATTCAATGCAATACCAATCAAGATACCAAAGACCTTCTTCTCAGATCTTGAAAAAATGATTCTGAAATTTATATGGAGGCACAAGAGACCTCGAATAGCTAAAGCAATCTTGTACAACAAAACCAAAGCCGGAGGCATCACAATACCAGATTTCAGGATATCCTACAGGGCAGTTGTAATCAAAACAGCATGGTACTGGTACAGAAACAGATGGATAGACCAATGGAACAGAATTGAAACACCAGAAATCAACCCAAACATCTACAGCCAACTCATATTTGATCAAGGATACAAAACCAATCCCTGGAGTAAGGACAGTCTATTCAATAAATGGTGCTGGGAAAACTGGATTTCCATGAGCAGAATCATGAAGCAAGACCCCTACCTTTCACCTTACACAAAAATCCACTCAACATGGATTAAAGACCTAAATCTACGACCTGACACCATCAAGTTATTAGAGAACATTGGAGAAACCCTTCAAGATATTGGAACAGGCAAAGAATTTCTGGAAAAGACCCAGGAGGCACAGGCAGTCAAAGCCAAAATCAACTATTGGGATTGCATCAAATTGAGAAGTTTCTGTACTGCAAAAGAAACAGTCAGCAGAGTGAAGAGACAACCAACAGAATGGGAAAAAATATTTGCACTATGCTACAGATAAAGGGTTGATAACCAGAATCTACAGAGATCAAGAAACTCCACAAAAACAAAACCAACAACCCACTTAAGAGATGGGCCAAACCTCAATAGACATTTTTCAAAAGAGGAAATCCAAATGGCCAACAGGCACATGAAAAAATGTTCAAGGTCGCTACCAATCAGGGAAATGCAAATCAAAACCACAATGAGGTTTCACCTCACCCCAGTTAGAATGGCTCACATGCAGAAATCTACCAACAACAGATGCTGGAGAGGATGTGGGGAAAAAGGGACACTAACCCACTGTTGGTGGGAATGCAAACTGGTCAAGCCACTATGGAAGTCAGTCTGGAGATTCCTCAGAAACCTGAAGATAACCCTACCATTCAACCCAGCCATCCCACTCCTTGCAATTTACCCAAAAGAAATTAAATTGGCAAACAAAAAAGCGGTCTGCACCCTAATGTTTATTGCAGCTCAATTCACAATAACTAAGACCTGGAACCAACCTAAATGCCCATCAACAGTAGACTGGATAAAGAAATTATGGGACATGTACTCTTTAGAATACTATACCGCAGTAAGAAACAACGAAATCCAGTCATTTGCAACAAAATGGAGGAATCTGGAACACATCATGCTGAGTGAAATAAGCCAGTCCCAAAGGGACAAATACCATATGTTCTCCCTGATCGGTGACAACTGACTGAACACCAAAAAGGAAACCTGTTGAAGTGAAATGGACACTATGGGAAACGGTGACTTGATCAGCATAGCCCTGACTGTTAATGAACAACTTAATACATTATCCTTCTTAGTAGTTTTTTTGTCTGTTCTACTTAATATGACTGGTTTAATTCTGTAATTAATACACAGTTATTCTTAAGTGTTGAAATTTAACTGAAATGTAATCCCTGTTAAACATAAGAGTAGGAATAAGAGAGGGAAGAGATGTACAATTTGGGACATGCTCAAGCTGACTTGCCCCAAATGGTAGAGTTAGAAACATACCAGGGGACTCCAATTTAATCCCATCAAGGAGGCATGTACCAATGCCATCTCACCAGTCCAAGTGATCAATTTCAGTTCACAATTGATCATAATGAAAGGACTAAGAGTCAAAGGAAGCACATAAACAAGTCTAGTACCTGCTAATACTAACCGATAGAATAAATAAAGGGGAGAGTGATCCAACATGGGAAGCGTGATACTCAGCAGACTCATAGAATGATGGATGTCCTAAACAGCACTCTGGCCTCAGAATCAGCCCTGAAGGCATTCAGATCTGGCTGAAAAGCCCATGAGAGTATTTCAGGCATGGAAAGTCAAGACACTCTGGCAAAAAAAAAAAAAAAAAAAAAAAAAAAAAAAAAAAAAAACCCTAAATGAAAGATCTCTGTGAGTGAGATCCCAGTGGAAAGAACAGGTCTTCAAAGAAGGAGGTACCTTTCTCTGAAGGGAGGAGAGAACCTCCACTTTGAATATGACCTTGTCTAAACAAGATAAGAGTCGGTGAACTCAAAAGGCTTCCATAGCCTTGGAAACTCATGACTGGTGCATAGGGAGATTACTGATGCCATAAACAAGAGTATCAATTTGTAAAGTCAACAACAGGAGTCACTGTGCACTTACTCCTCATGTAGGATCTCTGTCCTTAATGTGCTGTACATTGAGACTTAATGCTATAATGAGTACTCAAACAGTATATTTCGCTTTGTGTTTCTATGGGGTGCAAACTGTTGAAATCTTTACTTAATGTATACTAAACTGATCTTCTGTAAAAAAAAAAAAGAAGAAGAAATTATCAATTCCCAACTTGACTCTCACTGGGATTAAACATGACAATAGGTCTGATATGATTTCATCATCATTTAAAAAATCATCTATTATTTTTCACTCTATGTTTGTGTGGGAGCAAACTGTTGAAATCTTTACTTAATGTATGCTAAACTGATCTTCTGTATATAAAGATAATCAAAAATGAATCTTGATGTGAATGGAAGGGGAGAGGGAGTGGGAAAGGGGAGGGATGCGGGTTGGAGAGACGATATGGGGGGGAAGCCATTGTAATCCATAAGCCGCACTTTGGAAATTTATATTCATTAAATAAAAGTTTAAAAAAAAATGAAATTTGGTCATTTTCAACACAATGGATGCAACTTGAAACCATTGTACGTATTGAAATAAGCCAGACCCAAAAAGACAAATATCAGATGTTCTCTCTGATCTGTGATAATTAATAGAGTACCTAAAAGGTAATCTACTGGAGTGAAATTGACACTCTGAAATGTGATCATCTTGAACAGCCCTTGTCTTCACTGTTGAAGAACAGGGGGCCGGCACTGTGGTGCATCGGGTTAACGCCCTGGCCTGAAGCACCAGCATCCCATATGGGCGTTGGTTATAGTCCTGGCTGCTCCTCTTCTGATCCAGCTCTCTGCTATGGCCTGGGAGGGCAGTGGAGGACGGTCCAAGTGCTTGGGCCCCTGCACCCATCTGGGAGACCTGGAAGAAGCTCCTGGTTCCTGGCTTCGGATCGGCACAGCTCTGGCCATTGCAGCCATCTGAGGAGTCAACCATCAGACGGAAGACCTTTCTCTCTCTCTGCCTCTCCTCTCTCTGCGTAACTCTGACTTTCAAATAAATAAATAAATATTTAAAAACAAAAAGAACAGTGTTATTTTTTCTTCATACCATTTGAATTCTTTATTTAGTATAGGGTTAATCTTCTGTGTATAAAGTTAACTGAAAATAGATCTTTACAAAAAATAAGAATAGGAATAGGAGAAGGAGAAGGAAGACATGTGGGAACATTGATGGGAGGGAGGGTAGTGTGGAATGAATCACTATATTCTTAAATATATTAAATGCATGAAGTTTGTATTCCTTAAATAAAATTTAAAACAAAAATTAAAACTCATGACAAAACTGCTTTGGTCACCACTATTTATGTATATATCTATATATATTTATGTATATGATATAAAAATTGCAAAGATCTATTTTGATAGTCATTAATGAATTTATAGAAGTTACTTCACTAAGAGAAACAGATTTTTTTATGTTTTAATTTTTTTAATTTTTATTTAATGAATATAAATTTCCAAAGTACAGAATATGGATTGCAATGGCTTCCCCCCCATATCTTCTCTCCCACCCGCATCCCTCCCCTTTCCTACTCCCTCTCCCCTTCCATTCACATGAGGATTCATTTTCGATTCTCTTTATATACAGAAGATCAGTTTAGCATACATTAAGTAAAGATTTTCAACAGTTTGCTCCCACACAAACATAAAGTGAAAAATAATAGATGACTTTTTAAATGATGATGAAATCATATCAGACCTATTGTCATGTTTAATCCCAGTGAGAGTCAAGTTGGGAATTGATAATTTCTTCTTCTTTTTTTTTTTTACAGAAGATCAGTTTAGTATACATTAAGTAAAGATTTCAACAGTTTGCACCCCATAGAAACACAAAGCGAAATATACTGTTTGAGTACTCATTATAGCATTAAGTCTCAATGTACAGCACATTAAGGACAGAGATCCTACATGAGGAGTAAGTGCACAGTGACTCCTGTTGTTGACTTTACAAATTGATACTCTTGTTTATGGCATCAGTAATCTCCCTATGCACCAGTCATGAGTTTCCAAGGCTATGGAAGCCTTTTGAGTTCACCGACTCTTATCTTGTTTAGACAAGGTCATATTCAAAGTGGAGGTTCTCTCCTCCCTTCAGAGAAAGGTACCTCCTTCTTTGAAGACCTGATCTTTCCACTGGGATCTCACTCACAGAGATCTTTCATTTAGGGTTTGTTTTTTTGTTTGTTTTTTTGTTTTGTTTTGTTTTGTTTTGCCAGAGTGTCTTGGCTTTCCATGCCTGAAATACTCTCATGGGCTTTTCAGCCAGATCCGAATGCCTTTAGGGCTGATTCTGAGGCCAGAGTGCTGTTTAGGACATCCACCATTCTATGAGTCTGCTGAGTATCTCGCTTCCCATGTTGGATCACTCTAACTGATAGAATAAATAAAGGGGAGAGTGATCCAACAGATTTTATTTTGGCTTTGTCATTGTGCATAGAGCATCATTATTCAGAATAATGATACATATAGGTTTCCCCTCTTTACAAAATAAACATCAATGAAAATTTAATGAAAGAAAGCATTTCAGGGTCTGTGCTATGGCGTAGCACATAAAGCAGCTGCCTGCAGTGTCAACATCCCATATGGGTGTCTATTGAGTCCCAGCTGCTCCTCTTCCAATGAAGCTCCTTACTAATGTGCCTAGAGGAAGAGGAAGATGACCCAAGTGCTTGGACTCCTGCATCTATGGGAGACCTTGAAGAAGATACTGGCTCCTGGCTTTGGACAGGCCCAACTTTGGATGGGCCATCTGGGGAGTGAACCAGCAGGTGGAATATCTCTCTCTGTCTCTCCCATGCTCGCTCGCTCTCTCTCTCTCTCTCACAGTGCCTTTTAAATAAATAAATAAATAAATAGATCTTTAAAAAAAGAAAGCATTTGTCCTTTTATTTTCTAGATATAATTATCATAATTAATTTCATTAACAATTGTTGCTAAAAATAATTTTGTAGGGTAGAAAAGTGATCAAAAATCTTTTGCATGTCTCTCTTCCACTTGAATGTCAAATATATCTCTTGTCAGGCCAAAGCACTGCCATGACTTTGTTTTCTTTGTTTCCTTTACTTTGCCATCTGTGTCCTGAGTCCAAAGGTTCTGGTTGACAATCTATAAAAGCACAATGTGGAATATTTTGCCTTATAAACTACTTCCCCTAAAATCGGCTTTAAAATTGCATATAGTATATTTAGCTCTTTATCCCATTCCCAGTGGTTTTTTTTCCTATGTATTGTGAGGGGAGACTACATAAGAATATAAACCTATAGTTTCCATATCCTCAGAATCCCAGACAGTAAAGCAGCTGGATGTATATGATTAGAGAAGGCAAGGCTAAAATGGGAAATCTTCCTATAGGAGGAAGGAAATCTAGCATTATATATTTATTCAATACAGCAAAAATTGTAACTCAAGAATTTTCAAAGCATAGTGTAGAAAATATATTTACTTCAACTTTTTACAAGATTGTACATATCTAGTTAGTAAGTCAGTTAAGGTGCTCCAAATCAAAAAAGAATTTTTCTAAGATGAAATATATATGAAAAATACATGTTTTGTATTTCATGAGAAAGGTAGTACTAAAGAGTTTCCTAAGCACTGTGCTGAAAGACTTCAGCAAGGTTGCTGAGTCTTCCATCTGCACTAGGTCACATGTTACATCTCTAAAGGTGAATCTGGCATCCATGCTTAGTTTTTGCTGAAGAAAAAAAAGTTCTGTCAAACTGCAAAATGGACATTGTCTAACACACCTTGATAATCACTTTTAGTGATTTTCCACTTCATTCTTCTGTACTTTTACATAAAATTCTATACTTACTTTTGATTCACACCCCTTTCTACTCAACTCTCACTTTTCATTCTTTTTAATATCAGAGTCACTTTGTGTTATTTGAAGTTAAGATCAGTTTATCCTGGAATCTCTCTTAGATTCATGGAAGTCCTAATAAAATTTGTGGTGCCCACTTTTATAAGGATCTGGCTCTGGTCTTTGGTAAGGATACAAATATTCTACTTGAGTGCATTATATTCAACAGATGATGTTTCTGGAAATGCATATGAAAACTTCAAGCTTTTCACTTCTCAAACCAATAGGTTAAAGTTCCAGTGAGTCTCATTTTTCAGTGTTATGATTAAAGTAGTATTGCTTTTGGATTTCTACAATTGAGTTGTGTGTTTCTTAATGTTAAGTCCACAGTAAAATATTTTTATAACTCACAGGTCTTAGTACATGATGACATCCAGCTTGCCACACCATGATTCACAGTGGTTGATAAAAAACAAATAGTCTCACCCGTCAGATAAACAGCCTTAGATTTTAACAGGCTCTAATCCCCCTTTTTCTTCTTTCCTATCACAACATTTTGATAAACAAGAAGGCAACATTTCATGACAAGGTAAGTAGTGATTGTCACACAAGCCAGCAGGAAGCCAATCACATCCAGGGAGTAGTACTGGAACCAGGTGAGGTCGTGAGCTGCAACTCGAAGATGTTTGGCTCCTTTGTGGTGCATGACAAACTCAATCCAGAAGACTGCTCGATCCAGGGGCTTCATGGGTTGATCATGGTGAATTCTTGATAACATCATGACATGCTCCTTGTAGCTGAACAAAATAGACATCAGCTTATAGAATGAAATGGAAAATATAGATATATTTTTCATGTATATGGGAAAGATGAGTATCACAAAAAAAACATGTTCTAAGTAATCACTATAGAGATCATATGTTTATAGGCTGGAATTTGTTGGATACATTAAATTTAAGATGGAAAGAACAGATATTTCTAACATCCCAACCTAGAATTTGGAATCAGTTAAGTCCCAGAGGCAAAAAAAAAAAAAATGAAACTAACAAAAACAAAACAAGCAAATCAACAACAAAAGTATTTTGATTTGTGGAGCTTGAATTATTCAATAAACAATGCTAAATGAATTTGACATACAAGGTTCAAAATACTTCAAAATTTACATATAGAAGGCACATCCATGGTAAAGTGCAGGTAAATGTCTGTACAATGTAGATAAGGAGTTGGTATCATCCAAGAGTTGGTATTGAGCTTAAATATTAATAATCGTTTGATGAATAAATTCATTGATTGAGATATGAAAGTGAATTGACTTTCTTTGAATCCAGATGCTGACTGATGTTTAGTTGTCCCTTTCACATATTTCCATGATCCTGGTTTTTCATAGGTGTACCCTAAGACTGATATATTTTGGACATACAATAAAGAAAGGCTGCAATGTAGAAGTCACACAATATGTACAAAAAAGTACTACATTGTGTGCTACTTCATGTATATTCAATTTATCTGGTAATAAATTCACTTCAGTTTTCAATATGTTATTCACGTTTTAAGTCACTATAAGATAAAACTTGGAAAATATCCAATATTATTGATACCAAGAGTACAGAAGTAATAGCATAATCAAAAGTAAGTTATATAAAGAAATAATTTTGGAAGAAAATGCTTCTACCTTCAAAAATTGTTATTAATCAGGGATATTCCATCTTATCTATTTCAAGTCAATTAAAATTTTATTTTATAGTTTCCAAGAGAGGCAACAACAACCAAAGCCATAAGAATCAAGAATATGCCCTTACAGAAAAGAAGTATCTTCTTTTTCTCAATAAGTTTTAATTGAGTAAATCTGAAAGCCTTAGTTGTTACTACTTGTCAGTGACAAAACTGAAATATTAAAATAAAATTGTGAAAATCATTGAAGATTCGAAATAGAGATTGATAATTCCATGTGGATTCACTGAAAACTGATTTAGAATAATTTTCAAAAACACAACTCTATGAGTAAATATGTGAGGTAATGACATGTTTACTGGCTCACTATAATACTATTTTTATTACACATATGAATGCCACATATCAGGCTTTTTACATCTGAAACATATGCAACAAAATCTATTTTAAAGTAACACTTTATGAGTTCTTATGCTGAAAGAATGTCATAACTGTGCTGCACGTCAATTAATACAATTACAGCACTCATGGTTCCCAGCTGCAACTCTGTTCCTAATACTTCCTTGGAATCCTCATTTTAATCATTGGCTAATTCAAAATTTGCACACTATCTTTAAGCATCTGAAAATCCTTTTATATATCCACCAAAAAAGTCATTGTGAAACTCCCAATGAATTATTGATGATTATCCTCTAGCATTAAGCAAATCTATACTCAACCTATCACTTTCCAAATCAATGTTAATCCCTTGACCCTGCACTGAAAACTTATCTAAAAATACTGTATAGTTTTAAAGAAACAATAATACTCATGAAGGGTCATTAATGACTGTCTTCAAGGCATTGAGCAAATCTGCACTGGACATTGTTTTCCAGTCCAATTTAACAGCTGCTCCCTTGGCCTTCAGGTAGACAATGTTATCAAGTTGATCTCCAAACAAAGGAATGCCCACCATGGGAATGCCATGGTAGATTGCCTCGAAGACACCATTGGCTCCACCATGAGTTATGAAAGCCTTGGTTTTTGGATGACCTGGGATTGAGTGATTTTCAGTAAAATTATTAATTATAATTCTTACAAATAAAGTGTAATATGTAATATGTGACACTAAAAGGGCAGTGCATTCTAAAAACATTACTAAGGACCATGAAACTTAATTTAAATTGCTTCAGATCAAGAGAAAGAGGCACCTAAGTGCAATGGGGAGGTAAGGGAAGGCCACATGGAAGATATGGTGTGTGATATGAGGCTTGGACCATATGCAAGATTGCCAAATGGGGACAAAAGAGTACTTTCTGGGAAAAAGAACTGAATATTTGCCAAATTAAAAGGTCAAGTGCCTGTTAGAATATGTTATCTCCATGAAATAGTGCATTCACTAAGTGTGATGCATGTGTTGTACAAGGTTATAGGGCATGGCATAAGATGCAGTGCTGGAGTCACAGGAAAGAAAGCCCACACTCCATTTTGAAATTCCTTATCACTTTCATTATAAAGGTTGTTGATTTTTCCCCAAAAAAAGTCATGCATAATAGTTGAAGGATATTATTTATTGATAGCATTTGTAAATCCTTGTATTAGAAAAAAATGAAAGATGAAAGATGTAATGATTGAATTATGAGTCAATCACACAATCCAGGAAATTATTATTGTTATTTAATTAATATATTTGAAATAAACAGAGCAAGCACTGCGTGCACATGCACACAAACACACACACACACACACACACACAGGGAGGGGGAGGACTGAGAGAACTAAAGGGAGAAAGAGATCTTCTAACTACTGATTCATTCATCAAATGCACACAACAGTTAAGACTGGGCCAGGCCAAAGCCAGGAGCTGGGAACTCAATCCAGGACTACTGTGTGGCTGCCAGTGACCCAAGGGTTTTAGCCATCAGCTGCCTTCTTCATCTAGGTTGAGTTAGCAGGAAGTAGGAATCAGAAGTATAGTTGGAAATTGAATCCAGGAACTCTAGTACAAGATGCACGTGTTCCAAGCAGCATCTTAACCCTTCTGCCAATTGCCTCTCCCATTGAAAATTATTGAGAAATTCTCTCTGAGAGGTAAATACACTTAAAATAAGGATACTTTGATTCTGGACCTAAAAAGTTTGTAATCATAAAATGCCAACTGTTATAATACATTGTATTTCTTCTAGCAGTCGGAAAGGAAAGCAAAAACATTTGGTTTGATTCCTAAGTTTTTCAATAATAAAGTCATACTACTGTCATCTTGATTGTTACTCATGTTTTCAGTGTTTGTTCTCCAGAGTCTTACCAAGAAGGTCATTCTGGGGGATCCACTTATAGAGCCGAGTGTTGGATCCTAATGTGCCTGGTTTCTTGCCTTCAAATCACC
Source organism: Oryctolagus cuniculus (assembly GCF_051225735.1). Lineage (NCBI taxonomy): Eukaryota > Metazoa > Chordata > Mammalia > Lagomorpha > Leporidae > Oryctolagus > Oryctolagus cuniculus. The sequence goes on from NC_142874.1 coordinate 126,545,082, forward strand.
AAATAGCCTGTTAGGGAAAGTAATACCAATTCCATGAGTTGGATTTATAATTATAACATGTCAAAATTCTAAGGAGGTTGAGAGATCACTCTTAAATACCTTGGGTAGGAATGACAAAGAAGAGAGGACAAGAGAAATTAAGTAGTGAAAATTTAAAGACGAAAAATTTTACATCTCCTGTACTCTTGTTATATTCATTCAGGTTTGTAAGGTAATCATGGTGTGTCACATATAGTATCTTAGTCAAGTAAGATGATGAATGATAACTTACAATGATCTACATTATATTTATATGTGTTTGTCCTTGTGTATGTTTACAATGAGACTCATCTTCCAAATTTACTATTAATATTTTACATTTTTAAAATGGAAACATTTACTATATTCACTCTTCCATAAATTGTTGTATTAGAATTTGACATCTTATAGTTTACAAAAAGCAAATCTGCAATCAGTTATAGGTGAGAAATAAAATAGTTCAGCTTAGGAGCTACAACTAACTTATGGAAAAAATTTCAAGATCCATTTTGTGTGTGTGTGTATTCACTTAATTTTTAACATTTTGAAGCATTTTTATAGAAATATTTTAATTAATAAGTATAAATTTTATAAGTACAACGTTTGGATTCTAGCGGTTCTTCCCCCCATACCCGCCCTCCAACTCCAAACCACCTTCAAAAAGATTTATTTTGAGTTATTTTTACATACAGAAGATTAATTCTATACTAAGTAAAGATTTCAACAGTTAACACCCACACAGATACACAAAGTATAAAGTACTGTTTGAAGACTAGTTTTACTATTAATTCTCATAGTACAACACATTAACGACAGAGATCCTACATGGGGAGTAAGTGCACAGAGACTCCTACTGTTGATTTAACAATTAACACTCTTATTTATGATGTCAGTGATCATCCAAGGCTCTTGTCATGAGCTGCCAAGGCTATAGAAGCCTCCTGAGTCCACAAACTCTGACATTATTTAGACAAGGCCATATGCAAAGCTGAAGTTCTTTCCTCCCTTCAGAGAAAAGTACCTCCTTCTTTGACGGTCCCTTCTTTCCACCAGGATCTCACTCAGAGATCTTTCATATAGGTCATTTGTTGACACAGTGTCTTGGCTTTTTAAGCCTGAAATACTCATATGGGCTTTTTGGCCAGATCCAAATGCCTTAAGGGCTGATTCTGAGGCCAGAGTGCTATTTAGGGCATTTGTCATTCTATGAGTCTGCTGTGTGGCCTGTTTCCCACATTGGATCATTCTCTCCTTTTTTATTCTATCAATTATTATTAGCAGACATTTGGTCTTATTTATGTGATCCATTTGACACTTAATCCTATATTTATGATAAGTTATGAACTTAAACTGATCACTTTAACCAGTATGATGGCATTGGTACCTGCCAACTTAATGGGATTTGGAGTCCCATGGCAAGTTTTTAGCTTTACCCTTAGGGGTAAGTTTGAGGGAATGTGTGTCAAACTGTACATCTCCTTCCTCTCTTATTCCCACTCTTATTTCTTTAAAGATTTATTTATTTATTTGAAAGTCAGTGTTACACAGAGAAAGAAGGAGAGGCAGAGAGAGACAGAGACAGAGACAGAGAGAGAGGTCTTCTATCTGCTGGTTCACTCCCCAGTTGATTGCAATGGCCAGAGCTGTGCTGATCCAAAGCCAGGAGCCAGGAGCTTCTTCTGGGTCTCTCATGCAGGTGCAGGGACCCCAAGGACTTGGGCCATTTTCTACTGCTTTCTCAGGCCATAGTAGAGAGCTGGATCAGAAGTGGAGCAGCCGAGACTTGAACTGGGGCCCATACGGGATGCCAGCACAACAGGCAGCAGCTTAACCCACTACACCACAGCACCAGGCCCCCACTCTTATTTTTAACAGGCATCAAGATCCATTTTTGAAATAAAACCATAGTAGTATCACTATTGTTAGAATAGGAAATTCTTTAAATGTAGGAAAAAAGAGACAGTTCTTAATTAATAATGGTAGCTGAAAATTTGCATAATTGTGATAATGTTAAATTTTATTCAACTGTCTGTTAATTTTTCCATGATGTAATAAAAACATTGACAGCCATTATTGCTAATTACTGCTATAGCCAGATAGATATTTCCATCCAACTATCAACATAAGGTACTGATAGAATTCCCAAGCCATCCTCATAAATTGGAGTATAATCCACAAGTGTTCCATTTATATTTGCTATGGAAGATTTAAAGTAATTTCTTGTTCTCTGCATAATATAACATAATTGGTTACTAGAAGGTTATATCAGCTAGAAAACTAAAAAGCAGCTCACAAATACCAAGAGATCAAAGTCATCTTGTATATACTGGAAGTAGAGTTCCTACTATTACATATAGAGGGTGACACTGAACCCTATCGCATGTCAGGCATGCTTCTATTTAACTCCTTCTTATATTGCCATCTCTTTCCTCAATCCAGAGGGGGAGTTGTACTCAACTGTGAGGATCACAGTTCTGTGGAGTCACATTTTTATAGAGTACAGTTTGTGACTTCAATACAGGACCCATCTCTAATCTTTCCCATGTATCTGTCTGTTTAAGATAATGATGGAGTTTAGTCCTGAAGGGCAGGTTGGTTTTGCTCTGTTTCTCTAAATCTACTTAGATGAGTACAACCTAGACTCAGATTTGGTGAGCTCTGGACTTTTGTTCTCTGAATAGGCTCCTGATTAGTACCCGAAATAGCCCTATGTGCAAATTAGGGAAAGTAAAGAGACAAAGATTTTATGAGAACCTAAACTGTATAATACACTTGAGATGGTTTTCAATACCCCTTTAATGCTTTCATGCTAGTATAGTCAATAATGAAAATTTAACTCCTTTCTGAATATAGCTTTAGTGTACACAGTGGACTCACAACCCTTCCAGAAAAAGAAGCAATCAGCAGGGTAGAATTTGGTGATTTCTCTTCACCTGCCTGTAGTATGATTGAGGATTCAAAGTTTCACAAGAAACCTGTTAAGTACATATCTGATCATAATGTTAATGTCAACGTTATCTACAATGAAACAATCTCTGTGCTACTTTTTGAACCTGTCACATAGTTTTACTGATGTCTGAGATAAATTAGGACTATCATAATTCATACAGGAATATCTGTAATGAGACACTTTGCAGAGCTTTGCAGGCTTATTCAGCAGTTTCCCACCATTAGGGCACATTTCTGACCTTTTGGGGAAGCTGGGCAAGAGCTGATGCAATCACATTGGTTCTTTCCTCTGTCAGGTTGCTGACCATGGACCCCAGGGAAAACACCACCACTCCCTCTTCCCCAGAGCTCTGCACAAAGGCTTCCATCTCCTGTGAAGTGAAAATTGAGTCTGTCACAAAAGAGCAACATAGTTGTGTTGCCAATGTCTCAAAACAGGTTCTCTTCTAAAACTAAAACTTCTTGCCGATGGACACTATGTGATACATATTTAGAGATTTATAATCATAATTTATATCACTTATGCATTTTACAGAAAATATGTGATATTTTTATAAAATATTTATTTTACTTATTTGAAGGGAAGAGTTACAGACAGAGAGAGGTATTCCATCCCATGGTTTACTATTCAAATGGTCACAACAGCCAGAGCTGGGCCAGACTTAAGCCAGGAGCCAGGAACTTCTTCACAATCTCCCACGTGGGTGCAGGGGCCCAAGTACTTGGGCCACCTTCCTCTGCTTTCTCGGGCATATTAGCAGGGAGCTGCATCAGAAGTGGAGCAGCCAGTACTTGAACAGGCATCCATTTGCCACATGCAGATGGTCACTTAGCCCACTACACTACAGTGCTGGCCCCAGATGTACTTTTTATTTATCTTCTTTGTCCTTCTGTTTGCAACTAAACCTCCTATTTTAGTTGGTTTAGTATTAGTAAAAGTTCTTTGGTAAAGCAATTATAATGGTGGATATATTTGTATGTGTGTAAGCTTTAATCATTCCTTAATATTCAATTTAGGTTACTTACAACGTATTCTTAAAGGTAATTGCTACAAATATTGATTTTGCACTTATTACTTTTCTCTATACAATTTTATACATTTATGAAAGCAAAGAGTATAAATATTTTTGTCACTATCTAATCTGTCAAATTTCTTTCTTCCGTTTTACAAAAGATCAGAGATTATCTGAGCTTGTAGTAATTAATGAAAAAGCAAGTTACTAGAGGAAAGAGATATTTTAACAGGTTATGTAACCATATATCACAGTTCGGTACTTGGATTCAAACATTGTTTATGCAACTAAGTCCATGAAATCCCAAGTATTCAATTCTGGAAATATTTGAAGAAAATTGATATAGGTGCATTAAAAAAAAGTTGGGAACCATAATCAAGAATTTAGATCCTTTATTATCTCTAAGAATGAAAATATATATTGTCCAAAGGACAATATAGCAACTAGCTTTATCAAGCTGTAATAATAAGTCAGATAATAAAGTATCTCTTAAGAGATCATATTATACAGAGAATATATAGATATGCATATATAGGCCATGTTATAAGAATATATGCTTATATGATAGATCATTTTATACAAAATATATATAGAATACTTGCCTTCCACATGTCTTAAAAGTATGGTATGAATTTAAAGTATATTAAATTCTAGTTTTCCTTTATGAAAAATGCCATCATATCTACTGACAGAATTCTATTTCAATTATAAAATAAGGCCCTTTTCGGGCACAATTGGCATGAATTGCTAGGTCTTCATTTCCTACATGGTTCACATTTCCCCTGTTGTCATTGCCTCAGGCAGCTGAGACTGAGACCCAATATTCCCAAGGGAGTTTTACTGAGGTGTCCCATAGGCTTGCCAAAAGGCAGAAATCAGGTACTATTCCTCTCTTGTTTGATACAAGTCTTCTGGCTCTCAATAAGAAATGATGTAATGTGGTGGCAAAAGCAGTAAACGTAGGCTGTGGCTGCAAATATTTCAGAGCCACACATTTGTGTTGTTGAGAAATGGTTTTCCTGTTAGGGTGGAATACTGGTGAAAAGCCTCAATGCTTATAAAAAAACCTTAGCTCTCATCTTGTTCAACTGATGGCCAAAACATATACACTTGTTTTTAAATGAATCTACTGTATTTTTCTTCTCTTTGACTCCGCTTGAGAATATAATTTCAACCTATTGAAAAAACATCCCTGTTGGAAAAGGTTATGTTTACAGTGTCTGCACAGGGGCTGGCGCCATGGTACACTAGGGTAATCCTCCGCCTGCAGCGCCAGCATCCCATATGGGCGCCGGTTCTAGTCCAGTTGCTCCTCTTCCAGCCCAGCTCCCTGCTGTGGCCTGGGATAGTAGTGGAGGATGGCCCAAGTGCTTGGGCCCCTGAACCCACATGGGAGACCAGAGAGAAACTCCTGGCTTCTGGCTTCAGATCAGCATAGCTCCAGCCGTTGCGGCCATTTGGAGAGTGAACCAACGGAAGGAAGACCTTTCTCTCAGTCTCTCTCTCTCTCTCACTATCTGTAAACTCTACCTGACAAATAAAAATAAATAAATAAATAGTCTGCACATTTTAGGTAATTAATTGTATGAGCAACAACAAGAACAGTAACAATGCCAATAGTCAGCATTAGTTCTGGTTTACTGCTGGAGTGCCAGAGACATTTTATATTGTGTTTTATTTTTATATCTTAACTCACAGATAAAAAGTGCATATTTATATAGTACCACGTGAAATTTCAATGCTTCATCAAGGTGGCATGTACCAATGCCATCTCACTAGTCCCAGTGATCAATTTCTGTTCACAATTGATCGTAATGATAGGACTAAGAACCAAAGGGATCACAGAAACAAGAATAGTGTCTGCAAATACTAGCTGATAGAATCAAAAAGCGAGAGAACGATCCAACATGGGAAGTGAGATACACAGCAGACCCATAGAATGGCAGATGTCCTAAACAGCACTCTGGCCTCAGAATCAGCCCTTAAGGCATGCGGATCCGGCTGAAATGCCCATGAGAGTATTTCAGGCATGGAAAGCCAAGACACTCTGGGGAAAAAAAAAAAAAAAACCACCACCACCTAAATGAAAGATCTCGACGAGTGAGATCCCAGTGGAAAGAATGGGTCATCAAAGAAGGAGGTACCTTTCTCTGAAGGGAGGAGGGAACTTCCACTTTGACCATGGCCTTGTCTAAATATGATCAGAGTCAGTGAACTCAGGGGGCTTCCATAGCCTTGGCAGCTCATGACAAGAGCCTAGGGTGATTACTGATGCCATAAACAAGAGTGTCAATTTGTTAAGTCAACAACAGGAGTCACTGTGCACTTACTCCTCATGTAGGATCTCTGTCCTTAATGTGCTGTACATTGAGATTTAATGCTATAACTAGTACTCAAACAGTATTTTTCACTTTATGTTTCTGTGTGGGAGCAAACTGCTGAAATCTTTACTTAATGTATGCTAAACTGATCTTCTGTATATAAAGAGAATCAAAAATGAATCTTGATGTGAATGGAAGGGGAGAGGGAGTGGGAAAGGGGAGGGTTGCGGGTGGGAGGGACGTTATGGGGGGGAAGCCACTGTAATCCATAAGCTGTACTTTGGAAATTTATATTCATTAAATAAAAGTTTAGAAAAAAACAAATAAGGGTAAACAAATATTTTCAAACATCATAACAGTAACACCAACTATATATTGTGTTGGGAAAATAGTTAACACATTTAAAATGCCTCATATCCCACTGAAGTGAAACCCACATGTCAAAGAGACATTTTCCTTCCCTGTTTATTACAGCACTATTGACAAGAGCCAACAAGTAAAAATTCAATTTTAAATCTATCCACTGGTGAATGGATATCTGGAGTACCATTAAACAAAAAATAGGATGAATCTTGTTTGTAACAACAGTGGTAGAACTTGAGTTTATTATGTTAAGCAAAACAATCCAGGCATAGAAAGACAACTACTGCATCATCTCTTTCATACGTGGAATCTAGCAAAGTTGATTTCTTAGTGTCGCTCGCCCTCTTCATGGAGGAACGACACAGGACCCTGCGCTGTTCTTTTGTCTGCTCGGCCCTCCCCGGGTTTGCTGCTGGTTCTTCCCGGGTTGGCTACCATCCCTTCCACCTCCGTGGAAGGGCGGTTCCCCCTGCCACATTCCCCACTTCCGCGGGGGAGTGGCACACCGCCGGCCAGCTCTCTCGGGGGCTGCACAGGTGTTCCCCTTATATGTTCCCTGGTGCATGCCGTCTCTCTCCTCCTTTATAGTCCTCTTCCACCAATCCCAACTCTGCTACCCACACGCCGAGTACGCTGCTCTCCTCCAATCAGGAGCAGGTCCCACAGTTTATTGGTTGAACTGGAGGCAGCTGTGTAGAAGCTGTTTCCCTTCTCAGCGCCATATTGTGGGAGAGCAGATGCATAGAATAAGTCCTAATTCCAGTAACTTAGTCTAGTCTGGGTTGCTCCCCACACTTAGGAGTTGGAAGTAGATTAGCAGTTATCAGAAGCCAAGGAGATTAGGGGGATTGGAATGATGGGAAAATGTTGATAAACAATTATTTAGTTATAGTTAGATAATTGTAGTAAGTTCTGACAAAAATTAATCTGGAAGAAAAAGGGATTTGTAATGTTTTCACCACAAGGAAATTGTATATGTTTGAAAATATTTGTTTACCCTTATTTGAACATTACATAATGTACATAAGTATTGAAATTTCACGTGGTACTATGTAAATATGCACTTTTTATCTGTGAGTTAAGATATAAAAATAAAACACAATGTAAAATGTCTCTGGCACTCAGGCAGTAAACCAGAACTAATGCTGACTACTGACATTGTTACTGTTCTTGTTGTTGCTCATACAATTAATTACCTAAAATGTGCATGTGTATTATCAAAGATTCTACCCAAAAAAATGCCCTGAACCAGGCTAAGAAACATTATCATGTTCTGTGTCACAGAGACTACAGATACAAGTCACCTCTCACTTGCTGCTGCTATGGACACTGCTCTAAAATCTCTTACATAACACAACTGCCTCACACAAGCAGGTCAGGGAATCTGAGAGAGGTGGAGTATTTAATCATGAAAGAGACTCCAGGGGCCCACATTGCGGCACAGCTGGTTAAACCACTGGCCTCATCAATGGTGTCCCATACCAGAGTAATAATTCAATAATGTGACTGGGAAGGCATGGGAAGATGGCCGGGGGCCTTGCCATTCAAAGAGGAAACCCAGAGGGGGTCACATCTCATGGCTTCAGCTTGGACTAGTCCCTACAGTTGAGACCATTTAGGGAGTAAACCAGTGAATGGAAAATGTCTTTCTCTCTCTTTCTCTCCCTCTCTCTCTCTGTCAATCTTCCTTTCAAATAAATAAAATAGGTCCTTAATAATGTTGGAGAGGGGCCGGCACCATGGCGCACTAGGTTAATCCTCCGCCTGCAGCACTGGCATCCCATATGGGCGCCGGGTCTAGTCCCAGTCCAGCTCTCTGCTGTGGCCCGGGAGGGCAGTAGAGGATGGCCCAAGTGCTTGGGTCCGTGCACCTGCATGGGAGACCAGGAGGAAGCACCTGACTCCTGGCTTCGAATCAGTGCAGCGCCGGCCATAGCGGCCATTAGGGGGGTGATCCAACAGGAGGAAGACCTTTCTCTCTGTCTCTCCCTCTCACTGTCTAAATCTGCCTGTCCAAAAAAAAAAAAAAGTCCTTTCTTGTGAGTTTCTCATTGGAAGGAATAACCCCCCCCCATTTCCAATATCTCTGCCTTTGAATCAAATGCTCTAAATGAAGAATGCAGAGTCATTTCCATGGAAAATACAAAGCAAATCAACCATAGCACACAGGAACTTATTTACCTTGGGCAGAGGTTTCGCAGGTTTGCAGTGGAGCCCTCCGACAAAATCAAAGCAGCCTAATGTTTATTGCAGCTCAATTCACAATAGCTAAGACCTCGAACCAACCTAAATGCCCATCAACAGTAGACTGGATAAAGAAATTATGGGATATGTACTCTTTAGAATACTATACCGCAGTAAGAAACAACGAAATCCAGTCATTTGCAACAAAATGGAGGAATCTGGAACACATCATGCTGAGTGAAATAAGCCAGTCCCAAAGGGACAAATACCATATGTTCTCCCTGATCGGTACAACTGACTGAACACCAAAAAGGAAACCTGTTGAAGTGAAATGGACACTATGGGAAACAGTGACTTGATCAGCATAGCCCTGACTGTTAATGAACAACTTAATACATCATCCCTCTTAGTAGTTTTTTTGTCTGTTCTACTTAATATGACTGGTTTAATTCTGTAATTAATACACAGTTATTCTTAAGTGTTGAAATTTAACTGAAATGTGATCCCTGTTAAACATAAGAGTAGGAATAAGAGAGGGAAGAGATGTACAATTTGGGACATGCTCAAGCTGACTTGCCCCAAATGGTAGAGTTAGAAACATACCAGGGGATTCCAATTCAATCCCATCAAGGTGGCATGTACCAATGCCATCTCACTATTCCAAGTGATCAATTTCAGTTCACAATTGTTCATAATGAAAGGACTAAGAGTCAAAGGGAGCACATAAACAAGTCTAGTACCTGCTAACACTAACCGATAGAATAAATAAAGGGGAGAGTGATCCAACATGGGAAGTGAGATACTCAGCAGACTCATAGAATGGCAGATGTCCTAAATAGCACTCTGGCCTCAGAATCAGCCCTGAAGGCATTCGGATCTGGCTGAAAAGCCCATGAGAGTATTTCAGGCATGGAAAGCCAAGACACTCTGGCAAAAGATCTCTGTGAGTGAGATCCCAGTGGAAAGAACAGTTCTTCAAAGAAGGAGGTACCTTTCTCTGAAGGGAGGAGAGAACCTCCACTTTGAATATGACCTTGTCTAAACAAGATAAGAATCGGAGAACTCAGAGGGCTTCCATAGCCTTGGAAACTCATGACTGGAGCATAGGGAGATTACTGATGCCATAGACAGGAGTGTCAATTGGTAAAGTCAACAACAGGAGTCACTGTGCACTTACTCCTCATGTAGGATCTCTGTCCTTAATGTGCTGTGTATTGAGATTTAATGCTATAACGAGTACTCAAACAATATATTTCACTTTGTGTTTCTATGGGGGTGCAAACTGTTGAAATCTTTACTTAATGCATACTAAACTGATCCTCTGTAAAAAAAAAAAATTATCAATTCCCAACTTGACTCTCACTGGGATTAAACATGACAATAGGTCAGATCTGATTTCATCATCATTTTTAAAAAAATCATCTATTATTCCTCACTTTATGTTTCTGTGTGGGAGCAAACTGTTGAAATCCTTACTTAATGTATACTAAGCTGATCTTCTGTATATTAAGATAATAGAAAATGAATCTTGATGTGAATGGAAGGGGAGAGGGAGTGGGAAAGGGGAGGGTTGTGGGTGGGAGGGACGGTATGGGGGGGAAGCCATTGTAATCCATAAATCGTACTTTGGAAATTTATATTCATTAAATAAAAGTTAAAAAAAATCAAAGTTTGGTAAGAGTGGGCGAGGAAACTCCAAGTCCCAGTAGCTTCGAATGAGCCACATGTCAGCTTTCCCCATTAGCTCTGAGAATGTAACAGGTCTTCCTGAATTAAGAGAAAAACAAAGAAGAGGGAGAGTAATGAAAGAAATGTGATGTAAAGTATATCATGCATTGTCTGAAAGATTTTGGAATGATGCACGAATGATTTTTAAAGTGTACAGCAAGAAAACAAATATGTTTGTTTAGGCATTATATATTTTACATATAAAATATATCTGTTGTTCACATATTTTATATACATATATGTATGTGTGTATAAATGTATATATATATAAAAGACAATATCAGAGGAAAATTAATCTTGAGTGTCATCTAGTATGTTCATAATCATAAATAATCATTAAAATAGACCACTAGTGGATCAAACATGAAAATGTAGAGTAAAATAAGCATGGAAAAGCTTGGTGAAATTCTCAGTATTTCTATTTGTAGTTGTGTGATCCCCTGGAACATCCTAATCCAGTGATGGTCCAATGGCCTGAACCGACCCTGTGAAGTAAATCCTTGCATTACATTTGTCAGAGTGGTAGATCTTTTTATATTTTCATTTCACTTTTTACCTATAAAAGACAAATTCTTCTGAGCACATTCATAAAAGCCCACCTTCAAAGTCACAAAAGTTAGGATTAATTGAAAAATGTTTACCTAGTACTTCACTGTAAAATTGATCCCACCGCTTCTCATTAAATCTTGGAAACCAAAAGTCAAAATAAAGCACACATATCATATTTTTTACTCTCTCCATGAATGTCATTTGACTGCTTAAACCAGACATAATAACAGGTACATAGGAAGGAGGCAATAAGAGTCCTCCACCATGCTTTTGCAATATGTAGCCAGGAAAGCCACGAAGACTGTACACAAGGGGTATTTTAAGTAGCTCAGGTAGCAGCTCACCACCAGGACTAACAGGATCTGCAAGAATAACATCAAACCTTGATTCCTGCAGTTTTGCCATGAGTTTCTTGTTCAAAACTACATCTTTGCAGATATTTTCATTAATATCAGATAATTTTAAGATGAAGTTTTCCATTACTGTAAAATGCTCCCAATATCTACCTAATGACACCTTATATAACAACTGATTGATCCAATACATGGCAAAAGTTTCCATTTCATCTTTAGTGGGAGATGTAGGAAAAGTTTCAAATTTAATTCCAGACTCGTTGTTGGGATTAATTACAACAGAAGCAGAAGATCTCAGAACAGTGACTTCATGGCCTCACTGGACAAGTGCATCCAGGATTGTCTTCATATTCATCCAGTGGCTGTACTCCATAGGCCACACCAGCACCTTTCCACAACTCCCAGAGCCGAAGTAACAATTCAGCTGTAGCAGCAGCAGCAGAACTGAAATGCATTTCACAGACATCCTGGTGAAGTGCAGTGCTTCCTCTCCAATTGCTGTTCCTTTTTTAGCTAGTCAAGCTTGTATCCATGAAGAAATTCATCACGTAGTTAAAATATAACTGCACTAGTCAAAGTAAACACATCACATGAGCAATCAGATCTGTGCACTGGGATGACACATGGAAAAATCAAGATAGATGATCTCCTGTTTATATCAGTGTATTTCAAGTTTCTCGCACATTTTTTCTTAAAGATTTTATTTATTTGTTTGACAGGCAGATTTAGACAGTGAGAGGGAGAGACAGAGAGAAAGGTCTTCCTTCCGTTGGTTCACCCCTCTAATGGCCGCTATGGCCGGCGCTGCGCCGATCCGAAGCCAGGAGCCAGGTGCTTCCTCCTGGTCTCCCATGCAGGTGCAGGGACCCAAGCACTTGGGCCATCCTCTACTGCCCTCCCAGGCCACAGCAGAGAGCTGGACTGGGACTAGACCCGGCGCCCATATGGGATGCCAGTGCTGCAGGCGGAGGATTAACCTAGTGCGCCATGGTGCCGGCCCCTCTCCAACATTATTAAGGACCTATTTTATTTATTTGAAAGGAAGATTGACAGAGAGAGAGAGGGGGAGAGAAAGAGAGAGAAAGACATTTTCCATTCACTGGTTTACTCCCTAAATGGTCTCAACTGTAGGGACTAGTCCAAGCTGAAGCCATGAGATTGTGACCCCCTCTGGGTTTCCTCTTTGAATGGCAAGGCCCCCGGCCATCTTCCCATGCCTTCCCAGTCACATTATTGGGAGCTGGATCAGTAATTGGTCATATGGGACTTGAATTATTACTCTGGTATGGGACACCACTGATGAGGCCAGTGGTTTAACCAGCTGTGCCGCAATGTGGGCCCCTGGAGTCTCTTTCATGATTAAATACTCCACCTCTCTCAGATTCCCTGACCTGCTTGTGTGAGGCTGTTGGGTTATGAAAGAGATTTTAGAGCAGTGTCCATAGCAGCAGCAAGTGAGAGGTGACTTGCATCTTCAGTCTCTGTGACACAGAACCAGATAATGTTTCTTAGCCTGGTTCAGGGCATTTTTTTGGTAGAATCTGATAATACACATGCATCCATTTTGCTAAAGTAATGTGTATAATTCAGTGTTTCATGGTATTCTCATATAAATGTGTAACCACAATCACTAATCAATTTTTGGGCTTTTCATAACTCCAAAAGAGAGACCCAATACCCTTTATCCTTTGTGCTTCCCCTTCCAATGTCTGATTCCTACAGTCGTAGCAAGCACTCATCTACTTCCTGTTTCTAGATATTTGCTGTTGCCGGAATTTCGTGTTAATGAAATAGTACAGCATTTGAGGTAGAAACATTGACGCATGTCTCTGTGAGTGACCTCCCTGCCTGAGGAGTAAGTCTGCAACCTCTTTTCTTAGGTTGCTTCTGCCGTCATGGAACCCCCAGTGTTTGAGTGAGCTGGGAAGTGAGTATCTTGGAATTGGAATTCTCAGAGTGCAGTGATTGAGTAGAACTGAAAAAAAAAAAGAATATAACTGGATGGGCAAGCCTTGTGATGTAGTAGGTTAAGCCTCTGCCGTCAATGGCACCAATTTGTGTCCCAGCTGCTCTAGTTCCAATCCATCTCCCTGGGAAAGAAGCAGAAGATGGCTCAGCATCTCAGCTGCTAACTGCATCCACGTGGGAGAACTGGAAGAAGCTCCTGGCTCTTGGCTTTGACTTGGCCCACCCCTGGCTGTTAAAGCCATCTAGGGAGTAAACCAGCAGATGGAAGACCTCTCTCTCTCCCTCTCTCTCTCTCTCTCTCTTTCTCTCTCACTCTGTAACTCTAATTCTCATAATAAATTTTAAAAAGAAAATTTTACAAAGAAAAAATAGAACTGGAGACCCTGGAGACCCTTCTTGGCCACAGTTACCTGGAATTAAGGAATTAAACACATAGCAGACCTGTGTTTGCAAGAAAGACAGGAGTGTTGTTGCCCTCAATCTGGCTACTGGGAAGTGCAACTTACACTACAATGTTCAACTGCCAGCTGGAGGGCCTGATGATTTGTCTGTATCTACCTGCAGGAGATGAAGTTGCTTTAACACTGGTCAGGGTTTAAATGCCACAAGTCCTCACTCTTTTTACCAAATCTAAATCATTCTCTCTCTCTCTCTCTCTTTCCCTCTCTCTCTCCGTCTCTCTCTCTCTCCCCCTTTCTCTCCCCCACCACTCTGTTATTTAAATAATTTTCACTAGTTATTCCTTTTTCATCTGGGATCTGTTCTGTGGAGATTTTCACACTGCTACATGAGAAGTGGTGATCTCAAGGTTTTCTTACCAAATTTCCATGTTCATAAAATTTGCATAAAATTAGGTCTTTCTTTACAAGTATTGGAATTTTTAATGTTTTGCAATAATTTCATTGACAGATATTTAAGATATTATTATTATTAAGAATAATATTATTATTAATGCTTAAGATATTAAATAGATGGCTTAAAAACGGGTATCAAATGGATCTATGCTGGATTCCTGACCAGTCGAAGTATTCTGAAGGGCACTAAAATTATTGAGACCGTAATATAGTATCTTAAACCTGCTCTTTTAAATTAGCATGGCTATTATACCAACTGTTATTTTCAGTAACTAGAGAGAGTTTTAGATTATCTTTGTTGATTAATTTTATACATTACAGAACACTGATGGTTTTTAGGGTAAAATATGTGTGATTGCCTTTGGACAAGGTTACTAACATGTCTGTGTTTCCTGCCTCATAATTTTGAAAGTGATATGTAAAGCACACATTATATGGATAGGAATAGCTAGAGATTTCTAGTTTCTACTTCTTGTTTGAACTTATGCTTGGTTATGCAAGTTAAAATTTGTAGTTAATATAAATGTCTGACACTATACAAGGTACGATTATTACAGAAAAATAGAAATTTCTATGTACAAAGTAATGGAATATTTTCTGCTTCTTCATCAAGGGAATTTGCTGCCATTTATGAAGACTTAAATTCAATATGGCATATATATTCTTTTGTTTTATGTGATACTGATAATAATCTGATATGAAATCTTTAAACATATTATTGAACAAGTTATGTTTTATATGAATAAATATATAGAGATATATTGAGATGAACAGAAAATGATGTCTATATGACAATGTAAAATGTAGTACATAGAAAAGATGGTTCTTTATGTATATAGGTACTCCCACCTTAGTCATTTCTTTCAGTTTTTCTTACATTTAATTCAATTACTATATTTTTCAAAGAATATGAGGTTCTTACACATGTTTGCAGTGTGGAAAGATGAAATCTAGCTTATTAAACAGCATATATGTCACTTCACATACCTTTTTTGTGGTGAGATTTAGTAAGTTTGAAACATGTATATAAGTAACTAAGTCAACATGGTGAGCAATAGATCTCTAAACTCATTTCCTCTGTGCAGCTGAAACTTTGTACTCTTTGGCCTTCAAGTTTTTGTTCTACTCTTTGCTTCTACTGGTTTGGCTGTTTTAGATGACCCATCTGGGTGAGTTCCTGGGGTATTTGCCTTTCTGTTCCTGGGTCATTTGATTAGATTATCCCCAGCTTCATCCATGTTGTCAAAAAATGGCAGAATCCCATCCTGTTTTTAAGGTTAAATAATATTCTACAATGTATTATACTCTATCCTGACTGTTAAAATCTGCATGTTCTCTTTATAACTGATTAACCCAATTCCAAAGCTTACCTCTTCTGACTTGGAATTTTAGATTAATTTTTTTTTTTTTAACTTTTATTTAATGCATATAAATTTCCAAAGTACGACTTATGGATTACAATGGCTTCCCCCCAATACCGTCCCTCCCACCCACAACCCTCCCCTTTCCCACTCCCTCTCCCCTTCCATTCACATCAAGATTCATTTTCGATTATCTTAATATACAGAAGATCAGCTTAGTATACATTAAGTATGGATTAGATTAATTTTTAACAGATTTAACTTGGCATTTATTTGCCAAGTATTTTGAGTCACTTTCACCATAACTTGGTATTCTAGGTTTTCTGAAAATAATAAACTCACACTTTGCAACTCTTCCACCCCAAAGGAGAGTCAGTAGAAAGACAAATCATGGGTAGGATCCCTCATGAGAAAGGGTACCATTTTCTAATGTTTCTCAATTAATGGCAGCTGGTAGACTTTCCTTGCCCAAATAATAAAACTGTTTATCTTTTATGTGAATTCATTCAATATCTCTTTCTGTGAATGTAACTGTTTTTAAAAGTATTATAACAAGTCCTTTGGTTACTGTACATATCTCAGCATTTTCTACCAGTGGTATTCTGGGGCTAATTGTCCATGAATACTTCAGCTAGAGAACCCACAGGCTTGAGTATTTGCCATAAAATCTTGACCTGCACTGTATAAAGAAATTATGGGACAGGTACTCTATCGAATACTATACAGCAGTCAAAAACAACGAAACCCGGTCATTTGCAACAAGATGGAGGAATTTGGAAAACATCATGCTGAGTGAATTGACCCAGTCCCAAAGGGACAAATATCATATGTTCTCCCTGATCGGTGACAACTAACTGAGCACCAAAGGGTAAACTTGTTGAAATGAAATGGACACTATGAGAAACAGTGACTTGATCAGCTCTTGTCCTGACGGTCGATGTACAATGTAATACTTTATCCATTTTAGTATTTTTTTTGTTCTAGTACCATTGGTTGAACTCTGTAATTAACACAATTATTCTTAGGTGTTTAAATTTAACTGAAAAGTGATCCCTGTTAGGAATTTGGAAAACATTATGCTGAGTGAAATAAGCCAATCCCAAAGGGACAAATACCACTTGTTCCCCTTGATAGGTGACAACTAACTGAGCACCAAAAAGGAAACCTGTTAAAGTGAAATGAACACTATGAGAAACGGTGACTGGATCAGCCCTCACCCTGACTGTTGATGAGCAGCTTAATCTGTTATCCCTCTTAGTATTTTTTTTGTTTGTTCTACTTAATACTTTTGGTTGAATACCGTAATCAATACACAAGTATTCTTAAGTGCTGAAACTTAACTAAAAAGTGATCGCTGTTAAATGTAAGAGTGGGAATAAGAGAGGGAAGAGATGTGCAATTCGGGACTTGCTCAAGGTGACTTGCCCCAAATGGTAGAGTTAGAAACATACCAGGGGATTCCAATTCAATCCCATCAAGGTGGCATGTACCAATGCCATCTCACTAGTCCAAGTGATCAATTTCTGTTCACAATTGATCATAATGATAGGACTAAGAACCAAAGGGATCACAGAAACAAGACTAGTGTCTGCAAATACTAGCTGATAGAATCAAAAAGGGAGAGAATGATCCAACATGGGAAGTGAGATACACAGCAGACCCATAGAATGGCAGATGTCCTAACAACATTCTGGCCTCAGAATCAGCCCTTAAGGCATGCGGATCCGGCTGAAAAGCCCATGAGAGTATTTCAGGCATGGAAAGCCGAGACACTCTGGTGGAAAAAAAAAACCTAAATGAAAGATCTCCTCGAGTGAGATCCCAGTGGAAAGAATGGGTCATCAAAGAAGGAGGTACCTTTCTCTGAAGGGAGGAGAGAACTTCCACTTGGACCATGGCCTTGTCTAAATATGATCAGAGTCAGTGAACTCAGGGGGCTTCCATAGCCTTGGCAGCTCATGACAAGAGCCTAGGGTGATTACTGATGCCATAAACAAGAGTGTCAATTTGTTAAGTCAACAACAGGAGTCACTGTGCACTTACTCCTCATGTAGGATCTTTGTCCTTAGTGTGCTGTACATTGAGATTTAATGCTATAACTAGTACTCAAACAGTATTTTTCACTTTATGTTTCTGTGTGGGAGCAAACTGTTGAAATCTTTACTTCGTGTATGCTAAACTGATCTTCTGTATATAAAGAGAAACGAAAATGAATCTTGATGTGAATGGAAGGGGAGAGGGAGTGGGAAAGGGGAGGGTTGCGGGTGGGAGGGACGTTATGGGGGGGAAGCCATTGTAATCCATAAGCTGTACTTTGGGAATTTATATTCATTAAATAAAAGTTTGAAAGAAAAAAAAAAGAAAAAATTGGATACCTTTATGCAGAAGCATATAAAAACTCTTTAAACTCTTCACAAAAATCATCTCACAATGGATCATAGACCTAAACCCAAGTCCTGAAACAAAAAAAAAATTTTGTTAGCCTGGAAGAACTCACCAGGCAGTTTTCCTTTTTATAGCAGCTTCCCAAGAGAAGCAAGGGAAGGTAAAACATGTCTACCATAAAGTGAAATAGATTCGATATGGCAAAGCAATAATTTCCCTTATGTTTTTGCATTTTGAGAGATATCTGAGGGCTTCAACTGATTCAGAAAGGTAATCAGATTTCAGATTTGTCTAATTGTGCACCTCTGAAGATTCAAGAGTTATTTTTATATATATGTGTATATATAATATATATATATATACACACACACACACAGCTAGAAATTCCCTGTAACTTAATTCCAGTAGGAATGGTAAGTAGCATCTTATAAGGTCTCTTCCATTTAGTCTGTAATTGGTCAGAAGGGATCCTTCCTTCCAAGTGTTTAACAAAATTAAATATTCTGAAGACATCGGCTGTTCTTGGCTTTTCGATTCTGGCAGGTGAGAGAATTTTGTTACAATATCCCTTCAATAGATTGATAACAGTTTTATCTAATACTGGGTATCTGAATCAATAAGTTTGTCAGAGAAAGTGTACTACATATAACATTTCAAAAGAGGGTCTGGCACTGTAGCGTGGAAGGCAAAGCCATCTCCTGAAACACCAACATCCCAAATGGGCAATGTTTCGAATCCCAGCAGCTCGCTGCTGATGTGCTTGGGAAGGTAGCAGAAGATGTCCTAAGTACTTGGGCCCTTGCACCCATGTGGGAGACCTGCACGAAGCTCCTGTCTCCTGGCTTTGACCTGCCTCAGCCCCAATCATTGTAGTAATCTGGGGAGTGAACCAGCAGAAGGAAGATCCCTCTCTTTGTCTCTCTCTGCATCTCCTTCAAATAAATGAATAAATCCTTAAAAATTAATAAATGGTACAGGCAAAATTGGATATCCAATAAAACTAGATCTGCATCCATCATCATTTACAAAAAAAAATCAGCTCAAAATGGATTAGAGACCTGAAACTGTGAGACTATTAGACTATTAAGCAAAACACTTTAAGATGTTGGAATGTGCAAGAATTTTCTAGATAACATCCCAAAAGCACAGTAAATAAAAGCAAAACTAGACAAATGGAATTTCATCAAACTAAAGAGCTTTTGCACACAACAGAGTAATGAAACAACCTAAAGAATCAGAGACATATTTGCAAGGTATCATCTTCCAAAGGGTTAATATCCATAATTTATAAAGAGGTCAAATGATTCCATAGGAGTAAAATCCAATTTTCAATAATTGAGCAATCTAAACAGATATTTCTCAAAGGAAGACTCACAAGTGTCCAACAGGCAAATGGAAAAATACTCAACATACCTAATGATCAGGTAAATGCGAATCAAAACTAAAATGTTATATCACCTCACTCCTGTAAGATTGACTTATTATAAATGATAATAAGTGCTGTAAAGCATTCAGACAAAAGGGAATGTAAATGAGTACAGCCTTTGTGGAAAATGGTATGGAGGTTCTTGAAAGAACTATAAGCAGAATTACAATATGACCCAGCAGTCCTAATCCTGGGCATACATCCAAAGGAAATGAAGTACATCTGTCAAAGAGACAGTGGCATCCCCATATTTATTATACCACTTAAGTGCACATCAGCTGATGAATGGATAAAGAAAATGTGGTATATATACCCATTGGCATGTTACTTAGACCAAAAAAGGATAAAATCTTGTGTTTTGTAACAAAGCAGCACAGGGTCTGGGGCAGCTAAAGCCCTCAGTCCCTTCAGGCAAAGGCAGTTCCAGGATCAGCTACAGCCACCAAGGTGCAATTCAGCTTAGAGCTGTCTGAGTCACTAAGGACACTGCAGCCTGAGGGCAGCATCCTCTTCAAGAGCTTCTAGGAGAAAATTGGGCAGAACCTGAGAGAGGGCCAAGTTCAAGAGCAGGCAGAAAGTGAAGCTCCTGGAGAAGCGAACGTCCCGAGACCATTATAGAGACACTGGTGCTAGAGCCACTCTCTCCCCATGTAGCAGCTTGATGGTGCCAACCATCAAACTGGTCATGAACTCGCATAGATAGACTTGTTAAAAGTTTTTGTTAAATAATATTTTAAAGTAATTTCAAAGAAAATAAATAAATAAAAGCTTCATCTTCATAATTAAAGTATAGCATTCCTGAACTTCTTTACTTATAAATTTGCCTCAGAAGAAAAAAAATAATAAAGTAGATAATAAGAAAAATATGAAAATGCAGGTCTATAATCATAATAGAAAGTCTAAAGCATCATTCACAATAACATGGATAGATATGAAAAAATATTTAATAACTACATAAAAGATTTGAAGAAACCAGTTACAAATATAACCCAGATAAGATATACACATGCACACACGTCATAACTGGGAATACACACTTTACAAGAGTATATGGAATAAATATTGGAGTTAACCACTTGATGAGCCATAAGAAGATTAAGTAAATTTGAAAATATTGAAAAAATAACAGGTTACACAAATATTGTCCAGCCATATTGGAATTTAGGTTTTAAAAAGGAAAAAAAAAACTAAAATTCTCTAAACTTTGGAAATCAAGGAATATAATTCAGGAAATAAAAATCATAATCAAACATATGCATTCACCATATCATTTCCAGGAAAGTAAAGCTGCTTTAACATTGGAGAAAAGTGGTAAAAATACACTTTGCCAACAGTGTAAAGGACAAAATACTGCATTACCATCTCAATAAATGTACACAAAATCATGTAACAAAATCCAATACAGCTCATGGTGGAAAAAATACTCAGATAACTAAGAATAGATAGAAATTTCTCAAACAGATAAAGTGCAGCCACAAAGTTAAAGCTCATTCCATAATGGAGAAAAGGTAAATGTCTTCTTTGTAAGATATGGAATAAGATGAAGATGTCTGTTTTCATCACTTTTATTTAGCATTGTTTTAGAGGTTCTTACAAAGGCAATTAAGCAAAACATGAAATTTTCTGAAACATGCATATTTAAATCATGCAACTATATTCTCTGTTCAGGCCAGACAACATAACCATATATTGATAATAAGTTAGGAATCCACTATAAAAATATTAGTTTAAAGAACACAAAAAATCAAATATACAGAATACAATTTAGTTACATTTCTTTTTAAAAAAAATGATTATTGATTGATTGATTTTGAAAAGTTACAAAAAGAGAGGCAGAGACCAATGGAGATCTTCTAAACACTGTTTCATTCCCTAGGTGGCTGCAAGGTTAGGGCTGGTTCAGGCTCAAGTCATTAGCCAGGAACTTCATCCAGATCACCCACATGGGTGCAGGAGGCCAAGCAGTTGGGCCATCTTCCACTGTTTTTCTCAGGCTATTAACAAGGAACTGGATCAAAATTGGAACAGCCAGGACACAAACTACTTCCCATATGAGATTCCAGTATTGCAGGTGGCAGCTTCACCCCCTGGACAACAATGCCAATCTCAATACATTTCTACATATTATAATGAGCAATTAAATACACACACATACACACACACAACATTCCTATTGAAAATACAATCAAAAAAGATAAAAAATGTAGAATGAATTAGGAAAAGAAGTGGAAAACTTCTCTTTTTTTATTTTTTTTTCAGGGTTTTTTTTTTTATTTAGTAAATATAAATTTCCAAAGTACAGTTTATGGATTACAATGGATTGCCTCTCCCATAACTTCCCTCCCACTCACACCCCTCCCATCTCCCGCTCCCTCTCCCATTCCATTCACATTAAGATTCATTTTCAATTATCTTTATATACAGAAGATCGATTTAGTATATATTAAGTAAAGATTTCATCAGTTGGAACCCACACAGAAACACAAAGTGTAAAATACTATTTCGGTACTAGTTATAGCATTACTTCACATTGGACAACACATTAAGGACAGATCCCACATGAGAAGTAAGTACACAGTGACTCCTGTTGTTGACTTAACAATTTGACACTCTTGTTTATGGTGTCAGTAATCTCCCTAGGCTCTAGTCATGAGTTGCCAAGGCTATGGAAGCCTTTTGAGTTCGCCGACTTTGATCTTATTCCAACAGGGTCATAGTCAAAGTGGAAGCTCTCTCCTCCCTTCAGAGAAAGGTACCTCCTTCTTTGATGGCCCCATTCTTTCCAGAAGTGGAAAACTTTTACAAAGTAAACTACAAAAGATTGTGGAAAGAAATGAGGAAGATCTGAATAGATGGAAAGACACTGATGTGTATGCACTGGAAAATTAATATTACTGTTTGCTCTTTGCCCTTTTGCAAAATTTAGTTGGGTATTCGTGTGTAGATTTATTTCTGGGCTCTTTATTCTGTAAACTGGTGTATGGAAGTAGCCATAATATCGAAACTGTTACGAAGATTGAACATAAGTCCTATCAAAATAACAAGAAATGTTTTCACATAGTTAATATGTTGATACTAAAAATTTATATAAATATGCAAATGTCACTGGAAAAGTCAAAACAGTCTAGAAAGAGATATCAAAAAGAAAAATACTATCTAATTTCAAAATCAACAATAAATCTGTGGTAATCAAAAACTGTTGTATAGAAATACAGATAAATGTAGATTAATGTAATAGATTTTAGAAACTATCAAATGCCCACATAATTTGGTTCACTGATTTTCAATATGGTTACCAAAATAATCAATGGGAGAAGAATGATCTTTCTAAGAAATGCTGCAAGGATTCCAAGAAGGCAGAACAGGAAGGGAGCTGACTGCTCTAGTCTAGGGAAAGATAGCTAAAAAAGAAAAAAAAAAAAGTGGAGAGAGTGCAATCTCAGGGAAGAGTCAGGGAGAAAATGGCAGAAGAAGCTCCACACAAATTAGAGGGACACTGTGGATCTACGTGGAGGGTGTGGATGCACACAACTCAGGACCCCAGCATCTGAGAGCCTCAACAACCAGCTTTGGAGAGTGAGGTGAGACCAGATTGTAGCAGCCCAAGCCACTGGGGATAAAGCTGTCGAAAGAGCCTGGCATGAGTCTGGTTTGTAGTCCTGTAGGGGGCAGTGTACTTGCCAACCTAGAAGAAAAAAATAGGGGCACATTTCTCCCTGACCACACAGCACCAGCATCCTGTAACTAGCCGAGAGAAGGCAAACACCATTTTGGACATACATAACAGCTATATCAGCTTGTCTCAGTGCACCCAGCAATCAGCTGAGAGGAGATGCCTAAGTCTGGCTGGGAGAATTGATAGGGGGTTGTGACAATGAAAGCATTGTGTGTTGGGACTGTGAAAACACTGTGGCTTCATGAAAGGGTGCATGGTGTGGCTGGGTCTTAGAGAAGTCACATTGGGCAGCTCCTCATGCTCACGGCTCCCTGATTCCCTGGTGAGGGTCATTGTTGCAGGATTGTTGCTCACACCTAGGACTGCACAGATCCTTTGTGAGGTTTTTGGGGCAGCATGGATGAATATTGTACCCACTGGGACTAGCACCTGGGCATTGGTCTCCTTGGAGGAAAAGAGGTGACCATGAGACCACAACTGAACTGATCAAACCTCACCTCTGATAAAATTTTTCAAAAGGAAGGAAAAAAGAAGAGGAGATATAACATGTCTAACTTGGGTGTAACTTTGAACACTCCCCTTAATTGGAACACTGAACATAGCTCGAGGCCATATCCAGCACATACCTCTGGGTATTCAATCAAAGAGCACAGACTCCTCTAAGCCACAGACACATAAAATATCTCCACAAATTCATAAAAACAAATGCAGTAATTCAAGAAATGAGAATAAGGAAGACAACATTCTGCCCCCAAAGGAACACAAAACACTTCAATACTAGAATGTGAAGATGAAGAGACTAAAAATGCTGGAGTGGCCGGCACTGTGGCTCACTTGGTTAGTCCCCCACCTACGGTGCCAGTATCCCATATGGGTGCCAGATTCTGTCCCGGTTGCTCCTCTCCCAGTCCAGCTCTCTGCTGTGGCCCGGGAAGGCAGTGGAGGATGGCCCAATTGATTGAGTCCCTGCACCCGCATGGGAGGCCAGGAGGAAGCACCTGGCTCCTGGCTTCAGATTGGTGCAGCGCCAGCCATAGCAGCCATTGGGGGAGTGAACCAAGGAAGGAAGACCTTTCTCTCTGTCTCTCTCTCTCTCTCACTGTCTAACTGTATCTGTCAAATAAAAAAAAAATTTTTAATTTAAAAAATGCTGGAAACAGTATTCAAAAAACTAATCATAGGATTACTTAGAAGTAATCAGAAGCAAAACCACAAATTGAAAAAATCCATACATGTCATGAATGAAAATTTTTCCCATAAAATTGAGATTGTAAAAGAAATCAAAATGAAATATTAGAAATGAAGGATTCAATTGATCAAATAAAAAATGCAGTGGAAAGCCTCAACAATAGACATGGTGAGGCAGAAGAAAAAAAAATGAATTAGAAGGTAAATCTCTGGAAATTTTAGAGTCAGACCAAAAAAAAAAAAAAAAGAAGAAGAAGAAGAAGAAGAAGAAATTAGCAAGCTAAAAAATAGTATTGGAGATTTATGGGATACCATCAAACAACCTAACATACAGATCTTAGGAGTTCCTGAAAGGGAGGAGAAAAGAATGGATTAGAAAGCATTTTTAGTCAAATAATTACAGAAAACTTCCTTAATTTGGAGAAAGAAAGGGATGTCCAAGTACAGGAAGCACAAAGATCTCCTAATAGATATGACCAGAAAAGATCTTCACCACAGCACATTTTAGTCAAACTCTCCACAGTAAAACATAAAGAAAAGATTCTAAAATGTACACAGGAGAAATGCCACATTACCTTCAGAGGCTCTCCAATTAGATTCACAGCTGACTTCTCATCAGAAACTCTACAGGCTAGGCAAGAATGAGAGATATATTCTAAGTCTAAAGAGTAAAACAACTATCAACCCAGAACACTGTACCCTGCAAAAACTCTCATTTATGAAAGAAAGTATAAAAAGACCTTCCATAACAAACTGAATTTGAAAAATTATCATCATTCATTCAGCCTTACAGAAGATGCTTAAGGATAAGCTACACACAGAAACATAGAAATATGGTCATCACTATGAAAGAAGGTGAAAGCAGAAAATTTCTCAGTAAAAGTACAAAGGAACTCTAAATGAAAAATATGAATATTTATGAAAAATAGCCAGGTGAAGTCCTTTTTTATAAATAGTCACCTTGAATAGAAATAGCCTCAACTTTCAAACTGATTGAAAAAAAAAAAAAACATCTGTTTGCCGCCTACAAGAAACCTATCTCACAAACAAAGATATATAATGACAAAGTGAAAGGATGGAAAAAGATATTCCATGCTAACTGAAACCAAAAAAGAGCTGGTGTAGCCATCCTAATATCAGACAAGATAGTGTTTAACACAAAAACTGTTAAAAGAGACAAAGAAAGGCACTATGTCATGATTAAGGGATCAATTCAAAAGGAAGATATGACTATAATAAACATATATGCACCTAATTACAGGCCAACTGGTTATTTAAAATCAATGTTGATGGATATAAAGAGAGACATAGACTCCCATACAATAGTGATGGGGAACTTCAATGTCCCACTTTCAGCAATGGACATATCAACCAGACAGAAAATCATCAGGAAACAAATGAGTTAATAAACAATATAGAGCAAATGGTCCTAATGAATATTTACAGAAGTTCTCATTCTATAGTTGCAGAATAAACATTCTTCTCAACAGCACATGGAACTTCCTCTAGGATAAACTACATGCTAGACCATAAAGCAAGTCTCAACAAATTCAGAAACACTGAACTCTTACCATGTATCTTCTCTGAGCACAATTGAATGATGCTGGAAATCAACAAATCAGTAATCTCTAGAGCATATGTAAATAGATACAGACTGAGCAACATACTGCTTAATGAATACTGGGCCATAGCAGAAATCAAGAGAAATCAAAAAATGTCTGAAAACAAATGAAGATGACAATAAAACATTTCAAAACTTACAGGATACAGCAAAAGAAATGTTAAGAGGAAAGTTTATAGCAATTGGTGCCTAATCAAGAAATTGGAAAGGCACCAAAAATGAACTATCAATGTATGTCAAGGATCTCAAAAAAACAGCAAACCATATCTAAAAATTGCTAATAGAAAAGAGATCATTAAAGCTAGAGAAGAAATCAACAAAATTGAAATCCCCCCCCCAAAAAAAAATACAAAAGATCAGCAAAACAAAGAGCTGGGTTTCTGAAAAAAAAATAAAATTAACACACCCTTGGCCCTCCTAACCAAAAAAAAAAAAAAAGTGAAAGATACAAATCAATAAAATTAGAGATGAAAAAGGAACGGTAACAGCAAACACCACAAAAATAAAAGAATCATCAAAAATTACTACAAAGAGCTGCATGCCAACAAACTGGGACACCTAGAAGAAATGGATAGATTCCTGGACAGATATAGCATACCTAAATTGAGCCATGAAGACACAGAAAACCTAAACAGACCAATAACCAAGATGGAAATTTAATCATAAATAAAGACCCTCCCAACAAAGAAAAGCCCAGAACCAGATGGCTTCACTGCTGAATTCTACCAAGAACATTCTTGTCAGATATAGAAAAAATTATGCTGAAATTCATATGGAAATACATGAGACTCTGAATAGCTAAAGCAATCTTATACCCTTTTTGATACCCTCCAGAAAGGCCCACTACATTATCTGAGTTAATGGGGAAAGCAGAAATCTGACTCATATGAACCTACTGGGATGTGGAATTTCCTGACCCATGCATACCAAATATTGACTTCATTGCAGGGCTCCACTGCAAACCTGACAGACCCCTGCCTAAGGTAAACCTGCTCCAATTGTTTTGACTATTTGCTTTGTTCCTAGAAATGATTCTATGTTCTTCATTCAGAGGCTTTGAGTCATAGAAGCAAAGTATAAGTTTCTGCCAATAGAAATTCTAATTTCTCTGCCATCACAAATATGTGAATTTCACTTTTGCTGCAGAAGAGAGTCAGGTAAATTAAGGTCCTCTTCATTCAAAACCTAAGAAGAATCATGTATTCATGCATAAAATATTGATAAATCTGTAAGATAAAGCTGACTCAAGTGCTAAATACACCAAGTAACAATGCAGACAATATTTCATCCCTCACACACTTTATGTAATACTTGGAAGCATAAGCAGATAACAAAAATTTTGTAAAAAGTGTTAAACTTAGGAAAAATTGTGGACATTTTAGGTCTGCTCCAAGAATATGGGAAATATAAAGAGAACTCCCTTGGGGACATAGGTATCTACAGCTCGACACAGAGAGCAAAGAGAAAGTACATACTTAAAGCACAACAAAGATCATCAATTCTGCCTATAAAAATATTTATTTTTTATTTTTTGAAGGTGAATAAACTATTTCATATAATAGATTTAGGAGTATAGTGATACTTCCCACTTCACCCCCCCTCACACCCATGCTCACATTTTCCCTCCTCCTTCATTATTCTTTCCTATAATCTTTGCAATGATCTATTTTCAGTACACTTCATATTCATAAAATTAACCCTCCACTAAGTAAATAATTAAACAAATAGTAAGAAGAAAAAAAGCACTGTGCCTCAACACTAGAGACAAGGATGGTAAACAATCATTGAATCTCAAAATGTCAATTTTGCTCATATACATTACATTGTTTTGTTCTCTATTACCACATATCAGGGAAAACATATTTGTCTTTTTGGCATTGGTTTATTTCAAAAACTTAATGGTTTCCAGTTGCATCAATGTTGTTGCAAAAGACAAGATTTCATTCTTTTTTAAAGATGAGTAATATTCCATAGTGTGTGTGTGTGTATATATATATACACACACCACATTTGATTTATTCAGTCATCGGTTGATGGGAATCTGGATCAATTTTATATCTTAGTTATGAAAAATTGAGCTGCAGTCAACATGGAGGTACAAATAAATCTTTCATATGCTGAGTTCGTTTCTGTTGAATAAATTCCCAAGAGTAGAATAGTTGTGCCATATGGTAGATCTATTTTCAGATTTCTGAGGAATTTCCATGTCGTATTCCACATTGGATCTAGTTTGCATTTCCATCAACAGTGGATTATGGAACTTTTTCCCCCACATCCTCACCAACACGTATTTATTGTTGATTTCTATTTGAGAGCCATTCTAACTGGGGTGAGGTGAAACATTGTGGTTTTGATTTGCATTTCCCCTATGGCTAGTGATTCTAAGCACTTTTTCATGTGTCTATTGGCCATTTGAATTTCATCTTTTGAAAAACACCAGTTCAAATCCTTTGCCCATTTCTTAACTGGATTGTTTGCTTTGTTGTTATTGAGTTTCTTGAGTTCTTTTTAGATTCTCAATATGAATCTGTTATCAGTTGCATTGTTTGCAAATATTTTCTCTCATCTGTCAGCTGCCTCTTCCCTTTGCTGAGTATTTTCTTAGCAGTTCAGAAGCTTCTTAGCTTCTGTAATCCCATTTTTCTATTTTGGCTTTGATTTCCTCTCCTTCTGGAGTCTTTTCCAAGAAGTCTTTGCCTATGCCAATGTCTTGCAGAGTTTCCCCCAATGTTCCTCTAGTTATTTGATGGTATCAGGTAGTAGATTGAGGTCTTTGGTCCATTTTGTATTGACTTTTGTATAAGGTGTAAGGTAGGGGTCTTGTTTCATACTTCTACCTGTGGGGGTCAAATTTTACCAGAACGATTTTTAAAGAGACTTCCCCTCCCCCAGGGATTGATTTCAGCTCCTTTGTCAAGGATTATTTGGTTATAGATGTATGGATTGATTTTTGGGGTCTCTATTCTGTTCCATTGGTATATATCTCTATCTTTGTACCATTATCAGGCTCATTTGATTCTAATTGCTCTGTAGTATGTCTTGAAATCTGGTGTTGTGATGCCTCTAGCTTTGTTTTTGATGTTTAAGATTGTTTTAGCTATTGGGAATCTCTTATCTTTCCATATGAATTTTAGAATCTTTTTTTCTAGATACAAGAAGAATATTTTTGGTATTTTGATTGGGATCACATTGCATCTATTAATTGTTTCCAGTAGTAATGAAATTCTGATTATATTAATTCTCCCAATCCACAAACATGGAAGATTTTTCCATGTTTTGTGTCTTCTCTTTCTCTGATGTTTTGTATTTTTTGTCATAGAGATATTTCACCTCACTGGTTAAATTTATTCCAAGGTGCTTATATTTTTGTAGCTATTATGAATGGGAATAATCTTATAAGTTCTTTCTAGCCATGGCATTGTCTGTGTATACAACAGCTATTTTTGTGTGAGTTAATTTTATTTCGTACCATTTTTCAAAAATCTCTTATAAGTTCCAATAGTCTCTTAGTAAAATCTTTTGATTCCCCTATTTAAAGACTCATGTTATAAGCAAACAGGGATAATTTTACTTCCTCCTTTCAAATATGTACCCTATTCATTGCGTTTCCTTGTCTAATGGCTCTGGCTAAAACTTCCAAAAATATATAATAGCAATTGGACATCCTTGTCTGATTCTGTATCTTAGTAGAAATGCTTTCAGCTTTTCCTCATTAAATATGATGCTGGCTGTGGGTTTGTCATATATTGTCTTCATTGTGGTAAGAAATGTTGCGTCTTTACCCAATTTGTTTAAGATTTTTATCATGAAAGAGTGTTGCATTTTATTAAATACTTTCTCTGCATCTATTGAGATAATTATATGGTTTTTATTCTTCAATTTGTTAATGTGATGTATCACATTCAGTTCTTTGTGTATGTTGAACCATCACTTCATACCAGGGACAAATCTCCTTTGGTCTGGGTGAATGATCTTTCTGAAATGTTAATGGACTCAATTAGCTAGTGTTTTGTTGAAGATACGTACATATATGTTCATCAGAGTTATTGGTCTATACTTCTCTTTCTTTGTTGATTCTTTTTCAGTTTCAATTAAAGTTACGCAGGCCTTGCAGAAAGAGTTTGGAAGACTTCCACCTCAATTCTTTTTGAATAGTTTGAGAAAAATAAGAATTACTTCTTTAAAAATTGGTAATATTAAGCAGTGAAGTCATTTGGTTCTAGATTTTTCATTGTTGGGAGGATCTTCAATACTGACTCAAACTCCATCTAGTTATTCGTCTACCATGTCTTCATGACTCAATTTTGGTAGATTTTATGCATCCAGAAATCTATCCACTTCTTCTAGATTTTCTAATTTGTTGGCCTATAACTTTGTGTAGTAATTTGTGATGATTCTTTTTATTTATGTGGTATTCATTTTTAACATCTTTTCATCTCTGATTTTATTAATTTGATCTCCTTTTTTGGTTAGTTGGGCTAGTATATCAATTTATTTATATTTCATAAACACAGCTCTTCACAATTTTTTGTATTTCTTCAATTTTGTTTCTGTCTTCTCTAATTTTTTTAAAGATTTATTTATTTATTTGAAAGTCAGAGTTACACAGAGAGAGGAGAGGCAGAGAGAGACAGAAAAAGAGAGAGAGAGAGAGAGGTCTTCTATCCAATGGTTCACTCCCCAGTTGGCCACAAGGCCAGAGCAGTGTGATCCAAAGCCAAGAGCCAGGAGCTTCTTCCAGGTCTCCCACGTGGGTGCAGGGGCCCAAGGACTTGGGCCATCTTCTAGTGCTTTCTCAGGCCACAGCAGAGAGCTGGGTTGGAAGTGGAGCAGCCGGGTCTCAAACTGGCAACCATATGGGATGCTGGAGCTTCAGACCAGGGCGTTAACCCACTGTGCCACAGCACTGGCTCCTGTCTTCTCTAATTTTAATTATTTCTTTCCTCCTACTAATTTTAGGTTTGGTTTGTTGTTATTTTTCTAGGTCCTTGAGATGCAGTTAGTCATTTATTTCATGCCTGTTCCATTTCTTGATCCAAGCACTAATTGCTATAAACATTTCTCTTAATGCTGCTTTTGCTATATCCCAAAAATTTTGATATTTCATACCGTCATCTTCATTAGTTTATATGAATTTTTTATTTCCCTTTTGACTTCCTCTATGACCTATGATTCACTGATCATTCAGAAGCATGCTGTTGAGTCTCCAATGTGTTGGCATATTTTCTAGAGTTTCTTTTTTTCTTAAGATTATTTATTTATTTGAAAGGCAAACTTACAGAGAGGCAGAGGCTGAGACAGAGAGAAGTCTTCCATCTGCTGGTTGACTCCCTAAATGGCCACAATGGGAAGGGCTGGGCCAGACCAAAGCCAGGAGCTTCTTCTGGGTCTCCTGTGTGGGTGCAGGGGCCCAAAGACTAGGGCCATCTTCTACTGATTTCCCAGGCCATAGAAGTGAGCTGAACTGTAAGTGGAGCAGTCAAAACTCAAATCAACACCCATATGGGATGCTGGCACTGCAGGTGTCAGCTTTACCTGCTAAGCCACAGTGCCGGCCTCTAAAGTTTCTTAATAAGTTAATTTCTAGCTTAATTCCATTGTGGTTAGAGAAGATATATGGTATGATTTCAGTTGTTCTGAATTTTTTAAAACTTTTTTTATGGTCTAGAAGATGGTATATCTTAAGGATAGATGTTATTCTGCAGATGTGGGATGAAATGTTCTGTAGATAACAGTTAGTTTCTTTTCGTCCATAGTGTACATTAGCTCTATTGTTTCTTTGCTGATTTTTTTCCATTTTGATCTGTCCATTGATGAAAATGGTCATTGAAGTCCCCCATTAATGTAGTCTATTGTCTACCTTTTAATATCTCTTTTAAATAGCCAGGTATCCTGGCATTTTGTGCATATACATTTACTATACTCACATCTTCCTGTTCAACTGATTTCTTAATTATTACATAATGCCTGTCTTTGTCTCTTAACTGTTTTTGTGTTTTTGCATTAAAGCCTATATTGTCTGTTATTAGGATGACTATACCTGCTTGTTTTTGCTTTCTGTTAGCAAGAAATATCTTTATTCATAATTTCACTTTCAGTCTGTGTGTATCTTTGTTAGTGGGGTGTGTTTCTTGTAGGCAGCAAATAGATGGGTCTTGTTTTTAATCTATTTAACCAGTCTGTATCTTTTAATTGGAAAATTCAGATCATTTACATTCAAGATTATTATTGATAAATAATGACTTGGTCTTGCCATTTTTCCATAAATATTTCTATTGTTTGTTTTGAATCTCATTTGTACTTTTATTAGGAGATTTTCTACCTTCATAATCTTTCATGATAATCATTATCTTTCTATATTTCTGGGTGTAGCACATCCTCAGGTATCATTTGTAAGGCTGAACAAGTGTTGACAAATTTTTTTCAATTTCTGTTTATTTTGTAAGGTCTTAGTTTCACCTTCATTCATAAATGAGAGCTTTACTGGGTACAGTATTCTGAGTTGACAGTTTTTTTTTTCTCTTAGGACTTAGACTATGTCTCCATTCTCTCCTAACCTGTAGGGTTTCTGATAAGAGATTTATTGTTAGTATAATTGAATGTTTTACTGTTGAAAGTCTGACTGCAGTGTGTCATGGTTAAGATCTTTCCTGGTCACTTCTAATAAGAGTTCTATGTGCCTCGTACTTGGACATCAAGAGAGATCAAGCTGCTGCGGTCTCAAGTCAAGGGGTATTTATATGTCCTTAACACATTATCTCCAAGGAAAAAGGTTGTGGTTATACAATAGTTTCTGTGAAGACTGGGGGCAGTCTTATCAGAGCCCTTTCTAGCTTGTTTTTATATAAACCTGCATCTGGTCATGGAAACCTAGATCTTGTCCTCAGTGATAACTATTTGTTACAAGGGGCTTCCATCCTGTTTATTGTTGGGAAGGCACTGCAGGTTCTACATGCGGGCAAGGAGTTGTGGGTTGGCATTAGTTTGGCCTGCTTTTAGTCCCGATCTCCCTCAAGGATGTGGCAAGATTGTCCTCAACATTTTATGAGACCTGTGCCCTCTTTACTTCTCCAAATATTTTTTAAAATTTGTTTAATTATTTGTAAGACAGAGTAAAAGAGAGGCAGAGGCAGAAGCAGAGAGAGGTCTTCCATCTTCTGTTTCACTCCCCAAATGGGTGCAACAGCCAGATCAAGGCCTTTCCAAAGCCAGGAGCCAGAAGCTTCTTCTGGGTCTCCCACATGTGAACAGGGGCCCAAGGGCTTGGTCCATCTTCTGCTGCTTTCCCAGGCATATTAGCAGGGAGGATCAGAAATGGGGTAGTCAGGACCCAAACCAGCACCCATATGGGATGCTTATTGGCAGGTGGGAGCTTTATTCATTACACCACAGTGTCAGCCCCTATTTCTCCCAATATTTTACTATTGACTCAACATCAGGGAATGTACAACTCCAATTCCAGATATTCTCAAATAGTTCTACTTTAATTCTGAAATATATATTATCACAACTGAAAAAAAAGATTCACTGCAGCTTCAGCCTGTTGATTTGAGAAGAGCAAGAAACCTAAAGATTTTAGTCTGTGTTTTTCAGAAACATCATCTACTTGAATAAAATGCAATCAAGTGGAGGCATACATGTTCCTATGATGGAAAACCATAGCCAGATCATTATTAAAGGTGGCAAGACAACTTTTTATCAGTAAGAATGCTTGTCAAAATTATTGAAGAAATTACACCTGACAGACTTGGTGGGCATCTCAGTTAAAGAACTGAGAGTCCAGTCTACATTTCAACTGGAGTTTTTATAGAAATTTGGCCAGCGCTGCAGCTCAATAGTCTAATCCTCCACCTTGCGGTGCCAGCACACCGGGTTCTAGTCCCGGTCGGGGCGCCAGATTCTGTCCCGGTTGCCCCTCTTCCAGGCCAGCTCTCCGCTATGGCCAGGGAGTGCAGTGGAGGATGGCCCAAGTGTTTGGGCCCTACACCCCATGGGAGACCAGGAGAAGCACCTGGCTCCTGCCTTGGGATCAGCGCGGTGCGCCAGCCTCAGCGTGCTGGCCGCGGTGGCCATTGGAGGGTGAAACAACAGCGAAAGGAAGACCTTTCTCTCTGTCTCTCTCTCTCACTATCCACTCTGCCTGTCAAAAAAAAAGAAAAGAAAAGAAAAGAAGAAAAAGAAAAAGAAAAAAGAAATTGGTTACAAGCCTTCTGTTTCTCCTTCCCCCTACCTCTTCTGTAACATTCTATGGTGGAAAGTTTTCCGGATGTGGAGTTCCTGAAATCCCTCTGAACTTCACAATGGAGCTGATAACCCCCTTGGTGCACAGTAGGGAAGATTCCCTTTGGCTGCCCTCTGGGAGAGTGTTGGTAGCCCCTAAGAACGTTATTGAACAAGAACAAGACTTTTGATATTTAAACTCTGGTCTGCTTCTACATTTCTTCCCTTGTTCAATGCACATACTCACACACACACAAAGAAAAACCATCCAACAAGGCTATGAAATAAGGGCAAGTCTTAATGTGTAAATACTGGTCTGCTCCCAAGGCTGGCTTCTGTATTTCTTGCCTCATTAAACCACACAAAAACTTCTATTTTTTTGGCCCCTCATACACACATAAGCTAATGTCTACCTAGCTACCTTAACATTCTCCCCTCAAGAGAAATTACCCATAATCTTATAGGAGTAGCATAGGTAAAAGTCTATCTTCTGTATTTTCTTCAAGTTGGCAAATGAATGTAGATCTGGTTATAAGTATTCTTATCTTGTTGTCTGTCCTATGGTGTTTAATGGTGACCTTGAAAAGATTGTCTTGTATGGTCCAAAGAGCTGATCATATTGTCTAACATGACAGTCTCAAAGTCCTACATCATAACCATGTGGAGCTAGAAGGCTTTTATTCTGTTAGAAACAGAATGAGGGCATTAAAGACACATGGTATAAAAAGAAACAGTAAGAATGGAGCTTTAGGGACAAGGAAAAGAAATAACCAGGATTTCTACTACCCAACGCTGAACCAGAAATTTTGGGAATTTATTGGAGTAGGGTAAATGGGGTGTTACTGGCAAAACAAAGGGATGGAGTGCAATAAGTACAGAGGAAAGCAGAGTTAAAAAGTCTTTTAAGCATATACAGTGACAAATCACGCTCTTCCATGTATTGTACGTTCAGATATGGCTGCTGAAGCATCATCACAAGAGTGCATTTGCATTATAATGAAACACAGGTAGCTTTCTAGTCATTCTGAGCTGTTCCTCAAAGACTCCAGTCATAATTCTGGATGTAGCTGGTTTTGTCTGTTTTTAGCACAACATAGCTCAGCAGACTTCTAGCAAAGACAATTGTTACGGGATACCAAGTTACTACACAATGGCACATAAATGACTGTTGCAGGCTATTAATATTTTAGGTAACTGGCCGGCGCCGCGGCTCACTAGGCTAATCCTCCGCCTAGCGGCACCGGCACACCAGGTTCTAGTCCCGGTCCGGGCGCCTGATTCTGTCCCGGTTGCCCCTCTTCCAGGCCAGCTCTCTGCTGTGGCCCGGGAGTGCAGTGGAGGATGGCCCAGGTGCTTGGGCCCTGCACCCCATGGGAGACCAGGAAAAGCACCTGGCTCCTGGCTCCTGCCATCGGATCAGCGCGGTGCGCCGGCCGCGGCAGCCATTGGAGGGTGAACCAACGGCAAAGGAAGACCTTTCTCTCTGTCTCTCTCTCTCACTGTCCACTCTGCCTGTCAAAAAATAAAAAAAAAAATATTTTAGGTAACTAGGTAATCTTGCTAATAGGCAAGGGGAAGAGGGTCCTTTATTTTTCAGTTTCAATCCTCTCTTTTCTTTGTTCATTCCTCAGTTTGAGAGGAAGAAAGGACAATGACCACTCCTAGTTTCTTCCTGCTGATGAAGGGTGCAGATCAATCGGCATTTAAGGAATGAAACTTCTTGGCATTGAACTAGATACATTCTTAGTCACTTAGGCAGAACTGATAGAGAATTTGATATCCTCCAGACTCAGATATGAGATGGCACAGAAAGCAGGAGTGGGAAATGTCCAGCCTGCAGGACTTATACAGCCCGTAAAATAATTTGGTCATGCTGTGCAAAGGCAACCGTAGATGAGACTCGAAATTCAATACATCTACAGCAGGTTAATTTTTAGGCTGATAATTTTTTTGACCCATGAATGATGTCATAAATATCCAAATGGCCTTTGGCAGAAAAAAGTTCCCCCACCTAAGCCTAATGGCCTGCAATCTGAGGAACAAGTTTGCCAAGGAATTTGAGAACTATGGACTCAAATAAAAGGACTAATAAAACCATGACCAAAAACCTTGTAGTGGGTATCATCAATACCAGTGAGAAACTCTGGATATAATTGCAAACCTCTCAGAAATAAGGATTGCTAATGTTGTATAATCAGCTAGCCAGTTAGTATATTTCCCTCATATTCTGTTCTACTGCAGTTCTGTTAATCCACATGTAGCAGGAAGTGTTAACAACTGTATAAACAACTCCTTGTTCTACCAGAAAATACTTAAGGACTGTTCTGTTATCCATTATTACATTTGCTAAGGAGTGTATTAAGATCTTTAGTTTATCTACACTAAAGGCTATAGTTTTAGCCAATTACTACATTGGCTACACTGAGGCATTTAGATTTCAAAGGGTGGCCTCATGCTAAGTACATCCTCCCCTTGGTGCAATCAATCCCAGTGCCAAATTTACAGGAGATTATTCATTCCAAGACTGTCTTTTTTGTTTATTCCCTGTCTGCTTTCCTGAGTGAAAAATTCTTATCTTTGGGTATACATGTCCCAGTGTACTTTGACTACTGATTCACTGGAATGCTCTTGTCTGGTCAGAAGTTGGGCCCCTGTTTTCCTTGGACAATTGGTTCCCTGGACCTCCACAGAGAAACATGAATCATTTTGGTGCACACAGTGTCAACCATGTGTTATCCTGGAGGGGCAGGATAAGGTCAAAGATGAGTTAGTAGTACATGGGTGATATGAGGAAGACAGTGGACCTGATTCATTTGATCTGATAAGCTATCATGCCAACTTTTATTCTGGTTGGCTTATACAATCACAGTATTATCATCTGCATGAATTCCAGTAGTCAACATGTGTTAAGATTTTCTGGGAAGCTGGCTCCGCGGCTCACTAGGCTAATCCTCCACCTAGCGGCACCGGCACACCAGGTTCTAGTCCCGGTCGGGGCACCGGATTCTGTCCCGGTTGCCCCTCTTCCAGGCCAGCTCTCTGCTGTGGCCCGGGAGTGCAGTGGAGGATGGCCCAGGTGCTTGGGCCCTGCACCCCATGGGAGACCAGGAAAAGCACCTGGCTCCTGGCTCCTGCCATCGGATCAGCACGGTGCGCCGGCCGCAGCGCGCCGGCCGCGGCAGCCATTGGAGGGTGAACCAACGGCAAAGGAAGACCTTTCTCTCTGTCTCTCTCTCTCACTGTCCACTCTGCCTGTCAAAAAAAAAAAAAAAAAAAAAAAAGATTTTCTGGGAGAGATAGGAACATCCTTGGTAAATTTTCCCAATTTTTATTAGGGTCAGGTCATTTATTAAACATAAGAATTATTCACTAGGGGCAGCATTGTGCCATAGCAGTTAATTAAGCCACCACCTGTGAGTCTTGGTTGCTCCATTTCCAATCCAGCTCCCTGATAATCATCTTGGAAAGCAATGGAAGATGGCCTGAGTGCTTGGGCCCCTGTCACCCATGTGGGAGACACAGATGGAGTTCCAGGCTCCTGGCTTTGGCCTGACCCAGTCCTGGCCATTGTGGCCATTTGGCAAGTGAACCAATGGATCTCTCTCTCTCTCTCTCATCAGTTGTCCTTTCAAATAAATAAAATAAATCTTTAAAAATTTTTAAAAGATTTGTATAAAAAATGACTATTTTAGATTGCCCTGGCAAAAATGTCACAATTTGGAAGATTATATGCTTTAGCTAAGACACACATTTTAAGGTATCTTGAGTTGCAAATGTATGCTGAGTTCAAGCTCTGTAGAGAGGCATTGAAGAATACGTTTCAAAACCTGATTAGCATGTAAAGGGAAGTCAGATTAATATATGGGAATGTTGTCTGAGAAGTAGATATTACAGTAGCCTCTAGGGGGAGTGCCAACCTTACATAATTTGGTTCTCCTTTAATTAATAATGGGAGACTCTGGGAAATGTTTTTGGGCTGTGAAAACTGAGACTATTTTTTCCTGGTTATGAGGATTCAATATTCCTTTTCACCTCCTGCTGTAACAGTTTTTAGAGTTGATACAGAGTATTTGTATCATTACACAACAACTGTGAGCAGAAAAAGAGGGAGGGCCAAAGACTGTGCTCCATGGGGTTTCTTAAGATCGGGGATAGTTAAGTTACATGTATTAGATTCTTCAGTTTACAGAAGTATCTATGTCTGAAAGCAGACTCTCAACTTATTCAACTCTACATTAATATCTGAGGATGAACGAGGTTACATATGAAAGGAATATGACCTTCTAAAAGTAACATGATTGAATTTATCAGGTCATACCCAAGAAAGGCCGACGCTGCAGCTCACTTGACTAATCCTCCACGTGCAGCGCCGGCACCCTGGGTTCTGGTCCCAGTTGGGGCACCGGATTCTGTCAAGGTTGCTACTCTTCCAGTCCAGCTCTCTGCTGTGGCCCGGGAAGGCCACAGGTGCTTGGGCTCCACAGGTGGAGGATGGCCCAGGTGCTTGGGCCCTGCACCCACATAGGAGATCAGGAGGAAGCACCTGGCTCCTGGCTTCGGATGGGCACAGTGCGACGGCCATAGTGGCCATTTGAGGGGTGAACCAATGGAACGAAAACCTTTCTCTCTGTTTCTCTCTCTCTCTCTCTCACTGTCTAACTCTGCCTGTCCAAAAAAAAAATACCCAAGAAAGCATAAAATAACAAAAATTGAAAATATGCAATTAAGTAGGCCAATCAGAACAGCAAGACTGGCAGTTCCATTCAAAAGCTAAAGGGCACTATAATTACAGTGGAAGTTAATCTAGCATTTTTGGCAGAAGTCAATGAGTATCTAGAAATTGATCAATGTAGGGCAACAACACAAAATAATAGAATGCCAGGCAGTGACTATAACATTGCCTACGTATACTCACCTTAGTGGAACACACATATAACAAGATGAGCATTAGCTTTAGAAAAAAGAAATGAACGTTCTCCTACAAAGAATTAGTCAGTTAACTAGTACTATGCCAGTCAAAACAATAATATTCTCTAAATTCTGTCAAGATCTGACATTAGGACAAAATAGATTACTTAACTGGGAATTTTTTTTTGGGGGGGGGTAAGAATTTAAGATCAGTCAATCACTAAGTGGAGTATTCAGTTCCTTCTGATTGGGAGAAGCTGGTGTTTTCAATGTGCTAGTCTTCCATGAAGGGGAGTGTCAGATGCTGTGCTCTTTGCTGTGAGCGAAGTTTCTGTTTCCTGTGTTGCCCCAATAGTGGATGCCAAGAAAAGAGCTTGGTTCATCTAAGGGTTGCAATGCTTCATGTTTGACTTGGGAATGATGGATCCAAAGCTTGACTACCTGAAGTTTTCCTTAAGGATAACTCACCAGTAGCATGGGTTTGGGTCCTTCCCAAGGAGATTGGATTTCTTCTTTAGGGTACTTGTATTTCCGGGATTTCAGCAACACCAAGTCTTCTGAGGCCAATCTCTAAAGAGGCACATCTGTTGGACAGGTCAACCTGGCAGAGGCAAACTTGAGAATAGCAGTTACTTTCACGCTGATAGATTACCCACGTTATGGCATCTATTCTTACCTGATCATTGTTGGTTGAACTTTGATTGTATTCATTATATAGGAAGGGTCTCCCACATAGCATTTCATAAAACCTCAGTTGGAGCCCACTTCTGAGGGATACAAGAACTCTAAGCGGTACCTTATCTCAAGTTTGTTTCTTGGCAAATTTTGTTTGTTCTTCCAATGTTCATTTTCTCTGTTTTCCACTGGATTTCTAGAACTCCTGATACTTCCAGAGCTCTGTCGGTGATGATGGTTCTTCCAATGTCACTCAGAATTAAATAGTGGAGTCACAATTTGAGAATTATTTCCTAGAGAGGCTCTTTATCATTTCAGAAGCTTTTTTCCATTCTGTATGAAAAAACTTCTCCCTATCCTTTAGTGGTGTCTACTAAAACTACTGAGGTTTCCTCTTGCCTTTGTCATCAGAGTAAAATCTATTCTCCTTGTCCAGTTCCCCTGGCCCAAACTACATTAATGACCAGGGGATTCCAAGTCTGGATTCTTTTTCGTACAGTGTGCCCATTTCTGGAACACCATGTCAATAGTTTTTCTCATATTGAGGTCACTTCCATGCCCATGTGTCCTTTGGAGAGTGGCATATGGCCATAATGGGCACTCTGGAGAATGTGGTTAGTCACCTTTTCAATAATTGCCCTGATATTAATGATTCCCAGTGGCCGAAATTCAGACTGACAGTAAAGATACCATATAAGGTGCCTTCATTCCATGAGAGTATTTGGGATTTGATATCTACCTCTGGTTCCTGACTCCAGCTCC
Source organism: Oryctolagus cuniculus (assembly GCF_051225735.1). Lineage (NCBI taxonomy): Eukaryota > Metazoa > Chordata > Mammalia > Lagomorpha > Leporidae > Oryctolagus > Oryctolagus cuniculus. The sequence goes on from NC_142874.1 coordinate 126,585,604, forward strand.
CTTCTAATGTAGACCATGGATGCAGTGGCAATAGCTCCAACCACTGGATTCCTGCCACCCATGCAGGGAGACCTGGATCAAGTTTACAGCTGGAAAGCTCAGCCCCCATCGTGGGCACTTGGGGAGTAAGCCAGTGAATGGGAGCACTCTCTCTCTCACCCCCAAATAAATTTTTAAAACGTGTATAGGCCTGTATTCATTATAAGTCCATATTTTCATGCTACAATTCTGAATTAAATCACATAAGTATGGAAGGCCTCATTCATCAGGATTTCCAAGTCTTCGTCAAAATAATTAGGATGGATATTTGTTAAGCCTGTGTGAGGCACTGAAACCATAATATTGTCTTCTCGGAATTTTGGTAGCTTAATTCACAGTTTATCTGCCTGGGCTGTTTCTTTTAACTCTTGTGATCTTTGGTGTCAGCTTTCAGAAGTCCCAGACAATGCAAAATAGTGACTTATTTGGCATCATGATGACCTTGAATAGCCAAGAATTTCTTACTATGTTCACTTTCCCTGGTATTTGCTGCTATGAGTCCTCATTCCTTCCAGATGACTCTAGGAGCATTTTCCACTGAGAATACATACTTTGAGTACAAATAGTCACCTTCTGATTGGTCAAGCAAGCATAATTAATTTAGCTTTCTGAGCTCGGTTCAAGAGTCTCGTTGTGGGTGACTGCCTTATACTCAGCCTATGTACTTCTTCTTCCATGCAACTTCTCACACTGGTGAACATTTTCAAATCTGAATTTTCCAAGGAGGAACCAGTCAGTCATGGGCAGTTTATTCAGTACTGCTTGGCAATAAAATGGCAGGGATAAGGACTGATACTGCTCTTAATTTCACATTTGGGTTGTCTAGCAGAGTGGTCTGATAGCTTCAGCCAACACCCCCTTTTTGTTCTGGCAATGGTAATATATAATGTGGGGTGTGCATAGTGGTTGGCTAGCCCAGGGTGAGCTTTTCTACTTCCTATAACAAATCAGCAAGTGACTGTTACTGCACTCAGGTAGGCTGGCCATCCATGGGAAACCATGTCTAACCATTTAGACAAATATGCCACTGCTCTGCTTAATCCCAAATTCTGGATCAAGACTCCTTAGCTGATTCCCTGTCGTGGACAAACACATCAAAAAAAGTTTGACAATATCTGGCAGACTGGAGGCTTGTGCAGTTCATAGCTTATGATTAAGAAGAAGGATTGGTGTCATTCTCCATTTCATTCTAATGGCTCATTTTCTGAATTTTGGGGGTTTCAAATAGAGGTTTCACTCTCAGGTTGAAGTTTGGAAACCAAATACAGTAGAAGCTGGAAATTGTAGAGCGTGGCAGAGACGGACAGCCTGGAAAGAGCCCCTCTCTGGTCAGGAAGTAGGCTTCTTTGCCCTATGAAAGTTTAAATCCCAGATCCTTTATAGTTGGTTGAGAAATCTAGGCCCTTTATATGAAGACTCAGTTGGAAAATTTGAAGACAATATAGTATATTTGTGTGAGGTCTCTGTTCTTAGTGGTAATCCAAATGTAATTTACATATTGAAGCAGTGTGCCCTTTGTGATTGGTACATCTCTCAAATCCCTTGCTGGGGGATTTCTTCAAATATGGTTAGGGCATATTTGAATACCTAGGGTAGGACAGTGCAACAGCATTGTTGTTTTACTTGAGGCTCAGGATCCTCCCAATCAAAGGCAAATAGGTCCCAAAACCCAGAGCCCAGCGGGGGTACAGTAGAAATCATCCTTTTAACCTATAACTGTAAACCAGCTATAATCTCCGTCAAGTATGCAAACTGCTGGGTGGATATCTTCCACAGTCTGGTTGATAGCCCTTCAATCCTTCACAAACCAATATTCCCACAAGGAGACTCAAACTGAGCTCAGAAAGCTAAATGAATTGTGCTTGCTTGAGCCCTGCAGCTGGGAACCATTTATACTCAAAGTATGTCTTCTCAGTGGGCTGTGCTCCTAGACTCATCTGGAAGGAGTGAGGACTCATAGCAACATATAACAGGGAAACTGAACATGACAAAGAGATTCTTGGCTATTAAGGACCAAATCAACTTGTATTCAAGGAGTTTTCTTAAGAGGGTCTGGATTCCTCTTTTGGGCAATCCTCTCAAAGGCTGTTGCTTGAAGCTGGGTGTTTGGAAGTCAGGTCAGAGCTTTACATTACATGGAGAGGGTGCTCTCACTCTTCCCTGATTCACCTGCCCTTCTCTCTCTCTCAAGAAATCTTCAGGACTGTCAGCTGGTGTTTCCCTTCCCTGTAGGAGCAGAGCTGCCAGGAAAACACAGGCATTCTCTTGAGGCAGCTGAATTCCCAGTCTTTCAGGGGATAAGGCATTTGTCATCCCAGGTTTGTAATAAAGCCTGCCCCAGTAGAGGTACTGGACAGTCAACATTTGGAGACAAGCTTGTTTTAAATTATTCTCTCTGGGCACTCTAATGGTCAGAGGGGATGTTTTCTCAATGGCTCCACTCAAACAGAGTAGCTAACTCCTGGGTTCGGCAGAAAACCACCACATCCTTTCCCACCTTTAATGTCATCAGGAGCTCCACGGGGGTGATCTTCATGGAGCTTTTGAGGTGTCTTAGAGCCTTGGGATCCCTCATTCTTGGTCACTCTTGGTTATCTGGAGCATTCCATTATAGTCTCCAGACTTTCTGGGAACTGGACCCTCCTTTTTCTAGTGCCCCACTTCATTACAGTAAACACATGAATGGGGTCCCACTGATTGGTGACCTTTCTTACTGGGGATTTGGGGCCCAGGGCTCTTCCTGGGATCTGATGGTGATGACTGCAGTAGAACCCTTCTCTCCTGGCCAATAGCTATGCCATGAGGGTGGTCTGCTCCTTTATCTTATGTTGTTCCTTTTTTCCCCTGAACTTAATTATATCTACTAAAACTTGAAAGTCAATCTCCACCAATTCAGAGATTTTCCCATGCTACTTTCTTTTTTTCTTTTAAGATTTATTTTATTTATTTAAAACACAGAGTTACAGAGAGAGGTAGAGCCAGAGAGAAAGAGAGGTCTTCCATCTGCTGGTTCACTCCCCAAATGACAGCAACGGTCAGAGCTATGCTGATCTGAAGTCAGGAGTCAGTCGCTTCTTCTGGGTCTTCCAAGCAGGTGCAGGGATTCGAGGACTTGGGCTATCTTCCACTGCTTTCCCAGGCCATAGCAGAGAGCTGGATTGGAACAGGAGCAGCCAGGACTCGAACCGGCACCCATATGAGATGCCGGAGCTGCAGGACGCGGGCTTTAACCCACTGTGCCACAGCGCCAGCCCTGGTACTTTCCACTCTTGGAAATTTCTTTTGAACATCAAGTTTGCTTTGCCCACTAAAGCCCGTGCTGACCACGTTGAAGTTAGCAGCACCCTGGGGATGCACGTCAGTATACATCTAAGCGCCTCAGCACTCCTTCCTGAGTAGGCGGAAGGGTCCTCATGTGGCCTTTGCTTCACTTCGTGTTCCTTTCGTTTTGCTGTCTGAGCACTCCTTTTTTATATTATTATTCTTAAGATGTATTTCTTTATTTGACAGAGTGACAAAGAAAGGGAGGCAGAGACAGATATTTATTTCTTTATTTGACAGAGTGACAAAGAAAGGGAGGCAGAGACAGATATCTTCCATCCACTGGTTCACTCCCCAGTTGGCCACACAGCCAGAGCTAGGCCAGACCAAAGCCAGAAGCTCCATTCAGGTATGCCATGTGCATGCCAGGGGCTGACACTTGAGCCATCATCCACTGCTTTCCCAGGTGCACTAGCAGGGAGCTGGATCAGCAGCTGAGCAGCCAGAATTCCAACTAGGTTCAGATATGGGATGCTGGAAAAGCAAGTGGTGGCTTAGCTGGCCACTCCACAACACTGGCCCTGGGACTCCTTTCTTTAAAGGAGGGTGTATTCTCCACACTAGGCCAGCATCAGTAAAGCCCAAGGCTGGGTCAGTTACTCGGAAAATCAGAGCAGCGTGCTGGTGACTTGGGACATCATTCCCCTACAGTCTACCCAGCTCTTTCCTAGCCTGCTGTGAGGAAGGTACTCATGAGCAGAAGGACTTCTACCTGCCTAAGTATACAAGTTGTGAAAAAAACAGAGGCCAATTTCCCCATCTTTGGAAGGTCTTCCCTATGAGTGTGCTATTGTTAAGCTTGAGGTAGAAAAGTGAGCATAAACATTAGAGCATTCCTGACGTTTATGTCACTTGCCATCACCTGCCTTTAGGGAAATGGCTCTCCTCTACGGAGGCAGTACAGAGCACCTCGGCTCTGGGACACTCCAAAACTGGCATCCTGCCAATCCGCAGTGGAACCTCTTTAAAGAAAGGGAAGAGGGGCCAGACTGTGGCATAGCAGGTAAAGCCACCGCCTGCAGTGCCAGCATCCCATGTGGGCACCAGTTCAAGTCCTGGCTGCTCCACTTCCAATCAAGCTCTCTGCTATGGCCTGGGAGAGCAGTGGAGGATGGCCTGAGTCCTTGGGCTCCTGTGTCTGCATAGGGGCCCTGGCACCTGGCTTCCGATCCATGCAGCTCTGGCCATTGCGGCCCGCTGGGGAGCGAACTAGCAGATGAAAGACTTCTTCCTTTCTCTGTGCATCTCCTCTCTCTGTGTAACTCTTTCAAACACATAAATAAATCTTTAAAAAAAAAAAAAAGAGGTTGACAGCTTTGACGGAAGCACAGAAGCAGCAGCGAGAGGAGCCAGGAGCAAGAGGAGCCAGGAGTCACGAGTGGCAACAGCTAGCAGAACTACGGCGAGTGGGATCCCGTTCCACTTCTAGCAGTGCAAGTGTTAAGGGATCCAGGAAGTCTGCAAGGCTTTCCCCTGCAAGGTCTCACTCCAGGGGAGATTCCAGGCGTTCCAGACATAGGCCAGGCCAGATCTGAATCTGGGTCTAGATCTGAGAGAAGCTCTGGACAGCCTTATACAAGTCATGATCTGGGACCAGTTCCCATGCACGATACTGCAGCAGGCCTCACAGTGAGGTTAAGCAGATGGCATGGCCATTCTCCCATGTCTACTCACAGGCGTCTTGTTGGAAATCAGGCAAATCCTGACCCCAACTGTTGTCTTGGAGAATTTGGCTTGAACTTGTACACCGCAGAGATCCAAGACAAATTTTCTCATGGCTATTGTATATGACCAGCAAATTTAACCATTCAAGAGGATTTGCCTTTATTTTGAAAACGTATATGATGCCAAGAAAACTAAAGAGCTTGCCAATAGAATGGAGCTTGATGGGCGTAGAACCAAAGTGGATTTCTCTATAACAAGAAGACCACATACTCCAACACCAGGAATTTACATGGAGAGACCTACATATGGCAATTCACGTTGCCCGGATTACTGTGACACAGGGTATGATCGAGGTTGACAATGGAGACTACCACAGCAGGTCCTAGAGAGGAGGTAGCAGAGGAGGAGCAGGTGGAGGGCTGCTCCAGATAGAATCAGTTACAGAAGGTGGTCACCTTCTCCTTAATGTAGTGATGGAGGGTGCAGATCACATTCCAGATCTCGATCCTACTCACCTGATCACTACTAAACCATGAAGCTGGAAGCTCCAAACCCTGCCCCAGATAGGCTGGGATGTTTTTTGCGGACAATATATTTTTTAAAAAATTTATTTATTTGAAATTCAGATTTACAGAGAGAGGTAGTGAGAGAGAGATCTTCCATCCACTGCTCCACTCCCCAGATGGCCACAACAGCTGGGGGTGGGCCAGATGGAAGCCAGGAACCAGGAGTTTCATCCAGGTCTCCCATGTGGTTGCAGAGGCCTGAGCACTTTGGCCATAGTCCTCTGCTTTCCCTGCACATTAGCAGAGAGCTGGAATGGAAGTGGACAACCAGGACTGGAACTGGGGCCCATGTGGCATGCCAGCATTGCAGGTGGCAGCTTAACCCACTATGCTGTATTACATGCCCCTGTAGACAATATTTTTATCATCTCCTGTTTAAAAAGAGAACAGTGTCTAATGAAGTTGGGTGACTTTTACAGTTTTTATGATGACTACTTTTGGTGGAGTTGAAACGCAAATGCTGTTGTCATTCTGCATTTGTGTAGTTTGGTCCCTTGTCAAAGTTAAGTGGTTTCAGAGAAGTATATTTTGCAAGTATTTTTTTAGTCTAAATGTTGACTGCTGAGAAATTTCTATAGTTCCAAACTTCATTTAAAGGCTTTTCTGTTGAATCCAGTGTATTCCAAAGATTGATGCCTGTGTGTAAATTGCTACCAAATGGCAAAACTTAATGGTAAAGTTTTTTTTTAAAGGGTGGGTTGGGGAAAGAATTGTTCTGCATCAGTCTGAGTAGCTTCTTGACCAAAATGAGCACACTGCTAGGATTCAATGGAGACCATTCCCAGGGAGGAGGAGCAGGCAGGGGTGAAGAAGCCCTTGGTGGTCTGAGGGTATGGGATCACCTTCAGAACCCCTGTAGGGAGGCATCAGAGCTGCCGGGGCACTCAGCAGGGTCAACAGTGAGTCCCTGTCCCCCACACTGGACTCTGGCAAAGCATTTTATCTTTTTGTTTGAATCACATTACATTTCCTTTGCACAGTCTTAATTCTGATATGTTATAAAAACCTGCACCTAAGGCATTTCCCTCTGTCCCCTGCCCCTTGTCTTTTATAGAATAAATCCAATTGCAAAATGTTGCTATAATTCAGGAAGCCATTTTCTGGCCAGATTTCCTGAGCTTCAAGAATGTACCAGAACCAAGCACTGCCACAGAACCATATCATACTCTTTTTTCTTCATGGGCTTATTACTAAAAGTACAAAAAAAAATACTATTATTTTCAGAATACAGTGTAAAGGGCTGCACCCAGGGGTGGACATTAGCCATTTCCCATGATGGCACACTCACAAAAGGACAAAGAAAACTAATATAAACAAACCAACCCACACATAAAGATGAAATGACTGACAAATGAACCAACCAACCATTGAATGACCAAATCTCAAATCACTTTTTTTTTTTTTTTGACAGGCAGAGTGGACAGTGAGAGAGAGAGAGAGAGAAAGGTCTTCCTTTGCCATTGGTTCACCCTCCATGGCTGCTGCGGCCGGCGCTGTGCATTGCAGCCGGCGCACCGCGCTGATCCGATGGCAGGAGCCAGGTGCTTATCCTGCTCTCCCATAGGGTGCAGGGCCCAAGGACCTGGGCCATCCTCCACTGCACTCCCGGGCCACAGCAGAGAGCTGGCCTGGAAGAGGAGCAACTGGGACAGAATCTGGCGCCCCGACCGGGACTAGAACCCGGTGTGCCGGCGCTGCAGGCAGAGGGTTAGCCTATTGAGCCAAGGTGCCGGCCTATATATATATTTCAATAAGTTAGTTTTGAATGAATAAAATGTTATATTTATTGAATAAAAATGAATGTACTAAATCAGTTAGCTTGTATTTATGTGTAATGAATTAAAATTTGTATTCACTATGTTTTTGTTTAATGTATTCTTCTGATTTTGTTAAAATGCTCAATATGTTTTTATTCTCTTAAGCTGCCAATTATAAGTTACAGATCCATGTTTTTCCCAACTATCTCTGATATGAAGGCCCAGAAGCAATAACATCCCTGTGATAGTTTGGCACACCTACTACCTGAATCTTTGTCTCTAGATACTACTGTTTCATAAAAGGAACAACTTTTTAGGGAAAATTATCAGTATTAGTCACAGAGCAGGAAAAGTACAAGATGAGCCTAAAATATTTAATAGTGTCAGAAATACACAAAACTGGAACATGTCCAAAGGATTTTTGGCACAACTGAAAAAAGCCCCAATAAATGAAGTCTGATTTTAAGCAAAAAAAAAAAATATGATTGATAGGTGTGCATTACAATCCATAGAATAAATTAAATATCTATACTGGTAGAAATAAAAACAAGAAGATAACGTAAAAATATTGTTCTTCCTCATAAAATTCTAGTAATTGAAGAAGTGATGGAAAAGAGAAATTGTCTTTAGCCAAATCCCACAGTAATTTTAGAGAAGATGCTAAAATGGGAAGAAAAAGCATGAGAAGCAAGTATCTCCTCACAAGCTACATATCAATTCTTATTTTATTTACTTGACAGGTAGAGTTATGGACTGACAGGGAGAGAGAGAGCGAGAGAGAGGTCTTCCATCCACTGGTTCACTCCCCAAATGGCCTCAAAGGCCAGAGCTGTGCTTATTCGAAGCCAGGAGCCAGGAGCTCTCTCCAGGTCTCCCACGTGGGTGCAGGGGCCCAAGCACCTGGGGAACCTTCTACTGCTTTCTCAGCCCATAGTAGAGAGCTGGACTGGAAGAGGAGCAACCAGGACTAGAACTGGCCCCCATATGGGATGCCGGCACTGCAGGCAGAGGATTAACCTACTGCGCCACAGCACTGGCCCCCAGCTACATATCAATTCTAAAAAGGAATAACTAATACTTTACAATGAAGAAAGCTACAGATGTCAACTTATCAAAATGATCAAAGCTGACATCACCGTTAAGATACATCAACATCATTTACCTCCGGAAAATGACACACTGCGTGCACATTCTCTACAGCACTACTCTTGCAACACCTGAATTTAATCACAAGGAGACATCAAACAAAAGAAAAGGAAAACAAAACAACTACAAAGGAAACAAAAAAAGAAAAAAGAAAATTAAAAAAAAAAAAAAAGGAGACATCCAGCAAACTATACTGAAGGTCATTCTACAAAATAACTGGCTAACACTTCATCAAAGGACCAAAATTCAGACAGGCAAAAAAGAGGGAAGAGAGCGGAAAGACAGAAGAAACATCCCAGATTTAAAGACCAAGGAGAAATGAAACTAATACCACAAGTGATCCTAGATTGGATCCTGGAACCAAAAAGAAGAAAAGCAAAATAGTGAGCCAGAATGAGAATGCCTGAGGCTAGACCCTTAGTGCAGCCCCTGCACCCCTTCTCTGCATTTCCTCTCCAAAACCACAGAGTGCTTTCTCTAAAGAAACTGAAATCAGCTGTCCAGGATGAAACAGAGTAGCTGAAATCAATGTAACACAAAGTAAAAATGTCTTCATTGTGACATGTTCGGGTCCCTTTAGGTAATGTCTAGTAGTGTATGCTCAGCATACAAATCAAAGCCAACCGATTAGCAAGTCCTTCACAAATACAATGAAATCCCAGTGAATCATCCTATTTCTTCATTCTGAAATATAAACCCACGAATGATCAGCAGACATTCGGAGAAAGCTAATAAAATGACAAGGCCAAAAATACACACATAAACCAGAATAAACGGATATTGTCAGTTAAGAAAAAAGAATTTGGGGGAAAAATACAAGTCTTAGTAGCCTCTGAGATAGTCAAAAATATTTCACCCATATAAAGATAGCATACCATAAAGATCAAACGATAGAATGGTGGAGTTATTGTGTACTTGACCTCTCCTATGCCTCATCTCAGTGTCTCAGGCCGGATTTGGTCTCTGTCCTTGGCTGTGGCAAAGGCTTTGCACAGACATCATGTGATGGCCCATCTCCCACCTCTGCACAGGGCTCCTGTGACAGCTCTGAGGGTCCTCTCCCAGCACCCACCCACTCGGGGATGACCTGGCAGCGTGAGCAATAGCAGCTGCTGCTAAGTGTTCCCACCTTCCCTCCTCACAGCTTCCTACTGAATCCCAGTGGGACCGAGTGCAGTGGCTCACGGAGATGAGGACTCGGTAATACACTGTACTGAGCTTCCTCCCTCCCAGTTTGACCCCTCTGTGTCTCCTACAGAGATCCTGTACCCTACGATCACTTCCCAGCACAAACCACTGTGCTCTAATCCCCATCTCACACTCTGCCTCCTGAAGTGCACACACACTGGGACACTTTGTATCACAAGTGGTTCTTTATTTAGTATGTAAAACTTTTACCTCCTTTTTAGTGATCTAAGCTGGCTATAAAGTTCAACAAATATATTTAGACCTCCATAACTTGCCAGTGTCTTGAGTGAATGTCATTTTTTTCATTTGGAATTTCTCAACAGAACACTTTTGTCTCTTATTAATTCTAATCCTATAGAATTAAGCAAAAAATCCCCATAAGTTTCCATGTTTCATATATTTTGAGTTAAAATACCAAAGAAGTAAAATGTACACAGCATTCCCCCCACACACACCATTTCTATTAGCTTCATTTCTAATTTAGGGGCATCTCAAGATGTCCACATGCATAAGTTTCTGAAGAACCTCAAATTTTATTATAAAGCTTCTTTCTCATACACATTGGGGGACTATATATTTTCACTTTGATTGTTTAAACAATACAAGGAAGCTCGTACACTTTAATATTAACATGTTTTATAAAATATATTATTAAAAATAGGCCGAAATTAATGGAGACCCCTAGCATTTGGTCACTGACTGACCAGCCTACATAGAGATTACCTATGCTTGTCATTGTGTTACTCATCACCATTGCCTGATTTGACACTTCACTATGCAACACATATCTCCCCAAGGATGACAAGAGAATGCAAAGATACAAAATTCAAAGCTGATGATTTTGCAAATTTTTTTATTTTGTTTTATTTTTGACAGGCAGAGTGGACAGAAAGAGAGAGAGAGAGAGAAAGGTCTTCCTTTTTCTGTTGGTTCACCCCCCAATGGCCACTGCAGCTGGCACGCTGAGGCTGGCGCACCGCACTGATCTGAAGCCAGGAGCCAGGTGCTTCCTCCTGGTCTCCCATGTGGGTGCAGGGCCCAAGGACTTGGGCCATCCTCCACTGCCTTCCCGGGCCACAGCAGAGAGCTGGACTGGAAGAGGAGCAACAGGGACATAATCCAGCGCCCCGACCAGGACTAGAACCCGGTGTGCCAGTGTCACAGGCGGAGGATTAGCCTATTGAGCCGTGGTGCCAGCCTGATGATTTTGCAAATTTTAGCACTTCTGGTAAAAGGGCTAAAAATAAGATGAGGAGTTAAAGTCACCTGTGGATTTCATTGACTCACAGATTGGACAATAACTGGTAACTATACTCATATACTGAGCATTTTAAAACACTCCAATGATGTTCTCCAATACTTTTATTATCTCTGGTTTCATGGCACCATAGTATGTTTTTCATTAAATTTCCCATTTCTATAATCAGAATATCCCCAAATTACTACACATTCCCTTATACAGTCAAAAATAGTTTTACTGGAATGTTTTTAGTAATAGCTGAAGGCAGCAACGTTTACAACCTTCAGCTTTTGTTACACCCATAAACATGTGGGAATTCCTTGCAAAGGACCTGCACAGTAAAAAGAATGATTTTTTTTTTCTGACAGGCAGAGTGGACAGTGAGAGAGAGAGAGACAGAGAGAAAGGTCTTCCTTTTGCCGTTGGTTCACCCTCCAATGGCCACCGCGGCCGGCGCACCGCGCTGATCCGATGGCAGGAGCCAGGTGCTTATCCTGGTCTCCCATGGGGTGCAGGGCCCAAGCACTTGAGCCATCCTCCACTGCACTCCCTGGCCACAGCAGAGAGCTGGCCTGGAAGAGGGGCGACTCGGACAGAATCCGGCGCCCCGACCGGGACTAGAACCCAGTGTGCCGGCGCCGCAAGGCGGAGGATTAGCCTAGTGAGCCGCGGCGCCGGCCAAGAATGATATTCTTGCAAATATTGATGGAATGGTTATACATCTGTTGTAGTATAATGATTTGGAATTCCATATAGGCACCTTGACCCCACCCTGATTCAGTTAACACAAGTCTATATGCCACTATAATACTAGTATGAAATAGTATCATCAATGTTTACACAGATATAATGAACTGACAAATATCTAGTTTCAAATTAGCTCCTTGGAATACAGCAAAATAGAGGCTGGTTATCTTAGCCTTAAACATAATTATTAAAAGCACATTTTGTTAGAAGGGAAGAAGGTAATTGGACATTCTCAATGCTCCAACTTGAAATGATACTTGCCCCTTAATTAGTTTTGAAAATTATAAACATAGGTTTCATCTAAATTATGCTTTTATTATTGTTATTGTCCCAGATCTTGTTTAATGAAGATTTCTGTCATCAGATCAAATATGGTATTTCACAACTATAAGAATGATAATCACTAGCAAAAGGATAACAGCAACCAAAGCCATGGTGGCTTTTATTTTGCACCCTCACTGCCACATTTGCCTGAAGTTGTTTGGCTATGTTGCTAAAAGCAGTTGCACTATCTGACAAGCTTCCTGATTTGTCCTGTAGTTCATCTAGCCTGTCCCCTCTTTCAATTACCTGTGTAATATTTTCTTGCATGACATCAGTAACTTCATCCATCTGATTCTGAACATGCTTAATTTTATCATTTCTAGGTCCCAATCTTGGTCCAGACAGTCCCCTTAGAAAAAAGTCCTCTTCTTCACCTGAATCAGCTTCCAAAAGATTTTTCCTTTCACTTTTCACAGAACCAGTGGCATCATCATCATCATTTAGGTGACCTTGAACTTGGGAGGCTTTTTTTTTTTTTTTTACTCTTCTACTTCCCACCAGAGCAAGTATTCACCACCTGAGGCTCCAGGGGAGCTCCAGGAAGCTCTCTGGAGCTGGTGGTGCAGGGCAGGCAAGGGAAGGAGTGGGAAGCCAAGGAAAAAGCTGGGAGGGGGAGACAATGGGCGGGACCCTGCATCCGCCGCTGTACCGCAGCTCATCGAGCCCACAAATGGTTCTAAAAAGCAGACTGGAAAGAGGAGACTTGGAAACTCACACAACTCAGTGGTAACTGGAAATAACCAGCTCATTGCTATGGCAGTGAGAGGTACTGAGTGCTAGCATCCGGGAAAGTCACAATTTATGATTCATACAGGGGTGAGAGGAATAGGAAACTCTTGGAGAAGGTCAAGCATCTGCTTATGGACAGAATGGGGGAAATGTTACTTACACACTTAGAAAGTGAAGTGACTTTTTAATAATTTCTAAAGATTTACTTTGTATTTTAAAAGTCAGAGTTACAGAGAGCGAGTGAAAGGGAGGCTGGGAGGGTGAATCTTCCAAACAGTAGTTCTCTCCTCAGATGGCCTCAACAGCCAGGCTGGGCCAGCCAAGCCAGGAGCTTAATATCCCAGGCCATAGCAGAGAGTTGGATTGGAAGAGGAGCAGCCGGGACTAGAACCCGCACCTATATGGGATGCTGGAGCTTCAGGCCAGGATGTTAACCTGCTGCGCCACAGCGCCAGCCCCATGAATTAACTTTTTAAAAGTAGTTCTAGAAGCCTGGTTAAAAGAAAATGACAGAGTTATTTTGGCACAATGGTTAAGGTACCCCATAATGGGATGCCTGGGTTTGTGTGCCTGCTCAGTTCCAGATTCCAACTTCCTGCCAATGTACAACTGGGAGGCAGCAGGTGATGGCTCAACACTTGGGTTCCTAAAACTCACATGCGAAACCTGGATTGAGTTCCTGGTCTATCTCTGGCTATCGTGGACATCTGGGGTATGAACAAGAAGATGGGAGATATCTGTCTCTTTCTCCCACTTTCAAATAAATATTTTTTTAAGATTTTCATTTGTTTATTTGAGGGGTAGAGTTAGAGAGAGAAAGGTCTTCCATATGCTGGTTCACTCCCTAAATGGCTGCAAAGGCCAGAGCTGGACTGATTCAAAGCCAGGAGCCAGGAGCTTCTTCTAGGTATTCCATGTGGGTGTAGGTGCCCAAGCACTTGGGCCATCCTCCACTGCTTTCCCAGGTCATACCAGAGAGCTGAGTAGGAAGAGGAGCAGCCAGGAAATGAACAGGTGCTCACAGGGGATGTCGACACTACCTGCAGGCAGAGGATTAACCTACTATGCTACTGCGACGGCCCCTAAATATGTTTCTTTTTTTTAAAAAGAAAATGATCAATATTTCTGCAAATAGTTTTGTCACATTGTTTTATATCTTTGTCAAACACAAATGGTTAAGAATGATATACTACTATAATTTTAATGATCTTAATTATTTCTAAAATTTACTTATGAGTGAAACTGATGGCTTTTTTTTTGTTTATAGTACTTGTGTATATTCCTGCTTAACTATGTTTTTCACATTTTACTTGCTGAATTCTTTATTAAGTAGAGCATTAAGCCTTTGACTATAATGTAAACTGTTAATACAAAGCTCTTATAATGAAAATGTTATCTCAAAAATTAAAAACAGGGGCCAGTGCTGTGGCATAGCAGGTAAAGTTGCCGCCTGCAGTGCCAGCTGCTCCACTTCTGATCCAGCCCTCTATTATGGCCTGGGAAAGCAGCAGAGGATGGCGCAAGTGCTTGGGCCTCTACACTGACGTGGGAGACCCTGAAGAAGCTCCTGGCTCCTGGCTTCAGATTGGCTCAGCTCTGGCTATTGCAGCCATTGGGGAGTGAACCAATGGATGGAAGATCTCGATCTCCCTCTCTCTTTGCCTCTGCTTCTCTGTAACTCTTTCAAATAAACAAATTTTAAAAAAAATTAAAAAGAGAGCTGGCATTGTGGCATAGCAAGTTAAGCCTCCGGTTTGAAACCTGAGTGCTCCACTTCCCAAGCAGCTCCCTGCTATTGTGCCTGGGAAAGCAGCAGATGATAACCCAAGTGCTTGGGCCCCTGTACCCATATGGGATATGTAGAGGAGGCTCTGGGCTCCTGGCTGTGGCCTGGCCCAGCCTGGTCATTGCGGCCATTTGAGGAGAGAACTAGCAGACAGAAAACTCTGTTTCTGCCTCTATGTCTTGCTCTGCATCATTCTATCTTTGAAATAAATAAATAAGGGAGCCAGTATTGCGGCATAGCAGGTTAAGCCTCTGCCTGCAATGGCATCCCATTGGCACCAGTTTGAGCCCTGACTGCTCCACTTCTGATCCAGCTCCCTGCTAATGGCCTGGGGAAGGCAGCTAAGGGTGTTTCAAGTGCTGGGGGCCCCGCTACCCATGTGGGAGACCTGGAAAAAGCTCCTGGCTTCGGCCTGGTCCAACCCTGGCAGTTGTGGTCATCTGGGGAGTGAGTCAGCGGATTGAAGATCTCTGTCTCTCCCTCTCTCTCTCTCTCTGTAACTCTGATTTTCAAATAAATCTTTTTAAAAATTTAAAAAGGAAGAGAGAGAGAGGGAAGGAGGAAGGGAAGTATAAGAATTGCAACTATGGGGGCCGGCGCCATGGCTCACTTGGTTAATCCTCCGCCTGCGGTGCCGGCATCCCATATGGGCACCAGATTCTAGTCCCATTTGCTTCTCTTCCAGTACAGCTCTCTGCTGTGGCCCGGAGTGCAGTGGAGGATGGCCCAAGTGCTTGGGCCCTGCACTCGCATGGGAGACCAGGAGAAACACCTGGCTCCTGGCTTCGGATCAGCATAGTTCCGGCTGTAGCGGCCATTTTGGGGGTGAACCAATGAAGGAAGACCTGTCTCTGTTTCTCTCCTCTCACTGTCTATCTATCAAATAAAGAATAAAATAAAAAAATAAAAAAGAATTGCAACTATGAACTATATTAAATGTGTTCTCTTTATATTAAAACAAATGCAATGACAGGCTCCATTTAAACAAGAATCAAAAATTCTGCAAAACTCAGTGTTTTCCTTTGTAGTGTTTAAAGAGAGCATAACCAAATATAGAATTTAATTGTAAAGGTGCCAGAGGTACAAAGGGACTTAATTCCTAGCCTCAGTAAGCCTCCTGTGCCAAAGTTAGGGCCTGGAGAAGAAAATAATGGGGTGTTGAGACCTTGGATGGGGGGCAAGCCTAAAATTATTGAACCCCAAGATTCCCCTGGGTTCTGTTTCGGGGTGTGGAGTAGCAGAGATATTTTTACGAGGGGTCACAGAAAGGTTTCAACTGAACTTAAAGCTATAGGAACCACAGTAGTGATCTTAGTTTGGGCAGCAATATCACAGCACCATGGATGAATGGCATGTCAAGAAAATGTTTTTCACGGAGCCAGAGGCTGGACATGAGATCAGAGTCCCAGCATGGAAGGTTCTGGTAAAAACCCACTTACAGCTTGCAGGCTCCCAGAGGGAGGGTCACAGATCTCCTTGGGGGCCATTTTATGACAACTAATCTCATTTACAAGGGGTCTTCCCTCAGCACCTAATTATCTCCCCAAACCCTACTTCCTAAATCTATCACATTGGGAGTTGGAATTTCATGTTATATTGTGAGAGGACACATTCTCTAAGAGCCATTTAGGATTCCTCGTATCAGTGAGCCAGCAGACTAAAAAGTCACAATATTAGTGAGTACTACTGATTACCAGAAAGAGGCTACGATCACAGTTACACGAGAGGGGAGGAGAGGAGAGGAGAGGCCTTGTGGTAACTCAGCTCCTGGTGATAACTCGAGGAGTGTACTTGCAGCAACCGTGACCAAAGCAGGAAAAGGCAGCTTGGGGAGGAAGGCCCATGTCTCCCAGCAGACCAGCAATCTAGAGCAGCCAAATTACTAGCCTAAAGTGAGGACAATACAGAATTTGTAATGGAGGAGGTGGAGGATGAGAAATGCTAACTACACCTTGAGGATCACTGGTAGCAGCAGGGACACCTTTGTAAAGGCCCAATTTGGCCACTTGCTTTGTCCCACCGCACAGCAATACTCTTCAGCTGCACTGCATGTACTGCATTGTGCCCTTGGCTTTCTGTTCCTGTGAGACACCTGTGAGAAGCTGTGCAAGTACTGACTCATGCATATGCCCATCCAGATGGTGTGGAGTTAGCTCCAAATGATGCAAATCTGAACCCACGGAGAAAAAGGCCAACACACTCTCCTCTACCATTTTCAGGTGAGCTAATCTGACGAGCATTCTACATCCCACTCCAGACGGCCCCAGCAGCACCACTATCCACAATTATGCACAACAGTGACCAGCGTGGTAATGCATGGTAGAACTGCCTTTCCCCTTTTCTGTGTTACTTTCCTCATCCCACGCTCCTTTCTAGATCAGTTCCAGATACAAATAATAGCATGTAAGCTCTTCTGTTCTTGTTTTCTTAGGGCAAATAGGCTAAAAGATACATTTTTGAAAGTCAGAACTATAGTTAATAAAATTAAAATACACATTAAGACATATTAAAAGGTAAAGTCAAGGAAATATCTCATAATGTAGAAACAAGAGATAAAGATGACCGAAAATAAGATGACAGAGAAGCAAAATGTACAGCAGGTTCACCTTGTGGTCCAAAGAAAATAAACTGGACACAAAAAAAGCAAGGAAAAGGTAGAGAGAAAATCATGTAGCAAAATAATGCAATGAAGTTTTCCAGAATACACACACAAATGTGACCTAAAAACAGAAACACCCAGAGCCAAGTTTGATGAATAAAATACTCAAATTCTGCAAAATATCAAATGAGGATTGATGAAGATCCTGAAACATTTGAAAAATTATTATCTGCAAAGAAATAGGAATTATAGTGCCATCACTCTTTATCAGCAACCAGGAATGCTGGAGGATACTAGAGCAAAGTCTTCATATTTCTGAAAAGGAAAATAGTTTTAATCTAGATTTTATGTCACACCAAATTATCAAGTGTCAGAAAATTATGTTTCACATATCCCAGGAGTGAAACAGAGTCACATACTCTTCCTACAATATACTAGGTCATGCTGCCATAACCACTCAAAAATCTCTCTGGTTTACAAACACTCAAGGCTTATTTCTCTCTCATGTTACATACCCCTTTCCAATATAGTGGGAACTCTGACACCTTTTCTCACTCCAGAAAGCTAACAGAACTGCCGTTATTGGGAATATTGATGGTGACTGTCACAAAGGGAAAAAGGCATTTCTGCTGGGCAAATCAAGCTAATTTCATGAAAGCACAAAACTGTAATTCTACCACACTCCTGGAACGTAAGTTGTGTGTGCAGGGGAGAGAAAAGTAAATGGTGGATAGCACAGGGCATTCTTAGGAATTAATATGAAGAATATATTCCAGTAAAACAAAATTGTAAACTAACAAGTTATTGGGGGGCTGGCACTGTGGCTTAGTGGGTAGGACCACCTGCAGTGCTGGGCATCCCATACGGGCTCCAGTTCAAGTCTTAGCTGCTCCACTTCCGATCCAGCTCTCTGTTATGGCCTGGGAAAACACTGGAAGATGGCCAAAATCATTGGGCCCCTGCAACCACAAGGGAAACTCGGAAGAAGCTCCTGGCTCCTGGCTTTGGATCTGCACAGCTCTGGCCATTGTGACCATCTGGGGAGTGAACCTTCAGATGGAAGACACCTCTCTCTCTCTCTCTCTCTCTCTCTCTCTCTCACTGCCTCTGCCTCTAACTCTGCCTTTCAAATAAAATAAATAAATCTTAAAAAAAAAGTTATTAGATCTAGTAAACAATGGATTTACTGACCTGAGTTGACTTCAAGGAGGAAAATAGATAACTAGAGGCAAAGACAGTAAAAAGGGAGTAAGATTAGGATGATTGAGAAGCTAGGGAGAAATGAGATTATGATGAACAAAATTACAAACAGAGGAGGAGGACAGGAAAGAGAAGGAGAAAGAATCATATTAGAACTGACCCAGAGGGACTGATGCTGTGGTGCAGCTGATAAAGCCACCACCTGCAGTGCCGACATCCCACATGGGTACCAGTTCTAGTCCCAGCTGCTCCACTTCTGATCCAGCTCTCTGCCATGGCCTGGGAAAGCAGTAGAAGATGGCCCAAGTCCTTAGGCCCCTGTACCCACATGGGAGACCCAGAGAGGCTCCTGGCTCCTAGCTTCAGATCAGCTCCAGCCATTGTAGCCACTTGCGGAATGAACCAGAGGATGGAAGACTCACTCTCTCTCACTGCCTCAGCCTCTTTGTATCTCTGCCTTTCAAATAAATAAAAAATCTTAAAAAAAAAAAAAAAAAAAAACTGACCCAGAATATCATCCACTCAGGAGCATGAATATAATGATATGAAACACATAAAGAAGTAAATGGCATTATTTGGCATTGGAATGAGTAACAGTAACAAACATAAAGAAAACAAAACATTTATTAATTTTCAGTGTTAAAAATCAACTTACAGGGAGCAAGCATTTAGCCTAGTGGTTAAGATTCCTACATCTCACATTAGAGTGCCTGGGTTTGATTGCTGGCTCTGGATCTTAATTCCAGCTTCCTGCTAATGCAGACCCTGGGAGGCAGCAGCTGATGACTCAATTAGAAGTGTTCTTTGCCACCCATGTTGGGGACCTGGATTAAGCTCTCCTGGCTTAGGCCTGGCTCAGCCCCAGCCATTGCTGGCATTTGGAAAGTGAACTGGCAGATGGAAGCACGCTTTCGTTTCTCTCACAAAAAAAAAAAATGTTATAGAAAAAGTCATCCTACAGATTAGAAGTGTTAACTACAATTACAAAACAGCATATGCTATCTACTTTGGCAAAGTAAAAGAAGCATATTTTAGAGTTGTTACATGAAGGTGGAACAGGAAGTGGAGGAAAAGATGAGACTCTCCTGTTAGAATATGAAGAAACAAGTGAAGCTTTCTCTGAAGAAAAAGAACTAGCGGTTGCAGTTCTCAATGGAGGAACTGAGACGAAAACTGTAGCTGGCTCAGAAAAGACAAAAAACTTTATAGCTACGGAAATGTGTTACAATGTACATTGCCGACTCTTGGGAAGTCAGGAAACAGCACGCAAACACACTATTCAGAGATGTTTTAAACATCAGAAGAAACAGAAACTAAATTGGTTTAGTGAGGCTGATGGTCAGAAGAAGAAACATTTATTTCAACATAAACCCATATCCATTATTTGATTGGTTTAACAATGTGGATGAATTCTTAGATTTTTCCTAAGTCATTTTTTCTGTCACTAATAAAGTGTAATGAATGTCAACAATTGAATAAGATTTTTTGCCAGTTAATATTACTGTTTATCATTGTATTTGAAGTCCCAGATAATTCAATATGTAAAAAAAAAGTTTATAAACTATAGTATTTGGAGACCAGCATTGTGGTATAACAGGTAAAGCCACCATCTGAGAAGCTGGCATCCCATGTGTGTGCTGGTTTGAGCCTTGGCTACTACACTTTAAATCCAGCTCCCTGACAATGGTCTGGGAAAGTGGTAGATGATGGCCCGAATACTTGGGCCCTAACACTCACATGGGAGGACTAGAACTAGCTCCTGGCTCCTGGCTTCAGCCTGGTCCAGCGCTGGCCACTGTGGCCATCTGGGGAATGGACCAGCACACAGAAGCTCGCTCACTCTCTCTCTCTCTCTCTCCCCTCCATGCCGTAACTTTCAAAATAAATAATCTTTAAAGAAAAGCAACAGATTTTGGAACACAGAATAATTTAGAATATATGACAATAATGTCATTATTTGTGGGTAATAAGAAAAAAACAAAAGTAACAACTGCAAAATTATCACAGGCATTAAAGCTTCTAAAAGGTGGCTGATTATATGAGATCAATATTAAAAAAATCAACAGAAGTGATATTGGCAAGACAGGGGAGTAGGATATACAAACTTTCCTTGCCCACAGAAATCAACAAATATGTAGACAATTATCAATGAATGATAGTAACCTTAGGAGATTTGAGGGACCATTTAAGGAACTGCAGCAGTATAGCTGAAGGAAAAAAAATACCACTTATGAAGGGTTGCTGGGGAGATCAGCAAAGCTGAGACACCTGAAGATGGGAAAACAAAAAAAGACAGGGCTATCAGTATTAGCCACTCTGCAGGTGCCACCATGGTCCCCAGTGGTCTGCTGCGTGGGTGACACTGGCATCATCTGCCACTGAAGTAACCAAAAGCCATCCATCATGTGGACTCCCAAGTGGGAAATATAGCTGTGCCCCTCCCAAGAACAATTCACTGTTGTGCTGCTCCAGGGAGCGAGTCACCCCCTCTCAAAGCTGTGCACTGCCACTCTGTGCCTGCCTTGCATTTCATATCCTGGCTTTGTGGCAGCATCATGCACACCTGTGCCTCAGACATCAAAGCTACCACAGGTATAGTGTAGACACTCCCCAGACACTTAAGCCCAGTGTCTGACTGCAGTACAGAACCCAGCTTCGTAGATGGTCTATGACCACCCATGCCCCTGACATTTGAGCCATACACACACAGTTAACCCAATACCCAGATCTCAGAGCTGCTGCATCTTCTGCCATGCTATAAAGATTCCAGCTCTAAGACTGGAGTGCACACCATCACAACAGAACTCCTACTCTGAGCTTGTCTGCAACCCAGGTCCAGAGCTGCTGTAGCTCTGCACATCCCTGCAGTCTATAACCGCCCAAATTTGTGCACCATCACCATGGAGGCAATATGGGTATCTTTGCCCCCGGCAATGATGGCACCAGTGCCTCAGACTATGAAGACCGGATCCCTCCGCATGTACTTAGGACTCAGACCCTGGTTCCAGGGTCACTCGATCTGTATCATAAACACTGGTGCCACTGCTACCACGACCAGGTCCAGAAGACAGACCTGCTGCCTAGAGGGATCCAATTTGCCACCACTTGCCTAGGTAGAAGAAAAAGAAATAGGAAAGACCCCAGCAACCTTCACCACCAAAGACCCCAATAGACATTTCCGCTGTTGCAGACACAGCCTTGGCCACTGGGGATTCCTGCCATCTCCATCCATGTCAACGGCTGCTGACAGGGCTAAGAGACTACATGGCTACGCCTCTCCCAGAATTGCCACATCCCATCTAGCAGTCACATTGGCAACCACCCATGAGTCTTTCTCCACTGAAACCAGTTCAAGAAGTCTAGAAGTGGCAACTGCTCTATCAAATATGTAGATATCATTGCAAGGTAACAAAAAACAGGAGGTGGGAGGGAAGGAAACAAAGCACCAAAAGAACACAGTAATTTACCAGTAACTAACACCAAATACACGTAGACACATTGTCTGACAAAGAATTCTAAATCACTGTTTTAAGGAAACTCACTGAACTTCAAAAGAATACAGAGACAACTTAAAGAATCAGGAAAACAATGCACAACAAAATGAAATCTGAAAAAAAAAAGAACCAAATGCAAATACTGGAGGTAAACAATGAATGAAATTTAAAAATGCATTTGAGGGCATCAACAGAATTAATCAAGCAGAAGAAAAAAAATCCATGAATCATTTGAAATATATAGTCAGAGGAGAAAAAATGAAGATGAAAAATCTACAGGATTTATGGAATATTCTCAAGAGTTAAAATTCACATTATAGAAGTTAAAGAAGAGACAAAGGGACAGAAAACTTATTTGAAGAAATAATAGCTAAAATTTTCCCAAACCTGAGGAAAGCTACAGGTAGCCGGTTACAGAAAGCTCAGTAATGTCCAAACAGATCCAAGCAAGACATAAGCCATCAGGGCAGGCACTGTGGTACAGCAGGTTAAAGCCCCAGCGCGCAGCACTAACATCCCATATGGGTACCAGTCCCAGCTGCTCCACTTCCAATCCAGCTCCCTGCTAACACACTCGAGAAAGCAGTGGAGGATGGCCCCCTGCACTCACATGGGAGACCCGGAAAAACCTGGCTCCTAGCTTCAGATGGGCTCAGCCATTTGGGGAGTGAGCCAGCAGATGGAAGACCTTTCTCTCTGTCTCTACCTCTAATTCTTTCAAATAAATAAATCTTAAAAAAAAAAAAAAAAGACATAAACTGTCAAAAGCTAAAGAAGCTGGTGCTGTGGCTCAATAGGCTAATCCTCTGCCTTGCCGACACACCGGGTTCTAGTCCCGGTCGGGGCGCTGGATTCTGTCCCGGTTGCCCCTCTTCCAGGCCAGCTCTCTGCTGTGGCCAGGGAGTGCAGTGGAGGATGGCCCAAGTGCTTGGGCCCTGCACCCCATGGGAAACCAGGAGAAGCACCTGGCTCCTGGCTTCGGATCAGCGCGATGCGCCGGCCACAGCGCGCCGGCCACGGTGGCCATTGGAGGGTGAACCAACGGCAAAAGGAAGACATTTCTCTCTCTCTCACTGTCCACTCTGCGTGTCAAAAGCTAAAGAAAAAGAGAATCTGGAAAGAGCAATAAAAAGATCCTTACAAGCAAGTCCTATAAGGCTTTCAGCAGATTTCTCAACAGAAACTTTGGAGACAAGGAAACAGGGATAGAATCAAAGTGATGGAGAGGGGAGGCGGAAACCCGCCAATCAAGAATACTTTGCCTAGTAAGGCTGTCTTTCAGAAATGAAGCAGATACTCTCTCAGATGAATAAATTGAGGGGGTTCACCAAAAGGCCTCTCCACCCATGAGAAATGCTAAAGGGAATTCCTCAAGCTCAAAGGATGCTAATTTAACAGTACCCCTCCCCCCACCTTTTAACCACAGTATTTCTAAATCTCATCCATTTCCCAATGCATCCTAATTCACCACCTGAATTCCTGCTCATATTCTCCTTGGATATACTTTAACCTCCATATAAGATTTAAACTCCTAGGTGGCAGAAAATGTCCATCTATATACATCTGCCAAGGTGTCCCACCAGAAGTACTTAATGTTTGCTGAATAGAACTTACACATACTGCAATGCTGTATTGAACATACTTTCACATTTCCTTTCCCTTTTTAACAGGAATTCTAGGGAGGAAGAATGTAACTGCACTGTTCTTCCCTCACCAAGGGAGGGAAAGCAGAGTCCAGTTAGGTCAGTTACAAAACATAGCCTTGCATGACCAAGTTTTATTTGTCCCTACTGATCCTCTATTTGGTTTTCACTCAGATCTATGTCCTCTTCCCAGTTATTTTTCATGTTTATTTCATTGGCTGCACTCACAGGGTCTTTGTATCCAGTGAAGTAGAAAACTTCCTCAAAGCTTACAAAACTTTTACCCATTTCCATCATCCAAGATACTTCAGCCTTTTGCCTTTTTCTGTTGGACTCACCCTTAAGCCAGTATTCTTAGGCTCAATACACTCTCATGATTCAGTGTTCTTCTAACTGTCCTCTAAGAACAAGTAGACCCCAGGAAATCCTTAGAAAAACTGTCATTGGCCTACCTTCCATAAACTGCACAGTCTTAGACCAAGTCTTTTTTTTTATATATTTATTTATTTGAAAGTCAGAATTACACAGAGAGAGAGGAGAGGCAGAGAGAGAGGGGTCTTCCATCTGCTGGTTCACTCCCCAATTGGCCGCAATGGCCAGAGCTTCGCTGATCTGAAGCCAAGAGCCAGGAGCTTCTTCCAGGTCTCCCATGTGGGTACAGGGGCCCAAGGACTTGGGCCATCTTCCACTGCTATCCCAGGCCATAGCAGAGAGCTGGATTGGAAGAGGAGCTGCCGGGACTAGAACCAGCGCCCATATGGGATGTTGGCTCTACAGGCCAGGGTGTTAACCCACCGCACAATAGCACCGGCCCCTAGACAAAGTCTTGGCAAAATTAATATCATGCTTTGATTTAGGAATTCCTGAGAACAGTATTTCCCAGCCACTGCATCTACTCTTTGAATAAGACCAACTACTGCTCAATCAAATGTCCTGAGAATGGTGGAATCTACTAGAGTGATAAGTTTAGTACAGTTAGGAAGAATAAAAGGAGGCTATATTACAGGGGAAAAAAAAATCACACTTCTCACAATTTAGTAAGGATTTATATATTGTTGGGCCGGCATTGAGGAATAGTGGGTTAAATCATCACCTGCAAAGCCAGCATCCCACATTGGAGTGCCAATTTAAGTCTCAGCTACTCCACTCCAATCCACCTTCCTGCTAATGTGGCTGGGAAGGCAGCAGAGAATGGCAAGTACTTAGGTCCTTGCTACCCACTTAGATCAGGATGGAGCTCCTGGCTCCCAGCTTCAGTGCAGCTTAGAACTCACTGTTGCTGTCAATTAGGTAGTAAACCAGAGGATGCAAGCCCTCTCTCTAACCCTCTAGCTTTCAAAGAAATAAATAAATAATTTTTAAAGGATTCATATATTGTGTCAGTGGAGACTATTTCAAATTCTCCCACTCAGTATGACCTCACAGAAGTAATGATAAGCAGCTGCTATTGGAAAGGCAATGAATGTATTTGCAAAGATGTCTGGTTGAAGCACAGAAGCTGTTTTTGCATGAAAGAGGAAACAGAAAACATGGGCTTATGATTTTATATCAGATGACATCAAGAGGGACCTAGCCACATCAAAAACCTCTAAAACAGTCTATATACCTGAAATATTTCATGTGTACATAAATGGCTTAAAAAGAGAAACACAGTGTTGAACTTAAAATTAATCTCAATAATATTCTATCTCCATAGATATAAGTTGAAGACTCTTATAAAATACAGAGCAAAAAACCTAATTACCTCCATCACAAAGGAGACACATTATTCTTTATCCTGCTAAGGATGCATTCATGAAAACCACTTGATCCTTAGCTTTGTACCTAAATTCTCCACATCTGAAAATCATTGTAAATCCAATGGGATTTAACATTCTATAAACCAGTGCCAATTTAATATTTTCAGCCAAATCACAGGCACAGTTAATCAAACAAAGTTCACAGCCCAGAATCACTAAGAACACCTGGAACCTCTGGGCAGCTAATTGCACATGTGATGTAAAGACAAGTTCTTTCAGTGACTTCACTGGTACCAAATCTGAAGTAGTTTACTGACCTGTTTTACGGTCTTCAGGATACCACAAACAAGTTTAGGATATAGAAGAAACTGAAAGGGAAACTGAAGTGTAAGATTTAGAAACAAAGGAGAGACAAAATATTAGACAAAATGATCCACATGGCAGATGAAATACTATGAATTGTACATGCACTTTAAGGTTTTTATCTCTACTATCAAGAACTTGGGGTCTAAACTGTTTGGACGGCCGGCGCCATGACTCAATAGGCTAATCCTCCGCCTGCGGCGCCAGCATCCCAGGTTCTAGTCCCAGTCGGGGTGCCGGATTCTGTCCCGGTTGCTCCTCTTCCAGGCCAGCTCTCTGCTGTGGCCCAGGAAGGCAGTGGAGGATGGCCCAAGTGCTTGGGCCCTGCACCCGCATGGGAGACCAGGAGAAGCACCTGGCTCCTGGCTTCAGATCAGCGTGGTGCACCGGCCACAGCGGGGGTGAACCAACGGAAAGGAAGACCTTTCTCTCTGTCTCTCTCTCTCACTGTCCACTCTGTCAAAAAAAAAAAAAAAAAAAAAAAAAAAAAAAAAAAAAAAAAAAAAAAAGGACCACTTCTGTAGAATATACTTCAATTTTTAATACGCATCAAGATATTAGGAATGCTTTCTATCAAAGCAGTTAAATGATAAAAATCAGGAAAAAGTGACCCAGGGTGTCATAGACACACACTTATCCTGGTCCAGCTATCCCAAACAAAAAATTTAAAACAGAGTCCTAAGTTTAAGACTTGAAACTATGTAACTACTTAGTAGAAAATATACAGGAAAAGCTTTAAAATGTTAGTGAAGGCAAAGAAGTTTGGGATATGACCTCAAAAGCAGACAATAAAAGCAAAAATAGAAAAAAAATTACATCAAATTTAAAAAGCTTCTGCACGGAAAAGGAAGCAAATCAAGTGAAGAGATAACCTGCAGATGGGACAAAAGATTTACAAACTAAACATGTGATAAAGGGTTAATATCCAAACTACATAAGGATTCAAACAGCAAAATAAATAAATAAAAAATTACTCAATTAAACAATAGATATGAAATCTTCATAGATACTTCTCAAAAGACATACAAACAGCCAACAGGTCTTTAATCACTAACCATGGAAATGCAAATCCAAACCATGAGATACCACCTGTCTCCTGTCAGAATGACTATTATTCAAAGACAAAAGGTAAGTATCATAAAGGTAGGGAGAATTCCTGAACATTCTTACCAAGAAAGTAAATCAATACAGCCATGTGAGAGTAACCAAGATGACAGAGTAGGAGGGAGCTTACTGCTCTAGTCCAGAGGAAAATAGTTAAAAACCATCAGAGCGCAGTCTCTGGAATGAGTTAGGGAGAAAACGGCAGAGGAAGCTCCACACAAATCAGAGAAACACTGTGGATCCAAGAGGAGGATGTGAATGCACACAATTCAGGACCCCAGCAGTTGAGAACCTCAGCACCAGCTTTGCAGAGTGAGGTGAGACCAGACTCCAGCAGCCCAAGCCACTGGCGATTAAGCTGCGGGAAGAGCCTGGCGTTAGTCTAGCTTGGAGCCCTGTGGGGGACAGCATACCTGCCAACCTAGAGGATAAAACAGGGTTCGTTTTTCTCTCCCTGACCACCCAGCATTGATGTCCTGTAATTAGCCGAAAGCGGGCAGGCACCATTTTGGACATAGCAATCAGCCAAGAGATGTCGGAGTCTGGCTGGGGGAACTGACGAGGGGCTTGGTGCTCATGACTGTGGGAGCCTTGTGTGCTGGACTGTGAAAACACTGTGGCTTCATGTGATGGTGCAGAGTATGGGCTGGGTCTTTGGGCAGTCACTGTGGGCGGGGCTACGCATGCTTGGGGCTCCCTGATTCCCTGGTAAGTGTCAATGCGGTGGAATCTGCACGCACACCGAGGACTGCACGGATCCTTTGTGTGGTTGTGGCAGTGCGGATGAATGTTGTACCCACAGAGGCTAGTACCCAGGCATTGAAAAAAAGGAGGGGTGCGTGGAGACTACGCCAACAGAGCTAAATACATCTCCCCTCTGATTAAAAAAAAGAAGCATTGTGGCACAGTGGGTTAAGGCCCCGATCTGCAGTGCCGGCACCTCATACGGGCGTCAGTTCAAGTGCATGCTGTTCTACTTCCTATCCAGCTCTCTGCTTATGTGCCTGGGAAAGCAGCAGAGGATGGGACTTGCACCCACATGGGAGACCTGGAAGCTCCTGACTTCGGATCAGTGTGCCCCGGCCTTGCCACCATCTGGGGAAGTGTACCAGCAGATGGAATTCTCTCTGCCTCTGCCTCTCTGTAACTGCGCTTTTCAAATAAATAAAATAAAATAAAAAAAGCCAAAACAGGGGAAAAATAAATAAACCAGTAAGTCTCTCTACAAATGCCTAAAAATAAATGCAGCAATTCAAGAAACAAGAATAAGACAACATGACACTCCCAAAAGAACCCAACATTTCAATGCTAGAATGTGAGACTGAAGTAACACCAGAAATGGAATTGACAGGATCACTTAGAAGTAATCAGAAGCAAATCCATGAACTAAAGAAATCCGTCAACGACATGAAAGAAAATTTTTCTCATGAAATTGAGATTTTTAAAGAGAAATCAAAATGAAATCTTTGACATGAAGACTTCAATAGAACAAATGAAAAATACAGTGGAAATCCTTCCTTAACAACAGAATCAGTGAGGTAGAAGAAAGTATATTTGAGAAGACAAACTTCAGGAATTTTACAGTCAGGTCAAATTTGAAAACTGAAAGGGGCCTTCAGGGGTTTAGTGAGTAAAGCCACTGCCTGCAGTGCTGGCATCTCATATGCGTGCCAGTTTGAGTCCCAGCTGCTCCACTTCCGATCCAGTTCTCTGCTATGGCCTGGGAAAGCACTGGAAGATGGCCCAAGTCCTTGAGCCCCTGCAAACAAGTGGGAGACTCAGAAGCAGCTTCTGGCTTCAGATCAGTGCTGCT
The DNA here is from genome assembly GCF_051225735.1 of Oryctolagus cuniculus. NCBI lineage: Eukaryota > Metazoa > Chordata > Mammalia > Lagomorpha > Leporidae > Oryctolagus > Oryctolagus cuniculus. The sequence continues at coordinate 126,614,067 of NC_142874.1, forward strand.
CCAGCCGTTGCAGCCATCTGGGGAGCAAACCAGTGTATGGAAGATGCTCTCTCTGCCTCTGCCTCTCTGTAACTCTGCCTTCAAGTAAATAATCTTTTCAAAAAACTAAAAAAGAAAACTAAAAAACAGTGTTGGCAATCTATGGGATACTATAAAATTACCCAACATACAAGTCTAAGGTGTGGAAGACAATGGGATTAGAAGGCCCTTTAAGTGAAACAGTTATAGAAAACTTCTCTAATTTGGAGAAAGAAAGGGATGTCCAAGTACACAGAACTCCTAACAGACATGACAAGAAAAGATTTTCACCATGAAGTCAAACTCTCCACAGTAAAACATTAAGATTCTAAAATGTGCAGTAGAGAAATGCCAGATTACCTTCAAAGGATCTCTAATTAGACACACAGCTGACTTCTGATTAGAAACCCTACAGGCTAGAAGGGAATGGTGAGATAGAGTCCAATTGTTAATTGAAAAAACCTGTCAACTCAGAATACTACACCCTGCAAAGCTCTCATTTATGAATGATAAACAAAAACCTTCCTAACATACAGAAACTGAATTTGTCACCACTCATCCAACCTTACAAAAGATGCTTAATGATGTGCTACACACAGAAATATGGTCATTATGAAAGAAGGTGAAGGCAGAAAATCTGCCAGTAAAGGTATAGAGAAATCCAAAGTAAACAATAGGAATATTTATGGGAAAACACGGGGGACAAGTTGTTACTTTTAATAGTCACCTTGAACCTAAGTGGCCTCAGCTTTCCAGTTAAAAGGTAGACTGGCTGAACTGGGGTGGGAGGGACCATCTATTTGCTGCTTGTAAGACACACTTCTTAACAACAGATATACACAAACTGAAAGTGAAAGGATGGAAAAAGATACTCCATGCTAACAGAAACCAAATTAAAAAAAAAAAAAAAGCTGGTGTGGCTATCCTAATATCAGAAAAAATAGACTTTAATCAGCAAAAAATGGCTGGGGAAAACAGTAGAAGATGGCCCACCAAGTCCTTGGGCCCCTGCACCCTCATGGGAGACCCAGAGGAAGCTCCTGGCTCCTGGCTCCTGGCTTTGGTGCAGCTCCAGCCACTGCAGCCAACTGGGGAGTGAACCAGCAGATCGAAGACCTCTCTTTTTCTCTGCCTCTCATTATCTCTGTGTAACTCTTTCAAATAAATAAATAAATCTTAAACAAACAGATGTTAATACAAAAATGATAATAGGAGAGGAGGAAGAACGGTGGGAGTGGGGGTACGGGGAAGAATCACTATCACTATGTTCTTATAGCTGTATTTATGAAATGCATGAAGTTTGTAAACCTTAAATAAAAGGTTTCTGGGGGAAAGATAATAAATGAAGTTAAAAAATTTCAAGTATTATACTTTAAAAACAAGTATTTACTTTACCTTTTTTTTTTTTTTTTTTTTAAGATTTATTTGAAAGACAAAGAGGCAGAGACAGAAAGGTCTTCCATCCGCTGGTTCACTCCCCAGTTAGCTGCAATGGCCGGAGCTGTGCTGATCCGAAGCCAGGAGCCAGGAGCTTCCTCCAGGTCTCCCACATGGGTGCAGGGGCCCAAGAACTTGGGCCATCTTCCGCTGCTTTCCCAGGCCATAGCCGAGAGCTGGATTGGAAGTGGAGCAGCCGGGACTCAAACCAGCGCCCATATGGGATGCTTCAGGCCAGGGCTTTAACCCGCTGCACCACAGAACCAGCCCCTGTAATTGTAAAAGAAAAAAAAAGAAACCAGCCATATGGAAAGAGTGTTGAGCTTCCTCAAAGTTAAAAATGGATGCAGGGGCAAGCGCTATGGCATAGTGGGTAAAGCCACTGCCTGCAGGGCTGGCATCCCATATGGGTTCCAGTTCAAGTCCCAGCTGCTCCACTTCCAATCCAGCTCTCTGCTATGGCCTGGAAAAGCAGTAGAAGATGGCCCAAGTCCTTGGGCCCAGGCACACACATGGGAAACCGGAAGAAGATCCTGGCTTCGGATCGGCACAGCTCCAGCCATTGCAGCCAATTGGGGAATGAACAAGTAGATGGAAGACCTCTCTCTCTCTGCCTCTCCTTCTGTGTGACTCTTTCAAATAAATTTTAAAAAATAAATAAAAATGGATGCATTTTAGTGCAGCAGGATAATCCATTGCTTGTAGTGTCAGCATCTCATACTGGAGTGCTTGTTTTTAGAGTCCCTGCTGCTCTGTTTCTGACCCAGTAACCCTGGGAAACAATCAGATGATGGCCTAAAGTACCTGGGCCCCTTCTACCCATTTGTGAGACCACGATGTAATTCCTGGCTCTTTGCTTCCAACTGGCCCAGCCCCAGGTTTTGAGATCATTTGCAGAGTACACCAGAAGATGAAAATAGTCTCTTTCTCTCAACCTTTCAAATAAATCTTTTAAAAAAATTAAAAAAAAAAAATAGACCTACAAAATGATGCAAGCCGACTGAGTATCCAAGGAAATGGCATCAAAGTCAGATATTTACATTCCCATGTTTACCTCAGCACTGTTCACAACAGCCAAGATCATGCATAAACCTGTGTGACATCAACAAATGAATGGATAAAGAAAATGAAATATATGCAAAGGACATTCAGCCATAAAAAATAAGAAAATCCTGTCATTTGCAATAAAATGGATGACCCTAAAAGACATATGAAATAGGCACAGAAAGACAAGTATCATGTGAACTTTTCTATGGCTAGAACTTAAAACGTTGATTTCATAAAGGTAAGAATAGCATGATAGTGACCAGAAGCTAGAGTGGTTAAATTACATGAGAGGGCCAGTTAGAAAATGTTCATCAAAGGATATAAAATTACCATTAGGTAACAGGAATATGTTCAAGAGATCTATTGTATATCATGGTGAAAATTAATGACCACTTGTATTTAGAATAATGCCTGATACTTAATAAGAGCTCAATACATTTTAGCATCTCAGATTAACCCAACACAAAGTTCCTTAATATTCAAAATACAGAGCAAAACACCTACCCGGATAGTCACTTAGAAAAATCTGAAGCTAATGTTAACATTTGAAAATCAGTAAAATTTAAAAACACACATAAGCATTTATCAATTTCTATTCTGCATTTTTCAAAAGCAATGAGGTAGTTTCTTGGAAAGACTAAATTAGATCAACATCATCACAGTATAAGCATCGAAGTGCCTGTTGCATATTAAGTGCTAATTATGATTTGTAACTCATTACAATTATTTCAGCAAAATTAGCATTACCGACCAGTTTTGCATAGTTGGTTATCTTAAAAATATCTTTTCTGATGATTCTTCTAAACTCTTTAGCAATCAAGAATTTGGAAAAAAAAAAAAAACCACACTGACATTAAATTTTCTAACTTACTGAAAAATATAAAATGTCATGGAAATGACTCACCTATATCACCTACTGGTTTAATTAAAAGTTAATGCCAAAGACAGAACCTAGATTTCCTAAAACAAAGTCAACCCTCTTTCCTCTGTACCACAATGCACAGAATTAGAATAATTTTTCTTAAGCTTTATTTTTGTGACAGGTAAACAAACGTTATTGAGAATGGCTGGGAAAATATTCTAAATTCTATACAAATACACACATAGTAATATTAGTTTTAAGTATCCCTCAAGAGTGAACCTCCTGTGGTACAGGTCAAATATAAGCCTGTTCCCTGGGATTTGACAAATATGTAAGTGTCTTAAATACGACACTGTATGAAAAACAATAGCAGCCAAAAAAGCAAATGTCTTTTAATGTTTATTGAACTTCATGAAGGCTAAAATTCAAGGTATAATTCAAAAAAAGTGAAACACACAAAAATTCTGATGAACTTTTCTTGTGTTGCTGTATTTGTTATAACTTAGTTACTATTAGGAGGGACTGAATTAACTTAAAATATGGAACCACAGTGGCTAGTGTCATGGCATAGCAGGTAAAGCCATGGCCAGCAATGCTGGCATCCCATATGGACACCAGATTGTGTCCCAGCTGCTCCACTTCTGACCTAGCTCCCTGCTGATGGCCTGGGAAAAGCAGCCAAGTTCAGCTCAAGTGCTCTGGCCCCTGCCACACACATGGGAAAGCAGCCCTGGCCATTGTAGCCATCTAGCTGATGAACCACAGTATGCGAGAGCTCTCTCTCTTTCAAATAAAGAACTAAATCTTTTTAAAAATATGTGTAAGTATAAAAGGTTTAGATTGCAGAAAGCCCATTTAAGAATTAAAATAGAAAACATCTACAGAGTACTTCACAGAAGACAATGGATGAAAACTTAAAATGCAGGCATCTGGGGAATAAACCAGAGGATAGATGATCTATGTCTGTTGCTCTTTTGCTCTACTTTTAAATTAAAAACATTTAAAAATTTTTTAAAAACACAGAAATGTTTTCATATATAATTGGCTTAGACTACTCAGTTCTGTTGAGTTTCTAAAATTCTTATACAAAAAGCAACCTTTTATGTTCACTAATCAATCCATAAGATAATCTTTAAGAAATTTTGCAATCAGACAAGAAATACAACAGATAGGTGTCAATCTTTACCAATTTATTTTATACAAAACAGTAGCAATGTAGAATATGGGAATTATCTTCCGCTGCCACACACGCAAGTTGTGAACATTCCAAGCCAATGTATACAGTTTAGAGGGGAAGGCTATAATGGCATCAACCATGCTACTGAACATAGGATTTTTTTTATTTAAAAAGATTAAAAATTAGATAGCAATGTCTTCTTAATATTGCTCTCATCATTGAAGACTGAAAAAAAAAAAAAAAGTGACTTTATAAGTTTAAAAAAAAAAAGGAGGGAAAGGGAGAAACCAAGAGGCTGCTACAACACTGCCATATAGTCAAACCATCATACTTCTATATTTGCATACTTGATAGCAGCATTATTTTTTCTGAACCATGTGCAACTACATGTAGAAACAGATCAAAGCAAAATATCATGGCAGTTATGAATCAAGATCCAAAAGAAAGAAAACAAAAATAATAACTCTAGGATGAACACACCGTAAGATGAACATTTATGGAGAATGAATCAATATCTACATCCTTGGACTGTTCTTCTGCCCCAATAAAAGTGTCAATTCAACTGTCAACTGTGCATTTTTGGCGATTGTTGAGAGTTTCCAGTTCTTATTATACTGCATGCTTGGAACAAAGGGGTCATAATAAATCCTTCTACACAATGAACTTTTAAGTAGACAGCTGAAAATAAAATTTACTACTTGTAAACACACACAAAAAAAAATACAAGTTTTTTTTATCTTCAAACAATCAGTGCTTTCAAAAGCACATTATCTTCGATATCGACCTCTCTCCCCTCGGTCTCTGTCCCGGTCACACAATCGCTCTCTTTCTCTTTCTCTATCACGGCCTCTATCTCTCTCTCTGTCTCTTCTGTTATCTCTAGGGCGATCTCGCTCTCGCTCCCGATCTCTTTCATGGGGTCTACTTCTCCGGCCACTGACAACAGCTTGTGTGCGACGAAGGAAATCATCCACCCTCATATCATAATCATGCTAGAAAAGGGAAGAAACAGGTTAGGCATATCAGAAATCTGAATGGAATTTATGAGTTCCTATATTATGACTGGTATAGAGGAAGAATTTAGAGAAATGCAATAATGAACTAATTCACACAATGTAATTTTGACAGAAAGAGAAGAATAGACATCTCCAGCAAGTCACTCAAATCTATTCCACTTTAATGACTTTATGTATCTGCTTTAGTAAGACTTGGGCTAATGCAGTCACCTAGTCGTAAGCATCAAGCGTTATGTTTACATGCTGCCTAAATTTTCCCTCTTGAATCCTACAAATTCATCAAAACAAATTCTGCCCTCTTAAGGTGAAATTGCTAAGTCTTATACTCTAAATTTTCTTTCAAACTAAATAGCTGTTACTAAAAATTTAGGGAATTTTAAGAAAATATGTACTGTTTCACACAAGATGAGTATCAAAATGAGGCACAAGGGCAAACTGTGGCTACCTGTAAGCCTGGCTCCATCCCAGTTTAAGGATTCTATCATATCTCTCAGCTTACTTTTACTTACTGATTTTGGTCCCCTTTCAAAAGTCAGCTTAAATGTAGCGAACACACAGTTCAAAAACACCATTCTACACTACCTTTCATAATAATGAATAAGTGAAAGATATAAACCATACGAAACATTGTCATGTACAAGTCCATGAAACAGAACTTGTTGAAAGTACAAACATACTTCAATAAAGGAATCTTAGAAAGACTTCCTATTTTAAAAATCATGATCATTTATTTTAAGCATGCTTTAAGTCAACCCAACTCAACTAGTCAGTCAAGATTTCATCATATACAGGCTGTGTATTTCTTTCTTGTGTGACTAACTTGGGAAAAAAAGCACTAAAATCTATTAATTAGTCATAATTACTTTTTCTAAGATCAGAAATACTCTCAGAAAAAACTGAACACTTTTTAATGAACAAAAAATCAAATATCTCAGACTATTATCTTTCACACATCCCATTTTGAAGTGACCCAAAAGGCTTTCAGATCAATTAAGTAATTTGTGTGAACCAATTACTAAGATAGTTATTCTTTTTCATTTTCTAACATCTGCTTGTTGCTTACTAGCATTACCATAGCTAAAAGAGCTAAGAGACAAGTGATAATTTTTTTAGTTCCTAGTTTCAAAAAAATTGGGTAGAAATCTATTACAAAATGAGTTTAGAAAAATCTGTTGATATACTCTTTATCTATTAATAGGACTTAATAACTAACAATATATACCATCTATCCTAGAAAATTTGAGGCAGTTAAAATATACAAAAAGCTTAAAAACACCTATTGCAATACTAATTACGTAAGTATCATTTAGATCCTAGTACAGAAAGAAAAATACCTTAGGTATAACCTATCTAGGACATGACAGTTATACTTGTCTGCGTAGGAGTTGCCTCAACTTAAATAATTTGTGACTTGAGTGGTAGAAGGATCATAGTCTGTCTAAATAATCCAAACATGTAGGACCAAGATTTTTAATAAAAACAAGTTTTGAAACTCCAAAAGACTTCAGTAAGAATACAAAATGGTCCATCATTCAACATAAGCCGGTATCCCCATATTTAAATTACCTACAAGAATTCTAAGTGGTTCCCTCACACCTTTGCCTTCATGTGCACTTACTACTCGTTTATCTCTGTATCTTGCTTCATGTGGTACTGGATGATGTCCTGAATAAGGTGGATGAGCTTGAGGAGGTGGAGCATGGTGTTGATAGTAAGGATGATGTGGAGGTTGTTCCATTCCTGGATAAGGGGGCTATTAAAAAAAAAAAAAAGCTATTCTTAGAATCTCTCCCATCAAAACCACCAATCCCAAACAAATAATGTAATATGTACTAGCTACTTATTTTGATGACAGTAAAGTTTTTCAAAAACTTATCCATATTTGTTGAAAACGGAATGCAAGTAATAAACTACATACATTCTAAATACTTTTACTTTTCTTCTCCTACCATTTAATTAACAGAAATGGCAAATAAATAGTACTTACTATGAGCCAGGCACTGAACTAATTATACACAATATCTCATAAAATTCTCAGAGGAACCCCATGAGTTAAATAGCATTTCTAGTTTACAGAAGGAAAACTAAGACATCAAGCAGGTAACCTGGGGCCAGTGCTGTGGCACAGTGGATAAAGGTCGTCACCTGCAGTGCCAGCATCCCATATGGGCGCCGGATCGAGTCCCAGCTGCTCCACTTCCTATCCTGCTCTCTGCTATGGCCTGGGAAAGCAGTAGAAGATGGCCCTGCACCCATGTGGGAGACCTGGAAGACGCTCCTGGCTCCTGACTCAGCCGTTGTGGCCAAAGGGGAGTGAACCAGCAGATGGAAGACCTCTCTCTCTGTCTCTCTGGCTCTCCTTCCTTCTCTGTGTAACTCTGCCTTCCAAATAAATAAATAAATCTTAAAAAAAAAAAAAAAGGTAACCTGTTCACAGTCACAATGCTAGCAAAGGGGATACAATATTGGTCATTTGGTTCTAAAATTAGGGATGTGCTTAACCACTATGCCAAAATCTACCCCAAAAGTCCAGGAGCTAAATGACTTTTTCAATGCCAATTTAAGGGCAAATTAAGGTTACTTTCATACTATTATAATCATACACTAAATATTTCAATTTGTAAAAACTTGCAAAGAATCTAAAGGAAGAAATCTTATAATTCAACTGCCTGTGTAGAGTGCTATAAGACCATATATATGGTAAATGAAACAAATGTCATAGGAAGAGGTCAGATAACAGCACTGTTTTCAAAGCTTTCTTTTATTTATTTGAAAGGCAGAGTGACACAGAAAGTGGGAAAGACAGGGAAACAGGAAAGAAGATCTTCCACCCACTGGTTTAATCCCCAGGTGGCCAACACACACATCAGGGATAGAGCCCAAAATTCACTGGGTCTCCCATGTGGGTGGCAGAGGCCCAAGTACTTAAGGCATCCTCTGCTGCTTTCCCAGGTGCATTAGCAGAGAGTTGGACTGGAAGCAGACACAGGGACGCAAACGAGCACTCCAATATGGGATGCCGGCATTGCAAACTCAGTGTAGCCCACTGTGCCACAACACCAGCCACAATGGATAGCATTTAAAATAAAAAGATAATAAGGTAAGAAACAGTAAGACTACTAAAGTTACTAAATTCTTATTTATTGTCAATTAATGTTTTAACTACTCTAAATATCTTAATATATTCTAAGAATATCCAATTTTCTTAAGGGAACTAATTAAAAATCAGGAACTGGGACTTTTTTTGGGAAAGATTTGAAAAAGCAAAAGGAGAAGGAGGGAGGCTGGGGGTGGGGGACAGGGACAGAGAGAGATAGAGAGATTGACTGATCGATCATCTATCCCCTGGTTCAATCCCCAATTTCTTACAATAGCCAGACATAGAACAGGCCAGGCCAAAATCAGAAATGTAGGTGGTAGGGACCAAAGTACTTGGGTCTCCCATGTAGGTGGGTAGGTACCCAAGTACTTGGTCAATTATCCATTGCCTCCAAGGCACATTAGCAAGAAGCAGGATGAGAAGCATGGAATAACAAGGACTTGAACCAGCAACCCCAACAAGGGATGCAGGTGTCCTGCGCCACAATGCTTACTCATATTGGGGCTTATTTAATTTTATTTTATATAGATTACTATTGTTAACAAGCCCTATGCTATAACTGCCACGTGGTCTGTGGATTTATCTTTTCTTTCTTTCTTTTTTTTTTTTTTGACAGGCAGAGTGTGCAGTGAGAGAAAGAGAAAGTTCTTCCTTTTGCCGTTGGTTCACCCTCCAATGGCCGCCGCCCGGCGCGCTGTGGCCGGTGCATCCCGCTGATCCGAAGCCAGGAGCCAGGTGCTTCTCCTGGTCTCCCATGCGGGTGCAGGGCCCAAGTACTTGGGCCATCCTCCACTGCACTCCCGGGCCATAGCAGAGAGCTGGCCTGGAAGAGGGGCAACGGGGACAGAATCCGGTGCCCCAACCAGGACTAGAACCCGGTGTGCCGGCACCACAGGCGGAGGATTAGCCTATTAAGCCACGGCGCCCGCCTGTGGATTTATCTTAACAACCTTATGAGACTGACAGACTCCATTAAATTGTAAGCTACGTGAGGACGATGTAATATCCACTTCATTAACCACTTATAATATACAGAACAAGCACAGTGCCTTGCACACAGTTAAGTATTCAATGTCTGATAAGCCAAACAATGAACAAAGACTCACTGAATTTTACAGATGAAAAAAACTAAAGAGATGCATTATAAAATCACTTGTCCAAGGTCGGAGAGTTGGGGAAAGAGAAGGGAATGCTTTTAAGCCCCAAGACAGAGCTTGTACCAACTATTACCATAATACACCACTGTATTTCCCCATCAGGCAGCAGATACTATTAACATAAATCAACTTACTCATTAGTCTTTGGATTTCAAAACAGTATGTAATCACTTATCATCCAAAATTTGTATTTTCAGTCTAATGACTAACTGCCACAATATTCTAAGTGAGCACTGAAATTATTAAGAACTGCATATGAAGTTAATAACGTGTAAAAAAAGTAGAATACAAACCATTCCTTGCCAAGGTGGTGGTGGTCCCATGTTATGAAATTCCCTCACATAATCATTGTAGGACTAAAATGAAAGATGACAATGTCAACAACAAATAAAAATCATCCCAGAAATAAAAGCAAAGCAGACCCTGATTTAATTTAATCTGTATGAAATACGTAAAATGTAATGCTTACCCCATTTAAAAACACATCTCGACGAACTCCTGAAAATCGTCTGTTGGGAATAAGATTTGTGAAACTAAATTCAGGTAATTCATATACTAGTTCCAAGAATGTAATTCAAAGCTAAGCAAGAGTGAACCCAACTTACCTGTCTACTTCCTGGTATCGTGGATCCTTTAAATACCCTGTTCAAACATCAAGCATTTTAGTAAATCAAATTTATATTTCTTTATTACGGCATTACAATTAAACCTTCCTTACCACACATTTCAATTCTTTCCATGAAATATGACTCTAAGTGATGTTATTATTCCATTTTCAAATTTTCTTCTCAGATTACATGATAATCTAGAAGTAACTAAATAACTTAATGATATTACTTCTAAGGAAGTTTTCTTATGTATCTTGTAAGTTCACGGCCCAAATCTAGAAAATTTCTTCATTCAGCATGATGGGGAAGGTAAGGGCAGAGGTACTACTTTGAAGACACTGTAAAAGAACTTCCTTAAAACAAATGTTTGCTTTCAACCTATGGTATATAGAAGGCCTTGCTAAGTAAGCCATAAATAAGCAGGGAAAAAAAAATTGCAAAAGTTGCAAAAATGAAGACAAATACATTGAGTATCAAAGAACGTTGGCATTAAGAGAAATATTCTTCCCCCTGCTTCTATTAGAAGCACCCAACAAATCAAAATGCAAAAACATCTGCGTGGTCATGTTACTGAGGAGAAATGATTTCCATCATCTGCAAGAAAATCTTCCATTTTGGAAAAGAATGAGAATTCTTATGTCACTTATTATACAACAGTTTTAGGACGCTCAGTAACACCAATTATAAATTGTGTCGTTTCATAAATGTAACCCTGTATTCTAAATATGGCATCATTTCTCGAATATGGTTTACCTTTTAAGTTCCATAATTTAAAAAGTACATTTAGATTACAAACCAAGTACCTCCCATTCCTCTCCAAAAACAAGAAATCAAAGCTTTTTATTAAAAAAAAACATAATTTCATTTCTAGTTAAGGTTAAATATTTACCACAGAAAACAATAGTATCACAAACGTAATAACGTAAAAGATCTTCATTTTCCCTAATTTTAATACATGTGCAAGTTTCCATTTTTGCAAAATTAGCAATTTCATGTAATTAATAGGTTATGATGAATCACACTGAATAAGACTGAACCTTAACGTGTTAGATGAAGAATTTCTAAAGAGAACTATTAATTATTTTCTAAGGTTTAAGTAATCCTGTCCTAAACTTTTCTCTTTTAATACTATAAGTTTTTCACTGAAGGGTTTTTTGTTTTGTTTTTTTTGCTTTTTGCTTTTTTTTTTTTAACAAGTTTAAGTCAAATATCTGCAGGATGATAAAATATTAACCTGGTCTCTGGTGAAACTCAGGGGGATAGTCAATCCTTGGTTTCTTTCTGCTGTTATGAATATCATAATCTTCTGGTCGACGCCTACACAAATTAGACACATTAAAAATTAAACCAAAAACTGCTAGGAGAACAAACAGTAAACAAGAGTTTTTGACAGAAGTAAGAACAAAGAATAAACCATTATTTCCTTTACATTAACATCTCAATTCTTGAGAAATTATCTCAACATTCCTAAATTGATTCCTCAAATTAATTCCTATAAACCAAACCTTAAAAGTATCACAATAAGTAGATATTCTCTGTAATCTCATGCTATGATAAGACAACTGTAAAGAGTAATCTGATCAAAACATGTAAATAAACACTTTAGTGGTCTGAACAAAAGTAATTAAGTGACCAAAACCCTAATGTAAATGTTCAGTATAACAATTGAAACATTTTCCCAAACAAAGTCTCCATTCAGGTGAAAATGGGAAGGAAGGGAGTCCTACCATAATTATACAAAAAGTAGCTAAAATCTGTATGTTTAAACTTATTATTAATGTCATCTTAAGTCTGAACAAAATTTCTTAAAAATATTATTCTCTGCACAAAATTTTTACTTTTTACAAAATCATACAGAAAATTTAACACTTATTAAAAGTGACTTTACAGGCAAATTTTTAAAACCTTAACTTTGAAAAACTAATTTTTTAATCTCTTAATTACACTTATTCTTTCTATATTAAATAACATGTAGAAAGTGAGGAAATTTTTTTTCCAGAGACAATGTCTTATAATAAATTTGGCTTTTATAAACTGGCAAGTAATGGGTCAGAGTTCTAACAAAGTTCATAAAACTAATTTCAAGTGCACTCTTTATAAGGTGAAATTTTACTATGTACAGCAGGCTGCTTTTTACTACCTTCCATAAATATTGATGGTTTTGTAACACATCATAAATACACTTCAATTGCTTAGCATTTAATAAAGAGCTAAACAAAATTAAAAAAAAGTATCTCTTTTTATCCTTTAAGTCAAATAACTGTTATACCCTAGCATCACTAACTTTCCAGGTGTTTTTCTGAATACTGTTTTCATTAACTTTTCCAACACAAATTCACTTAATCTGCAAAGTTAAGTGCAATAAACCCAACCCCCCCAACAGAATTAAAAACAATTGCATCTACAATAAATAATACTAAGAAAATTAAAAGCTGGTTTAAAAAATAAAACATACCGCTTTCCTGTAGTTTGGGGAGTGCATTTACGACCGGTATAAAACATGATAGTAACAGTTCATATAGTAGTCCAACTACTGACTTTAAGCTGTAAGCCACATACATAAATGGAGGCCCTGGCAGGCTTGAGAGAAGGTGTAGTGGTGTTATAAGTATAGTTTGCAGTCCATTGCAAAACTGAGGTAAAAACTTCACTTGCATATACTGTATTTTGCACTGGAAACCTCTTAGCTTAAAACTTCAAAAGACATCTTGGTGCTCAGTCCTTTTAGGCCAGAAATAAGGGGGCTCTGCCAGGTTTCCTCCTACCTACTCGATAGTGTCCTTTTTTAAGCTCAAAGAAATGGGGACTCTTGTTGGAATATCTGTACCTACCACAGGATGTTTCCACCAAAAGGAAACTTAACCAAAGGTTTCATCCCATCAACCACATATCCAATAGTCTTTAGTAGAATATTTTAGATATAGCTGTACGCAAATCTATACAGGGGAAGGTGTTGGGTAGAAGGGCTTTTATCAGTCCTTTGCAAAGACTTCTCCAATTCTGCAACAAGTTAAACCCCCTTTTCCTGGAAAATGCTGTTTAGTTCATAAAGTAGTGATCAATAACCATGGCGATCCTCTAAAAAACACTTTTAAGTCCACAGGTACTGCCAGCATCTGGAAAAGTTGTAAACAGACACAGCAACAGCCCTTCTTTTCGGTTTGTTGCCGGGTCTCCCAGGGCCACTTGATCCCCTTTGGAAAGAACCTATTGTTTTCAGAAGCTCAGGAAGATGTATGAATTCACTGGGTACATGTTAGAGCATATCTGGCAATGGGGTTAACACATCACGGTGATAAAATTTCAAACAGTCCCAATAATGCTCCTCTTGAGTATCAGAATAACTTAAAATATTTATCCTCTAAATGAGGCGTCATCTTCTGAAAAAATATTAGTGATCCTTTATATAAGTCCCATATCTGATAAGGCTTATCCAGAGACACACCTGAAAGAAAAGGCTTTTTACAAAATATTAACAATTTTTGCAAATAAAGACTTGACCTTCTTTTCCTTCTTTCTATCCTGTTCTTAGGAACAAATGCCTACCTCATTTCAATAGCATACTGTAATTATCAGAGTATTATCTAATCTAAACTGGCTATCATCCTTTGGCAAATAATTTTTTCTGCATAAGGAAAGATCCCCATTTTCATCTTGAAAAATGACTGAGACCAAGGTGACCATGTGAAATCCTCAATGAAGCCACAAACTAGTCCATGCAGCTTGATTTGAGGATTTTCTCTTTCTTCTTTACCGCAGAACAAACTTTTGACGAATCACATTCCTCCATCATGTTATTCTGATACATGTGCCTATTATCAGTCCAAAGAACGTTTCTAACCTTCCCACATCCCGGACTGGTTCTCGACGGGATGGACGTCCTCTTGATCTGGGCTGAGAATGCATTCTTCTCTTGTGACGCATTTTATGAATGACCTGATACAAGTCAATACTTTCATCAGGGGGAAATAGAAGACAAAGCTGGGTTCCACATTCAAGTTCAATTTCCTAGAATAGGAAAGCAGCAGTTTACAAGACAAAACCAGGAGAACCTTTTAAAAGATTTGTATTTTCCTGATGTATAGAACAAAAACTGACTCGGAGGCTTCCTTCCCATAGCTGATCACATGGGATTCCAATAAACTTCCTTTCACATAAACAAAAGTGCTTTGTGCATTTGTATAACAGGCAAAAACCAAAAGCATAAAATCTCCAAAGCTAAATAAGACAATAAGTCTCTGAAAACAAGTGAATATTTCTTTGTACAAAGTACAAAAATAACCAGGACAAAGTCATCCATCCTAAAACAATGTAGAAAAAATACATGTTAACATGTGTATTAACAACTTTGATAATAAGAATTCCTAAATGCAATGAAATATATTAGAGTAATTATAAAGGCTCACTAACCTATGGGCTTTGAAAAATGAAATCTTATTCTCAATCCCCAGTATTTTCTCTCATGAGCAATGAAAACACCATACCATAACTTCTGGTTCCAAACTACAAGTAGGAATTATGAGGGTTACCAGTTGGGGCTCATTTTAAACCACACTACACAATTTCAACTTCATTTGCAGATTTGATGTCAGGTTTCTTTCCATTCTGATAAGTTCAGCAAAAAGTTTAAATGGCAATTCTAAAATGTATTATACAAAGCGCAAAATTTGTTAGCGACACCATAATGAAAACCATTTAAAATCACGTCACCTCTTTTTCTCCTTCAATTGTATTAACGAAAGGAATATATAGTCTACTTATATTCAACATTAATCAAAGTCTTGTCCGTCAAAACTCACAGTAATCATGAACACTAAATAAGAATTTTCCCCTCCATCTTTCCTATGAATTCTATCAAAAATTTATTATAAAATGTCCTTAATAAAGATCTCAAAAAGGGTGGTGAAATAATGTATTTTTTTAAAGAATCAATAAAAACAAACCTGTCCATCACGTCCAATTTTTACTGGCTTATGTTCATTCCAAGGATTCGTGAGATGAGCCGACTTAGTGAAAGGTAATTCACGTCTAAAAGAAAGTAGCATAGATTACATTCTTTTGCAAAAACCTTTCTAAAAGATAGCAAATTCCTAACTTGACATTTAATGTGACTAACATTAAACACTCCCTTACCACTGGTAGAGCACAGTCCCTACAGAGAGAGATCTTTCAGGGACTAGCTCTTTCCGCTTTCTCCAAAATTCTCAACAAAAGCTAACACTGGTTTTCTTCAACTTACTACAGGGTTACATCCCAATAAACTCATAAAAATTATCTTAAGTTGAAATGCATTTAATATATCTAACCAGGGCACAGCAATACACTATGAAGTCTTCCTTATTTACCCTGGTAAGCACATGGCTCACTGAAGCTGCCACTACTAAGAGACAGGGCACTTTTCTGCATATCATTAGCTCAGGAAAAGATCAAAACTCAAAGTTTATGGTTTCTATTGAATGTGAATCACTTTCACATTCTTCAAGTCAAGCCAGGGACCACCTATCTGGACAGCATTTAAGAGCATGGGCTAGAGAACCAAGACAATCTTGAGTTTGTATTTCAGCTCTCTCTAGCAACCTCTCTGAACCTGATTACAAACAAGGTTATTACCATCTACATTTCAGTTACTTTACAACAGTACTTCACAAGCGAAATAATGTACTTGGTTCTGCTTCTGTGTACTCAAAAAAATGTACTTATTAACTGACCACCAAGAAGCTCCACCCTAATCAGACTATTAACACGAAATGAAAATAGAAGAATTCCCCATCCTTAGTTCAAGGCTGCTTTCCTAGATTCATATCTTCTCCCCTACTCAGTGAGGCACATTCTCTACCACTCATGGAATGGCTCCAAGTTGTACAAAGACTCATAAATATAAATTATGTCCGCTACTAAAATTCAATAAGGCACTAAAAACCTGGCTCTAGGAACTCTTGAGCTATAGGGCAAAACAGTCTTACCAAGCTTAAAAAAGATATTCTGTGTTTTAATAGTTCTTTATCAACCTAACACAATACTGAAACACAAAGATGGCAGGTAATAAACAGCTCTTAGGTAGGTAGGAATACTAAAAAATTAATAGCATTGGGTAAGATTTTATCTTATGCAAAGCAAATAATGACAAATTAAAGAAATGCTTTAAAGAACTTTTCACTGTACCTACAACTAAAACTGTTCAGCTAAAGGATACACAAAAATGAGAGGCATATAGCTTGTATTCCCACTTTTACAGCTTTTAGTCGAAAGTGAATGAAGCAGCACATATAATTATTTAGTAAGACAATGGGTACTATGTGCATAATATAGAAATTTTGCTTTATTTTTAATAAGGGTGGTCACATATATTTTGAGAAAAAAGAAATTTGTGAAAATATGTTTCAGGAAATAAATGCCAAATGAGTTAAGCCTGAAAAAATCACGAGTAAAATTTTATGTAGAGGCAAAGCATGATAGCAAGAGAAGGGAGTGCACAAAGGCATAATGAAGGAAAAATATAATTAACTAGGTTTTATAGCAAGTTATATAACCTTACAAATGAATTCTGAATGTTCAAATTTTATATAACTTTGTATTAACTTCAGACAACTTCTGATATCTACAGAAGTACAGTAGAGTTACACTGACAACGTGGCAAGCTCTGTGGCATCCATGCTGGGGATACGTATGCATGCCAAGATCCAAAATGGGATAGTGAGTAATGGAATGTAAATCCCCTCTAGATACGGTAAAAAGCTTAGTTTCTCAGTCTAATATACATCTCACTTCATACATTCAGAGTAATACAAAAACAATTCCCCCCCCCTTTCATTCTGTCAGAGGTAGAGACTATCAAAAGCTTAGAATATGCAGTGCTCTAGTTATTTCCTTACACTTTGTCCAGTATTTTTAAGATTTTTCCTTCTAAACTGCCAGTTTAACAAGAAAGGAATAAATAAAAGCTTTCTTCAGCCACCAAAAATACAAGAGGGTTACAGATTATTACTGAATGGAGTAAACACTATAATCTAAATATTAGCAACACAATGCCTAAGATCCAAACTAAAGGTATATGTGCCAAGTGAAATACATCATTTTGGGCTGAGATTCTTTGTTGGCATTTGCTCTAACTAGATGCAAGAGACACCTGCTCACTGAAAACAGTCTTAGCCAGGACACATCAGAGAGAGCTGTGAAACCATGGGCAAAACAATACTCAGCATTGCAGGGTATAAGGTCCATGCATCATTCTTACTTTATCCTTTCTTCTCAGGACCACAATTACAGAACAAGTATCCTGTCACCTTTTGAGCAAATGGATTATGAATAAATCTACAGATAGAATTAACTTTTATGTGAATGCTCTGGGGAATGCTGGAGGGACACTGACCTAAAGCTGCTCTGCAAGGTGGACAAACTGAACAAAAGAACATAAAATCAGGTGCCAACAAAGTACCTGACCCATCAAAGATTCACCAAGTTCGGGGTGGGTCTTCGCACTCTGCACTTAATCAGACGTCACTGATGCAAGTGATCCAGTGACCACACTGAAAGAAACTTATGTCTAGTTATTAAATACAAAGGATGAGTAAATCAGTCTAGTAACTACCAAATGTGACAAATATTAATAGTACTTAATTGGAACACACTGGATTCATGTCCAAGTTCCACTTAGGATTCAGGTTTCCTGCTAATGCAGACCATAGGAGGCAACAAGTGCAGGCTCCACACTTGGGACCCTAGCTACATACATGGAACAACTGGAGACTGAGTCTAGGATCCTTGGTTGGGATCCTGATGCAGGCCCAGCTCCAGCTATTACAAGCATTTGGAGAGTGAACCAGAAGATGGAAGATCTCTATCTCTGTCTGCCTTTCAAATAAATGAGATAAATAAAAACTTGGAACAAACTCAGGGAGTGCAAGGGATTTATCAAAGATAATAATAGTTTAATAAATATCACAAGGCTTACAGAACTATCAAGTAGTATAAAATTACGAATAGTATTTCCAAGTATTTTAAAAATGTTTAGTTGGTTCTTTTTTAAAATTTAAAGATATTATTTCTAAGAAACGTTAAAACTTACTTTAAAACAATAAAAGCACTTAGGGTCAGCGCTGAGGTACAGTGGGTTAAGCCACAACCTGTAAAGTCAGCACCCCATAGAGTTCCATTTGGAGTTCTGACTACTCCACTTCTGATCCAATCCACTGCAAATGCACCTAGAAATTAGCAGAAGATGGCCTAAGTGCTTGGGCCCTGCCACTCACGTGGGAAACCCAGACAGAGTTCCTGGCTCCTGACTTCAGCCTGGCCCAGCCCAGACCTTGTGGCCATCTGGGAAGCAAATCAGTGGATGAAATGGAACATCAATCTTTGTCTGTAACTGCCTCTCTAGTGAATAAAGAAATCTTTTTTTTTTTATGTTTATATTGACTTTATTTCCTTTTTTTTTAACTTTTATTTAATGAATATAAATTTCCAAAGTACAGCTTATGGATTACAATGGCTTCCCCTCCATAACATCTCTCCCACCCGCATCCCTCCCCTTTCCCACTCCCTCTCCCCTTCCATTCACATGAGGATTCATTTTCGATTCTCTTTAT
The DNA here is from genome assembly GCF_051225735.1 of Oryctolagus cuniculus. Taxonomy (NCBI): domain Eukaryota; kingdom Metazoa; phylum Chordata; class Mammalia; order Lagomorpha; family Leporidae; genus Oryctolagus; species Oryctolagus cuniculus. Next base: position 126,633,074 of record NC_142874.1, read on the forward strand.
ATACAGAAGATCAGTTCAGCATACATTATGTAAAGATTTCAACAGTTAGCGCCCACACAAACATAAAGTGAAAAATAATAGATGAGTTTTTAAATGATGATGAAATCAGATCAGACCTATTGTCATGTTTAATTCCAGCGAGAGTCAAGTTGGGAGTTGATAATTTCTTTCTTTCTTTTTTTTTTTTTTTTTTTACAGAAGATCAGTTTGGTATACATTAAGTAAACAGTTTGCACCCCCATAGAAACACAAAGTGAAATATACTGTTTGAGTACTCATTATAGCATTAAGTCTCAATATACAGCACATTAAGGACAGAGATCCTACAGGAGGAGTAAGTGCACAGTGACTCCTGTTGTTGACTTTACAAATTGACACTACTGTTTATGGCATCAGTAATCTCCCTATGCACCAGTCATGAGTTTCCAAGGCTATGGAAGCCTTCTGAGTTCACCGACTCTTATCTTGTTTAGACAAGGTCATATTCAAAGTGGAGGTTCTCTCCTCCCTTCAGAGAAAGGTACCTCCTTCTTTGAAGACCTGTTCTTTCCACTGGGATCTCACTCACAGAGATCTTTCATTTAGGTTTTTTTTTTTTTTTTTTTTTTTTTTTTTGCCAGGGTGTTTTGGCTTTCCATGCCTGAAATACTCTCATGGGCTTTTCAGCCAGATCGGAATGCCTTTAGGGCTGATTCTGAGGCCAGAGTGCTGTTTAGGACATCTGCCATTCTATGAGTCTGCTGAGTACCTCGCTTCCCATGTTGGATCACTCTCCCCTTTATTTATTCTATCGGTTAGTATTAGCAGGTACTAGACTTGTTTATGTGCTCCCTTTGACTCTTAGTCCTTTCATTATGGTCAATTGTGAACTGAAATTGATCACTTGGACTGGTGAGATGGCATTAAAAAAAAAAAAAATTAAAGCACTTTATTGTCCAAAATTTTACACCTAATGTTACTACAATGGACTGTATAGGTCTGCCTTTACCTCTTCTGTTATACACATTTCAAACAAGTTAGTAAAATATTCAGTAAAGAGCAATATGGAGATTAAATAATGAATGAATAAACTAGTATTATAAAATTAAGTAACAAATTTTCTTCTCAATGATGTGAAAATGAAGGTTAATAGAGTAAGTTACATAAAATAAAATCTCTTGCAACATTATCTAAAAATGGCACTTTCTCCCTTGCTCTCAAAAAGGCATCATCCAGAATTATTTTCCAATGATACCAATGTCTCCTTTGGTCTTCACAGTCAGTCACATACATACACAAATAAAAACAAACACAAGTAAAAATCAATGATAACAAAATGTCTATATTTAAAAATAATTGCCATGTTGTTTTCATTATAAATTGTCAGTAGGTTCTAAACTTTTAATTATACTTTGACTATAGTTTTATTTCTAATAAGCAATAAATTTTATTGAAAAACTAGAGGCAGCAGAGTGGGAGGAAAGAGTGAAAGTCTCATTCCAACATTACAAGTACATATTTTTTCATTTGTTATTTATTTTCATGTTGTTACATGGAAAGTTATTTTTGCATAATTATGTTTAAGTGACAACCCATAATTTACTTAAATAACTTTCTACTTAGGAAAATTCAGATGGCTTCCACGTTTTCATGCAGAAAATAATGATGGGCTAAATACCTTTTCAGAAATGGTTTTTGCTATGTTCTACATGAAGGATCTCTGTGAGTAAGACCCAACAGAAAGAAGTGGCTATCACCTGGGAAAGCAGTAGAAGATGGCCCAAGTCCCTGGGCCCCTGCACTCACATGCAAGACCCAAAAGAGGCTCCTGGCTTCGGACTGGTGCAACTCCGGCCACTGCAGCCAACTGGGAAGTGAACCAGCAGATGGAAGACCTCTCTCTGTCTCTCTCTCTCTGCTTCTCCTTCTCTGTGTAACTCTGACTTTCAAATAAATAAATATATCTTAAAAAAAAAAAAAAAAAAGAGAAGCGGCCATGAAAGGATGTACTTTTCTCTAAAGGAAGGAGAGAACTTCTACTTTGCATATGGCCTTCTCCAAATACTGATAGAATCTGTGGAATCAAAAGGCCTAGGCAGCTCATGTCAAGAGCCCTGGGTGGTCACTGATGTCATACCAAATAGTGTTAATTGTTAAATCAACGACAGCAGTCACTGCGCACTAACTCCCAATGCAGGACCACTGTCCTCAATGAGCTGTATTATGAGAGTTAACTGTAAAACTAGTTCTCAGTTGTGTGTGTGTGTGCAAATTATTGAAATCTTTACTTAGTATCAAGTTTGTCTACTTAGTATAGCATTGGTCTTCCATTCACAAAGTTAAATGAAAATGAATCTCAATGGATAATGGGACTGGCAAGGGGAGAGGAAGGAAGGGGAGGTCTGGGAATGTGGGTGGGAAGGCAGGTATAGCGGGAAGAATAACTATATTCTTAAAGTTGTATTTATGAAATTTGTATTACTTAAAAAATAAATTTAAAAAATTGTTTTTTGTCACCCTAACAATCAACTTCATATAGTATTTCTACTTTGTATTGATCCATAAATATATCTTAATAGTTCTTCACTATCCCTAAAAAGTTTATGCTAGTTAGCATTACAATTTATCCTTGCCTTTTCTTTTACTAACTACCTTGCTTCAAAAAAAAAAAAAAATCTGGCTATTATTCTATCATATCTGTTGAACCATTCTCCAATGGTTTCTGTTCCCACATTATCCCTGTGCTAGTCAGCTTTCCTAAATACAACTAGCAGATTTTTCTTATTTATTCTTAACTAATTTCCTCATGCCCAACAAAACACAATATCCTAAGCCAATTTATAACTCACAAAGAATCCACATGGTCCCCTTTCAGACATACTTTAAGTAAAATTAATCTTATAGGTAATAGATTTGTGTATTCCATGAAAAGTTCACTTAAATAGCAAGCACTGTTACACACAATGATTCAGTAAGGAACTAAAATTAGGACAGTAACTCAATGTTCTGTTTTTCTTATATATAGTCTCAATCTATTTTCAGAAGATCAAAATGCCGACTAAACATGTTTATTAGTTTCCTTAAAAAACAAAAAAACTTTAACTTCTCACAACCAAATCAGTTAGCCCCTAAACAGTTAGCAAGTTAAAGATTAATTATTTTCCCACTCCACAGTAACTAAATGACATGCTGAATCACTACAGTGCAAGCATATACTGAGCAACATTCCCAGCAGGTGTCCCATTATTTTTATCACTATATTGCTAATACACAGAACAAATGAAATACATGAACCCTTCACAGAGTAAACTATTGCCCTTAGCATAATTATAACAGATTTAAGAGGGTACTGAACAAAGTAATATCAGAATATAATGCTTTTACTATTAAATGTTACGGATACAAATCAGTCCAGGAACAACACAACCAAAAAAGGAAACAAGTATAATAGTAAACTACTATGGAGTTTTTACATTATTCCCAACTGCTGCCCATTCAAAACAAGGGTGGACTGCACAATATACCTGCAAATCCAGTCAATTTTAAAGACACCTCCCAGCATCTTAGCATTCATTCCTGCAGGAAGCACCCAGTGTATAGGAGATCCTCCATGATGGGATTCTGAAGAAAGTCTTGCAAACCCTAAGGAAATCATAACACAAGAACTATGAAGATGTTAATATAGTTAATGCTTTTATATGCCCAAACTATTTTATTTTCTTACCTTGAAATTTTCCACTCTCTCTGACTGAAAATATTAAGATAACACTCCTTGCAGATCTGAATGCAGCATTTAATTTCTTCTCATTTACAGGCAGTGTTGACCATACACCCTATACAAATAACACAAAGAACACAAATTGCACTTAACTGTAAATCTCACATTTTCTGCACATGTGGCAAAGCAGCACAGCTGATTTCAGTATGCTTTAATTCAAGTAAGCTATAATGAAGAAACATCTTATTCCTCAGCCATCAAAATAATATAGTAACGACTTAAAAAACCTCGGGAAAAAAACATGGAAAAAACAACTAGCAAACACCACAAGGGGGTAGTCAACTCTTAAGGGATAGAATTCAATACAGTAAAACTAATCACTCACAATTATCTTGAAATTACAACCATTTACAGTGGTAAATACATGTTGTTAGAAGGTGGATCACAACTGTGTCTGAAAATCTGTGCCAAATCAAATATTAAAAGTCATTTTATTAGTAAATCTGTAAATTATGAAATTCTGGGAAGATTCTAGCATTTCTAAATTTTTCTATTTAAGTTCAAATGTTTACGTATCAATAGTCAGAAGAGGCTAGTGTTTCCACTATATATATCTGGAATATATATTTACTAATTTTTGAAACATTTTAACCAATTGTTTATGCATGAAAAACAGAAATAAAAAACAAAGAAGCTTTAATTCAGCTCACACCAATCTCATACAAACTATACTTTCTCATTCACAATAATGATTAATTATTCCCGTCTAAACCCACTTATCGAAAGAATAAGCTAATGCTAGATAAGCTATTTGGTGTATTACTTCCCTCTGTTTATAAACGTTTATGGGTAATCACTGACTAAAGGTAGAAGTATAGATTATTTTAAGTAATATTGATGGAATTATGGATCAGAAATGCTTAAAACTTTCTGAAAAGTTATTCAATTTAAATCAAGAATAACAAACTATTCTAACAGCTGTCATAACATGTCATATACTTTGTAGCAAAAATACTAAAATAAAATTAGGATTTTGTATCTATAGCAACTGGATACATGCTTTTCTTCTGAACCCAAATGATCTTACTTCTAAAAAACAAAGGAAACTCAAGAAATGGTTTCTTCTCAAAACAATCTCAAAAGGTATAAAGTAACCATTGACAAAAAAAATTGGTTAACCACAGGAAATTTTAAGTGTTTGTAAAATTAGTAACTGAATATAAAAGCTAATATTAACAGAAAAAGATCTCATAAAGTTAAACTATATAGCTTTAATACTGAATATTTTGACACTAAAATCATCCTTTAAATATTTTAGAGAACTCAAATTACTAATTAATAGGTTGCCTAGCTAGCCACAAACCAGATCCTTGGAGGTTGGGCTGGATCTTTAAAGCTTGAATGAAAATCACAGTATCTCAGCTATTTGAATTAATGCAGGTCCATGTTGTCATTTAAAAATTTTAAGATTAGTTTCAACAGAACTGATGCTAATACCTTAGCTTTGGCAAGAGACACATTCTCATGGTTGTTACTCTTAATGAGGAAAAATCTTGCATCCTGAAGGACATATTTGAGTTTACTGGTTTGATCTGAAAAAAAGAAATCCAAATTGATTAACCACAAAGCACTATTACACAAAGGAAGAGTGAACTGTACTAACTGAAATTGGCCCTCCACAACCCAGCTAAACTTTTTCACCCACTCAACCTAGAAAGCTAAGCCACAACATGTAATAAAGCAAAACTAAGACAATTAGCATTTTACAAAATAAACCTAATCTAGTGATGTTCCGATATATCAGATCCATGTTTAATTATAAAAGTGCCTATAATCTGAAAGAAATTTAACAATCTCATTTACATGTTGATAACAGTAAATTATACAACACACACATACATCATTCCATTGTGTGCTAGAACTAAAAGAACCTAAAATGTTTGGTACTGTACTAAGAGATGCAATAAAAAGCAGACATGGAACATGAAGTTTCTATGTAAGACTATACACTTTTTCTTAATGTAATATATCGGAACATTACTATATTAAAACCAACTATTAATGGAAAACCAATTAGGCAAAATAATGACTTTATGCAGCATGCAATGAAAACGATTTCAAATTTAAATGATACCTTTTCGGACAGCACGAACGGAAGATGATAATTTCTCATGCTTCTTTTCTGAACCTGTATTTAGCCAAAGTACATTTGTTCAGATTGAGCTTTAATAGAGATAAGACAAAATTTCTACAGTCTTGTCACATATAATTCTCATTCAAGACAAATTATTCTTCCTGGCGCACCCACACACACAAAAAAAAATACTTCTCAATGTGTACGAGTGTTTTGCTTTTTGGGTTGTTTGGATTTTTTAAAAAATATATATTTGAACAGTTTCCCACTCAGAAAACTAGTCACTGAATCATCATCTTCCAAGAAAAAAAAAGTGAAAATTCCACTTAAGCAGTAACAGAACAGGATTAAAATAAGAAAAAGCTTAGTTTCTTCTAGAATTATTACACTGAACATGCCAAAATCAGTACTAATGGACATCAACAAGTTCACACTAAACTACAGCCTCCACACTTTCTAAAGCAGAATACATTAGAATCACTCAGATATGATCACAAATGAAAATGAGAATACCTGCATAAGACTCTGATGCAGAACTTCCACTTCTATCAAAGACAATTGGAGAAATGCCTCTAGCTCTCTTCCTTTCCTTCTTTTTCTCATCTAAAAAGAATCCAACCAAAAGTTGTTAAAACAGCTCAAAATAAAAACTAGCACAAATACTCAAGTATCATTCTGTGTTTGGTTTATGCACAGCTCTTAAGTTTCAGTCATTGTTCATCTCTCTCTTGATCACTCAAGTTTCCTCAAAAGGTGTCCATTTTAATGATGTGAAAAAAAAAAAGAAATTTTTTCTCCCACCAACTCCAGTCAAATCAAACTACAATGATGTAACTGAGAAATTAATTACTTTTTTTGGCCTACATAAAGGTGACCTTAACTAAGATTTTCTAAGAGGAATAAGAAAAAAAAAAATAGCAAATACAATTTTCCTTTTAACAAAATTAAGTCCTATTTTGTTTGCCTTACACTGTGCTACTATTTTTCATCACAATTCCAACTCTGATTTTATTTTAAGATGTTTGAGAAGCCCTAGCACACAATGCCTTATAACTGGAAAATATAATTCTTAAGCATTTTCTTCCTAAAATAACTGCTGTTATTTTCAAATTCAATTTAAAATTTATCCCCAAAATATTAAGTACAGCTAATGTATTTGTATCAGAAAATTAAGCATTTTCTGTAGCCCAAAAAGGTCTGAATTACTTGTCATGAAAGAATCATTTTAAGCTTAATTTGGACCTTTACAAGCACGGATAGAAAGACATATATGAAACTAAGCTCTTCTGTCTCTCCTGCTTTCAATTATCCCACAAAAACCATTTCCTTTCTAGGTAGGAGATAAGAAGGAATATGGAAAGAGAAAATGTACATACTTATTTTTATAGAAACAATGCAAAGCTGAAAAATAATCATCAGCAAGCATACAGAGAATATCTTCCTTTATACCAATAGCTAACTATTTAAAAATCTTTAAACAAATTATTTGTCTTAATCCTCAAAACAAGTTCATGAGATAGTCTCATTTACATATGCTTACCTGTTCCTGAGTACAGGAATCTAGACTCAAACGGCAGATATTCTGGCTTAGGAGTACAAGCCCTAAGCTCTTTTCTTGAGTGAATGGAAAAGATATTTCACTACTGTTACTGAATGGGGATTCTAGGTCTAACTAGTTTTAGTAAGCTTTTTGTTCCATTGCTTTTTTCAAAAGTGTTGACATGTTTTCTTGTAATTTTTCCTCCTTGGATATTTGATCAATAGATTGAGGGTAAAACAGCTCTTGTTACTGGTTAACAAGAGGCTATGTGCTTCAAAGTACTATAAATGATCTCTTACTAACATAATGCAGAAAAAATAACAGAAGCAGAAGATCCTGTCCAACTCTCTTTACATAATGTTGAACACAGCATTAGAATGAGATCTCCAAGAAACTTTCATCTTGTTTGTATGAGTAATTCCTGCTGCTCTCAGGTTAATGGCACCTCCCCCAAATACTACTTTCAGGTTAAAAGAACAATTAAAGTCATACCAAGTAAAGGTTTGTATCAACCACTGTGTTGCTTTTAATTTTCTTAAATTACAAAAAATTCTGAGCCGGCGCCGTGGCTCAATAGGCTAATCCTCCACCTTGCGGCGCCGGCACACCGGGTTCTAGTCCCGGTCGGGGCGCCGGATTCTGTCCCGGTTGCCCCTCTTCCAGGACAGCTCTCTGCTATGGCCAGGGAGTGCAGTGGAGGATGGCCCAGGTGCTTGGGCCCTGCACCCCATGGGAGACCAGGAAAAGCACCTGGCTCCTGGCTCCTGCCATCGGATCAGCGCGGTGCGCCGGCCGCAGCGCGCCGGCCGCGGCGGCCATTGGAGGGTGAACCAACGGCAAAAGGAAGACCTTTCTCTCTCTGTCTCTCTCACTGTCCACTCTGCCTATCAAAAAAAAAAAAAAAAAAAAAAAAAATTCTGAGAAAAAAATTAGGTAAAGTCAATTAGAATCTAGGAAAATCACGACGCAGAAACTAAACTAGAATCTATTGTATTCAAAAACAGGTTTCTCACAATCAAGAAATTCCAAAGCCATTTCATATTTCTCTCACATAATACAAAAAGAAAACTACAAGAAAAATAATTTCTTGAATAAAATGTAGGATCTCATGTTCCAATGATTCTTCCAAGGAAAATCTGCGTATTTTCCTTTATAAGGAAAATAAAGGTTGCAGGTATCTCTTTTAAGACAATAAATCTTTTCTATTAACAGTTTTAATATCAAGAGTCATTATAAAACTACAGGCTACCAATTTGAAATGTCTTCTCCATAAAAAGTGTCATCAAGTACCTTGCTACAGCTCCAGCATCATCTAGGAACTTGTTAAACATGCAGATTATTTCAGGTTCCTATCCAGCTTACTTTTTTTCACTTATCTCAAATGCTCAAGTCTACGCTGCACTGTTTCTCATAGAACTATCAAAAAGAAGAGTCCTCTAACAAAAAATATTTCCTTTTCCTATGGGTAACTTCAAACATTTTCCATAATAAATGAACATTCAAACATTCTGCCAATGCAACTTGTGTTCCCTATTTGCTATCCTAAATTTTAGAAGACAACATAAAAAGCATGATGGGAACATAGAACTGAAAATTCCAAAAGTTTTTACATAAAACCTAACTGCTCATTTATTCCGTTTAACTTTTTCTATTCTCTTCAAAAATCTACATTCTCAAATCCAGAACTCTGAGAAGAAAAGATGAAAAGCACTTCCATTGCCTATCACAAGAAAATAGCTGGCCATTTGCTCTGTTGCCTACACTACATCAAGAATATGATCTATTAATAACAATTATAAATGATATAATTTCATAGTGGTGAAATTATATATTTCCAAAAATACAGAATTTTTCTTTCATTCTAATATTGAACACATAGATAGCCATGAGACTATAAAAAGCAGGGATCTAGAAGTAGCCCAACCTTGTCTTGTACCCTCTGAATTTTCAAAGAGAAGGCTCACTCCCTCAATCTACTGACTCCATCTACCAGACTCACATTTTTGTCTCACTGCTCAACAGGCACAAAGAGGTAAGACATGTACTGAAGATATGATCCAAGATGGCTTTTAAATAACCTTTCTACAAGAATTATACTCTTCTTTTAAACTTCCACTCTCTGTAGTATTAAGTCAACACGTAAGTATAGAATTGGAAGACAGGTTTATGCTCGCCCAAGAGAAAAGAAGATGTGATTCTGTTACAACATGATGGAACTCTAGAGGTATTCTATTCTGGAAATATTATTATACCTAGTAGGCAGGTTTTATTCATCAGTATTTAATAAATAGTTTTCAATTAATATAAAAACCTAAAAACTTACAGCACTAAAACCTGAAATGCATGTCCTTATAGTGAAACAACTGGACTTGTATTTGCCTATAACAAATCAATCTGTAGCTGGGAAACACCTTTACTAAATATGTACATCTTACTCAAGATTATTCAAATGTATTCAAAACACTCAATAGCATAGTTAACTTTGAAACAGATCAAGACAACCTTATTAATATACCCTATCTCCTCAAACATTTTACATAATCTAAACATACTCAAGAATAAAACCAATCATATCCTTAAAAAAAAAAAAAGACAAATTATATACATAAATTAGTACCTGATGCATCTGTCCCTGAACCAGATCTCACAGACCCATCTGTGAAGGAAACAGATTCAGAACCAGAATCACTGGCCTCACTTCGAGTGTCATAATCATTTCCCTCCTCCTTCTGGTCTCTCTCATCCTGTTCATATTCTTCCTCCTCTTCTTCTTCTTCCTCTTCCTCTTCTTCCTCCTCCTCTTCTTCCTCCTCCTCCTCTTCTCCATCTTCATCCACCTCTTCATCTTCCTCTGCATCCTCTTCTACCTCTTCATCTTCCTCCACATCTTCTTCTACTCCTTCCTCCTCATTCTCAGTATTGTTGCCTTGCTCATCAGAAGAACCACTGCTGCCAGTCTCATGATCAGAGCCATATTCTTCAGAGTTCACTTCTTCCTTAGAAGACTGGCTGGATCTACTTGCACGTCTATCCACTTCAAGCCCAATTCTCTGATGTTTAAAGAAAAAGGTAATCAGCAGTCATATAACACATAAGGTCAAGGTGACTAAATAGTTCTAAAGCCTCAAAAAGAATCTCTTTTTGTTTTATATTTGCAATAATATTTACTACCTCAGAACCATCTGGTGTTGGGGATTTGGTCCTCCTTTCAGGATCTCTTTTGCGGAGACAAGTTTTTTCAGGTTGACTCTTATAAGGTTCTCGGGAGGCACTGCTTGACACGCGAATTTTCCGATCAGCATCTAGACGCTTGTTTCGTTCAGATCTTTGATATTCCTCATTTTTATACTCAGTGACTGATTTTCCTTTTGTACTAACTATTCTTTTGTTATTACTAACAGATGAGCTCAGTGGTTTAGAAATCAATTGTCTTGAATGTACAGAAGACTTTTGTCGCTTGGGATCAGCAGATTCCATTCGGTCACTTTTTCTTTTTGATCCTTTAAAATAAAATTTAAAGAGAAATATAAATGTATTTGTAGTATTCACATTTATTTCACCAAAGATTAACAAATATTTACATCAGGAATAAAGGAAGTCTTATTTTCTAAAAACATCTACTAAAATATTTTTGTTTCAAAGTTAATCTAAAACAATTATCAAATATAAGAGAAATCTATATATTTCAGAAGTTCCATATATTTTTTAAAAAGTATTTTATTAGGGACCGGTGCCCTGGTTTAGCAGGTAAAACTGCCAACCGCAGCACCAGCATCCTATGTGACTGCTGATTCAAGACATGGCTGCTCCACTCCAATCCAGCTCCCTGTTAATGCGCCTGGGAGGGCAGCAGACAATGGCCAAACTGCTTTGGCCCTTGCACCTGTTTGGGAGACCTGGAGGAAGCTCCTAGCTCTTGGCTTTGGTCTGGTCAAGCCCTGGATGTTGAGGCCATTTGGGGAGTGAACCAGCAGATAGAATCTCTCTCTCTCTCCCTCCCTGTTTCTCCCTCTGTGTAACTCTGCCTTTCAAATAAGTTAATCTTTTTTAAAAGTAGATTGCTTTTGTTTATATGGAATATGGTATTATCAGTTTATTATGCCTTTGGTGCTAACTGCCTCAAGTACAAAAACAAAAACAAAGTCATTTTCTTAAGAAATGAAATATCCTCTATTCATATTCCTTGCTATTTTAACAAAAAAAAATTGGAAATCTTACCCTTTTTCTCATTTTTATCTTGTTCACTCTCTGGATTATACAGTTCATCATCTTGTTCAGGTACTTCAGTCAAAATATCATCTAAAACATTAAGTTCCCCATCTGTAAATTTAAAAATTAATAGGGAAAAATTAGTAACCAATAAGCATTTGTTTTTGAGTACTAAGTATGAGAACAAAATCCTCCATGAGTTTTTATTTCTGGATCACAACGCACAATTAATTCCTATAAAATAACACAATGTAAAGGACACATAACTCTGGTCTACAAAGTCAGGAGCATACACTTCATGTTATATACAAAATACACAAAAAAATTCAAAACTGCTGTATTTTTCTACTTTTAAGCTCTAATTTTTATGGTGACTTTAAAATGTGTATAATGAATACTGAAATATCTGTATATAATATATATACACATATATTTATCAAGATTGTATACTTCCCATAAGATTTCAAAAGGAAACTACTAACCTCACAGTGAACAAATCTGGCAAATGCCATCGTAACCAAGTAACCAAAATCAGCATCCCTAATTAAATGGAACAAGTCAATTTCAGGACTTTCTGGTAAGAACTGAGAGTAAAACAACACATCAATGATATTCCTATGAAAAATGCAAAATATGAACCTATACATGAGGAAATATCAAACCCAAAAGAACAACATCCAAATATGTCTCTATCCTAAACACAAAGGAACTATTGCACATTAACAGAAACTAAAGAAACGTAACTGAATACAGTCTGAAAATTATGTTTGCAGTCGCCAAACAATGGACTCCTTTGGGTGGTACTGATGCTGGTCTAAAAATGAGTAAGTACAAAACAGGCTGCTTTTACTTTTGTTTACTTATTTTTTAAATGTTATTGAAAAGCCAGATACTCATGTCAACCAAAAAGGCTTCTCTCATCTCTACATTTATGTTTTCGAGAAGGATAAAATTCCCACAAGATTTGAGTTTTAGCAAATACCATTTCCACATGCTAAAAGATAAAAACAAAACGAATAGTTTCATAGAAGTAACCCAAGTTTTGCAAGTTTTAATTATTATTGGCCAAAGGTCTCTTATCAGTAAAAAAGTGGATCCAAGAGGTCTTGACAGAACCAGAAACATTTGTTGGAAGACAGGAAGAAAAAATTTATACTATCCCGAGAAAAAGACAATTAACTTACTACAGTAATAGGTAAAACTCTTGCATGAAATCACCAGATCTCAACTAGAAATATCACCTCATAGCCTTAACATTTACCTGAAATTAGATATTTTCTATGTGCTAAATTTAATATAGAATGAATATGCAGTAGGTTAATTTAAAACAATCTATTTCAAGGATATATGTAAATTGTGGTTTCACAATAAAAAAGTTATTAAAAATTTCTAATTCAGTTTTATAAAGTACCTACATACTTTTTTTTTTTTTTTTTACAGGCAGAGTGGAGAATGAGATAGACAGAGAGAAAGGTCTTCCTTTTTGCCGTTGGTTCGCCCTCCAATGGCCGCCGCGGCCGGCGCACCACGCTGATCCAAAGCCAGGAGCCAGGTGCTTCTCCTGGTCTCCCATGCGGGTGCAGGGCCCAAGCACTGGGCCATCCTCCACTGCACTCCCAGGCCATAGCAGAGAGCTGAACAGGAAGAGGAGCAACCAGGACAGAATCCGGCGCCCAGACTGGGACTAGAACCCGGTGTGCCGGCGACGCAGGCCCAAAGTACCTACATACTCTTTCAAGATAAACATTAACACACTCACTTACTTAAATATCTTGTCACTTTTGACATTTTATGACTTATACATGCATCATATAAACAAACAACATGAAACAAATAAGGCATGTTTTACCATCTTTGCAGATAAAGAAATAGAAGCTCAGAAGTTCAAGGTAACCACACATATTTTGCCCAGTAATGGATGGATATGAGTCTGGAATTCACGCTTTCTAAATCCATGGTTATCTTAGATGGGGAGCATCAACAGCAACTTTAGGGGCAGGCATTTGGCAAAGAAGTCAAGTCACTACTTAGGATGTCCACATGCCACATCAGAGTGCTTGTTTCAAGTCTTGCTTCCTCTACTTCAGATCCAACTTCTCACTAACGTGCATCTAAGTACTTGGGTCCCTATTTATCCACGTGAGAGACCCTGATTGAGTCTGGGCTTCTGGTTTCAGCCTGGCCCAGCCCTGGCTGTTATGGGCATTTGGGGAATGAACCAAAAGATGGAAAATCTCTGACTTTCAAACAAAACAAAACCTAAATAAAAATTTTGAAGTCATAATACAAATGCAAAATATTAAACACACATACGTACAAGATTAATTTCACATATGCACGAGAAAGCACTCTATCTCCAACACTTTAACGTCTTAAAGTTAGTGGAATATCTGAGATCAACCATAAATCCTCACTTTATGGTACCTACATTTTTATCTATATTGTACATAGCATCAATGAGCTAACTCCATGGTTTTATAACAAATTGGCAAACTAAAACCTCAAAAACAAGTATGGCTAATAGCCTATTTTTGTATGGTCTGCAAGACAAAATAGTTTTTACATTTTTAAAGGCATTTTATAAAGACATTTTTAAAAAGACAAAGAAAAAGATATACCAGAGAATCTTTGGCATCCACAAAGTCTATCTGCCCTTTTACAAAAAGTGGTGCTGATCCCCAATATAAGTGACCACATTTTATGTTACCTTTCTTCAACACTAATAACAAATATCTTAAATGAAATATGATATACATGGGAAAAGAGATAAATCCAGGTTATCCCTTATGAGTTAACTGAGAAAGTCCCAGTTTTTCTGAGCTCAGTTATTTACCTCTGCTAAGAAGCATTTAGAATAAAAAGATCAGGGACTAGTGCTGCATGTAGCAGGTAAAGCAGCTGCCTAAGGCACCAGCATTCCATATGGGCACTGGGTACGTCCCAGCTACTCCACTTCCAATCCAGCTCCCTGAAAGCAGTGGAAGATGGCACAAGTACTTGGGGCCCTGGACCCACGCGGTCTCCAAGAAAAAGCTCCTGGCTCCTAGCTTCAGATCGGCCCAACTCGGGCCATTGCGGGCATTTGGGGAGTGTACCAGCAGAGGAAGACCTCTCCTTCTATCTCTAACTCTGCCTCTCAAATAAATAAAATTTTTTTTAAAAAAAAAGATTGGACTTTTCAGGTAGATACAAGTAACTAAAGATTTTAAAAAAGGACCAGTATTTTGGAGAAGAAAAGGAGGGTATCCATATTAATCTCCTGTAGAGTTGACCGCTAAGCCTTTCACCAGCATTGTATTCCAACAAACTGTGCCCACTTCAATCCTTTAGCTAATGACAAGGCTACATGATACACAAAATCTGGTCCAGAAAGAAAACATTCTTTTTCAATTAAATAAACATATACCTGTACCAACTATCTACTACTACATAAAACATTATCCAAAACTTGGCAACTTGAACAATAAAAATCATTTTTCATTATTGCTCATGGTTAAGAGGATCAACTAAGATCTTTCCTTTGTCTGCATTCAGATGATAGTTAGGGCTGGAATCATCTCTAGGCTCTGTTCATTTACATGTCTGGTACCCAGGCTGAGAAGGCCGAAAGCAGTAAGGCTTCTCAGGTACTTCTCTCCAAGGTCACTCTCCACTAAGGGACTTCAGAGTACACTGTGATTTAGGGCTGACTGTAAATGTGTATGTCCCAAAAAGAGGAAGAGGCAGGCAGATGGCCAGTCACATTACCACAGTATTTTTTTTTAATAGACCCAACCACAAAAGCCTCACCCAGGCTCAAAGAGAATGAACAGTTTAACCTAGTGGTTAAGACACAGCAGTGCATCTACACTGGAGTGCCTGGATCCAATTCCCCACTCTAGATACTGCCACCAGTTTCCTGCCCTGAGAGGCAACAATGATAATGGCTCAAGTAGTTGGATTCTCATCATCCATGTGGGAAGACATGGACTGAGTTCCCAGTACCTGGCTCCAGCCCTAACCCAGTCCTGGTCATTGCTGACACTAAGGAAATGAACCAGAGATGGAAGCTTCACAAAAAATAAAAATAATATTAAAGAAGAACATATTTTCTATTTGTTGTTGGGAATAGTGTTAAAAAGTGGTAGATGATTTAAAAACTACCACATATAGTTTCATTGTAATAACTTTAATTATAATAAACTGGCTCTAAAAGATCTTTGTTAACCTGCATGGTATTGGATTATAAAGTTAATTTAATCTGCTTCTTCTGGCCATTTCCCTGACTGGCTAGAAAAAGTATACACTACATACACTTTAATTCACTTTTTTCAATTTAGAAAGAATGCACTAAAAGGAAAGAGAATATTCTCTCCAAAGCAACAGCTATTAAAAACTATCATCTCTACTGGCCTATCATTCCTGGAAAGAAATAATTATCTCTTTTAAAAAATAAAGTAACATCCTCCAGGTTGACTATCCTTAAAATGCCTCAGTAAATGTTGTAAGTCATTTTCTTTACCCTGAAATTTAACATTCATGACCTAAATTTAAAAAGTATACCTCCTGTTACTTCGCTGTAGTTTGACAGCATCTTCCCAATCTAAAAGTACTAACAGTAAAATGAACAAAGATTGGCAAATGTCAAAAGCTCTACAAATGTACAATTCCTGTACTATAAAAATAACATTTCCAAGGGAATAAAGTGCTTCACATTCAACATTTTACTGAAGTCCTTATGAAGACTATACAGACATTAAAAATTTTAAAACTTCTCAAAACGTTTCAAACTTAAGATATCACAAAGACACAGATATTTTTGCACAATGTGCCAGTAAATTAATTAGTTCAATAAAACAATGCTTCATTAAACAGTATCTCTATTCAGACCTAAAGTTCAAATATATAGAAAAATTATACATTATCAGTCTATAGAATGAATCCAGGCTTTGGATGCTTTGTTGTTAAAAACTAACTTTTTTAAAAGGCTTATTTAATCTTTAGAATACCAGACTTTCACCTGAAAATAGTAACATATACTAATGGGATTTAAAAAAAAAAAAAAAAACAGAAATTTATTTATTTCAAAGACCAGAGTTATACAGAGAGAAAAGAGAGAAGGAGAGACAGAGATCGTTCCCTGCTGGTTCACTCCCCCAGTGGTCTAAAGGGCTGGGGCTGGGCCAAGCCGAAGCCAGGAGCTTCTTCCAGGTCTCCCATGTGGGTGCAGGGGCTGAAGCTCTCAGGCTATCTTCTGCTTTCCCAGGCACATCAGCAGGAATCTGGATTGGAAGTGGAGCAGCCGGGTCTCAAATCAGCACCCATGTGGGATGCCAGCACTGCAGATGCTGGCTTAATCTATGATGCCACAGCGCCCACACCTGTATTAAGGTTTTGCATGAAAAGATTTTGCATAAAACTGGATTTATGCCTAGTCAATCAATACATTTACCTAGCTCTGCATGAACATAAACAAGTTCAGTGCTTTAGTAACAGTAATAATATTATGATACTTCAAAAAGTTTGTGGAAAAAAATGCAATTAAAACGTTAAGTTTATTTTGGTGTAAAATTCTGAAATCCATGCTTAGTTTTTCCATAATACGCATTTCTAAGAATCTCTTGAAAACCCCTAGTATATGTCATGGCTCAGAGTTAGGAACACTACAGGGAATAATCCTATGGAACTCCAATGAGTTAACTTCCTCAACAACATGCAAGTACTTGTTGTCAGATCTTCCAAATTTTCAAGTGGATTACCAAACCCAGATTTTTATTTGCAATCACCTTTTAAATTCAAAAATCACTAGTGCAATTCCTCCACTAAAATACGATCATCTGTGAATGTCCCTCATTCATGCTGTTTATAGACTATATTACCATCACTAATCAAGCTAGCACGTTGTTTTATTACCACTGCGTACTACTAGCATAATGAATTTTGAGGTAAAGGTACATATTTCCAGTGTGTAAGAGGTAAAACATGGAAACAGTAAGAATCATTGTTTTCAAAGCCTGTTCAAAACTGACAAGATGTAAAAAGTAACAAGGCTGGCTTTTGTTATTTGGGGATTTGTTTGTTCTAGGTAAATATGGGAACTTAAAAATCTAATTAGCTTTCAAAGTAGTTTAACCTTAGAATGAATATATATACATGTATATATACATATATATACACACATGTGTATATATAAAAACAAGAATCTCAAGATGAAGCCCACAAAATTTAAGTGACTTAGCTAAAATCTCACAACTCTGAAGCTAATCTTGCAATTCCTAGTCCAGGTAGTTTACAAGCCTTAACTGCAGGGGTATCAGTGCAAAAAATTAACTCTATCTGGGACAGTCATTTCTTTCAATCCTTTAAAGCTACAAAGCCAGAAAATAACAAAGTACTATTTATTTTGGGTGCAGCACTAGACTTAGTATTTGAAGAAAGAAAACATAAGAGGTTAAATATACTTCACATTCTGTTTTCCAACATAAGCCACCAAAGTACATTATAGCTGTTTTTTTAGTTCACTTAACACAGTTTTAGTGGACATCTGCAATGGAAAACGATTTCCTGGGACCTACCCTTATGTTACCTGCAGGGTATATAGTTTATGAGACTAGTCTGCCAACTACATTGCCATTCAAAACTGTAATTCCTCCATGAAGCTGGTAGTCTTATATTTCCCATGCCATTCATGAACATCAATTAAAATCCCAGAGATAGTTAACATTTCTACTTTTCTTCTATTATATGTATTTTACCTACAAAATCATTTACTTACTATTCTATTTTATATAGCCTTATGGTATTATACTGAACCAGGAAAACAATTTTATCCTAAGTACCTACTACAGTTGACGGCCATAATACAATTACATGGATATGTGTATATATAACTGTGTAATCTTAACAAGCTTGTGTAAGCTTATTTTTCTATAACAAACTGAGAAACTCTCAGTTTTGGATTTCACACTGTACATGCCATGTAATTAGTCAGTTACTTAGAAAGTTCAACCTTGTAAATATTTAAAGCATTGAGACAGTTACTATACCCTATGAACTTGGTCAACAAGACAAATTTTCCTTTGCTTTCATGAAGCTTCCAATCTGATGATGTAGAAATTGTAGATGGGGCAGGTGCTGTGGTACAGCGGGTTAACCCCCTGCACTGAAGCGCTGACATCCCATATGGGCGCTGGTTCAAGACCCAGCTGCTCCACTTCTGATCCGGCTCTCTGCTGTGACCTGGGAAAGCAGTGGAAGACAGCCCAGGTCCTCAGGCCCCTGAACCCACATGGGAGACCCGGAGGAGCCTCCTGGCTCCTGGCTTCAGATCGGAGCAGCTCCGGCCATTGTGGCCAATTGGGGAGTGAACCATCAGATGGAAGACCTCTCTCCCTGTCTGCCTCTCCTCTTTCTGTGTAACTCTTTCAAATAAATAAATAAATCTTAAAAAAAAAAAAAAAAAAAAAAAAAGAAATTGTAGAAAGCACATTACCTATGAAAGCAGCAACTCATACATATATTTTTGGATAGATTTAACTTTTTTTTTTTTTTTTTTTGGACAGGCAGAGTGGACAGTGAGAGAGAGAGAGACAGAGAGAAAGGTCTTCCTTTTTTTCCGTTGGTTCACCCCCCAACGGCCGCTGCAGCCGGCACACTGCATTGATCCGAAGCCAGGAGCCAGGTGCTTCTCCTAGCCTCCCATGCGGGTGCAGGGCCCAAAGACTTGGGCCATCCTCCACTGCACTCATGGGCCACAGCAGAGAGCTGGACTGGAAGAGGAGCAACCGGACAGAATCCAGCGCCCCGACCGGGACTAGAACCTGGTGAGCCACGACGCCAGCCTAGATTTAACTTTTATAACTATTCTTTGTAGAGAACTTTGTGAGAGCTGAAGAAATAAAATTTATACAAGATATTTATAATAAAGAGATGTATTTTCTTCTTTACTTAGAAAAATGGCATTTACTCAACAACATTCTAACACCTTTCAAATCCACTCTGAACAACCATAAGAATCACAGTCAACTTGCAAACTGTCCGGTTAAATAGGGCTCAGCTTCTAGGTATGAGTATCATAAAAACATAGTAAAAACTGTATTACACAGCTGATGTGCAATTTTCAATACTTCAACAACTCCATCATCAATAGATCTGTCAGGTGATTAATATAGTAATTGAAAATTGCTGCCGACGCCACAGCTCACTAGGCTAATCCTCCGCCTTGTGGCGCCAGCACACCAGGTTCTAGTCCCAGTCGGGGCGCCGGATTCTGTCCCGGTTGCCCCTCTTCCAGGCCAGCTCTCTGCTGTGGCCACGGAGTGCAGTGGAGGATGGCCCAGGTGCTTGGGCCCTGCACCCCATGGGATACCAGGATAAGTACCTGGCTCCTGCCATCAGATCAGTGCGGCTGCCATTGGAGGGTGAACCAACGGCAAAGGAAGACCTTTCTCTGTGTCTCTCTCTCTCTGTCCACTCTGCCTGTCAAAAAAAAAAAAAAAAAAATTGCTGCAATTTAGACTCAAGTACAGAATCATTTAAGAAGGATCTTAAGGTCTATGACATGCCTAAGATTCTCACAGGATTTATCAACTTCCTAATACTCCTATAAGATAACCTGACAGTAAGTACTTAGATATCCATGTTTCCTTGCTTAAATTTAAAAGAATAAACACTGGTTCCAATTCTGGCTATAATTCTCGAGGGTGTGCCAACGATCAAGTATATGATATACCCTTTAGATTATTCAAGAATGCTTCCAAAATAAAATAGCAATTCCAATAGGTATCAGCTAGCTTTCCATGTAGCCCACAGAAAACGTTTGTTCTAAACCATAAAGCCAACCTTAGAACTTTTTAAACTAAGAAGTTCAGTTTTGGAAATTGCTATTTAAGACAGTAAACAAATGTGAGGCAAAGAACACTCACTGAAGTTGGAAAACTTACCCTAAGTATTAATGGATGACACTACCAATTCTCTAATAGTTAAAAAGTTTATGTATTTGGACTGCATCACTATCACAAAATCCATTTCTAAAAAACAAACTTTTAAATCATCTACTTTCTTTACATTATAATCTATCTTACTACTGACTTGCATGTTTATCTTGATGGATTCTTCAGCAGCACTGTATTTTACTTATCTTTATATTTGGTCCATCGTATCTACCACAACCATCACAGACTCCCATGCACATAATTGCTCATCAATTACATCCTGACAATCCAATGTTGACTGAATTCTTATTAAGATCATTAAAAGCAGTTTCCTTTACTCATTGACACATTATCATATATCTACATTCCTTTCAGATTTCTCCAAAAACTAAGGGAAAGGAGACTGGGGAAACTTTTTAGGACTTACTTGAAGGACAGAAAATAAAAGTTATAATCGAATCAACGAACTGCTTTAAGCTAACCCCCACTCCACATCCCAATTCTGTCCCTATCCAGAAGTAGTTCACTGAAGTATGAAGCGTCTCCTGATGTAGAAGCCGGAAAAGTTGAAGAGAGGATTACAGGTCTAATGCAATGGGACTGTAGACCCCATCTGACAAACCCCCATCCCAAATCAATTAGCCATAAGGAAGAGACCTGTGAGACACAGGGTAGCAACAATACTATATTTTCATCACCTAACATTACCTGTGCAAGACTACCACGGTGTTCTTCAGGCTTAAAAGATCTTAATGTAACACCCACTCTAGGTTACTCTCCAGAGAAGTACAGACGCAGGATCTACACCAACCTCTCTGGAACCAAGGGAGTTCAGTATTTCACAAAACCTGGCGTTTCATTCTAGCAACATCAGTTCTTCTATTTTATTCCTTCAATTTTCTTATACATGAAAAAATCTGTTCCTGGTTGCACCCTGTGATAGCTCGCGCACAAGGTGTTGCCAGTAAAACAGCAGCCAGGATTTTTTTTTTTTTTTTTTGGGGGGGGGTCAGGTCTAAGTCACATAATCATCTTTCCAAACGTCATACTTCTCAAAAAATAAGAGCTCAAGGAACAAAACGGGCAATTCTCGACACTTCACCTGCTTAACCGAGAGCAGGCCCAATTGTAGACGTTTCTCCCGATTAATTGTCCCCCACTTCCGCATTTACTCAACGACCAGCGTTTACCGTGACATTGAGCATTCAAAATCTGGCCCACCAGAAAAGGCTGTTCTGGGAACACGCATTACACGCGCATAGCCCCACCCCACCAGGAAGTCAACCTAGAGGCCTGCAACTCAGAAGGGGCCCTCTCAGCCGCGCCCGGGACAGCTACACGGAGAGCCAGGCGTGGAATCCGCGTCAAAGCACAAGCCCAGGCGAGACTCAGTGTCGGGCCGTAGGGCGACTGAGGACGAAAGGGCAGGCCTGGTGTCCGCCAGTGTGGGCCTCAGGGTCTCGCAGACGGCCAGCTCCGCGCGAGGCGAGCTGACGGACCCAACCCCCACCGCGCCCGGCAACGACGACCCCCGCTCCGACCCCACGGCCAGGCCCCGCCTCCGCCCGTCACCTTTCTCCGCACTAACCTTTCTCCTCCCGGCTGTCGGCCGCCATAGCTCCCCGCGGGTTGCCGCGGCTAGGATGCGACTCACACAGGCGCCGCGGCCCCGGCAGCAGCCCCACGGGCCCGTCCGTCAGCCCGTCCCCCGAGCTGCGCCCCGCACTCCTGCGACGCACCCTCCTCCTGCCCGCTTCTCTCCTTCCTCCCTTCTCCCCTTCCCTCCTTTCGGCCTCCGGCGGCCTCGACCCAACCTTCCCGCAGGGGCTCAGAAGCGGGCGGGGGTAGGGGGAGGGAAGGGAAACAGATGGCGACGGCGGGCGGCGCTAAAATGGAGCCTGCTTCCTGCGTGAAACAATCCCGTTCCCGAAGTGCTCTGCGCTGTTTACGCTCCGTTCCTCTCTCGGAACGTCACAGTGCGGAGCGGGGCGGGGGGTGCGAGGCAACGTGACGTGACGTAATCACGTAGCCCCGCGCCCCGGATGTGCCGGAGGCGAGTTTTGTTTTCAGTGATAGGGGGTCTGCGCGCGTCTTGCGGATGTGTGAATTCCCGGGTGGCGCCATGACCTGAAACGCTTGGTGGAGTCCGCTGCCGGCCTCCTCACCGGGTGGAAAAGGTGCTGCAGATGGCTCTGCAGGGCCCCTGATTAAGTTCTTGAAGTTTTAGGACAAAGCTCTGTGCTTTTCCTGTGCGGAACGTACTGGTACTCTCTCATTTGGGGTCCCAGGCTTACCAAAAGCAGTGCAGCCTACAACTCAGGTGTAGTGACAAAAAAAAGCTTCTTTAATTAGGAAAGCGAATGATACTGTTTTAACATGGTTTTATAATTTATATATTTAAAAATATTTTACCATCTGCGGGTTCATACCCCAAATGCCAGCATTGTCCAGGACTGGGCCAACAGCCTGGCACTCCCACGTGTGTGCCAGGAATTTTTTTTTTTTTACTTTTTTATCTTATTTAATACAAGTTTCATGTATTTCATATATACAGATTTAGGACCATAGTTACACTTTCCCCCAACCCTTCCTTCTCCTCCCTCTCAGATTCCCACTCTTAATTTTTAGAAAGATCTATTTTCAGTTTACTTAGTGATCCTTTGTTAACCCTACACTAAGTGAAAGTTCAACGAATAGTATGAAGAAGAAAAGAAAAAACACTGTTCCCTATTACTTGAGCCGTCAGCACTGCCTTTCAGCGTCTGCACTAGCAGGAAATGAGTCAGAAGCTGGAGCCAGGAGTTGAACCCACACACTTTGATATTGGATGTGGACATCTCAACTGTGAGGCCATAAATTTGATTTGAACACTTATCAGACCTTAGGGTACAAAGTTGACTTAAAATAGACCATTAAGGAAGTGAAACTCAGAAGTGACCAACAAGTAACTATGCAACTGTTCTCACCTAAAATCTGTAAGAGAAATTTGCATGAAATTCATTGTCGAAAAGAATGAAAGTGAAATTTTGCCTCACTGCACCAAAACTAGGTTACAAGGGAGAAAAATTCATTTTAAAAGGTAGCAAGGTAGCATAATATACAGCCAAGAAAAAAAAAGACATATTCAGAATAAGATAAGTGTGTTGATTCTTAATGGCCATTGTAAAGAATTAAGACCAAACTGAAAAGAGTGGGAACATTTTAAAAATTGGCGAAACACGGAGCCTTGTTCGGAGTGTGGCTTGGGGGTAGAGTAAAAGAAGAAAAAACAACTTATTAGACATAAAACCCAGTTTTCTGCTAGATTCTCAGGATTCAAGAACGAACAGGACAGTATCTTCACTTTTAAGAAATTTTTAAAATACTGTAGGGAAGAGAAGTTAGCAAGAAATTTCTGGGTAAGAGTGGTAACTAAAATGTGTGTTTATTGATGGTGTTCTCAGCACTTTACCTATATAATCTTACTTCATCCTCCAAAAACCCTATTATATTACTAACTATTTTACATAAAGGGAAAGTCAGTTAATATGTAACTAAGGTCCTCAAGGTTGTAGGCTAGTAGTAGGTAACACAGCATGATTCAAATCCAGACAACTTGGTCCAGCCCCCACCCATTTGATAATGTTGCTTCCTGGGAAGTAAACTCAGGTTGTTGATGGAACCCAGGGAGGCATGGCCCTCAGACTGGTGAGGGAGAACCATGGAGTCAAGAAAGGATTTCTGGAGATGGGGAACCAAAGCCCAGGGTGAACTAAAAAACATACCCTAGGTAAAGGGGAGAAAGGCCCAGAGCAGTTGATGAAAGGGTGACTTTCAACAGAAGGGGTACAAGGGGGCAGAGTTGATCATGGTTCAGTTCAGGTTAAATTCTAGTTAGGGAGAGAAGGTATAATAAACAAATTAAAAATCATGATCGAGTCTATAAAAGAAACAAATAGAGACTAGTGAGAGGAAAGACTTTTCTATGTAGAAAAATAGTAAAAGTCATTATGAGGAGGTGAGGTTGAGACTGTTAGCTTGTTGAAAGGACCTAACTGGTAAAAAGTAAGAGTCTTTCAGAGAACAGGATATACAAAAGCTCTGAAGGAGAAAAGAATCTTAATGTAGTTAAGGAGCTAAGGAGAACACTAAAGAGCTGGAAACCACATGGTGAGTGACAAGGCACGTGGCTGTGATGTTTCAGGCAGAGCCGTATCTTAGGAGTAAGAACCAAGTCTGAGCCCACCCTTTAATAAAAGCAACACAAGATCTGCAAGGAGACAGAATTTAGAGATTGAGCCCACCTTGGGATTTCTGGAGATCCACACCAGTAAAAGGTAAAACAAGGCCCACACAAATTCAACAACCTTAAGATGATCAGCACTCTTCTGGGATTCTTCACAATATTCGTTATTAAATCACACAAGGACTAGGTCATATATCACAAGTCGCAAATTAGAGCCTGCTAACTTGAGATTTTTCTTGGGCTAGCACAATGTTTGTGTTTTTCTCTTCAGATCTTTTAGAAATGTCTTTAACCAGGGCATGCACTTTCCAGTGAGACCTGACCTGCATTATCCTCTCTGAATTGCCTTATCTCTGGCCAGTGTTACTGATTAAAGTGTGTATCTTTGAAATGTGTGAATTCAGAGGAAAAAATGATAGTTCTATTCTATTGCCAAGGAATATTATGAAGAGTACAAAGTAAAGGAGATGAGTCCAGAGTCTCAGAGACTAAAAATATCTAAAGGAAATATAGATAAACAGTATGGTCTTAGAACATCTTATACCAAGAAGCAAGTAATCAAATAATGCAAGTATTCTGCCAAAATTATGCAGGATAGAAGCTACCTAGCTTGTCTCCCAATAGGCAGATATAAAATATCTCGAGCATCAGTAAAGATAAAATTTCAGGGGAATGAAATATAAGAAATATGTTCAAATCCATAAGTTCATTGTAGTTCAAATTAATGAATCAGTCTCCCTTTGAAGTATAGCAACTAAAACTTAATTATTTTGAAAACAGGTAAACAAAAGAAGTTATCATTTATCCTGTCTTTCCCATGAGATTTGCATTTCAAGGTTATCAAAGGTAGTTGATGGAAGAAACTTTCTCTTGATGGAAGCATTCCAGCTAATGCATGGCCACGACAAAGCACTGACAAATGAGGATATCACCAGTTTGCAACCAATAATGAAATAAACAGATCAATGCAATGATTATCAATAGTTGCTAATTGATATAACAAAAGAAAGAACAATCAAATGTTATCTGCCTCCTAAGGGAAGTACAGAACATTAAAATTAATCTTGCCAAAAATTAAATCTGTATCTTTTATGCCACTGGTTCTTGACCAAGGGCTGGAACGGAGGAAGAGAGAGTATGATTCTGTCCCCATGAGACATTTCGCAATGTCTGAAAAAGTTTGTGGTTGCAACAACAGCGAAAGTGATACTGGAATATAGTAGTAGAGGCCAGGAACATTTCTCAACATCCTATAATACAGAGGAAGGCACCCCACCATAACCACCACCAAAGAAGAACAGAGAATGGTACCACCCAAATGCCAGTAATGCCCACGCTGAGAATCCCAGGGCATGGATGGACCAAAGGCAATATATAAAGCAATCCCACATAAATACTATTAGCAACATCCACACAATAAGAAAATCTACAGGACAAACAAACAGGTATCTTCCAAAATATTGAAGAGTCACTCATACATTAAAATAAACTTACTAGAAATATAAAATATTGGGGCCAGTGTTGTGGCATAACAGGTAAACCAACTGCCTACCATGCTAGCATCCCATGTAGGTGTGCATTCATGTCCCAGATGCTCCACTTCTGATCTAGCTCCCTGCTGGTGGCCTGCGAAAGGCTGTGGAAGATGGTTGAAGTATTTGGACCCCTGCAGTCCATTTGGGAGACCTGCAGGAAGCTCCTGGCTCCAACCTGGATGAGCACTGGCTACTGTAGCCATTTGGGGAGTGGGCCAGCAAATGAAAGCTATCTCTTTATCCTCTCTCTCTCTCTCTCTCTCTCTGTGTGTGTGTGTGTGTGTGTGTGTGAATCCCTCTTTCTGTGTGACTCTGACTTCCAAATAAATAATTAAATAAATCTTTAAAACAAAAAGACAATATAAGCTATATATTATGGGTTGAATTGTGTCCTTCAAAATAATATGTTGGGGCCGGAGCCGTGGCTCACTTGGTTAATCCTCCGCCTGAGGCACTGGCATCCCATATGGGTGCCTGGTTCTAGTCCCGGTTGCTCCTCTTTCAGTCCAGCTCTGTGCTGTGGCCTGGGAGGGCAGTGGAGGATGGCCCAAGTGTTTGGGCTCTTGCACCCTCATGGGAGACCAGGAAGAATTGGCGCAGCGTCGGCCATAGCAGCCATTTGGGGAGTGAACCAACAGAAGGAAGACCTTTCTCTCTCTCTCTCTCTCTCTCTCTCTCTGTCTATAACTCTACCTGTCAAATAAAAAAAACAAGAACCAAAAACAAAAAAATATGTTGAAGCGTTAACCTGCAGTGCATTCATGCATTCAAATTTGGAAATAGGGTTGTTTCAAGTGTATTTAAGATAAAGTCAGGCCAGAATAAAGTGGGCTCTTATTTCTATAAGACTAGTGTCCTTATAAGACAGGCCAGGAGACACAGAGATAGAGGTACACAGGGAGAAAGCAGACTGTCCTGAAATGATAGAGGCAGAGAATGGAGTAATTACAGCCAAGGAATAACGAGGATCTTCAGATTCTCTCCTATGGGCTTCAGAGAGGGAATGGCCCTAGGCACACCTTGATTTCAGACTTCTCACTTCCATAACTGTGTGACAATAAATTTATTTTATTTTAAGTTGTTCAGTTTCTGATACTTTGTTGGAGTAGCCCTTGGAATACATGAAATTACAGACACACTCTCCACTCTCTGTCCCCATACATACATCAGGGCACTTCAAAAAGTTCATGAAAAAGGCTTACTATGAAAAAATTATGCATGAATTTCAAAAATTTTTTGCACCAAAATAAATTTATGTTTTAATTCCATTTTATTTTATTTTATTTTATTTTTTAGAGGCAGAGTTACAGACAGACAGAGGGAAAGACAGAGAGGTCTTCCATCTCCTGGTTCACTCCCCAAATAGCCACAATGGCCTAAGCTGGGCAGATCCGAAGCCAGGAGCCAGGAACTTCATTTGGGTCTCCCACGTGGGTGCAAGGGCCCAAGCACTTTGGCCATCTTCCACTGCATCCCCAGGCCATAAGCAGAGAGCTGGATTGGAAGAGGAGGAGCCAGAAAACAAACTAGCATGGTATGAAATGCCAGCACCGCAGGCAGAGGCTTATCCTACTATGCCATAGTGCCAGCCCCCCATTTCATTTTATTTTAAGATTTGGTTTTTTTTTTTTTTTTTTAAGATTTATTTACTTGAAAGTCGGAGTTACACAGAGAGAGAAGGAGAGGCAGAGAGAGAGAGAGAGGTCTTCCATCCGCTGGTTCACTCTCCAGATGGCCACAATGGCCAGAGCTGCGCCGATCCGAAGCCAGGAGCCAGGAGCTTCTTCCAGGTCTCCCATGCAGGTGCAAGGGCTGAAGGACTTGGGCCATCTTTTACTGCTTTCCCAGGCCATAGCAGAGAGCAAGATCGGAAATGCAGCAGCCGGGACTCGAACCGGCAGCCATATGGGATTCCAGCACTGCAGGCGGGGGCTTTTACCCACTACACCACAGCGCCGGCCCCTTAAGATTTGTTTTATTACTTGAAAGGGTTACAAAGAGGGAGAGGGAAGACAGAGAAAGAGGTCTTCCATCCGTTGGCTGATTCCCCAGATGGCTGTGACAGGCCAAAGCGAGGAGCTAGGAGCCTCTTTTGGGTCTCCCACATGAGTGCAGAGACCCAGGCATTTCAGCCATCCTCTCTTGCTTTCCCAGGCACCCTAGCAGGGAGATAGATCGGAGGTGAAGCAGCCAGGACTCAAGCCGGTACCCTGCTACACCACAATGCTGGCTCCTAATTCCATTTTTTAACCAGTTTTTGAAAGTATCCTTGCACTTAGAGTAAATACTGAATGCATGCCTGTTTGAGAAATTGCTATTTGTTTTATAGTTGTAATATGTTTTTGAAAAGAGTTCATATATTTTGAAATATGCCCCTAAAATATTTTCAGATGCCATCTAGAACTTGTTTCAAAATAAACCAGTAAGGGGCAGAGAGATACGGGTGGCATCCTATACGGGTGAGGGTTTGAGTCCCAGCTGCTCCACTTCTGATCTAGTTCCCCTATGGGATGCTGGCATTGCAGGAGGAAGCTTAACCTATGCCAGCGCACCAGCCACCTGTTGGTAGTTTGAAAGAAGACATAGTTTACAGAAGTAGTAGATAATAGGGTGAAAACATCTTCTGATAGGTACCCCATTGACCATGGTGAGGTGGTGTTTAATAACTAGCTGTCCAGAATGAGAAACCTTATTTGTAGTATTTGCCAGTTTCTGTGGTGTAAATACTCCTACCAGAACCAATGTCAAACTATCAATGGGACATTATGTTACTAAACATGGCTGGGAAGAAGCATGCAATAACCAGTTTTATTGTATTTCCACCATATAGAGGCCAGTGGCTTCTGTAATAAATGTCAGTGTAAATAACCTCACAAACAAATAATATTAAATATTAGTTGAAAGAATCAGAAATTGGCGAGTTTTGAATATTTATTACTGTCTTTTTAATATAATTACTCATCTATGACTTTATATAACTTAATTTTTAATAATCGCTGTGATTAACAAACACTTTGCAAAATTTATGAAAATGTAACAAGCAACTCTTTTAACTTATTATAGTTAGGTTCTAGTACACCACCAATCATTAACTGCCCTTCAGGTACACAGCTTCCAGTAGCCATATTTTTACAATGTTTTACTAGATCCTGGCCACTGCTGATGGAAATAAATAGGGATAGGAAGAGGTCCAAAGTCATTTCCCACAGAACTTGGAAATGAATCAGACTGGGAATCATTCTCCCCATGTGGTTGAAACTATAACTCATGAACATTTGAAGCTACAGGCAGTCACTTTTTGACTCTAATGTGGACTGAGTAGTAGGTAAGATTGATCTCCTAGGGAGGAAAAATGAAGAGATGAAAAGGAAAGAAAAAAGTGGGAAACACGCATCTTGGGTGTCTGAAAACCTGGGTTTTTTGTTTGTTTTTCTGAGACCTGGCTGCATTCTACACTCAGGTTTGGGGAGACAGCCTTCTCTCCTTATAATAGTTTTTCCATTGTTTTAAAATAACTTCAGTTGTTTCATATGACTTGAAAACAACAGGGGAGGGGACAGAGCTAAGCCTCCACCTGTGGCACCGGCATCCCATGTGGGCACCGGTTCGTGTCTCAGCTGCTCCTCTTCCTATCCAGCTCTCTGCTTATGGCCTAGGTAAGCAGTGGAGGATGTCCCAGGAGCTTGGGTCCCTGTATGCATGAAGAGAGATAGGAGGAAGTTCCTGGCTCCTGACTTTGGATCAGTCCGGCTCTGGCCTCGTGGCCACTGACCTTTCTCTCTGCTTTACGTCTCTCTCTCTCTCTCTCTCTCTCTCTCTATCTCTGTGACTCTGCCTCTTAAATAAATAAATAAATAAACAACATTTTAACAAAATAAAATGGGAATACAATGGAAAGATTAAATATCAAAATTGACATAATACAATACAAAGAGAGAAATGTTCAATTGCTTTACAAGCTGTAGATGAAAACAGGGAAATCTGCCCTAACAATGTTTATAGATAACAAACAGTAGATTAAATATTTGAACTCTCCTCTCTGACAAATCACAAACTAAATAGACCTATTTTCTCCTTAGATTCCACTACAGTGTATGTTTTGGTTAAGTGCTTCTCATTGTTGCATAAAGCATTGTTTTAAGGCAGCTGAATGATAAATAGCTCTGCGTTGGTGAGCTCAGCTACTCCCATGGTTTAATCGTCACAAACACCATCTATATCGCAATGATTACTTCAGCCAGGCTTCTTACTTGATGTTAATTATCTCCTTGACATCTTTACTTGGATGTGTCATGGATAGCTCAATTTGTAAAAGCCCTACAGTGTCCATCCACTTACTTATTCTAGGCATTTGGAACTCATCCTTCTCCCTCACTTCACACCCCTAGCACTTAAGGTGCCATGGGGATGGGGGTGGAGCAAGAGAGATCTCAGAGTGAGGGGCTTATACACAGACAATGAATGCCTTATTTACATCTCTGTGTGGCAAGTGTTACAACAGGCATAATATACAGTACTTTGGAGACACGTAATAGATGAAAAACCTCATGAAAAATTCATATACTCTTTTCTAGAATCTTCTCTCTTCTGGTACTTACTACCTGAAAAACACATTTTACCTTACAGATTTGAGCTCATTCTGCATCTTGCCCAGGACTTCTTTGATAACCTTTCTCTAATAGAATTAGGTGTCTCTTTTGTGCTCCCACTGCCTCTATTATAACAATTAGAATCATAGAAAAGTTATAAGGTACTATGGAAACTCAGGAGAGTACTGGGCGCGTAAAAGGTATCCAGCACATATTTACTGAAGAGAAGAAAACAGGACTGAACAAAGACTGATAAAACTTCTGTATCAGACTATCGGAAAGTCTGATTGCTGGCCACCATTCAATGAACTCCATAAATTCTCCCCCTGTCTTCTTTTTCTCATTTGTTGAATAAGAAATTGGGTCCAAAGTTTCCTTGATCTTTAGTAATAAGATACATAGCTCCAATTTTTTCATGAATAAACTGAAGATATTATCAACTACATAGAATTACCATGAAAATCAAATGGGTGAAAGTGCATTTACAAGTGTAAGATGCTAAAAAATTTAAATATGACTCAGTAATTTTAATTTCTTTCTAGCTCTAAATTTCTATTATTCTAATCATGTTAAATTGTAAAATTATAAATCACTGTTTCTTACTTTTTGGTATAATTTTCTTATTTTTTGGTCACTTGTGGGCCTGAGGGGCAGGAAGCAGGTGAAAAAAATCAATAGACTTTTCATATGGTTAAGTTTTGGCATTAACTGTACCAAATTTTCTATAGCAACTTTCAGGACAAGTTTTCAGGAATGTTTTAAAAATGGTTTTGGCTAACCAGAACATAATGTGTAGCTGCTACTTTTGTGCTTGGGTAACTATGCATGCTTCGGAAAGACGTCAACACAAGTGTGCTCCTGTAAATGAATGCTGTCTTCTAAACTGACTCACTGGACCAGCACAACCAGTTCACATGCCAGTGTAAGTGGAGAAAGGTGTAATAAAACAAGGCAAGGTTGAAAGGCATTTAAAAGCTGAGTAGTTAAATCTATACTAAGTTAATCATTGCATTTGTTTTTCTTCCTTTTGGAGAAAGAAAAACAAGTCAGAAAGTCAACCCAGGTTTGGAATTAATATGTACTGGCTTTCTGTTGGGAGAATCTATTTATACTCCTTCTTCTCCATCTCCAGCCTTAATTTGATAAAAAATTAAATAGATTAACTGCTCATCCTGGCTTCCTCCCTTCCTGCCTCTTTGGTTTTTTTCCACCCAGGAGTATTTATTGATCATCTATTACATGCCAGGCACAGACCAAAGCATTGTTTTTTTATGCCAGAACATAGGACTTGAACTTGAGCTTCTTTATCAGAAGTTCTCAAACTGGTCTGTACGTAGATTTACAGGGAAATATTATTGAAAATGTAGACTCCTTGCCTTTATCAGGGAGATCACATGTGAAGTCTCCTGGTAGGCCTAAGAATCTGTCATTTTAACCAGTATCTCAAGGGAATAAAAAAACTAGATTTGTATTTTTATTTATGTTATTTTTTAAAGTTTTTTTAAATTTATTTGTAAGAGTTACAGAGAGAGGTAGAGACAGAGAGAGAGAGGTCTTCCATCCACTGGTTCACTCCCCAGATGGCCGCAACTGCACTGATCTGAAGCCAGGAGCTTCTTCCAGGTCTCCCACATGGGTGCTGGGGCCCAGGGTCTTGGGCCACCTTCTACTGCTATCCCAGGCCATAGCAGAGAGCCGGATCGGAAGAGGAGCAGCCAGGCCTAGAACCAGCGCTTCAGGCCAGGGCTTTAACCTTCTGCTCCACAACGCCGGCTAGATTTTTATTTTTAACGGATAATTCTATAAACTTCTGTATTTAGAAATATTTATTGGAAAGGCAGAAAAACAGAGAGGAAGAGACAGAGATAGAAGGGAGACAGAGCAAGAGCGAGAGTGAGAGAAAGAAAGAATAGCTCTCTGCTGGTTCACTCCCCAAACAGCCACAACAGCCAGATCTGAGCGAGGCTGAATCCAGGAGACTGGACTCCACCCTGGTCTACCACATGGTGGTAGGGACCCACATATTTGGGCTATCACCCACTGCTTTCCAGTCATATTAGCAAGGAGCTGAATCAGAAGCAGAGTAGCTAGGACTTGTACCAGTATTGTGATGTGGGATGATGGTGTTGCAAGTAGAAGTTTAACCTGCTGTGCTGAAGTCTATCAGTTTCAGTGAAATTAACAGAACACCTAAAGATTGGGTTTGTGGGCAGGCTAATACCCAAAAGTTTTATCTAGCTCTCTTTGAAAACTGGAATGGGTGTCAGCATTGTGGGTGTCAGCATTGTGGCATAGTGAGTTAAACTGCCGCAGTACCAGAATACTGTACAGGCACCGGTTTGAGTCCCAGCTGCCCTACTTTCAATGCAGCTCCCTGCTAAAGTGTCTGGGAAAGCAGCAGAAGATAACCCGGTGCTGGGGCACTGCACCCACGTGGGAGCCCCAAATGAAGTTCCTGGCTTTGGCCAGGCTTAGCTTGGCCGTTGCTGCCATGTGGGGAGTGAACCAGCAGGTAGAAGATCTCTCTTTCTCTGTCTCTCCTTGTTGCTCTGTAACTCTGCATTTCAAAGAAATAAATTAGTCTTCAGGAAAAGAAAAAAAAAAAAAAACCCTGGAATGAAGTTCTCCAATCAAATCTGGACTCTGACACTGCCATGTAGGAGCTGTTTGGCTGGTTGTTTAAGTCAAGTTAACTCTTAGTACTTGGCCGTCCTCTGTGAAGGTATCACCGTATCTCTTAGAGACACTCTGTAGATCTATCATGTAAAGCATGTGTGTTTCCTGTCACTTAGCAATAAATGCTCAGAAGATGGTGACTATAATAATGATTGTTACTGTTACTGTAACATTGTTGGTAGCAGTTTCATCATGGCCCCCTTGTTTACAGGGAAGAGGTGCAGCACCTAAGTTTTGTGCAAATTAAATGGTTATGCTCTTGGAAAATGACTAGATGATTGTATTAAACAAGAAACATGTTCTGACTGCTTCTGTATTATTTTCATTGAAACAGATCTGATTGTGTTAGTAACAATCCTTTTGCTGTACACTTTCCCTGTATTTATTTATTAAACCTCTAAATAGGAGGAAACATTATTGTTCTTCTGAAGTTTTGTTTTCATTGCTTATTTTACTTTTTCTTTTTCTTTCTTTCTTTTTTTTTTTTTTTTTTTTTTTGACAGGCAGAGTGGACAGTGAGAGAGAGAGACAGAGAGAAAGGTCTTCCTTTTGCCATTGGTTCAACCTCCAATGGCTGCCGCGGCCGGCACTCCACGCTGATCCGATGGCAGGAACCAGGTGCTTCTCCTGATCTCCCATGGGGTGCAGGGCCCAAGCACTTGGGCCATCCTCCACTGCACTCCCAGGCCACAGCACAGAGCTGGCCTGGAAGAGGGGCAATCGGGACAGAATCCGGCGCCCTGACCGGGACTAGAACCCGGTGTGCCGGCGCCGCAAGGCGGAGGATTAGCCCATTGAGCCAAGGCGCCGTCCTCATTGCTTATTTTACAAGAGCAGAAATTTTATCCAGTCCAGGGAAGGAAATTACATCTGGCCCTGACTATGATATAAGACATGTCATTAACAAAGACAAGGAATGTGGAGAAGAATCAGGATTGTCAGTATTAGGAGAAATTAGTTCAGTTTGGGCCAGTTTCTTCAACACTTACACCTCGTACTTTGTACTCTAAAATGCTCAAATTTAAGTGCATGCAGCATTATCTCATTGCATCTTCTTAAGAACTCCAGTGAGGAAGGTACTAATATTATCCCCATTTTTAAAAGAGATTTCCTCTTTAAAAATGAAACTTAAGTTAGCCAAACAAAAGAATGTGGAAGACTCCAACATGAACCCAGAACTATTTGACCTTAATTCCCACCTTGGCCTGCCATACTAAACTGCCTCCCAAAAATTTCCATTTCAAGGGTCGAAAGTGATTGGAGCATCCTAAGAAGACTCAATAGGGAAAAAAGGGGAGTTACACAATTAGCTCTCAATTTTACTGAGTCCAAAGCCTACTTATTTCTAAAATTCTTCTCTAAAATCTTGAAGAAAATATAAAAAGACATTTCCAGAAAATTGTCTTGTAGCCCTTCCTCTGCATGATTGACCTTATCTTTGATCCACACTCATACTCTTTTTTTTTTTTTTTTTTTTTTTTACAGGCAGAGTGGACAGACAGAGAGAGAAACAGAGAGAAAGGTCTTCCTTTGCTGTTGGTTCACCCTCCAATGGCCACCGCAGCCAGCGCACTGTGGCCTGCGCACCGCGTTGATCCGATGGCAGGAGCCAGGTACTTATCCTGGTCTCCCATGGGGTGCAGGGGCCATCCTCCACTGCACTCCCTGGCCACAGCAGAGAGCTGGCCTGGAAGAGGGGCAACCAGGACAGAATCCAGCGCCCCGACCGGGACTAGAACCCGGTGTGCCAGCGCCGCAAGGCGGAGGATTAGCCTAGTGAGCCGCAGCGCCGGCTCACACTCATATTCTTTATCCCAGTGTATCCACAACATGAAGAAGACATTCGTGTGTTCTTAGGTTTATTAGGGTTTTCATAATGAAATGTGATGACTCAGTAACCCTGTGTAACGCAAGTTAAACAAAATCATTTAAAATTAAAATGTCTGTGCTGCTTCTACCTGCTAAGAGAGTAGTTGAATTCATTTCAGAGGGAGAAGAAATTTATATATTGTTCCCTTTCCCCTTTTGTAAAGAATGAGAACAGCAAGCATAAGAGCACTCAAAAAATCTAAAACATTCTCACACCTTCTCTTTTCTAAGAACAGGTAGAGCAATTGCAATCAGGAGGAAAGTAAAACTTTTATTATTCATGTGAAAAGATTTAGACCATAATTGCTTGAATTTCAAAGGACATGCTTCTTTCTTTATAAAGGGGTAACACTTAAAGCCAAATGCTTTTGAAGACTATCTGGTAATGCAACCTCAGGATCTTGGAGAAAGCTTGGCAGACATCTGCTTTTTAAAAAATTATTTTGGGGACCAGCACTGTTGTTCCACTCCAATCCAGCTCCCTGATAATGGGCCTGGGAAAGTAGAGAAAGATAGCCCAAGTGCTTGGGCCTCTGGCACTCCTTGGAGACCTGGATGAAACCCTTGGCTCCTGGCTTTGCGGCCATTTGGGGAAGTGAACCAGTGTATGGACTATCTCTCTGTCTTTCTTTGTAACTGCATCTCAAATAAATAAATAAATATTTAAAAAATTTTAAATCCCTCCTAGAATACTGAACCACTAACGTGAGCAATTGTTTGCTCTCAAAATAGATAATTCCTCTAAGAAAATATTTTTTGGCATAAGTACCAAATAAGTGAAAAAGAAATTGAATCAGTAAAAAAAAGTGTGCCGCGGCTCACTAGGCTAATCCTCCGCCTTGTGGCGCCAGCACACCAGGTTCTAGTCCCGGTCGGGGCGCCGGATTCTGTCCCGGTTGCCTCTCTTCCAGGCCAGCTCTCTGCTGTGGCCAGGGAGTGCAGTGGAGGATGGCCCAAGTGCTTGGGCCCTGCACCCCATGGGAGACCAGGATAAGTACCTGGCTCCTGCCATCGGATCAGCGCGGCGGCCATTGAAGGGTGAACCAACGGCAAAGGAAGACCTTTTTCTCCGTCTCTCTCTCACTGTCCACTCTGCCTGTCAAAAAAAAAAAAAAAAAAAAGTGTTACAGAACTGACTTCTGTATTATCATATATTGTCAATGTGATTTTTAAATTGATGTGCCATATCCTGCCTAATGGAGGCTTCAGTCTTTCAGCTGCAAGATGTAATTTACAAGCTTTGGAATTGTAGGAGCAAGCACTAGGTGAACTCCTAAGAACAACCTCCACTCTCCATACTCACAAGACCATGCCGGCCATGTGCAGCAAGCCCTCTTTGCTTCCAGAACACCCCCTAGTCCAAATGTTATGGCAGCAGAAAGCACTCTGGGTCTGGACACCTTGTACCAAACAGGGCCAGGACTGTCCACCACCACGCATGGATCTCATGGATCTGATTGGCGGAACCCAAAGCATCTGCAATGCTTAGTATGAAGGCTTTTTACTGTCCAACCAACATGGTGTACAAAGTGTGATTACATGCCCCCCAGAATAAAAACAGAGCAATGTGTTGTGGTTTTTTTCCTTAACCATTCTTTGAATTTCATATTTTTATGAAATTATATGTTACATGTTTTTCAGTAGGAAAAATTAACAAAACAAGTTGCTGAGTCAAATAGCATGAACACTTTTCAAGCTTTTTATAATGATTGCAAAATAATCCTCTTGGAAACATCCGTTTTATATTCTTTCCAGTAATTCTAGTTGCACACTGTCAATCTTGATGAAAATATTTATTAGTATTTTAAAAAGTGGAATAATACATAATGTAAAATCTTTGAATTTCTTTTGCTAGTGAATTTGAACATTTTAATTCTTATCTAATTGTCTTTTTAAAAAACTTTTTTAAACAGAAGCCAGAGTGAGCTTCATTCTTTTTTTCTTAAGAAGTTTTAACCTCATTCTTTTTTGTTTGTTTGTTTGTTTGAGAGCCAGAGTAACAGACAGAGAGAGGGAGAAACAGAGAGAAAGATCTTCCATCCACTGGTTCACTCCCCAAATGGCTGCAATGGCCAGAGCTGGGCCAATCCGAAGCCAGGAGTCAGGAGCTTCTTCCAGGTCTCCCATGTGGGTGCATGGGCCCAAGCACTTGGGCAGTCTTTTGCTGCTTTCTCAGGCCATTAGCAGAGAGCTGGATCAGAAAAGGAGCAGCAGGGACACGTACCGGCACCCATATGGGATGTTGGCACCACAGGAGGAGGCTTAGCCTACTGTGCCACAACACTGGTCCCTATATTTGTCATTGGCCTTTTCCCCTAGTATTTGTCAGCGATGGGTAACTTATTAATAGAGAAATAAAGAACTTTGACATCATGTGACCCTTTACTATAGACCTGTGTTGGTAGATAATCCTTGTAAGATCTTTCAAGTTAAATACCAAGGAAAGCTTCTTCTTTTTTACTATCTCCAAAATTAAACTTGATTGAAGCCTGCAGTCCTTATCTTCCAAAGCTTGATTGAGATGCAGCCAACTGAATTTAGCTGCAAATACTAAACTTCAAATGTGAGCCTCTGAACAGTGTAATTGTATGAGGTCTGGTGGCACAGGCACTGGTTCTGAACGGCTAACTCCTTAAGGTAAGAGCCACGGAAGGAGGAGCGTTCTGTAAGGGAGAGTGACTCAGGGAGGCTGCTAAGTATAAGCCTCCAGAGCTTGCACTCCACCTGCTGGAGTCTGCTGGTGAAGGAAGTATTTTCCCTTGAGTTAATGAGATGAATTCCCAGGGAACTCTCAGGCAGTCAGGACAACAACTCCTTTGCTTCTAGTGGATAGCACGTACAGCATCCAGACTGAAATGGTGACAGCTTTATTATTATTCATTTTTAAACTATTCCTAGAGGATAAAGACCTTCTCTTCTGTTCTCAGGTAACTATAGGGAAGTTTAGAGGAGGCACAAAAGAGAAGAGTTGTTTTACTCACATTTAGTAATTTATAGAAAAAAGAAGTCGTTGTAAATTCCCCTTTGAAACTAGAATATTAAAATTTCATTAGGAAAGACCTGTACATGCGCATAATAATTAAACAACTGCCGTATCTTTACAGGCTATGTTGATCATACTACAGACTTGTCAACATTCTCCATCTAGTGGCAAGATTGGTTAATTGAAAGTAAGTCTTTGAAATGAAATATTATACTTCAGCCATGGTCTTAAATATTTAAAAAGAGAACAGTAAAGATTATATTACCAGACATATCTCATCACTGTTTTATTAAATTTTGATGTAATAAATAAAGATAATCCATAATTGCAATTTTATATGGTGTCAAGTTATCTAATTTGGAACAGAAAAAAGCACCATTGCTGGGTAAATAACAAAGTATTTGTAACTGCAGATTTTTTACAAAAGTGTTTTATCACCTTTAATATTTCTAGTTATAATACTGTATTTCTTTAAGATTTATTTATTTATTTGAAAGTCAGAGTTACACAAAGAGAGAAGGAGAGGCAGAGAGAGAGAGAAAGGTCTTCCATCTGCTGTTTCACTTCCCAATTGGCTGCAACGGCCAGAGCTGCACCGATTTGAAGCCAGGAGCCAGGAGCTTCCTCCGGGTCTTACCACAGAGACGGCCTAAGGACTTGGGCCGTCTTCTGCTTTCCCAGGCCATAACAGAGAACTATATTGGAAGTGGAGCAGCTGGGACTCAAACTGGCACCCATATGGGATGCTGGCACTACAGACAGTGGCTTTACCCGCTATGCCACAGTGCCCGCCCCTGGAGCTTTATTTTAACAACAATTTTTGTTTCTTTTATCTGGTTATTTCATGTGAATTCTTTTTTTTAACTTTTATTTAATGAATACAAATTTCCAAAGTACAGCTTATGGATTACAATGGCTTCCCCCGCCCATAACTTCCCTCCCACCTGCAACCCTCCCCTTTCCCTCTCCCTCCCCCCTTCCATTCACATCAAGATTCATTTTCAATTCTCTTTATATACAGAAGATCAGTTTAGCATATATTAAGTAAAGATTTCAACAGTTTGCACCCACATAGAAACACAAAGGGAAAAATACTGTTTGAGTACTAGTTATAGCATTAAATCACAATGTACAGCACATTAAGGACAAAGATCCTGCAGGAGGAGTAAGTGCACAGTGACTCCTGTTATTGACTTAACAAATTGACACTCTTGTTTATGGCATCAGTAATCACCCTAGGCTCTTGTCATGAGTTGCCAAGGCTATGGAAACCTTTTGAGTTCACCAACTCTGATCATATTTAGACAAGGTCGTAGTCAAAGTGGAAGTTGTCTCCTCCCTTCAGAGAAAGGTACCTCCTTCTCTGATGACCTGTTCTTTTCACTGGGATCTCACTCGCAGAGATCTTTCATTTAGTTTTTTTTTTTTCCAGAGTGTTTTGGTTTTCCATGCCTGTAATAGTCTCATGGGCTTTTTAGCCAGATCCGCGTGCCTTAAGGACTGATTCTGAGGCCAGAGTGCTGTTTAGGACATCTGCCATTCTATGGGTCTGCTGTGTATCTCACTTTCCATGTTGGATCATTCTCTCCCTTTTTTATTCTATCAGCTAGTATTTGCAGACACTAGTCTTGTTTACATGCTCCCTTTGGCTCTTAGTCCTATCATTATGATCAATTGTGAACCAAAGGGAGCACATAATGATAGGACTTCATGTGAATTCTTTATATATTGGGTTTCAAAATGAATTGCAGGTGCAAGATAGATTATTATGATATGCAAAGACAGTTGGATAAATCTAGCCATTTGAGCTCTGATTGTGTCTGACTTAGAACGTGCTGCTTCTCTTTCTTCACATTTGCCTGCCAGTTATTGATTACTGGTGCCTTTTCCTCATAATTTAGTCCCCAAATTAGTATTTGTGAGACTTGGTTCTGCTTCTGATTTTCATCTATCCATCTGGGTCAGGCTAAGTTGCAAACTTCACAGGTCATTCCCACAATTATAAAAGTAAGACAAACTAAAAAAAAATCTAGCTTCCTCACTTTTAGGAGATAAGTCTTTGAACCCAGTGAGTGTGATTACTAATTTGGTCAAGGGAAAGGAATATTTTTCCTA
The DNA here is from genome assembly GCF_051225735.1 of Oryctolagus cuniculus. Classification (NCBI taxonomy): domain Eukaryota; kingdom Metazoa; phylum Chordata; class Mammalia; order Lagomorpha; family Leporidae; genus Oryctolagus; species Oryctolagus cuniculus. The sequence continues at coordinate 126,673,558 of NC_142874.1, forward strand.
TTATTCTGTATAAGAACATTAAATATCTAGGCTCTTATGTTCTGAATACACCAAAATAATATTGAAATTATGTGAAAAACTTAACCTAAAGCTAATAAAAACATCTTAATATCTATTCATACTGTCTTACTAATAGTAAAATTACTACAGTAACACAGCATTTTCACTTATGAGATCCTTCTAATTCATAAAATACTTTCCTATATAGCTTTTTAGGGGCACAAACTTTTTCATTGGCTTCTATCCTTTGAACTCCGAAATTGCCAGGCATAGTTGTTTGGAGAAAACATTTGTCTTGTTTTTGTTGTTATCTAGAGTATAAATTTTGTTTCTGTATTTGAAGAATTCTCCACCATGTGCTTTTCTGATAGGAGTGTCAGAATTCACAAACTGTATGTTCCATCTTCCTTTTCAGCTGTGGCCCAGGAAGATGACCTACATTCAACTGATCAGCTGCACACACTCGGCCTTCCACTGGGAGGTAGTCATGCAAGGGAGCAGCAATGGTGGAGAATTTTCTCCAACAATCACACCAACGTGGAAAGGCAAGCTGTTTCAGAGTAGTAGTGGGAATAGAAGTAGTGCAGATGCAAAGTGGCAGAAGAGCTGCTGCTCATGTAAGTGGTGGCACCTAGTGGTCAGCAATGGCAGGGAGGTGCCTTCACGGCTCTGGATCTGTGGTTGCAGTTGTGGCCCTGGTTGCTTAGTGTCACTTACATCTTCATTTTTTCAAAATTTGTTTCCCTAATTTTCTTGGCGATTCTTTTAGTTATATTAAATCCTTTCAATAAATTGCTTTTCTGCTTTAATTAGATTGGTTTCTGTTAGTTGCATTAATAACCCTGACTCTTAAAATGTGAGCATAGAATTGAATGACAAGACTGTATAATGCTGTAAAGACAGATTTTATGAATACTACTTATATACAAAGAAACAAAGACTAAGAGACATTAATCGACTTGGCTAAGATTAAACATTTAGAAAGAACAAAAAGCCAGGAATCAAAAATAATCACTCTCAATCTAAGCTAGGGTTCTTCCTCCCCTATCATAGTGTGGCAGAGCATACAATGTGCTGAATAATTCTTGTCATGTTACCAGGCACACAGGAAACTGAACATTTCACAGTCTCTTTTGTAATTAGTTTGGGGCCATGTGACTCTAGTTAGATTTCACAAAAAAATGTCTTCAGCTCAGCATATTAAACTTAAAATGTTCAAAATAAAAAAAATTTCTAAAATAGCAAGGAAAAAGAAAATCATCAAGTCACATTGAGGGAATACCCATTAGACTAAACAGATTCTTAGCAGAAACCTTATAGTCTAGGAAAGAATGAGATGATGTATTTAAAGTCCTGAATGAAAACAAACAACTGTCACCCGAGAGCATTATTCCTAGGAAAAAAATTCTTTTAGAAATGAAGGAGAGAGGCTGACACTGTGGCATAACAGGTAAAGCCGCCGCCTGCTGTACTGACATCCCCTATGGACACCGGTTCAAGTCCTGGCTGCTCTACTTCCAACCCCGCTCTCTGCTATGGCCTGGGATAGCTGTAGAAGATGGCCCAAGTCCTTGGGCCCCTGCATCCACCCGGGAAACCTGGAGGAAGCTCCTGGTTCCTAGCTTCAGATCAGTGCAGTCCGGCTGTTGTGGCCACCTGGGGAGTGAACCAGCGGGTGGTAGACCTCTCTCTCTCTCTCTTTCTCTCTCTGCTTCTGCTTCTCTGAGGCTCTGCCTTTCAAATAAATAAATCTTAAAAAAAATGGAGAAAATAAATATTTCTAAGTTAAGAAAAAACTGAGGTAATTCAGTTTTACCAGACCAGCCCTATAAGACTTAAGAGAGTTTTTTAAAAAATTTTAATTTTATTATCTTTATTAATATAAAAGGATACACACTTTTAATGATGCACAATGAAATTATACTGCATCATTATGTCTATGTAATTATGGAGAAAGATTCTATTTGCTTACCAGATACTAGCACATATTTGTTGGCCACACACTTATCTGGAGGTTTCAGAGGGTGCTTCCTGGCATGTGTAGGATCCTACCCAGGCCCCACGTGTGTTACCTTTGTTGTTACAAATGCTTACCAGGGTGCAACTCTGCCTCTAGCTTCTGGGAGGTGACATTGCTGTTGTCATTATAACATAGTTGAGGCCTGCTTAGGACTTTGGCCAAGCTTGAGGGTCATAGAGGTTGCAAATGTGAATGTCAATGGAGTTTTGGTGGCAAGGGAAGTGTGTGAAGGCTGTATGGTTTAGCAAATGTGGCCCACATTATTTAGCTTTAATGTCGGGAAATAATATGAAAGAATTGACTAGCACACACCTCATTTAAAAAGAGAAGTGGGGCACAGTGTGTTAAGACAATGCTTAGTATGCTCATCTCCTAAATTGGAGTTCAGTTTTGTCTGTTGACTGTTCCACCTTTGATCCTGCTTCCTGCTAATTCACCTAAGAGAGAACAGATAATGGTCTAAATACTTAGGTTCCTGCTACCCAGGAGACCTAGATGGAGTCCCTAGCTTCAGCCAGGCCCAGCCCTGCCCATTGTAGGCATTTAGGGAGTGAACCAGCAGATAGGGGATTGATCTCTCTCTCTCACACATACACACACACACACATTTACACTATATTGTTCAAATAAATGAATTTAAATTTTTTATTTAAAGAGAAGCCATTGTTCATAGCCAATTGATGGCTGGTGTGTGGGAATAAAAGCTTAGCTTTTACAGATATAAATTCGAAAAAGAATTCTAAAATTCATATTTTTAAGCAAAGTCTACCCATTTCTCAATACCTGCAACAGATTCTATTTTTGAAGACACAACTATGGGGGTTGGCATTGTGGTACAGTGGGTTAAGCTACTGTTTGTAACTCTGGCATCCCATTTGGAATGCTGGTTCAAGTCCCAGTGAGTCTGCTTCTGATCCAGCTTCCTGTTTATGTTCCTGGGAAAGCAACAACAGATGAGGCAAGTGCTTGGCCCCTACACCCACATGGGAGACTCAAGATGAAGTTCCAGGCTCCTGGCTTTGGCCTGGCCCAGCCCCAGACATTACAGCCATTTGGGGAGTGATCCAAGGGAGGGAAGATCTCTTTCTCTCTTTGAATCTGCCTCTCTGTTACTCTGTTTTTCAAATAAATAAAATACTCCCCCCCCCTTTTTTTTTTGTAAAAAGACACTATTGCGGCCAAATCAATTATTCCAGTGGGCCTTAATGGAACTGACACCAGGGCATCACCACTAACAATTGCTGCTAGAAGTAGCTCCTCCCTAGTGCTAGAACCCACTGTCCAAATACACTTCGGAGTCTCTACATAGAAACCAGCATATCTCCATGTGGCATGTGCCAAAACATACGCACTTACTTGAAAAGCAGAGTCCACACATAGAGTACATGAGTAAAATTTCCATTCATATCCTATAAGGAAAAACATGTGTCCTCTTCACTATTGGAGTTTAACTCCACAAACTACTCAGAACAGTCACAGTGCTTGACTAATTTAGTCTCAAACAGTATTTTATGGGAACGAGAAGAGTTATATGATGGTTTGCAATGTTTTGCATTAAATCCAGTAGAGTTTGCTTTCAATATTACCTTCAAAATGAGGCAAAGAAAAGTTGCTAATGCATGGATGGCAGGAACTCATTTCCTCTCCTCCTGGAAGAAAAAGCCTAAACAGATCTTAAAAGCACAACCTCGAAAAACAAAATAGTAATTTTGTACTAATAGGTTCAAAAGTGGGTACTAAGTAGGCTAAGTAATTTTGTACTAAGTAGGTACTAAGTCAGCTGAATCCAGATTTAAGAGAAACTGTCCTCAACATGGAGATTCAGTCTTCTTAATAAAGCAAATTACATTAATGAACATAATATTTAAGCCCAATGTCAGGCTTCTTGTCAGCGGCTGTTCTGCTAATTAGGACTTCATTCAAGATTAATGGAAAACTACTCATGCACGAGAGTAAAAGGGCTAACTCACCCTAGAACACAGAAAACACATTAAATCACCTTTTCTATTCCAAAATTTAAAATCCCTCTTCCCTAGGTAGTACATTTCATTTCAAAGGAAAATAGCCAAACTCTAAAAGGTTAAGCTGTGGAATAAGCCCATATCCAAAGCCATCTTAAAGGTGACTCTCAGGCCAGTAAGATGAGATAGTAGCTGGGCTTGAGGGCAAGACAAACACCATGTTTAGCAAAGGGACAGAGGTCAGGTCACCTCTGATTTCTGGGTAAATTGGCTGGTAGATACTCATTGTGGAGGAAGTTGTTATCAGGTACCTTGAAATTACATAATTAATCTCTGGTGTCACTAAAGGACATGCTCATGAGTTGTTGTTCATGGTAGATATGTCTATCAGGAGAGATTGTGCTGGGTACCCTGAAAAGTATGCTCCACTCGACCAGGCTGACAATATTTCTCCTTGCAAATTAGCAGGGAGAAATTATATACTTCAGGTTATATACTTCAGGCACACACATATTTTGTGTAACTACAGGGTATAAATTAATTGAGTGGGTGGGGCTCTACATAGTGTGTGCATTCAACAATATTTTCTAATTTGATTTAAATAGGCATTTTCCGATGGCAACATGAGCAAATAAAATATAACCGTGTATAGCCCAATTTTAACTTGTCTTTATTCATGGGCTGGAAACATAACTTTTCATCTTTATTTCTGAAATCATTTGTAAAGTTAAATGGATTCTTCTTTCCCCACCTGTAGAACATGCTTAACTATTAAGAAGGAAGAAGGGGAGAAAAGTCAAATATATTGATGACCTGTTATAGTCTAGTTCTTTGTTATGTCACCTGTTTTGATCAATCATCTCGGAGGGAAGAAAAAGATATTTTCTCTGTTTTATAAAGAAGGTTTAGGCATGCTTAATGAAACTTGCCCTGGGTCACATAGCTAGTAAATTTCAGAGACAAGATTTAAATCCAAGATCCAATGACTGATTTCTTATCGGTATGTTGCAGGCTAAAAACCTAAAACAACATATAATCTTGTGTGCTACTAAAAATATTAATTTGTCCTAACCAAGGTTTATGCTGCTTTGAATGAGCCAGGTTGAGAGAGGCCATGAGTCAAGCCTGAGAGACATGCATGACTGGGAGAAGGATGGGTTTTTGAGGTGATAATTGGGCCAGAGACAGGAGTCTTCAAGTAAATCTAAAATCTAGATCATTCTTTGTAAGGTAAAGGAGAGGACAGGGAAATGGATAAGAAATAAGTGTTTTAGCCAAAAGGACAAAAAGATAATAGCCTGCAAGGAATCTTTTCAGTAGCAAATAAATAAATGAAAGGATGTATTAATACATAGGAGGTCCAGGGGTAGAATCAGGCATATAGTATATTCAAATTATGCCTTATGCATAATTAAAATATTTAATGTTTAAACTAGGACTCATATAAACTAGAAAAGAAGACCACCAAATTCTCCATTATTATTTTCTCTGACAATGGGTCTGTGTACTTCATAATTTGACAAGATATATAACTCCTGGTTCTGATATTTTTCTTTTATATAAAGATTTTTTTTAATATTTGAAAGTAAGGAGAGAGAGAGAGACACACACACACACACACACCTAGAGAGAGAGAGATAGAGAGAGAGAGAGAGAAAGAGATTCTAACTACTGATTCACTTTCCAAATGATTGCAATGGCCAGGGCTGGGCCAGGTGGAAATCAGGAGCCAGAAGCTTCTTCCAGGTCTCCTACATGGGTGCAGGGGCCCAAGCATTTCGGCCATCCTCTGCTGCCTTCCCAGGCACATTAGCAGCAAGCTGGATTGGAAGTGGAGCATCCAGGACATGAATTGGTGCCCATATGGGATGTCGGTGTTGCAGGAAGCAGCTTAATCCACTGTGCCACAACACTGGCCCCCCTAAATTTTTTTTCACTCAATATTTTGCTCAGTTTGCCATCAGTTTAATGATGAAAAGTCTGCTATTGATCTTGTACTTATTTTCTTGCAATGAATCTATCTTTTCTCTCTATTAGTGTCAAAACTTTTTCATTTTGTACTCAATATTCTCAAGATTTTAGGATCCCATACCTATATTTTTAATTTTGAGTTGCATTCACTGGTCCTTTCAACGGCCTCATGTCTTTTCACAGTTCTGAAAAATTCTAGGCTACAATATCGTGAAATATTTCTTCCACTAAAACCTCTCTAAATCTGTTGAAGGAGGTTACGCTTGGTGGGGTAACTGATGATAGATCTGTATATTAGTGTTCCTTATTCCTCTTCCTGTCACCAGCTTTTTGGTTCACTGCACCTTGCCTCTACAATAAGTGCCATAGTCACTTTTTCCCGTGTGGAGATAGACACACCATTGTTTGTCTTACAGGGGGAACAGGAGAAAGACACCCAAAGGTTGACTTGCTTGGTTGCTTCCTTTGTGGGGCTCTAACCGATCATCCTGACAGTGGCTGCTGTGTGTACTCCTGCTCCTGGGTTCCGTCCCCTCAGACACAGAGCACTTGGGTTACTGGTCTCACTGCCTGGGTTACAACTTTCCCAAGAGATTCATGGACTATGACCTCTTTCTTGTCTGCTCATACTGTTCAAAGACTAATTATTGCTTCTGAAATTCTGTAAGTTTTGTTTTTCTTTTTTCTACTGTGAAGATTTTAAATCACTATTTAAAAAAAATTGGAGAGGCAGAGAGAGAAATAGAAGAAGTTCCCATTTGGGGTTTACTCCTCAGATGCATGTAATGGTTGGGCTTAGTCAGGCCCAAACCAGGAGCTGGGAACTCAATCTAGGTCTCACAGGTGGATCCTTGAAGCATCACCGCTGCCACCCAGGGTCTACATTAGCAGAAAACTAGAGTCAGGAGATGGAGATGAGTAGCTTCTCAGATATTCAAAAATGGAAAAAGTATCTTTACTGGCATATTAGCTGGTAGGCTAAATGCCTGGCTCTTATAATTATTTAAAAAAATTTTTTTTGTAATTTCTATCAATTTTGTGTAGGAGGGATGGATTGCATCCAATGTTCTATATTTTGAAACTTAAATTCTACCGTCCAACATTTTTTCACTATTGTGTGAGTTTTATATGTGGTATACACAAGAAGTTATCTGAAAAACAAAACAAAAGATTAGAATTTCCCCTACTGTTCACAGCATTCACTACAAACTTAGCGAAGTCTTCCTGCTCTGTCCATTTGTCTTGAAAATACACACATACAAATCACACACTGAGGATAAGCTAATACATAGATTAGAAGTAGATTTACCTATACTTTGAGTATATAGCCCTTCATTAAATGATTATGGAGAAGGAATAATGACAAACTGGAAGGGTAGAGTTGAGAGATGGCATTAAAGTAACTTTGAACCTATTGGTCATGGATATGGAAGAGAGATGGGTGGCACATTCATTTATACTTTAACCTATTTATTTATAAGTTGATAATGTTGTTTGTTTTATTTTTCTCATGTGTCTAAATATTGTTTAGTAGAAAGGACAATTTTTTCAACCAAAATAATGGTCCTTAAAGGCATTTTCAAAAATATTATTTTTAAAGCTATTAATAGAATGAATCCATAACATTTTAGGTTCTTAATGTGGAGAGTCCAGCTGTTTTCAACTCTGTTGATTTATTCCTACATTTTGCAATCATGTTTTTTAAGTTCTCCTCAGACTTTAAGTATTGGCAGCAAATTGAAAATGGACCATGTGTGCATGATTCTGATTTTTTATTTACTGAGTCCATGTTTGATCAGAAATGTTTTTTTAGAAGAATTTGTTGTTGTTGTACCTAACCTTGAAATTATTGCTCTACATCTATGTAAGCACCTTTTTATAGCTACTTTCCTTTCATCTTTCAAAATAATGAAGAGTGAAAACTTCTACAATTTGATTAACTGTGTCCCTAAGTATATCATCCCTTGGATAAAACACTACTACGATAAAGGTGAAAAGGTTTTAAAGTATTATATTAAAAATTGACAAACAGGGACCAGCATTGTGGTACTGTGGTTAAACTGCCACCTGTAACACAGGCGTCTCATATTGACATGGGTTGGTGTCCCAGCTGCTCCACTTCCAATGCATCTCCCTGATAATGTGTCTGGAAAAGCAACATAATATGGCTCAAGCACTTGGACCTGTGCCACTCAGGTAGCAGACTTGATGGAGTCTCAGGCTTTTGCTTTCAGGCTGGCCCAGCTTCAGCCCCAGCCCTAGCATTTATGGCCATTTGGAGACTGAACCTGCAGGTGGAAGATCTCTATTTTTCTCCGTGTCTCCCTATCTCTCTGTAACTTTGCCTTTCAAATAAATAAATAAATAAATAAATCTGAAAAAATCCTGACAAACCTTGTGAGATAACAGAGGACACAAAGAAGTTCTCTTTGTGGTGGAAAAAAGCATGATGTGTACAAAGATGAGAACGCCAATTTAGGAGTGTGGAGGAAGCCACGGGTAAATATTTATACCTACAAGGAAAAATCTGGATTTGAAAAGCTTATACAGCTACCTTGGAAAATCTAATATTAGTTTTATGTGTAACCCTGAAATTTTCAAGACAAGGGAAACCTTTCGGAAGCAGAACTGAACGTGCAGACTGAATCTCATCAAAAGTATTTATCTACTTTTTTTTTTTAATTGACAGGTAGAGTTAGACAGTGAGAGAGAGAGACAGAGAGGAAGGTCTTCCTTCCGTTGGTTCACCCCCTAAATGGCCACTACAGCCGGAACTAGGCCTATCCGAAGCCAGGAACCAGGTGCTTCCTCCTGGTCTCCCATGCGGGTGCAGGGGCCCAAGCACTTGGGCCATCCTCCACTGCCTTCCTGGGCCACAGCAGAGAGCTGGACTGGAAGAGGAGCAACCGGGACTAGAACCCAGCACCCATATGGAACGCTGGTGCCGCAGGCGGAGGATTAAGCAAGTGAGCTACGGCGCCGGCCCCTTCTCTACTTTCAAGAAAGCAAATTAACAACATTTTGTAGTGTCTGCTCCTAGAAGGCAGCATCCATTTCCCACTCTTCTATCTAAATGAGATACTTTATTATAAATACTCTGCCATTGGTGTGACTTTATTTACTTGTGCGAATCCATTTTGTACTCTGTACCCTCTGCTATTCTGGACAGGATCAACAGATTCTCATGTTTTCCAGCTTCTAGTTTGATTCAGTCAATGGAAGTCAGAACAGTATATCAGAGGAACCAAGCAGATAAGATCAGGGTATTTATTTCAAGATTCTCTCTTTGTAAAGTTGCTTCCTGTGTCCCTCAACCAAAGGTCACAGCTCATCTCAGGCTAAATGACTTTATGTGACACTACTTCCTTTGATAATCCATTGCTCAGGGCAATAGCTCAGCTTCTATAAAAACCCAGATCATTGAACTATATGTTTTAAATTCCCCTACATCCATATCTTAGTAAACATTTACTTTGTAAACAACCTGTTTCTCAAAAGTTGCGCATTTGTTTGTGCTGTTTTTTTCTTCCTGGGATGCTGATTGATACAGCAGCAGAACACATCATTTAATTCAAGACTAGGGTGGGTATTTTAGGACTTCACATTACAGTCTGACTCAACTGCACTAAAGGGGATTGCATATCTTACAGAAAGCTTGGACTTGAAGAGCACTAACCTCAGATACTGTCTGCGAAGATGTGGCAGATATAATTTTATGCATTTCCCACTGGGGAGATGAGGTCCTGGTGACACATGAATTATGTTTGGTGGGGGCATTTCGGGGCCATATTCAGCAGTATTATGTCATTATGACACAGGGTATAATTATAATAAAACAGAAATTAATGTGCCCATTCATAAAATCCAAAATAATGTTAATATTTTACTTTTTTAACAAAACAAACACCTTAAAAAAGCAAATACCCAGGGAAATCATGAAGATGCAATCAAATTTGGTGGTGCAATACAACCATAACTTTTCCATCATGATAGGTTATTTCATATGGCTATTTACATATATAAAATATCAACCTTTTCACATTTTCTCCACCCATATTGGGTATCTTAAGCAATAGGAATGTCATAGTTAAAAGAAATTATTGTCTATTCTTAAACAATACTAATTCTAACCTGTTAATACAATATAATTTTTGATAAGGTTGCAGCCAATCAAAGGATACTTGGTTAAAATAACTTATCAATCTTAAATATCCCTAAATAAGTCTCCCTACAATAATCAGTTTCTCTGGAGCTCATCACCACGTGAGCTTTCTGAGTGGTGTGTGAGTATGCCATGAAAGCATTCATGAAAAATCTCATGCAACTGAGCCCTACCTTTGCCTGGAGCTATTGGGAAGGATCTTTGCATAGCATCTGACATGAGGTGGCAAAATTATAATGGTGTGGGTTATAGTAACCTTTTCCCTAATTAGGGGTGGAAAAGAAGACAATGACATGTACAACTTTCCATTGGTTCATAAGAAAGAAGGTCTCAGAGCCCAAGCTTAGATAGTGATTTTGAGTATGTAGTTTCTTTCTTTCTCTTTCTTTCTTTCTTTCTTTCTTTCTTTCTTTCTTTCTTTCTTTCTTTCTTTCTTTCTTTCTTTCTTTCGACAGGCAGAGTGGATAGTGAGAGAGAGACAGAGAGAAAGGTCTTCCTTTTGCCATTGGTTCACCCTCCAATGGCCACCGCGGCCGGCACGCTGTGACCGGCACACCGCGCTGATCCGAAGCCAGGAGCCAGGTGCTTCTCCTGGTCGCCCATGGGGTGCAGGGCCCAAGCACTTGGGCCATCCTCCACTGCCTTCCTGGGCCACAGCAGAGAGCTGGCCTGGAAGAGGGGCAACCGGGACAGAATCCGGTGCCCCGACCGGGACTAGAACCTGGTGTGCCGGCGCTGCTGGGTGGAGGATTAGCCTATTGAGCTGTGGCGCTGGCCATATGTAGTTTCATTCTTGTTTGTAATGATCATGTAGTGAAGGGGTGGTTGTACCTTCAGAAAGTACACAGCCCTGTGTTTCATACCAACATTTTAGCCAGTGACAGATTGCATAAAGGCAGGTGGTCCCATAAGGTGGTAGTAGAGCTAAAAAATTCTTAATGCCAAGTTACCTAACATTGCAGACATGGTAACAACATAGTGTAAGGCATTGCTCATGTGTTTGTGGTGATGCTGGCATAAACAAACCTACTGTACTGCTAGTTTTATAAAAGTAAAACACATACAATTATGTATAGTGCATCATACTGGATAATAATAATAAACAACTATGCTACTGATTTATGTATTTACTACATAGTGTATTTTATTATTTTACAGTATACTCATTCTATTCATTTTAAGAAATTTAGTGTAATTTATTGTAAATGTACAGCAAGATATTAGAGGTGGGCATTTGGCTTAGTGGTTAAGACGCCTACATCCATTTTTGAAGTACCTGGATTCAATATCAAGCTCCTGTTCCCTGTTTTATCTTCACACCAAAACTACCCTGAGAAGCAGCAGGTGATGGCTCTTGGGTCCCTGCCACACATGTAGGAAATCTGAACTGAGTTTCTAGTTCCTAGCAATTGCCCTTGCCCAGTCCCAACCATTGTGGGTATTTGGGGGAGTGAATCAGCAGTTGGAAGCTCTCTTTCTGTCTGTCATCTGTCTCCTTCTCTTGTTTCTCTGCCTCTCAAAAAACAAAAACAAGCATATCATGTCTGGGCATGTCCCTGTTATCAAGAGGCCACATGAACCAATTGACCTATAGTATCTAGGTTTGTGTACTCCATAACATTCACACAATGACAGAATCATTTACCAATGCATCACTCATAATCCATCCCCATGATTATGCAACATGTGACCAAACCGATATCAAGATTGTGTCCTTATTAGATTCATCACACAAAAAAACTCACCTATTTGGCAATAAAAAGAGATTACACGACAATGAATATTGGAGCTCTTAGAAAGGTATAGTTCAGCAATGGAGTAGCACATAATCATTTAAATGAGGACAAATAATTGAATTTGTTGACACAGGAATATGTGCATTAAATATCATTACATATTATGGTATCAGGTTAGATTGGTCAGCAAGCAAAAAAGCATCTGACTCAATGAATTAAAGAGATATTATTTTTATATAATTATTAAATTTATTCATTGAATAATCTAGTGCTGAGGTAGAGCAGGCTTCTGGGTTCATTGATTCAGTGACCCAAAAATGTTACAAAGATTCAAGTTTTTTCTGCATCATTGCTCTGTCACTCAAAAATATTAGTTTTATCATACAGCTGGTTCCAGAATAATTATTAGCATGAATTCTAAGGGCATTGTAGTATAGCTACTTGCTCTGTCATTCATATGCTAGAGAAGAGAATGCAGCACTAATAGTTGGCTAAGAGAATGTGATTAACTTTAGATCAGTCAGATTCACCCATTGAGCTAAGATTAATTTCTGACCTCAGCCACAGAAAGATATGAGAAAAACAAAGGAAGGACCACATTTACAGGTGACAGACTGACAGAAATTTTCAGTGAAGTGATAGAACATAACACAGACTCCATGGGATAGCGAGGAAACAACATAGACACACTGGTTCAGCTGGCTGTACTGTGCTGTCAGCTGCCAGCTGGGAAATGCCATTTTCCCAAGTCAAGATAGGAAGCAGTCGCTGCACACCCTGCCACCAAAAGCTTTACCTGAGGGAGAACTTCACAGTCCAACCATTGAATTTAACTACATTCTGGCAGCTGTCTTGGGTCCAAGCAACTACCTGTCTCTAGAAAGGAAAGACACATAACCTCCCTCCCTTCCCCTACCTGTGCAAAGTGCCAGACTCATTGGCTGTGTAGGATCATGCAGCATGTAGGATCATGATCCTTGTTCCACTGCTACCAGAATTAACCAGTCAAAGTTAGGGAAATTTGTGGGAAGGAGAGCAGAACCCCTGCATGCTACAAATCTGGGAGTTTGAGGCATAAGCCCCAGAGCTGCACTCATTCTAAGGGATCTAGAGGAGTTCCCTTAAGCTTCTTGGGGTTAGCACCAGCAGCAGCTCATAAAAAATCCAGACCTGACCTGAGGAAGTTCCTTCCATGCCTCCTAGCTCATGGTTCTGGGAACCCTGGGCACAAACCCCATCAAGAGCCTTGCATGCCTTCTGAACTCAGGTAGTTTCATCTGTGCCTTGTAGAACTGGACTATTAAAGTTGCTATTATAATCTTTGGAGTAATCAGCACTCATCCATGGTATCTGGAGTGCTCTACCTGCATTGCTGTGCTGCAGGCAGGTGCTGAACACCATCCCTAACAACTGGCTCCCACTGCGGGAGATCTGGGTAATGACCCCACTGTCCCCTGCATCATGAATACTGTAATAATCTTGCTAAACCCAAGGGAATTTACCCCATGGGAACTAGGGAAGAACCTTCCTGCATTCCACCTCACCAGACCCAACCCAGCCTGTGCATAATCTCCTATACACATTGTAGTCACCCTATAGGACAGGAGCAGTGTTCATGTCACATCCCTCAGTCCTGGGACTGGGGTTGTTGGTGTTATAAGCCCCAGAACCAGTTGTACTTTCCCAGCAGGACCTGAGGAAGGGATCATCTATAGCACACAGTCCTAGGGCCACAGATACTGGTGCCACAGCACAGTATCTCTCAAGCTTTCTAAAGGGGCAAGGGAATAGCCCACTTTATGTCCCTCAGCATCAAGAATAGTGCCCTATCACAATTCTTAGTATAATCAACACCAAACTCTGTGGAAACTGAAGATACACACCATCGGATGCCCACATTTAACCTCAAGGTCACACTTCTACCTCTATGAACTGCTGCAGACAAGAACACTGAGATCCTTAAAGACACAGGTGACACTGATTATACCAAAGTAAATCACTCAGAGGTTATGCTTCTGGGCCCACAGAGAACCAAAGCCAAAGCCAAAAAACAAGCCAAATGATATCCTGTGTTCCATCTAAATCACCAACCTTTTTCAAATAAAACTTACTCCATAAATAAGAAGGGAGTTTTTCACCAGATAAGCAGACATTATATGTAGGGACAGAGAAAATAAACATCAAGGTAGTATGACACCTCTGAAATAGCATGGTGATTCTCCAGATTAGATTCTAACCTGAGGGAAATTTATGAAATGCTAGAAATGAAATCCAAGATAATAATTATAAGGAAACTCAGTGTAATGTAAGAGAATACAAATAGACAATTGAGGAAGTCAACAGGTGACATGAATGAAAAATACACCAAGGAGACAGGAATCATTAAGAAGAACCAAACAGAAATTTTGGAGATGAAAACTTCAATCAATGAAATAAAAAATATGATTGAGAGCTTCAACAGCAGAGTTAGGCCAAGTGAAGAAAGGATTTCTGATCTGGAGGACAAGACTTTTGAAATAACCCAATAAGACACAAATAAAGAGAAAAAAGTAAAAAGAATGAAGAAAGTCTACATGAAATATGGGATACAATTAAAGGACCAAGTATTCATATTATAAGGATTCCTGAAGAAGAAGAGAAGGAAAAAGGTGTTGAGAAACTACTAAATGAAATAACAGTTGAAAATTTCCCGGGTTTTGAAAGAGACATGGACATTCAGACTTAGTAAGCTTAAGATACCCCCAAGAAGACTCTGACAGAAAAAGATCTTCAGAGCATATTGTAGTCAAATTGTCAAAAGCTAAGGACACGGAGAGAATCCTAAAGACAGTAAAACAAAAGTATCAAGTTCTGTATAAAGAAAAACTAGTCGGACTAAGAGCAGATCTCTTAGTATAACCCTATTACCAGGAATGAGTGGGATGATATATTCAAGGTCCTAAAAGAAAAAAACTTCCAACCAACACTATTATATCCAGAGAAGCTATCCTTTAGAAGTGAAGAAAAAATAAGGTATTTCCCAAATAAGGAAACTGAGAGAATTCACCACCACCAGACTAACCTTTCAAGAAATTCTGAAGGGCATCCTGCATTAGAAGAAAACTTCATAAAAACACATGAAACCACCAAATTCACCAAGAAAGCAGGTATAATCAGCAGCCAAAGAACAAAATGACAGGTGTTAGTTCTTATTTGACAATATTAAGCTTGAATATAAATGGATTAAATTCCCTAACTAAAAGATTTAGTTTAGCTGAATAGATAAAATAAAAAGACCCAAATACATGCTACCTTCACAAAACTCACTACACAAATAAAGATACTCATAGACTGAAATTGAATGGCTGGAAAAAGATATATCAAGCAAATGGAAACCAAAAATGAGCAGAATAAAACAGACTTTAACACAAAAACTGTACTAAGAGACAAATAAACATTACATATGAATAAAAGGATTGATTCAGCAAGAAGATATAATAATCATGAATATATAAACACCCAACACAGGAGATCCAGATTTACACAGTAAATATAATTAGATACATAAGGAGATATAAGTTCCAATGCAATAATAGTGGGTGACTTCAACACCTCATCCTCATCAATGGACAGATCATCCATACAGAAGATCAACCAAGATTCTTTGCAGTTGAGCATTCTATTGATCAAATGGAATTAACAGACATTTAAGGACATGTCATCCAACAGATAAGAATGCAGTTTCTTCTCGTTAGCACACGGAACATTCTCTAGTATAGACTATATATTAAGTTACAAATCAAGTTAGTAAATTTTAAAACATTGGAATACCATTTGTCATCTCAGAATACAAAGGAATAAAACCAGAAATCAAAAACTAGAAAAATAGAACACTAAGAAATAAATGGAAATTAATCAACATGCTACTAAATGAACAATGAGTCAGAGGAAATTAAAATGGAAATAAAAACTTTCTTAAATAAATAAAAATGAAAACAGCGTATTAAAACCTTTGGGATACAGCAAAACAGTATTAAACAGAAAGTTTATAGCATTAAGTGCTTACATTAAAAAAAATGTCTGAAATAAATGATCTAATGATGTATCTTGAAGACTTAGGAAAACAAGAAAAAAAATCCTAAAATTAATAGGGGGTGAGAAATAATGAGGATCGGGTGGAAGTAAATGAAACTGAAACTAAAAAAAGAAAAACCACAAAAAAAATCAACAAAACAAAAAGCTGGGTTTTTGAGATGATAATCAAAATAGAAAAAACTGTTTCCAGACTAACCACAAAAAAGAAAAAACTCAAATGAATAAAACAATATATGAAAAGGAGACATTACAATTGACACTACTGAAATTCAAAGGATCATAAGAAACTATTATGAGGGGCCAGCACTGTGGTGTGGTGGGTAAAGCCTCAGCTAGCAGTGCTGGCAACCCTTATGGATGCCGGTTTCAGTCCCGGATGCTCCACTTCTGATTCAGCTCTCTGCTATGGCCTGAGAAAGCAGTAGAAGATGGCCCAAGTCCTTGGGCCCCTGCACCCACATGGGAGACCTGGAGGAAGCTCCTGACTCCTGGCTTTGAATTGGCACAGCTCCAGCCATTGCAGCCATCTGGGGAGTGAACCAGCGAATGGAAGACTTCTCACTTTCTCAATCTCAGCCTCTGCCTCTCGGTAACTCTGTCTTTAAAATAAAATGAATAAATCTTTTTTTTTAAGAAACTACTTTGGAAAACTGTATGCTAACAAACTTGAAAACTTTGAAGGAATGGACACATTCCTGGAGATATATATATATATATATATATATATATATATATATATATATAAAACCATGATTAAATCAAGATAGACCCAGAGTAAGCAAAAAGATTGAAATGGTAATTAATTCTTCCATCAAGGATCTGATGAGTTTACAAATGAATTCTTAAAGATTTGAAGAGGAGCTAACCCCAATACTTTTCAAACTATTCTGAAAATTTCAACAGGATAGAACTCTGCCAAACTCTTTTTATGAAGTCAGGATCACTTGATACCAAAATCAAGTAAAGACCCAACACAGAAAGAAAACTACAGACTTACATCATTGATAAATTTAGATGCAAAAACTCTGAACAAATTACTAGCAAACTAAAATCCAAAACATATCAAAAAGATCATACATCATGATCAAATGAGATTTATCCCAGAGATGCAAGGGTAATTCAATATTCACAAATCTATAAATGTCATAAGTCACATCAACAAAATGAAGAACAAAAATCATGTGGTCATCTCAATAGGTATGGAAAAAGTATATGACAAGATTCAAAATTCCATCATGATAAAAATCTTTCACAAATTAGTTATAGAAGGAGCATACCTAAAAATTACAAAGGCTAAATATGACAAACCAACAACCAATATCATACCAAATGGGGGAAACCTTAAAGCATTTCCCCTAAGATTTGGAATAAGACAAGAATGCCCTTTTTTTTTAACTTTTATTTAATGAATATAAATTTCCAAAGTACAGAATATGGATTACAATGGCTTCCCCCCCAATAACGTCCCTCCAACCAGCAACCCTCCCCTTATCCACTCCCTCTCCCCTTCCATTCATATCAAGATTCATTTTCAATTCTCTTTATATACAGAAGATCAGTTTAGCATACATTAAGTAAAGATTTCAACAGTTTGCTCCCACACAGAAACATAAAGTGAAAAATACTGTTTGAGTACTAGTTATAGCATTAAATCTCAATGTACAGCACACTAAGGACAAAGATCCTCCATGAGGAGTAAGTGCACAGTGACTCCTTTTGTTGACTTAACAAATTGACACTCTTGTTTATGGCCTCAGGAATCACCCTAGGCTCTTGTCATGAGCTGCCAAGGCTATGGAAGCCCCCTGAGTTCACTGACTCTGATCAAATTTAGACAAGGCCATGGTCAAAGTGGAAGTTCTCTCCTCCCTTCAGAGAAAGGTACCTCCTTCTTTGATGACCCATTCTTTCCACTGGGATCTCACTCGTGGAGATCTTTCATTTAGGTTTTTTTTTTTCCCCAGAGTGTCTTGGCTTTCCATGCCTGAAATACTCTCATGGGCTTTTCAGCCGGATCCGCACGCCTTAAGGGCTGATTATGAGGCCAGAGTGCTGTTTAGGACATCTGCCATTCTATGGGTCTGCTGTGTATCTCACTTCCCATGTTGGATCATTCTCTCCCTTTTTGATTCTATCAGCTAGTATTTGCAGACACTATTCTTGTTTATATGATCCCTTTGGTTCTTCGTCCTATCATTACGATCAATTGTGAACAGAAATTGATCACTGGGACTAGTGAGATGGCATTGGTACATGCCACCTTGATGGGATTGAATTCGAATCCCCTGGTATGTTTCTAACTCTACCGTTTGAGGTAAGTCAGCTTGAGCAAGTCCCGAATTGCACATCTCTTCCCTCTCTTATTCCCACTCTTATATTTAACAGCGATCACTTTTCAGTTAAGTTTCAGCACTTAAGAAGAATTGTGTATTGATTACAGTATTCAACCAAAAGTATTTTTGTTTTTTGTTTGTTCTACTTAATACTTTTGGAAGAATGTCCATTTTCACCACTCTTATTCAGTATAGAACTGGAAGCATTAGCAAGAGCAATTAGAGAGGAGAAAGAAATAAAGGAAATCAAAATTGGAAAGGAGAACATCAAAATATGTTTGCAAATGACCCAATGCTGTACATGAAAAAACCTAAGCTCTATACTAAAATGCTGTTAGTACTGATAAATCGATCAGTAGAGTTACAGGTTACAAAATAAACATGCAAAACCCAGTAGCTTTTGTATATGCTAACGATGAACTCACCTAAAGTGAAATTAGAAAATAAATTTCATTCACAATAGCCACAAAAATAAAATACTTATAAATAAAATGACCAAAGAAGTTAAAGACATCTACAATGAAAATTATAAAACATTGATGGCACAAATCATCAAGGATACCAAAAAATGGAGATATTCCTTGTTCATGGATTGGAAGAATCAATGTCATTAAAATGTCTATACTATGTAAGGTGATCTACAGATTCAATCCAGTCCCTATCAAAATACCAATGACATTATTTATAGAATTAGAAAAACAATCCTAAAATTCATATGGAATCACAAAAGACCCAGAATAGTCAAAGTGATCCTCAGAAAAAAAAAAGAAAAAATTATCACCCTGAAGTTGTTAGAATACCTGAATTTGAAGCATACAACAAAACTATAGTAATTAAAACAGCATGGTACTGGCATAAAAACTGTTGCATAGATCAGTGAAATAAAATAGAGAGCCCAGAAATTAAAATACACACACACAGCTGAGTTTTGACAAAAGTGCCCAGACTTTCACTGGAGAAACAATAATTTCCTCAATATATGGTGCTGCAAAACTGGATGTATTATATGTAGAATGAAATTAGCACCCTACCTCTCACCATATACAAAAATCAGCTCAAGATGGATCACAGATCTGAATGTAAGACCTGAGGTATGACGTTGTTGGAAGAAAATGCAGGGAAAACACTTTAACACTTCGGCATAGTTGGTGACTTCTTGGATAAGACCTCCATGCAGAGAGAACAAAAGCAAGACTAGAGAAACGGGATTATATAAAACTCAGAAGATTCTGTACAGCGAAGGAAACAAATCAAGAGTGAAGAGACATCCAATAGAATGGGAAAAAATATTTGTAAGCTACCTATCCACCAAAGGATTAATATTTCCAATATATTAACAATTCAAAACACTTAACAATAACAAAATGCACAAGCAACCCAGTTAAGACATGGTCAAAGGACTTCAATAGATAATTCTCAAAAGAATAAGTACAAATGCCCAACAAGTATACGAAAAAATGCTCAACATCACTTACCACCAGGGACATGCAGAACAGTCAGAATGGCTATTATCCAAAGGACAGAAAGTAATAAATGTTGATGAGGATGCAGAACAATAAGAACTATTTACACTGCTGGTAGGAATGTAAATTAGTGCATCCACTGTGAAAAACAGTATGGGGATTTCTTAAAAAAACTAGAAATAGCCTTGCAATATGATATAGTAATCCCGCTACTGGCTATTTACCCAAAAGACATGAACACATTGAATCAATGTGTCCATCATTAGATGAATGGATTAATATGAATATATATACACACACACACATATATATATATACACACATTTTTAAAAATTTATTTGACAGGTAGAGTTACAGACAGTGAGAGAGAGAGAGAGAGACAGAGAGAAAGGTCTTCCATTCATTGGTTCACCCGCCAAATGGCTGCTATGGCCGGAACTACGCCTATCCAAAGCCAGGAGCCAGGGGCTTCTTCCTGGTCTCCCATGCGGGTGCAGGGGCCCAAGCACTTGGGCCATCCTCCACTTATATGACTTTTTAAAAAAATTTATTTATTTTATTTGAGAGGTAGAATTACAGAGAAAGGGAGAGTCCGAGAGAAAGGTCTTCCATCCACTGGTTCACTCCCCAAATGGCCGCAATGGCTGCAGCTGAGCTGATCTGAAGCCAGTATCAAGAACTTCTTCCAGATCTCCCACACGGTTGCAGGGACCCAAGGGTGTGGGCCATCTTCTACTGCTTTCCCAGGCCACAGCAGAGAGCTGGACTGGAAGATGAGTAACCAGGACTAAAACCTGGCGCTCATATGGGATGCTGGTGCCGCAGGCAGAGGATTAACCAAGTGAGCCGACCCATATATACATATATATATATATATATATATAATAGAACATTATTGAGCTATAAAATAACAATGAAATTTTACTATTGGCATCAATAGGGATGCAGCTGGAGGACATCGTGTTGAGTGGAATAAGCCAAAGACAATTACCACATATTTTCCCTTACATGTGGAAGCTAAAATTACAAAAGAAAATAACTAAAATACATGAAATGCCTGTGTGTGTGTGTGTGTGTGTCAATATTGCTGCAGATATATTGTTGTCAAACTTTGTTTTACACTTTTGATCTTTGTTTTATAACTATGGTCTCCTTGCTTTTTACTTGTTGAGTTACTTATGTAGTAGAGCATTATGCCTTTGACTACAATGTAAATTAAAAATGTTATGTAAGGGGCTGGTGCTGTGGCTTAGCATGCCAGCATCCCATATAGGCACCAGTTCAAGTCAGCTGCTCTTCTTCCAATGCAGCTCTCTGCTGTGGCCTGGGAAAGCAGTAGAAGATGGCCCACATCCTTGGGTCCCTGCAACCATCTGGGAGATCTGGAAGAAGTTCTTGATACTGGCTTCAGATCGGCTCAGCTGCAGCCATTGTGGCCATTTGGGGAGTGAACCAGTGGATGGAAGACCTTTCTCTCGGACTCTCCCTTTCTCTGTAATTCTACCTCTCAAACAAATAAAATAAATAAATCTTTTAAAAAAGTCATATAAAAAACTGAGAAAGAAAAGAAAGGAAAAGAGAAGTAGGAAAGAGAGAAACAAAAAAGAAATGAAAGAAAGAAAAAGAGGGAGGGAAGGAGGAAGAGAAGTATCAGAGCCTAGGGTGATTCCTGAGGCCATAAACAAGAGTGTCAATTTGTTAAGTCAACAACAGGAGTCACTGTGCACTTACTCCTCATGGAGGATCTCTGTCCTTAGTGTGCTGTACATTGAGATTTAATGCTATAACTAGTACTCAAACAGTATTTTACACTTTATGTTTCTGTGTGGGAGCAAACTGTTGAAATCTTTACTTAATGTATGCTAAACTGATCTTCTGTATATAAAGATAATCAAAAATGAATCTTGATGTGAATGGAAGGGGAGAGGGAGTGGATAAGGGGAGGGTTGCTGGTTGGAGGGACGTTATTGGGGGGGAAGCCACTGTAATCCATATTCTGTACTTTGGAAATTTATATTTATTAAATAAAAGTTAAAAAAAAGAATTGTATCTGTGAAGTACATTGAATTTGCTCTCTTTATATTAATATCACATTAACGTGAGAATTGACGAGAATTGTGTTGTAGCAATTATGTATTTGCTGGGATGCTGAGATCTAATGTCTTAATAAATGACATAAAAAAGAAAAATTGTATCTGGTATTGTTATTAGGAATAGTCTAGAAAATACATGTCACAGTATGGTGTTAATAGACAGTGAAACACATTTCTTTTTAATTTTCTTTCTTTTGTTTATCTGTATGTAATATTCTGTACATAGCATGTATTTTTTTCCTGTTTGATCTTTTAGATTTGAAAATTTCAAATACAGCCAAAAATAAAGGGAATAATGCTATGGACACTTGAGTATCTGTTACCCAGCCTGAACAGCTTCTTGGAAAATCTTGGTTTATATCTTGTTTTGTAATACAAAGAAAACACATATATTTTTAGGCAACAAGAAGTGAAGACCTATACGCCTACTAACATTTTCTTCTATCCATAGACTACCCCTTAAAGCAAATGAGCAAATTTAGCTAAATAGACTAAAATATTGCTTCTTTTATTTTCTCAGATCTTTCTCAAATAATACTCCATGCATGTCTTTGAAAGTTTGGTTTTATTCAGTTTGTTACTGTGCATATGCTTCTCAAAAACCTGACCTGCTGTACTCCAATCAAGGGAAAAAGCACTTGACTCTGCAAGTCCACACACATGAAACGGAGTGACTCAAAGAAAGTACAGAGGCATTTTGAAATCACGTTTTTATTTAAAAAATCTGTGAAAACTTTCATTTTACTCTACCTATATTTAATAAAAATAGAATGTTTTGTACTACTCACCATTGAGTAACTGTGGCAGTGCGGGAAAACGCTCCATGTTGATCTTACAGCTTCCTGCCCTCTGAGGAACCCTGATAAATATCCCTGTGAACATAAGGTCCCCATTTTAAGATCACAATCTAGACTTTTCTCCCCATTTAAGACCCTCCTGGGGCTGGTGCTGTAGCATGGCGGGTAAAGTTGCCGCCTGCAGTGCTGACATCTCCTATGGGCACCAGTTTGAGTCAACGGCTGCTCCACTTCCAATCCGGCTGTCTGCTATGGCCTGGGAAAGCAGTAGAAGATGGCCCAAGTCCTTGGGCCCCTGCACCCACATGGGAGGCCCAGAAGAAGCTCTTGGCTCTGGCTTCAGATGGACCCAACTCTGGCTGTTGTGGCCATTTTGGGAGTGAACAAACGGAAGACCTCTCTCTCTCTCTCTCTCTCTCTCTGCCTTTTGGCCTCTGCCTGTCTATAACTCTGCCTTTCAAATAAATAAAAATAAAAAGAAGATCCTGCTGTGCCCTTTGACTTTGTTTCCTTGTCTTTGATAAATTTGGCTTGAGTTCTGTCATCCTGACTTTTCCACCCTATACCTCGTAAGGTAGTAGCATTGCTGTAGAATGAATGTTCACTTTCCAGCACTATAGATTCTTGCCCTGGCCAGACCTTTCCCAATGCCCGTGCTAGAGGATCTTGAACCCATATACTGCAAGTGTTAAGGAACTCATTCATTTAATACATCTTGAAGTGTCCACTGTATTTCTGGCACTTAGCTGGTGGGATATTGTAGTTTAAAAAGACATAATCCCTCTATTTCAGGAGGTTATATTGTCATGAGTGATACAAATATAATACAGAGACACAAAATGGGCCAATAAGTGCTACATCGGATGAAATATTGAACCCTAACAAGAAGTTAAGACCAATTTCCTGCTAACATTTTCTCTTATCCATAGAATACCCCTTAAAGCAAATCAGCAAAAAGCAGGGTCCCCGAATTGGATCAAAGAAATTTTCTACTAATAATGATGCAATATAGGGAAAGGTAAAATAGGAAATGGAATAATTTCCAATTTTTGTACAAAAGTTTGTTTTGCTCAACCATAAAAGATGGTTTCTTAGAAGTAAAGGGATCCCCTCAAACAGCATTTGATATCAGAGCTTCTTACACTGATATACCCAGAAAGGACTAATATGAAGAGTTTGATTACTTGAGGGGAGAAGATTAGAAAATAACCATGTTCCTTTAGCAGCAAAATTGGGCTCCACCAGCCAGAATCAATGTTTCCACTCTCTCTTGCCTTAGCTTATTGTTTCCATGCTGCAGGCAGAGCCTCCTTATCTGCCTCTCCTCCTATGCATTCATGCTAGAAGGAAGAAATTAATCATTCTAGCTTCTAACCTCAATACTGTGGATGGTATCGAAACATAACAGATATTTTTAAAGATGTATGGCTCCACTTGATTTAATTTAGTTCTCAATTATTTCACTTAATTTCTCATTAAAAGATTATATCACATCAGTGTTAGAAAATTTATTTCCTCTTTCTTATTGTTCAATGAAAGAGTACAGTAGTACTGTGTTTGTGGCATTTGTTCTGAAAGGTGAAACTAGATGTGATACTTATTTCTCATTGAGTAATTGAGACAGATATACCCAACCACTGATGAATTCCCTCCTCTAAGATAGGGTTATAAGAAAAACATTTAATAAGGAATGAGTAATGGAAAGGAATGGGAAAATAGATGAAAAAATATCTAGTGCTGACTTCTACCATGCCTCCTATGGTTGTGTAGTTTTGTATTTTGCTGTTTAAGTACAAGATCTGTTTTTTTTTTTATATGGATTTTTTTTTCTTTTCCAACTTTAACCCTTCCTTCTTTTCTCTTTCATATACACATATTTTATAGGGTGTAAAATACTAAGTCACTGTTGATTTGGGGTATTTTCCTTTAAATCTTGTCAGATGATAAAAAAATAGTATGAAGATTCTGATAGTCTGTTTGAGAATCCCAGTTTGAATCATTTGTATTTCATACTTCCAGATAGTGTCACTTGTGGATTTCACTATAATTTTGTTAGGTTCAAACAAAGCAAGAACCAATAAAAGGTAAGAAAACATATTACTGCAGTGAACCAGGGATGGGAATAATGACAAGAATTTGTGGCTTCCAGGGATTAAAAATGTCCTTGTTTAGGATCTTAGAGGAAAAACCATAAGGTATTCACTTGGATCCAGTTTTAAACCAGCAGAATAATGTATTTTACAGGAATGGTTCTGGTAATTCTTCAAACACTTTTCAAAAGCCTGCTGTGCTAGATAAATGATTAGTAAAAGATGGATAAGAACAATTTTTTTTTCTTAAAAGAGACTGCAATCTCCATTAGCCTTTTGCTTTACTTTGCACAAAATCATTTATAACGTCCAAAGATATATACATGTCAAATATACCTTTCTAGAACTTATTGAAATAGCCATTTCGGGGTTCTGCAGTTCAAGTTCAATGAATTAACTTCATTTAATTTGGATACTTTTAATAAGAGAAAGATCACTTTTACACCATCACCCATTAAATAATTAATATTGTTAAAGTTACACTCCTTTTTTTTGGAAGGAAGTATACATAAAACTATGTGTATATAAAATTTTAAAGGAAAGCAAGAAAGCACCGAGGTTGAGCAGTGAAGACCATTCCTCTGATAATTAGATATATTACATATATAAAGGTACTTCAGAAAGTTCATGGAAAATGAGATTAAAAGTAAGTTTATTTTGGAGAAAAATTTCATGAAATCTAGGCATAGATTTTTCAGTAGATATGTTTTTCCTTGAATTTTTTGAAGATCTCTTTTTTCTCCATGTGGTTAGCCTTTTGGATGAATAATGATGTTCTTTTATGTCTTGAGTTGAATACTTTTCAAAAACAGATAAAGGCTAGGAGATCACCAGTCAAGAATTTAGAAATGCAATATTATAATATGGGAATAAACAGCTAGCTTAAATCCCAGCTTAACCATCTACCAGTTTGTGACCTACATTTAGGTATATAAGCTCTTGTACCTCAGTTTCCTTATGTACAAAGTGGAGAAAATAATAACACCCACTTTACAAAATTATCATGAAGATTAAATCAATAAATATATGTGAATGCTTGGAAGAGAGTATGGAGAAGATACTCTCTATCAGTTATTTATTTCAGTGTGGGAATTCACTGTGCAATTACATCAGTAGTCTCTTACTGTGACCTGAAGAGAGTATGCACAAAGAAATGCCCAATAAATAATTAATTTGTTCAACAGTATTTTAGTGCCTTTGGGTTGGGTGCTATCTAGATCCTGGGGATACAGCTAAAGTTCTCTGTTTTAAGTAACTTTTATTCCAATAGAGTAAACTGAGAGTAAAAAAGGAGAGAAATACACATATATAAATAATTGTGCTAATAAATATCTGAAGAAACAGAAAGCAGGATAAAATGATAGAGAATTAAAGAGGACACGGATACTTCTCAGTTGCAGTTGGTTTATATTCCAGTAAATCCATTGTAAGTTGATGATACTATAAGTGCAAAATCCATTCATTATACCAAACCAGCTAAACATCTTAGCTTAACAACACAGTACACTATAGAATAACACTTGTTTCCCCTTGTGATTCTGTGGCTGACTGGGAACAGAAATTCACTGCTACTGCCTGGTAACCGAACAACGAAACATAATACTATAATCCACATCATATTTTCTTTTCTTTCTTTCTTTCTTTCTTTTTTTTTTTTTTGTTTTTTTTTGACAGGCAGAGTGGATAGTGAGAGAGAGAGACTGAGAGAAAGGTCTTCCTTTTGCCATTGGTTCACCCTCCAATGGCCGCCATGGCTGGAGCGCTGCAGCCGGAGCACCGCGCTGATCCGATGGCAGGAGCCAGGTGCTTCTCCTGGTCGCCCATGGGGTGCAGGGCCCAAGGACTTGGGCCATCCTCCACTGCCTTCCTGGGCCACAGCAGAGAGCTGGCCTGGAAGAGGGGCAACTGGAACAGAATCTGGCACCCTGACCGGGACTAGAGCCCGATGTGCCGGCGCCGCTAGGTGGAGGATTAGCCTAGTGAGCCGCGGCGCCGGCCCCACATCATATTTTCTTTTTATTTATTTATTTATTTTTTTTTTTATTTTTGACAGGCAGAGTGGACAGTGAGAGAGAGAGAGACAGAGAGAGAAAGGTCTTCCTTTTTGCCGTTGGTTCACCCTCCAATGGCCACCGCTGCAGCCGGCGCACCGGGCTGATCCGATGGCAGGAGCCAGGATCCAGGTGCTTTTCCTGGTCTCCCATGGGGTGCAGGGCCCAAGCACCTGGGCCATCCTCCACTGCACTCCTGGCCATAGCAGAGAGCTGGCCTGGAAGAGGGGCAACCGGGACAGAATCCGGCGCCCCAACCGGGACTAGAACCCGGTGTGCCGGCGCCGCAAGGTGGAGGATTAGCCTATTGAGCCACGGCGCCGGCCTGCATCATATTTTCTAAGAAGTCAAGTGCATTAATCTAAAATCATAAGTGCATGATATTTGACTTTATTTAAATGCAAAATTTATTCTAGCTCTTCAGGTTAAACAAAGTAAACTGAAGTTCTCTCCATCAGCAATATATACCAGGAAATCTCTATGCCCTTGTCTGTAATATGAACTCAGATGAACTCCTACTCTATTTCTATACAATTCTTCCGGGCGAATTAACATATAAGAAATTTCCTCTAAGGAACATTGTACCTCCTAGACTAGGAACTTTCAAGTTCCTTTTTTATTTTTAAAAAAGATTTATTTATTTGAAAGACAGAGTTATAGAGAGAGAAGGAGAGACACACAGAGAAATCTTCTATCTGGTGTTTTGCTCACCAAATAGCAGCAACAGCAGGCGCTTAGTGAGGCCAAAGCTGGGAGTCAGGAGCTTCATCCAGTTCTCCCACATAGGTGCAGGGGCCCACATACTTGGGCCATCTTCCACTGCTTTCCTAGGCTATTAGCAGGGAGCTGTATTGGAAGTGGAGCAGCCGGGACTCTAACCAGTGCCCATGTGGGATGCTGGTGCTGCAAACAGCTGTTTTACCTGCTATGCCAGAGCAGCCCTAGAACTTTTAAGTTCCACCACTGGATCAAGCTAGACCAGTGAAAGTATTATATATATATATATATCCTATAAAATATCTCCTTTGAAAAATCACTGACTTCAACTTCAAAGTTACAGTCTCAGTCATTTGGATTTATTATAAGAAGTAGTTATGTAAAATTATCTTTTTGATAAAAATGTTGTTATGAACACCTAATGAAAAATTTCTTCTTCAACTTAGTGGCAGGATAAACTTTATGTTGATATTGTACAACTAGGTTTCCTTTGTTATTACTGTTTCCAGGAATTCCAAAGTCAAATTTTCAGCTCTGTTAGATTAAATGTCTTAAACAAGATGCGAAACTAGGCCGGCGCCGCGGCTCACTAGGCTAATCCTCCGCCTAGCGGCGCCGGCACACCGGGTTCTAGTCCCGGTCGGGGCGCCGGATTCTGTCCCGGTTGCCCCTCTTCCAGGCCAGCCCTCTGCTGTGGCCAGGGAGTGCAGTGGAGGATGGCCCAGGTGCTTGGGCCCTGCACCCCATGGGAGACCAGGAAAAGCACCTGGCTCCTGGCTCCTGCCATCGGATCAGCGCGGTGCGCCGGCCGCAGCGCGCCGGCCGCAGCGGCCATTGGAGGGTGAACCAACGGCAAAGGAAGACCTTTCTCTCTGTCTCTCTCTCTCACTGTCCACTCTGCCTGTCAAAAAAAAAAAAAAAAAAAAAAAAAAAAAGATGCGAAACTTACTTGCATTTCTACTTCTTCCCGAATTTGATTTCTATTTAATCAATTTATTGTATATTTAGGGAGTATCCACTTGTAAAGAGATAGAATATGAATAAGTAAATTTAGTTCATGTCCTATGAAGAGTTTGTTCAGAAGACTGAAAGTTGACCCCCAACAAGAAATTGATTAATCTTAAAAATTAATTTTAAAAATTAAAAGTTAAGTAAGTGTTATCTTCATGTATTTTCTAGTTTAATAACATTAACCAGAGGCTGGTACTATGACAATGCAGGTTAAGCCATCATCTGCAGTGCTGGCATCCCATATGGGTTTGAATCCTGGGTGCTCCACTTCTGATCCAGCTCCTTGTTAATATACCTGGGGAAGCAGCTGAGGATGGCCCAAGTACTTAGGCCCCTGCACCTATGTGGAAGGCCCGGATGAAGCTCCTGGCTTTCAGCCTGGCTCAGCCCTGGCTGCTGCGGTCATTTGGGTAATGAATTAGCAGATAGAAGATTCTCTCTCTCTCTCTCTCTCTCTCTCACTCTGCCATTCCAATATATGAATAAATCTCTTTTTTTTTGAATAAATCTTTTAAAAAATAACATTAACCTTTCAGCATTGTATATCTCAATACATGGAACAATGAAAAGATTGTTTTAGTGTTACTAGTATTGGTTAATTCTGAAAATCTTATTTCTGGTTTTTCACTGTATTCTTATATGTCCTTACATCTTTGTAAAGTTCAGCAATTATTTATATCAATGCCCAGAAAAATTATCCCCTGTCATGAAGACAATTATGGCAGTGGCAGAACACCTTCTGGAGGAATAGAGAAAACAAAGCACATTTTAGTGAAGATTAGAAGACAAAGGAAAGTCAGTGACAGAGTAGTGTCAGCTTCATGTCCAGCAGCACTTTTATATGATATGTTCTGCTAGGACCGAGACAAGGATGAATTATTAATGCTTTTGTTTTCTGAGCTTAAACAGATGAAGGCATGTGGGTACTTGCAAAGCAATACATGGTAGGAGGAAATAGATATACAAATGACAGTAGCTGTTTTTACCCAGACAACTAGCTCATTCACTACCTCAACAAAACTGGCCAGTCTATCGCATACATTCCCAAAAATTGACCAATAAAAGGATTGATTTAGCATTATAAAAACATAATCTAGGTGTAACTTTTAAGACTTCCATAAATTAATCACATTATTATAGGTATCCAGGTATTATCAAGCACAAAATAACTTGGTACAAGCCAGGGGATATTCAAACTACGATAAAAATCATCCATGACTAGCCACACTGGCACTGTACTTTTATAGCTTACAGCCATTAGATGCTTCCTTGCTATAAAATTGCCAAGTGTGGGAAGGACTATGTAATAATTTGTTGGCTGATAAAAATGCCTGTGGTCAAGTTGCTATTTTACTTGTTACGCAACATGCCATATCTACTGTGGGATTCCAAGAGACTCAAGTTCACAAGCATGTTGTTCTTGACTCTGCTACCACCAGAGCACAGAACGGCACAGAGAAGACAGACTAATTGATTCATGCACGGAGAATGGTCTAACTCTTTGAAAATATTTTATTCATACCACAATTTAGGAGAAAAGCTTTGAAGAATAAAATTTATGATTTCAGCAAAAAAGCAAAGCAGAAAATAAATATTTGAAGGAAAAACTTTTGCTCTCAGATCCTTTTTTTACTCTTAAAGATCAATTAATTTTGAAATTATTTACTTTGCTGTTGGGCACTACAAGGAAAGCTATCATTTAACTATCAATTTAACAACCTTGTTAACTTCTCCACTCAATGAAGAATTTAGAGTCTGATGTTCATTGCTACTTATTCCCAGGTCACTCTTCAAATTTCTATTAAAATGCAAGCAATATCTGGAAAGTAGGTGACATATACTGTAATGCTCTTTGAGTGACCTAACCAAAGGCCATAAGTACGGGAAAGAAAGATATACTTATGATTATCTTTTAATGTCTTTGGACTGGTGTCCTCTTATCCTGTATAAACATATCCTTAACCTCTGGTTTTCTGGTTTTCTATAAATTTTACTTTACTAATAAGATTTGTAAAAAATTCATGAAAGCCCTCTCATTTTTAAAAATCATTTTATCTTTTTTACTATAAATTATTTTAAATAATAGAGAAAAGTACAAAGATGGTTCAATGAGCACCCAGAGATTTAACAAGTTTTAAAATTAGCTCTCTCATTTTCCTCATCTATATTTCTAAGTATGCGTAAGTGTTGGTATTTGGGACTCTAGGTCTATACAAAGAATTTATTTGAATTTGGAATATCAATTTTGTGAGAAAAAAAGTAATGCTATTCTATTAAAGTGAATTTGGCAAACCTTGGTTCAAATTGACACTGAAGAGGAATTTTTTTCTTTAAAAGTAAGTTCAATCAATATTTTCATAAAGTATGAGTGTAAAGTAGAATATACTATTATTAAGCCATATTAACATTCTTTTTTGCAGATTTTGTGGCTTACGGGCTATATACAAAACACAGA
The DNA here is from genome assembly GCF_051225735.1 of Oryctolagus cuniculus. Taxonomy (NCBI): domain Eukaryota; kingdom Metazoa; phylum Chordata; class Mammalia; order Lagomorpha; family Leporidae; genus Oryctolagus; species Oryctolagus cuniculus. The sequence goes on from NC_142874.1 coordinate 126,704,492, forward strand.
AGTTCATAACCCAGAAGCATTTACTGCATTATTACTGCCTTTTACTTTTTGTCTAAATAGTGCTATTCAACTAGGTAGACAGAAACCTAACACCATATAACACATAAGTTTAAATAGCAAGATATACATATTACTGTTCAGTGTTAAGTGATCTCCTGAATAAAACGGGTATGTATCTCTATCTCCAAGAATGTTCCAAGAAAGAGTTTTCTTGTGTTACTGCTACAGGTGATTCCAATCCTTGGCAGCCTGATTCCACACTTAATCAGGAATCCCAGCTTCTTTATCTGTTTTGGCAAGCCATTGGCTAAATGGATGTGTAGTGGTGTTTAACAATATTTGCTTAGTTTCCTTATGCTGATGTCTAAGGCTGATCACACACACACTCTTTCTTCCCCCATCCATCCCTCCTTCTTACATATATTTTTGAGAGTTTGTATATGCTGGGAATACGGTTCTTAACTGTTAAGAATGCATAGCTCAGTGGAGTTGTGATACAAAATCACATTTTCTAGTGTAATGAGGTAAGTGTTATTAAAACATGAGAACACAAAGGGAAAACTCCTTATCTGGTTTAAGGGGATTAGGTAAGACAATTTAAGGATTTTACTTGACACAAATGCACAGATGTTTGCATATGGTGTGTAAACACACATTTTAAAAATATATATTATTTACTTTCCAGAAATGAAATAGTAGTAACTCTGTTCATTTAGTTGCCTGTTTCCAGTAAAATTGGAGATTAATATTTGTAAACTTCTTGAAGTTGTTTTCTAAGAACAAAGATCCACATAAGCTTAACATATTAATGCTTTTTAAATCTCTAATGTATTTTCAACAGTTGACTTAGCTAATACCAAACAAAAACTTTCATTATATGGATGACAGAGTGGAAAATGTGTCTGATTAGTTTTTGAAATAGAAGTGTTAGTTTTGCTTTGGTGGTTCATTAACTATGTGATTTTTGACCAAGCTATTTAATATAATTGTATCTCAGTTTCTTCATTAAAACATGGGAAGGGTGAGCAAGATGGTTCTAAAATTTCCTTGTAGATTTATATGCCTGACTTTTCTAAAAATTCTGGTTTATGCTAATACCTTTTTATTATCTTAAGACAACAGCCTTTAAGTTTCCACTCCTAGAAAGTGCTTATAAATTATTTTTGTCTTGTTCTCTATAAAATTTGTCTTTGTCTCACTAGTCACACAACCAGTCGCTACCTCACTAGCCAGGACCCGTCAGACTGGTTCTGTTTAGATGATCGGTGACTTCTTTCTTCACCCCAATCCAGCCCACAAGAAGCTGGATGCACTGACAGAGCTGGAGGCGCACACTTGACTGCCAACCTCTGTGTCCACAGGACTCCTCCTTGCTGGTCAGCGATGTATCGGTGAGTTCCCTTTGCCTTTCTGTCTCTGGGTAACTTGTTTAAAATGACATACAACATATCAAGGAACATGTGGACCTCCAGTTCAGTATTATCAATATAGAACATACTTTTGAGATTTTACCTGAATTTGTCAAGAAACAAATTTCTGTTCTTGCTGTGTTAGTGGCCTCCATCCTCTCTTGTGCTATACCAGAGTGTTTTCCCATGTTCTTGAAGGAGCCCACAGGATGTAAAGGTATGTAGTGTTAGACAACTGCCTTTTGATTTTCTTATTTGTCTCAAGTAGAATATAATGTGTTTCCAGCTTAGATTTTGTTTTCCTTACTGAGAAAATAATTTTATAAGGCACTGATGACTGAAAAATTAATCTAAAATCATTTCTGTAGGAAAATAGTCTGAAATTTAAAAATTATGGATGTTTTGAAAGAATAGAAACAGTTTAATACAATAATAGATGTAAATTTTAATAGTCAGATTTTAAAAATAACTGTGTTAAGACACCTGATCATGATAAACTTCTATAATAGATAAATCATAATTATTTTGAAGTTGTTTTGTTTCAAAATGTTCAAAGTTAACCAGTTATAAGATTTTTAGTGTATCAGTTGAGACGCTGAAAATAATTTTATTTTCAAAATTTATTGTCTCTGATTCACGTATTGGCATATTATTTTTATTTTATTATTGAGGAAAATGTTTGAAAAATGTTAAACTTTCAAAAGAATCTCTGACTTTTGTTTAATATGGAAAAGCAGCCTTGATAGAAAGTTCTACATACTTTGTGTCAGAAGTTTAATACTCTTTTAAACATGGTAATGAAGTAATTATAAGCCACAAACATTACAAATTTTTTAGACTCCTGGAGGCTCCTTGTCTTTTAATGAATAATACTCTATAACCTATAAGAGTTTTGTATCCTAAGTTTTCTCTCATTATATCTGACAATATTACTATAGAAAACAGCACTTGAAGAAACCTTCTCCCAAACTTATCATAATAAAAAGATTCCAGGCCTTGTCTGTGCTAGATCGAGTAAGAAATTTAATAGCAAATGTACAGAGACAATATAATATAGGGATATTGGAGTGAATTTTTTTCTGAGAGTAATCCCTAATTTGAAGGCAATGTGCTGATTTTTAAAATTCCTACTTCAGAATACATGGACGTTCTCTCCCAAGGAAGAAACCATGAACCAAAGCCAAACCAACCAACCAATAAAAACACCTTCCTGACTTGCAGGTTGTAGGGAAGATGAAGCATGTCTGTGTCCAAAGTGGGCTTCTGTGTGATGAGTTGCTAAAAGACAGGCTAGAGCGGGAAGGGGTCACGTTTACTGTGCGTCTTTGCTGGAGTAAGTGTGCCAACAGGGAAACTCTGAAGAGAGGTGTAATTGACATTCTGGAATGTAAGTTACAAAATTTAGTTTTAAAGACGTTGGCTTGCAACTGAGAAATCACTTAAGGAACAGATGAGAACTTTGATTCAGCAGCACAGTTCTTTCCCTTCAGCAAAATTTCTGATAGCTCCTCCTTTATTTCACCTGACTGGAAAATCATATTTGTAAGAGTTTAAGGATAGAAAAACAAAATCTGGACCAGGTGAACATTATTCCTCGTATGTTGCTGTTTTCCAGAAACACTTGTCCTGTGTTATTTTTTTGAGCATAAAGAAATCAAAACATAAATTTTGTTGACACACACATATATACATACACAGAGCAGAAGGTTAAATAAAACTTTATCAGGAATAAGTTAATAGGGAAATGAAAAATATGTTTGTTAAATATATCCACTGGCAGTGGGAATATATACTCATAATTAACAATGACCCCTGAGAAGAATTAAAGATAAAAAGACTAGATTTATTAGAACTAATATCTATATAGAAAAGGGTGTTTGATGCAACAGTCAAGATCCCATATTGGTGTGCCTGGCTCAGTTACACTGTTCCACATCTGATCCAGCTACCCTGGGAGGCAGCAGATGATGGTTCAAGTATTTAGGCCCTGCCACCTATGTGGGGGCCCTGGATTGAGTTCCAGGCTCCTGGGCTAGCCCTGGCTGTTGCTGGCATTAAGGGAATGGGCCAGAGGATTAGAGATCCCCTTCTGTCTCTCTGACTGTCTACCTTTCCAATAAAGTGAACATAAATTTTAAAAATTATTAAATCTTTAAAATATTTATATATACTTAAATAGATGAAGGTCAAAATGAATAATATTCAAATGAAACAAAACGCACAACCTTAATTTTCACTAAATTAAGAACTGTCTCTCACAGTGTAGTCCATGGACCCCTTGTATTATAATTAATGAGTGCTCACTAAAAATAGAGAAGTCCAACTCCCATCCCAGGAATTCTAATAGATCTCTGTTTGAAACATGGGAATCATATTTGTTAAAGTTTACATGAGATAATCGTTTTTCACTCTAGCATTTGAGAAGAATCAACACAGTGTAAAGATACAAAAAAACTGGGATCAGCATTTGGTGCAGTGGTTAAGACACTGCTTGGGATTGCCTCATCCCAAATCAGAGTGCTTGACTCAAGCCTCAGCGCCTTTGCTTCTGACCCTTCCTGCTACACGCACCCTGGAAAGCAGCAGGTGTTGGCTCAAGCACTTGGGTCTCTACCACTCGTGTGGGAGATCTGGATTGGGTTCTGTGCTCTTGGCTTTGGCCTGGCTTCTGGGGGATTTTAGGGGAGTAAACTAACAGAGAGATTTCTTTCTGTTCTCTCTCTTTCCCTTGCAAATAAAATGAAAATAAATAAATTAAACTAAAAAAGAGAGGAACTTCTAAGACTAAAACAATCTAAACACTAATGTCATGTTTTTGGAGAAGTAGACCTGTTTTATTTAAATTGCTGTAATTATATCTTATTGGGAGGTGCTCTCTCCCTAGTCACCTTTCCCTCCTTAGTCTTTTCCCTCCAAGGGAGGAGGCTTCTCATTTATGCAATGTAGCGATGATTAAGAGGAAAGAATAATCTCAGAATGTCTGGGCAACTGAAGAAAGGACAGACATTAGTGGGTAGCTCATGTCAAATGGGAGGGATGATCTTATTTGAATTTTAAAATTCTTGTTCATAGGAAAAGCCTTGGTGACAAACTGACCTGTAGTTAGTCAATAGTTAGCTGAGGGATAATTCTTCAAGGCAGAGGCCCAGAGCTGCTTCCTATTCATGCTCCAGTGCTTACTTCTCTGTCATGGAAGAGCAATCATTTTAGTGAGTTCTCATTGCCCACCAAGTTCTTTGGGAGGAAATTGAGTACCTACTATAGGGTGTGTGTTTAAACCTTGCTGTTACTTTGAGAAATGGTTATTGTATCACTGCTTTTAAAAGATGAAGAAACTGTGGACTAGAATGTCCGGGATTGGCAAATGTTGAACCTCGAATCTGACCTTGGTTTCTCTGGCTTTAAAATATACATTGTTTTCCTGGAAAACACTGTCTACCATGTGTGGAAAGTAAAAAGTAAAGTTTATATACTACCAGAGAAGTGGAAAACATAAATACACACATATACCACAAAGAGAAAATGTGAGTGTATAAACAGAGAAACAGCTAGTATAAAGATAAGCTTGAACTCATGCACATGTATGGTGAGGAAGAAGGGTAGATATATAATTTTTCTTTCATCCATAGATTTTATTTATTTATTTATTTATTTTTGACAGGCAGAGTGGACAGTGAGAGGGAGAGACAGAGAGAAAGGTCTTCCTTTTCTGTTGGTTCACCCCCCAATGGCCGCTGCGGCCGGCGCACCGCGCTGATCTGAAGCCAGGAGCCAGGTGCTTCTCCTGGTCTCCCATGCGGGTGCAGGGCCCAAGGACTTGGACCATCCTCCACTGCTTTCCAAGGCCACAGCAGAGAGCTGGACTGGAAGAGGAGTAACTGGGACAGAATCGGGTGCTCCAACTGGGACTAGAACCTGGTGTGGTGGTGCTGCAGGCGGAGAATTAGCCTAGTGAGCAGCGGCGCCAGCCCATCCATAGGTTTTTAAGACATTTTAAACACTGTACTGTTTTCCCTTGTCTAGTTTTCTTAAAAATTTTTATTTAAGCAAGGTAACATAATCTAATTTTTTCACATCATCTCAAAGCTGATCAATAACTGAACCATAGCACCATCACTTTCTATAAAGGATTGCATTTGCTGTATGAAGAAAATTAAGTTCATCATAGTGTAGACTTTTTTGGAACTAATTCATTCATCTGTAATGACTGTCATTGTCTAATGGACTTTTGGTATTCTGGGATTGTTGTTTTCTTTCTTCTAAAAGTGTGCCATTTCTTCAACATAAACAAAGAATAAATAGAAATATTCAGGAGAAAATAGCATGACCATTTTCCTCAGTATCAGCACTGTGATTCGGAAGCATGGCTATGGCGTTAAGCACTTAGGAATAGGGTAGGTTGAGCAGTTGTGGACCAGTTCTTGTGAGCTGAGATATGAGCATATGGGTTTTCTGGCCTGTGTCATGGCTCTGTCAGGATTAGGGTTGAGAGAAACTGCACTACGAAGTACTTCAAACCCACTTCCTTGGACTTACTCTTATAGAGGACTGTGGATGAGAATTGTAAAGAATACTCTTTCAGATTCATGCATTATTTAATAGGTTTTGAAATGAGTGGATTAAAATGTTAAAAGGTTGAGAAACAAAAAATGTGCTTTAACGTCATGTGAGAACTTGCAAACCCAATCATCTCCCAGGTACACATGTGGCTTATGTGGATAAGCAATTTCTGAGATTTTTAGAATAGTAATTTTTTTTAAATTTATTTGACAGATAGAGTTAGACAGTGAGAGAAACAGAGAAAAAGGTCTTCTTTCCATTGGTTCATCCCCCAAATGGCTGCTACCGCAAGAGCTACGCCAATCTGAAGTCAGGAGCCAGGTGCTTCTTCCTGGTCTCCCATGTGGGCGCAGGGCCCAAGCACTTGGGCCATCCTCCACTGCCTTCCCAGGCCACAGCAGAGAGTTGGACTGGAAGAGGAGCAACCGAGACTAGAACCTGGCACCTATATGAGCTGCTGGTGCTGCAGGCGGAGGATAAACCAAGTGAGCCACAGCACCGGCCCCTAGAATAGTAATTCTAAGGTGACAGAACTAGTCTTAGGAAAATCTAAAGTACCATACAGGTATCATTAAATTCTAGCTTACAAACTTTCATCTAAAGATGTAAGATGATATCAGTTTTTTGAAGTTGCAGAAACAGTGAGGAGCTTAGCACTTAAGTTGAACTGTGATTTAATACAGAATAAAACAATAATTTATATCATTTGCTTCAAATGTACTATGTGCCAACCACCATCCAAAAATATAATATGCATTTAATTTCCATATCATCCCATATGTTTTACAGACGAGGAAACTGAGACTCAGAAAAGTAACATTTGCACAGGGTTGTAATAAATGGAAGAGCAAAGAATTAGCCCAGGTCTATACTCTCCATACAATGTCTAGGTGGTTCTTCCACTACTCTGATTAACCCTTTTATTGCATTAAAAGATATAAAATTTATATTTTCACTGAAAATGTTATTATTCAATAGATAATCTTTGGAATATACCTTGAGGCTGGAGACAAACAGTGTTGCTATTTGCAATATACAAAATAAGGGAAGAAAACAAAGTTAGATAATTTGCATTTAGTCACAGAAATAGGTGAATCACTCAGTACTAGAGATAGAATCTTTCTTGTTAGTTCATGTATATAATGAGTCCAGCATAGTGAAGTAGAGTTAAATTATAGGTGGCCACACCACCCAACAAATATTGCTATCACTATTGCCATTTGAACTTATGTATGTGTCCCCTTCTTAATTAATAAAGATTATGTATACTTATATTGTACAATTTTTTGAATATATGTATATTTTGAAATGGCTAAATTGAGATAATTGGAATATTAATTACCTCAAATATCATTCTTTCTTGATGAGAGCACTTAAAATTTACTCTCAGCATTTTTCAAGAATACAATACTTTGTTATCGGATATAGTTTTTATGTTGTATAATCTCTTTGATTTATTTACCCTATTTAACTGAAATTATATTTTGAAATCAATTATTGATTGTTATTGTCAGATCATAGTGAGTAAAATTAAAAACAAGTATATACAACAGGAATAAAAATATCTCAATTATATATATATATATTTCTTACTTGGTATTTAGCATCAATCCTGTGGGACAGATAATTTTAATATTACCTTGATTTTGCAGAGAGGAATACCAAAGATTAGAAAGGCAGAGACTTCACATTTCTGAGTGAGTGACTGGTGGAGTTGGAGCTTCAGTACCTGTATTCTGACAACAACCCTGTGAAGCATCTTCCCTGCTGCTTCTATCATGTCGTGATCCCTCAAATCACAGATACTGTCTTGGTTTGGCAGGGCTAATTTTCCTTGACTTTCAAGGGATTAACTTACTTTTGGTGTCTCAATTTTCCTAATCTAGAAAATACCAAAAATAATAAATGAATTCATCGAAAATATTTCAAATGCAAGCCAGTATGAAGCACCTGGGCACCTATTAATAGATTCAACAACAATGCTAGATTGAGATTTCATCAACAGAGTTTGGAGTCCTTGCACCAAGCTGCGTATTTCATGGTTAACAATCAGCACTTGCCTGACTTGTAGAGTCTTAGAACTGGATGTGTCCAAAGATGACTGATTTCTACATTTTCTTTACTAGCTGGATCCCATTTTGCATAGATGGTCCAACACAAACCCCTGATGTCTGGAGCAGAGTTGTTGTGGGGGGAGTAGGATTGAGGCTAGGAGCCTTTACTGCTCTACCTGTCTTTATCCTGGAGATAAACATGAGACAAATTGAGGGATTTTTAAATCCACTTTAAAAACAAATTTATTTCTCATTATGATGGAAGAAATAATGTCAGTGGCCAAATACTTGACTATTGACTATTTGGCAGAGTGTCAATAGACTGCAAGTGTTATTTCATTTAACTCTGAGAAGAATGGGTCCTATAAATAACCCCATTTGTAGGTAGGAAAATGTAGATTTTGAGAAGGGCAGTAACTTTCTCATGAACACCTAGCTAGTGAGAGGCAAAGTTAGGTCTAAACCCAAGTTGTCTGACACCAAAAATTGGATCTTTACCCACTAAACAAACAAACAAAATAATCATTTGCTTAAATGTCATAGAGTTTATTATAAGGAGATTGGAACCTTGAGTTCTTGCTCTTTTACTATCTGATTTATTATTTGTATCACAAAATCTTGATACTAGAGAAAATTAAGTAAAAATGTTGTGTTATCTTTTCCATATACAGAATCAGAGAGACAATTGTTTCTTGATGTCATTTTTCCTCAAAAATAAATACACCAAAATGGCAATTTACCTTGATTGTAGCTAATTGTTTTTTCATATTTTAATAGCTAGTATAAGATTTATATATGAGTGACAGGAAACCCAGAGAAACAGCAATTACAAAAAATAGAATTTTATTTTGTTTAATATAGAACAAGTCTGGAGGTAGATTGGCATGGGCTAATAAGAAGGTTCAGAAAGTAATTAGAAATCTGGGCTCCTACTATCCTGTCAAAATGAACATGTGTCTTCCAGAGCATGTCCTAATGTGATTGCCTGAGCTCCAATCAGCACACATATATTCTAGCTGTGGAATGTACATCAAGATTTTAGCCACAAAATAGAGCATCTATTGGCTAGAATTACTCATATGGTGATTCCTACAGATATTTTTTTTCAAGTAGCAATGCGTTTAAACAAATATCAAGAATTCTGTTGTTAAGGAAAGAAAAAACCCAGATGGTTGCTATGGGCTCCTAGGAGTCTTTTCCATAGGCATGCGGTGTTAGAGGATGAGAGATACATCCGATTGTGATGAACAGCAGGCAGATGATATGTGAGTATGAAGCAGATGCAAGTGAGCTGAGCTGTAGTTACAGGTCTTATAGCTGTCAACAAATTGATATGGATTAAAGCCATTGGTACACTAAAATATTTAGATGCTTTGGATCAAATAATACTTGTCTTATCATTTTTCTGGCATTTGCACAGAATATCCTACCTGATTCTAAGAGGAGTCTGAGCATTCTTTGTTACATGTTATTAAAATGCCAAAGTATAATTAAGTTAAGCTGAATATATAATGATCGCCTTCACAGATTTTGTGTTCCTTCTAGAAATTGAGACTCACTACATACAGATACTAGAGGTCAGTATTTGGGGCAAGAAATTCATTAATCAAGAAAATTCATTTTTTTGACTCAATTAAATAAACATTGAGAGGAACCACATATTTTTCCATTGGCCTCCACTGCTAAATTAATTCAGATATAATTTCATTATTTACAGGAATTTGTAGATTATTTTTAGGATTCTCGGTGTATAGCTTGCAGCACTTGCCAGGCTGTGACCTGGGGGATACCACAGAGTCTTAGCATGTTTTCCTACTGGCATAATCCAATTTTGCAGGCCATCAGGCTCTGGAGATTTTAAAACTAGCTTAGGATTCAAGTTGCAAAAAAGTATGACTTCTTATAGGTACAATACTTGCATTATCTCAAATGATTTGTGGTACCCTAGTTTCACTACAAATTATTCCAAATTATCTGACATTGTTGCCCACAGAAAGATAATGCATTTGAAAAATTATGAGAGGGTTGATTATTTATAAATGTTGAACTTTAATTCTAATAATATTAAGCATTTCTGCATTATTTGAGGCTTGAAACATTAGCTTTGGTGGAAATTAAAAAGCATCTAAATCAATTGAAATATCCATTATTATTATTATTATTTTTTTTTTTTGACAGGCAGAGTGGACAGTGAGAGAGAGACAGAGAGAAAGGTCTTCCTTTGCCATTGGTTCACCCTCCAATGGCAGCCGCACTGATCCGATGGCAGGAGACAGGTACTTATCCTGGTCTCCCATGAGGTGCAGGGCCCAAGGACCTGGGCCATCCTCCACTGCACTCCCTGGCCACAGCAGAGAGCTGGCCTGGAAGAGGGGCAACTGGGACAGAATCCGGCGCTCCGACTGGGACTAGAACCCGGTGTGCTGGCGCTGCAAGGCGGAGGATTAGCCTAGTGAGCCGCGGCGCTGGCCGAAATATCCATTATTTTTAACAAATGAAGAAAATGAGAGCACACAACATCATACAGGTTGGGGGGTATGCTAGAACTTGTACACCTTTTAATATGTTCTTAGGTTTCTCATCTGCTTGATCTAAAATGCATGTCACTAATCTTCCATTTCAGAACTACTTCCACTCTGCCAACTCACATAGGAGGCATCAAAACAGTCACAAGAAAGATTTGGTAGGATGACAGATAATATTTAAAGAAGTTTAAAAGAGTTTGAAGCTCTATATTAATAGTCCCCAGAGTGTCTCTAGCTCAGGTTTCACAACTAATTTTCTTCTTATACATAGCAGAACACTACCTGCTCATTCTCATTTTTCTTCCATATTTTAGGCATGTACAATTCCCTTCACTGGATTTAGTTAGCTCTGGGAAACTGCTGCTTTTAGTTTCTTACTCAGGTCAGAATTATTTATTACCTTGAATTGAAAAGCATTTGAGGAAAAAAAGTTATTATATTACTGGAGCTTACACTTAACAATAACTCAATTTATAAGTCTATAAACCCATATCTAATTGCTTAATAATATCTTTAAATGTTCTGTGCCCCACCTATCTGTAATTATAAATTTCTGGAGGTCAGGTAAAGTGTCAACCTAAATATTAATTTGTAGGTTTGTAGTAGTAACCTTTGCTGTACTATATCTGATTGGGAACTTAAAGACTTTAAAGATAACACAATGGAGATAGGAGACATTCTTTACTGTTGAGTTGCTACCCATGTTTATATAATGCGCCTATCTAACAAGATATGATGTTAAAGTAGGTGGGAGGAGACATACTATCACATGAATTTTATGGGTGGTTAAATATAGGAATGGTTTTAAGTATGGGTTTATCCTAAGTTAACATTTAATAAAAGGTAGGATTTCCTGTCACTCTTGATATTTATTAAGAGCTTACTGTTATACCAAGTAATGTGATGTTTTTAAAGTCCAGTTTTATGCCCACTTTTCCTATAATCTTTAGATTTTTACGATAGGCAATTCTCTTCTATAGGAATTTTGAAAGTAATTAAGGAAGTGTCACAGGAGTGTGTTGTCTGAATGATTTTGCACAGCCACACCACTCCAAATCATTTTTACTCAGTACTTACTGATGCTGTTTGCCAATATTGAGGGATATACTAAGAGTCTAAAAGCTAATTTCTGATTCTGTGCTAAGAATATTGTAGAGAATAGAATCTATTATACTGCAAAGTACTATTTTTATGAGGACCTAAAATAATTGTGTTGCTGTTGAACAATTACACTGCTTTTACCTTGTGAATGCCATGAAGAAGGTGTTCATTTACTTTTTGTTTTTGGTAGGGTTTTTTTTTTTTTTCCCACAGTTTTGTTTGTTTTGCAGTTGGTTGCTGGAGAGCTACCAATTTTGTGGCCTGACTTAAGGAAATTATGACTTACAGGAGTATTCAAATCTTATGTTTTGTTTTATTTTGTTTTTGATAGGCAGAGTTAGACAGTGAGAGAGAGAGAGACAGAGAGAAAGGTCTCCCTTCCATTGGTTCATCCCCCAAATGGTCACCATGGCTGGCGCTGTGCCAAACCGAAGCCAGGAGCCAGGTGCTTCCTCCTGGTCTCCCATGCAGGTGCAGGGCCCAAGCACTTGGGCCATCCTCCACTGCCTTCCCAGGCCACAGAAGAGAGCTGGCCTGGAAGAGGAGCAACTGGGACAGAATCCGGTGCCCTAACTGGTACTAGAACCCTGGGTGCTGGCGCCACAGGTGGAGGATTAGCCTAGTGAGCCGCGGCGCAGGCCTCTAATCTTATGTTTTAACATATTTTTCTTTGTTTCCATTCCTAAATTTAACACTATACACACATGCACACTCACATGCAATACAAATGTATGAATGTGTGTGTGTGCATAAAAGCTTCCCTAACTCAGTCTGGTATAATGTGAGATATAAATAAAAACATTGTAATAATAACAATGACTTTCCCATCATTTGTCTTAGTAAAAGAACATGGAAATTGTTGTCTGGTAATTATACTACTACCGTGTTATAATTGTGACTTCTCTGTGATAACTGTCTATAATTACCATAGCAGGGAATGTAGACATTCTAATTCAGTCTAGAGCCTGGCTGATGCTGTTAGATATTTTGTAGATTTGCTTTTTTTTTAAAAAAAATCAGTGGAAAGAATAGAAATATGTTATTTGCAATTGTTTAAGAAGTAATTTTTACTACTTCTTTGAAATAGCAATGAAATCATGACTATGCACACATATACAATATTTTTTTCTAAGCTGCTTATTTTTATAGCCTGGTTCCAAAAGGTATGAGAAAGATTGACTGTCTCACCAATGCCTGCTGATATAAGCTGTCCTCAAAGTAAAATGCTTTTGAAATATTTGTGTGGTTAGGACCAATGGGCACAATCCTATGAGTTAAATTACTGTCCAATAAAACAAATACTGAGTGTTTACTAATTGACCTTTTAAATCTTAACCACTGGCGAGATATTTTCTTTTTTTTTTTTTTTTTTTTGACAGGCAGAGTGGATAGTGAGAGAGAGAGACAGACAGAAAAGTCTTCCTTTGCCGTTGGTTCACCCTCCAATGGCCGCCGCGGCCGGCGCGCTGCGGCCGGCGCACCGCGCTGATCCGATGGCAGGAGCCAGGAGCCAGGTGCTTTTTCCTGGTCTCCCATGGGGTGCAGGGCCCAAGCACCTGGGCCATCCTCCACTGCACTCCCTGGCCACAGCAGAGGGCTGGCCTGGAAGAGGGGCAACCGGGACAGAATCCGGCGCCCCAACCGGGACTAGAACCCGGTGTGCCGGCGCCGCTAGGCGGAGGATTAGCCTAGTGAGCCGCGGCGCCGGCCAAGAGATATTTTCAATATAATAAACTACTATACTATTACTTCATTCTGGTATCTTTCTTTGTGCTTTTGTTTTGGTATTGTAATACGTAGATACCTCAAATAATATGAAAGTTCTCAAAATTCATGAAGAATGCATAGTATGAAAAAACTGTGAGAGAATTTTAAACTTTTTCACATTAAAACATTTTTAAAAACTTTTTTATATTCATTTATTTATTTTTAAAGATTATTTATTTATTTGAAAGGCAGCATTATAGAGAGAGAAAGAGAGAGAGATCTTCCATCTACTATTCACTCCCCAAATTACCACAACATCCAGGGCTGGACTGGGCTAAAGCCAGGTGTCAGTAGCTTCTTCTGAGTCTCCCATGTGGGTGTTAGGGGCCCATGTACTTGGGCCATCCCCTGCTGCTTCCCCAGGTACAGTAGCAGGGAGCTGGAGCAGAAGTGGAACAGCTTTAACCCACTGAGCCACAGCACCAGCCCTATTTCCACTTATTTGAAAGGCAGAGAAAAAGAGAGGGGGAGAGAGAGAGATCTTGAATCTGCTGGTTCAATCACTAAATGCCCACAACGTGGAGGCTGGGCAAGGTAGAAACCAGTAGACTGGAACTCAATCCAGGTCTCCCACATGGGTGTCAGGGACTGGACTAGAGCCATCATTTGCAGCTTTACATGGTGTGCATTAGCAGGAAGCTGAATGGGAAGGGGAGCAAGAGTTTGAGCCTTGGACTTCAGTATGAGATACAGGTATCCCAAGTGGTATCTTAATTGCTGTGCCAAATGCTTGCCCTACTTTATCTTTTAATTTCATTTTCTCACAACATTTTGCACTATGCTGATATGTGTTTCCTGAAATTAATGTATCCTTATTTGGATTTGTCACATCCTTTACCAAAACACTTTCATAATAGAAACACAGACTACAGAGTTAGAAACCCACGTGCTTTAAATATAGGTTAAATAGGAATAGTAACCTGATAGCTTATTAATGAAAAGCTTTATTAAATCATGCTTTACTTAACCAGCAATTATTTTTCACAGTGTCTGTCTTGTTATTCCTTGTAATATTTCAAGTTCTTTCCTAGGACTAAGGTGGATTCTGGAACATAAATTGTGCTGCTGATGAATGACTGGTCCAATTTGGTTTTGTCAATTTCATTTTAATTCCTTCTGAAAACATTTCCTGAGCATATGGTCAGAGAATATAGTTATAAGGCCCAGGTCCTAACTCCAAGGAGCTCAAATTTATACCTAAGGGTGAGATTCAGGGGTGAATACACCAGACTTAAGTAGGGGAGTTTTTGAACTGGCTCTTGAATAGACACAGGCTTCCATGAAGCAGGTGAAAAAATATGCTTTAAGTTATTCCAGATAGGAGGAAATAAAAGCAAAAGCAAAGAGCTCTTGGAGAAGAAGAGAAATGCTAGGCTAATGCAAATAGACATGGGGTTTAGTAGTTCAAGCCATTTTCTATTTCACTTCTTGAGAGACAGCTAATGGGAGTAGAGCATGATTCAGACCGGGGAGCCAGACGAGAAACCTGTCATCGAGTTATAGGATAAGTTTTAGTGAGAATTGCCAGAACAAGTTCAGGACCGTAGGATTTAAGACACACTCCATTAGATTTGCTATGAGGCTGAGACTAGAAAATGAAGAGATCATTATAGTTTCACAACATAATCAGTGTTGCCTTGTAGGCGATTGCTTAAGGCAGCCATCAGTGAACTTCAGCCCAATGACCGAATCTGGCCTGCCACCTGGTTTTGTGAGGTGGTTATGCTAAAACTGGCCATATCTTTTAAAATGGGTAAAAACAAATGAAAAGAAAAAAAAACTTTCATGGCAGCTAAGAATTAAAAAGAAATTTAAATTTCAGCACACAGAAATAAGGTTTTACTGGAACACAGCCATCATCTTTAGATCATGTGCTGCTGAGGTTGCTTTCGTGCATCAGTAGCAGAGTTAAGTAGCTGCAACAGTGACACCGCAACTCAGAAAGCCTGTAAGAGTTATCTAGATCTTTTTATAAAGGCTTGTTAAACTCTGGCTTAAAGAGCTGACGACAATGATTCAGAACTGGAAACTTTATAGATGTCATAATCATGTTCTTTCACAGCAGCTTTTCTGGACTGCACTGGGGAAGCACGCTACTGCGAGTACCCATGCCGCGTTCGGCCAGGAGAAGGAGTCGAGAGTTGGAGACTCACTGTTCCTCACCACATGGTGGGGTGCTGTCCTGGCGCTTGTTCTGCCAAACTTTCCTTTACAGCTCTGTGGGCCTTGCCTTGTGATTTTCCCATGCTTGAATGAGACTCATCTGCCCTTTTCCTATTATTGTTGATCTTTTTAAGCACTATTCCAAAAATAGCTCATCAGAAAGTGCTAATGAGAGGTGGGTGTTATGGCACAGCAGATGAATCTGTCACTTGGGAAGCCCATTTCCCATTCTGTAGTGCTTGGGATAAAGTCCTTCCCCTGATTCTGATCTTGCTCCATATGTTTTCCCACCATGTGAAGCAGCAAGCAACGGCTCCAGTACCTGAGTCCCTGCCACCCATGTGGGAGACCTGAATGGAGTTCCCACTCCTGGCTTCAGCTATGGAAGGCATTGGGTAGGGAACCAATGGATCGAAGATCTAGCACTGTCTGTCAATCTGCATTCCAAATAAATAAAAGTAAATAATAAACTTTGAAAAGGTGATAATAATAATGCAGCTCTGGACATATTACTTTTTTTCTGGAAATTTGAAGCTAAACAAATACATCCATACACTAACTGTCATATTTACCTGACTTGTCACTAAATGCACATGTCCTGAAGCTAAGAAAAAATTATAACAAGAAAGCAGCTTGATACCACTGAGGCTACTGGAATCCACCCAGTCTGTGTTAAGGTGAATATGCATGAGGTGGTTCAGATAAGTTCCAGCAGGTAGAGAGAATGATTGGGCAACTGTTTATGTGTAGGAGGGGGTTAATTATACAAGTGTCTGTTGACAGGTAAAATGGATTTATCCCTCCATTTCACTAATTTTTTTGAGCACACTTCCTAACCACATGTAATTTGAAGCGATTTAGTACTGAATCACATGCTGAGAAAAAAAGCAATTAAGAAACAGAGTAAATTATACTTCAATAAAGCTGGAAAATAAAAGAAACTGAATCAGTTTGAAAAGCAAAGCCATCCAGACTAGGAAAGGAAGAGATAATGTTTTAAATGACAACCATCTCAGCAATGTGGTCATTACCATTATTACTAATAATTAAAATAATGATGATAATCATAAACATCTTTGCTTTTTTTTACAATGATTTTATACTTGGAAGCTCAAAGTACTAAAGTATCTTACCATTTTTATCTTCACATTGCTCATCAGCTTAGGAGGGTTTTTTGCAATTATTACCTGTTTTTCATATGGAGAAGAGAGCGAATTGAATCTCCCTTATAAGACTTTACAATTAATAAGATGGTAGCAGAGTCCAGAAATACACTCTCATTTCTCTTCTATTTATTATTCCACCTCATATTGCTAATGATTTGGCATGCCTGCTGCATATTTTGCTATTCACACACATATAGTGTTCTATTAGTTATATGAAAAAGTGCCACTGATCAACCTGTAGCTCTCCCTCATCAATTTCATGACTGCATTGCTTACATTTCTGTCTTGATTAAAAGTTACTGTAGAACTAATAGAACTTGTCATGTTTTACAACTCTACATAGCAGTAAAATGCTTTTGATAATTGTGTCATGTTTTCTACCAGTACACATTCATATTCTCCACCTGGCATGCTTTGACATTGGCTGAAAAATCCCTCCCTCCCTGTATCCCCACACTGTTTTGCTTACGTCTGCTATATGCATCTCCTTTCTCCTGCGACAGATGAACAGCAAGCATTCAGAGGTGAACTGGAGTCAGTTTGGGGTTTCTTAGGCACAGTTGCACATAAAAATATACTTCTTGTGGAAAGGTCTTTTTAGCTTGCAGTAATTACCATTCTAGGAACAGGTGTTTGAAATCCCACTCTAGGGAGAACTGGAGTTGGAGGAAGGGAGGGAGGAATATGAAGTTTCCCTAGCAACAGCCCCCATGGGAAAACCATGACACAAGGGAGGAGACCTGGTAGACTCCTTGTGTGGGGAGCAACCGGACTAGACTGAGTTACTGGAATTAAGACTTATTCTATGCATCTGCTCTCCCACAATATGGCGCTGGGAGAGAAGTAAACAGCTTCCGCACAGCTGCCTCCAGTTCAACTAATAAACTGTAGGACTTGCTCCTGATTGGAGGAGAGCAGCGTACTCGGCGTGTGGGCAGCCGAGTTAGGATTGGCGGAGGAGGACTATAAAGGAGGAGAGAGACGGCATGCACGAGGAACATCTATGGGGAACATCTAAGGGGAACACCTGTGCAGCCCCCCGAGAAAGCCGGCCGGCGGTGTGCCGCTCCCCTGCGGAAGTGGGGAATGTGGCCAGGGGGAACTGCCCTTCCACGGAGGTGGAAGGGATAGTAGCCAACCCGGGAAGAACCAGCAGCAAACCCGGGGAGGGCCGAGCAGACAGAAAGAACAGCGCAGGGTCCTGTGTCGTTCCTCCACGAAGAGGGGGAGCGACACCTTGGAGCCCTGTGCTGCATCCCAGAGCCTTCAGCAGGGGCAGAGACCTGTGGAGATGATGACACCTGTGACTTTTACATAACAATGTTCCCCACACTGTGGGCGGGAGAGCCAGGATGCAAGGACAGTGTGACACCAACCAATAGGATAACATCTTCATTTCCTGGTCTATATCACTAGGAAATGGAGTCCTCTTGATCTCTGGAGCAAAAAATTATTCACTGTGAAATGCTTTGCAGTTTGCAACAACTTCACCAATCATGTCTCCATTCTACAGTGCTTTAGACAGAGTCAGTATCCTACATATTACTGAAAAGCTAGAAATTTTACTAGAAAAATTACTAGAAAATCAGCTCAGAGTTTAAATGATATGTTTAAGTTACAGAACTAATAAAGAAAGGCTGATAATGTAAACTGAGAATACTTTATCTCAAAAATTAAAAAGAAGCCGGCGCTGCGGCTCAACAGGCTAATCCTCCGCCTAGCGGCGCCGGCACACCGGGTTCTAGTTCCAATCCTGGCCCTGGATTCTGTCCCGGTTGCCCCTCTTCCAGGCCAGCTCTCTGCTATGGCCCGGGAGTGCAGTGGAGGATGGCCCAAGTGCTTGGGCCCTGCACCCGCATGGGAGACCAGGAGAAGCACCTGGCTCCTGCCTTGGGATCAGCGCGGTGCACCGGCCGCAGCGCACTGGCCGCAGGGGCCATTGGAGGGTGAACCAATGGCAAAGGAAGACCTTTCTCTCTGTCTCTCTCTCTCTCACTGTCCACTCTGCCTGTCAAAAAGAAAATTAAAAAGAAAGGAGAGCAAGAGAAATAAGAAAGGAAGAAAGGTAGGAAGGTAGGAAGGAAGGAAGGGGAGAGAAAAGAAAAGAAAAGGAAAGAAGGGAGTGAGAAGGAAGGGGAAATCATTATACTCTTAGAATTGTACCTATGAGCTATATTGAATCTGTTAAAAACTATAAAACCAAAAACAAATAAAATATTAATCACAAACAAAAATGAATCTAAATTTTCTTTCAAAGAAAGAATAGCACATTACCACATTTCACCGCAGTCTCAATGAACCACACAGGTAGTGCCCAAAGAAAGAGAAGTACAGGACACAGATAATCTGCATGATAAATAACTCAAGAAATGTATAACAGCAATGTCTTATTCAAACTCCTTAGCCACTCTGATATTTCATTTTCTCTGGCTTATGAGTTTGCTTACCAAGTATTTTAAATCCAGTGAACAGCACACAATATCAATCAAACTAAAGCCAGGTTGATTAACTTTTTTCCATAATCATGTTTTAGGAGTAGAACAAATGAGAGAGGTTGAGAAAATCTCATGCAGACAGGAGTTCCTGTAGCATCCCTGAAGCATAAATGTAAAGATTAGCTTAGAAACTCAGGTTCTCCAGATCGAGACCTCTAGTGAACTCGTACACAAAGTTTGGTTTGGAAATCGTAAGGAAAAGGGGCAAAATTGGTGTTTCCTCACGCAGGGCACCAAATGTAAGGAAAAGGGGAACGATGTTTCTATGCCCCTTTTCCTTACAGAAATAAGTCAGAAAATTAGAAGTCTGGAATTAGAAGCTGTGTCTGGAAACTGGTATAGTAGAAGATGCAGTACACTTCAGAGGCTGTTTAAGTGCTAGGAGTTGGTGTTGGTGTGCCAGTTAAAACGCCAGCTAAGACACCGATGTCCTGTACTGGCGTGACTACCTCCCCTCCTGACTCCAGCTTCCTCAGAGTCTATAGGGTAGCAAGTGATAACTCAATTAGTTGGGCTTCTGCCACCCATGCGGAATACCTGGATTAAGTTTCTGGCTCCCAGTTTCAGCCTGGTCCATTCCCATTTGGAGATGGGCCAGTGAATGGATTCTCTCTCTCTCTCTCTCTCTCTCTCTCTCATACACACACACACACACACACACTTTCTGATAAGTAAATAAATAAATAAATATTTTTGAAAGATTGCAAGTACTAGAAACAGTCTTCAAACATTGTTGTAGCTCGTATAGAGCTTGATTCTGTATCTTGTACAAGTCAGGTCATCAAATACTGGCTTACACTTAAGTGGCACTTCCTAACATGCCAGCCACCATTACAGGCATTTTGCAGATAGTACTTGTTTTAATCCTCACAAAAATCCCATGAGATCGGTACTGGTATTATCATCTTCATTTGATGGATGAGGACATTATTGTGGCACAAAGAAGTCATGTCAAATTACTTGCCACAGGTCAAACAGCTAGAGCCAGGATTAGTCTCAGTAGAGAGAGACTAGGATGTGAAGACAGAATACTATGAATCATGTCCTTTATCCCCCAGAAATATCTGTTCTGCCTAAGGAGAGGGTGCAGTGTGCCCTGTGATATAACCCATTTCTTTCGTCTTCAGGTCAGCTGTGGTGAAAGACAGGAAAAGTGCCTGTTTGGAGCCCTGGGTTATCGGCCTCATCACCTTCCTATCTCTGATTGTCCTGGCAGTGTGTATTGGAGTCACTGTTCATTATGTGAGACACAGTAAGTATAAGCGGCCCCAGTATCATATGATTTAGCCAAATATTTCCCCACATCTCTTCCTGTTTTGATTTGCCTCAGGTTTGTTGATTGATACTAATGACTCATTTGCCTAGCTGGTGCAAAGAACTCTTCACCTGCTTTGTTTCTCATTGAATCCTCACAATTCTGGACTCCTAGCTTGGAAAAATGCTGTAGTGGGAAATTGTTGAATAAGTACCTATTTCTATTGTTGAGATGTTCATGTTGCAATGTCCTTGGACTGTGGTGATTAAAGAGGATAGGATATGCTGAGAAGGTTAATTATAAAGGGATCACTCTACAGTTATCAGATTTCTCACTGCCAGATGAATGGCTGGTTGCTATTTCATTAGAAAACTCTCAAGGGCACTTCAAAAGTGCTCATCCAGAGAATAACCACCCTTCTGAAGTGGCCTTCTACTCTGCCGTGGGTTTTTAATTAGTTTACTCCACTATGACCTGTGAGTTTAATTTCTCCCCCTGTGCCTAGATAATGCTTTGATGCTCTAGGTCTGGTAACCATAGAAGTTAATCACTGGATTCTAATTTAATTGGGGATTTGTCAAAGTTGGTTTCCTCTGAGAAGAATGATCTATAAACTGGCCATCTTCTTTTATTATCACACAAATCTAATCTCAATTTCTACAGCTAGGTGGATTGTTTTGAGTGGTTTAAATAAATAATTTTTTAAGTTTTTTTTCAATAGAATGTACCCACATACAGGTCCTTAAATTTTGGGCATTTGCATTTGATATCAGAGATTTCTCTGAGACTGGTTTTATTTACAAAGAACTGCTAGAATGTTTTACTTTTGTAGTTTTCTCAGGAGTATACTGAGCCCCGACGTAACAGTGGGACTCAAATGCTGCTGTTAGCATCACTCCTCAGTATGGGTGCCTAGAACCATGTTTCATTCACTTTGTATTTCCACAAATTAGCAGAATCCAGGCCCATATTAGGTGCTTTACAAACATTTACAAGGGTGACTATTTGGCACAGCAGCAGAGACACGCACGTCCCAGGCAGAGTTCCTGCATTTGAATACTGTCCCTCCTCATTCCAGCTTCCAGCCTGGAAGGCCCTAGGTGATGCCTCAAGTGGGTTGCCCCTACCGTTCACATGGGGACCTTGAATGAGTCCCAGCTTCCCACTTTCAGCTTAGTCCAGCTTTGGCCATTGCACGCATTTGAAAAATGAACCAGTGCTTGGGAAGTCTCTCTGTCACTCCCTGTCTCTCTCACCTTAACTCTCTGCCTCTTAAGTAAAGTTTAAAAAATTCATATATTTCCAAATATTTAGTTAATATTGAGTGATACAAATCAGTTAATCATACCACAGTATCTTATTTGAGCCTACTTTAGCTTGTCTGACTTCACAAGGAATTTGTGTTAATGCCAGGGTTCTGATCACCTTGGTGAGAAAAAAAAAGTGGTCCTTACTACTTCTTTGCTTCTTCCCAAGCTGAGTTTTATAAGGCTTATAAATCTTTTGCATAGACATATCATGAAAACCTGGCAAGGTTCTTCCAGTAACCTTTCCTAAACCCATTGTTTGGATGATTAGTTGAGAAAGATGAAACACCGACTCCTGCTACCCACAGAGCACACCTGAATACACAGTGATTGCTGTGATGTGTGCTGTCATCAGCGTCCAGACCTGCGTCTGTTTGGGGACATAGACTCACAACAGAGTGGATATAGCACATGAGCCTTTAGGAACTGGCATGCCAAAATAATCAAAGCAAACCAGTCTGTTACAGAAATCACCAGACGTGGATGAAGGTAATTGTATTTGAGAAAACAGCATGTTGACTCTCATTTCATAAAGCCCAGGACAGAACAGAATTCTATGTATAATTTGTGTCCATGTCCTTCAATGCTGCATTTCTGCCCCTTTGTCATTTAGTTGTAATCTGGCTAATTTGTTAAACAACATCAGTGCAAGTTAGATAATCACAAACCAGTTAGAAAAGTATCTACAAGCTCAAGTTCATCCTTCTTTTCCTTACACTTTTGTTAATATTCCAAAGAGTATTTTTCAATAGCCTCACATGCCACATGATTCTAGTAACTGGGAATATGTTTTGACACTTAGTGCCTGGTTAAGCTTATAGAGCAAAGTAAAATATTGTATATAAATAAATTGTTCATTTGGTTGAATCATATGAAATTGTCCATATCTGACTTTTTTGACCTATGCAAATAGCAATTTCAAATGAGTCAACCTAATAATTAAAAAAACAAACATGACTGAGAGTACTCTGTTCTTCTGTAGAACCTGGCTGTTTCCTCTGTGCTTAGGTCCCAGCAGCGTGCATCACCTGGGAGCATGTTAGAAACACAGAATCTTGGGGCAGGAGATTGGTGCACTCATCCCATATCAGAGTGCCTCGTTTGACTGCTGATTCCACTTCCCATTTTAGCTTCCTGCTAATGTGCATCCTGGGAGGCAGCAAATGATGGCTCAGTTTCTTTGGATGCCTACCTCTCATGTGGAAGACCCTGATGGAATTCTGGGCTACTCACTTCAACCTGGCCCAGAATGAGCTGTTGTGTACATCTGGGGAGTGTATCAACGGATGCGATCTCTCCTGTGCCCTCCATTACCACTTTTCAAATAATAATAATAATTAATAAAAAGAAATACATGGCTGGTGTTGTGATGCAATGGGTTAAGTCATCAGCTGCATCCCATATCTGAGCACTGGCTGTTCCATTTCAGATCCTGCTCTCTGCAAATGTACCCAAGAGGGCAGCAGATTATAGCCCAAGTACTTGGGTCCCTGCCAACCACATGGGAGAGCCAGATGGACTTCCTGCTGCTGACTTCCTCCTGGCCCAGTCCTGGCTGTTGTCTGGGGACTGAACCAGTAGATGGAAGCTCTCTCTCTCTCTCTCTCTCTCTCTCTCTCTGTAACTCTACCTCTCAAATAAACAAATAAAATCTTTTAAAAAAATACAAATGCAGAATCTCAGGTACAACTTGAGACCTTATGTACTAGAATCTGCATTTTAATGGGAAACATGTTCTGTTGCACTTGGGCAAGTTATGTACATTTCTGAGATTGCCACCTGAGATTGTGGGTAATGCTGCAGTTATTCTAAATTAAATGGGCTATGTGAATATTTCTGAGACGTGGTGCTCAAAGTTAGTTAGTTAGTATCCCCCTAGACTTTAAATGAAGAGGAAATGAATGGAAAGGAAGAGAGAAGGGGAAAGAAGTTTAGGTTGGATGAGGCATACTCCATTTTCCATAAACAGCCGTCTTGGCCACTATTATATATATATATATATATTTTTTTTTTTTAAACAGGCAGAGTGGACAGTGAGAGAGAGAGACAGAGAGAAAGGTCTTCCTTTGCCGTTGGTTCACCCTCCAATGGCCACTGCGGCCAGCGCGCTGCGGCCAGCACACCGCGCTGATCCAAAAGCAGGAGCCAGGTGCTTCCTCCTGGTCTCCCATGGGTGCAGGGCCCATCCTCCACTGCACTCCCTGGCCACAGCAGAGAGCTGGCCTGGAAGAGGGGCAACCGGAACAGAATCCGGCGCCCCGACCAGGACTAGAACCCGGTGTGCCGGCACCGTAAGGTGGAGGATTAGCCTATTGAGCCGCGGCGCCGACGGCCACTATTATATTAATAAGGCTTGGCAGAGTATCTTTCACCCAAAAACAAAACAAAACAAAAAACAAAAACAAAAACAAAACAGTGTTAATATTCCTTGAATGAGTAAGTGAATCGTCAGAGGGCTCCGTGCTTGCATCATATATAGGAGGCTAGAAGAAAAGCTACATTGTTTTAACTGTCCAGTAGGCAAAACATGTGGGCTGTTTAAACTAGGCGCAGAGAGGGCAGACTGGCTAAGAGCAGACAAGCCATCCACGTGGCTATGGAAGAAGCTAACTGGCGTGACAAGGGATGTCAGGTGGCTGCTCTAGCTGCCTAAACATCTATTTGCTGAATCCCTAGCATTTTTTAATAAGATTTATTTATTTATTTATTTGAGAGGCAGAGTCACAGAGAGAGGGAGAGACAGAGAGAAATATCTTCTGTCTACTGGTTCACTCCCCAAATAGCCTCAATGGCTGGAGCCAGGCCAATCCGAAGCCAGGAGCCAGAGCTTCTTCCGGGTCTCCTACGCAGGTGCAGGGGCACAAGCACTTGGGATATCTTTGCTTTTCCAGGCCAGAAGCAGAGAGCTGGATAGGAAGAGGAGCAGCTGGGACTCATAAGGGATACTGGTGCCACAAGCAATAGCTTAGCCTACCACACCACAGCGCTGGACCCAATCTCTAGCATTTAATTCCTACCTTCGTCTCCTTTATAGCCAAAATTAATTTTCTTGTACCAGAGTGTTGTGACCAGAGTTGATGTATAGTTTGCTAAATTGAGAATAACCTAATTTTTGAATATGAAAATACGTTCACCCTTGGGAAGCTTCAGACTCTGTCACCACAGGTGTGTGCGGTTGACATGACTAGCAATCTCTTGTGGCTTATTCAGGAATGAATGGATAATACATGAGTAACAAGCCCGCAGCTGCAGGGTAGTTGTACATTACTCCAGGAACACCAAGCATTTATTACAGCATTAGTACTCATATGATGATGAATGCCATTGTCTTTCATTCTGAGACAGTATCAAAGCCTGAGAAAATGTGATGAAGATGATGACCTGGGATGGGGCCTGACTTCCATGTCTCTTTCTAGGAGTCCCCCACATGGAGAAATAACTATGCTTTACACACATTGGGCAAAAATCATGATGGGTTTTTTTGTCTCTTTATAGATCACAGAGAGACCCACCATTACTATAGCACATTGTTATTCACAAGTGACAAAGTATATGGTGACTTTGGAAAGGAGGCTTCTAAAAATTTCACAGAAATGAGCCAGAGAATTGAATCAATGGTAAGCATTTTCTTTTCTTCACTTCTTGGGCATTTACTGTCACTGTAGATTACGTATAAGATGGATATGAACTATCTTAGTATAAAAACTTCTAAAATATCCATTCAACTGATCCTAGTCTATCTTTGCAAGATGGGAAATGACTTTACCTAAGGGATGTGAAAAAAACTGATAATACTGCCCAGGCTGAACCAAATGACCTTGAATCATTTTTTTTTTTTTTTTGACAGGCAGAGTGGACAGTGAGAGAGACAGAGAGAAAGGTCTTCCTTTTGCCGTTGGTTCACCCTCAATGGCCACCGCGGCCGGCGCGCTGCGGCTGGTGCACCGCGCTGATCCGAAGGCAGGAGCCAGGTGCTTCTCCTGGTCTCCCATGGGGTGCAGAGCCCAAGTACTCGGGCCGTCCTCCACTGCACTCCCTGGCCACAGCAGAGAGCTGGCCTGGAAGAGGGGCAACCGGGACAGAATCCAGCACCCCGACCGGGACTCGAACCCGGTGTGCCGGCGCCACAAGGTGGAGGATTAGCCTAGTGAGCCGCGGCGCCGGCTCTTGAATCATTTTTGTATCCCTCTTACTCAGCCTTCCTAGCTAGCACTATGTTCTTGATCTGCAGAGCCCAGAAATTGAGAATGTGAGTGTGGTCTTTGGTATGATTGCTGCATCCTATGCTTCCTAAGAAAGAGACCCTCAGGAAAAAAAAGATTGTCAATACTGACACTATTCGGCATGAACCTGAACAGTAATTTAGTTTTAAAAATCCCCCACGTTGGGTCAGCTTTTGCTACACAAATCTATAGGAAGTTCCTGGATACTGGTCACTGCCCTTAAGACATCATTAAGTCCACTGTCCTTAAGACACTATCCGTTGGGGCCGGCGCTGTGGTGTAGTGGGTAAAGCCATCGTCTCCAGTACCGGGATCCCATGTAGGTGCCGGTTTGAGTACCGGCTGCTCCACTTCCCATCCAGCTCTCTGGTATGGCCTGGGAAAGCAGTGGAAGATGGCCCAAATCCTTGGGCCCCTGCACCCAGGTGGGAGACCTGGAGGAGGCTCCTGGCTCCTGGCTTCAGATCGGCACAGCTCTGGTCATTGTGGCCAACTGGAGAGTGGACCAGTGGATGGAGGACCTCTCTCTCACTCTGCCTCTCCTCTCTCTCTGTGTAACTATTTCAAATACATAAATAAATCTTTTTTAAAAAAGACACTATCCGTAATACATTTTATTTTTTTTAATTTTAATTTTTTTATTTTATTTATTTATTTTTTTTGTGGGCAGGCAGAGTGGAGAGTGAGAGAGACAGAGAGAAAGGTCTTCCTATTCCGTTGGTTCATCCCCCGTGGCCTCTGCTGCCAGCGTGCTGCTGTGCACCGCGCTGATCCGAAGCCAGGAGCCAGATGCTTCCTCCTGGTCTCCCATGGGTGCAGGGCCCAAGCACTTGGGCCATCCTCCACTGTACTCCCGGGCCACAGCAGAGTGCTGGACTGGAAGAGGAGCAACCGGGACAGAATCCGGCACCCCAACCAGGACTAGAACCCGGGGTGCTGGCGCTGCAGGTGGAGGATCAGCCATAATACATTTTAACAAGATCTCCAGGTGGTTCATTTGCACATTGAAGTTGCACATTCACACTGAGGGCTGAATCATATATTTAAGAAATTGGAAAAATTAATAGTATGGACCAGACTGATGAGTTCCCATCACTATCAGATTACGTAAGGAATAATTTGGGCTTTTCTTGATAGCTCATGAGGTAATGAGCGGAATGATGTGGTGGAAAGAACACTGGACTAGGGGTAGGGACTCCTAGCTGTAGTACCATCTCCTGTCTGATGATCTGTCATTAGGCACATTGCTGTATCATTCTGGAAAAAAATTCCCTTATATGAAAAGTAAGGTAATTTTGATTAGATAAAGTCAATTAATTTCCAAATTTGTCTTCCAGTTCTAATATCCTGAGTAAGAACTGGATGGAAGTGGCCCCCTGCTCTCCAGAAACTGCCTAGGAGCCCAGAAGCCTGAGGATTTGGCCACTTAACTGGGGAGGAGGTCAAATCCTGGTTATGTTTGTACTTGTAAACAGCAAGACAGGGACATATATAAAGAATTTCTTCTCTAATACGAAATACATACATAAAATAAAGGAAAGCAAATGGAACCAGAAAAGTTAAAAAAAACTATTTCTGATGTTCTTTTTGTCATCCCCCAATATTAGTTATGTAAGATCCAGTCTGACAACATCTTCAACACCTTTGGAATTAATAATTGTTTTAAAATTACTTAGCAGAAACGAAGTCTTAGATAAAATTCTCCAAGTGAATAACTCTTTAGAGAATTTCTCTGTACTCTACCGATTTGCCTCATCATTATGGGAGCTGGTCCTGGGTTCAAAGACTCGGGAGTCAATGAAATGTAAAAAAGAATATAAAGGCTCAATGCTTCTGCCAGTCAATCCCCAGATTGCAGTGACTGTGTTTGATAAAGAGCCACGCCCTGAAACCAGAAAACATCTGGAGTGTTTTCCGTCCTACACTCCCAATTAAAAAAAAGAAATAAGTTGGCTGGAATTCTTATTTTTAGCTGTAAGAAATAGCTCCACAAAATACTTAGTTCTATCTTATTAGAGCAAATCTCACAGGTGAGTTAAACTAGGTATCTCGGTTTACATGGGCGTATCTAAGAGCCTTTCATGTGCTAGCAGGGTACTTGTTATGCCAGCATACCTGGCAACCTTTTCACTGGGTTTAGGAAACATGTGACACTGCCATACACTCATGTTCATGATCTATCACTTGGCAGGCTACTTCACTGCTTTTATCTACCTGCACTACAAGTTCTTATCTCAGGGCACAAGCACTCACTTTCACTTTTCAAGAAAGAACCCATTCATTCTCCTTGGTCTCTTTTGAAGTATAGCACAGCAGATCCTATCTCTTGTTTTGCCATGATTTCTCAGGTGTTTAGTTGAAGTTATTGAGTAGAATACCAAAAGAAAAAAATCCTCAAAATTCCTTAAGTTCCATACTTTGTGAAATACCTTTGATGTTTTAAGTATGTTTTTAAATTTTCCTAAAGTTTTGAATTAACTCACAGAATTTCAGAAAATTGTTCTTGCTGACATATTTGAATGTTTTTCAAACAGGTGAAAAATGCATTCCATAAATCTCCATTAAGGGGAGAATTTGTCAAGTCTCACATTATCAAGTACAGGTATGTATATCTAAAATGCTGACTTCTGAATTTAAAGCTGACGTTATTAACATGGTCAGCAATAAATATGTTTTCAAGTGTCAATAATATGATGTAATTCAATGCAAGCAACATTTATTTGGCACTTGTTATGTGTAAGTCATGATTTACAATGTCCCTTACTCATTCTCTGAATCCAAAGATAAGCATTCATAAGACGATTGTTAGGGACAAAGGTGTAACTGGTGCTTGTGCTACAAAATTGTTTTTTTGGAAACTCTAAGTAGCACAAACAGGTACTTGCTACACATCTCTTGGTTTAGTAGCAAGTATTATCCTGTGTAAAATAGTATTATAGATAAGGCTTGTCTTCAGCTCTTGGTTCTCCTCTTTATAAATCTTTTTTCTTTTTTACTTTGTTCTATCCTACCTCTTTATACTCAACCATTTAGTTAAGAAGACTTCAGATCTGTTCATCAGCTATAACATTTTTAGCAAAATTCTATGAGTATTTTAAATAACCTGTAGTCTTAATACAATTATTCATAGCTTTCAAAAATAGTGTAAGAACCAATTTCAGTATTATTCCATTGAAAAAACTCTAAGAGTTTCCTTCCAGTCTGTTATTTCACTGACAACTCTAAGGCATAACTTTTGACAATGTTCGCCCAAAAATTCTGTTCTCTCCAGTTGTTAAGAAAACATTCTTGCTTGGATTTGCATCTGCTTCTCTGTTCCTTAAAGGGGACTTAAGATCTTAAGGGGACCTCTAGCCACATGGCCTCATACACTGTTGAAATCCATGTTTCTATCTCCATTCTGAGCTATTTTTCTGATTTTGGTAGTTACATGCTTGCTTGTGCTCATTTGCATCTGGGAGTTCCATAGACAAGTCTCTAACTCAAGGGGAATCCAATCACACTAATGAGACACCTAGAAATCATCACACTCTCCTCCCCTTCCTGTGCCCCTCATATTTATGAATAACACAATTTTATTGATTCTGTTTTCCAAATGACTTTCCTCTTTGTTCACTTCCTCATCCCAGTACTCTTGCTCCTATTCTTCATTACTCCATCACCTGTTACTGCAAAAATACGAAGCACAAGTTTACTGGAAAGATACAGTCAGTTTTGGAGCAGTTGAGGCAAGATATTGAGAAATCACATGGAACTGAAAAATGAGACTGTCTTGGTGGAAGTAAAGGAAACTGAGCTAAAGACATAAATTTGCTCCTTGTAAGCTCAAAATTTTAGAAAGCCTGGGTGTAAATTTCTCAGAAAAACGGTAATGCACAGAGAAAAAAGATGATGAAGAAAGCTTGAAGAACAACTTAAATTAATTAATATTAAATAATTGCATTAAAAGCTGGCGCCACGGCTCAATAGGCTAATCCTCCGCCTGCGGCTCTGGCACACCGGGTTCTAGTGCCAGTCGGGGCACTGGATTCTGTCCCGGTTGCTCCTCTTCCAGTCCAGCTCTCTGCTGTGGCCCGGAAGTGCAGTGGAGGATGGCCCAGGTCCTTGGGCCCTGCACCTCATGGGAGACCAGGAGAAGCACCTGGCTCCTGCCTTTGGATCAGCGCAGTGCGCTGGCCACGGCGGCCATTGGAGGGTGAACCAATGGCAAAGGAAGACCTTTCTCTCTCTCTCTCTCACTGTCCACTCTGCCTGTCCAAAAAAAAAAAAATTGCATTAAAGTTAATTTAAGTTATTTGAGGGAACAAGAGAAAAATAGAAATCTTGAAAATAGAGAAGGAGCGGGAAAGAAAAAAAAGTCATGAGAGGCACCACAGGTATGAAGACAAGAACTCTCAGGGGAAAGAGGATGACATGGACAAACAGACCCGAGAGACCACTGAAAAGAATGTACTGGATCTGTGAAGTAGGAAGCCTTTAGTGTTCAAGTAGAAAAACAGCTCCATGGGAAAGCAGGGAGAAGTGGGTTGCAGTGAAGTAAATACAAGGTGAAGTGTAATCTATCCTTTGCAGCACGTTTGCTGTCATGAGAAGGTGAGAGACAAGTTGCCAAGTACAGAGAGGGTTTTGTTTGGTTTGGTTTTTATCAGCCAGCCAGTATAGAACTAGCTGATGAGAATGAAGAAGAAATAAGTAATTGCCAGTACAGGGTTGCTGAGACAGTGAGAGTGTGAGCTACGTAACAACACTCTCTTTAAATCCCAATTTTTTTTCAGATTACAAAAACATTATAAACTTCTATTTTTTAAAAATTTTTTATTTTTTAAAAACTTTTATTTAATAAGTATAAATTTTGAAGGTACAACTTTTCGGTTATAGCAGTTTTCCCCCCTATAACCACCCTCCCACCTGCAAACCATCCCATCTCCTACTCCCTCTCCCTTCCCATTCTTCATTAAGATTCATTTTTAATTATCTTTATATGCAGAAGATCAACTTAGTATATACTAAGATTTCAACAGATTGCACTCACACAGACACACAAAGTATAAAGTACTGTAAATAGAAAGTGAAAGCCTTCTGTCCAGCAATTCAATTTCCAGAAACAACACATTTTCTTAACAATTATTATGAATGTCTTTCCAGTGACTGTATTAGATCTACTTTATTTTTTAGCTGGTTCTATAGTATTTCATTACAGGTGTGTGTCAGTGTTGATATAGCCAATGTCCTATTGATGGACAATTGCATTGTTATCCTTCTGTTTTAAAAACATGTCATGTTTGAAGATTTAATTTTGGGAAGTGGTAAATGCTGTGTCAGAGAGGATAGGTATTCAAAATTGCTCTCTGATAATAAGAATCTAATTTATATCCCATTTACAATTTATGAGAGTAGGGGTAGATGTGATATACAGTAAAGAGTAGGATTCTTTGGGAGTTGACTGTGAATTCATACAAATAGCTTTAAAGTTAATTAATGCTATATCCTGAAAATGCAGTTACATGAACTCATTCAATTCGGTCAAGTTTTCTAATATATTTAGGATTAGGAATGGTTTAGAAGAGTCTGAAAGTAGCTTAGGAGATATTGGCAGATTTAAATTGTAGGAATTAAATTTGAGAGCCAGAACCACAATTGTTTTCATATTTTCCACATATTTTGCTTGGTAATTTTGAATGATTGACAAGATGAGTGCCTTTTTACATTAATAGGTATGCACTTAACTAGATCCTTCAGTGGTGAGACCATGAACTACCCACCTTACTATCAGGAACACTGAATTGGGGGTTCCGTACATGGTAAATGAGAATATAGGAGGAAACACTTATAGACTTATTTGTATTCATGTTTGTGCATCTGTATGTGTTTCAGTGAATGATATAGAATAACATGGATTGTGAAATTAATACCAGTCTTCATTCCTTTTATTTTCTCTGGTCCACAGTCAGGAGGAAGATGGAGTGTTGGCCCATATGCTGCTGATTTTTCGATTCCGCTCTACTGAAGATACTGAAAACATCAATAAAATTATTCAGCGTATTCTAAATGAAAAGCTACAAGATGCTACGGGACCTCCTAAGCTAGATCCTGAATCAGTTGAAATTAAAAGTAGGTTTCTTTTATTTAGCTGACTTCTCTCACATAGAACAAATTCATGTGAAGACTCAGCTTGGGTGCACGTTTACAATTTTTCTTTTGAATCTTTAATTTTGGGGTATTGCTACCAACAGAGCATTTCTTTGCAACTAAATTGGTGCAGATGATGCATTTTAATTTTTAAAACCATCTCCCTTATTATGTTTCCTATACAGACTCGTAATCAACTCCCAAGCAGGTTCTTCTAAATTGGGCCTGTGCATTGGCTATAGCATCCAGTTCTAATAGGAAAAGCAGCTTTGTATATTCCTCTTCTTTTCCTCTTTGCCTCCCTCTAATGTTATTTCTTTTTGTAAGATATGCATGCTTTATTGTTTTTTTTATTATTATTTTTTGACAGGTAGAGTGGACAGTGAGAGAGAGAGACAGAGAGAAAGGTATTCCTTTGCTGTTGGTTCACCCTCCAGTGGCCGCTGCGGCCGGCACGCTGCGGCCGGCGCACGGCACTGATCCGATGGCAGGAGCCAGGTACTTATCCTGGTCTCCCATGGGGTGCAGGGCCCAAGCACTTGGGCCATCCTCCACTGCACTCCCTGGCCACAGCAGAGAGCTGGCCTGGAAGAGGGGCAACCGGGACAGAATCCGGCGCCCCGACCGGGACTAGAACCCGTGTGCCGGCGCTGCTAGGTGGAGGATTAGCTTAGTGAGCCGCGGTGCTGGCCTGTTTTTTAAATTAGTATTATTATTTTTATTTAAGGAATTTATTAGTACATTGGATTCTCAGGGTCACAATAAATGCATGATAATTACTTCAACACAATTCTCATCAGTTCTTATATTAATGTGATATTAATACAAAGAGAACAGATTCAGTGTTCACAGATACAATTCTAAGAATACAATGATACTTTCTCCTACCCCCTCTCCCTCCCTCCCTCTTTTCTTTCTTCCTTCCTCCCTTCTGTCCTTCGTTTCTTTCTCTCTCTCTCTCTCTCTCTCTCTCTCTCTCTCTTTCTCATAACAGCTTTATTTGTTGTATCACAATGCCTTCCTAAATAGTAATAGCAGTTCCAATTTACACTAGCCACTTTTCTATTTATCGATTTTTACTTTATAACAGATTAAATATAATTCATTTTATTTATTTATCTATTTGAAAGAGTTACAGAGAGAGAAGGAGAGACAGAGAGAGGGACAGAGATCGCCCATCTGCTGGTTCAATCCCCAAAGGGCCACAGCTGCCAGGATTGGGCCAGGCTGAGACCAGGTGTCCCGAGCTTCATCCTCGTCTTCCACATGGGTGCAGGGGCTCAAGCACCTGGGCCATCTTCTGCTGCCTTCCGAAAACCATTAGCATGGAATTGGATCAGAAGTAGAGCAGCTGGGACTCAAACTGGTGTCCATATAGGATGCTGGTGTCAAAGGCACAACACCAGCCTCTTTCTTTCTTTCTTTCTCTCTCTTTCTTTCTTTCTTTCTTTCTTTCTTTCTTTCTTTCTTTCTTTCTTTCTTTCTTTCTTTCTTTCTTTCTTTCTTTCTTTCTAAATCTATTTGACAGGTAGAGTTATAGACAGTGAGAGAGAGAGACAGAGAAAAAGGTCTTCCTTCCATTGGTTCACTCCCCAAATGGCCGCTACGGCCAGTGCTGCACCAGTTCGAAGCCAGGAGCCAGGTGCTTCCTCCTGATCTCCCATGTGAGTGCAGGGGCCCAAGCACCTGGGCCATCCTCCACTGCCCTCCCAGGCCACAGCAGAGAGCTGGACTGGAAGAGGAGCAACCAGACTATAACCGGCGCCTATATGGGCTGCCGGCACCACAGGTGGAGGATTAACCAAGTGAGCCACGGCGCCAGCCCCCAACCAGCCTCTTTTTAAAAGTTTTTAAGATAATATATTTTAACTTACATTACAGTCATGTGCTTAATTCTCTAGCAGATAAAGAGTTCAACTGGTAAAAATAAAAAGGATCCTAGTTTCCTGGGGTTATAGCAAGAATTATGAAAAAGTCAGATGGAAAGATGATTATTTTACCCATATATAGTAAATTTTAAAATAATCACACATCATTAAAACCACAGTAGTAGAACATCCTTAACCATTGGTTTGACAAGGTATAAAACAAATTTTGACAAAACTATATTTGCACCAATACTGATACGCACAGACCTTTCTTTCATTGTTTTTTTTTTTTTATTTTTTTTCTTTTTAGTTTTAGCTCCCACATATAATGAAGAATATGCTGTATTTGCCCACTTTTCAACAGCTCGCTGGCTACATATGGCTAGTGAATAGAGTAATAGATATGGCAGCACCAGAAACTAGAGAATAGGGGGTCGGATAGAAAGAATGCATACACAGTGCTAATATAAAAGCTTATAGATGTAAGTAGACTCCTAAACTCTACTTGCTTAGGAATGATGCTTCAGTAGTCTAGGCCAGTCACATTTTTGCCAAAAAAGCAATAAAAAATTGTTAAAAGAACAAATCATGGCCAGTGCCGCGGCTCACTAGGCTAATCCTTTGCTTGCAGCGCCAGCACACTGGGTTCTAGTCCCAGTTGGGGCGCCGGATTCTGTCCCGGTTGCTCCTCTTCCAGGCCAGCTCTCTGCTGTGGCCAGGGAGTGCAGTGGAGGATGGCCCAAGTGCTTGGGCCCTGCACCCACATGGGAGACCAGGATAAGTACCTGGCTCCTGGCTTCGGATCAGTGCGGTGCGCTGGCCGCAGCACTGGCCGCAGAGGCCATTGGAGGGTGAACCAACGGTAAAGGAAGACCTTTCTCTCTCTCTCACTGTCCACTCTGTCTGTCCAAAAAAAAAAAAAAAAAAAAAAAAGAACAAATCGTAAGGCTTTTCTTTCTTTCACAATCTCTCTCAATTTTCATGTTTTTATTTGCTAATTAATGCTATGCTAAGTATGAAACAGCTGCATTTTAAAATCATTAATATGAATTTTATTGTTCATCTTTGTATCATGCAATACCATATTAAATGCAAATATAGGGATATGTAATTTGTGTGTAGATCATGAAAATTTTGCAAACTGTATTTTATAGCTCAGACATGCACATATTTTTTTTCAGTGCTTGATCAATAGAAATATTACACAGGGCTAACGTGACTCTTTTATTTCCCTTTTTAATGAGGGCACATTCTACCAATGTTCTCTAGCTAACTGAGGAGTCAGAAAGGACTCAAAAGAAAGGGAACTCTGGGTTTCCCCAGTATTTTCAGCAAAGGGTATTGGTTCATATACAAAGTAACAGGAAAAAGAAAGGATATGGTAGAGTCTCTGGTTCTTTTCTGCTTATTGGAATACCATTTCATTATTCATGTAAATCAGATCTGGTTCAAATGAAAAACATGTTTGCCTGGATCTGTCAGTGGCCACCTTCTTACTTAACGGTAGGTGTAGCACACTTATCTTGTACTTGCTTTGAGTCTTGCTGAACTCTGATACACATTATCAGTCCACCAGAATTCTGATTTTATATGGCATTTTGAATGATGCAACACACTTATCAGAATGCTGGTTCGAGTCCCAACTAATCTACTTCTGATTCAGTTTCCTGCTAATGCACCTTCGAAGGCGGTAGATATGACCCAATTGCTTGGGCTCCTGCCACCCACATGGGACACCCAGATGGGGTTCCAGACTCCTGGCTTTGGCCTGGCCCAGACTTAACTGTTGCAGCCATTTGGAGAGTAAACTAATGTGTGGATAATTTCTCTCTCTCTCTTTCCCTCTCTGTCACTCTGCATTTCAAATAAATAAATGAATCTTTAAAAAATAAAATAAAACCTCAGCAGAGGTTCCATGTACATGTGAGTGTAAGCTAATCCATGGAGATGCCATTTGAATGTGTTATACAAACATGACTCTACTTATAGCTTAGTAAAGTGATCTCAAATTCTTGTCAGTAAAAATATAATCATATTGGGGCAGTCAATCTATGGTTTTGGTTAGCATTTCCCAAAGATGGGCAATAGACTACCTGTATCTTATTTCTGGGGTAAAATTCAATTCAGACTCTTTTTTTTTTTTTTTTGACAGACAGAGTGGACAGTGAGAGGGAGAGACAAAGAGAAAGGTTTTCCTTTTCCGTTGGTTCACCCCACAGTGGCCGCTGCGGCCAGTGCGCTGCGGCTGGCGCACCACTTTGATCTGAATCAGGAGCCAGGTGCTTCTCCTGGTCTCCCATGTGGGTGCAGGGCCCAAGCACTTGGGCCATCCTCCACTGCACTCCCGGGCCACAGCAGAAAGCTGGACTGGAAGAGGAGCAACTGGGACAGAATCCGGTGCCCCAACCTGGACTAGAACCCAGTGTGCTGGCGCCGCAGGCGGAGGAGGATTAGCCAATTGAGCCGTGGCGCTGGCCAAATTCAGACTTTTATGCTTCAACACAAAACTGCTGAATCATAAGTACTGGGAAAGGGGACAGGAGTTTACACTATAAATATGCTTTCTATGAAACTATTTTTTAAAGATTTTTTTTAAATTTATTTGACAGAGTTACAGAGGGAGGTAGAGTCATAGGTAGAAGTCTTCCAACTGCTGGTTCACTCTCCAAATGACTGCAATGGCCAGAGCTGAGCTGATCCAAAGCCAGGAGCCAGGAGCTCCTTCCAGGTTTCCCATGTGAGTTCAGGGGCCCTAGGACTTGGGCCATCTTCTACTGCTTCCCCAGGCCTTAGCAGAGAACTGGATTGGAAGTAGAGCGGTCAGATCTTGAACTGGCACCCATATGGGATGCCGGTGCTTTAGGCCAGGGCATTAACCCACCGTGCCTCAGTGCCAGCCCCTGTAATTCTTTTTTTTTTTTTTAAAGATTTATTTGAAAGGCAGAGTTAAAGAGAGAAGGAGAGACAGAGATCTTCCATCTGCTGGTTCACTCTCTAGATGGCCACGACGGCCAGGACTGGGTTAGGTCGAAGCCAGGAACCAGGAGCTTCTTTTCAGGTGCAGAGACCCAAACATGCGGGCCTTCTTCCACTGCTTTTTCCAGGCCATTAGCAGGGAACTGGATTGGAAGTGGAGCAGCTGAGGTTTCAACCAGCATCCATAGGGGATGCCAGGGTGGCAGGTGATGCCTTTGCCCACCATGCCACCACACTGACGCCTCCCATGTAACTCTTATCCCTGTTACAGTTTCAAACACTCTGTTCTTGTCTTCTCTCCTCAAGGCAATGAAAATTCTATGTTTATGACAAATTAACAGTGTTGCTTTCTTTATAAGCTAGGATGCTTATTAATGAAATTTAGCAGTCTTTTAGTAGGTGAAATACTTAGATGCACAGTGTAATTCTGATGTTCTGGTCTTGTTCTAGTCACCATTTCCCTCTGTTTCAGAAATCAACAAGACAGAAACAGACAAATTTCTGAACAACTGTAAGTCTAATACATTTATTGAAATTCCATTATGTATATGCAAATTGTTAACACTTTACATCATTTAGGCTTTCTTTGTGCTGATGTTACAGGGACAGGATATAATTTTGTTGGTTTCTGCAGAGCTGATGGTGCTTTTTCTCATGTCTGAGACCTGGCATGAGAAAAAGGGAGAACTTTGGAGTGGATGTCTGTGTGCCTATGGCAAACGTGTAGTGGAAGTGAACGTTAAGTTTTAAAGAAGGGACACAAATTCACTTATCAATGTTGTGTGTGCTGATTTCCATGATATATTTTCATAAAGTTTCCTACAGATTTTCTAAAATCAATCTGAATGATGGAATTTTTCAGCT
This sequence comes from Oryctolagus cuniculus, assembly GCF_051225735.1. Classification (NCBI taxonomy): domain Eukaryota; kingdom Metazoa; phylum Chordata; class Mammalia; order Lagomorpha; family Leporidae; genus Oryctolagus; species Oryctolagus cuniculus. The sequence continues at coordinate 126,742,354 of NC_142874.1, forward strand.
AGAAGAAAAAACTTATTACTCTATTCTAACCAAAATCTTCTTGATGTGATTAGCCCCAAGCTATGAAAATTCCAGGCAATTGTTGGATTGGAGTATCTTTTCATAAAATTTCTGAAGGTCCAACTAATATGTTATACATATTTTAAAAGCAATAACCCTAGTCTAAAACCTTCCTTTCTTCAAAGTATAGTATTCCACCATGATTTAGAGAATACATTTAATCACTATGGAATTAGTGCAAATTACACTTATCTTAAAAGATGGATGCAAATGTGGTACTCATTAGCTCAGATATTGGTTAATGTATAAACTTAACAGAATCCCATATCCTATTACTTGACTGGCATATGCTCATTCCATCAATATTTATCAGGAATCTACTATGTGCTAGTACTTTATTAGGCAATAGGGATAAGTCATAAATTAGATATATCCTCTGCCTAGAACAGCTCATACTCTAATGGGACTGGATGGATGACACGCACATGAATACATAGTCATGTGTGACTTAGCAGAGGGATGTGTTTTGAGAAATGTAGGTGATTTCATAGTTGTGTGAATATCATTATGTGTGCTTACACAGGCCTATATGGCATAGGTCAGTTACTCAACATGGCCTGTTGATGCAATCAAGAGAGATGGTAAACATTTGTATAAGGCTGCTATGAGGGTAAGATGGCATGCTGTTTTACAGTTAACTTTTTTGTAACTAAGATACACTATGATAAAAAAAAGACCATATAGCAGATATATGTCAATAGCATAGTGGTTTAATACCATTACCAACTATTATGTAGTATCCATAATTGTGTTGCTACACCACAATACGCTTTTTTTTGCAACTGCATCACCACAAATGCATGAGTAATACATTACACTGTAATGTTACAATGCATATGATGTCTCTAGCTCCATTATTTTCTTCTGGGATCACCATTGTACATGTAATCTGTCATCTACTGAAACACCACTGTGTGGCACATGATTGCCCATCTAAAACAACAGTTTTCAGTCAAGGACAACTTTGATACATGAAATGTCATCTCCCACTGTGGCATTTTTGTCATGATTATAGAGGTAATTTTACCAGCGTGTATAAGCCAGGATCCTGCTAAACATACCATGATGCACTGGCCAGCTCCAAAATGAAGAATTCTATTCTCCAAAACATGAATAGTGCCAAGTTTAAGTAACTGCAATAAGCGATGTTGAACAATGTGTGTGTGTATGTGAGTGTGTGTGTGTGTGTGTGTTTAATTTAGTTAACTCCCTTTCATCTTATAAGATTTAAGCCTGTCATTACTACTTTTAGGATGCCTTCTCTAACAATTTCCATGTTTTCAAAGTAGATTAGTTGTGACTTTCTTGATGGTTCAATAATAATAAAACTTTATAAATACATATTAACATACTTCAAAGAATTCATGAACTAATATAATTAAAAGATAAGCTTATTTTGGGGTAAAACATACATATATGTACATATATTTGTACATGAGGAATCTTCAAAAAGTTCATGAAAAATGTATGTTTTGAAATAACTGTATTGATCTGAAAAACCTTTTTCTATATGGTGGGCATTTGGTGCAGTGGATAAGATGCCACTTATGAAACCCACAACTCTTAGTGGAGTGCCTGTGTTCAAATCCCAGCTGTGCTCCTGATTCCAGCTTTCTGCTAATACCCACTTAGGAAGCAGCAGGGATGCCTTGGGTAGCTGGACCCCTGCCACCCATGTGACTGACCTAGGTTGAGTTCCTAGCTCCTGTCTTCAGCTTAACCTAGCACCAGCTATTGTGAGTATTTGGGGAATGAACTTGCAAATGAAAGATCTTTCTCTTTTTCTCTGTCCCCCTCCATCTCTCTTTCAAATAAAATAAACAAACAAATAAATACAAATTTTTGCATGAAAACACTTATTTTTCGTTTCATTTTTCTGTGAATTCTTTAAAGTATCCTCATATATAGAGTATTATTATTACTACTACTACTACTACTACTAAAGCATCAAGAAAGTCAGAACTAATCCAGTCTGGAAGCAAGGGAATTGTCAGAGAAAGCATTCCAGAAGAAGTTAGGGCAGATTGAAGTCTGAAAAGCTGAAGAAGAGTTAGAGTTAGCTAAATGAAATAAATACTACTGTGTAGGGAACAACTCGAAAAAGTACTTCATATTGATGGAGCTCAAAGTACAAGAAATTTGGGATGTAGTAGCACAATTGAATACATAAAACATTGCTAATTACTGCATCCTATCTCTTTGACAGGTTGTGGGACACGAAGGAGTAAATCCGCAGGTCAGAGTGTCAGGATAGTTGGTGGTACAGAGGTCGAAGAAGGAGAATGGCCGTGGCAAGCCAGCCTGCAATGGGATGGGTTCCATCGCTGTGGAGCCACTCTAATTAACAGCACATGGCTTCTGAGTGCTGCTCACTGCTTTATCTTGTAAGTCCGGATCCTTCCTAATGATTGAGGGTGAGAAAAATGCACTGGAAATACCAAAAGGAAATACCTAGATGTATCCCCAGCATGAAAAGTTAAATATCAAAATGATCACAATTAACTAAAGCTACAAGAAGTAGCTTAAAATAGTATACTATGACTGTTATATATGTCTCATGGTAAGCACAAAACAAATTGCTTTAGCATATATGCAAATGTAAAGAGAAAGGAATCAAAGTTTAGCACTGTAGAGAATTATCAAATCACAAAGACAGACAACAACAGACGAAGAAAGGACCTTCAAAAACAAAGAAAGTGAACAAATAACCAAATGGTAAGATTTAAGTCTTTCGGCAGCGCTCAGGACCAGGGTCTGGTGCTAAGAGCCCTTCGTGGTGCGAAAGAGGGTGCAGCCGGAAAGGAGGCCGGCCTCTCGCCCTTCATGCAAAGCACATTCTTGGGGAACCTGGCACTTAACCATTCCTAGACCACCTGCTTGTGGGTCGGGGTTCCATATCTAGCAGAGCCGCTCTCTCATTGCGATCTATTGCAAGCCCTGGAGGGTTGGGGGAAAAAAGAGTAAGTCCTTAACTCAATAATAACCTATAATGTAAATAAATTAAATTCCCTAAAGAAAAGACATGGTGTAGGTGAATGGATTAAAAAAATAAGATCCAATGATAACTACCCACAAGAGACCACTTAACGTTTAAAGATACAAATAGAATGACAGTGGAAAAATGGAAGAATGGAAGACGTCCTATGAAAATAACTGAAAAGAGAATAGGAGTGGTTATACCAATGTTTGATTGAATATACTTTAGGTCAAAACCTATCACAAGCTACAGCTAGGGGCCAGCATTGTGGCCTACTGGGTTAAGCTGCTTCCTGTGATGACAGTATCCTATATGGGTACCACTTTGAGTCTCGGCTGCTCCATTTCTAGTCCAGCTCCCTGCCAATGCACCTGGGAAAGTACCAGAAGTGCTTGGGCCTCTGCACCCATGTGGGAGACCCACAGGAGGATCCTAGCTCCTGGCTTCTGCCTGTCCCAAGCCCGGCTGTTGTGGCCATTTGGGTAGTAAACCAGTGGATGGAAGATCTTATTCTCTCTCTCGGTCTCTCTCTCTCTGTGTAACTCTGCCTTTCAAATAAATAAATAAATAACTCTTTTTTTTATTTCAAAGATTTTTACTTGTTTATTTAAGAGGCAGAATTACATACAGAGAGAAAGGTCTTCCATTTGCTGGTTGACTCTTCAAATGGCTGCAACGGCCAGAGCTGAGCTGATCTGAAGCCAGGAGCCAGGAACTTCTTCTGGGTCTCCTATATGAGTTCAGGGGCCCAAGCACTTGGATCATCTTCCACTGCTTTGCCAAGCCATAAGCAGAGAGCTGGATCAGGAGAAGAGCAACTGGGACATGAACCAGTGCTCATATAGGATGCTGGTGCTACAGGTGGAGGCTTAGTCACAGCGCTGACCCCTTAAATAAATCTTTTTTTAAAAAAATACAACTAAGACACAACTTGATTTATTAATTAGTAATATGAGTCAATTCATCAGGAAAATATATCATTTTAATTATACTTGCTGTAAATATTGGAGTACCTAATACACAAGGCAAAAAAATACTGATGGACATGAAGGGAGAGAGAGAGCAATATAAAAATAGTAGAGGATCTCAATACACACATTGAAAAATATAAATCAACAAAAAAGAAAATAAGGAAATACAGGATTTAAATTGAACTTTTGACTAAATGGACCCAACAGTTAGATTATACACACATGATTATATTATGTACACATATGAATATATACATAATTGCATATTCTATAATATTAAAATGAAAAAATGTATATACATATAAGTATGTGTGTGATATGTATAGAGTTTGATGTCAACAAGTAGAACCATATCTTTCTACTAGTATCTTTATCAGGAATGAAGCCTAGTTGGATTATAGGTGTAATTCCAAAGATAAATTTCAGATAGCAAGAAAGATATTTTTGAGATTCAGCACTGCGGCTCAGTAGAGTAAGCCACCACTACAACACCAGCATCCCATACAGGTGCCATTTCAAGTCCTGGCCGTCCACTTCCTGTCAGCTCTCTGCTGTTGTGCCTGGGAAAGCAGAGGAAGATAGTCCAAGTCCTTGTGACCTTGCACCCACATGGGAGACCTGGATGGAGTCCCTGGCTCCTGGCTTTGGTCTGGCCCAGCCTTGGACATTAAACCTTTTGGGGAGTGACCAGCTATTGGCAGATCTCTTTTGTCTCTTTCTCTCTTCCTGTATCCCTCTCTCTGTAACTGCCATTCAAATAAATAAAATGTTCAAAAAAAGGATAATTATGTATAAATAAATATGAAAATGGTAAACCATAAAAATGAATGCGCTTATTAATTATATTCCAAGGAATAGAAGCCATTTTAATCTTCTGTCAAACACATCTATAGTATATAGAATAGTGGTGCTATTTGTTAAATCATTGGGTAGCCTTTTTGGCTCTCAAGGAAAACTCGCTGTTTATGGGTAGAACATACATGCACTCAGAATACATTGACTTCTCTCATTTGTATAGGATATTGTCTCCATCTATCCCTGGAGTCCCTATGATCTGGAGGGAGAGACTTGCTTGGCAGGAGGACTACATCTATTTGTGTATCCCAGGAAAAATCCTATGGTGGCTTTTCTACCCATTCTGCCCCCAAGACTGATTCTCAGATTGAAAAGAGTTTGTGTCTACACATAGAAGCTATACTTTAAGAAGAAAAATTTATATCAATACTTGCAAGCTAAATTATGTAATATACATTATTAGATCAGTAGCACAGTAAGCTGGAATTCATCCTTCATTTTTTTCTTTCCAGGTATAAGGACCCAACCAGATGGACGGCATCGTTTGGAGTAACACTAAATCCTCTGAAGATGAAACAAGGCCTCCGGAGGATAATTGTCCATGAGAAATACAATCACTCAACGCATGACTATGATATTTCACTGGCAGAGCTTTCTAGGCCTGTTCCCTACACAAACGCCGTACATAGAATCTGTCTCCCTGAGGCAAGTCATGAGTTCCGCCCAGGTGAGGAGATGTTTGTGACAGGATTTGGAGCACGACAGAATGATGGTGAGCATCCACAGAAAAATTCAAATTTCGGTAACCTAATTCAATGGTCTAAGTCAATGAAAGAATAGAATGTCATAAATGCCAAAATATGTTGAGTGTTTGGTTATATGGAGATGGGTCAAGTCAAGCCCAATGCATGAACTAAGTCACTTAGAAGACAGAAAAATTCATTCTTACTTTAGGTCACTATTAATTGTATCACTACTGGTCAATAGTGGTGTGGACAAGGTGTCTAAAACAGAAAGTATGTCCCCTAGCCACTGAACCTTTTACTAGGCAATTATCCACTGAGGAGATCATCAATACACACAATTGTGAAGATCAGAGAATCATAAAGCCACCATTCTCCCCAAATGAAATTTCCTCTGATCTTAATGGAGTGGAAATAATTTAAACAACTGAGATTTATTCCTAGGCATCTAACTTTTTATTTAAAGCAGTTAGTTAGGAAATAATTCTGTTTCCAAACATTATTGCATCTAAAAAGTACATATACTAGGAGTATATATTGTCATCATATTCAATAATTATGGAGGATTTTCTTCAGATTTATAAAATACCTGTACCTATATAGCTGCAAAATCTTTTTCTCCTTTAGGTTTCAGTCAAAATCACCTTCGAGAAGTACAGGTGGATCTTATAGACACTGATACCTGCAATGATCCACAAGTTTATAATGGTGCCATAACTCCTAGAATGCTATGTGCTGGCTCCTTACAAGGCAAAAGAGATGCATGTCAGGTAAGTGGTTTTGCCTACTAGTATGCTGCATGATTTTTTCTTCACTATCTTTAAGGTAATTAAAGATTTATAGGAAGTTGCAAACATACTGCAGAGACATCATATATACATGTCAACCAGGTTATCCCAATAGTTCCATCTCACATAACTATAACGTAACAATATAAAACCTAGGAAACTCAGAGCAGCACAAAGCATGTATCTAGTGCTATGGCATTTTTCTCATACGTTGATTTGTGTAGCCACCACTGCAGTTAATGTGGGGAACTATTCCATCACCACAAATATCTATATGTGTAAGGCTCTCCACCGCACTCCCTACCCTCCAAACATCTGGTACTCACTAATTTGCTCTTCATTTCCATACTTTTGCATTTTCTGCAATGTTACATAATTGAAATCAAACAGTAATATGTTTTAGAATTCTAATTTGATTTTTAAATCTATTTGTGGTTTTGACTATCTCTTTAGAAAAGTTTTAGTGGTTTCTCTGTTATATGACTATGTACAAGGAAACTTACAGTGTTCCTAGAAAACGTGTATTATAAAAAACTGCATGGGGGGGGGGCAGCGTTGTGGCGCAGCGGCTTAACACCCTGGCCTGAAGTGCTGGCATCCCATATGGGCGCTGGTTCTAGTCCTGGCTGCTCCTCTTCCGACCCAGCTCTCTGCTATGGCCTGGGATAACAGTAGAAGACGGCCCAAGTACTTGGGCCCCTGCACCCATGTGGGAGACCCGGAAAAAGCTCCTGGCTCCTGGCTTCAGATCAGCACAGCTCCGGCCATTGCGGTTATCTGGGGAGTGAACCAGCGGATAGAAGACCTCTCTCTCTCTCTACCTCTCTCTGTAACTCTGTCTTTCAAATAAATAAAATAAATCTTTTAAAAAAAACTATGCATGGATAAAAAACTATTCATGGACTTCAAATATTTTTGTACAAAAACAAATTTGTCTTTTAATTCAATTTTTCCATGGTTTATTTTGAAATACAGTCATACATATGTGAACATATATGTGTGTATATAATCTTATCAAAGTCTACTGGCATTTATTTATTTTTTGTAAAGATCTATTTATTTGAGAGGCAGAGTTACAGAGAGAGAGGGAGAGACAAAGAGAAAGGTCTTTCATCTGCTGGTTCAACTCCCCAAATGGCTGTAACGGCCGGAGCTGGGCCAATCTGAAGCCAGGAGCCAGGACTTCTTCTGGGTCTCCTATACGGATACAGGGGCCAAGCACTCGGGCCATCTTTTACTGCTTTCCCAGGCCATAGCAGAGAGCTGGATTGGAAGAGCAGCAGCCAGGACACGAACTGGTGCTCATATGAGATAACAGCACTGTGGGCGGTGGCTTTATTCACTACACCACAGCGCCGACCCCTGACATTTATATTTTACTAGCTTGAGTGGAGTGTTAGAGAGAAAACTTAGCTTCCTTGAAGTCATTTTCTGATTTAATATTGAATATTAACAAGTACTTGTGTGAATATAAATATCTCCCATATATTTTGAGAACCACATCAGACACTGTTTTGCTTCTATTGCCAAACATAACTTTGAAATTCAAGAGGGAAATAAAAGTCTGTTTACTAATAGTTTTGTTATTTTCCATTTCCTGATTTTATAAGATTCCCTTTTTTGAACATATTCTTTGTGTTTTAGAAACTTCCTTTACCCATTCGTTTAGTGTAGGTCTGCTACTGACAACTTCTCTTAGATTTCTTTTGTCTGCAAAAGTATTTCCCTTTCATTTAAGAATCATACTTTTACCAGATATAGAATTTAGGATTAATACTTCTTCTATCACTTAAATCACGGCCTTGTGATTTCTGAGAGGAATCTGCTGTTATTGGAATTGTTTTCTTTCTTTGGGTGGAGTTATTTCTCTCTTGCTATGTTCAAAGGTAGTTTTTTGTTGTTGTTGCTTTCATTAAGCCTGGTTATTTGTCTTGCTGTGGGTTTCTTTGGATTTATCCTGCTTGAGATTTTCTCAGCCTTTTTAATCTGTTGGTTTATGTCCTTTTCCAAAATTGGTGAAATTTGGGGTCATTATTTCTTGGGGTACTTTTTCAGCCACACTTCCTTTTCCCTCTCCTTCAGGGACTTCAGAGCCAGGAATGTTAACTCGTTTCTTTATTCCCAGATGTTCTTGAAGTTTCACTGATATTTTTCCATTCATTTTCTTAAATCGTGCAATTTCTGTCATTCAGTCTTTAAGTTCACTAGTTCTTTCCTCCATCATTTTTATTCTTGTATTATACTCATTTAGTGAGCTTTTAATACTGATTATTATGTTTTTCAGTTCTAAGATTCCCAATTCATTCTTTTATATCTACTTTTTTTTTTCTGAGAATTCTTAACTTTTACCATTTGTTTCAGCATGGTTGTAATTGCTTATGGAACATTATTGGGATGATGCTTTAAATATCTTTCAAATAATTCTTATATTTGTGTCATATTTTTGTCAGTATTTGTTGATGATCTCTGTGGGGAGCAACTGAGACTAGACTAAATTACTGGAACTAGGACTAATTCTATGCATCTGCTCTCCCACAATATGGTGCTGGGGAAGAGTAAACTTCTACGCAGCTGCCTCTCGCGAATTTGACCTGAGCTGCAGGAGCTGATCCTGCTCCTGATTGGAGGAGAGCAGCATGCTTGGCGTGTGGGTAGCAGAGTTGGGATTGGTAGAAGAGGCCTATAAAGGAGGAGAGAGACAATATGCACCAGGAACATCTGAAGGAACACCTGAGCAGCCCCCGAGAGAGCCGGCCGGCGGTGTGCCGCTCTTCCGTGGAAGCAGGGAAAGTGGCAGGGGGAACCGCCCTTCCACGGAGGTGGAGGGGTCGGCAGCCAACCCGGGAAGGACCAGCAGCAAACCTGGGAAGGGCCGAGCAGACAAAAGAACAGCGCAGGGTCTTGTGTCGTTCCTCCGCGAATGGGGGAGCGACAGATCTCTTCTCATTTGATTTGACATTTTCTTGGTTCTTTGTATAGTGAGTGGTTTTCAAATATATCCCTGGAAATTTGAGTATTATGCCAGAGCACTGAAAGTCTTTTTAAAATTTTCCCTTTTGGCAGGCCTCTGCTGTGTTGTGTTGTTTGGGTGAGGGGAGATACAGGAAGGTGCCAGCTCATCCCCAGTGATCTTCCTTTGACACTCAAATTGAGGGCTAGCTCCTCAATACTGCTGCATGAACTCAGAATTTCAGGTTCCCCACCACCTGTCTTCTGATACCACTCTGGCTACAGAACACCTTGTGCACTGACATCAGGGAGCAGTAGTTTTACTACTTGCAATGGTGAAAGTCCTCACTCCCCAGGACATCTCCTCTGACATCACCGTAGTGGGAGGGAGGGTTATGCTTCATTATCAGTGAATGTAGGTAGTTCATGCTCCCTACTTCACCACCACAAGGAAGATAAGAGAGATCTTTATTATTACCTGACAGGCAAGAAAGTCTGGCTCCCCATTCAGCCTACATGGCCTCCAGTCTGGTGCAGGATTGACCTTGTTACAGCCTGGTATGCATGGGAGTTGCCCCACTAAGATTTTGCTGTCATCCTAGCATCCTAGGTTTTTTTTTTTTTTCCTTAACTTCCCAATGTCTGGCTCTTTAACTAGAGAGCTGTTTTGCTTCATTTTGTTTTGTTTTGTTTGCTTGTATTTAATTTTCTATGTGTTAGCAGGTTACCAGGTTGCTAGCTTCTATAGCTCCAAATCCAGAATCTATGACACAAAAATAAAACCCAATATGGTCACTGCCACATCATTCCTTGACCCATGAGGTTCTTAGCCCATCTTCCACTTCCTTCTAGCTCCAGAATGTTTTGATATTTGTTTTATTTCTAATGTCCAGGGTTCTTGTTTGTTTTAACTGTGGTTAGCTTTAGGGGAAAGAAATTAGTAAGTCGATTCCATTTGGGACTGGAATATAGACAACTTTGTGAACTCCAAATTTGCCTCCCAGTAGGAAGGCATGTGCTGTCAACCTTGTGTCTCTGGCAGATATTAACTTATTGACTTCTATGTCTTCATTCATTTGCTGACAAAACCTTAGAGGGAGCCAATAACCGATTCCTTGGGTGTGTCACTAAATACGCCTATAATTATTGTTTTGTATTTGACAGGTACTATCTTTGGTGTGCTTTCTAACTCCCATGTTGCTCCTTGAAATTCCATACTGCTCTGTATGCTCTCCAGTCCAAATCCACAAAATTGTATATTCTTAATTTCTAAAAATGACCTGAAAATTCTTCATATTTTCCCTGTTAAGCTTTTCCCTTTCCTTGGCTCTACTTTGCTGGATTCACTGCCAGCTTCACCACAGCCTTTTCCTAGCTTTTATTTCTGGGTCAGTCCTAACAAAACCTAACTATGTTTTGTTGCTAGAATCACATGAATTGATAAGATAATATGTGATTTAATTAGAGACTTCACAGGGTGCTGAACACATAATGGGCAGTCAACAAGCACAGACCCAGGATCCTGAGGAATAATCAGCTGATACTTTGTTCTTATGACCATATAAAGAAACAGACCTCTGGAGTTTCTAAGATATAAAAGTTTGAATTTGTCATTTTATCTATGTATTTCCTATGTTCTGCTTTGTGCTAGGATAAGCACTTTACATTTATTGTCTTATGTAATTTTCTAAATAATCATCATAGGTAGGTATTATTAGGAGTATTTACAAATAAGTAAATTGAAGGTCTTAGCTTGGAAGGCCCAGAGTGTCTACCTTAATGTCTATGATCCTTATGAGCAATAGTCTTCATTGTAGGTTGGAGGCAGTTTTGTAACACTGATAAGGAGGCACCCTGCACAAAATGTTTATTTTGTCTGATTAGAGTACTTTTCCCCTAAGGAGATGGGGCTTTCAATTTCCATGCACTGAACCCTGGGACTAAGACAATATCCCACATGTGGGTGCTCCTCATCTGTGTGGATAATTGACATATATGGAAGGAATCACTTCTTAGTTCAAATGCCTGATGACTTATTTATTTGAAAGTTACAGTTACACAGAGAGAGAAGGTAAGGTAGAGAGACAGAGAGGGAGAGAGAGAGAGGTCTTCCATCCACTGATTCACTCCCCAATTGGCCACAATGGCCAGAGCTATGATGATCCAAAGCCAGGATCCAGGTGCTTCCTCTGGGTCTCCCATACGGGTGCAGGGGCCCACAGACTTGGGCTATTTTCTACTGCTTTCCCAGGCCATAGCAGAGAGCTGGATCAGAAGTTGAGCAGCTGAGACTCGAACCGGTGCCCAAATGGGATGCCAGCACTGAATGTGGTGCCTTTACCCACTGTGCCACAACGCCGGCCCCAAATGCCTGATGACTTTTATGAAAACTATCATTCTCATTACAATCTCTGCTTGTAAAAATACAAAATTCCTCATTAATTAGCAGAATATGAATTACTAATCTCTCCTGTCTCCACAGGGTGACTCTGGTGGACCGCTGGTTACTTCAGATCCTAGGAACATCTGGTACATTGCTGGGATTGTGAGCTGGGGAGATGAATGCGGGCAACCCAATAAGCCTGGTGTCTATACTAGAGTGACTGCCCTCCGTGACTGGATCACTTCCAAAACTGGCCTTTAAGAGAGAAAAACCCAGTGAAGTGGAATATGCCTTTGTGTGTGGAGGCCGTTTTTAGACATAGAGAATCGAAGAGGAAACCTTGTGATTCACGGGAATCTGATCCATCTCTCCAAAGTGTGTGCTTGATGCATACATATCTCTTCCAGCTCTGCTCCATGCCAGAGCTTCCTGCTTCTACCAGATGGACTCTGTCCCAACCTGCATTTATTTGTTTTCTGGAAGTTTTCATTCTTCAAACTTTTGGCTTTTTGGCATAAATTTTTCATGCATATATTCATCTTCTTAGTTTCTCTCCTTTCAGTAAATTTCTACTTTCAAGGTGTGGCATAAAGAATTAAAGAAAATATATAAAGGAAAAAACTACATTTTTTATGTACACAGAAGTATTATGTGTTTTCTTTTTCTCCCTGTGGAATGTGGAAGATGTTCATAGTCATTATGAAAGGTCAAACAAAGAGACATCAGAATACCAAATACTTCATGATGGAGAATGGGGACTAAAGAAAGGAAATACAGAAAGACGATCTAGCTTTTCCTTCATTTCCAGCCAAACAGCGCTGAGACAAAAGTGAGAAAGACTCTGTTTCCTTGTGACCTACTGCAATCACACATACACTTTGTAATGCACTTGGCCTGGACAAGTTAAAGCAAACAATATTTATTTAACATTGCACTTATGAGGCTGTCCTTATTTAATCACAATAAAATAAATAAATATCTATTTGCTTGACATAATTATATGATAACTCATGAAGAAGGAGAATTTGGGGAAAAGGTTACTAGTTAACTTATTGAAATTCATTTAAGAATCATTGGCATACCTTATGTGGAACGATATCAACAATAATAATTGTGTGATTGGGAATCAGTTTAAAGTATTGAATGAAATGGGACTATTACCGTGTGCCTGTGCATCTAAAGCTTTCCCAAACCATGTGTTCCCGTTTGGCTGTGGTCATGCAGCTGTAGCTCGGACTCAGCCCATAGGCTGAAATGATTGCAGATTCTCTGCTTCTCTTGCCACTGTACACACACGATATTGGTTATATTAGAGGACTCTGGGCTGAGATGGGAAGATGGGACAGGTAAACAACCTGGAAGCTGCCTCCCTGCCACATCCACTTGGACACTGAATTATTAACTTTCTGCACTGGCCACCTTTATGATATTAATTTTGGTAAATTATTAGTGAAATATTAGAGATACAATGTTCAAGTGATTTAAGACCATAGTAAGTCAGGACATGTTAATGGTATGACTTTATTGAATCTTTGGGTTGCTCTCCTAATTGTATACAGCTAATCAGGCGAGATATGTTTTGTACAATAACCACTTTGAAAATCTGTATTAGCAGGAAAAAAATGAACTTTTATTAATGTGAATGACATTGGAATATGAACTGATGAAATGCACACCCTTGGCTAAAAGATGATATTAGGGGGCTGGTGTTGTGGTGCAGATGGTTAAGCTGCAACTTGATTGCAATGTGTAGAGCCACATTGGAGTGTCAATGAGTCCTGGCTGCTCTGCTCTGCTTCCAATCAAACTTCCTGCTCATGTGCTTGGGAAGGCGGCCAATGATGGCCAAGTACTTGCTCCCTTGCCACCCACATGGGAGACTCAGATGGAATTCCTGGCTCCTGGCACAGTCATGGCTGCTGTGAACATTTGGAGAGTGAACCAGTGAATGGAAGACCTCTTTTTCTCTCTGTCTCTCCCACTATCTTTATTGCTCTGCCTATCAAATAAATAAATAAATAAATGTTAAGGAAACAAAGATATTAAAGCTGACATGAATTGACCATAATACATACAAGAGTATTTGTTTCATTTAATTAAATATTTTGTAGAAAAAAAGAATTTTAAACAAATATCTAAGTACATCTCAATCTAAATTATACTCAGCACTCCATTAATGATCACTTCCCTTCCTTTCAGCATATGCTTGCTTGCACTGAGCCTTGAGATAGTAATTTCAAACTGCAGGAAGATACAAGAGGACTTCAAAAAGTTCATAGAAAATGGAATTAGACATTTACCTTGGTGGGAAAAACTTTGAAATTCATTTATAGATTTGTCATAAATGCATTTTCCATAAATTTCGTGAAAATTCTTAGTATGTGAAAGAAAGCATTTCTGGATTTGAGAAGTTTGTTGGGGTCTTTAGGAACTAATGAAAACTGTAGTCAAATTTCAGTATTAGGGACTTGCAAAACTAAAAGAATATAATTCATGTTTGTAAATACATTTTAAGCTGAATTCACATTAACTGGAATCATAATTAGTATTTTTCAGATTTCTGGAGATTAGAGTCCAAACTAAAAATTTATGGTCCATGATGGGAGAAACTCTCTCTTCAAACAAGTTTGAGGGGATTTAAATTAATAAAAAATTTTATAAGTTCAATTTTTGTTTCACTTCATATTCTGCAAAGAAATATTTTTGGTATTTCCTTCTATAAAATATTTTAGAAGTAGAGATTTAGTTCACTGAAAATATGAGCAGTAGTTCAAACTTTGTATGCATAGAGAAATAGATAACAGCATTTTTTAAGTTACTTCTTTTGAAAACAATGTATAATAGGGGCCAGCACTGTGAAGTAGTAGGCTAAGCCTCTGCCCACAGTACTGGCATCCCACATAGGCCCCAGTTCATGCCCTGGCTACTCCTCTTCCTATATGGCTCTCTGATTGTCGGCTGGGAAGGATGCTTATTGGCTGAGAAGGCAATGGCGGATGGCCCAAGTGCTTGGGACCTTGCACCCCTGTGGGAGACCTGGAGGAGTCTTCTGGCTCCTGGCTTCAGATCAACTCAGCTCAGATGGTTGCGGCCACTTGGGGAGTGAACCAGTGCAGGGAGGACCTTTCTTTCTGTCCTTCATTCTCTCTAGCTGTAACTCTGTCTCTTAAATAAATAAATAAATAAAATCTTTAATTAAAGGAAAGTAATGTATAATGAGTTTAAGCATTCTTCAGCTTGTCAGTGTTGACTATTTCATTGGAGAAGGGTAAAAATCATGGTCATAATATTGACTAATTTTACAAGAGGGCAGACAGTTTCCACTTTTCTTGCATCTAGTAAATATTTCTATGTGCATTACTCTTTCAAAAGTGTTGTTAAATGACTTTTATTTTACATTATAAAGAAAATGTAGCTTTAATATTATAATCATGTATCACACAAAGACTTTATTTTTTAAATTCATTTTTTAAGGAATACAAATTTCACAAGTACAACTTTAGGAATATAGTTACTCTTCCCACTATACCAGCCCTCCTGCCCACATTCCTGACCCTCCTCTTCCTCCTCCCTCTCCCCTTGCCAGTCCCATTCTCCATTAAGATTCCTTTCAGTTAACTTTGTACACAGAAGACCAACTCTATACTAAATAGACCAACTCTATACTAAGTAAAGATTTCAACAATTTGTGCACACACACACATACACAAAACTGAGAACTAGTTTTACAGTTAACTCTCAATACAATTCATTGAGGACAGAAGTACTGCATGGGGAGATAGTGCACAGTGACTCCTGTTGCTAATTTAATAATTAACACTGTTAGGTATGATGTCAGTGTCCACCCTAGGCTTTGGACATGAGCTGCCTAGGCTATGGAAGCTTTTTGAGCACACAAGGCCATAAGGCTTATGGACAAGACCATAAGTAAAGTGGAAGTTCTCTCTTCCCTTCAGAGAAAAGGGAAACATCCTTCTTTGATGGCCACTTCTTTCCACTGGGTTCTCACTCACAGAGGTCCTTCATGTAGAACATTTCTTGCCATAGTGACAAAGATATTTCTGTTTAGGAAGAACTGAATTTGTAACAGTGGTCCCATAAGATTATAATGACACTGAAAAATTCCTGTGGCTTAGTGATGTCCTAGCTGTCCTAAGGTTGTAGCACAACACATTACTCATGTGTTTGTGGTGATACTGACGCAAACAAGCCTACTACACAACCAGTGTATAAGATGTATAGCACATCCAATTAAGTGCAGTTCATAATGCCAGCAGGAGCTTCTTACATCTTATGTTTACCATATCTTCTGATTGCATCAAGAGGCCACATTGACCTATACCATCCAAGTTTGTGTAATACACAGTAGGATGTCAGTGTTCAAACAGTGATGAAATTGACCATTTGTGAAAAAAACCTAAATGAAAGATCTCTGCGAGTGAGATCCCAGTGGAAAGAATGGGTCATCAAAGAAGGAGGTACTTTTCTCTGAAGGGAGGAGACAACTTCCACTTTGACCATGGCCTTGTCTAAATATGATCAGAGTCAGTGAACTCAGGGGGCTTCCATAGCCTTGGCAGCTCATGACAAGAGCCGAGGGTGATTACTGATGCCATAAACAAGAGTGTCAATTTGTTAAGTCAACAACAGGAGTCACTGTGCACTTACTCCTCATGTAGGATCTCTGTCCTTAGTGTGCTGTACATTGAGATTTAATGCTATAACTAGTACTCAAACAGTATTTTTCACTTTATGTTTCTGTGTAGGAGCAAACTGTTGAAATCTTTACTTAATGTATGCTAAACTGATCTTCTGTATATAAAGAGAATCAAAAATGAATCTTCATGTGAATGGAAGGGGAGAGGGAGTGGGAAAGGGGAGAGTTGTGGGTTGGAGGGAAGTTATGGGGGGGAAGCCATTGTAATCGATATTCTGTACTTTGGAAATTTATATTCATTAAATAAAAGTTAAAAAAAAAAGAAATTGACCATATGTGCATTTCCCAGAACATACCCCACTTTAGTAAGCAAAGCATAGTTGTAAGTACATTTTATTTTTATAAATATGTCCAGATTTTACACTATATGATTTTTTTATTTGACAGATAGAGAGATATATATATAGAGAGAGACAAAGAAAGGTCTTCCTTCCATTGGTTCACTCCCCAAATGGCCGCTACAGCCAGCACTACGCCCATCCGAAGCCAGGAGCCAGGTGCTTCCTCCTGGTCTCCCATGCGGGTGCAGGGTCCCAAGCAGCTGGGCCATCTTCCACTGCCCTCCCGGGCCACAGCAGAGAGCTGGACTGGAAGAGGAGCAGCCGGGACTAAAACCTGGCACCCATATGGGATGCTGGCGCCGCAGGCGGAGGATTAACCAAGTGAGCCACGGCGCCAGCCCCCACTATATGATTTAAACCATTTGTTTAAATCCTCCAAGTCTTAAACACACACAGGTAAATACCTGTCTTTTGGCAAGATTGCTGAAAAACCATGGCTGTTTACCACTGTTTACACAGTCACACAAGGAGCTGAGATCCCAAGAGATTTTATATTTACCAAATGCAGCTGTACAAAAAGATGAAACTTCTTCATTAGTGAGGAAGTTTCAACATTTCTACATATACACATATAGTCAACATTGGCATAACACTTTTGTGGAGTCAAATTTGAAAAAAGATTCATAAAATTATATCTGTAAAGTTCTTCATACAGTCTATACTTCTAGTACTAGAAATAATGTGAAGGTGAAATACATAGCAAAGTGAACTGAAAAAATGCTATCAATTTAAAATAGTGAGGGAACATAAAAACAAAATAACTGATAGAAAATTACAAAACTAAAAATTCAATTTGACATGAAAAAGTGTATTACAGAGATTGATTATAGGAAATTGCACAATTACTCTGTAAGAGCTCGCCAACTTTCACCTTCATTAAATATATTTTGAAGTCATGCATCACCTTAAATAACTACTTTTTTTCCCTTTTAACACATGGTTCTCCTTTGGAGAATATTTTCACACATTTTCTATGTAGCAGATCTTCCTCACTACTACATCCATACTCATGCACTAAATATTCAAACATCTCACAGACACACCAAGAATAATATTTTACTGGGTTTCCAGGTATTCATTCCATCTAGTATGTTATAATCATCCTGTAAATAACCAAAAACATACTAATACTTCCCCCAAGAATTTGGCTTACTATCTGTATCAATGAACTTTTTGTTACCATAAAGTAATACTAGAGGAAGTTTAACTTTATAAAGAAGTCTACCCGGGCTCATTGTTCTGGTGGTTCATAGCTCAAGATCAGGCAGGCCCTGTTGGTTTGGCCACTGGTGATGGTACTTTTGCTCGCAGAGTCCCAGGTGACACAGAACATCATATGACAAGAGACAAGGAACATATATCTGTCTACATCTTTGTGATCCCTTACAAAGCTACCAGGACTCAGTTATGGGGGCTCTACCCTAATGACCTACTCTAACCTAACCACCATCCAAAGTTCCCATTTGTGAACATCACAATTGAATTGTTTCCTTCCTCTTCATACCATTAACATGACTTTGTGCACTAAGCTCTTATAAGGATTTCAGTACATAGCACTACCCTCCCTCCAACTCTTTTTTTCCTTCAAATGGAAATTTCAGCTTTGGGGATTTGAACATTTGAGACTTGAATTAGGATTGTGGTTTTTTGGATTTTAGACTTTAGGGACCATAATTGGATCATAATCCACACTCAGGATTACAGGATTTAGAGTTGTGCCATTAAGGATGATGACTATCTGTCTCAGTGTTGCTGGAATCTGCAGCTATTGCATTTCTTCTTCTCTGCTGTGTTCATGTCTATGAAGAATGAAAGCAGTGAAGTTAAAGAAAAACAAAGGAAAAAGTTCCTGGCAATATCAGGAGGGTCCCCTGAAGGAGAGGGCCATTTGGTAGGCTGATTGTCTCGGGTTCTATAAGCTGTAAAGGAGGAAGTTCTCACGATTGGTTGGGTAAGAGGGATGGTTTTGATTTGTTAATTGAATTATGTCTGAAGGCTCTTCTCTGTAAAGTTATGATTTTCCCTTTTGGAACTAATGAATATGATATGATGAAAAGCTTTGACACTGTAACTTTATCCTGTTTTCATGATAATCTTGTCCTTTCATTTTAGCATCCAGTCGTAGGTAATTCTGGACTGTACCAAAACTCCTACAGAGTTTGTCCAATGGTGATATTTTGCATCTTTGATTTCCGACTAAAGAAGGATCAGTAGAAAAATATTGTACTAAGTGATAGAATAAAAAAGGGAGAGAACAATCCAACATGGGAAGCGGGATACACAGCAGACTCATACAATAGCAGATGTTCTAAACAGCACTCTAGCCTCAGAATCAGCCCTTAAGGCATTCGGATCTGGCTGAAGAGTCCATGAGAGCATTTTAGGCATGGAAAGCCAAGACACTCTGGCAAAGAAAAAAAAAAAAAGAGGACCTAAATGAAAGATCTCTGCAAGTGAGCTCCCAGTAGAAAGAACAGACCATCAAAGAAGGAGGTACCTTTTTCTGAAGGGAGGAGAGAACTTCCACTTTGACCATGGCCTTGTCTAAATAAGATCAAAGTCAGCGAACTCAAAAGGCCTCCATAGCCTTGGCAACTCATGACTAGAGCCTAGAGAGATTACTGACACCATAAACAGAGTGTCAATTGGATAAGTCAACAACAGGAGTCACTGTGCACTTACTCCTCATGTAGGATTTGTCCTTAATGTGTTGTCCAATGTGAATTAATGCAATAACTAGTACTCAAACAGTATTTTACACTTTATGTTCTGTGTGGGTGCAGACTGTTGAAATCTTTACTTAATATATGCTAAATTGATCTCCTGTATATAAAGAGAATTGAAAATGAATCTTGATGTGAATGGAAGGGGAGAGGGAACAGGAGTTGCGAGGGTTGCGGGTGGGAGCAAAGTTATGGGGGGGAAAAGACATTGTACTCCATAAGCTCTGTCGCTCCCCCTCTTCGTGGAGGAATGACACAGGACCCTGCGCTGTTCTTTTGTCTGCTCGGCCCTCCCCGGGTTTGCTGCTGGTTCTTCCCGGGTTGGCTACCGTCCCTTCCACCTCCGTGGAAGGGCGGTTCCCCCTGCCACTTTCCCCACTCCCGCGGGGGAGCGGCACACCGCCGGCCGGCTCTCTCGGGGGCTGCACAGGTGTTCCCCTTAGATGTTCCTGGTGCATGTTGTCTCTCTCCTCCTTTATAGTCCTCTCCCACCAATCCCAACTCTGCTACCCACACGCCAAGTACGCTGCTCTCCTCCAATCAGGAGCAGGATCAGCTCCTGCAGGTCATCACTCAAGTTGGCGAGAGGCAGCTGCGTAGAAGCTGTTTACTCCTCTCCCAGCGCCATATTGTGGGAGAGCAGATGCATAGAATAAGTCTTAATTAGAGTAACAGTCTAGTCCAAGTTGCTCCCCACAAAGCTGTACTTTGGAAATTTATATTCATTAAATAAAAGTTAAAAAAAAAAAACAAAAAAAGCAGTCAACAGTTAATCATTTGAAAGTGCACATAATACTCTGTTAAATTGATCTATGATTAACTATAATCCAATAAAATGTTTTTAAAAACTGATGTATTATTAGAAATGCTTTTATATTTTATTTATTGCTAATCAGGAATTGACTTAATAGAGCAGGCATTGTGGTTCAGTGGTTTAAACCACTGCTTGTGATGCCCACATTCCATATTGAAGCATCAGTTAGAGTCTCAGCAACTCTGCTTCCAATCCAACTCCCTGCTTATGTGCCTTGAAAGCAGCAGATGATGAATTAAATACTTGAGTTCTGCCATCCATGTGGGAGACCCAGATGGACTACCTGGCTCCAGGCTTCAACCTGGTCCAGCCGGGCCTGGACCTGATAACTGTGGCTAAGAAGGGGGTAAAACAGTAGATAGAATATTTCCACTCTCTCCTTAAAAATAAATAAGTAAATCTTAAGAAAGAATTGATTTAATAATTCACCACTGGCATGATATTCCAGCCAAACTAGGGTCATTTTTCCTTTACCTGTTAAACTTTTTATTTGGTGGAATATTTAGCCCTTGGCTATAATGTAAATTAGAAATGTTACCTCAAAAAGTAAGAAAGAAGTTTTGCACAGCAAAGGCAACAATAAATAAAGTGAAGAGACATCTGACAGGATGGGAAAAGACATTTTCAAAATACCATTTGACAAAGGATTAATATCCTGAATATATCCACAACTTAAAAACACCTCAACAATAAAAAACCAACCCATCCAGTTGAGAAATGGACAGAGGACTTCACAGACAGCTCTCAAAAGAAAAAATACAAATGGCCAACAAATACATTAAAACCTGCTCAACATAACTTGCCATCAGAGAAATGCTATTCAAAATCACAATGAGATATTACCTTATCCCTGTCAGAATGGCTAAAATCCAAAACACAGAGAGTAATAAATGTTGGTAAGGATGTGGAAAAAGGTGAACATTTACACAGTGTTGATGGGAATGTAAACTAGTGCAGCCACTGTAGAAAGCAATGTGGAAATTTCTTTAAAAAACTAGAAATAGGCTTGCCATATTATTCACCAATCCCATAATTGGGTATATACCCAAAAGACTTGAATATATTGTATCAAAGAATTAACTGCACCACCATATTCACAGCAGCACTGTTCACAATAGCCAAAATTTGGAATCAAGGAAGGTGTCCTTAAAGAATATGTGGTATAAATACACAATGGAATATTATCCAGCCACAAAAAAGAATGAAGTTCCACCATTTGCATAAAAAATGGATGCAGCTGGAGGACATCATGTTGAGTGAAATAAGCCAGACCCAGAAAGACAAATACCACATGTTCTCTCTTGTATGTGGGAGTTAAAATTAAAAAAAAAAAAAATTAAAATAAAAGAAAGAAAAAAAGAAATTTCTGTTTGTATCAGTATTGCTGCAAATATAGTTTTGTAATACTTTTTTCAAAGATTTATTTATTATTTATTTGAAAAGCAGAGTTACAGAGAAGCAGAGGAAGAAAGAGAGAAAGAAAGAGAGAGAGAGAGAGAGAGAGAGAGAGGTCTTCCATCAGCTGGTTCACTCCCCAGATGGCCGCAAAGGTCGGAGCTGCACCGATCCAAAGCCAGGAGTCAGGACCTTCTTCTGGGTCTCCCATGTGGGTTCAAGGGACCAAGGATTTGGGCCATCTTCTACTGCTTTCCCAGGCCATAGCAGAGAGCTGGATCGGAAGTGGAGCAGCCAGGAGTTGAACAGCCACCCATATGGGATGCCGGCACTGCAGGCAGCGGCTTTACTCACTACACCATAGAGCTGGCTTATATGATTAATACCTATAGATATTCTATGAACTCAATTGTCTTGAAGATTGTATTATATAAATTCCACTTAGTGTGTCATTAAGAAGATGCTTTTCTATAGAGAAATGTGTAAGTAGGACTCTAGATGGCGCTACTAATCTGGAAATCAGAGCTTAAGCCAGAACAAAAGATCAGTCTCTACAGATGATACAATTCTGAGAGTATAGTTATAACTATTTAAAAATAATAATAAAAGAACATAAATTAATTTTCATGTGAGAATGCACCCGTATTTAATATAATACCAAGAAAATTAGTATCAAATAGTATTTTTGGAAAACTGAAAAGACCTCAGTGTAAAACTACCAATCACAAGGATTGGGAATGCCGTTTTTTTTTATTAACTAAAATTTGTAAAAATATAGAGAAATGGTGATATAACTTAGATTTATTGGAAATGGAAAGTCAGGCTCCCAAACAGTCTTATTGAGAACATTTCTTAGGTTCCATAAAGCTTCCCATGTTAGGAAGTCATGCATTCTATACATATGGAAAGGGATAGTTCCATTTTTAGTTAACCAAGTGACATCTTGGTTATATAGATGTGTTTCATGCATCTGGTAAATGTGAAACAATTCCCCTGAGCTGATTCATGACTGTCTTAGTACTTTTTTTTGCTGCTATAGCAAAATAACTGAGACTGGGTGACTATGGCTCACAGTTACAGAGCCTGGAAGTCCAAGAATAAGACCTGCGCACCTTCTCAGCTTCTGGTGAGGAGTGCGTGCTGCTTCAGCTCATGCCAGAAAGCTGACAGGCAACCAGAGCTGTGGCAGAGAAGCAAAAGAAAGCTGAGGGATTCAATGCCCTTTATAACAATCTACTCTCACAGGAGCTCATCTAGACCACAAGAATAAGAATTTGGGTCAGTGATGTGGCACAGATTAAACTATCGCCTGCAGCACTGGTGTGCTGTATAGGCTCTGGTTCATGTCCTGGGTGCTCCAGAACCCTGCTACTGGCCTGGGAAGAGCCGCAGAAGATGGCCCAAATGCTGGGGCCCCTGCCACCCATGTTGGAGACACAGATGAAGCTCCTGGCTTCGACCTGGTTTAGTCTTGGCCATTGTGACCATTTGGGGAGTGAACCAGAGGATGCAATCTCTCTTTCTCTCTCAGTATCTCCCTGTCTCTCTGTAACTCTGACTCACAAGTAAATATAGAAATCTTTTTGAAGAAAAGACTTCCACCTGCGGCGCCGGCACACAGAGTTTTAGTCCTGGTCGGGACACCAGATTCTGTCCCGGTTGCCCCTCTTCCAGTCCAACTCTCTGCTGTGGCCCGGGAGTGCAGTGGAGGATGGCCCAAGTCCTTGGGCCCTGCACCTGCATGGGAGACCAGGAGAAGCACCTGGCTCCTGGCTTCAGATCAGCGCGGTGCGCCAGCCGCAGCAGTCATTGGAGGGTGAACCAATGGTAAAGGAAGACCTTTCTCTCTGTCTCTCTCTCTCACTGTCCGCTGTACCTGTCAAAAAAAAAAAAAAAAAAGAAGAAAAAAGAAAGAAAATAAAAGACTAAGAATTCATAGGAGAAAAGCATTATTTTATTCACAAGAGCTATGATCCTAACACCCTATGATCCTAACACCTCCCTCTAGACTCACCCCCTGAGGAATTAAATTTCAACATGAGTTTGGGGGACTATATTGATAAATGGAGCTCTATCCTTTGGGTTTGGGAACCAAGTCCTGTTGGAAGTGAGATGATCAGGGCTGGCATTGTGGTATATCAAGCAAAGCCACTCCCTACGATGCTTGAATTCTACATTAGATCCCCAGTTTGGTTCAAGTCCTAGACACTCTGCTTCCAATCCAGCTCTCTGCTAATGTGCCTGGGAAAGCTGCAGAAGATGGCCCAATTCTCTGGACTCCTACTGTCGATGTGGGAGACCAAGGGGGAGTTTTCCTGGTTTTGGCCTGACCCAGCTCTGGCTTTTGTGGTCATTTCAAAAGTGAACCTGAGGATAGAGATCTCTTTCTTTGACTCTCTCCCTCCTCTCCTTCTGCCACTTGCTCTGCCTTTTAAATAAATAAAAATAAATCTTTAAAAAAGAAATAAAATTATTAAGGAACAGTGTAATCAAAAAGGCCTCTGTTGATTCTTAGGACAGTGAAACATTTCTATATGATAATGGCAGATGCATGCCATTAAAAATTTGTCAAATCCATAGAATGGACAAGATCAACAGAAAAAAATGTAAACTATGGACTCTGGGTGAGAATTATGTTGTCAAAATAGATTCATCAGTTATAACAAATGTGCCACTCCAGTGGAGGATGTTGGTGGTGGGGGAGGGGAGTTATCTGTATGAAGGCAGATAGTGTAAAGGATATCTCTGTACCTTCTACTTAATTGACTGTGAACCTAAAAGGGCTCTGAAAAACAAAGTCCATTAAGAAGAACAAATTTCAAATGACCTCTGTTATCATGCCAGTCAGGTTAACTCAAAATATCATCATAAGTGAAAAAGAAAATAGTATTGACATGAACCAAATATTTTGTAGAAATTGCTATGGTTTGAATAGGTTATGAACGCTGTATACATGCAGATATTTAAATCCCAAGATCATTAAGTGAAGGATGTAGGCTTGTTGCAATAATGTTTTTATTATGTATAGTAATATATTAGGAGGTTGGCCCAGCAGGAGTCACTAGACCATTGGGAGCATGGCCTCAGAAAGTAGTTCTAGCAAGAAAGTTGGTTATAAAAACTGAATTGGCCCTAGTCACTCCTTCCATGTGATCCTTCCTCTGCACATACTCTGCCATTCTCCAGCCTCATCAGATTGCTGGACTTATGGGGCCTGCATTATCTTGAACTTTGAGACACCAAAAAATTGGATAATCAACCTACAGCAGCATATTGAGAATCTGGACTATTTCAAAAATTAGTAGAAAACATAACATAAGCCATATACTTCATGAGATAATAATCTACCTGGGGAAACTAGTATGGTACAAATAGAACAACAATAATAGTTGATATGTGATCCTGGGAGTAAGGGCAGTCTCCAACAACTGGTGCTCAGATAACTGGATCTCCACATGCAGAACTATGAAACGAGACCTCTACCTTACACTTTACACAAAAATCTACTCAAAACAGATCAAAGACCTAAATCTACTACCAGGTACTATCAATGAGAACAATGGGGAAACCCTACAAGACATTGCCATAGGCAAAG
The DNA here is from genome assembly GCF_051225735.1 of Oryctolagus cuniculus. NCBI lineage: Eukaryota > Metazoa > Chordata > Mammalia > Lagomorpha > Leporidae > Oryctolagus > Oryctolagus cuniculus. The sequence goes on from NC_142874.1 coordinate 126,767,605, forward strand.
ACTTCTTGGGTCTAAAAGACCCTTGAAGCACAGACAATCAAAATCAAAATTGACAAATGGGATTGCCTCAAGCCAAAAAGCTTCTGCACTGCAAAAGAAACATTCAGCAAAGCGAAGAGGCAACTGACAGAATGGGAGAAAAATATATGCAAACTACGCAACTGATAAAGGATTAATATCCAGAATTTATAAAAAACTCAAGAAATTCAACAACAAAATAAACAATCCAGTGAAGAAATAGGCAAAGTCTTGAATAGGCATTTTTCATAAGAGGAAACCCAAATAGCTAACACACATGTGAAAATAATGCTCAGGACACTAGCCATCAGATAAATGCAAATCAAAACCACAATGAGGTTTCACCTTACCACAGTTAGAGTGGCTCTCATAAAGAAATCAACAAATGACAAATGCTGGCGAGGATGTGGGGGAAAATGTACCCTAATCCACTGTTGGTGGAAATGCAAACTGGTACATCTAATATGGAATACAATATGGAAATTCCTCAGAAATCTGAAAATAGATCTACCATATGACCCTGCTATTCTACTCTTGGGAATTTACTCAAAGGAAATGAAATCAGCATCTGAAAGGGTTAATCTGTACCCCCATGTTTATTGCAGCTCAGTTCACAAGAGCTAAGATATGGAATCAACTCAGATGTCCATCAACTGATGACTGAATAAAGAAATTATGGCATGCATACACTATGGAACACTACTCAGAATTAAAAAAAAATAAAATCCTGTCTTTTGCAACAAATGGATGCAACTGGAAACAATTATACTTAGTGAAATTAGTCCCCCAAAAGACAGATACCATATGTTTTCCTTGATCTGTGGTAACTAATAGAGTATCTAAAATGAAATGTATAGGGAGTGAAATTGATATTTTGATATTCAATGACTACAACTCTTGTCTTGCTGTTGAGGAACAGTGGCCCCCCCCCCCCATACTACTTGTTTAACTCTTTACTTACTTTTGGGTTAATCTTACAAGTATAAAGTAAACTGAAAATAGATCTTTGTAAATATTAAGAGTGGGAATATGTGGGGCTGGCAGTGTGGTGTGGTTTGTAAAGCACCTCCTGCAGTGCCCGCGTCCCATATGGGTGCCAGTTCAAGTACCACATGCTCCATTTCTGATCCAGCTCTCTGCTATGGCCTGGGAAAGCAGGCCCCCATGTGAGAGATTTTAGGAAGTTCCTGGCTCCTGGCTCCAGATTGGCCCACCTCTGGCCATTACAGCCATTTGGGGAGTGAACCAGCAGATGGAAGATATCTCTCTCTCCCTTTTCCTCTCTCTCCCTCTTTCTCTCTCTCTCTCTCTCTCTCTCTCTTTCTCTCTCTCTGCCTCTTCCTCTGCCTCCCTGTAACTCTGCCTTTCAAATAAATTAATTTTTTTAAAAGATTTATTTAAAAAATTTATTTAAAAATATTTTTTTAAAAAAGGCTGGAAATACAAGAGAGAGAAGAAAGAAGGGTCGGAGAGAGGATATGGTGGAAAGAATTACCATGAAACTAAATCTATGTATATGAAATGCATGAAATTTGCATACCTTAAATAAAATTTAAATAAATAATAGTTGTTATATCATATGTGAAACTTTATCTTAGAAAATAACAATTAATATGGACCATAGTTACTGAACAAAATTCACTTGTCTTTCTGAGTCCAGTTTATTTTATTGACATTATATCCTTTGGTTGCATTCATCTTGATGCAAATGGTAGAATTTCAGTTTTTCTTATAGCTGAATAATATTCCATTGTGTATATAATTTCCTTTATCCATTCATCTGATGTTGGAAACATAGTTGGACAGATATCTCTTTGATACATTGTGTGCATGTCTTTTGAGTATGTACTCAGTAGTAGGATTCCTGGATCATATGGCAAGTCTATTTCTAGAAATCTCCATATTGTTTTACAGTGTTTTCTCTACATTTTCTTCTAGTAACTTCACAGTTTTAGGTCTTAAATTTAGGTTCCTGATACATCTCAAGTTGATTTTTATATATAATGAGAGGTAGGGATCTAATTTCATTCTTCTACATACAAGCATACAATTTTGCTAGCATGTTTATTGAAAAAAATTATCATTTCTCCAATGGATGGTCTGAGCACTTTTGTCCCAACTCAGTTGGATATATGTTTGTAGTTTAATTTCTTGGCTCCCTATTCCACTGATCTATGTGTCATTTTTTAGCCTGTATCATGCTGCTTTAATTACTATAGCTTTGTAGTATGCTTTGAACTCAGGTATCTTAGTGTCTCCAGTTTGATTTTTTTTCTCAGAATAGCTCAGCTATTCTGGGTATTTTGTGATTCCATATGAATTTTAGGTTTTTTTTTTTCATTTCTGTAAGGAATGTCATTTTTAAAATAGGGACTGCATTGAATCTGTAAATTGCTTTAGGTGATATTTTAATATTCATTCTTCTAATCCATTCTTCCAATCATTATTCCTAAATATTTGATATTTTTGGCTACTGTTAATGGAATGTTTTTTATTTCTCTTTTACCAAGCTCATCATCAGCACAAAAGATCTGCTGTTTTTAGTATGTTTAGTTTGTAACCTGCAACTTTACTCAATTGTTTTATCAATTCTAACAGCTTTCTGTTGGGTGTTTAGATTTTTCCATGTACAACATCATGTCATCTGCAAATACGGGTATGTTGACTTCTTCCTTTCCAATTTTGATGCCCTTTATTTTTTTCTCCTCCCTAACTGCTCTTGCTAATACTTCTAAAACTGTATTGAATAAGAATGATTAAAATGGACATCCTTGACTTGCTCCAAATCTCATTCAATACGATATTGGCTGATGGTTTATCATTAATGGCCTTTATAATTTTGAGCTATGTTCCTTCTAATCTAATTAGGGAGGGTTTCATTTTTAATCATGAAAGGGTATTGAAATGACCATATGCTTATTCAATATCTATTGAGATGACAATATGGTTTTTGTTCTTCATCTGTTGATGTGCTTTATAAAGTTTTTGATTTGCAAATATTGAACCACTGTTACATATCTCGGATAAATTCAACTTGATCATGATGTATGACTTTTTTGATATAATTTTGGATTAATTTTGCTAGTATTTTTTTTGAGAATTTTTACAACTATGCTCATTAAGGATATAGGCCTATAGTTTCTTTTCATGTTGTGCCTCTGTTCAGACTGATGCTGGCCTCATAAAAAGAGTTTGGCAGAGTTCCATTCTATTCAATATTTTGGAATAGTCTGAAATGTATTGGAATCAATTCTTTTTTTTACTGTTTTGTAGAGTTCAGTATTAAAGCCATCAGGTCCTGGAGTGTTCCTTGATGGAAGATTTTTAATTACTGCTTCAATTTCCTTGCTTGTTATGGGTCTGCTTAGATTTTCTATTGGTATGTTATACATATCCAGAAATTTATACATTTCTTTGAGGCTGTATAATTTGTTAGCATATACTCATTCATAATAGTTTCTTATGATCTTTTATATTTCAGTGGTATCAATTGCAATGTCTCAGTTTTATCCTAATTTTATTTATTTGAGTTTTTTCTCTTGTAATTTGCTAGTCTGACTAAAAGTTTGTCTATTTTGCTTATCTTCCCAAAAAACAACTTTTTAAACTGATTTTTTGGTTTTGTTTTAACATTTCAATGTAGTTTAATTCTGCTCTGATCCTTATTTTTTTTTCATTTTTTTTTAACTTTTATTTAATGAATATAAATTTCTAAAGTACGATTTATGGATTACAATGGCTTCCCCCACATACCGTCCCTCCCACCCACTACCCTCCCCTTTCCTACTCCCTCTCCCCTTCCATTCACATCAAGATTCATTTTCGATTATCTTAATATACAGAAGATCAGCTTAGTATACATTAAGTAAGGATTTCAACAGTTTGCTCCCACACAGAAACATAAAGTGAAAAATAATAGATGACTTTTTTAAATGATGATGAAATCAGATCAGATCTATTGTCATGTTTAATCCCAGTGAGAGTCAAGTTGGGAGTTGAGAATTTCTTTTTTTTTTTTTTTACAGAGGATCAGTTTAGTATACATTAAGTAAAGATTTCAACAGTTTGCACCCCCATAGAAACACAAAGTGAAATATATTGTTTGAGTACTCGTTATAGCATTAAATCTCAATACACAGCACATTAAGGACAGAGATCCTACATGAGGAGTAAGTGCACAGTGACTCCTGTTGTTGACTTTACCAATTGACACTCCTGTCTATGGCATCAGTAGTCTCCCTATGCTCCAGTCATGAGTTTCCAAGGCTATGGAAGCCCTCTGAGTTCTCCGACTCTTATCTTGTTTAGACAAGGTCATAGTCAAAGTGGAGGTTCTCTCCTCCCTTCAGAGAAAGGTACCTCCTTCTTTGAAGACCTGTTCTTTCCACTGGGATCTCACTCGCAGAGATCTTTTGCCAGAGTGTCTTGGCTTTCCATGCCTGCAATACTCTCATGGGCTTTTCAGCCAGATCCGAATGCCTTTAGGGCTGATTCTGAGGCCAGAGTGCTATTTAGGACATCTGCCATTCTATGAGTCTGCTGAGTATCTCACTTCCCATGTTGGATCACTCTCCCCTTTATTTATTCTATCGGTTAGTGTTAGCAGGTACTAGACTTGTTTATGTGCTCCCTTTGACTCTTAGTCCTTTCATTATGATCAATTGTGAACTGAAATTGATCACTTGGAATAGTGAGATGGCATTGGTACATGCCACCCTGATGGGATTGAATTGGAATCCCCTGTTATGTTATTATTTTTCACCTTCCTGAAGATTTGTGTTTTGCTTTATTCTTGTTTAATTAATCAAGGTGCATCATTAGATCATTTATTTGAGATCTTTTCTTTAATGTGAGTACTTAATACTATAAACTTCTCTCTTAATTCTGCTTTTGCTGCATCCCACAGGCTTTGATATGTTGCTTTCATTTTAATTCAATTCAAGAAATTTTTTATTCCTTTTTTTCTCAATGACTCAGTAGCATGTTTGACTATCATGTATCTGAAAATGTTCTATTGTTCTTGTTTCTGATTTCTAGTTTTATCCTTTATGATCTGGGAGGATACATTGCATGAGTTCAATCTTTTTAAATTTACTGATACTTGATTTGTGGCCTTATATTTAGTCTAAGAGAATGTTCCATGTGTGAATGAGAAGAAGAATGTGTATTTTGTAGCTGTTGAATGAAACATTCTGTAAATGTCTGTTAAGTCCATTTGTTCAATGATATGGTTCAACTCTGATGTGTCTTTGTTGATTCTCTGTCCAAATGACCTGTCCTTTGATGATAATGGGACATTGAAGTTCTCTAGTATTATTGTATTGGAATCTATTTATCCCCTTAGATCTCATAGTATTTACTGTATATATCTGGGTGGTCTTGTGTTCAGTGCATATATATATATATATATTTATATGATTATTATATCTTCAAGTGGATACTTTTATCAATATATAATATACTTCTTTATCTCTTTCTATAGTTTTTTTTTATTTTTTTTTATTTTTTTTTATCTTTTATTTAATGAATATAAATTTCCAAAGTACGTCTCATGGGTTACAATGGCTTTCCCCCCCATACCGTCCCTCCCACCCACCACCCTCCCCTTTCCCACTCCCTCTCCCCTTCCATTCACATCAAGATTCATTTTCGATTATCTTAATATACAGAAGATCAGCTTAGTATACCTTAAGTAAGGATTTCAACAGTTTGTTCCCACACAGAAACATAAAGTGAAAAATAATAGATGATTTTTTTTTAAATGATGATGAAATCAGATCAGACCTATTGTCATGTTTAATCCCAGTGAGAGTCAAGTTGGGAATTGATAGTTTCTTTCTTTTTTTTTTTTTTAACAGAAGATCAGTTTAGTGTACATTAAGTAAAGATTTCAATCGTTTGCACCCCCATAGAAACACAAAGTGAAATATACTGTTTGAGTACTCGTTATAGCATTAAGCCTCAGTGTACAGCACATTAAGGACAGAGATCCTACATGAGGAGTAAGTGCACAGTGACTCCTGTTGTTGACTTTACAAATTGACACTCCTGTTTATGGCATCAGTAATCTCCCTATGCACCAGTCATGAGTTTCCAAGGCTATGTCTTTCTATAGTTTTTGATTCAAAGTATGCTTTATCTGATATAAGGATAGCTATACCTGCTAATTTTTTTTCCATTTGCCTGGCATATCTTTTTCCAGCCCTTATCTTTCAGTCTCTGTGTATCTTTATTTGTGAAGTATGTTTCTGGTAGGCATCATACAGTTGGATCTTGTTTTTTTTTTTTTTTTGGCTGGGGATTTTAATCGTTTTATGTTCAAGGTCAGTATTGTCACATAAGAATTAACTCCTGTCATTTTGTTGATAGGTTACTGACTATACCTGCTCCGTTACCAAATTTGGTAGTTTTGTGTATTTTCTTGATGTTTACTTCAAACACAGGACACCCTTCAAAATTTTTTCAAGGCCAGTCTGGCACTGGTGAATTCTCAGTTTTTTTTTCTTATCTAGGGAATACCTTATTTCTCCTTCATTTCTAAAAGATGACTTTGCTGGAGACAATATTTTTTGGTTGCAATATATTTTCTTTTAAGACTCTGAATTATCATTCCTCTTTCTTCCAACCTGTAGATTTTATGCCGAAAAGTCTACGAGTCTAATCGATATTTCTTTATATGAAAGTTGATATTTTTCTCATACTATTTCTAGGATTTTCTTATTGTCCTTAGCTTGACAATTTTACTACCATATGCCTTTGAAAAGATACTCTTTGGTTGAGTCTACTTGGGGTCCTTTGAGCTCCTTGTATCTGGATGCCCAATTATCTTTCAAGACTTGGCAAGTTTTTAACTATGATTTCATTTACCAGATTTTTTTTAATCCTCTAGAAACCTTTTACTTAAGGTATACAAACTTCATGAATTTCATAGATACAACTTTAGAAATATAGTGATTCTTCCCACCGTACCCGATCTCCCAACAACACTCCCACCCTTCTTCCTCCTTCTTCTCCTATTCCCATTCTTATTTTCTATTTTCAATTAACTTTATGCACATAATATTAACTCTATATTAAGTAAAGACTTCAACAAATACTATTTAAAAATACCAGGTTCTAACACCTTTGTCCTTCTCTTCTTCAGGGCTCCTGAAATGTATTTCATCGCTTCATAGCATCTCATATTTCACATAAGCTTTCATCATTCATTTTAATTATTTTCTCTTTATTTTTGTCCAATTTGATTATTTCAAAAATATTTTCCTCCCAATCATAAATCTATTATTTAAAAATATTTATTATATTTATTTGAAAGCAGAGTTACAGTGAGTGAGGGAGAGACAGAGCAACATCTTTCATCTGCTATTTACTTCCTAAATAGCCTAAAGGCTGCAACTGAAGCCAGGAGCCTGGAACTCCATGAGGCTCTCCTTGGGCAGCAGCCATCTTCTGCTGCTTTCCTATGTGCTTTTCTGAAATCTAGATTGGAGGTGGAGAAACTGGAACTAAACCAGTAGTTGCATGGAATGCTAGTATCACAGCTAGCAACTTAACCCACTGTGCCATGACAGCGCCAGATCAGAAATCTTGCCTCCACTTGGTTTATTGTGCTGTTGAAATTCTTATCATCTTTCTTATTTCATTGATTGAAGTTTTCATCCCAAAAATTTCTGTTTGGTTCTATTTTTTCCTAAATATTTATTTGTTTATTTGAAAGGCAGAATTACAGAGAGGCAGAGAGAGAAAGAGGTCTTCCATCCACTAGTTTATTTCCCAGATGACTGCCATGGCTGGAGCTGTGCTTATCTGAAGCTGGGATCCAGGAGATTCTTCCAGGTCTCCCACACAGGTGCAGGGGCCAAAGTATATGAGCCATCTTCTACTGCTTTCCCAGGTCATAGCAGAGAGCTGGAGTGGAAGTGGAGCAGCTGGCTCTGGAACCGGTGCCCATATGGGATGCTGCCACTGCAGGCAGCAGTTTTACCCACTTTTCCACAGTGCCAGCCTCTGTTTGGTTCTTCTTAAAGATTCCTATCTCTTTGGTGAATTTTTCATTCATGTCCCTAGTGATTTCCTTATTTTTAAGCTATTTGTATTCTCGCACATTGCATTGAGTTTCCCAACAATCATTATTTTAAATTCTATTTCTGATATTTCATAACTTTCCATCAGATCAGGAATTTTAAAAAGATTTATTTGTTTGGGGGCTAGTGCTGTGGTGCAGTGGGTAAAGCCACTGCCTGCAGTTCTGGCATCTCATATGGGTGCTGGTTCAAGTCCTAGCTGCTCCATTTCCAATTCAGCTCTCTGCTGTGGCCTGGGAAAGCAGTAGAAGATGGCCCAAGTCCTTGGGCCCCTACAACCATTTTGCAGACCCAGAAGAAGCTCCTGCTTCCTGGCTTCAGATCAGTTCAACTCCAGCTGTTTCGGTCATCTGGGGAGTGAACCAGAGGATGGAAAACCTCTCTCTCTCTCTGCCTCTGCCTCTCTGTAATTCTACCTTTCAAATAAATAAATAAATAAATCTTTAAAAATGTTTTAAAAAGAAAACATTTTAGACACAAAATTAGACACATCTTAGACACAAAATTGTTGCTGGTATTGTGGCTTAGGGATTAAAGCCGCCTATGATGCTGGCATTCCATATCAGTACTGGTTCATGTCCTGGCAGCTCTACATCCAGTCCAGCTCCCTGATTATGGCCTGGGAAAAGCAGTAGAAGAAACCCAAGTGTTTGGGCCCTTGCCATCCAAATGAAAGATCCTTAAGAAAGTCCTGGCTCCTGCCTTTGGCCTGGCCAGCTCTTGTGGACATCTGGGGAGTGAACCAAGAGATGGAAGATCTCTCTCTCTCTCTTCCCTCTCTGTAACTCTGATTTCAAAATTAATTAATTAATATGAAATAAAAGAAAACACAAAATTAAATTACTATTTCATGCTAGCAAAAAATTTCATTTTTCAAATTTTTAATGATGTAAATATTTTTAAAAATTGTTTAGATGAAAATACAAGAAAATGTTCTGTGAAATCAAGGTGAGAAATATTTCTTAATATTTTATGTTTTTTTCTCAGAGGATTAAGATTGCAGAGTAGGGAGGGAGTTTACCCCTCAAGTCTAGCAGAAGGTAGTTTTTTTTTTTTTTTTTAAAGTGGAGAGTGCAGTCTCAGGGAAGAGTTAGTGAGAAAACAGCAAAGGGAACTCCACACAAATTAGAGGGACATGGCAGACCTAGGAGGAGGATATAGGCATGACAAATCAGGACCCCAGCAACTGAGAGCCTCCATATCAGCTTTGGAAAGAGATGAGAGCAGACTGCAGCTGCCCAAGCCACTGGTAATAAAGCTTCAGGAAATTCCAGGATGGAATCCAGTTTGGAGCCCTGTGTGGATAGTGTACCTAACAAATTAGAAGAGAGAAAAAAGAAGTGGGGTACATTTCTCTCTCTCCTATCACCCTGCAACCAGCATCCTGTAACAAGCCAATACGGAGTGGGTGCTATTTTGGACATATGTAACAGCTGCACCAGCTCATATCTGTTCCCTGCAACCAGCTGAGTGGAGACTCCTGAATCTTCTGGGGAGAATTGATTGGGGACTGGGTGCTTGTGACTGTGGGAGGCTTGCATGCCAAGACTGCAAAAATACAGCTACTGCAGGGCTTTGAAAACACTGAGGCTGCATGAGAAGACTCAGGGTGTGGCTGGAACTTTGGGCAGTCACTGTGGGATGTTCTACATGCTCAGGGGTCCATGATTACCTGGTGAGGGGCATTGCTGGGGAATCTACTTAGACCGAGAATTGCACAAATCCTTTGTGAGGTCCTTGTGGAAGTGTAGATGAATATTATACCCATTGGTGTTAGCACCTAGGCATTGGTATCCTTTTAGGAGAGGAAATGAGCTGAGTCTATATCAACAGAAGAAAAACCTACCCTTTGATTAAAAAAAAGGATAGTTACCGCAACCAATTTGGGTATCACCTTGCCACTCCCTTCACCCTGGAGCACCAAACAGAACTCCCTGTTCACACCAATCACATGCCTCTAGGTATTCCCTAAATGCAGACACTCCACTAATCCATACATAGTCTAAAGTTGGCAAAAAAAAAAAAAAACCCATAAAGAAGAAACCAATGAGTATGTCCATGAATGCTGAATAATAAATGCACCAATTCTAGAGTTAGAAACATGCCAGGGGATTCCAATTCAATCCCATCAAGGTGGCATGCACCAATGCCATCTCACTAGTCCAAGTGATCAATTTCTGTTCACAATTGATCATAATGATAAGACTAAGAGTCAAAGGGAGCACATAAACAAGACTAGTGTCTGCTAATACTAACTGATAGAATAAAAAAGGGAGAGAACGATCAAACATGGGAAGTGGGATACACAGCAGACTCATAGAATGGCAGATGTCCTAAACAGCACTCTGGCCTCAGAATCAGCCCTTAAGGTACTCGGATCTGGCTGAAGAGCCCATGAGAGCATTTTAGGCATGGAAAGCCAAGACACTCTGGCAAAAAAAAAAAAAAAAAAACTGTATGAAAGGCCTCTGTGAGTGGGATCCCAGTGGAAAGAATGGGCCATCAAAGAAGGAGGTATCTTTCTCTGAAGGGAGGATTGAACTTCCACTTTGACTATGACTTTGTCTAAAAAAGATCAGAGTCGGTGAACTCAAAAGGCCTCCATAGCCTTTACAACTCATGACAAGAGCCTGGGGAGATTGCTGATGCCATAAACAAGAGTGTCAAATTGTTAAGTCAACAACATGAGTCACTGTGCACTTACTCCTCATGTGGGATATCTGTCCTTAATGTGTTGATTTAATGCTATAACTAGTACTCAAATAATTTTACACTTTATGTTCTGTGTGGGTGCAAACTGTTGAAATCTTTACTTAATATATGCTAAATTGATCTCCTGTATATAAAGAGAATTGAAAATGAATCTTGATGTGAATGGAAGGGGAAAGGGAGCGGGAGAGGGGAGGGTTGCTGGTGGGAGGGAAGTTATGGGGGAAAGCCATTGTAATCCATAAGCTGTACTTTGGAAATTTATATTCATTAAATAAAAGTTAAAAAATGCACTAATTCAATAAATAAGAATAAGGAACACAACATGTTGCCCCCAAAAGAATAAAGTAGTTCAATACTAGATTGAGAAGTTGAAGATGTAGAAAAAACAGAATTCAAAAAATTGATCATAAGATTACATAGAAGTAATCAGAATCAAATGCATGAACTAATGAAATCTGTATATGACCTGAAAAAAATTTCTCCCACAAAATTGAGATCTTAAGGAGAATGCAAAATGAAACTTGGAAGTGACAATTCAATAGAACAACTAAAATATGCAATGGAAAGCCTTAACAACAGAATCAGTGAAGCAGAAGAAAGAATATCCGACTTAGAAGACAAATCACAGGAAATTATACAGACAGAAAACAAGAAGAGGAAATAAGATAACTGAAAAACACTTGTGGGAATCTACAGGATACTATCAAATGACCCAAAATATGGGTTCTAGGAATTCCTGAAGGAATGGAAAGAGAGAAAGGATTAGAAGGCCTTTTTAGTGAAATAATAACAGAAAACTTCCCTAATTTGGAGAAAGAAAGGGACATCCAAGTACAAGAAGCACATAGAACTCCTAATAAGTAAAATGTAAAGAAATGATTTGAAAACATGCACAAGATAAATAGCAGATTATTTTCAGAGGATTTCCAATTATTCACAGCAGACTTCTCATCAGAAACCCTACAGGCTAGAAGAAAATGTTGAGATATATTCCAAGTCCTAAGAGAAAAAAACTGTCAACCCAGGATACTGTACCTGGCCAATCTCTATTTATGAATAAAGGTGAACTAAAGACCTTCTGTAACAAACAGAAATTAAAAGAATATATCATTACCAATCCAGCCTTGTAAAAGATGCTTAAGGATGTGCTGCCCACAGAAATACAGAAATATGGTCATCAGTATGAAAGAACACGAAGGCAGAAAATCTTCCAGTAAAGTACAAAAGAAATCCAAAGTGAACAATAGGAATGTTTATGGAAAAATGGCAGGGCAAAGTTGTTGCTTATCAATAGTCACCTTGAATGCAAATGACCTCAACCCCCCAGTTGAAAGACAAAGTGGCTGAATGGATTAAAAAACAAAAAAACATCTATTTGCTGATTACAATAAACACATCTCACCAACAAATATGCACTCAGACTGAAAGTGAAAGGATGGAAAAAGTTATTCCATGTTAACAGAAACCAAAATATTAGCCATCCTAATATCAGACAAAATATACTTTAACACAAAAACTGTTAAAAGAGACAAAGAAGGGAACTATATAATGAGTAAGGGATCAATTCTACAGGAAGATGTAACTACTATAAATTATATGTATATAATTACAGGGTACACAGTTGTTTAAAAGTAATGTTAATCTATTTAAAGGGAGACATGGACTCAAATACAATAACAATGGTGGACTTCAATACCCGACTTTCAGCAATGGACAGATCAACCAGACAGAAAATCAGCAAAGAAATGGCAGATTTAATCGACAGTACAGAACAAATGAACCTAACAGATACCTACAGAAATTTCCAACCTACAGTTGTAGAATACACATTTTTCTCAGCAATGCATGGAACTTTCTCTAGGACTGACTTAATGCTAGGCTATAAAGCAAGTCTCAGGAAATTAAAAAAATATCAAAATCATAGCATGCAGTTTTTCAGACCACAGTGGAATGAAGCTGGAAGTCAGCAACTCAGGAATCTCTAGAACATATTCAAACACAGGAAGACTGAACAACATGCTCCTGAATGAACAGTGAGTCATTGAAGAAATCAAAAGAGAAATCAAAAAATTTCTGGAAACAAATGAAGATGACAATAAAACATATCAAAACTTATGGATACAGCAAAGACAGTGTTAAGAGGAAAGTTTATATCAATTGGTGCCAACATAAAGAATTTGTAAAGATACCAAATAAATGAGCTATCAATACATCTCAAGCATCTAGAAAAACAACAGAAAACCAAGCCTAAAACTAGTAGGAGAAAGAAAGAAATAAAATTAGAGAAGAAATAAAATTGAAACAATAAAAATCCATACAAAAGATCAGCAAAATGAAGAGCTGGTTTTTTGAAAAAAAAAAAAAAACAAAGAAAGTTGACACACCATTGGCCCAATTAACCAAAAAAAGGAAAGAGAAGATCCAAAATAATGGAATTATAGAAGAAAAAGGAAATGTAACAATAGACAGCACAGAAATAAAAAGAATCATCAGAAATTACTACAAAGAGCTGTATGCAAACACACCAGGAAACCTAGAAAAAAATGGATAGATTTATAGACACATACCACCCACCTAAATTGAGCCATTAAGACAGAGAAAACCTAAAGAGACACATAACTAAGACAGAAATTGAATCAGTAACAAAGATCCTCCCAACAAATAAAGCCCAGGACCAGATATCTTCACTGCTGAATTCTATCAAACGTTTGAAGAATATCTAGCTCCAATTTTTCTAAAGCTATTAAAAACAATTGAAATAGAGGAAATCCTCCCAAATTCTATGAAGCCAGCATCACCTCAATTCCTAAACTTGAAAATGATGTAACTGAGAATGAAAATTACAGACCAATTTTCCTGATGACATAGATGAGAAAAATCCTCAACAAAGCTCTAGCCAATTGAATCCAACAATACTCAGAAAGATCATTAACTGGGACCATGTGGGATTTATCCCTGTTATGCAGGGATGGTTCAACATTTGCAAATCAATGTGATACATCACATTAACAAACTGAAGAAAATAACCATATGATTATCTCAATAGATGGAGAGAAAGCATTTGATAAAATACAACATCCTTTCATGATTAAAATACTAAGCAAATTGGCTATAGAAGGAATATTCCTCAACACAATTAAGGCAATTTATGACAAAACCAAGGCCAGCATCCTATTGAATGGGGAAAATTGAAGCATTCCACTGAGGTCCAGAACCAGACTGATGCCCACTCTCACTATTGCTTTTCTTTTTTCTTTTTAATTTATATGTAAACACACATAGTTATATTTTTCACCTATGATCTTGTCTCTTTTTATTTATTATTTATTCGAAAGTCAGAGTTACACAGAGAGAGGAGAGGCAGAGAGAGAGAGAGAGAGAGAGGGCTTCTATCTGCTGGTCCATTCTCCAAATTTTAGATTCTCTTTATATACAGAAGATCAGTTTAGCATACATTAAGTAAAGATTTCAACAGTTTGCTCCCACACAGAAACATAAAGTGAAAAATACTGTTTGAGTACTAGTTATAGCATTAAATCTCAATGTACAGCACACTAAGGACAAAGATCCTACATGAGGAGTAAGTGCACAGTGACTCCTGTTGTTGACTTAACAAATTGACACTCTTGTTTATGGCATCAGTAATCTCCCTAGGCTCTTGTCATGAGCTGCCAAGGCTATGGAAGCCCTCTGAATTCAGCAACTCTGATCATATTTAGACAAGGCCATGGTCAAAGTGGAAGTTATCTCCTCCCTTCAGAGAAAGGTACCTCCTTCTTTGATGACCCGTTCTTTCCACTGGGATCTCACTCACAGAGATCTTTTGCCAGAGTGTCTTGGCTTTCCATGCCTGAAATACTCTCATGGGCTTTTCAGCAGGATCCTCATGCCTTAAGGGCTGATTCTGAGTAAAATAAATCTTAAAAAATCATCAAGAATACAAAAAAATTGGAAAAATCTTCCTTGCTCATTGGTTGGAAGAATCAATATCATTTAAATGTCTATACTACCTAAAACAATTTATGGTTTCAATGCTATTCTATCAAAATGGTAATGGAATTCTTTGCAGAGTAAAAAAATTCTAAAATTTATATGGAATCACAAAAAACCCAAATAGCCAAAGTAATCCTGAGCAAGAAAAATTAAGCTGGAAGCATCATTTCAACTCATACAAAAACTATAATAATTAAAACAGCTTGGTTTTGGCATAAAAACCAATACATAGATCAATGGAACAGAATAGAGAGTCCAGAAGTTAATCCACATACAGTGAGCCAACTGATTTTTGATGAAAATACTCAGACTGTATAGTGGAGTAAGGATAGTCTCTTAAATAGATGGTGCTGGCAAAACTGGATGTATGTATGTGGAAGAATGAAATTAGATTCATACTTCCCACTTCATACAAAAATCAACTCAAGATGGATCCAAAACTTAAATTTAAGACCTTAAATTTGAGACTATGAAGTTGTTGGAAGAACTGTTCCAAGACATTGGTATAGGGAACAACTTCTTAGACAAGACCCACAAACCACAAGCAACAAAAGCAAAACTAAACAAATACAGCCATATCAAACTTAGAACCTTTTCCTTTTGCAAAGGAAACAATGAATAGAGTGAAGAGACATCAAAATGAATGGAAAATATATTTTCAAACCACCCATCTGACAAAAGATTAATATCCTGAATATATCAGCATCTTAAAAAAAACCTCAACAATAAAAAAAAAAAAACACAACCCATCCAGTTGAGAAACGGGCAAAGGACTTCAATAGATAGTTCTCAAAAGAAGAATTACAAATGGCCAATAAGTATATGAAAATGTGCTCAACATCACTAGACATCAGAAAATGTAGATCAAAACCACCATGAAATGTTACCTCATCCCTGTCAGAATAACTAAAATCCAAACATGGAGAATAACAAATGTTTGCAAGGATATGGAGAACAGGGAAAACTTACACACTACTGATGGGACTGTAAATTAGTGCAGTGACTGTGGAAAACACTGTGGAGATTTCTTTCAAAACTTGAAATAGATTTGCCATATGTTCTAGCAATCCTACTACTGGGTATATTCAAAAAAGACTGGAGCACAATGTGTCAGTGAGATACCTACACCATTTTTATAGCAGCACTGTTCACAACAGCCAAAATCTGGAACCAATCAAGGTGTCCATCATCAGATGAATGGATAAAAAAAAATGTGGTATCTTTATATAATAGAATATTATTCAGCTATAAAAAGAATTAAATTCTTCCATTTGAAGCAAAATGGACACAACTACAGAACATTATTTTGAGTGAAACAAGCCAGACCCAGAAAGATAAATACTGCATGTTCTCCCTTATATGAAGGAACTAAAATTTAAACAACAAACAAAAAAGAAAGAAAGAAAAAGAAATATTTTAGTGTATCAGTATTGCTACAAATATAGTTTTGTAAAACTTTGTTTTGTAACTTTGTCAAACCAGTGGTTAAGAATGTTATACTACTATAGTTTTAGTGATCTACAATTACTTTAAAATTTATTGTATATGGTCATAGTCAAAGTGGAGGTTCTCTCCTCCCTTCAGAGAAAGGTACCTCCTTCTTTGAAGACCTGTTCTTTCCACTGAGATCTCACTCACAGAGATCTTTTGCCAGAGTGTCTTGGCTTTCCATGCCTGAAATACTCTCATGGGCTTTTCAGCCAGATCTGAATGCCTTTAGGGCTGATTCTGAGGCCAGAGTGCTATTTAGGGCATCTGCCATTCTATGAGTCTGCTGAGTATCTCACTTCCCATGTTGGATCACTCTCCCCTTTATTTATTCTATCGGTTAGTGTTAGCAGGTACTAGACTTGCTTATGTGCTCCCTTTGACTCTTAGTCCTTTCATTATGATCAATTGCGAACTGAAATTGATCACTTGGACTAGTGAGATGGCATTGGTACATGCCACCTTGATGGGATTAAATTGGAGTCCCCTGGAGAACTCAAGGGGCTTCCATAGCCTTGGAAACTCATGACTGGAGCATAGGGAGATTACTGATGCCATAGACAGGAGTGTCAATTGGTAAAGTCAACAACAGGAGTCACTGTGCACTTACTCCTCATTTAGGATCTCTGTCCTTAATGTGCTGTGCATTGAGATTTAATGCTATAACGAGTACTCAAATAATATATTTCACTTTGTGTTTCTATGGGGGTGCAAACTGTTGAAATCTTTACTTAATGCATACTAAACTGATCCTCTGTAAAAAAAAAAAAAAAAAAAAAAAAAGAAAAGAAAAGAAAAGAAACTATCAACTCCCAACTTGACTCTCACTGGGATTAAACATGACAATAGGTCTGATCTGATTTCATCATCATTAAAAAAAATCATCTATTATTTTTCACTTTATGTTTCTGTGTGGGAGCAAACTGTTGAAATCCATACTTAATGTATACTAAGCTGATCTTCTGTATATTAAGATAATCGAAAATGAATCTTGATGTGAATGGAAGGGGAGAGGGAGTGGGAAAGGGGAGGGTTGTGGGTGGGAGGGACGGTATGGGGGGGAAGCCATAGTAATCCATTATTCGTACTTTGGAAACGTATATTCATTAAATAAAAGTTAAAAAAAAATTTATTGTATATGGGTAAAATGGTCATTTTTCCATTCAATTATTGTTTATATTATATATAATATACATTTGTATATTATATTGTTTATATATATTGTCCATATTTCCACTAAACCAGGATCTTTTTGCTTTTTACTTAACTTCTTTTTCAGCGAAGCGTTAGACCTTTTTACTGTAATGTATTTTAAAATATTCTGTCTCAAAAATTAAAAAAAGAAAAGGAGCAACAAAGTGTGGAGAGGGGGAAGAGAATATCAATACATTCTTAGAACTGTATCTATAAATCTGTCAAAAAGTAATTAAATTTAAATGAAAAATTATATAAAAAACTAAATGCATACAGCTAGTTTTAACTGAGGAAGAAAAACCAGTATATGGAATTGGTTAAACCATGAGTTATGATTAAAGCTGTTTCTTGGGTGTAACTCTTAGGTGGCCAATTCAAACTGGGTTATATTTTTTTTGAAGAGCCAAGTCAAAGATATTTGTCATTCCCTGGATGACTCCTATCTTGAAACTATTGAAATGTGACGGTTATTAACACTAGTCAGACAAGTTTCTTCTCATTTGTTCTTTAAATCTCACCCAACCCTTAAAAACCAACCAACCAACCTTGGATATAATACACAAATCATCAACTACACCGGGACATTTTGATTTCTATCACCATTATCATCACCAGCATCGCCACCACCACCATCACCATTACCACCACCACCACTATTATCCTTGTTACTGCCACAGCAAACTGTACATCATGTACAGGTAAGTGGGATTCATTTGGAAGAAAACTCTGCAAAACCTAATGGGTTGATAGAGTATCTCCTAAATTTTACTGTTTTTGTTAATTGGTTGCTTCCTGTAACTTAGGTCAAAAATCATATTTCCTGAGGTCTCTGGAAATTTTCAGAAAGTTAGGAAAAAAGAATCAGAATCAGCAACATTTGGTTATTTGCAAAGAATAGAAATTTACTCATATATGACTTTGAAACTTTAGGAAATGAAATACCTTTATGAACAGGTTTTCAAGTGGGTTTCCATCTGTAGGCTGTCTTTTTTTCCAAGGAAAAAGCAGAAGTGGAGGCCATTCAAATCCTTTTGACTGTTAGGTTTCTCTAATCTCTCTTCACAACTCTTACCCTAATGATTTAAAGTCTTCTACAAAAAATTATAAATTTCAGGTAATTTTGCACCATAATCTTAATGTAACATTTTATTACATAAAAGAACCCAGGTGCAACTATTTCAAATGAAAAATCACATTACAATAAGGGAAAATGCATTTATGTGTGCCTTGTAGTTAACAGTTAAAGAAATAACAGAATGTGGTCATAAGGAAATCTAAATTAAAAAATTATACCTGGCGTGGACTCAGTGGAGAGAACTATAGTGAGACTGATATTTTAATATTGTGAATAATGAATTTCCATAAGTTTAATCAATATCATTACTGCAAGCTCATTATGGCAAATGGTTTGTTGCACCAGAATAGTAATGTGCATTATGTGATGTAGATCCAGTCCAAAAGTCAGGCAATTATAGTTTCATTAAATATATGGATGATAAATCTATTGGAGATCCATTTTTAATCTATTCTCTTTAAAATGAGGGATTCATCCTAGAATGTAAGTTCCTATTATAAAAAAAATTACCAAAAATTTATTTGGTAAATGAAGAGTATATTATCTCATGAATACATCTTTTTTGATACTTAGAATATCATTTTATAAAATCAACTATTATTCACAAATAATAAATTCCTAAGGTCAATGCATCACATTTACTAGAAGGGTTGGATTAATCATACATTAATCTGATGTTATATATATTATTTTTAATAAAAAGAAAGCCTCATAGAGGGAAAAGGTTACATTAGAACTATTGCAACAATAAGTGTTCTTTAAAACCTTCCAGAGCATCCAAAAATGGTTTTCAGAGAACTTCTTCTAAGCTGTAGAGTCACTATTTAGGCTACAGCATGTCTCATAAAGCCTAAGCTACCAGACTAAGTTAATTGGATAACCCCAACAAATATGAGTGCTTACTCTCACATGTGCACTTTTTGTACTTATTAAAAGACATACTTTAGCAAACATTAACTGGAGTTACAAATATTGTGTAGGCAGTATTATGCCTGAATAGAATTTTTGCTCTGAGGGTGAAATTAAACAATAGTATTACAGGATGACAGCATACATAGCTTGTGTCTGAAATAGGGAGTGTCACTGAAGAGCTTTGACAAATGACATTGGTTCTGGGAAACCCTAATTAACAAATCATCAAAACAGACAATGAGGTACAAGGAAGAGTTAGGATTAAGACTAGAAGATAGAATAAAGAGGAAATAAGAGTGGGTGGAGTTGCAGTTTTGGTATAAGGTAACACTTCAGGGAAAAAAAAGAACTTACTTAAAAATCAATTTATCTTGGAAGAGATGAGAATGAAAACATTCACATATTCGTTGGAAATAGCTAATCTTCTAAATACTTCCCGTGATTACAAGCTTTTTTGTCTTATAAGAGTTATCTAGGATTTGTAGAATATAGAGTTTCAGGAAATAACTGAGGTTGTTATGAAGTTTGAAATCAGAAATGTTTGTCCCTCCTCTGATGGGCAAATACGTGACATACTGTCTTTCAAAGTATGAAGAATGATTAGTGTCCAAGCCTTAAATGGAATAAGGTAACTGTCCATAAACCTAGCTATAACCTAAACTACTCTATATTATGCCAGGTTGTTGCTGTGGATTCATTATGAGAGGAGGAGCACGGTGGGGGCAAGAAGCATGGAGTCACCACACAGACACCATATTTTCTGATTCTTTTTTAACTAATTGGTTGTGATGATGAAACAACTTTACTCATTGATTTATATTACACCAATAATCTGCACTTGTTAAACAAAAATTTAATTGTATAATTAAGTAAAAAAATGAACAAAAAGTGGAAAAAAACCTATCCATAATCTCATAAAACAGGGATTACTGTAGTTGACATCATGACACTTCCTTACACATTTATTAAACCTATAAGTATTGTTATATTATGTGTTTAATTGTGTTTATAAATCTTCACATGTCCATGTAATGACATGGCTATGGTTTGCAAAAACACAATGCAACCACACCCAATGTTTTGTAACCTGTTTTAGTTTTTTTTTTTTTAATCAATTTCTCCTCAACAACATGAGGACAGAAATCATGTCCATTTTGCTCTCTGATATATCACTTGACATGCTGCTTACATAGGATTTGTTAAGTGAATGAGCATTAGGGTCTACCTCTTTGAGGTCTTTGATGCATCTATATTTTAAACTAACATTAGAGATTCATGATAAGCTATAAATCATGTTATGTGACTTGAAGAAGACATCTATATTTTAAACTAACATTAGAGATTCATGATAAGCTATAAATCATGTAATGTGACTTGAAGAAGACACACAGATAGATCTAGAATGTGTATCATCTGATTTGAACCACTTTTTCCCTTTTCATAGGCCCAGAATAGTACCACAGAGATCATGGCCAATATGGATGGTAATCCTCATTTTTCTTGGAGTGGTTGCAAGCTTGGGAATCACTATTGGTCTCCTCGTTCATTTCCTGGCAGTTGGTCAGTATGGACTATATTCAATTTTCACTCATACTAATAGAGATCCTTTTAATTTAAAAAATTGGCAGCAATAGCATAAATATGTTCTTAGAAATCCTTTAATTCCCTGTAATTTGAATTAGATGTCTTCTTATAAGTTATGTCACTAACGGCAGGATGGGCAAGACAGAGATGCTCAATACAAATATGCCCATATTCATTGTTAATAAAGGGGTTTATGCAGTTGTGTAAACCTGTCACTTGAGTTATTACAGTCTTTAGTAAATATAGCTCAAAGTGTAGCTATCCCTACTCCTTTGAGATCAATTCTGCTCTTGGTTATTTATATCTCATATGTTGAATAGCAATGAGTAATTAGTAACTCTTCTAATAGTAGATGCTGAGTGTCACAAAATGGCTAAATTGCTGTATAACCTAATTTTTTTATTTTTTTTAAAGAAATTTGACATTCATTATTCCATTTGTTCCTCACAATAACCCTCTGAGTTAAGGAGGGCAGGTTTTACTACTGTCCTATTTTCACAAACAGTAAAAAGAGGTTCAGAAAAGTCAAGTGACTTACTTGATATTCTAAGGGTTTTTTGTCTTTTTTTATTTAGTAAATATAAATTTCCAAAGTACAGTTTATGGATTACATTGGCTTCACCCCACCCATAACTTCCCTCCCACTCGCACCCCTCCCATCTCCCGCTCCCTCTCCCATTCCATTCACATCAAGATTCAATTTCGGCCGGTGCCGTGGCTCAATAGGCTAATCATCCACCTTGCAGCACCAGCACACCAAGTTCTAGTCCCGGTCAGGGCGCCGGATTCTTTCCCGGTTGCCCCTCTTCCAGGCCAGCTCTCTGCTGTGGCCTGGGAGTGCAGTGGAGGATGGCCCAAGTCCTTGGGCCCTACACTTGCATGGGAGACCGGGAAAAGCACCTGGCTCCTGGCTTCGGATCAGCGCAATGCGCCGGCCGAAGTGTGCCGGCCGCAGCGGCCACTGAAGGGTGAACCAACGGCAAAAAGAAAGACCTTTCTCTCTGTCTCTCTCTCTCACTGACCACTCTGCTTGTCAAAAATTAAAAAAAATTAAAAAAAGATTTATTTTCAATTATCTTTATATACAGCAGATTGATTTAGTGTATATTAAGTAAATATTTCATCAGTTTGCACCCACATAGAAACACAAAGTGTAAAATACTGTTTCAGTATTAGTTATAGCATTAATTCACATTGGACAACACATTAAGGACAGATCCCACATGAGGAATAAGTACACAGTGACTCCTGTTGTTGACTTAACAATTTGACACTCTTGTTTATGGAGTCAGTAATCTCCCTAGGCTCTAGTCATGAGTTGCCAAGGCTATGGAAGTCTTTTGAGTTCGCCGACTTCAATCTAATTCAGATAGGGTCATAGTCAAATTGGAAGTTCTCTCCTCCGTTCAGAGAAAGGTATCTCCTTCTTTGATGGCCCCGTTCTTTCCACTGGGATCTCACTTGCAGAGATCTTTCATTTAGTTGGTTTTTTTTTTTTTTGTTTTGTGTTTTTTTTTTTTTTGTTTTGTGTTTTTTTTTTTTTTTTTTTTTTTTTTTTTTTTTTTTTTTTTTTTTTTGCCAGAGTGTCTTGGCTTTCCATGCCTGAAATACTCTCGTGGGCTTTTCAGCCAGATCCGCATGCCTTAAGGGCTGATTCTGAGGCCAGAGTGCTATTTAGGACATCTGCCATTCTATGAGTCTGCTGTGTATCCCACTTCCCATGTTGGATCATTCTCTCCCTTTTTTATTCTATCAGTTGGTATTAGCAGACACTAGTCTTATTTGTGTGATCCCTTTGACCCTTAGACCTATCAGTGTGATCAATTGTGAACAGAAATTGATCACTTGGACTAGTGAGATGGCATTGGTACATGCCACCTTGATGGGATTGTATTGCAATCCCCTGGCACATTTCTAACTCCACCATTTGGGGCAAGTCAGCTTGAGCATGTCCCAAATTGTACATCTCTTCCCTCTCTTATTCCCACTCTTATATTTAACAATGATCACTTTTCAGTTAAATTTAAACACCTAAGTATAATTGTGTGTTAATTACAGAGTTCAACCAATAGTTCTAAGTTTTTAAGTGACACAGCTGAACAATTCAGATATCAATATCTTAAAGTGTATTATTCTACTTTGTCATTGTTTTTCTGAGTTTCATTCCTCCGAGATCTGTTAGTCTATAAAATTACACAGCAGAGATCAATGTTCTCTGATTCAGTGGTAATTTCACTTTTCTTTCAACTTGGGTTCTTCACCTCTGTTTCAACCCAACTCTTTAGTGACTTCCTTCAAAAGGTAATAGATGCTCACAGTCTCTTATCTGCCTTATCTACCCATGAATTCTTTACTCTCTGGATCTTTCTGTTCTACCTTTCTTCTACAGATTAAAAAATAAAATTGCTCACATAATTTCCTTAAGGACAGTACCCTGAGTCTTCAAAATCACTCCCTTGTGAATAAATCTTATCAATATGGTAAAGGAAAACAGTAGTCTAGAGATTTCCTGATGGCTGAATAGGGAAAAGATGTGCGGGTTTTGACCAGAGGAAGAGCAGAGGAGAAGACAAGCAGATGAAGTGCATTCGTATGGGAGGGTTACAGAGAAGTTTGCAGTGCAAATTATACTGAAAGAAGAGGGATGCCATGTAGCAGTGTGGAAAGTGCAGAAGCACAGCAGAGTGGGGACAGCACCAGTGACTCCCATGAGCTAGAGGGAGCTAGAGGGAGATGCCAGCTTCTGAGAGCAAGCCCTTCCCTCTGAATATCCACTGAAGGAGTAGATACTGCTCTAAGCCACAGAAGCATAATTCAAAGATAAAACCCATTGTTGTGGAGCAGTGGGTTAAAGTCCAGACCTGTGGTGTCAGCATCCCATATGGGCAACGATTTGAGTCCTGGCTGCTCCACTTCTAATCCAGCTCCCTGCTAATGTGCTTGGGAAGGCAATGGAGGATGGCCCAAGTCCTTGGGTCCCTGCACCCCTGTGGGAGACCTGGAAGAAGCTCCTGAATCTTGGCTTTGAATCAGCTCAGCTCCAGCTGTTGCAGCCATTTAGGGAGTGAACCAGAGGATGGGAGATCTCTCTCTGTCTCTACCTCTCCCTGTAACTCTGTCTTTCAAATAAATAAAACAAATATTTTAAAAAAGCCCATCAGAGGAGAAAACCAACAAGTGTTTCCATAACTGCCTAAATATATACAAAGAAATAGAAGAAACAAGAACCAGGAAGGCAAGTTGGCTCCTCTAAAGAAATATAACACTTCAATATTAGAATGTGAAGATGAAGAGATTGATGAGACACCTGAAGATGAATTAAAAATAATGATCATAAAATTACTCAGAAGCACAGAGAAACAAATTCATGAGATACAGGAATCCATACATGATATGGATAAAAATTTTGCTGAGAGATTGAGATACTGAAATCAAACTGAATTTTCAGAAATGGAAAATTAAATATGATAAATAGAAAATAAAGTGAAAAGCCTCAACAACAGACTTGGTGTGGCAGAAGAAAGAATACCTGATCTAGAAGACAAGTCTTTGGAAATAGACCAAAAAAATAAGAAAAAATTTTTAAAAAACCTGAAAGTAGTATTTAAGATTGATGGGATACTATCCTATCAAATGACCCATCATATGTGTCTTAGGAGTTCCTGAAGGTGTGGGAAGAGAATGGAGTAGAAGCCCTGTTGATAGAAATAGTAGCAGAAAACTTCCCTAAAGGAACATCCAAGTACAAGAAGCACACAGAACTCTTAGTAGACATGATCAGAAAAAATCCTCATAACACATTACAGTCAAACTTTCAACAGTAAAACATAAAGATTCTAAAATATGCAGGAGAGAAATGCCACATTACATTAAGTCCCAAAAGAAAGATACTGTCAAACCAGAATAATGTATCTAACAAAGCTCTCATTTATAAACAAAGACTTTTTTTTTTTTTTTTGACAGGCAGAGTGGTCAGTGAGAGAGAGAGAGACAGAGAGAAAGGTCCTCCTTTTTGCCGTTGGTTCACCTTCCAATGGCTGCTGCGGCCGGCGCACCGCGCTGATCCAAAGCCAGGAGCCAGGTGCTTCTCCTGGTCTCCCATGGGGTGCAGGGCCCAAGCACTTGGGCCATCCTCCACTGCACTCCCAGGCCACAGCTGAGAGCTGGCCTGGAAGAGGGGCAACTGGGACAGAATCCAGTGCCCCAACCAGGACTAGAACCCGGTGTGCCGGCGCCGCAGGAGGAGGATTAGCCTGTTGAGCCGTGGCGCTGGCCACAAAGACCTTCTAAAACAAGCAGAAATTGAAAGAATTTATCATTATTTGTCTATCCTTCCATAAAAAACAGAATAATAGTCATTTTTATGAAAGTATGTGAAGTCAGAAAATCTCCTAGTAAAAGTACAGAGGAAATTCAAAGCAAACAATTGGAATATTTATGGAAACATGGTTATAACAAATCGTTACTTATCTGTAATAACCTTGAATGTAAATGGTCTTGGTCTAAATTTTCCAATTAAAAGATACAGACTTTCTGAATGGATTAAAAAAGCAAGACCTGTCTATTTGCTGCCTACAAGAAACACACCTCAGCCACAAAGTTACATGCAGACTGAACATGAAAGGATGGAAAAAGATATCCCATGCTAATGGAAAGCAAAGAAGATTAAAAAAAATTAGCCATCCTAATATTAGAAAAATAGACTTTAACATAAAAACTGTTAAAAGAGTCAAAAAAGTGGATCATGAAGTGCTTAAGGTATCAATTCAACAGGAACAGATGACTATAATAAATGTATATGCACCCAACGCTAGGGCACCTAACTATTTAAATATTTAAACTATTTATTTATCAAGAAAAATTAATTGAATTTTTAAACAGACTTATTTATATGTTTGAAAGGCAGAGTGACAGAGAGAGAGAAAGAAGGAGAGATGGAGATTTTCCACCCACTGCTTTACTCCGCAAATAGCCTCAACATCCAGGATTGTACCATGCTGAAGCTATGAGCCCAGAACTCCATCCAGATCTCGCACAGGAATGACAGAGGCCCATACCCTTGGGTCATCATCCACAATCTCCCGTGTGCCTTAGCAGGAAGCTGGATCAGAAGTGGAGCAGCCAGGATTGGAATTGACACTCTGATATGGGATGCCAATGTTGTAAGCTATAGATTACTCTGCTGGGACACAACATGGCTACCAGGAAAATTTATTTTAGAATGACACTGAATCAATGTAATTTCACTGTAATGTTATAACTAGAATCATAAATATAAACATCAAGATATATATATATACACATATATATACAAATTAATCTACTACTTGCAAATGCCCAGGTTCAGCATTCTGGATACAAAACAAAAATAACAGATTACGATTGTTTACTCTAGTTCCTTCAGTGACATGCTTCACAGATTATAATTATACAATACTAGGAAAAAGTGCATCTTGTAGATTGTCTTTTATAATTTAGTCTTAGTGATAAAGAAAAAAAAAATCCCAGAAGGTTGAAGTGATAAGCCAAGGTGGCATAACCTGAGTGTGGCAAGGCTCAGACTAATCGCTAGACATTATATGCATCATTCTTTTCAGTGACCTTGGGTAACTTCTTAGACAGAACCAGGCACTCGACTCTTTTTTTTTTTTTTTGACAGGCAGAGTGGACAGTGAGAGAGAGAGAGACATAGAGAAAGGTCTTCCTTTGCCATTGGTTCACCCTCCAATGGCCACCACAGCCAGCGTGCTGCGGCCGGTGCACCGCGCTGATCCGATGACAGGAGCCAGGTACTTATCCTGGTCTCCCATGGGGTGCAGGGCCCAAGGACCTGGGCCATCCTCCACTGCACTCCCTGGCCACAGCAGAGAGCTGGCCTGGAAGAGGGGCAACCGGGAAAGAATCTGGCTCCCCGACCGGGACTAGAACCTGGTGTGCCGGCGCCACAAGGCGGAGGATTAGTCTAATGAGCCGCAGCACCGGCTGCACTTGACTTTTTATGCAATGGCTGTGATCAGATAAAACAGAGGAAAATGGGAAACTGATTTTTATTTTATATTGGAATTATTTCAGACTTCCAAGTCTACCAATGATTTCATCTCAGGAGATTATATTTTTCAGTGTGTTAGAGTTTAGTGGTATATTTTATTTCAATTTTTGTTAACAGTTAATATATATATTTATAGGCTGGAGTGGGAGAGTTCGATACATGCTTCCAATGTGCACTGATAAAGTCAGGGTAATCAACATTTCTGCTTCTTTGACATTATTTTATATTTGGAACCTTGGAGTTCCTTTCTCTTATTTACTCATAAAGTATATAATAGGTTATAGTGAACTATAGCCACCTCAATGTGCTATATAACACTAGGGACTTATTCTGTAAATCTAACTCTGATTTTGTACTTGTTATTCAAACTCCTTCCGGACTATTTTTAAGGTGGACCAGAAATTCAATTGCCCTCAAAATATGTACATGATTAATTTTTAACCCAAAAAGGTACTATTTCATATTAGCTCCTATTTTTAAAAGTACATTTATGACTTAGAAGAACAACCTTTTAGGCTTGTCCCATTTCAAATTAGAGTGGTTAGGTGTATTAGGTGAAGTAGTTATTTGGAGACAAGAAATAAATGAGGATGTGAGCTCATGATGAGTATCAATCACCACCTACCTAATGTTGTATATAGGTGCAAGGCCAGTGTGAAGTACTCAAGGAATGGCTTTCAGAAATGGAAAGTATGGGGCAATGGGGTAAAGAAAGAGTACATGAGAGTGTGAATCATCCAGAGTGAAACATGTGCTTGTAAGGCTTCTTACATCAGAGCTGCTGAGAAAAGTCAATTGGTTAATCACTAGTCTAAGAGTTTAGATTAGACATGAAGAGTGGACATTTTTCCTGGTGCACACTCCAGTGGATTTGGTGGCTGCAGTCATCGCTGTTTTGAAGAACATGCTTAGGGTGTATTCAGACTTAGCAGGAGAGTTATGTCCTTTGTCACATGAAGGCAAGGCTTAGAACAAGTCACTGAATAAAAGCTGGGTAGTTCCCAAGCAGATAATCATTCCTCTGCTGTCTGTCTCTAGGGCTGGTTTAAAAGCCAGGTTGCATGTTCATTTAAAAAAGAGATACACATGGACTTGCACTCCCTTCTTGTTTTAAAATTCTTTAAATATTTCTTTATTTCACAGGAAAGCTACACTATTATGAAGGTGTTTTTCATATTTCTGGAGCCACATACAATGATACCTGTGAAAATGTAGCTTCACAAGCCAGTACAAATCTGAGCAAAGATATTGAGACTAAGGTAAATCAGAGATCTATTTTATTAGTGTCATTATAAATTTGGCTGAAGTATACATGGGACTCTATTTTCTCTTGGCAGATGTCAGATGCATTTCAAAATTCTAGTATATATAAAGAATATGTCGACTCTCAGGTCATCAAACTTCTGTAAGTACAAATTAATACAAAATGTTATGAAAAGAGGGAATATATATGTGACACAGCCCGCCTTTTTCATAACAGCAACATGAAACAGACAAATAGATAAAGGTAGAGAGAAAGAAAGAAAAGAAAGAAAGAAAAAGAGATGAGGATGAGGGAAGAGGGGTGGGAGGGAAGGAGAAGCTGGAGAGAGAGAGAGGGAAGGAGGGTGAAACGGAAGGAATAAAGGAGAGAAAGAAAGGAGGGAGGGAAGGAAGAAGGAAGGAAGGAAGGGGAGGAAGACTGATGTGAGAGAGTGACAGAGAAACAAAGAATGAGCTCTACTCTAAGTGTTATTATACTATTTAGCAAATCTCTGTTCAGGGAAAGAACGGCTGTATACAAATCTATAATTTCTTGTCTACTTGCAGGGGAATTATAAGGTTAGTGGTGGTCAGTCCTAAATGGTTCCATGAAGAAAGATAGCTGTGACTCCACAGAAAACAAGGAAGCCCAACCTCATTGTTTTAGTAACCACCCCCTGGCCGACTCTTCTCCAATCACAACATGGGTTACACATACCCTAAAGTAATCATTCATGGGCTTTTCTGTGATTACCATCCCTGCCATTGTAGGGATGAACCTTTTGAGAAACGTCGGCGTAAACCTGCCTTTGAGGGGTATTTGAGGATAATCTTGGTAGGAAAGGATGCGGGATGGAGAGGATGGAGCATGGGGAAAGGGAGAAAGGGAGAAACCACTTGCAATCTGGTGGTAACTGCCAGTGTCTACGCTGGGAACCCTTGAGCAAAACAAACAAAAAATTCAGTTGACCAATCAACCAACCTTCTTACTTATAGACAAGCAGAAACCTTGAAAGACCCTTTACTTGATCATAATTACTTGAAAATGGAATTGTGAGGCTTTTACAAATTCTGATTAATATGAATTTCACTTTGATAGTCTTCCAAAATGATTTGACTTCCTTCACTGAACAATCAAAAGAATGTACTGAATATATAGATAACCCAGACTTCACAACTTAGAGTTATTTTCTGAGCTTTCTCCTTGTAGATCTATTGGTTATATGTAAGGTATAATACATCTCGATTGTTATATGTAAGAAAGTACAGGAATAAGTTGCAGACTGGCCCCTGAATATATGCTGGAACTTGTCTTTTGAGTGCTTCCCTGCCTTGCCTTTATTTTCTCATTCATTTTTCTCTAAAATTCAATTATTAGAAAAAAATTCTTATGAGAACACTGGTTTCTATTGTATTATAATAAAATCTTGGAAGGTATTTAGCTGCTCATATGTATTTGACTCATTCTAATTCCTAGTTTATGATCCCATATATTTTTCAATGTACAGTACCTCTGAACTAGCTAGAAGATTTTTAGGGACTTTTACAATTTACATATGCTGCGTTTTGTGTTTATACTGTATGTCTGTGTTAGAGATGTTCTTTATCATCTGTAAAGATTTATAATTAAAATGTGGGAACTTTGATATGATCACACAACATCTAAAACTTCAAGAAGTACCACATTTGAATACATCTATTATTTTAGGCCCAACACCAATGGCTCCAGTGTACAGTTACGTCTGACCTTCAAGTTTCCTCCAGCAAAGAGGGGTAGCATGAGGACTGAAATCCTGGCCATCTTACATCAGATGTTGAGAGGCAACGTGGCATCCTGGAATGCAGTTCCTGCTTCCATTGGACTTATGGGTACTTCGTTTCTTTTCATTGTGGTCTATTACTCAGGTTTCTGAAGTATTCTTAAAAGTGCTAGAAATAAAGGAACTATGAGTTCTGCAATTTTGGGGTTAAATATGTTTCCTGAACTCTGACACTCCTAGCAATGGGTTGGTGGTGGAAGGGGCAGCGCCATAACATCATTGTTTGACAAGTGATAGGGATAAGGTTAAATCGTGGGCATCTAAAGGACAACCTTTAGAAAGGTTAGCTGTTAGGGATGGGAAAGTGGCTGAAAGCTTCTGACCAAATCATCTTTCCTTCCTACTCTCTTGTCCTGTCAGGACCTATGAGAGATGGCACATTCAGGGTTTTCTTGGTCATTCACTAAGGAATTGCAGGGCTAAAGCAATGCTGGTAATGGGAGCTTTAAACAATTCTTGTGAAGAAATTAGAGCAATGTTACTTAAAAAATTGTTTGGAATAATTCTCTAGAAAACAATGGAAGACAATGATAGATTTTCATCCCTGTATAGCAAATGACTTTTATAAATATCTGGAAAGTTCTACAAAGGTCTTGAAAGTCTCACCTGGATTGTTAAACAGCCTGTAGGGGAAAAACATGTGGTTTCAGTGCCCCTAGTTTATGGCCTTTCTGGTCTAATAGTTGCTCTCAGTGTCCTTGAAGGTTCAAAAGGCTTCCAAGCCACCAGTTACAGCTCCTCTGCCTCAGAGCACAAACCCTGTGACCAATGGGACACTGTGAGAAGTGAGTCTGAGGTAGAGGTTCTCCAGGGAGCAGTGAAATCCTTTTGTGGGTAGCTGTTGGGATAGAGGGCTGGGATTTCTGCTCCTCCATGTCCCAGGGATTAACATCAGTGCTTTCCTGCGGTTCTTCCTATAGTTCTCTTCTTTTATTCTTTAAAGTCTCTTTCCAATAGGAAAGAAGCTGCAAAGTTACATTTTGAAAGTTTCCTAATTCAGTCTAAGTAAGGAGAATATTTTAAAAAGTAGGAAAGAGCCGGCACCGTGGCTCACTAGGCTAATCCTCCGCCTGTGGCGCCGGCACACCGGGTTCTAGTCCCGGTCGGGGTGCCGGATTCTGTCCCGGTTGTCCCTCTTCCAGGCCAGCTCTCTGCTGTGGCCAGGGAGTGCAGTGGAGGATGGCCCAAGTGCTTGGGCCCTGCACCCCATGGGAGACCAGGAGAAGTACCTGGCTCCTGCCATCGGATCAGCACGGTGCGCCGATTGCAGCGCGCTGGCCGTGGCGGCCACTGGAGGGTGAACCAACGGCAAAGGAAGACCTTTCTCTCTGTCTCTCTCTCTCACTGTCCACTCTGCCTGTCAAAATAAATAAATAAATAAATAGTAGGAAGGGTCCAATGAAATAAAATTTTAACTGATTTTTTTCTTAAAATATATATGCCTCAGTCAGTAGAATTGCCAGAATATCAAAAATCTGTATATTTATAAGAAATCTACTTTTTACCTCATTGACTATTTTACTACAACTATCATAATACTGAAATCTTTGCATTTAACTTTCATTTTCCAATATTACCTGGTAGAGATGAGGAGCAATGTTCAAATTAGTTTAGAAGAGCTGATAATCAATACATGAATGGTTAAATGTTGGGCATAATTAGATCGGAAAAGTTTGCATTTGTGTCCTGGGGTTGAAATCAACTGGTTGGTGTTATTTATCAGTTTTACAATTTTTGTTTTGTTTTTACTTTCAGAAATCAGCAAGGCTAATTCTGAAATGCTTGTCAACAACTGTAAGTTAATAAACTTTATTATAGAGTTAATATATTCACAAATATTTCTACATAATATTTTCTAAAGTTTTTTTGAAATACATCATGGAAATCCACAGAATTTTTTCTTTTATATTACATTGTAAAATTTATTAATATGTAAAGATTTCATGAATTTCATAGATACAATTCCAAAATACAAGACTTTCCTCTCTCTTCTTCCCCTCCCTCCTCCTTCCTTTCTTTCCTTTTTTTTCTTTTAATTTTTTGCAATAACATACTTCCCATTTAGTTTGTAACCATAGCCTCAGTGTTCTTCTAAACAAAGAGTTCTGCAAGTAAAAGGTAGATAGATCACTGTTCCACAGGGCTATAGATGAGGGCGATAGATGGCAATTGAGTAACAAGGTATCAGTTTAGCTTGGTATACATTGTTTCTTTTTGCTTTTTTAAAAGATTTATTTATTTATTTATTTATTTATTTATTTATAAATCAGAATCACACACACACAAACACACACACATTGAGAGAGAGAGAGAGAGAGAGAGAGAGAGAGAGAGGGAGGGGGAGAGAAAGAGAGAGAGAGAGAAGAGATCTTCCATCAACTGGTTCACTCCCTAAATGGCCACAGTGGCTGGGGCTGGGCCAGGCATAAGCCAGGAACCAGGATCTTCATCTTAGTCTCCCATGTGAGTACAGGGGCCCAGGCACTTGGGTCATCCCCTGCTGCTTTCCCAGGTGCATTAGCAGGGAGCTGGATAGGAAGTGCAGCAGTCAGTATTTGAACCAAGACCCATATTTGATGCCAGCACTGCAGATAGCAGCTTAACCTGCTGTGCCAAAGTGCCAGATCCTGTTTCTTTTCTGTACCCTTTATATCAGCAAAAACAAATCAGAGAAAACATACGATATTCATGTTTTTGATCTGACTTGTTTCACCAAGCATAATAACTTGGTGAAAAGCAGAAGGAGATGGCCCAAGTGCTTGGGCCCCTGCACTATGTGGGAGTTGCAATCATTTTGTTGTAAAGGATAGGATTTCATTCTTTTTTTAAACTTTTGTATAATGAATATAAATTTCCAAAGTACAGCTTATGGATTACAATGGCTTTCCCCCCTATAACTTCCCTCCCACCCGCAACCCTCCCCTTTCCCACTCCCTCTCCCCTTCCATTCACATCAAGATTCATTTTCAATTCTCTTTATATACGGATGATCAGTTTAGCATATATTAGGTAAAGGTTTCAACAGTTTGCACCCACATAGAAACACAAAGTGAAAAATACTGTTTGAGTACTAGTTAGAGCATTAAATCACAATGTACAGCACATTAAGGACAGAGATCCTAATAAGGAGTAAGTGCACAGTGACTCCTGTTGTTGACTAAACAATTTGACACTCTTGTTTATGGCATCAGTAATCTCCCAAGGCTCTAGTCATGAGTTTCCAAGGCTATGGAAGTCTTTTGAGTTCGCTGACTTCGATCTTATTCTGACAAGGTCATAGTCAGAGTGGAAGTGCTCTCCTCCATTCAGAGAAAGGTAGCTCCTTCTTTGATGGCCCCATTCTTTCCACTGGGATCTCACTTGCAAAGATCTTTAATTTAGGTCTTCTTTTTTTTTTCCAGAGTGTCTTGGCTTTCCATGCCTAAAATACTCTCATGGGCTCCTTAGCCATATCCGAATGCCTTAGGGGCTGATTCTGAGGCCAGAGTGCTATTTAGGACATCTGCCATTCTATGAGTCTGCTGTGTATCCCGCTTCCCATGATGGATCGTTCTCTCCCTTTTTGATTCTATCAGTTAGTATTACCAGGCACTAGTCTTGTTTGTGTGATCCCTTTGACACTTAGACCTATCAGTGTGATCAATTGTGAACTGAAGTTGATCACTTGGACTAGTGAGATGGCATTGGTACATGCCACCTTGATGGGATTGAATAGGAATCCCCTGGTATGTTTCTAACCCTACCATTTGGGGCAAGTCAGCTTGAGCATGTCCCAAATTGTACATCTCTTCCATCTCTTATTCCCACTCTTATATTTAACAGCGAACAATTTTCAGTTAAGTTTCAACACTTAAGAATAACTGTGTATTGATTACAGAATTCAACCTAAAGTATTAAGTAGAACAAACAAAAAAAATACTAAGAGGGATAACTTATTAAGTTGTTCATCAACAGTCAGGGCAAGGGCTGATCAAGTCACCGTTTCTCATAGTGTTCATTTCACTTTAACAGGTTTCCTTTTTGGTGCTTGGTTAGTTGTCACCGATCAGGGAGAACATATG
Source organism: Oryctolagus cuniculus (assembly GCF_051225735.1). Taxonomy (NCBI): domain Eukaryota; kingdom Metazoa; phylum Chordata; class Mammalia; order Lagomorpha; family Leporidae; genus Oryctolagus; species Oryctolagus cuniculus. Next base: position 126,801,837 of record NC_142874.1, read on the forward strand.
ATATTTGTCCCTTTGGGACTGGCTATTTCACTCAGCATAATGTTTTCCAGATTCCTAACAGGGATCACTTTTCAGTTAAAATTTAAACACCTAAGAATAATTGTGTGTTAATCACAGAGTTCAACCAAAAGTACTAGAACAAAAAAATACTAAAGTGGATAAAGTATTACATTGTACATCAACAGTCAGGACAAGAGCTGATCAAGTCACTGTTTCTCATAGTGTCCATTTCACGTCAACAGGTTTCCCTTTTGGTGCTCAGTTAGTTGTTGTTGATCAGGGAGAACATATGATATTTTTCCCTTTGGGACTGGCTTATTTCACTCAGCATAATGTTTTCCAGATTCCTCCACCTTGTTGCAAATGACCGGGTTTCATTGTTTTTGACTGCTGTATAGTATTCTATAAAGTACATGTCCCATAATTTCTTTATCCAGTCTACTGTTGATGGGCATTTGGGTTGGTTCCAGGTCTTAGCTATTGTGAATTGAGCTTCAATAAACATTAATGTGCAGACAGCTTTTTTGTTTGCCAATTTCATTTCCTTTGGGTAAATTCCAAGGAGTGGGATGGCTGGGTTGTATGGTAGGGTTATCTTCAGGTTACTGAGAAACCTCCAGACTGACTTCCACAGTGGTTTAACCAGTTTGCATTCCCACCAACAGTGGGTTAGTGTCCCTTTTTCCCCACATCCTCTCCAGCATCTATTGTTGGTAAATTTCTGAACGTGAGCCATTCTCACCGGGGTGAGGTGAAACCTCATTGTGGTTTTGATTTGCATTTCCCTGATTGCTAGTGATACTGAACATTTTTTCATGTGTCTGTTGGCCCTTTGGATGTACTCTTTTCAAAAATGTCTATTGAGGTCCTTGGCCCATCTCTTAAGTGGGTTTTGTTTTGATGTTGTGGAGTTTCTTGATTTCTTTGTAGATTTTAGTTATCAACCCTTTATCTGTTGCAGGGTTTGCAAATATATTTTCCCATTCTGTCGGTTGCCTCTTACTTTCCTGGCTGTATCTTTTGAAGTACAGAAACTTCTCAATTTGATGCAATCCCAAATGTTAATTTTGGCTTTGACTGCCTGTGCTTCTGGGGTCTTTTCCAAGAAGTCTTTGCCAGTACCTATATCTTGCAGGGTTTCTCAAATGTTCTCTAATAATTTGATGGTGTCGGGTCATAGATTTAAGTCTTTAATCCATGTTGAGTGGATTTTTGTGTAAGATGAAAGGTAGGGGTCTTGCTTCATGCTTCTGCACGTGGAAATCCAATTTTCCTAGCACCATTTATTGAATAGACTGACTTACTCCAGGGTTTCTTTTTGGATCCTTGATCAAATATAAGTTGGCTGTAGATGTTTGGGTTGATTTCTGGTGTTTCAATTCTGTTTCATTGGTCTATCCATCTGTTTCTGTACCAGTACCATGCTGTTTTGATTACAACTGCCCTGTAGTATGTCCTGAAATCTGGATTGTGATGCCTCCGGCTTTCTTTTTGTTGTACAAGACTGCTTTAGCTATTAGAGGTCTCCTGTGTATCCATATGAATTTTAGCATCATTTTTTCCAGATCTGAGAAGAATGTCTTCGGTATCTTGATTGGTATTGCATTGAATGTATAAATTGCTTTTAGGAGAATGGACATGGCTCACTAGGCTAATCCTCCACCTGCGGTGCCAGCACTCCAGGTTCTAGTCCCAGTTGGAGTGCTGGATTCTGTCCCGGTTGCTCCTCTTCCAGTCCAGCTCTTTGCTCTGGCCCAGGAAGGCCGTGGAGTATGGCCCAAATGCTTGGGCCCTGCACCTGTATGGAAGACCAGGAGGAAGTACCTGGCTCCTGGCTTCGGATCAGTGCAGGGCACCGGCCATAGGGCCATTTGAGGGGTGAACCAACGGAAGGAAGACCTTCTCTCTATCTTTCTCTCTCTCACTGTCTAACTCTGCTTGTCAAAAAAAAAGGAAAATATTTATAGGAAATTGTACAAAAGAGTGAAGTGAAAATTGATTCTAAAATCATGAGTGAAGAATATGATTGTGAACAAGCTAAAATAAGAAAAGGTTTAAGGAATATATTAGTCAGCTTCTCATTGCTTTCCCTGAAATAGTCAACAATACTTCCTTGGGAAAAAAAGTTTATTTCAGCTACAATTTGGAGGTTCAAAGCTCAATATCTAGTGGCCTCCTTACTCTGACAGAGGCTGGCTACAGCTGAATCAGTATGAAGGAACATTCACATGGTGAGCTAGCAAACAGAGCTGCTAGGCTGCCTGTGGCTTAATTAACCAACTCTCTACTAAGAACCACTTTCTGGGGGTTGGCACTGTGGCGTCTACCTCTCTCTGCAGTTCTGACTTTCAAATAAATCAATACATCTTAAAAAGAAAAGGAACCACTTTCTGGGGCAATGACCCCACTTCCCAGCCACCACCATCTGATCAGGTCTCCAACTCCTAATCCTTCAACGCTTAATAGAAGACTTCAGAATTTGAACATCTGAAAGAGTTTGGAAAGCCAAATCCCACTCAATCCATGAAAGGGAACAAAAAGGACAACTTAGGATAGGACCAAAATACAAGCCTACACTATAAGTCAAATATGTTTATTGCAGCATAAAAACAGCTCTGCATCTTTTAAAACAGGTGGAGCAACTTTTTTTTAATTTCATCACTTTTTAATGAAAGTTGTGCATATGAGATTACTTTATTCTTGTATCTTCTCAGTTGCTTCTTCCTTGTATTTGCCCTTCTCCTTTCCTACATGACATGACTTGGCTTTTTACGCAAGGATCATTTTGTGGTCTCTGTCCTGTTTTAGCCTAGTGACAACCAGCTTGCTGGGGTGAGCAAGGACAGTTGTGCCATTGGCCTTTTCTTGCTGCATTTATTCAGTGTGGATGACATATTTATTCTTATAAACCTGGTCTACTTTGCAGTTTCTGACCTTTACAATGTTCTCACACCATTGTACTTCATCATCCTTACAAATGGGCATGGATGGCAAGCTGACCTTCAGTCTCAGCTCTTTGGAAAGAGGGGATAGCACAATCTTTCTGCGACCATGGGAAGAGGCATTGAAATGCTGGTTTTGGTTCTTTCTTCGATCAGAAGTCACAAACTGACTAAACTTCATTTTGGCTGCTGCCACTCAGTTGATGGCTGCAAAAAAGAGGGAGAATCCTTTTTCTGCCAACGGCTATTTAGATTTATAACTTCATTCATGGGACATACAAAGTTATCTATTTAAAAATTAGCCTCCTATAGATTTATTGAATTTCAAGTCCTACCTGTTTTTGTCTTGGCAAGGCCAGATTGAATGATTTGACTGGTCTTATATGGCCTACAAGCTGGACATTCCTCACCCCTGTTTTTCAGAGTATGGTGTTGCCCACAAGGTACATCCATGCATCTGTTCTCTCAGTGGATATTTGTGGAGTATTTATTGTCCACATTGCAACTGTAGACACCACTGTATATACTGTGCAATAATCATTAATGAAACAAAGCCTTGGAGAGATGAGAATTTTGAGAAAGAGGCATCCCAAAAGGCAATAGCTAAAGAGACTAGAAAGGATAAGATTAGGATAAGATTCACCAAAGCCAAGATGAGTTGGGAAACCATGAACACAGAGCATTACAGGAAATAAACAGCTGAATTAATCACTGTGGGTTTTCAAGTTATATTTTAAGATGACATTTTTATAAAGCAGAATAGAAGATGCCTGCTCTGTGTATAAATCCTTTCTCCAGGTTGTGGGAGACGACTGAGCAGCAGTATCACAGCTGGCAACCGAATTGTGAATGGGAAGAATGCCCTGGCAGGGGCTTGGCCATGGCAGGCCAGCATGCAATGGAAAGGCCACCACAACTGTGGAGCCTCTCTGATCAGCAGCAGGTGGCTCTTATCAGCAGCTCACTGCTTTGCTAGGTAAGTTCAAAAGTCTGATGGTATGAAAGATGCTGGGTGCAAGCTTGTTTGGATTAGCCCATATGGATTAACCTAAATACGGGAAAAGTCATAAGATCATAGGAAATTTACAATCACATACAAAATTTACAATTACAATCGAAGGAGTAAGAAAGCTTTTAAATTTAGGAAAAAGGGGGGATTGAATAAAAGCAGTTCATACTTTCCAAATATTTACCTTGGCATGGTCTCATGTGCCTTATTGAAATCATTTCACTTCATTATAAAAATTCTGTATAGGAAGCAAAACTTAACCTATAGAAAGAGGAGGAAACTAGGCTCAGGAAAGGTGATAGATTTAATGTCAGTATCACAAGCTATTAAATAATAGAAAAGGAATGTCTGACTCCAGTTCTAGGTGATTTTTTTTGCTTCTAGGAATTTACAAGCTAGTTGAAGAAATGAAAATGTCAGCTATAGAAAGTATGAGGACATGTTGGGAAAGATAATGTTATGGAACTTGAACAAGTAATATGGTATGTGGGATGGGTATTTAGCCTAGTGGTTAAGACACCACGAGTTCAAAATCCAGCTCTGGCTCTCAACTCCAGCTTCCTGCTAATGCACACCTTGGGGGGCGGCAGGTGATGGCTAACCTAACTGGTTTTTTGCCACTCACATGAAAGACCTACATTGAGTCCTGGCTCCTGGATTTGGCCAGCCCAACCCCCATCATTCCAGGCATTTGGGGAGTGAACTAATAGATGAGAGCTCTCTCTCTCTCTTGCACTGCCTCTAAAACCAATTAATTTTAAAAAGGAAATGGCAAATTCAACTGCTGTATGAAGATTTGATCTAGACCCTAAAATGCGATTATAATATATATTTGATTAAAGGGATGATAGAGTAACATTCACTACTGGTGGGAACACAGCCTTCTTCAGATGTATGGAGATGGAACAGCACAGTTTGTATTCTGTATACATCAAATAAAAGAGCAATTTCAAGTAGAGAAGATTTTACAAAAGGAAATGCTAGAAAATATTATTAACATTTTGAATATATTGGTTTTAGATATTTATTTTTTAAAAAAGATTTATTTATTTATTTGAAAGGCAGAGTTACAGAGAGAGAGAGAGAGAGAGAGAGAGAAAGACAGAAAGACAGAGAGAGGAAGATCTTTCATCTGCTGACACATTCCCCAAATGGCCATGTTGGCTGGGGCTGGACCAGGTTGAATCCAGGAACCAGGAGCTTCGTCTGTGACTCTCAGATGGATGCATGGGCCCCCGGACTTGGGCCATCTTCCACTGCTTTTCCCAGTGCATTAGCAAGGAGCTGAATCAGAACTGGAACACTCAGTACTTGAACCAGGGCCCATGTAGGATTCTGACACCATAGGCAGCAGTTTAAACCACAGCACCACCACACAGGCCCTATGCTGCAGATATTTCTAAATAACAAGAAATTTACTGAAGAAGTATCTTTTACAAAGCATCTTCATAGGATGTCTTCCAGAAGGGATTTTCAAAAAGCTGGTGATAACCATGGTCTGCCTATGCAACTTGTTAAACATACAGATTCATTAGCATTCTTCCTGGTCTTTTTATGTAAATCTCAGAAGGGGAAGCCTGAGTGGCCTCTAAGGAAATAAAGTGTACAAATCACAATTTTTTAACATGTGAAATCAGGGAGGTTTTAGAATAGGGGGTGGATTGAAGTATGCCACTGATGGCATGAAATTATGGGAATCTTAAAAAACGTAGTAGCTTATATTTTGAGGGAGACATGAGAATAAACAAGATGTTTTATTCTAAATTGACAAAGAATCTCAGTGTGGAACTGGAGAAACTGATCAAGAAATCTAAATTAGAAAGCAAGATACATTGTCTCAATAAACAGAATAATGGGACTGAGCAAGAACAAGCTGCAATTTTTTAAGTACCCAAGTACCCAGAGTCTTCCACAGGCTCCCAGAACCTAAGGTGCTCGGCAATAAGATTAAATCTGGACTCTAATCACTTAATGGACCAAAGATGCTCATCTAATTCCTGCTCAAGTCAAATTCTCAGAAACGTTTAGAGTTGACTTAGCCAGAGAAACTTGTCCCTAGTTGGGAAGATTTGCAGAAACCTGCCAAACATAATGGTTCTTAGCACTGTCTTTAAGCAACTGCAATGTTTGTACCAACTCTACATCAAGATGTTTTTGAAGACTAGAATGTAAGTGCTTTGTAGTGTATGGGAACCTTATGCTTCAAAATGCTAAGAAAAAGACCACCTAGGACACTGTTGTGACGCAGACAATGATAGTATTTCCATTACATTGTGTCCTCCAGGAAAAATAACACACAGGATTGGACTGTCAACTTTGGAAATATTGTAAATAAGCCATATATGACACGGAAAGTCCAAAACATTATTTTGCATGAAAATTATAGCAGTCCCGGGGTCCATGATGATATTGCTCTTGTGCAGCTTGCTGAAGGAGTCTCTTTTACAAAGTACGTTCGTAGGATCTGCCTTCCCGAAGCCAAAATGAAACTCTCAGACAACGACAGTGTCGTAGTTACAGGATGGGGATCACTTCATATGTTTGGTAAGTTTTCCTGCAAAAACATAATAGCTTAATGGGAATAATCATTTAATCAATCAATCAATCACTCCCTGCATGCAATTAGTCTACCAGTAAATATATTGAATAGCAAGCCCTGTAGCAGGACAAAAAGTGTGAAATCACATTGTTTTCAATTTCTAAAATATCCCTGGGAATGGGAGTGGGGAAATTGCATTTATGTGGAAGGCAGCCAATAATGAAAACCTGAAAGACTGATGTAACCTGTGACTGGCCTGCTCCTAAAAGAATATGCTTTATATTATAGTTGTTCTTTATTACCACAAGCAAGGCCAAGAGTTCTCTAAAACATAGCATTTATTGCCATTAGGTGCTTTCCCAGAGACACTTCAACAAGCATTTGTGAAAATTATTGACAACAAAATTTGCAATGCCCCATATGCATTATCTGGCTTTGTGACTGAAACAATGCTGTGTGCTGGTTACATGTCTGGAGAAGCTGACGCCTGTCAGGTATGTCCAGCTACGTTATCCAATCATTTTCTCCCAAAGTGCCAACTAAATAGACATTTTTATCAGCCTAAAATATTTTTATTTCCTAATGATTTCCATATGGTAGCTTCACATTTCACTCCACTTAAAATTATCACTCCCATTTATGTGTCAGACATCAACCAGATGCTGGAGATGACATGGTGAGCATAATATCTGCCCTCATGGAGTTTTCAACACAAGAATCCGCACAAAGAATAATCCTTGGAAGTTTTGAAGAGAAACTGAGTTGTGTTTTTGGAGAAGCTTAGAGACCTAGAAAGCTACCTCCTGCTCCAGGGAGGCAGCAGGAGGTTGAGCATGGACTGAGGTCAAGCATTGCTCAGAGACTACGACATGGAGCTCAGTGCACTGCTCAGAACCACTGCAACCACTGAGTCATCTTTGCTGTAGTCAAGGGTGGTTCTGGGTTGTCAATGCAATACCTGGCAGCTATAGAAAATATATTCTGGCTTGCAGCTTTGTGGATTTTTAATAAACTCAAGGATTCTGCAGTTTTAAGCCCAAAGAGGGTGGATTGGTTTCAATGCCAAGGGGATAGTGTTAACTCCAGAAGAGAGGTAAAATGAAATTATTTGACAAGAATAGTAACATTGTTTCCCTTCTTCTTCTAGAATGATTCTGGTGGACCGCTAGCTTACCCTGACTCCAGAAATATTTGGCATCTTGTTGGAATAGTTAGCTGGGGTGATGGTTGTGGGAAAAAGAATAAGCCAGGTGTCTACACACGAGTGACCTCTTATCGTGACTGGATTACCTCCAAGACTGGACTCTAAAAGAAAAGTAACCATGAAATGGAGCATGAAGATAAAGGCAGGGTAGTCTTATCTGCTGCTTCAAGATCCTTCTCTTTTGATGGATGATAAACCAATCATTTTCTTAGACACAAAAATACAAACATCTTTACCAATGCTGTAAAACACTCTCCATTCATTTGTTTATGTATTTAACTAATCTATGAAAGAAGACAAAAGGGGAGTAAACAAAACCAAAATATTTTTATTAATACTCTAATTCTGATATATCATTTTTTGTAATTGTCCCTACTTTGTTCTTCAGAATTACATAAAATAAAATTCATAATTTGGTAATATGAAAACATACATCCTTATTCTTTCAAGTACATTAGTTTTAATTCTATAAATTAAAGTTGCACTTTGTTCACTGGAATGTGCGAGACAACTCATGCACATCTACTTTTTTATTTATATGTGAGATAGTCTGTGTACTTCATGACATCACATGATTTTGGAGTGCAGAAGGGATAGCAGAAATTCATCTAGACCAAATCTTCCAATTTATAGAACAGGAAACTAAGAGAAAGTAAGAGGAACTATTTGCTTAAAGGCACTCATCATCTCTAATAAACTGATGAATTTACTATACGTGTATTTTCTCTCATCAAGTTTAATTCAATATTCATCAGGAATTATAAGTGATTTTTTAACTTGCAAATACTTACATTTTTTTTTTCATGTCTTTCTTTTGTTATTTGTTTTTCTTCTCTTGCAGCAATAATAATGTGAAGTCCTCAAGGGCAGGGGGCAGTGTGGCACATGTTTTGTTATCTGTCCTTACAGCAAGCATGCAATTGTATGGAGGATTGACTGTAATCTCTGCACATAATTTACCTTTTGTGGTTTCCTAACAAAAAGGAGCCCTAATTTTTTTAGTCAGTTAAAATAAAATAAAAAGCCCTCTGCTATTTATGGTGTTACTCTTTTATTCTGTCTTTTTTCATTAAGTATGACTCTTAACAACATCAAACCTAATCATTATTAGTGACTTGCTGGTGCCTTTCTCTCCCTACTCCTTTCCCATGCAGGTCATACATGTTTACTGAACACGTATGTATCCTGGAACTACCAAATACACGGTATCTTCCTACAATGATCCTACATTTAGTGGGAAAAGACAGGTAGCTGGGGGCTGTGTTGCAGTACACAGGTTAAGCCATCACCTGCAACGCCAGCACCCCACATGGGCACCAGCTCCTGGGTCTTACTACTCTACTTCTGATCAGGTCTCTGCTAATGCAACTGGAAGAGCAGCAGAAGATGGCCTCAGTGCCTGGGCCCCTACACTCTCACAGGAGACCTGGATGAAGTTCCTGGTTCCTGGCTTCAGCCTAGCCCAGCCCTGGCTATTGTGGCCATTTGGGGAGTGAGCCAGCATGTGGAAGACTTGCCTCTTTCTCTGTAACTGTTTTTCAAATAAATTTTTTTAAAAGGCAGTAAACACACACATAAGATAATTTTGGACTGTGAGAAATGTTAAAAATGAAATAGAAAGTAATATGATAGAAAATAGTGGGCTCTGGGCTAGCACTGTGGCGTAGCGGGTAAAGCCGCCGCCTGCAGTGCCAGCATCTCATATGGGAGCTGGTTTGAGTCCCGGCTGCTCCACTTCTGATCCAGCTCTCTGCTGTGGTCTGGGAAAGCAGTAGAAGATGGCCCAAGTCCTTGGGCCCCTGACCGTGTGGGAGACCCAGAAGAAGCTCCTGGCTCCTGGCTTCGGATTGGCACAGCTCTGGCCGTTGCGGCCAATTGGGGAGTGAACCAGCAAATGGAAGACCTCTCTCTCTCTTTCTCTCTGCCTCTCCTTCTTTCTCTGTGTAACTCTGACTTTCAAATAAATAAATAAATCTTAAAAAAAAGAATAATCTCTCTGAGGGACAGCAATTGAGCTGGACTTCAGCAAGAAAAAGGAAAAACAAAGAAATTCAAAGGGAACAATGGAAGGCCTATAAAGAGAAATAAGGGAGACGGTAAAGTGGGGCAGGAAGATGTCAGTGGGATGAGAACCCTATGGGTAAGTGTGAGATGGTAGGAGAGGGAAGAAGACATCAATAGGAGGCCATTCATGCAGGGCTTTGTGAGCCGTAGTTACAGTAGAGACCTTGGATTTTAATTATAACTCCATGGAGATTCCTAACCAGAGCAGATAATGAGATGATCCAATCTTTGCGAAGATTACTTTCACCTTTGAGAAAGAAAATGGATTGTAACTGTGGGTGTACAGTACACACTGAAACAGGCAGACAGTTTGGAAAGCTGTTTCTGTTGTCCTAGTAAGAAATGAATACATATTCACCTTTTCCTTGAATTAGAAACACATGACTGCAGACCATCAGAAAGGATCCTCTTATAATACAATTCAAAGTAGAGGAAAAAGGATAATATAGCTAAAGGATATAAGAGATACAAATTGTATAATAGTTTCCTTGTCTTATAGGTGGTTAATTCAAAAGCCAAATATTTGTGAATTTATTTCACTCACTTAAAATCTCATGAGTGTGAATCAGTCTGTCTTCTTCTTCTTTTGAAGATTTATTTATTTTCAAAGCCAGAGTTACACACACACAGAGAGAGAGGGAGAGAGAGAGAGAGAGAGAGAGAGAGAGAGAGAAAGAATAAGAAAGAGAGAGTTCCCACCAGATGATTCACTCTCCAAATGCCTGCAGTGGTCAGGGCTGGGTCTGGAGCCAGAGCTAAAAGCTGAAATTCTATCCAAGTTTCCCATGAGAGTGACAAGGAGCCAAGTACTTGAGCCATCTCCTGCTGCCTCCCAGGGTCTGCACTAGCAGGAAGTGGAATCAGGAGCCAGAATTCCTGTGTTCTCATGAATTTGTGTTTCAATTGTCATGAAACAACAATCTCATCCTGAAAATTTCTACAAAACCAATAAATTATTTATTTTTAGCTAATACTAATTTGGGCCTGACTGCCCAGAGTCTATATTTTATTGTCAATTCCCCGATTTTTCTCTACTCAAATACATAGAGATGGTAAGCCTTTATTTTAATTCAACAATATATTTGATTTTTAAAAAGTAATGTAGAAAATGTATGAACATACTTTCCCTATTAAAAATGAGTCTATTATAGATAAGGCAAGTTTCTGACAATAATTTTTAATTCTGGTCTCTTTCCTTCTTCCCCAGGGTAATCTTGTTTTTTAAAAATTATTACAGTCTTTTCATACTTTATTTAGCTTTTCACAGATAAACACAGGAATTCAAATACATACACATTAAACATGTTCAATATTATTTACTGTTTCTTTCAAGTTTTAATGCTATCAAGCTGACTATCATTCTGCATCTCATATTTCACTCAGTGATTTTTTCTTGAAGTCTTTCTACATAGATCTACAACCGTCAGATTCAGAACAGGAAATTCATGTCAAGCAGAAAAAAAATTTGAGGAAGGAACCCACATTCTACAAAATTGTTGGAAAGGCTAAGGGTATAGGTCCTCAGAGAGCTGACAGAGATCTTTCACAGAACACTAGAAAGCAGATGCCAAGGGGAGCCACAGAACTGGCATTACTGAACTCAGCAGCCAAGAGTCAGGGACCAGAAAGGCATTGACACCTGTGATATCAGCATCACAGCCTCCTGACACCACAGGCTAGTCTGGTCTTTGCCTATTCTTCTAAAATCATTTCTCAGTTCCCAAAGACTGGAGAGTGAAGCGTGTATGCTGATGCAGAAAATATTGCATCTTTGTGACCTTTCACTGGCATATCCAGCCCCTGCCTTGGAAGGCCTCTGACTTGCTTCTGCCTTCCAAGTCTCATCAAACCAGCAAAATCCAGCATTTATTCAGAAATTTAACTATAGTGGAGTCTTGGATGTGTATTCTATGGCTTTCTAATTTCTACTACATATATACATATACATATATATCCATTATAACCCCATTCTTTTTAAAGTAGCTATAACATTATATATTATGATATAGCAGCTTATTTAACTACTACTCGTTTGCTTAATAATCTATTTCCATTTTTTCTTTTGTAAATTTTGTGAAGGCAGGTGAGTTTTAAAGAAATACAGAAATATTGTGAACATGTGTTTTTGGAGAATGAATCACTCCAATTAGTATCATCATTCAGATCTCTGCTCAAAGCACCTTCCCTAGAGAAGTCTTTCTGGACCACCTCTTAGACTGATACACCTACCCCACCCACCACTCTCTACCCAACTCTCCTGCCTTATTTTCTTTATAAAATGTGGAAATTCTCATTTTATGTATTTATTATCGTGTTAATGTTTGTCCGTCTTTCCCATTAGGCTGTAAGATCTACAAAGGCAGGGACTTTATTATATCCATTGTTGTGTTTTCACTACTGGAAAAAATGTGTAGCCCTAGGAAGTGCAAGATGAATACTCATTAAGTGGATGAATGAGTGAAGTATGTAGTTAAAGATATGAAAAATAATATCAGAATCTAGATGCTTTTACTCAAAATATCTAAATACCTCCTGAATTTTTGTTCTCAGGAAAATTAGGTGTGTCACTGAAAAATAATCCGTAGCCACTGAGCTAAACAACTCAGACTTGATGAACAAGTTCCATTTCCTATGAAGAATTACCAAAGTAGAACTTCTTCAAAACCTGCCTCCATCTGTAAATTCATTCCTATTAAAGTATGTATAGTCCTAGTGAGAATTTGCAGGTCAAGCATGTTTCAAATGAGCAAAGCTGTGGAAGAATTAATGTATGACAAAAAGACCACTTATATTTATGTCATTTGTCAGACTGATTTGGTGGATGAAGTTGGTTTCATTGGGGAGGAGCTCTATGCCATGAAAGGAAGACTGGGATGTGAGTCAGACACTGAATCACCAATCTGTGCTGGCATTTCTGGGGTGCGTCTCTCAGATGACCAATCTAAGTAATATCTACTGTATTTTTCTAAGTACCCAAGTCAAACAGAATTTTCATTTCTTCCTCTACACCACAGATCCACAGCTGTCATCACACTTGTTAAACAAGTTTCCTTTAATTACTTTCTGTTATTGCTCCCAGCCCTTAAAATCCCAACTATCATTGTGGTTAGCACATTTACCTGAGAACCACTGATCAGGACATTTTACCAGCACATTATGTATAGGTAAGTGGAGATTTGCTTGCCCCAAATATTAACATAAATAGAGTTAGCAGTCTTCAACAATATGATTCCCACTTCAGGACTGAGTTGAGGTGGGAAAGTGTAATTTTTCCATAGCAGTGTGGATTGTTAACATGGAGACAACCTTGTTACAAATACGAACTTGTGTCTGGAATATTTAGATTCTGTAATGCTTTGGGAAGTGCTTCAGAAAGGCAGCATCCAGTTCAACATCCTGTGAATGAAAAATAATATGCATGTGTGACTATTGTTAAGTGGAGAGGGGATGGCAGAGAATATTTTCTTTTCTTCATAAATCAAGAACTAAGTTGCTGTTAGTAGTGATGATGATTATAACTTCCTTTATTTAACATTTTATGCTTTTTACAGTGTTTCTTTGAATATTATCTTGACTCTTGCATTCCTATGGCTTCAAAGATGGTTCTCTGTAAAATGATATTTAAATCCATGTATTTTTATTTGTTAAATGTTCCTGAATCAGGGTAATATAATTATGCATATAAATATGCTATTTATATTTAAGTTGTCTAAGTAGATAATAATTTCAAGGGAACAGTGATTATTAAAGGAAAAATTCAAGAACATATTTCATCTCACAAGAAGTTTTTATTGATATATAATATATAGCAAAATTGTCTCTAATTAGAAAATATTTAATGTGCAGATATCTGTAAAATATAAACTCATACCTCACATAGATATTTCTCTAAAATGCTGAGTTCTTTTCTCAATAGTTGAGTGCTTTAAAATATGTATATATAAATCATCTATATCTGTATATATTCACATCAGTGTTCACACAAAAATGTGATCAGAATGGCCATACTGTAATAGAATATATTCATAGCATTTAATCTTAATTAAAGTAAAAATCTGTTTAATGATTCCCTTTAAGGTAAGGTGTTATTTTATTCACAATCCTGATGTTTTCTTGTTGGCCACACCTTGATCATCCAATAAAAGAGTGATCACATGCATTCATAAGTAGAGCAGAAACAGCATCATTCTTTGGTTTGGCTTTGCTTGTGACATATCATCACCTTTATGTTGAGTGGATTGTTTTTAAGTCAACTTCTTATCCTTCAAAATGTTATCCCTGTGTGAAGCCCTCAACCTGAAAGATTTCAAAAGATTAGGACTTGTTTCTAAAATTTCCTGGTTACTTGGAAATGTCTAAGCTCCAATTTAGTGACCAGATTTTCAGAATGTGTCATTAATCTGATCACATGGCAAAGAGATTTGGAGGGATCTTGAAACATGATTGACTCTGCCAATGCATTTGATGAGAACTTAGAGGCTGTGTGTGAGTACCTGATAGTTAAAAGGAAGAAAAGGAATACATCAGAAGTAGGCCTAAGGACTTAAAACCAAAACTTAACAATTTCATTTTTTTTCTTAGCATGAAACCTGTATGATAGAATGGGAACAAAATCTCAGAAGGTGGCTTTGTTTCAGATCCTTGTCAAGGTGACACTCAGACGTTTAAGTCTAGGATTTTTTTAATAACAAAATATAATTTATATTTTGTATCCTTTGCCAGTAATTTCTTATGTGATTTTTCAGAAAAGAAATTTATGTTTGAACTACCAGAAATTGACTAATAAATGAGTTACTTTTTAAGCAACTTAAAAACAAGTTATAATTTCTAACATTTTTAGATTATGAGTTAAAAGTAGCTAAAACTGGGAAAAATATCTGAACTGTGAAAAGAAACAAGGTGGTAAAAATGTACAGGAAGGGGGCAGCATTATAGCACAGCTGGTTAAGTCACTGGCTTTTTGATGAGTCCTCAATGTGTATCACCAACTGTGGCTCCTCAGTTTTCCAACAGTTTGACTTCTGTAGTTGGGTACTGGAAATGTAAATATAAATTCAAGATAGGAAAATTCACCACTTTTCTCCCCAAATTATATATTTTAGATTTCACTTTACTTTTCTTCTTCTTGAAGTAAAATCCTGAGTCATATTTAATGTATTCTTGCTTTTTTTATTTATATAATTAATTAATTGCCAAGTTCTGGTGCACACTCTACTGCTGCAAAGCTTCTCAAATTCCTCACTTAGCATTCTTTTTTAAAGGTTTTCGGCATCTTTGTTGACTTGTAATTTATGTATAAAAACTACACATATTTCAAGTACCAATTGGTGAGTCTGACAGATATGCACCTGTGAATTAATCAAGATGTTGAACATTTCCATCGTCCTGGTTTCTTGTGCACTTTGCCAATCCTCATTCTACCCCATCTGCCATCAACCACTTTTCTGTTTTATGTCACTATAGATTAATTTATATACTTTTGGATTTTGCATAAAAAGAATTATACACTACTTCAATCATTATACTTACTACCATCCAGCTATTCTATTCTCATAGATGATAGAACCTTTTCTCATTGACCTCCACTTTTATTTTCTCCCTCTTTCAACTACAAACTTGTACACTGCCTTTGGGTTCACCTTCCTAAGTGCTACAAATCATCCCTGTAGTCATTTCCACAGGATGAAACTGAAACTTCTCTGCCATGACCTGAAGGCTCTACAACAATATGGATACCTTTACTCTATTTCCTATCCAAGATGCACTTATTCTTGATTTCTCTTGTGGTCATTCATATTATCTATAATGTGAGGCTCCACCTTATATCCTGGGTATGACACACACAAATAGTGCTGTGGTCCCAAACCACAGCATTCACAAATGGAGGTAATAAGACTGATGGGTACAAATCATAGAGAAGGCACATAGCTCAGCAGTTGGGCTGCAGTGTGCAACACCTGCATCCCATATTGCGGTGCCTGGGTTTGAGGCCCAGGCTGACCTCTGCAGCTGCTTGTTAGTGTGCATGAGGCAACAGGTGATAGATCAATCCATGTGGAAGATTTGAAGTTCCTGCCTCCTGGACAGTTGGGAAGCGAACCAATGAATGGGAAGTCTCTCTGTCTCCATCTCTGTTTTTCTCTATGTCTGTCTCTCTGCTTGTCAAATAAAATAAATAAATAAAAATATATAAAATTTAAAAATACTCTCAATGTAGGGTCATAAGGAGCTCTGCAGAGAAGACTTCAAATGAATAGGAGTTGACAGAGTGGAGTGATCAAGTTCAAGTAGCCACTTACTGGGTAAACCTAAGTTGGACATACTAAGCAGAAGAAATAACATGAGAGTATGGAAGATGGATGTGTCCACAGAACACTGAATAGTTTGAAAGAATTGGAACACAAGTTACCTGCTTGAGAGTGAGACAATGTGGTAGAGGGGTTGGCCTAAGAAAGGGCACATGGGCAGTCTACTTATAGAAATATGAGGGAAAGATAGAGTGTGGGGCACTGCCAAAGAATTAATAAATATGATGGAGAGGATGCAAGTGTTGTGGCCCAGTGGGTTAAGCCTTTGCTTTAGATGCATCCTATTTCAGAGTCCAGTTCAAGCCCCTGCTACTCTACTTCTGATCCAGCTCACTGCTAATGCACCTATGAATCAGCAGATGATACTTCAAGTACTTGAGGCCCTGCTAACCACGTGAGATTTTTGGATGGAATTCCTGGCTCCAGGCTTGGCCTGGCCAGCCCTAGCCCTAGTTGTCTGGCTGTTGTGATTATGGAGTGGATGAACCAGCAGAAGGATGATTTTCATTCTCTCTCTCTCTCAAATAAATAAATATTTTGAAAAATATGATGGATTTATTATGTTCTCTTGTGATGCTTGCCATTTTATCACTGGAATTGGAGGGGTATCAGCTAAGAGTGAAGAGGGGGTGGATGGTGCTGCAGGTCTGAGGAAAAAAGAAGAGTGAGCTCATCTCCCAGGAGAATGATAAAACATCAACAGAAAATAGTAAGAAAATGATCTTATTCTATTAAAAATGTTAACCCAACCCAATGTATTTTTACCTATGATTCAAAACATCATACACACTGACCCCAGTTTCTGTTTCTTATATGAAAAATCAATCTACCCTGGTAGATAAAGTAAATTAAAAACATATTATTGTGAAAATTAAAAGAAATAAAAAGAAAGGAAGGAAGGGGAATGGAGGGAGGGAGGAAAGGAAGTGTCATTATATTCTTAGAATTGTATCTATGAACTATATGAAACCAGTTCTCTTTATAGTAATAAAACATTTTCAAAGTTTTCAATACAGAGGATCGTCAAAAAGTTCATGGGAAATATGGATCATGAAAAAAAGTTAATGTATATGGGTGAAATTGACATTTTGAAATCTGATTATTGTTTATAGCCCTTGTCTATGCTCCTGAGGAAAAATGGTTTTTCTACTTACTACTTGTTGAATTATTTTTTTTAAAGATTGATTTATTTGGAAGTAACAGTTACAGATGGAGACAAAGAGGGAGGGATGGAGAGGGAGAAACAGACAGGGAGAGATCTTCCAACCCTTTATTCACTCTCTAGATGGCTGCGAAGGCCAGGGCTGGGCCAGGCCAAAATCAAGATCCCCAAGCTTTATTCAGGTCTCCCATTTGGGTGGCAGGGCCAAAATAATTTGGCCATCTGCCACTGATTTCCCCATGTGATTAACAGAGAGCTGGATTGGACTTCAACTAACACCCATATGGGATGATGGCATTGCAGGCAGTGGCTTTATACTTCAGTGCTGCCCCTTGTTGGATTCTTTATTGGAGTTAAACTTGTGATTATAAAGTAAATTGAAAGTATGTCATTATAATAATTAAAATAAAAAGTAAGAAAGGAAGGAGGAGGGAGGAGGGGGGTGGGAGCAAGGGTGGGTGGGAAGTATCATTATGCTCTTAAAACTATATATATGAAATACATGAAATTCATTCTCTTTATATAAATAAAAAAGAAAACACTGCATGTATTTCAAAATTTTTGTACCCAAGTAAGCTTTTTAAAAATTTTATTTAAGGCGTACAAATTTCATGTATTTTGTATATACAGATTTAGGAACATACTTCCCACCCTACCCTCCCTCCTATCAACTCTCCTACCCTTCTTCTTCTTCCCTCTCCTATTCCCACTCTTAATTTTTACAAAGATCTATTTTCAGTTTACTTTATACCCATAAGATTAACCCTACACTAAGTAGAGTTCAACAGAGAGTATGAAGAAAAAAATGCTGTTCCTCAACAGTAGAAACAAGGGCTATAAACAATCATTGATTCTCAAAATGTCAATTTTCCAACATATTTTACTGTGAAAATAGCACATAATATAGTGAGAATTTCCATCCCCACGAATGGTCAAGTGCAAATTCTAGGTCCTTCCAGGAATTCAACTTCACCCAAAGCAGGGTAGGATTCCACAATCTGTATGTATACTAAGCAGCTTCAGATGATTCTGATTGAGATCATCGTCCAGTAACACCTGAAGAAGCCCAACATAGAAGACAAAATCTTGGTATGATATCAAGTCTATCTTGTTGCTACCTCTTTGTAGCAGTCAGAGATCCCTAGTGAAACAACCAATAGGATCTAGAATTAGAGACATACGTATATGAAGGATGTTCAAATTTTTCATGGAAAATATATGCAACAAAAAGATTAGGCATGGATTTCAATTTTTTTGCATGCAAATAAACTTATCAAAGCACTCTAATACTTAAGGATATTATAAGTGGTAATATGATCCAAGTCATATTTTTTAAAATTAAGATGGATTTAGGCATAAAGAACATCTAAGAGATTTCTGTCCCCCCCCTCCCCCCTTTTCTCCTGATCTGGCAAGATGGTCAATTGTTGATGCTGATTATATCTCTACCCATAGATTGTAGGGAGAAACTAGATGCCAAATATAGATAGCTTGGCACCAACCGCCACACTTCTGAAAAAAATTTAATAAAACATGTACAGTAAAACAAATAAACTCTCATAACCCAAGTTCAATCAGAAACTTCAAAGGGAATATCTGCACCTTCCCTCCTTCTCACTTCCTCTTCTTTCTTTTCTTTTTTTTTTTCCTACCTTCCAATATCTTTTGCTATCATTGTGACTAAGTTGTGGAGCTATTAGGGGTAAGAGAAATGAAACACAGATTTGAAAGACTATGCAATTTTCTAACCTATTCCTCATTTTCACATTCTTCATGTGCAGACCAGTCACAGCTTCCCGGACATCTCTGCCATTATGGATGATTGCTCTCATTGTGTTTGGAGTCTTGGCAATCCTTGGAATTACTATTGGTCTCCTGGTCCATTTTCTGGCAGTAGGTTGGTAAATTGTATATTTTTACTTATTTTATTTTTAATAATAATTATTTCCATTTCTATGAAAGATAAGCAGTAAATTATCTTGCTTTAAGATGACATCAGCAACTCTAGATCCCATAAACAAGCATTGGTAACATTGGCCAAACACTGCATTGCAGACATTTCTTTTAATATACACAGGTAAAAGAGTGAATACCTATTCAGAACAACATACAAATGCACAAGTAGAATTGATAAGGATAAAGATAATTCTACCAAGGTGGTAGTATATGTGTTATTTTATCATCAAAATATTACATTGGTTGAATGTGAGAAGAGAAATCAATGGATACTGAATTTTGATTTTTTTAACAATAGAGACATTAATATAAAAACTGTTTAACAGACGTTTTTTAAACTTTGATGAAGTTGGAGTCTTTTTTAATAAGACATGGTTTAACTTTAGATTCATTTATATTCTATTATGAAACACATGAAAATCATTATATTTACATTTCTTATTTGTTCCCACATTTCCCAGTAGTTTGTTCACAATATTATTCTTACATAGTCAGTGTTTACAAAAGTTTATTCTGATTTATGAACAAAATTGCTATAGCTGTTTAGATTTTAAATACATATGCTCACCATCAATCTTTTTTCCTTGTCTTCGCCATGCACAGGTACTTTTTTCCCCTTCAAAACTAGATGCAAAAATAGATTAAAGGGTCAAATAATAAGGGCTTTTAATGAAAAAAAAATTTAATTCCTCTTCCACTATTTCTATCTCCCATTTCTCAGAGGCAACCACTCTCAGCCCTGTAGTTTATTCTCAATATCATTATATCCTATTTTTTCCAGTTTGTGTCATTCTCCCTTCACTTTTTCCTATGACAGATGAGCCTATTTCACCATACTCTGACAACATGGATGTTCTCTTGGGTTTTCCATTTGCAGCCTCCTGAGGATTGCCTTCAAGTATCTGTTGGGTTTAATCCCCAATGTGTGAATTCCATTTTTCTATATGTTTTATCATTTTATTCACTCAATTTAATATAGCAGATATACTCTTGGAACTTTTTGGGAAAGTGTAGTGCCAGCGTCACAGGCAGTGGTTTACCTGCTACACCACAATTCCAGCCTCTTAGATGATTTCTTTGATGATTTCACTATCTCAAAATCATTCTGGAGCTCCTATTTTCTTTATATTGGGCCTCCAAAAAGTAGCCTCTAATTTTCTTATCTTTTCCTATTTTTCATCCCTTAATCAAATCAGTTTCTTGATGATTTTTCTCAATTTTACATTTTAAATTTTATATCAGTTCCATTGTTTCTACTATTATGTATTTAGATTCTAAACTATTTTCTATAATCAACTTTTTGTTGTAAAATAGTTTGATGTAAATTATTAAAAAAAATTTCCTGTGTATAAACATATATTAAAAATTTAACCCAAGTAGTCTTTTTTCTTGACTAAGATTTTCTCTGATTATTTAGCCAAAAATTTCTCAAATATATGTTGATCCTTTGGTGTCTGCTAATGTTAAGAGTGAGAATTAAAGAGCTAGATGGAAGTGTCCCATGTGAGGGCTGTCTGTTGATAATGGCTTTTACTATTGTTGCTCTCTCAGTTGTTTTGTTGAGAAAACCCAACTTACCAGAGTATCAAGTCTTTTATCTTGAGTTAGTCAGAATTTCTAGTTGGAGAAAAAAACCTCCCTTGCTTAGCTTGGATGTAACATTTGCTGTTCAGTTTCTGTAGTCAATTTGGGAAGATTCAATACAGAAATTTTGCATATGGTGCACCTGACTTCAACTATACCTCATTTTCCCTGATCTAAAATCATAGACATTGTGGAAGGTATTGGGATCTAGCAGTTTTAACCAATTTTCCTGGTTTTAATTCCACTTTACCCTTACCTTTTAAAGTACTTGGTGCCATTTAGGGTTCTTTGCTTCTGAAGGGCACACTGAACATTTCTTGAGTTCGGTAGACTAGTAACCACTCACCTGCCTCCAGTTTCCACAGTGGAGGCATTGTCTTCTCTTGCATCATCATTATTTTTGTGGTTCAACTTTTTCAAAATCAAACTCAAACACTTTTCTTCTCATTTTAAGGGGATTTTGAAAGATTTATTTAGCTGTGTTTATCAAAATCATCTTTTTTACCTAATTGGCTTTTATTCTTGACCCTTATGCCTGCTAAGGGTGGCATAGGTAACTTGTTTTAACAATAAGCTGTGAGCTCAGGAAGAACTCCCTTGCTATTCTCATGGTAAACTTGGAGATTCTGAAGGAAGGAGGGCAGTCTGTTTGTCCTTGCTAAAGATAACATTTTGGGGAGGGAAGCTAATATTTTACACCCCAAATTCCACTGGGATCCCCTGACTATCTACTAACCCATCTGACTCCTCACATTCCCTCCTCTGGGATGGAAACCCTAGCATCTGGTAGGGGGAACTGGGCTATGATCGCTCTGGCTGCTTCATGCTGAAAAGGGGCATCTTTGGGAAGGGGGATCAAGACAGGGTTCCAGCAGGACGTGGCTTCTCCAGGGGGATGCAGTGCCAGCTTGCAGAAACTGCTCCCACTTGAGGTTTCATGCACATGGCCACCTAGAATTTTGCTTTTTTAATTCTGGAGAAAATAAATCTAACAACCAGTTTAAACTCACAGGATCTAAAACCAAGGACAGAGTCATTATTAGAGGCCCTAAGAAAACTGTCTAAACCATTGAGAGGCAAATACAAACTGACAGAAAGGGCTTGAGAATAATCTGTTGGGCTTTAAGGCCTTGCCACTTATGAGGCTCAGACTTATCTCTTCACATATGGTACGTAATAAGGGAGGCACCCTCTTGACTTCCATTACCTAGCTGGCCTGGGAGGAGAGCTGACTTGGCATTTCTAAAAGGAAAACATTTTTAGTTAATATATGTTCTGCCTGCAATGTTGTTGACCCTACTTGGCCATCCCCTCCATAGCAGTGGTTACTTTAGAAGCTGGGCCGAGTGAAGGGCTTTTCAGCTTAGAGAGAACAAGGCCTGTGGCTCTGACCTGGAGCCCTTCGATTCCAGGGCAGGTTCATTTCCAGTGACCCAACTCTTGGCATAACTGCCAGGGCTCTTTATAAGCTGACTTCTACTGAAGCCTGGCTTTCCACATTGAAAACCAAGGAAGTGGGCTGGCCTGTTGGGTCTCTTTGATGGCTGATCACTGTGTAAAGCAGCCATTAATTGGCCCGCCACCTATCTTTACATTGCTTCTGCAGCCTAGCTTCTCCTCCTCCTGTTAACCTGTTTCTTAATCTCTAAACTATTGCTGGAATATTATTTGCTCAGATGAGCTATTTTTTTGTCTACAATATCTTTGATACTATGAGAACTTCCGTTCCTCTGATAATTCTTTTTCTGGTTTTTATTTATAGACTTTCTTATTTTTGATATTTTTGTCTCTAACATCTATTGGTTCTTTTGTCAGTATTATATACCTTTTGTGATTTGGGCCAGGTGTTTTCTTTTCTTTCTTTCTTTCTTTCTTTTTTTTTATTTGACAGGTAGAGTTATAGACAGTGAGAGAGAGAGACAGAGAGAAACATCTTCCTTCCGTTGGTTTACTCCCCAAATGGCCACCATGGCCGGCACGCTGCACTAATCCAAAGCCAGGAGCCAGGTGCTTCTTCCTGGTCTCCCATGCGGGTGCAGGGGCCCAAGGACTTGGGCCATCCTCCACTGCCCTCCCAGGCCACAGCAGAGAGCTGGACTGGAAGAGGAGCAGCCGGGATTAGAACCCGGTGCCCATATGGACTGCCTGCGCTACAGGTGGAGGATTAATCAAGTGAGCCATGGCACCGGCCCCTTTTCTTTAATTTAAAGATTTATTTTATTTGTTTGAAGGGCAGAACTACAGAGAGAGAGGGAGAGACAGAATGAGAGAGATTGTCCATTCATTTGGTAACTCCCCAAATGGCTGCAATGACTGGGGCTAAGCCTGGGCCAGGTCAAAACCAGGAGCTAGGAGCTTCTTCTGGGTCTCCCACAAGGGTGCAGGGGCCCAAGCACTCGGGCCATTTTCTGCTGCTTTCCTAGGCACATTATCAGGGAACTAGGTCAGAAGTGGAGTAACCAGGACTCAAACTGGTGCTCACATGTGATGCCAGCTCTGCAGGCAGTGTCTTTATCTGCTATACCACAGTGCTGGCCCCTTATCTATAACAGTCCTCATTTTAGTGTATTTTTCACATTTTGATCATGTTTACTTCATAGATTTTGGTGGGAATTTATGGCTTTTTTTGGGGGGGTGGGGGGCCTGGGACTTGAGCCTGTTATCCTTATCTTTTGTTATTTTTTTGGGCTTGGAGGTAGGTAGGAGATTGTAGAAGGGCTTTTACTCTGTCAAAATAAATAGAAGTCTTCTCATAATTCATACTTCAATCCTGATATTTCACCCAGAGCACCCTTCGTACAAAAGAAAAGCAAATATATGTGTTTCAGGCTTTCTTCCCAGATATAAGTTCTAAGTAAAAAGTCCTGAAAATATTGTGAAGTTATTTCCTGCCTCCTTCCTGATCCATCTTAATTCATTCTGGCATTTGAATGACTTAGAGAAACTGCAATATTAATCACACAATGCAGGTATGCCTTATGGATATTCTCATCCAAGTGCTTATCTTCAGGTCATCAGGTACCCACCCAGCACAATGGCCATGCTCACCATGACCTCTCAGCATAATTAGTGTGCAATTTTAGTATCCCATAAAAACTACTACCTAAAATTAAATTAAGAATAGACTACTCCAGAGTTGATTTCCTTATTCTGGGATATGGTTTCTTAGTCTTAAATATCTCAAATATTCAGTTGATTCAATCATTCTAGGAAAAGCACTCCATTCTATTATAATAAAGGCTATTAATATCTTCCAATGTAGTAATTTATATGAATGAATATTCATGGTTTCTTAAAGTTGTAAAAAGTAGAAATAATTCATCCAAAGAATTAAAGGGTGCATTGTGAACTTTGGATTATGCAAAAGAAGTAGAATAGTTTTAAGTCTGATTTTTGCTACTTCTCCTATAGCCTAATAAACTACCATTGTAAAGCTTAATCTCTCTCTATATTACAAAAATCCATGACCCTCAGGCAAGATAACTTCAGTTAACAATGTTACTTAATAAATAATTTCAATCAACCATTTTCAGAATTTTTCTTAGGACTTTCTGACTTCTTTTTTCCATAACTTTTCTTGATATATAATAGCTTATCATTTAAAATAAAATTATAATTTATTTTGAAAATAATGTCTCCTTTTTCTTTATTCATATAGACCTTGAAGTAAAAAAATCACCTTCATCATTAATTATATCCTTTTAGTAGCCTTGTAATGGTCTTATACATATTGAGCCTGTCTCCTCCACAAAAAGAGTTTCAAAGCAGTGATCACACTGTAAAATAATATTAACTATTTTACTATTTATTATTTGTCAGGAACTCCTGAACAGCATCTAGCAAATGTATTCCTAGATGCTTAACACCCATCATATATTCAAGAAAAGAGATAAATACATTAATTTGTTTAGTGTCTGTAAACTTTGGTGTCAGATAGTTTGAGTTTTGACCCTTGACTCCTTTAAGTAGCTGTGTGGTATTGCTCAAATAACTTAATCTCTATGAGACTACAGTCCTGATAAATGAGTATACTTTATAAAGTCTTTCTAAGGTATGCATATAGTACATGCTTAATAAATTATAACTATTTTATTCTGGTAATTCATTATTGCAGCAGAATTCTCATTATATGTATATGTACATATACATGCATGTGTATATGTGTGTGTATATTTTATTTATATATATGTGTATATATGTATGTAGTTGGTCCTATTATATGTAGGTCCTATAAAAACTTCCCACAATGCCCAGGCTATTAAACTATACCAGAAATATTCACAAGGGTTTATCAATATCTAATATAAGCCTCCTACATACTACCTTGTACTTTTTTTTAACCTTGTATTACTTTATAATCAAGATCTGGATTTGGAATCCATTTAATTTTATTGGTTCTTAAATCATTTCTTATCTTACAGAAAACAAGACCTATTACTATCAAGGTAGCTTTAAAGTGTTGGATATCCCAAATAATAGGAATTATGAAAGGGAGACATCACCAGAAAATAACTATCTTAGCAAAATCCTTGAGACCAGGGTAAGTTCGTATTTTTCTATTTTTTTCATTATTTATTATAGATATTATAGATATACTATTGAAATTTGATATTTGACTCTATGTTCTCTTTTAACAGATGACTGATGCATTTCAACGTTCTAATATTTACAGACAATATATCAATTCTCAAGTCACAACACTGGTGTAAGTAACTATAACACTAACCACCAGAAAATAGATCAACCCATCATAGAAACCATTGCAGAGAAACCATTGCATTTCAAGTTCTTCTATAAAAAAAATCTATTGATAACAGATGCTCATTAGCCAATAAACTGCTTACCTAACATTATCATAAATATCAGATTAATTGTTCCATATAAATCAATGCAATGTTTGGAGTTATTTAGTTGAGTCATCAAGCCTATTAAGAATATATATATTTTTTTTAAATAACATTTCCTTTATTTTTACCACTATTAAGAATATATTAATCTTCAAATTACAGATGATTTGTCCTTCTAGTTTTCTAAGTATTTATGTATAGAAAACATCAGATGATCCCTAAACTATTATTTGATGCTGTAAAATTTTTTATTTCCAATCACATAAATACATACCTTATTTTCTCTTACCATTCTTCTTGGAAATCAATGAAATGCTTTGTGGAACTGCTTCTAGAGTTCTTATTAGATATAGGTTAGAGTTCCAATTCAATCCCATCAAGGTGGCATGTACCAATGCCATCTCACTAGTCCCAGTGATCTATTTCTGTTCACAATTGATCATAATGATAGGACTAAGAGTCAAAGGGATCACATAAACAAGAATAGTGTCTGCAAATACTAGCTGATAGAATAAAAAAGGGAGAGAACGATCCAACATGGGAAGTGAGATACACAGCAGATCCATAGAATGGCAGATGTCCTAAACAGCACTCTGGCCTCAGAATAAGCCCTTAAGGCATGCGGATCCAGCTGAAATGCCCATGAGAGTATTTCAGGCATGGAAAGCCAAGACACTCTGGGGGAAAAAAAAACTACATGAAAGATCTCCGTGAGTGAGATCCCAGTGGAAAGAATGGGTCATCAAAGAAGGAGGTACCTTTCTCTGAAGGGAGGAGAGAACTTCCACTTTGACCATGGCCTTGTCTAAATATGAGCAGAGTCGGTGAACTCAAGACTTCCATAGCCTTGGCAGCTCATGACAAGAGCCTAGGGTGATTACTAATGCCATAAACAAGAGTGTCAATTTGTTAAGTCAACAACAGAAGTCACTGTGCACTCACTCCTCCTGTAGGATCTTTGTCCTTAGTGTGCTGTACATTGAGATTTAATGGTATAACTAGTACTCAAACAGTATTTTTCACTTTATGTTTCTGTGTGGGAGCAAACTGTTGAAATCTTTACTTAATGTATGCTAAACTAATCTTCTGTATATAAAGAGAATCGAAAATGAATCTTGATGTGAATGGAAGGGGAGAGGGAGTGGGAAAGGGGAGGGTTGCGGGTGGGAGGGACGTTATGGGGGGGAAGCCATTGTAATCTATAAGCTGTACTTTGGAAATTTATATTTATTAAATAAAAGTTAAAAAAAGAAAAAAAAAAGATATAGGTTAGAAGAGAGGATATCCACACCAGGGTTGAAATAGGAAAACCATCTAGTCACCATGATAAAAGTACAATAACTATGATATTTTTTGCTGTGTGCAGGTTTGGAGCAGATGGAATAGCAAAAGCATCTTTAGAATAGGATTTAAACAACCTGACCCCAGTCATGGCCACTTGGTAGCCATAGAGTCTTGGACAAGCTATTGTGTCACTTTGAGTCTGTTTCTCTCTCTCATGAAGTGCTTATAATAATGACCATTCTGCTTTGCTTATAGAATTGTACTCAGGATAAAAATTTAATGTGTATAAATATTTGCAAAGAAAGATATTTCAAAAAAAGGTGATTATTGTTTTGACCTCCATCAGTGCCATCAGACACTGTCCACTCCTCTTCCTTTGCTCCTGGAATTCATGCTGTCTCCTGGAATTATAGAATGATTAATCCCAACTAGAATTAAACTTGGGGGTCAATTTTAGTATTGGAAATAAAGGGAAAACTAAGAAGAGTCCAGTAATCCCTCAGAGGTGACTGCAGTCACAAGGATTCTATGCTGTTTTTCCCAGCATGTAAGTTCAGGGATAGACAGCAATGGCCAAGAAAAAGAAATGGAGAGGACACAGTTCAGTTTTTCACTCTGGCATACACTACCACGACAGCCAAGCTCATGTGTCTTGAGAGCTTCCCAAGAATTATTATTGATTTACATGTCAAAATGTTGGACACCCCATAGGTAGACTCAAAGATATCATGCCACTTCATATGCTAGCCTCAGTGCTCTGTGGCCATGTCTACATGTTCATTGGCCTGTCTCTTGAGCTCATACCTTTTTCCCAATTGCAAGCCTGAATACCACAGTCAGATTAATCTTCCACAAGCACAGTTTTATTCAATAGCTTCTTATCACTGCTGTCAATTGGCTACCATTAAAGACCCTTCTCTATCTGAACCCAGTTTCCTAGACACTGTAGTCACTGGGTGCCTTGGCATAGAGTGACAGAGAACACAGTGCGTATTGCTCAAATGATGGAGTCAACTGCAGTGAATCTGAATTCCAGTGTGGTAGCCACATATTTGTGAACGCACTATATAACCTCAATTTTTCCTATCTGTAA
This sequence comes from Oryctolagus cuniculus, assembly GCF_051225735.1. Lineage (NCBI taxonomy): Eukaryota > Metazoa > Chordata > Mammalia > Lagomorpha > Leporidae > Oryctolagus > Oryctolagus cuniculus. Next base: position 126,829,829 of record NC_142874.1, read on the forward strand.
AGCAAAAATAATGGCCACACCTTGTGTTTGATGGGTGGAAGGAGCTGCTTCTCATCCTAAGGCAGATATGAATGCTTTACACAGTTCCCATAAGCAGTGATTTCTCTTGCAGTTCTTTTCACCATGTCCTACAGTTTTCAAAAGCAGTGTTGTATTTGCTGCATTATTGTTTTAGAGGTCAAGTGTACTAATAAATATGATAGCAAAGTGCCTGGAATGTAGCAGATGCTCAATAACTGCTGAAGAATATTGTTGCCTTCCAGTTATTCTGGAGTATGATTCCTCTGCTTATCTGCTACAAGAAATGTGTTACTTGAGGATGAAATAGAAATGAAAAACACTCTAAATTCTGGGATGCATATCCCTTCTCCCTTGAAAATTTCTCTGATCCTTTAGGCAAAAAATTGCTTGTTCTTCCTCAGAATATCTCTAATTAAGGTAAATAAACAAGATAAATTGCTTCTGCCCCATTTGTTAAAGCCATTTGTGTAGATGTCTTGTCTCTCTGAAAAGTCTGGAATTTCCTTGGGCATAGGAACCATTTGTTAGTTAACCTTGCATCACCCAAAAGTAATAATCACAGGTATTTTATAGCAATTTCTCAGTAAAGTACTAATGAATACAAGAATAAATTAAGCTAGCTCTTAGGAGATACTGTTACCCTTTGCAGCAGGCTTTCCCTACTCTCGGATTTGCAGGAAAAAAAAATCTCTAAACTGAATAATATAGTGGTATGTACACTGTTACCAAGTAAACATTGGTAGTTGGCTGATCCAATGCTTAATCTAGTACTGTACAAACCTATATAAGAGAAAAGGAATCCTGAAAGATCATGGAAAGAAGAAGTAAGGACTATGTCTAACAACATATGAAAACTTTGTTTTTTCCAGTCCTGATAACAACAGTGTGACAGCACATATATGGCTGGTCTTCAAGTCTACCACATCAAATAAGGAAAACACAAGAAGAAGAATCGAAAGCATCTTACGTCAGATGCTGAGGAGCGACTCAGGATCCTTGACTACAGACCCGAACTCTCTGAGCCTCATGGGTAAGCACATGTACGGGATGTGAGCAGCATAACTTACATTATATTATTAGTAATACGTGTCTCAAACAGGCACAGGGCTGGTATTCAATAACTTTACTAAATGAACAAGTTATGATTTGGGATCAGAGCAATTATTTGTATTCCTCATCATTAACAATGCATTCAAATCATAGTAACGCCACACCTTGTGTTTGATGGGTGGAAGAGCTGCTTCTCATCCTGAGGCAGATATGAATGCTTTACACAGTTCCCATAAGCAGTGATTTCTCTTGCAGTTCTTTTCACCATGTCCTACAGTTTTCAAAAGCAGTGTTGTATTTGCTGCTTTAAGATGGATCACTTTTTAAGACTTGTACATATGAATAATACTTGCAATTTTTCCTCTTTACATGAAATAGAATGCAGTTCCAATTAAACAAAAATGTCTCTCATGAGAAACTACAAAGACGGTACTTCCATATTGTGCATTCACCCGTAGTATGAGAAAAATTCCAATAAACCAATATCCTGTCCTTTCTATGCCCACTGTATCCTGAAGTTCCAAATATTTCTAGACCTTCCTGCTCTGCCGAACTTATCATCCTACCCCAGTGCCCCAGGGTCAGTGGTGCTGGGTGTTAAATTTACCATGGATGTTTTGCTCTATTTCAGAAATCAGTAAGGTTGATGCTGAAAGGATTATCAACAACCGTAAGTTCATAAATTTTTAATTAACTATGTGAGATCACCTGAAACTTAACAGTTAAGATTTGGTACTCTTGAGCAGGCATAGTTTTAAGTACTTTGCATACAATAATCCACTTACTCCTCATAATGAACTCACAGATAGATATGATTATCATCCCATTTGGGTAACAGGAAACTGTAGCACAAAGAACAGAGATGGTGCCCAATTAATTCATCTTGTAAATGGTGAAGTCAAAATTGAAATGCAGGAAATCCGGTTGCCCAGCCCATGGAGTTCACTGTGATTTTATTGCTTCCCGTGGCTTACCTGTTGTCCAGGGGCTGAAGTGTCTTGGAGCCCAGATGCCGGGTCTGGGATGATTTGGGGGCCGTTAGTGACTCCCATAGAGATCGCATTCTGCTCCTGTTACTGCAAGATGGTGACAGATACGTGCAAACAAGAACAGCCCAGCTCACTCTCAGCTTCACAATCAAATCAACAGTATCTTCCTATTCTCAATGGAACAAAATTGACCATTTTTCACAGGCTGTGGGAGACGAGCAAAGATGTCAGCTACGTATGATAGAATCAAGGGAGGCTCCAACGCTCAGGAAGGAGAATGGCCGTGGCAAGCTAGTCTCAAGATGGATGGCCGACACTACTGCGGGGCGTCGCTGATCAGTGAGAGATACCTGGTGACTGCGGCTCACTGCTTTCAAAAGTAAGATCCTCACATTGCCAAAGGATGGGGGCACCACAGGCCGTGGGGCAGTTTGAATTTGTGCCTCTCATCCTTGTTCAGTTCGCAGGATCAGTCCCTCTCATTCCCAAAAATCTCAGACAAATCATATAGTAAACATAAGGCTTCCTATCTTACCAAGAAAAATGGAAAGAGTCACTCATTTTGGATACTACATTTTTTCTTCACATGATTCTTATTTCTTATCATTTTGTATTCTAGACATCTCAGATTGCCCATTAATACATCCTCTTGGCACATAGCCACCTTCTTCCCCCTTCCCCATCCCCATGTCCCCCATCTTTTAGGCAAATGTAGTCTGATCCAAAATACCACTTTCCCTGAGAAGTCTTCCAGGGAAGATTAGATGGTTCTACCTATTATATACAAACCATTTAAACAATTATTATAGCTGCTATGTTTATGCCTGTCTTTAGACTTAAGTTTCTAGGATTGGCTATTTACTTTCACTTCTTATCTTCATTGCCTTACATAGTATATGTTTTAGGAACTCAAGCAAGAAATTTTAAATTAATTAAAACTCATATTGTATCATTGTTAGTGAACTACAGAGCAAGGAAATACTAGTGCAAAGTGTACAGTGAATGCAGAATTTCTACAATTTACATTAGAAGGCAGTATTCCTATTGTTTTGAAATAAATAACATGATTTTTCTTTCTTTAGGACCAAAAATCCAAGAAACTTTACTGTCAGCTTTGGCACTGAAGTAATACCCCCCTACATGCAACGTTATGTTCAACAAATCATTATTCATGAAAACTATATCAAGGGTGAACATCATGATGATATTGCAATTATATTGCTCACTGAAAAAGTTTCATTTACGAATGATGTACACCGAGTTTGTCTTCCTGAAGCCACACAGGTTTTCTCACCAGGTGAAGGAGTTGTTGTTACAGGATGGGGAGCATTTATATATGATGGTGGTAAGTCTATAATATACACCTTTGTATGTTGTGCAAAGTACAGAAGCAACAAGAAAAATTAGACATCTAGGTACAGAGTCAAAAGTATCAGTTACCTCTGAATGCCCAGAGCTCCCGGGCCATCTCTCAGGGAATGAATGATGCCCATGGAGTCGATGATTTGGCAAACATCAGGGGTGTGGAACATTCCAAGGAAGCTGGTTTGGATAAGGAGCTTTCCTTACCTGGAGAATCTTTAGAAAGTTCTGGTTCAAAAATGTAAGAAGAGAGATAAGTACAATGAAAGAAAACCCTGGAAAGATGTTTCAGATGATCATTTGATTCTTTTTCATTGATCTGAGTAAAGAAATGTGTTTTTTCAACTTAAGAATAAGCAGCAAATGTCGGCTTCACATTCAGAGGACAAAGGGAGTTTTTTTTTTTTTATCTTAATGTGTGTCAGAGCAACTCTTGTGCTAATAATGTTTACTTCCCATAGACGAATTCCCCGTGTTGCTTCAGAAAGCACCTGTGAAGATTATTGACACAAACACCTGTAATGCCAGAGAAGCGTACAATGGTATGATACTGGACACAATGCTGTGTGCGGGGTACATGGAAGGAAATATTGATGCCTGCCAGGTAATTCTGGACATTACTCATATGGACACACAGTACAAAAAATAACTGCTAGTATTTCATGTAAATCACCAATATGTAGGCAATTCTATGCTTCAACTAATTTTCACTTTGACAATCCATCAATGTTCCTGTCAACTTTGTGATAACCAAAACTCCTACATGCAACATGTGCTTATAAATGTCCGACAAACCCTGAAGTTGGACGTAGTCTGAGTCATGCATTGTCCTAAGTCCTTCACAAATGTTACTTCATTTAATCCTGATTACAGTCTTACAATTTAGATACTACCATTGTTCTCATTTTGTAGATGAGGAATCTGAGGCAGAGGAAACTTAAGTCATATGCACAAAGTCACAAAACCTCATATTCAGCAAAACTGGCATGAAAAACCAGGGTGTCTAGCATCACAATCTATGCTCTTAACCACAGTTCAAAAAGCACCAGTTTCAGGAATAGTTCCATTACTTTCAGTCCAAACCCAAATTCCTCTTACTTTCTTATTCTCCTCATGACTAGAACCATGGCTCCTTTCATCAGATACAAAGTCCTGAATTTCAAATATTTTCATATCATGCATCTACCGGAATCTTTCTTATAGAACTAGAGCTTGTAACACACCATATTATGACTTCCAGTTTCAGGTAAGCATCAGAGTCCCTGAGAACATATTCTCGTCTGCCACAATTGAGGTTAAGGAGGATACAGAGATTTACATAATACATCATCCTATTGTCTCTAGGAAAGATTAATCACTTACATGTTCTTCTAGGCTAACCATTTAGTGTTACATAAAATGTTTTCATAATTCTTTGTTTTATTTAGGGTGACTCTGGAGGGCCACTGGTTCATCCCAATTCTCGAAATATCTGGTACCTTGTTGGAATAGTGAGCTGGGGAGTTGAATGTGGCCAACTCAATAAGCCCGGGGTCTACACACGAGTGACCTCCTACCGCAACTGGATTGCCTCCAAGACTGGTCTCTAAGAGAAAAGCAAAGCATCTTGTAGCAACCATCACAGGCCGTTTTCACCTGTTGCTCCTAAGCATTATTTAACATGTATTTTGAACTTGGGTGTACCATGACCTTTTTGAAAGAATTGTGGTCCTGAGGACATATTTATAAATTTTTATTTTAAGTAGACTCAATAAGACAAAACAAGAAATTTCATTTTTGGCCCATAAAGGTCTAAGCAAAAAAAGTGCTGCCATTAAAAATAGACTATTGTAATACTATTTGCTTTCTATTTCATTAATCTACATGCTGGGTATCTCACCACAGCATAAAGCTCTTGGTTTTATCATTCAGATGTTTTAGAATTAGGAAAGTATGTCTTTACCCGTGATAAACCAGCAGGCTGCACTGTGAGACTGGAACCAATGTTTAACAAGGTTGGGTTAGAACCTGCTTATACCTTCATGTTGTACTGTGATTGTGACTTAAACTTGGTCTGAATGGAGGCATTAAGTTATAATCTCTTATTGTACTGTGTTCTTCATAATTTTTGCCATCATTGTGAAAGAATTTGACTATCAGCAAAACAACAGATTTCAGACTAACAGAGACAAACTACAGCAATTCTACAATGTTGATACAAATGTCTTTGGAAATTTCTTGTAACATATTTTGAAAAAGTAGCTATGAACCATGAAAATTCATAATATTCTTTACTTAAAAAACTTGTAAGCAAACTTTGTTCAATGACATTTTCCCTTTCAGTTTCTCTATATTTTCTTGAGTTTGCAAGTGACTCTTCTCTTTTCTTTCCTCCTCCACTTCCTGCTCCCCCTTCTCCTCATCCTCTTTTTCTATAATAAGAAGCATTATTTTCACTCTTCTGGCTTGTGGAGGTTTAACAACCAGAAACCTCAGACAAGGTGTATTAAGAGTCATTTGAAAGTCAGTGGAGATAGGAGGCTCCTGGTCATGCTTGAGGTAGTGAGGCCAATCCAGCCCAGGTTGGGCCCCTCCAGCCTATGGAGTTAGTCAGGTGGTCACCAATCTTGTGCATGAATTTCCCTATCTAGGAACTGTTCCTCCAGAAAGCCACAGAGGTACAAGTCTGGGCATACAAAGTGTAAGGTGTGCAGATAGAGTAGGCTTTGGTTCAGGTTCATCTCCAGGGAAAAGGCAGCTTCCATGACATCCAGGCTGTTGCCCCACTCATTCTGAAACAGATTCTATACTGCTTGGCAGAAGGCTTGGATCCCACATGACTTTTGCATCTTCCATGGATGCTGGGCACCCTTGAAATTTTCATTTGTCAACTGGCTGAAGTGGCCCACACTGTACAAAATATGTCTTGCTGGTGGAAAAGATATTCAGAGAGTAAGGTACAGGGAGGCCCACAGTTGAAGGTTGACTAGGCTGCAGTAATTGTAGACGATCTGGGATCGCAGATAGTTGACAGTACGGAGCTAACTCAAACAGGAATGGCATTAGCAGGTCTCAGAAGAAGGAGTCAAGCAACTAAGGATGAATTTCTCAAAGCAAGTGACATATGACTGCATTAGAAGATGACAGCCTACAGTGATGATTGGGTTGTGAGGGCTCTGCCTTCATGAGTTAATTAATGCCATGATGATGGAGTGGATTCCTTATAAAATAGTACATTCATCTTCCTTTTGCCCTCTCAGATCTTCCGTGCTTCTGTCATGTGAGAACAGCCTTCTTTCCCTCTGGGAGATGCAGAGGAAAAGTGGAAGTAGAGATGAGGCCCTATCCTAACTGCAAACCTACCAATGCCTTGATCTTAGGTATCTCAGCTTCCAGAACCACAAGAATATTTTCTACTTTTGACAAATGACCTAGTCTGTGTATTTTGTTGTGGCAGAACAAAACAGACTAACACAGAAAATCAAATTTCCTAGCTATAAATTTCCTTCCTTTTTAAAGAGCTCAGCTACAGGTTAATTAAACATTACTTAAAAGGGAGGGATATACCCAAGCCGGTGAGAGCTGTGGAAGAGAAGAGAGAAACTTAGCTACCCAGATGGTCTCATCTTGACTGGAAACTGGAGGCCACTTGATAATGCAAATAGAGGAGAACACTTGGAAGTTCTAAACTGTGCAGTTTTCTTTTGCTTTCATTTGCCATAAATGGAAATGCTTGATAAAAAGATGCATTGTTATTTTTAACGCAGGCTGTGCAGGAATTGAAAAATAAAACATGTCAAGGAGTTTCTCAAAAGAAAGGCATATGAATAGAAAGAAACTAATCCATGTTTCATGAGTGTTAATGCCCCAATTTTGATCACAATGCCATGATGCCATGTACACTTTTGTATTGGGTAACCTCCTGTGAAATCATGCATTGTCTTAAAGAAAGACGACAGATAACAAAATCAGTAAATCTACCTTCTTCCAGAGCAGTCTAGAAGAGTTGAAGATTCATGGAAGGGGAAGAGGAAACTTAAGGAACTGGTTTTGAGAATGGGCGTAGTTAGGGCATAGTTAGGAAGAGGAATCCTAGTGACTAACCAGAAGTATCATGTTTCTAAGATCAGATGCAGTTTCCATAACAGTTGAATTGTTCCATGTGAACACAGGCCAGAAGTCCATCTTGGACTTAGAGTCTTCCTGGCTTGCATCTGCCCTGAGAACCAGAATTCATTAATGTGTAACAGTAAACTCCAATTTTTGTTAATAAGATAAATGCATTATAAATGAATGTTTATGCATTTTCTATTCACTCAAAACTAATGAGTTCCACAGAACTTCATTGGTAAGTATTTTCAACGTTTTAGTTTAATATTTTACTGAATTAAACTTTGCAAACAACAAACTTTGCAATGAGAAGTAGTAATGAAAAGGTAGCTCTTTTATACAAGCAATTCTTATGACTATTAAAATCAAATAGTGTAAATTAAAAATCATTGCTTTATCTTGCATTTGAGTAGATCTTTTTTTCCATGAATGATTTTGAATCACCATTTGTTTGTCTTTTGGAAAATGTTAGTTCAACAAGAACAGATGTTTCAAATGTTGATACTTTTCATTATACTTTTTTTATCCAAAAAAATTACATTCAGGAGGCATCCCATATAGGAGTATCCCTTCAATTCCCAGCTGCTGTGTTTCCAATCCAGCTAATGCACCTGGGAAGACAGCATAAGATAGCACAAAATTATCCCAGGGATCCATAAATCGATAAGAATCACTCAGACATATATTTCTATTACTACAGAACATTTAGGAAAGGCAGCTAAACAACAACAGAGACTGGGGACAATAAAAGAAAGTTTCGTTTTGTTTTTCAAAGAAATGCCCCTGAGATAAACCTTGTGCGATAATCCAAGGGAAGTCAGAGACAGACTGGTGAAAGGGTGGAGGTATTTGGGAAGGGCAGCATCCAAAGCAGATAAAAAACATTGTCATACACCATCACTGAATATAGTGTCATGCTTAGGCTAGATTTTATTGTGGTAATACATACCTAAATCTCACAGTTTCATCAAAAGTTACTTTCTGACTCATAGTCTGGTTATTACCATAGGCCAGTGGGTTACACTTTCATCCTGTGGATCTGACATGAACAGGTGGACTCAATAATCCATTTGAGCAAGGAAAAAAAGCTGCTAAAGAACCACTAATAGAAATGAAAATATATCCTATAATAAAAATTTTCAGAAATTATCAAATACTCCCTTCTAGCTTGAAAGCACATTATATTGGAAAGCCATCCATTCCTTTGTTCTAATCTAGTTCCTTCTGCCAGACCTCTGGCACTACTTTCTATTTAAAAGAACAAATAGTTTCCACAGAGTAAACAATACAGGGCTCTGGTAGCCAACCGGATAATGACTGGTGGGTAAATTTACAGCAGATTTGGATGACAAAGGAGTGAAAATAGAGTCTGGAAGGCTCTGATATGAAAGAAATTCTTTGTGATCAAATGATCAAAAGATCTGCCTACGATAAGAGAGCTAACTTTTCTTGGGTAGAAGAGGGAAAAGGAAACAAGTACTATGTTAAGGAGAAATCTGGATTTCTACAGATTTGAATGTCACAATACTGAGACAAAGTCATGCAGAACTGCTCTGCAATTTGTCTGGCCTATGTAAACTATGAGCAGAAAAATAGACCAGAATAGGGCGTCCAGTTTGCTTCGTCAAGAATTTATAATACTGGTATCACTTGCCCCAGCAGAGGGCGCCACGACTCAGCTCCAGTTTTCAGAGAGCTAACCTGACAACTCCTATTTGAGGAAAGGATGGTCCTGACAGGAGGCCAGAGAATAAAGGAAATGAAAATGTTCTATGTAATCCTTATTTATGATAAATAAAAGATGCAAAACAAGATGATTTATGTACATTTTTGTCCATTGGTACCAAGTAGGAAATGAATGATTAGGAACCAAGAAGGCGGCCGGCGCCGCGGCTCACTAGGCTAATCCTCCGCCTTGCTGCGCCGCCACACCGGGTTCTAGCCCTGGTCGGGGCACCGGATTCTGTCCTGGTTGCCCCTCTTCCAGGCCAGCTCTCTGCTGTGGCCAGGGAGTGCAGTGGAGGATGGCCCAGGTCCTTGGGCCCTGCACCCCATGGGAGACCAGGATAAGTACCTGTCTCCTGCCATCGGATCAGCGCCGTGTGCCGGCTGCAGCGCGCCGGCTGCGGCGGCCATTGGAGGGTGAACCAACGGCAAAGGAAGACCTTTCTCTCTGTCTCTCTCTCTCTCACTGTCCACTCTGCCTGTCAAAAAAAAAATAATAATAATAATTTTTATGAGGATGGCCCAACATCTCAGAAAGGTTAGCAGTGGTTCTAGGAAAAAGCATAAATTAAATTCCATAGAAAATACCTATTCTTGTAAAAGACAGTTTTAAATTCCATGATAAATAAAGATGTATGTATTGAGTAATGAAATATCCTCTAAAAACCATGTCTTTTAGTGGATAGAAATCAAAAATATGCAGCAAGCTGGAATGTAAGTTAACTGTGATACCTGCCAAGTTTGGTCCCTACATTCCATGTCATCTCCTTGTGTCTTCTTAAACCTTCCAAATAATTCCCTCAAATGCAATATGTCCAGAATATTTCATCACGAGTCATACATGTGCTCCTCTTCCTCTGTTCACTTTTTTACTTAATGATGTTTATTGTCCCCTTTCATTTCTTCAGATCTTAACTCTTAATTGTATTCTGACTAATCTTGAAAATCCACGGTGATTTACTAATTTATGAAGCATAACTTTTAATATCTGACTTTAAAGTCTTTGCATTCCAAATTGTATTCAAATTCCCAGTCTTACCACTGGGTTTCTCCACTCAACAAGCCAGCAAAATTCACACTTCCTTCAGAGCCCAGATCAGATTCCTCCTAAAACACACTTGATAAAAATTATTCTTTCCTGGCCGGCGCCGCTGCTCACTCGGCTAATCCTCCGCCTAGCGGCGCCGGCACACCGGGTTCTAGACCCGGTCGGGGCGCCGGATTCTGTCCCGGTTGCCCCTCTTCCAGGCCAGCCCTCTGCTGTGGCCAGGGAGTGCAGTGGAGGATGGCCCAGGTCCTTGGGCCCTGCACCCCATGGGAGACCAGGAAAAGCACCTGGCTCCTGGCTCCTGCCATCGGATCAGCGCGGTGCGCCGGCTGCAGCGCGCTGGCCGCGGCAGCCATTGGAGGGTGAACCAACGGCAAAGGAAGACCTTTCTCTCTGTCTCTCTTTCTCACTGTCCACTCTGCCTGTCAAAAAAAAAAAAATATTCTTTCCTTTCAATCCTGGAAAGCATATAATTTGAATTTCTGTTAGAAAGCTAATTATATTATTTCTAATATGAAAATAATGTGGAAATTTATTTTTTCACTATATCATTTTTGGCAGGTTCTGATCCAAAGAGCACACTGAAAAATGGAAATTTATGATGTTGAATAAATGGTACAATGATGGTAACAGCAGGCATCTTTATACTTGAGTACTTGTTCATTTTTGCTGTGCATTGCTTGCATCCATTTCCTTATGAAAACTGCATTGGAAGAGCACAGGCTTATATGTTTTTATAATTCTTATTAAAGATTTATATAAATTTTAAGACTTAGTACAGTGATGGGCAATTGACAGGATATTGTCTTTCAACATTATTTATCAGCTTAAGATTTGGTTAATGAACAGTAAAATACCCAAAGGAGTGACTCTTTCTCAATAAATTCTAGTAAAAAGAACTTTAAAGAACTCTAAGATTTTTATCTGCATTTTTAACTAAGCTTCTCAGATTACATAAAAGGGAAATTAAAAAGAAAAAAAAAGCAACAACATTATACTTCCCAAAGTAGGTTTTTCCATTGTGTTCCTGCTTGGGAAGTCTGAACTAAACTCTACAAAATATTAGCAGACAGAACAAAGGAGGACAAGACTGAGACATGTACATCCTATAGCATTCTATAGCAAGAGCATATTAAGAGGAGTAGTCCTGGAATGGTCCAGGAAGGTACTTTGGAGTAGTAGGCTCTGGAGTCATCAGAGCGACCATGGAATCTTCCCAGTTATCGTCACGCTGTATGAATTTAAGTTTCTTGAGCCTCACAAGTCCCCATGTACTAGTCTGCAAAGCACTACCAAAGCTTGTCAATAAATAGCATGAATGTAAAGCATTTAACACATGGCCTAGCCTGCAGCAAATTTCCAATTCAGGGAAAATGGTGTTTATGGTTTGAAAACCTAAACCTTGATGGTGAGAGAGAATTTGAAGAGGGTTGGGCAAAGGCTGTAATTTCAAGTGAGGGGAACAAATGACTTAAACAATAACAAGAGGATCAACTAAGGAAGGAAAGCGTGTTAGGGAGAAGAGAGACAACGTGGGGCATATAGGGTGACTCAGAGGAGTAGTTCCTAGCTTTCCAGCCCTACGAGCAAAGGAGGGGAGATATGGAGATATCACAAGGAATCCTCAAATCATTATTGCTCCAAATAGTGCTTTAAACTAAAAATGTGTTGCCTACTGGCTCCAAATATGAGTAAAGCTTCAATTAATAACATACAAATTCATTTAAAAGGATCAAAGAATAAACAAATATTTTAAATTTTATCAATGAAGGCCACTCTTCAGGACTTAAATCTCACATCCAAATCTTCCCAGATTCTATCATTAATGTACTACCCATAGCCTTTCATTCTCTAGTATTTACTTCTGTTTCAGTTTGCTTCACAGCTGCTAAAGAAACCTCACTTTAACATATGAATTTATTTGTCTGCTCCCTGTCTCTCCTCCTTGAATATAAGCTGCTATGAAGGCAAGGACCTTCCTTGCTACAAGGAAGATGACTTGATTATTTTATATGAAGCTAGTTAAATTTTCTTAGTGAATAATTCAAATAAAATAGTAACAGAAACCCCTAATTGCCTATTTATTTTCATCATTAGTTCTTTTCTTGAAACAGAACTTCTCATTAATAAATGGGATGCCACAGGGGAAGCAGGATGGAGAAAGGTTGATTAATGGGTACTGGGAAAGTTACAGCTAGGACTAAGAAGCTCTAGTGTTCCCTTTACAGTAGGGTGACTATAGATAATGACATTGTATTGCATATTTCTTTAAAAATATAAGAAACCATGTTAAATATTTCTACCATAAAGAAAAGATAAATATTTGATGATACATAACACAGTATATACATGTATTAAATATCATATGGTATATCATAAATATGTACAATTGTATGTGCTAGCTAAAAATCAAAAGTTAATAAATTAAGAATATTCAGTTTATAATTAGAAAATATTTAAGATGGAGCCTGGTGTTGTGGTAAAACAGGTTAAACCACACTTGTGATGTCCACATCCCATATCCAATGCGGGTTGGAGTCCTGCTACACCTCAGCTGATCCAGCTTCCTGCTAATGAGCCTAGGAAAGGCAGCAGCAGATGGCACAAATGCTAGGGCTCTGCCATCCAAGTGGGAGAACAGAATAGTTTCTGGTTCCTGGCTTTAAAACAGCCTAGGGCTGGCGCCGTGGCTCAGTAAGCTAATCCTCCACCTACGGCACCGGCACACCGGGTTCTAGTCCCAGTCGGGGCGCCAGATTCTGTCCCGGTTGCTTCTCTTCCAGTCCAGCTCTCTGTTGTGGCCCCGGGAAGGCAGTGGAGGATGGCCCAAGTGCTTGGGCCCTGCACCTGCATGGGAGACCAGGAGAAGCACCTGGCTCCTGGCTTTGGATCAGTGTGGTGCGACGCCCACAGCGTGCCAGCCACAGCGGCCATTGGGGGGTGAACCAACGGTAAAGGAAGACCTTTCTCTCTGTCTCTCTCACTGTCCACTCTGCCTGTCAAAAAAAAACAAAACAAAACAAACAAACAACAACAACAACAAAAAATCTCAGACCTGGCTGAGAGTGTACCAGCAGATGAAAGATTTCTGTGTGTGTGTGTGTGTTTCCTTCCCCATCTCTATGTTGCTCTGTCTTTCAAAGAAAAAGAGAGAAAAAAAGAAAGATCTTTAAACAAAAAAGAAGATATATAAAGATGAATAACACCATCCCTGACTCCCAATACGAAGATCATCTCGCTAATTTCCACAGTCATATAAAATTTACATTAGTACCTATTATCTGAATTAATGTTCTGACCTACAAGGCATTAACTTTTAGCATGTTCTCATTTGTAAAATATGCTTTCAATACATTGTATGATATCCTCAAAAAATGAGATGTCACAGTAGAATTGATCCAGTTGCCATGAGACCTACATGAGAGGGAAATGAATGCTTCTCTTATAAACAGCTACAACTTGAACATGGGAAAGAACAGTGCTTTTACATGCAAGTACACAACCTGACCATTCATTTCAGTGCCCAAATGATCAAGGCATGAGTCACAACTTCCTCTAAGTCCAAATAAATTAAACCTCCAACGTATTATTTATAATTAGATAATGTGTGGTGTCACTTGGGTGCCTACTCATCCACTATCAATACATTTTGAACTTGTACAACCTCAACCATCATGAAATAAAGAACACGTCATGAGATTACTTAAATGTATTATACAAACGAGGTCTATTCCCATATGTAAATCAATCAGGTCATCAAAGGCTATAGTTAACACTTAATGAGAAATATCATGAGACCAAAGTACTCAATATGTAGGATTATATTAAGAGAAATTGAAATTTTTTTACTGCCAATGTTACATTGTTTGAAGCCTTTACTTATTATTGGGTTTTCTACTTTTATTCTGACATCCGTAGGTCAAATCATTCAGATAATCACTAATTGTAGGGTAAAAGTTGATAGCTCTACAAAGTAATTTTTTGTGTCTTAACGTTTCTTTCCCAAGAGTTTGGTAGGGTTATTTTTACTCCATTTTCTTTTCAGGAGAGGAGTGGAAATAGAGGTCATGCTGTGTTTTCTTCTCCTGAATCAGTTATTCTTTAAACACAGAACATTAGCAAATTTGCTCTGGATATTTGGTGATGAATGCATAGTATGCACTAATAGAAATGATAATAGTAGGCAAGCAATTACACATGGGATAACCTGTTTATCCATATACTCTCCTATTGCTACATCAGAGTTATTTCTCACATCTCTGTCCCTAAAAAATCCTAAACCCCACCTTCTGCAAATCAAGTGATATATTTTCAGTGCTGGTGACTTGAATAATCCTATGAGTAATCCTCTTCCACTTACCATATCACCTATAACATATAAAGTTCAGAAATTGGAGTCAGGATACTTGACACAGTTCTCATGGACAATCTCCTCTACTTTTTGGAGCTCAGAAAATGTGGTTCTCTTTTCTGTTCCTGTTTTTTTTATATCAATTGAGTAAAACTCCAAAAAGATTCTTTTAACAAAATGTAAACTTTTTATTAAGAAAAACATGATTTGACATTAGGAAGAGAGAGTAATAGTACCAGATTTTCAGACCACAAAGTGACTTCAGTTTTTCCCATGAAACAGAGTCTAAAGCAAAATGCTTTGGACAGAGCTTTATATCAAGTTAATGTACTATCCTCAAGTGAGTTTATGAGCTACTGTGTTTCAGAATAGTCTGTTGAGGGAGAGAAAGGGAAATGAATTTATCTACCTTCTCCTGTCTGCCACGGAGAAAACCTCAACACATGGCAAACCTACTGTGAGACATTTTGCGTTGTACCACCTGGCCCCTCTAGCAGATATGAGGAGGCTAGATTCCAAAATAGTAGTGGCAGCCCCCATCCAAACATGGAGTAACAAAATCCACACTGCAGGCAGTGAGCTGCTGAGTGGTAGCAAAGCAGTGACACTTGCCACCTGTCCATGTATATGTTCTGAAACATCAAAGACCCAGCTGCGCAAGCCAGTGCATGTCCTAGGGTCTCAAGGCAACAGAAAAATGCTAGGGAGCAAAAGCAGGAGATTCAGAGTAAAGAGTAAGGCCCATGTTGTCAGGTCTGGCTTGAGAACTCCATTAAGAACTAGGAGCAGCCATCTCAGTGGAGCTGGTTTACCAAATAGGTGAAGTGACATTAAAACCTGGGCCCCAGCAGGAAGGTAGCCAAAAGCTTTCCTACAATACAGTCTTTAGTGACTCCTCTTTCCTGTCTTCTAATGTGGTAAATGTAAGGAAATCTGGAGTATCATCAGGAGCATCCTACTTAAATTACAGTCTAGAACCCAAGTGACACTCAGAAACCAGGTTCAGCAATGACCCAATCAAGCTGCAAGAGCTGATTATGATAGGTGATTGTAGTTACTGTAACTAGTTCTGGAAATTGATCTTGTTTTTATTAAAGATTTATTTATTTATTTGAAAGGCAGAGTTGCAGAGAGGCAGAGGCAGAGAGAAGGAGAGGTCTTCCATCCTTTGGTTCACCCCTCAAATGGTGGCAACAGCTGGAGCTGCGCCTATCCACAGCCAGGAGCCAGTAGCTTCCTCCCAGTCTCCCACATGGGCGCAGGGCCCAAGGACGTGGGCCATCTTGTACTACTTTCCCAGGCTACAGCAGAGAGCTGGATTGGAAGAGGAGCAGCCGGGACTCAAACTGGCACTCATATGGGATGCTGGCACTGCAGGCAGCAGCTTTACCCGCTACACCACAGCAGGGGCCCCAGAAATTCATCTTTAAAAAAAGCAGGCAAATATGCCATTTTAAATTCTGACTTTTTCAAAATAAGTTTTTTTAGAAGTACCCATTTTATAGTACTCACCAAAGCTAGAAAATACTTAGCAAAGCCACTAAATCATACCTGCACTGTGGGAAATAGGTAGAAATAGGTACCACGTAAGGCAATGAGAAGACAATGGAAGTAATAAAAACTAGATTGCAATTCCAGTTCTGCTCCTCATAATGCGACCTGAGACATTCCTTTGACTTTCTGGTTTCAGTTGGCTTTTCATGTTAATGGGAATAATATTGTATGCTTCTGCCAATGCTGTGGCATAGGGCTAAGTCTCTGCCTGCAGTACTGGCATCCCATATAAGTGCCAATTTGAGTCCTGGTTGTTCTGCTTCCCATTCAGCTCCCCGTTAATGCACCAGATTGCAACAGAAGACAGCCCAAGTACTTGAGCCCCTGTACCCACGTGGGAGGCCCGAAGAAGCTCCTGGATCCTGGCTTTGTCCTGGTTCTGTCCTGGCTGTTGCAGTCATTTGTGGAGTGAACCAACGGATGAAAGATCTCTTTATCTCCTTCTCTCTGTATCTCTGCCTTTAAAAGAAAAAAGTAAATTCAAAAATACAATTTTTGGTGCCATAATTTTAGATCATTAAATAATATTTTTTTTTGACAGGCAGAGTGGACAGTGAGAGAGAGAGAGACAGAGAGAAAGGTCTTCCTTTTGCCATTGGTTCACCCTCCAATGGCCGCCGCAGCCGGCGCGCTGCGGCCGGTGCATCGCGCTGATCCAAAGGCAGGAGCCAGTTTCCCATGGGGTGCAGGGCCCAAGCGCTTGGGCCATCCTCCATGTTACCTTCATCATAAATTTTTGGTTTGCTTTTCTGGAGATCATTTATTGATTATAAATAATTTATACTTTCATCAAATTCACTTTCAGGGGATATAATTGAAATTGTCAGTTGCTCTTGGAAAGATTACTTTTTTTTATTTTAAAAAAGTAAAACATTTTATTTTAGAGCAGTTTTATATTTACAGAAACTTTATGAAGATAGTATGGGCAATTTCCATACATGCCATGGTTTTCTTTGTTGTAGACAAAAGTGTTATATTCAACTTGTTATAATGAACCAATAATGATACATAAATAAAGTGATTTTATAAAGTGATAAATATTGCACTGTTAAATATAAGAGTGGGAATAAGAGAGGGAAGAGATGTGCAATTCAGGACATGCTCAAGCTGACTTACCTCAAACGGCAGAGTTAGAAACATACCAGGGGATTCCAATTCAATCCCATCAAGGTGGCATGTACCAATGCCATCTCACTAGTCCCAGTGATCTATTTCTGTTCACAATTGATCATAATGATAGGATTAAGAACCAAAGGGATCACATAAACAAGACTAGTGTCTGCAAATACTAGCTGATAGAATAAAAAGGGAGAGAATGATCGAACATGGGAAGTGAGATACACAGCAGACCCATAGAATGGCAGATGTCCTAAACAGCACTCTGGCCTCAGAATAAGCCCTTAAGGCATGCGGATCTGGCTGAAAAGCCCATGAGAGTATTTCAGGCATGGAAGGCCAAGACACTCAAAAAAAAAAAAAAAAAAAAAAAAAGCACCTAAATGAAAGATCTCCATGAGTGAGATCCCAGTGGAAAGAACGGGTCATCAAAGAAGGAGGTACCTTTCTCTGAAGGGTAGAAAGAACTTCCACTTTGACCATGGCCTTGTCTAAAAATTATCAGAGTCAGTGAACTCAGGGGGCTTCCATAGCCTTGGCAGCTCATGACAAGAGCCTAGGGTGATTACTGATGCCATAAACAAGAGTGTCAATTTGTTAAGTCAATAACAGGAGTCACTGTGCACTTACTCCTCATATAGGATTTCTGTCCTTAGTGTGCTGTACATTGAGAGTTAATGCTATAACTAGTACTCAAACAGTATTTTTCACCTTATGTTTCTGTGTGGGAGCAAACTGTTGAAATCTTTACTTAATGTATGCTAAACTGATCTTCTGTATATAAAGAGAATCAAAAATGAATCTTGATGTGAATGGAAGGGGAGAGGGAGTGGGAAAGGGGAGGGTTGTGGGTTGGAGGGACATTATGGGGGGGAAGCCATTGTAATCCATAAGCTGTACTTTGGAAATTTATATTCATTAAATAAAAGTTTTTTAAAAAAAGAAAGTGATAAATAAAATTTGTAGTTTATTCGTATTTCTCATTTTTCATACAATGGGTCCTTTCTGGCTTAGGTTTCCATCTCGGTATTATATTTGGGCATCGTGTCCTCCTAGGAGACCGTTGTTGCTTTTTATCAACTTGACAGTATTGAGAAGTAGGATCAGGTAGTTTGTAGAATGTCCCTCAGATGCTTTTCTGATAATGACTCTGGTTCTGGGTTTTTGGGAGAAGATAACAAAAGGAAACTGGCATCCTAAAAATACCTTAGTCATACCATACTCTGAATATTATGTATTACTGTTGATATAAACCTCGACCACAGGAGGCAGAGTTTATCAAGTTTCTCCATTATAAAATTACACCTCACCCTTGCCATATTGTACTGTTTGGAAGAAAATCACCACTTGTACCCCATACGTAAGGAGTGGGGAGCTATGCAAGCTCAAAATTAAACTGATTAAAGTTTTCAAGATGCAACCGCGGAATAATAAACCAAGCAGAGGTCCTTCAAGTGGGCAGTGCTCTGTGGGGCTGCATAAGCTCCACTCCCCTGAAGCATTCCTGGGAGTAAGAGCTCTATTACCATACTTAAAAACTGCAAACTCTGGTTCAAGCAGTCACCTGACCAAAGTTATGGAACTAGCCTATGGCAGATCTGGGAACCCAATCTACATACATCTAATCCAGAAGTTAAATTCTTTTTTTGTTTTATTTGATAGGCAGACATGCACACACACACAAACACATGGTTGGAGGGGGAGAGATGGAGGGAGGGAGGGAGAGAGTGTGTTCCCATTCACTGGTTCACTCCCAAAATGTTCGTAATGGTCTGGCTGCGTCTAGGCTGAAACCAGGAGCTAGAAACTCCGTCTAGCCCTCCTAAATAGGTGGCAGGGATCCAGTTGTTGCTGTCTCCAGAGTCTGTATCCCAGAAAGCTGGAGTCAGGAAGTAGAACAGGAAGCAAGTTTAAGCACCAGTGTGGGATGTGGGAGTCTTAACCTCTAGGCTAAATGCTCGCTCCATTTTTCGTTTTCCTCTTTCTTTTTTTCTGTTTTATATCCAGGACTTTTCACTTCTCCAAAAGTTGGAATAGGCTTTCTCAGTGAGCTGTTCTGAGGACCATTTAGGGAAAGGCTGACCAACGTTCACCAGCCCTAAGTGCAGGAACTCATTCACTCAGCCAAGTACATTTAGAGAAAGAAAACCCAGCCTTGCCGTACAGGTCTCAACCCTGTCAATCCCTGAAGCAAGAATATGCACAGAAATGTTTTAACCATGAGACTAAACAACAGATGCCAGAAATTAAACTCTTATTCATTATGCTGTATCAGGAAAAACACACTCCTGGAAGACTTTTTCTTAAATTTCTGGTTAATCACAGAAACTGCCAGTGACTTATTCTGTTCAGGCAGTAGCACTGTTTTTCTATGGGGAACACCTTGTTCCTTGTTTCAAAACTAAAATGAAAATGAATACTGATATCTTCAGAAGATTAAATATTGTAGAATGATTGAATAGCTATGGATAAAGCTCATTTCCTCAATTATAGCTTTGAAAGGATCGTATAGCCCTTATTCCAGGGCTGCACTACCTAGATTTTAATTCTGGCTGGGGCATTTACTTGTTGGGTGATCATGGGAAAGTTTTTTTTTCATTTTTATGCTTCATTTCTTGTTCTACCATCTGCATAAATGAACAGCAGGGCCAAGCCCAGAAACAGAAATACAATCTATGTTTCTTATGCAGGTAGTAGGATGCCAATTACTTGAGTTATCAACACTTTTCTACTGGAGTCTACATTAACAGGAAACTGGAGTCAAGAGCAGGAGATGGAAATAGATCTCAGGCACTCCAATTTGTGACACAGGCATCTTCACAGCTAGATTAAATGCCTGCTTCCAAAAATTGTACGTATTCAATATATGTATCTTCATGAGTTTAGAGGTAAGTATAACATCTATGGAACTCTCAACACAAACAAAGCTATTGCCTTAGTTATTGCTACTCAATATCTCCCCACAAAATAACATAAAATATGCAATGATTCAAATAAATAACTTTTGCTCCTCATCTGGCCCCAAGTTCTGGTTCTATCATATGTGCAAAGACACGTACATAGGAATGTTGGCCTCTTTTCCACCACAGCTCCCTCTCCTCATCACCATAACAACTTACTCTTCCCATTCTTGTTGTCTATAATATTGTTTGTAAAGGGAGTGGGAAAACAGAACTAAAACACCACACTACAGAAGTAAAGTTAAAGAGTTTGAATCAGAGTAACATGTCCTGTTTTTCTTGTCCCCTCATGTCTGAGATATGTCTTTGTGAGCCATGAGTCATGGTCTTTTCTTTCCTTTGTTGAATCACAGATCATAGTCCCTGGGCAAATGTTCTGGTATCAATTCTAATACTAACAAAGGACTGCTTTTGCAAAGGTAAATTAGCCTTGAGATGAATCTTCATTCCTTTGATGATTACATCTTCGCTTATCATTTTCATTGTGTTTTTTTTTTTTTTTCAGCTGCAGACTCAGCCTACTTGGATATCAGGAATTCCACTTTACAATTTAATCCAGTAGTCCAAGCTATTTTATCTTGGCTATATTTCCTCTAAAACTGGTCAGAAAATATTTACTGTTGGGGTTGTTACCCTGACTCTTCCTTAATCTATCTCTCTATGGCGCTCCTGCTCCTTTTTAAAGATTTATTCATTTATTTGAAAGTCAGAGGTATGGAGAAAGAGGGAGAGACATACAGGGAGAAACCTTCCATTTGCTGGTTCACTCCCCAGATGCCCACGACAACCAGGAGCCAAGAGGTGATTCTCCTGGGTCTCCACATGGATGGCAGGGGCCCAAGCACTTGGGCATCTTCTGCTGCTTTTCCCAGGCCATTATCAGGAAGCAGGATCAGAAGTAAAGCATCTTTGGGCCCAGTGCTACAGCATAGTACCCATATAGGTGCCAGTTCCTGCCCCAGCTGTTCCTCTCTAGTATGGCGTGGGAAGCAGTAAAATATGGCCCAAGCTCAGGCTATTGTGGCCATTTAGGGAGTGAACCAGCGAATGGGAGACTTTGTCTTTGTCTCTTCTTTTCTCTGTAACTCTCTCTCTCTCAAATAAATAAAATCTTAAAAAAAAAAAAAAGTAGAGCAGCTGGTACACAAACTGGCCCCCATATGGGATGCTGGCATCACAGGCAGCAGCTGCCCTTTCTTTAAGACAAGAGAATAATTAGAATTTTTAAAGCTTACCTTTCAGTAAACGATGGTGAAGTAAAAAATGAGTTAACTCTCCCTTGTCAGGAAGTTGCCCACACAGATCCGGAGGGAGTTCTCCTATACTAGCTGGGATTCGACAGTCTTTGCACCTGAAAGACTGGAGACAGGAATGAAAGAGATGAGCAGTCACTGACCCTTCATGCATTTGTTTAAGTTTTGAAGAGGACACATATAGAAAACTTTAGAACAGAGAGAAAGCACCAAATAGCAACATATTCCCACATTAACAGTTTCCATTGTAGAGTGGAAAAAAGCAAATCTTGGCAAGTTAAAATCTTGGCCTTACTGCTTGGTAGCTATAGGACTTTGAGTTTATTTGTGACCCTCTTTGCGCATTGATTTCTTCATATAAAGAGGGATGATAACATTTTGAGTGTTCTTGTGTGGAATAGAGTTATAATGAGACAAATAGCATATGATAGAAACTCAGTAAACAAGGACCGGCATTGTGGTCTAGCAGGTAAAGTCACCACCTGCAGTGCCAACATCCCATATGGGTACCAGTTCAAGTCCCTGCAGCTCCACTTCCCATCCAGCTCTCTACTATGGCCTAGAAAATCAGTAGAAGATGGCCTAAGTCCTTTGGCCCCTGCACCTGCATGGGTGACCCAGAAGAAGCTCCTGGCTCCTGGCTTCAGATCAGCGCAGCTCCTGCCGTTGCAGCCATCTGGGGAGTGAACCAGCAGATGGAAGACCTTTCTCTCACTCAGCCTCTGCCTCTCTGTAAATCTGCCTTTCAAATAAATAAAGTAAATCTTAAAAAAAAAAAACTCTGTAAACAGTGTTTAACTTGACATTTTCTTTCCTCATTGGAAATTTAATACTAAATATTTAATAAAATATTTCCTTATATATGTGAAGATACCATTGCAACTGTGATTTCAGCTTTCCTCATAATTTGAATGTGTCTGACATAATTGCTCTATGACATAATGAAGAGAACAATGATGTGTCATTTAGCTATTCTGATAAGGCCACAACTCATGTACAATTTCATCATGAGAACTTCTTAAATACACACTGAAGACTCTTTCAGTGTTACTTAAGATCCTAGTCAAGGAAAAACCCCTGGTATTATCAATGTCAGCCCTGTTTTGTTTTCTTATCCTATTCTTCCTTGGGCTTAACCAAGGTGCAAATTAAGTCAACTCATATTGAGGTGTCTGTACCATGTGAGAACTGTTTAAAGCATTCTCTATGAACATGATTTTTGAATTGAGAACTTACAGTTTTATAAAGCTAATAATGTGCATTATTGGCTTCATGAAAGAAAAACAAAGGATAGCTCATGATTCAAGAAAAGTTTCTGAGAATTCAAGAATGTACGAACTTTATAGCAGGACACACACTTGTAAATTCCTTGACTGTAATTCTCTCCGATAGCAGTGACACATCAAAGGATAAGTTTCAGTTGACACAGATGTCTAGATGCAAGTAAGTCAAAAGGAGATGTGCAGATAAGGTCCCGGCTGGGATAAGGAAATTAAGAAAAGGTGAAGAGAAAAAGATGCTCAAAGATCAAATAACTTCTATAATTTGGAGAAAATGGCATATAGCATTACTAGCCAGATTTAATTCAGTACATAGTATGCTCTCTATAAAACACTATATTGTGAGAAACAAAGAGTGACAAAAATATATATGTGTTAGTCAGCTTTTCATTACTAAAAAATACTAAAGTAAAATACATGAGCGAAGCTTGTTTTGAAGAGGCTTATTTCAGCTCATAGTTTTGGAAGTTCAAGTTCAAGATCTAGTGGCCTCATCATATAGGTGTGTGATGAAGGTGGCAATGGTAAAACATGGAGACTAGGCAGAGGAAGGATTATACTGCTAGTCAGGAAGCAGAGAGAGTGGTTGGGCTCAATTGACTTTTATAACCAACCTTCTCAACAGAACCACCTTCTCAGGGCATAGTCCCAGTTACCTAAGCACCTCTGACTGGGCCCCTTCCAAAAACCATGATTGAATCATTTCCAATCTCTTAGTACAATTAAATTATGACTTTCTGGTTTAAATGTCTGCATGAGTTTAGGATCCAAATCTTGTTCAAGTCATAGAAAGAAAATAAAATAATAATTTGAAATGTGCATGAAGATGGTTTTACTTTTGCATCCTTTCAGGAATTAGCAACCGCTTATCATGCCAAGGAAAGCCATTTGCCTTGGGTTAAATTTTATAATTTAAAATTTTAAAAAGATACGTTTATTTATTTGAAAGACAGAATTGAGGCCAGCACTGTGGCACAGCAGGTTAAAGCCCCAGCGTGCAACGCCGGCATCCCGTGTTGGGGACAGTTCAAGTACTGGCTGTTCTACTTTTGATCCAGCTCTCTGCTATGGCCTGGGAAAGCAGTAGAAGATGGCCCAAGTACTTGGGCCCCTGCACCCACGTGGGAGACCTGCAAGAAGCTCCTGGCTCCTGGCTTCTGATTGGCTCAACTCTGGCTGTTGCAGTCATTTGGGGAGTGAACCAGTGGAATGGAAGACCTTTCTCTCTGTCTCTACCTCTCTTTGTAACTCTTTCAAATTAATAAAATAAATCTTTAAAAAAAAAGGAAAGAAAAAAAGGCAGAGCTACAGAGAACGAGAATGAGAGAGAGAGAGAGAGAGAGAGAGAGAGCTAGAGATAGAGAGAGATCTTCCAATTGCTGGTTCACTCTCCAAATGGCCACAACAGCCAGGAGTAGGCCAGGCTGAAGCCAGGGTCCAGGAGCTTCTTCAGGGTCTGGCATATGGGTGCAGGGTCCCAAGCACTTGGACCGTCCTCTACTGCTTTCCTAGGTGATTAGCAAAGAGCTGTATCAGAAGTGGAGCCGCTGGGACTCAGACCAGAGTCCATATGGGATGCTAGTGCTGCAGACCATGGTTTTAATCCACTGAGCCACAGTGCCAGCCCCTGTAATTTAAATTTTGTAAGAGAAAGAAGCATCTTTAAAAATCCTAAGCAAAATCACTTTGTAGTTGAGAGAAGGCAACAATTTTTGAAATATAATCTTTGTCAAGGAACTGTCACTTCCAGAGTGAGTCCTGGACAAGAGCATTATATTCTTTTTATAGTGTAGAAATGCTCTTCCTTCCTTTTTAAAAATCAAACAAGACGGCTGCCTCAGAATATCAGGATATGAAGTAAGGTAAGTCAATACAGGTGGACACACAATTCTTGCTGATTTGCTGAAGTGTGGGGAGAAAGAGAGAAGCAGAGTTGGGGAAGGAAGTAGGATGCTTTCTCATGCTCCTTCTTCAGGTGGAAATCCAAGGTGAGTAGAGAGACAAAAACAGAAATGAGAACCTAAGAATGTTGGGACTGTGATAGCAAAGGGAAGCATTGAAATTTCAGGTAAAGCCATGTATGTGGCTTTAGCAAGTATAATATAGGCACATTGTTGTACATTTGAGGAAGAAAGGTATCTAGATAGATAAAACTGAGGCCTGGGGCAGATGCTGTGGTGCAGCGGGTTAAAGCTCTGGCCTAAAGCGTTGGCATCTTATATGGGTGCTGGTTCTAGTCCCAGCTGCTCCTCTTCCCATCCAGCTCTCTGCTATGGCCTGGGAAAGCAGTGGGAGATGGCCCAAGTCCTTGGGCCCCTGCACCTGCGTGGGAGACCCGGAAGAAGCTCCTGGCACCTGCCTTCAGATCGGCACAGCTCCAGCCATTGAGGCCATCTGGGGAGTGAACCAGCTGATGGAAGACTTCCCTTCTCTGCCTCTGTCTCTATCTCTCTCTGTAACTTTGTCTTTCAAATAAATAAATATTAAAAAAAAAAAACTGTGGTCAGTGGGGAGATGCAGAGGTGCTTAGAGGGCCGAAGAATTTATCGCAACCTGGCCTTAAATTGGTTGCAGAAAGAAGGGACAAGAAGCAAATAGCCAGGACTGACTGCCAGGGTGAGTGCTAGCATGGTACCTAAGCCAGATAGAACAAGTAACATCAAGGTTGACCAATTCAAGGACCAGACCAGAGAACAGCTCCTGGCTTCGGATCAGCGCGGTGTGCCGGCCGCGGCGGTCATTGGAGGGTGAACCAATGGCAAAGGAAGACCTTTCTCTCTGTCTCTCTCTCTCACTGTCCACTCTGCCTGTCAAAAAATAAAAAATAAATAAATAAATAAATAAATAATAAAGATACTAAAATTGTCTTAGATTTGGTCAGTGAGAGCCCCTTCAGACTGAATTCTGTACTTTGTCAACCTGTCCCTGTCATTATTTGAATAATTTCACTTATTTTGCCAAACCCTCATGACTTAATCACCTTTTCAGTGTCCGGTCACTCCACCTTATTGCTTTGAGGATTAAGTTTCCAACACATGAGCTTTTGGAGACGCTTTCAAACCATAGCAGTGCCTACAAGCATGCCTTGCAATAATGGAAGCAGTTCCATACTTAACTATTTCATTGGCCATTAGGAAGTAATCACAAAATCATTTACTATACAGGTGAAGAACACTCTAAAATGTACGACCATAGGGAACATTTTTCTTTTTTTTTCTTCAGCAGCTCAAAGGTATATAAATGAGACAGAAGAAATTTCTTGAAATGATTCAATATCTAAGTTCTTTCATCAATATTTTCACTGCTAACTTTCTATGAAGCTTTGGTTAAGTTACATAACTCTTGTATAAAGTGGGAATACTAGTGCTTCCTTTCTACATTTTGGAAGCTGTAAGACCTGATGGGATACATGCTGTCCTCACAGCTCTCTGGAAGTGAGCCATGAATAATGATAGTGGTGCTCACAGGCGTGTTAGATGACACCTCAATCGACCAGTTGTTATTTTTAGCACGGGTCTATGATTGGCTAAACAAAGATGGCATGTGACCAGTTTCAGATGGGCAAGAACCCTTTTGAAACCATGCCCCATCACTGACACAGACTTACAGTGTTAAGGCCTGGGAGAAGGAAGGTGACTCTGCAAGTCCTTTATTGATCTTGGATCTCTAAGGGAAGATTCTAGAGTGTTCTTTCCAGGGCCAACAACCGCCAGCCAAGGACGTAGATGTTATCCAATGACAGAACCATTTCAAGACTATAAACTACCAGGTATGGAAAACAATAGTTAAAGGGGTGAGTGCATAGTCTGGAATCCATTTGTTTTTCTGTTGTATTCCCTGTTGTATTTTCTTTTGTTGGAATTTTTTTTAATGTACTTCTTACACATGCATTTAAATTGTCTCCTGCTCAGTTTTTTCCCTCTCCACTAGAACTTTAAATGTTTAGAAATGTACCTAAATTGATCTCTAGTCAATTTAGAAATATTTTGAGAAGAAGGCCTCTTTTTTATATTTGAAGTTTAATTCAGTGTTTCTCAAAATGTGTGCCACAGACTGCCGGAGAATCTGAGACTTTTGGGGTTTCAAATCAAAACCATTTGCATACTCACATGAAGGCATCATTTGTGGTTTTCATTGTATCAACATTTGTGCTGATGGAGCAATCACAGTGCTGAGCAAAACTGCAAATCAAGGCATTGGCATCAAACTGCTCCAGGAGTCATTATGACAGTTGTCACTTCCCAGTCATCCAGAAAAATAAAATGCAGTTTCACTCAGAAATGTTCTTTTTTAAAAATAAGATTTTTATTTATAAAAATTTTATTTATAAAAATAAATTTATTTATTTATTTGAAAGGCAGAGTTACATAGAGGCAGAGAGAGGGAAAGAGAGAGAGAGAGAGAGAGAGAGAGAGAGGTCTTCCATCCTCTGGTTCACTCCCCAGATGGCTGCAATGGCTGGAGCTGCGCCAATCTGAAGCCAGGAGCCAAGAGCAACATCTGGGTCTCCCATGTAGATGCAGGGCCCAAGGGCTTGGGCCATCTTCCACAGCTTTCCTAGGCCATAGCAGAGAAGTGCATCATAAGTGGAGCTGTGGGGACTCGAACCGGCACCCATATGGGATGTCAGCACGACAGGCAGCAGCTTTATCAGCTAGGTCACATCGCCTGCCCCAGATTTATTTACTTATTTGAAAGTTACAGAGAAAAAGGAAGAGTCAGAGAAAGAAAGAGACTCTTCCATCCACTGGTTCACTTCCCAGATGGCCTCAACGTCTCAGGCTGGGCCAGACTATAGCCAGGAGCCCGGAAGTTCATTCAGGTCTCCCACATGGGTGGCAAAGGCTCAAGTTCTTGGACCATTTTCCAACTGTTCTCCCAAGTGCATTAGCAGGGAGCTAGTTCAGAACTGTAGCAGCTGGTTTTTAGTGCTCATATGGTATGCTGATGTCATAAACTGTGGCTTAACCTGCTGGACCACAACTCCAGCCCAAAAAATGTACTTGATGAAGTAGTACAAATTATTTATCACTTATTAAATCTTGAGTACAAATTGTTTTAGTATGCTGAGAGAAATCATGTATAAACATTTCTACTAAATGTTGCATTACAGTGGTCCACAAGGGAAGTTCTGTGTCTGACTTGAAAGCTGAAATTATGATTATCTGATATGCCACACCATGGTTGCTTTATAAAAAGGAACTGACAAACATTTATTTCAACATAATTGTCATTGGTAGACAATTCATGAAAAGTTAATGAGTGAATGTGTCCTTTCAAAGGAAAAAATAACAATTTGCTCTTAATGATAAAGCTCCCTAGTGAAAATCAGAATTTTGAAGTTAGTATAGTTCCTTGTGAAATCGGCAGCTTCTTAGTACTTGAAGCCTTTTATAACTAAACTGGTGTTAGCATTAGGATAGTTGAAAATGTATCTGATGAATGTGCCAAGATTTAGACATTCACATGATTTTGTGAAACAAATGAACCAATACTTCATTAACAGCTAATTCAGGATACTATAAAATTATACATGATAAAAAATCATTCAACATGTGATAGTGACTGATGGATTTTAATAAAAGAAAATATAAAAATATTATTATATGGCTCCAGATTCAACATTACAACTAAAATTTGAAAAACTCAAATTTTAAACTAGAATCAAAGAATGTTTATAATTGTTTGGAAAGATCCTCCAAACATTCCTTCTTCTCTTCTAACTACATATCTACATGGGACAGAATTTTCTTAAACTACTTTGTTGGAAGCAACAAATTGCATTCCTCTGAATTTAAAAGCAGGCACATATAAAATGTATTCTCAATTTTTTGAAAACATTTTGAAAATAAAAATATTCCTTATACACAATGGTTTAATATAATATTCAGCAAGTAAATATGTTAAATGACTTCTTCAAAATTTGTAATTTGATGCATATTTATAAATAGCCTGCCTAAGCCATAGTCCTGAGACTGAAATTGTTGAGTATGCTGTCTCAATTCTTTGTAAAAATGAAACCAGTCACAACAGAACTATGCCAAAATAGGGTACTAGTTTATTAACCTCAAAATTATGTTAAAAATATATAAGCCCACAAAAAGTTCCTGTTCTTTTTTCATTCAGGGACACAGTCCATGACTCATCTAGCTTGGTGATGATGCATCTAATGGCTGTGCAGATCTGGAGCTTTCAAAAGGGTGATGCCAGTGCTCTGGGTAGTACTTGATCATTTTAATTAATACTTCTTTCCTGGCCTAAGGTATTTAGCAGTTTAGTTCTTTCTGCAATCACATTGAGGGTCTCTAACAATATATATTTTTTGATGATCACCATTTTGACCCTAATACGAGCAATTATGGGATTTTCATAGATCAGGTGATTAGTCATAGACCTACAATTTTTTAGAAGAGTAAAAGTTGTCCAAGATGTTATAGTGCAAATTTTATTTTGGCAGAGATGAAAACAGGGGCCCATTGGAGGATAGAAAACAGATAAGGTTGGCCGGCGCCACGGCCCACTAGGCTAATCCTCCACCTGCGGCGCCGGCACCCCGGGTTCTAGTCCCAGTTGCTCCTCTTCCAGTCCAGCTCTCTGCTGTGGCCCAGGAGTGCAGTGGAGAATGGCCCAGGTCCTTGGGCCCTGCACCCGCAAGGGAGACCAGGAGGAAGCACCTGGCTCCTGGCTTCGGATCAGCACAGCACGACGATGAAGCAACGGAAAAGGGAAGACTTTTCTCTCTGTCTCTCTCTCTCACTCTCTAACTCTGCCTGTCCAAAAAAAAAAAAAAAAAAAAAAAAAAAAAAAAAAAAAAGACAAGGTCAGTAATATAACTGATTTGGGAACTGGAATCTGCTTTCCTCATCAATTACTCTTTTACCTGCACTTCTTATTCTATATAACTCTCCACTTTGTAGCACATGTAATCTTTGATCTTGAGTGAAAAATATTAGATTACAATGCTATAGCAACTCTATAGATCTAACCAAATAATCTTTGAAACTTCCAGCTATTCCTTTGACCCACTAGACAGGACATGAATGTAAGCAAATTTAATACTGCAAATTAAATTTAGAATGCTAGTTTAATTTTCCAGATAATGCTGGCTTAATTGCACTTTTTTATTATATATGTATATATACATATATACCATATAAATGTGATTATTTAGGTAATACTGCTTTTTCAACTACAGAACTGAAAGACTATAACTAAGAAACATTTGATGAGCCATGATATGAAACTTTATAAAGTCTCTATCTAAAGGACCACTGCAGCATTGTAGCTTCCAGGATTTCCTGTGTTTCTTCTTTCACTTGATTGTTGTTTTCCACCCATTTTCTTCTCTTTTGCCTCTGCTACTCCTCTTTTCTTCTCTACTCATCATCTTCCCCATTCTCAAACCTAATATGAATTTTCATATTTGAAAAAAGTTACATTAGTTAAATTGTTGATTGCCAATTGTCACACATAAAAATCATGTTTAAACTTGCATAAATATCTCATGTCTCTTTCTTTTGTATTTTCCACACATTTTACAGTACTTTATCTTCTTTTTAAAATGGGTAGTTTTCTCCTCATGGGTCTTAGACATTTCTTAATGTGAATACTGGTTAGATTATATAATTTTTGCTCTTGTAATGGACTTTATTATCACTTACAGTTGGCTAATACTTATAAAGTTATTATATTTGGCATATTTACATTTTCTATCGAGTCACTTTAAAACATTTCATCAGACAAACAGTTTCCTTCTTAATTAGTCTGGGTTCTCTATGGAGAAAACCACATTGTCTGCAAGTAGTGTTTTCAGCTGCCAGACTTCAGTAGTTAAATGTCCCATTATAATTTCATACATATCATACTATATCATGAGCATATACAAAACTGTTGAGTAATAGTTAGATACCTCATTTTAACAGTGTCGAAAACCATGGCTCAGAGAAAAGGTAGCCTATATTAACATTAGCTAGTAAAATACACAACATATGCATATTAATCTGTAAACTGTAATTACTACAATTCCTACTGAAACAGATTTAGAGTCATCTTTTAACTTGATATAAAGTAATTATATGTCATTCATGTAGAACCAAGAATAAATCACCCTCTTTTAAATTTTTACCGAAGGGTATTTTTTAAATTGTAGTTGTGTATAATAAATTTCTAGAAATAATATAATGATCAACTGCCTTTTTACAACTGGTCTTTACTCTAAACCAAACAGTAGATAAGAAAGAATAATTTGTAATATTTGAAATGTATCATTAAGCATAAACGTCTCATCTCTTTGTTAATTAGGCATCTAACTATAGCTTTCATGAAGAAATCCTGACCAGCAAATATTGCATCATGACAGATTTCATTCATGAATTACAGGCATAAAGTCACTCCTCCAGTAACAGGTACTTGAATTATGCATAGATAGTGAAAGAGATAACCAAAGAATGAGTATACTCACTAGAGATGAATGAAACAAAACTCATGGCTTGGAAAGGAATAGAGATTATTGAACTTCAGCATTATGAGAATTTGCAATTGAATACAAAATTTGCCAGAAGTATATTTTAGAGCTTGAGTAGAGAGGTGGGGGAGAAATTGAAAGGTGGTTCTCAAGTGAGGGCCAGATCTGGGAGTGGAAACTTCAAAGAGTAAAAATGGGGAGTCTTTGGGCTGCCCATTCCTCAGCATGGTTATTGGCTTTTGTGTCCCATTATCTTTGGTGTCTGCCTACTACTAAATGAGGGCAAGGAAAGTAAATGAGATCCTTCATTTCTGCTTCCACCCCTCAATGTCAGAAGTCAGATTTAGTTTCACTTCTCAATTACAGC
Organism: Oryctolagus cuniculus; assembly: GCF_051225735.1. Lineage (NCBI taxonomy): Eukaryota > Metazoa > Chordata > Mammalia > Lagomorpha > Leporidae > Oryctolagus > Oryctolagus cuniculus. The sequence goes on from NC_142874.1 coordinate 126,861,458, forward strand.
TACTTCACAGCATCTTAAAGAAACTATTTACTTCATTCTAGATCTTGCTTGGTAATTCTACTTTGAATGCCTAAGGATTAAATTAGAATAATATTTTTCAAAATTCGTGCTATGTAATCAGTAAAGATGACTTTTGTGAAAAGTGTGTATGTGTGTCTGTGGCATACTCTGCTGGATGTAAATGAATGATTTCTGTAGAACATAGAAAAAAAAAAAGTTGTGCTAAGATGGGTCAGAATCCTCATGTTGACCAGGAAAATCCTAATTCCCGGAAAGATAGCTTCAGAGCAATGATGTAGGAGGTATGGTGGGGGCGGGGTGTCAATGGGTGTAGTCTACTCTCAACAGGGAGGAACATTGTATCAATGATGTTTAGAATGGTTGGTGCATGGTAATCATAGTAACTACATTACCTTCAATAAATTTCCTTTGTTTTTAAATTCCTTATAGACAATATAACCCTTTATTTCCTACATGCAAAATATGCTACTTTTCCAAGACTTAGTATGTCATTGCTTTATAGCAGCAGTGGATGTCAATACACATCAGAGTTAGTCTCTTTATCAAGCTATGAATATGTATAGAAGCTCCTACAAAAACCTAAATCTGTCATCAATAAAACATGGAAATTATTTAAAGGAATTTTATTTTGTATTGTAAGATGCCTTTTTTAGCAGTTATGGGAGAGAAAAAGTCCTTAAAGAGTTATAGAAAACTAAAAATGCAATTTTTAAGCATGGAGAGTTATTTTTTATTTCTAAGGTCAACGTAAAAGAGGAAAATAACAGTTCCAACTTCTAGATATTATGTAAAGCATAAATAGGAATTATAATTTGGAATGGAATAAAACAAATCAGCCAGTAAGTGTTAATTGACAACCTAAAATGGGCATTTCCTATACACTAGAAGACATCTATGAAGCAAAAAAAAATTTTTTTTTGCTCTTTAAGATTTCAAGTGCAATTGAAGAGACAAAGCAAGAATATATAGAGCACTGGTTAGTAATACAAAGCTGTATCTCATTAAAGTCTAAACTGTGTGTCATGGATTACAAGATAGAAAAATCTACTAGAGGAGGCTCTAAGAGTCTGAGAATAATTTGTTAGCACCACTAAATTATCGATAACGTAATGTTTATTGAGTGATTACTTTTTGTTATATAATGTTCCAAGTCATCTACATTCATTATTTCATTTGCTACTCGAATCTCTTCCAAAAGATATACACTATTTTCATCTTGCTTTTACTGATTAGGACACTGAGGCACAGAAAGTTTAAATGACTTGGCCAAGGTGGCATAGTTAGGAGCAAAGCAAAGATTTGAGTCCATGCAGTCTGTAACCAGAAGGGCACTTTGAACTGCTATCCTAAAGTGTCAGAGATTTCACTAAGGAGGTGGTAATTGGGTTGGGCTTTTGTAAAGTGTTACATTTGAGTGAGAGAAAATAATAGGGAGGACACCCCAGTGAGAAGAAGGCTATGGTCAGAGAAGAGAATGTACAAAGTTACAATGAGTCACAGACTTTAAAGATGACAAAGTTTAATTACACATGAAGGTTCATGAAGATAGCTATGTATCATGGGAAATGAGGTTAGGATGAGTTTGATTCTTAGAGGAGTTTGAATTTCATTGAGCCTGTTCTTGATGAAAGACAACATACAAAGCCATTAAGAGACTGTTTTTACTACTAACGCTTCCTTGCAAGCATTTGGGGGGGTGAGCCAGTGATGGCAGACCACTGTCTTTATCTCTCTCATGAAAATAAAATAGAGTAATATTTGAAATAGTCAAAATATCTCAGTTACTCTTTCAAGGTTTCCTTCCAATGTGGCTTTAATTGCCTAAGTTAACTGAATTTTATCCTCAGAAAATTTGTATTCATACAATTTCTGAAATCACACTTTCCATAAAAATTATAGCATTCTACATCCAAGTCTAAGTAGCTTAAATTGGTATGATAATACCATTTAACCATTTAATAGAAAGTATTAGTCAAAAGTTATAAGGCAAATTTATAGTTGTCCAAGGAATGAATCGTATGATAGCATTCTCCTATACATCACTTGGCAATTACCAGAACAAATTTAGTCCATGCTTGAAAAAGTTAACAATTCCAGAAGCAAATAATACATAATTTTATACCATTTGCAAATGCTCAGTTGGAGAGAATATCTTAGTTCCATATTATTTACTAAAGAGCAAAAGGATCAAACTATTTCTTAACCTGATTATTATGTTGAAATGTTTTCTAAGTGTCTTCTCCATGTGGACCATATGTTTTGAGCAAAAGTGTGGTCTCCTAGTGATGTATCCTATATTTCATGGAAGAAAATGAAAAATCAAACCTGTTTTACATTGGGTATCCAAGAGGTAGAATCTGAATTAAAATGATGACTTTTCTCATAGTTGCTGTTACTTACTAAAATTCTTGAGACTCAGGTATGATAGTACCTAAATAGAGCTGAAAGAACAATGGGAGAGCACTGGATGATTTGTAGCTGTGAACACAGTTTAACAAAAACTGGACTTCTGTTTCCAGAACCTCTCATGAGTCCTTTGGCTTAGGTGTGTCTAATATATAAAATAAAGCACTGGGTAAAGATTCCTTTGTCCTTGTCTCCTATATCTCCTCCCTTTTGAGATAAATATGGAGTGTAATGAATTATGAAAATGTACAAACTTACTGTGTCTACAAAATATTCTGTAGATTCATATTCATACTTGTCTTACTAAGCTTTTACAGAGACTAAAGATATTACTATTTGTCACAATATGAAATGCAAGGTAAAAATGAATGAAAATAATTCAAATATAGAATGAAATAAAACAATGTGAATATTCACAGTGAGGAAATGTTGCTTCTTTGGCTTCTCAGACTCTTTGCTGTGTTAATCAGCTATCCTCCAATAACAGTTTGTATTTCTACTAACATCACATACTCACTGTATTTGTTTGATATTGTTCTTTGCTCAATTGTAAGGTCCTTGCAAACAGAAATTAAACTTGGTGAATACTGTGCATTCAGCACTTAGCACACTGTCATATAGTGGGTTATCAATAAATATTGTTACTGACTAAAAGCACAGCTAAATGAAATGTTGACTCATAATTCTAAAAGAATTATTAACTTGAATATTTCTAAAAATGGCAATGGTTTGAGTAGTTTAGATGACCACATGGATTCATGACTATACAGATATAATGGTTCAATAATTAGAGATAAACACATGCAAAAATATATTTACTATATATGCATTTGGATGTGCAACCATGTATGTGTGCAACATCTAAATGTAGATCTTCATTTTCTCATTAGGATTTTGTGACAACTGAACCATTTGGCCAAGAAAATGTTTCTATTGTGGTCTGGATTGTCTTCCACTTTTCTTGCTCCACTTTCCCTCCCCTCTCTATTCTCCTTCTTCATTGCTTTTCTTTTTTTCCTACCTTTCCTTTTCCTGCTTGATTTTCTTTTTCCATTTCTCCTTCTCTACTTCTCCTATTCTCTCTCCTCTTCCTAATTTTCTTCACCTTATTTCTTCTTTTGTTGTCCAGGTTATTTAGTTTTATCCACAGAAGGTAGTACAGTTGCAAGCATATTATAAAAAAAGACATAAATGGAAGAAAAAAGTAAAGAAGGAAAGCATAGTACAAGGGTGTATGCACCATCAAGACTACCCTGAAAATCTGCAAATATCTTTCCCACATGGAGGAATCATTGTCCCTGTGCACCTTCTCCCTGAGGCTTCAAGATAAGGATCAACCATCAAGAAAGCAAGAACCATTTGAGCAACAGATTTTTGCACTAATGGCTCCTATACACTACACATAGGCTACCAGAATGCAATCAATCAACATAATCTCAAATGTCATCTGTCTTGATGGTTCCTAATAAGTTATATATCATAGCATATATTGTGAATCTGAAGTGTATGATAGATCCAAGATGTATGTTATGAAAACCTATGTATATCTTCTAAAATTTTTTTAACAAAAATGAAGTTTTAATTTAGTTTTCCACAAACTTTTTTTTTAACTTTTATTTAATGAATATAAATTTCCAAAGTACAGCTTATGGGTTACAATGGCTTCCCCCGCATAACGTCCCTCCAACCCGCAACCCTCCCCTTTCCCACTCCCTCCCCCCTTCCATTCACATCAAGATTCATTTTCGATTCTCTTTGTATACAGAAGATCAGTTTAGCATACATTAAGCAAAGATTTCAACAGTTTGCTCCCACACAGAAACATAAAGTGAAAAATACTGTTTGAGTACTAGTTATAGCATTAAATCACAATGTACAGTACACTAAAGACAAAGATCCTACATGAGGAGTAAGTGCACAGTGACTCCTGTTGTTGACCTAACAAATTGACACTCTTGTTTATGGCATCAGTAATCACCCTAGGCTCTTGTCATGAGCTGCCAAGGCTATGGAAGCCCTGTGAGTTCACCAACTCTGATCATATTTAGACAAGGTCGTAGTCAAAGTGGAAGTTCTCTCCTCCCTTCAGAGAAAGGTACTTGATGACCTGTTCTTTCCCCTGGGGTCTCACTCGCGGAGATCTTTCATGTAGGTTTTTTGTTGTAGTTTTTTTTTTTTTTTTTTTTTTTTGCCAGAGTGTCTTGGCTTTCCATGCCTGAAATACTCTCATGGGCTTTTCAGCCAGATCTGCATGCCTTAAGGGCTTATTCTGAGGCCAGAATTCTGTTTAGGACATCTGCCATTCTACGGGTCTGCTGTGTATCTCGCTTCCCATGTTGGATTGTTCTCTCCCTTTTTTATTCTATCAGCTAGTATTTGCAGACACTATTCTTGTTTATGTGATCCCTTTGGTTCTTAGTCCTATCATTATGATCAATTGTGAACAGAAATTGATCACTGGGACTAGTGAGATGGCATTGGTACACGCCACCTTGATGGGATTGAATTGGAATCCCCTGGTATGTTTCTAACTCTACCATTTGAGGTAAGTCAGCTTGAGCATGTCCCGAATTGCACATCTCTTCCCTTTCTTATTCCCACTCTTAAATGAGCTTGTGCAACCAAAATTTCATGACAATTTCAATATACCAGACTGAGATATTTCAGTGGACCCTGAATCTAACCCAAATCCTGAAATTATCTATCATCAATCTACTATCTATCTACCTGCCTACCCAATCACCTATCCATCCATTCACCTATCCCTCTATCTAGAACAAAACATCTAGAGATGTTATCTTCATTATTTAGAGATGACATTCAGTTCTATCATCCAGACTCCCTAGCTTTCTGATCATATTTCTTTTTATTTATTTTCCTGGAAGAGATTAGAGAAAGAAAGGATTTTCTTTTTGGACATCTCTGACATAGCTTTTCTTATTAAACAGTTACCTCCCTCTATTCTAAAAAGCAACCTAGCTCTATGCCTACAAAACATTGCCTTCAGTTCACAAATCCAATGAAGAAATACTCTATGTCTTAGATTAGTGCCAAAGAATTCCTGTGGTTATATCCTGTGGCTCCTTTCACACCTTTGCTGACTCAATTACAGGGAAAAGTATCAGCTGCTCCATTTCCAGCTAGCACCCTCATTATGTTTTTAGGAAAATACCCTAGGTGATCAAACAGATAATATTATGAGACTACTGAAGGTTAGAAATAAATTGCTCCAGGAAATAAACAATTAAATTGGATAAAAGCATTTCAGCAAGACTCAGTGTGGTGAAATGAGAAGGCCATGCCAAGATGGCCACTGGCAAGCAAGCATCAGTTACTCAGGAATGGCTTCAAAACCCATCTGGCAACGGAGCCTTCCTGGCAATGCTCTGTGATTGGTTAAGGCATGAACCACTCCTTGACCGGATTGGCTTCCTTGTTTATATAAGCTGCTGTACCAACTGAAATAAATGAGTCTGTGGGCTGCTCACCTCTGGCCTGCTTTCACTGGACTCCCGGGGCCTGTGTGGTGACACCGCGTCTCTTACCCCCACCACGCTCCTCCTCTCAGAATGAATCCACAGCAACAACTTAGTACAAAGCTTCAACCTGTGGGCCAGCAAGTTGCCACTTGTCCCTCTGACAGTAAATGGTGCACAATAAGAAATTCAGAAAATATATCATGGCTCTATGACAAAGTGAATCCTGATCAGAAAGAAAGGCAGTGATAACTCCTATAGTCTAGGAAATGCACCAGTTCCTGGGGAAGAATATGCCTGGAAAACTGGATGCCTTTACATGGAAGATGAAGTTAAAAACCCAGATGCAGAGTCTCCAGTTCATAAGCTTGATGTAGGGAAATCATTGTGAAAGAAATGCAATCTCACCTTTAGCATGATGATGTAAGTGTACTGTTCAGAAAGGTTTTCAAGATGGTATTTTTTTGTGTGTTTTGTTTGTTTTTCTGATGGTGAATTTGGCTAATCCTTGTTCACTGGATATTCCAATGATCTCAGACATTAATTATCTATCTATTCTTTCTGAAGATGGATACTGTCAGTGAAGGCTCAGGGAAAGTCTTCTTGAATCACTTTGGCCATTTGTGATTTTGCCATTTGATTTTGATGTTATCATCATATTCAGAGGATAATTTTAATGTTATATTTTATGGTAGAAGGATCCTTGGCATTACAAAGTATGTTATTTTATTTTTTCCTTTATTACATACCCTAGGCTCTAGCTTTCAAGCTGCTTATCAGGTTAGGTACCAGACTCAATTTTTCTTTTTAAAGTTAGCAAGTGTTAGTCATTAGATACAGGTTATTACATACAGCCCTAGAAACACACATTCTTAGACTTCCTCAACCACATGAAAAAAGTTAACACAGATGTTATTAAGTCCTTGTCTAATAGACCTAGACCTTTTAGAGAACCAGTGTTGAAAGCATGATTTTTTAAAAATTAATTTATTTATTTGAAAGCCATAGTTACAGAGAGCCAGAGGTAGAGAGATAGAGACAGAGACAGAGACAGAGAGAGATCTTCCATCCGATGGTTCACTCCCCAACTGGCCAAAACAGCCAGAGCTGTGCCGATCCAAAGCCAGGAGCCAAGAGCAACTTCTGGGTCTCCCACGTGAGTGCAGGGGCCCAAGGACTTGGGCCATCTTCTATTGTTTTCCCAGGCAACAGCAGAGAGCTGGATTGGAAGTAGAACAACCAGGACTCAAACTGGCACCCATATGGGATGCTGGCACTGCAGGAGGCAGCTTTATCTGCTATACCACAGCGCTGGCCCTGAAAACATGATTTTGAAAACAGATAATCTATAAACTATGGATATATTACTGAGTACAATAAAGCGATTTCCAGAAATTTGCCTTAAAATTAATTAAGTGTTCTATTACAATAGAAATTACTGAAGAAAGGCAACAAAAACAAAAAAAGACAAATGGGATTGCATCAAGCTAAGTTTCTGCACAGCACAGGAAAAATTCAACAAAATGAAAAGGCAACAAACACAATGAGATAAAATATTTGTAAACTATACATCTGATAAATGATTAATACCCAAAATATATAAGAAGCTCAAGAAACTCAACAGCAACAAAACAGACAATCAGCTAAGTAATGTGCTAAGGATATTAACAGACATTTTTCAAAGGATAAAATACATTTGGTCAACAGACACATGGGAAAAATGCTCAGGGTCACCAGCTATGAGGGAAATGCAAATAAAACCTACCAAGTCAGAATGGATATAATATCCAAATCAAAAAACAACAAATACCGGTGAAGAAATGGAGAAAAAAGTCCCATAATACACTGTTGGTGAGGATGTAAACTAGTACAAACATTGCGGGAGACAAACTGGAGATTTCTGAAAATTTTTGACCCTGCTATCCCATTCCTGGGAATTTACCCAAAGGAAATGTATAATGGAATATTACTTAGCCATAATAAATAATGAAATACCATCTTTTGCAACAAAATGGATGAAACTGGAGACCATAATGCTAAGTGAAATAAGCCAGACCCCCCCCAAAAAAAAAGACAAATAACATATGTTTTCTCTGATTTTGGTAGCTAATATAGAAATTACCCCAAAAAAGTAATGTATATGAGTGAAATTGACATTTTGAGATGTGATTATTGTTTATAGTCTTTCTCTATACTCCTGCAGAATAGTGGTGTTTCTACTTTCTAGTTATTCAATTATTTATTTAGGGAAGGATTAAGTCTGTGATTATAAAGTAAATTGAAAGTATGTTATCACAAAAATCATGAAATATGTTCTCCTTATATAAATTTTAAAAATGGTGAGCTTTGAGGGCAAATATGAAGTATATTTACTCTTGCCCATAAAAAATAGAAACTCCTTTTTCCAAAGGGTCAAACAATTTATACATACAATATTTTCCAATAACATCCCCTAAAGAAAGAAAATAAATGGCTATTTGATTAATGGGAATATATTTTCATCAGTGCTGCTGATGTTAGTCTATTCAATATGTTAGCACTATTCTTTTTTCATAGCTGCAAAGATTTTAGGAAAACTTAGCTACATGACAGTTGGATCACAAAGTATAAAGAAGTGAACTCTACAAATAAAAATGTTAAAATATATTTTATAATCATTATAAAGTAACTTACTAAATAGCAATATTTTCAAATACGAAAAGTATTGAAATTTGGTAATATTTTTCAGTTGTGAAAGTTTTTAGGGTATCAAAATCAATAGCTTCTTCATTTTTTATTTCACTTGATTAAACTACATATTGGCAAAATAGAGATCCCCCAAACCATGAGGAATTTATTCAAAGAATCATCTGTTTTACTTCCTGCAATTTCACCGTACTGGTTGAAACTGATAGATACATTTGGTAGCGAGTATTACAGGTACTTGCCAGCAAGGATATTGTTTTCGTACTTTATATCTGAGTTATAATAGAATATGTCTCCAACTTTGAAAATGATTATAATGAAGTAAACTATTTATATTCTATTTATAGTGATAATGTAAACGTGATTTCTTTCTCTTATCTGTGAAATAGATATTTTGATTTAAAACAAAGTCTCTAAAATGAAATAGTTAGGCTCCCTGCCAATGTAACTGGGAAAGTAGTGGAAGATAGCCCAAGTACTTCAGCACCCTGATCCAGAAGAAGCTCCTGGCTCCTTTTCATCAGCCCAGCTTCGACTGTTCCCCGCCATCTGGGGAGTAAACCAGCGGATGGAAGACCTTTCTCTCTGTCTCTCCTTCTCTCTGTCTGTAACTTTACCTCTCAAATAAAAAAACCAAAAGGTTAATTTATTACAATACCTACAATTATAGAAAAATATCTCTAATTTTTTAATAGAGTCAATCCTAAAAGCTATAGTTCTCCCTTCTTTCCTTTGATTATGGACAATCAGAAGCACAATTAATTTGGGAGTTTCTTAACTTTCCTCTTGATGTCCTGGTATCATGTCATCATATTGTTGACTTTTCCACATTGACCTTTTGCATAATACACTAATTGTCTTGTGACATAATAAATCAATCAGCACTTCAACCGTAGAAACCAGTGCGGTACCTACTCCAGGTGGCAACATGTGTTGGAGGGTTCTAAGAACCAAAGAAATAAAATTTACATGCAATAATTTTACTTTTATGATACAAATTACTAATCCCTAACAAACCTCACCATAAGTTAGCCAACCTTGTGAAAACTATTCTTTAACAATCCTCATATGCTACATTGGTTAGAACATAACAGATCAATTATTCTATTATTTCTTACAATTAAAGGTAAGAATTACTGACAATACATTGCTGAAAAGAAAGCAATGTAACATAAAAGTTTGGAAAATACCACATTTTAAGTCCATGGAAGACAATTGACAACGCACTACTAATTCTAGAGGGAATGAATACAGAGTTTGAGAGACTAAACTACCTAGCATTTTTCAGGGTTTTATTATGTGCCAGAAACTGTTTAAGTACTTTAAACCTATTATCTCATTTAAACTAGATACAACCAGTATCTCCAATTTACACATGGAGAAACTGAGATGTAGAAAGGCTAAGAATATTCTCAAGTTCACATTGGTAATTAGTGACAGTGCCAGGAACCAGATCCAGACATCTTCTTCAAGATGCTGTTATACTGCAACCCCACCTTGAAAAAGACATCAGCTCAGAGAGTAAAAGTGAGCTAGCTTACATTTACATTGAAGCAGAAGAAGGGGGAAAAACAAAAACAAAGAAATGCCATCTTTAAAACCAAGTACAAAATAACTTTAAATATTGACCCAATAGGAAAAATTCTTGAGGGAGACTGTTAAATTTCTATTTTTTAGCTTTTAAAAATGAAATAGCTTCTACCACCATCTTTAGCTGTTTAAATGTGTTTAAAACATATATTTCTATATCTCAAATTTCTCTTCCCCAAGTCCTATAACTTAATAAGAAAATGATAATTTTATTAACAAAGACAAGAAATGCATACACAGCTCTTATCTCCTTCTTGATTCCTCAAAGCTGATTCATGTACTAATGTGGATGAGCTTCTTGTATTTCCTCCAGTTCTTTAATATTTCCTTCCTAATTTCCTCCAGTTAAGCCAAAGAGTTTATCTTCTTCTGTGTTATTATTTGCTCATATAAAGGATTGAAATCATTTTTATGATTTTTAGTAAATAAGGATTATGAAAATACTAATTTATTAATGAGGAATATTTCAAGTAAATGTTAAACCCATCTTAAAGGAATATTTAAATAACATTAATTTCAATAGCTCAAGTGCTTCTGTAGCTAAACTATATTACTTGACAGTGAAAATAATAATGAGTTATATTCATACACTGAAACTTATATAATTTTTCTAGTACCCTTTTGTTAGATTTTGAAATATTTTACTTCAGATAAAAAAATCAATGCTCCAAAAAGTTACTTTTGCTAAGTTAAAATGATATTATCAGTATAAAGTGAATGCTAATTTTTGTGAATTACTTATTTTTATCACTACTTTTTTTTTTACTTTTAAATATTTAATGAATATGAAACGATCACATACCAAAACACACAGCACACAGCTAACGCAATGCTGAGAGGGAAACTTACAGTACTAAATGCCAACTTTAGAAGTGAGGAGAGAGCTAAAGAATCAGATGTAAAACACCCTCAATAAAATATTGGCAAATCACATCCAGTATATCACTACTTTTTTAAAAATATTTATTTATTTATTCGAAAGTCAGAGTTACATAGAGAGAGAAGAGGCAGAGAGAGAGATGTCTTCCATCTGCTGGTTCACTCCCCAGATGGCCGCAATGGCCGGAGCTGCACCGATCCGAAGCCAGGAGCCAGGAGTTTCTTCCGGTTCTCCCATGTGGGTGCAGGGGCCCAAGAACTTGGGCCATCTTCTGCTTACCCAGGCTATTGCAGAGAGCTGGATCTGAAGTGGAGCAAGCCAGTGCGTTAACCCATTGCGCCACAACGCCGTCCCCAATCACTACTTAAAATTATACTGTCATGTATCTTTTTTACATTGTTGATATTTATTCAAACTGCTTTTTTCCATTTGTTAAATGTCTTGGAAAATATATTTCCTATTAATGCTTTATTATGATGTTATAATTTTTTAAACTTTTATTTAATGAATATAAATTTCCAAAGTACAGCTTATGGATTACAATGGCTTTCCCCCCCATAACGTCCCTCCAACCCGCAACCCTCCCCTTTCCCACTCCCTCCCCCCTTCCATTCACATCAAGATTCATTTTCAATTATCTTTATTTACAGGAGATCAGTTTAGCATACATTAAGTAAAGATTTCAACAGTTTGCTCCCACACAGAAACATAAAGTGAAAAATACTGTTTGAGTACTAGTTATAGCATTAAATCACAATGTACAGCACACTAATGTTAAGATTGAATTTATTATATATTTGTACTATTTTAGCAAAGGTACTCTGTGAATAAAAGAAATGCATGTTTATAGCTTTTTTCTTTTGTTTCTTTAGTATTTCCTGATTGTGAACCCTTTGAAATTGTAATATCTATCCTGTAAATTTATTGATCTCAGAAGGTCATACATTCAGACTAAAATCTCTGAATTGAAAGGAAATATTTATATATAAACACTGGAGAACTCACACCACAAAGATGGACCACGGTATTCCTAAGAATGAGAAAGTGGGAAAGAAGGTTTAGGTTTTTTTGGTTTATTTCTTATTCTCCTTTTAGTGCCTTTTTGAGGGTAAATAAGCTCTTTCAATAAAATCTATAATTTTCAACACTAAAATGGATAGAATTAGAAAAAGCTCCTACAGTCCTGCCTTCCTACTTGTGAGGAAAGTTAAGTCCCGACAAATTGAACTGCTTGCTTATGACCTCCCCACCAGGGCTTCCGAGACGGGGTTCCTGGGTCCGTAGACAGGTGTGGTCCCCTCTACCACACCTCATGATTCCCTCACAGGGAAGACATGAGCATTTCCCATGAATAAGCAAGAAGAGTCATCTCTGGCTCTAGTGGAGTTTTTGCCCTTGGTTTTTTTGTTTGTTTGTTTTTGAATTGGGGCCACACCTCAATGCTGATCATACCTCCCCAACCGGAAAAGTATGGCCTTCTGAGTCATGGGTAGTTGCTCGCTCTGAGCACTCTATCGCTTGGAGCTTCTCTAGGCAAATATTGCCGATTACTTCATTGTGTGTAGCCAGATGGCACAAAACTGATCATGTTCTTATCGGGCTGTATCAAGACCGCAGACTTCAGTCACTTAACCTGTAGGACTTGTTCCCTTTCTTGTTGCCAATGCCTGTCATTATTTTTATCCTCCCAGCCCTGACCTGGCTGATAGAGATCAGATGGTGACTGAATAGAAGCTGCCCCAGTCCTGGGTCCATGATGTACGCGTAAGTACTGTTTTCTCACTAAGGGCTGTCAGTGGGGACAGAAGTTTACCACTGCACTGCTGTGACGTGCAATGCAGATGCTGGCTGATATCGATTGCTTTAAAATAACTTCTGCATGTGTTTGAATTTTATTTTGTTGTTTTTTGAAAAGTAATATTTTTTAAATAAAAGGGGTTAATATATGGTCCTTTCTAAATAATAGCAATACAAATTACATGAGTAATAGGTTGACTATATTATATTTAAAAACTTTGAAAAGCCCATGTTTCAAAGAATAAAGTGTTAACATACTTCATTTAATTTATTTCATATGTTTAATAACATGGTTAACATTTTTATGCATGCATTCCATATAATCAAATTAAATTTTAGATGAGAGTGAATTAGAATTTGTGTTTTTAAAATGTAAATAAATGAAAGTATAGTAACAATGGATTTATTGCAAATTTCACCTTATTGAAATGATTAAAATTAAAATACTCATATGTAAATATTTGTTAAATTAACAAAATATAGACTATATGTGACATTTGTCATAATTGAGCATTGATTAATTATTGAATTTAAGGTAAAGAAGGGTGTATACATATTTATATTTATGTAAATTTAGGCAACTGTCTTATAGGATCAGAAATAAATAGCTGATCGCTCCTTGGCCTTTTGACTAAGATCAAGTGCAGAAATGAATAGTTGACATTTGATGAGTGACTTCATTCAAACTCCTGCTTAGTTTTAACTTGTTTCTCAAAGAGATTCTTAATCGCAATGAATTTCTCACTAGTTCTGTGCTGACTGATGTTTCAGACTTAATCACGGTCTTGTGATAATCTCCAATTGTTCAGTCATTTGCTTTTTGTCTTCAATTAAATAAAATACTTTAAGCCTGTAGGCTCTGACGCTCTTAAATTATGAATGTTCTTGCTCTCTCTAGTTTACTTTCGAGTAACAGTATGAGACTGAGGAAGACAGTGCATTTCATACAGAGATTTTCCTAGTGACCTTTCACAATATCATCATATATCATGTTACCTGTACTTGTTAAATATGAGAGTATGTACTTATTATTTATCAAGACAGAACAAAACAAAATATGCAATAGAAAAAACTCGTTTTTATGTTTAATAAAGATTCATATAAAATATTATACCAATTTCACTTTTTAAAAAATTAGCAAAGAATTTATTCTGTCATACCCATTTATTTCAAAAGTTTGGGGCATGACTTTTTTTTGTTTGTTTGTTTTTGACAGGTAGAGTTAGACAGTGAGAGAGACAGAGAGACAGAGAGAAAGGTCTTCCTTCTGTTGGTTCACCCCCCAAAATGGCCATTACGGCCAGCACACTGTGCTGATCAGCATGGGAGACCAGGAGAAGCCAGGTGCTTCCTCCTGGTCTCCCACGCGGGTGCAGGGCCCAAGGACTTGAGCCATCTTCCATTGCCTTCCCGGGCCACAGCAGAGAGCTGGACTGGAAGAGGAGCAACTGGGACTAGAACCTGGGGCCCCAACCAGGACTAGAACCCGGAGTGCTGGTGCTGCAGGCAGAGGATTAGCCAAGTGAGCCGCGGTGCTGGGGGCATGACTTTTTAAAATTTATTTACTTTTTACTTTTCATTTTTACTTGAAATTCAGAGGGATAGAGATAAGGGATGGGGAGACAAAGAAAGAGAGTTTTTCTGATTCACTCCCCAAATTCCCACAAGAGCCAGGGCTGGGCCACATGGACGAGAGAGACTCATGTACATTAGTCATCACTTCTTTCTCCCAGACTGTGCATTAACAGGAAGCTGAATCAGAAGTGGAGCAGCTAAGATTCCAACCAGGTGCTCCCACACAGCATCTAACCAGTGTGCCAACCATCTGTTCCATGGTGCGACTTTTTTATCAGCCTGGTCCTCTTCTTCCAAATTTATATCATCTTTATTCACTCACATTTATACTCCTAAAGCTCCTTACAGATATATGAAATTTCTATATTGAAGCATTGTCAACTTTAATTCAGAGTATAGTTTTGAGGATTTTCAGGATCCCTTCCAATAGGATCCTAGACCAGTATCATATTTAAGATGGAAGGTTAGAGGGTTCATTGAATTCATTAGTAAAAGCCTTTTACCAAAGCAATCTGGGATCACAAGAATGAATGAGTCTTTCTCATTGTGGTGAAGTAGAAAGAGAGCAGCATGATATTTGGGTGTGTTCTATACTTCTATACCCAGCTTTAGACTCACTTGTTTGGACTTGTCACTTACCTACTAAGACTAAGCCTCTATCTATAAAATGTGCAGAGTTTACAGAGAACTAAACAAGGTAGGAGATCTTGTCATTGTCAGTGTACCATGGAATCATTTTTGTGGGTAAGCATGTAGCTATTTTTGGTTTACTAATTATTTGATTTATTTGGGCATTATTAAGTTTTGCTTTATTCTTTGCTATATTTAAGTGGAATTGAAATAGTACCTGACAATAATTTTGTTATATTTTTACTACATCTCAAGTTCTAAGTATTATATAGAGGAGTTGTTGTTTTGGATATATGAATATTCCCTGTTGCTATAGGTTATGGGAAATATTTTTAGACTATTGCACTAGAGAATCCTAAAATCCTTCTGAATGCTTAATTCTATGATTTCAAACAATCAATAGCTAATTGATATGGAGAACATTAAGACACTTGGTAATCTTTTATATTATCCCAAGAGTAGATTATTAATCTTGGTTTACTGATCCCTTTATTTGGTGCTCTATACAAGTGAGGCAGAGATAAGAGAGATGGTTTCCAGCTAGTAGATATCTTACTGGCAAGAGGCAAACCAAGAGGTTACACTCCGATGACACAATCTGATAAATATGAAAAAAAGAAGTATTACTCTGGAGCTTCCCACTCAATCTCAGAAAAGCTTTCATGAATATGTAATGATTGAGAGAGGAGGAAGTATTTAAAGAAGAAAGGACATATTCTAGGCTCAAAGGACTTAACACTTCCAAAAGTCATGAGGCTTGAAATACACTCCCCAGTACATTCTGGAAATTGTCAGATGAAACTGATGTGATTGACAAGTGATTGATCTGCCTATGGACATCCTTTTGTACCAGATTAAAGTCTCTGATTTTATTATGAGAGTTGAGTAAAAATATGGGCAGGATGGAGAAATGATGAGATTCACAATTTGGAACCATTGACAACAGCGCACTCTGTCACTCCATTGCCATCTGAGTCCAGGTAAAGAACTCAATGAAGTGAAGGGCAGAGAGATTCTCAGGCACATGCTGATTCTCCTGCCTACAGCCAATGCTCCTACCCACATTTGGTGAAGCCCTCTAGTCTAATGTCAAATTCTGATAGAAGTTACTATGAAATTTGTCTCTTACCATTACATCTTAATTATTCCTGTCATCCTCTTCAATCTTGCATCACACACTGTGTATATTTCTGTTGACACTTCTCTACCTGGATGTTAATTATTTGTTTTCAATTGTGTCTCCACTGTTCAACAGAGAGTTCTCTGTATTCCAAAGACATTGTCTGTCCCACAGTGGACTCTCAATATTTGTGTGTTGACTTAGGATCACAAATGAGTAAAACCAAAGGACAGGTGCTGAGAAAAGAGGAAAGGCCAGGAGTAAATAAAAATGTTCAGTTTACTCTTCTTTACAAATCTATTAAAGAAGGTCCATAAGAAATCTGAGACACAGTAATTCAAAAAGTAAACAAAAAGCTAAAGAGTGGAGAGAGTTTATTCCAAGTAAATTTGTGGCATGATGCTAATGGAGACTTATTGTTGATGAGATGAAAGTGCTAGATAAGTGCTCAGAATAGGTTTTAAAGCTGCATTGATCCACCAGTTCAACAAATACTTATACTAGCTTATACTGTACTAGTAAGCATCACACACACATATAGATACAAATATGCCTATGCATCTATTACATAGATGTACACCTGTATGTTGTGTGTATATATCCTGTGTGTACACATATATCTCTCAGATACACAGAAACAAACATAGACATAAACAGATATGAGAAAACAAACATGTTCACTACTTTTACTGTGTTTGCAATCTCAAGAAACAGGCATAACAAATAGACATGAATTATCAGTATGATAAGTATGAGGTAAATGTATTGAACTGCTAGCTATTAAAATGTTTAAAATTTATTTATTTATTTTTATTTGAAATGGAGAGAGAAAGAGAGAGAGAGAATCTTTCCTCTGCTGATTCACTCTCCAAATGCTTGAAGCAGCCAGGGCTGGACCCAGCTGAAGCAGGAGCTCAGAAGTCTTTCTGGGTTTCCCAAGCGGATGGCAGAGACCCAAGTGCTTGATGCATCATCTGTTGTTACCAGGAAGCATATTAGCAGGAAGTTGGATCAGATTAGAGGTGGGAGAAAAAGTTCAGGGACTCCACTAAGGGATGTGGGTGTTTCAAGTGATGGCCTAATCTACTGCAGCACCATGCCCACCCCACTGTTAGCTTTTTTAAAAAGTAGCTATTAAGTTTATATGATAACACTTTATGATCTATTTTTCTTTATTGGAAAATAAATGAAGCTCAAATTTGTGAAATGTATTTTGAAAACATTTAATACTGAGAGAGTTCCCCACTATGCTTTAGAGAACACAGGTGAAGCTGTAAATAGAATCTTAACTCTACAAAAATCTTTTTTTTAAAGATTTTTATTTATTTATTTGAGATGTAGAGTTACAGAGAGTGAGAGGGATAGACAGAGAGAGGTCTTCCATCCACTGGTTCACTCCCCAAATTGGTGCAACAACCAGAGCTGCGCCAATCAGAAGTCAGGAGATTCTTTCAGGTCTCCTGCATGGGTGCAGAAGCCTAAGCACCTGGGCCATCTTCTACTGCTTTCCCAGGTGGTAGCAGACAGCTGGATCAGAAGAGGAGCAGCCTGGACTAAAACTGGAGCCCATATGGAATGCTGGCACAGCAGGCGGAGGCTTAACCTTCTGCGCCACAGCACCGGCTCCTACAAAGAGCTTAACACTAGGAAGATGTAGGAGATTGGGCTGATATTTGGCCTAGCAGATAAAATGCCCATGTCCCATGTCACAATGCATTGTTTGATACTTAGTGCTGCTTCTGATTTTAGCTTCCTGCTAATGAAGACGCTGAGAGGCAGCAATAAAGACTCAAGTGGTTGGGGCCTTGCTGCCCATATGGGAGACCTGGACTGAATTCCTACTTTCCAGCTTTGGCCTGGATATGTTGGGCATTTGGGGAGAAAACCAGTGGATCGGAGCTCTCCCTCTCTCTATCTCTCTCCCTATCAACTAAATACATTAAAGATTTTTTTTTTAACATGGGAAGGTTGCATGAAAATCAATATCTTGATCAAGAAAATAGTCTATCTTTAAAAGGGATATTTTATCTCTGTAGTATCGTCAATATTATGTCTTTGGAGTACCATGGAGTTAGGTGGTTGGCATGATAGATGTATATTTAGGGACAAATAAAAAGAAAGATTCTATACTCTTGAATGATATAATCATGATAAATCTTCATTATTTGTTTTGAAGCATTATAAACTCTTGGTAGTTCAGGAACATTCACTTTCAAAATTGGTAGTCAAAATCCAATTCAGACAAATTAGAGATGTTTAGAACAGACGGTTGTTTTGGATTCTATGCATCATGTTTTTCAGTAGTGTCAGAACACAACTTTGGTCCCACTTGTTCCCTGTAGTTGCCAATATTTAAAATGTATTGATTTGTCTAACTTTGTAGCAAAGTGTTTTAAATTTTGTAATTAATTTTTATTATTGCTCAAAATTTGAAAACAGTCTCCTTCGAGGCATTCAACAATTTGTAAAACTTTGCCAAGACAGGCCGGCGCCGCGGCTCACTAGGCTAATCCTCCGCCTAGCGGCGCCGGCACACCGGGTTCTAGTCCCGGTCGGGGCACCGGATTCTGTCCCGGTTGCCCCTCTTCCAGGCCAGCCCTCTGCTGTGGCCAGGGAGTGCAGTGGAGGATGGCCCAGGTGCTTGGGCCCTGCACCCCATGGGAGACCAGGAAAAGCACCTGGCTCCTGGCTCCTGCCATCGGATCAGCGCGGTGTGCCGGCCGCAGCGCGCCAGCCGCGGCGGCCATTGGAGGGTGAACCAACGGCAAAGGAAGACCTTTCTCTCTGTCTCTCTCTCTCACTGTCCACTCTGCCTGTAAAAAAAAAAAAAAAAAAAAAAAACTTTGCCAAGACAGCAACCCATATCTTAGACATCTTACATACAATAAAATTTAACTAGTTTAAAATATAATTTTAGAAAATATATAATATAATCTACAAGTGCATATGATGAAATCTCCCCTTTTATAGTTTAAAATTATATAATACTGGCAAGTTCATATAGCTCAAATTTACAAAGTTTTATTTTTCTTGAATACAATATGTGGAACATCTATGACAATCTATAGGATACATGGTTTTTAAAAACTAAATATCAAGAAAAAAATCCCATGTACTGTCTAAAATATGATACCATAGATACTGAAATATCAGTCAATTTTAAACTCATTCCAATAGATGAATAATAAAGAACAAGTTGGCAAGAATTTACTGCTAAAAAAATAGAAAAGAAAATCAGTGCAAAACAAAGTGTAAAGATGTGTTTAGATACTAATGCAAAAAAATGAAAAAAAAAAATCCAGTTAATCACTTGTTCTAGAAGGTGTCAAACAACTGGCTTAACTCATGCATGTTTCCCTTTTACAACAATTGACAATTTCTTGTTCTTAGCTTTTTACTTCTTTTTTTAATCAGCCAAATAAACTTGAACACAAAGGAAGACCTAAAATGGATGAGGCTTTTATTGTAATACATCAGTGTCATATCACAAGAGAAGCAATTTAAACAAAGCAAAAATGTCAACAGCTTTATCTTGATAAGGGCTTTTTCAAGAATAGATTAAAAATCAGGTTATTTTTTGTTGCTCCCTTTTTCACATTGAACTCATTATTTCAGTCTTATGCCTAAACCTGAGCAGACTGTGGAGACCTATTGAGTATTGAATTTGACGTATTAGCATAGATTCCGCCTCGGAACTACATCAGCCTCAGCGCCAGTGAATCATCTTTGCTCTCCTGTCTACTAAATCGGTGAGACGTTTCCTGCCACATTATGACCCTACTGCCTGCCTTTCTCTTCCTCTTATCATTCCTCTTTCTACTAATCATTGTGCTCTATGGTGATCCCTGGTCCCTGATTTTACATCAGCTTCCAACCTCAATCTTCAATTGTTTCAGATGGTGCTGGCCACCATTTCTACTGGGTAACGGAAAGATCAATTCTTTTATCTTTTACATAGCTTATAAATCATATCACTATATTTAAATTATTAACTTTCAGGATATTGCATTGAGCTACGCTGGAATATTATCACATGAATTG
Source organism: Oryctolagus cuniculus (assembly GCF_051225735.1). NCBI lineage: Eukaryota > Metazoa > Chordata > Mammalia > Lagomorpha > Leporidae > Oryctolagus > Oryctolagus cuniculus. The sequence goes on from NC_142874.1 coordinate 126,881,679, forward strand.
GTTAAGACAAGTTTGTTAACCTTTTCACAGAAGGAGCAGAATAATTTCAGTAAAATTAACTCAAGAAATGTGTCCTTTTACAGGATAACACCGACTTAGACTTGTTGCCTTTCATGATCTACTCATTTTTGGGCAACTAATTCTTGCTTAGGACTCCTTTTATGTTCCTTACTCCTTGGCCTAATGAGAGCAGTGACAACTTAGCTGGTGATTACCATTTCTTCAAAATTAGCAAAACCATTAATTTCTCCTTGTTTTAATTCATTTAACTGTTCAGCCATCATCTTCCTCTTGTTGACATTAGTTTTAAAAAGAATATTAATCACTGTTTGTAACTCAATTTTGGCAACATGAGATATATGGCTTCTTAGGTGTTTTCTTCTTTATTCATAAACTTACAGACTTTGAGTCCATTTTTTATTAGTGTTGCGTCTATTTGAAATGTGGGGGTTTATTTCCCTTGACTCTCTTTGGGCCCTTCATTATCAAGGAATTTGGATGAGTAAGGTGGTTGCAATTTATAATCAGAGAATATAGTGTAGCCAAGTGTTACTATATTCTTACCTCACTGCTCATCTCAAACAGGTTTCTGACATCAGTAAGCCAGAGTTCATACTTAAGCATCACTCTACATTCCTTCATTAAAAAAAGAGAGTCAGGAGCTCAGAAGCATTAAAATATCTGAATCTCTAAACTAATATGAATTACATGTTCTACATTCATGATTGTCTTGCTGGAGGTGATTTGATTAATTTTGAGATATTTATTTACATTCAAACAGTCTTGTTTTAGGAGTTGTTCTAGGCTCTTGGAACTGATTTTCTACTTGCATTATGTATTGTTTGTGCCTTAGAATAAATGACATAAACATTATTTGCAATGGAATCTACTGATTAGAATTGAATTTCTTTTATTCATACGCTAATGTCTAGGAAACTAATATTGCATGTACGATGTTGAACTGTTTAACTGTATAAGACAAACTACATGGAAGTTAGATCCCAAATCACACAGTGTACTTAATGTAATAGGGCTGTTATTACATTTACAGTTACAAAATAAGCTTTCTTCCTAGCTGTAATTCTTTTTCAGAGCTTCTTCCTATGGCAATATGTAATAATATAATAATTTTATTCATGTTTTTACACAAATGTAGAAGTACATTTCTTTTGATATATTTATGAACATAAAAGGATCTATCAGAATATGAAATGCAATAGTAGAACCCTGAGTATCATACAAAATTTAATGTTTACACTGCTTAAACTGTCCACACAGTCTGTAAGTTTTATTTGAAGGCTCAGAAGTTAGAATCCCATTATTCTGTTGATATTCTATAGAAGTTACACAACGTGTCTTTTTAAATTTCTGGGCACTAAGTGTTCTTACTATACCAACTTATTAAGTACCAATGTACTACCTAATATATACTAGACCCTCAAAGTTAAAAAATGATTATTTGAAAAAGTTATGTATCTTATGAAATATTATTTGGTTTAATTAATTGTCAATGATAAGACAACTCAACATCTGAGGGGAAAATTCCAAGCATGAGCTGCTCTGTAACTTCCTTGTCCATGGTAGTCTAACCTACTCATTACCTCTCACACAGGGCTCTTCAGAAATGTGACAGAAAGATTCTGGGACATGTTAATTTTGTTTATTTGACATGCAGATTATATGAGTTGTAAATGAGAACATTGTTGATGTCCTTTATCTAGGACATTTATATCTTAATCATAGCTCCTCCCTCTGAAGTGGATTGCAAAATATCACTGAAATACAAACCTTTGTGCCAGAAAATCATACAGGAAGCTAAGTGAAGATGGTTGGCTGTTTATTGAAAACAGTTACATTCTAAAACACACATTTATGTATTTAGTTATTTATTTTGCCAGAAATTGCATAATAATAGCACATTCTGTTTGGCAGTTGTGATACTTCATATATATATATATGTATATATATATACACATACATATATATGACAAAGCAAAGCTGGTATTTATTACATGCCTAAATTCTATGCAATTCTATTGCAACTAGTAGCATCCTGTTTAACCGTATAGCCTTTGAATGGAAGACAAAATATTGATTTGTTTTTCAGAATAGCATGTCAAAAGTATTCAAATCAATGCGTATTCAAAACATTTTCCATAAAAGAATATGCTTAACAGTTTATGAATTCTTTTTCAGAATTTTTCAGAATTTGATTTTTGTCTCCTGAGATATTCTCTCAAACTCAGTAACAAATTACAGAATTTGATTTTTTTTAAAAGATTCATTTTTATTTATTTGAAAGGCGGAGTTACAGAGAGAGGTAGATACAGAAAGAGAGAGAGTTCTTCCACCTGCTGCTTCATTCCCCAAGTGGCTCCAATGATCAGAGATGGGCCAGGCCAAAGCTAGGAGCTCCGGGTCTCTCATATGAGTACAGGGGCGCAAGCACTTGGGTCATCCTCTACTGCTTTCCCAGGTGCATTAGCAGGGAGTTGGATCGGAAGTGGAGCAGCAAGGACTCGAATCGGCACCAATATGGGATGCCAGCCCTGCATGGCCGGGACTTTAACCCGCTATGCCACAGCATAGGCCCCCCAGAATTTGATTTCCTAAGCATCATTTTTCTGGGTGCCAGATAAGGATGGGTAAAACTATTTGAGAGAAATAATTGTGTTTGAGTTAAAAATTATCTAGAAGTCCTTGGCATATCTAATACCATTTTAAAAAAGTTGACGTGAGATGTATGGATTCACTTATCTGAGTGTGTCCTATAGAAGGGGAGGTGAGATTTGATAGGTACTTTTCTGTTATGTAGCATTTTTCTTAAGTCAGTATTTGAAAATACAATTCCTGGCATCTCTTTTGGGAAAGAAATTAAACTTCTTTCCTGTTACCTGGTCAGAAGGTTCAAATGCAATGGATTAGTACTTCAGTCCTCCTTCCTTTGTTAGGTGTCCTGTATTACTATTTATCCCAGAGCTTCAGAAGACAAAATGGAACTGTAGACCGGGGTTCTTGATTGGATTCTAGGAATAAATGATGGTGGTTCTAGATTGTCGTGTGTCAAACATGGATTTATGTCCCCTTTGTCTGTGTGACCTACTGACAAGTTGTTATCCTGACATTCATGTGACTCATAGTCACAGCTGTAATTTTCCAAGTCAACAAGATTTTCTAAGTAATTGCTGTGCAAGGGCCTCGTAGAAAAGTACAAGAAATGGAAGGCAAAATTCTGCTCTTCAGGAGACTGAAGTCCTGCCAGAGAAGTAAACTTGGTACACATAAGGATAAAAATAAAGGCACGTGCAATCCAGGACTGCACATTGTGATAGAATATGAAGTACAAGGAGCCAGGGCAGAAGCACGTTAATAATGTGTCAAGATGTTCTGATCATCCTAGGCAGTACTTACATAATTTGTATGACCTTTGTCTATATGGTATCCCTGTTACTAATGGGTATCTCTAAAATCTTACATTTACTATTTTTTAAATATTCAGAAACATGATGCAATACTATATGTTTACATACTTATTCTTTAATGAACTTTATATGCTATAATATCAGCCAGATTTCTAAAGCTGATTTTCACACTCACAACCCATTTTAGGGGGCATGGGAGATTATTGAGATGTCTCTTGGGACTGCTCTCTTCCTTGCCCACTAGTTTTATCTCACTGGCTTATCTAGTATCTGAACTTGACAAGCTCCTACTCACCTGCCGTGGGCTGCCTCAAATGCTTGTGCGGCTCCTTTCAATTTCAGCTAATTACACAATCCTTCAATTCTTAGTTTAAATGCTCTTTTCTAATCCATGATCACTGCTCTAGAGAAGATTTCTCTCTTCTAGACAAACAAGAGCACCTTCCATTTCTCTCACCATTTTTTATCATGATAATTATATACATGTTTCTATGGCATTTTTACTCCCTAGACGATAAAGTCTTATGAGTCTTTCTGGCTAACCACTCTATCCATAACCAATTAAATTTTTCTATAAATATTAAAAAATATTTTTGAGACACCATAGACAGGAAGAGGGGAAGATAGGCAGACACATAGAGAGAGCTCACATCTTCAGGTTCACTCCTCAAATGACCACAACAGCTGGGGCCAAAGCTGGGAGCCAGCAAGTCAACACAGGTCTCCCATGTGTGTGGCAGCAACTCAATCACTTGAGCCATCACTGTTGCCTCTCAGAGTCTACATTAGCTGGAAGCTGGAGTCAAGAGCTGGAGCTAGGAATAAAACCCAGGCTCCCCATTATGATACCTGTGCACTTAACCACGAAACACCCACTCTCAATAACTATTTTTTTAAATTAATATATAAATGTCAGAATTCTCTTCCAAGCCTAAAAGTAAAGACTTATTTTGAAAGATTTGCTAGAAATACATTCTTATTAACATATGAGACATGAGTAATAGATGTTTCCAAATTACATAAAATACAGACAGAAAGTTTCTTTCTATACACAGGACTTGGACACCCAAACCTAGATATTAAATTCCTCCCCTTTGACACTCAAAATAAATGAAAAATAAAAATTTCTAATTACATGTTTCCAATCTCCTTTTGAGAAACTGACAGATTTCCTTTACTGGAAACAATAGGTAAGTGATTTTTCTTCGCCTCCTTGGTATTATTTAGCCTGTGGAAATGAAATGACTTAAGCCTTGCCAAACCAGTCACCTAGTGACCCTCATACTTGGGGAAAAAGATCCTAGTTAAGGAATCATAACACCAAAAAAATAGCAAACAAAATATACTTGGGTTGTTCAAGGGACAGACCACATAGGGACAGACCCCACCAAGATATTTGATACAGAAGAAAACTAGCTCTCCTTTGCTGATATTTGTGTGACTCATTTTATTGGCACTTTGGCTAGCCAATACTATGTTTTAATTCTTTCATTGGAGCTCATCCAGACTAATAACACGCTGCATTGGCAATTTTGGAAGAGGTAGCATAGTAATGGTCTGTTATGTCCTTCCTGGTGTAATCTCCAGAGATTAAATACACTGCAACATTTCTTTTAGTTGTCATGTATGGCTTCAACATTTTAAACACACACAAATTTTCTTTTGATCTACTGCATTTCCTATCATCACATGGTTTATTCTTTATCTTGTTTCACTGTCAACCACTGTATCGAGCTATTGCTGGCATCCAGAAAACTGTAACTATTTCATATATAGAGTTTGGCTATAGGCGTACAACTGCGAGACCGTCACCACAACCAGGTCAGCAAGTGATCCACCATCTCCCCAGTGTTTCCTTTCATCTCTTTTATTTCTTTCCATTTTAAAACTGTACTTAAATATTTTGTTTTTGCATTAAAAGTATTGAATATAAAACTTAACCTCTTAGGAAACTTTGAAGAGCACAGCATGTTGCTGACTGTATGCCCGCCTGACAGGTATAAAGTAAATCTACAGAAATTATTCATCTTGCATAACTGAGACCATTTGACCTTCATCTCCCCGTGATCATGTTCTTCCTGTCCTTGGTAATTATTACTCCACTCTCTGGTACTATGAGTTTGATTATTTTGATTTCTCATAAAAAGGGAATAATTCAGAATTTGTCATTTGATTTCTGGCTTATTTTAGAGCTTAATGTCCATCAGGTTTATCCATGTTGTCACAAATGATGGCATTTCCTTGTTTTCTAATTATTAATATTCCACTGTATGTGTATATCATATTTTCTTGATCCATTTATCTATCAATAGACAGATTACTTCTGTATCTTGACTATTATGAATAATACTACTAATACTAATTGAACATGAAATGTAAATAACTCTTAAAAATTCTAACTTCAGTTTCTCTGGATATGTTTCCAGAAGCCACATTGCCAGACTAACTTGTAATTCTACTATAAAAAAAATTTTTGGGGGGGGCAGAAACTCCATATTGTTTAGCATAGTGGCTGCACCAGTATACATTTCCATCAGCAGTGTACAAGAATTCTCTTATCTGTAATTTCCTGAACAGTTCTTGTTTTTTTGATAACAATCATTGTAACAGATGTGAAATGATATATCATTGCTTTGATTTGCATTTCTCTGATAATAAATAATTCTGACCACCTTTTGTCCTTGTGTTGGCAATTGGTTTGTATTCTTTGGTAAAATGTCTATTAAGGTCCTTTCCCTATTTTTCTTTTATTTTTTTTTTAAATTTTATACTTTACTACACCTTGGCTTTTTTTTTTTTCATTTTCAATTCTCTTTATATACCAAAGATCAGTTTAGCATATATTAAGTAAGGTTTCAACAGTTTGCACCCACATAGAAACACAAAGTGAAAAATACTGTTTGAGTACTAGTTATAGCATTAAATCACAATGTACAGCACACTAAGGACAGAGATCCTACATGAGGAGTAAGTGCACAGTGCCTCCTGTTGTTGACTTAACAAATTGACACTCTTGTTTATGGCATCAGTAATCACCCTAGGCTCTTGTCATGAGTTGCCAAGGATATGGAAGCCTTTTGAGTTCGCTGACTCTGATCTTTTTTAGACAAGGTCATAGTCAAAGTGGAAGTTCTCTCCTCCCTTCAGAGAAAGGTACCTCCTTCTTTGATGGCCCGTTCTTTCCACTGGGATCTCACTTGCAGAGATCTTTCATTTAAGTCATTTTTTTTCCAGAGTGTCTTGGCTTTCCATGCCTGAAATACTCTCATGGGCTTTTCAGCCGGATCCGCATGCCTTAAGGGCTGATTCTGCAGCATGGTGTGTCGGCCGCAGCACGCCAGCCGCGGTGGCCATTGGAGGGTGAACCAATGGCAAAGGAGACCTTCAGACCTTTCTCTCTGTCTCTGTCTCTCACTGTCCACTCTGCCTGTCAAAAAAAAAAACGGGGGGGCTGATTCTGAGGCAAGAGTGCTGTTTAGGACATCCGCCATTCTATGAGTCTGCTGTGTATCTCGCTTCCCTTGTTGGATTTTTCTCTCCCTTTTTTATTCTATCGGTTAGTATTTGTAGACACTAGTCTTGTTTATGTGATCCCTTTGACTCTTAGTCCTATCATTATGATCAATTGTGAACAGAAATTTATCACTGGTACTAGTGAGATGGCATTGGTACATGCCACCTTGATGGATTGAATTGGCATCCCCTGGTATGTTTCTAACTCCACCTTTTGGGGCAAGTCAGCTTGAGCATGTCCCAAATTATACATCTCTTCCCTCTCTTATTCCCACTCTTATATTTAATTAATTTTATTTATTTATTTGAAAGATGAAAAAAGTATAAATGGATGCCCAATTTTCTCCACATCATTTATTAAACAGACTATCCTTTCTGTCCTGTGTATTCATGGCACCGTTGTCAAAGATTGCTTGGTATACATTTATTTCTGAGTCCCTATTCTATTGCTTTGGTATATATGTCAGTTCTCAAGCAAGTATCATGTTCTTTTGATTACTGTATCTTTTTTATTATGAAATCAGGTAGTGTGATACCTCTAGGGTTTTTTTTTTTCCTCTCAGAATTGCTTTGCCTGTCAGGATCTGTTGTGGTTCCATATGAACTTAATTCTACTTGTTTTTATCCTGTGAGAAAAGCCATTGGGATTTTGATAGGAAGTGCATTGAATCTATAGATCACTTTGCATAGTACTGAAACATTAACTATATTAATTCTTTGAATTCACAACATGGATAGCTTTCTGTTTATTGGTATAGTCTTTAATTTCTTTTATCAATATTCTACATTTTCTAGTCTACAAATCTTTTACTTCCTTGGTTAAATTTATGGTTTGGTATTTTGTTCTTTTTGATGCTATCATAAATGGGATAGTTTTGTTAATTACTTTTGCAGATGGATACTAGATAGTGTATAAAAAGCGAGTGACTTTTGTATGTTGACTTTTTATCCTGCAATGTTAATATATTCATTTATTTAATTCTAACAGTTTTTGGGAATGTTTAAAGTTTTCTGCATGAAAGATCATGTCATTGACAAACAATTTTACTTCTTCTTTCTAATTCAGATACCTGTTATTTATCTTTCTAGCTAACATTTCCAGAATTGTGTTGAATAGAAGAGGTGAGGATGAGCATCCTTGCTTGTTCTGAATTTTAGAAAGCATTCTTTCCACTCTTTACCAATCAGCATGATGTTAGCCATGCACTATTCACAAATGGCCTTTACTTTGTTGAAGTAATTCTTTCTATAAATTATTGAGAGCTTTTATCGTGAATGGATGCTGAATATAATCAATTTCTTTTCTACATATACAGATAGTCTTATTGTGTGTGTCCTTTATTCTATTAACGCAGTGTACTACACTGGTTGATTTACCTATGTGTAAACATTCTTGCATCCCAGGAATAAAAATGACTAGTTCTTGGTGTATGATCCTTTTATAAGTGTTATTGAATTTAGTTTCACCTCAATTTATTGGACCAAGTATCACAAATATATCATCTATTTTGACATGTCCTAATTTCTCTTTTTCCTATTTTAATAAGATGATCTCTCCCATTAACAAAACAGAATTTATTAAATAAGTTTCTGATAATATCACTACTTAGTTTTAATATTTCGGTAGAACCTGTTATTTTTACTCTATGTTCATGGAACGGCTCTAGATCCCAAATGACCATTTCAGTTGCCTTCCTTTGGACCACTTTTGTATTTCTTAGCTTTTTCCTTGAGTGTAGTCAGCAGAATTATGCATAGTATGCCAAGTGGTTGGTTTGTCTTTTATATTCATGGAATTTTTTTCTCAATTATACTTTACAGTAAATCTACTCACTTAGTTATAAGGCTTTATGAGTTTTGCCAAATATACAATTGTGCAAATGCCAACACAACTAGGATATAGAATATATCCAGCACCCCAAAAAGTTACTTATGCTCATTGATAGTTAACCCCATATTCCTCTCCTAGCTCTAAAGAACCAATGGTTTGATTATTGTTCCTATAATTTTGCCTTTTCCAAAGTGTCATACAAATGGTATCATCCAATGCTCATCCTCCTTTCACTTAGTGTGAAAGCATTGGAATTCACCCATGTTGCTGGTATATTCATGATGTGCTCCTTTTCATTGCTGAAAAGTAGTTTACTGCATGATAACACCACAATTTCTTTATCCATTCAGCAGCAGATAGATATGTGGGTTGTTTAAGCTTTGAGTGAATCTTTTTATTTATCTATTTTTAAATATTTATTTATTTATTTATTTGAAAGTTAGAGTTACACAAAGAAAGAAGGAGAGGTAGAGAGAGAGAGAGTGAAAGAGAGAGAGAGAGAGAGAGAGAGACAGCGATGAGAGAGAGAGAGAGGTCTTCCATCCATTGGTTCACTCCCCAATTGGATGCAATTGCCAGAGCTACACCAATCCGAAGCCAGGAGCCAGGAGCTTCCTCTGGGTCTCCCATGTGGGTGCAGGGTCCCAATGGCTTGGGCCACTTTTTACTGCTTTACCAGACTAGAGCAGAAAGCTGGATCGAAATTGGAGCAGCTGGGTTTCGAACCGGCGCCCATATGGCTGCTGGCACTGCAGGTGGCGGCTTTACTCAGTACTCCACAGCACCAGCCCCTTGAGTGAATCTTTTTAGCTCTTAAGATAAACTAAGTCACAAACTAATTAAGAAACAAGAGTTTATTGGAGGCTTGTTTAGAACAATAACTGAGGAAACGCAAATCTGTTGGTTATGAATGCGCTAAGGGTTTTTACAGATTTCAAATAGATCTAAAGGCAAGGGTAAGGGAAATACTTCAGTTGTTTTGTCAAGAATTTGGTTTGGTACTGGCAGGGTTATATACTATTTTGCAAAAAAAAATAAGGCAGGGGACTGGATAACTTAAATAATGCAGTAAACATGTTGCATAATATTCTTTTATTATCATTTTAAGGATTAAAGAATCTATAGTCATGTATTTTCCTGCATATCTAGTGCTGAAAATTTATGTCTTATTTTATTCTTGATAATTCTATACAGAGATCTATCAAATTCATGTGTCTTCAAAAAGAATGAATGTTTTTATTGGTAACTATTTTCAATTTAATTATTTTATTCTCATTATTATTATCATTTCATATCTTAGATATTTTCTTGGTTTACTTTGTTTTTCGTTTTAGTAGTGTGTTAAGATGGAGGCCAGATCAATGTTTTGTCATTTTCTAATGTAAGAATATGAAGTTGGGGTGGGTGTTTGATACAGAAGTTAAGTCTCTAAGTTGCACGTCTGCATCTCATATTAAAGTATCTGGGACTGAGCCCTGCATCCATTTCCAACCCACCTTCCTGCTGACGTTCCCCCTAGGAGGTATCAGATGATGGCGCAAGTACTTGAGTGCCTGATACCTTGGTGGGAGGCCCAGATATAGTTCCTGGCTCTGGCTCTGGTGTGGCCCATCTCATCTGTTTTATGCATTTGGGAACATTTGGGGAGTGAACCAGAGTATGGGATCTCTCTCTCTCTCTCTCTCTCTCTCTCTCTCTCTGTGTGTGTGTCTCTATAGTTCAAGTACCTAAATAAACTTAAAAAAATTTTGAATAGTTGGACACCAGACTCTATGCTTCTACCCATCAACCTATACTCTTCCAACTCAAATTTCTCGAGAATAAACTATGCCTTTTAACTGCTGAAGAACAGATAATATTGAAAGACAACCCAATCTCTTGTGATTTAATTCCATTTCTGCTATGAATGCATCAATAAATACTGAGGATAAAAGTGCCAAGTCCACAGATATTAATGAAGTTCATAGGTTTCTGTGTGCATTCAAAATCAATATTATGTTTATCTTCTGTTGCTGTTTCTCTTTCTTAGCATGTGTGTACGTGTGTGTGTGTGCGTGTGTATGTTAAGGAAGATCATTAACCTCAGTTAACTCATGTTGCTAAAGAGATGTTATAGTCATAGTCATTCCCAGAAATGAAGGCATTTTGGCAAGAAGTAGAGAGGACTCTGCCTAAACAGAGTATCAAGTGTCTATCTATGCTTTGGGTTGCATATAAATATGCTAAGACATGTGTAGGACATAAAAAGAATTTTCCCTCAGGGCTGCTTCTGGGAGAATTCTTGATTTGCTCATAAATATTCATGTTACACACAGAAGTGTACTGCATTTAATTTATGTTTGTCTATTTACATTTCTCTAATAATAAGGATAGTCAGATATGTAAATCCTCATCTTGATGGCATCAATTATCAGATTAATTCACTTCACCAGCTTGAAATGAATTACATAGTATTTCCCTCTAACATTTTAATGACAATAAAGACAAATATAGGAGTGATCCCAATAACAAAGTCATGTAAGAGTAATCATAAGGATTTGAATAATTTTGGTCATACTTTATTAAAGGATATTATGTAGTCCCCACAAGATAATTTCTCCTTTGTACTTAAAATCTGTCAACTCACTCTTATTTTGCATGTATTACTGAGTCAGATTAACATGTAAATGTATGCAACATAAACTCTTGGTTCTCTGTCTCTAATTTCTAGAGACTTCACTGGGTTGATATAAAAAAGCCAAAGCCTTGATTTCTGAATGACCAAAGCAGACTTGTAAAGTTCCCAGAGGTGGAGTGTGCATTTGGTCTGGCAACTGGGACACTGATTGAGATGCCTGCTTCCCATATCAGAGTGCATTTGAGTTCCAACTCTACTCCAATTCCAGCTTCCTGCTAATGCAAACCCTGGGAGACACCAGATGATGACTCAAATATTTGTGTCTTTGCTGCCCAGTTGGGAGACTTAGATTCTCTTCCCAGCACCTGGCCATTATGGGCTTTAAGGATAATCCAGAGGATGGGAGCTCTTTATCACAGCCTGTTACATAATTCCCATTAATATTTCTCAATTTATAAAAGATACTTGGAAAATTCTTCCCCAACTTGTCCCTAATTTTTCACCCAGTTCAGAAAGAGGATTTAACCCTCTAGTTTGGATGAGTGGTGGGAGATGCTGCGCCTACACAACTGATGTTAATTTTTGTGGCAAAATACACCTGTGCTTCTTTATCAGGAATACCCAGTGTATAGATTAATGCTGGGCACATAGAAGTAAGTGCTTGAACTAAGAACTTGTTGAATTAATTACAAGCAACAAAGGGATTAAATCTGTTTTGTGCGTTTCTAAGGAAATACAACTCAGGCTAGTCAAAGGTGAGAAGAACCTCCCCAGAAACTTAGAAAGGAAATTTCTTAAGAAAGAATGGATGACAACATCATGACGAGGCTATGAGAAAGGGAATTTTAACATTGGTGATTGAAGTGGATTAATTATAAGCAATGTTTAACCGCAAATTCAGTGATTCTAAATGAGTCCTGGGAAAATCAAGAAGGAAGTATTTTCAATCCCTACCTGATGCTTACAAATGTGCTTGCAAATGTACATACAAAGGAAGCGAGCCCCTTTGTCAAAGACTGACCTGTTTAGATTTTAAACTTTTCTACATCCTCTGAGGTCTTAGGACAGAGAGAAAACAAATGGCTCCTGTCTGTAACTACCACATAAATGCGGATTCCTCACTTACAGCTCAAAGGCTGCTCAGGAGTTTCCTGTGTTGAAAAGGTACCCTTCAGGCCAGCGTTGTGGTGCCATGGATTAACTTGCTACAGGCAACATTAACATCCCTTATCAGATGTTATTGCTGCTCCACTTCTGCTCCAGCTCCCTGCTAACATGCCTGGAAAAATAGTGGAAAATGGCCCAAAAGTTTGTACCCCTACTACTCACATGGGAGACCTGGATGGTGTTCTGGGCTCCTGGCTTTGGCTTATACCAGCCTGGCTCTGAGAGCCATTTGGGGAGCGGTGTGGTAGATTTCCCTCTTTCTGGCTCTCCCTCTCTCTCTTTCTGTTAACTATGACTTTTTTTTTTTTTAAAAGGAAAGGAAAGGTATCTTAATGGAGGTAACATTTGAATAATGTAGGTATGCATGGTGGGGAAAGCCCAAAGAAGTGAATGTGAGAGATGAGCAAAGACTGTGAGAAATCAGGCTGCCAAGGGCTCCACTGTGGAGCATACACAGGACTACACAGAAGAGTCTCATGGCGGTGTGAAACTTAACAGTTAACCTTTGCAAATGTGTCTCAGGCCCCCCAAGAGAGAAGACATACGAGTAGAGTTCTGGGTACCCTCTCCATGCCCACACAACTGGTTTAAATGTGAATTTTATTACATATAAGTATTAATTTAGGGGGGTTTCACTGCTTTAAAGAGTTGTACCACTTTCAAAATGTTTCAAAGCCACTGGACTATCATATGTTCCTCTACTCAAGGCAATTTTATGAGAGTTTAATGGAAAGTCCTTAGACATTCACCTTCCATTCTGGCTTTAGCTACTTCTGCCTTCTTTATGTTGCTTTGTCTTTAAAAATATTTTGAAAGCACCATATGCCTTTAGTTAATAATGTAAAAATTACTACATTATGAAATTTCCAGGAACTTCAGTTCTTTATGGACAAACTATATGGCTGGTTTCATTTATGGAAGCTTGATTGAGAAATTTGAAAGGTAGAGTGATACAAAGAGGGAAAGAGAGATCAAGTAATTGTGTTCCTTTGGAGGTGCCAAGGTTTCTTGATCCTTTTAAAGACATTTTATTTACTTGAAAGGTAGATTGACACAGAGGGAGGAAAATACAAACACATGAACACACACAGAGAGAGAGAGAGAGAGAGAGAGAGAGAGAGAGAGAGAGAGAGATTTTTTCCAACCACGGGTTCAATGGTTCAATCCCCAAATGGCCACAATGGCTGGTACTGGGTGCAGCCAAAACCAGGAGCCTGGAACTCCATCTGGGTCTCCCACGTGGATAGCAGGGGCTCATGTACTGGGGTCATCTTCTACTGCTTTCCCAAGTGCATTGGCAGGGAACTGGATCAGAAGTGGAACAGCTGAGACTGGATCCAGCACTCTTGAATGATATGCTGGCATTGTAAGCAGCAGGTTAGACTGTGGCACCACAACTCCAGTTCCTCCTTTTTTTTTCTCCTTATGCAACGACATTGATATCTGTACATTTTGGTGGAAATCATCTCTTCCAATTTTATGGAGTAGCTTTTTAGGGCAAGACTTTTTCCTACAGGAGGGTGATGCTGTGTAGATTGAATAGAATTTTTGCTTTGGATCTGGGTGGGTAGGTTAGCATAGTCTCTATGTGATTTCTTGAGCATCAGTGGTGCTTACATTTCGCCTCAGTGGGGCTAGCTGGGAAGTGTGTATGGAAGCAATTATGTGACATTTCTGGGGATAGGCCCTGCCAAGCACACTGGTCCTGAGACTTTTGGGGTACCTGTATATATGGTAGGGCTCCTGGTGATAGAGGGCAGCATCACTGGGACAGAAACCACCCGACAGACTCCTCAGCCCTTGGGGAGCACACATGCTGGTCCCTGCCATCATGAGGACGGTCTGCTTGCTGTGCTGGACCACCAGTTCCTTACAGTGCAGGGTACCATGCAGGTGTGGGTGCTGGAGCCATAACTACACTGTTTGTGTCTCGTTGGGGTTGTGACATTGAAACCATTTGTGTGAACACGGTGGGATTATGGCAGGGTCTCAGGGGTGAGCATGTGCAATGCTACTGGCCCCTAGGATGTCCTTTAGATGGACCGTCTCAAGGTGGTGCTGTGCCATAGTAGTTTGAGTCCCAGGGAGGAGGTCACAGGTACAATAAGGGTTCCTTCTCTCTAGCAATGCAACTGTGTAGATTCCAGCCAGCTTCCTAAATTTGGCTCAAGTTCTGTGAGGATTGTTGGGCTCTCCCATCTTTGCTAAGACTGCAGGTGTCAGGAATGGTAATGGGGGATGCTAAGGATCTCTTGTTTACTTTTTCTTTGCAATGAGGTGGACTTTTTTGTTCTGAGCTTTCCCTTCTTTTTGTTATTTATTTATTTAGTTATTTATTTATTTGAAAGTCAAAGTTACACAGAGAGAAAAGGAGAGGCAGAGAGAGAGAACCATCCGCTGGTTCACTCCCCAACTGGCCACAACGGCTAGATCTGCGCCAATCTGAAGCCAGGAACCAGGATCTTCTTTTGGGTCTTCTCATGCCTGTGCAGGGGCCCAAGGACTTGGGACATTTTCTACCTCTTTCCCAGGCCACAGCAGAGAGCTGGATCGGAAGTGGAGCAGACGGGATTTGAATTGTCTCCCATATGGGATGCCAGCACTGCAGGAAGCGGCTTTACCCGCTACGCCACAGTGCAGGCCCCTGCTTTCCCTTCTAGTGCAACTCCAATCCCAGTCACCAACCTGCTGAAATCCATTGTTTGCTCTCAGACACTGTTCTAAAAATATAGTTACCTAATTGCAGTTTTGTTCTTTTCTGTGGAGATGAGCGTGGGACACCTCTAGCTGTATGGATGATGTCCATTACTGCTCTCCATCATTAGAATTGCTGGTTCCTGTTTTCCAGTATTGCCATGGTCTCACTGCAGGAAGATGTGCCCTAGAAAAAATCACTGTGTCGGCGGCTGGACTAAATTAGACTGTGAAACAATGAATGATTTATCAAACTGGCTTAACCCTCTCTACCACAAAGCCACCCCTTTACTACCTAGAGTGTAAGTGAGGAGCCGTCCATTGCTTTACTGTTTCTCCATGACCATGTTTTCAATGGTCAGTTCTGCCAATGCATCAAATTGTTTTCCAGTGTAGGCACTTCCCACAGTATCCATTGGCCAGGAAATGACTTGCAAACAACCATGATCGGCTTCTTCTCAGCATAAGTGTTACTCCCATAAAGCCTATTTACTCTTTTCAAGGAATCCCCCTCCCCTCACCAGATTCATACCTTCCTATTTTCAATCACATCTTATCTACTCTTCTCCATTGATCTTTTCATACTGTAAGCATGTTGATGTGCGAGTTTTCTCAGTCTCTCTATACAACCATCATGATATCAGAGACAATGTATTGTTATCGTTGTAGTTTTAAAATTATTTTTACTGTGATGAAGTTCACATAACAAAATTCGGCATAGCAACTATTTTCCAGTGCACAATTTTAGACCGAGTATTGATTTTTATTCATTGTATATCTAGTACCTGCCTATTTGTTCCTAAAATATGGTGCATGCTTATGAAAAACTTGCTTGTTATGTATTAAAGTAATACCTTTCTCTTTAATTAGGCTTTGTATACAGTTATTCTGGAGCTATGATCTAGATTTAAATCTTCGTTCATGATCTGCTAATGCATGCATTCAAATAGCGAAGATATTTATCTTAAGAGTTTGCACTAGGTATTAAGTTTAGATAGAGAAGTGTCACAATGTATTGTTTTCTTGAAGAAATTCATGGATTCTGAATTTAATTTTTTAAAAATCATGAAATAGGGGCGCAGTGGTGTGGCACAGTGTTGTTAAGTTAGCACTTGGTGATTCTAGCATCTAATATGAGACTGCAAGTTGGAGTTCCAACTGCTTTGTTCCTGATCTAGCAACCTGGTAATTTGCCTGGGGAAAAAAAAGTAGATGATTTTCCACATGGTTGGGCCCATGTGGTCTTTGTTACCTACATGGGAAATCTGGATGTATTCCTGGCTCCTGGCTTCAGCCTGGCCCAGTATGGGCTGTTGCAGCTACTTGGGGAGCTAACCAGCAAATTCAAGGTCTCTTTCTCACTCTGTCTCTCCCTCTCTCTCTATCACTCTGCTTTTTCAATAAATAAATAAATTTTTTATTATTTATTTGACAGATAGAGTTATAGACAGTGAGAGAGAGAGACAGAAGGTCTTCCTTCTGCCTGTTCACTCCCCAAATGGCCGCTATGGCTGCCGCTGCACCAATCCAAAGCCAGGAGCCAGGTGCTTCTCCCTGGTCTTCCATGTGGATGCAGGGGCCCAAACACTTGGGACATCCTCCACTGCACTCCCTGGCCACAGCAGAGAGCTGGCCTGGAAGAGGGGTAACCGGGACAGAATCCGGCGCCCCGACCGGGACTAGAACCCAGTGTGCCGGCGCCGCAAGGCGGAGGATTAGCCTATTGAGCGGCAGCACCAGCTGCCAAGTGAGCCTTTGTACTGGAGCTTTATCAAGGACAATTCGCCATCTGTGATTTCACTGGGGAGTTTAATACAATGCAGATTCATAATCAGTTCTTCAAAAGGTTTTTTTTTTTAAAATACACATTGAAATTTTTATTTTTAATTAAGTAAAACTGGTGAGAATACTTTGAAACTGAGCTATTAAAAAGTTCTTTATCTTAGTGACATAAACATGTTATCTGTAAGTTATCTTTATTTAAGTGAATCTTTGTATTTTGCTAAAATTTCAATTGACATTATGCCAGACAAAATGCAGAGGGAGGAAATCCTCACTGAAGCACCAACATCGGTAGACCTTTAACTGAAATTTGTACTGTATTTAATAGGGGAAGGTATGCAAATTAAAACAGTGTTCTTGGGGCAGGCACTCTGGTGTAGCAGGTAAAGCCACCGCCTGCAGTGCCAGCATCCCATATGGACGCTGGTTCTAGTCCCGGCTGCTCCACTATGATCCAGCTCTCTGCTATGGCCTGGGAAAGCAGCAGAAGATGGCCCAACTTCTTGGGCCCCTGCATCCACGTGGGAGACCCAGAGGAAGCTCCTGGCTCCTGGCTTCAAATCGCCACAGCTCCAGCCATTGTGGCCAATTGGGGAGTGAACCAGCAGATGGAAGACTTCTCTCTCTCTGCCTCTCCTTTTCTCTTTTTGTAACTCTAACTTTCAAATAAATAAAATAAATCTTTAAAAAAACATAGTGTTCTTTTCAAGATTTAGGTATCCCACTGTTAATTAGCAATGTAAACTCTTTTCATAGAGGAACATAGCAAGAGTACATAAAGCAGAGCCATAGTGAACTTTTAATGTCTTATTATTGTTTTTCTTTCTATTATCACAGACAAGTTGAAATTTCAGAAGCTGAATACCCACGAGTTGAATATCAAAGAAGACAGCAATTTTGGGACCCTATACGGTTAGCTCTATTCACACTGGCAATTGTAGCAATCATAGGAATTGCAATTGGAATTGTTACTCATTTTGTTGTTGAGGGTAAGTATCCAGGTCACATTTCTATTGTCCAAGTACTTTATGACTTAGTACCTTGAGATTCTCTGTTGTACATAAAAATATGAGTTGCAGGGCTCATTCACCTTGTATTATTAGGAGCTCTTCAAAAAACTCATAGAAATCCTATTTTATGGAAAACACAGTCATAAGCAGGGCTGTACCATAACACCAGCCCCCCCCTTTTTTATCTTTTAATGCAATCTTGTCATAAACTTTTTGAAGCCCTCTCATAAATTACATTAGTTCTATTTATTGTCATTATTGACTAATATCCCATGGTGTTAAACATGTCACAATGAAAAAGTCTACAATTATTTTTATACTAAGTGGAAATAAACTGTAAAATGGTAGCCTATTTTTCTGAGATGGGTAAAGAAGTGGGAGACAAGGAACTGATCACATTTAACCATGGACCTTTTATTTATTTTACCTTTCAGATGATAAGTCATTCTATTACCTTGCCTCTTTTAAAGTCACAAATATCAAATACAAAGAAAATTATGGCATAAGATCCTCAAGAGAATTTAGAGAAAGGAGTCATCAGATTGAAAGAATGGTAAGAATGATAGAAATTCTTAATTTTTTTAAATATGTATTTCAGCTGCACTGTGAAGGTGAGCATTTTAATAATTTAATCTCCCAGCACCTTAAGTTCTTTTTCTGTAAAATGGAGATACTAGAGTATTCAAGGTGAAGATTAAATGACTTAATTAATGCAAAATATTTAGAATCATGTTGTGCACTATTAAATGTGTATAGTAGATTAGAGTGGGCAACTGATTAGCTCTTGATGAAAATGTTGGCTGAAATAAATGCTGCCTTACTTTTAAAACTTTCTTTATAAACTAATAGTTTTAATTTAATTACCAGCTATAGGAATACATTTTACAATTGTGTGAATCTATTTTTTGGCTGTACCTGTTTATAGAGTACAATATGACAATTCCATACATGCATGCAATGATACTGATCATATCAGGCTAGCTAGCATTTCCTATTTTTTAAATTTTTAAAAAATTTCTTAACAATAATAGTACTTCTTTACAGGATACAGTGTAATATCTCAATAAATGTATGCAATGTGCATTGATCAAATCAGGATAATTGACATTTCCCTGTCCTTATCATTTCTTTGTGTTTGGAGCCTTTGAGCTCCTTTCTTTTATTTGTTTATAAAGTAGCTCATAAGTTATTGGGAACCCAGACAACCTACTGTGCTGTACCACATTGGAACTTATTCCCTCTATCTGTGTTTTGTTACCTATTGTGCATCCTCTCTAGTGTCCCTTGCCACCAGTCTAGTAACCACTATTCTGTGTTCAAATAGACTCTTTAACCTTTGATGCATGAGATAGAACATGCAGTACTTGTCTTTCTGAGTCTGATTCACCTAACACAGTAAGACCCTCCAGTCCTCCCAGTCCCCCCATTTTATTGCAAATGATTGGATATCACTCTTTCTAATAGTCTGTTGTTTATATAGACCACATTTTCTTTATTTATTCATCTGTTGATGGAAACCTATATGATTCCATATCTTGGCTATTGTTAATAATACAGCAAAAGCCGTGGGAGTATATGTATCTCTTTGATATGTTGATTTTATTTCCTTTGATATATGCCTAGAAATGGGATAGACATAATATATAGTAGTCCTTTGAGGAACCTCCACTATACTGTTTTCCATAATGTCTGTACTAACTTCCATTCCTACCGATGGTGTATGACTTTTGTTTTCCACAAATCCTCACCAGCATTTATTTTTGGTCTTTTTGATAATAGTCTAAATGGATTGAGATATCTAAACATAGTTTTGATTTGCATTTTTCTGATAGGTAATGATATTGAAATTTTTTTATGTATTGGTTGGACATTTGAATTTCTCCTTTAGAAGAGGCTCTATTAATACCATTTTAATGGATTATTTGGGTTTTGTTGCTATTGAGTATTTTAGTTCCTTATGTATTCAGGATATTAATCCTTTGTCATAGTAGTATTTCAAAAATTTTATCCCAGTGTGTAGGTTGTCTCTCCACTCGCTCATTTTCCTTGTACAGATTGTTCTTAGTTTGTATAATCTCATTTGCCTATGTTTTTCTTTTGTTGCCTGAACTTTTGGGGTCTTACCCAAAAAGATTTTGCATATATCAATGTCTTGAAGTGTTTCCCTATGTTTTCTTCTAGATTTTTCATGGTTTCAGATTTTCTGTTTAGATCTTTGATCCATTTTTAGCTGATTTTTTGGCATAAAGTGGGAAATAGGAGTCACTTTTCACTCTTCTACATATGAATATGCAATTTCTCCATTAGTATTTAGTGTGTCCTTTCTCCACTGTATGCTTTGACACCTTTGTTAAGAATTATTTCACTGTTGATGCATGTGTAGAAAAGAATATGTACTAGCATGATTCTAGGATTATTTCTACATTGTTTCTCTTAATTAAAAGATGAGACAGTCCCCTCACTACAAAGAATTATCTGGGCCAAAATTACCATAATGCTAAGAAATCTTGGCCTACTTTATGACTTCTCTGCTCTACATTATCAGTCATTTTTCTTTCTTTGACTGACTTGAAGACATGAATTGAATACTTCACCAACTAAAGAAATCTCTCTTGTTTTTGTAAAGGCTAGGAGTTCTCTATTTAATTTTAGTTGAGTCTTCAAAAAAAGAGAGAACATATGGTAAACCTTTAATCTTGAACCAATGTCCTCTATTTTACTTATGGTCAAATTTTACCATTCAGAAATTATCTACTTTTTAAAATAATATCCTAATGTTTTAAATTATTGAGTTTAAATCATGGTTATTTAGTAAAATTGTATATATGGAGTCAGTATTTCTAGCATCACTCTCTGACCCAAAACCAACTGGAAATGTCAAAGCCTATAACTTTTTGTTTTTGGCAGTTAAAATTACCAATTAAAATAAGTGCCTTCCTACTAAAAATTCTTAATTTGAATGTATCCAAATTAGGAATAAAGTAGGAGCATTCAATTCATTGTCATGTATAAAGGATTTAGCAAGTGCCTAACCTAGAACTTGCACTGTGCTAGATGTCATTCCATCACAAGCAGGTCTCCACCTTCCTGTCAAGAACTTTGTATGGGTTCCATACTTCAAATCTAGTGCTATAAATATTTGTTTTTTACATAATATGAACAGAAAAATATAATTTTTTTGACAGGCAGAGTGGATAGTGAGAGAGAGAGACAAAGGTCTTCCTTTTGCCATTGGTTCACCCTCCAATGGCCGCCACGGCTGGCGCGCTGTGGCCAGCGCACCGCACTGACCCGATGGCAGGAACCAGGTACTTACCCTGGTCTCCCGTGGGGTGCAGGGCCCAAGCACTTGGGCCATCCTCCACTGCACTCCCTGGCCACAGCAGAGAGCTGGCCTGGAAGAGGGGCAACCGGGACAGAATCCGGTGCCCCGACCGGGACTAGAACCCAGTGTGCCGGCGCTGCAAGGTGGAGGATTAGCCTATTGAGCCACGGTGCCGGCAATATTTTCTTAAACTTTTCATGATATATTGACTTGATGTGGGCTGGGGTATATTAATTTTTACTCCAGGTCTTTGTCTTGTGCAAAGATAAACATTCCAACTTCAGAAACATATAAGGTGCAAACATGTTAACAAAATTTATTCAAAAGTTGATAAAGTAAATATATATAAATGTGTGCATGGGTTGCCCCACACAGAAGAATATCCATCACAGTGGGTAGTGGGCCAATGGAAAGGGAGAGATAGGGGCCGGTGCCGTGGCTCACTTGGTTAATCTTCCACCTGCAGCACTGGCATCCCATATGGGCACTGGGTTCTAGTCCTGGTTGCTCTTCTTCCAGTCCAGCTCTCTGCTGTGGCCCAATAGGGCACTGGAGGATGGCCCAAGTGCTTGGAGCCCTGCACCCACATAGAAGACCAGGAGGAAGCACCTGGCTCCTGGCTTCTGATTGGTGCAGTGCCGGCCGTGGAGGCCATTTGGGGGGTGAACCAATGGAAGGAAGACCTTTTTCTCTGTCTCTCTCTCTCATGTCTAACTCTATCTGTCAAATAAATCATAAAAAAAAGAAAGGGAGAGAGAAAGGGCATCTGAACAACACCTTCAGAGTGAAAAAGAGACAGAGACAAAGAGAGAGACACATACAGAGAGAGAAAGAGAGACTCACTCGTGTGCTGGCCCCTTTTATGTGATAGGGGGTGGTGCCTCTGCAGGCATATTGCCACCTGGGAACTTTATGGTTCATCCACCAGCTCCACATGGGATTTAATATTCATATTTTCATGGCGTCTCCTTAGGTCCCAGATGAAGCAGGTGCATCCCAAGAAAGGGGACATTTTGATTGATAAAAGTTAGAGATGGAATTACAATTGAGGTTTTTATAGAGGCTTCCAGTTCACAGAGGGAAGTTGCCTGCTTATTTATTCCAAGAATTTGCTTTGGAAATAAATGGTTACCCCATAAAAATACTATAAATGATGTGACAGTTACTATAGTTGGAGAGGTAAATGATTTCCAAAATAATGACTGAGATAATCTCATGATTCCCATACAGGAGGCAGCATTTTAATAACAAAAGCCTATAGATGTTGATTCTATATTTCTCTAACATGTCTCAATAGTAGCTTCCTGCTAAAACTCTATTTCTCTCCTCATGCTCTAAAACTATAACACAGTTTGAGGGACTATGTTAAAGACTTCTTAACACTTGAAATACCAAAACTCTTTGATGATGTAAAACACTACCTTTCAATATATATTTGCATCTGAAAATTAAAAATGTGTGATTAGAGATCTTCCAAAGGATAGAGACATAGTAGAGCATTCTCTAGCTTCAACTAATAAATTCTTGCTAGGTTTGATCTGAAGACCTAAAGACCTCCCATCAGACCCTCCTTTCAGACACCATAATTAGATTAACTGTCCACCCATGGCCTCTTGATCCTTAATAGTTAGACATCAGAGTTTTCATATCTGCATGAGTTTCAGCAGTGGGTTTCTCTTTCATTCATAATATTCCACCCCCTGTCTTCCCAAAACTTGTGCTCTTCTCACATATAACATACAATCATACCAACCCAGGAGTCCTAAATTCTAAATGCAGTAGAACACTAATTTAAAAGTCCATATAGTCCATAATCTCATCTGACACTCAAGGCAAACTTTCTTAGCTGTAAAACTATGTAAGAAAAAACAAGTAACTTAATTCCAAGATACAGTGGAGAGGCAGGCAAGGAATATATATTCCAAACAGAGGAAACAAGTAAATAGAAAGGACTAATAGGGCCAAAGCAAAGTTACTTTACAAAATCAGTTGCTCACCACTGGACAGCCAATTCACCAGAGATGAGAGCTGATAAGATAAAAATGGCAGTCTTGGGGAAAGAGTGGATCTCTGGATCAGAAATATACTCTTTCTGTCCAACCCGTCTACAGAAGGATTTTTAAGGGAAAGGGGAAGCCACAGGGGGAGTTTGGAAATAAACAGTAGGTCTAGTCAGTTAATTATCAGGCATATTTCAGGATGTGTTCTGATGATCACCCTGGCACTAGACCATGGAGATTTCTTTGCTATGGATAGAGCTCAGCTGTTTGTAGTTAGTGGTTGCAAATTTCTTCCTTAGCTGGGATGCCATTCTAGCCATTTCCTTTCAGTTCGCTCTTGAAATTCTTATGCAAACATTATTATTCACAAGTCTAGTACAAAAATCACAGGATTAGTCACAAGATAAGTCACAAGACAAGTCATAGATAAGTCACAGGATTAGTAGTTGGTTTTTGTTAGCTAAAATGTAAAAAGAAGGGATGAGAATATGCATTTCTTAGGGTTATAGCAAAACTGAAAACCAACAGGAAAAATGTTAACTCTCAAAGTTCCATGTCCAGCATCACCAAATTCCTGTGTTGGGAGCTGGGCTCCCAAGAGCTTAGGCAGCCCCACCCCTACAGATGTGCTGGTCGCAGCCCGTGCTTCAGTTCTCAGGGGCTGGAGTCTCACCTCTGTGGTTTCACCAGCCACTGCCCTGCTGGGGAGTCACTGTCATGACTATGATCCTGGAACTGATCTCTCTCCAGGCCCCAGTTTGTCTCTAACACCCTTTGAAATCTATTTAGAGGCCTCCATGCCTCCTTGGCACTGTCAAACTTTGCTGATGGGGTGCTCTCTTGGGCTGCACACTGATAATCTGCAACTTTCCTTGGCAGATTACTGGCACCTCTACATTTCTAAGATTTCCTTTTTCATTGTTCCAGCCATGGGCTTCAATCTCACAGCGTAAATCTGCCTGGTCGTCCAGGCTTTCCTCTATATCTCAGTGGGAGACCCCAGGACCCCAGAACTCTTGCATTCTGCATGCCTGCAAAACCAGTATCATGGATAACACACTGGTACTCTTTCTTGAAAGGATTTTTTCCCTGGAAGATCATTAAAAACAAATTTGTAGTTCTGGGCCTCTGATGAGTTTGTGATGGGAGGGCAGGCTGGAAGTTCTCTGAAATGCCCCCAGGGTCTTCCTCCCATTGTTGTGCCCATTAACACATGCTTCCCTTTCACTTGCACTAATCTCTTTAACATGTGGTTTCTCTAACTCATTTTCCTGTCCCCAGTAAGCTTTTTCTTCATTTCTTCCCTGACCATGCTGCAAATTTTCTAAATCTTTCTGCTCTGCTCCATTTTGCTCCTGATTCTTGCTGTAACACTAAGAGTCGCCAATAACACCCATACTACAGCCTGAACACTTTGCTTTGCTGCCTTGAAATGTCTCCGAACAAACTAGCCGGACTATCATCTTTTTTTTTTTTTTTTTTTTTTTTGACAGGTAGAGTTATAGACAGTGAGACAGAGAGACAGAGAGAAAGGCCTTCCTTCAGTTGGTTCACCCCCCCAAATAGCTGCTACGGCCGGCGCAATGCACCAATCCGAAGCCAGGAGCCAGGTACTTCCTCCTGGTCTCCTATGCGGGTGCAGGGGCCCAAGCACTTGGGCCATCCTCCACTGCCTTCCCGGCCACAGCAGAGAGCTGGACTGGAAGAGGAGCAACCGGGACTAGAACTTGGTGCCCATATGGGATGCCAGAACCGCAGGTGGAGGATTAACCAAGTGAGCCATGTCGCCAGCCCCCAGGCTACCATCTCTAAGTTCAGCCTCCCACAGTCTCAGGACAAGGACATAATATCACAATGTAGCAAGGATCCATCATTTTATATCAGCATTGCCTTTACTGTCCACATTTTTACCAGCATTCAGGTCTTCAGGATCGTCTTCCAAACTGTCCATAATGCTCTTCTTACATCATTCTAGGCTTCCTCTAGATTTCTCCTTCAAACTCTCCCAACCTTCCCTGCTAAACCAACTGCAAAGGTTTCTCCACATCTTCAGATGTACTTATTAGTGATGACCCCACTTCTCCATACCAATTTTCTGTATTAGTCAGCTTTTTGTTATTTTAACTAAATACCCAAGAGGAGCTTCCTGAGAATGAAAAAGTTTATTTCCGTTTACAGTTTGGAAGTTCACAGTGGAGGATCAGGTGGCCCCATTCGCCAGTATTAGGAAGAGGTAGGTCATAGTGCAGCAGGTACAAAGGTACACAGTGAGCCAGGTATCAGAGAGAGAAGCTAGGCTTGAAATAACAAAGTTGAAGCAACAAAGTCTCTTGCAAAAGCTGCCTTCTAAGGGCAAGCCCTCAATGACCTAAAGACCTCCCATCAGACCCCCACACACACACCCAGACACCTTAAGTAGATCAAGTCTCCACCTTTAATCCCTCAACCCTTAACATTATGACTTCAGTGTTGAAACATCTACATGAGTTTGGGGAAGCCAATTACTCTTCAATCAATAACAGGAAGTGGGGACAGCAGGAAAAGGCACAGGGAGAAGCTAGACAATGATGTGGCTTCAATAATGCAGTCTTAGGTAGATTTCTGTGGGAGACCTGGAGCCTACATTCCATCACGGAGGTGGTTCTGGATAGAAGAATGGGTGATGAGAGGGGCTGTTGGTATTATACCAAAAAGGGCTGCCTTGGGAAGGTGGAGCAAAACCTCCCAGACATTACTGGACCAGTGCTCAGGTACGGCAAGGGCAACCTTCTGGAGAAATGCAGGGAGGAGATGTTACTAGTCAACACTTACGGAAGTGTGGGTATACCTGTCCATTGAATTTGCAGTGTTAGTAGAGAATGAGTTTCTGCTGCAATTCTTAGATCACAATTAATCATCACTAAGTGAATTCTGTTTCTTAAGAAATTTAAGAAAAAAAAATTCCTGATAAATGACTATAAAGAATAACTTCTTGCTGGCCTAGATCTCTAGAACACTCAAAGAAAGATTCTGAATTCACTTCCCATTCTTCTGTTGGTCTTTAAATTATCCATTCCCATGATAGACACTTTTGGTAACAAATAATAGAAGTAACTAATAAAGTAATGATATATAAATGATAGATTCATAGATGATGTACTTCGATGATATATAATAAAAAGAGATAGATAGATTGATAGATAGATAGATAGATAGATAGATAGATAGATAGATAGAATAACATATAGGGCAATGAATGCTATTGGGGAAACCTAAAGATTCATCATCTGGCTTTAGGAATGACCAGAACAAACACTGTTCTTGGGTTTTTGTTCTTTCCATTTTTCTGTATGTGGCAAATAAGTTACCTAATAGCTACCTTAAATTTACATTTTGCTAGGGTAATAACTGAAGCAAGAAAAGCATGTTTTCCACAATTTTCCTTATTGGGAAATGTGAAGAAGTCCAGCTTTCAGGTTGGCCCAATTGGGAACATTTACCCATTCCTACCCTAATTACTGTGATCACATGAAACTGTGACACTCTAATGGGAGATAGGAGAAGAGGGCAAGTTTAGCTGCACTGAAACTACAAGGAAGAAAACCACGTTACCCTTCTGCATTCAAGAGTCTGCTTAACATTTCCACTTGGGTCTCTCATAGACCTCTCAAAGTTATCCTGTCCTAATCCCAGTCTTGAAGGTGTTTTCCTCTCCTATTTTCTTGTCCCTATTTTGTTTTCCATCTAACTAATGACATCATTGTCTACCTCATTCCTAGAATACTTTCATTTCCCTTATCCTCATGTCTAATTTATTCAAAAGTCATGTTTCTACTGCCAAATCATTATATCCATCCCATCCTATACAAACCTAGCTGATATCATCCTTCAAAGAGGTAACTCAAAGTTATCACTGTTTCTGCTTCGTATTCTATTATCTTTTAATGTACACCACATTTCACAAATGGCTTCCAAATGTAGTCTGAAAAAAATCCAGTCTCCTCAGCAAAATCTCCATGCACCTGCAGGCTTTGGTCTGACTCCTCCCACATCTGCACTTTCCTCATTGCTCACATGTACTACCTCGTTGACCTTCTTTTGGATTCTTTGCACAATCTGTTTCCTCCACCTGGAAGATTACCTCGTGACCCTATTCTTTTGTTCTGAGTCCTTCTCATCTTATAGTTGTCACTTAAACATCACTTATAACCCTCCTCTATTATAGTCCCCCAGGCATTTTTTTCACTGTTATTTCGCTATATTAACTGCATTCGTAATGACTGTCTTTTTGTATATCTGTCTATGCTATGAATCTTAAGCCTATATCTTTGTGTTCACAATGCTTTATGCTACTGTTATAGTGTTTCAAACATAGGAGATCCCTAATTGATTGTATTGAATGAATAAATAAATGACAAAAAAGGAAGGAGATAGAGTTTATTGAAAGACTTAGGAAGGAGAACAAAAGTAAGCATTTTTCGTCTTCATACTCTTGGTTAAGATTAATCATAGCTGGGGAATCAACTATTAATGAAAGTTGTACACCTACCTGTGCAAAGTGATAAAACCAAAGTTAGGAAAAGATAGTCCCTTCTTAAAGGATTTTATAAGATGGTTTACGTATGGAAATTTACACATGAAAAAGAATATAAAAATTTAGATAACAAAGTGGTAAATAAGACATGCCACAGTGCAGCATACAATTGTCAAAATGTATGACTTGAGTGATCATTATTTTAGAAGTTCAGAGGAAGGAAAATCTCTTTGAGTTAGCAGATTTTCTTAGAACAGAAAGGGAAATGGAATCAGTTTGCTGGTGTTTTTGGTCTCTACTGGTACATATTCCCCTGACTGACTGGAAAGGAAATTCGCAGAATTTGCCTGACTTAATTTCATGAATGGACCTCAGAGGAATTTCCTGGCTAGCATCAGTAACTTTTGGTCTTTCCTGAGTACTTAATTTGCATTCAGTCCTAGCCTGATGAAAGTTGTGAGTTCAAACTTGCCAAAGACAATCATTGGATGAGCCCCAGGCCATTTAGAAAGAGTCACAGTTGATGCTTTAAATATGTTTTGTCATTTTGTAATGCTGGAGTTCAAACCAAGGTCTACAGTTGGTCTCTGATTTTAAGGTGAACTTTTCCCCCATTTTACCCTCAGTAAAAGACTGTCTTTTTTTAAAAAAAAAAAATGAAATAGACTTAGAATCTTAGAGACTATCTTATTTCAAATGGAATAGTTGTTGATAAAATGACTTAGTTTAGGTTTTGATGATTAAAAGGCAAAGCTACAATTAATAGTTTAGACTATCATGTTACTGAGTTCCTGGAAGAAAAAATATAAAAACTAATTAAACTTTTCTGAAAATGATATTATAATAATAGTTACCTGTAGAGGAAAAGTTCCTTTAGTCTGTTAACTTTAGAAGTAACAAAGGCAATCTCTCAAGAGGTTCTCTTTTGTAAGGCTTAGCTTTATGGATGAAAAACTGGATTTGTGGCCTGTTTTTAAGGCTTATTTCCCCAGAACCTTCCTACCCACTGACAAAGCTTCTTAGTAAACTCTAGTTAGGATTCATAATATTCTGTGCATTTTCTTGTAAAATTCAGTTTTAGCAACAAACCCTGCAAAGTCAAGTTAGCCAGAATCTCTACTAAATATCTGATCACCTGATCCTCCAGCACCCTCCAGATGACCAGCACTGGAGGTCTAAGGATGAACCAGGCACACCCCTTGCTCTCCCACACCTCTATACTTCAAATGGAAGTCTTCATCTTGAAGCTGTATTGCTTTCCTTGCTGGTCATCTTCATCAGTATAGAACACATTCTCCTGTTCTACAAGCACAACTCTGAAATCACATGGACAGCTAAAATTTATGTGATGATTTTATTCCTGCTCTTCTAGCCCCAGGTGAAGACCTGGGCCTCATCATGGCTGGGATTACAGTAAATGTCATCCATGTGGGCATGAATACACTCTCACTGTATGTCCCTGGGCTACATTGAAGTGGTAGGTTCTTCCTGGGCCAACACCACTTCCCCGTTCTTCCTGTCTGCTCTTCTTTTCCCAGATGTGTAGTGGGGAAAAAATGCACATGGAAACCTGGGAAATTTGGAGCCTAAAGGTATAGGCTCCAGTAGTGGAGTTCCAACTCCACTGGCCACTCCCAGCATGTTCATGGTGTACATTGACGCTTGAGATAAGAACTTTGCTGTTGAACACAGGCCATCATGTATAAACTGACCTGTGTGGTCCACATGGTCCCTTAGTTTTGGTGTGACAACCAGTGTCCAAATGGGAAAGGCTCTGTGGGCAGGGAATGCTGACCAAGCTCAATGACCCCACAGCAGCATTCTCCTGTGGGCCAGTGTGTGCCCTTGCACTGGTGTTTTACTTGCAGCTTTGAAGGACCTGCTTCCCTCTGTATTCCCCAGTGACAAAGATATTCTCTTTGTGAGCCAAGTGGTACCTACTTGGCTCCTTCTATCCATCTGGTGCATCTGTGGGCACCTGTGATGGAATCCTGAGAGGTATAGAGAGACAAAAGATTGGTGCTGTCTTGAATACAATTGGTTGTTAATATGTTTGGCTTTCCCATGGAAGTATATCTGATGTTTCCTGCTGAACTTGGGATAACAGGTCTGTGGTCTGCATTGATAGGTTGTGGCTTCTTTCATGTCCTTTTCTATTTGGTGTATATCTTGAGGACAAGCAGGAGTAGCATTGGAGAGCAGGCTCGGGTTCCAGCTGGGCTAAAGGGGCATGAAGAGAACTTACCTACTCCAAGGGATCCACCTATCCTGAGAAGAAGTGCCAATGGTGTGCTTTTGCCAGACCAGTGATTCAGACCATCCAATTGGGAAGAAAACAAGCAGTATGCAGTGGCCACAATTGGAGATTTTTTGGCAATGAAATAATTTTCTATCGTGGAATGGCTTTAACTGGTGTTGCTATTGTCCCATTAGCAGGAATTTTTAGAATTTTCAATGACTACAGCTGAAATTTCTGAATTATCACCAGCCGACAAGGTAGAAATGCTAATTATATTCCATCTAATATGCATGAAGGTGACCTTATTGTTTGGACAATGGTTTCACCTTCCACTGTGAGTAGAAGGGATAGCATCAATGTTTTCTTGTTTATTTGACAAATTGTACTATTCTAATGGGAATCAAGAAAAGAGCCACAATGTTAAGTAAGATTTTCTGTTAACTCCATTCTGGTTTCTAAATATATTATCTGATGTTCTGTGCTGTAAATGTTCTTTAATCTTTCTTATATTTAGGAGCTTCCTTCTTCCAGGAAATAGCTTGTTCTCCTATTAAATGTTATCATTCATCTGGTTTTATTTGTGCTTCTCTGTTGATGTACTTAATCTTAGGTATTAGGTATGTACTGTCCCTTAGGTATTGCCATATGAACTTTTGTAAAATGAACATAGTAAATTTTTAAAGAAAGAAATTTAAAAAAAGAAGCTTTGAAGGTTGGGCACGGCAAGATTTGAGCCAATGAAGGGGTGAGATAGTGGTGCCCACACTGAGAGAAATCTTGGACTTGAAGCAGAAGTATAATACATTTAGGTGTGTACTCTAGATGCAATATCTTTGTTGCTGGCATTCAAGGGGAGAAAGAAGTGGGACCACATAACCATGACAGTGAGGAGACTACTGCAGATGCCTAGACACAAGTTTTAAAGGAACTGATTTTGGTCCCTAACTGTATATTTGTAGCAAAGGAAGGGGATCAAGCATTCACAAAGTAAAATCTGCCAGGCATTATTTCTAGTTTAGCGGATTCAGAGAAATGGGGGAATATGGCAGAGAAGGGAGACCATATTTTCTCTTCCCAGAAGATATAGTAATTGGGAGAGGCAAGACTTAACCTTGGCAATGGATTTTATGTAAGCTTTCATGGATCTGAAGTTTCTGACTTCTGATTCTCAGCCCAATATTTGACTAAAAATGTAAATTTGATTCTCTCTGCTGTAATGTTCTTTAGTCTTCCTTATCTTGAGTCTCTTTCTTCTTCCAGGAAACTGGTACATTCTTCTATCAAATATTAATGTTCATCTATTTTTGTTTGTATTTCTCATTGAACAGAGGCAATGCCTCATCAGTTGATTGGGTTCCCTTTTGGGAATCAGAATTCTTTAAGAAATCAGCTCATTGAACATTCTAAATCCTTCAGTGGCTCAGATTGGAACAGCTGAGTCATGCAATGCTAATGGTATGGAGTGTAGTGATTCCCAGCCCCAGTACTGGTTGTGAAACCCTGCATGTTGCATAGAGATGACTAACAAGTGAGGGTGTAGGAGACACATGACAGATATCTCAAGTTATGTCAAATGGCCTAGTAATCACAGAATAATTTCAGAAATCAACTGATTGGTATCAGTAGTGGACTTGATGCTATACTGGGGAATGAGTGCAGCAAACAGGGTAAGCCATCTTAGAAACCAGGATGCTGCCTTATAAAACAGCACATATTTTAAATGATGTAATAATGAAAACTAACACTGTCAATAATTTACTAGATACCAGACAAGGTGTGAAATGTGTAATTATATTTTATTTCCAACAGTTGCCATGCCAAGCTACAGAGAATTGTCAAGTTGTATAATTTTGTTAAAGTTTTTCAGGATTAGAACTCAGATTTAGTGTTACCATTGCAAATAAACCACTTGAATGAACTAAAATTTTGATTTTGCCTCAAATCTCTACATAAGACAAGAAATATCATTTTTCTTAAAGCTAATAATAAAAATAAAGCTAATATAAAATATTAGCTAATATAAAAATATTTTTCCTTTTTGTTTGTTTGTTTTTGTAACCAGATATCTAGGATATTTAGACGTTCTTCTGGAGGAGGACGATTCATCAAATCACATGTTATTAAATTAAGGTATGTACATTGATTTGTAGCTTCACCCCTCTGCTATTAAGATGGAATATTTTAGCATGATTGCTCAGCTGCTCTGAACACATCTTTGCAGCCACATAAAGGTTTCATAAATGTCGGGTAGCCCAGGCCATGCTACTTATTTCCCAGGCACTATGGGAAATGTAAAGGGCCCTACAACAGAAATGTCCCAATTACTAGGGAGAAAAAAACTAGGAAAAATATGAAGAGAAGGGATGATACTGCTAACACATCTCTGCCCCTTCGGCTGGAGGAAAATTGGTCATTTTATTTTCTTCACTTTAATCCTATTAACCATTGGACTATAACTTTCTCTGCAATAAGGTTTTCCTTTAATGCCAGTACATTTTTATTGCTCTTTCTAAATGTCTTCTTATTTGCATGCTTTGGTGAAAAACAATATACATAAATTAAATAGGGGATTATTATCAGAGACTAAATTACTACAATCCATCTTAAATATGTTTTTATGTGAGGTCTAAAAGACTTAGATTTCACAGTGATAATGCATATATTTGTAATGTTTGTTTCACGTCTTGATAGTAAAGAAAATGCACATCTGATTTTCCTTCTTGTCCTTTCTTCCTTCATTCCTTCTTTACTTTTCTTCCTTTTCCCTTTTTCCTGCCATCACTCTCTCTCTTTCATGTCTTTCTTTTCTTCTTTTCCTTTATATGTAAATTTAAGTTCAGTGATCCCAAAAGGACACCAAAGGCTTTCTAGCCCTAATATCACATTGTAAACTTTACATTTGAAACAATTATCAAATGATTTCCTTTTATAAGAGTTTCTCCAATCATTCATTGATTAACTCATAAGCAAACCCTGAAACTTCAGTGATTTGATACACTCAAGGTTCATTTTATTCTCACCATAGAGGCCAAAGAGTCAAAAGTGGGCAAGGAGTGGGCAGTGGTGGGGACTGTGGAGAACTGCCCATGGGATCTTCTGCATCCGGTTGCAGACAAAGGAAGAGCAAAGGGAAGAAAGCAGTGTGGGAGGTTTCTCAGGAGCCAGGCCTGCAAGTGGAGGACAGCATAGTGCACACATTCCTTTGGCTGGAATTCATTAAGGAATTTTAATAATTTCAAGAGAGACTAAGTGATGAAATCCAGCTCTGTGCTCAGGAAGCAAAGCACATGAGTTTAGTAAACAAAGTCACGGTCTCTGCCATACTGCTCTGAACAATAATAACCATGGTTACCAATTTTGCAGGAAACGCCTTAAAAAGAAAATCTTATAAATTCATACATAGCTGATTTTATGAATATCTCCTCCCCAAAATCCCAATAAACAGCTAAATAAGAGCAACCTTCTAGGTAAATATCATATACCATAGTTCTTTTTTCTCTAAATTATAAGAAAGATTTATTTATTTACTTTAAAGACTCAGAGAGAGAGAGAGAGATCTCCCGCATCCACTGGTTCACTTTCCAGGCAGTGGCCATGCGTTCAGGGCTGAGTCAGGCCAAAGCCAGGAAACAGGAGTTTCATCTGGGTCTCCCACAGTGGGTGACAGGGACCCAAGTACTTGGTCCATCTTCTGTTGCTTTTCCCAGGCATTAGCAGGGAGCTGGATTGGAAGTTTAACAGCCAGGACACAAACCCATGCCAATATGGGATGCTGACATCCAAAGCTACAACTTCACCCACTATGGCACAACATAGGCCCCCATATACAGTACTTCTCAGATGCTTGCCCTTTGTGTCTTCTACAATGCTGACATCAGTCTAATCATCATAAATCCACTCTTATTCTCTGATCTAGAGATAACTTAAAAAGATGGTTTTACCTAAACTATCCATCATGTTTCTTTAAATTCAGTATGAGTCCTAATAGATACAAAGTGGTTCATGTTGGAGACATGGCCTTACTCACTGCCTTCTTGCTCTTCAGTCCAGATGAACAAGGTGTGAACGTTCTCATGGTGCTCATGTTTCGCTATCCATCTACTGATAGTGCTGAGAGAGTCAAAAAAAAGATCGAAAGGATTTTACATCAAAATCTGAAGATCAAACAGTTACCTTTGACTATAAATAAACCATCTTTTAGCCTCACACGTAAGTCTTCTTTGTTCCTTTATGAAAACAGCTTTGTACACATATATTGAAAAATTACATTTACCATATATACATATAAATTTAAAAAATATCTTTTGCCTTGTTGGACATGCACAGTGATTTTTATTATATTGTTTTTAAACCAAAATAACTACATTCTGTGACCATGTTCCGTAACAAAATTCAACTGCATGTATTTTCTTTTGCCACACACATCTTTCATTGAATAGAGAAATATCCAGGAAACCTCTAGAAGAAATTGAAGATCACATCCTTCTTTTCAATGTCAGGGTTTACAACACAATGCCTCAATACCCCAAAGTGTCCTGCCTTGGTGCATTGAGGACTTTGAACTGAAAGAAATTGAAAGGGCCCTGGAAGAAGATATTTCTGACTTTATCCTGCCCTGCTTCCCTTCTTCCCCAAAATGAGCTACAGTAACTAGAACTCTTCCTCCCCAAAGTAAGCCATAAAACTTAGACATATTGTTCCAACCTTCCCCTGCCTTTCTGAGTAGAAGCTGGCCTCAGAGAAACTTTATGACCTACCTTGTTTGATAGTAGATCATAAGACCCTCATTCCAAATGGGCCCTGCCATGTATCCAGGCTGAAGAAATGCTACACAGCGAGACCAAGAAGAATCTGAACAGACAGGCTTTGCTGTGACTCCCCCTTCAATCTGTTACCACTAGATTACACTCTTTTGTCCAGATATATTTCTGCAGTACACAGCTGTCCATTCGGCACAAGCAGCTTTCCCTGGATCTTTGCGTCTTCATTTCTGAAGGATCTCATGTCATGAAAAGCTTTTATTAAATGAGTTTGCATGTTTTCTCCTTTAATCTGTCATTATCAGTTTCATTTCAGATCTAATCAGGAACCCTACAATGGGAAATCCATGTTTTTGAAAAAATCACTGTATAAGTCTCCATTTTTGATCACCAAATCATTACAAAAGTTCAATGTCGCTGACTTAAAATGAGCAGAAATGGATATATTTGATGGGAAAAAGATGTCACTGATGTCACAACAACTCTCATTAACTCAATTCCTACTGTTTGTTAGACCAGGGTGTTGTAAGCCCTGGGGGGGGGGTCTATTACATAATAGTTCCCTGGAACTGCTCTAACAACACTGGCCAGTGGTGATATGCCTAAACCTAGAAGTTTGATCAGCACCAGTTGGGATGGGAAGAGGAGATTGCTTCCTCAAGTTAGACTTGGGCCCCCACAGAAAGGAATCACGCTGTCCTTATCCTTTGTTTCCTAATTTTTTTTTTCTGTTTCTTTTTTTTTTTTTTTTTGACAGGCAAAGTGGACAGTGAGAGAGAGAGACAGAGAGAAAGGTCTTCCTTTTGCCGTTGGTTCACCCTCCAACGGCCGCCGCGGCCAGCACGCTGAGGCCGGCGCACACCGCACCGATCCAATGGCAGGAGCCAGGTACTTATCCTGGTCTCCCATGGGGTGCAGGGCCCAAGCACTTGGGCCATCCTACACTGCACTCCCTGGCCACAGCAGAGAGCTGGCCTGGAAAAGGGGCAACCGGGACAGAATCCAGCACCCTGACCAGGACTAGAACCCAGTGTGCTGGTGCCGCAAGGCAGAGGATTAGCCTAGTGAGCCGCGGCACCGCCCTTTTCTGTTTCTTAAGCAAAGTCATAAAATAAAGTGTCTTCTGATTTTATTTTAAAGTGAAATTATGCCATTTGTACTCAAAATCAGAGTAGAGATTGTTATGTAAGAAAGTACCTCAAAAAGTTTTTAAAAGAATGAAATGAAAAGATAAGTTTATTTCGGTGAAAAAACTTTTGAAAACTATTCAGATGTTTTTTTAAACTTTTTAAACTTTTATTTAATAAATATAAATTTCCAAAGTACAACTTTTGGATTATAGCGGCTTTTTTCCCCATAACCTCCCTCCTACCCTCAACCATCCCATCTCCCATTCCCTCTCCCATCCCATTCACATCAAGATTCATTTTCAATTACCTTTATATTCAGAAGATCAATTTAGTATATACTAAGTAAAGATTTCAACAGTTTGCACCCACACAGAAACACAAAGTATAAAGTACTGTTTGAGTACTATTCATACCTTTTTCATAGTTTTCATGTACTTTATTGAGATCTCTTGTGTATGTTACTTGTTATGAAAAATCTTGTGCTCTTTTGAAATATGGATGTTTCAGATAATAATTGTTTCTGTTAATGACCATTTAAACAAAACAACATGAAATGGGAATATATTCTTTTTACCAACTAATTCATGTTTTATTTATTACAGCTATTGACAATAAAAAGATGAGAAATCTTCTCAACAGTCGTAAGTTCAAAAATCCACAATTATCTGTTTATTTCACAGCAAATATAATAAAAAATGCCATAGAAAAGTTAGCAATGCAATTTACCAAGCTTTTAAAAGTTTCTTTTAATATTATTACTTCTCAGTTAGATGTGTCATATTTTTAATTGTTTATATGACAGGCAGAGAGACAGAGAGATGAAGACAGAGTTTGCATCTGTTGTTTCACTCCCCAAATTACCACAATGGCCAGAGCTGGGCTAGGCTGAAGCCAGCAGATGGCACATGACCCATGTCTCCTACTCATGTTTCTTGAGTCTTTACCACTGCCTCCAAGAGTCTGTATTATCAGGAAGATAGAATTAAAAGCCAGAGTCCAGTATCAGACTCAGGTACTCCAACATGGATTGCAGGCATCTTAACTGATATTTTAACCACAAGGTTATATGGCTGCCTACAGGATATTTTTCCATTAATTTATATTTTTGTAAGAAGGTGT
Organism: Oryctolagus cuniculus; assembly: GCF_051225735.1. Taxonomy (NCBI): domain Eukaryota; kingdom Metazoa; phylum Chordata; class Mammalia; order Lagomorpha; family Leporidae; genus Oryctolagus; species Oryctolagus cuniculus. The sequence goes on from NC_142874.1 coordinate 126,918,801, forward strand.
CCTTCTGGGGCCAGCGCTGTGGCACAGTGAGTTAAAACCCTGGCCTGAAGCACCGGCATCCCGTATGGGCTCCAGTTCCAGTCACAGCTGCTTCTCTTCTGATCTAGCTCTCTGCTATGGCCTAGTGTTGAGGTGGATTCGTTCTGAGAGAAGGAGTGCAGTGGGAGCAAGAGGTGTGGCAAGAAGTTGGGACTCAAACTGGTGCCTACATGGGATGCTGAAGCTGCAGGCCATGGCCTAACCCACTGTGCCACAGTGCCAGCCCCCACTATACATTTTTTTTTTTAATTTAGTTTAGAGTCCGCATTGTGGCATAGCAGGTTGAGCTGCTGCCTGCAATGCTGTGATCCCATATGGATGCCGGATTGAGTCCTGGCTGCTCCACTTCAGATCCAGCTCCCTGCTAATAAGCCTGGGAAAGCAGCTCAAGTGGTTGGGCTCCTGCCACCCACATGGGAGACCTGGAAGAAGTTCCTGCTCGTAGCTTCAGCCTGGCCCATCCCTGGCCATTGTGGCCATTTAGGGAGTGAACCAGTGGATGGAAGAACTCTCTCTTTCTGTCTCTCACTCTCTCTCTCTCTCTGTAACTCTGCCTTTCAAAACAAATAAGTAATAAAGATATCTTCCACCCACTGGTTCACTCCCCAGATGGACTCAATGGCCAGGCAGAAGCCACAAGTCTTCTCTATAGACCCTCTTCTGTTGTTTTTCCCAGACCATAATAGGAAACTGCATCTGAAGTGAAGCCAGGACACAAATCAGCACCCATATGGGACGTTGGCATTTCAGGCGACAGCTTTATCCACTATACACAATGGCTGCCTCCACTGTGTATGTTTTAATATAGAGAGACAGGAGTTGATTCCTGGACTGAATACCTTGCAATGTTAGCTAATATTTCTTCTGAACTTCAGTAGGATCAGTTTGGAACCCTATAACATAACCTCAAAGACTAAGTAGTAGGAATGGATCAAAGAGTACCTGGGGCATCAGGTTTTCTAAGCATCTCCAGCCAATGCGAATCAGGATATGCTTTTTTCCTCTCCTTTTCCTGAAAAATAAACGTGCATTTCTGTGGCAGGCTGTGGGATAAGGACGACATCCTCAAACATGCCATTGCCAGCATCCTCTTCAACAGAAAGGATTGTCCAAGGCAGGGAGACAGCTATGGATGGCGAGTGGCCCTGGCAGGCCAGCCTGCAGCTCGTGGGGGCAGGCCATCAGTGTGGAGCTAGCCTCATCAGTAACATGTGGCTACTGACTGCAGCTCACTGCTTCAGGAGGTAAGTGCACCAGGCCAGCTGTGAGCCTTCTTTTCCAAGTTGTCTCCAGCTTATCCTCAGCTCCACTCAGGGTAGACTCTGCTCTGTCACCTCAATGCATTGTGCTTGCTCCTTGCTGCATGCATGGTGCTATGTTTGTACAGCATGTAGTTCTCTGCAGCATTGTGATTTAGGATTATCTCCCCTACTGTATCATAGATTGTCTTTGTGCAATGAGTAGCCATTATACAAGGGAACTTCAAAAACTTCATAGAACATATGATTTATGAACAAATTATGCATTTTAAACTTTTCACCAAAATAAATATATTTCTTAATTCCATTTTTTCTTCATCCTAGTCACAAGTTTCATGTCTTCCACACACACAAGGAGAAAATCATCCACTTTATTCTTCTTTTCCTCACTAATCCCTCTAATTTCCTAATATTGATACCCACTCTTACTTTATGAATAAGTAAAAAGAAATCATAGCTATCTCTTTTGGGACACTGTTTTGTCATTGCATCATCCAACAGTCTCTGCTGGTTTGCATGGTCCAGCATGTTGTGTAGAAGGTGTGAGAGACTTGCTATCTTGTGTTACTGCCCTTGAAATATTAAAGACTAGGGGCTGGCGCCTAGTTAATGGTTAATCCTCCGCCTGCAGTGCCAGCATCCCATATGGGCACCAGGTTCTAGTCCTGGTTGCTCCTCTTCCAGTCCAGCTCTCTGCTGTGGCCCGGGAGGGCAGTGGAGGATGGCCCAGGTGCTTGGGCCCCTGCACCCACATGGGAGACCAGGAAGATGCACCTGGCTCCTGGCTTCAGATCGGCACAGCGCCGGCCTTAGCGGCCATTTGGGGAGTGAACCAACGGAAGGAAGACCTTTTTCTCTGTCTCTCTCTCTCACTGTCTGTAACTCTACCTGTTAAATAAATTAAAAAAAAAAAAAAGAAATATTAAAGACTAGCCGTGGACAACCCAGCAGGAGCTGTCTGCTTGGGCTTTTGTGGTTGTAGCTCTTCAAACTCAGCTGGGAGTGGGTGTTTGGCAGAGCAGTAAAGATTCACCTGGGGTGTCTGTATCCCACCTCAGTGTTCCTGGTTTGAGTCCAGGCTCTGCTTCCAATTTCACTTCCTGCTAATGTGTACCCTGGGAGGCAGCAGATGGTGGCCAAATACACGAGTCCATGCCACCCATGTGGGAGATGCAGATTGTGTTTTTGGCTCCAGGGTTCAGCCTGGCCCCACGCTGAGCTGTCCTAGGCATCTGAGGAGTGAACCAGCAGAGAGAAGATCTCTGTCTCTCTGCCTTTCAAATAAAGTACACAGATACATAAAGTTTTCACAAGCTGGCTGTGTCAGTTCAGACACACAGACACACAGGCTCCTGTGGCCTCAGGAGATCAAGCACGCCACATCTTTATTTCTTGAAGCTTAACCATCTTGTACAGAAAGCTCTTCCTTTCAGATTTTCAGACGACAATATTTCTGAATAAAGCCCCTTTGCTGGGCCCGTGACACTACTCTTACACCCTTCTAAAGGAACTATCCTGAATCAGTCTAGGATGCTCTTTATCATCCTTCTAAGGGTAGCACCCTAAATAGTTCCATGACACTGACACCATTCTTTATTGTAGAATTATAGTTAGAATGACTTAATAAATTTCAGATGACTGTCTGCCACTCCCTCACTAGAGAAGAGAAAAGGACCTCACTTATACAAACATGACTCTCAACCTAACCAGTATCATTTCTTGGAAGTGAACTTGGGTCCCACCCGTTTGTTAAGGCTTTCTCATTTCCTCATGTTAACACAAGTCTTCCTATCTGTGCACTTCTGTTTCCATGAGAGTTTATATCTAATTAGTCTTTTTTTAGGCAAATTAAAAAATAAAACCAGAATACCAAATTTATATTTAGTGCAGAATACATGCTCTAGTGATTGAGAACTTCTTTCAACAGGTCCTAAGCAATCTCTGTGTACTCACGGATTCACCTGGGAACTGGCCAGTCAGCTTGCTAATCAGGAATCACTGGTGGCCATGATAAGGAAAATGTGTTTGCTGGTACAATGGTGATGGGAATGGATCCAAGAGACAATGAAAGGAGGATTGGAGGCAGGAAATTTACACCCTTCTTTTAAAGAGTTTGTAAATGAAAGGGAGCAGAGAGGGCAGCAATGTAGTCAGAGGAAGTAGTTGCTAAAATATGGAAGACGCATTATAGAATATTTTATGATGACAATAATAGTTCAAAAGTGTTGGTTAAGGTGTTGATCGTGGAGAAAGGGGGTTCAGTTTTGGGGGTGATTTTTCATGTAATTGCGTACTATATGTAGAATACTGTTGTTTAGAGAAAACATATTTTAATGACAGCATAGCAGCTACAAAATAATCATTACATTTTTGGAACTGTATTTTCTTCTGCGGAAATAGTATGTTTATTAATTTTGTTCAAGACAAATCTAAGTACCTGCAAGTCCGTGAAAAATGACTGCAGCTTTGTGTGGGCAGGGAAAAAGTTCTTAACGGGATGTCAGAAGACATTGGCTATGTCCTTTTGACCCTAACTGGCTGAGTATATCACTTGCCTGGACAAGTCACTGAGTTTCCGGGTCTCCGTGTCCTTATCCACAAAGCATGTTGAATGGGGTGTATTAAGTGAGGCTTTCTCTCTCATTAGCAGTGCATGAAGGGATGGGAAAACTATTTTGTTTTCCCAATTAGTTTGTGATTGCCTTAAAGCCTGGGGTCATAGGCGTGTTCATGCTTTTATGTAGTAACCAGTGCCTGGTTCTCCTATTAATGTTTTGGTCCTAAGATTTTTCTTTGATTGAAATCTTTTTTTGACATGTAAAGGAGGAAAACATATTGAGAGCAAAAAAACCCTCTCCCTCCCTCCTCAACTCCACACCCTGGGCTTTCTCTGCTCATCCCTAGGGCAGTGCAGAGTATTTTGAAAACCACTGATCTTTCAGGTTTTTTATTTCAATTAAAAGTTAATGAATCATTAATTTAGTAATCCCTCATAAAAGAGGAAATCCCCTTTCTGAATATCTAGTGTGTGATTTCCTTCTACCAAATTTTCCCTCACCCAGAGAATTTCACGTCCAATCTTCCTTAACAAGGATAATTAATAAAAAGAGGGAACTGGACTTTACAGAAGAAATAGGGAGGTAAAGAGATGATAGGACTAGAGCAAATTTGCTTGTGATGGAAGCTTGCAGGAAAAAACCTGCATCTATGTAAAAAGTGAACCACAGTCCAATAAGAGGGACTGATCAGGCCAGAACAAAGGGTAAAGCAGCATGATCAAGTAAGAACTGCTGGGCCCTTGAAAATCAGGGAGGAGTATGGGCATAGGATGAAGATATAGCCCTGGTACCCATGAGGTGTGCAAAGCAGACAAATTATACTTTGTATGAAAGAACACAGTAAAAGCCAGTAGGCAAACAGCCAACCAGCGAGCAATAAAATAAGAATGGATGGAGGATTTTATATTAGTGTGCATATTATCCGAAGCTGATCAAAATTAATTTTCTGCCCAGTTTATTAAAAATAGAGAAAAGAACCAAAAAAAAATCCTAGCAAGCAAAGTATTTAAGTATTAAATGTTAATCAAGGGGCCGGCACTGTGGTGCAGTGGGTTAATGCCCCGGCCTGAAGCACGGGCATCCCGTATGGGTGACAGTTAGAGACCCAGCTGCTCCACTTCCGATCCAGCTCTCTGCTATGGCCTGGGAAGACAGTAGAGGATGGCCCAAGTCCTTGGGGCCCTTCACCCACGTGGGAGACCTGGAAGAAGCTCCTGGCTCCTGGCTTCAGATTAGCACAGCTCCAGCCGTTGTGGCCAATTGGGGAGTGAACCCCTCTCTCTCTCCTCTTTCTCTTTCTATCTATCTCTCTGTCTCTGCCTCTCCGCTCTGTAACTCTGACTTTCAAATAAATAAATAAATCTTAAAAAATGTTAATCAATATAATTAGTTGTACATAATTAAGTGATTAATTATAAGAAGTCTTTTTTTGTCTATAAGTCATCAATGGCAAACTTTCTCACCATAGAAAGGTTTTAGGAAAATAACTCCAATAGTGGGGGAGAAATAAAGTCTCCATATTTTTTAAAGGATAAAGTTGAATATCACTCATCTTTCCCTTTAATTTTTTGCAGAAATAAAGACCCTAGTCAATGGATTGCTACTTTTGGTACAACTATAACACCACCTGCAGTGAAACGAAGCTTGGGGAAAATTATCCTTCATGAAAATTATCATAGAGACACGAATGAAAATGACATTGCTTTGGCTCAGCTCACTACCAGAGTTGAGTTTTCAAATATAGTCCAGAGAGTTTGCCTCCCAGATTCATCTATAAAACTGCCACCTAAAACAAGTGTATTTGTCACAGGATTTGGGTCTATTGTGGATGATGGTGAGTAGTTTCAATATAATTTTCTTATCACAAAAATGTCTTGCAATCAAGCAACTGTCTTAGGGAATCCCTCTTCAGTTGTTTCATAACAATAGTGATGACACTTCCAAAATGTGTGGCCCCAGGCAGAATCGAGGGTTGAATATTAAAAAGTAAAGGATCAGGTCTGAATTTTTGAGTTCACATTTGGAGCTGTGGTAAGAAAGGGAAGAGGCTAACAGAGGAAAGAATAGACTTTAGGTGGAAGAAGAGGGCCTAGATACTATGGGACAGCAAGGCAGTACCTGATTACCAATTGTATGCTTCCCCACAAAGACAGAAAGCATAACTTTTCCCTGGTCCAAGGTAACTAATAGAGTACTTAAAATGTAATGTTTTGAGATTTGCTGATTGTTTACAACCCTTGTCTCTTCTGTTGAGGAACAGCGTTTTTTTCTTCACACTGTTTGTTGAACTCTTTTACTTAGTTCAGGGTTAACTTTACAATCAGTAAGTAAAGTGAAAACAGATCTTTGTAAAAATTAAGAGTGGGAATGGGAGACAGAGGAGGAATTGTTGGAGTGTGGGCAGGAGGGAGGTTAGGGTGGGGAGTATCACTATGTTCCTAAATCTGTATGTATGAGATACATGAAACCTGTATGACTTAAATAAAATTAAAATTTAAAAATTGTATACTTCCTGCACATAAAGACTTCTGATCAGCACGTACCTTGCATCCTAATTTGACAGCTTTCTTTTTCCTTCGTTTATTTCAGTCCTTCCTCATTTTGATGAGACTCTATGATAGCCATAAACATGAAACTGGGTTTTGAGTTTTTTGGAGAATTTTTGTCTTGTTTAGTTAAAAAAATCTGCATTTTTTCTCTGTTCCACCATCTTAGGAGTGCTAAAAGACTATTAAGTCTAAGGATCTTCTAAATTTAAGGCCAGAACATTAAGATTCCTAAGTATTAGTTCACTCTGTTCTAGAGAGAGAAATTAATTATGTTAATGAAAATTATATAATTATTAATAATTAAATATTATAAAGAAAATAAAAGGTTTTTAAGGTTCTTTTTTTAAAAAAGATTTTTATTCGCTTATTTGAGAGGTAGAGTTACAGTCAGAGAGAGGAAGAGACAGAGAGAAAGGCCTTCCATCTGCTGATTCATTCCCCACATAGCCACAGTGGCCAGAGTTTGGCCAATCTGAAGCCAGAAGCTAGGAGCCTCTTTGGGTCTCCCATGCAGGTATAGGCACCCAAGGACTTGGGCTATCTTCCACTACTTTCCCAGGCCATAGCAGAGAGCTCGATTTTAAGAGGAATTGCCAAAACACAAACTGGCACCCTCATGAGATGCCAGCACAGCAGGCAGAGGCTTAGCCCACTGTGCCACAACACTGGCCCCTCTTAAAATTTTATCAAAGATATCGGGGAAAAAAAAAAAAAACAGAAAACAAGTGCTAATATATCTAATATAACACTTTTTAGGTGAGAATAACAGAATTCAATTGTAGAGAAAAATTTTTCAAATTCTCCAAGCATATCCAACTTGGCTTTGGGAGCAATCCCTGAAGTTTTGTTTTATTTGTGGCTGTTAGCTGGCTCAAGGCTCCTCAACAATAACTTTTACCTACTTCCCTTCCTGTATTCAGTGGTGTAATGTCCCCCACTCCTAACCCCCAGAACTTTTTGTACTGACATCAGATTGCTTGCACATAAGGGGCATCAATTTTGTTTCCCAAATTACAAAACACCCTAACAACACACTACAAACAGAGCAGAGCAAATATACCTGTTTAACTGGGTCCTGGTTTCTACTTGAAAAACTTCAGGGAAGTCAATGATTTCCATGGCCATGGATCCCTTATATGGAAACTATGACATTTGGGCAAGATCAGGATGATGAACCTCTCAGAATGTACAGAAAAACGTGGACTATCCTCTCATATAAAAAGAAAGAAAAAAGAAAAATAAACACAGACATAGATATGGGTATAGATACAAAGTTCTGCATATAGTTTTCAGAGTACCTTGAAAGATACACAAATATATTCGTGGGGCATGTATATTGCTAATTCCTTCCATATAGACACTTAACAATACAGAAAGTAAAATTAGGTGATAATTTCTGTCAATAAAATAATTGTGTGCTTTTGCCCCGCCTTCATGTCTTAGATATAGTTTCATCATAAAAACACTATTTGTTGGCCAGCGCCGCGGCTCACTAGGCTAATCCTCCGCCTAGCGGCGCCGGCACACCGGGTTCTAGTCCCGGTTGGGGCGCCGGATTCTGTCCCGGTTGCCCCTCTTCCAGGCCAGCTCTCTGCTGTGGCCAGGGAGGGCAGTGGAGGATGGCCCAAGTGCTTGGGCCCTGCACCCCATGGGAGACCAGGAAAAGCACCTGGCTCCTGGCTCCTGCCATCGGATCAGCGCGGTGCACTGGCCGCAGCACGCCGACCGCAGCAGCCATTGGAGGGTGAACCAACGGCAAAGGAAGACCTTTCTCTCTGTCTCTCTCTCTCACTGTCCACTCTGCCTGTCAAAAAAAAATAAATAAATAAAAAATAAAAAAAAAACACTATTTGTTTCTATAATAGGACCTACACAAAATAAACTTCGGCAAGCCAGGGTGGAAACCATAAGCACTGATGTGTGTAATAGAAAAGACGTGTATGATGGCCTGATAACCCCGGGGATGTTATGTGCTGGATTCATGGAAGGAAAAGTAGATGCATGTAAGGTAAGGCCAAAATAAAGGTCAAATTTTCACAAGGAAATTTTCCATGTGCTCTCTCTAAACTCAGCATATATTTTACTAGGGAAAAAGATGACATTTCTTTCACCAAGATCTATGTCTATTGAATAATCATATTGAACGTTGCATGTATGACGAAACAAAAATTAGACACTTTTTATACATCATTTCATTTGAATAATGAGATAAAAGGAGTGCTGTAATTATTTCTATTTCACAAATTAAAAAATTAAAATCTACTGTTCCGTAGTTTTGGTTCCCACAATTACTTTTATGTTCTTTTGTTATTTTCTTAAACAAACTCAGAAACCTCTCCTCTGAACGGCTTGCCACTCCCCTCTGTTACTGTATCAGATCCATGTTGTTTTCTTCACCCAGCCTCCATGCTGCTCCCCTTCATTGCTCTCGTTCTTGGTGGCACTGACAACAGAAACCTGTTTCCTCTCCATCCCATGCCCTGTGACATCAACATCAACCTGTTGAAATGCTGGACTCCGTTCCTAGACCTCATCTCCATTCCCGTATCAGGATTTTACTATGCTCCCTAATCCTCCCTGCCACCTGCTTTTCAAGAATACTCTCCCTATGTTTTAGTCCATCCTACCAACCTTCATTCCCAACACACGCAACATGCGCATACATTCCTTGTGTGAGCCTTCTCTGTCCCCACCACCATCACACTTGGCTTTTATCACCACCCAGTACACCACATTTTTGTTTATCTGTTTTGTTTGGTTTATTTTTTTTTTCACTATTTTTCTTCTAAGTAGAATGTAAGGTCAATGAAGGCAGAGAATTTTTTAAAGCTATATTCTTAATTTCTAAACTCCCAGACCCTAAAACAGTGCCTGGTACAAATATTTGCTGTTGACTGATTGAATAAAATAGGTTCTTTGCTCAACTTCATGGGGACTTATAGACTATTGAGTCTTCTCTGTTCTTATAATTCATTAATCCTGTCCTGCTTAGATGTCATTATTTATTTATTGATAAATCATAACTATATTATATTTATGCATTATTTTGCTATATGTACACAATGTAAAATGATTAATATAAGCTAATTAATATAGCCATCAACTCACTTGCTCAACAATTTCTGTGGTGGTACACTTCACCATTTATATCTTAGTTGCTTTCAAATTTACAACACATTATTATTGATATAGTCATTCTACTCAGCAGTAGATTCCTCCTGTCCAGCCGAAACTTCGTACCATTTGACCAACAACTCCACATTCCACCTTTCCCCTCCTCAACGGCCAAGCCTCTGGTAATCATCACTCTAGTCTCTACTTCGATGTTTTCAACTTTTTTTTAGAATCAACATGTAAGTGAGATCATGTGGTACTGGTCTGTCTGCGCCTGTCTTATCTGATTTAGCATAATGTCCTCTAGATTCATCCATGTTGTCCTAAGTGAGAGAATTTTGTTCTTTTTTTAAGGCTGAATAGTATTTGATTATGTGTATATAAACCACATTTTCTGTATCCATTAAACCAACATTACATTGATTCTATATCTTGGCTATTGTGAATAATGCTACAATGAACATGAGGGTGAATGTCTCCTAAACACTGATTTAGATAACTTCAGATATATTCCCAGAAATTGACCACTAGATCATATGATAGTTGTATTTTTTGGTTTTGAGAAAGTGTCATACTATTTTCTGTAATAACTGATGCATTTTTTCCTCATCTTTACCAACATTTGTCTTTCATCTTTGTGATAAGAGCTATTACAACAAGTTTGAGTTGATGTCTTGTTGCTTCAATTTGCATTCCCCTAATAAATTGGGAATATTGAGCATTTTTTCATGAGCCTATTGATCATTTAATGTCCTCTTTTGAATATTGTCTGTTCATGTTCTTTGCTCATTTTGGGAGGCTGAGATTATTTGTTTTATTGCTATTGTGCCATTTGACTTCTTTAAACGTCATGTATATGATTTTCAAATATGCTTTCCCATTCTATATGTTATCTATTTACTTTGTCATTTACTCTTTTTTGTGCAGAATCTTTTTAGCTTGATGCAATCCCATTGGTTTATTTTGCTTTGCTTGCCTGACCTTTCAAAATCATATCCAAAAAATTCTTTGAACAAATCCATACTGAGGAGATTTTACACTATTTCTGCTGAGAAACTAACCAATAGTCATTCGAGCACTCCATAGAATGTGTTATAGTTCTTTCTGTTGCTGCTTTGTACCCCTTAACCAGCAACTCCTCATTCTTTCTCTCTGAAGTGTTCTCTGCCAAGCGTCTAGTAAGCATCACTCTAGTCTCTACATCTATGAATTAAACTTCTTTAGATGTCACATATAAGGGAGGTCATGTGGTCCTTATCTTTCTTTTTTTAAAAAAATAAATATTTATTTGAAAGTCAGAGTTACAGAGAGAGGGGAGAGAAAGAGAGAGAGAGAACTCTTCCATCCACTGGTTCACGGCGGACATGGCAATAATGGCCAAACTGGGCCTGATCGAAGCCAGGAGCCAGGAGATTTATCTGAGAATCCCACATGGGTGCAGGAGCCCAAACACTTGGGTCATCTTCTGTTGCCTTCCCAGGCCACCAGCAGGAAGCTGGATCTAAAGGGGAACAGCCATGATTCAGACCAGTGCCCATATGGGATGCTGCATTGCAGGCGGCAGCTCTACCTGCTCCGCCACAGCACTGGCCCCAGTCTTTCTATGTCTGGTTTATCTCACTTAGCACAATGTCCTCTAGATTCATTCATATCATCTCAAGTGACAGAATTGGTTTCTGTCCCAGTTGCCCCCCTTCCAGGCCAGCTCTCTGCTGTGGCCAGGGAGGGCAGTGGAGGATGGCCCAAGTGCTTGGGCCCTGCACCCCATGGGAGACCAGGAGAAGCACCTGGCTCCTGCCATCTGATCAGCACGGTGCACTGACCACAGCGCGCCAGCTGCGGCGGCCATTGGAGGGTGAACCAACGGCAAAGGAAGACCTTTCTCTCTGTCACTCTCTCTCACTATCCACTCTGCCTGTCAAAAAAAAAAAAAAAAAAAAAAAGACTGAGTAACATTTGTGGGTAAACCATGTTTTCTTTATCCATTCATCTATTGATGACACTTAGCTAACTGTTATGTTCCTTTGTCTTTGATTTTTTATCACTTGATTATGCAGTGTTTTGTTGAACTTCTTTTTGAGTTGAATTTGACTGGATACCTTTGAATTTCTTATACCTAGATATTCTTATCTTTCCACGGATTTTGGAAATTCTCAGCCATTATTTCCTTAAATATACTTTCTAGGTCCTTTCCTTTCTATTCTCCTTTATAAACTCCAACTGCACTTAAAGTTTGTTCTCTTGATGATGATGCTTAATTCTCATGGGCCTTGTTCGTCCTTTTCCATTGGTGAGTCTTTTTGCTCCTATAACGGGATAACTTCAAATAGCCTATCTTTGAGTTCACTAATTATTTCTTCTGCTGGAAGCTATTGAAGTTTTCTGTTGAATTTTTATATTTCAGGTATTCTTTTTTAATAGATTCCTATTTTATTCTTTCCAATTCTTTGACAAACTTATTTTGTTCATGAATTAATTTCCGCATTTCATTTAATTTTCTATCTATATTTTCTTTTCAAAAATTTTGTAATATATTCATTCATTTGATGGAGTGAGGCAAAGTGAGAGAAAGAGTGAGAGAGATCTCACATTTGCTGATTTGCTCCTCAAATAGCAACAATAGTCCCCAGCTAGTGCCAAATCAGGGAACCAGGAACTCGATCCAGGTCTCTCATGTGAGTCACAGGAATCCACTTACTTGAGCTATCACTGCTGCTTCCTAGGGTCTGCATTGGCAGGAGGCAGGAATCAGGAGCCAGAACTCAGCATCAAACCCAGGCACTCTGTTAACAAATGTGGACATTTTAACCACTAGGCCAAATGCTTGCCCCGTATTCATATTTTATAGTTCTCAGGACTTCTTTACAAGAATTATTCTAAATTATTTGTCAGTCATTTCACAGATATATCCATTTCTTTAGGGTCCATTATTGGAGCTTTCTTAAGTATCCTTTGGTGGTATCATATTTCCCTGAATTTTCATAATCTTGGGTTCTTACATTAGCTCCTACACATTTAAGGAAACAGCCACTTATTCCAGCTTTTGTTCGTCCTCTTTGGTACTTGTAGACCTTTGCTATTTAATCTAGCCTCAGTTTTTGGCTGGACCAGTTGTTAGCAACCCCAGACAGATAGATTCTGTCATGTTCCTTATTGGACAAGGCTGTTGTCCATACTCTGGAGTAAAGTGGAACTGCCAGCTGTGCTCCATGGTCTGTTTAGACCACTGGTTGGAGACCAGTGTGTGGAATAGTGGACATATGGGCACCAGCTCCTTTCCAGCTGCTCCTCTTCCAATCCAGCTTCCTGCTGATGGCCTAGGAAAGGCAGCAGAAGACAGCCCAAGTGCTTTGGTCCCTGCACCCATGTAGGAGACCTGGAAGAAGCTCCTGGCTCCTGGCTCTGGCCAGGTCCAGTGCTGGTCATTGCAGCTGTCTAAGGATTGAACCAGTGAATGGAAAAACTCTCTCTCTCTCTCTCTCTCTCTCTCTCTCTCTTTCTCTTTGCAGTGGTAAGCAAAGTAGCAAAGTTTCTTGGGGTAGGGCATCCATCAGAATGGAAGGGACAAAGAGAAAGCGCCCAGTCACTCAGGCTGTGGGAAAGCAAGGTTACATGGTTAAATGGAGAAAATAGAGCTGGCAGGCCTGGCAGGCTGCTCAGCAGAAAGCTAAGAGCTGAGAGCGTGGTCTTTGTTCAGACTGGGATTTTTAAGGAAAAGGGTCTAATTCTTCCCACTGTTTCTCCCTTCTCCCCCTTCTCCTGCAGGACAAAGGGTTTGCTGAGTGTAAATTGGGGAAATTCCTCCAGGGGTTTTACTACCCAGTGCTATCCGACTGGATAGCCTGCCTGGCATGGGGCAGATAGAGCTTCCCCTAGGGTGCCTGCCTTGGAGAAAGGTTGTGAAAGTTTTATCGCACCATGTTATCATGCCAGGTAACCAATTTGGTGCTGGGAGAGGATTGTCCTGGGGAGCATCCCTTGGGGAATGGGCTGAGCCACCTGGAAATTTATCAGGGTCTGGGCAGGACTTTGAGGATAAAATACCGAGCTACTTCCAAGGTGAGCTTCTGCAGATGCTGTTTTCATCAGGTTCCTCTCACATACATAGGCCAATTTCTAACTTCCTACCTAACATCCCCCCCCCCCAAGAGAAAATATCCGTAATCTTATGGGGGATAGAATGGATGAAGATCCATCTTACAGAAGCTGACAAATGGGCATAGAGCTGGATATATATTTTTCTCTTGCTATCTGTCCTATGGCATTTGAGGGTGGCCTCGGAAAACATTGTCCTGCTCGCTCTAGAGGACTGGTCGTCTTGTCTGATGGGGTAGGCTGGAAGCCCTGACCTAGAAGCATCTGGAGCTAGATGGCTTGTCTTCTGTTAGAGAAAAAAAAAGACATTAAAACACAATAGTGTACAGAGATGCAGAAAGAATGTGCACACTATGTCGCCAAGGAGAGGCAATGACCAGAATTTTATACCAGATTCAAGACCAGATACTTTATCCTTGTCTGACTTGGTCTTGGAGTTGCCTGGCCCCATCTAAGAAAGTATCACCATGATTGTGTACCCATCTACTTTGACCCAAAAACATTTTTGGGGGCACTTTCTTGGGCAGTATTTAGCAGGCATAGGGTCTGCCTGTAATAAAGCTTTTATAAAATACATATCACTGGTTGTCCTCTGCTGTAAGGCAGAGCTATTGACTAAACTCTGTACTCGTCTCTAATCAGGTGGTGCTGTAGATTATTTTCACTGGCTGGCAAATACTGCAGTTGGGTTCTGTCACTGGGCAGGGTTATGTGCTCAGCTCCAAGATTGAGCAAGGCTCTGGGATTACTCTCAATCAATTAAGGTATGCAGGGGTCAGAGCTGTGTTCCACAGATTTATGAGGTCATGGGCTTGCCTCCCATCCTAAGGTAGCCTCAAGCAGAGCCCTGAGGCTTAGTGGAATAATGGTTCAGATGCTAGGACAGGGAGAGGCCAGATGCTCCCCTCAGCAAATATTCATTGACCTGTTCTTGCCTCCTGGCTTAGCAAAGGCTTAAGGAGAGCACCAGGGCTGGATAGGGAGGCTAGCCAGGGAATTAGGCCTGGGAAAACCAAAGACCGTATTTCCTGCAGAGTAATGTTAGTGGTTAACCTTCCTGGTTGTTGCTTCTGCTGCCTGGAATGCTGAGCCACCACCAAGATCTGTGCCAATTAACAGGGGCCCCACCTCTTATTCTTTTATTCTAACTGACTCCAGGTAGCCCAACCCTGCCAATCTCTGATGTTTCCCATGAAATGAGACAAGAGAGCACCTGCTATGAAAAATCCCAGAATGATGAGGAAGCTGAATGTCCATCTCTAACTCTCTCCTTCCTCTGTGAAAAACCACAGTCTCACAGAATCCTCTGTGTGCAGTGCTGTATTAGTTTGGGAAAGACAACATGGCCAGAGTCTTCTTGTACAGTTATTCTCAGTTCCACAGTCCAAGAGAATGTCACAGCTTCAGTCACAAGTAATGGGATATTTGCGAGTGTTTGTGGGGAGAATGGACCTGGACAGAACTGAATAATTATGCTCCTCTTCCATCTAGCCCATGACACTGTTGCCATCAGTTTTAGCACATTATTGCTTATACCCCCAGCTCACTTGTTGCTTTCTCTTTCCAATGGTTCTGTCTGACAAAGTGCCAAACCTGGGAAAAACTCTCTGCCACTCCACCTGCACCCAAGCTGTAAATTTTTGCGGAGAAAAAATCATCGGAGAACACCACTCATTAATTCCTCCATCCATTTCCATCAGTTTTCTCTTCCCTTACTCCACTAAAATGGTGCTTCCTGAAGTTGCAATGACTCACCACTGACATTTGTGTTTTTAAAATCCAGCAAATGCTTTTTTGGCCTTATTCTTTTTTTAACATTTTTATAGTATTTGATGATGCTTAACACTGCCTTTTCTTAAAATATTATCTTCCCTTGCCTTGTAATGATTTGTATCCCACATCAATGTCTACTTTCTCCCTGGAGAATCTAATTATCTTCCACAGTGTCAGTTACCATCTCTTTGCAGATAATTCCCAAGTTTATGATTTCAGTGCCCAGTTTTCCTCAGAGCTCTGGAATCAAATATCCAAGTCTTATTGAACAACTCCACTTTGGACATTTCAAACACATCTCAGATTTGAAATGCTGCACCTGATTCTTCTCTTATGCCCCTACCCATGCAACCTGATCCTCTTCCTATGTTTTGTACCCATGTGAAGGTTAGCCCCTTTAATTTTATTAAGCAAGCCAGAAGACTAGAAACTTTCTCTCCCTATCCCATATCCAGAAAATTATTGGAAATTACCTTCTTAACTATCCCTTCATCACCGTGTTCCCATTGCCTTCCCCAATCCTGCCGCCTTAGCTTCTGTCTTCTATCCCTTTTTCTTCCCACAGTCAATAACACTACCCATCTTGCTGATTTCCTCATTTTCAGTCTAATGCTCTCTTACGCATTTTCAAGCAAAAGCCAGAATGATTTCTAAGAAGATGCTAATCTAAGCATGTCAAACTCTCAAGTAAAACATTTCAATGGCTTCTTGTGGTCTTAAGATAAAACAAAACAAACAAAAATCCCTCTAAATAAGGCTCCTAGAGCTCTTCATGGAAAAGTCCTTCCCTACCTCTCCAGCTGCATCATATACCACTTGTCCCCCTTGTTCTTCTCTCTCCAGCCCCCTTCCATTTGCAGAACCAGGCATGGACCAAGCTCCTTCATGACCCAGAGTTTTGCCACACCTAGATTGCATCTCATTCCCACTTCAAGCTCTTTGAGTTCAATGATCTTTCACTGTGGTCACCGTTGTGTCCTCAATATTCACAAAAATGCCTGGGTCGCAGTGGGGTGGTGAACCAGTAGATGGAAGATCTCTCTCTCTCTCTCTCTTCTCTCTGTGCAACTCTGACCTTCAAATAAATAAATAAAACTTTTAAAAATGCCTGGGACACATAATAGGAACTCAATACATAGTTAATGGAAGAGTCATAAAAAGGTTAAGGATCTTTTTTTTCTGTTTTTTTTATTTATTAAATATAAATTTCCAAAGTACAGTTTATGGATTACAATGGCTCCCCCCCCCAATAATTTCCCTCCCACTTGCACCCCTCCCATCTCCTGCTCCCTCTCCCATTCCATTCACATCAAGATTCATTTTCAATTATCTTTATATACAGAAGATTGATTTAGTATATATTAAGTAAAGATTTCATCAGTTTGCACCCACACAGAACACAAAGTACAAAACACTGTTTCAGTACTAGTTAGAGCATTACTTCACATTGGACAACACATTAAGGACAGATCCCACATGAGAAGTAAGTACACAGTGACTCCTGTTGCTGACTAAACAATTTGACACTCTTGTTTATGGCATCAGTAATCTCCCAAGGCTCTAGTCATGAGTTGCCAAGGCTATGGAAGCCTTTTGAGTTCACTGACTTTGATCTTATTCCGACAGGGTCATAGTCAGAGTGGAAGTTCTCTCCTCCCTTCAGAGACAGGTACCTCCTTCTTTGATGGCCCCATTCTTTCCACTGGGATCTCACTTGCAGAGATATTTCATTTAGGTCTTCTTTTTTTTTCCAGAGTGTCTTGGCTTTCCATGCCTTAAATACTCTCATGGGCTCTTTAGCCATATCCGAATGCCTTAGGGGCTGATTCTGAGGCCAGAGTGCTATTTAGGACATCTGCCATTCTATGAGTCTGCTGTGTATCCCGCTTCCCATGATGGATCGTTCTCTCCCTTTTTGATTCTATCAGTTAGTATTACCAGACACTAGTCTTGTTTGTGTGATCCCTTTGACACTTAGACCTATCAGTGTGATCAATTGTGAACTGAAGTTGATCACTTGGACTAGTGAGATGGCATTGGTACATGCCACCTTGATGGGATTGTATTGGAATCCCCTGGCACGATTCTAACTCCACCATTTGGGGCAAGTCCGATTGAGCATGTCCCAAATTGTACATCTCCTCCCTCTCTTATTCCCACTCTTATATTTAAGAGGGATCACTTTTCAGTTAAAATTTAAACACCTAAGAATAATTGTGTGTTAATTACAGAGTTCAAAAAAAGGTTAAGGATCTTAATCAAGTTCACAGTTATTAATACTGCTAGATCTTAAACCCAGGCAGTTTGATTTTTTGAGATCACACTTTTCATCTCTACATTTATAAGTATTTATTTACATTATCTTCATTGTTCCAAAAGAGATTTAAAGTAGTTTATATAAAATTCATCAGGAAAACAAAATTAGAAGTAGACAACTAAAAGAAAAGCAGATCAAGAGTATACCCATGGGGCAAGCATTGCAGTGCAGTGGGTCAAGCCACTGCTTGGGATGTCTGCATCTCACATGGAAGAGATAATTCAAGTCTCAGCTACTTTGGGGCCAGTGTTATGGTGCAGCAGGTTAAGCCACCACCAGGGACAGCAACGTCCCATATGAGCCCAGGTTCAAGTCTCCTCTTCGGATCCAGCTCCCTGATAATGTGCCTGGGAAAACGGAGGAGGATGGCCCATGTACTTGGGCCTCTGCAACTCACATGGGATACCAGAATGAAATTCTAGGCTCCTGGCTTCCGTCTGTCTCAGCCCTGGCTATTGTGGCCAATTCTCTCTCTCTCTTTCTCTCTTTCTTTCTCTCTCTCTCTCTCTCTGTGTGTGTATGTGTGTTTGTGTGTGATCTCTCTCTCACTGACTCTTCCTTTTTCTCTGTAACTCTGTCTTTCAAACAAATAAAATAAATCTTTTCTAAAAATTTAGCATGACATTTTAACTTGATTGAGAGACCAAAATATACTCTACTTATTGTCAGGCTTTGTGATCTATGTATCAGTTTCTAATTTTTTCTGTGGAAGATAGATGATTACAATAACCTTCCTACTGAACTGGATTAGAGTTAATGATATCAAATTTTTATTTGTTTTTATTTTTCAGGGTGATTCTGGTGGACCTCTGGTTTATGATAATCATGACATCTGGTATATTGTGGGTATAGTAAGTTGGGGACAGTCATGTGCTCTTCCCAAAAAACCTGGAGTCTACACAAGAGTGACTAAGTACAGAGATTGGATTGCCTCAAAGACTGGTATCTAGTGTGAATTGTCTGTGAATTCTGGATGCAGGGCATATGGAGTGGAAATACCTGCATCTTGTGTATTTTTATTTATGTTCATTTGGTTTTGATCAGTGTTTTTGCTAGATGTCAAGAACCTTTTTGGACCTGGACCAGACTAATATGAGGTAGCCTTTGTGTCCATATGACCAAACTGTCTCTCCCACAAGGGAAAACGACACAGCAAATTTCACTCAAATTTCTCCTCACTCACAAGGGGAGTTGTTTGTGATACTTCTTAGTAAGATGAGTATTGAAAAATGGCTTCCCTCAATGAAGAGAAGGAACAACATTTTCCACGGGATATGAAGAACTGCCAGGAATGCCAAAATTATACCTCATATAATACCTGAAGCTACTTGGGATCCTTTTAGAAAAATTACCAAACAGCAGTCTTCCCTGAGAATTCAGGTATTCAACTTTCTAGAACCAATGAATGGACATTCAGTGGCTCGAATGGAGGATCATATCCTTTGCAATATAACTTGAATTGTACCCTGGGTAACCATACAAAGCATTAGCATTAACCACAAGAGGTGCCATTTTAAAAGTATTTAAATATAATTGAACTTGTCATTACCACTATGTCTTACATCCAAGCACTAACTTCGGGAAGTATGCTGTGTGTGTGTGTGTGTGTGTGTGTGTGTGTGTTTTCCCAATACAACAGTTTATTTCAATTTGACTGTAGTTGCCACTTATTATCTGACCAGATT
Organism: Oryctolagus cuniculus; assembly: GCF_051225735.1. Lineage (NCBI taxonomy): Eukaryota > Metazoa > Chordata > Mammalia > Lagomorpha > Leporidae > Oryctolagus > Oryctolagus cuniculus. The sequence goes on from NC_142874.1 coordinate 126,938,190, forward strand.
ACAAAAATACCATAGGAGACACCTCAGTTCATCCTTCTAATAAGTCTGATGATTTGGTCTTCCCTGTTGCCAGCATCCCGCCCTCTACAAAATGGGTGGTCTTTTTCTTCATCCCACCTAGAGGAGAAGATAACTTGAAGGGCCACAGGAAGTTATTTACTTCCTTGAAGTGTTTCCCCACAGTGTAGATCTCATGAATCAGATCCTCCATGCAGATGATATTGTATTTACCAAGAGAGCGGGCAATCAGAGTGTTATCTGTCAAAGCAATTCGCTTCTTATTGATTTTGCCATAGTATGCTGTGTTTTTAAGAAGTATTTCTGATTTACTCTGTGACAGTGTCTTGCCATTCATACATTAGTTGTAGTCAGCCCAGAAGGAGAAACACCCTTTGAAGTATTATCGTATGAGTACAAGAAGGATCAAATGAAGGGGATTAAGGTTATGAAATGATTAGTAACAGGATCAACACACTAAATTTTTTGAATGAGATATTTAATTATTTTTAGAAATATGTATATCAGTACATGACAACTGGTGCTTTTGTAAGTCTTCAACTCTCTGACAGGTTAGCTGTCTATAAGACCATCAGGTTGGGAGAGTTGATTTGTATAAAAGTCTTAGGACTGTGTTTGGCATAAACTAAGCACCTAATGAATGGAAGTGAATGCCTTGGTGAGCTTTAAGATAAATGGACTCAATTTTGTCAAAAAAGTGAATGACTTTGGGCTTAAATACGGCCAGCCAATGCCTAGTGTTGGACACAGTGGCAGAGACCACCGTCTTTGAGCCTGGCTGCCTGAGCTTGAACTTTGTCTCTGCTATAAATGGGCTATGTGTTCTTACACAAATTATATCTCTGTTCAGAAGCTCTTTCATCTCTTCAATGATGATAAAAATGGCCATACCTCACATGGTTGTTCTGAGAATTAAATGCATTAATACAAGAAAAGTACTTACAGACAAGGTCTTGCACAGCAGTCTCTCAAGATGGGTTAGGTGCTATTCATCATCATTAGTGTTCTTGGACTTAATAAAGTTTCCTATATTTTTTCAAAATTGTTCCTTGATTCTTTAAAGCAGGTAATTGATTTAGAAATACTTTTAATTATATAGTAAAAAAATACATGAGCTGGATTTATAAAATCATTTTTATATCTCACTAATATATTTCTCACTATGTTTGCTTATGGACACTAATCATAGGACATTGTGATCTCTGTCACCATGGCTGCGACTGTACGGCTGTACCTGTGTTCATCTCTAGCCATCAAATGTGAAGCCTAGATTTTTTGTTCTGATTCACTGGAGAAAAATATGGCCTGTCACATTTTTTAATGACAAAGTTTCATTGTTTTACATGTATGTATGTTGATATGTAATATATTAAACAAAATGAATATAACTTTAAAAACTCCTACTTGTCATCCTTACATCTCAGTAAGGTATCATCCATGCGCACACTTCCCATTTAAAAAGAAAATGTCATCAAGTTTCTGAGCTGATGACCAGAAAGAACTATCATCAGAAAAAAACAGAGCAAAAGCCTAAATTCTCACATTTCCTTAATTTAAACTCCTGCTATCTGTAGGTAGTACAGAAACATCTAAAGCTTTCTAGAATATATTCAGCATTATTAAGATGGACTTGATTGATGATGGGCTTTTTATATTAAAGTTAAACCCTTTCCTTGTTAGATACAAGAAAGTAATTTTGTCTTATATATATTTCCATATATATAGCTTTTCCTTATGCAAGTTCTATAGCAATGGGTATGTACTTTCATATAATTTTATTTGTATTTAATAGCACTGTGATAACTTTTTGTGTATAACTATCTGTGAATTTATGTGTACTGATTTAAATATTTCTTGCCTTAATTCAATTCAATGACATTTTAACACAAAGGAGATTAATAAATACAAAAGGCTGTGAATAAATCAAAGAAATGGAAAAGTGAATTTTTAAAACGGGATTTGTAGGCCCTATTTCTGTTTGGTGTTTGACCTAATAAGTGGTTTTATAGGAGCTATGTAATATCTTTTACCTCAGGTTTTCCCTCCACCAAGTGGGACACAAAGCTCTCTATTTTATGACAATGTTGTGAGGCTTTCTTGGTGAATAATAAATTGGAAAAGTATAATGGTTAAAGTCTGTTAAAAATGAAAAATATGTTACTGTAAACCTGTATCAGTACACATGATGTTGAAATGCATTGTAATTGTAAAGAAGTATTTTTTACAGTGTTGGCATTTTTATTGCTTTGTGAATTTTACAAATACATTTGTGTTTAAAAGCAAAACAAAACAAAACAAAAACTTCTGTATGGTGATGCTATAACAATATGCACGACTTTTCACTGGAAAAAAATCTACAACTTGTGAGACTTATTGTGATAAAAGAGTGGACAAACCCATTAGGCTGACATTACATTCTGTAGCACGTAATCCCAGTGGAATCTTAATGGAGTTTTGGGAGCCACAAGAACTAAAGGGCTAGTTTATAATGCTAGAACAAGATTGTACAAAAATTTTGCCCATGGTTAACAACCGTCTCTCAGTGAAACATTCATGATTCAACAATAAGAAAAATGTATTAGTAGCGGTCTGCCCACCCAAATGAATATGCTCATTAACTTTTTTGTTGTTGTTGTTAAAATGTTTAGTTGACAGAGAGGGGATTTGTGGGAAGCATTCCTTCATGCTTTCATGGAAATGAAAAATCAACTTGTTACAGATGATTGAAATTAATGCTAGAACCATAGCTGTGGGAGCTAGAGGGACCCACAAGATTATCTTTAATGACATCTTGTTTTGGCTGATGTGTGGTCAAGGCCAAGACAACTTCTGGGACGTCATACAGTAGTTACAGGCAGTGTAGGAACAGAATACAGAGGCCTGTGTATTTTGTGCAATTTTATATCCATTACTCTAACCTGAGTTTCCTAGGTTCAGTAACTAGAACATTGCTGTTCTAAAAGTCACTGTAATTATTTGACTATTGTCAAACTGTTTCTCTTGCAAAAATAGGATAAGGTAAGCTAAACTCACACACAATGTTCAGCAAGATAGATTGTTGGAATAAACCCAATTTCTGATTAAGAGAATAACCCATTCAAAACCATATCCAACTGCGCCTTGGAAATGAAGAATGATTTTAGTGTAAGCAAAGCTGCTACTCTAGTTAAACTGGCTGGTGGCAACACTTCATGGAAAATTCACCCCACAGTCATCCCTCATTCTTTGTTTTCCTCATCCTACACATTAAGCTTTATAAATATGAAATAATTTAAAGCCTTGATATCATACAAATAAAAAATCCATTCTAGGTTTTAAAATGAGAAGCAACTCAATTTTTGAGCTCTTACATGTTTCTTTTTCTTTTTGTCCTTTTTAATACCTCATTAGAAAATTTGTTTTATAAACAAAACTAAAAGAAACCCATAAAATGCCAAAAACTAAAAACATTTTATTAGGTTGCATTTTGAAATATCTATAATGAATGTTCTTTTACAGGGTCCCATATATTCTTGCCTTAACATTTTCACTACAACTAATAAATAAGGAAAATGCAGCATTCACATAACTTAAAAAGACAAAAAAGACTTTGTTCCTGTCTGCAGGTTATCAAACATAACATTAAGCTGTGTCCTGATGATGCTGTTGAGATTTTCTTACATAGTCATAAATCACAAATGTCAGGAATGCTTAAAATCTGTTCAAAAAGTACAAAATATTACAAAATATATTATTTAAAATTGATATCACCCTAGACTTAATGCTGCATGTGTATTAAGATTTAAGAAGGGGCACTGGTGCCACAGCTCACTAGGCTAATCCTCTGCCTTGTGGCGCCGGCACACTGGGTTCTAGTCCCGGTCGGGGCACCGGATTCTGTCCTGGTTGCCCCTCTTCCAGGCCAGCTCTCTGCTGTGGCCAGGGAGTGCAGTGGAGGATGGCCCAAGTGCTTGGGCCCTGCATCCCATGGGAGACCAGGAGAAACACCTGGCTCCTGCCTTCAGATAGGTGCGGTGCGCGGGCCGCAGCGCGCCAGCCGCAGAGGCCATTGAAGGGTGAACAATGGCAAAGGAAGACCTTTCTCTCTGTCTCTCTCTCTCTCACTGTCCACTCTGCCTGTAAAAAAAGGGGGGGGGGCTGACTTTGGGGTACATGGGTTAAGCTGCCACCTGCAATGCCAGCATCTCATAGCAGAGCACCACTTTGAGTTCCAGCTGCTCAGCTTACAAACCAACTCCCTGCTAACACATCCAGGAAAGCAGTAGAAGAGTTCCCAAATACTTGGGCCCCTGCACCCAGTAGGGAGAACCACTTGGAGTTCCAGGCTCCTGGCTTTGGCCTGGCCCAACCCTGGCCATTGGGGAGTGAACCAGCAGGTGATATTCCACCTTTTCTCTCTTACTTTCCCTCTTTCTCTGTTACTCTGCTTTTCAAATAAACAAATAAATATTTAAGATTTAAAGACATTTTTATACAGTGTTAAATTATTCACTGGGGTCGACGCTGCGGCTTAGTAGGTTAAGCCTATCTTTGCATCCCATATGGGCATCAGTTCACGTCCTGGCTGCTTCTCTTCTGATCCAGCTCTCTGCTATGGCCTGGGAAAGCAGTAGAAGATGGCCCAAGTGCTTGGGCCCCTGCATCCACATGGGAGACCCAGATGCTACAGTCAAGCCCAGTTCTGGCCATTGCGGACAACTGAGGGGTGAACCAGCAGAAGGAAGATCTCTCTCTTTGTCTCTCCCTAAACTTTTTAGAAATAAGAATAAAGTAAGAGTCAATTTATACAGCAAACTTCACTGTTGTCTTATTTCAAGAAATTTCCACAGCCACCTCAATCTTCACCAACTGTCATCCTGATCTGTCAGCACCCATCACCATCAAAGCAAGATGCTCCATCAGCAAATTGATCCAGACTCACTGCAGGCTTGGACAAGCACTATCATTTATTTTGGCAATAAAATATTTTTAAATTAAGGTATTTGCCTGGTGTTTTTAGATACAAAGTTATTATGTACTTAATAGACTATAGCATAGTATGAACATAATTTTTAAAAAGATTTATTGGGACTGGTGCTGTGGTGTAGCTGGTTAAGCCATCAGCTGCAACGCTGACCGACATCCCATATGGGTGCCTGTTCCAGTCCTGGCTGCTCCACTTCCGATCCAGCTCTCTGCTATTGCCTAGGGAAGCAGTAGAAGATGGCCCAAGTCCCTGGGCCCCTGCACCTGCATGGGAGACCCAGAAGAAGCTCCTGGATCCTGGTTCCCGGCTTCAGCCATTGCAGCCAACTGTTGAGCGAACCAGCGGATGGAAAACCTCTCTCTCTCTCTCTCTCTCTGCCTCTCCTTCTCTCTCTATGTAACTCTGACTTTCAAATAAATAAATAAATATTTTCAAAATTATTTATTTTTTTTAAAAAAAGCATAGTGAAAGAGAGGGGTGGGGAGAGGATATCTTCCATCTGTTAGGTGCTCTGAATACCATCCAGGTGTGGGTGGCAGGGCCCCAAGTACTTGGACCATCATTTGCATCTTTCTCGGGCACACTATCAGGAAGCTGGATCAGAAGTGGAGCATCTGGGACAAAGAGGTATTAAGAGCTCTTGACATCTAGAGTAAAGATAAAATCCATTTTCTTGATTTACACCAATTTCATGATTATTCATTTTCTATTTAAAATTCCCATCTTGTTTTTTGCTCATTTGCTCTTCTACCTCTATTTTTCATTTTAGTTATTAAAAAATATTCACAGTTCTCTGAACAAACTGTGATGTCTCACCCACCAACAGACTCCTTTGTATAGATAATTTTCCCTCATCACTTTAAGTTTGCTTTCTGAAGCTGCATTAGCAATTTGACCATATTTTCACTAAGTTTGCCTGGCCTTATGAAATACAAAGTTTAAAGTATACAGAAATTGTTTTGTTTTGGTTGGTAGAATTATTTAACCCTAATCCCATAGTGAATACAATGAGAAATCATACACATGATTATCCCACATTCCATAGCACAAGAGAGTTTGGAGATAGGATTAAGGCCACTCTCTCGATGTGTTCAGGCTGCTCTAACAAAAGTATAAGGGCAGGCATCTGGAGCATAGAAAGTGCTGGCTTGGGACACACACATTCCATATCAGAGTTACTGGGATCTAGTCCAGTCTCCACTTCCAATCCATCTTCCTACTAATATGCAGCCTGGAAGGCAGCCTTTGATAGCCCAAATTCTTGTGTTCCTGCCACTTATCTGTGAGATCAGGATGGAGCTCCTGGCTCCTAGCTTCAGCCTGGCACAATCCCATTTTGGGCCCAGTGGATGGAAGATCTCCCTGTGTGTCTCTATCTCTGTAGATCTCTACCTCTCTCCCCCACAGATATTTTCTCTCACTCTGTCACTCTGTCTTTCAAAATAAAAATAAATAAGCAAACTTGAAAAATGGGCTGGATGGCTTATGAGCAACAAACATTTATTTCCTACAGTTCTAGAGGCTAGGAAGTCCAAGATCAAGATGGCAACAGGTTCGGTGTCAGTGAATAGACATAGAAAGCAGCTTCTCACTGCATCCTCCTGTGGAAGGACTAAGGCAGCTCTCTGGGATCTCATTTACAAGGGCCCCAACCTTGTGATCGAATAATCTCCTAAAGCCTACCTCTTGACAGCACCACATTGAGGATTCGAGTCTTTCTTTAAGATTTATTCATTTGAGAGTCATAGTGACAGAGAGAGGGGGAAAAACAGAGAGAGAGAGAGAGAGAGAGAGAGACCTTCCAACCTCTGGTTCACTCCTCAAATGGCTGCAATGGCTGGGGCTGGATCAGGCTGAAGCCAGGAGCCTAGAATTCCATCCTGGTCTCTCATGAGGGTGACAAGGGCCCAAGCACTTTGCTCATCTGCTTCTGCTTTTCCAGGAGCGCTAGTGGAGGGCTGAATCAGAAGCAGAGCAGCAGGGACTCCAACCAGCACTCCCAATATGGTATGCTAGTTTTGCAAGCAACAGCGTAATCTGCCCACCACAACACTGGCCCTGATAGAAGGTTTTCAGTGAAGGAATTTGTTTTTTAAGATTTATTTATTTATTTGAAAGTCAGAGTTACACAGAGAAAAAAGGAGAAGCAGAGTGAGAGAGAGAGAGAGAGAGAGAGAGGTCTTCCATCCACTAGTTCACTCAACAGTTGTCTCCAATGGCTGGAGCTGCACCAATCCAAAGCCAGTAGCGAGGAGCCAGGAGTTTCTTCCGCATCTCCCATGAGGGTGCAGGGGCCCAAGGACTTGGGCCATCTTCTACTGCTTTTCTAGGCCATAGCAGAGAGTTGGACTAAAAGTGGAGCAGCCGGGACTCAAACCGACGCCCTTATGGAATGCCAGCATGGCAGGTGGCGGCTTTACCCAACACGCCATAGTGCCAGCTCAACACAGAAATTTTGAGAGAAAACAGATGTTCACACCATTGCTGCTACTGACCAGTTGGCTAAGTTAATTAAAAGGGTCATTACCTAAATGGGCTTAATCTAATACCTTAAAAGTAAAGCCATTTAGAAGCAGACAATTTTCTCTTCCCAGTAGCAGGAAAGTCAGAGATCCCAAGTGTGAAAAGATACAATATTGCTGACACGAAGATGAAAGTGGGAATTGCATTAAGGGATACGGGCTACCTCTTAAAGGAAATGGGGACCTTAGTCTTTCTATCAGAAATGGAATTCTGAAAATAGACAAAATTAACTTGGATTGCTTCTTCATCAAACCTCCAGAAAAAAGTTTAGCCCGTGTGTGCCTCACTTTCAGCCTTTGAGACTCTAAGCAGAGAACACACACAGCCCAATTCACCCTCACTTCTGTCTTACAGATAAAGAACAGATAATAAACAGCTGTTATTTTAAGCAATCAAGCTTGTAATATTTCATTGCACAGCAGTAAAAACTGATAAACGAATCGACTTTTCTATTTATTAGCCAGTTTGACTATTTCCCTATATATACTATTTATTGACAGTATTAACATTATCCTCTTTTAGAAACATTTTTTCACAGTGAAAGAAGGGTTGAAAAATAAGCAGAAATGTGAGTCGTTTAAATTGGTGAAAACAAGGATTCAATAAATATTGAATACCACAGTTTTGCAGAGGTGTGGGTAAGTGCATGATTTGAACCTCAAAACATTCGCTACCCAGAGAAATGCATCTATAAGCCTGAAAATAAGAAAAACTGAAACTAGAAGCTTACCTGAGGAGATGTTGCAGGTTAAGGGTTGTTCAGATAGTGTGGGAGCATGGGATGCAGGTGCATCCTGGAGATTACCTTAGGGTACAGGTTTTCAGAGCATGTATTGCCCAATGCTAGTTAAGTGACTTGAAAGCTGCAATACGAAGGCTGAGACCTTTTTGAGATGTAAGGCAAAGACTCTATAGGAAACATAATGATAAGTTAACAGGAAGGAAAATTCAGCTAAGTCAGAGAAGGCAGACAACTATAGTGAAACAGCAGCACACACAGATGGAAGATAAACAGTGAAGCCTTTGCAAATGGCATGGGACTCAAAATAAGTTTCATTTCCCCACCTTCAAGCAGAATCCCCTTTTAGGGTAGACACAGATAATTGTTAGACCAGATGTAAGGAGCACTTGTGCCACTGTGCTAAGAAAAGAATGAGTCAAGCGTGAACTGACGTTTTATGAAAACCTCAGATCTTGTTTGAGGCTTGTCTCTGAGAGAGATGAATGGCAGGGCCTGAGACCAGACTTGTACTGACTCAGAAGGAAGAGGTTACCTCTGGAAACACAAACAGAAAATGTCTCAAAATATCAAGGGGTGTTGCCCAGTTGTGGACTTGATAATGTTTCCCACTTACTTAGCCAGAACCCGGAAATTCTTACTTCCTGCAACAAAGACTGATCAAGTGGTTCTTCATCTCAAACCATACCATTGGTTAACACGTACCCATCCCAACTTGTTCAACTAGTTTCTTTTAAATCCTTAAGCATTCTCACTTTAGTCAGCTTACAAGTCTGAAAGAATGCCCAGGATACTATTCATTTGACAAGAAGTCGCAAAGCACAGAGGTGGAGGATTTTTCATTCCCAGCAGTGCATTATGTATCAGTAAGTACTTACTTTATTTCATGTTTGAAAGATTCATTTTGCATTTGTGGCTTCCAATGACAACTAGAAATTATTCCAAACTGGCAATCTAACCATTTTTTCTCTACTTTTCTTGAAGAAAATAGTAACAATGATAATAATCTTCTTTATTTCAGGAAACCATACTAATGATTTTATAATTAAGATTTGAAAAGTTTAACATGTTGGTTTTTAATTAGAAGATTTTATGTGACAATTAGATAACTATAGAGAGGGAGGAAAGAAAGAGAGCTTGAGTTTAGTTGTGAAAGTTGTAAGGGTGGAATGGGGAAGGAAGGAAAAGTTTGTCACCCTCTCTTAAGAGTTTATAATAAATAATACTGTTTGTGATCTTCATTCTTAAATCATATATTTAATTGATCCATGGATAAGAGGGGAAATATTCCAGTGGTATAGGAAGTATTGTATTTTAATTTCCATTCTACAATTATTACATGTAGCTAAATTTCAAAAAATAAATGCAAATATTCATGACCTTTGGAACTTCTTTGTCTTTTGAAATAGAAAAACATTAATGAACAACATAAGAAAAAAGTGAGAAACAAATATGTGACACTAAGATTTTTGAATCTCAATATGCTTTAGTAAGGAAGTATATAAACAGGAAATCTAAAGGATTTTTGACCCTTACTCTTCCAATTCATTCTTCATTTTTTGACATTTTTAAACATGTTTTTTTTTAAAAAAGAATTTATTCATTTAATTGTTATTTGCAAAGCAGAATCACAGAGGAGGAGAGAAAGAAAGAATGAAAGAGAGAGAGAGAGAGAGAGAGAGAGAAACAATATCTTCCAACATTTGGTTCATTCCCCAAATGGTTACAACTGCTAGGGCTAGATCAGACAGAAGCCAGGAGCCAGGAACTCCATCTGGGTATCTTATGGAACTCAGATATTTAGATCATTAGAAGGCAACTGGATCAGCAGCAGAATAACTGAGACTCAAACTAACAATTCCGATATGGGATGTCAATGTCCCAAGCAATGGCTTAAACTGTTGCACCACAATGCCAACCATGAACATTAATTCTTCATACACAAATATGAAGCCTATTAATACAAATTACTCAAGATAATGAAGTAATTACATACGTATTTTTAGATGATTAACCGAAGTTATATTTTTTTACTCATTGGCAGTAATTTCATATTTGTATATAAAATTCAATTAGATACACATAGATTTCTAAATCATGATCTCTAAATAAGATTTAACTCTTTACAGTCATTTAAAATATTCCTCTTCCAACCAACTCATTTTAGAGTGACAACTTAAAGCTTAGGTTATTAAAAGGCAAAACAAAATAAACTAACAAAAACAAACTTTCCAACCTTAACCAATCTCTTTTGTGGAACTGGTACACGGCAGGATTTACTTTAAAATGAACTGAGGCAGGCATTTGGTGCAGTCGCTAAGTCATACTTGAAATGCCTGCATCCTGTATCAGAAAGCCTGAGTTGGAGTCTGGCTGTGCTCTCTATTCCAGAAATCTGCTAATGCACACTCTGGGAGGCAGCAGAAGATGGCTCAACTAGTTGAGTCCCTGTCACCCACATCAGAGATCTGGTTTGAATTCTTGGCTCTTGGCTTTGGCCTGGCCCAAATGATACAGGCATCTGGGAAATGAAACAGCAGATGGGGGATCTCTGTCTCTCTCTCTCTCTCTCTCTCTCTGTGTCTTTAAAATTAAAATAAAAAATAAAAAGGACTCTAATAGAAACATGATTACTTTTATTATTTTATTTATTACATCATTACTTTAACTTGGAAATATCTCTAATCTGAAGAGGAATAATTAGTAGTACCAATAACATAATTGAATCAATCTACTTAAATTTTATTATATTTATTTTTCTTAGATTTTATTATCTACTTGAGAGACAGACAGATATAGCCCCACATTTGCTCAGGTAACATTATATGCCAGAAACCATTCTTGGCATTAGGGAGCATACTCAGGAATGAATAACCATAGTTTGAATTTTTTTTTTAATTAATTTGAGACAGAGAGGTAGACAGAGAGAGGGTCCCCATCTGCTGGCTCAATCCCTAAATGTCCACAATAGCCAGGACCAGACTGAGCCAACGTTAGGAGACAAAAACTGAATCCAGATCTCCCATGTGAGTGGCACAGACTGTTACTTGAGTCATCATTACTACCTCCCATGGTCTACATTAGCAAGGACCCAAAGTAAAGCATGAAACCAGGTACTGCAATGTGGGACATGGACTTCTTAACCTCTAAGCTAAACCTCCACTGGTAAGTTCCTTTTAAGGCTTAGATAAATGTCATTTGTGTATTATGACTGGTTAAAGGCAAAAGAAATCTACCAGAGTGGCAGACATATGATACTGATATAACATGAGAGGAATTGGGAAAATTGAATGAAAAAAAAAATCCAGGAAAAGCAAAAATACTACTCTGATCAATAGGCCAAGAAACTAGTTAGGTGTCTACATTCCTTTTACCTTCCATTTTCAATATTTTCAGTAGTGTCTCCTGCAAGTCCAAAATCCTTAAAAATTTCACAGTCTCATTATCTATTCAGAAATATTAGTGGGTCAACTTTTCTTTTTGCTGTACTGTGTTTGGTTTTCTTTGGCGTTGTGGCTCAGAAGGACTTGGGGACTAAGGGTGGTAAGATGGGTTCAGTAGGATTGAAAAGCCATCTCTACTCTTCCTATTGATAACCAATACCTCAGAGTAAATGACTCTCTAAGGGCCATTTTCATTTAGGATCTACAAATAGATCTTTGTTTAATAGTTTTTGGTACCATGAATAATATGAAAAAAACGTGTTTTAGACCCTGTTGTGCATGCCAGTACATGCACCTGGTAGAATGCTTGGCACATATATGTTAGGTAAACCATTTAATTGTTCTTCAAATTTATTTTTGATCAACTTATTCTCAACCAACAACTGAGTAGTTCCTGTTGTTTGAATATTCTCAATTTGAGTCAAATGGATTTCAAACCATCTGTAATGGTTCCTTTTTTCACAAAATACTTTATTTACTTTTTCAGAAAGCCACTCTTGTTTAGATATAGTGAAAAAGTGTGAGTATATCTATAATATTTAATCCTTATTTTATTTCTGAAATTGAGTAACTGTTAAGGAGATTCCTGGGATTATCTCATAGCTAAAATAATATTATGCATAATTCTACATTTCTTTTTTCCCCAGACAGAAATAGTAAAGTCTCTTCATGTAGTGACATCCATCAGTGTATTTTAAGTTATTTTCTACATTGATCACTAAAGTTAAGTTTTTGTTTTGTAGCAATAATCATAAAAAAACTTTGTTAAGTGAAAACACATAAATGTAGAAAATACAATCTACTAATTTTAATTTGGAAAACAAATTTGTCATGTGACTGATCTCTTTTCATCATCTTTATAAAAAAGATTTATTTACTTATCTTAGAAGTCAGAGTTACAGAGAGAGAGGGAGATACAAAGACAGAGATTTTCCATCCACTGATCCACTCCCCAAATGGCCACAATGGCCAGGACTGGACCAGGCAGAACCCAGGAGCTAGGAACTTCATCCGAGTTTCCCAGGTGGGTGGCAGAGGCACAAACACTTAAGCCACCTTCCAGCGCTTTTTCCAAGTAATTAGCAGACAGCTGGCCCAGAAATTGAGCAGAGAGAACACTAACCGGCACCCCTATGGGATGCTGGCAAACAGGGGACAGCTTTACCTGCTACACCATGATGCTGACCCTTTCCCTTGTCTTCTGTGATAGTGCCTTGGGCTGTAGGAGATCAGTGTCATGAATGGAATAAGAATCAGTACAAAAAAGTGTGTGTGAGAGAGAAGACAGGTGGACTCAAAACTGAACAAGAATAATGAATGTGTCTGAATTTTTAAATAAACATAATATGACACAAATATGTGTTGATGTGTGTATAAGTATTTATACTGGAAAATATAATGATAATCGTTAATTGTAATGCATTCTCTATTTTTCCATCCTGGTAAATCTACACACATTGGAGTCAGTACTGTGCTTATAATGTATTGTAGCATTATTTTCTGTAACAATGAGCATATTTCTGATTATTTTTGCACATACTTAAAATTATTTCTTTTTTAAAAAAATTTATTTATTTATTTGAAATGCAGAGCTAAAGAGAGGCAGGGAGAGAGTGAGAGAGAGACAGACAGAGGTCTTCCCTCCGCTGGTTCAATCAACAGTTGGCTGCAATGGCCAGAGCTGTGCCGATCCGAAGCCAGGAGCCAGAAGCTTCTTCCGGGTCTCCCAAGTGGATGCAGGGGCCCAAGAATTTAGACCATCTTCTACTGCCTTCTCAGACCATAGCAGAAAGCAAGATCGGAAGTGGAGCAGCCAGGACTTAAACCTGCGCCCCTGGGGTGCCGGCACTGCAGGCAGTGGCTTTACCCGCCACGCCACAGCACCGGCCCTAAAATTGTTTCTTTAGGATACACTCTGTTTTACACAGCACTTTCACTATCCCTGGAATGCCAATCCATGACTAACAAACCACAGGCTTAATTTTTTTCAAGACTGTTCTGTATTCCTCTGGAAAGCTGAATAGCTATTTCCTCAGGACACAGCTTTCTTTATGGTAAAGTCAAATAAGAGCTTCTTACTCCTCCATGCTTCAATTTCGTGACTGTAGATTTAATCCTTGTTACCCATGTCATCTAGGATCAATACTCTCAATACCCTCATGAAACTGCCTTTTTTCCTTTGAGGTTCACGCAGTTCTGCTATCTTCCTTCTTTCATTTCTCATTGCTGTCTTAAAGACCCAGGGTTGTGCTCTCCACTTATTGAAGACTGGCGCTTGCTTCTCTATCTCCTTTTCTACTCTAAGCCATGTATTGACCGTAGGTGGCATTATTGCTTTTATCGTTGATGCTCCATATCCTAGTCATTTATTTCCTTGCTCTTCTTTTCTTTACAATATTATCTTCAACTACTATTCTAATGTCTACATCTTGGATGTTTCAAGACTTGAAATTATTCTATTTGATCATAATTTTGGAGTTCTACTATCACTATTCTAAACTCCCTTTTAGTTACTTCTAATACATCAGGTTATTTTTAAATTCATTGACTCCCCCTAATCTTTGAACCCTTTATAGCCATCAAATGCCACCCTCAAAGCTCTCTCTCTCTCTCTCTCTTTCGTGATCCTTAGGCTCATCATTTGAACAAAAATTTCAATAACATCTTCAACACCACTAAATTCTCTTGTCCATTATCTCTTTCATTATCTCTTTCATAGGCTACATTCTCATGAAACATATAACTCCTCTCTGTTGAAACCATTGAGGAGTGCTACAGAAAAAATCTCACAAATGTGCAGGAGATGCCTATTTGTACAGGCTGTCTACTCTGCCCACCATTGCCACATCCTCTTAGTCTATTTTCCATAAAGATGCTTCAAATGTCTCCAGACTCTTCAAATTTCCAGTTCTCATAAGCTTTCCTATCATCTTTCTACTACTTCAAAGAGGTAATGTATTTGGTCAATTAAGAGAATCCTTTCAACTTCCTAATAATTAATCAACCAGCATACCTGTATCCATTCATATTCATAAGACAATATCTATAGTGTCTCCAAGATATTAGGTTAAAGCACATGAAAAGGTGAATGTATGACTACTTTTGACCAACATAAAAACAGTTTCATATGAATAAGCTCAATAGCTTAGAGTTGCTGATAATTCAAATTTGTCCTGAACCAAATACCTCTCCTAACATTCAGATATCTACTGCTTGGTTTATATTCTTGAAGGTATACACAAAAACTGTCCCATCCACAAGAACAACAATCACAGCAACTCCATATACACTGATAACTTTCTTTCCACAAATCTATGAAAAAAAATTGTTATTCACTCTCCCATCTTCTCACTTTTCATTTCTCCTCCAAGTAATTCACATTTGATTTATGACCCCACTACTGTGTTCCCTTTGCTGTCATGATCACAAATATTTCCCATTGCTTAATCCAGTAAATATTCTAAATTTTATCATATTTATTCTGAATATTCTGAATATGCATAAATTCCTCTTTGAGGACTCTTATCTTTTTTCATCAAATCACATGTATTCTCCCTATCTCCTCTCTTGTTTCTCTCTGATTTTCAGGCCAATGTATTCTTTGTCCATATACTAAATGTTAGTCATCTTTAGAATTCTGAGTTCTCCTATGTTCATATACCAGGGGATTTCAATTAAAAAATTCTTGAGCATCTACCATATTCTAGATGGTAAAATTACAATGACAGATGTGAAACATGCTACTTAACTGCTATCATCTCAATGAAAACCAGGCCCTAGCATTAACGTAAACCCAGTAATCATTATTAAATGGTAAAGTAAAATTGTTAAATTAAAATGAATGCAAATTTAATGGATTTTTAAATTTGTGTTGACAAGTTAACCTACCCCTTTTCATATTTGTAATGCATAACTTTCAATGTGCCATTTGATTTTCATTTTATTTATGGAAATTTGATAAAAGATTGGATTTTTAAAAGATTTTATTTATTTATTTATTTATTTGAGAGGTAGAGTTACAGACAGAGAGAGGGAGAGCCAGAGAGAAAGGTCTTCCATCCACTGATTTACTCCCCAGATGACCACAACAGCTGGAGCTGAGCTGATCCGAAGCCAGGAGCCAGGAGCTTCTTCCAGATCTCCCACGTTGGTGCAGGGGCCCAAGGACTTGGGCCATCCTCTGCTGCTTTCCCAGCCATAGCAGAAAGCTGGATGGGAAGAGAAACAGCCGAACTTGAACCAGTGCCCATATAGGATTCTGACGCCACAGGTGGAGGTTTAGCCCACTACACCACAGCCCCAAAAGTTTGAATGTTATTACGTTTTTCCCTTTTTAAGTCGACTTTCCCTTTTTAAGATCAACTTACATTATATTTCTCTTGATAAATTGCTGCCTCTATAAATGTATTAGTCAGCTTTTCACTACTTAACTAGAATTCCTTAGGGCAGGCTTTAAGCCAAGTGGCTAAGACACCGGTTAAGACAACTGAGTCTCTTATCGGAGTGCCTGGGTTCAATACTCAGTTCTTGCTTTTGACTCAAGCTTCATGTTAACGCAGACCCTGGGAGACAACAATGATGCTTCATGCCACCACATGGAAGACTAGGATTGAGTTCTTAGCTCCCAGCTTTCAGCCCATCCTAGTCCTGGCCATTGTGGAAGTTTGAGGTGTGAACTAGCAGGTGGGATCTCTCTCTCTCTCTCTCCCTCTCTCTCTCTCCCCCCTCCATATAAATAAATAAATTTTAAATATCTGAGAGGAATAAATTATGAAAGAAGAATTTGGCAGCTGGTGTTGTGAAGCAGCAGATAAATCTGATGCCTGTAACCCCACTATCCCATACGGGCATATGGGCACTCCTTTGTGTCCTGGCTGTTCCACATCCAACCCAGCTCCCTGTTAATGGCCTGGGTAAAGCAGCAGAAGATGGCCTCAGTGTCTCTGCCCCTACACATATTCAAAACCTGGATTAAGCCCCTGGCTCCTGGCTTTGACTTGGCATGGCCCAGGCCATTGTGGCCCTCTGGGGGAGTGAACCAGTACATTGAAAATTCTCTCTCTCTCTGTCTTGCTCTCCTCTCTGCTCTCTCCTTTCTCTCTCCATGTAGTTCTGACTTTCAAAATAAATAAATAAATCTTTTTTAAAAAGCAAGAAGAACACTTATTTTGGTTTATAGCTTTGGAAGTTCACGGTTCAAGGTCAGATGTCTCCATTATTCTGGCATCTGGTAAGTGCAGTTCATGGCAGAATGCACATGAAGGGAGGATCACACAGTGAGTTTGGAAGCAGATAAAGAGTCCAGTTTGAACTCTGTTTATATAATCAACCCTCTAATGAGAACTATAATTCAAGATCATGCCCCCACTAACCGAAAGCTTCCCACGAGGTCTACTTCCTAGATAGTGTAGTTGTATCAAATCTCTACACTTAATCCATCATTGCTTACCATTAATCCATTAACTGTTAACATAGCACTTTGGAGCTTAAATGTCTGAATGAGATGGGGAACCAATCTTGTTCAAACCATAGCAATACATTATTTTTAAAAAACAAATATCACATTCACAAATATGAAGGCAAAGAATGGAGATAAGTGAAAAGATTATAATACTTATAATATTTTTCCTAAGAGACTAATACAAGAATTGTTTTGTTATACAGATTTATAAAAGTTGTCTGTAGTGTGAAATTATTATTATCAAACTTACTCATAATCAATCTACCTTTACAAACTCACAACATAGTCTACATTTTTTGTAGTTTATTAGATATCTAAGAGGTATCACCTTTGACATTTTTTAGTATTGGCATTTTGTTAAGTCTTGCTCCATAGGTTTAGTAATTGAATCATACAGGGAATTTCAGAGACACACATTATGACACAGGAGTCATAGTGATTGAATACTGAGAAAATTTCTCATGCCAACCAAGAATTTTCACAACAATAAGTTCAACTTTATTTCATTTTAACAAGCAAAATATAACAATAATTAGTGCCAGAACAAGACTTGTAGCTAAGGTCATGATATAGGAATAAAGCAAACATCATCTCTAGTCAGGGGAAGAATATAAGACTAATCTGAGAAACAAATATAATGTCATTTAGAATTGAAGAAATGTTAAGCACAGATATAATCAATGCATTTTAGTAGAAAAACTGATTTTAGTACAAAATCAATACTCAAACTACTGATGAGATTTTTAGGTAGGATTTATTCCAATGTAAACTAGAAGAAACAAAGCAAATATAGCAAACTCAATTTTGATGATATTATCATAGAAGATTAGCTATATTAAAAACGAGTCAATTTTATTAATATAAAGAAATTAGGGGCCAGCGCTGTGGCGCAGCATGTTAACACCGTTGTCTGAAGTGCCGGCATCCCATATGGGCACCGGTTCCAGACCCTGCTGCTCTACTTCCTGTCCAGCTCTCTGCTATGGCCTGGGAAAGCAGTAGAGGATGGCCCAAGTCCTTGGGCCTCTGCACCCATGTGGGAAACCCGGAGGAAGCTCTTGGCTCCTGGCTTCGGATCAGCGCAGCTCTGGCTGTTGCAGCCAATTGGGGAGTGAACCAGTGGATGGAAGACCTCTCTCTCTCTCTGTCTCTCTTCTCTCTGTGCAACTCTGACTCTCAAGTACAATAAATAGATCTTAAAAAAAAAAAAAAAGAATAAAAAAATTAGATTAGAGGTCTTAGTGGATCTGGTAAAAATTGTGATGATTCAACTGAAATTTTGAAAACACTGTAACAAGAAAGAGCAAGCAATTCTTAGCAACACATAAATGAACACTTCTAACAGAGCACTAGGGTGAAGACTTAAAGGCTAGTACATTTTTCACAAGTAGAGAGGTAAGGGGGTTGGTGATCCTAGCTGGGACAGTTAGACTAACAATGCATGGTGCTCTTTTGGTTAATGAAATAGGTGTTCTGTTGGTTTTGTTTTTGACCAGTTTGACATTCTCAAGAAGAAAATATAATTTACAAAGCTTTCTTGTTAAAACAAGTGCTCATAAACATTTTCCTCTGTACAATACAGATTCTAATTCAGATTACCATGGAAATGATCAATGGGGCATATTAGAAAAACAGAAGCTTGACAATAGGATGTAGATTTTGCTGAGTACAGTTATACCATGTAGAGGTAGCCATGATAACCAAGCCTTTCAGTGGCGCTGTCAGAGACCATGAGAAAGATACATGCCCAGGGCACATGGTACGTGTCCTGAGATAGTGAAGTCACTGATTCCTGCACTGTGATCTTCAGGGCACTCCAAAGGAGGTGCGGGCCAGGAAAGGATTATTCCTCTTGGAAAGACCAAGACCCTCTGGTGAAGACGGTTAATTTACTTATAAGTAGGATACAAGAACTCTTCTGTTAGTTCTGTTCTCAGATGTCTGAATAGAAATCCAAGTCAAAAAGCAGTTTGAAAACTGACAAGAAAGTTACCTGGTCATTTGTTCCTTAAGAGTCATAATAAAATCCCATGTTAATATTCTGAATGCTTTTCTCAGAGGCACCACCACTGCGTCCATTAGCGATCAAAACAGTTTGCTTCACTGTAGTTCTCATGTTGTGTATCTCGAGTTTGGTTACAGAAGCAAAAACAGGTTTACAAAGATCTTGGATCTGGTCTACACACAACCATTAACTGGAAGAGTCTCGGCCGGCGCCGCAGCTCACTAGGCTAATCCTCCGCCTTGCGGCGCCGGCACATCGGGTTCTAGTCCCGGTCAGGGCGCCAGATTCTATCCCGGTTGCCCCTCTTCCAGGCCAGCTCTCTGCTGTGGCCAGGGAGTGCAGTGGAGGATGGCCCAAGTGCTTGGGCCCTGTACCCCATAGGAGACCAGGAGAAGCACCTGGCTCCTGCCATCAGATCAGCACGGTGCACCGGCCGCAGCGCGCCAGCTGCGGCGGCCATTGGAGGGTGAACCAATGGCAAAGGAAGACCTTTCTCTCTGTCTCTCTCTCTCACTGTCCACTCTGCCTGTCAAAGAAAGAAAGAAAGAAAGAAAGAAAGAAAGAAACTAGATTATAGTTATTGTATATTCTTGGGTAAATCTCTTTAACCTCAGTAGCCACAATTGAAGAAAGAGCATCATAAGATTTATTATATGAATCTTACATGGACAACTGGTGGATCACATGTTACAGAACCTGTCAAAACCCTTTATAAATTGTAAACTGCTATATAAATGAAAGATATTAACAGGCATCATCATTATTATGGTGACCTGTGCTTCACCTTTTGTTCATACCTCACCCTTTGTTCTAACAAACCTGTTTTGATCAAGGTAGGGTAAAGAAGAACTCCTACCATTCTCAGGGGCCTTAAGACTCTAAAATCAACCTCAAGAGGTTTCAATTACACAGTGAAAATGAGCCCAACACAGGGAAAAAGAACGTATGTCCTTGTAAAGACTTGTACATTAGGTTATGGTAGCATATCTTCATGACAGCTGAAAGGTGGAAACAACTCACATATCCCCAATGATGAATGGACAAGTAAAATATGATATACTAATGTAACAGTGTTGACAATTAAAAAAAATAATGAAGTGTTGATACCTGCTGTAACATAGATGAACCTTGAAAACATCATCTCAAGTGAAAAAAATCTATATACAAAAATATATTATTTCATTCATATGAAACATACAGATCAGAGAGATCTAAAAATAGAGCATAGGTTAGTAGTTGCTCATGGCTGGGAAAGAAGAGTTGGGGTGGGAGGTATGTGGGAGAACAGCCACAGGGCATGGGATTTCATTTTTGTGGCGAATCTGTTTAAAACTCACATGATGATTGCATATATCTATGAATATACTAAAAACCATTAAATTGTACACTTTAAATGGGTAAATTATGTGGTACATGAGTTAAGTCTAAATGAAGCCATAAAAAAGTATTGATTTCTTGGAAAACATTTTTTAAAGTCAAGAAAATGAAATATTTCCCCACATTAGATATGGGAGTGAGGGAGAGTGCAAAAGGAAATTTCACTCAGCAAATGAGTCTTCTTTTAAATATATAAATTATATAACCTCCATTATTCAAAGTTCTCCAGTTTATTCTGCAATTCTTAGACCTAGTAACACCTTGTGAGGATCTCCAAAAGCCCTGTGATTTGATCTTATCTGTTTCCCTGGATCTTGTTCCACTCCCACTGGGACTTGCCAAAAGACAGCACCCTGGCCTCATTTCTTCCAGAAACTCAACAAGCTCACTCCTGTCCAGCTTGCAGAACTTTCGGCCAACGGTGGCTCCAGATCTTCTTGAAGCTCTTTCTACATGATTCCCTTTTTGAGTCTAAGTTTCTTCAGGGATGACTTCCTACTACACACCTAAGCATCCCCTACCACCTTCCCACTCCCACCTCCAATCACTCATTAATGAGGTTCACTTTCAGAAGTCTAAACTTAGTTTTTTAACCTGTTCTCTTCAGTCTGCCTCTAGTAGCCTGAGTACCATTTGATAGCAGGAATTTCGTTTGCCATGGTCACCATAGTTTTCCTGGCAAAAGAAAAAAAATAAGTTTTTAGCAAATCAGGGGATTTTAATAAATATTTATTAAAAGAATACTTAGCTAAAATAGTTTATAGTCCACATAATAAGAAATATTTTATATTTTTTGAACTAGAAAATCACATGATAAGAACTGTCTATTTAGAAGTGGTTTATGGTGAAAGTTCTGTACTGTAGGACATATTGGAGGGGAAATTATTTGGAGATAGAGATCTGTTAATGGTGACTGTGAATGCGCAGATGAAATACATTGAGTATTTGAGGTAGGTGTTAGGGAAATGCAAATGAGAAAAACAGGAAAAAATTCAGAAGTAGACTGACAGGAGTAAGGGACTTCTGTAGAAGGAAATGTCTTATGATTTCAGGATTCTGAGAGTGAATAATATGTAAACAGTGAACAGATTTATTAAGATTTGCTTTTGTTTTCAAACATAGGATTTAAACTTAAAAGTGAAGGGAGAAGGAATGAACAGGTGAAGTAGAGAAGGGGGGTGTAACAAGAACAGAGAAGAAGCAACAGGAAGAAGGATAAAAAGACACAAAACCCTGAGGAAAAATAGAGCAGGTTGGCAAGGATGTGGAGGAAAACGGGAATGTAAAGCCGTGCCATCACTCTTGAAAAGGCTGCCAGGAGCTTCATCTGGGTCTCTCACATGGCTGACAGGGGCCCAAACACCTGAGCCAGCTTCTGCTGCTCTTCCCAGGCCATTAGCAGGGAGTTAGATAGGAAGTGGGGCAGGCAGCACATGAATCAGTGCCAATATGGGATGCTGGCATCGCAGGTGGCAACTTTACCCGCTATACCACAATCTCAGCCCTAATATAGAATTTCTATTGGAGGATACATTTTTAATTGCTTTATGCATTTATTTTTAGCTATTATTAATGCAGAAAGAGTAGACCAAAAGCTCACAAACAGCACGGTTTCACAAGATGCATTGCAGAGAAAAAAGTGACCGAGCTAGATCTACAGCATCCTAAGGTGTCTGTGGGTGCGTTCCTGGGGGAGGTGGGCCTCTAATTCCTGGTGTGGGGGGTCTCATTCCTGGAGGGGCCGTGCCTATTGGTGTTCTATTGGTGGGCTCATGGGCAGTCTCGTACCAGGTTGAGCAGCTGTAATTCCTGGAGGCGGAGTTGCTCTGCTAACAGACAGGTGTAGAATCCCCTGTCTTGGTGAAGATGGCATTGGGGCTCCAGTAGTGTTGGCAGTAGCAGCAACAGCAGCTGTGTCTCTTCCCTGTGGAGCCATTTCCTTGCTGAGATGCCCCCTGCCCACAACTTCTGGGACAGGGTATGCTTATCCAGCAGTGCCTGGGTAATGGAGACCCCAGCTGGTACTCCTCTGCCAGCAGCCCTACCAAACCCCAGGGCCTCGTGCAGCTCCAGCAGGAGTTACCCAAGCAATGCCAATGTCTTTCAGAGGTGACCCCTCAACATTCATAGAAAGCAAGAGGGGCGATGAAAGTTTAAATAACGGATTTCAGTATTAGCAGCAAAATATGAATATAATAAAACCACCTAATTAAATTTATGAACCAAACAATATGTGAATTATGTCTCAAATAAATGTTAAAGAAATTAGGAAAGGAAGACAAACTAACAGACACTAACGGCCTCTGAAAGAGCAGGCATTTGGCCCAGTGGTTAAGATGCTGTTTGGGATGCCGCTATCCCATGTCAGAGTGCCTGGGTTTGAGACCCAGCCCTGCTTCCATGCCCAGCTTTCTGCTAATGTACACCCTGAGAGGCAGCAGATGGTGGCTCAGGGACTTGGGTCCCCACCACCCAGATTGTGCCAAGTCCCTCCCAGCTGATTTGGGGAATAAGCCCGCAGATGGAAGATACCTCACCCTCTCTCCCCTTCAATTATTTTTTAAAATGCCTCAGGAGGTTTAAAACTGTGTTTTACATAGATATGAAAGTTCCCCACAGCTGTTATTCACCCAGACTGTCAAAGTCATGTTTATCATTTCCCTGCCTTTTCAGCACAAGGGGGATTTCTCCAGCTGTTTCAAACAATTCTTTCATCTTTTATTTCTATTTTTTTCCTTTTTAATTTTTTTAATTTTTATTACTAGGAGCAGAACAGATTTCATGTATTACATAGATGCAGTTCTAGGAAGACCTTAGGTGATTTTCTTTGTAAGCCTCAAATTTTGTTTTTTAAATGAAAACTACTTCCCAAGGGTCAGATCCAGTGGCAGGAGGTCTTGTTCACTAGAAAATATGTGTAAATAATGCATTTGTGCATTTTTCAACATTCAAAACAAACCTTACATTTTTGTGGAGATCAAACTAATGATAAACAATGCCTAATTGAAAAACCTTAGTAAGAAAATTGGAAATTTTATTAAATGAAGCACAACAGAATTGTAGACATGTTGGCAGAAGCAGGTGGGAAGAATTGTGCTGGCCAATTATATTGTGTTAAATAGACCAGGTCAATGGCCTATGTACTCTGTTTGTTCCTTAAAAATCAGGTTTTAATGATCTCAGTACTCTGAAATTTCCTTTAGGGATATTTTCTCATGCAACTTCACTTTGCAAATATGCATTAAGAGCAAATCTTTGAAAGGATACTGTCTCTGAAATTATTCCCTTTTGAACTCTTATCTACTAAAAGACCAGTTATTATAATCATATTTTAATTATGACATTAGTAAGCTTTCCAGTTATGAAACATGAAGTCCTTTTATTCACATAATGTGAGGTTATTAAAACAAGACATTCAGCTTGTCAGAACATGAACTGTAAAAGAAGAACAAATCTCATTTTTTTATTTTAAAGATTTTTATTTATTTATTTGACAGGTATAGTTACAGACAGTGAGAGAGAGAGAGAGAGAGAGAGAGAGAGAAAGGTCTTTCTTCCGTTGGTTCACTCCCCAAATGGCCGCCACGGCTAGCACTACGCTAATCCGAAGCCAGGAGCCAGGTTCTTCCTCCTGGTCTCCTATTCGGGTGCAGAGGCCCAAGCACTTGGGCCATCCTCCACTGCCTTCCCAGGCCACAGCAGAGAGCTGGACTGGAAGAGGAGCAACAGGGACTAGAACCCAGTGCCTATGTGGGATGCCGGCGCTGCAGGCGGAGGATTAATCAAGTGAGCCATGCACTGGCCCCAACAAATCTCTTTTGTTTACATAATGTTTGGTATTTCTGCCCACATCACCAATTTTATGAGACTTATTGAATCTAGTGGTTTAATTAGAATGGTTATCATAATCATTAGTAAGTCACTGTTACCATGAATAATAACACTACTCTTCCTGATTTTTGGATGACACCATTTTTCTTCCAGAGTTATTCTGTCTTCCCTAGGCAATGAAGTAAAACCCCAACTTGTTGATCCATCCATCTTGTTCAACTTTCCCATAACTATAATCTTTATCCAGTAATTCTTTCTCCATAGATACTGATCAGATAATGTCCATCACCAGACTGTGGCTTCTCCTGTGGACTCTGGCCAAACCTTCTTCAAAGTTCAAGATCTTTAATCTACTAGAACACTCCATGGGTATTGGCAGGGTTTTGTTAGGTTCCCCCAACTTCCCCTCCATCTGTATCTAGTTTTGTATCCGTATTGTCACTCAATTCCAAAGTCTGGGGAATTGGTCCTGGCCTCCCTTTCGTTCATGAGCCGCACATCTAACATCCAACACACTCTCTACCAGCTCATTTCACTCCATCTCTGTACCAACTTCTTAGAATCCTTTCTCAGCTACTTTGGAAAATTACATGCTATGGATGATAATAGTAGTAAAATAGCTGAAACTCCTAAGTCTTCTAAAACATTTCTTTTACCATGTTCCATTTTGTGTTCCAAGTGTTTTCACATATATTAATTCACTTAGTCTTTGTGATAATACCACTTAGTGGATATTATTAACCCCCTTTTAATCATGAAGAAATTGAAGCACAAAGAAGTTAAGTTAAGCCCCAGATCCTACACTGAGGAGAGCTAAGACAAGAACTCCACTGAAGTATGGGTGTTTGGTGAAATGGTTGAGCTGCCCTTTGAGATGCTTGTGTCCTATATCAGAGTGCCTTGATTCAAGTCCTTAATGTGCACGTGGGAGGCGGCAGGTGATGGCTTAAGTACTTTGGTGCTCCACTAATGTGGGAGATGCAGACTGTTCCAGTTCCTGGCTTCAGATTAGCCTAGTCCCAGGTATTTTGGGCATCTGGGGAGAGTGTAACAGCACATGAAAGAATTATCTTTGTTTGTCTTACTCTCTGTGTCTCTCTCTGCTTTCTAAATTAGAGTAATAAAATAAATAAATAAAACTAAAGAATTAGTCTGGGAAGGCTCTTGAAACTATATTTAAAACTGCTATGCCGAACATCTCTTTGAAAAGCTTTCAAATCCTTTGGTCATTGCTATAACAGAGAAATCTCTTTACTCCTCATTTCTGAAATATTGAGAGGTAACATTTTGGTTAAATGAAGCATTTGGCATTGAGCATCTGAATGCCAGGGTTTATGTCCTGGGTCTAATCCTGATTCCAGTTTCCTGTTAATATGCACCCCAAGAGGTAGCAGGTGATGGCTCCAGTAGTTGGGTTTTTGTCATTCACATTGGAGAACTGGACTGAGTTTTCAGTTCCTAATTTTGAACTGGTCCAGCCCTGGGTGTTGTGGAAATTTGAGGAGTGAGCCAACGGAAGGAGATCTCTGTCTCTCTCTGCCATACATAAAAATGTATTTACATACATATAAATATTTAATTTAAAAAAATTGAAAATCTTCAAAAGGAACAGATGCTAGAGGGTCTACCTGAGGGGAAGGGAAAGCATGTCAGTAAAAGATCGTACCAATGAAAGAAAATAGTTAATGCTAAAAAGAGCCAGGGTCTCTCCCATGCTGCTGAGATTTTGTTCAGAGGACACTTGCTCATAAGGCAGTCTGGATAATGACTCACTTAGAAGCTAGATGAAGGCAGGGAGGGATTTGAAAATGACACTTTGAAAAGTGCTTTGACTTTTTGAGACATGTTTTCTAGACTGACCTGCTGAATGTGTAGTTTTTGTCACTGCTCATCTAGAGTAGGCATGAATACTTCCAGAATGAGGTTGCTTATGTTTCTTTTGTTTGCATATCAGAAGTTGTTCTAAGACTAGATTTTCCTGCACTACAGTGAACCTGTTTAGTCACCTTGCTGGGAAACTCTGACCAAATATAAATTATTTTAATGGGAAGGATTAGGGGTAGGGAGAAACCAAGAAGGAAACAGGAGAGAGTAGTCCTTCAGCAATTTTTAAGTGTAAAACTTGTAATTTTACCTTGATTCCAGGTAAATGCTTAATTTCATTCCTCCTCTAATCATGGATGGAGCAATTCATCTCTACCAAAATTATTAAAAATAGTTTTTGTGGTATAAATGGTTTAGCGATGTTTACAACTTTATGACACATTCTTTTATTTTTTTGAAAAATGTTTACCAGTATCTATAAAGCTAAATCTTCTAACAGCCTTGAAGAGTCATTGAAATAAGTCAAGGTTTAAGTTAAAATTAGGTTGTTACTGAAAGAAACACTACTTAATTAAAAACTTAGGATAAAATAATCTAAGGTGATGGCTTTACAGGTAAGGATACAAACTGAGCAATTTTTCATTTGTGAACATAAGATAGTAATTAGGTCACAATGCGTTTCTGGCATTAGAAATTGAATCATCAACAGGAAACTACATCTATTTGTGGATGAGAATTTCATTGCAAAACAAGCTCCTTCTTTATAAATTGTTTTCTGTATCTAACTCAGTAAGATAGGGGACAGTGTGGTGATGCAATGGGTTAAGCTGCTACTTACATACCAGCATCCTATATGTGAACATTAGTTCAAGTCCCAGCTGCCCTGCCTCTGATCCAGCTCCCTGCTAATGTGCCTGGGAAAGCAATGGAAGACGGCTCAAGTGCTTGTGACCCTGCCACTCACTAGGGGCTCAGATGGAGTTCCCAGTCTGACTTTGGACTGGAGCTCCATTGTGGAGTGAAGATTTCTTTCTCTCTCTGCCTTTCAAATATGTAAAAATAAATTTTTAAAAAAGAGTAAAATAGACAGAAAGAAGATGGGCCCAGCATTCTTAAAATAAAAAATTATCATATTTTTAGCTATTGTTTCTTCTAGTGGAAATAATGAGTCCAGCTCCAAAATTCCATTAGAAATTTTCCAAAATCCTGGTAGTAATATATATAAATTGTGCTTTCTTTATTAACTATCAATTCTTCAAAAGGAAGACTTCTTGAAGACTCTTTTTTATATTATTCTGTGTTTTATACAGAGTAAGGCTCAGTAAAAACCTGGCAAGTTAATTAATGAGTAAAAATCATTAATTAAGTTTACCTCTCCTCTCATTAACATACTGTTTTCTCCAGAATGCCCCAGGTTCTCGTGTATCTTTGTCTGCCTAAGGCACCTTCCCCGGTTCCACCCTACCTCTGTATTCAAGGCTCAGTTCAATGACAACTTCTCTAAGGCAAAACAAATTACATTTACTCATCTCTAATTGCATTTGGGTCATCATTCCATGATGACAGGTAGCACATGTATCATGGTGATTACTTCCTGGGTCTCCAATTACACATGCTTGGAAAGGAGATGATGTTTTAATCATTGTGGGTCTAGCAGATGTTTGATTAGCATGAACAGGAAACTCAGTAAATGTCAAGTGAATGAATTCATGATCACCACGGTCTTCTATTGATAAAGATGATGGATAAGTTCAGCAGCTCTTGCTTGTGCTCCAGTTCCACAGCTTCTGAAGACGCTTCAGATACATGCAGATTGTAATGTTTTTCTCTCATTACCAACCAACCAGTTACAGAGTAACTTTTAGATTCTATCAGAAACCCAGCTGAACTCGGAATTAGTGTTTCCTGAATACTTCTCAGAGTTTAGGTTGATGGTTTGGGGGTAGGAATCTGCCTGTAGGTTCTCCTCTGTCCAGACCCAAGAATACCAGAGTCATCTTCATTCTCTCCAGATCACCAGTGTTCAAAGGTGCTACTCAACTGGTATCTATAATTATTTAGCCAGGGCCTACTTTCCACTTCACCACAACCAGGTTCCAATCCCAGAGAGGGTGATTCCTTCTTGTTCTTTTCTATATGTAATTTGACAGAATAAGAATCAGCATCTTAAATTCCCAAAACCATAATGTTATGTGGTTCTTCTATGGATTAGAACTCTCCAGACAACCCAAGACTGTGTTATCTTAGACCGTCTCAACTCTAGAACTGTTCAGACCTGATGTGGATACAGAGCTTTGTCATATTTCCCTGCTTCTGTGAGGGTTTCCCAAATGTCAGTCATCTGCACACAATTTCCATGCATTTTGCCATCTTTGTCTAACACTGGTACTATTATTGTCTGAAAATTTTTTTATAAATTGATTTTCTATTTACTCAAATATGGCTTTATCCTATGCAACGTCATCTATACAAATCACAGGTTAAAGTCTTACAACCCTGTAAATAGATAGTAACCATATCACACTGCAGAGTGCCCGAGTCCATTCTATTATGAATTTCTTCTTTTTTGCTAATGATTTCCCTCTTAAAATTCTATTCAATTTTCTTCAATCTGCCCTAATTTAGATGTTCTTCATATGTACTTTAGATTGCGTCTATAAAGTTGAAGTATAAAAGTGGGAAAAGAGCCCCCAACAGCCCAACTTTTATTTTTGGCTCCTTCAATACTCAACTTTGAGGTTTTTTTAATCTGTGAACTGCTATCTGTCCATGTTATAATGAGAAAAGTGACACAAATGCTCTTGCTCTCTGAGGTTCTTTGTGACTTGAAGCACTTGGACCAGATATGTGATATTAGTGCATTTATAAAGAAATAGTTGAAGATGTCTGGTAGAATGATCAGGAAATAGTAGTCAACCATAGTATAATACTGACTTACAAAAATCATAATATAAACTTAAATGTCAATTAGATTTTTGGTAGTGCTTTTCT
The DNA here is from genome assembly GCF_051225735.1 of Oryctolagus cuniculus. Lineage (NCBI taxonomy): Eukaryota > Metazoa > Chordata > Mammalia > Lagomorpha > Leporidae > Oryctolagus > Oryctolagus cuniculus. The sequence continues at coordinate 126,967,368 of NC_142874.1, forward strand.
AATATTTCATAGAAAAATATACCTAAATGTTGTCAAATGCAATATAAGCTAACTAAAAATTCCAGGAAAAGTTCTGTATGCTGAGAAGAATATTCAGTCTTAAAGAGCTGTTTTTAATAAACAACTCTCTCTCTCTCAAAAGGCCAGCAGTTCTGGGTAGAAGAACAAGCACAGTTCAACCATGGATGATTGCCCTTATTGTCACAGCCATTGTGTTGATTTTGGCAATAATTATTGGTCTCCTTGTTTATTTTTTGTCATATGGTAAGTACCTATTTCACATTATTTTGAAAATCTGAAAATTCAATTTGTCTGAAAGTCTAACAATCTTCTAACATTTGCAATGCCATTTTCATTTGAATAAACATATTAATTTGAAAAATGATAATTGTTTCTGTGTAAAAATTACTTCCAACATTTAAAATTTGGTTCAATTGATATAATAGTATCTCTTGAGCAACCCAATACATTCCTATGTGATTTTATGTTGTGGTAATATTTAATATACTAGTAATTGGAATACTATTTCAGTAAAAATAATAACTTTAGTATCAGGCACTTATAATGCTGCATATTACCTTTACTAAATTAACAGCTGCAATTTATTAATTGTCATTAACAAGTAACAATTTTTTCAGGATCCAACAGACAACCACAGTGACTGTGATAATATATGCATTTAAAAAAGAATAACAGAGGGGCCAGAAATGTGGCCTGGCAGGTTGGGCCATATTGCTGCAGTGCCAGCATCCCATATGGGTGCTGGTTGGATTACTGGCTGCTCCACTTCTGATCTAGCTCTCTGCTATGGCCTGGAAAAGCAGTAGAACATGCCCAAATCCTTGGGCCCCTGCATCCTCATGGGAGACCCAGAAGAAGCTTCTGGTTCCTGGCTTCAGATCATCACAGCTCCGGCCATTCCAGCCAGTTGGGGAGTGAACCAACAGATGGAAGAACTCTTTATCTCATTCTCTGCCTCTCCTTCTCTCTATATATAACTCTGACTTTCAAATTGATAAATAAATCTTAAAAAAGAGTTAGAGAGAGCTATTGGCCAGAACTGTTGAAAACTGAATCCCCAGGAATTCACCAATTATACCAACTTTTGAAGCATCTAAATTTACTTGATAGACTGAGAAAACTTGACTCCACTGGTTCACTCCTGAAATGCTCATAATGACCTGGACAGGTATCAGGCCAAAGCCAGAAGCTGGAAACTCCATCCAGGTCTCCCACATGGGTAGCCAAAACCCAGTTGTTGAGCCATTGCCACTGTCTCCCAGTGCCTACATTAGTGCAAATCTGTAGTCAGGAGCCAGAGCAAGGGATCAAGGCCACATACTCCGATGTAGGAAAGGGATAACTGGTGGCTTGAATGCTAGGCTAAACACTCATCTCTATGCAACCTTTTTGATGATAATCACCTCTTCTTTTTAAGAACAAGAGTACTTAAAAACTCATGGAAAATGGAATTTTTAAAAATATTTATTTATTTATTTTGAAAATTGGAGTTACAGAGAGAGGGACACACACATAAACACACCTTCCATCTGTTTGTTCACTCCTGAAATGGCCTCAATGACCAGCATTTGTTTAGGCTGAAGCCACAGGTCTCCTATGTAGGTTGCAGGGCTCAAGCACTTGGGCCATCTTCCCCTGCTTTTCCCCAGACATTAGCAGGGAGCTGGATCAGAACTGGAACATCCAGGACATAAACTGGCACCCTTATAGGATGCCTGTGTCACAGGTCATGACTTTACCTGCTACACCACAATTCTAGCCCCAGAAAATAGAATTTAAAGATAGTTTATTTGGGTGAGGAAAAGTTCAGATTCATGCACATGGAAAATGTATATTATTAAAAAGTATGAATTTCAAAACCTTTTGTACCAAAGTAAATGTATCTTTTAATTCCATTTGTATGAACTTCTTGAAGTCCTCTTGTGTTTATACAACTGAAATGAACCAAATAGAAGCAATTTATTTATTTCTATTCTGCCTTTCAGATCAGAAGTCCCACTATTACCACATCTCCTTCCAGATTCCCAGTGTTGAATATAATCCTGATTTTTCAGTAGAACACTCAAATATTAGGACTGATATGAAAGAAAAAATCAACAGTGAGGTAAGTGTGAGCTTTGCTGTTATCCATTCTACCCTGACAATACTGTTGTGGAGAAGATTAGAACAAGAGCCAAGTTGTCAGCACAACAAAGTCCACCTATGGTAAGTTTGCCTCAACAGAAGAATGCCTAGTTAAATTCCAATTTCACATTCTCCTGAAAAGGTCTTCATACAATATTTGAAACTTGATTGAAGTAAAGCCTCCTGTGTTGTTTTTCTGAAATTCAAATTTCATTTTATATTTATTTGTTAATTCTGAAATCTCTGAACAAAATTACCTCAGGAAGCTCATTCAGATATATTGGACAAAAGACAACTGCACCAGAAACTAAACAATATAAGCTCATCAGAAAAATAAATAGCTCAGATACAAAACACATTACTTCAGTTACCTGGAAATTAATCACCTATTCTATGGATAACAATGCATTTCTCATTAGGCAGCTTATGCCCAACATTTACTCCTAAAGTTATGCCATAGATAAAACTCTTTCCCTGGAGGCTTCAGCTATTTCCACAGCCTCTACTGAGCCCAGCAAGGATCAGAGATGGAAGATCATTCCAGCCAGGTTGAGAAATACGTTAGCCAACTCACAGTGAAAAGATGATTTAATGAATTGGAGAATGTGATTCAGTAGAGTGGGTTTGCCTTTCAAAAACAAATCCTAAGGGTATTCTGATTAAGGGAGGAAAAAACTAGGGAGAGTATAGAGTATAGAATATGTTGTCACATCAAGCAATATATTCCAATGAAGTGTTGGAATCAGAATCATCTGGATTCATGTCCTAATTTTATCCTTTGTTAGCTTAACAACTTAGAAAAAGCTACTTGACCCCACAAATTCAATTCCGAAATAGCTATAATTTCACCCACCTCTCATTCAATCTGAGGAGTAATAGACATAGTGAATAAAAAGTATAAAAAGTGATGTCTCAATAACCTTTTTATACCACTCTGTGAGAGTACTTACTGTCTTAACAGTATTATCTTGTATGTCTATACCCTTTCTAGACTTATGAATTTATTGATATTTGGGCTAATTCTACCTATTGTTATATTTCTGGCACCTCTCAAGGTATCTGCCACCTAGTAGGACCATAAAAATATTCATATAAGAGATAAGTAAACAAATGACCAAGTCGTTAATATTAGTCCTGCTGCCTACAGTGTAAGTGGAAATCATAAAAGAAGGAAAGTATATTATTTATTATGTATAATATAATAAGTATAATAATTTAGACTAGGAGTCAGTGTTTTTCTATAAAGTACAAAGTTTAAAATTCTTTTAGCCTTGGAAGCTACAGTCTCTACAACTACTCATAGCTATCATTGTAGTGTGAACAGTCATGACAAGTCACATTAACAAATGAATGTGATATTTCTTTTTATTTTTTTTGACAGGCAGAGTGGACAGTGAGAGACAGAGACAGAGAGAAAGGTCTTCTTTTGCCGTTGGTTCACCCTCCAATGGCTGCCACGGCCGGCGCGCTGCGACCGGCGCACCACGCTGATCCGATGGCAGGAGCCAGGTACTTATCCTGGTCTCCCATGGGGTGCAGGGCCCAAGCACTTGGGCCATCCTCCACTGCACTCCCGGGCCACAGCAGAGAGCTGGCCTGGAAGAGGGGCAACCGGGACAGAATCCAGCACCCCGACCGGGACTAGAACCCGGTGTGCTGGCACCGCAAGGCAGAGGATTAGCCTAGTGAGCCGCGGCACCAGCCATGAATGTGATATTTCAATAAAACTTTGTTATGAACACTGAATTTTCAATTTTATGAAATTTCTAAGTTTTCAGAAATATTATTCTTTCATTTTTTTAACTATCAAAAAATATGAAGGCCTTTCTCAGATCATGGGCAATAAAAATTAGGTGCAGGCAAGAGTTTGGCTTCTGTGCTGTAATTTGCTGACCCCAGATTTAGAGTTTGGACAACATTTAGAACAAATATTTTCCTAGAAGGAAGGACTAAAGACAGAACCTAAAATAAATTTTATAGATTTTTTGTAGAGTTAAAAACCCAGACTGTTTATGTGCTCATTTGCCATGAATAAAATATGTCCATGAAGCTATGATTTAAAAAGGAAAAAAAAAGTGATGGTATTGGAAAGAAAATGGAAGGAGGCAGGCTGAAAATGTATGGGTACTACATATATGCATATGCATACACATTTTTATATTACATATGTACATGTAAAACATATATGTAAAATCTTGAAGGATATATACCAAAAGGGTAAATAACAGGTCTCTAGACATTAGAAATGATTTGAATGTTTTTATTCTTTTCTTCTAGTTGCTTCTTAAGATTTTTACAATATATATGCATTAGTATATACTTATCATAATAATGCACATGTCTGTACTGTATGTAAAATTATTTCCTTAAAAATAATTTACCTTCATAGTCCTTTATAAGGAAAACACATGGTCATTTGTTTTTGAATAACTATAGATTTCTTTAAAAACTTGTCAGCCGGCGCCGTGGCTCAATAGGCTAATCCTCCACCTTGCGGCGCCGGCACACCGGGTTCTAGTCCCGGTTGGGGCGCCGGATTCTGTCCCGGTTGCCCCTCTTCCAGGCCAGCTCTCTGCTATGGCCAGGGAGTGCAGTGGAGGATGGCCCAGGTGCTTGGGCCCTGCACCCCATGGGAGACCAGGAAAAGCACCTGGCTCCTGGCTCCTGCCAGGATCAGCGCGGTGCGCCGGCTGCAGCGGCGGCCATTGGAGGGTGAACCAGCGGCAAAAAAGGAAGACCTTTCTCTCTGTCTCTCTCTCACTGTCCACTCTGCCTGTCAAAAAAAAAAAAAAAAAAAAAAAAAAAAAAAAAAAAAAAAAACAACTTGTACTCATCAACGTATCCAATATGATACCACATGAAACTTCACCAAAGAGCATTTCATAAATCAAACCAGGTGACCACAAAGCACTTGTTAGCCCTACACTCAGTTTTGCAGTACAACATCTCCTCTTGAGTTTCTGGCTAACTCTTCAGATATGGGTACACTTATGGTTCAGTCTTATTTCTGACAGGCCACCTTGATGAGTCAACTGTAATAAAGTTCATGCAATCACAGATACTGCGACAAGCTTTGGTTTTATTGAGAAATGGTTTGACCTAAGAATTTATACTACAGAGAAATTATTACATGTAAAACATCTGAAATGATGCCCAAGGGGCGTTTATTGTCTTATTCCAAGAAATAATTTCATGTATTTTTCTTGATAAGTATATTTATTTTACACGTTTGTATTCATTAATATACTCTTCACATCCCTTATTCACCACAGGTTCAAAACATGACTTAAAAACTTTCACTAAATCCTAAAATACTGTCCCTTCAATTCTATCATAAGCATGATAATGACTTGATTAATTTTAACTCTTTATATCAGTATCTCTGGCCATGTGAAAAGTTGTTCAAAACATTCAACTGTAAGTATGACCTTTATGACATCAGGATGAAGCCCAAATGAGCTTTGTGGATAACTCTAAACAAACATTGAAGCAAATCATATTTGTGTCATTGCAGATTTTATACAAGCACCTTGTGACATATTGACATGTGTGAAATTCACATTTAACAAAGTTCTACTCTGCTGTTTTTCTTTTCTCTTCTCAGATAGATAACATATTTCAAAGATCCAGTTTAAAAGATCATTACATCAAATCTCATGTTGTCAACTTTAGGTAACCACAACTAATTAATTTGTATTTTGAAATTTGTATTAATATATAAAATGATTATATTAGTGCTTTTTGGAAAAAAGCCAAAGATCTTAGGCATACCAAGGATGAAAGCAACTTTGTAATATTATATTTAATTGTTATTCCTCCCACACTGTGTACCTGTAGTAAGAAGTTCTTGATAGTGATGAAATGCATTCCACTAGTTGTCCTTTAAGACTTTTGCATTCCAGCTGAAGATTATTATAATCATTAACTACTTTTTTCAATTTTATTTATTTACTCACTTTCTTACTTACTTACTCGAAAGGCAAATAGATTGAAAGGGAAAGGTGTTTCATCAGTTTATTCACTCCTCAAATGCCCACAAAAGCCAGGGGTAGGCCAAGTCAAAGCCAACTCTATATATGAGTGGCAGGAACCCTCCTACTTGGGCCATCACCTGATGCCTCCCAGGATGCTCATTGGCAGGAATAGCTGGAATGCAGGGTAGACTGGTCCTGGAAGCCAGGCACTCCAATATGGAATGTTGACACAGCAAGCACTGTCTTAACCGCTGCGACCAACACCTGCCCCAATTTTATTTACTTTATAAGAATAATAAACAGATATTTTGAATTTTTAAAACACAAAATATGTATATATACACAAGGCTAATGAATTTAACAGGTGCATTTGACATTTTTCCAGAAAATAATTCTAAGAAGTTTCATATAAATTTCTTCTCCTTGAGTATGAAAAAGTTTTACAAGCAGGAAATAATTCAGGTATTAACATCTGTGTACATATGAAGGGTAGAAAATTTCATGACAAATCAAAAAAATATTGTTATTATATTTTCTTGAAGATACAATTAATGGTTAAGTAACAATGGATAACATAGTAACTGCTGTGGTTATGCCCTCACTCATTCTGGTGATTTTATTTTTCAGGCCAGGCAATGATGGTTTGAAAGCAGATGCATTACTTATGTTTCAGTTCCCTGCTAACAACGCAGACACAATGAGAAAGCAAGCTGATGACATTTTACATCAGAAGCTGAATTCAAATGAAAGCCTCTTGATGATCGATACTTCATTCCCTTACCTTAGAGGCAAGAAATACTGTTTTTCTTCCTTTGCTACAGTTACTTGCTTTCTTAATCTTCTCAGCTGCAGAGAAAGTTTCTCACTTACTTGAGAATGAACAACCCCCACAAAGCACCAAAGATTATCTTTGTTTGGCTAAGATCAAAATAAGTTTAAAGCAAGCATTGTATGACAATGCAAAAATAATAGTATTTCTTCCTTTTTTTAAAAAAAATCATATTGAAATTGTTTGGATTAGTGAAGCACGCATGTGATAAAACCTACCCTGCATCACTGACGTGGTAGGTGCCTCGCTCTTCACTTGCCGTACTGTCTACGGTCTGAATCCAAAATGTGAGAGCAGTTTGGACATACAGAGCACAGTCTGTGGGACTCAAGGAGGACTTGGGCTCAAGTTGGAAGAGCTCCACCTCTCCATCCTTCCCACAGCACCCAGGATAGATTTGCCCAGGACATGAAGGGGCTAATGAAGAAGAAAGATGCCAGACTAGATAGGACCTGTCTCTGGGATAAGCACAGCCTCTCATTTGTAACCCAGACATAAGAGCTAATTGACGAATGTTTGTGGGATGAGATTAAACAAAGAGCATTGTGATTCCAGGACTATGAGTGAACTTTGAAGTTGTCATATTTTACCAGAACTTGTTTAAGCCATGACATGAGATTATAAAGTAACAGAAAATTACAAGTTGCCAGTAAATCTCCCCCAGTACTATTCTACAAAATAGTTCCAGGGGTACAGCAGGTAGCAGATGCTAACAGAGGAGATTATATTTTACATTGGCATAAGTCAGAAACAAGAAAAATCAATTTGAGGCTCCTTCTGTGAGGGATGCCCAATGTCCAGTTCTATCAATCACACAGACAGGCTGCATCCAAGGCGCTGGACTATAGAAGGCAGAGACAAGGTTTCCAGAGGGAATGTTTGAGGACTTCCATGTCACTTCCACATTCCCTGTGGAATGTGGAAGAGACATGGAAGTTTTTTAAGAAATCTAAGTTTGATTTTGAGCTCTTGCCCAGTCGAATGTTAGAAACAAACTCATTATTTCAGAAGCTATTGTTGTGGGGAACTTAGTCCTTCACAGTGTTGCTGCATTGAGAAGAGGGTGTCAGCTGTCAGTCACTATTGGCCATCCTGGGAGATCCACCTCCCCCTCACCAGATCCTCAGTTGCTTGTTTAGTAAGATAGCGTTGAGACTTCCTTATTACCATCCTTGCCACCTTCTCAAAGTGGTGAATCTTCCTAATTCTTCTGCTTTGCAAGAGTGTTTGGGAATTATTTTGAGAATATATATATATATATATATATAAAACATATATAGAGAGAGAATATATATAATATATATATTATCAAGCAAAGTTGAGTTTCATAGGATAAGAGATCATTTAAATATCTATATATGTATATATAGATATACTATATATTAAAAAAATTAGAAATGTATGGAATATACCATAGGACAGACTGCAGGTGACTATGGAAAGAGCCCTATTCTGGAACTCAATGACCTATGCAATAGCAGAGCCTTCTAGAATTTCAGAAACTTTCTATCTCAGTTACTGTTTTTATTTTTGGTTTCTTAGATCTATTTATTTGAAAATTAGAGTTACAGAGAGTGGGAGAGACAAAGAGAGAGATCTTCCAGTCACTGGTTCACTCCTCAAATGGCCTTGATGGCTAGGATTGGGCCAGGCAGAAGCCAGGAGGCAAGAGATTTATCTGGGTCTCCCATGTGAGAGTAGCAGCCCAAGCACATGGGCCATCTTCTATTGCTTTCCTAGGCATATTGGCAAGGAGCTGGATTGGAAGTGGAGCAGCCAGCATGCAAACTGGCACCTATATGGGATGCTGGCATCCCAGACAGCAGCTTATCCCACTATGCCAAAAGGCTTGCCCCCCAGTTCTCTCCTTTTTATAGGATTTACTCTATAGCCTTTAAGTTAAATTTAATGATAAACTAACTACTACAATTCCTCCCAATCAGAACAAAAAATCATTTCATAGACATAGTATTTTAAATTATAATTCCAGTGATGATTAATCACCTTGTTTTTTTCCAGATATCAATGAAGTACAAGCAGAGCACATTCTGAATAGCTGTAAGTTCAAGAATCTCACTGAGATGCTTCTAAATCTAACACTAAAACTCAAAACACTTTTAGCCTTTTTCTATTCATATGCCTATCATTTCCCAAAATTATAGAACATCTCTAAATAGATGCATGATGTCATTCTTCTCAAGGGAAAAATCACTACTAATAATTGGAAAGGTCTATTGGAAATACTTCTTTTTCACAGAAAGTTTTACTAGTGACTATTTAACAATTTATTTTCTTGTGAATTTTTAAAATGTCCCTCATTTTGCTAAAGTAGAAAATTTTGTTTAAAATTAACTGGTATTCATTAACTTCAATATGGAAACTTTACACTATAGTACTGCTAAGCTCCTAATGTCCAACAAGTATTTTAAAAGACCACAAATGGCATTTTTCTATAATAAGTAGTGTACAGTTAATACCCAAGTGTGTCAGTTCTCACTGGGGTAAACCGTTATATAGAACATGACCCCAGAATATATGAAAAAGCAAGTTTTAAAGTAAAATTACTTCAAATACATTAGGAAAATATTCAATAATTATTTTTTAAATACTAATAAACATTTAAAATGTAAATAATCACCTTTTATCTCTGTGACTAATTATTATTCTATTATATGTAAGGTTAATACCCACAAATTTTTAAAGCAAGTCATAGGTATTGATGTTCCCATCTTTAACTATATGCCAAATATATCCATACATATAGTACTTTCAGGAAATAGCCATCTTCTTTCCTTCTAACAGGTTGTGGTATAGGAATGGAATACCCATCCATGGAAAGAATTGCTGATGGTCAAATTGCAAAGAAAGCTGATTGGCCATGGCAAGCCAGTCTACAGATGGATGGTGTCCACTTCTGCGGAGCATCTTTGATCAGTGAAGATTGGCTCCTGACTGCCGCCCACTGTTTTGATACGTAAGTATTCAGTTGGGACCCACAAAATCACCAATGCTATCTCATTTTCTCACTTTCATATCTAATAATTCTAATCTCATAATTACTAAAGAACAGTAGAAAAATTAGAGAGAGTATCTTTAGCATGTGGGATATATGGACAAAATGAGATACAGTAATGCTAGTGAAATTTCTAAAAATGAGAAAATATTCTAGATACAATACTAAATAAAAAGGAAGCATGAGAAAACAATAATAAAATTTTACCTTTCTTGCTCTCTCTCTCTCTCCATGGTTACACAGTTACACATACATTTATATGAGTGTGTATGTGTATATATATATGTATGTGTGTATGTATGTATATATGTCTAGATTTTATTTATATTTTCATTTATTGATGTGTATTAGTTTTATAATTGACAATGGCAATGATATAGTTTTTTAAAAATATATAGAATCCCTTCAAGGACAAAAATAAGCTATTATGGGATGAGGGATTTGTTATCCGCTAGTTGAAAGCAGAGCCTCAATAGAAAAGATGGAGGAGCAGGTATTTATCTTAGGGGTTACATGCCATGTCCCACATCAGTTTGCCTGAGTTCAGTTCTTGGCTCTGGCTCCTAGTTCCAGCTTCCAATCAATGGAGACCCTGGGAGACAGCAGTGATGGTTCAATAACTGGTTCCTATATCAGACTCGGATTGAGTTTCTGGCTCCTTTCCAGTGCTGCCCCATGGTTCCAGTGCCAGCCATTTCAGGCACTTGTGGTGTGAACCATTAAAGAAATTTGTGTGTGTGTGTGTGTCTGTCTGTCTCTCTAGTTCAGTCTTTCTGTCTCTGCCTCTCAATTAAAAAAAACTATTTTAAAGAAGATGGGAATACCTCCATCATCCATCACCTTAAATAATCTGCCCTTCCCTCACACTTGTATCCCATGCCCATCCAGCATCTTGGGCAACCTCAGATTAGGAATGAACCAACTGTGCTCCTTTTAATCTGTGATTAGTTACAAAAACCCCAAACTATGGATGGCTAGTTTTGGAACAACCCTAAGCCCTCCACTGATGAGAAGAAATGTGCAGTCAATTATTGTTCACGAAAACTATGCTGCCCACAAGCACGAGGACGACATTGCTGTGGTGAAGCTCTCCACCCCTGTCCTATTTTCTGAAGACGTGCACACAGTGTGTCTCCCGAATGCTACCTTTGAAGTCTTGCCTCAGAGTAAAGTGTTTGTCACTGGATGGGGAGCATTGAAAGTGAATGGTGAGTATCAGTAAAATCAACAGAGCAAAAAATACGAAACCATCCCCCATGTGAATGGAGGATAAGAGAACATGCAAAATGAAATATGTACAAGATGGAATCAAGATATACTATGACAAATATGACTAAAACAAAAAATTGATATGGTTAATACCAAAAACTTTGCTGTTACTATTACTCCATACCTACATTTATTTTCTTTTTAATAAACTATTACAGAAACTGGTTAGAACTTTCTTTATTGAAAAATCACTAACATGTGTTTCTTTCCTTTAATTTGCCATCTTTCGTATCTAGAGTGTCTGCTATGGATGCCTAATTCATAAAGTATATGATTTCTAAGCAACAGTAATGATAAGTTTCTGTAATGTGTCATGCAAGTAAATAGAAGTAGCCTTGAGCGAGGAGTCTGGCTGGTCTATACCTGGTGCTAAATATTACTCTGGGTCCCTGTAATCCATGTACCTGTGGAGTTGTTCTTGAGCCTAAAATTTATAAAGTCTACAAGTACAAAATTTTACTTCAATTAATAATACATAATAAACTGCAAACATAGACTTGTAGGACTAGATATGAGTCTCCAGGTCCTATGCCTCTTGATTGGACTTTTTGCATATAGTTTATGCTCTAAAATTTCTGATTCTAGCTCTACTCACTTATTATGAAGTTGTAGTCTTATGTATTTGTTCAAATTATAGTTCCACTATACTTCGTTTTTATCAGTTTGTTTTTTTTTATGGAATTTTGTGTCTCTCCAATAAACATTGCCAAATTCTGATGTGCACTCCAAGTTGAGACACTATCCTTATGACCTGAGAGCTCCATTCTTCAACTCTGGGGCTTCTACATTCTTCTACAAGAAAAAGTTATGAGAAGGAGGAATTAAATCCTTTGGTGTGTAAAGCTATTCCCTGATCAAAGTAGAAAAGGTACACATCTACCTCTTAAATAGCATCATATGCTTCCTCTAGAATCTAATTAAACTCATCATCTCCTCCCAGAGTAGTAATTTGGGAGTGATTTGAGATTTCTTCATCAATCATTCAAAGCCCAGTAATGTACAGACTATTGTGAAATGGGCTATCCACTCCTATAAGTTAAATATTTTATAGAAATAATGTTATAAATTTGTAAGACATCAGACTAAATTTAATTAATAGATTTTAGAAAAAAGATTTATTCATTTGTTTAAAAAGCAAAGTTACAGAGAGTCAGAGGCAGAGAGAGAGACAGAAGTCTTCTGTTTGCTAGTTCACTTCTCAAATGGCTGCTACTGCCAGAGCTGGGCTGATCTAAAGCCAGGAGCCAGGAGCGTCTTCAAGGTCTCCCACGTGGGTGCAGGGACCCAAGGACTTGGGCCATCTTCCACTGCTTCCCCAGGCCACAGCAGAGAGCTGAATCGGAAGAGGAGCAGCAGGGACTCGAGCTGGCACCCATACAGGATGCCAGCACTGCAGGTGGCAACTTTACCTGCTATGTCAAAGCTCAGGTCCCTAATGATTAGATATTTGATTATGGTTTTTTCCTGCGTTTTGAAGACAAGGACTATTCAGGTTTTCTTCTTCTACCTTCCAAGATTTAACCAACTATATTTAATCGGAATTATTGTTGTCTGACAACTTGCAAGACACAATATTTTTACTCTCTGGATATTTTCTCCTTTGAACACTTGATAAAGAAAAATAGTGGTTATATAGCTAAGCACTTGAATTTATTTTTTTTTAAGTTGACATTAAAGAATTATAAAACTTTTAGGCCGGCGCCACGGCTCAATAGGCTAATCCTCCGCCTGCAGCACCGGCAACCCGGGGTTCTAGTCCCAGTCGGGGCACCGGATTCTGTCCCGGTTGCCCTCTTCCAGACCAGCTCTCTGCTGTGGCCCGGGAGTGCAGTGGAGGATGGCCCAAGTGCTTGGATCCTGTACCCAATGGGAGACCAGGAGAAGCACCTGGCTCCTGCCATCGGATCATCGAGGTGCACCGGCCGCAGCGGCCATTGGAGGGTGAACCAACGGCAAAAGGAAGACCTTTCTCTCTCTGTCTCTCTCTCTCTCACTGTCCACTCCGCCTGTCAAAAAAAAAAAAAAACTTTTAAATTTAAAATTAAGCATACCAATTAGCTAAATAAAAATTTCCTTGGAACAAGGAAAGTATAAATAGTTGAAATACAGTTGATTAAAGCCTAGGAATATCCAAATCATTTAATGACACTAGAGACCACAAAATAGATAGTATTGAGTTTTGTTGAAACACTTACACAAAAAATACTTTAGAGATTTCAAAATCTGTCAAAGGAACAGTTGATAAGACAAGTCTCTCCCTGTGAGCCCTTTTAAACACAGCCTCTATTTTATGTGAATAATTTATTTAAAAATCAATCTATAAATGGAAAATGAACACAATACTAAGACTAAAACAATGCTACATGCAACTAAATAATACTTTCTTATAATAATGAATCAATACTTGTAATTAATTAATAAAAGATTATTTCTTTTTTAAAAGAATGCATTTTACATTTTATTAAAGTTTAACATTCTCATGATTTTGTATATTTCTCGGATTTCATTGTCACCATTTATAAGATTCACAGAGTCTATGTGCTTTTTTTCTAACAAAATCTGTTTTTTTACCTCAACATTTGTTAACTTGCCCTGGTATTTGTTCTGAATAGCAAGTTATACTACTTCCATTAGCAAAGTAAACATGATCTTTCCTATGAAGCAGTAGGATTCCAACAGTATTAACATTATTTCATGTAATAAGGTCTCGTTCTGTGTTGCTTTCCTTCCCTAAAGAATTCCCAGTTCTCAAGACAGCTATGTACTCTGTAGGGTTATGAGAAAAATTTCCAAGTAAGGTAAGTTAAGGTATTACATATTCTCCCAGGTAATGAAAAAAAAAAAAACCCAAGTTTAAATGTAATGTTGTCTCCCGTTTAGTTATGTGGTCATGGCAAGAATTTTAACCAGGTAAATTTTGGTTTGCTCAATTGAGAAAGAAAATTCCCATATCTAACTATCATGGTTATTGCAAGAACTAAGTAGGATAGTAAGAGGAAGCTTGCCAAACACAGTGCCTGGCACATGGAGAGCACTCAAGAAATGTAACTTGGTTCCGAACACTGTCATCCAGCCCAAAACCTTAGAACTTTAAGATTTATGTTTTATCACTGGTTCATCCTTTGTAAGACACAACAATTCACCATTGTAGCAAGAATGTGGATATTCTTCATCTACTTATCTTTTCCTTCTTTAGGTCCCTTTCCCAATACTCTACGACAAGTTGAGATAGAGATCATAAGTAACGATGTTTGTAATCAAGTTAAGGTGTATGGTGGTGCTGTTTCATCAGGAATGATATGTGCTGGATTCTTGACAGGAAAACTAGATGCATGTGAGGTAAGAGTAGACTCAAATTCACAAAAGTTACTCTCTTTAGCAAGGATGGACTTGCTGACTGTAAATTCATGTTACTTCATCTGATTCCATCAAATTAATTCATGAATGAGAAGGGAGAGAGGAGAACAATCAAAAGGAGTGCGAGATACACAAGACACACTCATTTAATAATTTGCTGTTGAGGAAAGTCATCTGTAAAAAATGGTGGTCAGCTGCAAAATAGAACTTTGGTTAGAGAAAAAGCAAATAGCAGAAACCAAGTCAAGAAGACATGTAATTATTGCTTCAAGCCATAGTCATCACCAATAGTTACGTACCTAATCCTTGCTAATTGCAAAGCACTGTGGGACAGATCTGCAGATATCTCCATCGTCCATAAATTCTTGCAACACCAGTGTTTAAACATTCATCTTTACACAGCATACATCCAGGTAGAATTACACTATTCAGACAAGATTGAGCATGTTGAAGGTTGTATGTCCATAGGTAGAATTATACTATTTAGAACTAAATTCGGTAGTACATATTCATCTACACTAACATTCAAGTGTCACCTCACAGGTCATTTCTAGAAACTAAGTAAGTAAATAGTTTTTTCCACAGTCAAAACTTTAATTTTAAGCAGTTAGCATGTAAGGAGAACACAAATTTTAAAGTATGGTTATTTAATGAAATAAAAATAACCAAAAGATGTGGTGCTTGGCTTAGCATTTAAGATGCTGGTTGGATGCCTGTGTCTTACATCAGAGTGCCTGGGTTAAAGTCCCAATTCTACTCTTGATTCCAGCTTTCTGCTAATGTGTACTCTTTGAGGCAGCTGGTACCGATAAGGCAGCTTAGTCTCTGCCATCCAAGTGGGAGACCTGGTTGAATTCCTGGCTCCTGTATTCAGCCTGAGCCAGATCGGGTCATTGTGGACATCTGGGAAGTGAAGCAGCAGATGAGAGTGCTCTCTCTCTCTCTCTCTCTCTCTCCATCTATATAAATAAAAATTTTACAAAATAAAATAATAAAGGTTTAATTTATAGCATTTGAAAATGGATCCAACAGTTTAGCAATTCTTTAAAGATTTAAGAATGGCTCTGAGAATTTGATGTGTATACAGAAGTGCCACAATTCATCTGCCAATGGCTGTGTGTCCTATAATGGTAGTAAGCATTCATTCACTTAGCATTAGCATTTTTTTTGTAACTGCGAGGTATTGTGGCAGTTACTGAAGCCAATATGAACATTTAAAAAAGTCAAGGGCGGATGTTTGGCCTAGCCTACATCCCATATGGGTTGCAGCTCCTGACACTGGCTCCCTGCTCATTCAGACACTGGGAGGCATCGATGAAGACTCAAATAATTGGGTCCCTGCCACCCATACGGGAGACATGGATCGTGTTCACAGTTCTCAGCTTCAGCCACAGCCCAGCCCCGTCCATCTGGCCATTCTGGGCATTTAGGGAGTGAAAATGTGGATAAGAATTCTGTCTCAATTAGATAAGGAAATTCGTTTTAAAAATCATAAAGAATCCACATGACTTACAGTCTAATAATATAACACAAAAGTAACTAAAACATGTTAACCAAAAATCAGGAATTGGCTACATATTGTGGAATACATGGTCTCTTTTCACTCAATTTACTGTCTCAGGTGAAGGAAAAACCATGTGGATGATCTAAAATACACCTCAATCTCATGACTTGAGAGAAATATAACTAAATCTACACAGAAACATCTCTTTCCATTGGTTCACACTCCCTTATTTCTTATCACCACTAGCATAGCAGAACACTGAGGCACTAAATTACCTTATGGGCACAAGGGATAATTACTGCAGAGGATTGTTTTGGCAGACAGATTTTCAAACTCTTCTCACTAGACACCAGAGATAAGGGCACAGGGCCCTAGAATTCAATACCGGCTTCAAGTAGACTAATTTTTCGTGTGTGTGTGTGTGTGTGTGTGTGTGACGCTAATCTGTAATGGGCTTCCAAATAACACTTCTTTTGAAAGGATAGCTCCATTACTAAAAGATACATTTACAAACATTTGTCTAAACAGTGGGTTAAAGATAACAGTGAAGTCTCCTCATTCACATATTTTAAACCAGTTCACTAAGACACACTAGTAAGGAACATTAGTTTGTGAGCAAAATCTTTTCAGTAATAAATCGTGTACATTTGCTTGGAGTGCCCTCTGCTTGTCTCCCTCCTCTCCAGTCTATTCCTGCACATCAGTACAACATCCAGAACATCTCACTATCAATGCATGTGAGTGGGACAAGGTGAGGTTCAAATGCAAAGGAAGAGGTTGTTTCTAGATAAGAAAGTAAGGAGAGGTTTTGTGGAGGACATAACATTTTAGTTGAGCCTTGAGGTCATAATGGATGCATGACCTGGCCTTAGGTTCACTTTCTAGTACCCAATTACAGCAAAATTAAAAATTTTATAAAGACAACATGAAAACCTTATCTTTATTCACACCAGCTTCCAACTGAAGCTATTAATAAGAGGTAAATAATAAACTTAATTACCACATTAGTATGACAGTTATTTGGATAACTAAAATAAATAAATAAAATTAGTTTCATATATTTAATTCAAATTTGTTGGATAAATTTATTAGATATTCATATTCCAATTAGCCATTATTTCTGACATCCCATTATTTTTCACACTGATCATGTTTTTTCTCCTTCTCCAGGGTGATTCTGGAGGACCTCTGGTTATTGCACAAAACAGAAACATCTGGTACCTCATTGGAATAGTAAGCTGGGGAATAGACTGTGGGAAAAAGAACAAACCTGGACTTTATACCAAAGTGACTCATTATCGGGACTGGATTAAATCTAAAACTAACATCTAGTGCAACAACTACACCTACGTTCTAACTACAAATGTCATGTGTGGTTTCTATCAGATTGTGTTTAGTGTATGTTGCTAAGTGTATTGTCGTTGAATTCAAGATGCAAGTAACTGCGATCTGACAACTTTCCCCTTGAACAGTTGGAAGGCTGTGTTTTGTTGACCAAGAGCATAGGAGGCACTGCCAACTCCACGAAGATCTTCCATTGCGTCCAAGTGTCACTAATCACGTTCTTGTTCGTCTTCCAGTCACTATTACATTTTAGAGTAGTCTGGCAGTTCAACCCAGGCAAGGGGCTAAGCAATCTACATTTTCTCTGACACATCATACTTCCCTTCCCTGATGGTTCCCCAGTTTCTGTCTTCCTCAACAGATGAGGCTCATTATATGTTATAGACAGATCAAAGAATTAGTGTTGGCCAATTCTATCACAAATGATTTGGTGCAGATTTCAACTTCTTTAAATGATTACACTGTTGGTTATTTTGAAGCAGTTGATAAGTCCTTGGATAAGATAGCAGAAGAACTGGAAATATTGTCTAGCGTAGGATTCTGCTCTGAACTGTGTAAACATGCCTTTAATGCTCAGAAACAAAAGATCAAGTTTCTTGGCCTTTCATGAAGTTGAATGAGAAGAGGCAAGAATTCAACAAGAATGAACTCCACTGAGCTCAGTCTCCAAAAACAAGAGAGGATCCACACTTGGCATAAATTTACTTTTCACTGCTGTTTCATGATCTGTTCATGCATTTTATTTAAACATTTTTTCAACCCACTTTAGGACAATTTGGGGGCCTTCAGAATGGGGAGTCAATATAAGTTAGATATTCCTAAACAACTTACATGAGAAGCCAAGATAAAATAAGATATTCATAAACAATTTGATAAAGGATTTTGTAAAGACCTTATTGTGAATATTTAAATTAAATTAAAAATAGGCATTTCTTGAAGAATGATATTTATACAAAGTCTTCAGATAATCAAGAAGGCATCTTTGGAATGGTTAAATTATTATGGAAATGTCATTTCCATATGTATTTGATTACATATTTTATAGTACTGTATGTGGTTATCAACTAGTATATAACAAAACTAATTTGCTGAATCTGAACGTTTATTTGCTTTCTTCCCATGTACAAGTAATTTAGTTAATGAGATAACTTTAAAAAATATAAACAAACAAAATGAAAAATAAATAAATGAGATAACTTATTGTTAAGATTGGGACAAGGAGTAGCCCAACATTGTGGCATAGCAGATGAAATTGCCTGTGATGCCAGCACCTCATATTGGTGCCAGTTTGAGTCCTGACTGCTCCACTTCTGGTCCAGCTCCCTGTTAATGGCCTGGAAAAAGCAGTAGATCCATGTGGAAGACCCAGAGGACACTACAGACTCTTAGCTTCAGCCAAGGGGTTGGCCAGTGAGGCCATGTAGGGTCTGAACCAGCAGATGGAAAATCTCTCTCTCTCTCTCTCTCTTTCTACCCCTCTCTGTATCTATGACTTTCAAATGAAAGAAAATTAAAATAAATAAATAAAAGGATTTGGAGGGTTATATCAAGTAGCAGTCTCTCTTGCCCCACATATTTTATTGTATACATTAAAAATATTTATGATAATAAATTCAGACATTACCTTTGAATCATCACTAGAATACAGGTTTCTCAATCATGGTGCCTTTGATTTTGTCACAGATAATTGTTGGGGAAGACTGTCCTATGCATGGTGACTATTTAGCAACATTCCTTACCTCTACATACTAGATGCCAATAATACCTCTCACCAAGATGTGATAACCAAAAATAAATCCGGAAAAAGTCAAATATCCCCTATGGAGCGAAAAGTACTTCCAGTTAAGAACCACTACAATGGAATCAATAGTAGAAGAGAAAAAGTCTCTATATTTTTAAGATTTTAATTTATTTATTTGAGAGCAGAGTTACAGACAGAGAGAGGAACAGTCAAAGAGAAAGGTATTCCATCCGCTGGTTCACTCCCTAGATGGCAGCAATGCTCGGAGATGGTCTAATCCAAAGTCAAGAACCTGGAGCTTCTTCCAGGTTTCCCATGCAGGTGCAGGGGCCCAAGCACTTGGGCCATCTTCCACTGCTTTTCCAGGCCATCAACAAAGAGCTGGATCAGAAGAGGAGCATCTTGAACACAAACTGGTGCCCATATGGGACGCCAGTGCTTCAGGTAGAGGCTTAGTATACTACATCACAGTGCTAGCCCCGAAAAGGTTTCTACTAAAAATTATGTACTCAAATTTTCTTCATAAATTTGGAAATATTTTTCTTATTTCTCTTTTAAGTGATAATGCCTTGGAAGTGCTAAAACAAAAACCCGTTTGTTATACTCCTATCTATACAATCTTCACCAAACAAGGATCATCTGGGAACTGAATCAGGCAGGAAGATGATGGAGGAAAGATTCTTTTTGAATGATCAGCCGCTGCAGGCAACTAATTCCTACAAGAAGAATATGAGTGTACTTAGCAAGTCATTTGTCAATCACTAAACCCTGAATAATTGCACCAAGAACACTGTGATTAATAACCTCAGAGTGCATACATAGATCCTATTTGAAAAGGGGTTTATGTATGCAGCTGAGTGAGAATGGCCCAGTCTGTCACCCGCTAACACTGCAAAATGGAGAACAGGAAACCTCTATGCACCAAAAGCTGCACTGTGCAGTATGGCAGCTCCATTAGGCTAATCAGATTTAAATTAATTAAACAAATTGAAACTTCCTTTCCTCAGTCACATTAACCACATTGCAAGCACAAAATGCTTGCTTGGGGCTGTGGGTATCATTGGGACCAGCACTGAGAAAGAGCCTCTCCATCACCACAGAAAATCCTACTGGACATCCCTGAGCTGGAGCGTTCCAGCAAACCTCTTCCATAATCACTTGTTCATTCATCTCACAGATATTTCCTGAACCTCTATGTGTTTGGTATCATCTATTCTAGATGTTGAGTATAACTGTGTTTAAAACCAAGCCCATCCCCCCTCCCCCAGGGCTGGCATTATGGCATAGCAGTTAAAGCTGCAGCCTGTGACCCTGGAATCCATATGTGTACCAGTTTGAGTCCCGGCTACTCCACTTCTGATCCAGTGCCCTGCTGATGTGCCTGGGAAAGCAGAAAATGGCCCAAGTATTTGGGCCCCTGTCATCCACGTGGGAGACCTGGATGAAGTTTCTGGCTTCTGGCTTCAGATCAGCCTAGCTCTGGCCATTGTGACCATTTGGGGAGTGAATCAGCAGATGGAAGATCTCTCTCTCTCTCTCTCTCTCTCTCTCTCTGTCGTTCTGCTTTTTAAATAAAGAAATAAATCATCTTAAAAATAAAAAATAAAGGCCGGCGCCGCGGCTCACTAGGCTAATCCTCCGCCTAGCGGCGCCGGCACACCGGGTTCTAGTCCCGGTCGGGGCGCCGGATTTTGTCCCGGTTGCCCCTCTTCCAGGCCAGCCCTCTGCTGTGGCCAGGGAGTGCAGTGGAGGATGGCCCAGGTGCTTGGGCCCTGCACCCCATGGGAGACCAGGAAAAGCACCTGGCTCCTGGCTCCTGCCATCGGATCAGCGCGGTGCGCCGGTCGCATCGCGCTGGCCGCGGCGGCCATTGGAGGGTGAACCAACGGCAAAGGAAGACCTTTCTCTCTGTCTCTCTCTCTCTCTCACTGTCCACTCTGCCTGTCAAAAATAAATAAATAAATAAATAAATAAAATAAAAAATAAAAAATAAAGTCATCATTCTCAAGACCACATAAAGAGACATAAGCATTTTTTGTAACTGCTGCTGAAAGCAGCAGCCCTCCTGGGAAGTGCGGCCAGGCATTGCTCCATTGTTTTTAGACTGTGCTCTTTATCTGGTGGCCCTGGCCACTAACAGAAAGGAAACTCTCCATTTGAACTACAGCAGGTCCATAGGTAAGATTAAAGTGGTCACAAACCAGCTTTTCAATCTGCCCTGGAAAAGTCCTAGAACTTATCCAATTAATAGTACATAGAATAAAAAACGGGTTTTTTTAATCATTTTTAAATCACCAAGGTATTTCTTATAACTTAAATACATTAATAGGAACCAAACAAAAGAGAATGTCTCATTGAGGGGAATCAAAGGAACTTAATCACACAGATTAAGAACAAAAAAAATATTTTAAGCAGGCATCTAGCCCAAATAAAACAATAATTGGATCACACAATCTATTGATGTCATTTTATTGTGGTTAAATGCAGAAAACATGGAAGCAACAGGTCACTGTGACACAGTTGCATGAGAAATAACATGAAGACACTTAGACCAAATGTGTTACTATGCTGCCACCTGCTGATCCAGGTTACTTCTTACAGCATACTAATTGGCATTTCATTTCAAGCTATAAAGTTAAGTGCTTTCCCAACATAAAGTGGTATAAAGGAAAATACAGCAATCTCTCCATGATTTGTTCCTAAGGAAATAAAAGTTTAAAGTTCTGTATATCCTTTTTATGTTTTTCACTGTTTAAACAAACTATATATCTATTCACTTATCAAGGGACTCCCCACTTTCTATATCAAAAAAAAAAAAAAGATCATTTTGGTGGCAAACATTGGGCACAGCAATTCAGACGCCCCTTGGGATGCCCAAATTCTGTACAGGAATCCCTGGTTCTATTCCCAACTGCATCCCAATTCCAGCTTTCTAATGCTCACACTGTGAGGCAGCAGGTGATGTCTCAAATATTTGCATCCCTGACACCTACATATAAGACCAGGATGGAATTCCATGCTTTGTCTAGAGCAGTGTTATGGGCATTTGGGAAGTGAGCCAGGGGATGGAAGATATCTTTCTGTCTCTGTCTCTTTCTCTCTGTTCTCTCTCTGTGTGTCCCTCTGCCCCTCAAATAAATAAAAATATTCAAATAAAATTTTTTAAAAATACTCATTTTATAAGTGCATACACATGTGTGTCTGTATATATTTCTTTCTGCCAAAACAGTGAGTTAGCACAGGACACTTGTTTCCTCTTCCATATCAACTGCAGATAAACTATAAGAGAAAGAGGCTAACATGGATTTGGGGCCACAACTAAAAGAATGAGGCCATCCAGAACTGCAGTGCAAGGAAGGGGAGGAGGTTGACTACTGCAGTGGCATGAGAGAGAATAATAAGAGAAAAGCTTTTGAAGTGTTATTCTTGCATTCCCCCGACACTCTGCCTTGCCCTGTGTTACCTTGAGTCAATGTTTACGTGCATTTTCCTCTCAGAAACCACTCTGAGATTCCAGATCTTCAAATCTGGAAGTATCACAGCAAAAACCTGTTGAAGAGGAATTTCTGGGAAGCGTAGCATCAATCAGTTGTTTTCATTTTTTGCTTTTGCTATCCTTATCCATCCAGACCTCCAGGGAATAAAAATGTAGAGAAAGTGCTTCCATCCGGTGCTGCTTCACTCTAAGTTTGTCAGTGCATCTCCCACTAGAAGAGTCAGCTGTTCAAGAGGCAGCATTGGGAAAGACTAATACGGTGATTGTGGCCCTGAGGGGCTCTCTATGCAACTCACCCTCTCCCCTAAACTCAGCTTGAATGGCAAAGCCCTGCCTTTTGCCTTCCACAGTGCATCCTTTCAGATAAAGTATGGGAAATATGAGATCCTAGTTCAAAATAAGCAGACTCTGAGCAGAACAACTTCCTCAAAAGAAAGTCATCACATCTCTGAAGCAGGAGGATCAGAAAAAAACAAATCAAGAAAGCAAAATAAGTGTGATACCAATGCGTCATACAGGAGGCTATTAGTCCTTTGTCAGTGCTCATGTCAGTCATCTGAGACATTAATAAGAATGTATAAAAGAGAGTGAAATGGAAATTTTAGACCTGGAAAATCTGAGTTTAAATAAAAAAGCAAAGTTGATGATATAAATAGTCAGATAGTGGGACTGAAAAACAAATTCATAAGTTGGAAGCTCAAATAGAGAAACTTTTTTGCAGAAGGCAGAAGGAAGGGATAAACATATATGCACTAACCTTTTTTTCTCTTTTTTTAAACTGTTATTTAGTAGATATAAATTTCCAAAGTACAGTTTATGGATTACAGTGGCTTTTCCCCCCCATAACTTCCCACTCACACACAACCCTCCCATCTCCCGCTCCCTCTCCCATTCCATTCACACCAAGATTCATTTTCGATTATATTTATATACAGAAAATCAATTTAGCATATATTAAGTAAAGATTTCATCAGTTTGCCCCCACACAGAACACAAATTGCCAAATACTGTTTGAGCACTACTCATATCATTAATTCACACTGAACTACACATTAAGGACAGAGATCCTACATGGGGAGTAAGTGCACAGTGACTCCTGTTGTTGACTTAAGATATACATTAACTTTTGAAATTTCAGAGATATGGAGAATTGAAGTAGCGATGCCAACATCCCAAGAAAAGGATTTTCAAATGGAGAAAAAAAAAATAATGATGGGGCAACATTTGAAAAATAATGAAGGTGAGATTTTCATAAGCAAAGAAAAATGAAAAACTTTTATTTTACAAGGTTCATAGAGCTACAAGTAGGGGAGATGAAGAGAAATCCATACCTAGGTATGTTACAGTATATTATAAAATATTAAGGCAAAAACATTGCAAAATTTACCAAATGAGCCAATCACCAAAAAGGAACAAAATCAGATGGTATCACCCTTCTCAGAAGAAACACTGGAAACAAGATAGCAATGGAGGAATATTTTTTGAAGTATTAAAAGAAAGAAATAACAAACCTAGAATCTCATACCCAAGATTCACCTGGTCTCCATAAATTCTCACTTTAACAGGGGAATCCATCATGATGTTTGTGCCTCCAATATCCATATTTACTCAGATGCTACTTTTAAAAATTTATTTAAGTCATACAAATTTCATGTTTCATATATACAGATTTGGGGAGATAGCGACACTCCCCCCCACCCTCCCTCACACCAACATTCCAACTCTTCCTCCCCCTCCCTCATGCATTTCCACTCTTAATATTTACAAAGATCTATTTTCAGTATACTTAATGATCATACAGTTAACCATACTCTAAGTAAAAGAGTTCAACAAATAGTATGAAAGGAAAAAAAAACGCTGTTCCTCAATGGAAGAGACAAAGGCTATAAACAATCATCAAATCTAAAATTGTCTATTTCACTCTAACACATTACAATTCATGTACTCTATTAGTTACCTCAGATCAAAAACATTTGATATTTTGGACTTATTTCACTAAGTATAATGGTTTCCAGTTGCATCCATCTTGTTGCAAAAGACAGGATTTCATTTTTTTTTAGAGCTGAGTAGTACTCCATAGTGTATATATACTATAATTTATTTATCCAGTCACTAACTGATAGATACCTTAGTTTTGAAAGGGCAATTACCAAAAAGAGCTATAAAGCAAGAAAATAATATTCATATAGTTAATATTCAGAGAAATATAATTAAAACAAAAGTAAAACATCACTTTACACCTAACAGACAAGTGGAACAATGTCAAGTGTAGGCAAGAATTAAATCTATGAAATGCATATTGAAGCAGTTAACTGTTCATCACGCTGCATTTTCACGACCTCATAGCCCAGGAATTCTGTAGCATCCCATATCATACATCAGTCACTTTCAAATTGTATGCCAGTACATTTTCTTCAGATTAGAACACAATCAATGATCCAGCTGTATATTTAATTGATGAAGTGAGGAGAGAAGTTTCTCAGGTTGAATAAATTTCCCAAGATTGTTAGAGTAAGTGATAAAGAATCATCCAACAACTCTATGTAAAATAACCAACATAATTTTATCTCTTGTAGTTGGACAAATACAAATAGACAGATTTTGAACACCAATCTTAATTTAAAAGGTTCTCATGTCTATGGCAAACATTTGTAACTAATTGACAACTTTTAACAGAATAAGCACATTAACATAATCCCATCTTCTTGGCCTGATTAATTAAATCAATATGATAATTATAAGATCCTCCTAGATAATTATTCAACCCCTTCCCTTCCCTTCTCTTCACTTTTCTTCCCTTTCTCCTCCTTTCTTCCTTCTCTCCTTTACATTTCTTTCTCTTTCTTCTTCTCATTCTTTCTTTCTCTCCCTTTTCCTGTTCCCTCTCCCCTCTTTTCCAAGGAACAGGTTATAAACAGTCATGAAACCTTCAGGACAATTGCTTTCACAGAGAACATCTCTTATAAGACATTAAAGAAATGCTGAGTACATGAGATTCCCAGTACACACAAACCACTATAACCACAACTGCTTCAACGTGATTTGTTTTATGTCTTTAGCTTCGGAAAAAAATTCAGTTAGAACAAACTAAACCACTGTGTCATCCCTCTACTCAAAAAATCATTAACCACTGTAACTCATTGTTCTAGGAGAATATTTTATATATTTTATGACCCAAGTTTAACAGAGATAAGAATAAAAGGAAGCTCAGATTCCTGTGTAAACGGGAGGGATATTTTGAAGTGAGCACATTCAGGTCATGACAACTGAATGAATATGACAGACCAAGGAATGGATGCAGGGAAATTAGAAAATAATCCCTAGTTTACACATATTGAATTTGACATGTCAGAAACAAATTCACATAGGATTCTAGGAGGCAGAAGGTAATCCAAAACTTGAATGTGGAAGAATTATAGCAAATATGTACAGAAATTTGTGGATCTAATGGATTACATTTCCCAATTTAAAAAACAATGCTCTGGATCACTGGTGAAATGGATGTTGGAATGATATCTGGAGAAATAAAAAGGAAAGCCAAAAAATTACTGTTATGTAAACCAAAGGAGGAGAGAATTTCATTAGGAGTAAATGATTTAACATTATAGGGTACTATAAAATGATCAAGAAAGGAACAAGTTGAATAGCCTATAGATTTGACATTAGAAGAAATTGTTTTCTACAAACACTTTAATATTAGTTTGTGAATGAGTTTTTATTGGATTTTGCTTGTTTTTTTAAAAAAAAGATTTATTTATTTATTTATTTGAAAGTCAGAGTTACATAGAGAGAAGGAGAGGCAGAGAGAAAGAGAGAGAGAGGTCTTCCATCCATTGGTTCACTCCCCAGTTGGCCACAGTGGCTGGAGATGTGTTGATCCGAAGCCAGGAGCCAGGAGCTTCTTCTGGGTCTCCAACGCAAGTACAGGGGCCCAAGGACTTGGTCCATTTTCTACTGCTTTCCCAGGCCATAGCAGAGAGATGAATCAGAAATGGAGCAGCCAGGGTATGAACTGGCACCCATATGGGATGCTGATGCTGCAAGGCGGTGGCTTTATCTGCCATGCCACGGTGCCAGCCCCAGATTTTGTTTGTTTTTAACATAGAGTTTTGGAGTTTGAAAAGATTGTGCAAGTCATTTATTGTAACCATCCATGCAATAAATTCTCTCCCAGATTGTATTAGTTGGCTCAGGCTGCCATAACAAAACACCATAGACAGGGAGGTTTAAACAATAGAAATGTATTCTCTCACAGTTCTGGATGCTGGAAATCTGAGGTCATGGCATCCTCCGGTCAAGTTCCAATGAGGGCTAACTTTCTGCCTTGCATACTGCTGCCTTCCCACTGCGACCAGTAGAGAGTGTTTTGGCACCTGTTCCTCTTTTTGTAAGAGCATTACCCCTATATATTATGTCCTCTTTTAAGCTTTATCAGTTCCTTACTGGTTCTATGAGAGTACTTTGAAAGGTTCACAGAGAGCTGGGCATCTGGCCTAATGATTAAGATGCACGAATCTCATGTTAGTGTCTGGGTTTTAAGCTTGCCTCTGACTTCTGATTCCAGATTCCTGCTAATGTGGACTGTGGGAAGCAGGATGATGGCTCAAGTAATTGAGTTCCTTCCACCCATGTGGGAGACTTGATTGAATTCACAGTTCCCAGATTTAGCCACAATCCAGTTCCCACTTGCAGATATTTGGGAAGTGAGCCAGAATACTGAAGCTATCTTTTTGTTATCTCTCTACTTCTCAAACAAATAAAAAATGCTTAAAGTTCATGGAAATTTGCATTATTTTATTTTTATTCTTTTTTACAAGTTTTTTTTTAATATTTTATTTATTTATTTATTTATTTGAGAGGTAGAGTTACAGACAGTGAGAGGGAGAGACAGAGAGAAAGGTCTTCCTTCCATTGGTTCACTCCCCAAATGACCACAACAGCCAAAGCTGTGCACATCCAAAATCAGGAGCTAGATGCCTCTCCTCAGTCACGCATGCAGGTACAGGGGCCCAAGGACCTGGGCCATCCTCCACTGTTTTCCCGGGCCACAGCAGAGAGCTGGATTAGAAGTGGAGCAGCCAGGACTAGAACTAGGCATCCACATAGGATGCCAGCACCACAGGTGGATTAACCCACTGGGCCCCAGCCCCGGCCCCCAGTACCAGTTTTTTTGAGTGGTATTAAGGATTAAGGCTTCTAATACTTTTCAAACTATTCAAAAATATTGAACAGGATGGAATGCTGCCAAACTCATTTTATGAGGCCAACATCATTCTGATTCCAAAATTGAACAAAGATACAAAACAAAAAAAAAAATACAGACCTATATCCTTGATGAACATATATGCAAAAATTCTCACCAAAATATCAGTAAACTGAATCCAACACCACATCAAAAAGATCACACATTACAAATGGGATTTATCTTGTACAGTATGGTTCAATATTTGCACATTGATAAATGTCAGAAATCACATCAGGAAATGAAGACGAAAACTATTTGGTGTTCTCAATGGAAGCAGAGAAAACATTGGATAAGATTTCAGATAAGATTCAACATCCCTTCATGATTAAAATCCTACACAAATTAAGTGTAAGAGGAACATGCCTCAAAATTATAAAGGCTACATATGACAAACCAACAGCCAATATTATACTAGGCAGGGAAAAGTTGAATGCATTTCTCCTCAATCTAGGACAAGACATGGATATCCACTTTTACCACTCTTAATATAGTACTGGAAACATCAGCAAAAGCACTTGGGAGAAAGATATAAGGGTAACAAAACTGGAAAAGAGGAGGTCAAAATACTCATGTTTGCAGACGACACGATGTTGTACACATAAAAACCTAAACACTCCACCAAAAAGCTGTTAGAACTGAAAAATCAATTCAGTAAAGTTGCTGATTACAAAGCTAATATACATAAACAGGAGCTTCTTTAGATGCTAGTGACAAACTCACAGAGAAATCAGCAAAGGAAATCTCATTCACAATAGCCACACACAAAAATCAAATATTTAGGAATAAATTGAACCAAAGAAGCTAAAGAGATGTACAATGAAAATTATAAAACATTTGATGAAAGAAATTACTGAAGACTCAAAAAATTGGAAAGATATTTGTTGCTCATGTACTAGAATACTTAATATCATTAAAATGTCTATGCTACCTAAAGCAATCTACAGATTCAATGCAATTCTTATTAACATACCAAAGACATTCTTTACAGAATTGGAAAAAAATCTTAAAATTCATGTGGAATCACGAAAGATCCAGGATAGCCAAAGCTACCCTGAGGGAAAAAAAGCAAGCTAGAGGCATCACAGAATATTATAAAGCTATTGTATTAAAATATCATGCTTTGACATTAAAATGGATACATAAATCAATGGAACAGAATAGAGAGCCCAGAAATTAATGCAAACACATACATCCAATTGATTTTTGACAGAAGTGCTCATACCATACATTGGAGAAAGGATGATATCTTTAATAAATAGTGCTGATAAAACTTGGTGCACATATGTAGAAGATGGAAGTTATATCCCTACCTCTCATCATAAAGATCAACTCAATATGAATCAAAGGTCTCAATTTAAGACTGAGAATAAGAGGCTGCTGGAAGAAGATCCAGGGGAAATTTGGTGTAGGTGACTTCTTGGAGAAGACCTCCCCCAAAGCTTGGGTAACAAAAGCAAAACTAGAGTAGTGGTATTATATCAAATTCAGAAGCTTCTGTACTGCAAAGAGAACTATCAATAGAATGAAGAGACATCCAACAGAATGGAAAAAAATATTTGAAAGCTACCTATGTGACAAAGGATAAATAGCCAGAAGAAATCAGCAACTAAAAACAGTCAGCAACAACATAACAACAAAAAATAAATCCTGCTAAGAAGTGGGGAAAGGACTTCAAGAAACAGCTCTCCAAAGAAGAATTACAAATGGCCAACAAATACATGAAAAATGCTCTACATCACTAGCTATCAAGGAAACACAAATCAAATCCACAGTGAGCTATCTCCTCACCCCTTTCAGAGTGACTGTTTTACAAAACACAGAGAGTAACAATGGCTGGTGAGGAAGTGGAGAAAAGGAAACTCTTATACACTGTTGGTGGGAATGTAAAGCACTACAACCATGTAGAAAATAGTACAAAAAATTTTTTTTAAAACCTAGAAATAGACTTCCATAAAATGCAGGAGTCCCACTACTAGGTGTATATCCAAAAGGCATGAACACTTTGTACCTAAGACATATAAGCACCATTGTTGCTAGCAACACTGTTCACAATAGCCAAAATATGGAGTCAAACAAGGTGTCCATCATCAGATGAATAGGTAAAGAAAATGTGTAGATACACACACAGACATACACACAATGGAATAATACTCAGCTATAAAAAAAGAATAAAATTCTGCCATTTGCATCAAAATGGATGCAATGGAAGACATCTGATTGAGTGAAATAACCTGAACACATGGATATAAATACACATATTCTCCCTTTTATGTAGAGGCCAAAATTTAAAAAAGGAAAAAATCAAAAAACAACAAAAAAGAAATTTCTGTGTGTACCAGTATTACTGCAAATATAGTTTTGTCAAGCTTTGTTTTATATATTTGTCAAACAAGTGGCTAAGAAAGATATCTATTATAGTTTTAATAATCTTTGATTATTTTAAAAATTTATTGTATATGAGTGGAATGAACATCTTTTCATTAGTTTATTGCTTACAGCCTTTGCATATATCCCTGCTGAACTGTGGCCTTTTTACTTGTTGAATGCTTTATTTAGTGGAACATTCAGCCTTTCACTATAATGTAAATTTAAAATGTTAACTCAAAAATTCTAAAATGAAAGAAGGCAAAAAGAAAGAAAGGAAGGAAGAGAAAGAAAAAAGGAAAGAAAGAGAGGGGGAGAAGTATCATTATATTCTTAGAATTGGATCTATGAACTACATTAAATCTGTTCTTTTTGTATTAATATCACATTAACATGAGAATTGTGTTATAGCAATTGCCATGCACTTGCTGTGACTCTAAGAATCTAATATATTAATAAATTATTTAAAATAAAAATAAATTTTATAAGTATAACTTAGAATTAGCTGTAATTATATTAATATAGTTATTTGATATTTATGTTATTAGAAAAAAATATGGTGGTTTCCAGGGACTGGAAGTCAGGGCAAGGAGTTGTTGGTGTTTAATGGATACAGAATTTCAGCTGGAAAGATGAAAAAGATCTGGAGATTTACAGCAGTAATTGTCACAAAGAGTCGGATAGCCTTAATTCTAGAGAACTATATGCTTTAAAATGATTACAATGGTAAATTTCATGTAATTATCATTTAATCACAATAAAAAACAGAGAGACAGGAAAGTAAAGGTCACAGAGAGAACAAAGGAGATGACCATGAAAGGGTAGAGTCAGAGACCAGAGTTAGCAAGACACAAGTTAAACAGCTCCTGGTATCCCTAGCGCTACAAAAGGCAAGGAAGAACTCTCCTCAAGTCTCAGGAAACTACTAAACTTGTATAGGAAGCAGAGTTGTCAGATAAGAGAATCAAAGAGAAGACAAAGGGTTTTAAGGAAACAGGAGAGATGAGAAATTTTTGCATAGGAAAGTGTGAAAGTGCACGGCTGAGGGATATATAAAATGACTTCCTGCAGTGTTAGGGAACCGGCTTTAGGATCATGGTGAAGAATTTAAAATTGCATCAGTATGTTTGTGTTTGTGTATTTCCCTCCAGCTGTAAAAAACACTAAGGAACAGGTAAAGGATTGTGGAACTTTGGATTTATCCAAAGTAACCTTTCCAACAAGAGAGTGTAAATTATCGGAGAGGTAACAGAGTTTATAATAAAGTAAGGAATGATTCTTTCCTTTTCCTATCACTGCCTTACTCATCAAGTACATTAAGAACAGAATAAGAACTAAGCAATTATCTGTGAAATGCTCTGCTTAACACATTAGGTTCCTCTGGAATATCATAATATAATAGAGTCTGAGCTACTATGCGCAATGATTTCTTAACAGGGTGATATTTTCCATCTCTTCATTCCAACACGACAATACTTGTTTGTCACCTGGTACCATTTTAAAAATTTCCCTTTTTCAGACAACAGTCTGAAAAACTATTATTAATTCCATTTACACTCGAGGAAGCAAACATCAGAAGGACCAAACAATTGCGGGGTAAGAGCCCTGATTTGCAGGCAAGTGTGTCTCCCTCTAAAGTCGAAGCTCCGTATACCAAGCCTGTTGCCACCCATAGTGAAAGCTGCCATTTATTGCCAGGGAGTGTGCTGGACAGTTTTGCAAACATTTGCAGTTTATGCACAGAAGTTCTGCACATAGATGTGCTATCAATTCACTTTGTGTAGGAGAAAGATGCTGCCCAGAGGGTTTCATTAATCTGTGCAAGTTCACATAATTAGCAAGGAGGACAAGTGCCATTCCAAGCCAGTGCCTTTTTCACTATGCCAGGGAAAAGAGGGAAGAGAAGAATATAACTATGTGTATTCCTTGTTTCGTTCAATAGAACGATCTTAACTGTTTTCTCTTTTGAACAGGGCATTTAGCCTAGCATGTAAGACATGAATGTCCCACATCAGAGTGCCTGCGTTCAGTTCCTGGCTCAAGCTCCTAACTCCATCTTCCTGCTGCAGCAGAACCAAGTAGGAAGAAGGTGATGGCTTACATAATTGAGTTCCTGACTCCCTAGTAAGAGACGTGGGTCCAATTCCCAGCTTGGGCACAAACCCAGTCCCAGCCGTTGTGGCATCTGGGAAGTGAACTAGTAGATGGGAGTTCTCTATCTATATCTCAATCTCTGTATTTCTGCCTCTCAAGTAAATTTTTAAAAATAAAGTACGTACAAATGAACTAAAATCCTAATAATAATAGCCAATATTTCCCTACTGAGGCACTATGCAAGCATTTTACATATATTAAAATTCATTTACTTTTCACAAAAATCTGTGAAGTCGTTATTAGCATTATTTTTATTTTATGAACATGGAAACTACTAAGATTTGAACTCTAGCACTTTAATTCTGGAGTTTCTATGAATTAAAGCACCATATTGTCTCAAAGTTTTGGAAGCAGTGATGCTAAAAATCTTTATTTAAAGCAGTGTTTCCCTTTAAACAGGTACCATTTGGCTGTCACAGTGTAATTAGGAGCAAACACTAACTATTTTTACTCTTCATGTTGCTGTCAAAAAAAGGGTAATTTGTGACTAATCAAACAGAAGGAAAGCAAGATTCCCCAGGAATATAAACAAAACAATACATCTTAAGTAAGATGCATTTATGTTTCTCTGTAGAGTTGTGGGGGGGGGGGTGCTATTTGTGTGTGTGTGTGTGTGTGTGTGTAAAATAGGCGAATGGACCCCAAAAACACTAGCTGCTGCTTAAAAGGAAAGGGGCCAAGATCAGAATTTGCTCAAACAGGGTTTCAGTCATATTTTTATGGTTTCAACATGCAAAAAATCATGTATTCATAATGTTGTCTAATTAAAAAATGTGTTTCTTCTTTTTCAGTTGCCTTCACTCCCGTAAATGTCTCTATTCATATATTTATTCCATTAACTCACTTTGGGAACATCTTTGTTTGATATTCATTTCTTTGTTCTCTCAGAAATAGGTATCTTTTTTAAAAAATATAACATATTAATAATTTCAGTATTCCATTGTAAGGCATGAAGATATCTGCTGTTCAAAAAGAATTTAAGAAGTACTTCTTGAGTTGTATTTAAGAATATCTGATTGGTTTTATTGTGAGCTTTCATGTGAAGGTTTCTTTAAGATATTTATATACCCACAAATCTCCTTTAAACTCCTAGTGCATTCCTAAAATATTTTTCATTCAAATCAAATCCTTGCAACCTGTTCCTTCTCCTTTAACAAAATTGGCCAATACAAAAAAAAAAAATATTGCATTCTTGTTGAGACTGTGTTGTCTCTGTTTTCTTCAAGCAATTCTATGGGTTGAGGCTTCTCTGTTGAAACTTGTTGAACTAGTTTCATTTCAAGGACTTGTAATCTGTTTCCTTAATTTCTTCCCGCTGTAGACATCTACCAAATCTAGAGATGTCATTCAGTTGATTAGAAAATCGAGTTCAGTGGGTGCAGACCTACAAGATCATATTCTTCCTCCTGTTGGTGATGTATCGGTAAGTTCAGTTTTGTGGGATATACACCTTGTTTGCTGTCCTGTGTCAGAGGCTAGATCCCGGATGTGTCGAGGAGGACTACTGGTGAGGTATCCTTAATGGATTCAACCTGCATTGTTTCTTCTCATATTTGTGGAATTATGATAGCAGGCCAGATTAAGTAATCTCTGTGTTTAAAGTCAATATTTTTGTATTAAAAAAAAAAACTCTCATTGTTGACATTACTTTATGTACCAAGAAATAGCTGGGCTTTTAGAAGAAAAACTGTATTGTTCTGTGTACTGACTGATTCTGAACTTCTTGGTGGAGGTGTGTGTGTGTGTTCTTTTCTTTTAAGAAAAACCTCTTTTCAGCACTCTGACAAAACTTACCTTCTCTGGCACTTCCCCTTTAGCTGTTTTTCCTTGTCATTCATGGCTGGTCCTTTTGGACTAATGCATATAAGGGAGCCAGGAGTTGTAGAGACATCTGCCTTCACGGCAGAAGACCAAAACTTTTTGATGGGAGAGTGAGAACACAGGAGAGCAATCATGAGGGAAACATATCTACTCTAAAATTCTTCCCATGAAATAGTGAAGAAAAATAAAAACATACATTAATTGAAATTATTTTTTTTCCAAAATAGGGTTGTCCCACAGAAAGAAGGAAAAAAATTCCTTGGCATATCTTTATGTACAACTAAAATAGTGATTTTAAACAATTATGATAACAATAATAATGTTCATTTTAAAATGTATGCCATTTTAAAAACATTATTATATTTGTTATTTCATTAAATTGTCAAAACAGCTTGGTAAGTTCATGGGACAGACATCATTAGCATCCATCTTATAGTAAGGAATCTGAGAGAAATAGGAGTTAGGGGGCTTTTCCATCTCTACAGGATTGTCAACTGTCAATATCACAGCTGTAATTCCTCAGAGTTCGTTTTTCCTTATTCTTTACTGCAATCTCTCTAGTAGCCATAATTATTCAAGGAAAATTTCAGCGATAAGAATTTGGTAATCAACTGAATTCTGTTAATGAACTTCTCTGGGTTTCTTTCCCACTCATAAAATACCCATTTGTACCATTCCTTCAGTGAGCACACAGTGATTTTCAAAAGGGTGCTTTTGAGACCTTTTAAAAGAATTTAAAATGCGTCACACATATTCAACACTCCATAAATATTTAATAAACAAATTAATGAAAAAGTTAATATCTTGAATTAATGTTTTGCTTATTTATTAAAACCTGCTGAATTTGAAAATGTTTCCTACATTTATAAAAATCATTTTTGTTAAACAGGATTTCCAACTTCTCATCTCACATTCCCAATTATTCTTTTTAAGTTATATCTCAAAATTATAGACAACACAAGCCCTCTTTCCTTGTGTTACAGGAGTATATTCAGTTTATGGGATGTTGCATGATTAATATTGGTGATCAGCGCTATAGTTCTGGACAAGGGTAACACAAATTGGTAAAGAATAGTGACAGTCGGAAACACTAAATGCTTACATTTTCTTTAAGCCAAATTCATGCATATTAATCCAAGATTTGGAGGATTTCAAGAAGAAGGCATATCATATTAACAAGCAGGCTTAAGCATTGAAGAAATGCAGATGTCTAATAATTACAAGGACAGCCTCGGTCTTATTTTATTTTATTTTATTGAAAGATAGAGTTACAGACAAAGAGAGGGAAAGACAGAAATTCTTCCATCCGCTGGTTCACTCCCCAAATGGCAAAAACAGCCAGAGCTGGGCCTATCCAAAAGCCAGGAGCTTCTTCAGGGTTTCTCACTCGGGTGCAAGGGCCCAGGTACTTGGGCCATCTTCTACTGCTTTCCCAGGCCATAAGCAGAGAGCTGGGTTGGAAGCAGAGAGCAGCCAGGATGCGAACCAGTGCCCGTATGGGATGCCAGCTCTGCAGGTGGAGACGCTGGGCCCAGCAGCGTCAGTCTTACCTACACTCGTTCTAAAAGGTGTTTCATAGTCATGCTTACCATTCTCATTTCTCCACTAACAAGAAACGCAATGTGGAAAAGCCTTGCCAAAACATGATTGATTCAATTCTTGCTGTTTCTACTATCATGAACCTGTGGGTTTTGTGACCTCATTCTCTATGTTTTTAGCGCTCTGATTTTGGTGCAACTGTCCATCTGTTGGCCTTTGCCTTGAGGAATATCTATACTCCTATTCTTTCCTATACTCCTTGTTAATTGAGTGATTCATTCTTTTTTTTTTTTTTTGACAAAGTGGACAGTGAGAGAGAGAGAGACTGTGATTCATTCATTTTTAAACATCAGTTGTGTTCCTTATATAAGATGAAATGCCAATTGACTTCTTTATCTGAGATTGTTAGCCTGTTGCCAGAAGTCTGGTATCTCTAATTTCCATATAGATATTTATTTTAGGTGATGCTTAATAAATGATAAAGTTCGATTCCTCTTTTGCCTCATCATTTTTAGAGGAAGAGGTAGTCCGGCAAGTGCTTTCTAAGCACTCCTGCTTAACATTTTGATTTCATTCTAAATAATCGTTCCAGTCAATGTGCTAATTTTCCAAAACCATTCCCTAATACATTCTAAAATTGTATCTACAGAGTTAATATCAAAACAGCAACTAAAACATGCAAGTTATCTACAGATTACTAAACTTTATATGAATTATCAATTAACTACAACTTTTCAGTTGGTTTTCAGTAAACTCATAGTGCTTACTATATGCCGTGGACAAATTATGCTATATTAGCTCATTTTATTCCCACAACAATCCTACAACAGGCACAATTATTTTCTTCATTTTATAGATAAAGAAAACACAGTAGCAACATGAGGCATTTAGTAGGAAAGCTTGGATTTGAATCTAGGCAATGGAGCCAGAGCCTGAGTTTAACTAGTAGAAAATTTGTTTTTCTTTTATTAATTTTCAAAAGAAAAGTAGCTTTGTTTTGAATTTAAAAATTGAGTAAAACATGTATACTGATAGTCACTAGTCACTCTGTAGGTTTCTATCTGTATTCAGGGAAATGAAATATGTGTTCATTTCATTGACATTTGAAGGTTGATTTATCACATTTTCTTCTTGGTTCTGCTTTCTTTCTTTTCTAATGGTCTGGTATATTGGGAATAACATTTTGCACATTAAAAAGAGGGGGATGGCAGACACATCCAATTATTCGGTACTTGTAAGCCAAGATTTCAGAAACTTTTGAACAGATAAGAATATGATTTCATAGTGGATGGTGAATTATTTGTGATTATTAAAATAACAGCTACTATTTATGTTCTGTTTACTAAATATGAATCATTTGGCAAATATTATTTATTTTTTATAATTCTCATGAGTGAGGCACTATGATTATCGTTTCATTTTGCAGCAAAAAAAAAAAAAAAGTTGCTGGATTTTAAACTGAAGTCATCCATACCTTCCTATTGCCAACATAAAAGCGTTCACATTCTTTTTTAGGGTGGTCTAGTTACAAACAGGACAGACAGTTTGGAACTCAGATAATGCATTCCCTTCCCTTAGCTCTGTGGCCCCTGTCACTTTCCTTTCTGAATCTCAGTGTCCTCATTAACAAAATGGTAACAATAGGTCTACCCCTCCGAACTGTGGCAAAAATTACATGAGGTTACTTATATGAACACTCCTGACCCAGAACAACATGTGATATGTGTTGGAGTTCTTCATTTCTTTACAGCACACCTCTGGGAAGTATTTGTTACCATCATTTTTAAGCTGAGAAAGCTGACATTCAGAAAGGTTTCCTACATGTAAAGTAAGTCATTGTAAAAATTAAAAGAATATTAAGAAAAGGAGGAGGAACAATGGAAGTGAGGAAGGGAAGGAGGCAGGGGATGAGGTGGAAAGTATCTTTATGCTCTTAGAACATAAATACAGCCGGCGCCGCAGCTCACTAGGCTAATCCTTCACCTAGCGGCGCCAGCACACCAGGTTCTAGTCCCGGTCGGGGCACTGGATTCTGTCCCGGTTGCCCCTCTTCCAGGCCAGCTCTCTGCTGTGGCCAGGGAGTGCAGTGGAGGATGGCCCAAGTACTTGGGCCCTGCACCCCATGGGAGACCAGGAGAATCACCTGGCTCCTGCCATCAGATCAGCGCGGTTCGCCGGCCGCAGCGCCCCGGCCGCGGCAGCCATTGGAGGGTGAATCAACGGCAAAGGAAGACCTTTCTCTCTGTCTCTCTCTCACTGTCCACTCTGCCTGTCAAAAAAAAAAAAAAAATTAAATACATGAAATGTGTTCCCTTTATATAAATAAATTTTAAAATCTTTTTAAAAGAGTCACAAGTAGGGATGGAAGCCAAAGTCTTCTGACCCTAAAATGTAAGTCCTAGTGTGCAATGTCAGATGCCTATCAAAGATTGCTCTAGGCAGACGAAGAATGAGAGGAACCTTACAACATCTTGAGCTTTTGTTTTTGTTAACCTAATGGAAGTCTGCTATTTGTGTTGTTTTAAATATTTTTCAGAAAAGACATTTACAATACTTGATTATTTTCAATTTTATAGCATAGATGGAATCAAGGGTTTAATGATTGTACCATGAGTTTCATGAGGTTAAAAAACCATAAACCATCTTACTCTTCTATGCCTCCCAAAGCCAAGCATGATGTGTAAAACATAGTCAGAGGCTCAATAAAAATATGGATGGATGGATGGATGGACGGACAGACAGATGGACGGATGGACGGACAAATGGCAGGGTGGAAGAGTAGATAACTGAATCAATGGACAGTTGGACAAAAGAAAGGACAAAGGAGGAATAGGAAATAATTTAATAGTTGGTAAATTCCTTGAAGCAGTTTGTAAAGATATATTGATGTTTCACAAGACTCTAATATAAGCATTTTAATATAAACAATTCATTTTATATATATACATATATATGTATATGTATTATTCCAATCTGGGCTTTCACCTGCAATTTAATACACACCTTACAAATTTTAGTGGGTGGGACTGAAACTTGGGCCAAAAACATGTTAAGACTAAACTCACACACACACGCAATATAACAACATTAGGCACGACCTATCTTTGCCAGCAAAGTAGAACATTGTGTAATGGGCTCTGTTTTGTGAATGAAATCCTTACACCCTTATTAATATTCTACTTATTAAATGGCATTTCCACTTTATTGTGGCACTTTTGGTCACAGCGGAAGACATATTTGCTAATTTATGTTGCATCAAAAATATTTTGGAGACTTTCTGGAACCCTACCTATCTAAGCAACGTGCTGTGGGGCAACCCTGAGATAATCTTAAAATCCAAACTGCTGTTTTCACCACATCATTTTCTCAGCATGGCTGATTTCTATCAAGTTTATAAGCAACACCACAGAGAATGATAAACGATCGCGTTTACATATTATTCACTATGTGCCAGTAACTTTATGTGTGTTAATACGTTAAGATATTGGTTTTATCTGCATTTTACAAATGGAAGAACTAAGACTCAAAAAGCCAAGTGCCTTGTCTTACACTGTGGAGCTAACAAGTGACATGAATGGGACTTGAACTCAAATAGTCTGACTCCAAAGATTGGGTACTTATCATCAATGCTTTATCACCCCCAATTAAAAGTCAATTCAATCATGTTGCTTTTTCTAAAAAAAAAAAAATTATTTATTTATTTGAAAGTCAGAGTTACACAGAGAAAGAAGGAGAGGCAGAGAGAGAGGTCTCCCATCTGCTGGTTCACTCCCCAATTGGCTTCAATGGTCGGAGCTGTGCCAATCTGAAGCCAGGAGCTTCTTCCAGGTCTCCCATGCAGGTGCAGGGGCCCAAGGATTTGAGCCATCTTCCACTGCTTTCTCAGGCCATAGCAGAGAGCTGGATCAGAAGTGGAGTAGCTGGGACTCAAACTGGCGCCCACATGGGATACCAGCACTGCAGACGGCAGCTTTCCCCACTATGCCCCAATAATATTGCTTTAATTCAAACTAGCATGTGATTATGCTCTATCAGTAATTCAGTGACTAAGTACCACACTCTTTAAGAAAGGCTTTGCGGATACAAAGTTCCTGATTTTCCTATTCTGATTTCCCTGAGCTCCTCCCTAACCTCAATGTATATACCATTTCACACAGAAAATCATATTTGGCCTAAATTCACATATTTTACTCTATTTTGTACCTTTTTGGCCCACCCTCACTCCCACTTGTTCCTGGAAATGAGATACAGAATTCCCCCTTTCTGTTGCTAACCTTCTTGACAATGAAGTATTCCACGAAGCACCATACTGGTGAGACTGCAGCTATAGCCACATTCTCAAAACTGCTCTATGAGACAGAGGAGTCCAGGAAATATCAGGAGAGGTGACAGCAAGAAGTATATTTGGAAACCTTTGTCACAAACAGTGACAAAGATATCAAGTGACAAAGATCTAGGTGGTGTAGGAGACACTTGAGTTGTATCCATGCTTGGATATAAAAAACCAAGACTGGTGGCTGGCGCTGTGATACAAATTGAGCCAAGACTTGCAACTCCAGCTTTCCTTTTGAACACTGGTTCGAATCTTGGAAGCTCTACTTCTGATCCAACTCCATGCTAATGGCCTGAGAAAGCAGCAGAAGATGGCCCAAGTGCTTGGATCCCTGCCACCCATGGGAGAGACCAAGAAGAAGTTCCTGACTCCTGCTCAGCCTGATCCAGCCCGAGGCATTCTGGTCATCTGGAGAGTAAACCAGAGGATGGAAAGCTTTCTTTGTGTCTCCTTCTCTCTCTCTCTCTCTCTCTCTCTCTCTGTGTGTGTGTGTGTGTGTGTAACTCTGCCTTTCAAATAAATAAATCTTAAAAAAAAAAAAAAGACAGAAAGCCTTTACTCCCATTTGAAAGTACTAAAGGCTTTAAGACTTTCAGTGGTGAGATCTTATTTAACTTTATTTAAACCAGTTTTTCCAAACCCACTTAAATACAGAAAAGTCCCCTTTTCCCTACTACTTGTGACATGGCTTAAGAAATACTACAATGCTTTGTATGAGTTATTCACTATCTTCAAGTTCTTTCAGACTTTAGAAGAAGATAATGTCCACAAGTGACATATCAATAATTGAAATCTACAGAGAATTCTTGACAGCATAGAAAAAAGGCATCAAATTTGCTAAAATCCTCCAAAGTTTACAGTCAATCCCAATATGGTCATTAATTTTCCCTATACACACCTGCCTCACAGCCCTCCTTCCCTCCAGGTTACCTTGGCCCACTACTCTGGGGAGGGGAAGGAAGGGAATCCTAATTTTTTGAAAGTACATGCAAATTTTTTTGTTTTTTTTTTTTGAAAGTACATGCAAATTTAAAACCAATAGAAATGGAGAAGATAACAAAGGAAAATCAAATTCGAGACTTAAACACAATGAAGATTAGTGGAACTTCTGGTTGGTGGAACCTCTACCATCATTTCATAAGTCTTTTCCCTACCTTCTATACTGCTTGAAATTCCGCAAATTATTCAGTTGCATTAATAGGAGGATTGTTCTGAAAAAAAAAAAGTCTCTCAAAAGAATGGGCTTTGGAGTCAGAGTCCCCCAGAGTGAGGTTAACTGCCTCCTGGCTGTAGGAACTCAGCAAAATTACTTCTCTCTCAGAGCAAGTTGCTCATCTATAAAATGACCAAAAATAACTCTGCTG
This sequence comes from Oryctolagus cuniculus, assembly GCF_051225735.1. Taxonomy (NCBI): domain Eukaryota; kingdom Metazoa; phylum Chordata; class Mammalia; order Lagomorpha; family Leporidae; genus Oryctolagus; species Oryctolagus cuniculus. The sequence continues at coordinate 127,008,860 of NC_142874.1, forward strand.
ACAAGGATATTTGAAATATAAGATGTGACAACATATGAGGGAATTTTAAAAGGTTCATGGAAAATGAAATTAGAAGGTAAAATTTTTAAATATAAACTCTATTACTCAACATAGGCTCTGTCAAGCTCAAGAAACTTTTGGAAGTGAGAACCGTATCCATTTAGTCTATCCCTAAAGATCTGAGAGTTCTGGGAATTTGGCATGTCATTTCAGTCCTCTTTACATTATAACTGAATAAAAATGGGTGCCTTTTAAATATTTATGTATTCATTTATTTATTTATTTGAGAGATCTAGAGGCAGAGAGACAGAGAGTGAGCTCCTCATTGCTGGTTCACTCTCAAAATACCTGCAACAGTCAGAGCTGGGCCACGCCTGAAGCCAGTACCCAGAAACTCAATCCAGGTCTCCCACATAGGAAGCAGCAGCCTGACCATTTGAGCCATCCCCTGCTGCCTCCCAGGGTGCACATTAGCAGGAAACTATAATTGGAAGCAGATCCATGACTGACTCAGGCACTCTAACATGGGTTGCAGATGTCCCAATTGGAAGCTTAATTTCTAAACCAAACACCTGCCCCTCAATGCATATTCTAAGATTATGAATCAAAAAGGAGTCATAAGGAGTGCCTAATGATTTCACTCTGAAGATCTCACAAAACTGCCTTTGTCGATGAAAGCAATGACCAAACACATGTGGTCAAGGTTTTCCCAGTTGTTTTTGTCGGCAGCTTTAGCCAACATTCTCAAAACACTCATAATAAGCAGTGCCATTCCTTGTCCCTCCAGAAAGTCAAAAATCTGGTGCCATGACTTTGTTCTTAACCAGTCTGTTTTTTTTTTTTTTTATTTTCCTTCTCAGAGGCAGAGTGATAGACTCAGACAGAAAGGGCTCCGATTCGCTGGTTTACTCTCAATTTCCAGGTCTGGGACAGGCCAAAGTTTGGAGCCAGGAACATGATCCAGATCTCCCATGTGGGTGCTTATAACCTAATTAATTTAAGTCATCACCTGCTGCCTCCCAGGATCCATATTAACAAAAAGTTGGAATCAGAAGCCAGATCTTAGAATTGAACCCAGATGCATCTCAACCTTTACCTACTAGATCAAACATGCACCCCGATCTATCTGCTTTTGCTTTGACTAGTCCACTTTCCCTCTTGGTAGCCATGGCTTTGCTTATGCTTTGCATTCATGATCACACTTGGAAACTGTGGGGAGCAACTCGGACTAGACTAAGTTACTGGAATTAAGACTTATTCTATGCATCTGCTCTCCCACAATATGGCGCTGGGAGAGAAGAAAACAGCTTCTACGCAGCTGCCTCCAGTTCAGCCAATAAACTGTAGGACTTGCTCCTGATTGGAGGAGAGCAGCGTACTTGGCGTGTGGGCAGCCGAGTTGGGATTGGCAGAGGAGGACTATAAAGGAGGAGAGAGACGGCATGCACCAGGAACATCTAAGGGGAACATCTAAGGGGAACATCTAAGGGGAACACCTGTGCAGCCCCCGAGAGAGCCGGCCGGCGGTGTGCCGCTCCCCCGCGGAAGTGGGGAATGTGGCAGGGGGAACCGCCCTTCCACGGAGGTGGAAGGACCAGCAGCCAACCCAGGAAGGACCAGCAGCAAACCCGGGGAGGGCCGAGCAGACGAAAGAACAGCGCAGGGTCCTGTGTCGTTCCTCCATGAAGAGGGGGAGCGACATAATGGTGCCGTGACTCGGATATGAAGCCTAGGCAGGGTTTAGTGTCGTTCCTCCACGAAGAGGGGGAGCGACAGAAACCATGTTTCATCCCCTGTCACAGTTCTTCAAAGAAATACTTCAGGATCTGGATCTCCCTTGCTTAAAATTTCTCTTAAAATCTCTGCTCTTGTCTGCAGGCTACCTGAGCACAGCAGTTTTGGTACCCACTGAGTTGAATGCTTGCTCAGCTTTGATTTTCAAGCAGAATTTTGTAAGTGGGACCATTTGAGGTGTCGTCTGCTGTATTTACTGTTTCTGCTGTTAGTTGTGAATCATCTTCAGTTAGGGCACCAGTGAGATTAATTTTTTCCTCACAAATAGATGTGGATGATCTGAAACTGCAGGCTTAATTTTCAACATTGTCCTGTCACATTTTTTTTTATTTATTTATTTTTTGACAGGCAGAGTGGACAGTGAGAGAGAGATACAGAAAGAAAGGTCTTCCTTTTGCCATTGATTCAACCTCCAATGGCTGCCGCGGCTGGCGCAGTGCGGCCGGCGCACCATGCTGATTCAAAGCCCAGAGCCAGGTGCTTCGCCTGGTCTCCCATGCTGGTGCAGGGCCCAAGGACTTGGGCCATCCTCCGCTGCACAGAGAGAGTCATAGCAGAGAGCTGGCCTGGAAGAAGAGCAACCGGGACAGAATCCAGCGCCCCGACCGGGGACTAGAACCCGGTGTGCCGGTGCCACAGGCGGAGGATTAGCCTATTGAGCTGCGGCGCCGGCTGTCCTGTCACTTTTTGAAATGAAGTATCTATTTGTAAGTGGCTGATCATTTTGGAGCATTATCTCTATAAATTTTTCACAAAGTATCGGTGGGCTCCTCATTTTTCCATTCAAGCTTCACCACAAAGTTGATGTTTTTTCTTGTTTCAGTTTTAATAAGGTTCATGTTACTCTGATTGGGGCTCTTTTCAGCTGACTCCTCATACTTCTAAGTGCCTCAGGCATGTCATTACAAGTTAGTGTGAGTTTGAGTCCAAAAATATACAGGCATACTTTTTTTCATAATATGAGTTTTCTGTGATTATTTTGAACACATTTTATAGAGAGGTTGTTGGTATCAACAATCCCCATAAAGTTGTCACTTCCTAAATAGTATCTCTTTTTAAAAATATTTTATTTATTTAATTGAGAGATAGTTACAGAGAGAGAGAGAGAGAGAGGTCTTCCATCAGCTGGTTCACTCCTCAAATGGCCACAATTGCCAGAGCTGGGCCGACCTGACACCAAGAACCAGTAGATTCTTCTAGGTCTCCCATGTGGGTACAGGGGCCTAAGCATTTAGGCCATCTTCTACTGCTTTCCCATGATATAGCAGAGAGCTGGATCAGAAGAGTAGCAGCCAGAACACAAACAGGTGCCCATATGGGATGCTGGCACCACAGGTGGAGGCATGGCCCATAGTGCCAGCCCCAATAGTATCTCTTGTTCTTATCATTTTTGGTACTAAATGATGATTCTCTAAAAGTCAAAGAGTACACAAACATTCAAATATCAGAGTATATTAAGTCATCATAAAAGGTTGTTTTTCATATAGCAAATGACTGAGTTCACCTGCTCAGAGAGAAATATAATTTACATTGATTAAAGAGGAGTTAACATTTCTGTTCTTTAAAAAAAAAAGATGTATTTATCTATTTGAAAGATAGAATTACGCAGAAAGAGGGAGAGACAGAGAGAGGGAGCCTACCATCCACCAGTTCACTCTTCAAATGGTCTCAATAGCCAGGGCTGGGCTGGGTGGAAGCAAGGATCCAGGTGCTTCCTCTGGGTCTCCCACATGGGTCTTAGGAGCTCAGGTACTTAGGACTTCTCACATTCCTTTTCCCAGTTAGTCAGCAGGGATCTGGGTCAGCGGTAGAACATCAGGGACACGAACCAACAATCATATGGGATGCCAGCATCACAGCAGCCTTACCTGCTACACCACAATCCCAGCCCTACCATTCTGGTTCTTTAGGAAGTTTCCTTCAGAGATGTACCCCAGTCAACTTGAATGGGTTCTCTTTTCAGTTACATTAGAAGTACATGAGTTGGCCTGGGAAGCTGACCAACAATGCCTTTTTAGATGATAGTATATTTTGAACTTGAAAAAGCTGTTTAATGAAGTTTTATGTAATATAACCTACCTGTAAATGGGCATTTGTATAAGCATCACATGCATCTACATGTGTATAATGGTACCTTATATCCATCTACAAGAGAGCAGAAAAATAATCGTGAAAGGAAAACTTTGGCACATGTAGGTAATATGATAAGAGAACTGTAGCTGGAAGCAGAGTAGTAGAGCAGTTGCCTATCAGGGAAGGCTTTTCTGGGATCAGAAAGATCCCTGAGGAGTAGGGGGTCCAGGATGTCTTCCACTTAATTCAGAATTTCTTTGGACTCAGGTATGAAAGCCACCAGCTTAAAGATGGGAGGAAACTGCATGTCCCAGCTCTGTTTATTGAAAATTCATGCTCTTCCACACGTTCCTCAAAGTGTTTATCTTTCAGTAAGTAAGATATGAGAAAGCAAAGTCACAGAATCACTCAAATTTATCCATGTTTTCATTAACATCTCTAGAAAAATGTGTCAGGAATACACCCTTTGAAATACTGAATCATCAAACATAATGAAGGTGTAATGGATATGATAAATTGGATTTACAAGAGATTATAGGTTGTATTACTCAGAATAAGATCATCTGTACTTGCCCTTTCCTTAAAAGAATGCAGAGTGCCAATTAGGTCATGATCTGGGATTACATGTAGCTTTCTTACCATTTTAATTTCTAAGGGTTCACTTTGTACTCCTGAAAGTATGACTTGATTAAAACATCCCTTAATCTTGCAATTCTATGCCAGCATAGAATTTTCTTTTCATGGAAGAGTTCACAAGCACCACTCCTTACAAAAATTAAAGATTTAAATGTCACAAAATTTCTTTGAAGGCTGCAGGTTTCTATTTTCATGAAAGTCATATTTTCAGTTGTGGTAGGCAGAATTCTGAAAGCCTTCAAAATTCCCACCTTCTGGTGTACTTACACATTCTCCAGCAATTCAATCAAACAGTAACCTAGATGTTGCTATGAGAGGAGTTTGAAGATATAATTAATATTCCCAATCAGCTTGACTTTTTTTTTTTTTTGACAGTGAGAGAGAGAGAGAGACAGAGAGAAAGGTCTTCCTTCCATTGGTTCACTCCCCAAATGGCCACTATGGCCGGAGCTACACCGATCCGAAGCCAGGAGCCAGGTGCTTCCTCCTGGTCTCCCATGTGGGTGCAGGGCCCAAGCACTTGGGTCATCCTCCACTGCCCTCCCAGGCCACAGCAGAGAGCTGGACTGGAAGAGGAACAACCGGGACAGAATCCGGTGCCCCAACTGGGACTAGAACCTGGTGTCCATATGGGATGCTGGTGCCGCAGGCAGAGGATTAACCAAGTGAGCCACGGCACCGGCCCCTGAAGATGTAATTAATATCCCCAATCAGCTTGACTTTTACATGGAAGAGATTATCCTTAGTGAACCCAATGTAATCCAGTGACATCTTAAAAGGGACTGGACTTTACCTAGAGAAAAACATGAGCAGGTGAGAGAAATTCGATGTGAGGGAAATTTTCTTCAATGAGTCTAAAGATGGCATGGGTCCCCTGGTAAAGAGTGGAAGAAATCCAGAGGCTAAGAGGAGCCCCTTAACTGTAAGCCAGGAGGAGAATGGGTTAAAGGCACTGGATTCTGCCTAATAGCTGAGTGAGCTTGGAAGAGGATTGCAAGTCTCATATGAAAGAGCAGACCCAACCAACACCTTGATTTCAGCTCTGTGAGATCCTCAGCAGAGCCCAACCATGCAACATACAGAATTGTGAGCTAATACATGGGTATTGCTTTAAGTAGCCAAGCTTACGATTATAATACACCTTCGTCTGATAGATATTCAAGGGCAAAATGGTGCCTACCTACTTATAAATAGGCAAGATTCCAAAGGGCTTTATTAAGTGCATTTCTTTTCCAATCCAAAGTAAAAGTAGGCAAAGAAATAATAACCTCCACAGGATGGGAAGGTGATGGCACATTTCTGTTTGCATGAATTGCTTATTTATGTCTATAAAAGTTGGTAGTAAGTTGAAAGTTTACCCATAAACAATCAGGTGCCCACAGCCTTGACCTACGTTTCCTAAGCTTTTGTCACTTGGCCTGGGTGCAGGCTGTATTCTCCAAGAGGAGAAACATTTTGATGGATGCTTATCTCCCTGGGTTGTCTGTCAGCATTTTCCTCCAGGTGGTCACAGCTGTTTCTATGGGACTGAAGGTGCCACTGCCATGCACTTGAGCAGTGTATCAATGACTGCCGAGTTGCTCTTCTGCTAAGGATACCATGGTTCAGCCCATTACACCATGAGTTTCTGTGTCTGGACAGTGGGGACTGTGAACTCCTATCATCTACTTCCCCTGCCTGTTCACCATGATCAGCTGTGCTGTAACAGGGAGATTGGTTTAAAAGTTGTGAATACCTTTGAGTTCTAACCTTTCTCCTTTGGACAGTTTTCATTTTCAAATAGCTTAGACATACAGAGAGGATTCTCTGAGAAAATGAAGAATCACACCAATAGAGAATGTAGGATTCTATGAATAGATAAATACGTAACAGATAAATGTCCTCAATAATTAACCAAATAGCATCCATGGCAAGGGAATCTGGATCTGAGAATAAACTTATGTCCTAGAAGTTAGAAGACTTGAGTCTGAGATGATTATTTTATTATATTACAGAGGTCACTTAATCGTATTTGGACATCAGTTTCTTTGTTTGGAAAGTGGTTAAATTATACTAAGTAATATATAAGGTATCCTTCACTTCTGAATGTAGGCTTTAAGCTATATGAAAGGTTAAGTAATGCCACATCACACGATGCTTCTGTTTGTTATATTAGCATTAGCCTTTGTTCTCAGAGGACACACTGACTTTCTACAAACAGTTCTCTATTTTTTTTATCTTAGTTTATTTGAGATTCTGAGATAGAGAGACAAAGAGATACAGAGATGGTGAGAGAGCAAGAGCGAGAGAGAGTGTGCTCCTATCTGGTTCATTCCCCAAATTACCAAAATGGCTAGAGATTGGGTAGAGCTGAAGCTGGGACCTGGTGAACACAATACAAGTCTCTCTTGTGAGTGGTGGAATCAAATTATTTGAATCATTACCACTGCCTTTCAGGATCTGCATTGACCAGGAGCTGGAATCAGAAGCTGGAGCTGGGGTAATCAAACCCAGGCACCTCACTGTGGGATATGGACATCTTAAGCAATGTCCTAACTACTAGGCTTAATGCCCAAGCCTACTAGATTCTTTTTAATCAGTCAATACACATTTGGAACATATTCTCCATACCAGCTAGAATTCAGGTATCCAAGTTTCACTAAGTATGTTGGCTAAAATTATTACTTATGGCCAAATCATCATCTTAACTGCCTAGATCTAGTTTGTACCTTTTATCTTACTATTTACGTATAAAAATATTTTTATATTTGACAGGAAAGCTCCTATAAAATCAACCAATAATTTCAAAAAAATCTGTTTAGTACAAAGCATTGCAATAAATTCTGTGAAGGAGATATGCAAAATATATTCTGCTCCCAAAGAATCTGGGCTATCAATATACATATGTGATAAGATAACCTTTGATAAAGTAGTTAAAATTCATCACAATAGCAAGTTGAAAGGAATGGGCATTAGAGTTGGATAACTCTGGTCCTTCTAAGACACTTGACATTAGCAAGTTTGGTAGCTACTCACTCAGCCTTTGTTGTTTCACATGTAACACTGGTATAAACCTGCCTGATTCTCATAGAATATAAAGTTCCTGCTCTGTGCCAGGAAAGGTATTAGGTGTTAATGTAAAAAGATGGACAGCCCATTGAGGAGTTCCAGTCAACTGTGGATGAACATAGCTGCAAACAAATACTTGACACAATGTGATGATCATAAGGTGCTAGAAAAAAAGTGAAGCTATTTTTCCTCCAAAATTGTGGAAATGTTCTATATTACTGGTGTGACACAGAAAAAAAGAGCATAACACCACATATGAATTTTCAAAAATCTAACCTAGGTGTTGGACCTAAATTCCAGTGCACAGGAAATGAAAGAGATAGAAGAACATGTCAAATATAACAAAAAAGCAATCAAACAGGTTCAGAGAGTGGAGCATTCTTTTCTTTTTTATTTAAAATTTTTAACAATGTGTAATGCTGAATCATTATCTACAATCACTATACTATGCAAAAGAACCTCCTACTTTCTTACTTCTACCTAGTTATAACTAAGTACCCACTAATCAACCTTCCCCAATCCCTCTCTCCCCACTCTGGTAACCACCTTTATATTTTCGAATGCTGTGAGTTCATCTTTTTTTCTTTAACTCTACATGAGTGAGATCATGTGATACTAATCTTTCTGTGCTTAGATTATTTCACTTACCATGTCACAAATGACAATGTTTAATCCTCTTCTATGATTGATTAATATTCTATTGTGCAGATGTACCACATTTACATTATCCATTCATCAGTGAATGGGCACTTACACTGCATCCATTTTTTTTAGTCACTGCGAATAGTATTGCAAGAGACATGGGCATTCAGATGTCTCTTCAAGAGACTGATTTCATTTCCTGTGGGCACATAACTAGTAGTGGGATTACTGAATAATACAGTAGTTCTACTTTTCACTTTTTGAGAAATCTTCATCTGTTTTCCGCAATGGTATTCTAATTTACATTCCCATCAACAGCATACAAGATTTCCCCTTTCTCTGTATCCTCACCAACACTTGTCTTTTTGATAACAGCCAATATAATTGGAGTGAGATAGTATCTCATTGTACTTTTGATTTGAATTTGACTGATAATTAATAATGTTGAACATTTTTTTTCACCTACCAGTTGATCATTTCTATGTCTTCTCTTCAGAAATGTCTGTTCGGATCTACTACCATTTTAATTAGGTTATTTCCATTTTGCCATTGAATTATTTGAGTTCTCAATAGAGTCTGGATATTAACTCATTGTCAGAATGTAGACCTCCCAAATATTTTCCCCCATTTTGTAGATTATAATTGGAAATTTTTCATTTGCTGTGCATAAGTTACAAAAGAGACTTAAAAGACATTACAATCAAGTGTACTACATTGGTCCTTGGCTCTTCTGGTTTGTTAAAACAATATATAAATATAACAAGGACAATAAAGAAAATTAGAAGATTGAGTATTATGAGATATTGGAGTAATGTTATTAATATTTTAGGAATGTTAATTATGTGATTTTGTTGGAAATGTCCTAATTGATTATAATAATTATTTGCTGAAGAAACTTGCTGTCTATTTCACATTAAAATGCACATCAGAGAATGAATGAAGTAAATTCTGTAAAAATGTTAACAGCTGATAAAGTGATTTGATGAATATGAGTGTCCTATTATACTATTCTTTCTAATTTTCTATGTGTCTGAAAGATTTCACAGTAAAGATAATAGATAAAAAGTGAATGAGAAATAGATTTAAAATCAATTCCTAAACTCTAAAATTTAGATGAACAAATAAAGAAATAAGTAACAGCATTGGAGAAAGGAGGAATGGTCCTCTTTTCAAGCACCTGAACTACATTGGACCACTCCACTGAGAGAAGTCAGACAGGGTTACCACATGCCTCTAGAAATAGAAACCAAGAGCAACATATCCATCCTACATCCTGATGCTTGTAACAATCTCCATCAGGTCAAGATAACCCGGATCAAAATTGTAAACAAGTGTCTTGCTGGCAAGGGCAAGAGAAATTACAACTTTTCAAGGAGAACAAAAAAAGCCAATAACCACTATAACTGTAACGCGAGAGTAACTTGTGGGCTTTTCTTTCTGCAGGGCAGTTGGATTTGGTACCCGAAGGAGAGCCCTGCAGCCATGGATGATCACCCTTCTGGTTGTGTTATCAATGATAGTGGTGGCAGTGGTCATCGGTCTTCTAATTCACTTCTTAGTCCCTGGTAGGTAAAATTAAGGATTTTACTCAGTTTGATATCATTTTTCTGACAAGCTTAATTTGCATATAAGTTAATAAAATTTTATTCAAAAAATTACGATTCTACTGTAAATGTCCATTCTTGGAATATACTTTTAATTTATTCAGTCATTTCATCAGCAAATAATTACTGAATGCCTATTCCATGCAGGGACTTTTCTGGGTACTCAGGACATAGCATTCAAGCAAAAAACAAATTTCCTAGCTCCTTGAAGCTCCTAAGCCAATACTGAACTTTAGGAATCTACATGAAAGATCAAAATTAATAATTGGCTGAAATTTATTAGTAGTCATAATATATGACTTTCATCATTCATTATATATTTAAATGAAAAACTATGATAAGTTGGTTGCTAAAATTGGTTCTTTTAATCACAGCCATCATTTTATTTCCACTAAACTTCTAAAGCAAAAGGAAAGCATATATTAATGAAATAATGAATTACAAAATGATAAATTATGATTCAATGTTATCACTTATTTTTAGAGAAAGAATTTTATTCTTACCCAAACAACAGCAAAGGACTGTATCTTTATTCGCTAGTATGTTTTTAATCACACAAATAAATCATTTCAGAATTCTTTCTTTTCATATTGCATCTCTGAGGAAAGTAAAAAGCATTTACATTTTTTAACAAATTCCCACAATGTCACTCTCACGTGGAAGTATAGTACAATTATTATCTAAAACTGCTTACTTCAATGGTTTTGTCAGTTGTTATCCTCCAATGATATAACAATCACATAGTTTACAACAGTGACAAAAGATTCTCAGGGCAGCTAATTTGGTTTCATAAAATCCTTTATAAAATGAGAATGTGACTTGATAACAGCATGGAGTATAGTATAGTATAGTATAGTATAGTATTATTACTTAGTTAAGGGAACCAAAAAGCATTGCAGGGCCCAGTAATGTCCCAGTTAGGAGACTGTCCATCCTAAGACCCTTGTTTCTTTTCTAAATCTATGATCAGGAAACCCATTGCTTCCTCCCTGAGCCACGTTGTGCAGGGATCAAGGGTGTTGATCTCTATTGTTAACTCTTTTCAGCTTTCTTGCCTTTTCCGGGCCTTAAGATAACCAGATTCCCAGGAGTCTCCACTGCTTGCTCTTCTTGTCTGTCTTTCTTGATAGCCAAGCAGAGATCTGATCAACTTACCTGTGTGACCCACTATTTTCAACTTTACCTTCAGACAGCCTTTTCCCTGGTCTTTCTTACCATCATTTTTTAGTGTGCCTGGTTCTTTCATCACAAATTAAAATTTTCAAAGATGGTCCTTTACCTCTGTTTTCAGTAGAGTACAGTCATCCCTCAGTTTCTGCAGAGGACTGGTTCCAGGACCACGTCAGTATATTAAAATTGGTGGATGCTCATGTCCCTTATGTAAAATAAAACAATGCTTGCATAGTACCTGTGCACAGTATCCTGTATACTTTAAATCATCTCTAGGTTATTCTGAATATCTAATACCACGTAAATGCTACATAAATAGATTTTATATGGTATTGTTTAGGAAATAATGACAAGAAAAAAGTCTTAACATGTTCATCAGAGACCCAATTTATTCATTTGTCTAATTGATATACAATCATTGTACATGTTTATGGGGTACAGTGTGACATTTCAATACATGTATATACTATAGGAGTGTCAACTTAGGATAATTAGACTATCCATCACCCCAAAATCTATCATTTCATTGTGTTGGGAACATAGTCCTCTTTTCTAGCTCTTTTGAAATGCATAGTAAATTATTGTTAATTGCAATTAACACTCCTGTAATTTTATCTCCATTAACCAACTTCTCCCAATTCTCCCTCCCTTATATCCTTCTCAGTGTCTGGTTAACAGAGGCAATTTATTTTTTAATATTTTTCACAAACAGTTGATTGAATCCATGAATACAAAGGCTGATCGTATTTGGAATACACATTTCAATTCAGCAGTGGGCAATATAGTAAAGAAATGTTCAAGCTCTTAAGCCAACATGTGTCTAAGTTATTTAATGATCCTGTGCCTTACTTTCTTCAACTTTAAAATGATGGAGATGTCAATCTTAGAAAGCTAACCTGAGGACCATATAAGTTACAACATGTAAAATATTCAGAACAGTACATAGCAAATAGTAGGCACTCAATAAATATCAACTACTGTTATTAACTTAGCACATTATGATGTCTATTATTTTTACAACATTCAATTAGAAAGCAGCTTAGAAGTACATTCAGGGCTTCATACAATCCCCATTACATTGAGTCTTAGATTCAGACATCTTCAACCAAACCACTTAGTTCTCCCACTTTTCACTCTCGTCACAGGCCAAAAAATGGAGTACTATCATGGCACCTTTAAAATGTCACATCTACAAGTCAGTAACAATTTTGGACAAAACAGCACATATCAATTTAAAGATTTAAGGGAGATGAGTGAAAACATGGTAAGTTGGATAAAATTTTTTCTAGCATAAAATAAAGGTGGAAAGAATTTTGTGAATCATTTCCTCTATTTCCAAAAACATGATTTTTGATTACCTGCACCCAAATAACTTTGCAGATTCCTGAGCTCTGCCCCAGACCTGCTACATCAGTGTCTGATGGAATGGGTAGCTAAGGAGAAGAGAGGGGGAGGAGAAAATGAGTTTTCCCATGAAACAAATGGATAATTCTATAACCACTCTTTCTATCTCAGCCCCTTATTTAAAGGTAAAAATTGAAGTCAAGATATCCCAGCTTATTGCTCCCCAAATTCCAACACAATATTTCCATGATGGAAAAGACAGACTGCACCAGAACTACTTTTTTTGTATGATCATACATTTTTTAAAATTAGACAAAATTTTAAGATTTCTAGTATTTTTAAAATATATGAGATAAGCAGTGCCAATCAAAAAGGTCGATTTTATCTTGCTAATATATTAATGAAGACCTATTGTGTAATACTGAAGTTAAATAATGAAAATTTTCTTAAAACTAAAATACAGGACTGCCCCAATACAGGAAAACAAAACTTGGTTGGGTAATAGTTCTGCCAAGATGTCCATAAGTCTTCACTCAAAAACTAAGTTCAGATTCCAATAAAAAAGTACAGAATTCCAGTTATTTTAAAAGGGAAGAAATGACAGTTGTATTGGTTTGATTTGATCAAAAATGAACCTTTATAGTTTTCATAAACTTTCATTTCTTTCTCAAATCAACTGTAAATTCTTCATATTACATCTATTCCTATCCCACAACAGACTCAACTGCATCATATTCATGGTAATATCATAGATGATGTTTATAATCTATATTTTCAACTAACATTAAATCATGCATAGTTTTTCTCTGGCAATATACCCCCCCCAACCAATAATTAATGTTTACATATTGATATGTATCCTTCCATTCTTTTAAATTCAGAGCCTCTTAGAAAATAACAACTGGGCCGGCGCCGCGGCTCACTAGGCTAATCCTCCGCCTTGCGGTGCCGGCACACCGGGTTCTAGTCCCGGTTGGGGCGCCGGATTCTGTCCCGGTTGCCCTTCTTCCAGGCCAGCTCTCTGCTGTGGCCAGGGAGTGCAGTGGAGGATGGCCCAGGTGCTTGGGCCCTGCACCCCATGGGAGACCAGGAAAAGCACCTGGCTCCTGGCTCCTGCCATCGGATCAGCGCGGTGCGCCAGCCGCAGCGCGCTGGCTGCGGCGGCCATTGGAGGGTGAACCAACGTCAAAGGAAGACCTTTCTCTCTGTCTCTCTCTCTCTCTCACTGTCCACTCTGCCTGTCAAAAAAAAAAAAAGAAAAAGAAAAAAGAAAATAACAACTGGCTGGCGCTGCGGCTCACTAAGCTAATCCTCCACCTGCGGCACCGGCACCCCAGGTTCTAGTCCCAGTTGGGGCGCTGGTCCTGTCCCGGTTGCTCCTCTTCCAGTCCAGCTCTCTGCTGTGGCCAGGGAGTGCAGTGGAGGATGGCCCAAATGCTTGGGCCCTGCACTCACATGGGAGTCCAGGAGGAGGCACCTGGCTTTGGGGGGCGAACCAACAGAAGGAAGACCTTTCTCTCTGTCTCTCTCTCTCTCTCTCTCACTGTCTAACTCTGCCTGTCAAAGAAAGAAAGAAAGAGAGAGAGAGAGAGAGAGAGAGAGAGAGAGAGAAAGAAAGAAAGAAAGAAAGAGAAAATAACAACAGCTATTTTTTAAGGAATGTTAGAATGAACCTGGATCAGCACATATCCTCCAATATCTCCTTTACTCCCCCAACCCTGTGATATCACAAAACCTTCTCAATGTAATAAGAAAAATAATCTAAACCTCCTTAGCTAAAAAATTTTTGAACAATGGCAAGTGCTATAATATGTTGAGAAAGTATGAAATCTGTATACTGTTTCATATCCAACATTATTGTTGTTAACTAAAAAATTCTCTTTACTGAAGTGAATGGGTAGGAATGCAAGAGGTCTTAACTAAGTGAGAGAAATACAGAGGTGCATCTGTTAACAGAAACTGTGTTTGAAAATGGAGTCTTAGGGTGATGTTAAGCATGTTTCTCTGAGTTCAGAACCCTCAGGTTCAGAAGCTGAGTTAAGTAGTGACCCATTTTGTCATCACAGGCACTTTCCAGACTCTCCCCTGTTGTTTTTTGTTTATCCTCCTTATTCCTCTGATATAACCCCAGTTCCCTACCTCTGCAGGCCGTTATGCTGTACTTCCATTGCATTCTTTTGTTTGTATGCATTTTTGCAAAAATATATGTTGCTTTGTGTGCACATATTTTTAACATCTTCTGTGTTATAAAAATAACTTGATAAAGTCAGTTTGTGTTCATCCTTTATTTTCTCAGAACCTTTAAAGATCTATTCATGACAACATGGATAAAAGTAGATTATTATTAAATGACACATGATGGTTCATAGTGTATATCTACCATATTTTACCTGCATACCTGAGAGTCACCTCCGAAAATACTGCACTAAACAGATCCCCACTTACCTCTTTTGAATCCATGCAAGTTGTTCTGGGAGCAGCATTACTAGGTTGTTGAGCCTGCACATGCTTCATTTGACTCACTGGAGCAGAATTGATCCTTAGAATGGCTTTCTCAGAGCACACTCCAATCTGCAGGGTTCTATGTCTCATACATTGGTTTCTTAGTCTATTCAGGCTGCTATCAAGAAAACACCAACCACGGACTGGCTGATAGAGCAAACATTTATTTCTCACAGTTGTGGAGACTGAGCATCTGGTGAGGGCCCTCCTCCTGGTTCATAGAAGCCCATCTTCCTGCTGTGTCCTCACCTAGCAGAAGGAGCAAGAGTGCTCTCTTTTATAAGAACACTGATTCCTTTCATCAGTACTCTACCCTCATGACCCAAATAACTCCCAAAGGCTCCATCTCCTCATCCATCAACTTAAGAATCTCTAAATATGAATTTCGCATGGGATACAAACATCCAGTAATACTATGTTAACAGTACTTAGTATTATTTTACTTTCTATTCTTGCCCACATAATAAACATAAAATAGTATCTTATCTGTGGTTTAATTTGCATTTTTCTATTTACTAATGCACACATTACTTCATATGCTCTTAGCTTTCGAGGTCTTCATTTCTATAAAGTACCTATCATAGTCTGCCCAGTTTTCCAATAGAGTTGTCTTGTTTGTTTAATTCATATTTTTTCAGGCATTTCTCATATTTTCTATGTGTTAATTGTGCATTTGTTATAGACATTGTGATCATTCATTCTGTCTTCTATTGATACTAATCATGTTGTCCTTTGTGAAACAGAAATCCAAAGAACTCATATTCATCAATGTTCTTGGCCTCATGTTTATGTTTTGAAGGTTTTTAAAAAAATTCCCTCTCTCCTTCTAAGTCATAAAAATATTTTACTGCATTTTCTTTCACTAACTCTATAGTTTTCCCTTTTATATTGGGTCTTTAATGCTTCTAAAGTCCACTTTCGAATGTGATATTAGGTGGGGATCCAGGCTTTATATTCCATATAGGGTTCAGATATAACCAACTAAACAACCTGAGCTTTTATGAGTATATGGTATGATTAGTGGACTCATTGCATTTCTTGGCACTTGGGTCTTGTAGAAGAAGATACCTGATCTGTCTCCTCAAATTTCTCCCAATCTCTTCAGAGAGATGTGAATAACATGAAATTGAACAGCATGACATGATATAATTCAGGACTAAATTATATACTGAAGACAGTAAGTTGAGGAGAATATCATAGAAATGGAATATCAATGAGGGTTGCCATGATTAGGAAAAACTTTGTATTATGTTACCCCTGGTCAAAGCAGTCAGGTATTCTCCCCCAACCCCCACCAACTGAACTTTAGAAAAACTATGGGAAGGGTTCACGCTTCATCCTGAGCCACTCCTGTTTATTGTTGCTAAATCCCAATGAATAAAACCAGATTCTTCTCTCTGTCCTATATGAGTGCTAATTACACAGCCAAGAAAGACAGGTTGTAGGTCCTGTTCTTCCTCATAATTTGGGTTTTACTGATTTGAATACAAATAGAGATAGAAAAGTAAAATGAGTTCATGTGCTCAGATACTGCTAAAACCCATCTCAGTTCCCTGAGATAATGAGATAGACATATCTCATCATTAATATTCAATAAAGACTCTACTAACCAGACACCTGTAAAGATCCCCCTCAACTTACAATAGGGTTACATCATGATAAAGCATATGATAAATTATAAGTTGGAAATATTGTAAGTAAAAATGCCTTTAATGTACTTAACCCATCCAAAATAATAGGTTAACCTAATCTATCTTGAACACTTACACATAGGTGGAAAAATCATCTAATAAGAAGTCTATTTTTTAACAAAGTGTTGAATATCTTATGCAATTTATTGAACACCTGGATCCAAACAATGCTGGCAACACAGTACAGTATTGAGTCTCAGTTATTTCCCCTAATCGTCACGTGGCTGCCTGGAAAGTCTGGCTCCCTGCCACTGCCCAACATCATAACAGGGTTTGCTAACACATATCTCTAGCCTGGGACAGGATCAAAATTCAAAGTTCAAAGTAGTTTCTACTGAATGTGCATTAATTTTCCACCACTGTAAAGTTAAACATCCTCACTTGGGAGCCATCTGTAATTCGTGATATTCTCAAATAGGTAAATAATCATCATTATTCAATTTTACTTGTTTAAGTGGAGTTGCTGACTGATGGAGTGTTTCACTTAGAGAATATACTTCAGAAATAGCAAAATATTTTTAAATCATACACTCATGAATGTGAAAGTTATAAACTTTAAATACCGTTAACAGTAGTAATAACTAACATTTATTGAATATCAAGTATCACTCTAAACACTTTATATGTATTATTTTAGTTAATCCTCAAAAGAAATATCATGAGGTAGGTGCAATTAATATCCCAATTTTACAGGTGAGAAAAATAAGGCCATTGAAAGATTGACTTGCTGAAGGTCATATGGATGGTAAATTATACAGTTAGGATTTGATAGCAAACATTCTGATTTGAAACTTCTGTCCCCATGATGCTTATCATCCAATAGAATCATCTATGTGAGTTTACTCCCCATCATCCATCCTTTAAAATAGCAGAGGTTAAAAGTTTATCCCTGGTATATCATTCGTTCAATTATACGATTCACATGGGCCCACAACCACCATCTGAATTAGCAATAGCAACAGTTAAGGGAATTTACTTAAAATATTATAACCTTCCTGTCCCAAAAAAACACTACTGCTGTCCCTAATGAACTCCTAAATTTTATCTCTTTTATACTTAAGTACACCAGAAACAGGGTCCAAAATGATCTCAAAAGATCCTGGAGACTATAAGTATAGAGTTGTAGAGAAACAAGAAGTGAGTTAAAGAGATAAATATAGGATAGAATCACTCTCTAAAGGAATTAGATGGCAAAGATGAGAGGTATGGCTCTTACAGATATCACAGCAGGAAGTTCTGTGCAAGAGCAACAGGCTCCGGCTGGCGCCGCGGCTCCCTAGGCTAATCCTCCGCCTGCGGTGCCAGCACCCCAGGTTCTAGTCCCGGTCGGAGTGCCGGATTCTGTTCCAGTTGCTCCTCTTCCAGTCCAGCTCTCTGCTGTGGCCCGGGAGTGCAGTGGATGATGGCCCAGGTCCTTGGGCCCTGCACCCACATGGGAGACCAGGAGGAAGCACCTGGCTCCTGGCTTTGGATTGGTGCAGCGTGCCAGCTGCAAGGTGCCAGCCATAGCTGCCACTAGGGGGGTGAACCAACGGAAAAAGGAAGACCTTTCTCTCTGTCTCTCTCTCTGTCACTGACTAACTCTGCCTGTCAAAAAAAAAGTACATAAGGAAAAAGAAGTAAAAGTTAAAAGTTGTCCACTGCTTGGAGTCACATTATGGCCCTGTGCCCAGGGAGGAGATCCAATTTGGAAGCTTTGAGGAAAAAAGCAAGCAGAGACTAGCAAGGAATTTCATGTTTCAGTGATTAGATTAAAAGTTCAATGATTAGGAGAGCTGTATGTGGAATACAGCTGAGTTCTTAAGATCTCAGTCTCACATTCATTCCATCAGTGAAGATCAGGCATGAGAGAAAGAGAAGGATACACATCACTACATTTCCCTTCAACGTGTTAAATTTGAATACTGAAGGGAAAAGCTAGTCACTGCGCATTCCACATCTAATCCGAACTGTAGCACTGCAGGGCAGGATTATTGTCCCCACCGTACGGATAACAGAACACACCTCTGAAGTTAAAGTCCACAGCTAACAAATGATGAAGCGGGAGGGCTTTGAAGCTGCAGAGTTAACCCCAAAAGTGTGGTCATTCCACTAAATTGTTCTACTTGTCACAAAGACTCGTGTAAGAAAATAGGAGACAGAAATATTAAAACCCATGTCAATTCTCTCATGTAAATCTTTAAAATATTCTGAGTCAGATGCCAGATTCCTTTCTCTCTCTCTCTCTCTCTTTTTTTTTTTTTTTTTTTTTTTTTTTTTTTTTTTTTTTTTTTTGACACGCAGAGTTAGACAGTGAAAGAGAGAGACAGAGAGAAAGATCTTCCTTCCATTGGTTCAGCCCCCAAATGGCTGCTACGGCTGGCACGCTGCACTGAACCGAAGCCAGGAGCCAGGTGCTTCCTCCTAGTCTGCCATGCAGGTGCAGGGCCCAAGCACTTGGGCCATCCTCCACTGCCCTCCCGGGCCACAGCAGAGAGCTGGACTGGAAGAGGAGCAACCGGGACAGAATCTAGCGCCCCGACCAGGACTAGAACCCCAGGGTGCCGGCGCCACAGGCGGAGGATTAGCCTAGTGAGCCACGGCTCCAGCCCAGATTCCTTTCTCTTAACCAATACATCGTGTTTACTTATAATGTAAAGATGGCCTCATCCTCATTTACTCATTTCTCTGTGTCAGTTTTTTTTTTCCTTTTTTTTTTAACTTTTATTTAATGAATATAAATTTCCAAAGTACGGCTTATGGATTACAATGGCTTCCCCCCCATATCGTCTCTCCCACCCGCATCCCTCCCCTTTCCCACTCCCTCTCCCCTTCCATTCACATGAGGATACATTTTCGATTATCTTTATATACAGAAGATCAGTTTAGCATACATTAAGTAAAGATTTCAACAGTTTGCTCCCACACAAACATAAAGTGAAAAATAATAGATGATTTTTTAAATGATGATGAAATCAGATAAGACCTATTGTCATGTTTAATCCCAGTGAGAGTCAAGTTGGGAATTGATAATTTCTTCTTCTTTTTTTTTTACAGAAGATCAGTTTAGTATACATTAAGTAAAGATTTCAACAGTTTGCACCCCCATAGAAACACAAAGCGAAATATACTGCTTGAGTACTCGTTATAGCATTAAGTCTCAATGTACAGCACATTAAGGACAGAGATCCTACATGAGGAGTAAGTGCACAGTGACTCCTGTTGTTGACACTCCTGTTTATGGCATCAGTAATCTCCCTATGCACCAGTCATGAGTTTCCAAGGCTATGGAAGCCCCTTGAGTTCTCCGACTCTTATCTTGTTTAGACAAGGTCATATTCAAAGTGGAGGTTCTCTCCTCCCTTCAGAGAAAGGTACCTCCTTCTTTGATGACCTGTTCTTTCCACTGGGATCTCACTCACAGAGATCTTTCATTTAGGGTTTGTTTTTTTGTTTGTTTGTTTTTTTTTTGTTTGTTTGTTTTGTTTTTTTTTTTTTTTTTTTTTTTTTTTTTGCCAGAGTGTCTTGGCTTTCCATGCCTGAAATACTCCCATGGGCTTTTCAGCCAGATCGGAATGCCTTTAGGGCTGATTCTGAAGCCAGAGTGCTGTTTAGGACATCCACCATTCTATGAGTCTGCTGAGTATCTCGCTTCCCATGTTGGATCACTCTCCCCTTTATTTATTCTATCGGTTAGTATTAGCAGGTACTAGACTTGTTTATGTGCTTCCTTTGACTCTTAGTCCTTTCATTATGATCAATTGTGAACTGAAATTGATCACTTGGACTGGTGAGATGGCATTGGTACATGCCACCTTGATGGGATTAAATTGGAGTCCCCTGGTATGTTTCTAACTCTACCATTTGGGGCAAGTCAGCTTGAGCATGTCCCAAATTGTACATCTCTTCCCTCTCTTATTCCCACTCTTATGTTTAACAGGGATCACATTTCAGTTAAATTTCAACACTTAAGAATGTGTCAGTTTTTAATGAGAAGGCAACAGTAGAATCAATCAATAGAGAGAGGAAGAAGGTTGATGCATATGTTTGTATATGTATAACCAACAGAAACTAGAGCTGGAGGAAAGGTGTGGTTTGTAAGCTTTCTGAGGGAAGTTCTTTGACAAAGGATATAGTATGAGCCATCTCTAAACTTCCTGATAATTTGCCAATATAGCACAGTCTTTACTTTGCCCAGATACTCAATTTAGATGACCAATCACAAATATGGCACCACATTTGACACTAAAGGAGAGGTCAAGAGAAATTATATTCATAGAATAATCCAAATATTTAAAAGACAAAAAATCTGAAAAGGACATGAACAATCTGAATAATAACCTTTCCTGGCTTCTGGCATTCTGGCTTTAAATTTCTTTACTACAACTTTAAACAGACCCAAATAAGATATTTTCCTCGTTTAAAAAAGGTAATTTTTGGATATCTAGGCTTTTGAGTGTACTGAACATTAATATGTTATCCTTTATAATAGTAAATTACAAAACTACTTTGCATTTCAACTTCAGCAATATATACAACATAGGATGAGGTTTTCCTGTGTTTTGGTGTTTGCTGTAAGTGTGTAGTTAGTCCCAGGTGTCTGTCTGTTTCCTTCTTACAGTCCAAAGAGAAATACTGAGGAAGGACTTGTGCAATCAAAGAAATGACTGATAATATCACAAAGCACACCCCATACAGTGACCTCATTACCTCCTGCTTAGGGTAACCCGAAAGTCACACTTTCATGGCACTCCACCCAAAGCAACCACAGACCTGGTATGACCCCACATCCATCTCCTTTCTCCAATAGACTCAACACTAACTTAAAGCTGTGGGAGTTAGGTGCCATCCACAGAAGGGCACCTCAAAATCCTGTGGGCCTCACTCAGTACTCAGGTTGGCCCAACTGTATGCAGGCTTAAGAAAATGATCCACAGTTGACTTCTTGAATCAAAATGAATCAAATTTAAAAATCCAGAATTTTTAACTAGATGCAGAAACACCTCTAAAGGACTGCAATCAGAACTACTAACATCATAGTCCTTATCTTGTAAGAAGTGAAAAATACTGGCTCCAAAAAGGATGTAAGAATTACTGGTCCTCTTACACACTATTCACTGCTCACCAGCGTGCAGGTCCCTGTGAGCTCAGCCGGAGGTCAGCACCGTGAGCAGATCAACCAGCTCCAAAGCTGGACGGCCAGGCCCCAGTCCCAGCTCTGTGGCTCACTGCTGTGTCACCGTGGGCAAGTCACTTCCTCATCTGGATAATGCACATAATAATACTACCCATCTCGGATGGTTGATGTGAAAAGGAAATGAGCTCCAATACAATGGAGTTTGTGCTTGGTACATAGTTGGTAAACATACATAATTATTAGTACCATAGCAACTATCATAGTCTCATCGTGGAACAGGTTTCTATTGTCTGTAAATGGCCACAAAGAGGAAAAAAAGTGCCTTCCGATAATCACGTGTAATTTTCTTCTTTCTCTAGTAGCATTGTTCCTAATCTGATATAAAGTGCACACACACACACACACATTCATGTGAAGATGTCCTGGTAAATGCAAGGCTTTCTGATTCATTCTATACAAAGATTCATACATACAGCATGCAGAACATTCTCGGCAATATTGTGGAATATGAAAATATAGATCACTGTCTCTTTGCTTAAAGGATTTGCCATATAATAAAGCAGATAATATATTTGCATAACCATACTAAGGAATAGGTGTAAGAGGGATAAGAAAAATTAAGACAAGGGACGGTAGAGATTAGTCTGGGGATCAAGGAATAGCGCTAAAGAAGGCAGTATCTAAGATGTCCCATGAAGGACAAATGTGATTTAGAAAAGCAGAGCTAGCAGAATGGCAGAAAGCTACAGACCAAAGGAACAGTTGAGGAGGGCAAGAAAACCGGAAAATGAGGGCCACGTCTGAAAGAGGCTGGTGGGTCAGACACTGGGCAGGCAGCTGGATGGCAGGTAATGAGGTTCTTGAATGTCTGACACCATGAAAAGAAGCTCAAAGGTAAATGTACCCATCTGTGTTTCTATCTTCAGGTTAGCCTTTGTAGCAATCAAACTTCGGTTAAGCCTGACTTAAAATTACAGGTGTATTTTTATTTTTTTTAAAGATTTATTTATTAATTTGAAAGTCAGAGTTATACAGAGAGAGAAGGAGAGGCAGAGGCAGAGGCAGAGAGAGAGAGAGAGAGAGAGAGAGAGAGGTCTTCCATCCACTGGTTCACTCCCCAGATGGAGCTGTGCTGATCTGAAGCCAGGGGCCAGGAGCTTCCTCCGAGTCTCCCACATGGGTGCAGGACCCCAAGGACTTGGGCCATCTTCTACTGCTATCCCAGATGATAGCAGAGAACTGGATGGGAAGAGGAGCCACTGGGACTAGAACTGGCGCCCATATGGGATGCTGGTACTACCGGCTGGGGCTTTAACCTGCTGCTCCACAGCGCCAGTCCCCATAAAGGTTTTTTTTTTTTTTTTAAATGATCTTATACCATACTTTGCATGGTGCTGTTACTATAATTAGGAGAAAGCAACGGAATCCAGTGTTTTCACAGATTTTTTTTTTATTCCCTTAGTTCTGAGGAGCTCAGGAGGTGTTCTAGTGAAAGAAACTGCTTTGTTATATTCCATTATCCCAGCCTCAGGGACACATTATCTTAGGCGTGCAATCTCAACCCTGAAACACCCCTAATATGAATATGTAGACAGATGTCAGGGCTGCTGGTTTGGGACGCACCTGACAGAGAATGGCTGGCGACATGTGTAAGCAGAGTTACCTGGAGAATGCAAGCTAAATGGCTGGGTGCTTCTGTTTGTTTGACTTTGTCAGCCTCTCCCTAACTTTCATTAAATACCCAACTAACCTTCAATTGCCCTCTTAGAACTTAATCTCAGTGCAACTTCCAACATTCGAAAATCATCAAGCAAAGAGTGATCTACCCTGATACGGGGGTCTTTTATTCAATATCAGTAGATGATTCCAACTATAAAATTCTACAAATGGCCCAAAATGCAGGATAAGATAGATTTCCAAATCACTAACTCTGTATAAGACTGTGTAAATTATAGTGTATTTAGAACAAACTAGCAAGTAGCCTTTTTGAAAGAAAAATAAAGTACACCCTGAAACTTCTGTGAAGTTGGAATGTCATGATGTAGATGATGGCAAGAAGAACGTTTCCATAGAAGCAAGCCTTAATCTGCAAGGAAACATCAAATCAGGGAGTCTAGAAAGATGGTATATAAGGTTACGTTTATGTTTGTGCTTTCTCTGATGCCCCTGATGTAAATCCTTTAGTATAGAAACCCTTTGACCAGATCTTTTTCCTGTATTTCTCAAAGCACTATCCTCAGACCACCTGTGTTACCGTAAGATTCCTCAGGTTTCCAGAGACAGGTCACGAGATTCAAATTATAAAGGTGAAACTTCCGTATTCTTATGATCACTGAAGTTACTTCTACCTTGATTCTTCTGTTGTTATTCCTTCAGCTCTTCTCTTCCCACACAAACTACCCATTCAGAGATGGAGCCGATACTGGATTTAGATATTCTTCTTAGCAGGCACATTGCCAGATGCATGATGTCATTTACAGAGTCAAAAACAATCCAAGGCTTTCCCCAACAAGTCGCAAACTGCCAGGAATCAGTTGTGGGTAGAACTTATTCAGAGGATAATTACAAACCAAACTTCTTAAGCACCCAACTGCTGTTTACTTTTCTTCCTTTTAAAATGTATCGCTTTCTTCCCTGTGCCTTTGTGTTTGCTTTATTTTCTCTTTAACACCCCCACCTCCAGATATTGAGTAATAGTACTGATTAGCAAAAGAAAAGTGATTATAATAATGTCATTCTTGCAAAAACATGCCCTTAAAATAGTTCTGTTTCTTACATATAAACCCTGAACCATTTAGGTTCTCCTTACTTGATTACAAACGAAGGTACCTGGATACTTCAACCTCTCTATTATCTAAATGCTGTCTTTAATCTTAAGTTTATAGCTATCACCAAACATATTTTTACAAGTTTTACACTTTATCTTTAGGTCAATCAACTATTCATTTGAAAACTTATTGCCATATGTTTTAAAAAGGAAATTCAGAGGCTGGCAGTGTGGCATATTGGTTAAGCCCCACTTGTGATGCTGGCATCCCATATGGGCACCAGTTCAAGTCCCAGCTGCTCCACTTCTGATCCAGCTCGCTGCTAATGTTCCTAGGAAGGCTTCGGAAGATGGTCCAAGTACTTGGGCCCCTGCTATATCCATGGGAGAAGTTCCTGCCTTCAGCCTATCCCTGCCCTGGCTGCTACAGCCATTTGGGGAGTGAACCAATGGATGGATCATCTCTTCTTCCCTGTCTTTTCCTCTATGTAACTCTGCCTTCCATATAAATAAATAAATAAGGCTTTAAAATAATTTTTAAAAATGAAATAAACTGTCACAATTATCAGGATAGCTGTGTGATAGAGTAGAAAGACATGGACCCCACAGATGGAAGACAAAGTTTATTATTTATCTGTGTGATGACAAGGAAATTCATACAATTCCTCTGAGTCCCAGTTTCCACTTCTAATTTTTAAAAAATGAATCAAAAATAATTCCTATTTTACATAATTACTGTAAAGCATAGGGAGATCATATATATTTTGGTTTCTAATGAAACATTCATTTGTGAATGAATGCCTGGTAGTACTAAGAAAGCCATAACTTGGCTTTTGATCCCTGAAATGACCTTCTCTTTATGTCTGTGTGTGTGTGTGTTTCAAAAGAAGAGTTGGTTTCCTTGTTCTTTCCTTTGGAGATTTTTGTTTTGTTTTTACACATCTGGCTCATATAGTGACAGAATTATCACTGCATTCAAATGGCACTATTGCCACCAAGTGGTTCCTAAGAGTACTGCTGGTATGACAAACCACAGCTTTGATTAAAACTGCAAATGGACCAAAAAGAGTAGCTTTTCTTCTTCCTTGGTGACATACACTGAGTAACAGCACTTTAACCAAACACTGCAATGACATTGTACTCTTTCTTCCTCCATTATTTACTCTGGAAACTACAACCAACAGCATGTATTCAAAAATCTTTGGCTCTCTCCTAACTCCCTAATGCCTCCACCTTATATCCTACAACTAAAGACCTATAGAGAAAGCTGAGATCACAATGCCAGGATAGGGGCTGCAAATCCACCAGCATTCACAACCAAAATATACCCAGTATTTTATATAAGCTTCATTCTCATATAGGCCAGGAAATGGAGACTCAAACTGATTCAGTACTTTTCCCAGATTGCCAGTTCAAAAGTAGCAGGACAACTCAAACCTGGGACTGAGCCAGGGTTTTCTCTACCATCTCTCAAAGCCTCTCTTCATGCCCCATCTCTGTAATGAGCCTTTCTGTTATTCTTTCTCTGCAGATTTAGGAAGATAACTTCTAGCCCACAAACCTACATTAGCACATTAGAATGACGTAGCGAGATTTTTTTTAAAATGTATTTATTTATTTATTTGAAAGGCAGAGTTACAGAGAGGCAGAGAGAGAGAGAGACACAGAAAGAGAGAGAGAAAAAAAAAAAGAGAGAGAGAGAGAGCGTGTTCTTTCATCCTCTGGTTCACTCCCCAAATGGCTGCAATGGCCAGAGCTGGGCTAGGCAAATGCCAGGAGCCAGGAGCTTCTTCCAGGTCTCCCACATGGGTTCAGGGGCCCAAATACTTGGGCCATTATCTGCTGTTTTCCCGGGTGCATTAGCAGGAAGCTGATCGGAATTGGAACAGCCGGGACGTGGGATGCCAACACTGCAATTGGCAGCTTTACCCACTATGCCACAGTGCTGGCACCCCTAAGGAGATTTTTGAAATTATGAGTACCTAAATCCCTAGCAGACCAACTGAAACCAAAATCCTGAGAAAACAATGTAATTTTTTTAATTCATCAAATGATTCTGTTGCATTATGAAGGTTGAGAACCAGCAATTTAAATAACGATATTATTTCTGTGAATTTTTTCTATTGCTTTAACAATTAACTAAGAGTATATTCTTATAAAATATCTCATTAACATAATTTCTGTCTTGTAATAACAGGTGGATGAGATATTTATTGACTCGACCTTGAACAAGCACTACATCGAGAATCGGGTAGTCAGATTGACGTACGTATATTTGAGCAAAAGACAAATCACAAACCTTGAGGGACAGAGGGCAGAAGAGACAGGGATCCTCATAGATTGTGTGACTCTATGAGCTAGGCTCTTAGTTTTCCTAAAAATATCTCCACTAGTCTCAAGATATAAGTTAACCACCATTCCGTAAATGAAAATGCTAAGATTTGGGGAGGTTGAGTGATATGTTTACAGTTCCCCAAGGGACAGTTTCCCCAGGTGATAGATCCAGGGTTCAACCCCTTCAACTGATTGGAAGGCCACGGATTAATCAGAACCAGATAGCCTTGGGGAACCCAGCGGCACCTCACTGCATGCACCAAGTATGTTCTCACAATCATTTCAAAGGATCAAAGAAACTTTGATACGTCATTTCAGAAATGTTAAGAAAGCAATGTTGAGTAAAAATGGGATTATAAGTTTTACTTGTAATGAAGCCTTAGGGGCAGGATCATGCCCAAACAAAAGGATCCCCTGTTGTGATTAATTTTCTTTTCGAAGTGGTGGAGGAGGAAGACTCATATCAGTTGAAGAAATTGCTTGGAGGTTGCAATTATGTTATCCTAAAAATCACTAAGCAGAACCTGTTTGCCCTGGGCACAACCTAATGAGCCTCTAGGACTCATCTTTTTAAAGAAAAAAATATATCCAGAGCAGAATTTATTTGAAGGACATAATAGTCACTTTTCTTACAATAGACCAATTTTCTTTTTTTGGCAGACTTATTTCAAATCTTTACATCTTTACTGAGTAGTTAGTGAGGAGGCAATAGGCTTATAAATGATGGAACTTTCTAGATTTCACACCCTCTACTTTCAAATTCTGATCTGTTATAGAATTCTAACAATATATTTCACAGTCCTATGGACTACTTTGGATTTGCAGGCATTTCAGCATGTAATTTTTATATGGATCCAGAGAAATTCTACTTAGTAAACAATGTTAACTTCATTGATTTAAGATGGAAAATTACCTGATCGGGTGTTTACCAATTTGCTATAAAATTCTGTTTATTTATATCTTTGTAATCCAGAGCCTGAATAGACTACAGTATATAAAATGTCTCTGATTTAGTGTGATTTCCTGTTGTCTAGCCAAAAGATTCAGGAAGGCAGGCTTCTAGTGTTTTCAGAAAATGGACTTTTTCTAGAGTAAAAATAGGAGACATGGAAGATCAATACAAAGTAGTTTAATTTTTTTATTTAAATTTTTATTTAAAATTTATTTTAAGTTTATTTCTGTTTAATATTTTATTTATTTTTAAAATTATTTTTAAAAAGGAACCAATTTCATATGTAACAGTTTTAAAAGCATAACGATACTTCCCACCCTACTGTCCCTCCCTCACTACCACTCTCTTCTTCTTTTCTTATTTTTTTTAAATTTTACAATGACATGCTTTCAATTTTCTTTCTAATCACAAGACTAACCCTCTACTAAATAAAGTTGTCAAGGATGCTGTAGAAACAATCAAGATATCAGATTATGACTGATTAGTCCAAAATAAAATGAAGGCTTCCTCCCATCCTCAACATTTATGATTTCAACGATTATTTTTAAATATCTGAGTCTCTCCCAACTGTTGTAACAAGCCTTCAAATTGATTATAAAAAATGCACCCAAATCATAAGGAAAGCTAGAAGAGGGGGTATATGAAATTACTCTGAGCACAAGTGACTTAGAGAAGAGTGTGAATGCGAGAGGATTAGCCCTGGACACCCCAGCCTCTATGTCATAATTCTGGGGAAGATGATAGGGGACACTCTGTAGGACAATACTCAATTCTTTGATCATCCACCTTTCCCTTATATGCCATAGTCCACAAGAAGATGGTGTGAAAGCAGATGTCATTATGGTATTCCAGTTCCCCTCTACTGGACGAAGAGCAGTTAGAGAGAAGAAAGTCCACAGCATCTTAAAACAAAAGATAAGGAACATAAGAGCCTTGAGGATAAATGCCTCATCAGTTCAAGTTAATGGTAAGTTGATGCCTTCCTATGTGATCTGAAGTTCTTAATAAGGTCCAAGTTTTGTCTAATCTTAAACTTATCATATTTTCTATTCCAAATAACAGCTATAATTCAGATGGAAGAATTCCATGTTAAAGAAGTGAAATTTTCAGGTTTTATTATTCTCTGATGAAAGCATATTTAAGCTTAGTCATTAAGTGGTTTTCTCAGTAGTAATTGATTGGCACTCATCCCAAAATAAACCCAAACCTCTACCAGTAACAGAAGGTTAATCTGATCTAGTCACTGCCTCTATGACTAAGTAAGGGAAAACACCATGAGTTGAGTAACAGCTGCATTTCTGGGTGGGACCTTCCTAAAACACACACTCATCTCTTGCCTCTGAAAAGTGTGGATAGTTTCTGTATATGGTGACATTGCGAGGTTTCTGTTAGCTTTTTATCCCATAAGCATTCGGGAAAATGATAAAACAACTCTGGGGACATTAAAGCCATCAGAAAAAGAATGCTTTAAAAATCACTAAAGTAGGGGGAAAAAATCACTGAAACTATTTATACATTGTTCTGATTTTCTTATGTTGTTGTTCGCTTAAAGCTGGTTATAGTATTACCACTTTTCTTTAAAAATTTTATTTATTTATTTATTTATTTGAAAGTCAGAGAGAGAGATTGATCTTCCTTCCACTGGTTCAACCTAAAATGCTTGCAACAACCAGGGCTAGGCTATACCAAGGCCAGGAAAAAAGAAGTCCTTCCAGGCTTCTGACATGGGTGGCAGGAACCTCAGTTCTTGTGTCATCACCTGCTGCCTTCCTAGGCACATTAGCAAGAAGCTGGCTGAGAAGCATGGAATGGCCAGGACTCAAACCAGATATTCTAGTGTCTGATTGTATGTCCCAAGTGGTGCCTTGACCCCCTGCACCACAATGACTGCATCTATCACTGCTTTAATTTTTTTTTTTTTTATTTTTTGACAGGCAGAGTGGACAGTGAGAGAGAGAGACAGAGAGAAAGGTCTTCCTTTTGCCGTTGGTTCACCCTCCAATGGCCGCCGCAGCCGGCGCACCGCGCTGATCCGATGGCAGGAGCCAGGAGCCAGGTGCTTTTCCTGGTCTCCCATGGGGTGCAGGGCCCAAGCACCTGGGCCATCCTCCACTGCACTCCCGGGCCACAGCAGAGGGCTGGCCTGGAAGAGGGGCAACCGGGACAGAATCCGGCGCCCCGACCGGGACTAGAACCCGGTGTGCCGGCGCCGCAAGGCGGAGGATTAGCCTAGTGAGCCGCGGCGCCGGCTTATCACTGCTTTAAATGAAAGAAAACCAACCTGCATCAAAGCCTATCTCTATGTTCTTACAAATATTTATTTATTTATTTATTTGGAAGGCAGAGAGAGAAATTTTCCATCCACTTGTTCATTCCTCAAATGGCCATAATAGCCAGGGCTGGGCTAGGTTGAAGCCAGGAGCCAGGAACTTCAACCTGGTCTCCCACATGGGTGACAGATGTCGCTCCCCCTCTTCGCGGAGGAACGACACAGGACCCTGCGCTGTTCTTTTGTCTGCTCGGCCCTTCCCGGGTTTGCTGCTGGTTCTTCCCTGGTTGGCTGGCAACCCCTCCACCTCCGTGGAGGGGCAGTTCCCCCTGCCACTTTCCCCACTTCCGCGGGGGAGCAGCACACCGCCGGCCGGCTCTCTCGGGGGCTGCTCAGATGTTATCCGGATGTTCCTGGTGCATGTTGTCTCTCTCCTCCTTTATAGTCCTCTTCCACCAATCCCAACTCGGCTACCCACACGGCTGCTCTCCTCCAATCAGGAGCAGCTCCTGCAGTTTATTGGTCGAACTGGAGGCAGCTGTGTAGAAGTTGTTTACTCCTCTCCCAGTGCCATATTGTGGGAGAGCAGATGCATAGAATAAGTTTTAATTCCAGTAACTTAGTCTAGTCCAAGTTGCTCCCCACAGACAGGGGCCCAAGCACTTGAGCTATCTTCACCTGCCATCTAAGGCACATTAGCCAGAAGCTGGATTAGATGCAGAATAGACAAGATTCAAACTGGTACTCTGATAAGGGCAAGCAGTGGCTTAACCTGCTGTGCCACAACGCCAGTCCCTATTTCTACGTTCTTTACATGGCAATATCTAATCTGATTTCTATATTCCAGTGGAGTAGGTAATTTCACTTTATTGATTTAAGGGAAAAAAAGAACTTAGGGAATCTAATAACTAAAAGGAGCTGAGATTAAAATCTAGACTTCTAATTTCTTGAGAGGCTACATGAAAAAGGGTTTTGTATTCAAACACATTTTAGACATATTGCCTATGAAACTCATCCCTTATATTATCATTTCAAAGACTTTGTGGAGTGCAGCTAGACAAAAACTGGTTTGCCTTCACCCACTAAGTTGTGTCTGCTTCCAGCAGACAAGTGCAGATCCCCTCCCCAAAGCCCAATAGATACCAGACTTAAGCGAGTCACAGATGAGAACTAAGTGATTTAAGTCAGACATGAATCAGGATGCCCTTCCCTCATAAGGGTCTAGCTGACTCTTCAAGAAGAAAGCTTATCAGGAAGTAAAAATCTGAGGTAATGGAATGGGTAGACTTTTGCTGATCTGACAGAGTCAGCTACTCAGAGCATAAAGCTGTGGGCCTCTCCCAGCCAGGAGGAAGGAAAACTGCCAAGCACCTAATCCACCTCCTTTGTTGGGTAGGAAAGCAAATGAATTGAGGTTGTGCAATAGTGGCCATTCCAATAAGTTACATGATGAGTTCTATGTAATTTCCAATAGCCAGTTAATTTGTCAGGATTTTAAAAGCCTGGGCCATCTGAAACCAGAAATGAAACATGAAATGATCATTGGCTGCCTGGCTTTTTTGTCTCTCACAGGCTCAGCTGATGAGTTTCATCTTATTTTATTGGCTGTACAAGATTAAAAGGAAGGATGTGCTGATTTAAGAGCCCCCTGACTGATTCTAACCCTAATGAGTCACTGTAGGACCACCCACATAATCAGCCCATGCCTTTCACTCCATATTCTCATCTGCAGAATTGTGATGATAAAGTTTATTCTTCCTGAAAACACAAAAATGTTGTGAGAACATATGAGAAAGTAGAAAACATAATGCCAGAACATAGAGGCTATTACTACCTAAAAAGCTGTTAAGTTGCACCTATGCTTTGGAAACATGAAAGTATTAATGTGAATGATTGGTTGCAAAAAGATCTAGACTCTTGAAGGTTTCAGAATTTTTTAATGTAAAGAGTAGAAAAGACCTTAATGGAGAGCTCAATGGAATCCTTCATGTAATTCTTAGATGCATAAATACTGCTATTCAAGAACCCTTAATTTTGAGACTTCCAATAAATAGAAAATTGCAGAGATTCCAGACCTAGTCAAGAAATTATGCTGTAGCCCAAATTTTATCCATAATTTGTCAGAAAACTGTGCTTTGTTTGGGCAAATAACCAGGTGATGTGAGTCTCCCACTAGATGCAATCTGTCAAAGCAAAGTGCTACTGGTAAAGTACTACTGGTAAAGTAGTGACCAGGGCTCTGGTAAAGTATCTCATGGCCATTTCTAACATGTGCTCCATTTCCCATCATCCTTTTAGTTCAGAGAGCCCTGAATACTATTAAGATTTTCCAAATTCAGAAGTGTGTTAGGTGGTGGCCACTTTTGAGATTAATGTGTTAATGTTTCTTTTTATTCCTATATCTGAAAAGTAAAACTATTGGATCAAAATTAAAATATTATGCAGTCAGATACTTGTGAATTGACAGTTTATCTCCAAGGTATAATCATTCTCTGAAAATCCCATCCTCAAAAATCCAATTATATTCACAAGCATGATGCTCACCCTAGAATTATTCTTGGAAGTGGATGACTTGCAACTTGCTGAGAATAAGCTGACAGTTTTAAGTAAGGAATTCTATCATTACACTATTTTTCATCTTAATGGATTACTAAGGACAAACTAAATCACTTTCTAAAGTTGAAACAAGTTCCGGAAGAGTTTCCTCTGCTGCTTCTTCCCCAACTCTTCCTTGAACCTGCAGTATCTCCACTTTTATTAAACTGTCTGTACCCGGACTATCAGTGTGCTCCCTTCTATTCCGCCATCTTGCCGCTCTGCACTTTTGGAAAACCATAATTATATAAGGATATAAACTATTTGTAGATTTTAATCATATACTGTTTGTGCCTTACTCATGCACTTATGTTTAAGATATTATCCACCTAATTAGAAGTTGCCCATAAGTCTCTGCAAACATTATTATAGCAGATAGCCATTATCCTGACTGATCTACATACCCAACTGTCTAGAGTCTATATACGGTCAGTTTTCTCTGATAATTCCTGGTTATTGAAACCATCCAGGAGAATCTCAAATTATCACTTTGTTCTATTTGTTTTTCAGCAATGAGCTCATCAACAGGGAAGCTAACTGTCCAAGCATGTAAGTCTAGCTAGCGTATATAAACAAGTTCAATTTCCACATCAGAAAGGACATTTTGAAATATTAGCTCATAATTTCCTACAGATATTTTACACTGTCTTTGGGAGACAATAACAATTGGGTGACAGGTGTTACATTTTTTCCTAGCTCTAAGACTTATCTTTTAGTCACACTCAAGAAAGATATTTTACAATTTGAAGAAACTATATGTTTCTGGTTTGGAAAATGTGGACTTGCTTTTCAAATTTATCTAATGTTATGAAACATGTTTTCTGCTGAAAAATAAAATAATGTGAAAATGATCCATAGAGAGGAGAGAAACTCTGTTATCTGTGACTGACCTACAAAATGTGCTTAATATTCTCACCCTCTTAGCTGGCAGAGGCTTTACTGACTGACTTCAAATAACTTTCTTATATACTGGAAGATTTTACAAAATGGGCTGAAATCGAGCAGTACTTTACATGCATTCATCTCTGGATTTTGCAAACACCCTAAGCGTTTGTATTTATTTATTCATTCATTCATCCATTCATTCGTTTGTTCAGGAAATATCTTTTAATATCTGCCAAGTGCCAGAAAGTGTGGCAGGAGCTGGGAGTATGTATCATTGAGAGAAAAAGACATGATCCCTACCCTAAAATTAGTGTTCAAAAATAAAGACATAAACAAGTCAGGAAGTATTAAAATAGTGTGATACAGTCTACAAGTAGATACATCCTCCACAGTGCTAGCAGAATCCATCCCAGCTATCCTGTTCTTGTGGGATCAGGAAGTGACACCTGGTTCAGAGGAAAGAGAGGCCACAAATCAAGCAATAGGCAACATGGGTGTTCCCAGGCAAGGGCAGCAGTACATAAAGATGTCTTCAGCAAGCAAGAAGGTGGTCATTTCTTATCATTGAAAGAGGTCAGAATGGTTGGAACATAGAATAGGAACTGGGAGTCATGGGAAAGGGGTGTGATTAACAGAAATCAAGGACCAGAACCACAGGGAAGCATTTCATTGTATTTAGAGGGCAATAAAGAGTCCCTGAAGAGTTCATCCAGTTCAGAAAGATCACTCAGGTTACAGCGAGGAGAGAGGATTGGAGGGGCAAGACTGGCATCAGGAAGAGGGATTAGGAAGCTGTTGTGGTGTTTAGGATGATGGACCACACATTGCTACAGTCTGAACTATAGAATGGCAGTGACAGAAGTCATGTTCTAAAACAGCTGGCCAATTGCAGTATAATCAGTACCAGCAAACTGGATTTTCTTTTTTGATACCTAATTACTGGGAACAAGAATTAAACCTATCATATTTTCTTCATTAGTACCATGACCTAAATAGAATTAATCCATAACATGAATAGCAAAATAGCAAGGTAATCTAATCACATACACATACTAGAGTCCATGCTTATTCCTGACAATAGTGAATGTGATATTTACATGGAAACATGGATCTCTCCCTATTGAAACTGGTCCTAATACATTAACACCTGCACACTTTAGAGACCATTTATTCAGAAAACAGAGGAGAAAGGGGATTCAAACAAATACACAATTGTTTGGCCATGGGGAGTTGTTCTGTAAGGATTTCATGTCACGATAACACTGCTGGATTCCCTAAAACTGGGAAACAACAGTCTTAGGTAGCAGCTCCCAGGATATCTGGATAATTGATGCTCAAGTCTCCAGGATTGGATCATGTATGCTGTGCCAAATCTTTTCAGCTTAACATAGCTTCTGTAGGCAGTATATATCTACATCTACAGAGGTAGGAAATGGGGAAAACTTCAATACATCAGGAAATACAAAGAATGGACAATGAACTAGTACATCCTTATATAATGGTAAATGCAAATATTGCATGGTGATACTTTAGAGTCTCTGCTTCAAAGATTAGAGATTTCTTCTCACTTCATGATCTCATCTTTTTCAGGTTGTGGCAAACGTACTGTCCCATTAATTGTCAACAGAATAATGTCTGGAGACATTGCAGCCAAGGCTGCTTGGCCTTGGCAAGCTTCCCTTCAGCGTGATAACATCCACCAGTGTGGGGCCACCTTAATTAGTAATACGTGGGTCGTCACTGCAGCACACTGCTTTAAGAAGTAAGTCATTGACCTTAAGTTGGACCACTGTACTGGTAAAAATCCTTGAGTCTTATCATGTTCTGGATACCAAGCAATATACCAAATATTATTAAAGTAAAATCAGGAAATCTTTTTTCAGATTCTTTTCAAAAATAATGCTACACTTCAAAACTTATTTGAAACATTTGGTGAGTATAGACAGAATAGCAGTCATTATCCCAGTATTTTACATGAAGTCTTCAGAGTTTTAAACAGAGAAATGGTGTAAGAAAGTAGATATCATCCTACACAAGGTATTGTCTACTAACATAGCAAATGGGTCCCTTCTCAAACAATGATCTACACTTCATATTAGTGTCTCTTTCTGCCAAACACTTGGGCTACTTTCATGCTGATCATAAATAATCAAGTTAATTGCAAAAATGAAATTGAAATCTTCAATGAATACAGAAAGTTGGTAATTATAATAATGAAAAATTGCTCAAATCAAATTTAATGGGATTGATGTGTAAAGAGTTGGTTGAATTTGAACAGTTCACAAGCAAAATGAGAAACTGACAGAATGATAAAGACTTCAAAAGACATTCCTTTGCTTATATGATGGTAGAGGCTCTCTGTGATCTTTATATAATAAAGCGCTCTTGACAATATTACAATATTGCTACAATAGCAAACCTGAAATGAAGAATATAGAATTATGCTTTCATATAATTGCTTTTCAAAGTAATAAAAACTTTATTATTTTTTATTAAATTTAATAAAATCCTAACTAAAATGTTTTCCATAATTTTTAGTTTTACTTCTCAAGATAATAACCAGCCAGATTTTTTAAACCACTATCACATCGAAAATTTTGGATGTCTTTATAAGTAGATTAACTTCATGACCTTTTCCCTGTACCAATTATGAAGATAACAGATCTTCCTGAATATCTCTGTAAAATCAGTAGCAACAGGATTTAATGGACAAATTATGCCCCAGCCAACAGCAGAGCTGAGTCAAATGTCTGTGACCACAGTCAAGTTATTAAAACTTAGTGTATTAAGAAACAGATAATCAGATCTTCTCACATTCTTTTTGACTTCTAATATTCTAACTTTTATTGCCATAAAAAATTTTATGTACCTATGAACAGAAATCTCTATATCAATTTTTAGTGTTCTCTAGATATACATAATCTATGTAGATTGTTTTATATAAATTATATTACTACTTAAAATTTTGATTCACATGTAACTTGTATGTTTTTATGGATAGAGTGTAATATTTTAACACACATGCACAGTATAAACCAACCAAGCCAGGCAACCAGCCTTCCCATTCCCTGTGTTTTTCTTGTGTTTAGATTCTTCCAGGTCTTTACCTCGAGTTCTTTATACAGTATACATTACTGAGATCTATAGTCACCACATTATATTGTGGAATCCGAGAACTTGTTAATATCTGACTGTGCTTTGGCATCCATTTTATCTGATCTCCCTCTATTCCCTTCCCATGCACCTTTCCAACCTGTGGTATTCACTACTCTGAGTTCAGATCAACTATATTTTAACTACCACATACAAGGAAGAACATATTGTATTTGTCTTTCTGTGTCACATAATGATGTCCAGTTCTATCCATTTAGTGGCAAATGTGAGAATTTCATTCTTTTTATGACTGAATGATATTCCATGATGCATATATACCACATTTTCTTTATCCACTCACCTGTCGATGGACATCTAAGTTGATTTCATCTTGGCTGTTGTGAATAGTGCTGTAATTTATCAATTTCAGTGTCTTCAGATATATAACCAGAAGTAGGATAACTAAGGTGTATGCTAGTCCTAGTTTTTAATTTTTTGAGAAACCTCCAGACTGTTCTCCATACTGGCTGTATTAATTCGCACCTCTCACCAACAGTGTATGGGGTTCCCTTTTCTCCACATTCCTGCAAGTATTTGTCATTTTTTTTTTTTTGTCTTTTTGATAACAGCTATTCTAACTGGTGTGAGATGATATTCCACCGTGGCTTTAAAAACTTTTTATTTATCTACTTTAGAGTCAGAGACAGACAGTGAGTTTCCATCTTCTGGTTTACTTCCCAAATCCCTGCAACAGCTGATGCTGGGTCAGGCTGAAGCTGGGAGCTGGGAACTCAAATCAGATCTCCCAGGTGGGTGGCTCCAGAAAGGATCCAACTTCTTGAGTCATCACTTCTTGCTTCCCACGCTGCGCATTAGCAGAAGTTGGAATCAGGAGAGTATCCAGGCACTCGTATATGGGTTGTGAGTATGCCAATCAAAAATGCCTTAACTGCTAGATCAAGTGTCTGCCCCATTCCTGGGCTATTGACTTGCATTTTGCTGACAACTAATGATGTTGAGCATTTGCTCAAGTATTTGTTGATCAGTTGTGTTTATTTTTTGTTTTTGTCTTTGGGAAACATCTATTCTAATCCTTTGTCCATTTATTAACCAGATTGTTTCATTGTGTTGAGTCTTATATATTCTGGATGTTAATCCTTGTCAGATGAATAATTTGCAAGTATTTTCTCCCATTCTGAAGATTTTCTCTTCAATCTGGGGATCATTTCCTTTGCTGTACAGGACCTTCTTGGTTTGACATAATCCCATTTGTCCAGTTTTGCTTTTGTTGCCTCTGCTTTTGAGGTCTTATCCAAAAAGTTGGTACCTGTACTGTTGTCTTAAAGTATTTCCTCTATGTTTTCTTCTGGTAGCTTCATAATTAATCTCAAGTCTTATATTTAGATCTTTGGTTCATTCTGAGTTGACTTTTGCTTAGGGTGACAGGATGGGGAGGGGGTCCAGTTTCAATCTTCTGCATATGAACATCCAGTTTTCCCAGTACTATTTAGTGAAAAGGCTGGCCTTTCTCCAGTGTATGTTTCTAGCAGTTTTGTCAAAGATCGACTGGTTGGAGATGCATGGATTCACTTATAGAGCCTCTGTTCTGTTCCATTGGCCTCTGTGTCTATTTTTATGCCAGTTCCATGTTGCTTTGGTTATAATAGTTCTGGAGTATATCTTGAAATCTGGTGTTTTCATGCCTCCAGATTTGCTCTTTTTGGTCATGATTGCTTTGACTACTTGACTTTTGTGACTTAGAGATTTTTTTCTAGTTATATGATGAATGTAATTGATATTTTTATGGAGATTGCATTGAATCTCTAAATTGTTTTTGAGTAGTATGCAGGTTTTAATAACGTTCTTTCATTTCATAAACACGGGTTATCATGTCAAATTTTTGTGTCCTGTTCAATTTATTTCATTGGTATGTTGTAATTTTCATTGTATGAGTCCTTCATACCTTTGGTTAAATTTAGTCAAAGGACATTTTGTGTTAGCCATTGTGAATGAGGTTGCCCTTATTCTTCCTGTCTTAGAAAATGTATTATATATGTATAAAAATGCTATTGATTTTTGTTAGTTGATTTTGTATCCTGGAACTTTATCAAATTTATCAGCTCTAACAGTCTCTAAGTAGAGCCTATAGGTTATTCTATAAATAAAACCATGCCACCTGCATACAGGTATAATCTAACTTCCTATTTTCCTATTTGTCTGCCTTTTATTTCTTTGTCTAGCCTAATTGCTCTAGCTAAGACTTCCAGTTCTGTATTGAATAAGAGCAATGATAGTAGATATTCATGCCTGGTTCTGGGTCTTAAAGGAAATGCTTTCACATTTTCCACTATTCAATATGATGTTGAAAATAGACATCATATATACCCTTATTATGTTGAGGAATATTCTATATAGATCTATATGATCAAAAGACATGAGAGCTCAATAGATTATTAGAAAGTTTGAAGTCTCTTATGTAGATGCCTACTTTTGGACTGAATACTTCAAAGTAATAGGGCACTTACTTTGCCAAAGTTAGCCAAATTTATGATAGATACATAGTTTTAATTTTCTATTGCATTTATTTTATTTAAGAGAGAGGTCTCCTATCTACTGATTCACTATCCAAATATTCTCAATAGCCAGGGCTGGGCCATAGCAAAGCTAGGAGCCCCAAACTCAACCAATGTCTCCCATATGGGTGGCAGAAACCCAAATACTTGAGCAATCACCTGCTGCCTCCCTGGGTGTGCATTACCAGAAAGCTGGAATCAGGAACAGAACTGGGGCTCAAACCCAGATGCTTTGAAATTGATGTAGAGACCCCAAGAAATGGCTTAACCACTACACCAAAAACTGACCCCAATAATTCTACTTTTGCAAATATCTTTGTAACATCTAACACCAAATGTGAAATCTAATAACTTCCATAACCAATATTTGTTGTTTTACCTGGAACAACAAAGGCCAAATTTATTTGTTCTTTCCTGTAACTGTTGTTTCTTAGTTCCTCTTTTTCAGACCAAACATAAAATTGCTCAGACTCTCCAAACCATAAGTGAAAAATAAACATTATTGTTTTCCCAGTGCCAACTTCAGATACCCTATCATATTTCTTCTTCCCCAAATGTCCTGTATTTTGTCAGTGAATCCTTTCAGTATGCTTCCAAGAAGTAAACAGTACGCTTCCAAGAAGATAGTAGGACTAATGCCATCCATGACAAATAAAATAGGAAGCCTTCAAAAAACATAAAGAATGTAAATTAAATGCACAGGTAACAAGCACCTTAGTAACTGAACAACTCTATCCAAAGCCTGATGATTCAGAGCGTCTGTTGAAATACTGAGTATACATTTATAGCCTATGAAAGACACTTAACCTCTACTGTGTCCTAGACAGTATATTTTATAGATGTGGCAGATGATGTAGAAGTTATGCTTGACCAATTAGCTAATGCCATAGACTGGAGAGGAAACAGACGTGTTGGGTTTAAAAAAAGAGAGAGAGAATGAAACTTTAAAAGACCTTTAAATAGCTAAGAGCAATGAGGAGCAACTAAATGATTAAATAAATGTAAGCAGAATAAATGTAAAACTCTAGGTTGGTTTAAAAAAAAAAAAAACCAAGACTATTAGTAGAGAAAGTAGGAATGTGCTTTAAGTTGTAAAAATGATTAGAAATTTTTGTCAAAAGATAGTTCACTTTGAGGCAGTTTTCCCACAGCTATTTTGCAATTTAGACTGCATCAAAAATGTAGAACCCAGAATACATGAGATGTTAGACACTTCGTGGACAAGATCTTACTTGGGATAGTGAATTCTGTCCAGGATGACACATTTAAAGAACTTGACAACATGAAATGTTTTTACAGTAGACAATGTAGGGTGGTAAAGGAAAGGAATATTATTTCCATACAGCCTTGTCCTTCGAAGTATGATCCATGGATCAACAACTCCCCAACACTAGGCAGTTTGTTAGAAATGAAAGCATCTGGGGGCCTGAGCTATGGCAGAGTGGGTTAAGCCACCATCTGCAGTGCTGGCATTCCTATGAGTGCTGGTTCAAGTCCCAGCTGCTTCACTTCCAATCTAGCTCCCTGCTAATGCACCTTGGAAAGCAGCAGAAGATGATCCAGTTCCTTGGAGCCCTGCATTGATGTAGGAGACCTGGAAGAAGATCTTGGCTACCAGCTTCTGCCTGGCCCATCCCCAGCCATGTGGCCATTTGGGGAGTGAACCTGCAGATGGAAGATCTCCCTGCCCCCATAACTCTGCCTTTTGAATAAATAAATAAATTCTCCAAAACATGAAATGAAAGAATATAAAGACAATCCCAGACCTACAGAATCAGGCAGGAGGCACATTTTAATAAGATCCTGTGATTAAAGTTTAAAAACATTAAAGTTTGGGAAACACTGACTTAAGAGTTTTATCTTGAGAAAGCTGTAGTACAGCTGATAGTTACATTAGTACATATGAAGTACTCTCACAAGGAAGCGAATTGGGGAATCAAGAAAGGACTTGCCAACAGGCAGAGCTTCTCAAAGATGAAAGGGATTACAAGGTGAGGAAAGGGATTCTAAGGTACAGAACATGCCCCCATTTGCAGAAGAGTTCAAGCACAAACAATCACTGATTGAAAGTGTTTTTGTAACAACTATTGCCAATTATTAAGCTCCACTATGCTATTTGGTTAGGAGCCTAAGATTTGTTTTATATAATTCTTATATCCAACCTACTAGGTAAACTCGCCTTGCAAAGCCTTTTTTATTTATCTATTTTTTTACTGAGTGGAAAAGTACTGAAGGGGATAAGAAAATTTAAGAAACTTGTCTGTCGTTACAATACCAGGAGATGGTGGCATTGAAAAAAAAGCTTAAGTCTTCCTGATGCTAAAATCTATCTTTCAAGCTCTGGATCAGTGAGAACAACAAATGATTTTTTTATGACCTTTCCTGCTCTGAGACAGTTTGATATTATTTCACTGTAATACTGAGCTAATACTTAAATCTCATCACATGGTTGCTTATTTAATCAACAAAATTTCCAGGTCCTGTTTTGGGGGTGACTTTCAGGTCAGGTATCACATTTTGAATTTTCACAATTTACTCTGGAATTTAAATCACTGTGTAATTTATATTTATCACTATTAAATTTCACCTTATTGATTCTGGTCCAAGGTAGAAGTTTATAAAGTTTATTCTTCATCATAATTTTGTAACTGATTAAGATTTGCCATATAGAAATATAATAAACACGGGCTATATTAAATGGTATCAGGCCACTGCTTGAAAGGTCCAGAAAAATCATTCCCACTCTAGTAAACAAAATTCGAGGTCTGAGCATGTCCAAGTACAAAAATTTGAGTTACAAGTTCATCCAGGAATGAAGTTTTTGTGGATTTGCACCAACAAAAATCACAGAAGACTGACTGATAAACCAATAATGTCAATAAATTTATTTTATATGTACCTTTTTAGTCAAAAATCAATCAATATATATTTAGTTTTTCTCATTTGAGGATTTTTTGCTATCAGCATGGCCTATGAAAAAGTTTTAAATAATAATCCCAGTACAACTAACAGCTGTCAAATTGGACTTACACTCCAGGGATATGTTTATATGCTTCTTCCATGACTAAAGCTATCTATTAAATAAGTAGATTGAGAGACAAGTATCTATATGGATAGTACTTGTCGCTTTGCTTGTCCCTCATGGCTAACATTAGTTCAAGTAATTAGTTAAGGAACATTAATCTTGCAATTAACAGATATGTTTTGGTGGGGAGAGTATTCTATAAAGTAAAAGCAGAGAAAAGTTAGTAGGCCTGCGATACTAGGCAGAGGTTCACCCACCTAAGCCTTAGTGAAGCAAAAGCTTTAGCAGACGATTGCTCATCGTTACTAAGTGATCTCTCTAGAATCTGTGTGCATGGTGATCAGCAGTAGCGCAAGCCCACCAGTTGTGAGTCCACACTCCACCGTAAACCAGGAGACTGATGCAGCGCTCCTGGCACCCTTGCCCACTTCTGCTCTTGCTCTGCAACAATGTATTCCAGAAAGAACCAACATTATTTTTCAAAAGATAAATTAGACTACCTCACTCCCCCACCTTAAAAGCATCTAGTGGATTCTCCCAAATCACTTGAATAGATCTGACCTAAAATCTGATCCCTGCCTCTCTCTCCGATCTCATCCTGCACAATTCTTCCCCTTGTGTCGTGAACTGTAGACCATCTGGCCATGGCCTTGGGACATTTGCCTAGAAACCTGTCTTTGATCGTCCCACAGCTGACTGCTCATCAGCTATGTCTCAGCCCAAATATGCCACAGCCCCCCACAAAAAAAAAAAAAAAAAACGTTCTTGACTACTCCTATTTTTCTTTCTCACTACCTTATTTTATTTAATTCATAGCCTTTGTTTCTGAAATTATCCACTTCTAAATCTGTGTTAATCTTTTTTCTTCTCATATTCCCATGGGCAGGAACCTTACTGTCTCGTCCACCACTTTATCCCTAGCACTTTGGATAAGACTTGCCACACAGATGTTCAATAAATATTAGCAGAAAGAACACATGAGTGATGTTGTAGGTGCCTTTTATTCCTAAAATCCAATAATTCTGTATTGAATGTCAGGTCTAACATG
This sequence comes from Oryctolagus cuniculus, assembly GCF_051225735.1. NCBI lineage: Eukaryota > Metazoa > Chordata > Mammalia > Lagomorpha > Leporidae > Oryctolagus > Oryctolagus cuniculus. The sequence continues at coordinate 127,052,021 of NC_142874.1, forward strand.
TCATTTGTATATATTTTACCTATAGACTGTATTTAAATGGTAAAAAAAAAAAAAAAAAAAAAAGCCAAAAACAAACCTGTAATTGGGCCAAGACGTCTCTGTATTGCATTTTGTTAGCCTAAATGTAATGAATGCACACATTCTGTGCAGTTCACGTCTTCTGTGAATGCCTAACCTTTCCCAGCAATGCGAATCCACGTCAATGGACTGTCAGTTTCGGAACCACGATCAACCCTCCCTTGATGAAAAGAAACGTCAGAAGGATCATTGTCCACGAGCGCTACCGCTCCCCAGCGAGAGAGTACGACATCGCGGTGGCGCAGTTCTCCCCCAGAGTCGCCTTCTCAGACGACATACGCCGCGTTTGTTTGCCGGAAGCTTCCGCCTCCTTCCGACCGAATTCGACCGTCTACATCACCGGATTCGGAGCGCTTTTCTACGGTGGTGAGTATCCTAGAGCACCTGCGGCCCTGTCGAATAAGCTCCATCAACATTGCCCTGCCAGCCACTTCCACACAACTGGGTAGGAAACGTTGAAGCTCCTGTTTGACAAGTAACAGAAACAGAACTCAAACTAAATAACGCAGAAACAGAAACACAAAACCAGAAAATGTTGGTCTGGGTAACTTGGAAGTCCAGTTAAGTCTGCTTTCAGACAGATTCAGCATTTCGCAGGGTTTGGGGGATTCTAGCGCCACATAGTGGTAAAGCTGGCTAACAACAACTCCAAGCTCACACCAGCGTCACTCGATGAATTGAAGGGGAAGAAATTTTCCTTTGCCACAATAATCTGAAAAGTCATCGCACTGCCCCAGCTGTGTCCAGCGGCACTCACACTGATTGGCCAATTCAAATGCGCTGATATGTATGCAGCACAATTTGCTACAGTAATCACGAGACTAAGAAATCATCAAAGCATTTCACTCTCTCTCAAATGATTGAATGCCATATATTAGCTTAATTTCCGCAAAAATAATAATGATTTAGTTTTTAATTTTTTAGGCACTCTAATTCAGGCACACTCTGGATTCTAGAATGTGGTCCACGAGGAATTTCTTTAATTCTGCAATTGCAAAAATGAAAAAGGACTCTCCACATAGGACAAAATCTACCCATCAAACTCAATACAATACATAAAAAATTTACTAGTAATAAGCCTTTCATTCTCAGTCTCCCTTGAGGAACAAGAATAACCTTTCAGTATCTTGGCCAGAAATTGGCTTTGTGATCTCCAGATTATTTGCAGATAGTCCATGTTATTTGGTTCCACCTTCAAGAAACTAAAATATTTATTGCTTTCCTTCATGTCAATTTATCAGTCACTGAAAATATTACCATGGTTTATCAATTTTAGTAGAGCTGCAAGTCTGACACCTGTCTCTGCACCCCCTCCAATGGGTTCTGTCATTAGTTTGCAGTCTGTGCTTCAAAATGACGGAAGGGACATCACAATTTCCTTCTGGCTTGGTGGGAAAAGTCATTTTTTGCCCAAAGTCTGACATAATAGATGTGAGGAGCAAGAAAACCTGATGTTTATAGAATACTCCAGCCCACAACAGCAGCATACACAGTGATTACAAGCATCCATAGATCACCCACCCGGAGAGACCATACCCAATTTCATAAAACACACATTAACAAATTTAAAAGAATCATACCATGTGTATTCTCTAATCATAATGATAGAAAACTAGAAATCAGTAACCAAAAGATTGCAGATACTTTCCAAAGCCCTAGAAATCAAAAATCCCTAGGAAAATTCTTAAAAATACATAGAACTGAATGAAAACTATACACATATGTAATGAAAACTATATATTTGCAGGATACAGCAAAAACAGTATTAGCAGAAATGTGTAGCAAATACATACATTAAAAGAGAAGGTCTTAAAAACTGAAAAAGTAAAGAAAGTAGAACCCTAAAACATACCAAAGGAAGGAAATAATAAAGAGTAGAACTGAGTGAAATTAAAAGCAAGGACATAATAGAGAAAATAAATTAAAAATTTTGATAAATTCAATATCTTGTGAGAAATGACATTAAACATTCCCACAGTCATTGATATATATTCAGACTTGCCCAGATTTATAGATTGTGCTTTTAATAACCTGGAATACATTTGCTAACTAGTTTGTTGAAAAAGTTATGAATTTACACTGTCACCAACAATATGTAGATTGTCAGTTTCATAAAATTATTTTATGTATTTTTGTATTTATTTAAAAGACAGAGTGACATAAAGAAAAGGACAGAGACAAAGAAATATCTTCCCTCCACTTGTTCACTCTTGAAATGCCCGCCACAGCCAGACGAGGCCAGTCTGAAGCCAGATTGGAACTCCATGTGGGTCTCCCATTAGGGAGGTAGGGACCCAAGTACTTAAACCATCACCTGCTGCCTCCCAAAGTGTACATTAGCAGGAAACTGAATTGGAAGCACAGGCAGGACATATACGCACGTGTGTGAGTGTGTGTGTGTGTGTGTATCAATTGTATTCAAAGAACAGAATAACATGAAAATCCTTTGGCATATTTCTGAGAAATTTTAAAAATCCAACTTTTTTTAAAGACTTTATTTATTTATTTATTTGAAAGTCAGAGTTACACAGAGTGAGAAGGAGAGGCAGAGAGAGGGAGAGAGAGAGGTCTTTCATCCACTGGTTCACTCCCCAGATGGCTGCAATGGCTGGAGCTGAACTGATCTGAAGCCAGGAGCTTCTTCTGGGCCTCCCATGTGGGTTCAGGGGCCCAAGAACTTGGGCCATCTTCTACTGCTTTCCTAGGCAATAGTAGAGAGCTGGATCAGAATTGGAGCCACCAGCACTGGAACTGGTGCCCATATGGGATGCCGGCACTGCAGGCAACGGCTTTACCCGCAATGCCACAGCACTGGCCCCAGTATTCTTCAACTTTGCTGAATTCATTTTTCAGTTCTAATAGTTGTTTGGTGGACTTGGTGTTTTCTATATGTATAAGAACATGTCATCTGCAAACAGTGACCATTTAACTTCCTCCTTCTCAATCTGGACGCCCTTTCTTTCTTCCTATTGCCTGGCAGCTCTGACTAGGACTTCCAGTGCAATGCTGAATAAAAGTGGAGGAAGTGAGCATCCCTGCCATTGTTATTTATGGCCTTTTATGCTTCTATACTTGATCTGTTCAGAGTTTTTAGTCATGAAGGGATATGCATGAAAGCTCTTCATAAAATATAGACGATAAAGTAAAGCACATAGATGTATAGTTGTTTTATCAAGTCTAGGAAGAAGACCATCTAGGCATTCAAAGTCTCTGTGAGCAATCTGGAACCCATAAACACAAACTTTATGAAATACAATGTCCACCTTAGATATATTAACTAATTATTTTAAAAGTAAAGGTACAAAGGTTTTACACACACACAAAAAAAGAAAACAATGGTTTTCTTACTTATAAAAATGTTATAGGATAATAAGTATCATTAAATTTACCAAAATGTATTCAGAATTTTTTTTCTTTAGAAACTAGTTATATTAAACTCATTATGCACTGAAAATTTTAGCATGAAAAATATTAGGTTGGTGTGTTGGTATAGTAGGTTAAGTCGGCCACCTCCAAATGTGGCATCCCATATGGGCACCGTTTTGAATCCCAGCTGTTCCACTTCTCATCCAACTCCCTGCTAATGCAGCTGGGAAGGCAGTGAAAGGCGGCCCAACTGATTGGCCACATGGGAGGCCCCGATGAAGTTCCTGGCTCCTGGCTTCAGTCTGGCACAGCCCCAGCCATTGAGGCCATGAGAAATGGAACAACAAATGGAAGATCTCTCTCTCTCTGTCTCCCTCTCCCTCTCTCTCTCTCTTTGTGTGTGTGTGTGTGTGTGTGTGTGTCCCTCTCACTCTGTAATTATGCCTTTCAAATAAATGAAATGAAATAAAATAAAAAAGTCTATCTACTTCAGTCTAGCTAAGGATGCTGATTGTGAATATTAAATTTACTTTTTTTCTCCTTAAGGGGAATCCCAAAATGATCTTCGAGAAGCCAGACTGAAAATCATAAGCAATGACGTGTGCAAGCAACCACAGGTGTACGGCAATGATATAAAATTTGGGATGTTTTGTGCCGGATATCTGGAAGGAATTTATGATGCCTGCAGGGTAAGTTGAAGAGATTATTTTGATATCACTAAGTTAAAAACCTTATCTGGCCCAGGAAATGTTGTATGTTTTTAATATTAGTATAAAATGCAGATATTGTGCTATCTTGAAAAAGTTCTGAATGTACATTTCACAACACAAATGTTTCTGAATGGTTTCTTAAAGTAACAAACATAATTTAAATTTCTTAATAAATAGAAATCCAAAAAAGTTCTTTTCCTTACAGGAATAATAGTCTAGAATGTAAATGATTGCATTCAATGAACTATAATGTGAAGTTACATAAATGATATAAATTAAGAGCAAATTTTTTTCTTGCGTTGAAGATTTGGGCAACAAGTATCATAGAAATGTTGTTAAATGATGCCTGATGAATAAATGGCACTTACCTAGTTACAGAATAAGAAAAGAATATCACAGGAAAGAGAAGGAGAATCAAAACTGTGAAGGTGTGGCGTTACAATCCATATTTGAGGAAACCCCAAGGAACCTGCTGGGTCAGAGCTTAAGGAGTGTAAGAGGCGAGAGAATACTTCACAGTGGAAGGTGGATTAGGCCACGTTATGCATGTGGGCTCGCCTTTCCTGGTGATTTCCTGTCTCCTTCAACATCTGCCCGGAATGTATATTTTCCAACAAAAGTTTGACTGTTTCTTCCTGGAGGAACTTGCTTTTTTTTTTTTTTTTTTTTGGAATTCTTTTTTTTTTTTTAATTTATTTAATGAGCATAAATTTCCAAAGTACAGCTTATGGACCACAATAGCCTCCTCCCCACCCCCCCGTGTCTTCCCTCCCATCCACAACGCTCCCCTCTCCCACTCCCTCTTCCCTTCCCCTTCACATCACAATTAATTTTCAATTATCTTTATATACAGAAGATCAATTTAGCATATGTTAAGTAAAGATTACCACATTTTGCTCCCACACAGAAACATAAAGTGTAAAATACTATTTGAGTACTAGTTATAGCATTAATTAAACACCTAAGAGTAATTGTGTATTAATTACAGAGCTCAACCAATAGTTTTAAGTAGAATATAAAACGCATCTTTTGCATTGTTGTGGCTTCCCCCCCGACCTCCCTCCCTCCCGTGGCCCTCCCCTCACCCACTTCCTCTCCCCTCTCCCCCCTTCATCACGTTTCATTTTCAGTTACCTTCATATACCGAAGATCAATTTAGTATATACTAAGCAGGGATTTCAACAGGTTGCACTCACACAACCGAACCAGGTATAGGGTATTGTTCGACTAGTAGTGTTGTTTTTGAGTTTCATAGATAAACATATTAAGGACAGAGATCCTGCGAGGGGAGCATGAACCCAGTGACTCCCGTTGTTGATTTAACAATTGGCACTCTTATTTATGACGTCAGCAATCACCCGAGACTCTTGCTATGAGCTGTCTAGGTTATGGAGGCCCCTTGAGTTCACCAACTCTGAATACTCAATCAGACCTACCTCCAATGGTGGAACTGGAAATGTGCCAGGGGATTTCAACTCAATCTTACCAAGGAGGCAGGTTCCAATGCCAGCACACTTGGTAAAGAGACAAATATAAATACACAACTGATCCAAAAAGATAGGGTAAGTGTCGAAGAGAGTACACAAATAAGACCAGTGTAAGCAAATAATGAAGGATAGAATCAAAAGGGTTGAGAATGATCCTGCGGGGGAAGCAGGTCACACAGCAGACTCATAGAATGGCAAATGCCCAAAACAGCACTCCTGCCTCAGAATCAACCCTTGGGACATTCGGATCTGACTAAAAGGTCCATGAGAGTCTCTCAGGCATGGAAAGCCATGACACGGTGGCAAAAAACAATCTAAATGAAGGATCCTGGCGAACAACACTCCAGCAGAAGGATCAGGCCATCAAGGAGAGAGGCGCCTTTCTCTGAAGGGAGGAAGGAACCTCCACTGTGATATGGCCTTGACTAAACAAATTCAGAGTTGGTGAACTCAAGGAACTTGCTTTTTAACTTGCAATTCTTGGAAACTCCAAAGAGGTGACCCTACATAGTGAGATCATGAAAATGACGTTGATTTCAGGTAGCAGAAAGCTCTGCCCAAAGTCTTCCCAAACTACACAGCTTCTGTCTGGAAATGAGCAGGGACTTTGTAGCCTATGGGCTGGGCAGGAATAGGAAAAAGAAAGCCAGAACTGGGGGACTCCAGCAAGAGGTCAAAACCGTGGGAAACAGGTGGAAAGGGGCAAGAAAAATCCTGGAGTAGATGGGATTCAGGAATCCAAACAGTGAGATTAGCAATGAGCCTCAGGGATGATTCGTGGTGACAGGGAGGCTCCACAGGATAAGAAGCAGAGGCAGGAATCCTGCCTGACAGTGCAAGTGAGTAATAAGACAAAGCTTTGGTCATAGAAAAACAGGGTGAGTTATAAGCAAAGTGACTCAGGCATAAGAATTGAGTGGAGAATACAGTGATTGCAACCAGGGGATGAGCTGAGGGCCCTAGTCAGATAATACAGAAGTCGCAGCACCAGAATCAGTTTGACTTTCTCAGATTTACCAAATACTGATCTACAGCTCAACAAATCCTCTTCCCTATGTATAAGGTTGGTCCCAAATCCTGCTTGGAGAGGAAATAAGACAGAGAGAGGGAGCCTTTAATTTTTCAGTCAGAGATCTAGGTAAGACCAAAACACAAATGACAAATGGATCAGAACTGCTGAAATGCAAACCTTTGACAGCTTTGTCCAGATTTGTGATTCTGCTAACCCCTCAATGGCCACTACAAAACCAGGAGCCAGGTGCTTCCTCCTGGTCTCCCATGCGAGTGCAGGGCCCAAGCATTTGGGCCATCCTCCACTGCACTCCCAGGCCACAGCAGAGAACTGGACAAGAAGAGCAACTGAGACAGAATCTGGCGCCCCAACCGGGACTAGAACCTGGGGTTCCGGCACCACAGGCAGAGGATTAGCCAAGTGAGCTGCGGCACCGGCCAGGATCTCTAGTTGCAACCACACAGGCACTACTACTCTGATTGGAAAGCTCTCTCAAAATGGTGTTCAGAATCATTCCTGAAAACAGCCAGTGGATTTTGGCAACATTTTTCTTTAGGACCCATAATTTGAAATTAGGTAGCTGGTGACATGATATATGGAAAAATTAGTCCTGAAGTATCCCAGGAAGAAACAGAGGAGCAGGGACTTAAACCAGGCACTCCAATATGGGATGCAGCCACCCCAAGCAGCATCTTAATTGCTATGCTAAATGCCTGTCCTTAATCTTTTCTTTTAAAGTGTATTAACCAATAAGAACAAAAGAGAAAGATTGAGAAGAAAATCTGGCACAATTTTGAAGGAGAGAGAGAAGGTGGAAGAATTTTAACTGACTTAGTAGAGAGCTTAATCCATAAATGTTTTAGGTAGAAAGAGGTGCAGAATGCCAATTTTATTTATTTTTTTAAAATATGATTTTATTTATTTGAAAGAGTTACAGAAAAAGGTAGAGACAGAGAGAGAGAGGTCTTCTACCCGCTGGCTCACTCCCCAATTGGCCACAACAGCTGGAGCTGCGCCGATCCGATGCCAGGAGCCAGGAGCCCCTTCCGAGTCTCCCACGTGGGTGCAGGGGCCCAAGGACCTGGACCATCTACTGCTTTCCAAGGCCATAGCAGAGAGCTGGACTGGAAAATGGAGCAGCCAGGACCAGAACCGGCGCCCATGTGGGATGCTGGTGCTTCAGGCCAGGGCGTTAACCCACTGCACCACAGTGCCGGCCCCCAAAATGTCAATTTTAAGTAAAAGTCAGCATCTGAGAGAGAACAGCACACTGAAGGTTGGGGTCAGACATAAGCTAGAAAAACAGAAGGGAGTAGTTAAAGACCTCTCAGAGAAGACTTAACACCTCCCATTTCTCCCTACTCTTAATAACCAGGAAACCACTCCCTCCACTTCTCACAGCACAAGCCCCTCCCTCCAATCTAGAAACTCAAGATCTGGGAAGTAGCTAAGTAGCCACTGAATCTGAGGCCCTTTGAACACAATGACATCAAACCCAGCTGAGAGCGGAAGGGAGTCCTCATGGGCTGACAAGGTGGAGACTATCTGGGACCAGTCCTCAATCTCCTGCCATGTAGCGTCACAAAACACAACAGCAGGTATATACCATTCCTCCAGCTTTCTTCTAAAGCAGGAGATTGTAGTGTTCTCCTCTAGAGAAGACCAGAGCCTAGAGAAAAGTTCCCCACATGCCAATATTTAAAAGACATTTTGCAGAATAAAGAGCCTCAGCCAACACACAAGCATGGAGCTTCAAATCTAGGCTCTAGTGCCTTACTCTACAGCCAATCAGAGAGCAATTAGCTCTGCAAATGTGGCAATAATACAATCATAATTTTAAAAGTCCAGTGGAGGGACTGAAAGCTAAAGTCAAAAATATTTCAGAAAGAAAAAAATACAGTGAGGAGGAAAATAAGAAGAGTTAAGAAAATTAGAGCATAGATGAGTAGGTCAAGCATCAAAAGATGTGAGTTTTGAAAGCAGGAAACATGGGTAGACTTATCAAAGAAGCAATAAGAGCACTATTTCAGGTCTGAAGTGTACTGCCTTCGGTTAAAAAAAGAGCCCAGATAGTGTTGGGTGCAATCAATGAAGAGATTCTTTCCAAGGCCTAGCACTGCCAAGTCTCAGAATACTAGGATAAGGAGAACTGCCTTAAAGCTTTGAAGGAAGCCACGTCAGGCCCACCCAGAACTTCAACATTAATACTAGAAGAGAAAAGACTGTGGAAAATGCAATCAGATTTCAAAGAGAAAATGACTCCAACCAGATCCCTGCTCACGCAAACTAGCTATCAAGTGTCAGGGTGGAATAAAGAATTTTAAACGAGCAGTGACTCAAAAAAAGTACCTCCCATAGCTTCTTTCTTGAGAAACCTCCTGAGAGGTTATCTCAGCAAAGTGAGGGACTAAATCCAGACCGTGGAAGAGTTGGGGTCCAAACACATTGTGAAGCCAACACAAAAGAAGGGTGACAGACAGTCCCAGGATCATAGCTTGCCCCAGGAATGGAGTAACCAAGTCACAACAGAAGAAAGGAACAGGGTGTGTGTGTGTGTGTGTGTGTGTGTGTGAGAGAGAGAGAGAGAGAGAGATTGGGAGAAAGAGAAATATTGACAGAGTAAGAGAGAAAGATGGAGGAAGAGGGAAGCTCTACGCATGTGTGTGTTAAGATGAGGAATATCTTCAGAGGAAGGGGACGAACTCTCAAGTTGTCAATGTTCCTTACCATTAGTAAATGGTATTGCTAGGTCTTAGTAGAGCTTTCAGAGTCTTCAACATTTGCCACAAATAGGTAAGAAACTAGCCACGTGAAAAATGAAGGCATCAAAGTCTGCCAAATGAAGGTAAAATAATCAAAATGTTACTTTACTCATCAAAAATAACACAAAATGACATTAATGTACACCTCAGTTGCATGAGCATGAGTAGTCCAAAACTAAGATGCCATAAAGATGTTGTGAGGGAAAGTCACAGAGAGGTAGTAAAACAGCTAAATTCCTGGGACTAGCATTGTGGCATAGCAGGTTAAGCTGCCACCTGCAATGCCAGGGTGCCAGTTGGAGTCCCAGCTATTCCACTTCTGATCCAACTCCCTGCTAATGGTCTGGGAAAAGCAGTGGAAGATGGCCCAAGTGCTTAGACCCCTGCCACACACACAAGAGACCTGGACAAAGCTCCTAGCTCCTGGATCTTGGATCCTGGATCCTGGCTTCAGCCTGGCACAACCCTGGCTACTGCAGCCATCTGGGGAATGAACCAGTGGATGGAAGATCTCTGTCTCTCCATCTCTCCCTGTAACTCTGACTTTCCTACCTACATAACAGAAAATTTAAAAACTGTGTGTTTTCTTTTAAGAAAAAGATTTATTTTTTATTTATTTGAAAGGCGGAATTACAGAGAAAGGAGGAGCGACAAAGAGAGAGAGAGAGATTTTCCATTTGCTGGCCCACTCCCCAAAAGGCCACAGCAGCCAGGGCTGGGTCAGACCAAAGCCAGGAACTGGTAACTTCTTCCAGGTCTCCTACATGGTTGCAGGGCCCAAGCACTTGGGCCACCTTCCACTGCTTTCCCAGGCGCATTAGCAGTGAGCTGAATCAGAAGTGGTGCAGCTGTGTCTCAAACCAGCACTCCTATGGGATGCTGGCATTTCATATGGAGGCTTAGCTGCTATGTCACGACACTGACCCATCTAAACATTTTCTAAAACATTTATTTATTTGTAAGGCAGAGTTACAGAGAGAGAGGGAGATACACACACACACACACACACACACACAGAGAGAGAGAGAGAGAGAGAGAGAGAGAGAGAGAGAAATATATTCCATCCAGTGGTTCATTCCCCAAATGGCCACAATGGCTGGAACCAGGCCAGGCTGAAGCCAGGAACCTAACACCAGCCCACTATCTAGAAAACAGCAAGCTAAGCGGATAATTTAGTGATATAGGAATAGGATCAGGTATAATATGAAATTATTATACAGGCATTAAGTGACTATGTCTTGGGAACAGGCTGGCCAAGGAAATGTGGGACATAGGAGTATGATTTTTCTTAATCCTTTCACTTTTTCTTTGAACTCTGGATTGTTTACTCTAACAAAAAGAAAATTTAATTTGAAAATGTGGAAAGTGAATCTTAATTGAGCCTTTGTATAATGTTTAAATCTATGGTTAATTCAATGTTCTACATTGGTAATCTATGCATGTATTTCCAGTAATAAAATATGTGGTTCATCAAAATATGTTAAATAATAAATGTTATATTTAGACAATTTTCATTTTTTTTATTGTCAGGGCGATTCTGGAGGACCTTTAGTGGCAAAGGATAATAAAGATACCTGGTACCTCATTGGAATTGTGAGCTGGGGTGATAACTGTGGTCAAAAGAACAAACCTGGAGTCTACACAGAAGTGGCTTATTATCGACGCTGGATTGCTTCCAAAACGGGCCTTTGATTCACTTCAGAAGTTAGACAAAGGGCTGTATGCAGGTCATACATGCATGAGAGTCCAAGTATTCACAGGGCATAGCACAATGACCTGAGACAAAGACTAGGCCTGGCACCATGAGACACTGATATGATGTAGTTTACAACCACGTTAGTTGACCAGTAATCCTTAGGCAATTTATAAAGAGTTTTCTTTATAAATTAAAAATAAATAGAGCAGAGAAAGTTAGATGTTTAAATTGTAAAACCTGGAGTATGAGTCACACAATCAATTTTTGATACTAGTCCATGACATTTTTAGAAGGCCTTTGTCAGGGGTTTCCCCATAAGGGAAAAACCTTTTGAAGTCTTAATGAGGCCAGGAACTCCTTACAGGTATACAGTTCCTCATCATTCCTCCAGGGTCCAGAAATACATTTTTTTCTTCTTATTCTTTCAGGCATTACAAAGAGTTTTTTCCACAAGAAATGAATTCTCTTCTTCTAAATCTATCTCAGGGACACTTATGAAAGAACGTTCTATTCATAAGAAACAAAGTCTAGTGAGAAATCAAGCCCGAAATCACATACCAGTGTTTAGTTGTGAAACCCTTCTTACTCTCTTGTTGATTTTTAAATACACACACACATACACACACACTCACACACAAATAGACCTTACCCTATAGACACGAACAGAGGAAACCTGATTAATGAATGCTATGTGTGAAAGTATCTGAAGAAGTTTGTGGAAGACAGAATTAAAAGAAAAAGTTTGTTTTGGTTCAAAAAATATGAAAATCAATGCAGTTTTTTTCATAATATACATTTTACATGAACTTTCTGAAGCACATTTATATAATAATTAACCAAAAATGTATTTTTGCTTCAAAAATATTGGACAAGTTGATGACAACTTCATGAACAGTACCAGAACAAGTCCAAGAATTTATTTTCTAAATGTAATTACATGCCTTGACCACCAGAGGGAAATTGTGTATGTTATTATAAGATTACATGCCTGGAAAAATGGAGAATTTACTAATACAGGGAAGAATCAAAGAGTGTTGTCTTTCGCCATGGGAAAAATAATGTGACTCCCTTGTATTTCTACCACCAATCATCCCCTACCATGTGTGTCCTGCCTACTACAGCCATGGAACCCTACTTTTTTAAAGTTTTTTAAATACTAATTGTGAGTACCTATCCCATAGTTGTCTGAAAGAAAAAACTCCCTATGTAAAGTATATCATGAATTCATTAGAAGAGTCAGGCTTATGCATTCCATAATAAAAATTAATTGAAAGATTTGTTGAAGCTGCTACTCTGCTTAGCAATGTCCTCAAAACTATCAGCTTGTGGGCTGGAGAATCATTTAGTCATTGAGCCCAAATATAAGCCTAAGCGTACACTTACTTTATTATAATTTCTTTCTAAAAGAGATTTGCAATTCAATCACCAAAAAAGAAGTTGATATGTAATTTAGACTCACAAGATTTTAAAGTTTGGAAGAGACTGCCCAAGTCAGACAGTCCAATGCATTCGTTGTGTCTAAGAGAAGTGAAGCCAGGAAATTTAAGTGGCTGAAGGAAGCTATAGGTAGTTTGCAGGCACAACAAGCCTAGAACTCAGGTACCAATTCCACATTTCCTTTTTCAGACAAAAGATCTTTATGATTGTGCATATTTATTGAATCATCAAATCTGTAAAACCTTTGGTGAATGCTCTGGAGTCTGTTTTAAATTAGGAAACATGAATTTTAAAGGATAGGATTTACTTGGGCAGCTGGCTGTCAATTCTCTGAATGAACTTCAAGACAAGGTCATTGTGTGTGTGTGTGTGTGTGTGTGTGTGTGTGTGTGTGTATGTAAATACATATAGGCATGAAAATTATCCTACATTCAGGTGGTAAGGTAGTACTCTAACTTCTAATGTTAAGATTCAGGAAATAACCTTAGAGAACTTTGTATTTCTAAACTGCTTTGTACGGCTTTTGGATCACATGTAGGCAAATACTGATATATTGTAAATCGAATAAAATTGGTGATTAGAACATTCCAAAAAGAGTATCATGGAGTCTGTGTTAGACCAATAGTATGAATCTTTCAACTGAGATTAAGAGTCCTATTTCCTGGAACTGGTGCTGTGGCATAGCGAGAAAGCCAACCCCTGCAGTGCCGGCATCACATGTGGGCACCGGTTTGAGTCCTGTCTACTCCATTTCTGGTCCAGCTCTCTGCTATGGCCTGGGAAAGCAGTAGGAGATGGCCCAAGTCCGTGGGCTCCTGCACCTATGTGGGAGACCCTGAAGAAGCTCCTAAGGACTGAACCAGTAGATGGAAGACCTCTCTCTCTCTCTCTCTCTCTCTTTCTCTCTCCCCCTCTGCCTTTCAAATCAATCAATAAATAAATCTTAAAAAAAAAAAATGAGTCCCATTTCCTTTAAATAAGTAGTTTGGGTCACCCAGAGGCAGAATTACTCAGCTTTGGCACTGCCAATATTTCAGCCTGGATAATTCTTTGTTGTAAGGGGCTGTCCTATTCATTGTTTTATATTTAGTAGCATTTCACTAGAGGCCTAAAGCAAACTCCTTCCGCCAAATTCTGAAAACAAAAACAATTATCTCCAGACATTGGCAAATATCTTTCAACCAATAACACTGCCCACTGTTGAAACTATTTTGAAAACAGTTGCTAATTTCTAGAAATGTGACAGACTCCTTAAAGTTATGACACTGAGTATTCAAAATCTATAGTATAATGATCAAGATTTGCATTCACTCCTATGTTCCTAAAAGGCAACAGGAATGTCTGGATCCTCACTCACTGGCTATTTTGAGTACAGACTGATCTTCCCATGGATATCCTAATTTCTCTCATGCCTAAACCATAGTCACAGAGAATCATTAAATATTACCATAAAGAGAAAGTTGTATCAAAAACACACTCTAGTGGAGGTTCACCACAGGTTCACAATCCACAGTAAGAAATATTTTTATATCACATTTTCATACACACAACAAAACACATTCAAAATAAAAATCCAAACAGAAATTTCACAAAACAGTACTTACCCTTACTAAATAGGATGAAATTTAATATTTTTATTCTATTCCATAATATTCTATTCTCTTCCCTCCTTTTTAAATTTTTACTTCATCAACTAAGGTGATTTCACAATCTAATGGGTCACAACCTGTGGTGCCTTGAGAACATCCTAGAATAATCCATCACTATTATTAACACTGAGTTGTTAATATCTCATCTAATCCTACCTCCCTCCTCACCTTCAGCTTCTCATTATACTCATTAAGCAAACTGTGTTAAGTTTATTATTCTATTCAATAATGTTAATGCCATGCTCTCAATTTTCCCTTTGCCTGAAAAATGGAGCCCAAATCCGAGTCACCTTAGTATCTGAGGCCCTTTACAATCTTCCAACAGTCAAAAGAATTTTTCATTGCTGTTCTACTAGATGTTACTCTTTATCTTCTAAACACATCTCTCCTTTGGCCAGCCTGTTCCCTTCATTCTAGAAGATCACCTTCAACTCTCACCTCTGCCAGGAATACTTTTCTTATTATCCCAGACAACATTATTCGCCACCCAAACCTCTTTGAAATTATTTTTGCTGCTCCTGTAAAGTACTTTTGACACTTGCCTCTGTGCTATAGTTTTTATGAACATGTAATGTCCCTTAAAATATTGTAAGTCCCATAGGGCTAAATTCTACCTTAGGATTTTTGTATCCTCTACGGTATTTAGAATAACACTCAGCATTTTGTGTTTTAGGTAAATGATTAGTGCAGAATAAAATAATGGAGCCTGCCTGTTACCTGCTCCCCTCAACTCACTTTTCTTTACCAGCTCTTCCACCTGTACAGACACATTTGGCCTATTCTTGAAAGTTCCTAAAGACCTTCCCACACCAGAAATAACCAAACTATATGCAGACTCTCACTCCTGACAGTCATCTCCCTGAAGTCCCTCTAACTCCTAAACTTTTCCTATATATCCTTAAATGAGCACACCCCAGTCTACACTTATACATGGAAATGAGTTCAAGAAGCAAACCTCGTTGAGGTTTCACTTTAAGTTCCCTTTTTTGTTTGTTTTTATTTGATCCACCAGTGCTGCGTTTCCTCTCATACTTCAAAGAGGGAATGGTAGGCATCCATGTATACTCACCTCACTGAGGTTCTTTCTTGTTGAATTTTCCTAGTGGGAAATAATAGAGATAAAATAAAAATCCTAACAATATATACTTTTAAAAAGTTCACAGAAATAAAGGGATTTGAATTTCATAAATAGTATGTTTCGTAGTTTTTTATAAATCCATATAACACATCTGTTAGTTTCATTTTTCCATAAACTCTTTTCATTTCCCACAGAGAATAACATAGAAGATAATTAGAGATTTCTGGATGAAGGAGCAAAAGGCATCAGTACAAGGGAACTGATTTTTTTAAGAGCTGCAGAATTCTTCTGTGGTTGAATTATGTTGCTGTAGAAAATACAAAATTACAAATAGTACAAATTTTTCTGTTAAAGTGGGAACTCTCTTTTTTTTTTAAGGCAGAGTTACTGATAGAGGGAGAGAGAGGAAGAGACAGAGAAAATTTCCACCCACTCATTCATTTCCCCCATGGCTGCAACAGACAGGGCTGGACCAGGCCAAAGCCAGAAGCCAGGAGCTTCCTCCAGGTCTCCCACGTGGGTGCAGAGGCCAGATGGTATGGGTCATATTCTGCTGCTTTCCCAGGCACATTAACAAGGAGTTGAATCAGAAGTAGAGCAGCCAGGACTCCAAATGGCACCCATATGGGATGCCAGCATTGCAGGCGGCAGCTTAACATGCTATACCACAATGCTGGCCCCTGGAACTCTTTTTTTAAACCATGTTATTAGAGACAGATGCTGACAGGCACACCTACTGAGTGTTTCCATCCACTGATTCACTCCCCAGATATCTGCAACAGCCTGGGCTGGGCCTGGGATCAGAGCCAGGATCAGGTAATGCAACCAGGACTTCCATGCGGATGGAAAGAACTCAGTTATTATTTGATCCATCATTGCTGCCTCCACAGGGTCTCCACTGCCATGAAGCTGAAAATGAGAATCAAACCCAGACACTCTAATATGGGACATGGATATCCTAACCACTAGTCCAAATGCCCACTCCCAAAGTGGAAGTCTTCTTTACAATAGGTACAAGCAGAGAACAGAAACCACATTTTTCTTTAACTTAATAGCTGAATATTATGTACCTTAAAATTCTGTAGGAACTGTGGTGTTGACGTGGATAGAGGACCAGTTCAGAACTAACAACTTCATGAGGGCATTAGAGACCAGCAGGCTGGTGTTATATCAATATTAAAGATAACAAGTAAGCTTTAACAGTCAGAAAAAAAAAACACAAAACAGAAATTCTTAAGATTACACTAACTACTCTCAGCCTTGAAATAGATGTTATGAGTTTGAGTACATTAGATGATGTTCCGTAGCATGCAAAGTTATTGAAAATCTCTGTTAACCTGTTGCATGTTTTGCAGGAGCTATAGGGATCATGTTAAGGGACTTAGAGGGAGACTTAGATTCCAATACAATAGTACTGGTGGACTTCAATACTCCACTCTCAGAAATAGATCATCCGGACAGAAGATCAACAAGGAAACAGCAGATTTAATCGACACTATTGCCCAAATGGATCTAACAGATATCTACAGAACTTTCAATCCTACATCTAAAGACTTTACGTTCTTCTCAGCAGTGCATGGAACCTTCTCTAGGATTGACCACATACTAGGCCATAAAGCAAGTCTCAGCAAATTTAAAAGAATTAGAATCATACCATGCAGCTTCTCAGACCACAGCGGAATGAACTTGGAAATCAGCAACTCAGGAAACCCTAGAGAGTATGCAAACACATGGAGACTGAACAGTATGCTCCTGAATGAACACTGGGTCATAGAAGAAATCAAAAGAGAAATCAAAAACTTTCTGGAAGTAAATGAGGATAACAGCACAACATATCAAAACTTATGGGATACGGCAAAAGCAGTATTGAGAGGCAAGTTTATAGCAATAGGTGCCTACATCAAGAAATCGGAAAGGTACCAAATAAATGAGCTTTCAGCGCATCTCAAGGACCTAGAAAAATTGCAGCAAACCAGACCCAAATCTAATAGGAGAAGAGAAATTATTAAAGTCAGAGAAGAAATCAACAGGATTGAATCCAAAAAAAAAATTACAAAAAAATCAGCCAAGCGAAGAGCTGGTTTTTTGAAAAAATAAACAAAATTGACACCCCATTGGCCCAACTAACTAAAAAAGGAAGAGAAAAGACCCAAATCAATAAAATTAGAGATGAAAAAGGAAATGTAACAACAGACACCACAGAAATTAAAAGAATCATCAGAAATTACTACAAAGAGTTGTATGCCAGCAAACAGGAAAATCTATCAGAAATGGATAGATTCCTGGACACATGCAACCTACCTAAACTGAACCATGAAGACATAGAAAACCTAAATAGACCCATAACTGAGACAGAAATTGAAACAGTAATAAAGGCCCTCCCAAAAAAAAAAAAAAAAAAGCCCAGGACCAGATGGATTCACCACTGAATTCTACCAGAGATTTAAAGAAGAACTAATTCCATTTCTTCTCAAACTATTCAGAACAATTGAAAAAGATGGAATCCTCCCAAATTCTTTCTATGAAGCCAGCATCACCTTAATCCCTAAACCAGAGAAAGATGCAGCATTGAAAGAGAATTACAGACCAATCTTCCTGATGAACATAGATGCAAAAATCCTCAATAAAATTCATGCCAATAGAATGCAACAACACATCAGAAAGATCATCCACCCAGACCAAGTGGGTTTTATCCCTGGTATGTAGGGATGGTTCAATGTTTGCAAAACAATCAATGTGATACACCACATTAACAAACTGCAGAAGAAAAACCATATGATTATCTCAATAGATGCAGAGAAAGCATCCGATAAAATACAACACCCTTTCATGATGAAAACTCTAAGCAAGTTGGGTATAGAAGGAACATTCCTCAATATAATCAAAGCAATTTATGAAAAACCCACAGCCAGCATCCTATTGAATGGGGAAAAGTTGGAAGCATTTCCACTGAGATCTGGCACCACACAAGGATGCCCACTCTTACCACTGCTATTTAACATAGTTCTGGAAGTTTTAGCCAGAGCCATCAGGCAAGAAAAGAAATTAAAGGAATACAAATTGAGAAGGAAGAAGTCAAACTATCCCTCTTTGCAGACAATATGATTCTTTATTTAGGGGATCCAAAGAACTCTACTAAGAGACTATTGGAACTCATAGAAGAGTTTGGAAAAATGGCAGGATATAAAATCAATACACAAAAATCAACAGCCTTTGTATACACAAGCAATGCCACAGCTGAGAAAGAACTTCTAAGATCAATCCCATTCACAATAGCTACAAAAACAATCAAATACCTTGGAATAAACTTAACCAAGGACGTTAAAGATCTCTATGATGAGAATTGCAAAATCTTAAAGAAAGAAGTAGAAGAGGATACCAAAAAAATGGAAAAATCTTCCATGCTCATGGATTGGAAGGATCAATATATTCTAAATATCCATTCTCCCAAAAGCAATTTATAGATTCAATGCGATGCCAATCAAGATACCAAAGACATTCTTCTCAGATCTAGAAAAAATGATGCTGAAATTAATATGGAGATGCAGGAGACCTCGAATAGCTAAAGCAATCTTGTACAACAAAAACAAAGCTGGAGGCATCACAATACCAGATTTCAGGACATACTACAGGGCAGTTGTAATCAAAACAGCATGGTACTGGTACAGAAACAGATGGATAGACCAACGGAACGGAATGGAAACACCAGAAATCAATCCAACCCCGGTGAGAATGGCTCACATTCAGAAATCTACCAACAACAGATGCTGGAGAGGATGCGGGGAAAAAGGGACACTAACCCACTGTTGGTGGGAATGCAAACTGGTCAAGCCACTATGGAAGTCAGTCTGGAGATTCCTCAGAAACCTGAAGGTAACCCTACCATTCAACCCAGCCATCCCACTCCTTGGAATTTACCCAAAGGAAATTAAATTGGCAAAAAAAAAGCGGTCTTCACCCTAATGTTTATTGCAGCTCAATTCACAATAGCTAAGACCTGGAATCAACCTAAATGCCCATCAAAAGTAGACTAGATAAAGAAATTATGGGATATGTACTCTATAGAATACTATACAGCAGTAAGAAACAACGAAATCCAGTCATTTGCAACAAAATGGAGGAATCTGGAACACATCATGCTGAGTGAAATAAGCCAGTTCCAAAGGGACAAATATCATATGTTCTCCCTGATCAGTGACAACTGACTGAGCACCAAAGGGGAAACCTGTTGAAGTGAAATGGACACTATGAGAAACGGTGACTTGATCAGCCATTGCCCTGACTGTTGATGAACAACTAAATACGTTATCCCTCTTAGTATTTTTTTCTCTGTTCTACTTAATACTATTGGTTTAATTCTGTAATTAATACACAGTTATTCTTAAGGGTTGAAACTTAACTGAAAAGTGATCCCTGTTAAATATAAGAGTGGGAATAAGAGAGGGAAGGGATGTACAATTTGGGACATGCTCAAGCTGACTTGCCCCAAATGGTAGAGTTAGAAACATACCAGGGGATTCCAATTCAATCCCATCGAGGTGGCATGTACCAATGCCATCTCACTAGTCCATGTGATTAATTTCCGTTCACAATTGATCATAATGATAGGACTAAGAATCAAAGAGATCACATAATCAAGACTAGTGTCTGCAAATACTAGCTGATAGAATAAAAAAGGGAGAGAACGATCCAACATGGGAAGTGGGTTACAGAGCAGACTCATAGAATGGTGGATGACCTAAACAGCACTCTGGCCTCAGAATCAGCCCTAAAGGCATTCGGATCCAGCTGAAAAGCCCATGAGAGTATTTCAGGCATGGAAAGCCAAAACACTCTGGCAAAAAAAAAAAAAAATGACATAAATGGAAGATCTCCGTGAGTGAGATCCCAGTGGAAAGAATAGGCCATCAAAGAAGGAGGTACCTTTCTCTGAAGGGAGGAGAGAACTTCCACTTTGATTATGACCTTTTCTAAATAAGATAAGAGTTGGTGAACTCAAAAGGCTTCCATAGCCTTGGAAACTCATGACTAGAGCATAGGGAGATTACTGATGCCATAAATAAGAGTGTCAATTGGTAAAGTCAAAAACAGGAGTCGCTGTGCACTTACTCCTCATGTGGGATCTCTTTCCTTAATGTGCTGTACATTGTGATTTAATGCTATAACTAGTACTCAAACAGTATTTTTCACTTTGTGTTTCTATGTAGGTGCAAACTGTTGAAATCTTTACTTAATATATACTAAACTGATCTTCTGTATGTAAAGATAATTGAAAATGAGTCTTGATGTGAATAGAAGGGGAGAGGGTACGGGAAAGGGGAGGGTTGCAGGTGGGAGGGAAGTTATGGGGGGGAGCCACTGTAATCCATAAGCTGTACTTTGGAAATTTATATTCATTAAATAAAAGTTAAAAAAAAAGAAAGGTAGGATCCTGGAGAATTACATGAGTGGACATTCATGAGAAAAGGCAATCACTAGCATTGGGAAGTCAATCTCTAGGACATCAAGCAGAGTTATTTCAAGGGAGGAAGGTGGAATAATCCCTGTTGTTACATTGAGGTGGTATCTCTGAGGTTCCAGACAAAACCCCTTCCCAAACATAGACTTTTGTTTAAAAGTGATCAAAGTAGAAAGGCACGAAATGGATCACTGGAGAAACATAAATGTCTTCAATTAGCCTTAAAGAATACCATTTATAAACTCTTGTCAATTATCTTGTTGGCATCAAGGCCTAAGTGGACAAAACAGAATTCTTGTCAGTTCCATTCTTAAAATTGTATTAAATGTGGTAACATGGGCCAGCGTTATGAGTAGCAGGTTAAGCCACCACCTGCAATGCCATCATCCTATACGGGTGCCGGTTCATGTCCTGGTTGCTCCACTCTGATCTAGCTCTCTGCTATGGCCTAAGGAAGCAGCGGTGGATTTGGGCCTCTGCACCCATGTAAGAGAAATAGATGAAGCTCCCGGCTCCTGGCTTCAGCCTGGCCCAGCTCTAGCTGTTGCTGCTATTTGAGGAATAAACTAGAAGTTGCACGATATCTCTGTGTGTTTCTCCTTCTCTCTCTGTAACTCTGTCAAATGAATTTTAAAAAAATAAGTCTTTTAAAAAATGTGATAATATAACCCGGTTCCATCACATACCACATTTGGGTTGTCCAGCACAAATCTTACCTGTAATCAGAGTTCCTTCTGCTTCATCAGGGATCTAGATAGGCAACTGGGAAACAAGACATGGCCACTCCTAGGTCAAGAGTCATACAGCAAGGGTCCCCAGCTCTGTTTCCTCACTCCCACTGTGTCTGAGGCAATGAAACTCTTCCTGGTGGAAAAGCAGAGAGATTACGCCTATCTTTCTTGGAAACTACTCTAAAAACAGTCTGAGACTGACCCAAGTCTGACATTGCGGCACAGTGCCAGCATCCCATATTGGAGTGCCAGTTCAAGTCTAACTGCTCTATCCCACTTCTGTTCCAGCTCCCCACCAATTCTCTGGGGGAAAACAGCAGAAGATGGCCCAAGTACTTGGGCCTCTGGCTCCCATGTGGGAGATCAGGATGTAATTCCTGGCTCCTGGCTTTAGTCTGGCCCAGCCATGGCTGTTGGTGGCCATTTGGGAAATGAACTAGTAGATGGAAGTTCTCTCCCTCTCCTCCTTCTCCCTCTCCATCACTTTTCCTTTCAAATAAATAAAATAAATGTGAAGAAAAAGAAAAGAAAAACAACATGGCCCTCACATCGCCTTTCATTGGGTGTAATATGGCTCTAACAACATGCTTAGGGTTACCATCTTCTGGCTACTCCACCTGCTATTGGATTCAAATTCTTTATCGACCTCTCATTAACATGCCTTGAAAAAAAATTACAAAGTTAGAGACCAGAACAAATGATATAAAAAAACACAGAATAGATTCCAGGGTAAACTGAATTGCTTCTCCCTAATCCATGACTACAAACTGACCCTTCATCCCAGACAGCTATCATAGTATTAAATGTTCTTCTCAAAACCTTGAAAAACAAATATGGATGAACTAGTAGAAAAGCTTCAGTATTACTAAAAAAACAACTCAAATACGTGCTCTCCCGATAATAAATCAGGGTTGTGACCTTTGTGTGGGAAGGATGTTATGATACATGTTCATGGTTCCAAGTGACTTCAAACTTTGTTCAACTACCTCTCTATAGTCATATATTTCAGTTTGATACAGAAGCAAAAAGCTAATATAAATCTGATAACTGGGCTAACATGCAGCACAGAGGCCAGAAAACCCTATGGGCACCAGGCCAAGACCCAGCTGCTCCACTTCCAATCCAGCTCCAATTAATGTGCCTGGGAAAGTATCAGGAGATGGCCCAAGTGTTTGTATTACTGCCACCTACATGGGAGACCCAGATGGAGTTTCAGGCTCCTGGCTTCGGTGTGGTCCAGCCCCATTGATTAAGCCATTTGGGGAGAGAACCAGTAGGTGGAAGATCTCTTTCTCTATGTGTCTCTCCCTTTGTCTCTGTAACTCTGCCTTTCAAAAAAAATGAATCTTAAAAAAAAAAAGACTTGATCATTGATGCTCATTTGAAATAACTAGATTATTGAATACAGGTACAAACAATCTTCTTTGTAAAAGATTATACTAACAAGTCACAAATTTGCTGGAGGATAGGTAGTATATGGAGTTGAATTGGATTTCAGCTCCACAGGACACCAGATGCATGGCTGAGCCTGTCATTTGAGCTCTGTGATTGTTAATGTTATTTGTCTGCTTAACTGGACCATGCCACTCAGATATTGGATTAAACATTTTTCTGGAAGTTTCGGTGAAGGTATCTTTGGGTATAATTAGAATTTATCCTTGTCCATTTTCTGTTACCATAACAAAATACCTGAGACCAGGTAACTGATACAGAATAGAGATTTACTTAACTCACAGTTCTTAAGGCTGGGGAGTTCAGGAGCAAGGCACTGAATGAATGGTAATTGCCTTCTTGTTGTATTAGGCATGGCAGAGGACATCACATTTTAAGACAAAGCACGCACGCTCAATAACATCTTTCTCCCTCTTCTTATAAAGCCATTAATGCCATGCTGGAGGCCTCACCCACATGACCTAATCCAATTCTAAGTAACTCCCAAAGGCCGCACCTCCAAATACCATGAGTGCAGGACTTTGGGGATTAAGCTTCAAACACATGAAACCGGGAGACAAACACAAACCACAGCAACACTTAAATCTGTGGCCTCTGAGTAGAGCAGATAGCCTCTATAATATGGGTGGACCTCACTTGGTCAATTGAAGGCCCAAACAGAAGGAAAGACAAGCAAGAAGGAATTCTGCCAGTAGGCAGCCTTCAGCCTTGAACTGTAACACTGGCTCCTCCCTGGTCTCCAGTCTGCTGACCCACAATGCAGATTGTAAGTCTGCAAGTTGCTAGCCTCAATAATTGCATGAGGTGATTCCTTAAGATAGCCTCTTTCTATAGACAAACATCTTCTATTGGCTGTATTTCTCTGGGGACCCTTGACTGATAGAAACCCTATCAATTTAAATTCCCTTAACTAAAAATTAGGGACAAGTATAACTATTTCATACAATGAGAATTGTAAATGAACTATATCACCAATAATACTTTATAATGTGATATAAATATAAGCTTGTCAAAGCCAAAATCCTGGTAAAGAAAATGGAAAAGTTGCTTCATGCCAATAATTAAGACTTTATTGTTTCTACTGAAAATTCATAACTTCATTCTTCCTTCCATTTTTTTTCTATTTCACCTCATAAAAAATTGTTCACCCGGATATCTACCTGGACCCCTTCCTCACAGTATTCCAGGCAGAACAAACAGGAAGATTTTAAATACACCAGGGCAGCGGGAATGGGTAGAGAAGCAAGGGGATAAGTGAGCCGTCACTTCACAATCCAAGGGAAGGAAGATGGCTTGGACTAGGGCAGTTGCAGTCAGGGAGTAAAACGTAGTCAGATTCTGGATGTTTCCGTGCTGAGAAGATTTGCTCATGGGTTCAATATGGAGTGAGAACCACCATAAAATCCCAAATCCATCCATGACCTATGTCACCTGGTTCCTGTTAACTCCCTTACCTTGTCCCCATCCCCTCCCCACCATGCACACTGTGCCCCAGCCTGGCTGCCTCTTTCACAGTCTTTAAAGACACTGATCCAACAGGGACCTTTGAACCCCCTGCACCTCTCTCTAGGACAGTCTGTCTCTAACAGACTGCTTTTCTCTCATCTCCTGCAGGTTTTAATCAAAAGTCACTTTCTCAGAGAAGACTTCCTGGAGCGCCCTATCGAAATTGCACATTCTTGTACCCTTCTCATGTTTGCTTTTCCCCTTAAAACATATACATAAAACATATACTACCAGAGCCAGTACTGTGGCCTGCAACAGTGGCATACCATATGATGGATGGTTGAAATACTGGCTGCTCCACTTCCAAACCAGCCCCCTGTTATGTGCCTGGGAAAGTAGCAAAATATGGTCCCTGCACCCACGTGGGAAAGGTAAAGTGACATAGAGAGAGGGAGGGAGAGACAGAGAGATATTCTATCCATTGGTTCACTCCCCAGATGCCCATAACAAGTCAGGAGCCTGATACTCCATCTAGGGTCTCCCACATGGCTGTCAGTTCTTTGGCCATCTTTTGCTGCTTTCCTAAGAACATTAGTGGGTAGCTGGATTGGAAGTGGAGCAGCCAGGACTGGAAACAGTACCCCAACATTGGATGACATCATCACAAGTGAAATATTAACCCACTGCATGGCAACGCCAGAACAAATTCTTATCAACTTTGAAGACATTCCTGGTTTGATCTAACTTAACACATACCCAAAATGAATACATAAAATTCACTTTGAGGGACCACAGAACTAAATTAGGACAAACCCAAGTTAAATGTTCATAAAGATCAGTAGAACACGTTTATATATATAATATTATATATAGCAATATTTTCAAATGAAAATCATAAATAGGAGATCATAAGATTAAACAACTTAAATTGCAAGTGTTGGATTTTTAGTCCATCCAGTTTATTTATGCAAATATAGTTAGTAATTCCACAAAGCTAGATAAGTCTACTTATTAGTTCTGTATCAGAATTTTAACTAATCAAAATAATATCAACACTATAAAATTAACAGAAAGGATTTCAAAAGTTGTATATTTAGGAATAGTTATAATAACTATTTATAGTTATAATAGTTATAATAACTATCTATTTCTTAAAACATATGAATCCAGATGCTTTTAGGAAAAACATTTTGTGTATATAATATTTCTTCATGTTTTCCATGGCTTTTTTTTCTGTTGAACTATCCTGCTTATTTAATCAGTTTTGTTTTAATTTTTCATAAAATTGTTTATGCTCTTGATTAGTGTTAGTACAGTCTCACATAAAAATTTCTTATTAATTCTGCACCTGTTTCATTTATGTTTTTTCATTTTAAAGGTGTTGCCTATTCGTGTACTATTTATCAATTCAGATTGTCCTCTTTGTCCTGGTTAATGTTGTTTCTCTGAACCTCTGTCCATGCTCTCTCTCTGTATTTGTGTTCTGCCTTTGCTCTTCCTCTTGTCTTTAACTTTCTTTTTATCTTCGTTATGTGTGTGATAATGTATGGCTATCTCATAACTGAATGTTCTTCTTAAAACCATCAGAAGAGGGGCAGGCATTGTGGCATAGTGAGTTAAGGCAGGATTTGCAGCTCAGTATCCCTTACTGAAGTACCAGTTCGAGTACCAGCTGGTCCACTTCTGCTCCAGCTTCCTGCTAATGAACCTGAGAAGGCAGCAGAAAATGGCGTAAGCACTTGGTGCTCTGCCATCCATGTGGAAGATCAGAATGGCATTCTTGGCTCCTGGCTTCATCTTGGCCCAGTTCTGGCTGTTGTGGCCATTTGGGGAAACGAGCACATAGAAGATCTCCCTATCTCCATCCCTCCTTCCCTTTCAAATACATACATAAATAAACCTTCTAAAAATAAATAAATAAAACCATCAGGAGAGCATCTGCTTTTCATTACATATGTTGCAATGATTCACAGATATTGGAAAAATAAAAAGTATATTCCTTTAGTATAACATCCATCACTTTTCTACCATTTGTTTCTTACTGTTAACTTCTTCATTATCTATAGTTTATTCCCCAAAAACACAACTGTTCTGAGAAAAATTAGTAATTACTGCCAGGTAGTTCCCTCATTTAGTAGATTTACTATAACTTGTCCATACTGGTCTAATCATTCTGTTTTAAACAAATATAGTTTGTTTCCTTTAAAGTACTTGAAAACAAAACCAAAAAACATTTTGTGCTAATATTTATGCATTTTATTTTCCACAATGCATTCACCTTTTCCTGTGTTCCGATGAACCTCTTCTTTGCCAGGGACGCAGTTCATGCTCTTTTTTTTAAAAGATTATTTATTTATTTATTTATTTGAGAGGTAGAGTTACAGTGAAAGGGAGAGACAGAGAGAAAGGTCTTCCGTCCGTTGGTTCACTCCCCAAGGGCCGTAACAGCCAGAGCTGTGCCGATACGAAGCCAGGAGCCAGGGGCTTCTTCCAGGTCTCCCACAAGGATGCAGGGGCCCAAGGACTTGGGCTGTCTTCTACTGCTTTCCCAGGCCATAGCAGAGAGCTGGATTGGAAGCAGAGCAGCCAGGACTAGAACTGGTGCCCATATGGGATGCCAGCGCTGCAGGTGGAGGATTAACCTACTGCGCCATAGCAGTGGCCCCCAGTTCATGCTCTTTTAGGAAGCGGTGGGAACCACAGGAGGTTCCCTGGGGTATTAAAAAGAGCATTCACCATGGAAATTCATACCATGAGTTTTAAGACCTTTAAACTACAAAACCTTCCAGCTATAAATATACATTTTGAAAATAATCACTTTGGAACTCATAGAAGATTTTGGCAAAGTAGCAGGGTATAAAATCAATACACAAAAATCAACAGCCTTTGTATACACAATGCCATGGCTAAGGAAGAACTTCTAAGATCAATCCCATTCACAATAGCTACAAAAACAATCAAATACCTTGGAATAAACTTAATCAAGGATGTTAAAGAACTCTACGATGAAAATTACAAAACCTTAAAGAAAGAAATAGAAGAGGATACCAAGAAATGGAAAAATCTTCCATGCTCATGGATTGGAAGAATCAACATCATCAAAATGTCCATTCTCCCAAAAGCAATTTATACATTCAATGCAATACCAATCAAGATACCGAAGACCTTCTTCTCAGATCTAGAAAAAATGATGCTGAAATTTATATGGAGACACAGGAGACCTCGAATATCTAAAGCAATCTTGTACAACAAAACCGAAGCTGGAGGTATCACAATACCAGATTTCAGGACATACTACAGGGCAGTTGTAATCAAAACAGCATGGTACTGGTACAGAAACAGATGGATAGACCAATGGAACAGAATAGAAACACCAGAAATCAACCCAAACATCTACAGCCAACTCATATTTGATCAAGGGTCCAAAACCAATCCCTGGTGTAAGGACAGTCTATTCAATAAATGGTGCTAGGAAAATTGGATTTCCACGTGCAGAATCATGAAGCAAGACCCCTACCTTTCACCTTACACAAAAATCCACTCAACATGGATTAAATACTTAAATCTATGACCTGACAACATCAAATTATTAGAGAGCATTGGAAAAACCCTGCAAGATATAGGTACCGTCAATGACTTCTTGGAAAACACCCCAGAAGCACAGGCAGTCAAAGCCAAAATTAACATTTGAGATTGCATCAAATTGAGAAGTTTCTGTACTGCAAAAGAAACAGTCAGGAAAGTGAAGAGACAACCGACAGAATGGGAAAATATATTTGCAAACTATGCAACTGATAAAGGGTTGATAACCAGAATCTACAAAGAAATCAAGAAACTCCACAACATCGAAACAAACAACCCACTTAAGAGATGGGCCAAGGACCTCAATAGACAGTTTACAAAAGAGGAAATCCAAATGGCCCACAGCCACATGAAAAAATGTTCAAGATCACTAGCAATCAGGGAAATGCAAATCAAAACCACAATGAGGTTACACCTCACCCCAGTTAGAATTGCTCACATTCAGAAATCTACCAACAATAGATGCTGGAGAGGATGTGGGGAAAAAGGAACACTAACCCACTGATGGTGGGAATGCAAACTGGTTAAGCCACTATGGAAGTCAGTCTGAAGATTCCTCAGAAACCTGAAGATAACCCTACCATTCAACCCAGCCATCCCACTCCTTGGAATTTACCCAAAGGAAATGAAATTGGCAAACAAAAAAGCAGTCTGCACATTAATGTTTATTGCAGCTCAATTCATAATAGCTAAGACCTGGAATCAACCCAAATGCCCATCAACAGTAGACTGGATAAAGAAATTATGGGACATGTACTCTATAGAATACTATACAGCAGTCAAAAACAACGAAACCCAGTCATTTGCAACAAGATGGAGGAATTTGGAAAACATCATGTTGAGTGAATTAAGCCAGTCCCAAAGGGACAAATATCATATGTTCTCCCTGATTGGGGACAACTAACTGAGCACCAAAGGGGAAACCTGTTGAAGTGAAATGGACACTATGAGAAACAGTGACTTGATCAGCTCTTGTCCTGATGGTTGATGTACAATGTAATACTTTATCCATTTTAGTATTTTTTTTGTTCTAGTACCATTGGTTGAACTCTGTAATTAACACACAATTATTCTTAGGTGTTTAAATTTTAACTGAAAAGTGATCCCTGTTAGGAAATTGGAAAACATTATGTTGAGTGAAATAAGCCAATCCCAAAGGGACAAATACCACTTGTTCTCCTTGATAGGTGACAACTAACTGAGCACCAAAAAGGAAACCTGTTAAAGTGAAATGAATATTATGAGAAACGGTGACTTGATCAGCCCTCACCCTGACTGTTGATGAGCAGCTTAATATGTTATCCCTCTTAGTATTTTTTTTTGTTTGTTCTACTTAATACTTTTGGTTGAATACTGTAATCAATACACAATTCTTCTTAAGTGCTGAAACTTAACTGAAAAGTGATCGCTGTTAAATATAAGAGTGGGAATAAGAGAGGGAAGAGATGTGCAATTCGGGACATGCTCAAGCTGACTTACCTCAAACGGTAGACTTAGAAACATACCAGGGGATTCCAATTCAATCCCATCGAGGTGGCATGTACCAATGCCATCTCACTAGTCCCAATGATCAATTTCTGTTCACAATTGATCGTAATGATAGGACTAAGAACCAAAGGGATCACAGAAACAAGAATAGTGTCTGCAAATACTAGCTGATGGAATAAAAAAGGGAGAGAACGATCCAACATGGGAAGTGAGATACACAGCAGACCCATAGAATGGCAAATGTCCTAACAGCACTCTGTCCTCATAATCAGCCCTTAAGGCATGCGGATCCGGCTGAAATGCCCATGAGAGTATTTCAGGCATGGAAAGCCAAGACACTCTGGGGGAAAAAAAAAAACCTAAATGAAAGATCTCTGCGAGTGAGATCCCAGTGGAAAGAACAGGTCTTCAAAGAAGGAGGTACCTTTCTCTGAAGGGAGGAGAGAACTTCCACTTTGACCATGGCCTTGTCTAAAAATCATCAGAGTCAGTGAACTCAGGGGGCTTCCATAGCCTTGGCAACTCATGACAAGAGCCTAGGGTGATTACTGATGCCATAAACAAGAGTGTCAATTGGTTAAGTCAACAACAGGAGTCACTGTGCACTTACTCCTCAAGTAGGATCTTTGTCCTTAGTGTGCTGTACATTGAGATCTAATGCTATAACTAGTACTCAAACAGTATTTTTCACTTTATGTTTCTGTGTGGGGGCAAACTGTTGAAATCCTTACTTAATGTATGCTAAACTGATCTTCTGTATATAAAGAGAATCGAAAATGAATCTTGATGTGAATGGAAGGGGAGAGGGAGTGGATAAGGGGAGGGTTGCAGGTTGGAGGGACGTTATGGGGGGGAAGCCATTGTAATCAATATTCTGTACTTTGGAAATTTATATTCATTAAATAAAAGTTAAAAAAAATAAATAATTAATTAATAAAGAAATCTTTTGAGAAAAAAAGAAAATAATCACTTTAAAATTTTAACATAGGCTCAAGTCAATATATGACAAAATATTGTCTGAGTTCAAGGAAATTATAATGAAATTTCTATTTTATTTTATCATCATCTTGGCTATCTTTCATCCCATTAATGATGTTAGAAAGAGTCTGCTAAATCGGCTGGCGCTGTGGCTCACTAGGCTAATCCTCTGCCTGAGGTGCCAGCACCCCAGGTTCTAGTCCCGGTTGAAGCGCCGGTTCTGTCCCGGTTGCTCTTCTTCCAGTCCAGCTCTCTGCTGTGGCCCAGGAGGGCAGTGGAGGATGGCCCAAGTCCTTGGGCCCAGCACCTGGCTTCGGATCAGCACAGCACACCGGCCATAGCGGCAATTTGGGGGGTGAACCAACAGAAGGAAGACCTTTCTCTCTGTCTCTCTCACTGTCTAACTCTGCATGTCGAAAAAAAAAAAAAAAGAGTCTACTAACTCATACTTGCTTAATACAGAACAGGAGTCATATCCATGTGTTGCTGTATTTTTATATTTACTTTAATACAGTTAAAATAATTTTAAAATTCCAACTCATGGTTTTATCACTGCTCAAAAATTCCTTGAAAATGAAAAGACAGATACAAAAGGCACAATACTGGAAAAAGCAAATCAACACCATGTCACACTCAAACTGCCCTTAGTAACTTTAAAAAAAGATTATATCCCTTATAGCAAGAAAACTGTGATTTCCTTTTAAATTTTAACCTGTTTGAAAGGCAAAGAGAGAGAAAAGCCAAGAGAAAACATTTTTTTAAAGTTTTATTTATTCATTTATATATTTTGAAAGTCAGAGTTATGGAGAGAGAGGTAGAGACAGAGAAAGACAGAGATCTTCCATCCACTGGTTCACTCCCCAGATGGCTGCAATGACCAGTTGGCCAGGCCAAAGCAAGGAGCCAGGAGTTATATCAGGGTCTCCCACATGGGTGGCAGAGGCCCAAGAACTTGAGCAATCTTTCATTGCTTTTCGCAGTCCATTAGCAGGCAGCTGGATAGGAACTGGCATAGCCAGGACATGAGCCAGTGCCCATATTGGATGCCAGAATTCCCACTATGCCACAACATGGGCCTTGTAAATTTTAATCCATTTTATTTATTCGAAAGGAAGACAGAGTCAGAGAGAAAGAGAGAGAGAGTTCTTTTTTTCACTGGTGCCTGCCTCAAATGTTCACAAAAACTGGGGTAGGGCCAGGCTAAAGCCATGAGCCTGGAATTCAATCCAGGTATCCCACACGGGAGGCAGGAACCCAGGTGCATGAGCCATCACTTGCTGCCTCCCAGGATGCACATTAGCAGGAAGCTGGAGTCAGGAGCAGAGCCAGGACTCAGACCCATTCTGATACGGGACGGCAGCATCCCAAGGAGCAGCTTAGTTGCTATGCCAAATGCCCACCCTAAAAGCTATGACTTCTCGGGATTCTGCCTATGTGTGAAAAGGGCAAAAATAAATAACAAGGTTTATTGCCAGAGTTCTCATTCCATGTCCAAAATAGTTGTTCAATTCTTTTAACTTACTTATTGGAGAGACAGAGAGACAGAGATGGAGACAGAGTGACATAAAGAGACGTTCTATCTACCTGTCCACTCTCCATATACCTGCAATAGCTGGGACTGAGCCAGGTTGAAGCCAGGAACCAGGGTCTCCGTCCAGGTTCATCACATGGGTGGCAGGGACCGAGGTTCTTGAGTAAACACCGGCTGCCTTCCAGGGAGTGCATTCACAGGAAGCCAGAATCGGGAGCAGGGCTGCGACTGAAACTCGGGCACACTGATGAGGGATGCAGGCCTCCCAAGCAGTGTCTTATATGCTAGGCCAAACACCCACCCTAATATAAGACAAGTTTAATGATTTCTGACACTCACAATGAAGTCAAATATTAAAGAAGTATCTTGGTGAGGAGAGGACCACTCTTTGGTCATAAGGAATCTACTCCGTCACAACAAACCAAATGGTGGTGCTGGTTAAAGCTCTCTGGGGAGGTAAGACTAACCCAAATCTATTTGTGTGGGGAAAATGGATGGTTCATCTAGGATGGATGTACACAGTGGTCAACTTGCCACCAACTGATAGGTTTCTTTGTGGAATAGTGCCGTCCCCCAGGTGTAGTGGGTCTCTGCTGATAGCAGGAGGACTGGTGCTATAACTGCTGGTTCATGATGCTGTCCCCAGGCAGGGCTTGTACCTCTCCCATGAGGGACATGCCATTTAGGTACTCTGGGGTACCTATTTGTGCCAGTATGCCTAGGGTTGAGGAGGTTTCATTAATAAAGCCTGGACAAGGAGGGACAAGTTGATCCCCTACTAGTATCCCTCTCTCAGGCACATTCTTCTTTTAAGATTTATTTTATTCATTTGAAAGACAGAGTTACATAAAAAGGGAGAGACAGAGAGAGAGTGTGTGTGTTTTCCATCTGCTGGATCACTCCCCAAATGACCACAAGGTCCGGAGTTGAGCCAATCTGAAGCCAGGAGCCAGAAGCTTCTTCTGGATCGCCCATGTGGGTGCAGGGGCCCAAGGACTTGGGCCATCCTCTGCCTCTTTCCCAGGCACATTAGTAGGGAACTGGATGGGAAGTGGAGCATCCTGGACTCAAACCGGCACCCATATGGGATGCCAGTACCACAGGCTAGGGTTTTAAGCCCCTGCACCACAGTGCTGGCCCCTCAGGCACATTATTGATTGTCTTGGGGAATGGTTTATTAGCTGAACTTTCCCATGTATTCATTTTTTTGGTGAATCTTCCGGTTTTATGTAATGAAACCATTCCACCCTGCTCACTTTTCTGAGCCTTCTACTCCCTTCCACTGTCTCCTGTAACAATTCTGGCATTTAAGCCTTGCTCAGCATAGGCCATCGCTTTTTCCAGACTTCCAGGAAGCTTACCAACTGTAAGTATACATGATTCCCGGACTCCTTGTCAGTTGTTGAACGCTATTTCCTGGGAGACTGCTCCCACTTCAGCAAACCCTTCCTCCCCTTAATCAAGCACCCCCAAAATACATTCCCACAAAAAGTAGTCCCACCCTCTCTGAGGGTACTTGCTGCCTAATTTATTCAGCTCCATTAAGCTACAGATGATTTTCTCTCTCTTCAGGTGCAACACATTCCCAGTTGATTTGGCAAAAACCTGACTGTGGCAGTAAGCCTGGCGCCAGGACCGGAGATGCATTCAGCTCCTGGAAAGGCGACTCCTGCCTGTGCGGAAAAGGCCTCTGCAATGTCTCTCCAGAGTACAAGATACCAAAGGAGAGAGTAGAGCCACTTCTTCCAAAGAAGTCTGCAGAGTCATAACCTTCATGGCCATCTAGCCAGATGTCTACCTCCGATGCAGCAGGTCTCCGGTTTTCCCAACCACAGCACTGACTCTGGAGTAACGGATCTGTCTCAACGGGAGCATTCGGCTATCACAGGATCTCAGCCACTCTACCCAGTCCTGTTCCTGGTATTCAGCTTTTCCTGCTTACCTACTGTATATGATGAGGGCTACTTAATAATATACCAGAAAGACTCTTGGGATCCCACACTCAGATTCTTCAATTATTATTAACTGTCCTCAACCTTCCCTTATCTACCTGTTGGGCCTATATGCAACTAGTAACAACCATGCAATTCCACTCTACTTCTGTTTATCATTCCCTTTCCTTATTCCTTTCAAATGCATGAACGATCACACTGAAAATTACATTTACCTCTACCATCAAGCCAACCCAGGTCACTACTAGTGAAAGCTCTAAAAATCAGACTACAGGGACAGGCATTAAGCCTAGTGGTTATGATTCCCACATCCAAGTGCCTGGGTTCAATACCCAGCCATAGATGCTGACAGTGCAGACACTAGGAGATAGCAAGTGATGACTCAAGTAATTGGGACCCTGCCATCTACATGGGAGTTACTAGCTCCTGGCTTTGGTCTGACCCATCCCCAGTCATTGCAGGCATTTGAGGAGTGAACTACTGTGTGAAAGTTCACCCTCACATTCTCTTCTCTTCTCTCTCTCCCCCCCTCAGAT
Source organism: Oryctolagus cuniculus (assembly GCF_051225735.1). Classification (NCBI taxonomy): domain Eukaryota; kingdom Metazoa; phylum Chordata; class Mammalia; order Lagomorpha; family Leporidae; genus Oryctolagus; species Oryctolagus cuniculus. Next base: position 127,086,450 of record NC_142874.1, read on the forward strand.
ATTTATCTTTTAAAAACTAAAAATTTAAATCAGACTATGGCCTTGTGCTAGAGGCTGTCAACATGCCACCTACCACCAAGTCTTCATTGCCTGCTAGGCAGTGCGTGCTCCAGTTTTGTGTTTTTTTTTTTTTTTTTAAGATTTATTTATTTATTTGAAAGGCAGAGTTATAGAGAGAGACAGAGAGAATCTTCCATTCTCTGGTTCACTCCCAAAATGGTCACAATGGCTAGTGCTGAGCCAGGCAAAAGTCAGGATCCAAGAGCCTCCTCTGAGTCTCCCACATGGGTGGCAGGGGGCCAGGAACTTGACCATCTTCCACTGCTTTTTCCAGGCCACTTGCAGGTAGCTGAATTGGAAGTGGAACAGCCAGGACAGGAACCAGTGCCTATATGGGATGGCAGTAGTGTAGGCCACAGCTTAATCTGCTATATCTCAGTGCCAGACCCGAGTAATCCAGTTCTTATACCTAATTTTAATCTGTTTCTCTTAGTGCCAAGTAGTACAAGTTAAATTGTTGTGATGCCTCTTAGTAGTTTTTTTGTCTGTTCTACTTAATATCACTGGTTTAATTCTGTAATTAATACACAGTTATTCTTAAGTGTTCAAAAATTAACTGAAATGTGATCCCTGTTAAACATAAGAGTGGGAATAAGAGAGGGAAGAGATGTATAATTTGGGACATGCTCAAGCTGACTTGCCCCAAATGGTAGAGTTAGAAACATACCAGGGGATTCCAATTCAATCCCATCAAGGTGGCATGTACCAATGCCATCTCACTAGTCCAAGTGATCAATTTAAGTTCACAATTGATCATAATGAAAGGACTAAGAGTCAAAGGGAGCACATAAACAAGTCTAGTACCTGCTAACACTAACCGATAGAAAAAATAAAGGGGAGAGTGATCCAACATGGGAAGTGAGATACTCAGCAGACTCATAGAATGGCAGATGTCCTAAATAGCACTCTGGCCTCAGAATCAGCCCTAAAGGCATTCGGATCTGGCTGAAAAGCCCATGAGAGTATTTCAGGCATGGAAAGCCAAGACACTCTGGCAAAAGATCTCTGTGAGTGAGATCCCAGTGGAAAGAACAGGTCATCAAAGAAGGAGGTACCTTTCTCTGAAGGGAGGAGAGAACCTCCACTTTGACTATGACCTTGTCTAAACAAGATAAGAGTCAGAGAACTCAGAGGGCTTCCATAGCCTTGGAAACTCATGACTGGAGCATAGGGAGATTACTGATGCCATGGACAGGAGTGTCAATTGGTAAAGTCAACAACAGGAGTCACTGTGCACTTACTCCTCATGTAGGATCTCTGTCCTTAATGTGCTGTGCATTGAGATTTAATGCTATAACGAGTACTCAAACAATATATTTCACTTTGTGTTTCTATGGGGGTACAAACTGTTGAAATCTTTACTTAATGCATACTAAACTGATCTTCTGTAAAAAAAAAAAAAAAAGAAAAAGAAATTATCAATTCCCAACTTGACTCTCACTGGGATTAAACATGACAATAGGTCTGATCTGATTTCATCATCATTTAAAAAAAATCATCTATTGTTTTTCACTTTATGTTTTTGTGTGGGAGCAAACTGTTGAAATCCATACTTAATGTATACTAAGCTGATCTTCTGTATATTAAGATAATCGAAAATGAATCTTGATGTGAATGGAAGGGGAGAGGGAGTGGGAAAGGGGAGGGTTGTGGGTGGGAGGGACGGTATGGGGGGGAAGCCATTGTAATCCATAAGTCGTACTTTGGAAATTTATATTCATTAAATAAAAGTTAAAAAAAATTGTTGTGATGTAAATTTTGCTGTGCTATATCCTCTAAATATAAGGAAACTGATATTTTAGTTGTGCTTATTATGACTCTTCTTTTACAGCTCTTATTCCATTGCAAGCTTTTTCTTTGTAACATAACTTATAATGAAGCCAAGTGGCTGGATAATAGCAAGGAAGTCCATTACTTCACAGTGGCAGGCTGACAGCCACACTGACAACTCTGCACCCAGACGCAATTGAGATAGCTTAACTCAGGACTTCTCTCTCCAAAGTTAACATCTGGAATCTAAGACAATGTACCTTCTTGGGCTACAATGCTAGTGCTTTCCAACTGCAATTTGAGACACATCTCACTGTTACTCCACTTACCTGCAAAACTTCATGCTGAAAAGGCACTAGCCACAAAGGGCTTTGCTGGGGGGAAATGCTCTCCACTCCATTTCTGATAGAATGATGGCTTCTGGACCAACTGAACGTTACCTTTAAGGGACCTATCTTCTTGGACCATTTGGAATACCTTCCCCATGGATGCATGGCTCTCAGTCCATTACTAGCACTCTATGACTGACTACTTTTCTTTTAACTATTTTTTCTAACTTTTCATGTTTCTCTTTTGCTTATTCTCCTTGTGTATGTCTTTTAATAAACTAATTAATTCAGGAGCAATCTTTGCCTCATTTGGTTTGTAGTTTAGAGTAAAAGAACTTGCTGGCACCACGACTCAATAGGCTAATCCTCCGCCCGCTGCGCCGGCACACCAGGTTCTAGTCCCGATCGGGGTGCCGGATTCTGTCCCGGCTGCCCCTCTTCCAGGCCAGCTCTCTGCTGTGGCCAGGGAGTGCAGTGGAGGATGGCCCAAGTCCTTGGGCCCTGCACCCATATGGGAGACCAGGAGAGGCACCTGGCTCCTGGCTTTGGATCAGTGCAGTGCGCCAGCCGCAGCCGCCATTGGGGGTGAACCAACAGCAAAAGGAAGACCTTTCTCTCTCTCTCTCTCTCTCACTGTCCACTCTGCCTGTCAAAAAATAAATAAATAAATAAATAAATAGTAAAAGAACTTAAAAAAAAAAGAACTTGCCTCTCTTAAAAAAAATATAACCCTTGAGGTTGAAATTGTCACCAAGTATTGAGGAAATCACTCACTCTGGCTAGCCCAGCATGACCTGAGTTTTCTTCTCAGCAGACATACAGAAAAGCAACACCCACTAAAGGAAATGAGGAGATGCTGGATTGGGCAGGACTGGTACAGCAGTGAAAGTCTGACAAAACCTCTGGCAGACCAGCAGGGTACTCTGGAATAAACACCACCTGTTAAAGAAATCTACATTGCATGGAAATGGCAACAACCTTTTATCATCACCATGTTCAATCATTGGTTGGCAGCTACCCAGAGAGCAGCATACTCTTGGCTTAAACACTGAAGTAGATCCTGATAAAGCTAATAGCTAGAGACAGTCTGGTTGTACCAGTAGTGAACATTTTTTTTATACTAAGCTTTCACATCTGGAGCCTTGCTGACCTGGAGACTGCTCTTCACATGGGGTAACTAAATCCTAAAAACAGCAAATCACTCCTCTGTCAGTGTGTCTTCCTTATGCAAACCAACCAGTCTAGACCTCATACTCCAAACCATCTCCCTTTTGGAGCTTACCCTCTGGGTTGCATCTCCTACTCGAACCAACACAAGGTCAGAAACCAGGTAAGTAAGGGCAGCCCCTATACTTCAGAGTTCCTGAAATTGTTCAAACTAGTCAGTCCTAAACCTGACTACCCTGCCTCACACATTCCTTCCAGTGGAAACCATAATAAAAGCCCTTAACCTTCTGTTCTTTCCTCCTGACTGAATTTTCTGCTTCTCTCTGCAGATCTGAACCTTCCTCTCAGGAACCGTGAGTAACAGATTTTATTTTTACTGGCTTATCTCCTGATATATTGGCCTCACCATACCTAAATAAAAATAAAATCTACATGTAAAAGACAGGGACCCATCATCCTTACAGCTAAGCAGAAAACATTGACTTGAAGAATATAAAGGATATCTCTGTGTCTGCTCCAAGAGTGATTTTTAACAGCTGAAACACTGGTGCAGTACTGCAGAAGGCAGTAAATTTTTAATCACTCACTCAATAAATCAAAAGTCATGTATTATTTGAATGAGTGCTAAACCACATACGAGGTAAGGATGACAGGCTCCAAGAACATAGTATTCCTCTCCCTTACAGGTCCTATGGTCTATTGTGCGATAATTCCCCCACAAAAAATGTGCTGAGTATTACAATGAGTACAAGAGGAGTAAACTGATGGGGGATATTGTTGAGGAATCAACCTATTCTAAGAATTAAGAAGGGCATACACAAATAAGCCTATATAAGCAGACCTAAAAATAATTCTAATTTGGAAACTAACAAGAAATCTATTCAAAAAGGTAGGAAAAGATGGTCCAAGCTGAGGAAACTGGTCTATAAGAAATGTAGAGAGTGGCCGGTGCCGCGGCTCAATAGGCTAATCCTCCACCTTGCGGCGCCGGCACACCAGGTTCTAGTCCCGGTCGGGGCGCCAGATTCTGTCCTGGTTGCCCCTCTTCCAGGCCAGCTCTCTGCTGTGGCCTGGGAAGGCAGTGGAGGATAGCCCAAGTGCTTGGGCCCTACACCCCATGGGAGACCAGGAAAAGCACCTGGCTCCTGCCTTCGGATCAGCGCGGTGCGCCGGCCGCAGCGCGCCAGCCGTGGCGGTCATTGGAGGGTGAACCAACGGCAAAAGGAAGACTTTTCTCTCTGTCTCTCTCTCTCACTGTCCACTCTGCCTGTCAAAAGAAAAAGAAAAAGAAATGTAGAGAGAGTATTCAAGTAACTAAAAGAAATTGGTTAATAGAGCAGAGAAGGAAAGGAAGGTGAAAGGCAAGACTTAGTTACTACAAGCTTGTGCCAGCTATATTACATGCAAAAAAAAAAAAAAAAGCACTTGGAAAGTTTTTAAAAGCAGAATGATAATCTCAGTTTGTAATGATCATTCAGTAGATGTGAAGAATGGACCACAATAGACAAAACTTAAGACACAGAGAAGACAACAGAAGGCTGTGGCAATAATTCCCAGTGGAGAGATCACAGTGGCCTGTATTCATGTCATTGCAGAGGGGATAAGGAGAAGGAAAGAAATGTCCAGAAAGCATTGAGAAAAGAGATGAAACCAAAGATGGCACCTAGGTTTCTGGTGTGAAAACCTGGGTGAATAGGAGATGCCTTGTGAAGAGAGAGAAGACAGGAGAAGCAGGTTTAGAAAGAAGAAGGAAGGAAAAGGAGGTGGATACAGAGCACAGGTGGGAAGATTATCCTCCCCAGGGAGGAGGAACACCTCTTCCTTCTACTCTCACAGGAAGGTCATGGGCAGATGCATTTAGAATTAAAGATATAATAACAGGAAGTTGAGGGAGTGTCCATTCTAAAGCTTCTATTTTTTCCTCCCAATAATAGAAAGCTAAGTCATCTGTTGAAAGTAAGGGCAGAAAACAAGAGAACAATGCTTGGAGAAGAGAACAAAAGATTAGACATAGTTTTTTTGTTTTGTTTTGTTTTGTTTTGACAGGCAGAGTGGACAGTGAGAGAGAGAGACAGAGAGAAAGGTCTTCCTTTTGCCGTTGGTTCACCCTCCAATGGCCGCCACTGCTGGCGCGCTGCGGCCGGCGCACCGCGCTGATCCGATGGCAGGAGTCAGGTGCTTCTCCTGGTCTCCCATGGCGTGCAGGGCCCAAGCACTTGGGCCATCCTCCACTGCCTTCCCTGGCCACAGCAGAGAGCTGGCCTGGAAGAGGGGCAACCGGGACAGAATCCAGTGCCCCGACCGGGACTAGAACCTGGAGTGCTGGCGCCGCAAGGTGGAGGATTAGCCTATTGAGCCACGGCGCTGGCCTAGACATAGCTTTCTAACCACTAAAATGACTGGAGACACCTAGCTGTTTTGCTAGATAGTATTGAAGAGGCAGCTAACACAGTCATATGTTGATAATATGACTAACATTAAAATAAGTGCCACTTAAATGGTCATTGGGTTATACTGTCCAAAGATTATTTAAAATCCTTTTGTAGATACACTTAATAATATTAATAATCAAGTCTACCAGCCAGACCCTTCAGTAAATAAAATAATTTACAGGCGTGCAGCATTCCATATAGTATTTATGAGCTGTGATTAGCTCCCTGAATGTGAAGGAAAAAGTACAGGAATCAAATTGGTGCCTGTATTCAGGAAGGTGATAATTATTCTCCATAGAAGAAAAGAGCTTTATGGAATTCAAGGAGGCCTGTGTAGAGAACTTAGGAAAAGGGTAAAGGATGCAGACTCCTTTTAATAAGATTAACTATTACCTATAACCAGGAGGCTTCTTCCACTTCTTACTATTTTTTATTTATTTATTTGAGAAGTAGAGTTACAGACAGTGAGAGAGAGAGACAGAGAGAAAGGTCTTCCTTCTGTTGGTTCACTCCCCAAGTGGCAGCTACGGAGCTGCACCAATCCAAAGCCAAGAGCAAGGTGCTTCCTCCCAGTCTCCCACAAGGGTACAGGGGCCCAAGCACTGCTTTCCCAGGCCATAGAAGAGAGCTGGATTGGAAGAGGAGCAGCCGGGACTAGAACCGGTGCACATATGAGATGCCGGCACCGCAGATGGAGGATTTACCTACTGCATCATGGCACAGGTCCCCACTTCTAACTATTAAAAACTGTTTTTAAGAAAAAAAATCTATATGGATAGCACAAGAAAATAGCTGCCAGCCAATATGAAAGCCATCATAGAGTGTAATGAATATTGGACTTCTTTTTTTTTTTTAAGATTGATTTATTTATTTGAAAGTCAGAGTCACACAGAGGGAGGAGAGGCAGAGAGAGAGAGAAGTCTTCCATCCGCTGGTTCACTCCCTAGACCACTGCAATGCCTGGAGCTGTGCTGATCTGAAGCCAGGAGGCAGGAGCCTCTTCCCAGTCTCTTGAGCGGGTCCAGGGGCCCAAGGAGCTGGGCCATCCTCCACTGCTTTCCCAGGCCACAGCAGAGAGCCAGATTGGAAGTGGAGCAGCCAGGCCTTGAACCGGCGCCCATATGGGATGCCGGCACTTCAGGCCAGGGCGTCAATCCACTGCACCACAGCACGGACCCCAGAGTGTTGGACTTCTTAAGTCATGTTTTTACAAATGCATTAGGGATAAGAGTGATTTGAAGAAGAAAAAAAATTACAATTTAGGGACATGGGCATTAGAAAATATCCAGGGCCAATTTCAATCTGCATGAGTGCTCCAACCCTCAGAAGTTGTGATCCCTGTGTGCTCACCTCCCAACACACACACACATACACACAGGCAAATACACACTGCCTTGAAAGAATGACTATGCTGCATACTGCTAAACATGCCAGGAGCTTAACATTCATTAGTTCATATACTTTGACTTTACTGAATTTAATTTTCACAACTCTATGAGAATAGTATTTTAGTGCCATTTTTAGATGTAAGAAAACTAAGGCTTAGAAAGATGAAAAACTTTTCTGAACAGGCTGGATAGTAATTGAAAATGAATATTGATGAAGAATGGGATGGGAGAGGGAGTGGGAGATGGGATGGTTGCGGGTGGGATGGAGGTTATGGGGGGGGGAAAGCCGCTATAATTCAAAAGTTGTACTTTGGAAATTTATATATATATATTTTTAATTTTTTTGACAGGCAGAGTGGACAGTGAGAGAGAGAGACAGAGAGAAAGGTCTTCCTTTGCCGTTGGTTCACCCTCCAATGGCCGCCGCGGCCGGCGCACTGCGGCCAGCGCACTGCGATGATTCGATGGCAGGAGCCAGGTGCTTCTCCTGGTCTCCCATGGGGTGTAGGGCCCAAGGACTTGGGCCATCCTCCACTGCACTCCCTGGCCACAGCAGAGAGCTGGCCTGGAAGAGGGGCAACCAGGACAGAATCCGGCGCCCCAACCGGGACTAGAACCTGGTGTGCCGGCGCCGCAAGGCGTAGGATTAGCCTAGTGAGCTGCGGCACCGGCCCTGGAAATTTATATTTATTAAATAAAAGTTGAAAAAAATAAAATAAAATTCAATAAATCAGAATGAAAAATGTCAAGATTTTATTAAAGAAATATGCTAACCATAGATAATGCTGTTTCCACTACCTCATGCTTTCTGAAACACAATAGGATGTACTTATCTCTCTACCCTCAACTACTTACAAGTCATAATCCACACAATTAAATCTGACCACACTTGCAAAATCCAATCATTACCCAATATTTAAATTTACATTTAGAGTGAATGGATATATTTTTATTTAAATAACATCTTCAGCTTTTGAATGATAGGCACATTAATTATCTTTCCTTTTCTATCATTACAATAACCTTTATAAGGGAAGTCATGACAAATTCATTCCCTACCACAGTCATGTGACTCTGCTATTTGGACTTCATGACCAAACTCCAAATTCAAAGAAAACACTATTGGTCCACACCTCCTTAGATCATCTGCCTTTTGGATGCTTTTGCTTACATTGTTATGACGGGCTACACTGAATGACTCATACTTCCTTCAGAGCCAAGTCTTTTAGCAGACATTTGTAGAGAAAATTTCAGAGTCTAAGATTCAATGATTCGAAGATATTCTCCTCACCAGACCTCCTCCCCCTCGGCCTTGAAAGGGAAAAGAACTACTCTCAAAAACTCTTACATGGCATGACTTATCGTCCACCAAAATAAAAAATCTCCACTCTCTCCCTGAAGGCTGTTCCTATCAGTCCTCCCCAGTCAGGTTGCATTGACTTTGTGCCTCTGCATTTGGAGGAGTAACATCAAGTGTACAACAGAAAGAAGCATTCTCAAATGCTCTGCATAATGAGATTCTCTATTCGTGACTTCTGTGGTGGCTGTCCCTTAGGAATAGAATAGGTCAAGGCCTATCCTGCCACTCCCTGAGGATCTACAGACAGTCCCTGCTATGAACAATTCCCTTGCTTCACAAACCATAATTTCATGCCCCACCTTCCTTTCTGTGTTGAGTTCATCACAAGCATGCAGGAAGTCACTTTCAGATTGAATTCAATTTTCCCCATGCCACTCCCCTGACTCATTCTGAGTTCTGTTGTGAATCGTAAATGAGTGCCAGGCTCTGCATTAATACATTAAATTATTGTATGTTCAAACAATGTATACTGACTAAGCACCTGCTTGGCAAGAAGGAATTGGACGAGAATGACAGGAAATACAAAGATATATGAGTTAGGGCAGGCATATTTTGGGGAAAGTCCTATAAATAAAAAAAGAAGACAAAACTTCAAATCACAGGAAAAATTAATCAAAGTTAATTTTTAAAAGTCATTAAAGTATCTAAATTGTCTTCTCCAATAAGATTCTTCAATTCAGCAGACTAAGGAAAAGAAGAGCTTAAATTCATGAAAGTGGATGTTAAAGAATATTCTATAATTTAAAAAACAGGATTTCTTCCCTTTATATAAATTCCTTCCCTTTATATAAATAAAAAATTAAAATTAAGAAAGAGAAAAAAACTCCCTAGTATAATTTGACCAAAAATAATTTTGTTTTGGTATTCTGTGATGAAACTTTTCAGTGTACTGTGATTTTCCCTTTAAAATGCAGCCATTAAAATTGATAATGAGTGATGAACCTAGATATGATATTTACAAGTTTTCTGTGAATTTCAAATTATATCAAAATAAGAAGTTATAAATACAAGCTGTTAGAAGTAAAATTTTGTGATAGGGATATGTTCAAGAAATAACATTAAGTATAAATGCATGATACAAAGTTGTACCTATGAAATGAGACATAACTGTATTGAAAAGATTTGTACATATGAAAAGCATATGAAATTATATAAAATGAAAACAAATGATTTAGGTAATATTGTTAAATTTTTAAAAACATTATTTCAGAGGCCGGCACCGCGGCTCTCTAGGCTAATCCTCCACGTAGCGGCGCCAGCACACCGGGTTCTAGTCCCAGTCGGGGCGCCGGATTCTGTCCTGGTTGCCCCTCTTCCAGGCCAGCTCTCTGCTGTGGCCCAGGAGTGAAGTGGAGGATGGCCCAAGTGCTTGGGTCCTGCACCCCTTGGGAGACCAGGAGAAGTACCTGGCTCCTGCCATCAGATCAGCACGGTGCGCTGGCCGTGGCGGCCATTGGAGGGTGAACCAACGGCAAAAGGAAGACCTTTCTCTCTTTCTCTCTCTCACTGTCCACTCTGCCTGTCAAAAAAAAAAAAATTATTTCAGTCCTTTTACTAAAAAGCCCAATGGCAGAATATCAGGTATGAAATATAAGATCTGAAATATATTTGGGACGGATAGTGAGAAGTCATTTATTATTGTCTCTGTTTTCTGGTTTGTACATTGTATAAAACAATGCCTAAGTAATTGAACAGATCTCAAGTTGCAGTCCTAGAATAAATTTATTAGCCATTAGCTAAGAGGGACAAAGTTGTTGATTTTCAAAGCTGAAAGAGCGCTAAGACCCCTCTATTTAGCTTCCATTTTCTCCTTAGATACATAAACTAATGGAGAAACAAATGATTTTCACATCTTCAATTACAAAATTAGTTGGTGAAAAGGCTAAGCCTAGAATCGAGGTGGTTTTTTTTTAAGATTTATTTTATTTATCTAAAAGGCAGAATTACAGAAAGAAAGAAGGAGAGGGGGCCGGTGCCAAGGCTCACTTGGTTAATCTGCCTGCGGCACCAGCATCCCATATGGGCACCAGTTCTAGTCCGGGCTGCTCCTCTTCCAGTCCAGCTCTCTGCTGTGGCCCAGGAGGGCAGTGGAGGTTGGCCCAAGTGCTTGGGCGCCTGCACCCGCATGGGAGACCAGGAAAAGCACCTGGCTCCTGTCTTCGGATCGCCGCAGCTCCAGCCGTAGTGGCCATTTGGGGGTGAACCAACGGAAGGAAGACCTTTCTCTCTCTCTCTCTCTCTCACTGTCTAACTCTGCCTGTCTAATAAATAAAAAAGAAAAAAAAAAGAGGGAGAGGGAGAGGGTTAGGGAAAGGGAGAGTGAGAGTGAGAGGGGGAGGTGGGAGAAGGGGAGAGAGGGGCAGAGAGGGAGGGAAGGGGTGAGAGGAGAAATGCAGAGAGGGAGAGGGGGAGGGAAGGGGGAGAGGGGAGAGAGACAGAGAGACAGAGAGAAAGAAAGAAATCTTCCATCTGCTAGTTCCCTCTCCAAATGGCTGCAGTGGTCAGAGCTGGGCAGATCTGAAAACAGGAGCCAGGAGCTTCTTTCAGGTCTCCCATGTGGATGTAGAGGCCCAATGATTTGCACCACTTTCTGCCACTTTCCAAAGCACATTAGCAGGGAGCTGGATAGGAAGTGGAGCAGCCTGGTCTCAAACCAGCACCCATATGGGATGCCTGCACTGCAGGCCTAGGCTTAACCAGTTATGCCACAGCACCAACCCATAGAATCCAAATTTTAATACCCAGCCTATTTCTATTATATGTTTCAATTCTTTAGCATGCATTCATTATTCTTTATGAAGTAATCCCAGCATAACCTTCTAAATTTATCTCTTGGTTCTCCCCAACATGTTAGACAGGAATACTTTTTCTTCCACACTAGTCTTGAATCTGCACTTTATTGAATTCTATCCCTCCCTACAAACACTACCCCTGCTCTCCATCCTTACCCTAGCCCCACACACTTGAACTACCCCCTGCTGTCCATACACCTTCTAGTAGTCAATGTGCCAGAAGACTTTTTTCAACAGACAATACTTGGAAAAAAACAAACTGAATTTTAGTTCCAACTGTTTTGCCTGGCAACCTCACAACTTTGAGCATCTACTCAAGTACTTCTCTGTATCCCCGTTTCAAGAAAAGCAAGTGTTCTATTACAGAGACAAGGGAATTTGGAGACAGTGCCTATTAATGAATGAGAAGTATCTTCTGACAGTTTTTGTCTTGTTGTAGCAAGGAATGAGGTTTATGACTACACGATAACATGGACAAAAGCATCACATCCTCGTGAATGAAAAATGACCCTCCAGTATGTTAAGTAGTCACATGCTTTCACAAAATACCTGTCACCTGTAATGTGTTTAATCGTAACTTACCAGAATAAATGAAATTCTTACTGATTTGTGAAATTCCCTCTCTGCTTCTGATTCAGTTCCGCAAGTCATACTATTGGTTAAAGTTGATTCCTTAAGACTTGTTTAGCAAGTTAGATTTTAATTATGTGGGATTTCCTCCTTTGACTCCAGCTCGTTCATAGATCACACATAATAGATGAGAGTCAGTCATTTGAGTGGGAATCTCAAAGCAGTTGGATTGGCAGAAAAATAGGACCTCTTCGCTACTCAGGATTAAAATGTATAGGTAAGCCCTGTTTTTGCCTCTGTAGCTTTAGAAATGTTATAAATGCTAGAGTATATGAACAATATACAGAACATTAAGAAATTTCACTGTGTCTAGCAATCTTCTAGTTATTGCTTCAAGAACTTCAGTGAAAGGCTTAGATATCATTTAGACTGTATTCTTGATCGTGTTTAGATTAGGTATGTGGCTAGTTGACAGGGTTTTATGAAATGAATAAACCTAAAGAGACAGCTTAGCATTATATCATATCTTTAAATAAGGAAGTGTTTTTATATATCCTGCTTCACTCTTCAAAAGTGCAGAATTTTTAAATTCAATCAGTAAAAAACTGCTTTTTCAGAACTTTTTGAGGCATCTGTATTTTAACTTCTGTCCCAGTATCATTACTATTAAATATACTATGAATCTTAAAGTCTTTAAGAAAGTAGATACTGTTTTGTCTACATGTTGTACAGTCATGGAATTGTTATTTTCATAAAGATTCTTGCTAATACTCAAGAAAATTGTATGTCTGGTTTATAGATGGTTAATTAATGAATGATTATTTTATATACTTTCACATTAAAAAGCAACAAGATGGCAACATCTACAGTCATATGGTACAATCTCAACTAAAACAATGAAAATCATTATATAATTTGATTGCTTATGTGTGTTTCTGAGTATATATTTTAGCAGTACACGCTGTTGTTCTATGAACACAGAAGATCATGATACTAAGGCATGCTGTAGGTGGAACAATAAAAGCATTAACAGTGTGTTTTTTGGCTATGATTAGCAGAGCTGGATTTATTTTAAATCTCCTGAACCTTAGAAAACTTCATCAAAATTCAAACTGTTCCAAATACTAAAAATGTATGTACAATTAGATGTATTTATTTATATATGAGTGAAAATGAGTAGTCTAGATTTCCAATAGTAGAATAAAATAAAACAAATTATTTCATATTCATGGAATAGTTATGAGTAATTCATTAAGTAGGTTAAAAGTCTGTGATTTAACTTATATATGGTGTTCTCATTTTATGTGAAAAAAAAAAACACATCACAAAATTTTATTTCTGATCCACTATTTCTTTGTAAACTTTCCATGTGAAAAAGTCTGATAAAGAATACAAAACACTAATCAGGGTTATTATATTAGAATGACAGGGTTGTTATATTAGAGTGACAGTAAATTTATGAGTTATATTTTTCCTTATTTCTAAGCTTTCTGAATAAGAGTATAATATTCTTTTGATAATATCAATATATTTTGAAGGAAATTTTGCTGAAACATTTTAATTTTAAAGATTTTGTTAATTTAAAAAATAATCCTTATAAGTACATCAAAATGTTGATCAAAGGAAAGAAAGACATGAAGTAACGTAAATAATGCAAGAGATTCACAATCTCAGAATATCTTGAAAAACCTAATCTCTGAGCTGATTCACCAGGTACGCAAAATTAGTCAGAGTCAATCTTGTCAATCACAAAAAACTCTTTGGAACCATGGTTTCTATGGCCCACACATTTTGGAATATTGTATTCTTAAATACAATATTCTTAAATTCTTAAATAACAATTTGCTTTCTCTTTTTTATTAACGTAAAACATGTATAACTGCCAATTCGGGTTTTTTCATTGGTTAGTTGGTTAGTTTTTCTAAGAACAAGATAATCAGTGTGACATGACACTCTGGAAATACATTATTGGCCATCGTTCATCGTGAAGGCTCCTGACTAGGAAACAATACATTCTGCGAACATGAGTAAGATCAGAATGTCCAGTGTGCAAGGAAGCATATATAGTGTTTGATTTTTCTTCCAAAGTCCACCTTTTCCCAATTCTTCCATATGCATTAAGGGAGCAAGACATACATAAGGTAGTTAAAGTGAAAGTGGAACTGTAAAATACATATCGTGGGTAATTCCAGGTCATTTCTGCATAATTTCAGGTAAATCTTGAGGTGATTCTGAAATACCTTTAATTGGGAATGGGTTCTCTTGAATGGTTCAATTGCTTTAAATAGCAATTAAATTCTGGGATCTCTTCCAAGTTGTCCTCTGCTGAAATTTCTAAAGATGGTGTGTTTTACTTCTTTATCACCCTGTTCTTTACTGCTTTGAAGAAGCAAATCTTGCCACACATCCCAGAACCTGGCAGTCATATTATCACAATAGAATCAGGTCTCCTTTCAGACCCTTAAGATTTCCAGATTTTCTCAGGCCCAAAAGGAGAGTATCTATGGCCACGAGATTACATAAAATTATGAGGTGAGGTCTGGGAAATAGGATGAGATCTACAAGCTGGAATTCAGAATGTGGTTTAGGGAAAGATTTGAGGTAGATGAGCATATCTCAGCTTAGGAACTGACAAGTCTTAGCAGGACTCCTCCTACCAAAGTAATTTTATTTACATTGTCCTCCCTTTTGTCTGTACTGAGACATGCCAAAGCCAATTGGATGGCTCACCTCCCAAAAGCCAGAAAAAAACATAAGACAAAAGTAAAATAGGTGAATAAAAAGCCATCAGTGTCAAAAACTATAATCTAAACACTGCCCATGTTTCAGTCTTGATTTATGAATTCCTATTTTAACATCCAATACCAGTGAATAAAATTTTCAATTAGGTAAAGGATATATTTCTTCACAGAAACTAGGTAAATGTGCAACTGTTTGTCTCTAAAGTCCCAGAGTTCAAAACAGTTTATTTAAAGTACAAGCTGTTGCCTACACATACCTCAGGTCACAAGCTAAAATAGTTGCCTTATTTAGCATGGCTTTTCTAATGTTAAGATGCAATAGAGAAGTGGCACCAGTGTTTTGGTATACAGTAGAGTAAACTGAAGTCACTTCCCTGGGATTTTATATTTTCTAGCAAATTCTATCTCTCCTGTCCACTGCTAATCTGTCCTCCACAAGGGACTCAGAGGCTAATTCCTCAGAAATTCATTACTTACCTGACTCATGCTGCTCCAGCTCCAATAAAGGCCATCGTTTTGGTACCCCTAGAATAAGTCAAGAGGAAGAGAACTGTATTGACTGTTATAAATTTAACCCAAACTCAATCAATACAATTCCTTAAAAGGTATTACTCCAAATTTAAGATCACTGGAGCAAAAACTTGGCCACAATTTCAATTTGAGAGTGCTCTTTAAGGCTGGCCTTAGTATGAGCTTGTGCAATAAACAAGCACCATTTCAAGTCAACCCCCATTCACTGGATAACATTCTAAGATGTTTGGAAGTAAAATTGACTTTGGAAAAGTTTACACTGATGAGTAAGTGAGCCAAAAGAAAACAAAATTCTACTGAATATTTACAATATCCATTTGTGGGGATGTGAACAAGTCTATCAATGATTAATAAAAGACTATGTGCACTCTGGGTTCAAGCCAGTAGATAAAAGAACCATTGAATATATTGTTTGAAGTTAGACTAGTTTTTATTCTGACACTCTTTCTTCTTAACCAGAATATCTATCTAAGTCTAACATTACAAGAGATGATTTAACACATACAGTCTCCTTTTTCACTGGAACAATCCCATTAGGGTACAATGACATACTACACTAACTCCAAATTTACAGAACACAATTCTCCTCTCCTGCCACCCAGCTGTTGCCTCATTTCTCATCTCTTTCCCTTAATAGTAATAGTCTTCTACAGATCTGTTTAGACCTACTACTTTTGTTTCTATTTCCTTCTCCTTGTTTATCTTTTTAAAATATTGGTATTAAATTTATCCCACAAAAATGAACTTCTGGGTACTGTGTCTATTTAAAAATATAACATCATTACATCCCTGTGGCACCACCACCATTACAATCTTCCACTAACTTCTCTCTCCCCATCCTGCCTAATGCAATTGTTAATTGACTCATATCTTTCTGTAAATTTTAATATCTGAGAACATCCTTGATTATGGAAGTTTTTAAAATTTTATTAACATACACATAAAAGTAGCACACACTTGCATGGTGCCATGTAATGTTTTATTACATGTAAACATTATGTAACATCCAATCAGTAACTACATCCTCAAACAGTAAATACTTCTTTATAGTGAAAGCATTCAAAATCCTATCTTCTGAATTTTTTTAGAGAAATATATAGTACATTACCCAGAGGACACTTAGATGGTTTCCATTTCTTAGCAATTGTGAATGGTGCTGCAATTAACATGGGACTAAAGATGTCTCTTTCATAGAAGACTGACTTCATTTCCCTTGGATATACACCTAGTAGTGAGAAGTCTAGATCATGCGGTAGTTCTATTTTTAGTTTTTTGAAGAATTTCATACTGGTTTTCACAATGGCTGTGTTCACTTATATTCCCATCAACAATGTGCAAAAGTTTCTTTCCACATCTTCCACAGCGTTAGCTAGCCTTTGCATTTTTCATAACAGGCCATCCAAACAGAATGAGATGGTATCTTATTATGGTTTTAATTTTCATTTAACTGATGATTAATATTATTGAACATTTTTTTCATGATCTGTTGACCCTTTGCATTAAAATGGCAACTTAATTAATTTTCTTTGGGGTTTTATCATTCATAGATATATCCCTAAAAAGCACATGGTTTGGTTCTACCTGCATTTGAAATTCACATAAATGAGATCAAAGTTGTGCTTTATATGGTATGTAACAGTTTATTCATGTTCATGGCTATTTGATATGCCATTGTAAGGAAATTCTATAACATAAATATCCACTCTTCTGCTATTTTGCTATTACAAACAATATGGCATTGAATATTCTTGAATAGGACTAAATACAAACATGTAAGAGTTTCTACTGGGTATGTACCAACAGAGGAATTTTCTGGGTCCCATGTGCATGATCATCTTTACCTATTTTCTCTTACCCCATTACAAATAGGTTTTCATTCCCACAGCTCTAAAATAGCTCTAGTCTACCTCTTCAGTGATCATTCACATTGCAAAATCCAATGGACACATCTCAGTGTTCATTTCACTTAACTAATTCATAGCAGACCAATCCCTCCTTCAACAATCTTCATAGAGCTTCCAAAACACCATTGTCTTCTGGTTTTTCTACTATCCCACGGACACTTCTCATTCTCCTTTCTGCCAAATTTTGAAGGCTTTAAAGTGCAACCTCTTCCCTTCTGTGGCTCCACTTACTTTCTGTGTGAATCCATCCACACCTGGGGTGATTAATTATTTATAAGCTGAAGCTGTCTGAGAGCAGCCAGTGGTCCCTCAAGTCCACTATCACTCACTGGGAAATGCTCTTGCTTTGAAAGCAACTTTTATCATCATGTAGCAAACTAACCATATTGAATGCTTTATACACAAGCACTTTATTTATATCTATTTTATGCCACTTATCCTATTACTCTTTATATTATAACACATACTTACCCAGTGAACATTTAATATCTGCTTTCTGAGTGTCTAACTTGTGTAAGGAATCTGTTTGGTACTAGGCATTCAGAACTGGAACAGAAATTTCTGAGCCTTGCTTTCATGTTACTTATTGGGAAGACAGACACAAAAAAACTAGACAAGCAAATGTCTATCAAATTATACTTGTATTAAGAGTAATTAAAAATGTAAGGACTTTGGTCAATTAAGATGAATGGAGACAACTGCCATTGAAGCCATTTATTCTGTGGAAATTTCAGCAAAGCAAATGACAATCTTGGCTGAAAAATCGCATTCATCCTGGCCAAGAGGATCAGATCAGTGATTAACATGAGGAAGTGTAATTGGTGTAATGACATGACAGAGGGAGTGGGCATGTCTAGAGGTGCCTGCTTGTTAACACACTAGTTATGGTGCCTACATATCTTATCAGAGTGTCTGGGATTCAGTTCTTGGCTGCAGATCACAATTCCAGGTTCCTACTAATGCAGACCCTGAAAGGCAGCAGGTGTTGGCTCCAGTAGTTGCATCCATTCTCCCTACTTGGAAGATTTATACTGAATTCCCTGATTCTGGCTCCAGCCTTGGTCCAGCCCTGGCTATTACAGGCCTTTGGGGAGTGGATTAATGAATGGGAGGACTCTATCTGCCTCTGTCTCCCTGTCTCTCTACCTCTCAGATAAAATTTAAATTTTTTAATTACACTGAAATAAGTATTATAATATAATAAAAGGAAATAAATCCATCTAGGAATTCATGGAAGACTTCTCTGCACAAGTACTATTGAAGCAGAAATTTAAATGTAGGCAAGAAAGAGATCATGGTGGGCTTTGAATGGTGTGTGAAAGATTTGGGATTAAAAGGAACATGTAAAATTGTTAAGACTTGAAGATAATAGAGACATTGTTTTGCTAGATTGTTTCAAAGATAATACTGGTTCCCTGTGGAGAATAATCCCTGTGGAGAAAAGAGATATCCACTGATGAAGGGAGACAAGTTGGAATAGGGATTTCAGAAAAGGAATTAAGATGGTTTTCAAGAAAGTGGTAGAAGCTATGATAAAACTCAAGACATGTCATAGAAGTAGAAAGGACCAGATTTGGTGTTCAATTAGATTTTAGGAATGAGGGAGATGTCAGATATGATTGTCAAATTTTCCACATGAGTAAGTTGGTGGGTGCTGGTGTCATTCATTGAGAAAAAAAAATATGCCAGGAAACAACCTAGTTGATGGCAAAGGAGAAGTCAACCAATTCAGCTTTGGAAAGGTTCAAAGCAGCACCTGGAGACATGTGAAGGATACAGCTGGATCTTACTGTTTGGAAATCATGTACAGATCAGTGTTTCTCAGAGTGTAATCTTTGGTTTACCTCTCTCTATTTGAACCTTCAGAGTATTTATTTAAAAGGCAGATTTCTGAGCAACATATACAAACCTATTTAAGTCATCTGTCTAGATTGGTGTTGGATACAGGAATTTTTCATTTTTCAAACTCCTCTGGTTTGTGTGCAAATTCTTCTGCACACAAAAATTTAAGAACTGCTGGCTTAGATTGTGACTGAAACTTTCTCAATGAGATCAACCAGAGGGGAAAGGAGAACACCCAGACAAAACACATAACAACATTTTGAAATGGAGTAGAGAAGCAACCAGCAAAAAACATATACAGGGAGTATGGATTCATGGAAATTGAAAGAAAAACAGTGTTTCAGTAGGGAATGCTTCTAAGAAACCAAGGCTTATGCTCTCTCAGCAAGACACAGTATCTTAAGGTAAGAACAATTCTTTAGCCATTTTTTAAAAATGTTCCAGGGTCTAGCAGAATATTAAAATAAGGGCTCAGTAGCTATCAGTTTTCTCGATATTTGTTCAGTACACATTGCATTTATAGAATATCCAGGAAGTCCTGGGGTGCAAAGACATCAGGGTCCCAGAGAAAGAGCAGACAAGAGTTAAGATACTTGCATGGCCGGCGCCGTGGTTCAATAGGCTAATCCTCCGCCTGCAGCGCTGGCACCCCGGGTTCTAGTTCCAGTCGGGGCACCAGATTCTGTCCCGGTTGCCCCTCTTCCAGCCCAGCTGTCTGCTATGGCCAGGGAGTGCAGTGGAGGATGGCCCAAGTGCTTGGGCCCTGCACCCCATGGGAGACCAGGAGAAGCACCTGGCTCCTGGCTTCAGATCAGCGCAATGAGCCAGCCATAGCAGCCATTGGAGGGTGAACCAACGGCAAAAGGAAGACCTTTCTCTCTGTCTCTCTCTCTCACTGTCCACTCTGCCTGTTAAAAAAAAAAAAAAAAAAAAAAAGAAACTTTCATGCCAGCCTCTCGTGGCACCATCTAATCTCTGCAGACAAGTTTACTCATCTGTATAATAGGTAAGATGGAGTTAACATTTCTTTATTAAAATTTTTATTTATTTATTTGCAAGTTAGAAAGGTGGAAAGTGAGAGAGAGAGAGAGAGAGAATGTCTTCCATCCACTGCTTTATCCCCCAGATGCCCACAATAGTCAAGTCTGGGTCAGATCACAGCCAGGAGCCAAAATCTATGGGTGGCAGGGACCCATGTATTTGAGGCATCACCTAATGCCTCCTAGGATGTCCATTAGCATAATGTTGGATCAGAAGCAGAATTGGGGCTCAAACATGGGCACTCTGATATGTGATGTTTGTTCTTAGAATGACATGAGGTAGGTAATATTTTGCATATAAAGAAATTAAGGAGCTAGGGGATTTCCCTGATGCATTGGGTAAGTCAATGGCAGAAGTGGTATTTGAGCCCAGTTAGTTGAACTTCAGAGTCTGTGCTCTTAACTGCTATCTCAAGCTGTTCCCCTAAAGCCTATTAAGGAACAGGGGTGGAGATGGGGAGACAGGTAGTAATCATATGAGCAGACAGACCTGCCTAAGGGAGAAAAGTGAAGACTGAAGAGAATGTAGTAGATGTGGGTGTATCTGACAGAGTGGTCAGACAATTCATCAGTGACAAGAGTTGAGGAGAGGCAACAGGTTTATTCAAGAGGCTAGCAGTCATGAAGAGAGGAAAGGCAGAGATCTTTAGCTTTTGCTCATCTGCAAGTTAGCAGACCTTTTAAAAGAGAAAGGCAAGTAGGGGTGTTAGGGAGGATAAAGGGTTCAGTTGACTGTCAGCAGGTTCCCAAGTCAATCATTTTGACATCAGTTAGGCGAAGTTCCTTTGATGTAAAATTGACTATTTGTAGTTAGTGATTGTAAATAATTCCTTATCTGGGGTCTCACCATTTTTCCCATTTCCCTGCACTCAGTCCCTGGAATTATTAAGCAAGCATTATTCATATGTTGAACAAATATTCTGATTAGTCCCAAGATTTCAGTTAGCCTTTGTGAATTAGAATGTGAAAAAGAGAGATGTATTCTCTTCAGAGTTGGAGATGTAAGGCTAGTCACAAAGGTCAGAATGCAAAAGGAAAGGAAGATGTATTCACTCTGCTAACAGTGGGAGTCAGAAGGAGCTGTCCAGTGAAGGAATGAGGAGGGGAAGAATGGTGTGAAGGTGATCAGGAAGCTCACTGATTCAATGATAGAAGGGAAAAATGAAATCCGGAAGAGGGAAAATTTTATGTGGTGTTAGCAGCTATTCTTTTTTTTTTTTTTTTAAGATTTATTGATTTATTTGAAAGGCAGAGTCACAAAGGGGCAGAGGCAGACAAAGAGAGACAGGGAGGTCTTCCATCAGCTGGTTTACTCCACAGATGGCCACAACGGCCAGAGCTGCAATGATCCAAAGCCAGGAACCAGGAGCCTCCTCTAGGTCTCCCATGTGGGTGCAGGGGCCCGAGCACTCGGGCCATCTTCTTTTTTAAAAAAAAAAAACTTTTATTTAATGAATATAGATTTCCAAAGTACAGCTTATGGGTTACAATGGCTTCCCCCCCATAACGTCCCTCCCACCCACAACCCTCCCGTTTCCCACTCCCTCTCCCCTTCCATTCACATCAAGGTTCATTTTCATTTCTCTTTATATACAGAAGATCAGTTTAGCATACATTAAGTAAAGATTTCAACAGTTTGCTCCCACACAGAAACATAAAGTGAAAAATACTGTTTGAGTACTAGTTATAGCATTAAATCTCAATGTACAGCACACTAAGGACAGAGATCCTACATGAGGAGTAAGTGCACAGTGACTCCTGTTGTTGACTTTACAAATTGACACTCTTGTTTATGGCATCAGTAATCACCCTAGGCTCTTGTCATGAGTTGCCAAGGCTATGGAAGCCCCCTGACTTCGCTGACTCTGATGATTTTTAGACAAGGCCATGGTCAAAGTGGAAGTTCTTTCCTCCTTTCAGAGAAAGGTACCTCCTTCTTTGAAGACCTGTTCTTTCCACTGGGATCTCACTCGCAGAGATCTTTCATTTAGGTTTTTTTGTTTTGTTTTGTTTTGTTTTGTTTTGTTTTTTTTCCAGAGTGTCTTGGCTTTCCATGCCTGAAATACTCTCATGGGCTTTTCAGCCAGATCCGCATGCCTTAAGGGCTGATTCTGAGGCCAGAGTGCTGTTTAGGACATCTGTCAGGCCATCTTCTACTGCCTTCCCAGGCCATAGTGAAGAGCTTGCTAGGAAGTAGAGCAGCTGGGACTCAAACAGGAGCCCATACCAGATGCTGGCACTGCAGGCAGCCGCTTAAGCTGCTACACCACAGCACTGGCCCCAGCAACTACTCTTATCACGTAGTTCCCCTCATCCCACTTCCTTATATACAGCCTCGCTGGATAGGCGAATATGTCTGCAGCATTTCTCATGAGCTCTGAGAAACACATTCTAATCTACAGGACTCGAAACTTTGTTTTGTAGACTGTGGCACTCTGTTCATTTCATTTAGTCACATAGTTCTGGGAAAATTCTACTGAGAAGCTCAACTCATTCCTCTGCTCCCAAAGACAGTCTGGGCAAGAAGCCATGAGTATTACATTCAAAAGGAGTTGAATATGAGATGTTGTTTCAAAAATATACTGTTACAACTACCTACATATTACTTAAGAGCATTTGAAACAACTAACCTTAGGTTTGGCCCATGATTCATTGCAATCCACCTTTTTGTTTTTCTATGAGAATAATTATAATTTACCAGATACGGTTTAATAGAATTAGGCATGATGAATACAAATGGGGCTCTGATTCCAACCTCTCTTTCTACCTCAGTTACTGGTAGTAATGTTCAATCAGATGCCCTAAGAGAACAGTTCCAGGACATTCCTAAATTCTCTCTTCTAGCATCACCCCTGATTAATTCCACCCAATATGTGCTAAATGTCTTGCTTTAGGCTTTTGATTCATAGTAGATTTTTACTTCTTTAACCTGTGCATTTAATTGCCTATTTCTTTTTTATATCTTCCACTCCAATATTCATAACACCTCTATTCCTGGTTCCCCATTCCCAACCCAAACATTTTTAAGATTGTAACCAGTGTTAAAAACCTAGTATATATCCTTTCATTCCAATTAAATAGTCTTATATCTTTGGCAATTGTTAGAATATTTTTATGTTTAGAGCTATATAAAACAATGAAATCGAACATTGGAGAAAGCACATATTTGGGTCAGATAACACAGCCATGGGCTTCTCTAGGGTGTCATACTCCAGATTTCCCATGTGTTAGGAACAGTCTTGCAAATATCCTGGTATTTGCTATTTAGCATTACCAATCTGATCACACCAAGCTGAGTAAAGAAGCCCGAAAATCCTTCACCATTTATTTTCTGTAGAAAACAAACAAACAGGTTTTTAGTTCTACATTAGGGTCAGTATATTTTGACAAATGGTAACTTAAGGATTTGAATATTTCAAAATGGTCCTCTAGCAAAAGAGGATTGCTTATGTACTAGAACTTCGGGCTATGAAGGAAGCAGTCTGAACGCAATTACATTACTCTAGGCTACTCTAATCTAATCGCAGCTAAAACTTTGTAGTCAAAATGTACTTCTTGAGCATCATCTGAGAGTTTGCTAATGAATAGTCCCAGGCCAAATCCCATATTCACTAATTTGCATTCTAGCAAGCAATACACATACATATTAAAATTTAAGAAGTACAAGACTATACAACAGCAACATACAGCTACAAGGTAGTCTTCTTTTTTTTTTTTTTTTTTTTTACAGGCAGAGTGGACAGTGAGAGACAGAGACAGAGAGAGAGAGAAAGGTCTCCCTTTGCCGTTGGTTCACCCTCCAATGGCCGCCGCAGCCAGCGCGCTGCGGCTGGCACACCACGCTGATCCGATAGCAGGAGCCAGGTGCTTCTCCTGGTCTCCCATGTGGGTGCAGGGCCCAAGCACCTGGGCCATCCTCCACTGCACTCCCTGGCCATAGCAGACAGCTGGCCTGGAAGAGGGGCAACCGGGACAGAATCCAGCGCCCCGACCGGGACTAGAACCCGGTGTGCCAGTGCCACTAGGCGGGAGAAGGTGGTCAGAAAAAATCTTTCCTGTATGTTTAAATACAAATACAAAATCTAAGGTGGATGTGCAAGAGATTTCTCCATTCCTCTCCTGCACAAGCATTCTATGTAAGTTAGAATTCATAGGGTGGCCTTTTCCTGCATACTGGGAATGCTATGACCCTCAAAATATTAGATATTTGAGAAACAAATGTTTCTACACCCAGAGAAGTTTCAGACATGCTGTTGTCTCACCAGTTAAGCATACAGAGGGAAAGAAGAAATAAAATAATTAGGCAATGTGCAAAAACCAATTAGCTTTTTGTCATTTTGGCAGCTTGCATTCATTTTTTTAAAGATTTATTTATTTTTTGGAAGTCAGAGTTAGAGAGAGAGAGAGAGAGAGAGAGAGAGAGGGAAGTCTTCGATCCTCTGGTTTACTTCCCACTTGGCTGCAGCAATCGGAGCTGTGCCAATCCAAAGCCAAGAGCCACTTCCTGTGGGTCTTCCCACCAAGTGCAGGGGCCCAAGGACTTGGGCCATCTTCTACTGCTTTTCCAGGACATAGAAGAGAGCTAGATCGGAAGTGGAGCAGCCAGGACTCAAACTGGAGCCCACATAGTATGCCGCAGCCGGCGGCTTTACCCACTATACCACAGCACCAACTCAGACAGCCTGATTTTAAATACAAACTTTCCTCTAGGATTTCTCAGCCTTTTTTCTACTTTGACACCTGACAGGTGCTGGAATATACCTACTGGATAATATACCTCCACGGTTCTAACTGGGTTTATAAGCAATTCTCAATGTACTACTTGTAACTCTGCCCAAAATATAAGAAAACACAAGTCAGTAGGTGGGAAATGCTCTAGTATTAGGTGGTTTAAATTGTATAAAAATAAATCATTTCAAAACTTGATCTTTTAGCTGTTATTTGTAACATAACCCTTGTTATCAACAGTAACACACCTCTGTATTCCAATATCTGACTAAGAACTGCTGCCTAGGAAATGGCATTGA
The DNA here is from genome assembly GCF_051225735.1 of Oryctolagus cuniculus. Lineage (NCBI taxonomy): Eukaryota > Metazoa > Chordata > Mammalia > Lagomorpha > Leporidae > Oryctolagus > Oryctolagus cuniculus. Next base: position 127,111,403 of record NC_142874.1, read on the forward strand.
AAACAAAATGAAATGGACTGCTGAGTGTTTTCATGTCTCTGGAAATTCAAGGCCACCACCAATGTCAGTTACCTGAAAAAGTTACTGATTTTGTTCCTGTAGTAATTTAACTATCATTAAAAGACAAACTTATTTAGTAGCACATTTACTGAGATATAATTACATATAAGGCACCTCAAAAATTGAATGAAAATAAAATTAAATTATAAGTTTATTTTGGTGCAAAAAAACTGAAGCCATGCATACTTTATAAAAATATTTTTTCATGAATTTTTAGAAGACCACTTATACATATGGATTTTATAATTGCCTTTCACCAAAATAAACTTGTGTCTCTTTTTTTTTTTTTTTGACAGGCAGAGTTAAACAGTGAGAGAGAGAGAGAAAGGTCTTCCGTTTTCTGTTGGTTCACTCCTCCAAGTGGCCTCTACGGCCGGCGTGTTGTGGCCAGCACGCTGCACTGATCTGAAGCCAGGAACCAGGTGCTTCCTCCTGGTCTCCCATGCAGGTACAGGGCCCAAGCACTTGGGCCATCCTCCATTGCACTCATGGGCCACAGCAGAGAGCTGGACTGGAAAAGGAGCAACCAGGACAGAATCTGGTGCCCCAACCAGAACTAGAACCTGGGGTGCCGGCGCCGCAGGCGGAGGGTTAGCCTAGTAAGCTGCGGCGCCGGCCTGTATCTCTTTTTTTAAAAAAGATTTATTTATTTATTTGAAAGTCAGAGTTACAGAGAGAGAGGGAGAGATGGAGAGAGATTGTCTATCCGCTGGTCCACTCACCAAATGACACCAATGGCTAGGGCTAGGCCAGGCTGAACCAGGAGCCCAGAGCCTCCTCCAGGTATCCTGCATGGGTGCAGGGGTCCAAACACTTGGCCAGGCCTCCACAGCCATTGCAGACACATAAGTACGGAGCTGGATTGGAAGTGGAGCATCTGTTTCTCGAACGGGCATCCATATGGATGCCAGCGTCGCAGATGGTGGCTTTATCCCACTATGCCACAATGCTGGCCCCAATAAACTTAGCTTTTAATTTCATTTTTCTGCAAACTTTTTAAGGTAGATTCATACCATAAAGTTTAAGACTTAACAATCAATGGTTTCTAACATATTTACATAAATATGCAGTCATCACCAAAATCCAGTTTCAAAACTTTCATCATCCTAAAAGACATGTAAGTGCTCAAAATACTCATTTCTCAAGAGCACTTTACAGTAAAATAGTAACACTTATACTGCCATAGAGTCAATTCCTTGTAATTTTCAGATCATTAGCAAAATAACATTGGTTAAAGAATAAAATAAAATAAAGGTTAAAGAACATCTTTGGTTAAAAATAAAGAGAGAGAAAGGAAAGGAAATGAAGAGAAAAAGAAGAGGGAAGGGTAAGAAAGAAGAAAACCTTCCTAGGAGAAAAACTAAATAAAGACAGCAAAAAAAAAAAGTTTTGGCTATTTTAGGATAAATAGGAAAGAAAAGTCTTCAACTAAATAATCCTTGCTTGCTTGGAACTAGAAGAGTCTCCATGGTTCTGTCAGTGGCTACACTTCTGGAGCACAGAAAGAACACAGAACGAATATAGAACAAAAGGGCCCTCTAGAGCATATGCTCTGCTCCCGCCAACTATCAGTCTGCATGGAAATAGGTAAGAGTAAGGGCTTCCTCTGTGACAGGTGCTGGTAATGCAACACCAGGTATATGTTCTTTTTTTATTTTATTTTATGTTTTTTTGTTTGTTTTTTGACAGGCAGAGTGCACTGTGAGAGAGAGAGATACAGATAGAAAGGTCTTCCTTTGCCGTTGGTTCACCCTCCAATGGCCGCTGCTGCCGGCGCACTGCGGACAGCGCGCTGCGGACAGCGCACTGCGCTGATCCGAAGGCAGGAGCCAGGTGCTTCTCCTGGTCTCCCATGGGGTGCAGGGCCCAAGCACTTGGGCCATCCTCCACTGCCTTCCTGGGCCACAGCAGAGAGCTGGTCTGGAAGAGGGGCAACTGGGACAGAATCCGGCTCCCCGACCAGGACTAGAACCCCGTGTGCCGGCGCCACAAGGCGGAGGATTAGCCTAGTGAGCCGTGGCGTCGGCGGTATATGATCTTGCACAAGGGTAGAGTCAATTCAAAATATTGCTCCCGGCCGGCGCCTCGGCTCACTAGGCTAATCCTCCGCCTAGCGGCGCCGGCACACCGGGTTCTATCCTGGTTGCCCCTCTTCCAGGCCAGCTCTCTGCTGTGGCCAGGGAGTGCAGTGGAGGATGGCCCAGGTGCTTGGGCCCTGCACCCCATGGGAGACCAGGAAAAGCACCTGGCTCCTGGCTCCTGCCATCGGATCAGCGTGGTGCGCCGGCCACAGCGCGCCAGCCGCAGCGCCCCGGCCGCGGCGGCCATTGGAGGGTGAACCAACGGCAAAGGAAGACCTTTCTCTCTGTCTCTCTCTTTCACTGTCCACTCTGCCTGTCAAAAAATAAAAAAAATATATTGCTGCCATCACTTGGCAAATCTGGTGGCTCCTGAACAAGTACACTTAACATATCAGCCTCATAAAGTTCTGAAGAAATCTTTCCATTTGTTCTGTAGTTTTCAATCCACCATGGCATGCTTGCTTTGGAGATGGTGCCATCCTCTACCATGAACTCACATGCACACCGAAAAGACAGCCATCATCAGTGTCATGGAAACAAGAATCCCTCTGCCCCCAAGCAGTTCTACAATGCCAGAAAATACAATTCTCCTTATAAAAGCAAGTGTATATTGAGTGTAGCAGAACAGTAACCAGAATATGCCTTTCAGACCTTGACTGACTCCTCACAAAATTCAGGTAGACTTCAGACTTGTTCCATTAACAATCACACAAGGCTGACTCTATCATTGAATGCAAGAGAAATGCTGAGTGGAGAGAAATCTGGCAAACTACTGGCTTGTCCCTAGTACCTAACGCCATCCTCCTAGTCAAACCATTTGCTTGAGAAAAGTGAGGCATGAGTGTGATGATGCACTCATGGTGATTTTGTTCTTGCAAAATCCTGCCCTTCCCTATTCTAAAATGTGGTAAAATGTCAAACTAGGATCAGAAACAAGCCTCTGGATATTCTTGTACCACAGTATTTGGTTCAGAGCTGTATCGGATCTGTCATTTGAAACAAAGGCACTTTGAGTTTCTTTGAGCCAGTCTTCCACAGTCAAGAAGTTTGTTCCCTGAAAAGGCTACAAAATCAGACTGACTCATGAATAAAGACTTAACTCTTCTCTCTGGCATATGACACATTGCTTTTTAGTTTTTTTAATATCAGAATCAATGGTTCTAGCCACTGCTTTTCTAGGAAGCTCCTGAGTGTGTTGACCATAGAGAAATTTGAGTACTGGAACCACTGTCTTCTAAATAAATGTCCTGGGACTTGGCAGGAAGGAAAACTCTTCACCTTTATGGAGTTTTTATTACAGTAGAAGCAGTCAGACAACGAAGTAAATAGTATCGTAAATTAGAAGGCAATACGTGCTTTGCAAAATAAAGCAAATAATAATAAAAAAGAATAGAGGGATATAGTTTTAAATAGAGTAGATAGTTAGGAAGGTCTCACTGAGTTGTCAACTGAGCAAAGACTTAAAGAGGGCAAAGGAGCAAGCCCTGTGGAGCCCTAGCATAACAGTTCTTCCAGGTATCTGGGCTAGGAACCTCATTAGATGGCAGACATTTGAGTATCTTAATTTTCTCCTATGATGATTGCACTATTTGTTCTTGAACCAAGTGTAAGCATCTGTAATTCTCTTAAGAATTGTTCATTTAGTCTGCATCTTTGGATGCATTGATATAAAGTTATACATAGCTTTTGTTTTATTATTTCTAAAACTTTCTATTTCTGTACTGAGTCTCCCTTTTGGTTCTATTTATAAGTTGTATTTATGTCTTGTGCCTTGAACAAAAACAAAAAAGGGGGCTTCAGGAAGAGGGAACAGCAAATACCAAGTAACCAAGTTACTCAATGCCTATAGCAAGGCAGCGAGGCCATTTGGAGCAGAGTGTGGGAGGCAGACTGAAGTAGGACGTCTGAAAACACCTGAGAAATTCTTGGATGTAGTGTCTCTGCACAGTACCAAGAATATGAGTCAAAGAGTATAAATAAATACCCAGAGTTATCTAGGATGTCCGATAAACATTTCTACTGCAGCATTTTTTCTTGACTATCTATGAAAGTGTTCAAATATGCAAGGAAAAAGTGTTACTCCACACAAAATAAGTGTTTGAGGTTCTTGGTGGGGTGACCAACCTGGCCCACAGCCCACAGGTGGTGTAGCTTGTGCCAGACTCTCATTTCATGAGATACTTCCTATTTTATTTTTATTTTTTCTTGTTACTACAAAAGGATCCTGCAATGCAAAAGTAAAGAAGAAAAGGGGTTCAGTCTATATATAATGAGAAAAATCCATCTGAAATTAAACTTTTGACTTTGGTCTTATTATACCATGCCTTAAGTACCTAAAAAAAAAAACAGCTACTGATTGATGATTTGATAAAGTAGGTGTGGTCCTTCTGTCAACCACTTAAGTAACCACACACTCAATCACCCAGCATGAATAATTATTTATCTGATTTTTATTCATTTGACTACAAATACCTTTTTAAGAATGAGCACAGCCTGGCAAAGAAGTCCAGAGCAAGTTATATATTTCTTTCCTCTCTATTTGTAGGATATGATAAAGTTTTATTTTCTTGGGGTCATAGATCACTGCATTTATAGCCTTGTGTGTAGGACAATAGTGTGATCATATGTTCACACATATTAAGTGATGGTTGCCTAAATTTTATGTGTATACATAGATAGATTATCATAGTTACCAAATACTTCTATATATTACTAGGAACCTAAGGCCAGAATAATAGGAAATCCTTTATGAAATAAAATTAAAGTGTGTCTTCAAACATACCTAGAGATTTACATTGAAGATCTATACTTTTAATTCAAATGTAGTGAAATGTGTTGGTTTTGAACACTCTTTCTAAGTGTTTTGAATACCACCTATAAGATAATGATTTCAAAAGGACACCTCCAATCCCAAGACCTTTGCTCATCCTATATCCACCTTTCTACTGACAATGGTAATTTTCACACAAAAAATACCAGTTACTAAAATTAAGCATTATTAAAGCACCTCCAAAAGTCCCAGACTATTTATACCACTAATATAACTAATCCTCTGGTCAATCAAGTTCAGTCCCCAAAACCTCATATTGGACAGCCACTTTTGCCCCAGCACTGAACCCTCCACAGGGAATGGTTCTGACTTTACATCTTCCATGTTTTCCTCAAGTCTTCCTTTTCTACCCCACAGTCCCTACACAGCCCCAGGTCCTCCTATCCCATTAGTCTCTGCAATGAGACTATATGGCTCCAAACCCTTTCCCACTGCAGTTCCAATTGTACCACCAGACTAACCTTTCTAAATCACTTCTGGTTTCCTATCATTCCTCATTTCAAACAGCTCATTGATGTCCTCAATGTCCCACCCATCACTCTTAATGTTATCCTTAATCTTGATCAATCTTATTTTTTCAGATTATTTTTCATCTTCTCATCTACAAGTGCCATACTGGGCCAATAATAATTCCTCAAACACATTTAGCACTTTCAACCTCTTTAATTTCTGTTTCTCTTTTTACCCAAAAAGTCTATTTGTCCTTCAAGACATAACTCACCTATGTTATGTTCATATGTTCCATGAAGACTAGTAACAGTTTCTCTGACTTCTCAATATCTATAGCATTTGGAATGCTCATGTGGCACTTTTCGCCTATCATTTGAAATTAATTAGTGAGTTATGCCTTATTTGTGCTTATATGTCTGGGGCAATAACAAACATGTAACAAGGTGGATGTTTGACACTACCATGTGGGTTGATGCCCGCATCCTATATCAGATTCAAGTGCTAGCTCTACTCGTGACTTCAGCTTCCTGCTAATGCACACCCTAGAAGGTGGCAGGTAATAACTACCTTGCCACCCACATGGGAGACCTAGGTTGAGTTCCTGGCTCATGACTTTGGCCTGGCCCAGCTTGACTCTTGTGGGCATTGGGGTAGTGAACCAGCAAAGGAGCTCTTCCTGTCTGTCTCTCCTGTCTTTAGTATGATTAAATAAATATATATTTATGAGTAAAGGATTAATAGCTAATGAGAAGAGTAGAGATAAGTACTGTATGTCTTTTACTCCAAAAATACCTCAACAGAGGGGGTAGACATTCCCTTTTTTTGGTGTAAATTTATCTGTGTGATCATACTCAGGAGTCAGCTGGAAGAAATTGGAGCTCATGGAAAATGTTACAACTAAAAGTACACAGGGGACTCCAAGAATTCTGTGTAATAAGTTGAAAGAAAATGTGCATTTTTCACAAAGCTTTTGAAACCTCCTCACATGTTTAGAAGTTGTGTCCAAGAGAGAATATATAGAGAGTAAGATCCCAATCAAGGTCTCCCACATATGTGGCAGCAAACAAACTACTTGAGCTATCACTTGGTACCTCCCAGGGTATATATTAGCAGCGATGTAGAATCAAGATCAAAGCCAGGACCTAAACCAGGAACTCTAACATGGGATGATAAAAACATCTTGACTACTAGGTCAAATGTCCACCCAATATTTTCCTTCTTTAATAATTGCTTAATACATCTTCAGATATATCCTCAAACACTAGAATTCAGTGAAAACATGTTTTTCTAAGTCAGTAATTTCTAAGTCAGTATTTTTCTAAGTCAGTAATTTGAAATAGATTTAAACTGAATAGTAACAGTTATTATAATTGTGACATATGCTTAGGGACTTCCAATAAATAAAAATGATTCCTTCAAAATTAGAATCAACCAGTGAAAGCAATAAAGCATAATAAATAAATAAACCATTAGAAGGGAAGACTTTTTGATCACTAAAGATGGATTTGTCCTACTATAGAGTTTGCTTTATGACCTAGACTTGGTTAAAAAAAAATAGCTTGAGCTACAGCCAGCCTAGTAGTAACACTCTAGACTTAGTAAGATTAATAAAAATAAAGTGCTTTTACCTTGGAACTATTTGTCATATTCTTCATGACTCTGGCGTGTAACATAAAAACACACACCTATGTCCTGTAATATAAGGGTCCTTAAAAATATTTTTGAGCTTTCCATTTTTTAACATCAACAATAATGTACTAGTGAGCGTGATGGAAATGAATAACAACATAATTGCAGAAAATCTCCTCCCATCTGATGTGGACATTGTAATTTGAACTTGACAAACCAGGATTCATATGCCATCTACGTCACATATTAGCTGAGTAACTTAATTTCTGAGCCTCTATTTCCTCTTCTGTAAATTTGGGCTTTTACATGGATTAAATGAGTTGATGTAGAAAAACTCAGCCCAGCACCAGTTCTGATACGCATTTTTATAACTTTTTTTAAAGATTTATTTATTTATTTGAAAGGCAGAGTTACACAGAGAGAGTAGAGGCAGAGAGAGAGGTCTTCCACCTGATGGTTCACTCCTCAATTGGCCGCAACGGCTGGAGCTGCATCGATCTGAAGCCAGAAGCCAGGAGCCATCCTCCACTGCTTTCCCAAGCCATAGCAGAAAGCTGGATTGGAAGTGGAGCAGCTGGGTCTCGAACCAGTGCCCATATGAAATGCCAGCACTTCAGGCCAGGGCATTAACCTTCTGTGCCACAATACCAGCCCCCTGATTCGCATTTAATAGATAGGAGATATTATTCTCTAATGTATACTTTCATTTTCCAGCATTCAAACACAAGAATACATGGTGTGAAACTTGATTCCAACTCTCTACAAACTACAATAAAAAGTTATTTTTAAATTCTCTTTGCAGAGCCTATCATCAACTTTTCTATACACAATGCCTAATGTAGACTCTGTCTTGAGTGTTTTACTAAAGATGGGACATATACCAATAGACAAGATGCAAATCTATCTTTCATGAACTGACAGCCTAGAGATGGAAGCAAGTACACAGCCATCATTTTAACTCACAAAGCGATGAGAACTATAATAGAGAATTTCACTGAACATTACCAGATTAGATGAGGGGGAGGCAGGGAGGAAACAGGAATGACCTGAAGGGAAAAGAAAGACGCTTGAATTATCATAATGAAAAAGTGGGAACCTCCCAGGTGACTGAGATAGGGACATGCCTTCAAAGCAAGAAGACATTACACACAGGAGAGGGAGTAACATTGGTTAGCCAGAGTTAAGTGAACAGGTGAGGATGTGGCACAAGATGAATCTCCACATGTGACGTGTTACACTTTAAATGCTGTATGCAAGGCTAAGACACCAGCTTGAAGGTGTTGACATGCTATAGACAAATTTCAAACAAGGTATGTGGAGGGAAGGATAAAAGACTCTAACATTTTCTTTCCCAAAAAAATCCCTGGGAGGATGTTAAGGGGCTGATGGGAAAGAAGTAAAAATCATAGATTCAATCAAGATTCTTTCGTTCTCAAATCTCACAAGTGAATCATCAGCGAATACTCAACAGTCTGCTTTCAGAGTATTTCCAGATTCTGGGCACATCTCCCCACATCCACTGCTACCTCCCTCATCAAAATCACTATCGCATTTCACCTCGAATATTGAATGACTTCATAAGTGGTCTCCCATCCCATCCAAGACCCACTGCTGTGCTAGTTACTGTCTGAGCCTCACTTTTTCTGTCTTCAAAATGGAATAAAAATGCAGACTTTACACAACCAATGTGAAGATTGGCAATGCACCTGACAAAGCCTGATACAGATTCTCACATTAAAGTATAGAATGATAAGTTTTAACATCCATGAAGTTTTCCAAGTCAATAAAAGGCAGGAAAAAAAAAGAGAAGCCAGTTAAATGTCTCACAATTGAGTATTTGTTTAGTTATTTAAATGCAAGCACTAGAACTATTAACTATTACAGATCAGGGTCCTGCATTAAAATCAAAGTTGTTCTTTTTTAAAAAAGATTTATTTTTATTTATTTGAAAGGCACAGTTAGAGAGAGAGAGAGAGAGAGAGAATATCTTCCATTTGCTAGTTCACTCCCCAATGGCCTCAATGAATAGGGCTGAACAATGCTGAAGCAAGAAACTTCTTTCAGGTCTCCCATGTGAGTGTGGGGGCCCAAAGGCCATCCTCTGTTGCTTTCCCGGGTGCATTAGTTGGAAGCTAGATTGGAAGTGGAGCAGCCAGGACACAAACCAGTACACATATGGGACACCAGCACTGCCAGTGTGTGGCCTTATCCACTATGCCACAATGTCAGCCCCACAAAATATGTTCTTTCACAGATTTCCAATAATTTATGAGGCAGAACTCAGTGTTTGCAAGCACAATTTTATGTAGGAGTTTACCACAACAACATTGGGCACAACTGAGCTTGTGTGAGCATAGGCTTTGTAATAAGCAACATACAGTGGTTCAACTACAAACAACAAAGTAGATATTTCCTTAGCTGTTGCTATAGGGTGGAACAATCCTCTCTTGTGCAATTAGTTATGGCTTGTGAGATTAAGGTAATTTGGGCTCCACACCCTTTGATATTGAGTCATATGCTCTGTGGTGCTTTTCAGTCACTGAGTTTGAGATGTTTTCTGTGAACTGAAAGCAATGTTGGCTTTACAGTCATTGCCAAGGGAGGTTCATCTGATCTCAAGCTGATTTCAGCCTTTGGGTTTTTATGGGGAGTATAGGTTGGGACCTTCAATTTAATCTTGTTTTTCAATACTTCCTACTCCACATTTAAAGACCTTGACATATCAGCTCATCTCTGGAAATACAGTCAGTCCTTAATTGCTGCAGGGAGGATTAATCCATTTGACACTCATTTAGCATTTTGGGTTTACCAACGCCTCCAACTGTGTCTGTTTTTTACTTTGCACTACTCGGCAGCCACTAATATTTACTGAACTCACAAATGGTGAACACTGTGCATTTGTAACCTTATGCAACCCCACAAGATAACAAATGAATATTTTATTTCCTTCATATTTTATTTGGATGCCCTTTTTTAAAATGATCATTCTTTGAAGTGAGTCAAATTTTGTAATTCATAATTATTTATTCAACAAAATTGAAAGTTGACAAATTGATCTGCCTCCAGTAATCCATATATATTTTATAACCTAATCTGATCTTCAAAACAGCCTTGTCAGGCAGCAGTTTATATTCCATATTTAAGATAAAAGTCTCTAATAAATGGCAATCTGATTCCAAGCACACAAGGAATAGAACCGGAGTTCACATCCAGCTCCTCTGGTGACATCCTTAGTGTGTATGTGTGACTGTGTGTGAGGTGGGGGAAGGAAGATGGAATAAGGTTGTTTCTAAGCTATATGCCCAGTGTAATACCAGACATTGTACTAGTATGAAATCTATTGGTCTACATTATAATGAAGAAGTCCGTGAGGAAAATGATAAATTACATAAACCCTCAGGTGTTGGAGCAGTTCTAATTCATTTCAGGTACTTGCTTCCCCTCTGCACCTCAGCCCCCTGCCTCTGCCCACATCCTCATTTTTTTTTAACTTTTATTTAATGAATACAAATTTCCAAAGTACAGCTTATGGATTAGAATGGCTTCCCCCCCATAACGTCCCTCCCACCCGCAACCCTCCCCTCTCCCACTCTCTCTCCCCTTCTATTCACATCAAGATTCATTTTCGATTCTCTTTATCTACAGAAGATCAGTTTAGCATACATTAAGTAAAGATTTCACAGTGAGGAGTGATGCTGTCATGATCTTTATCCAATTCCAACCCTGCTTCTTTACCTCCTGCTACCCTCCTTCCAAGCCAAATGATCTCTCTTCAGTGCATCCAGCTCAGTAAGGAGATTACTACAGTACTAGCTGGTAAGGGCTCTTAGAACCTGTTGTAGTAAAACAAAGAGATCATTGCTCTGCTGTTCTTGAGAACTTTGCAAATTTCAAACAATTTCCTTCTTGCAAAAGAAGGAGAGATAATTTCAAACCATAGGTAGGATTCCTTATTCTCCCATCAGATTACTGTAAATGTTAATAGTTCAGCAGTGCTGAAAAAAATAAAACTGAAAAACAAAACTCATTTCACAATCCTTTGTTCAGTTCATTTCCAGAACTATATTACTCTAAGTGCAGTGATATGCAAGATAAAACACCTGAGAAAAACAGACGCTCATGAGCACTGTAGCAATGGCTTCTTCGACTGATGCAAGTAACCCTCTGTGATCTTTGCTCTTGTTCTAAGGCCAGCACGGGGATCATCGACTTCGAGATTCCTGAATCCATACGTGATTTGCTTCATTGTTGTAGCAGTCGTGGTGATCCTGGCAGTGATCGTAGCTCTACTTATTCACTTTTTAGCTTTTGGTGAGTACCAGAAAATTATCACTTTCCAAACTGAATAACTAAGTACCTTTTCCAATGAAAAGTTTCCTATTTTCTCTTTTTTTACCATTTTATTTCTTAATATAGCAATGAATATATACCTTACTTATAATTCTTCTCTATGCATTCATATCTATATCTTTCCTCAATCAATATTTTTTCTCTTATCTTTTTTGGCCATTTTTAGTAGGCAAAATAGCGTTATACTTTCAAGAATTATTCTAGGACAAAAAACTCCTGAAGCCTCTGATGCTGAATTTGTCCCATTTAAAAAATATTTATTTTATTTATTTGAAAGGCAGATTTACAGAGAGAGAGAGAGAGAGAGAGAGAGAGAGACAGGGAAAGAGAGAGAGATCTTCCAAAGCCAGGAGCCAGGAAATTCATCCAGGTCTCTCACGTGGATGCAGGGGCACAAGGACTTGGGCCATCCTCCACTTGTTTCCCAGGCACATTAGCAGGGAGCTGGATATAAAGTAAAGCAGCTGGGACTCAAACTAGAACCCCTCTGTGGGATACTGGAGCTGCAGGAGGCAGCTTTACCCGTTACACCACAACACCAGCCCCAAATTGCCCATTTTTAACGTGTTAATATCTTTCTTTCTTTCTTTACTGAATAACACATGATAAAATCATGAAAGTGAAATATTACAAAGAACCCTAAGTTTCAGCACCTAAAATTTGTGTGCTGCCTCCTGAAAACACAGTCTTACAAACATGACAGTTATGATGATTAGAAGACATACTTGCAGGTGAGAAGTAGAAAGGGATAAAGTTACATTTTAAAAACATTATGTACCTTTATAATTCTTTGTATTTAAGTTTATAATTATTAAGTCACCAAGAAATAGAATGCATGTACAAAAAATAATGTAAAAATATGTATGCCCTGCTAATTCATAAACAATTTCCTTAAAATCAAGATGAATATAAATATTCTTTCAGATGCTTTATTATAGCTACATAAATATGTCAAAGTTCGATAAGTGATACCACACAGTTCAATTTTTCATTTAAAATACACTTTGAGGTTTTATTATTTTAGCTGTAATTCTGTTAAAACATTTAACTCACACAAGTGGGTGTGCAGGTGTGTATGTGTGTGTGTGTGTGGAGAGAAAATGAGATAAAGAAAATGTCATTTACTCTATCTTCTACTATCAATAGGCAAAGATGCTTAACTATGTACAGGTTGGCAAATTTTCAATGGCTAAGTAAAATTATTAGTTCAGAAAAACAATGGTAAATCACTAATTCCTCTATAAAGAATATTATTTGAAGTAATTGATTTAAATTATATTTATCTGAGAGACAGAGAGAGGTAAAGAGAAAGAGACAAATGAAGACAGACAGCACCCATCTGCCAGTTAACCCCCCAAATGCCCACAATAGCTGAGACTGGGCAGAGGCTGAAGCAAGGAGATAGGAATAAAATCCACGTCTCCTATGTGCATGTCAGGGACTCAACTGCTAGAGCTATCTTTGCTGATTCCCAGGATGTGCACTGGCAGGAAGCTAGAATCAGGAAGCAGAAGCAGTAATCAAACTCATTTACTACAAGGGAGAGTGTGGGTATCTTAAAAACCAATGCACTGGCCGCAGCTCAATAGGCTAATCCTCCGCCTTGCGACGCCGGCACACCAGGTTCTAGTCCCGGTTGGGGTGCCGGATTCTGTCCCGGTTGCCCCTCTTCCAGGCCAGCACTCTGCTGTGGCCAGGGAGTGCAGTGGAGGATGGCCCAAGTGCTTGGGCCCTGCACCTGTATGGGAGACCAGAAGTACCTGGCTCCTGCCATAGGATCAGCGTGGTGCACCAGCCGTGGCGGCCATTGGAGGGTGAACCAACGGCAAAGGAAGACCTTTCTCTCTGTCTCTCTCTCTCACTGTCCACTCTGCCTGTCAAAAAAAAAAAAAAAAAAAACCAATGCACTGAAATAATTTTAAAATTTATTCAGAGTTACTTGGATCTTTCCTTAATGATAAATGAATACTATCATATTATAGTTATGCATACTAATATTTCTTAATGAATAAACCACAAATCTCCTTTAGATATGGCAAGAATGAAAAATATAGTACATCTGAACAACTTTTTTTATTTCTCAAATAATTCTACTCTGATTTTCATATATCTTAGTCTGGCTTTGCAAATCTTCATTTTTAAGATTTACTTATTCATGTATTTATTTGAAAGGCAAAGTTATAGAGAGAGAGGGAGAGACAAAAAGAGAGATATCTTCCATCCATTGTTCATTCCCCAAATGGCCTCAACAGCCAGGGTTGGGCCAAGCTGAAGCCAGGAGCCAGAAACTTCATCCAGGTCTCCCATGTGGGTGTCAGGGAACCACCTACTTGAACCATCTTCTGCTGCTTTCCCAGGTGCATTAGCAGGGAGCTGGATTGGAAGTAGAGCATGTGGCACTTGAACTGGTGCCCATATAGGATGCCCTAGTCAGCGGCTTAACCCATTATGCCACAACCCTAGCCCCCACCTGCTGATCTTTCTTGATCTCACCCCTCCCACTGGCATTGCCACCAAGACGAGAGTAGGCTAATAGCTTTCAGAATGGCTCTCTGTAGAAGCAGTCTTGGATAGAACAATTGTTAGAAACCAAGGTTTTGAGCTTCCAAAACGTCGGTAAATCACCTTTCTCCATCTCTGGAAAATAAAGAGCCACTATTTCTCCTCCTTTCCTGGTGTTAAGGCAAGAGAAATCCTTCCTAGATTGACACAAAGAACGTTCTTTCCAATGTGCACCACCAGCTCAAACTGCTCACGCTACTTGTGCTCACCTACAGAGTGTCTGGGTTTGCAAATCTTTCTGGGAACTAAAGGAAAAATATTTTTGTTATCACAATTACATTAACTTAGAGTTTTCTTCCTCTTTTTTTAAAAAAGATTTTATTTATTTGAGAGGTAGAGTTACAGAAATAGAGGGAGAGACAGCGAGAAAGGTCTTCCGTCCACCGATTCACTCCCCAAATGGCCACAATGGGCAGGAGCTGGACCAATCAAAAGCCAGCAGCTGGCACCTTCTTCCAGGTCTCCCACACGAGTGCAGGGGCCCAAACACTTGGGCCATCTTCCACTGCTTTCCCAGGCCATTAGCAGAAAGCTGGGTCTGAAGAAGAGCAGCAGGGACAGGAACTGGTGCCCATATGTGATGCCAGCGCCTCAGGGTGGAGGTTTAACCTACTACACCACAGCACCGGCCCCTTTTCCTCTTAAGAAGAGAAAAAATTTAGTAATTGTATAATATAACTCTACATAATCCTAATAAAATATTCACGTAAATAGTAATGTGACTTCTTTTTTTTTCTTTTCTTTCTTTTCCAGATAAAAAATCTTGCTTTTTTCACAGCAGCTTTCAAATTCGAAATGTTCAATATAGCGATCAGTTAAATTCACCAGCTACACAGGAATACAGATTATTGAGTGAAAGAATTGAATCTATGGTAAGTTAATATTTATCCTTTATCCCACCATAAAATTAATATGATAATAAACCTAACCTTTTGTGATGTATTTTCAGCTGCCAGTTGCTCTGCATGATTTTTCCCCTTGAGTGGTGAAAGATATGTTTCTCTGTTCTTTCCCCAACTTAGTTTACTATTATATTGTTTCTTAATCACATTTTCTTAATCCTGTGTAAAAAGTGTTAGAAGGCCATGTGTTATATGCATTTTATTTGGTTACGACTTCCAAAACAGGAAGTCTATTGTTTGTGTGAGTTAAGTACAAAATTGCCTTTTTAAATGCTTTTCATTTTGCCTTCTTTCTTCTTGCCCCATACAACTAAAAACATAAGGTGGCAGATGTTAAAAGATGCCTACCACATCAGTAACAATATTGTTTGGACAACATCCCAGTCTGGATTATTCATAGACATGGAAGTTTGAATGGAAATACATGAAGCAAGGTTGTGCTCTTACTTGAAGAGGTCGGTGAGCTACCTGCCAGGGAGCTTCACAAGTGAAGCCTTAATATCTGCGTATTATCACAAACCAGGGTGTAACCCTGCAGCCCTGCAGAGTCACAGTCCACCAGCATGAGTTGCTCGCTCACCCTTTCCATTTTTTTAAAGATTTATTTATTTATTTGAAAGGCAGAGTTACAGAGAGACAGAGGCAGAGAAGAGAGAGGTCTTCCATCTGCTCATTCACTCCTCAAATGGCCACAACAGCCAGAGCTGCGCAGATCCGAAGCCAGGAGCCGGGAGCTTCCTCTGGATCTCCCACACAGGTGCAGGAGCCCAAAGACTTAGGCCATCTTCTACTGCTTTCCCAGGTCATAGCAGAGAGCTAGATCGGAAGTGGAGCAGCTGGAACTTGAACCCATGCCCACATGGGATGCCAGCACTGCAGGCAGCGGCTTTACCCGCTATGCCACAGCAGTGGCCCCGACCTTTAACATTTTTTAGAGTCATAAAAATTTACATTGATCCAATACTTCCAAAACTTTAACATATAACAGAATAATCTGGCAGATTTGTTAAAAAAATTACTGGGCCCCAACCCTGGTTTCCCACATGGGTGTCAGGGGCACAAGCATTTGAGTCGTCATCTCCTGCTTTCCCAGGCACATTAGCAGGGAATTGAATCATAAGCAGAACAGCCAGGACTCCCCATGTTTTTACTTACTTAACTATTTTTATGTCAGTACATTGGTTAATGCATTTTAAATAAATCTCTACATTGCATTGTAAAAACCATCAGTTGACATTTCCACCAGCAGTACGTAAATATAAATACGCCCATTTCTCCACAGCATTAACACTATGCATTGTAAATCCTTTTAGCTTATTGAATTACTTCTAGTTCAATAGGTAAAAAGCAATATTTCATTTTTTGGTTTGTATTTATTTGATTACAATTGAGATTTAATCTGTCTTCATATATGAATAGTTTATTTTTATAATTTTATTTATGAATTGGCTGGTCATTAATTTAGCCTTTTTTACTATCTCATTTGCATTTTTATGTGATTTTTGAAAAAAACTCTGGTTATTAAAATATTATACATTGTCTCTCATTCATGTTGCACATATTTCTCTAATAAGTGATTTAACTTTTAATCTTATTTACACTGCTGTTTTAATGCCAAATAGAAGTTTTAATTTTCTATGTAGCCAAAGTTATCAGTCATTTTTGTAATTTCTCTCTATTGTGGTAAAAATGGCTTTCTCCACTCCAAATATTCTTTAAAATACTCATCCACATTTTATTTTTATTCTTTTATTAGTTCATTATAATTTAATCTTCGATTCATCTGTAATTTTTGTTTAAAGCAAGTATGCAGCTTTTCCCAAAACAGTTAAGTGGAGATCCCAAAACATTGTGTTAAACATTAAGCTTCTGTTAGAGCTCTTTGAATATTTAAAACACATGAAAAATACTTATATAGTGCTTTCTATGTTACAAATGTTTTCATGTCTACATATGATCTAACTTTCATCTCATAACAGCCATAAAGAAAGGATATGAGTAAACATAGTGAGGAGTGGGTGGTTGACCTAGAAGTTCAGAAGTCAGTTGGGAAACCAGCAATCCATACCAGAGTGCTTGGGTGCTAGTCCCAGCTCTACTCTTGATTCCACCTTCCTATTAATATACATTCTGGGAGACAATGGTGTTGGCTCAACAGTTTGGGCCCCTGTCACCCACTTGGGAGATCTGGATTGAGTTTCTGACTTCCAGTTTTGATATCTGGCCTAGTCCCAGCCATTTAGAGAGTAAACTAGCGATAAGAGAGTTTCTCTCCTCCTCCCTCTCTCTATCCCTTTTCCTCTCAAACAAACAAAAAGATTGTGAGATTAAGACACATGCCAAAGGACACTGAACCAGAAAGTGGTAGATACAGATTTCAAGTCAGAGTCTCCTGATCTCAAGACCAAGGGTCATATCATTCCCTGGTAGGAACATGAGTACCATCATTATCCTTGTCCCACAGACAACATGACTTAATACGTCTCAGAATTTTCTATTACACTAAGCAATGCACTCCTCTTTTCTTTTTTAAAAGATGTATTTATTTATCTATTCATTCATTCACTTTTTTGTTTTTAAAGTCAAAGTTACAGAGAGGGAGAGATAGAGAGGTCTTTTATCCACTGGTTCACTCCCCAGAGGCTGCAGCTGCCTCACTTCTCTTTTCTGATCCTCAGTTTCTTTGTCAGTGAAATTAAGTAGTTGGTTTAGATGATTTCATACTACATTTTAACTTAAAAAGTCTGTGATTTTTCTCAGACGGCATATACTCCCCTAGTCACCTATCTTTCTAAACACTCTGGCCACTCCTCTGTGTCCTTTACTGACTCCTGCTCCTCGGCACAGCCACTAAATGCTGAAATTCCTTAAGGCCTGAAGTACACTCTCCTCTCCTCTCCTCTCCTCTCACACCATTGTCTATCTCCAGATGAGCTCATCCGTGTCCCTTGCTTCAACCATCAATGACTTTCTTTAACTTCCAGCCTAAACCTTCCTTCTGCACTTCAGATCTTTGCACCCAATTGTCACCTTGGTAAATCCACCAAGCTATTTCACAAAACTTCAACTAATACTATGTTCTGAAGTCAAATTCAAAGTCCTTGGCAATGGTGTTTACTCAATTATTTGGACCAGAAACTTAGTCTTCATCCTTGAAATATTTTTCTATATCATCCTAAACAGCCAGTCTGTCACCACCCTCTGTAGATTTTACGCCCTATATTTCCCCCAAATCCATTCCCTCTGTCCATATCCACTGCTGTCACACCTATCCAGGCCATCATCTCTATCTTGAAATATCAAAATAGCATCAGAAATAGTTTGTCTAATTGCATTATTCCTTCTGTAAAACTGATTAGCCAAAGGCAGCCTGAGAGATCATTCTCTAGTTGTAAATCTGATTATACTATCCTCTTGTTGAAAACAGTTCAGTGGCTTCCAGTCATTTACAATAAAGACTCAAACTTTCTCATGTCGACAAGACCTGCATGGTCAGGCCTTTTCTACCACTGTAGCCCAGGTGCTTTTTTCCATGGTGCAGTAGCCCTGGCCCTTTTATCATTCCTTCAATGCCACCTGCTGGCTGCTGCCATGAGACTGTGAGTGTGCCAGGCACTCCACCCATAAGGCTTTCTCTGCCTGCCCTCTGCTTCTTCCAGAAGAGTTTGGCCCAGGAGGCATTTCCTCTGAGAAGTCGCTCTAATATCATGGACTGGATCCAATCATTCTACTATGTTAATGCATTTATCAGGATTATAATTTACTAGTATATGAGCATTTAACTAGTGCCTGTCTTTCCTGGTAAGTTATGTGACTGCGGGGCCCTCTATGTGTATTCCAATAGCTGACAGACGGGGGTGGAACACAAGAGATGCTCAAATACTGTTGTTGAATAGATGAACAAGGCCATTTAGAAATAATGAAGCACCTGTTTGCAAAGTACATGCATTCAAACTTATGAGTTCCTTCTAATTAAATGGGTTTCTGCAAATAAAACAAGAGACTACAATCAGGAGCCATATCTAGGATCAACTGAATGATTTCAACTCTTCTTTTCTATCAGGGCTGATATTCCAACAGATTGTCGTTTTTCTAAATGCATCTAGTGGCAATCTCACAAAGACAGAGGAAAAGAAAGAATGTATTATTAATTCAAAATTAATCTTATCACTTCAATTATATCTTCAGTGTTTTTGGAAAAAAATTCATTTTAGCATATCCATTTATCAAAATTGAGTGTGACTTTATGCCTGCAAGAGAAATAAGCACATACTAGACATTCAAACATTTAATGAGCGAACAAATTAATCCTATATTCTGTCAGTTCCTGTGCTAAGGCCTAGGGACACAAAAATAATGGCATGATTATAGTCAAGTTGGAGTCCACAGGAGTCTCCAAGATGGGGTTGTGTAGGAGAAATGCGGAAGAACCAACAATTTAGTGGAGTGATAGAAGAAAATATTCCAAGATCACTCATACGTTTCTCTTTTAAAAAATATTTTGGAGAAGCAGAAGGGAAGAAACTTTGCTTTGTTACTATTTAACAGATGGATTGACATGGGCACCCTTTTTGGGTTTTATGTCAGATGCTCAACACAGTGAGTCCTGGGTCGAGGGGAGGGTGGAAATGGCATGTGGGGTTGACCTTCTAGGCTCCAGCACACTTTTACCTTCACTTGGCGATGTCAGTGATAGTTTACAACAGTAAGTTTATATTATCCAGTATAAAAGTAAACTAAAATCTCCCCCAAAGCAGCAGGGAGACTGAGAGGAATCCCACATAATAAAAATAAATTTTAAAACATGTAATTTGAAGGCAATATGTAAGCACAGAAATGAATAAACATAAGAAAACATGAAAATTTGCACCTCTTGTATTCTTTATAAAAAATCACAGTTTCAGATAATGTAATACAAGTCAGTGGTATGCTCCTTAGAAGATATTTAATACATGCCACACACATTCACACACACATACATACCTATTTCTTCAAAATATGAGATATTAATTGCTTTTTAAGTAAACTCATGCCCTGCAGAGAAGAGCTTGAAAATGTTTGAAAATGTGACCACCATTAGATGACTGTGTTTTCTTTTGTACTGTTGTACTGAAAATGATGTAAAGTATATTACTGATAAAAGTGCTTTTAGTCATTACATACAAAAAAATTTGGGGAAAGAATTAACTGTCATTTTTAGTGAATTTTAAACACATTTATTTAAAAAAATATATAAGATGTAATGCCTTTCATTTTGTTTGATCTTAGAAAATAGAAAGTCATTTGCTTAATTTCAATAAAAGCTTGTCAAATTGGGTAATACCGACAACTTAGTGGCATGATCTGTTAGTTCTGTCAATAAACCTCATGCATTTGTAGCTACATAGTTATGTGAAAACTTCCCTTGTGCTTAAAATCAAATATTGAAATAAATTAGAATTAAGTCCTTGAGTCTCTTTATCACTGTTTATAAGTTATAAATTCTATCCAGTCATATTATACATGGAAAATATTAATTTAAAAATAAGGAGAATAAAACAAGTGTATGTTTTATAAGTTTTTAATTGCTAATTTTGTAAATAAATTTTATAATATCCATTGTTAAATGTACAGTTTCACTACATTATATAATTTATAATTTATAAGTCAATATATCTGTTTTGGCTACTCATGCACAAGATTTTTCTTTTTTGACAGGCAGAGTGGACAGTGAGAGAGAGAGACAGACAGAGAGAAAGGTCTTCCTTTGCCGTTGTTCACCCTCCAATGGCCGCCGCGGCCAGCGCGCCGCGCTGATCCAATGGCAGGAGCCAGGTACTTATCCTAGTCTACCATGGGGTGCAGGGCCCAAGCATTTGGGCCATCCTCCACTGCACTCCCTGGCCACAGCAGAGAGCTGGCCTGGAAGAGGGGCAACCGGGACGGAATCCGGCGCCCCGACCGGGACTAGAACCCGGTGTGCCAGTGCCACAAGGCGGAGGATTAGCCTAGTGAGCCGTGGCGCCGGCCATGTATAAGATGTTTTAACTATAGGAGTGTATAATCAAAAATATTTGGAGACCATTGAAATAATGGATGGATCATGTTGTCTCATAGGTTATTTTATCCTCAAGGTCTGAACTTTCCAGATCTTTTTAGGAAACAAAAAGAAAATTGTAAACAGAACATGATAAATAACACAAAGCATTACTCCTTTCATTCAGCTCATGAATAATATGAACAAAACTACACTATCCAACATAATCATGGAAAGCTAATAAGACCTTTTCCCTCTAAAAATGAGAAATAGGTGACTATTACATTCTCTATGTAGTCCTTTTTGACCTGTTCTACTTGTTGATTTAATTATGTTCCCTTTGTTAGAATTTACTTAAATAGTCAATATCTTTCTTATTATGAATACTCATATTACTGAGGGACAATATTCTAAACTATCCAGGATACAAACTAGTTTTGTCTCACACACCTCCACAATAGAGGGAAAACATAAAATAGTTACCTTTTTTTAATTGTTTATTTGCTTTTTCTCCAATGTATTGCATGTGTCAAAAGTACAGCTTACAAAACTTGCAAAAGTAAATTCATTTGAACATATTAATGATTTTGGAAGTAGAGAAAAGGCCAATGACTGAATGTAAAGTTTACTAAAAGTAGATGCTTAGATTCTGAGTTGTAGTAGTCAGCTATTCACAAATAAATTATTTCTGCATACTTTTGACTGCTTTCCTTTCACAGAGAGATTTTCATCACCATTCATTTTAATCTGATTCAATTTGTCTTCACTCATTAAAAAAAAAGTTGGTAGGTTACATTTTGCCAATTGTATAAGGATACTTTCTCAGTGTTAGCTTGGGTTCTGCCAAACCCTCTTAATAACAGCTAGCAAGTCATATAGCATAACCTCCCATCGAGTAAAATACCCAATGTGTTTAGAATGACTACTAGTGAAGACTCAACATATCCGGTATCATCTCTGTGTAATAAATGAAAAAATCAGCACTGCACCAAAAAGTTATATAACTTACCTACATGAATTCCATGTGGTTAGTGATGAAACTGAACAAAACTCAACTGAAAATTTAGGTCTTTACTCCTCACTAACATCAGTTCCATGTTGCAAGGTTGGAAGAGAGAATTGCAATTACAGAGATTTTGTTTTACTTTCTCTCTACAGATTAGTCAAACACTCCAAGGATCAAACTTAAGAAATCAGTTCATTAGAGCTCATGTTGTCAAACTGAGGTGAGTGGAACTACATGAAAAACACATAAGCATAGATGCAGTTTTACACCAATTGACTTTTATTCATAGCATGGATAATGAATCACACATTTGCACAATTTGTTGCATTACAGAAGTTGTATGCTGGGCAACTTAACAAACAATATTCCCCCTCTTCCAACCCCCTCCACATGGTGGCATATATGTTCTATCTAGTTACTAATAACCATATTACTCCAATTCTTAAAATGGAAGGAGGAAAGGGTGGAGGGAAAGTTGAAGTGAAAGTATAGTAACAGGACCAACCTTTTGTATTAATCCAGTGGACTTCATTTACAGTGCAGTCTATGTAAACAGTGCCCCCGGCAATTGGATAATGCTGTGTTGCTGGGAGTATCCATCCAAGATCATGACATCACAACTAACATCAGAAGTGGCCTTTTGATTTTATCTTCCAGGAATGCTAAAAAAAAAAAAAAATTCTGTGGCCAAACTCAATATATGTCTGTCGCTCACTAATAATAGGTGGATAGCCATATGTGTACTAGTTATTTGCCATTCCTGCCTTAGTTAAATATGTCCTGTCCATGTGATGTGATGTGAAATAACCACCCTGACCTACCCTCCCATAAATGCCTTTAATGCCAACATGCCTCAGTCCTTCAAAGAATATGCAAAAGTTATTTGTTAGATAGAGGGATTTTATTTTTTC
Organism: Oryctolagus cuniculus; assembly: GCF_051225735.1. NCBI lineage: Eukaryota > Metazoa > Chordata > Mammalia > Lagomorpha > Leporidae > Oryctolagus > Oryctolagus cuniculus. The sequence goes on from NC_142874.1 coordinate 127,134,200, forward strand.
TCAAATACTAACATCACAAGAAAATTTATTTTTCTTATTCCCTGAAGAGTCACCTAGTAACTCAGATAAATTTGCATGAGGACATAGAAGAGTAGCAAGAGTCCATGGTATGTATATTTTTCAAGACACATTTCAGTCAATTCAGAGCTCATTCTCATTAAACTTTCTAGTGAAAGCCTCTGTACCAGTCACTAGTGCTCAAAGACTTATGCCCTCAAAACTTGAAGAACTAAATGAGCCATCTGTGTTTTCTCTTGTTTTGTTCACTTATCACTTATTGCTCAATCTACTGCAGTCTGACTTCTGACTGCACCACAAAATACAAATTGCTGTTGCCAACTTCAACAATGACATTCAAATCACAAAACCCAAGGAAATCATGTTACCTCTCTTCTTGGACCTTTCAATAGTGTTTAGCACTGATGGTCTGCCCTGGACACAGTGTCATGCCTTGATTCCTGTAACTCCACATACCTCTGATGTTCCTCTTACCTTTGCAGCCACTGGTCCTCAATGTCCTTTGCTACCTCTAATTCCATCACTGTACAATCCTCAGCTGTTGCTGAACATCAGATTGCACTGTGAGCCTCTTGTATATTCAGTTCACATTCTCTCCTTTCAGGATCTTCATTGCCATGCATACACTGATTAGCCTCATGTATCTCTGGGCAGTCCCCTTCCATTACTGACATGAGTAGACACAGCTATTCACATGATGTCATCCCATGGATATACCTTGCAGATGATTCAACTTTAATATATCCAAACCTGAACTGCTATTTATTTCTATCCCACTAAAGTTCATGCCACTAGTGTTGCCTAGTCCCATCAAGGGCATCACTTACAACCTAGTTGCTCAAGAAAGAAATCTGGAGCAGTAATCTCACAAGGTTTAGGAAGGTCCCAAGATGTGAAACTCTCAAAATACAGAAAGCAGATGCTATGATTCGTTCACCTTCATCTAGTCATTTCCTACTCATAGTTCAGGTCTAAGATGAAATGACCCTTTTCTGTCAATGCTACCCCAGACACTTTTATTATGAAACTTTTTGAGTATCAACAACATCATGAAAATAATAAACAAATACATGCCTTCTATCAAATATCCATATTTGTCTAAGAAACATGTTGTATTTTTAGACCTTAATTTAAGAAATAAAAATTCAAAAATATGATTGAAGTCATCAATGTATCTCACCACAGTGCCATTCCCTTCTCCTACCACTAGCTTTTATTCAATTAAAACTTTAGGGCCGCCACTCTGGCTCACTAGGTTAATCCTCTGCCTGCAGTGCCGGCACCCCGGGGTTCTAGTCCCAGTCGGGGCACCGGATTCTGTCCCGGTTGCTCCTCTTCCAGTCCAGCTCTCTGCTGTGGCCCTCTGTTCTGTTTTACCTGTATATGAATATATACACAACTGACATATAGGATTGTTTTGAATGTTTTCCAACTGCATGTAAATTGTATTGTCCAGTGTCTTTCTATAAATTTGTTCAAATTATTTTTATGTTAAAAATAAACTAAACCTAAGCTTATTCACTTTTAACTGTGGCACATTTGTTTATTATATTGTTATTGTATAAACTTACCACAGCTTATTCATTCAACATTTGCCTTGTATTAATATTTTCTAGCTTTTGAATTCCACATAATCCTATGATGAATATTCTTTCCATGTATAACATGAGAGAGTTTCTCAAAAGTATATACCTAGAAGTGAAATTTCTAGATTTCTCCAAAGAGGCTGTGGAAATTTTCATTTCAATCAACAGTGTCTGAAAGACACTATTGCTCCACATCTTCACTAATATTTGGTATAGTAAAGCTTTAATTTCATTCTTACCAGTCCAATGGCTGCAATAAGCTACTCTTTAGTTTTACTTCATTAATAGTATTGCATATAGGTTCTGGAGCCAAATTGTTTAAGTTCATATTCTAGTGCTGATTCTTATTAGCTGTGTGACCATTGATAAATTACTTAGCTTTAATGGTGCCTCTGTTTTCTTTTGATAATAACAGGATTATTGTGAAGATCAAATGAATTAATTGGCATAACATATTTAGTCCTGTCTGAGCATTATTAATACTGTTTATCACTCAGTAAAGACACATCAGCTTTGAATTACATATTCATTTTTTGTTTTTTTCTATTGTTTCTTAGTATCTTTCCAATGTATTTGTAGGAGTAGTGTATTTACAGTAGGTACATCTCTCCATTTTCTGAGTTCCAAATATATTCTCCCTACATATGGTATATTTTTCATCTTTGCTTATAGCATCTTTTATTGTGGAAAAGCAATTTTAAAGTATATTATTTAAGGTAGAATTGACAGGACTGTATTTTAAATGTGAAGAAGAAAGGGAGTATGTATGTATATACTCTCCCATATTTTCTTTTTAAATCCTTAAATTTTCACTATTCATATTCAGGAGTTAAGTTTATGTACAGTGTATAGTGGATGTTGGATTTAATTTTTTCCATTTGAATCATTTTCCTTGAGATGTGTGATATAATTTTTTTTTTTTTTTTTTAAATGTTGTACATCTTTTTTTTTTTTTTTTTTTTTTTTTTTTAACTTTTATTTAATGCTTATAAATTTCCAAAGTACGACTTATGGATTACAATGGCTTTCCCCCCATACCGTCCCTCCCACCCACAACCCTCCCCTTTCCCACTCCCTCTCCCCTTCCATTCACATCAAGATTCATTTTCGATTATCTTAATATACAGAAGATCAGCTTAGTATACATTAAGTATGGATTTCAACAGTTTGCTCCCACACAGAAACATAAAGTGAAAAATAATAGATGATTTTTTAAAATGATGATGAAATCAGAGCAGACCTATTGTCATGTTTAATCCCAGTGAGAGTCAAGTTGGGAATTGATAATTTTTTTTTTTTTTTTTACAGAGGATCAGTTTAGTATGCATTAAGTAAGGATTTCAACAGTTTGCACCCCCATAGAAACACAAAGTGAAATATATTGTTTGAGTACTCGTTATAGCATTAAATCTCAATGTACAGCACATTAAGGATAGAGATCCTACATGAGGAGTAAGTGCACAGTGACTCCTGTTGTTGACTTTACCAATTGACACTCCTGTCTATGGCATCAGTAATCTCCCTATGCTCCAGTCATGAGTTTCCAAGGCTATGGAAGCCCTCTGAGTTCTCCGATTCTTATCTTGTTTAGACAAGCTCATAGTCAAAGTGGAGGTTCTCTCCTCCCTTCAGAGAAAGGTACCTCCTTCTTTGATGGCCTGTTCTTTCCACTGGGATCTCACTCACAGAGATCTTTTGCCAGAGTGTCTTGGCTTTCCATGCCTGAAATACTCTCATGAGCTTTTCAGCCAGCTCCGAATGCCTTTAGGGCTGATTCTGAGGCCAGAGTGCTAGTTAGGACATCTGCCATTCTATGAGTCTGCTGAGATTCTCACTTCCTATGTTGGATCACTCTCCCCTTTATTTACTCCATCGGTTAGCGTTAGCAGGTACTAGACTTGTCTATGTGCTCCCTTTGACTCCCAGTCCCTTCACCATGACCAACTGTGATCTGACACTGATCACCTGGAACAGTGAGATGGCATTGGTACATGCCACCTCGATGGGATTGAATTGGAATCCCCTGGTATGCTTCCAACTCCACCACTTGGGGCAAGTCAGCCTGAGCATGTCCCAAATTATACATCTCTTCCCTCTCCCATTCCCACCACCATGTTCAACAGGGATCACATTTCAGTTAATTTTTCAACACTTAAGAGTAACTGTGCATCAATTACAGATCTAAACCAGTCATATTAAGTAGAACAGATAAAAAAAAACTACTAAGAGGGATAATGTATTTAGTTGTTCATTAACAGTCAGGGCTATGCTGATCAAGCCACCATTTCCCATAGTGTCCACCTCACTCCAACAGGTTTCCCTCTTGGTGTTCAGTCAGTCGTCACCGATCAGGGAGAACATATGGTATTTGTCCCTTTGGGACTGGCTTATTTCACTCAGCATGATGTGTTCCAGATTCCTCCATTTTGTTGCAAATGACTGGATTTCGTTGTTTCTTACTGCGGTATAGTATTCTAAAGAGTACATATCCCATAATTTCTTTATCCAGTCTATCGTTGATGGGCATTTAGGTTGGTTCCAGGTCTTAGCTATTGTGAATTGAGCTGCAATAAACATTAGGGTGCAGACCTCTTTTTTGTTTGCCAATTTAAATTCCTTTGGGTAAATTCCAAGGAGTGGGATGGCTGGGTCGAACGGTAGGGTTATCTTCAGGTTTCTGAGGAATCTCCAGACTGACTTCCATAGTGGCTTGACCAGTTTGCATTCCCACCAACAGTGGGTTAGTGTCCCTTTTTCCCCACATCCTCGCCAGCATCTGTTGTTGGTAGATTTCTGCATGTGAGCCATTCTAACCGGGGTGAGGTGAAACCTCATTGTGGTTTTGATTTGCATTTCCCTGATTGCTAATGACCTTGAACATTTTTTCATGTGCCTGTTGGCCATTTGGATTTCCTCTTTTGAAAAATGTCTATTGAGGTCCTTGGCCCATCTCTTAAGTGGGTTGTTGGTTTTGTTTTTGTGGAGTTTCTTGATCTCTTTGTAGATTCTGGTTATTAACCCTTTGTCTGTTGCATAGTTTGCAAATATTTTTTCCCATTCTGTCGGTTGTCTTTTCACTCTCCTCACTGTTTCTTTTGCAGTACAGAAACTTCTCAATTTGATGCAATCCCAATAGTTGATTTTGGCTTTGACTGCCTGTGCCTCCCGGGTCTTTTCCAGAAATTCTTTGCCTGTGCCAATATCTTGAAGGGTTTCTCCAATGTTCTCTAGTAACTTGATGGTGTCAGGTCGTAGATTTAGGTCTTTAATCCATGTGGAGTGGATTTTTGTGTAAGGTGTAAGGTAGGGGTCTTGCTTCATGATTCTGCACGTGGAAATCCAATGTCTCAGCAAATTCAAAAGAATTAGAATCATACCATGCAGCTTCTCAGACCATAAAGGAATGAAGTTGGAAATTACCAACTCAGGAATCCCTAGAGCATACGCAAACACATGGAGATTGAACAACATGCTCCTGAATCAACAATGGGTCATAGAAGAAATCAAAAGAGAAATCAAAAACTTTCTGGAAGTAAATGAGGATAACAGCACAACATACCAAAACTTATGGGACACAGCAAAAGCAGTGTTAAGAGGAAAGTTTATATCAATAGGTGCCTACATCAAGAAATTGGAAAGACACCAAATAGATGAGCTTTCAATTCACCTCAAGGATCTAGAAAACCTACAGCAAATCAGACCCAAATCTAGTAGGAGAAGAGAAATAATTAAAATCAGAGAAGAAATCAACAGGATTGAATCAAGAAAAACATTCCAAAAAATCAGCCAAACGAGGAGCTGGTTTTTTGAAAAAATAAACAAAATTGACACCCCATTGGCCCAACTAACTAAAAAAAGAAGAGAAAAGACCCAAATCAATAAAATCAGAGATGAAAAAGGAAATGTAACAACAGACACCACAGAAATAAAAAGAATCATCAGAAATTACTACAAGGACTTGTATGCCAGCAAACAGGGAAACCTATCAGAAATGGATAGATTCCTGGACACATGCAACCTGCCTAAATTGAACCAGGAAGACATTGAAAACCTAAACAGACCCATAACTGAGACAGAAATTGAAACAGTAATAAAGGCCCTCCCAACAAAGAAAAGCCCAGGACCAGATGGATTCACTGCTGAATTCTACCAGACGTTTAAAGAAGAACTAACTCCAATTCTTCTCAAACTATTCAGAACAATCGAAGAAGAGGGAGTCCTCCCAAATTCTTTCTATGAAGCCAGCATCACCTTAATTCCTAAGCCGGAAAAAGATGCAGCACTGAAAGAGAATTACAGACCAATATCCCTGATGAACATAGATGCAAAAATCCTCAATAAAATTCTCGCCAATAGAATGCAACAACACATCAGAAAGATCATCCACCCAGACCAAGTGGGATTCATCCCTGGTATGCAGGGATGGTTTAATGTGCGCAAGACAATCAATGTGATACACCACATTAATAGACTGCAGAAGAAAAACCATATGATTATCTCAATAGATGCCGAGAAAGCATTTGATAAAATACAACACCCGTTCATGATGAAAACTCTAAGCAAACTGGGTTTGGAAGGAACATTCCTCAATACAATCAAAGCAATCTATGAAAAACCCACAGCCAACATCCTATTGAATGGGGAAAAGTTGGAAGCATTTCCACTGAGATCTGGAACCAGACAGGGATGCCCACTCTCACCACTGCTATTCAATATAGTTCTGGAGGTTCTAGCCAGAGCTATTAGGCAAGAAAAAGAAATTAAAGGGATACAAATTGGGAAGGAAGAGCTCAAACTATCCCTCTTTGCAGATGACATGATTCTTTATTTAGAGGACCCAAAGAACTCTACTAAGAGACTATTGAAACTCATAGAAGAGTTTGGCAAAGTAGCAGGGTATAAAATCAATGCACAAAAATCAACAGCCTTTGTATACACAGACAATGCCATGGCTGAGGAAGAACTTCTAAGATCAATCCCATTCACAATAGCTACAAAAACAATCAAATACCTTGGAATAAACTTAACCAAAGACGTTAAAGATCTCTACGATGAAAATTACAAAACCTTAAAGAAAGAAATAGAAGAGGATACCAAGAAATGGAAAAATCTTCCATGCTCATGGATTGGAAGAATCAATATCATCAAAATGTCCATTCTCCCAAAAGCAATTTACAGATTCAATGCAATACCAATCAAGATACCGAAGACCTTCTTCTCAGATCTGGAAAAAATGGTGCTGAAATTTATATGGAGGCACAAGAGACCTCGAATAGCTAAAGCAATCTTGTACAACAAAAACAAAGCCGGAGGCATCACAATACCAGATTTCAGGACATACTACAGGGCAGTTGTAATTAAAACAGCATGGTACTGGTACAGAAACAGATGGATAGACCAATGGAACAGAATTGAAACACCAGAAATCAACCCAAACATCTACAGCCAACTTATATTTGATCAAGGATCTAAAACTAATTCCTGGAGCAAGGACAGTCTATTCAATAAATGGTGCTGGGAAAATTGGAGATGTGTGATATAATTTATGTTATACATTGCGTCATATAAATGTCAGTCTGCTTGCTGATGATGAATTTTGTTCTTTCCTATCAAACAATAATTATGTAATTCAAACAAAATCCACCACTAGGATTTTCTGATTCTCCTTGCTCCATATATTTTATTTTTTTACAGCTCTATAGTAAGTTTTTTTTTAAACTTTTATTTAATGAATATAAATTTCCAAAGTACGATTTATGGATTACAATGGCTTCCCCCCCATACCGTCCTTCCCACCCACAAACCTCCCCTTTCCCACTCCCTCTCCCCTTCCATTCACATCAAGATTCATTTTCGATTATCTTAATATACAGAAGATCAGCTTAGTATACATTAAGTATGGATTTCAACAGTTTGCTCCCACACAGAAACATAAAGTGAAAAATAATAGATGATTTTTTTGTTTTTGAGAATATATTATTAGCCGTCTATATGCTTAGAATAATCATATCTTCCTAATGAATCATTTATTTAATCTGGGTATTTTACTACTCTTTATTCATAACTAATGATTTTTTTTCAATCCTAAAGCCTTAAATATTAAAATCTCTTATTCTGGCATTAATATTGCTGCATTGGCTTTCTTGAAGTTATTTGCTTACTATATTTTTATCCACTTTTTTTTCAAAATGTATGTGTGCTTACAGGTTAGATATTTCTTCTTCAACAAGCAAATAGCTAGATTTAATTTTTATTACATTCTGACCATATTTGCCTTTAACTGACAACTTTATTGACATATTACTTTATGACATAGCTTCGGAGTTGCTCCTTTCATATTCTTTTGCTTTCTCCTACTTTTTCTATGCTTCCTTTTTTTTCTGTCTTGCTTTCTTCTGGATGGCTTTTTTTTTTCATTTTCTTTCACTAATTCAAAAGTGGTACATTCTATTTCTATTACTTCAGTTATTGCCCTTAAAATGTAAACAAGAGTTGGCTTAAACCGTTACCCTCCTTCCAAATAATACAGGAAACATGGAACTTTTGTTCATGTCATTACTCATGACGTTTTAGTTCCACCTTGTTTCTAATGTCTTCAGGTTAGTCATTATAATTACTACCCACACTAGCGAATATAATAGTGTAGGTAATAATTACAGCCATAGCTTGTCATTTTCTTTGTTTCCTCTTTCTTCTTACACTTCACACTGTCCTTCTGAGTTCAATTTCCTTCATACTAAAGCACTTACTTAATAATTTTTTGTTAAGAGTGCATGAGTAATAATTTCTCTTCTTGTTTGGTTTTGGTCTGAAAAATGTCCTTTTTTTATTCTCAAAAAAAGTTTAATGGATATAAAAATCTTAAGTTAACAACTGTCTTCTCTCAGCATTTTGAAGATGTAATTATATATGATCTTCCATTGCTGCTATTGAGAAATCTCTTGTCAGTCAACATGTTCTTCGGTAGCTGGCTTTTATTGTTTGAAAATTTTTCTCTTTCTCTTTGAAGTTCAGTTTAATTTTTATGCATTTATAGGTGAATTTTCTTTTAATTTATCCATTTTTGATGTGTTTCAGATTCATTGTGACATGAAGTTTCACATCTTCAACAATTGCTAATAATTTTCATTTTCTCTTTAATATCACTGTGTTTTTGTGTGTGTGCTTTTCTTTAGCATTGCTTTTTATGCATTGAGTTTTCTTGTGTCTCTTAACCTGTATTTGATCCTTTTTCATCTTTTTACTCCACATTAAAGCCTGTGTAATTTCTTCATCTTAACCTTTCAGTTAACTAATTTCCCTTCAGCTTTGACTAACATTCTGTGTAACCCATTTATTGAGTTTTCAATTTCAAAGAGTTTTTCCTGCCAGTAAATCCCATTTATTTCTTTTGAGAACTTGCTTGGTCTCTTTTGATAATATTTTATGCTATTATCATATATATGATTTCTTCATTTATATCATTAGCCATTTCACATATACTTATTTACCCGTGAATTCTGTTATGTGAACTTGTTGCAAATACTCTTCTTGATCTTTTGTCTATAGCTCATAATAGATCTTTTCCCACTGGAATTGTACACCCACCTTTAATCCCACTCTCCAAGTAGGATCCTCTGCAGCCTGGATTCAGCATACATTCTTCAGAACATTTGCTTCCTCCTCTTCAGGAATCAGCAGTACAAGGACAAATTATTTCTTTAATTAATTTCCTAGCTTAAAGTTCTTGGGAATATGCAAGTTTTAATGTAAATTCAATCATATAGCAAAAGCTGATTAGGAATTATCAGAAGAGAATTCTTTTTTTATCATAAGCTTCTTTTTCTTTTATAAGATGGTGAGTTTTTTTTTTTCCTAACTCATACTTTCACTGGGAATTTAGTGTTTTCAGATTCCTGTTTTTAAGTCAAAACCACAAGTCAAACTCCCTATTTTGCACTAGCCTAGGGCCCATCTCCAATTTCATGCAAATAACAAATGGAAACCTGCTAAATATTCTAGTCTTTATCATATAACATTAACATTCTTAATTTTTGGCCTCCAGAAATTTTCCTTACTTTCAATGTGAATTCAGCTTTACATTTGAAACGGAATCTATATTTTATCTACCATTTCTGGTTGTCTCATGAAAAAGTTTTTTTTAATTTTTAATTATTTAGGCTTCCCTGTTGCTACAGATGGAAGTTGTAATTATTTTCTCAGTGTCTGTTTTTCCAACTGAACTACCTATAAGAACAGCAACTATGAAACTTTATCACAGCTAACTACCAAAACTTAGAATATCAGGACAAAAAGGTGTTCATTTAATATGTTAAATAAATATTACATTATTATCTGCAATAAATTAAGTCAGAACTGACCATTGAGATGAAAGTAAGGGGCCAAAAGGGCCAATGTGCTTTTTCAGAAAAGAGGACCAACAATGTGTGATGGAGGAAGTGGGGTAGGTGCTAAACTACATGGGAGAAAGTGGAATTTAAGTGGATTTTATATAAATAAAATCTTTAGTGAAGCTAGCAAAATTCATTGTGAGGAATGCAGTTTCTGTGGTTAATTGAAATGGGAGATAAACTCTTAAGGTAGGACTACAAAAATCAAAATAGCTGTTTTATCCAGATGAATAGATCTAGATACCAGAAAAACAACATGAATTACATAAATTTGAAACTTTGTCATTTAATAATTTTATTTAAAGAGATTATTTTTAGATAGCAAGTCTAATAATAGCTAATACCTTATAAAGCATTCATTGTATGCTATTCACTTTTCTCAAAATTTTGTGCATATTAATTCATATAATCTTCATTCTAACCCATTTTACATATGAGGAGACTTAGATACAGGGAAATTAAAAAACGGGTCCATTGTCATGGCACAGTGGGTTAAGCTAAACCTTGCAATATGGTATCCCATATTGGAGTGCCAATTCAAGTCCTGGTTGCTCTCCTTCTGATCCAGCTTCTTGTTAATGTGCCTAGAAAAGCAGTAGAAGGTGCTTGGGCCCCTGCTACCCATGTGGAAGACCAAAAGGAGTTCTTGGCTCCTGGCTTTAGCCTGGATCAGCCTTGGCCATTGAAGCCATCTGGAAAGTAAACCAGAGAATGGAAGATCTCTCCCCCCTCTCTCTCTCATCCCCTCTGTCATTCTGCCTTTCAGAAAAATAAATCTTTTTTTAAAAAAAAATGTTAAAAAGTGATCCCTGTTAGGAAATTGGAAAACATTATGTTGAGTGAAATAAGCCAATCCCAAAGGGAAAAATACCACTTGTTCTCCTTGATAGGTGACAACTAACTGAGCACCAAAAGGGAAACCTGTTAAAGTGAAAGGAACACTATGAGAAACAGTGACTTGATCAGCCCTCACCCTGACTGTTGATGAGCAGCTTAATATGTTATCCCTCTTAGTATTTTTTTGTTTGTTTGTTCTACTTAATACTTGTGGTTGAATACTGTAATCAATACACAATTCTTCTTAAGTGCTGAAACTTAACTGAAAAGTGATCACTGTTAAATATAAGCGTGGGAATAAGAGAGGGAAGAGATGTGCAATTCGGGACATGCTCAAGCTGACTTACCTCAAACAGTAGAGTTAGAAACATACCAGGGGATTCCAATTCAATCCCATCAAGGTGGCATGTACCAATGCCATCTCACTAGTCCCAGTGATCAATTTCTGTTCACAACTGATCGTAATGATAGGACTAAGAACCAAAGGGATCACAGAAACAAGAATAGTGTCTGCAAATACTAGCTGTTAGAATCAAAAAGGGAGCGAATGATCCAACATGGGAAGTGAGATACACAGCAGACCCATAGAATGGCAAATGTCCTAACAGCACTCTGGCCTCATAATCAGCCCTTAAGGCATGCAGATCTGGCTGAAATGCCCATGAGAGTATTTCAGGCATGGAAAGCCAAGACACTCTGGGAAAAAAAAAAAAAAAAACCTAAATGAAATATCTCTGTGAGTGAGATCCCAGTGGAAAGAATGGGTCATCAAAGAAGGAGGTACCTTTCTCTGAAGGGAGGAGAGAACTTCCACTTTGACCATGGCCTTGTCTAAATATGATCAGAGTCGGTGAACTCAGGGGGCTTTCATAGCCTTGGCAGCTCATGACAAGAGCCTAGGGTGATTACTGATGCCATAAACAAGAGTGTCAATTTGTAAAGTCAACAACAGGAGTCACTGTGCACTTACTCCTCATGTAGGATTTCTGTCCTTAGTGTGCTGTACATTGAGATCTAATGCTATAACTAGTACTCAAACAGTATTTTTCACTTTATGTTTCTGTGTGGGAGCAAACTGTTGAAATCTTTACTTAATGTATGCTAAACTGATCTTCTGTATATAAAGAGAATCGAAAATGAATCTTGATGTGAATGGAAGGGGAGAGGGAGTGGGAAAGGGAATGGTTGCGTGCGGGAGGGACGTTATGGGGGGGAAGCCATTGTAATCCATATTCTGTACTTTGGAAATTTATATTCATTAAATAAAAGTTAAAAAAAAAAAAAAGAAATTCTGAAGTGCACAAAAAAAAATGTTAAATAAAGTACCCTTGGGGCCAGTGCCGTGGCTCACTTGGTTAATCCTCTGCCTGTGGCGCCAGCATCCCATATGGGCTCCAGGTTCTAGTCCCGGTTGCTCCTCTTCCAGTCCAGCTCTCTGCTATAGCCCGAGAGGACAGTGGAGGATGGCCCAAGTGCTTGGGCCCCTGCACCTGCATGGGAGACCAGGAAGAAGCACCTGGCTCCTGGCTTCAGATCAGCACAGCGCCGGCCGTGGCAGCCATTTGAGGAGTGAACCAACAGAAGGAAGACTTTTCTCTCTGTCTATAACTGTAACTGTCAAATAAAAAAAATAAAGTACCCAAAGTCACACAGTAAAACCCTAAGGCATTCTGACTTCAGAGGCAGCTGTACTATATGGCAGGTATAGTATATACTGTGCATTAAAATGAAATTTGTGATATCATATTACATACACACACATTAGTATGTGATTCTGTTGTAAAGTTAAATTCTTCAGGTGAATTTTTCAAAAATGCTTCATCAGGGATATAAATAGGTATTATAAAAGGTATTATAATTATCTATTTTGTAAAATGTCCTTTTGAATTACAGGCAGGATAGTAATGGTGTGATAGCAGATGTTGTAATGAAATTCCGAGTCAGTAGAAACAACAATGGTGATGCAATGAAAAGAAGGGTTCAGGATGTTTTACAGCAAATGCTGAATAACTCTGGAAGCTTGGAAATAAACCCTTCAACTACGGTAACAGGCAAGTATCCTTTATACCACTTTATTTTAGTATATCTTTCAAACTTACTAATTAAAATTCACATGTTAGTTAAATGAGAGACTGACTTGTCCTTCTTTGGAAATAAATTTTATGAAAATGCATTAAAAATTAAATAGAATACGTAGCTATCTAATATAAACATTCTAAGATTTGAATAATAATTTAGTATTTGCATAATAAATTAAATCTACTAAAAAAATCATGATTAGTTATCCTTCCACCACTCCTCATGAGAGATATTGTTGTAAGAGACTTGATTTTTGGATATGCTATTGAATTGGTAAGTAGATGCTTGTGGTCACAGAACAATTTAATTAATGACTCACTTCACAGACTTCTTAATTTTCCTTTTTAACATTTATTCCGATAGAAAATTTGGAAATATTTGTGTAATTTTTGTATTGTTTGGCTTCATACTACTTTGTAAGATTCCAAAAAGTGAGAAATGGTATGACTTGTTCATTCTTCTGTCCTACCACTCAATGTCTATCAAACAATTGATAGTCAACAAATAATTGTTATGTAACTGAAAGAAATTTCTCAGGAAAGAACACTCCTCCAACTTTGTCATGTGCTACTGGCGTAATAAACTGTGATTTTGGTTGTTCTTACAGTGAACTGGCATGTACCTGTCAAGGTTATATTGGTTTTCAAAATATTCAAATGTTTTCCCATTCGTTGGTAATCACTGTATTAGGCCTACAGAGTTAGCCCTCATATCCTCCACATATTCCCATCCTCCGTCCTGGACTCCCAGCTCCTCCACCTGCAACTAAAGAGCTAATGCTTAGCTGAGCAAAGAACTCCAAGACACAGTTCCCACTGTATGGCCTGGCCATGTCTTGTCTGACTAGCTGATGCTCATGCACTAGTTTGTTAAACAGTTAATTACCTCTGATCCCATACATTAAGGAATCCTTCCCAAAGGCCTGATATTTGTTAAACACTGCACTAGACAATGTGAAGATAGAACACTATCATAAGAATGGTACCCATCTCCCAGAAACTCATAATGTACTTGAAGCAAAAGATGAATCAACACAAGATAGCAATCAAGAAGGCAGACCTGACTTAAGATAGCATATGATCAAGCAAAAGCAGTAACTACTGCAAGAATCCAGGGAAGGAGGAGACCAGAGTGTTTGGTATCACTCAGCAAAACTACATGAAGGAGAATGGACTCTGACTTTGAAAAACGAGTAGTATGTCCATATTTGAGATGAGAGAATTGCCAGAGTCCGAGAGCATGAAAAGAAGGGGCATGTAGTAAATATGATGTTTTGGCAGAACAATAAAGGGAGAGTCTTGTTGGAATGATTTGTATTGTCATCATCCTCATCATTCTCATCAATGAATTTATTTAACGAGCACTTAATATTTATAACACATAACTCTAAGTGCCTATATACATATTCCCTCTCCATTTTAATCCTTACAACTATCATATCCTATTGATACTTTTATTGTTCCCCCTTAGAAAAATTGGATAATTGCCCAGGGTCATACAGTCAGCATATGAGGAAGTCAGGATTCAAACTCAAGACTCTTATTCAAAGAGTGAAGAACAGTAGCCAGCTCTTTTAATTTTCTGCCTCCATAAAAAGGATGAATTTGTTCCACTGATGCTTGCAAAGGAAATGTAATATATAAACACTGTGAAATCTCTGATGGGAAATCACATCGTATAAATTAGTTTTAGGGAGCATGATAACCTGTTTTGAGAAGTTTATCTTAGAGGAAATAAAACGGATTTTTAATAAAAAAAAAATTTCAGGTATGAAAGGATACAACATTCATCTACATTTTCAGAAAAAAAAATAAGTCAGATGAAGTGAAGATAGATGAATAGAAAAAGCTCCAGAGTGGCAGCAGGTTACTTGCAGGTTATTTATTGGAAGGGTATTATAATGGTACAAATCTCAGTGGTTGAAAGTATAAAGTAGCAGCAAAAAAGATTTGGAGGATGGCACTAACTAAAAGGGTAGTGAAAAGACACAGACCCTGGAGACCAGTAAGATGCAGGAATGATGAACAGAGGAATCTGAAACAATTTCAGACTGCATGCTATTAGTGGAAGTGATGTCATTTTCTAAAGGAGGAAATATAAATGAAGAACAAATTTTGGAGGAGGTTTGGTCACACTGTTTGAGATGAGTATTGGACACGCAGAGAAAACCATGCTGTACACAGACGTTCAATCAGGATAAACAGACCTTCACCACCTCACACTGATGTAAGTTTCCTTTCCAGGAGCTGCCACCATTTCCCTAGGTGGAACACTTAATAGCTTTGCTGACTTTATTGCCCCACAAACATACTACACCTCCATGCATTTGAGCTCACAACATCTTCCATTTGTAATGCCTTTCCCCCCATCTGTGTGCCTGAAGATTTCCAGTTAGGTCTTCAAAACACAATGAAAATGTTATTTCCTCCAGATAGATAACTTCTGTGAATCTCTCTCAAGTAGCATTAGTTACTCTCTCCATTCTTCTTTCACTTTGTGCTTAAATTTATTTGAATGATTCCTTGATTTCTGTCTGTAAATAATGTGATGATAGTGCTCCTGTATTTTTCTGTTAAATCTACAGCACTGAGACTATTATCAGTAGAGTAATATACACACAAGGATACTTCAAAACGTTTTAAGAAAATGGAGTTAAAGGATAAGTTTATTTTTGGTGCAGTTTTTAAAATCCATGTTTAGATTTTTCATATATATTTTTCACAAACTTAATGAAGACCCTTCATATATATGATTTTGAAACTTCTTTATACCAAAATAAACTAATCTTTTAATTCCATTTTCCATGAATTTTTTGAAGTACTCTGGTATATATCTATAGCTAATAATAGCCTCCGTCACATTGTATCTCATGTACATGTTTATGTTTTCCCATCAAAACTGAATGAGAGATGAGATATATTTTTTTAAGATTTACTTATTTATTTGAAAGGCAGAGTTACAGAGGCAGAGGCAGAGAAAGAATGAGAATGAGAATGAGAATGAGAGAGAGAGAGTCTTCCATCCACTAGTTCACTCCCCAAATGGCCACAACGGTTGGAGCTGCGCTGATCTAAAGCCGGGAGCCAGGAGCTTCTTCCAGGTCTCTCACACGGGTTCAGGGGCCCAAGGATTTGGGCCCTCCTCTACTGCTTTCCCAGGCTATCGCAGAGAGCTGGACCAGAAGTAGAGCAGCCAAGACTCAAACCAGGGCCCATATGGGATGCCAACACTGCAGGAGGCGACTTTACCTGCTATGCCACGGCACCGGCCCCATAGACGAGATATCTTTTAGGTACTGGTGGGAAATTGGAGCACAAAAATCAGTGTTTATAAAAATAACTTGGGAGAAGCACAGAGATTTCTATGGTCCATGATTCAGAGATGCTTTCAACAGAAGCCTGGAAATCTGAAAACCCACACGACTCTGGCTGTCTGAATACTACTCATTAAGAAATCAAAATGAAATGATTTTCAGAGCATATGACTGATCTCATTCTCATTGTTTTAAAAATTCTAGAGATTACTGGCCAGGATACAGAAACCATCTTCACCCAACGTAAGTATTTGATTTTGTAAATAGAGTTTGGCAAAATATAAGGCATCTGAGTACTACCCTTCACATCTTTTGCCAAGAAGTGTTTGTGAAGTTGATGCCTTTATGCTGAGTGATGATTATTGAAACAAGACTCTGCTGGTTCCACTGGTTCAGGGAGTGATGCTCAAGGTTTTTCCTCTTTCCAAAAAAGGGATGAAGTAACAACAGAGTTCTACCCAGTCTGTTCTCAAGATTGGCCTCATGAAAATTTTCCTGACAGCTTTACGAAGCTTTTACTGCCCTGGTACTATGGTGGCATTTCTGTAGACTTGTAAACCATGTTTGATGACACCACTTACATGGCTTCTCCTAACCACCAGAATGGCTTGCTTAGTTGTGGTTTCAGGTTAATCATAAGGTATAGTAAAAAAAAAAAAAAATCCTGTCAGCTTGGGATCTATAATCTGAAGGGAAAATCACTATTATCCAGTGTCATCATTCTACACACTCTGAGGCAAGGCTACCAGCAACGCAATCCCTGGAATACAGTAGTTTACTTCTGTGACCACTAAAATGCAGATGGAAATTAGTTCAATGTACCTGGACAGCTGGCCTGCCTCAATACTTCAGTGATTTTACAAGAAGATGCTACCCCATGGGTGCTCTTACAAATTTAACCCATGCTTATTCTGAATGAAAACAGGCTTAAATGAATTTGTTTGGAGGATGAATCAAAGGAACCACTACTGCCTGTATATTTTCAGCAGCAGTTGGGTCACCCCTCCACCTGGAGAACTGGCGAGAAAAATACCTTGGGTGCTTGTGCTTTCAGGTGGTTCCCTACTGAAGCAGAGCACTCCTTGAGAGCCAAACCCCCAATAGAAAGTGTTGGCAGTGATCACCTCTAACTTCTAAACAAGAGAAAAACATCATGAAAACAGGTGTTGAGAGGATTTAGGGTTGGGTGAAGGGTCCATCCCAGCCCATACTGGCTCTGGCCTTTGGCGTGTTCATGGGCTTTTTACGACATTTAAATAAACCTCATTTAGGTGTCAGAAACCCTCAGTCCCATTCCAGAATATTCTGTGGCCTTAGAGCAACTGTATTACAATGGTATTTTTGATCGCACAGTCAATTCTGGAGGTGGGCTGGCAGTTCTATGATGAACTGCAATACCACTAAGGAGTCTTCTTGACTTGTTTCCTGGCATGGAACTGAGAGTCAACATTTCCAACAAGCTCCCAGGAGGTGTACAAGGTGTACATGCTGCAAGCCCACAGATCACCCTCTGAATACCAAGGCTATGGAGAAGACCAAGGAGTCTGTGGCCTAAGCTGGCACATCCAACCCTGACCTATGTTAACCCCGACTCATGAGAAATTCTAGAAAACTCTGAAGCTGTTTTAAAATTTGAAGTCCACATGCCAAATAAACTCAGAAATGTTCTCTAAAAATCAGTCTATAGGCAATAGCAGTCATAAGTATAACCTAAAAATATAATGATCACACTTTTGGAAAATCTCACATACCCTGGAGAAGAGTACATCAGAGACTTAAAAGTCATCCGTGGTGGGGAAATTGCAGAATCTCACAAATGTGAATGAATCTCCATGTTCTCTCCATGCTAAAGCTGTTATTACTCTTTATCGCAATAGAATGTGGGGCCCGTCCAGACCTAATAACATTGTCTGAAGAGAGAATCATTGGAGGCACCCAGGCTGAGGAGGGAGACTGGCCCTGGCAAGTCAGTCTCCAGCTCAACAACGCTCACCACTGTGGAGGCATTTTGATCAGTAACACGTGGATCCTGACAGCAGCTCACTGCTTCCGGAGGTGAGGCCACTGCTTGCTACCATCTGAGAATGGTTAGGACAGACAAGTGCATAAAGATCCCACCCAAAACCCCCAGGACTGAATATAATTCGATGGGGTCAGAAAAAAACCCATTGCAAAAAAAATGGGTCTTTTCTTTTTATTCAAGAGTGTAAAAACCCTTTCCTTTAGCTTGCTCATTTTCTTATATTTCACCCCTTGAGATGACAGCATATGTCATGACAAGACAAAAAGATTTATAGGACAGAATGTTTCCTTTAAGTCCTGTCTATGAAATCTTAGGAAACTTACTGAATCTCCATATACCTATTTTTTTCCAAATTAGGGACAATGTTATTACCTAAGCAAGAACTTCAAAAACTTCTTGAAAAAATGAATGTAAAAGATAATTCTATTTTGGGGCAAAAATAGTTTTTGAGATCCATGCAATTTTTCATTATGAACACCTTCCATGAAATTTTTGAAGACCCCTGTATGCAACAGATTTCAAATATTTTGCAATGAAATAAACCTATCATTAAATCCCATTTTCCATGAACTTTTGAAGTAACCTCATGTGTCTTGGTGTTATTGACAGAAGTAAGTACACTAATGTAAATATATGTTCAGTGTGAACAAAAATGAATTGTTGTGGAAGATTTGTATATGACATCATGGAAGCTGCTAAATAGGCTGACGGCTGATCTAGAGTCTGCCCACTTGCCACTGTTATTTGCTCAAAAAGCTGTTGAATAGCTATGATGAACACAGTATTGTATATTACAAAAGTTACTAATATAAATAAAACGCCACCCTAGCCTACTTTCAGGGAATGTACATTCTAAAGTTGGAGGCAGAATACACAGCAAACGATCATTTATATAAAGTAGCATAAACAAAATGAATTCAGGCAACTTACAAGCATTCTTTATGGACGTGACTAATGACTATTACTAACACTAGGATGATAAGCTGCCCATGGAGATCAGGTTGCATTAACCAGTCCCACTGGTAAAAAGAAAAGGCCATACTTTTTGTAACAGAAGAACTTTAGACATAAGCATGATTAAGCCTTACTGGTTTCTGATCTATCTTATTATTGGAGCATCCTAGTCTCCACCAATTTTTGGGTACTAAACTCAAGAAGTTAACCCAGAAAGATGATACTGAACTCACGTGTGCCCCAACCATAGCCACTGTCTTCTCAGATTCTTTCAATAATCCATCACCATCCAAAATCCAACCTCTTTGTCACATACTGAAAGCTTCCATAGTGAAATGAATCCAAAGTCATTTTTCAAAATTTTGGCTTTAGCCAGGATAATATTACCTCTTTCCTTGGAGTCTGCCTACACTCTTCACCTGCTCAATCTGCTGCTTCCCCTGAAATATTAATATCCTTTCCAAATCTCCATTTCTTCCTCTTGGAATATTGTAAAATCTTCACAGGTTCTAAGTGCTTTTCAGGTTTGAAGGCACCACCTTATAATACAGTGCCTATCACAAAACTGTTTGTTAAAGTAAGAGGGACTAAAGGTTAACAAAATGAGTGTACAGTTTCTGAACCAAAGTTTTAAGAAAACCCAAATGATTCTAAGTCTTTCTTATGGCTGTCTTATAATTCAATATTTTATAGGCAGTGAATAAATTTGAAATTTATCATAAAATATACTGTTGGGATTATGCACTTTCTGATTTAGACTAAGAAGTTTATTGCTGTATCATAGATAATACAAGAAACAACATTCACAAATATATTTTGACCTTCATTGACACCTGAAATACCTAAGTACAAGGATGGCACCAATTTATTTTGATCATACTCTTCGTGTGGGAAGCAAAAATGCAAATTCTTGGACTTGGAAGGCCCTTACGATGACCAAGAATACAATATCAATAATACTGGATTCTAAGCACTAATCCTAACCACCAAAGGCTAAGTGAAGGATGACAATATAATGAAAGCCAAAATTATAAATATCATCAACAATTACTAAAGAAACCCAAGGGTGCCGGATTCTGTCCCAGTTTCTCCTCTTCCAGTCCAGCTCTTTGCTGTGGCCCAGGAGTGCAGTGGAGGATGTCCCCTTGGGCCCTGCACCTGCATGGGAGACCAGGAGAAAGCACCTGGCTCCTGGCTCCGGATCAGCACAGCGCGCTGGCTGCAACACGCCAGCCATAGTGGCCACTTGAGGGGGTGAACCAACAGAAAAAGGAAGACCTTTCTCTCTGTCTCTCTCTCTCTCACTGTCTAACTCTGCCTGTTAAAAAAAAAGAAAGAAAGAAAGAAAAAGAAACCCATGAAACATCTTTGAATTTTGCCACCACAAATCCTTCTAATTATTACCATTTTTGAGCCATTAGAGCTGACAGACTACGTGATCAATTTATTGGCATCCTCACTCAAGATCTACCCGTCATTGAGAACCATCAATGAGGATTTGTTTAGGGCATTACCAGCCTACATTAAGAGCCACAGAAGTGATGTTGCCCTATATAAAGAATTATTGAATTGTCACCTCCTCTATGAAGCCTTCCCTGATATTTTTATCTCTCCCTTGTGTTCCCACAGAAATTTGCTTATCTGTTTTTCACAGTACTACTTATGGTTTAGGTTAGTTCTCTTGTCTCCATCAGCTTCGTCCACTAGTGTACTGAACTCCTCAAGGATAAAGACCATAAATATTTTTATTTTTATTTCCAGAGACTCATACTGTTCCTTACACAAAGTAGACATGTAGTGATGGCTTGTTGAACTATAATTAATGAATGTATTAGCTACCTTTATTGATGGCTTTGTGCCAAGCACTGTACCTGACATACTTCACTTGTCTCATTAGTATTTACAGTAGAGTTGAGAGGACACCATCAATCATATTTTACACATAAATAAACCCAGAATCAGAGATGTTAAATTAATGGGGCATAAATAACATTGCTAATATGTGTCTTGGTAAAAATTTAAATGTAAATCAAACTGGTTCCATAATCATGCTTTTACTCATTTGCTACCAGGAAGGAAAGGAAGAAAAAAGGGAGGGGGAGGAGAGGAAAAATGAGACAGAGGGAGGGAGAAAATGTCTTTAAGGGTATATCATCATATTCTTATAATTGTTTTTTAAAAAAGGAAAGAAAAACAAATAAATGAAACACCTAGGGGGAAAAAACATGCATTCACTCAGAAAAAAAAAAGAAGTTGAGTGTGAAAGTCATGCATTTGCTTTTTAAATATTTTTCATAATTTTTAACTAGAGTTCAAACTTCCAGAAGTTCCTATACCTATAAAATTATTTCCTAAGCATATATTTTTTATTTTTTATATAACACTAACTTAACTATCTAAGATCCATGAAACTCTTAAATTATTTGGTTGCATTTTGTTTTATTCAACCTTACAAGCAATGCTAAGTTAATCAGCCCTCCAGTTCACAGTGTCTTATTTTTTTTTAACTTTTATTTAACAAATATAAATTTCCAAATTACAGCTTATGGATTATAGTGGCTTTTCCTCCCCATAACTTCCTTCCCACCTGCAACCCTCCCCTCTCCCACTCCCTCTCCCCTTCCATTCACATCAAGATTCATTTTCAATTATCTTTATATACAGAAGATCAGTTTAGTATATATTAAGTAAAAATTTCAACAGTTTGCACCCACACAGAAACACAAAGTGTAAAGTACTGTTTGAGTACTAGTTATAGCATTAATTCACATTGTACAACACATTAAGGACAGAGATCCTACATGAGGAGTAAGTGCACAGTGACTCCTGTTGTTGACTTAACAAATTGACACTCTTGTTTATGGCATCAGTAATCACCCTAGGCTCTTGTCATGAGATGCCAAGGCTATGGAAGCCTTTTGAGTTTGCCGACTCCGTCTTATTTAGACAAGGTCATAGTCAAAGTGGAAGTTCTCTCCTCTCTTCAGAGAAAGGTACCTCCTTCTTTGATGGCCTGTTCTTTCCACTGGGATCTCACTCACAGAGACCTTACATGTAGGTTTTTGGTTTTTTTTTGTTTTTTGTTTTGTTTTGTTTTTTGCCACAGTGTCTTGGCTTTCCATGCCTAGAATACTCTCATGGGCTCTTCAGCCAGATCTGAATGCCTTAAGGTCTGATTCTGAGGCCAGAGTGCTGTTTAGGACACTTGCCATTCTATGAGTCTGCTGTGTATCCTGCTTCCCATGTTGGATCATTCTCTCCTTTTTAATTCTATCAGTTAGTATTAGCAGCATAGTGTCTTATTTTCATCAGCCTATATGAGGTCTGTTTCTCATTTTATATTTTTCTCTTGCTGTTCCTGTATCCCACTCCTATCGCCTTCTTCAGGTCTCATGCTAACGATATACTCAAATTTGAAATATGTGTTTAAATATACATGTGCCTGAGAACAGGTGTTTGGTTTACAATTAAGATGCTAGTTAAATGTTTGTCCCATTATCAGAGTACCAAAATTTGATACCTGGCTACTGACTGTAACTCCAGTTTCTTGCTAAATACAGACCCTGGGAAGCATCAGTGATGGCACAAGTAGTTGAGTTCCAGCCAACCACATGGGACACCTGGATTGAGTTCCCAGCTTCTGGCTTCAGCCTAGCTCTGTCCTGAATATTGCAGGCATTTGAGAAGTGAACCTGCAGATCAGAGCTCTCTGGCTTACTCACCCTCTTTCTCTGTCCCCCTCCCTCCATCCCATCTTACCTCCCGTTCCTTCTCTGTGTATGTCTTTGTCTCTCTCTCACACAACACAAATAAACAAATAATATATATGTATACATGTACCTTAAAAACCCACAGTGCTGGTTTTTGTGTGCATATACTATTTATGAGAGTAGCATTGAGTATGAGTCTCATATCATTTTTTACTATTTTCACTCAATCCTGGGAATTTGTATTTGGCTCACTGCTGCATAGAATGCCGTAGTATGCACCCACCTTATTTCCTTCTTCCAGCTACACTGTTACGAAGAACTCACATGTTGTCATATTCATACACACATACACATACAGAAATCTAAATAGACATATTTCTATAAACTTTCAAGAATTTCTCTGAGATATGTACCCAGAAATGTGCATGCCATCTGGTAAATGTATCAGAATCCTTTCTAGAGGTTTACATCTCCATCAGTAATTCTAGAGTTCCAATTTCCCTTTTCATCAATACTTGTGTTATTCTTCTGTTTAATGTTTGTCACACATATAAATATGCATTAGTAGCTCACTGTTGTAATTTCTCCTTTTCAATTCCTAGTCCATCAGGGTATCTTCAAAGATATTTCAGAGATGTTTGGAATTCCCCTTCTACAAATTGTCTACTAACATTCTTTGTTTATTTTATAATAATTTTCTCTTCCCTTTGGTGGTTTATAGACATTTTGTGTATTTTCTAGAAAAATATAGATATTACACATTGCCAACATTTTCTCATGGTTTCTCAACCAGCTGGTAACCTAATCTATGGTGTGCTTAATTTTAATTTAATTCATCCTTTTTTAACCTTATGGTGTGTGTTATGGGAGGTTAGCCAAAAATTCCAATCTCTACATCACGAAGATAATTTCCTATATTTTTTTGACAGGCAGAGTTAGACAGTGAGAGAGAGACAGAGAGAAAGGTCTTCCTTTTCCGTTGGTTCACCCCCCAAATGGCTGCTATGGCCAGCGCGCTGTGGCCAGTGCTGCGCCGATCCGAAGCCAGGAGCCAGGTGCTTCCTCCTGGTCTCCCATGCGGGTGCAGGGCCCAAGGTCCTGAGCCATCCTCCACTACACTCCCGGGCCACAGCAGAGAGCTGGACTGGAAGAGGAGCAACCAGGAAAGAATCCGGCGCCCCAACCGGGACTAGAACCCAGGGTACCAGGACTAGAACCCGAGGTGCTGGTGCTGCAGGTGGAGAATTAGCCAAGTGAGCTGGGGTGCTGGCCTAATTTCCTATGTTTTGATGGTAATGCTGTCTCCTGCGTGCCTGCTCTCTCTCTTCACTCTCTCCATACATATGTGTGTATACACATATATAAATACATATGCATACACACATTCATAAATACTAAAACTTTAACAGGCATCACATTTAGAACAGAAAAACCTTTCATCCATTATTAATACAAGGACATCCCATCACTACTATTTAAATGGAACTTCTGGCTCATGGCACAAAAAAAGGAAAAAAAAAACAAGATTGAAAGGAATGATTTAAAGCTAAAATGGTCATTATTTTAGACTTATTAGCTGTCCGGATGGGAGAGGTAGAAAAGGAAGAAATCAAAGAGAAGATTCATGTTATGCTAGCTGTCAACAAAGTACCAGAATATCCAAATTAGCATAGAAAAATACCAATATATTCATCACTTCAAGATTTTTTTCCTAAACTCTCTGTTTCTTTAGATGAATTACTATTGATTCTACTAACAAGAAGCTAGACTCCTTTAATAGCTGATAATGTAATGACATTTAGCAAAGAGATGTTGATCAAATAGTTCCTACATAGCGGTGGGAGATAGAAAACACAAGATCCAAATATTTGAAATGCTCACAAATTTCCTCTTCAAATAGCATGTTTTCATATTTTTTTAGCTACTCTGATCCTCGTCAATGGACTGCCACCTTTGGTATTTCCACAGCAGTTTCTAGACAGAGAATGAGAATAAGGACAATTTTAGTCCATAACAATTATAGATCTGCAACGCATGAAAATGATATTGCAGCTGTGCAACTTGAAGGAGCTATCACATTTACAAGAAACATCCATAGTGTGTGTCTCCCAGAGGCCACTCAGAACATTACACCTGGTTCTTCAGCTTATGTAACAGGATGGGGGTCTCTAGAATATGGTGGTAAGTGTCTCAGTAAAAAAAAAAAAAAAAAAAAAAAAAAAAAAAAAAAAAAAAAAATTAACAACAATAAACTCTCCTGTTATGTGTGATTCTCTAATTTTTAAATTGAGGAAACACCTGGAGAAGTTCTATAGATAGACCTAGCCTATATTCTATACATTCTATCAGCCTAAGCCCTGGCTAGCACTGAGTTTCTTCAGGAAACAAAGCATTATCCTAAGTATGGGGAATTTGCAAACATAGTAATGGGGAAATGTAAAGGCAGGTGATGAAAAATGTGAGTTTTTAATAGGATGTTTTTTAAAGGATGTAAATGGCTTCCCCATAAAGAAAGGGAACAAAAAGAATTTGGATGTTATATTCTCTAAGGTCTCTAATAGCCCTTAAAAGTATTAACCACCTTTTAAGGTATTCTGGGGTAAAATAAATCCTGCTTCCTTGGCAAGAAGCTCCATGTGTACACAAGCATTGCTCATATTTGTTTAATTAAGGAATAAAATAGAAATTAAGAAGAGGTAAGATGAAAGTAAAGGGGAAAATAAGAATATCAGCCAGGGAATGAAAGGATGGCATCCACAATTTCACTGGGATTTTACTCATGTTATAAATTGTCTCCCCAAGAAATAACGCAAAGCTTTAATTACCCTACAAAGTGTTTCACTGTGTTCTTTAGCCACAAGGTAACTTGATATAACAGATATAAATTGTGATAGTTGTGGAAAAGTATAACAGTGCTATTTTGAGCACTGCTAGTTATTTAGGCTTGAAATCAGACTGCTATCTCTTTTGCTGTGAGATTAAATGTTAATCAATATGTATTTTCCTAATCTAAAGTCAATCAGTAGATAACTTAAATGCTATTAGCTGATTTAAGATATACATATATATATATATATATATATTTGTTTTCTCTAATGGACTAAGAGATTCTCTATCACAGAACTACTACAAAAAAGAAATAAGAAAAACTATTCTGTCTAAAGGGGTTAACCTTCTCTCCTATGGGAAGCTTGGCTGGGAAGAAACACCTATGTATATTTTTAGGAGCCTTCCTTGCCAAACAAAAATAGCTCTTGCAGTACATTTATTCTTCCTCCAATTCAGCTTGGAGTCATTAACCTACATACACTGAAGTCAGTTTTTTTTTTTTTTTCCTGCTTTTATACTAAATAGGCAACACGGTTACCTATCTACAGCAAGGACGGGTCAGAATAATAAGTAATGAAGTATGTAACGCACCAGCGAGTTACAATGGCGCTGTCTTGCCTACAATGGTGTGTGCAGGATTATCTCAAGGAGGAGTGGACGCATGCCAGGTAAGACAATCGTACCAATGCAATCATCTGAGAAATTGACAAGCACTCACTATGTCATATTCTGTTACAGCACACAATCCTCATTCTCTCAAAATTTATGACCTAGATTTTACAGACAAAATTTTTTATGACATTTATCTACAAAGGCTTAAATAAAACACTATTGCACAGTATCATGAATATAATTAATAATAGAGTATTACATATTTCAGAAATGCTGAGAATAAACTTCAAATGCTTTCATTACCAAAAATGTGAAATATTTGACATGATGGACATGTTTTTTTACATTGTATTCCTAAATCAGAACCTCATTTCCTATCCCAAAGAGTATACAATTAGTGTCAAATTATAATTGACATAATTAATAAATATTCATCTAAGAGTCATATAGACAAGTTAATTTTCGATGTAAATAACACTTGAAGCACCCCAAAGGTAGAAAATTCATACAAAATTTTGTTATTTGAGTTCCAACAGTTCCTACAATTGTTTAATAGCAAAAGTGGAGGGGAAAACAAAATAAATAACTATTTACATATAGCATATAAATTTTAACCAAATATACAAAAGAAAACAAAAATAAGAAATTCTCACTTAATGTCACTATAATAAAACTTTAATACTAAGATTTTTAATTATGTTATCAGAACATAATTGATATGTTTTAATATATTTTATTCATATGTCTGAAATCCAACCACATATAGTAATAGAAACAACTACTTTGTGTCAGAAGTTAAATATTTTTTATCTTAGAATTAAGAAAAACCAGTCTGCTATCATTTTCCCGAGTGAATTTTAGACAGAAAGATATGATTTATTTTTTCCATCAAATGTTACTGACCTTCATATTTAGCATTCATAGTCTTTGAAAAGTGACTATGAAGTAATATTTAGGCTTATGCCCAGACCTCAATTCATGAGCTCTTTCCCCAAAATTAAACATTTTGATCAGCTGTAAATTGTGTGTAAATGGAGATTTGTTTCTCAATTTTCAAAATATCATTAATTACCCATGTAAGCATGTGTTCCATTAAGTGCAGACGTCCCTGTTGTAGGGAGAAGGAACAGTTCTTGCTTGCTTCCTGCTTCTCTTTTACTGCTAGCCCAGGAACAGCAAATTCTCATGTTTGATAATAGTTTTCCAGAGAATTCACCCATTGAATAGGCAACATACTTTCACACAGACAATTGCAGATCTACTGAGAACATGAATTAGAACTGACCTAAGGACATACATGAAATTTCAAAGGATGAAATTCACTCCCTTATAATGACCCTTACCTTCTTCATATACATATATTTTTTTCCATCAAGCCCAGCTCAAACCATAACTCATAACAAAACCCTCCCAATATATTCTACTGCATACCTCATTGGTTTTCAGTTGAAACATTATAATGTGTAGTTTGTCTAAAAAGAAATAGCACTACACATAAGAGCTTTTAAGAATCTCTTCATTTCTGTTCAGTCCTACATTCATCTGCACTTTTATTCATTCAAATAAATTGTGCTAATTACTTTAAATGCACTAGACACTATACTAGCACGACAAGGCATTTCCTGTACTCAGCAAGTCTGTGGTCTACAAGAAAGGACACATGCTCAAATATCTGCATTCAGAAAGCAAAGCTGCCAGGTACAGGAAAAATCACCTGGTCTTCTTAGTTTAACATTTTCCTGCTCATTCCTGATAACAGATTATACAGGAAAAAAAAATGTTGGTATGGGAAAAGGGGGGTGTGAAACACAACAATGGGGAAATACTGAGAACTGCATCATCTAAAGGAGACAGATGTCAATCAGTTGCATGCAGTACTCGCCATGCAAGTTGGTGATTCACACACTGACTTTTCTCCCCATCTAGACAGGTAATTTCACAGGTGTGGAAGAGCTAGCTACTAAGAGCAGTCAAATGAATAGCTAACTATTCTAGATGCACACTTAGTAATAATAGCTGACTTTTATTAGTACTGACTGTACTCAAAAGTGTTTTGTGTATTGAATTCATTTAAACTCGTAAAAACATTATCTACTAATGAGGAAATTGAGTCACAGAGAACTCCTAAATAGCTCACTGCAGTTCATGTACGTGGTAACTGGAGGATTTGAACCCAGGCAATCTAGTGCCAGAACCCACAGATTTAACCCATAGTATAGTGTGTAAGACAGTAATTTGGCCTCCCAAACTAGATGATTATATTCACAAACATTTGTTGGCTGTAGATTGGCTTGTAACTATCTCACAAGGAATATTTTACTTACTGCTGTATAAATTTCTTCTCAATCACTCACCAAATGAATGCTTTCCAAAGGTACACCATGTATCAGGCACCATGCAGAGTCCAAAGGATAGGAGGATAGGTGAGACTTCTAGAAATTCATTCATTCAACAAATACTGCCCACATGGTAGACTTGGATGAGTTTCAGGCTCCTGGCTTTAGCATGGCCCATCTCAACTGTCGTTGCCATTCAGAGAATGAACCAATGAATGAAGATCCCTTTCTCTCTCTCCCTCTCTCTCTCTCTCTCTCTCTCTCAGTGTGTGTGTGTGTGTCTGTGTCACTCTGCTTTTCAAATAAATTAATTAAATCTTTTAAAAAAATTATACTTCTTTAGCATCTTCAGTGGGCTAGAAGTGTAAGCTACATCAGTGTCCAGAACATGTGTGCTCCCTCCCCTGATGGCCCCTACAGGACAGCTGGGAAAACAAACACTGAACAAGACTGTAAATGCAATGAATGTTGCAGAGACATGCAGCTGCTACAATGACAGGAGCTGACTGGTGGGGATAAGTTCAAACAGGCACCTAAACATTCTTTCATGAAATAATGAAGAAGCAGTGACAGAGATAGACACAGGATGTGGGAACACAATGAAAAATTAATTGAGCCCAAAACTGGAGGTAAAAGCAAGGAGGAAAAGAGGTGGTCAGAGACAGTTCCCTGAAGGAGGTGACGTGGATGGCAGTACCTCAGGGAAGTTTGGGACATGTGCTTCTCATGTTCCTCCCAGACTTGTCAAGGAAGCAACTTGTACACATGGAGGATTTCCATAGTTTTGCACGATTCAGTATAACATTTCAAAAGGCAATAGCTGACATTATTGACAGGATGGATGTGACTTCTACTGCCATAGAAGTAAACTCAGTGCTTCGAGGTTGTCTTTGCTCTTGAATAATCAGTCCATCTGTTTTTCCTAGGGTGACTCTGGTGGCCCACTGGTACAAGAAGACTCGCGCCGGCTTTGGTTCGTTGTGGGCATTGTAAGCTGGGGCTATCAGTGTGGCCTGCCTGACAAACCAGGAGTGTACACACGAGTGACAGCCTACCGTGACTGGATTAGAGAACAAACCGGGATCTAGCTGGATAAATGCACCTCTGCTGCAAAGCCAGTTCGCAACTGAGCCTGTCAAAAAATCCCAAGCTTTAATTCTCCGCTGAAAAAGAAACAGGAAGTGTCCTATTTTCACATCCTGTCACATACATGTGGTTTAACGAACACTATTTAATCTCTCTTTACTATTTGGATTTTATATTTCCTCAAGAAAAACATAAGAATGTTGCAAAATACTGTTGCTGATAGGGAAAACAGATTTAACTAGTTACAGAGTTACAAATTGTATTACAGTTGTGCTAATGCTAGTAGTGAGGAAACCAGTCCCCTGGAGGGCGTTCAGTAGGGGCAGCCTGAGGGGTCTCCTCTGAGGAGGTGCCCCCGGAAGCTGACAAGTCAATAAAGCGTACAAAATTGCCAAAGAAGTGTGAACCATATTCAAGACTCAAAAAGGACAGTGTGAGGTGAGAAAAAAAAGTTCTATTTATTTAAGATTTCTGGCTATCCAACAATTTATAGGAAATATGATTTCTAACATTAACAATATGAAAGCATGGTATGGTCCCATAGCAATCTTTTTTATCCTGTACAAACATGCTCTGGCAGGAACTGATGAATATCAGAAATTTAAGATCAAAGCTAAACGAGTTCACTCCTCAACTGAGACCAAAAAACACTGTTCTCATGCTGACTTCTACCAAAAAGATCTTTTATCTAAAGTTCCATCCTCCATAGAGAAGCTGAGAAAATACACATATAACTTTCTCAGGAAACTTGCAATTACATAGTGCTTTGTAACAACTAAATAATAGAAATTTTAAAAGCTGAAGATTTGACCATCAGGAAGAATTTCCGACTACCAACTTTCCACCACTGGTAGTTTTGAAAGTAAAAGGAATCCTCAATAGCAAAAGCTAAGTAATGAATTAAAGTGAAAGAAGAACGATGAGGAGGAGTTTATTTGAAAAGAGAAATATTA
The DNA here is from genome assembly GCF_051225735.1 of Oryctolagus cuniculus. Lineage (NCBI taxonomy): Eukaryota > Metazoa > Chordata > Mammalia > Lagomorpha > Leporidae > Oryctolagus > Oryctolagus cuniculus. The sequence goes on from NC_142874.1 coordinate 127,164,926, forward strand.
AATAGCTTAATGTCAATAAAACTATCTTGGAGAGAGATGGATTCTTTATTATGTCTATCTATCTCTCTATAACTCTCTATTTCTATCACTATCTATCTCTATTTGTCTCACACACACCCAAACACTCCACCAAAGAGCATAAATTAAAGAAAATCCATTAAAATTTAGAAACATAGCAATCTATATTGTCTGAATCACCAATGTTACTGAGTTTGATGGGCTTTGAGTACACCCAAGCATGGTTACTCATGATCATCAATGCCATCCCAAAATTATCTCAACCTCTGAGTATCCTAACAGTTCCAGGCATTGTGATGAAAATTTCCTGCATTTCCCGATATGAAATTGTGATGAGATCTACATTAAATACATTTACTTTTAAAGAAAATGAGTATCCAAGTCTCTGTGAAATGTATAAACAAATCTCTGGTACACCTGACTTCAAATAAACTCTTTAACAATCTTTCCCCTGACTAATTATTTATGGAAGTTACAGTTTCTCAAGGACAATCCAAAGCAATTCATGTAATTGGTTCTCCAGTAAGAGAATTGCCAGCTAGACTCGAAAGGTGTGGTGCTTTCTGCTGCCTTATAATCAAGTCTACAACTAAGGCAAGTGTCCAGCTTGGCACTCCCTGGGTGCACCCTAGGAGGACAACATTAGACTTGCAATTTAGAGTAAGCCTCAAGGGAGTTCAGAATGTCTGTGAATGGGTGTGTTTGTGTGAGTAGGCACGTGTCCTCACATCATTACAGACATATTTGTGAAAAATCTACATAAAACAATGTTTACTTAGCAGAAAATAGAGCAAATTCAATTATTTATTGAAAACAATATAGTTATTCAGCAAAGTATAAAGAAATATCTGAAAACCAGAGAAACATTTAAGAACTTTTCTAATATATATGAATAGACTCCATTTTCCAGAAACCTAAGTGACTTCATGAAAATAAAAACTATTTTCAGAGGAGTGGTGGTCTGTAACCTTTCATGCCTTCAAAAATCATTTTGGAAACTCTAACAGAAACTTTCCAGAGCCAACCCTAATTCAGAAAACTATTAATACCAGAGAGAATCCAACATAATGGATGGAGTGCTTAAAAAAACTGTGACATTTATTACAGGATAACAAAAGAAGGAAGAGGGTCACAAAAGACTACTGTGAACTATATTTACCCTATAATATAATCAAAAGTGAATCTCTTCCAAAGCATCAATTTGTCATGAACTATAATAATTATTCTGTGGTTACAGAAAAGGGAGAGAAAGTCTTCTCAGATTATAAATCTAAATCTTTCATAGGCTATAGCTCACTTCCTTTTTTGCCAATTTTGACAAGTTTGAAATGATTCAAAGAGACCCAAATAGATTATTCTTTTTTTCTTTATCTGACTACATATGCCAAACTTCAATACCCAGTCCTTTCAATTTCTAAAGATTTGGTGTGATTCATATACCATGGGGAAAATAGGTCATTTCCCCCGTATCTCTGGTGGTTCATTTCCAAAAGAAGCAGTTACCTAGTGAAGGAAGAGATCTTTTTCAGGAAGATTTTTAGGCAAAATCTGGATGATCACCTGCAGAAATGTTTTGAAAAATTTCTGCATTCAGTTGAACTTAAATATCAGATCATGGAGCCAGAGTCGTGGCATATTGGGTAAAGCCGCTGACTGTGATTACAGCATACCATATGGCCAACAATTTGAGCCCCAGGTGCTCTACTTCCAGTCCAGCTCCTTGCTAATGTGCCTGATAAAGCAGAAAAAGATTGCCCAAATACTTGTGTCTCTGCAACCACGTGGGCAACCTGGAAAAAGCTAATAGCTCCTAGCTTCAGTCTGGCCCAGTGCTGACTGTTGCAGCCATTTGGGAAGTGAGTAAGTGGATGGAATCTCTCTCTCTCTCTCTCTCTCTTCTTTCTTTCTCTGTGTGTGTGTCTGAGTGTGTGTGTCTTTCTCTCTGTAACTCTTTCAAATAAATCACTAAATATTTTTGAAAAATCATAAATCAAAGTCCATTCTGAGTCTAAAATGCTACCCATATATAATTTTCAGAAGGATAAGATTTCTGCAAGATAGAGGAACTTCAGAGTATTGAGGGCATTTGTTTGTCCATTTGTTTAATCTGGTGCTAAAATAAAATAAATTATGAAAATAAATCAAATCAATCAGAATTTGAATTAAGTAACAATGCATTTTGGAGAAAAAGACAACCGAATTAAATTGAGGGTATTTTCCAGAGTTACCCATCTATTTAATCAACTACCATTCATAAAAACGCACTTGAAATGAAATTCCAGTGCAATAAAAATAAAAGAAGATTTTTTTCCTGAAAAACTCATCCAACTATCCATTCTCTTTTTAGTTATCAATAATGTTTTTAGCACTTAACCATGTGACAGGCACTATTTTAGGTTGGTCAAACTGAGTTTTATGAAACAGCAGGCTAAGCAAAGGAAAAGGCAAGTGTCAAAGTCTTCAGGTGTCTACAAATTGAGTGAGTTTAGTAAACAGTAACAAGACAATGTGTCCGAGGCAAAATTAATCAAGGAAAAACTTATATTAGATGACAAAACAGGCTTGAAGTCACAGAACATTACTAATTTACTCTAAATATGAGGGAAAACTTTCAGAGGAATCATGTAATCAATCTTTCATTTGCTAAAGATTAGTCTGGTTACTCCAAAGAGAAAGAACTAGAAGTGGATCACTGTAGAAGGGAGAGTAAGCAACAGACCACTGGAGTTACCAAGAGAAAAGATTAAGGATTAAAATTCATTAAGGAGATATCGGTGAAGTTGGTGAAAACATTTGAGCTCAGGAAATATTTGTAGGGAGAAAAACAGAAAATTTATAGTTGATATGATAAGATGCTTAAGAAAAGGGGAAAAACAAGTTTTAGACCTAAAACTGAGATGGGAAAATCTGGGAGGGGGTTTATGGGACTGAGGAATCAAGAGTGTCCTCCTGAATGCGTTACTCTTTTTTTTTTTTTTTTTTTTTGACAGGCAGAGTGGACAGTGAGAGAGACAGAGAGAAAGGTCTTCCTTTGCCATTGGTTCACCATCCAATGGCCGCCACAGCCGGCGCACCGCGCTGATCCAATGGCAGGAGCCAGGTGCGTCTCCTGGTCTCCCATGGGGTGCAGGGCCCAAGCACTTGGGCCATCCTCCACTGCACTCCCTGGCCACCGCAGAGAGCTGGCCTGGAAGAGGGGCAACCAGGACAGAATGCGGCGCCCGACCGGGACTAGAACCCAGTGTGCCAGCGCCACAAGGCGGAGGATTAGCCTAGTGAGCCTCGGCGCCGGCCAAATGTGTTACATTTGACACGCAGTGAAATCAGGCCAACAATTGTAAATAAACACTTCTAACTCAAAGGAGGGGCTACGGCTGGAAAAATAAATGTAGAAATGTCCAAAAGAACAATTTAGGAAAGTAGGACACAAAAGCCAAAAAGTTAGAATGACTAGAACTTTTATTTTATTTTATTTTATTAAAGCTAGAAATTCTTATTATCAAAAGAAACATTTATGGGATTAAAAAGGCAAGATAACAGTATAAGAGAAGATACTTGAAACTGCAGGAGAGGCAAAACTTTTCTTCTACAGTCTCGAGAATTTTTTCAGCTGGCCAAACAATTAAAGTGCCATAAGACAGATCAACAGAAGGAAAACATAACAATTTATTCAATACAAGTAAACATGACACAGAAGCCTTCAAAATGAGACAAACAAGCAAAGATACAGTGTGAGTTCACACTGATACAATCATGTGTAGTTTAGGGACAGATAAAACCTTTTAAGAAGTACATCATTAGGCCATTATGTAGATATCATTGCTTGTACTTACATAAGCCTATATAGTGCAGTCTACTATATAACCAGGCTACATGGTATAGACTGTTGCTCCTAGGTCACAAATCTACAAAGTACAGCACTGTTCCATACTCTATAGGAAATTGTAACATAATAGTAAATATTTATGTATCTGAACATAAAAGATATCATGAAAATATTATATAAAAGATTTTAAAAGGGTAATAGGCACTTCAAATGAATGTTGTTTAAAGGACTGGAAGTTACTCTGGGTAAGACAGGGAGTGAGAGATGAGTGAATGTGAAGGCCCAGGGCATTGCTATATACTACTGTAGACTACAAACAGTACACAGGTAGGATATACTAAATTTATAAAATATATTTTTTCTTCCCTTAGTAATAAAGTTTGCTTACTGCTGTATACGCTTTTACATTTTTAAAAAATTTTGACACTTTTCGGATAACAACTTAAAACACAACACATTATACAGCTGTAGCTAAGTATTTTTTTCTTTATAACCTTATTCTATGGAATTTTTTCTGCTTTGAAAGTTTTATTTATTTATTTATTTTACTTTTAAAAACTTTTGTTAAAAAACACACAGGGGCCAGCACGGTGGTGCACTAGGTTAATCTTCCACCTGTGGCACCGGCATCCCATATGGGCACCAGGTTCTAGTCCCAGTTGCTCCTCTTCCAGTCCAGCTCTCTGCTGTGGCTCAGGAGGGCAGTGGAGGATGGCCCAAGTGCTTGGGCCCTGCACCCACATGGGAGACCAAGAGGAATCACCTGGCTCCTGGCTTTGGATCGGCATAGCTCTGGCCATTGCGGCCATTTGGGGGGTGAACCATCGGATGGAAGGCCTTTCTCTCTGTCATTCTCTCTCACTGTCTATAATTCTACCTGTCAAATAAATAAATAAAAAAATCAAATGACACAGAGAGGCATTGGAATATACAGGAGAGGCACAGACAAAAAGGCAGGAGCAGCAATAAAGGACCCAGCAACATCAAAAGCCAGTGGGTCCACTGAGATTCACCAAAAGAAAAGGGATTAGTTAGAAACATACGCTGAAGTTCACCTTTTAGCTGCTGTACCAGATATTTTATGTAAGGAACATTATTTGAGATATTAAAGCAGCAACCTCCAGAAATCAAGTCACAGCTTATATGATCTTTCAGTATAAGTAGTTAATGGCAGCTAAATGTAGCCAGAAATTGCTACTTTCGACAGAGAAGGAGGAATTGGCCATAAGAGTCACTTTAACAGTTTTGACCAATACATCAACGAGGCCTCTTTTCCAGAATTGACAAAGGTATACCCGAGTCTCTCTGTGTCATTTGGTGCCGTTTGGTCTGAGATTTTAAAGTTGCGTTCACAGCTTCACCCCTGAGCCAAAAAGGATGGCATTGAATTCCAATGATGGGTAAGACTCTGTCTCCTTGTACCAACATAAGACAGGAGCCTCAGAGAATGTCTGGGGTGTCCAATGACGGGTAAGGACAAGAAGAGACATGCCCAACCTAAGACAGGAACAATGCCTCAAAAAATAAAAAAAGGGGAAATGTGGGCAGCCAAAGGTAGTTGTTCCCTTTGTTTACACTTAAACATGGATGGAGACTTCCTGGCACAGACAATTAGACTAAGGAGATTCCGGGAAGAGGCAGGAAGAACCTTATCTCACTGCTAAACCTCTCACAAGAGATGATATAGATAATCAGTCACACTTGAAACCTGCATTTATCACCTAAGTGTTTTATTGTACCCTTGTAATCAATAATTAAGAACCTTATCCGAACTCTTTGTAACCTTAAGCCTTTTTGATATGTAAATCTTTTGTGCTCCTTCTTGTAAACAACTGGTCATGTTTAAATACTACTGGATTTGTTGAATAAATGAACCTTGATCAGGAAAAATAAATAAATAAATAAATAATCTTAAAAAAATTAACACACAAACTCAGAGATAAGCCTAGGGTTACAAATGGTGTGTATCATCAATATCACTCACTGTCTTCCATTTCCACATGGAAGTTGAAAAAACTGGGGGTACAATAACACTCATGCCTCTGTCATTTTCTATGATAACAATGCCTTCTGAAATACCTCCTGAATGACATGCATGAAGCTCTTTTATAGTTAACTTTATTTTTCTTAACTTTTATTTAATAAATATAAATTTCCAAAGTACAATTTTTGGATTATAGTGGTTTATTCCCCCCATAACCTCCCTCCCACCTGCAAACATCCTATCTCCCGTTCCGTCTCCCATCCCATTCACATCAAGATTCATTTTCAATTATCTTTATATATAGAAGATCAATTTAGTATCTGTTAAGTAAAGATTTCAATAGTTTGCACCCACATAGAAACAAAGTATAAAGTACTGTTTGAGTACTGGTTACACCATTGATTCACATAGTACCATGCATTAAGAACAGAGATCCTACATGGGGAGTAAGTGCACAGTGACTCCTGTTGTTGATTGAACAATTGACACTCTTACTTATGGCATGAGTAATCACTATAGGCTCTTGTCATGAGTTGCCAAGGCTATGGAAGCCTCTTGAGTTCGCCAACTCCGATCTTATTTAGACAAAGCCATAGTCAAAATAGGTCTGATCTGATTTCATCATCATTTAAAAAAAATCATCTATTATTTTTCGCTTTGTGTTTCTGTGTGGGAGCAAACTGTTGAAATACTTACTTAAGGTATACTAAGCTGATCTTCTGTATATTAAGATAATCGAAAATGAATCTTGATGTGAACGGAAGGGGAGAGGGAGTGGGAAAGGGGAGGGTTGTGGGTGGGAGGGACGGTATGGGGGGGGGAAGCCATTGTAACACATGAGTCGTACTTTGGAAATTTATATTCATTAAATAAAAGATTTAAAAAAAAAAAAAAAACAAAGCCATAGTCAAATTGGAAGTTCTCCATTCAGAGAAAGGTACCTCCTTTCTCTGGGATCTCACTCACAGAGACCTTACATGTAGGTTTTTGTGGGGTTTTGTTTGTTTGTTTGTTTGTTTTTGCCACAGTGTCTTGGCTTTCCATGCCTTAAATACTCTCATGGGCTTTTTAGCTGGATCTGAATGCCTTAAGGGCTGATTCTGAGGCCAGAGTGCTGTTTAGGACATCTGCCATTCTATGAGTCTGCTGTGTATCCCGTTTCCCATGTTGGATCTTTCTCTCCTTTTTAATTCTATCAGTTAGTATTAGCAGACACTAGTCTTGTTTATGTGCTCCCTTTGACTCTTAGTCTTATCATTATGATCAATTGTGAACAGAAATTGATCACTTGGACTAGTGAGATGGCATTGGTGCATGCCACCTTGATGGGATATAGTTAACTTTCTTTTAATAAATAATAGTACATTCTAAAATAATGAAATCATACTATAATACATAGACTTGTAACATGGTCATTTACTATCATTCTCAATTATTATATGCTGTGCATAATTGCATATGCCATACTTTTATACAACTAGCTGCATAACAGAACCGGCATCACCACCTAGGAATGAGTAATGCATTCTGATAAAATGTTACAATGGGTAAAATGTCACTGGGCCATAGAAATTTCTCAAAACCTTTATAATCCTATGGCCCACCACAATATATGTGATCCATTGTTGACCACGGAGACATGACTATATTCTGAATTGCACAAGAGTAGCAAATTGTGAACAGTAACTAAATAATGTGAACTGCATAGAGGATGAAAGTTACTTTTGAGATAAGAATTATTCTAATGAGATCTATATAAAATTCTCTCTCAAGGTTCTTTCTGATGCAAGAAAGGCATTATTCACACAAGAATGTCATTTAAGACAAAAATCAGAGTGAGCTTGCACCCAATGTTTTTTAAGACATTTTACCCAAAATATAAACAATGCTATAGTGGTAAATTTTAAATTACTTCACAATACACATAATTAACACACAGATTATATCTAGAATGCATAAAGAATTATCACAGAGGAGATAGAGAAAGATTGCCCACTAGAGGAGACCAATGCCCATCCTTCTCCATGAAAAAACACACTGATACAATGACTAACCCACCATGTTCCAACTGGCGTAGCTCAGAGACAGTGCTGGAGTGTAGTACAAGAGTGACTGTGATGCTTGTGCCACAGTCCAGGCCAGTAGCATGATGTTGTGTTTGCTGTGGCTTTTGAAGTCAAGGTAGTGTGATGCCTGGAGTTTTGTTCTTTCTTCTCACAACTGATTTCAGTACTCAGGATCTTCTTCAGTTCCACATAAATTTTGGGATTTTCCTTTTTATTTTTGTGAAGAATATCATTGGTATTTTGATGAGTATTTTTGGGGAAGTATGGATATTTTAATAATATAAATATTTCCAATTCATGATCATGGGAGGTCTTTTTTTGTATCTTCAATTTCTTTCATCAATGTTTTGGAGTTTAAAGTTAGAAATCTTCCACCTTCTTGGTTAAATCTCTTCCTTGTTATTTCTGTGTTATTGTAAATAACATTGTCTTATTAATTTATTTTTCACCAACTTTTTTTACTGGTTTTAGAAATGCTGTTGATTTTTTATGTTGATTACGTATTCTGCAACTTTATCAAATTTGTCAGTTCTGATAGTTTTTTGGTGGAATCATTAGGTTTTTCTATGTATAATACTATGTCATCTGCAATCAGGGCCAATTTGGCTTCCTCATTTCCAATTTGGATTCCCTTTATTTCTTTCTATTGCTTAATTAGTACAAATTATATTTCCAGTACATTGAAGAGTAGGCATCCTTTTCCCGTTCTGGATATTAGAAGAAATGCTTTCAACTTTTTTCCCTACCCAGTATGATGTTAGTTTTGATTTGTCATTAATATCCCTTATTGTGTTCAGGTGTGTTCTTTCTTTTTTTAAGCCTTATTTGCTTATTTGAAAGGAAGAGTTAGAGAGAGAGAGAGAGAGAGAGTGTCCTCGAGAGTCCTCGAGAGTCCTCTATCCACTGAGAGAGAGAGAGAGAGTGAGTCCTCGAGAGTCCTCTATCCACTGAGTGAGAGAGAGAGAGAGATGGTGGCCTCGAGAGTCCTTGAGAGTCCTCTATCCACTGGTTAACTCCTAAAATGGCCACAATGGCTGGGGATGGGTCCAGGTCAAATCCAGGAATCAAGAGTTTCATCTGAGTCTCCCATATGGGTGCAGGGGACCAAGAACTTGGGCCACATTCTGCTGTTTTCCCAGGCCATTAGCAGGGATGTGGATCCTTGCACCCACATGGGAGATCCAGATGAAGTACCTGGCTCTTGGTTTCAGCCTGGCCCGGCCTTGACCACTGTGGCCATTTGAAGAGTAAACCAGAGGATGGAAGATTCTCTCTTTCTCTCTCTCTCTCTCTCTCTCTCTCTCTCTCGGAAGATTCTATCTTTCTCTCTCTCTCTCTCAGAAGATTCTCTCTTTCTCTCTCTCTCTCTCTCTCTCTCTCTGCAATTCTTTAAAAGAAATAAACCTTTTAAAAAACTCTTAAAGTATCATATCATATTTTTTCTTAAACATATCTAAACAGCTCATTGCTCCAAAACTAAAACGTATTTGTATAACTTAAAAGCTGTCTCTAATCTCATATTTAAAATTCCTATTCTATCTGGTATGATTTTTCTTGCCATAAATGCAAGTGTGCCAACAGAAGAGTAATTTTCTTAATTGTTTCTCTTGAAAGCCCCAAAATGCCTGACAAACTATGGGCTCTATTCTTGTTAAATTCAATCAGTTCAGGACTTTTTACTACAGTTTGGGCTTTCTCAGTCAAGTTGCCATATCTCTCTCACTTCCATAAATTCCAAGTGATCTAGCTGATGCAGTGCCAGGTGCCATGCTGAAGGGCAGATCTTCAGTCATCACCTGAGATGCATGCTGCTCCATGTGGTCTCTATGCGCTATCAACTCTCCATGCCTGTCCTCGCTGAAGTCTGTGTTCCCATTTTGTCTCTTTCTGAACAGATCACTCTGCTACTACCTACTACTGACACAAATTCCAAACACTCTGCCTGCTTTCTCTTTCACTCTTTAATACACACTTCTCAGAGGCACAGAACACATGGGCTGCTATCCCCTCAATGCTCCCAGTCACCATCGAACTCCCCCAGACTCTGGATCTCTCTACTTCAAGACACTGGGAGGTCTCTCTACCCAAGGCCCTAAGCCCTATGGGAGCACAAGAAAGACTGCATGATTGTTACCCTCCAGCTCCAAATGAAAGGGGCACACATAGATGTCTCCATGTTTATTGGAGTTTTATTTACCTTGTCTCAGGACTAACCTTGAGTTGGGGGAGGAGCATGGGTTGAGTTGAGGGGCTCACAAACATTTTATCAGCCTGTCACTCTAGTGCTTCCCTCTCTGGTCATGGCGGGGGAGGGGGGGACACGGAATTTTGCTCTCATCAATGTAATTTTCAATTCTATAGTACAGGATTGAGTTTTAGCTCAATAGAAGAAAAATGTATTTTATGTATGGTGAAATAATAAATACTCAACAACTCTTACAGATATTGCAGTTGAGAGAACAAATTTAAAAGGAGCACAAATGGGGCAAGCATGTGGCATAAGAGGTTAAGCCACTACATGGGACACTTGAATTCCATATAAGAGTGCTGGTTTGAGTCCCAGCCACTCCAATTCAGAACCAGCTTCTTGCTACTATGCCTGGGAGAGCAGGGGATACTGGCCTAGGTACTTGGTTCCCTGCCACCCATATGGGAGACTTGCTGGCTCCTGGTTTCAACCTGGCTCAGCCCCAGCTGTTGCAGACATTTGAGGAGTAAAGCAGTGGATGGACAATCGTACTCTGTCTCCATTATCTTGTTTTGACTGTCACTCTGTCTTTCAAATAAGCAAATCTTTAAACACACACACACACACACACACACACACAAATACATATACTATAAGAAGAAACCATGATATATGTTGAAAAGTTGCATTGTATTCCTCAAAAAGTACAAGTATTACATGTTAATTCAAACTTTAAAATGAAATTTAAAAATAGTAAGATAAAATGAAAACATTGGAAGCTAATCCAAGAAAAAAGGAACTAGAACATTTTTGCTACTGCTAAATCCCTCTGTGTAGGAAAACAACTTTTGCAAACTAAAAAAGCCAGGATCTGTTGACTAAACATAAACATATAAACTTTTAAAAATAAGTATGCTAAGTCTCATGCTTAAAGAGCTTATTTGGAATTTTCCTTACCCTTTAGCTATGACAAGCCTTATACACAGAGTAAACTTGGAGTCTGTAACTACAGTACAAACTGAGGGGAAGAGTCACAAGATCAAATGGAGTTACCTCAAGTGAAAAAGCACAACAGATTGCTTTTCAAAATGTTATTCTGGACACATTTTTTTCCTGGAAAAGGAAAAACTCACAAAATAGGTCAACATACCACTGTTTCAAATAGGAAAGATCTTCAAAAAGTTCATGGAAATGCATATCATGAAAAATCTGAGGGTGCATCTGTGGTTCAGTGGTTAAGCTACCAGATGGGACACCTTCATTCCATGTCAAAGTGCCTGGATTCAAATCTTGGCTTTGCTTCTGATTTGGTGTACTCCTTGGGAAGCAACAGATAATGACTCAGTACTTGGGTCCCTGCTACCCACCCATGAAGGAGATCTGAAATGATGGCCGTTGTGGGCATTTAGAGGGGTTGAACTAGTGGACTGAATAACTTTCTCTTTCTGTGCCTCTTTCTCTCTCTCTGCGTTTTAAAATAAATGAAAATAAACAAAATTTGAAAAAAATTATACTTGAATTACAAAATTTTTTGCACCAGAATAAACATATTTTAATTCCATTTTTCCACAAATTTCTTAAAGTTCCTTCGTATTTTATCTCCGCTATTATGTCTCCCTTTAATCTCTGTCCTGTAAGAGAACATTTCCAGTTCCTTCAAGTGCTCAATTTATGATTTCCAGCTACACCGTGATTTCAGATTTTCTCCTCTGGTTCTGTCCTGAAAACATAGGCATATCAGAATGCCTACGGTACTATATATGTGATCCAATCACCATGGAAAATAATAGAAATATTACTACTTCCTGAGACTTAGAACATATCTCTATCATTGAAGGAAGGCATTTTATGAACTGCTAAAGCAGCAGCCTCACACCGTTGGATCATTAATTAACTGTACTTCTGAAAAACAGTAAGTTTTTTATTCTGTACTCACATTGTGCTTTAACTTTAACACAAAAACATCTACTTAGCATATTAATGAGATACATAAAATGCAGTATCCTATCATTCATTATTTTCCCAGAATCTAATAATCTAACTTATTAGTTTTACTTTGATCTTGATTGGATCCTATTATATTAGCTACTCATACAAAAATGTTTCATTTCCTTTAAATTTTTTATTAATTGACTCCAGCAGAGCCAAAATAAAAGTTGTACTAAGTAAGTCCATGAGATTCCATATCCGGTACTTGATCCACAGATTTCACACACCAGGACACGACCATGGAATTACCATGCAGCTCACTGTTTGCACCTTATTATACACCAGGACATCACAGAGGCCTTCATCACAACTGCCCTTCCATGAGATCATTCATCAGTGTTGTTCTTGATTCCTCCACTCCTCCCACATCCAACCAATCATTAAGTCCTATCAAGTTGATCTTTCTCCAGCTCACTGCCACAGTTCAAAACACTTACACTTAAATATCTGAAATGACATTCTAGCTGTCTATTGCCCACTCTAGTTTTTCCATATTCTAGACTCCTCTCAACATAACAGATCAAAGTTATTTTAACAAAATGTCAATCTATCACATTCAAACCCTTCACTGTCAATTCATTGCTTTGAAATCAAATCCAAACTCCTGAAATAGCTTATTAATCCTTACAGTATCTGGATGCTTCTGATTTCTCTCACCTCATCTCCCATCAACATCTTCCACCTCTGTCATACACAAATCACACATACACACACACACACACACACACACACTCCCACACTTCTACACTGTAGTCAAATTATCTTAGTGTACTTTTCAGTCACCTCAAATTGGAATGCTCCTTCTTGCTTTTTACTAGGTTGATTCATTACCTTTACCTTTCTAAGTATTATATTCCCATTCATCCTTCAGATCATTGATTAGATAAAATATGCTCCGAGTACTTTTCCATGGCCTCTCCCACAGCAGCAAGATTAGGTTTCATTTGTGTGTTCAGATAGTGCCCCGTGGATGCTCCATCTGGTGTTTTCATATGTTTTACTTTCCAGCTTATTTGATTGCCTTCATAATGAGATTGTAAGTATCTTAAAATGTTATTTTAATGCTGATGCCACAGATGTACAGCACATATTTTCTAATCAATGAAGGGAAAAAAGGGAGCCTGAATCAGGATCTTTGATATTCAAAGGTAAGAATAATTTGATATTCTAAGACATTAATTCAGGAAGTTTCTCATCTGGTCCCTGGTCTAATATATGCCCTAAGTCCTGTGTATATTTTGTTGCAAGATTGTGTGAGTTTATTAGGGTTTCTGAGATTCAGGTGAGAAAGTCATATATTTTGAAAAGCCCACTTAGAGAAAGAAGGATTAGGATAATCTAGAAGGATGAATAGGATTTACATAGACAAATGAGGGTCAGAAGAATACTCTAGATATTCTGAACATGTGTACAAAATATTGTGACTGATGTGCTCAGAAAAATATAACTAACATTAAGGTCTTAAAGGGATGTAGATATATCTGGTCAGAGTCCCATTAATAAATGATATAAGAGCTGTCATTATGGTCCTTTTTGTCATAATATAAATATGATTTTTCTGATTATCTTTCCTTATACAAGTTTTTGGAAAAAGGGAGGTAGCATAGGCAAGACAGTAATTCTTCTTGATACTACTATGAGTTTGAGATTCGAAACAAAGACTGTTACCCAAAGAAGCCTTCTCTCACAGCCTAATAACTGGGTTATCCTTTAACATAGAAGCTGGCCTCTGGCAAATTCTTTTTCTTCCAGATGGCTAAACATTCAGGTGTGTGCTATCTTGTCCGCACACTAATCAAAAACCAGAATGCTGTCCAAAACTTTGGAAAATTACTGGTTAAACTCATATTTTTTATTAAAAATTAACACCTGTGAATTTCAGAGAATCAAACATTTTTAATAAGCACTAATATTAGGGCTGCAGTAAAAATTTTAGGGAAGAATTTCTAAAAGCATGATATACAGAAGAAGAAAGCAAAAGAGTTATAAGTTGGAAAGCATTTAGAGCCTAATGGAGGGTTAGGTCTTAGAGAGCCACTGGCTGTTCATTGAAGAGCAAAAAAGAAATTGGCATAATCTTTGGGAGTGGATTCTAGTGAGCAAGAAGAGCAGTCACTTGCTAGTCTTCAATAAACAGAAATGCAAAACCAAGGAAAGGCTTATCGTCCTTCTCAAATAGGTGGCCCCACTACTTCATCAGTCACAAAAGCTGAGTTTTTTTTTTTTTTATGGAGCAACATTTATGCAACTCATATTTTACTTATGTTTTAAAATTAATTAGTAAATGTTTGGAAAGCACTTTGAAGATGAAAAGTTGTGTAAGTCCTAAGTATTATCATTATACCATTATCATAAAACACATAAAAGTCACAGAATCTTGTAAGCTAAATAGGTGGAGAATGACTGTGCTGCCTAGCATTTGGAAGGAAGATGACACATGAACAACCTCCACAGAGAGAGGAGCCATGGACATCTCTGCAGAGCAGGTGGGTCTGAGGGAGTGGGAGGAAAAAGGCTTGCCCTTACTCCTCGGGTGAATGTTCTAAAGGGACCTAATTCACTAAAGTAATTTAATTTGGGTTTTAAGGTTCTTAAAAATGATGCGCTTCCTCAATTTTTCATAAAAATAGGAATGAAAGTAAAAACAAAAATGATTAATATGGATAAATTTTCATTGTTAGGTTCTGTTTTGATTATTAATTTTTGTGAAAAATCTTGCAATCACCTTAGTTCACACCAGAGAAGGATGCAAATAACTGACGGAATCTGAAGATGTCCAGAGGATTTTATTTTTAAAGATAGTTTCACTATGAAAATTGAAAGGATAAGATATTTGCACTCACCTATTTCTAGTGATGTATGTTGACACAGAGACACTGATATTTATGCTCACTTTATGCTATTTTAACTGTGGGAAGTGGTAGAACAAAGCTTGGGTATTAGTTTTTAAAACTGGAACACAGCAATGCCTCACTGGTATACATTCTTAGTGGTATGATAGAACATTTGACTTAAAAACAAAAACAGCAACCAGAGGGGATTGTGTTCCTTCCCATTAGCAATGCCACATGCTTAGAAAGCAATCAGATTGAAAGTGAAAGAAATGTGCTGACTGGTTCCACGGCACACAGCAATGAACAAATATTTCTTACATTTTGATTCATAAGCTAATCAAATTAATACAAAGATAAATGTTCACATCCACAATGTAGTCGTTCCTGACATTCCAACAAAATGCATGCATTAAGACTAACTCAAACTTTAATAAAATTTGCAGATAATTTTTGTTTATATATTTTCCCATCATTTACATTCTAAATGACCAGCAGACCATTGGGAACAGTAAAGTTTCCAAATAAATAGCATAAAAAACATCATTTTACACATTCATATTAATATTTAGTGTAATTAGCTGTAACAGAAAGATGGAAATCTTTTCCATAAAATAAAGTCACTGTTAATTTTTTATTTAATCAATAAAAATATAGCTAAACTGTTTCATCACACCTTCTAAGTAATATATTCTATGTATTCCACATCAAGTTGCTCAGCTCCTCATGTTCCAAAAAACTACATTAGGAACAATGTGCAGACAAGCAGCTTTAATCCTTTCAAGGAATTATTTTTAAGCACATTCACCAGTAAGCCACTGTTTCTGAAATCCCTAAGTAATTACTTATGTCATTACAACCTTATCTATATTATACCTGAATTCCTTCAGAATATACCTGGTGAATAAATAAATGTCATATGACAAATTAAGACATGCTGCCAAAAACAATGCAGGTTTTTCTGTTATGCACTTCAATATCCATCCTTGATCCAGTTTCTGTTGAATGTTAAGTAGTTTATCTTATCACCAAATACTAACATTTTGGAAAAATAGATTTCATGTGTCTGACATTGCTTTTCGGGAATGCTTTAAAATAAAGAATCTGAATGTTGACAAAGTTGAATTTTCCTTTTGAATTTTAGAACACACACACACCACTACTACCACCACCACCCCACCACACATTGGGTCATTACTTCCAAACTAGTAAAGCAGTTTGTGAAAAACATCTGAGTCTTAGAAAATGCAGGAGAGACCAGAAATAGATCATTGGCCTTTAGAACTAATTTTTATTCATTAATTATAACTTCATATTTGTGAATCAAGCTAGACAGGTCATTTAGTGATCTTAGATTTGGACTATAGAATAAGTGAGAATTCTGAGTTAAGAAGCTACCTAATATGAATAATTTTCCTTATACAGATTAAAAACTAAAAGTTCTGATCTTTAGCCATAATGCCAAATGCGCATTTACTTATCACAACCAGAGAAAAATCTCTACCTATAGTTCTAATCTTCTTTAGATTTGAAATGTCCTGAAGAGAAAATATTCTCCTACAGTTTTTCCCTCTTTAAAATTAGGAAACCAGAATGGAAGATTTGCAAAATTCACTTCAGCTGCAAATGGCTATGGGTCTCTCACTCTAGGAAATTTATGTTGGAGGGAGATTTGATGTCAAATAAGGTTCCCTGTTACTCAAATTCTTGTATACAAGAAATGCTTTTATATCCCTTGTAGACAATTCAGAAGGAGAAACAACAAATGAATGATTTTTGTGTGCCCACAGATTGGATTATTGTAACATTGTCAATGTTCCATTTTTTTATCTACAAAAGAAGCAATTTTTAGATGGCTCAAGAAATACATGATTGAGAAGAATAGGAAAATATATACCAAATATTTGCCACATCAAACTTCCTACTCATTTATCACATTTCCATGGGGGCTTGTCCCATGGCAACCATGTTGAGTAAAATACGTCAACATATGCACGCATCTATCAGTATGAAGAAGAATGTCTTACAACAGGTATTCAGCTCTAGGAAATTAAC
The DNA here is from genome assembly GCF_051225735.1 of Oryctolagus cuniculus. Classification (NCBI taxonomy): domain Eukaryota; kingdom Metazoa; phylum Chordata; class Mammalia; order Lagomorpha; family Leporidae; genus Oryctolagus; species Oryctolagus cuniculus. The sequence goes on from NC_142874.1 coordinate 127,181,883, forward strand.
TTTCCAAGGTTTAGCATATCATTTAGTTAATTCTTTTTACAAAAATTTCAAGCACTATTCTAGACTAAATAAGTGATTGATCAGATTGAAAAACCTTTCCTCTAACACTATATAGTGAGACTTCTTTTAGGTTTTTTTATTAAGACCAAAAGATGTTCACAAATATGGAAATATCCACAGAAATCTTGACATACTAATTTTTGATTTTATTTATTTTTACTTTTCTTTTTTATTGGAAAGGCAGGATCACAGAGACAGAGATGTTACATCTTCTGGTTCACTCCCCAAATGTCTGTAACAGGCAAGGATAGGCCAGGCTGAAGCCAATAGCCTAGAAGTCAATCCAGGTTTCTCAATGTGCCAACATAATTTGAACAAAATTTTTCCAGTGGTCAGAGCATTTTTGCAAAATACAACGAAGTTTCTAAAATGATAAAGACTTGGAAATTACACTTGCATTAGAGATCTAGTTAATAGTATTTGTTCAGATAATTTCATCTGTTCAGGGAATAACTGCAAACCAAAAAATTTTTTTTCATTTTTTTGCAAATGAAAATCAAACTAATATAGGTTTTAATATCAGTACTTCAAACTAACTGATACTTAGTACAGTCATTTCAAGGTATGTTAATTTTTCTTTGTATACATCATAAATATCTTAGATGCACATATATACATATACATAAATATAAGTGTATTTGGAGTCAATATATGAATATATAGTACCTAAAATATAAAAATATATTTATAGTATATTATTATAAATAAAACCTACAAATAAGCATATTATTAGCTGTATTGTGCTCCCCCAAAATTCACATGTTGTTGAAGTTCTAACCCCCAGTACCTCAGAATGTGGTTGTATTTAGAGATGGGTAAGCAGATTCAATTAAAATGAGATTATCAGGTTAAACCCTAATCCAATATGGCCATTGTCCTCATAAAATGAAATTAGGACACAGATATGTACAGAGAGAAGACCATGTAAAGACACAGGGAGAAGATGGCTATCTCCAAGAAAAGGACAGAGGCCTCTAACCTTCTGAACTTTAAGAGAATAAATTTCTGTTGTAGAAGTCAGTCTATGGTGCTTTGTTATGACAACACTGGCAAGATAACAAATATAATACAGCATATAAAACAAAGTTAATTTTTTACAATTCTTGCATTTTACATTTCTTACTAATATTGTTCATCACTGTACTCCCTTTGCCTAACAAAATGCCTTTCGCATTGCTCAATTACCTAACTTCTAAAGAAACAGCCCCTCACCATCTCTATATAATGAACTAAAACATTATTTTCCAATCTTGAAGCATAAATACACTGGAATAAAGTTGCCTCTCAATCCACAAATAATGTAACAATTTAATCTAAAAGTTTTAATATTATTAATTTCTCTCTGTCCAACTACTGGTACCAAGCTGTAAATAACATTTAATGCCTCAACCCCACAAAACTCTGGTGATAAATTAACCTCTAGAGCTGGGAGAAGAACAGATTCCAAAAGGTTGCAGATTGTCTGATTCTGTTTACATAGCATCCTTGAAATGAAAAAATTATAGAAAGGGATAACACATTAGTGGTTGTCAGGGGTAACATAGGCAAGGGAGCAGGAAACAGGCTATAAAAAGGCAATGTAAGGGGCTCTTGTGGTGACGGAAATGGTCAGTATTTTGGTTTCACCTGTGTAAATATCTCAGTGGTGATATTATACTATAGCTTTGAAAACTGTTACCATTGGGCAAACTGTGTCAAGAACACAAGACATCTCTCTGTTGAGATGCATCTGCCTCTACATTACAGCTGCATCTGAATTTATCAATGTTTCCAAATGAAATGTTTAATTAATGCTTTAACTTTAAAAAAAAAAGAAACAAAAATACCCAAACAAGCTTTTTCTTTTAGGTAGGACATTCTGTAGGACAACTAAGTATGTTCAACAAGTCAACATCATAAAAAAAAAATGGTGGAATGAGGAAGCTGTTATAGACTAAGAAATAAGAAAATCAAATGTAATGTAGAGGGTTTTTTTTTATCATGTTCAAACAAAAAATATAAAAGATGTCTTGAGGCCATGTAGAGATATATTAATGTGACCTTGGTGTTACAGAAGAGTATAAAATTACTACTAAGTCCATTAGGTATAATAATGATCCTAAAAATGCTCATGCAAAGATGAAATGTAAGTATTTAGGGATGAATTTCATAATTCAGTTTCTTTACTATAACTACTTTAAAATACTTCAGAAAAATGGTCCCCCCTCCCCCCCCATCCCAGCCACCGCTCTTTTCAACAAACTCTTTGTAAGAGTAATGACAGTCTCCACTTCTTGTAATTATATTTTCTTTTAAATCATCTCCAAGGAATTCTTTGCCTTTCTACTCCTAAAGTTTATTCACCAAGCTCACTAATTATCTCTATAATGCTAATCCAAGAGTCAATTCTCAGTCCTCATTTACCTATTATATTTGAGCTATCAGCAGTATCTGGCAAAGTTAATCGATCCCCTTCCTTGTTCTTTATTCATTTCTCTTGGCTTCCAGGATGTCACATTATCTGAGCTCCATCCAACCTCACTGCTCCTTTCCTCTCAGTACTTTTTACTATATTTTTCTCATCCCCTTAATCTCTTAATGAGGGAGTTCCCCAGTGATCACATGTTGGTCCTCTCAATACACATATCCCTTTGCTACTTTCTCAAGTAGTCCCAGAGCCCCATCTGCATATTCATGAATACCAAATTTATATTGCCAGCCGAGACTTCCATCCTAGACTCCAAACTTCAATACCCAAACTGCATCTCCACTTGCATTCCTAGTGAACATACCAAACACAAAATAAATAAAACTGAATTTATACGGGTCCCTCTAACCTACTCTATCACTAGCCTTTGCATCTCAGCTAATGATAATTCCATCTTTCGAATTGTCAAACTAAAGGGCTAGAAACTGTTTTTTCAATAATCTTTTCCACCTGCATTCCACACAGATCCTTCAGGAAACTAACAACACTATATTCAAAATATAGCCATTTCCTTTTCCTTTTCCTTTTCCTTTTCCTTTTCCTTTCCTCTTCCTTTACTGCTTTGGTCCAAGTCAACATCATCTTCCTGTTTGGTTTATTGTAATCATTTCCTATCTAATCACTCTGCTTCCACTTTTGCCTCTACAGTTTATTCTACAAAGTACCAAGAAGGATCTCATATGATATTAGATTATCATCACAGTCCTTTGCTCAAACCCTCCATTGCTCCTATATCACTCAGAAAAGCCAAAATTATCATCATGACCCCAGAAGGCCCTACAAGTTCTGGACCATGGTACCTCTCAGACTTACTTTATTAACTACTTTTTCTCTCCTTCACTGCTTTAACCATACTACCTAACATTCCTAGTACTCCATTACCTGAGTAATTCCCTCTGCCTGGGATATCCCATATATATGTATGGAAAACCCTATTACATGTTTCAACTCTGCTCAGATTTTACCCACTCTACTCCTCTATTTTTTTCTGTCACTCTATTTAATATCACATATTTGTTTTTATGTTTACTTATTTATTTGAAAGACAGAGTATGCAGAGGGAAATAGAGAGTGAGAGACACATCTTGCTGGTTCACTCCTCACATGGCCACAGCAGATAGGTCTGGGCCAGAATAAAACCAAGAGCAAGGAACTCTATCCTGGTCTCCCACATGGGAGGCAGGGGCCTAGGTACTTGAGCCATCTTCTGGCTGATTTCCCAGGCATATTAACAGGATCCTGGATTAGAAGCAGAGCAGCTGGTACTCAAACCAGCCTTACAAGTGATAGCTTAATCCACTGTACCACAACACTGGCTCTGATATTGCATCTTGTCACTGTCTTTTTCTCTTTCTCTTTCCCTCTCTTTCTCTCTCTCACATAGATACACATTTCTGATTTGCTTTGCTTAGCTCTATTTTATTTTCTACAGCACATAATACCTTTTTATGAGTCATATATTTTATTTATTATTTTTTGTTTGCTATCTCCATTTTGTAGACTACAAACTCCATAAGGAAAGAAATCTTTGCTCCCACAACAGTGCCTAGAACATAGTAGGACATCTACAAATATTTCTTGGATAAATAAATATTGAATTTTCTATTATAATTATTATTCATAGGTAATGAGAAATAAGCATTCAAATACTATATTCATTAATTCTAAGCTGTTTTCCAAGTTCAGCAGTCCATTGAATCCAAAATCAATGTACAATAATATACTTTTACACTAACATCAAATTCATATTTATTTCTGAGTGTCCTATATCAAGCTCATATTAATACTTGCTTTCATATCCTTTTTGCTCAGAAGAATGGAGTCAAAAACAAAAATGAAACTCACAAGGTGTGGCAAGATTACCGTGGGTATCTTAATGATGGTGATTGTTGCAGTAGTCATTGGACTTGTTGTCTATTTTGTTGCATATGGTAAGTGTTGATTAAGTCTGCCTTTCAGGTCACATGGATTTATTGATTCTATATTTAGAAAATTAGGAATTTTGATAGAGAAGGAAGGAAAAAACACAGATGAAATTGTTTGGAAGAGGAAAATCAGAACAGTTACTAGTATTTACTGCAGATTTTACTAGTTTTTAAAGATTTGCTGGTATAATTAATATACAAAAAGTACATACTTAATGTGCACAGTTTGATGAATTTTAATAAATATAAACACCTATAAATCACCACAAATAAGGTACTAAACATATCCATTACCTCCAAAAGTGTTCTTGTCTGCAGACTTTGTCCTTTAGTGACTTTTAGCTTAGGGAAAACTAAAATTAGAGACTTGGGATACGTCCTTTTTATCTTCTTGGGATAAAAAGTGCTGGGAATACACTGATAAATAAGGTAGTCACAGTTTCTATTTTTGCTTAACTTAAAGCCCCCTGGATTGATAATCAGAGAATAACAAATAGGAAAGCCTACAATCTGTTATTCTAATCTAATATTTCTTATTCCAATGTCTGGTATTTTCATCTATACAATATTTTCTTCTCATAAAAATTCCCCTTGGAGGCCGGCGCCATGGCTCACTAGGCTAATCCTCCGCCTTGCGGCGCCGGCACACCGGGTTCTAGTCCTGGTCGGGGCGCCGGATTCTGTCCAGGTTGCCCCTCTTCCAGGCCAGCTCTCTGCTGTGGCCCGGGAGTGCAGTGGAGGATGGCCCAAGTCCTTGGGCCCTGCACCCCATGGGAGACCAGGAGAAGCACCTGGCTCCTGCCATAGGATCAGCGCGGTGCGCCAGCCACAGTGCGCCGGCCGCGGCGGCCATTGGAGGATGAACCAACAGCAAAGGAAGACCTTTCTCTCTGTCTCTCTCTCTCACTGTCCACTCTGCCTGTCAAAAAAAAAAAAAAAAATTCTCCTTGGAAAGTAAAATATTCCCTTGTATTGAGGGGTAAAAGGAAAAAATCTGACTATACAGATTTTTCTGTATATTTTCCATGAACAGAAAAAAAGTTATGGAATCATTGTATTTAAGTTTTCTTAAAAGTAGCATTTTTTACCAACGTTTCTGAGTCCTCTTATTATTTTCTTTAACCCACTCTTTCCTAACCTTTTCAAGGATAAGGACATTTTTAGAAGAATTTTTTCTTGCATTCTGACAAGAGAATAGGTAGTTTGGAAAGTAAGAAGATATATAAGGAGAAACAAGTAATGTAAATTTAGTGATGTTTTAAAATTAATTTATATTTAATTAATTACAAATGACTGTGTTTGAAATTCAGCAATACATACACATACAAGAGTGACTGCTTATTAAATCTATAAGAACAATGTTGGTGTATATAGGATACTTCAAAAAGTACGTGAAAGGCCAGGTGTTGTGGTGCAGCATGTTGAGCCAGCACTTGGGACACCCACATACTGAAATAGAGATCCAGCTACTCCTCTTCAAACACAACTTCCTGCTAATGATCCTGGGAGGCCAGGGAAATGGTACTTTGGTTCTTATAACCCACATGGGAAACCCACATGGAATTCCTGGTACCTGATTTTGGCCTGACCAGCCCTGGCCAGAAAATGAAAGTGCCCTCTCTCCCTCTCTCAGATTCTCTCTCTCTCTTCATCACTCTACCTTTCAAATAAGTAAACTTTAAAAGTTTTTCTGATCTCATTTAGAAAAGAATCTGTCTAGCTAAGTAAACATTCATTTCAGCTTATAAATAGAAACAAAATGATACAGAGGGAAATGAAAGGGTTGTGCACAGTAGAGTGAAGATGCAATCTTCCCTGGACATGGACTGATTGTGCAAACATGACCCCTGGGTAGATTGCAATGCCCACTGTTACCACTGCCAAATCAAGAGTCACACTCAGTTTATGCTCATGAAATTATTAATAAGAAGTGTTCACTCAAGCGATAAATATTTGCCTTTCTCTGATTCACATGACCCTCCATGAAAATTATGTGTTTTCTATTTGCTTAGCTTCTTAAGGGAGATAATAAGCACGCTGTAAATAAATAATAGAATGTGGGAAAGATTAAACGTATCTGAAACTGTACATAAATTCAACTTAACAAGCATTCAATGGGCAACTACTAAGGTACTAAGGTGCTACAATGGGATATAGTAGTAACAGAGGACAGTTTCTCATATGTTGTATTAGTCCTTACACTAAAAAGTCACACCATCTAGATCATATGATTTTATTTCACTAGATATTATTCTTCTTTTGACTTTTTCAATCCTTCAAAATGTATAAATCATTCTGTTCATGGGCCACTCAAAATCAGGTGGCAGGCTCCTTTATCTTGTTACTTTACTATGCACAATCCACACTGCCAAGGTCATCTCAATGTCCAAGGCAGTTATGTCATTATGGCTCATCATACCCACATTCTAGCCAGATGGAAGACAGAACAAGAAAGAAAGAAGCATGTCTTCTCTCAATAAGAAAACATCTCTTCCTTTCATTGCATTTTTCTTAACTTAGATGCATTAGGTTGCTCCTACATGGAACAGAGTCTGGAAAATGTAGTTTTCCTATTGGGATAGCATCTTCGCAGTTAAGAATAACAAATTCTACCATCACAAGAGAATAATCTAGAAATAACCCATAGTTTCTGACACAGGATGTGAAAATCAGATTGAAGTATGTTAGGTTGTGAGGAATTGGTAAAAAAAAAAAAAAATTGACAATGAGAATGCCAGGAAAGTCTTTGGATCTACATAGAAAAAGTTAATCTTTCTTACTGATACTTTCTCACTTTCTGGGGGGGACGATGTTTCCAAATATTTCTATGCTAATTACAAATGGAAACTCTTAGTGCTTCAAATAACAATTTTGCTTTCAAAAGATAGGAAATGAAAGGGAAAATCTCATAATGTGGGCAAAAATTATACCTTCTCAGATTCACTTATTTTCGTTGTCTTCCTATTTCTTAACCAAAGGCTAAAACAATAAATGTGTGAGTTACTCCTTCTAGATATCTCTACAGATGCTAAGTTTGATGTTAACTCTAATAGACTCTGGAAGTCATCTCTTTTACATCTCTTTTACTCTTCAGAGAACATTTGGGAGAACCTGCCTGGAGAACTAATCTCAGCAAGTCTTTTAAAAATATATAATTTATTTTCATTCTATTTGAAAGACAGACAGATGTACAGATGGAGATCTCCTATTTGCTGGTTCACTGTCTAAGTGCTAGCAACAGCCAGGACTGGGTCAGGCAGAACACAGGAATCAGGAACTCACTCCAGGTCTCAGGGACCCAGGTACTTGAGCCATCACCTGTTGCCTTACAAAGTGTGTATTTACAGGAGGCTGGATCAGAAGCAGAGGATCTGGGACTCAAATCTGGCACTTCAATATAGAATGTAGGCCTCCCAATTGGTGATTCAACTGCTGCATCAAATGCCCAGTCCTCAGTTAGTCTTAAATCTAGGTAATAAAAGCTAAGGATCATCCCAAGGATGTTCAAGGTGATCTTTTTCTAAAACAAATATAGTGATTGGCTGCCACCAGAAGCCAGTTTTGAGTACATACCATCCATAAGAAAGATCTGGATGTCTGAGACAAGTGCACAGGGATACTGCTGTTATCAGTTAATTCTAAGATCACATATATATGTATGAGAGCAAAGAAAAGAAAATAATGTATGAAAAATAAGAATGAAAATTACATTCCTCATGGGAGAATTGGGGTCTTTTTTAAAAGACAACATAAATTCATTTCTTTGAACAACATTTTTAGATTATTTTAAAGTAAGTTTTTATGAATACAAAGAATTAAGTTATAAATCTTCCTAGTGCTCTTAACCTTAGCCTATAATATAACCCGGATTATTTGCAAAATATTAGTCTTTTAGAAATGGAAAAAGAATGAAATAACAAAAGAGACTCTACATTATTAACTTAATTTGGTTCCACTGAAGGTTTAGGGTTATATTTGAAGGAGAGGAGCTTAATCCTCTATTATGACAATTTGCAAATGCTACAGAAAATCAGAGGGGTACTCAATTTACCACTCTAACTTCTAACCTGCTTTGCAGCACTTTTTTAACTAAGGAAAATGATAATTTTGCTTAGAATAGTATTAACCTTTCTTGAAAATGTGTCCCAAGATCATGTTTAGAACTTGGACTTCGTGGAAAAACTCAGTGAAGGTATAACAATTTCCTGCTACAATTATCTACTGAAACACAATGTGGTTTCTTTCCTTTATATTTGCAGCTCTAATTTCACAACTATTATTTAGAACTATATTCAATGATATATTTTAAAATACCATACAAAACCAAATATTAACATAATATTTATTATAGTTGACTTTCCTAGTATTAATGGATCACTGAGAATTTGCTGTACAGTATTAAGGAGATACATCTACATAATCTATTGCATTGTTTTAATTAATAACACTTCACAAGAAATACTGGTTTTAAGGAGTGAGGAATCATTTAAAGTAATATATAAAAATCTATTTTAATTCCACTTGGAAACTCAGTCTCTGTTGATTAGTAGCATCTGTGTTCTACCTTATGTACCAGTAAATACAATGCCCTTAATTTGTCATGTTATCAGGTCCAAAGTAATAATCAGGTCATATTATTCAACTTTATAGGTTTCCTTTTTTTATATCTGTAGAATAACATTATACTTTATAAAAGTTATCAACTGCCTTTTAGAGTAGTGACTATAAGACATAAATCCAAGTTATTGAACTAACCAAAGGATTTGTTTTGCTCTTATTTCCTGATGAGCTTCGTAAATCCAAGAAGCAGTACTTTCTATTTCAGACAGCCAAATGAGGACCCTCAGAACAGAAAAATGAAAAAATAGAAAAAGCTCTACAAGGTTAAACACAAGAAATTTAAACAACTTATGCAATTCATTTCAGTCCTTTCACTGCATACATTTTATCATATAGAGCAAAGTTTAATTTTCCAGGAACTCATATTTATATATTTATTCTTTAATAAAATTTATTCTATACTAGGCACTGATAATGTATATCCTAAATATTTCTGGAAACATTTATTCACTTCAGATTTGCATTATCTTCATTTTGCAATCTTGCTTTTTTTTCAACTCACTCTGATTATTCATATGCCCCATAAATTCATCTCCCCACAGAATTTGCAGAAATCTGTCTGAAATGCAAATATACTCATGAGCAACTCTTTGAAGCTATTTCCAAATACCTTAAAATTATAAATCATAACCTTTATTTTTTGGTGAAAAATCAAATGTTGCAATAAACAAAAAGAGTAGGCAAATACCAGCCCTTCCCCATTTCTTTTTTAACATTTGCCAGTCTGCAGCTGTCATGTGACTCCTGGCTGAGCGAGCTGTTCATTCAAAATGTGGGGCATTTACTTAGTTTCTATTTGGTTTTAACCTTTTCTTTTTTTCAATTTTGCTCAATTTTTTATGCTCTAAATATATTAACTATCACAAATCACAAAAAAACATAGGATATTTGTTTGGGGGGGTTCTGGCTTATTTCACTAAGCACAATAGTCCCCAGTTGCATTCATTTTGTTGTAAAAGATGGGATTTCATTCTTTTTTGTGGCTGAGAACTGCTCCATCATGTGCAGCATTCTAATAAGATAGCAGAATTAGAGGATGGTTTTACTCTATAATGTTTGCAATTCATGCAGTAGTCCAACAGATTAACATAACCTAACACTGCCTCAATGCCCCTGGATTCAAAACCTGGCATAACATGACATTCCTAATAGAAAAATAAGAAGACATACAGTATTGATGCAAAGAAATATCTAGCAACAAAAATATTATAGTCCTTTGGAATTGTTTAACTTGTGACAAAGAAATAATACATGGAGATATATAAAAACACATATTAGAAGAATAGGAAAAAAAAGTAAAATAGGGGAGAAATAAACAGAAAATCAGTAGCTAAATGAGTAATTACAGATAAGGAGTATGTTCCTCAAAAACATTTTGATTAATTTAATCTTAATATTCATTAAGATATATAGAAAATACAGAAAAACATGAGTAAGAAAATAGAAACAGTCAACTAGTCAGGAACATTCTCACAATGTTGGTTCATTTCTTTTCTATCTTCTCCCCCACTTTTGTATGCCTTTTTCATGGCATAAATATTAATATAAAGCATGACTGTAATTATGATATAATATTATATTATATGAGTAGATGACCATGTATTTTATAAGTTTTCGACTTTAATTTCTTAGGTTGTTTTTAATTTTTTGATGTTATTTGAAAGAGTTCATTTCTTATTATAATTTTTATTTATTTGAAAAGTAGAAAGAAAAAGACAGAGACAGACATACAGACAGGGCTTCTGGTCACTGATTTTTTCCCCAAATGCCTACAATAAGTAGGGTTGGGACCAGCAGAAACTGAGAGCTGAGAACTCAATCCAGGTTTCCCACATGAATGACAGGTATCTGAGCCATCACTGCTGCCTCCAAGGGTGTACATCAGCAGAAATCTGGACTCAGAACTTGGACTTGAACTCCAATTCTCAAATATGAGATTTGGGCATCCCAAACTCTGTCTTAACTGCTGTACCAAATGCCTATCCCTGTTCATTTTTATACATAGATTTGTGAGGAACTCATTAAACTGAGAATAAATTATAAAAAGAGAAATCACTGACAGAAAATAAAATGAGCATACATTTCTGGCTTTTGATTATATGACCAAATTGTCTTCCAAAAAATGTATTCTAATTAGCATTCTCACTGGCAAACCATAAGAGTGTCTCCGTATGTGTGTTTTGTGTTTTTGTTTGGCACCTTTTTTAGGAGAAGGAGGTTGGTCATCTTGGTTAATTTAACCCAAGAAAAATACTATCTTACCTTAAATACTTTGCATTTCTTTGATTATTTGTTAGTGGACCTAGAAGACTATTCCAAATAATTAACTATACCCACTGTATATCCAGGGATATGAACATTCCAGAATATTACAAAATGCTTTTATTCCACCTTTCTCTCTCCCTCTCTCCCTCCCTCTCTCTCTCTCTCTCTCTACTTCCTTCTCTTTCCTCCCCAACCATCTCCTCTCTCATTGTGACTTCCTAGACTGCAGAGTGGAGGGATACAATAGAATGTGAACGTTTTACAAGGAGAAATTTTATTTCCTACTAGATATATTCCAAAGTATAGCCCAACACAATCATCACTCTATTTCCTTTATTTATCTTTCATAAAATTGTTCGTTTCATTTCTTTTTTCCATATACTTAATGTAAAGTACTTACAAAATGTCTGACTTTAATTTCTTCTTAATTAATTTTAATTACCTTGGAACTTTGTAAGTGATAAACCTTCTGACTTCACTGATTTTCCTAAAACATAATCTGTGATGATCACAAGGTCTACGATAATTATCTATACTTTAAGATAATTTATTTTCATAATAACATATCTGTTTAAATATTGCCCAAACTTGAGAGAGAGCACATTAAAATTTTACACTAAAAACTCTGAATACATTCTTGGGTAACTTTATAATTTTATTAACATTCCTCTGTCAAAACGATTTTGATAACCAATGGGCATCCAGAGTATTTAAAAGTTAAAAAAATTTCATCAGATTATCCCATTTCACATGATATCCTTAGAGTGAAAATGGCTGTGCAAAGCACAAAATGATCACGATTTTTTTCTTTTTTCTTCTCAGGGAAGACACCTTTCTATTATCATACCAGCTTTAAAGTCAACAACATTGACTATGATAGCAAATTTGCAAAACCATATTCGGATGAATATAGAAGCCTAAATAAAAAAATAGTATCATTGGTAAGTTGAAATGTTCTGTGCATTGTCCTTTAAATGGCATATTCTTAGAAGTTCTTAAACCATAATCATCACATTCAAAGTTGGAAACAATTTTCTAATACTACCTTGGTTCCAGATTAGGATAGTCAGCCCTTTCATTAAGTCAGTTTGCAAACATTTATAGGAAAAAAATAATGTAAGAGGGGTACATTTCAAGAACACCCAGGAAATGCCTGACACGTTAGATAGTCCATTATTCCAATTGAACAAATAAAGGAATATAAATATGAGAGTACTTCAAAAAGCTCATGGAAAATGAAACGAAAAATAAGTTTCTTTCAGTGCATGTAAAAATCCATTATTAGAAGTCTTCAAAATTTTCACTGAAAATACATATTATGTAAAAACATGCCGGAGTTTCAAACATTTTTGCACCACAGTAAACTTATTTTTAATGCCATTTCTCCACCAACATTGTGAAGTACCCTCAGATATCCCACCTGCAGGATGAATTATTAAGGTCATAGTGTTTCTGCTCTTGATACTAAGTAGTCCTTCAAGGAATAGGAATGACCAATCTGAAACAGGGTACATGGCCCAAATCAAAAACCATCTTTGAGCTCCTTAGTGTTCAGTGAAGACTACAAAACACTTGCTTAAGAGTATACTTCCTCTTAACATTTACCTGAATAGAAATTCAATGCAAGATCTTAACTGTATCTTACATATAAACTTCCATTATCAGACACTACTAAAATTAAGTAACTCTACAACCAGTCCAAATACTGTCAAGATGAGTGGTAGTATCATTCATCTTCCATTTCCCGATGCATACATCTGAGCACACAGCTACAGGAGCAGCTGTACTGATTAAAGCTGTGATCGTTCTATCACATCCCACTGTCTCCCAGCTTTAATAAACTCAAAGTCATTGATATTCCTGGTGTGTTTTTTACCATTTTACTAAGTGTTGATAGAAAATGGAGACGGAAAATTCCCAGGCTTAGCTTTTTGATGAAAAGGAAAAGACAAGAGAGCAAGATAACATAATTAAGAAATAGGCTTTGAACTTAAAATCCTTGTTCAATCCTTAACTTAGGCACTTACCAGCCTTATGATCTTAGACAAGGTGATGTTTAATTTCCTGGCACCTTAGTTTCTTCAACTAAAAATGAGATCACAAATACCTAACTAATAGGGTTGTTGTAAATATTACATAAGATGAAATGTGCCATAACCTAAACAGAAATCTTGGAATTTTTTAAGCTCTAAAAAGCCTTAGAATTACCTAAAACAGAAGCATTATTAATAGTCTTAATGAACTATATGTAAATAACAAAATTAATGTAAAAATATAATTTTAGAACAGCTCCAAAAATGCTGATACTAAGAAATCTCCTTTTGTGCTATAAATTTACACATCCATTCAAATCAACTAGTCTATGTTTATCTCACAAATGAATACTCTGTCAGTCCGATCAATTACCATAATATCCTTGGTGATCAACTCAGTACCAACATCTTCCTTCAGGCTTCTTTAGCAGTTCTCATTCCTAGTTTCTAATTCACTGATATTAAGCCACTCACTATATATTTCTCATACTTTTTTTTTCCATTTACATGTGTCTGAGTGCTTGCTCTTACATGCCTATCTATTTTCATTGAGCACAATGATGCTTCATGTATTATAGTTATTATCATACATGACATTCCTAAGTACAATACTGGTAATAATAATATGTACCTAGGAAGATGTGAATCATTAGACAAACCTACCTGTTAGTCATCATTAGAAAACCTACAATCTACATATTTATTTCTGCAAATTTCCATCATGCAATTCTTGTGATGATTCATACTTTTAAAAAAGCAAAGAAATTGGATCAAGAGATATGTTACGTTACTATGAATGACAGTTTTTAACTACAAATGATAGGTCTTAATAGAGAAGATTTTCATACTTTAGATTAGTGGTTTTCTAATAGAAAACTCAAGGAATCTTGATCTTTCCTTATTCATATGTAGCTCTCCAGCAGAAATTCTATCCAATTAAAGTGAACAGAAATACTAATATTGAGGAGTGAGAAGGACTTTAATAATAATAGTTTTACTAACTTTCAGTTCTGATCTATGCCATTTTCTTACGACAAAACAACCATTTTGAAGTTAATGTATTCAAAGACATACTACAAAGATGCTTCCACTCTACGACTATGGTCCTAAAATTTAAAAGCATACAGATTTTGTAAAACCTTGAGCAGACCTTAACTTACATAAATTTCATATGACTGGGCAAATATTCCAAAATGTTTAACCAAAATCGATGCAGTTTTCACTTATAAATGTGTTGGGTTACAGATAACCAAAGAGATATATGCAAAAAGTACCAAGATTGACAGGACTACATTGGCCAGTCAAGCTTATAAACCAAGCCATTTACCAGAGGGTCCAAAAATAGGAGGCATTTTATGTCACTAAACAACCAGAACATTTGTCTCATAAATTTTCCATTGAGCTAACCTGAACTCGCTAGAAACATAAGCATCTTTTCATATATGCCTCTCTTTGAGACAACCTAGACTCCTATCTGTGGAGTACATCAGAGGTAGAAACATAACTTTATAAAGACAATACAATAAATGACAATATTCAGTCCTTTCTTTTCCATCTAATATATATTGGCATTGTTTCAGTTTGAGGGAAAAATATGTTAGTGTTCATTGAATTACATGCTCCTCAAAATGTATAAGAAATCTAACATATGAGGCCGGCACCGTGGCTCAATAGGCTAATCCTCCACCTTGCGGGCGCCGGCACACCAGGTTCTAGTCCCGGTCGGGGCGCCAGATTCTGTCCCGGTTGCCCCTCTTCCAGGCCAGCTCTCTGCTATGGCCAGGGAGTGCAGTGGAGGATGGCCCAAGTGCTTGGGCCCTGCACCCCATGGGAGACCAGGATAAGTACCTGGCTCCTGCCATCAGATCAGCGTGGTGTGCCGGCTGCAGCGGCGGCCATTGGAGGGTGAACCAACAGCAAAGGAAGACCTTCCTCTCTCTGTCTCTCTCTCTCACTGTCCACTCTGCCTGTCAAAAATAAAATTTAAAAAAAATTAAAAAAAAAGAAATCTAACATATGAATTCCAAGATGGCTGAAAATTCAAACATTACTCTCTGATCCAGGCTATGTTTAAAACACAATGTTTAGCTGATTTAATGAAAATCATTTTCACCAGGTTTCCATCCATAAAGGAATTAAGATCCAAGGTTTAACAAAAATGGAATCAACATTATAGAGCTATAATTTGTATTTCAAGTGATTTGAAGATACCTTATAAAAATTACTGATGATTTTACTTTCCACAACTGGAAAAAAATATAGATAAATAAACTCTATATATTCAAGATATCAACACTCATGTATGGGTTCAATTCTTGGGTCCAGCCATTCAATCCTTGGGATGCAGCAGAGAAGGTTCAAGTAATTGGATTCCTGCCACGCACAAGGGATACCTAAATTGAGTTCTCAGCTCTCAGATTCAGTCCTGGTCCAGCCCTGTGCGTTGTTAGAATTGAGGGGTGAACAAGAGGATGAAAACTGCTTCTTTCTAAAAAAAAAAAAAAAAAAAAAAAAAAAAAAAAAAAGATTTATTTATTTATTTGAAAGTCAGAATTACACAGAGAGAGGAGAGGCAGAGAGAGAGAGAGAGAGATGTCTTCCATCACTGGTTCACTCCCCAATTGGCCACAACGGTTGGAGCTGCGCTGATCTGAAGCCAGGAGCCAGGAGCTTCTTCCAGGTCTCCCACGTGGGTACAGGGGCCCAAGGACTTGGGCCATCTTCTACTGTTTCCCAGGCCATAGCCGAGAGCTGTATCGGAAGCTGAGCAGCCAGGTTATATGGGATGTCGGCACTTCAGACCAGGGTATTAACCCTCTGCGCCACAGCACCGGCCCCAACTGCTTCTTTCTTTTTCTCTCTCCTCTTCCCTCCTCTCCTCTCTCCTCCCCTCCTCTCCTATCCCCTCCTCACCTCTCTCTCCTTTACTCCACTCTCTCTCCTCCCCTTCCCTCCCCTCTCTTCCATTCCTCTCCTCTCCTCTCCTCTTCTCTCTTCTCCTCCTCTCCCTTCCCCTCCCCTCTTCTCTATCTCTAATTCTCTCCCTGACTCTGAAAACCTTTTAAAACTTAAAAAACAAAGAATTCCCATACATTTGTGACAGTAATTCTAAATATCTGGATTTCTTATATAAAAAAATTAGTTGGAGAGGAATATCTTAAACAACACTATATTATTGTCACTACACTAAAGTCTTTTTTTTTTTTTTTTTTTTTTTGGACAGGCAGAGTTAGACAGTGAGAGAGGGAGAGACAGAGAGAAAGGTTTTCCTTTTTTCCTTTTTCCGGTTTCCGTTGGTTCACCCCCCAAGCGGCCGCTATGGCCGGCGTGATGCAGCCCGCGCACTGCGCCAATCTGAAGCCAGGAGCCAGGTGCTTCCTCCTGGTCTCCCATGCGGGTGCAAGGCCCAAGGACCTGGGCCATCCTCCACTGCCTTCCCGGGCTACAGCAGAGAGCTGGACTGGAAGAGGAACAACAGGGACAGAATCCGGTGCCCCGACTGGGACTAGAACCTGGTGTGCCAGCGCCACAGGCAGAGGATTAGCCTAGTGAGCCCCAGCGCTGGCCATACACTAAAGTCTTAAAAAGTAAATAAAGTCTTATGCTTTAGGAAAGAGAAATTATTGAGAGAAGTGATTGCAATTATATTCTAAAAAATTTTCTGCTCTCTCATGTGGTAGTTAGATCTTTAGGACTTGTACTTTATTTTGAAAATGTTCAAAGGACAATCTCTTGTATTTTTTTGTTTCTCTATATAACCACATTTCTAGATTTGATAAGGTTTCTGATTTTTTTTTTTTGACTGGTAGAGTAATAGACAGTGAGAGAGAGAGACAGAGACAAAGTCTTCCTTCCGTTGGTTCACTCCTCAAATGGCCACTATAGCTGGCGCTGTGCCAATCCGAAGCCAGGAGCCAGGTGCTTCCTCCTTGTCTCCCATGTGGATGCAGGGGCCCAAGCACTTGGGCCATCCTCCACTGCCTTCCCGGGCCACAGCAGAGAGCTGGACTGGAAGAGGAGTAACCGGGACTAGAACTCCGTGCCCATATGGATGCTGGTGCCACAAGCAAAGGATTAACCAAGTGAGCCACGGCGCTGGCCATGGTTTCTGTTTCTTAAAAACATAGATTCATTGATACTTAAGTCTTCTTCATTTGGTAACTATTGTAATGACTCATAGGTGATTTTAGTACCATAAATAATCATATTACTTAAAAGAATATGCAAACTTCAAAAAAATCTTACATGAAATAAAAATCTTTTAATACTACTTTCCATTTACATATTGGACTTTTATTATCTATTTGAGAGGCAGAGAGACATAAAAAGATAGACAAATAGCTCCCAGCCACTGCTGTGGTTATTTTGGGCTAGGCCAAAATTAGGATGGGCACTCAATACAGAACTCCCACATGAGCAGCAGTAACCCAATTATTTGAACCTTTACCACTGTCTTCCCAGGTCTATATTAGCAGGAAGCTAGAGTCAGAAATCAGAGGCAAAAACTGAACCCAGGTACTCCAAAGTGGGTGTGGGCATCATTTTTTTAAATTTTATTTTGAAAGTTATACAATAGAATCACGGGGACACAGTAAATGCATGATAATTACAACACAATTCTCACCAATTCTTATATTAATATGGAATTAATACAAAGAAAACAGATTTGATGTAGTTCATAGACATTATTCTAAGAATATAATGATTCTGTCTCTCTCTTTCTCTCTCCCCTCTGCCTGTGTCTCCCCCACCTTCCTCTCCCTCTCCCTCACTCTTTCATTGTTAATGTGCATCTTAACCATTAAGGCTAAATTTTAGCCCTCCTTCCTCTCTTGTAATTTTTGAAGTATCCTAATATACTCAAAATATCCAAGAAACTTGATTGAAAAATATCTATAATCTGTAGGAGAGTTTTGTAAACTGGCCAAACATAAAACCAATCCATAATAGCTTTCATAAGATTAAATGCTAAAAATAACAAAATATAAAATTTTAATTAAGTACTATATAATAGTAACAAAATAATAAAATACAAAAAATGAGCACAAATCATACAAAATCTATATGAATAAAACTGTAATACATAACTGAACAAGTAAAAGAATAATAGAAATATATGTTCCCGAAATGAAATACTCATTATTTTAATCACATCAAAATTCTGTCCAAATTAAACTGTCAATCAGTACAAGCCTTCAATTTATGATAAAAATTTTATTTCCTATCCAATAAGTAGTGTCATGACACAGAACTATCTTTAAAATTTAGAAAGTGATACTAGGCAAAACCACTTGATATTGAAAATAGTTAGCATGGACAAGATTCTGTTTACTTATTTGAAGGATAAAACTGGATACAATTATGTTAAAGATTCTTTTCAAGCTGAAATTTTCCTGAATCTACTATTATCAACTGCACTCTGTCTCCAGACACACATAGAACAATATAATTCTGTCATGCCTATTCCTTGTAGTTGTAAGTATGTTCCCTGGTGTTCACTTTGGCAGCACATATATTAAAATAGTATGTTCCCTGTACCTTACTGACCAATTATTTCTTCAAAGACAAAAGTCAGTCACTGCTAACCATATTCAAAATATATTCTTCTATTTTCCATAGGATTCTCTGTTTCTCTTAGGAAATAAGACACCGTAACACTACAGCTCTCCTAAAATGCACCACCATATTTCACAGTCTTTTCATCAGAGATGCCAGTTAACTTGTTCACATACTTATCTTCTAAAAACATCTTTTAAGTTGCACGTTCTTCTGCAAACTCATGTCCCTGTTTCTCTTCTCAAAACTTTGTTGAAAATTTGGTATACCTCTTGTTTCCACCTCTTTATCTCCCTAATTCAATCCAACCGGGATTCCCTTTCTCTCCATCTCACTAAACTCAACAAAGACTACACTGTTGCCAAATCTGATGATCACTTGTTCCTTGAAACTCTCATGCTTACTCTCCTTCCCTCCTTGAACCTTTTCTTTTGTGGGTTTCTATATTATCCTCTCTCTAGGTTCTCTTCCTCTTCACTAGCTGCTTTCCCTGTTATCTTTGTAGATTCCTCATTATATACAGAACCTAAATACAGGAAGTCTCCATGACATCCTCCCAAGCTGATCCTCTCTTCCCCATCTCTCTCCAAATTTTGTCTTTGTAGCTATGTTTTCCCTACACCTATCTTATCCAAAACCCCCATTTAAAGCCAACTACATTGATGACCCTTAAAAGATAAGATCTAAATCAACCCAGCTGTTCAACCTTAACCTCTAAACTAATGGGGGCGGGCATTTTTTTAGCAGATATTAAAACTGCTTCCTAATTGGTTGCTTTGCTTCCAATATAATCTCCCTATAATCTGTATTCTGCACAGTAGCTACAGTGATCTTTTAAAAATAAAAATTAAAGTACATCATTTATCATTCAATGAAATATTTCATTGTGGTTTTGAATTGCATTTCCCTGATGATTAGTGATTTTGAGCCCTTTTTCCTATACTTGTTAGCCTCTGGTATGTCTTCTTGTGGGAAACATCCATTCAGGTCATTTAGTCATATCTTATTTAAGTCTTTAAGGGGTTCTTGGTTTTTTTGTGTTTTTTTTTTTTTTTTTGCTGCTATTGGATTCGTGAGTCAGTTATATATTCTAGATATTAATCATTTGTGAGATGAATGGTTTGAAATATTTTCTCCCATTCTGTAAGGTTATATTTCCACTCTTGATCATTTCCTTTCATGTACAGAAGCTTCTAAGTTTGAAAAATTTTCTAATTTTTGCTTTTGCTGAAGATTCTGGGAGGCAGATGGTGATAGCTCAAGTAGGTAGGTCTCTGCCACTCAGATGGGAGACCTGGATTGAGATCCAAACTCTCAACCCCAGCCCAGCCTAATCCAGGTTATTATGGCATTTAGGGTATGAACCTACAGATAAAAGCTGTGTGTGTGTGTGTGTGTGTGTGTGAGAGAGAGAGAGAGAGAGAGAGAGAATGAATCTGTCTTCTCTCTATTAAAGAAAGACAGTTTTTTTAAAAGGTTTGGTTATGTAGCCATGTATCAATGTAGCCATCCAATCTTGGCTTTTCTTTGTTGGGAGACTTTTTAGTACTGACTCATTACTTGTTTTTGGCCTTCTAAATTTTTCCAGGTCTGCACAGTTCAATTTTGTATGTTAAATATGCCAAGAAATTTTCACTGGGTGAGTGGGGGGCTCTCCAGATGGCATTGTGCAGTGGGATCATCAGTGGGGGGTTACACAACATAAGGTGAGCTCTTCCTCCAGGGCAATGCAGCAGTGAGGTGACCTAGTGGCTTTCCAAATGGCTCAGGGCTTGTGAAGTCTGCAGGATTCTCCATCAGCAAATGCTTCAGATATTCATGGATGAGTTAAGACAGCAGGGGTCTCTTGCCTACCTATTCCCTGCCCAGCAAAGTCATTCTTGGTTCAGGATTGACTTTGAGAAACAGAAAAGTAAATGCCATGTACTTAGTTCTCTTTTTTTACAAGGTTATATATCTCCATGTTCTAAGATGTAACTGTCACATTCTCACTATACTTTGCAGCTTTTCCTCAAATATTCTGAAGAAATACCTGGCCTTTTTTCTTTATTTTTGGTCATTTCTTATGGAGAGAAGTGCTCCAGGCTCCTCTAGTCAGCCATCTTGATTACATCACCCAATTAAATCAATCTGACAGGGCAGATGTTTGGCCTAGTTAAGATGCTGCTTGGAATGACCATAGCCCATGATGGAGCGCCTGGGTTCAAGTCCAGCCTCAGCTCTTGATTCCAGCTTCCTGCTAATGTGTACCCTGGAAGACAGCAGGTAATTATGGCTCAAGTACTTGAGTCCTTGCTACCCATGTGGGAGACCTGGATTGAATTCTGGACTTCTAGCTTTGTCCCGGCCCAGCCCTGGCTATTACAAGCATTTGTGGAGGGAATCAGCAAACAAAAGCTCGCTTGATTTTTCTCTCCCTCTGTGTGTGTGTGTATGTGTGTGTGCCTCTCAAAATTTTAAAAATTAGCAGGATGTTTTTTAAATCAATCTGACATATTGAATTTTTAGGCTTTAAAATTATGTTTCAGCACCAAATAGTCTTTTTTAGGGGTAGGGGGTGCTGTTTCTGAAAATTCTTGTGTGCTTGTTTGACATTGTTTTTTGAGTTGGTATCTGTTTCCTCCTGAAGTTCTCTTTGGATCTGCCTGGTATGCTCCTTTATTTGTATTATCAATTTTTTATGGGCTTATTTGGGCCACTTGTCTATGGACTCACATGATGGAAGGCAAGATGTTCTTAAGTCTTATAGGCTGAAAGTCAGGCAGCAGGCATTCTGTTTCTCCATACTAAAACCTCAGAAAATTTCTTCTGGCTTCCTATTTTCAATCCACTGCATTAGCCCAACCTCAGAAGAAATGAAACTTCATCCTCTTCCTCCTTTCCAAATCCTTTTTGGCCTCTGTAGGGCCACAGAAACTCACTCATCTAAGTTCATGTCAATTTTATTCTGGTTATTCACAAAAAGCTATTCCAAAGGCCCCATGTAATTATTTATTTGCACAAGATTCTCAGACAAATCTCTAGGTTCTTGCCTGATCCATTGGAGAGAAAGTTCCTCATCACTTCCTTGCTTCCCTGACTCCTATAATGTCTGATCTATGTGTCTCCAGGTTAAGCAGATACATTGGAATTGCGAATGGAAGAAAAATATGGTACAATTTACTCATCATCTTTCCAGAAACCCCCTCCATGCACTCTATTTATCTTACCCCTCCCTACTTGGAAAACTTTAACTTATGCACTTTCTCCCTTGCTTACTTTACTTGGATCATAGCTTTATTTTTCTCCTTCAAATATATAAATCTCATTCTTACCTAATATTCTTACTTGTTTCTTCTTCTTTTTCTCATTTTTTTAAATTCATATTTATTGATTTACTTTGTGCCAGGTACACCACATTAGATGCCAGGGACACTAACAGTAAATAAGATGGTCCCTGCCCTCACAGTTTACATTTCCACAGTTAAAGTGCATCTCAGGTATTCAGATGGCAATTCTGCCACTTCCCCTTTATAGCAGAATCACATAACACAGTACAGCTACCAACCAGAGTTATAAAATGTTAGAGCTCACTCAACAAAAACTTTGGTATCATTTGTCCAGGTCTTGTTTTATAGAAAAGAAGCTGAAGTGGTGAGCATTTAAACCCAGAATTCATGTTCTAATACCAAGTTCGGTGCCTTTCCCATTTTCAGTCTTCTCACAAAATAGCATTCAGATTTTCTTTTGGTCTTGCTTTTGTTAAATATCAGCATTCAGATCCTGGTAACCTACTTATGCAGCTGTTTTCTGCTAGACAAAGACCTTATAATCTAAACTCCATTAAATAAATGTACATGCTATCCCATCCAATACTTTGTGACAAAGCAGAGGGATCAGGATCACCAAAGTCCTGACATCTGGGACAGCTGCATGCCATCACAATTCAAGAGAGCAAGAACCGTGTGCCTTCAGGGAGTGCATCTGCCTGCCTGCCAAGTCCTTACTTCCCTATACTTGAGATTTTTCAGTGCTCCTGAATTGCTAGGGAGTAGCTACTTTGTTGCTCATAAGTGAGCTTGTTTTCTTGATCTAGCTTGTCCTAGCCTGTGCCATTGACTAGAAGGAATGCAAGTATAAATTGTAGGGGTACTATCTTTCAGGCTGACAAATACACATCCTGTCAGTTGTGAACACATCCTTAAATGCCCCAATGTGCCAGGCACTATACTATTCCGGACACTGATGACACAATGAGAAAGTCTCTGAAATCAAGAGTAGTAGTAGTTGTACTGAAAATTCTAGTGCCCACGGCGGGGGGAGACCAAATCAGGAATGGGTGCTGGGGATTGGGCAAGGAGTTTTCTTAAAATCCCACAGATGAAAAGAGAAAACTGCTTTCATATGAGCAGAGAGAATGCCCCATCTGCAAGGACAGTGAGAGCCAGGAAATGAACTACTAGTGTTCCTGAGGTTTGGGGGGCTCAACGCAATTATTCTCTTTACCAGCATTGATTTTTGAAATGCTGGTTGTCCAGAATGAAAAAGAAAAAAACTTAGCCCCCTTCAGTCATTACTCATAACTGTATTTACTCTTGTCACATTGCTGATCCTGCAATGGAGTGGACTTGGTAGTTTGGAAAGTTCCTTAACACATAAATTGCTTTTTAAACTCATAGCCTAGCAGAAGGCCTAATTTGAAAAACAAATTTGAAAGGAAAAATTACAGTTTGAGGGAGAAACAGAGAGTGAGAGAGCTTCCATCCGCTGGTTTATCACCAGATGGCCAGGGCTGGGTCAGGTAGAAGCCAATAGCAAGGAAAATTTATCCAGGTCTCCCATGTGGGTGGCAGGTTCCACTGCTTTCCCAGGCTTATCAGCAGGGAACTGGATCAAAAGTGAAACAGTTAGGACTTGAACCAGTGCCCATACGGGATGCTGGCATTGGAGGCAGAGGCTTAACCAGCTGCACCACAATGCCAGCCCCGAAAGCAATCTTGAAAACCAAGAATGTGTAATTTTCTCCTATAGAACCAGTAAGATTTTGACTTTTAACCAAATTTACATGTCCAATCACAGGTAAAAGGAATGAAATACAGTAAAGGCATCTTTTAAAATGCTGCTTAAAATAGATTTTTAAAACATTTCCTTTAATATGAATTTTCTGCTTTAATATGCATCACTTCCGCTAGTATGGACAAGTAATGTAGACATTGTTTAGAATATACTGTGATTACTTTAGCATAATTTTAAGAGTTAGGTTGTTTTGTCAATGTTGATATTTTTAGGACTATGTACTATACTTTATGACCCAAGTTTCTGACTTAAAAGTCTTGCTTAAAGCCCTATTCTCAACTTACTAGCAGGTGGCCTTGAACAAGCCAACCTATCAGAACCCTGGGTCCACATCCACACACTGAAGACAATGCAACCCATCCCACCTGCTTCCCAGTGTTCCTGTACAAATCCACAAGGTCAATGTGGGTGAACTTTTCTAACTATAAAGTACTATAAAATGACAATTACAGATAAGTCCACCACCAAAATAATATTCATGCCCATAATCAAAAGCTTTTAAACAAAACAGCTTCAAGTCGTCAGTTAAGCAAATGAAGACTATAATACATCCTATGTCCCAAGCCTACTTAATCTATCATTTTTAGGTTGACTTAATTCCTTTTAAGGGGGAAAAATCTGAGTTTATTTGTTAGTGTTTATACAAACAAGCTGCAACCACTAATTCAAAAATAGGAGGATTTTTCCCCCAATAAGAGTGTATTTAATGGGACTGTCTCTGAATAAGAATTCCATACAGCAGAATATATATTTTAACACATGAAAGCAAGGAAAGAATATTTTACATTATATGGAACTCCAAGTGATTCAATCAAGTTACCCTTCCAACCAAATAATTATTTTTTACGTTTATTACAAACATCGCAGTCACTTCAGGGTGTGCCAACAATCATACTTAGTATCAACACTTAGTAGTGTGAGGCACACTTGACTGTTTCCAGAGATAGATGAAATAGCTTTCATTTCAGAGGACCTCCTGTGAATGAATTACTGTCTCCTTTTTAATGTTTCAACTAACCATTCCATGGCCTCATCCAGGCCAGTGCCTTTGGTTGCTGATGTTTTGAATATTTGTCACTTGCGAACCTTTAAGGCAGGTAACCCAAGTGAATTTGCCATCTCTGAGGGAGTCATGGCCTGCTCCATGTCCTGCTTCTTTGCAAACACCACTAAAATGGCTTTTCTCAGCTCTTCTTCCTCCAACATAGCAACTAATTCTGATTTGGAAATTCCAATTCGGCCTCAGTCACAACTGTCCACTGCATAAATGACTGCATCTGTATTTGAATAGTAACATCTCCAGTATGGCCTGATACTTGCCTGTCCTCCTAAATCCTGGACTTAGAATTTAAGGTTTTTGTACATCACTGTCTCTACATTAAGTCCAGTGGTAGGAATAGTGGTAACGACTTCTCCAACCTGTAATCTATACAAAATTGTGTTTTTTTTCCCTGCTCCATCTGGTCCCAAAATTAAAATCCTCATTCCCGGGTTCCAAAAAGACTGGAAAAAATACTCGAGAAAAAGCCACCTATGAGGAACCGCCTGTCTGTACTCGCCCAATCGTTCGAGAGAGGCCCCAGCTTCAGCAGCGACTTCTATTCCAGCCTTGGCGGCGCCGCCTCCGCTCACTTGGGCCTTCATTTGCCGCTTCCAGGCGTTTTCTACGAAAGCCTGCTGCGCCAGGAACTTCCACGTTGGACTCCTCTCCATCTTCTCTTAATTGTCAATTTTACATCTTTCAGGTTTCAAATGTCAATTCTTCAAAGAGGCTTAACTTGAGAACTTACATACTACATCTCATTATTTTACATTCTTTATATCACTTAATAATATTTCACATTATCATATTTATAGTTATTTCTTCCTCTGTTATCTGTTTTCTTCATTAAACCACTAAGGAAGTATGACTCAATAAATCTTGTTCATAGTTGTACTTCAAAAGGTATTTACTGACTAAATAAGCACATTCCAATTCCTTTGGATAAGGAAAAAGCATAAATGAACTCTTCTCAATTCCAACAATAAGTCATTGTTTATAAAGCCTGTCTCTGCCTGAGTAAAAGCAACAAGAACAAAACTGATTGACTAGAGATGTGTAAAGGCCCAACTATAGGAAATCATCTGTTAGGTTAGGCAGTCAGGGGTGCAGCTGAAAAACTGATTGTTACAAAAAATTTCTCCGTAAGATTTCCATGTACCCCCCACTTTTAAATTTACAAAAGCATGTAATTGAAAACATGCGAAAATTAGATTTGCAGTACAAGCATTAAAGAAGCCTGACATAGTACAAAAATATAGTACAAAAACTTCTCATTCAGGGAACATTTCTATTAGGTTTCATGGCATTTATATTCAATAAAAGGTTACACATAGAAGAAAAACAAACTCAGTGATCCCTTGAATATTCTGCCCTATCATGCTATTCCCCTTGACCTGGGAAAGCTTAAGACTGTAAATTGGATGATGTTAAGGAATCATTTAATTCCTGTGAGACAGAGAGGAGCAAAAGAGAATCTATTGATAATTACTCAAGCTGAGTAATGGATGCATGTTACTATTCTTTATGCTACTATATATATTTGAAGTTTTCCAAAATGAAAATTTAAAATGAGAAAAAATTAAACATAAGACACTTTCAATTTTACTTTTTAACAGATGAATGAAACATTTCATGGATCTAAACTGAGAAGACAGTATGTCAAATCTCATGTTGTCCAAGTAAGGTATGTACAATAGACTGAAAGGCACAAGGAATAAACTTTTTCCCTTCATTTACATGTCTCATATGCTACAGGATAATTTTTGCTTGACATACAACTAACGGGTTGAAATACATTTTAATTTGGGGCCTCAAAACCCTTGGTACTACAGCAATCAGCATTTGGCCTAGGGATCACAATGCCAGTTGGGTTGCTACATCCCATGCCAGAGTGCCTGAGTTTCAAGCAAACTAACATAATTACAATCCCAATAAGCAGTGTCAAAGTCTGGATGGGCAAAACTATGAGCCTAGGTGGGGAGCATACACTTTAGGGAAACAATACAGGCTAACACAAACTCTGCCTGGGCAGAAAGATTCCCTCAAGTAGGCATGTTCAGCTTTGTCTTTTGTTTAATAAGCTCAGTGATATGAACTATCAACCTCTTTTGTGCATTACATGTGCCAGGTTGCTCCTTCCTATTTACCATCAGGATCATTAACTATTAAATGTTATAAGCAAAGTTCTGTGATTGATGCTGTATGGGAGCGAAAAAAAATTAAGCCTCCTGGGAGTATAATAATTGTCCTTATCACCTTGTAAAAACTCAACTCAGGATAGATTAAATATAGCAGCATACACTAAACATTCTATTTTAAATGATTCTTTAGTGTTATCAGTATTAATAAGTTCTCAAGAGGAAAGCAGAGGTAAAATTTCTCTGGGAAGATGAGATGGCAATTATAATGGATTAACAAACAATTTATGCAGTGGGAGTCATTCTTCAAATGTAGTAATTCTATATCCAAATAGGAAAAATTACATGAAATCTAAGCAAAAAGTTTGAGTCTGAATGCTATACAATAATCATCACTTTAAAAAAACTGTGTCTATTTGGAAATAAGGAGCATTAAACCAATGTCTATGTACTTAATTTTACCTTAATTCTCTCTGGTTATAACCTTTTTTTATTCTTTTTTCTTTTTATGGATTTTTTAATGTTTTTATTTATTCATATAAAGACAAGAGATCTCATGCATTTCATAAATACAGTTTTAAGAACATAATGATGCCTTCCATCCTCCCTCCCGCCCATATTCTCACCCTACCTCCTCCTTCCTTTCTTGTTTTTCTTTATTTCATTTTATTTTACTTATTCAAAATGTAGAGTTACCAAGAGAGAGACAGAGACAGAGACGGAGAGAGAAAGAAAGATCTTCCATCTGTTGGTTCACTCCTTAGGTGGCCACAATGGTTAGTGCTGAGCCAAGCCAAAGCCAGGATCCAGGAGCTTCATCCTGTTCTCTCACATGGGTGCAGGGACCCAAACACTTGGGCCATCCTCTGTTGCTTTCCCAAGGACATCAGCAGGGAGCTGGATGGGAAATGGAGCAGCCAGGGCTCAAACTGGCATTGCAGGCAGCAGCTTAACCCATTATACCACAATGCTGACACCCTTATATTTAATTTTTGTGATGGCATAATTTTAGTTTATAATCACAAGCTTAATTCTCCACTAAATTAAGGCTTCAATGAGTATTAAGTAGAAAGACCACTGTTCCTCAGGAATATAGACAAGGGTTAGAAAAAATAATAGCATCTCAAAATATGAATTATACTCACACACATTACTTTTCTTAGTACTTCATGTATTAGTTACCACAAATCAACAAAAATGTATGATATTTGTCTTTTTACACTAAGCATAATGGTCTCCAATTGCATCCATTTTTTTGCAAGAAACAGGATTTAATTATTTTTTATTATTCCATCATATATAAATACCACATTTTTCTTCATCCAGTCATCATTTGATGGACATCTGGGTTGCTCTATTGTGAATTGAGCTGCTATAAACATGAGGGTACAGATAACTCTTTCATATGCTGATTTCAGGAGGGGGTGGATGGATCATCTGGTAGATTTTCAGATTCCTGAGGAATCTCCACACTGTCTTTCATTATGGTGGCACTAGTTTACATTCCCACCAACAGTGTATTAAGGTACCTTTTTCTCCATATCCTTACCAGTATTTGTTAATTTTGGATTTTTGGATGATAGCCATTCTAACTGGGATGAGGTGAAACCTCATTGTGGTTTTCATTTGCATTTCCCTGATGGCTAGTGATCCTGAACATTTTTTCATGTGTCTATTGGTCATATGTATTTTATCCTTTGAAAAATGCCTATTCATATCCTTAGCCCATTTCTTAACTAGATTCATTGTTTTGTTGTTGCTGCTAAGTTTCATGAGCTCCTAATATATTCTGGATAATAATTCTTTACAGATGTATAGTTCATTAATATTTTCTCATTATTCTGTAGGTTGCCTTTTTATTTTGTTGTTGTTTTCTTTGTTATGTAGAAGCTTCATAGCTTGAAGTTATCCCATTTGTCTATTTTGGCTTTGATTGCCCTGTTTCTGGGGTCTTATTCAAGAAATCATTGGCTACGCCAATGTCTTGCAGGATTTCCCCTATATTTAGCAAGTTGATGGGTTCCGGTTTAGGCTTATATCCTTGATCCACTGTAAGTTGATTTTTGTACAGGTATAAAGTAGGGGTCTTATTTCATACTTCTGTATGTAAAGATCCAATTTACCCAACACAATTTATTGAAGAGACTGTCCTTTCCCCCAGGAGTAATTTTAGCTTGCTTGTCAAAGTTTAGTCAGTTGTAGATGCATGGATTAATTTCTGGAATTCTAATCTGTTCCATTAGTCTACATGTCTATTTTTGTGCCACTATCTATCAGGCCATTTTGATTACAACTGCCTTGTAATATGTCTAGAAATCTGGTAATGTGATATCTCAGCCTTTGTTTTTGCTATTTAAGATAGCTTTATCCATTCAGGGTCTCTTGTGTTTCCATTTGAATTTTAGGGTAATTTTTCTAGATCTGAGAAGAAATACCCTTGGTATTTTGATTGGAATCATATTTAATCTGTAAATTATTTTAGGTAATATGAATATTTTGATGATATTAAAATCTTCCAATCCATGAATAAGGAAGATTTTTCCATTTTGTGTGTGTCTTCTATTTCTTTCCTTAATATTTTGAAATTTCCATTGTAGAGATCTTTTACATCCTTGGTTAAATTTATCTGAAGGTATCTAAATTTTTTTAGCTATTGTGAATGGGACTGATCTTACAAGTTTTTTCTCAGCCATGGCATGGTTTGCATATACAATGCTATTGATTTTTGTGTGTTGATTTTATAACCTTCAACCTTGCCAAATTCTCTTATGAGTTCTGATGGACCCTTAGTGGAGTTTTTTGGCTTCCCTATGTATAGGATCATGTCATTTGCAAACAGGAATAAATTGACTTCCTCCTTTTCCTTTGGCACCCCTTTGACTTCTTTTTCTTGCCTAATGGCTCTGGCTAAATTTTCCACAACTATATTGAGTAGTAATGGTAAAAGTGGGCATCCTTTACTTGTTCTGGATCTGAGTGGAAATGCTTCTAGCTTTCCCCCCATTCAATATGATGCTGGCTATGAGTCTGTCATATAGTGCCTTGATTGTGTTTAAATATGTTCCTTCTATCCCTAATTTGCCTAAGGATTTTATCCCAAAAGGATGTTGTATTTGGTTATATTCTTGAGATACAACTGGAAAGTCTTCTGGATATACTTAAAAATAGGATAAAATATTTAGATCATTGTATTTGGAGAAGCAGATTTTATTAATGTGTAATTTAACAGTGGTTGTAAATACTTCATTTATATTAGCTCATTCAACATGAAAACAATCCTGAATAACTTGTGTATATTAGTTCCATATTTTATAATCATGTATAGTTCACATATATTTCCCATCTTTCAGACACTAAAGCAAAAGATAGGCTAAGTATTTGCCAGGCATATAAGAACACCAGCTATGACCTTGGAAAGATGCCTAACACATTTAGTAAATAATAAAGCTATAATATGAACCCAAATGGTTTTACCTAAATTACTGTATCAACTTCTCTAACCTTCAGCCTTTGCTCCTATTCCACGAATATCAATTCTCCACAGAGCAGCCAAAATGAGATGCAAAAGTATGTTGTTCCCTGTATAATGTCTCCGACAGTTTCCCACAAATTCCAAGCTCCCTATTGTAATACACTTGACCCTACCTGACCTGGTCCTTGCCTCTCTCTCTACCTGACCTCATCTCACTATCATCTTCACTCACAAATTTATAATATACACTGATCTGCTACTATTTCCCCACTAAAACAATTAGCGTGTACCCACCACAGGGCTGTCAATGTAAAAGCTGCACTGAGTAAAGTTAAACAGACAAGGAAGACTTTCTTCAAGGCTATTTTTGCAATAAGGGAGAGATGGCAGAACCCTTAACTCTGCTGAAACAGAGGGAGGCAGGGTTTTTAAATGCATGGGTGGAAAGGAAGAACTTAGGCCATATGTAGGTAGGATTTTTAAATGCTTGGGTAAGAGGAATAGCTTAGGCTTTACCCAAAGGAAAACAGATATCTGTTTCTTAATAACAAGAGGTGGTTTTACAACTTCTGACAAGTTACCCACTGAAGTTATCTTCCCACCCTCCCAGAGAAACCAGGAAGTAGGAAGGTCATCTCCTTTGATGGTTACAGTTCAAAAAGATAGCTTTCAGGTCCTCAGGAAAGTCATTTTTGTGATTGTAAAGTGACAAGATAGTCTTCAAAGATTCACATATAACTCCAAAGAAAAGAGAAAGGAATTCACAACTGCAAGTTTTGTGACGTAAATGCTCTAAGAAAAGACAGAGGAGAGCCAAGAGTCAGGAAGAAGCCAACCTAAGATATAACGATGCTGAAGGAACTATTGAAGCCATCTTGATCAGGGCTTTTGCAGTGATGTTTCTTGTTCCTGGAATGTTCCTCTCCCAGTTCTTAGCATGACTCCCTCCTTGTCATTAAGGTCTCACTTCAAAGAGGCATTCTCTCCTACTGGAATATAAATAGCATGGGTAGGAGCAGGACCTTGTGGTCTGTCGGGCATATTATCTGGACTAACAGACATTTATTAAGGGAATTAATTAATGGCAACATAAGAATGGGAAGAAAAATTTCCTGTGGTAAAGAATTACAGACATTTGTTACATAGAACTAAAGATTATTTTGTGAATCAGGATAAAGTAAAATTAAAATAATTTTTAGTTCACATTTTCAGTGAAAAAGAGCATCATATGACCTTAATGACATCAGAATTAGATTCCAAATGTCTATATTTAGTTTGGTTTTAGATTGTTATTTGACCCAGGAGATAAGTTCAGAGTGACACCTGTGGTTGGACAAAATGTTTAAAATAAACAGTTATATGATATGTCCTTTTATGTTCCATAAGGAACAAGAAGGACTGTCCCTACAAATCAGATAAATTAGAATTATACCTGTGAGAAATGTAAGAGCAAATAAGAAGTGAGAACAATTAATAAATTGACATTAAATTGCTAACAATTTAATATTATATAAAGGAAATAAAAAGTTGTGCATTTATAGCCCCCTAAGGAAGAGCACTAAGTACCCATGCACCTTAAAGCATAAAGTGATAAAGGGTAATATAGAAAGCAGCTAATTCATTTATTGTAAATTATCTTGGAAAATTGCAATAGTAAGACATGATTACTCAGAAAATATTGGATCTTGGCCATGGTTTCTGTTTTTGTTGATGAGTGTTTCAAAGGCTTGAAAGTTGATGTTTATAGGCTTCTCCTTGAGTTACATAGAGATCCAGGATTGTTGTGTATTTTCAAGCATACAAATACAGAGACATGCCTATGAAAAGGTAAAGAGGCACAGAGACAGAGTAGAGTATAAATGAGTCTGTTAATAGGAATTATTCCCTTTTAAAACTTCTGGCTTACACATTTGAATCTTCAAGTCAGAATTACAAATGAAAGAAATCTAGCCTAACGTTTCTGCTCTCATTTCTGATTCCCAAGAGGTGAGAGACAACTGGCACACTATTATAAATTATGCCTCCATTAAAAGAAAGCCAAGATAATACAATACTCACTCATTTTACCTATTACTTTATTATTTTCTATTGGCCCTTCCTATAGAGTCCACAGTGGATTCATAACACATAAATACATTTCATAAGAAATAATTTTCCAAAGCACTCTGAGACTTTGAAAATACCTCTTCTCATATATGCATTATCTATATGATGCTTATAATCTATAGTGATATTTGCAATAACCCAATAAACAAGATTATCATTTTAGAGTTAAGGAGGCTTAGGTATGGAGAATGCAAACAGCTTGCTCTAGTCAAGGAGTTGGCAAATGCTAAATCTAAACTATAAATCCAGTTCCCCTGAGTTTAAATCACACTCTTTCAGGGGTGGGGAACATCTGGCTTACAGGCCATTTAAAGCCTGCAAATTCATTTAGTCTGGACTTACCAAGTTAATCACAGCCAGCACTCAAAAATCAAAAAATCTACGGCAGGCTAATTTTTAAGTTGCTAATTTTGTATGGCCTGTGAATGGCATTAAAAATGTACAAATGGGGGCTGGTGCTATGGCATAGCAGGTTAAAGCCCTGGCCTGAAGCGCTGGCATCCCATATGGGCACAGGTTCTAGTCCCAGCTGCTCCTCTTCCAATCCAACTCTATGCTATGGCCTGGGATAGCAGTAGAAGATGGCTCAAGTCCTTGGCCCCCTGCACCCACGTGGGAGACCTGGAAGAAGCTCCTGACTCCTGGCTTCAGAACGATGCAGCTCCAGCCATTGTGACCAACTGGGGAGTGAACCAGTGGATGGAAGACCCTTTTCTTTGTCTCTACCTCTCTGTGTAACTCTGTCTTTCAAAATAAATAAAATTAATCTTTTTTTAAAAAAAGGCCAAATGGGCCTTGGCAAAAAAATAGGTTCACTCCTGCTTATACTATGTCCATCCAGTGCCATTTTTGTTCCCTTGGGAAGTACTGAGAGAGTAATGAAGCGAAGCATAATTCTACCTTGTTATTATCTTAACATTTACCTGTTATTTAGAAACTATACATCTCTCCCACTAAGAGTAATAGAGTTCAGTAATAAAAGCACAATTTATTTGTCTGTTTATGTTTTGCAGCCGAGCCAAAGGGAAAGTGATAATACATGCTGTGCTGAAGTTTAAATCTTTTTATAAAAATAATGCAGCAAAATATTGGGATAGTATTGAAACCATTTTATATCAGAAGCTAAAGGGTGAAACTGGGTCTTTGCTTATAGATTCTTCCACATTTAAATTTTCAGGTAAGACTATATATAATACAGAATTATTTTCATCTTTTAATTTTAATATGATATTTTGTTTTGTAAAGACAGTATTCCTGTCTTTAAATATCATTTAACATACAATGATAGTAGCCTTAACCTTTAAATATCATTTAACATACAATGATAGTAGCCTTAACCTTTCTGTGTGTCATGATGCCTCCCTCAGTTCTATTTGTCTCAAGAATCTAGACTCAAATTCCAGAATTGCTAGAGCTACATTAACATTCAAATTACTTCTTTTATATACCTTTAATGGATCTTATCTCTCTCACTCTCATGTATAATCTAATTCTTAATCTTAGTCATCTAACATTATTGTGAAAGACAGTCTCTAAAAGATGAAAATAATGAATGTCTCTCAAATCTTGATCAACGGGTGGCCAATAGTATACACAGCTAAGTTGGGCTATCAGTATTTTGCTACAACAAAAATGGCCAAGGACAAAATACTACTTCTACCCTTACAAGAAGGACTAAAATATTTGGGGGGAAAATTTTTAGACCAACTGTTCATTTTCATGAAACATCAGAAAGATCAAAAACAAAACTTGAGCATGCTTCCCCTAAATAAGAAGCCATTATGTTGCTGAAACATGACTCTTCCTGGGTTATTAGATGCCTTTCTTCTCACACAAATTACTCTATATGTGGTAACCGCAAAGGAAAGGAGATAGAGAAATTAATTCTCAAATTTGTTGAGAACTTGTCTCCAAAGATATATTTTTAAAATTTATTTGCTGAAATATGAACTCAAATATAAATGTGTAATATCACATTGTATTCCTAATATTCCTCTAAAAATTATGCACAATCCCAGAGAAAGAGACATTTTGGGGCCCATTCCCAGATTTGTGTTTTTTCTCAATAATTTCACTTGTTATAATGCCACCCTAAAATTTTATGAAAGATCAGTGACTGTTATGCATAGCACCTTAACAACAGATGGTGTTTTGGTATTGTCTTAACCTCTGTGTTGTTTACAAGTCCTTAACTCCTCCCTCTTTATCCTTCATAGAAGCTAAATGCCTCAAAGAACTAACCAGAGGGTCACAGATGCAGGTTCGACCCAGCAGCTAACAGGGTCGGTTTTCCAAAATCACACTGAGACACCTGGCTCACATTCAAGGCAGCTGTCAGTGTGACAAATCTTCACGGGTCACCACATAAACCGATCTATGCCTCATGGATCCATTTGGCCATGGGTGGGGGTCGGGGGGGAGTGAAAAGCTTACTTAGGCAGTCAAGGTTGCTGTTCACACCTTATTGAACAGCCTGCCCTACTTATGTTGTCTCGCTATTTCTGTTACTTAACACCAGTGCATACGTATGCCAAGGTTGTGGATTTCATTTCACACAACTGCTTAACATAGAGGAAGAAGTCACTGCCTCCTACAACAGTGGCTTAGACATCATTGGCCAGAACTATTAGCATCAATGAATTATGAATGCAGTACTATATTACTATGCATATAAAGAGGTGACATGCATCACCTTAACATCACAGGTTCCACTGTGAGACATCTGAGATTTCAATTCCAAGTGTAACTTTGGAAAAATTACTTTAACATTTCTGCACCACAGTCTACCATCTACCATCTCATCCTAAAAATGATGATGATAATTTAAGAAGTATTTCATTTGGTTCATTGCAAGAATTTCAAAGACTAGTACATAAAAACCACTTTAAAAAACAGGATCTATTATTTTTCACTTTATGTTTCTGTGTGGGAGCAAACTGTTGAAATCCATACTTAATGTATACTAAGCTGATCTTCTGTATATTAAGATAATCGAAAATGAATCTTGATGTGAATGGAAGGGGAGAGGGAGTGGGAAAGGGGAGGGTTGTGGGTGGGAGGGACGGTATCGGGGGGAAGCCATTGTAATCCATAAGTCGTACTTTGGAAATTTATATGCATTAAATAAAAGTTTAAAAAAAAAAAATACAGCCAAAAAAAAAAAAAAACAGGATTGGTACAAAGTAAGGATTACTAGTTTTGAGGGTTTTATCAGGATAAAAAACACACTCAAATGTATATCCTGTGGACTGTGGATTTACAAAGAGAGCTGCTTAGATGAATCACTGATATATATAACATAAAGGAAAAGAGGGGGGAGAGAGGGAGGAGAGAGGGGGAGAGAGGGAGGAGAAGAGGGAGGGGGAGAGAGAGAGAAAGGGAAGTATTGTTTTTATAAACAATCCTTCCCCTAACCTCTCTCTAAAGTCAGGCTGCTCTATGGGTGAGGGGAAGGAAGTGGATGATTCCCCAAAGCTCTAGCACAGCAGCAATCATTCCTTTTCTCCACTTCCAAGTCCCCATAGAAAATAAATCACTTTATCCAGCAGAGCCTTAGTTTCTTCATCTCTGAAAAGATTACCGTGCTTCGTTCCCTAAGAATAAATGAGCACATGTATCTAAAGCACTTAGCACAGTGCCTGGCATAGAGCATGTATTCAATAAATACTAACCAAGAATATTTTCTGAGCCATGACAGTTATTCTTCTGACAACTGAGTATTTGGATGATCACTCCAGAGTCAACTAGTCTTAAGTCTTAAAAACATGTATGTTTTTTATATATGGATTTAAAACAGGGCAATAAGAAAACTAAAGAGATTTTATAAGCCTAAGGGATGAAGTAAATCAGGGAAAAAAATTATTGCTCTTGTAGAAATAAATATTAATCAAGTAAAATATCCATTAACATTTCAGCACTTAATAACTATACCTACTTCAGGCAAATTGTTTTAAATAATTTTTGGTTAATATTGACATAACTAGAAAAACGATGTAGGCAATCTATTATTGGCTTAATCTGTGTATTCATTATTTTTTAAAATTTATTTATTTATTTGAAAGTTAGAGTTACACAGAGAGAAGGAGAGGCAGAGAGAGAGGTCTTCCATTCACTGGTTCACTCCCCGATTGGCCTCAATGGCCAGAGCTGTGCCGATCCAAAGCCAGGAGCCAGGAGCTTCCTCCGGGTCTCCCACGTGGGTGCAGGGGCCCAAAGACTTGAGCCATCTTCTACTGCTATCCCAGACCACAGCAGAGAGCTGGATCAGAAAAGGAGCAGCCAGGTCTCGAACTGGTGCCAATATGGGATGCCAGTGCCTCAGGCCAGGGCGTTAACCCACTGTGCCACAGCACCAGCCCCTATTCATTATTAAATAAATATTAGTTAAACATTGATCAGGTCCCAGAAAATTGTGATAAAAGATACCTTGCTAATTCTTTTTTGTTTATGCCCATATTAAATTCATTTTCTATTCCTATGCACATATCAATGATTCTTAATTATGTAAAAACATTTTGGATTGATTTTTTAAATTATTTATTTATTTATTTATTTGAAAGGCAGAGTTACAGAAAGGCAGAGGCAGAGAGTGAGAGAAAGGTCTTCCATCTGCTGGTTCATTCTCCAAATGGCTGCAACAACTGGAGCTGGGCCAATCCAAGGACAGGAGCCAGGAGCTTCTTCCGGGTCTCCCACATGAGTGCAGGAGACCAAGGACCTGCGCCATCTTCCTCTGCTTTCGAAGGCCATAGCAGAGAGCTGGATCAGAAGTGGAGCAGCCAGGACTCGAACTGGTGCCCACTTGGGATGCCAGCTCTGGAGGCAGAGGCTTTACCCGCTACACCACAGCGCTGGCCCCAGTTTGATATTTTTTCATTGCCATGAATGATCAAGACTACAAATCTTAGGAATTTATAGTACGTGTATCCTCTATAATTGCCATGCATGTTAAATCATTTATCCCAGGTCAGTAGCAAAATCAAGAATAATGAAAGTGGGTTACTATTTTCTGCTCCAGAGCAAAATGCATGAAACAAATTAGTCATTGCACCATGAACTTTTTCAAAGATAAAGAAAATATTGTCCCTCTCAGCAAAAAGCTTAAGTGCACTTATGTTCACACTAACAATTAGTGTATATGAGATAAAAGGCACGATTAATATCATCAGTTAACAAATGTACTTTAAGCTTTTCTAGTGTAAACCATGCGATGTGGATTGGTACTGGTAAAACAAAACAGTCACTGAAAGTTGATACATTTATGATAATAGCTGAAACTGTCAACAATACTTCCAAAGTCCCATGTTCCTCAGCCTACAGATCTCTATAACCCAGTCACTATTCTTAGCCAAATTTCCCAGTTAAAGTCAAGTTCTTTGACACAGCACTTACAGAAGCCCATCTTTTCCTTTAGAGCATTTCTCTCAGATTCTAATGATAAATTTCCTAAGGAGATCATTTGATTGTTGACTGTCTCTCCCATTAGATAATAATCTATGTGACAACAAGGGTTATGTTGACTTTTGCTCACCATTATATCTTCAGAGCCCAGCACAGGGCCTGGCAGGCTGTAGTAAATAGCTTGTGGATAAATTAATGAATTTTATAATATCAATGCTGCATCTAACAGCCAGGATAGAAGGGAAGAATATCAACTCTCAACTAAAGTCCCATATGAGAATTAAGCCCTAAGGAAGATGGCATGGGTGACTATATTATCAGTTATTTCAAATATGATACATAGTGAGACATATTCTGGATGCATACAAGAGAAATTCAGTCATTTCCCAGAATGGTTGCCCTGGAGCTTAATTCTCTTCCAGAATCCCAATTTGGAAATCATGGCAACTGAAGCACATGTGTGCTACTGTAGTCATTGCTATCTCCATATTTAAGATGTAAATGAATCCTAAATCCTTTATCCTCAATTATTTAGATCCATGAATATTATGTGTAATTTCATTTTCCAATTACTCCTAAATCCCATAAAAGATGACAACTCTGCTACCTTTCAAGGTACTAACAAAATCAGTATTGCTCAAGGGTGTTATTCAGGGAAGGATCAATGTTTTTTTATTCATACTTTAAAAATAAAAGACATGGGGCCGGCACTGTGGTATAGTGGGTAAAAGGTGCCGCCTGCAGTGCCGGCATCCCATATGGGGGCCAGTTCGAGACCCGGCTGCTCCACTTTTGATCTCGCTCTCTGCTATGGCCTGGGAAAGCAGTAGAAGATGGCCCACGTCCTTGGGCCCCTGCACCCACGTAGGAACTCTTGGCTCCTGGCTTAGGATTGACACAGCTCCGGCCGTTGTGGACAATTGAGAAGTGAACCAGCAGATGGAAGACTTTCTTTCTCTCTCTCTCTCTCTCTCTCTCTCTGCCTCTCCTTCTCTCTCTGTGTAACTCTGACTTTCAAACAAATAAATAAATCTTAAAAAAATAAATAAATAAAATAATTTTATTTGGAAGAGTTACAGAGAGAGGGAAAGAGAAAGAAAGAGATTTTCCATCTGCTGACTCACTCATCAAATGACTCCATCAGCCTGGGGCTAGGCCAGGCAGAAGCCAGGTGCCAGGAACTTCATCCAAACTTCCCATGTTTGTAGCAGGGGCCCAAACGCTTGGGCTATCTTCTGATGTTCTCCTAGGCACATTAGCAGGGAGCTGGATTGGCAGACAGAGTGGCCAGGACTCAAAGCAGCATCACTATGGGATGCCAGCATTGAAGGCAGTGGCTTAACCTGCTGAGCCACAATGTGGGCTCTTCTCCATTCATTCTAAATTCATTAGATGAGAAGACTTTCAAATTCACTATTTAGCATGAAACCTAAAAACATCATTGATAGTACAGTTTTTCTTTGTGCATGAAAGATTTATTTCCTGAAAAATCTCTTGTATGAAAAATTCCTTAACCTAATCCCATTGCTTTTGATGGGAAAAGTCATTCTGTGTTCCCAAACTCCCAAATTTATACCCACTATATTTGCTTATTTTTTAAAGATTTATGTATTTATTTGAAAGTCAAGAGTTACACAGAGAGAGGAGAGGAGCAGAGAGATACAGACAGACAGAGAAGTTCACTGGTTCACTTCTGGGTTGGCCTCAACAACCGGAGCTCAGACGATCCAAAGCCAGGAGCCAGGAGCTTCTTCCGAGTCTCCCACGTGGGTGCAGGGGCCATCTTCTACTGCTATCCCAAGCCATAGCAGAGTGTTGGTTCAGTAGTGGAGTAGCCGAGACTCGAACTGCTGTCCATATGGGATGCCCGCACTGCAGGCGGCAGCTTTACCCGCCACACCACAGTTTCGGCCCCAATACCCACTATATTTATACAATACCACATCCCTTTACAATAAATAATCACATCAATCATTAACACAAGTTACATAATCACTTTCAGCTTCATTAACTAATTTTTAACTGTTTACATGATCTTGTTAAGCTATTTTATGACAACAATCAAAACAGCACATATATACAGTATTTAATGTTCATGTGATTCAAATTTTTAAGAAAAAGATGAAGTAGAGCAATGCAAGTGATACCTCACACAAGTGGACTTGACAGCATCCTGTACTTTATCATCACTGCCATCAACTATTAAGACAACAGCAAAGAAAAGATAACATTAGAGTATGTGCACCAAACACAAAACTGCAAAGATGACCACATGATAGCTCCCTCCCGCAAGCTCTGGAAGGAAAAATCCAGTTCTGTTCTTGTAAAAGCAAAGATATGCCTCACATGTTAAAGCAAGAGTTTCAAATGAAATACCTTATAAAGTCTAATGCTCATAAATTATATATATATATATATATTTAAAAGTATGATTCATTTGTTTTAAAAATAATAATTTCTCACACAAAAACACCTCATTTATGATGATACACTCAACCTAGCAAACTGTGTAGGCATGAAAAATATTTTAAATACTTACTTTAAACCTTAATTTAAGTAAAATTCCAAATTATATAGAAATAGTAGAAAGAATAATACCAAGAAAATTCCTAGACAAGAGTAATAGTCCTGTCTCTGTATCAAGAGTTTTAGTAGAAGATTGAAGCTTGACCCAGTACTCATTGGTGAGCTTTTGACCAACACTACAATATGAATTATATTAGTAGAACACATCTTTTCCACGTGGCAGAATCCTGAGACAATGGTTGGCTTAACTGTATCATGCTTCAAGAAATTGAACCAACTAATCACTCTTTGATAAATACTAGCAGGTGTTTTTTTAAAAGCATTCTATTTCCCAGAGTGTGCTTTCTTTACTAAGAACCAATCTTCAGGCCAGCTCTGCAGCTCACTAGGCTAATCCTCCACCTGCGGCGCTGGTACTCTTGGTTCTAGTCCCAGTTGGGGCGCCGGTTCTGTCCCGGTGGCTCTTCTTCCAGTCCAGCTCTCTGCTGTGGCCCAGGAAGACAGTGGAGGATGGCCCAAGTACTTGGGCCCTGCACCCGCATGGGAGACCAGGAGGAAACACCTGGCTTCTGGCTTCGGATCGGCACAGCGCACCATTTGAGGGGTGAACCAACGGAAGGAAGAGCTTTTTGTCTCTCTCTCTCTCTCACTGTCTAACTCTGCCTGTCAAAAAAAGAAAACACAAAAAAACTTCAGCTATAATCCTGTTTCACAAGCAAAAGTTTTCTTTTAAT
The DNA here is from genome assembly GCF_051225735.1 of Oryctolagus cuniculus. Taxonomy (NCBI): domain Eukaryota; kingdom Metazoa; phylum Chordata; class Mammalia; order Lagomorpha; family Leporidae; genus Oryctolagus; species Oryctolagus cuniculus. Next base: position 127,223,282 of record NC_142874.1, read on the forward strand.
ATTCTCAGCAGTGTGAGAACCATCCACAATTCCCTGGAAATAAGTGTTTCTCAGTAGATGAATTTTCTGAATAGTTTATATTCTTATTTCATCAATAAATTATAAAAATCTTCTTAAATTTTCCTTTTTACAAAAATCTTTCTCAAACTTAACACCAATTTCTCTTGAATCACTATAGATATCAATCAATATACAGTTGATATTGTGGTGTTTTCCAGGTATTTTGGAAAATGTAGGGTCATTGGCACCTTCACCAAATGACCCCAATATTTGGTGTTTTCAGTTCTCATGTTTGTTCTTAATATTTTATTTTACCCTCAACGTCAACCAGGGTTCTTGCTGTCATTTATACTTCCTGTATTCCTTCTTATATTCTTTCTTCTACTTTCTTCCAATTCCTACTAAATATTTTTGTAGCAGTTTATATATATATGATTAGGAAAACAAACACCCCTTGAATGAGAGTGAATTGGGCCTTCTTGTTTAATTATAAGCTTCAGTGCACTGATCTCTTATATGTGGTTTAGCTCTTCACACACCCTTGTTTCCTGATTCTTGACTTTGTTCCAGAGAAAATGTTGACAAGTCTCTTGAAAGGTGTGGAGCACCAGATCTGTAGGTATTTCAAAATGCATTTCATTCATTGAGAATGGTTATTTCTTTAAGTATTTTTTAAATGCAATCATGAACTTAGGGTTTGAAATATTTATTATTCAATAATACAGTTATATATTAGTTGCTGTCCATATGAACTTATAGTTTTAGGATTTTCAGAAATCTACCATATGGACATTTCAAAATATCCCATAAAATACATTCCATAAGAGAATGCAACTGATTTCCTCTAAATTTTAATGTGAGATATCTAGGGAAACTACCTGAGAAGTAGGATTCAGAACTAACTTAGCTTTAGGAAACATGTGAAGTAAATTCACCTAACTGGAGTTACAGTCCATGGCCTATATAAAACTTTTATTAGAAACGAATTTCTCACTACTATAAAATTCCTCCTTATAATTTAGAATCATACAGTTGAGTTTTCATTATCATTATATGGTTCAGATTTCTTTTTTTAAGGAAAAAATAGTATATGGAAATCAAAGTTTTGGGGAAGTTCTTCTTACCAGTGTATCCAAAATTGACAAGCATGAGTGATTACAGACCAAGCACAATTCATTTAGAGAGCATCTAAGCATTACTTCTAATCTAATGTTCAACAGTGCATTTTGCCTATTTTGCCCCTAGTAATTCTTACTCCCTCCTATTGATGAAAATAATCAGCCTCTGTTTTATAGGTAGGTTAACATAAGGTTTATTCAGGACAGAAAATGAATGACGTGGGCTCAGGAGACACAAACCCAGTGACTTTTGAAGAGTCTTGGAAAGTTTCCAAAGTAATCAAATTTTAGTCAGAATCTATGCACTCCATAACAGAAGATTTTATTTATCATTACACAGTGAACATATATTGGCTTGTCCTGCAAAGTGGACTTATGTAAGTGAGAGCAAATTTCTCCCAGGTTGTTGGCTACTGTTTTCATAACATAATTGGTTATAAACATCTTCAGAGACAGGATATGCTGAAAAGAAGGCTACTGATTAATTTTAGAAAGGGCATTTCTGGGAATAGATACAAAAAGGAAAGTATGGGTTAAGATGTTGCCCCAGATGGCTAAGACAAAAAAGCCCCTATGTGCCCATTACACAAGACAAATAGACCTAATGTACAAGATTAACAGCTCTGTTTGTGACAATCCTCAGATGAGTCTCTGCAGATTCTTCTCTTGAATACTGTGCAAGCATCTTAAGAGCAATTTATCCTCACACTCAAAAGAATATTTCTCATTAAATTCCCCTATGCGCTGTTAGGTTTTTTTTCCTTTTTTAGCATTCGTAGAAGGCAAGGAGGCAGCCAGTTAAAGCAGAAAAGACTGTTTTGTAGGGGTCACAGAATAGGTTTGTAAAAAATTTAGATATTTCCAAAAATCTTAATATGAGTTAACGTATTTTTACCATGCACTCAACTCAAAACTGAACTGTAGAGGTATCATGTCAAATAAAACTAATAACCTCTGGAAGGCAGTTATGAGGGTGTGATGGAACTATGCTGACTTTCTTTTTAAATAGGTGTGGTTCATCTCTTCTCAGAGCCACCTGACAGTTCAATTGCTCCTTCCTTTCTGTTCAGACAGGTTGTCTTTCTGCTTAAAGGAGCCTTTTGTTTCCCTGTTTTGTTGTGCAACTTAATGTAAGAATGTGTAATTGTAGTTGGCATGTAGGTAAAACTGATTCCCTTCACCATTTTTAATAGAAATCTAAGAGCATAATGAAAATGAACCTGCCTTGACATTTATAGTATTTAATTCTTACAGAATCTGATAATTCCTTTTAAAAGAGGAATTGTTAAGTATAAAGAACTACTAGGTCTATCATTCTCAGCATGTGAAATCTGGAACTCATTTATGCACACTCTCCTCATACATTTCCCATATGAACTAAACAGGTTTGCAATTCCTCAGGGATGTAGGGTCCATACCCAAATGCTATGGAGGAAATAAGTTCATTTTGTAACATCATCTGAAATGATTTGTCTATCCAGAGATTAGCAGACAATGTTAAATCTCTGCTTCATTGCAGAATTAAATTATTTTTGACAGAAGAAATAAGAATGGGATGGCATCCTTAACTAAATGTTCCCAGTAATTGAAACTTACAACACAAATGGTATCTATTTTAAAAAGAGTAAAATATAGTAGAATGCATTCAACACACACAAAAAATCACTTAAATCTAGTAATGTCTTACTCTCTCCTGGTTATTAGAATATTTGTTAAGATATATATATATATATATATATATAATTATATATATAATTCCAGGAATAGGAATTCAACTACAAAATATAACTATATATATATACCTTAACAAATATTATATATTATATTATAACTAATGATGAGGAATTTGACATAATCTTTAGAAAAAAGAATGAATACAAAAAATTTTATTACCCTCTGTGCTAATATATGAGCAAAGAAACATACCATCAAGATTGAGTAAGTTGGGGCAGGTATTGTGGCACAGCAGGTTAAGCCTCCACTTGTAACTCCTGATTCCATATGGGAGGGTCAGTTCCACTTGCAGCTACTCTGCTTCTGATGCAACTCCCTTCTGATGTTCATGGAAAGCAGCAGATACAGCTCAAGTACTTCAGTCATTGCCACTCATGTGTGAGACCCAGATGGAGTTCCTGGCTCTTGGTTTCAACCTGACTCAGCTTTTGCTGTTTGTGGCCATTTGGGGAGCCAATCATCAGAAGGAAGATCCTCTCTCTTTCTCTTCCTCTCTCTCTATTTCCTCTCTCTCCCTTTCAAATAAATTAATAAAATCTTTTTTTAATTTGAATAAGATGATTATGTATACACAATAATGTATTTCCCAAAACAAAATAATACTAACATTAAAATAAATGTATTCATAAATGTAAATTTTCCATTTTATCTCTTTTACTTGTAGATATTTCAATGCCGGTGGCAGAAAATCTTCTCAATACTTGTAAGTTTATCAACTAAGAGCTACTTATCTAGTAAAACTTAATTCTTTAGATGCCAGAAAAGATTTCCACTTGAGAGTTAGTGTGGTATCAAGAAAGGTATAGTAGGAAGCCTGCTTTTAGAAACTTGCATGAAGGACACTGTACTTGGTCTCAAATTGACTGATGTTACGGCTTTTAAATGAGGCACACATTATCACATGGCAGAGAGGATCGGGAGACAGAAGTAACAACTAAAACTTAGAATCCAAAATTATTCTCATGTGTTTTGAGTCTCGCATCTACCACTTAAATAGCTGGATGAATTTACATATAAGTTATTTAACGTTTCAAAGCCTCAGGTCCAAGTGTTGTGAAAATTAAATAAGGCAATACAAGTAAAGCATTTAAAAGACTGCATGGCTCATAATAGGCACACAATAAATGTTAACTATTTGTATTTTCTATGTTGTTCATGGAAACTCCAGGAATAGGAATTCATTGCAGAATTCTGATCTTAAAAGCCAAACCAAGTCTATTGTGCAGAAAAGTAATCTGCCTTGGATACAAGCAGCTTCTTTATTACTGGCCAAGGCATTCTGCTTCTATTCTCCCAACACCTGCCCTAGGAAATGTGATCTCCAGGGTCACTGAAACCTGGAGCAGGGTATCAGAAGATGACCTGCTTTTACCTGGGAACTGAGACTGAAAGGGGCAGCTGGATTCAAGAATCACACACCAGAACCAGGTGTCTCCCCTAGTCATAGCACAGTTATTTCTGAAAAACCTGGCCCAAATACACATGCAGAACAATATTTGATTATTTTTCTTTCTCATAGATTTTGATTCAACAATCCTCATGCAATTAATAAAACATCTAAATCCAATCATTCCAATGAAAGACTTAATACCAATAAGATCAAAATCCACAACTGGGAATCTATCAGGTTCAGGGGAGACAATCAAGACAGGAATACAGGAGTGGTAAGAAAGAGATTGGCTAATTTCTCTACCCTTCCAATGATAATACTAGACAACCATCCAAATCATTATTCTAAATTTAACTTGGCCTATCTAAAATTTTGATCAGTTTTTTAAAGAGGAAGGGTAAGCAAGAAAAATCAAAGAGGGTTAAAGAAAGAGAGCTTTGGAATGTGACAGAGTGTATTAAAATGCATTAACATATTGCTTCTTAGCCTTCTGGCTAAGATCAAGTGTAAAATGCATTAACAGACAATGGAGTAGAAGTTAGAAGGACAGTAAGGTTGTAAGATTTGCTGACATTCCAAAACTATCAGCCACAAATCTTCATTATAGTTTCAAATCCCTGAAATGTGCTGTATGATTTCTTTTGATGTAACGAAGCTATAAGGTGCCAGGTAAGACTTTGGCAATGTGGTAATAACATTACAGAGATGATGTCTGACAGATTAACAGGCAAAACAGACACAAGCAAGTGAGAACTTAGAATGGTGTTGATGGGCAGATATAAATTATATTGGAATTCTGAATAACAGCAGAAACAGGGAAGTAGAGATACTTAGGTGAGGTTCTCCTAACCCACAGAGAAGTGTCTGTTTTTACATTCCTCTGAATGAAGTTGAGTAAAAGCCAACTTCCTTTAAGTTATCCAAACAGAAGGGACTGAGAGCTGCCTCTGTGTCCTAGATTACGTGTTTTATCCTACATAGTGTCCATCATAAAAAAGTGAAAATAAAAAGGGAAAGCAAAGAGTACATTCAAGAAGTCCCTGTGAGAGCTCCCACTGAGAAACCGCAGTCACAAAAGTGCCCATTCAGCTAAATGATTTTTATAAAGAGGATGCCTTAACAGTCTGAGGTTTCAATTGCACAACAAAATAACCCAGAATCAGAAGCAATATGCAAGCTAAAGGACTTCAGAGGACCAGCGAAGGCCTCGAAAAAGGTCTACATGACTCTCCACTGGCTTTTAGTGCCTTTTCAGTCTCAGGAAAGAATATTTCAAAGTACACCCAGTGACATAAATTAGCATCTCTGAAGCAATTGACCATCTCACTTTCCCAAATTATTTCTTAACTTCAATATTATTGCCAGGTGGAGCCAAATAATTCTTTGTTTTAGAGGATATTCTTTGTGTTACAGGATAGTTAGCAGCATCCCTAGTCTATATCCACTGGATACCAGTAGCCTACTCCTCCTCCAAATGTGACAATTCAAAATGTCTCCTCCAGGCATTGCCAAGTTTTTCCCAGAGAGGCAGTGTGCAAAACTGTCTCTTACTGAAAGCCACCATTTTAATCTATGCCTCCTGCATTGATTTTGGCAAATTATTCACTCTCCAGTTTTTTTAGCATACTCACAGAAAAGTGATTTTTGCAATCAAATACCATTTTTATTTTATGATGCCTCTTGACTATACAGTATAGACTTTTTTTCACAAACATTTGTTGAGCTTCATGTAGAAGACTCTCCATGGTGGAGATACATTTTTTAAGAAAAAAAATATATGGTTCCTCTTCTCTAAAACTATATATTAATGAAACAACAGTCTCCATTAAAGATATCATATATGTAAGAGACAAGCTCAGTACTTCAGTTGGAACAAAGTTAAAACAGTCAAGAGAGTCTGCAAAGGAAAGTCAGCCAGACAAAATTCTAGTTACATTGTACTATTACTACAGATTTACTTTAAAAACTTAAGATTCTAGCTGTTTCTCTGCAACTAAATAACCACCAAAGCACAATACTGATGCAGAGAGGCACAGAACTTTGGAGACCACCTGTTATTCCTTTTCCTCAAGTGTTGTGTGTTGTGTCCTGAGTGTGACTCTATCTATGCACTCTGTCTCCTCAATATCTCATTTACATTCATAATCATTCTCACGTTCCTATGATGTTTTTCATAGGACTCAGTGCCCGACAACAATTGCCCATTAAACAGTTGCCCATAAAAAGCATATACTTCCTTGTGCAACTTACTTATCATATAATTATTGTCTTCTAAATTCAAGCATTTACTTCCACCTAGTTCTTACTTCAGGTCACAAGGAGTCTATGTAAGCAAGGGGGATAGGAGAGGAAATCTCAAGTCGGCAGTTAAGTCCATTCTAACTACTGTAGGATTGTGAATTTCCCTCAGTTAATAGAAAAATGTATTATTCACCCACTGTAATAATGTGCGTTAGTAATCTTCTTCAGTACTAATACAACTCTACTTTGAGCAGGCTGTGGACAACGCACAATAACTCCCTCTGGCAACAAAATTGCAGGAGGCCTGAATGCTGAGGAAGGGGAATGGCCCTGGCAAGCTAGCCTTCAGCAGAACCAAGTCCACCGATGCGGAGCCACTCTGATTAGCAACAACTGGCTTGTGACTGCTGCTCACTGTTTTGTAACGTAAGCTCTGGCCCAGGTGAAGGCCTCAAAGCCACTTAAGTACCTGAAGTCTGATAATGTCTTTTGACACAATGGCCATACAACTGTGTCTCCAACTGTCCAACATTAAGAAATATAGCCTCAGAATTGCTCAATGATTCATAAGTAACATAACAGATATGGGCAAACTAGGGCAGAGTTTGTGTGGCACTAAAGACACAGAAACTGGGGCCGGTGCCGTGGCTCACTTGGCTAATCCTCCGCCTGTGGCACCAGCATCCCATATGGGCTCCGGGTTCTAATCCCAGCTGCTCCTCTTCCAGTCCAGCTCTCTGCTGTGGCCCGGGAAGGCAGTGGAGGATGGCCCAAGTGCTTGGTCCCTGCACTTGCATGGGAGACCAGGAGAAAGCACCTGGCTCCTGGCTTCAGATTGGCGCAGCGCGGCCGTAGCGGCCATTTAGGGGTGAACCAACAGAAGGAACACCTTTCTCTCTGTCTCTCTCTCTCTCACACTAACTCTGTCAAATTAAAAAAAAAAAAAAAAGACACAGAAACTAATTCTTTGTTACAGAAAGCTGTCTTGTGCCTTGTAGAATATGCAGCAGCAGCCCTGCCCTTACCGACCAGCAGCATCCCTCGGTATTGAAAACGAAAATGTCACCAGACATTGCCAAATGCAGGTGACAAAGCTGTTCCCAGTTGAGAACTGCTAGGGTAGAGTTCCATCAGTTTTCTGAAGAAATTAAAGCCAAAATTGAATGAGTCTCCTATTTCTTTCTCATCATTATTACATTTAGTCATAAGTATTTGAATTTACTCAGCATCCTCCCATATATGCACAGCTCTACTTAAAACGACGATTTTCTTAAAAGATATGTTGTTGTGCCCAAAGTTGGTCCTTGTTTACCTAAAAGATTTTTACACTTTTGTTTGATAGTTCTTTTCATTAACTTCCATTGGTTTTCTGTGGAGTTTATTGAATTTTTTTAAAAAAATTCCTCTCAAACTCAATTGGCACCCTCCAAATCATGTTTACTTGTTTATCATGTCTTTAGTAAAAAAGTTTGAAAACGCCCCAAGAGAACTATTTCTCAGTATTTAACATGTAAATCCTTGATTGGCAAGTAAAAATTAAAATCAAAAATTCAAAAAAGGACTTAAACTATCTCCTTTATTTCCATCAATTCATTCTGTTCCATATCTTCGTCCAGCTTTTATTTAATTTTATTATCTTATGTTGTCTTACTTGCCTTCCTAATCTCCTTAATTCTCTTCCATATAAAACAAGAACTACAATGGCATTTCTAAGGATTAGCTGTTAAAAAATAGTTTATTGGTAATTTAAAGTCTGTTCATTTTATCGTTATTTTTATTTTTTCTCTTACACACAGCTTCATTTTTGTATGTTTTAAGCACTATGGACATTCAAAACATAAATAATTATTTTTGCAAAGTTTTAGATATAAATGCCTGTAACTCCAATGTACAGGACTTTTTACTGATACACCTACTTTTTTTTAGGACCAATGACCCCAAAGAATGGACTGTAAGCTTTGGGCTTCTCTTAAGTGATCCACAAATACAGCGAACTGTCAAGGATATTATAATCCATGAAAACTACCACTACCCAGCACACGACAACGACATTGCTGTTGTGCATCTGTCTTCACCGGTATTATATACAAGTAAGATCCGAAGAGCATGTCTTCCAGAAGCTACTTATAAATTCCCAAACAATTCAAAAGTGGTAGTCACAGGATGGGGAACATTAAAGTCTGACGGTGAGTTGCTAATCTCCCTCTATCACATGGTTGGAGTTTTCGGAATTAAAGAGAAAAGTACTCAAAATTACAACTAAACCTAAGAAACACTTTATTTAGAACATTTTAAAGAGCATAATTGAAAAGCATCCTAACATTCACAAGACAATACAACTTCATAGAACTATTTACCACAAGTTCCCACAAAATGGCATTTTTACAGAAATGCATTATTTAATTCAATTGCCTCTATTTTATTTATTTATCCAATTAACAAACATTTATTTTGATCACCAAATTTGTACCACATACTATTCTAGATGGTTTGGATACATTAATGGGTAAAATAAATATCCCTGTTTATTTTCTTAGCAAAAAGCAGGGAGGCTTGCTTTCTTAGTAAGGGAAAACAGACCATAATCACAAAATATAAGAAATAACTAAATTATAAAGCATGTTTTATGCACGTGTCATAGAAAAATAGGGACAATTAGAAAAAAATACATAGGATTAACCATTTTGATTGACTGAGTGATTGAGAGTCAGAAAAACTGACAAAGAGGGAGAGACAGAGACAGAGACAGAGACAGAAGAGAGAGCTGCTATCTGCTAGTTCATTCCCCAAATGCCAATATGGCTAAGACCGAGAGAGGCTGAAGTCAGGAGCCAGGAACTCCAACCAGGTCTCCCATGTAGGTGACAGGAACCCAAGTATTTGAGCTGTCATTTTCAGCCTCCCAAAGTGCACATTGACATGAAGCTTTAATCAAGAGCTGGAGTCAAGACTCAAACACAGGCACTCCCATACGGTATGCTGGAGTCTTAATGACCAGGTCAAATGCCTACCTCAGGGCTAACTCTGCCTGTCAAAAAAAAAATTAGTATGACAATAACAAATTCAACTAAAAATAAGAATACAATGTATGGTTCAAGACATGAATTTTAAATTTTGCTTTCTAGGACACACATGTAATAAATACAATATTTTATAATAATTCAAAAGTAAAAAATCCCATCACACATGGATGTACTTTTTAAGTATTTCTAAATATTTGTATGAATATTTTAGTACTAGTTAAATACAATATTCGTAAGTAATGTTCATAAACATTAGTTGCTCCTTGGTTACTGAGAAAGGTGACAAAACCTTAATTAAAACTTGTTTTACATTGATTTAGAAGTTGTACGTAGTGGTAAAGTTATATACAAGAGAGATTAATAATAACTTAACAAAACTGTAAATGTTTCCTCCTTTAGGGGAAAGTCCTAATATACTCCAAAAAGGATTAATAAAGATTATAGATAATGAGATGTGCAACAGTCCAAAGGCATATGCTGGAGTCATCACATCTGGAATGTTGTGTGCGGGGTTCCCAGAGGGACGTGTGGATGCCTGCCAGGTAAGCTACTAGTTCATTTTCAAGAAGCTTCTTTCCCTTATAATTTTTCCACAGACTGACACACATACACAGGGCGGGGCAGAGAGAGAGAGAGAGAGAGAGAGGGAGGTAGGGTGGGAGGGAGAGAGAGAGAGACACTTCCATACACTGGTGTACTCCCCAAATGACTGCAACAGCCAAGGCTGGGCCAGGCCAAAGCCAGGAGTCCAGAGCCCTATCTGGGTTTCCCACTTGGGTGGCATGGGCCCAAGAACTTGGGCCATCTTCACTGCTTTCCTGGTAGGGAGTTGGATTAGAAGCAGAGCAGCCAAGATTCAAATTGGCACTCCCACATGGAATGCAGGCATTGCAAATGGCAGTTTAACCCACTGTCCCACAATGCCAGCCCTTTCCTTGTAATTTTAAATTTCCAATTAACCAATTCTGTTTTTTCAAGGGATGGAAATTTTTTAAAATCATAAATATCCTTAATATGGAGTTGGCACTATGGCATAAAAGGTTAAGCCTCTGACTGTGATGCCAGCAACCCATACGGGATGCTACTCTTCTAATCTAGCTATCTGCTTCTGGGCTGGGAAGGCAGTGGAGTATTGCCAAGTGTCTGGGCCCCTGCACCCACATAGGAGACCCAGAGGAGACTCTTGGCTTTGGACTGGCTCAGCTCTCCACTGCAGCCATTTGGGGAATGAACCAGTGTATAGAAGACCTTTTCCTCCATTTCTCCCTCTCTCTGTCTGTAATTCTACCTCTCAAATAAAAAAATTAAAAAAAAAATACTTAACAGCCAAAGTATTTAATTAAAATTATACTGATATTTTTTTCTTTGTGTTCCTGGAAGCATTTTTAAATTTGATTTAACAATGTTAGCATTTTTTCTATATTTACTTCATATCTATATGATAGATGATTTTTCTTGAAAGCAGGGATATTAATAGCACATAATGTGGGATTCATGACAATGATCATAAAATGAGGAAAGAATATTTACAACTATTTAATATACCAAAAATATGACATTCACACAATTTTTATACTCTATATATTTATTTATTTCAAACATGTGGAATTCATCTTTCTGTGTCTGGCTTACTTCACTTAGCATGATGATCTTCAATTCCAGCCATTTTGCTGTAAAAGTCAGTCTCTGCTTTCCCAGGCCATAGCAGAGAACTGGATCAGAAGTAGAGCAGCCAAAACTCAAACTGACAGCCATATGGGGTACTGGCACCACAGACAGTGGCTCAACATGCTATGCCACAGTGCTGGCCCCTACATATTTTATCTTAATTACAAATTTCTAACTCTTTCACTAAACTTTTTTCTTTGATGTCATGGGGAGCTTAAATCCCTGTTCTTCTCAGTTTTCTCTCAGTCTCATCACCCCCAGCCTCATGGCTCATAACCACATACAATCTAAAAGCCACATTTATTCTTATTATTTATTATTATTTTTTTTAACTTTTATTTAATGAATATAAATTTCCAAAGTACAGCTTATGGAGTACAATGGCTTCCCCCACATACCGTCCCTCCCACCCACTACCCTCCCCTTTCCCACTCCCTCTCCCCTCCCATTCACATCAAGATTCATTTTCGATTATCTTAATATACAGAAGATCAGCTTAGTATACATTAAGTAAGGATTTCAACAGTTTGCTCCCACACAGAAACATAAAGTGAAAAATAATAGATGATTTTTTTTAAATGATGATGAAATCAGATCAGACCTATTGTCATGTTTAATCCCAGTGATAGTCAAGTTGGGAGTTGATAATTTCTTTTTTTTTCTTTTTTTTTTTTTTTTACAGAGGATCAGTTTAGTATACATTAAGTAAAGATTTCAACAGTTTAACAGTTTGCACCCCCATAGAAACACAAAGTGAAATATATTGTTTGGGTACTCGTTATAACATTAAATCTCAATAATCATTTCATTATAGTACCTTCAATGACTTATCTTCTACTTTCCCCCACACTCATCATAATAATCTTCAATCACAGAGCAATCAATCAGCCTTATTTCTTCTTATGTGTGAGGTTCTGGACACAGCTAAAAGAAATTTCACCTTCGGGGCTGGCGCCGTGGCTCACTTGGTTAATCCTCCGCCTGCGGTGCAGCATCCAGTATGGGCACTGGGTTCTAGTCCAGGCTGCCCTCTTCCAGTCCAGCTCTCTGCTGTGGCCCGGGAGGGCAGTGGAGGATGGCCTGGGTGCTTGGGCCCCTGCACCCGCATGGGAGACCAGTAAGAAGCTCTGGCTCCTGGCTTTGGATCCACACAGCGCCGGCTGTAGTGGCCATTTGGGGAGTGAACAGAGGAAAGACCTTTCTCTCTGTCTCCCTCTCTCACTGTCTATAACTCTACCTGTCAAATAAATAAAACAAACAACAACAACAACAAAAAACCGAAGTTTAAAAAAAAAAAGAAATCTCATCTTCATGTAAACTGGAGTCATAAAATAATAGGTGGGTCCTTAATACACTGTACAGGTTTTTAGCAGAAATAGTTGATAGTGCTCTTCAAACTTTAATTGTACTCAGAACCTACCAATTCCACCATGTTCTTATCTTCCTAAGCATATGAAAATTCCTCCCACAGACCAAAAAAATAAACACAATCACATGAGAACTCCTTTCCTTTCCTTTCTACCTGATACATTTATGTTTGTATTTATTCTTCTACTCTCAATTTACAATAAATAAGCTGTTTCTACTATTGAAGGCTAATCTCTTATCTGTGTTCTTTACCCAATCTCCTTCTCCTATACAGGTATTTGAACTTTCCACTAACTTAAGCTTTCTTCCACATTTTCCAAACTGTTCTACTCTGATGACTCTTTCACACACTTTGCTAACATTGTAAAATCTCTTCCTTTCAATCCTTTAAGGAAATCAGAAATTCATACAATACCAGAAAAACCAATAACATGAATTAAAAGTGAGCCAATGGCCTAAACAGATGTTTTCCCAAAGAATACATATAAAGGGCCAAAAGATAAACAAAAAAGTATTCAACATCATTAATCATCACAGAAGTGCAAATTAGAACCACAATGAAATATAACCCTAATGCATAGTAGATACCATTATCAAAGTAGGTAATAAGTGTTGATGAGGGTGTCAAGAAAAGAAAACATTTGTACACTGTTTGTTGGGAGGTAATTGGTAAAGCAACTATGGAAAACAGAATGGAGTTCCTCAGAAAAATAAAAATAGAGCCAACATAGGATGCAGCACTCCTACTTCTGAATATACATTCAAAGGAAATCGAATCAGTATCTCAAAGAGGTATCTGTAGCCCCAGATTCATATAAACATATTGGCAAATTCACATTAGCCAAGATATGAAAACAGCCTAACTTCATCAATAGATGAATGAGTATATAAAGTGATATATATGTATGTGTGTATATATATCACATTTTCTTAAATCACTTTATATGATATATATCACATGTGTAATATATTACACATGTCACTACATACACATATACTCTCACATATATATGTATATGGAGTATTATTCAAGTCAGAAAAAAAGAAGGAAATCCTGCTATTTGTGATAACATGATGAACCTAGAGGACATTATGCTAAGTAAAATAAGTCAGACATAGCAAAAAAAATACTAAATGTTCTCACTGATATGTAAAATCTAAAAAATCAAACTCATCAAAACATATTCCTGGAGCTGGGAGTCAGAGGAATATGGAGAGATATTAGAACTTGCTAATTTTTTAACTGAAAATTTATACCCTTTGACTAAGAGTTCTAAAGTATAGCTTGGTGACCATACTGACATGTCTACTTGAAATTTGCTAAGAGAGTAGATATTCAGTACTTTCTCCAAAAAATAAAAATAAGGCCGGCGCTGCAGCTCACTAGGCTAATCCTCCGTCTTGCGGCGCCAACACACCGGGTTCTAGTCCCGGTCAGGGCGCCGGATTCTGTCCCGGTTGCCCCTCTTCCAGGCCAGCCCTCTGCTGTGGCCAGGGAGTGCAGTGGAGGACGGCCCAAGTGCTTGGGCCCTGCACCCCATGGGAGACCAGGAGAAGTACCTGACTCCTGCCATCAGATCAGTGCGGTGCGCTGGCCGCAGCGTGCCAGCCGTGGCGGCCATTGGAGGGTGAACCAACAGCAAAAGGAAGACGAAGACCTTTCTCTCTGTCTCTCTCTCTCACTGTCCACTCTGCCTGTCAAAAAAATAAAAAAATTTAAAAAATAAAAAATATAAAAAATAAAAATAAAATAGTAATTCTGAGAGATGGTAGATAGGTTAATTATTTTCATGGGGGAATCATTTCACAATGCATTTGTATATCAAAACATCACATCACACATCTAAAAAACATGTTTATTTGTCAATCATAATTCATGTTTTTTTAAGACAAAATATATCCATCTGTTTGAGAAGAGCAGATACAATTGTAGACTGATATGGGTGAACTGAGAAGTCAAAAGATACAAGACAAAGAATGGAGGGATTGCCACCTCTTAACTCTCACTTATTCCAAGATTCTGAAAGTAATATACTAGCTTCAGAGTGAGGAATCTGTGTTTTATACAATTATGAAATGACAAAAGTTTAAAATTGCTGCCCTGGAAAATGAGAAAAGAAGTTGGCCAGAGATTTGTAAATATTGCTGAGAGGAATTAGCCTGAGGCTGGAAATTTGCAATATGGTTTTATTTCACATTGAGTGGTTTGGTCCAGGCTATGGTGGGGCATAAGGTAATGAGCTGAGGATGCTAGTAAGGGTGAATAATGCAGCCTACATAAGGAAAGATAGGAAGGAAGACTTGAGCTAAAACACTAACAGAAAAGAAGGAAGTCAAATAACTGCCATTCTTAGTGAGGTTGAAGAGCAAGTACAGAGTGAAAAGTGAAACAAAAAAAATGTTAAGGGATTGGTAAATGCTATCATAATGCTGAAAAATGGTTTTTCAGGGGTGGAACACTTCCAGGTAACCTGAAGTAACACTGTAAGATTGAATTTAAGATGTGAATGGTCAGAGTCAAAAAAACCAAGAGGTTGTCAGCTAAGGTATTAGATGTATCATCCAATAGATGTTAAAATTATCCAGGGTAATTAAAAGGATTAGAGAAAAGGAATATTCAGTATTAAAGTGCTCCATTATCCTGGGGAAATGAGCTAAAAATCAGTATATTAAAAACTATAACTGACACCATCTTGGGCTCTAGCCCCTGCCA
This sequence comes from Oryctolagus cuniculus, assembly GCF_051225735.1. NCBI lineage: Eukaryota > Metazoa > Chordata > Mammalia > Lagomorpha > Leporidae > Oryctolagus > Oryctolagus cuniculus. The sequence continues at coordinate 127,238,537 of NC_142874.1, forward strand.
CCATTGCTGGAAGCCAGGTGGCCACATGGCCCAACCACTGGTGTCAGCCCCACTCCCATCCTAATGAGATTCGATGCCCCTACTTCCCTGCCAGCCCCCCACCAAAGTTTTTAAAGGACGTGTTCCTGAACATGTGGCTCTCTTTCTCTCCACCTCCTGATCTCTGTCTGTCTCTCTGTCTCTTGATGTCTCTCTGGATCTCTCTCTTATGCTCTCCTTCTCCCTCTTTTTCTCCTTCGCCCCTTCCCTCCAGTCTGTCAGGTTTCCCCTAATAAACTCTTTCCCTTAAAAAATTATAAGAGATGTAGAGGGGATACAGCCAAATCACACAATTCTGAAAATCAGAGTAATATTCACACAAGAGTGGAAGAGCAATAGTCCAGTTTGGTTTTTCCCAATATCTTCAAACAGGAGAATTTGGGAAGATAATCAGAGTTCCCCAGAATACTAACAATTCCATAGTAATAATATCTTCAAATACTTCCTTTGGATAATAACTGAAACTTTTCATACATGTTTGACATTATTATATTACTATATATGATTGAAATGAATTTTCATAGGCTACAAAGATATTCTAGACTAGAATCATTTTAATATTGAAATATCTAGGGTTGTCTGTCTTTTCCTATCTTCACTATAAAAGAGAAAAATGGGCAATATTCACCTTTAAACTTTAGTGATTATATATATATATATATCTTTTTTCTCTCTAGGGTGACTCTGGTGGACCCCTGGTTAGTGCAGATTCTAAAGGCATATGGTTCCTTGCCGGTGTTGTAAGCTGGGGAGATGAATGTGCTCTTCCAAACAAGCCTGGTATCTATACCCGAGTGACCTACTACAGAGACTGGATCATGTCCAAAACTGGTCTCTAGTGTAGAAGTCCTCTGTGGATTATAGTTCGAAGCTTATATATTGTTATGTTTATATGTCACTCCCAAGCCAAATTTTAAAGATCACCTTTCCCTACACACATTTAATGTTGAAATTTTAAATATAAACAATCTTAGAACAATTAAAATTTTATTAGGCTTTGACAAAATTTCAGTAAGATTATGAATCAGAATATGCAATTTTCCCTTTACTCCTTTCCATATTGGAAGTAATTATGAGTAAATACAGGTTATGGTTTATTAAGGAAATACTCTGCTAATTTGCAGATCCAGATCCCCTTGGAAAATCACTGAATAGGTGTTTATAATAAACTACCTTCTGAACACATAATTTTCTGCTGACAAGAGAATGGATTCCACAAGGTCAACATATTGGTAGGTTATAGTTCAGTCAGTTGCAATAATACTACCTATAAAAATTACTCAAAAAATCTATTATCTTTCTGGCCCTTGTGCTAGTTCTAATCCTTTGTCAATTTATGGCTTCATTATCTTGAATGACACAAAACAATATAATAGTCCCCATAGGTGACTGAATAGATTACAATGTTTGTTGAGTTAGTCCCATTCTCTCAATAATAGAAATTATGCACCAGAATAAATAACATGGAAGCTTTCTGTCTGCTTCACTGTCTTTTTGCCCATACACATATATTCAAGACAAAGGCACACATGTCTAAAAATGCAATATTATGCCAAATCAATAGGTTAGTTGCATTCCAATGTATCTTCTCATCATGTACTTTCTCAGACAGTAGTCCACCAATGTCTCAATAGTTTAGTCCTTCTCTTTTTCATCATTGACCATTTACAGCTACCACTAATAGCCTTCATTATAATGTAATTTTTCTCATACAATCCCAAAAATCGCATTAATGATAAAACAAACCTTTATTGGGTCTTTCTTATGTACTAGACATGCTTCACATGTATTATTATATCGAACTCTCCCAACGAACCCATGAAGATGGTTCCCTTCTGATCACAATCAAATAGACAATAAAACTCAGGTATAGAGAAGTCAAATTACTTTACAAAGACCAGACAGTTTATAATGGACTAAACTGGGATTCAAAATCACACAATTCCACTCCAAAACTCACACTTTTAACAATTATGCTACATTATATGATATGAGCCGGCGCCACGGCTCACTAGGCTAATCCTCCGCCTTGTGGCGCCGGCACACCGGGTTCTAGTCCCGGTCGGGGCGCCAGATTCTGTCCCGGTTGCCCCTCTTCCAGGCCAGCTCTCTGCTGTGGCCAGGGAGTGCAGTGGAGGATGGCCCAAGTGCTTGGGCCCTGCACCCCACGGGAGACCAGGAGAAATACCTGGCTCCTGCCATCAGATCAGCGCGGTGCAACGGCCACAGCGCGCCGGCCGCGGCGGCCATTGGAGGGTGAACCAACGGCAAAGGAAGACCTTTCTCTCTGTCTCTCTCTCTCACTGTCCACTCTGCCTGTCAAAAAACAAACAAACAAACAAACAAACAAAAAACAAACAAACAAAAACAACAAAAAAAAGAAGCTCAGAATAAACAAAATAAACCAAGTGTATACAGGTCAAGAATGGCCAAGCTTAGATTCACATACCACTTTTTCAATGGAGGATGTGGGGTTATTGATTGCCATTTCCAGGGAAAAAATGCTGGATGGATTTTTAAAATTAATAGTTGTTACCAATGCAAAATATGCTACCTTCTGGTAATAATATTCAAAATCATGTAAATTCATAGCAAACAGAGATTCTGTATTCTCATGTATTTATAAAGTTATAAGTCACAGGCTGCATGCTATACATATTACGTTATCTCAAAAAAATCAATATAGACTAGTGACATAAGCCACCAGTGCTCCTCCTTACTCAATTTCTTTGTGTATACAGACAGTATAAAATCCCTATGGGAAAAGAGCACAAAATATTTCATTTTTAATTTAGAAAAGAATTTTAACAGGAAGACAGATATGAGAAGTTTGAAAATTTTAAGAACGTGCCTCCTAAATAGGCTGGTTTAAGTAAACTGAACTGCATGATGATACATTGGGTAGAAATAGATTCTGTTCACCCCTCTATAAGCCAAAACAGTAATAGCTATCACCATCAAGATTACTGAGTTCTTCCGATATGAACATTTATACTAAAAAGAGTATTTGGAAGCATTTTATGATAAAAACACATGAAAAGGAGGCCGGCGCCACGGCTCAACAGGCTAATCCTCCACCTGTGGCACCGGCACACCGTGTGCTAGTTCCAGTCGGGGCACCGGATTCTGTCCTGGTTGCCCCTTTTCCAGGCCAGGTCTCTGCTGTGGCCCGGGAGTGCAGTGGAGGATGGCCCAAGTGCTTGGGCCCTGCACCCCATGGGAGACCAAGATAAGCACCTGGCTCCTGGATTCAGATCAGCACAGTGCGCCAGCCGCAGCACACCAGCCGCAGCAGCCATTGGGAGATGAACCAACGGCAAAAAGAAGACCTTTCTCTCTGTCTCTCTCTCTCACTATCCACTCTGCCTGTCAAAAAAAAAAAAAAACAAAAACAAAAAAAACACATGAAAAGGAATGAAATTGGACCCATATCTAACACCACACATAGAAATTAACTTGAAATGGATTAAAGACTTAAATATAAAATCTGAAGCTATAAAAGTGTTAAAAGAAAATACAAGAGAAAATCCCCTGTGTTAGGTCTAGGCAATTATTCTTAGAATATGACACTGTAATCACAAAAACAAAAAAGAAAAAGACCAGAAAAAAAGGACATATAAGTGACTGGAATAAAACCAAGATAAAAAGTCCTGCATTACAAAGGAAACAATCAAGTAAATGAAAGAAATAAAAGGCAACATATGAGACTGGAGAAGATATCTGCAAACTATATATCTGATAAGGGTGTGATAACAATATATACAAACTGCACAAGGAATTCATACCACTCAATATATAAAAAAATAAATAAATGGGCAAACATCCTACATTCACCTAATTTTCATCACTACAATGAATTATCCAAGGCAGGCTACCTTTAAAAAGAAAAGAGGTTTATTTAGTTCACAGTTCTAGAGATTTCCAGGCATGATTCCACCATCAGCTCAGTTCTGGTTAGAATTTCATGGTAGATGGCAGAACTCATGCAAAAGGAAAAGATCACACTGCCCAGTAAGAAGCCGGACAGTGACTCAGAAATCAGCATCATCTTTATAACAACTCACTCTCACGAAAGCTCAGGGGTCCCGTGACAGCCATCTTGATCCATTCCAAGGGCAGCATCCTAAGGACTTCCCGCAGGCCATACCTCACTCAAACCATATCTATATTTCAGGCATGGAAAGCCAAGACACTCTGGGGAAAAAAAAAAAAAAACACCTAAATGAAAGATCTCCGCGAGTGAGATCCCAGTGGAAAGAATGGGTCATCAAAGAAGGAGGTACCTTTCTCTGAAGGGAGGAGAGAACTTCCACTTTGACCATGGCCTTGTCTAAATATGATCAGAGTCGGTGAACTCAGGGGGCTTCCATAGCCTTGGCAGCTCATGACAAGAGCCTAGGGTGATTACTGAGGCCATAAACAAGAGTGTCAATTTGTTAAGTCAACAACAGGAGTCACTGTGCACTTACTCCTCATGTAGGATCTTTGTCCTTAGTGTGCTGTACATTGTGATTTAATGCTATAACTAGTACTCAAACAGTATTTTTCACTTTGTGTTTCTATGTGGGTGCAAACTGTTGAAATCTTTACTTAATGTATGCTAAACTGATCTTCTGTATATAAAGAGAATCAAAAATGAATCTTGATGTGAATGGAAGGGGAGAGGGAGTGGGAAAGGGGAGGTTTGTGGGTGGGAGGGACGTTATGGGGGGGAAGCCATTGTAATCCATAAGCTGTACTTTGGAAATTTATATTCATTAAATAAAACTTAAAAATAAAAAAAGAAAAAAAATATCTAAAACATAGCACAATCTGAATAGACATCTTTGCAAAGAAGACATACAAATGGCTAACAGGTATACTAAAAGCTATTTGACATCAGTAATCATAAAGGAAGTACAAATTAAAACCCCAGTAAGTTATCACCTAGGATGACTATCACTGAACAGACAAAACATAAATTTGGCAAAGGGAATGTTTGTACACTGCTGGTAAGAATGTAAGTGGTATAGTTACAATGGAAAACAGTATGGAAGATTCTCAAAAAATACTCAAAAAATAGAACTACCATATGATCCAGCAATCCTCCCACTAGTTATATAGCCAAAGGAAACAAAATCAGTATCTCAAAGAGTATCTACAGCCCCACATTCATTGCAGCACTGTTCATAATAGCTAAGACAGAAAACAAACAACTGATGAATCCATAAGTAAAATGTCACAAAGCAGCCAGCATTGTGGTGTAGTAACTTGAGCTGCTGCCTGAGATGCCGGCATCTGCTGTGGATGCCGGTTCAAGACCTGACTGCTCCACTTCCAGTCCAGCTCCCAGCTAACGGCCTGGAAAAAGCACTGGAAGATGGGTCAAGTGTTGCCCTTCAATGTGAGATATCCAGATGAAGCTCCTGGCTCCTGGCTTTGGCCTGGTTCAGCCCTGGCCTGAATTAAATAAGGGGTAATAAATGAAAATAGATTATTTTAATTAGTAGAAAATTGAATGCAAGAGAGAATAATGCAAAGTTATTCTGAAGCTGAAAGAGACTCTTAATGACCATATTATGAATTTTATAAAAATTACTATGAAACCCAAGATGCTTGAAGGTCACACAAGAGAACAGGGATCTCCTGATTCCCAAAGTAGTGTTTTATCCTAATACTCTATATTCATTGTGAAAATCTAGTTTAATTTCCATTTAATGGAGTTCTGTTGCCCTCAAACAATAATTTCCTAGTATGGCTACTCAGGCTACTTTGACAAACATGAACACTCCTCAATTAGCTAATGGGAGTATTGGCTACCAAGGGCCCACAAGTGCCCTCTTCTGAGAACTGTCATTAGTTCATGGGAGAATATAACATTGATATACCTGAAAAGTTTTCCTCAACTGACACATGGACCTCAGCTAATGGGTAACTAATACAGAAGTGCAAAAGGTCAGTCTCTTTTCCTAATGGGGTGGCAACTCTGTGGTTCCAATTATGCCCCAGTGTTCTATATGGACGCAGACTTGGATCAGACTTTAGCTGAACCCATACTTTGTCTGAGTTCTTCCTCTGCCCTCTCTGGCTTTCCTCATTTTCTTGGAGGAATAACCTCAGAGCACCCTTTCAAATCACCTGCACAAGATTTCCCAAGTGGAGTGGAGTGAGCACATTCTCAGGGCAGAGTTGCAGGGAAAACTGCAGTAGAGATTATGTGGAAAGAGGAGAGATACCGTGGATCTGTGTCGAAGGTGCAAACGCACAACAACAAGCACAGATACAACACACAACCCCAGAAGCCCACAGCCAGAGAAAGCACCAGTTTTGGAAAGCAAGGTGAGACCAGACTGCAGTAGCCTATGCCACTGATGATATAGCCAGAGGGAGAGCCTAAGGACTACACTGTCTTTGAGTCTGGCCAGAGACCTCAGGAGAAAAGGGGGGGGGGGCACGTTTCTCTCTCCCCATCTCCCCTACAACAGTACCTGACAACCAGCTGAGAGAGGCCGGGCACCATTTTGGACATAACTAGACAGCAGCTGCGGCAGCTCTTGTGTGCATACCCAGCAACCGGCAGGCACAGATGCCGTCTTGTGAGCAGAGGCACCTGCGGCAGCTCAGATGCACACACCTAGCAACAGACAGGGAAAAGAAGCCATTTCAACAAAAGTCCCAGCTGCAAAGAATCTTGTACCCACCCAACAACCAGAGGAGAGAAAGCGTGGATGAGCATTATACCAAGTAAGGGCTAAAATCCAAGCATGGATCACCTTTGAAGAGAGGAAGTAAGGGCATGATTATACCAAAAGAGGTGACCATACCCCACTTTCAGTTACCACGCACAACTTGGGTGTCACCTTGGATACTTGCCTCGCCCTGGAGCACTGACCAGAGCTCCCTGGCCATACACAGCAAATACCTTTAGGTATTCACTGAAAGAGCAGACACTCCACTAAGCCATGAGGCATAGTCCAAAGATAAAGCCATCAGAAGAAAAAATTAACAAGTACCTCCATAAATGCCTAAAAATTATAAAAGCAGAAATTCAAGAAAGAATAAGGAAGACAAAATGATGGCTCCCAAAGTCACACAATACTTCAATACTAGAATATGAATATGAACAGATTGATGAAATGCCTGAAATGGAATTCAAAAGATTAACCATAGAAATACTCAGAAGCAAATTCACTAATTAAAGAAATCCATACATGACATGAATGAAAAAATTTTCCATGAAATTGAGATTTTGAAGAGAAATCATAATGAAATATTAAAAATGAACAATTCAATATGTTAAATAACAAAATACAACGGCAAGCCCTAACAACAGACTTGGTGAGGAAGAGGAAAGGATCCAAGCTAGAATGTTTGGAAATTTTTCAGTCAGACCAAAAATAAAGGAAGAAGAAATTAGAAAAATTAAAACTGGTGTTGGAGATTTATGGGATACTATCAAACAACACAACATACAGGTTTTAGGAGTTCCTGAAAGTGTGGGAGAGAGTGGATTAGAGGTGCATTTAGTAAAATAATTACAAGAAAAAAAAACTTCTATAATTTGGAGAAAGAAAGGAATATCAAAGTTCAGGAAGCACATAGAACTCTTAACAGAAATGACCAGAAAAGATATTCACCACGACACATTGTAGTCAAAATTTCAACACTAAAACATAAAAGATTCTAAAATTTGCTTGAGAGAAATGCCAGATCACTTTCAGAGGATCTCCATTAGATTCACAGATGATCTATCATCACATGTCATCATTTTAGCAGGGAGCCAGATAGGAAGTGGAGCATACACACTCAAACCAGTGCCCATATGGGATGCTGTGGTAGATTTACCTGTTAGGCCACAATTCTGGCCCCCTCCCATCATTTTTTACCTATCCATATCTCCAAAGAATTATTCTAAAACAATAAACTTCAGAACCAAAACATTCCATTAGGAAATATATCTAGACCTTCAAAAGCTACCTCAGAAGCCCAGTTCCATGCTCTGCTATATAGTATGCCATCCAAACCTGGAAGTCATAAGAGATGCTTCTGGGCACAGAGTGACAGCCAGCAGAAGCCCAGGTGAGCAGCTGATGTAAGCTGCTCAAGATCCAGGAGTCATTCAGGACCAAGAGAAACTGAGGAGGCACATAAAGCATGTCCAGTGGACCTTTTACAGCGCCAAAAGAGCTCTCTAAAGGCCTGAAGAATGTGTTCCTTATTTATCACCAGTAAGGTTTAGCAGAGTAGATATTTACTAGCTATGTGTTAAATACATGATTTTAAGACAGGATAAACAAATAAACCATGAAGAATCAATGGCCTAAGTCAAAATCATCCTTTATCCATAATGTTGTTCCTGCTGTGGTTTCCACGAAAACAAACTAGTTGAATAAATAAATCAAACTGGTGATTTAATAAATTCCAAGGTAAGTCATACTGGTATTGGTAAATAACAGCATAGCACTTACCATGAAAGTTAAAATAACAACACAGAAAAAGTTTCTACATGGTCTCAATGTGAAATGATAGATAACATACAAACATAAATATCCATGCTATATTATGTATAATCATATACCAATACAGTAATAGCATTTAAATAGTTTTGTCTCCAATATCCATGTTCACTTGCAATAAAGTACAAAAATAGCAAGTTCAAAATTTAGACAATTATAAAATTAAAGAAATAATCAAAAAAAGATCATCAATCATTCTTACTCAAACTTAAGCATGGATAATCTGACCAGTAAGATTGATTGATACAACTCAAAATGATTAAGAATGTAAACATTAGATCTGAAACTGAAACTACTAGAAGAAAACATAGGGGAAATTCTTTATGACCTTGGAATGGGCAAGGAATTTTTGGATCAGTTCCCAAAAGCACAGGAAACAAAAGCATATGTGACTGCATCAAACTAAAGAGTTTCTGTACAACAAAGAAAACCATCAATGGAGTGAAGAGACAACTGAAAAAAATGAAAGCATATACTTGCAAGTTATATATATATGACAAGGATTAATATAACAACCAATAGTCAAAAACAGATCTAATTTTAAAAATGGAAAGATCTAAACAGACATCTCTCAATGAAAGACATACAAATAGCCAATAGGTATATGGAAAAGCGATCAAACCCTAAATAAAATATAATCTCACTCCAGTTAATTGGCTATTATCAAAAAAGGGACAAGCATTTAGCATAACAGTTAAGATGCCCACATCCCATAGTGAGTGTTTGGGTTTTTTACCTGTCTCTGTCTCTTGATTCCAGTGGGAGGAAGCAGGTAATGGCTCTAGTAGCTGGTCCCTGCCATCCTCATGGGAGACTTGGATTGAGTTGCTGACTCCAGCACCAGTCAGGGGCCATTGAAGAAATTTGAGCAGCAAATTAAAGGATAGAGGTTCTCTCTGTGTTTCTATTCTATCAATCAAATTATCCTTTTAAAGATAAAAGCTAACAAATGCCAATGAGCACTTGAAAATAGGGAACCCTTTCATGCTGTTAGTGGGAATGTTAATTTGTATAGTCATTGTGGAAAATAATATGAAGTTTCCTCAAAAATACTAAAAATGTAACTATTATATGACCCAGTAATCTCACTACTAGATATATATGCCAGGGAAATGAAATCACTCTGTCAACAGAACAACTGCACTCCCATGTCCACTGGAAATGGAATCAGCCTAAGTGTTAATACACTGAGGAATGGATAAATGAAATAAATAAAATGTGGTGGGGCTGGGGTTGTGGCTAAGCAGGTTAAGCCTCAGCCTACAAGAACTGCATCCGATACAGGCATCGGTTTGATTCCTAGCTGCTCCACTTCCAATCCAGCTTCCTATTAATGTGCCTGGAAAAGCAGCAGAAGATGGCTCAAGTGCTTGGAATCCTGCAACTTCATGGGAGACTCAGAAGTGGCTCCTGCCTCCTGGCTTCAGCCTGGCCCAGTCCCAGTTGTTGTGGCCATTTGGGGAGTGAACCAACAGATGAAAGATTCTCTTTCACTGTGTGTGTGTGTGTGTGTGTGTATAGATCTGCATCTCAAATAAATAAATATACCTTAAAAAAAAAAAGAAAATGTGGTGAATATCCACAATAGAATACTACCCAGCCATTAAAAGGATGGAATCTTGTCATTCATAACAACATGGATGGAACTGGAGAGCATTAGATTAAGTAATATAATACAACAAGTACAGAAGGACAAGTACCACATGAACCCACTCATATGTGGAATCTAAAAAAAAGTGATTTTGCAGAAGTTAAAAGTTTAATGTGGTTACCAGAGCCTGGGGAAGAAAGGGGAGAGGATGGAATAAAGGGAGGGGTAAAGATTGATTACTGAGTACTAAATTAAAGTCAGGTAGGAACAAGAACTTCTGTGATTCTGTTGCACAGTAAGGTGAGTATAAACAATGTTAATGTACTATATATTTCTTGTAAAGAAAACTAGAAAATTGAGTCTTCAATGTTTTTATCATAAAGAAATGGTAAATGTTCGAGGAGATAAATACATTTACCCTGATTGGACATTATATAATGTATACACACATCAAAACACCATAGGGTACTCCATACTATTACAATTTATATGTCCGTTAAAGTTTTTAAAATATGAATAGGACTGCACAAATATTTAACAGGAATATGTTTCTCATTAATAAAAGAATCCGCTTTCTTACAACATAAAAAAGTGTGATTTAGGCCGGCACCGCGGCTCGCTAGGCTAATCCTCCGCCTGCGGCGCCGGCACCCCGAGTTCTAGTCCCCGCTGCTCCTCTTCCAGTCCAGCTCTCTGCTGTGGCCCAGGAAGGCAGTGGAGGATGGCCCAAGTGCTTGGGCCCTGCACCCGCATGGGAGACCAGGAGGAAGCACCTGGCTCCTGGCTTCAGATTGGCACAGCACACTGGCCATGGCAGCCATTTGGGGGGTGAACCAACAAAAAGGAAGACTTTTCTCTCTGTCTCTCTCTCTCACTGTCTAACTTTGCCTGGCAAAAAAAAAAGTGCAGTCATCCCAAGCTGTTTACCCCACTGCACCACAATGCCTACCCCTAAGTAAAAATTAAAAAAAAAAAAAAAAGTGTGATTTAATTGAATGTAGCCCAATTTGTATTAAACTTATTCTAATTGTTAAAGTATTGATTTGGTGTTTTGTGTAGTATAGTTTTAAATTAACATATTTGTACAGTGTATTCAAGGTCAACATTATATGTTTGAAAAATAAAACACAACAAAGAAACGCTTTGTAGAAATGTATTAAGTTCTGGAGACAACAGTTTTCTTTTGAACAAAAAACTAATTTTTAAAAAACTCTCTCCAAAATGTGATCTGAATAATATCATGATGTCTTTTTAAGTTCAAAATTAGACTTCAAGTGGGCTTCTTCACTTCAGAAAACTGTTGTGAAAACCAGGCCATCTGCTGAGGTGGTCCAGTTACACTCGGCCTTCAGGATGTGTTTAGCATGCTCTGTTTTAGCACTCTTTTGGATTACAAACCCACAAAACAAGATCACCTTGATCTTTCACAATAAGTCTAAAGTATCTCAGACATACAATTTGACATAAATCTAGAACTGTGACGTTTCCATCTACAGAAGGCATAAATAAAATGGGACCTCAGGTTCACTTACAATAAGTCATCAGAAATACGAGAAACACAGTCTCAAAGCTCTGTCACTGGCAAAATATGGAAAACAGTGCTTCTCCTGAACAGAATCAAAATCACTGCTCAGCCATCAACAACAGCATCCCGCTGATGCAGGGCAACCTCCCCACACTGACCTTATCTGGAAAGATCCGAGTGATCGTTACTTTCTTCCTTTTCCTACTCTCCACAACCTTTAATGCTTCTTTCTTGTTGAAACTCCAGAAGTGGACTCAGAAGAAAGAGAAAGGGAAAAAGCTTTCAAGGATGAAGGTGCTTCTAAAACACCTGACTTTAGCCAACCTGTTGGAGACTCTGATTGTCATGCCACTGGATGGGATGTGGAATATCACAGTCCAGTGGTATGGAGGAGAGATCCTCTGCAAAGTCCTCAGCTATCTGAAGCTTTTCTCCATGTATGCCCCAGCCTTCATGATGGTGGTGATCAGCCTGGACCGCTCCTTGGCCATCACAAGGCCCCTTGCTGTGAAAAGCAATGACAAGCTTGAACAGTCCATGATTGCCCTTGCCTGGATCCTCAGTAGTGTCTTTGCTGGACCACAGGTAAAACATTATTCTTGAACTTGTTAGGATGGTGATCACAGATCTTTTATCATAATTTGAGTGAAAGGCTTTGCAAAGGCCTTTCCAGTGCCTGAGATCTGAAGGTTAGAGAATGGAGTTTGATTCTGACTCTGTGGTTACCTTGGGCAAATTTCTTAACCTCTATGGGTTTCTCTACCTTTATTTATAAAATGGGGATATTGTGTACTTCACATATTTTTGTGAGGATTAAATAATGTATTAAACTGTCTAGCATTGTCTCTGTAACATAGTAAATCCTCCTCAAAAATATAACTATTATCAAAATTGACCTTATCTCCTTCTTGTTCTATTTATTTTTCTGGTTGACATGGATTTATATTTAAAGCGTTTTAGAAACTGAAAATATCATAAGTAGAAAATAAAATTTTTCTTATTTGGGATTCCTTACATGGAAACTTTTAAGAATTCTGTCAATACAGCTTAAGGAGAATGACTCTTTGTTAGTGTGTTGTCCTGTAGTTTGTAGTTTTATGAGACTGAATAAAGAGGAAAAAAAAAAGAAAAGGAAATCTTAGATTTCAGAAAACTTGAACATTTCCCTGGGGTTGGCTTCCATTTTGCTGGCAATATGTTGTTGTCAACATGATGGCCCTCTCCCATGGAAGGCAGACACTCCTCCAGATTGCCTTCATCGGGATAATCCAGCTAACTGACCTGTAGAATATGCCCTTTCCAGCACTCTTATCTCTGAAAAACAAATTTTTACAAATAACAAAGACTCTTTCTATGCTTATAAGTATACTACATGGTGAACCCAGGGTCCAAGATATGTAAAGAACTACAGGAAGAGTTAGCTAGATTCCTCTAAAAGCTTGCCTCTATAAATGAAATTTACCTAAACATTCTAAACTGCCAGATGATTACAAACAAAAAGCATAATGAAGAATTCACTAAATATTGCGAGAAATTAGAAACATGAGTAAATTTTTGCACAAATTCTTAACTAAGTTTTTGCATAGAACCTAACTACTATTTTATAAATATTAGATAAATTTAATTATTATATGTTTATGGTAGAAAATATGGGAAAAACTAAAATGTTTTCTTGGACAAAAAGTATACTATAAGGACTCTCACAGTGATTGAAATAAGAGAATAGGTTTAGTAAATGTGTCATTTGAAATGTAGTTATTGAGCCAAGCCTATTTCCATTTTGCTTCTTCCAACTATGAGTGCTAATCTTTCACTGGTTATCTTAGAAAGGTTAAACACAACATTGTGTAAACATTGTGCTGGTACTGATGAAACAAAGATATAGCCAACAAAGAAAATGGAGTTCAGGTGTGGAGATAAAATTTATATAAAATTAATATAACTATATATTAAATAATGTTAAACCTACTAAAAGTTTAAGAAGATGAAGAGATGTGTTTGGTTTGAAATGTGAAAGAAGACTTTAGTAAAGGCAGAATAAGCTGACGTTTCAAGGCTAAAAAGTGCAACTAATTTTCATAATACTGTTTTGGCTGATTGAGAGTTGACAACAGCAAAAAAATTAGATGTGGTGGTTAACCGCTTTCCTTTGATCTCACAGAACATGATTGCCATGAATCCATGTGATTATATACATGTTTGCCCGTCTTTGTCATGAAGGGATTTGTAGTGGAGACTCTTATGTCAAACTTAATTAATATTCACAGTACCTAATAAGATATTCATCAAAAATAGAAATTTAAAATGTTTGGATAAATGAATAACTTGGAGCTTACCAAATTTATATCATAGAAGACACTGATAGTCTTGAAAAATTCTAAAATTAATGTGGGAGCCTTATTTTATTTTATTTTTTTTGACATGCAGAGTGGACAGTGACAGAGAGAGACAGAAAGAGAAAGGTCTTCCTTTTTCTGTTGCTTCACCCCCCAATGGCCGCAGTGCGGTGCGCTGCGGCAGCGCTGATCCGAAGCCAGGAGCCAGGTGCTTCCTCCTGGTCTCCCATGGGGGTGCAGGGCCCAAGCACTGGGCCATCCTCCACTGCCTTCCCAGGCCAGAGCAAAGAGCTGGACTGGAGGAGGAGCAACCGGGACAGAATCCGATGCCCCAACCGGGACAAGAACCCAGGGTGCCAGCGCTGCAGGCAGAGGATTAGCCTATTGAGCTGCAGCACCAGCCAAGGTGGGAGCCTTATAACCTCTGTGTGTTCTATTCAAAAAATAAAATGATATTTTTAATTGACAAATAATAATCATATATATTTGTGGAACATAACATGATGTTTTGCTACATGTACATATTTTGTATTGAGCAAATCAGGGTTATGAGCATATACATAGCCTAAAACAAAAATATGGTTTTCTTAGAGGTCAGCACTGTGGCGTAGCGGGTAAAGCAACTGCCTGCAGTACTGGCATCCCATATGGGTGACCAGTTCAAGTCCTGATTGTCCACTTCTGATCCAGCTCTCTGCTATGGCCTAGAAAAGCAGTAGAGGATGGTCCAAGTCCTTGGGCCCCTGCACTCATGTGGGAGACCTGGGAGAAGCTCCTGGTTCCTGGCTTTGGATCAGAGTTCAACCAATAGTATTAAGTAGGACAAAAAAAAAAAAATACACGGTTTCATTCTCTTTGAAAAAGCTCTCACAAAAGCTAAACTGTTGATTTTTTAAAATTCCATTATTTTCACCTAAGTGTGTAATGATAATAGAAAGATAATGTTAAATATTGCATTTATCTATATTGATGTAGCAAAAAGAAAATATGAAATTAACTTTGAATTGCTCAGGGATTTTTAGTCTAACCTCAAGTCATTATTCTACTAGAGACTTATGTGACTATGTGCACAAAAAATGATGGAAATGTTTTGTCAAATGACTCACCCTTACTTTCAACAACACTTTAAATATATAAAGCACTTCACTGAAGCTTTCTCAAAACTTCACAAAGCTGATCTTATCTTAGGAACACATTAACTCTATATGATAAATAGAAGCCATGTTGCTGCTCCCATTTCTTAAATAAGAGAATTAAGGTCTAACTCTTGAAAGTAGTGGTATCCAAACCATTATGGCAACAATCCAAAGTAAGCAATACATACTCCATTGCGACCTGGTCTGTCTCTCACACACCTATACCTAAGAAAAAGTTTTTTAGAAATAAACATTCTGTTCCTTTTCACTTTGCAGAATTGGTTACAACTCATTGATGGATACATCCTATAATTTGAAAAACACTGACTGAAAAGGACTCAACGGCTTTCACAATGTCACTTGGCCTGTTGTACTCATGTCTTCTTAATAAGTTTTTATTTAATTGTAGGCATCTGTTTTATCTGTGAATAAAAGAGGTTTCAAACCTATGACTAATATTACACATTGTGATAGGGAAAATTAAGAAGGGAAAACCCTTTTTATTCTAGATTTTGACACACAGTGAGTGACTCTCGTGCTGCACCATGCTCTTCAGACAAGTCCTTTCACAAAGGCACATCTTGTTGTGACCAATTTATATTAAATGGGTGACTTTTAAGAATTTTTTTATTTTATTTATGGTATAGAAATTTCATATATTTCATATATACAGATTCACAAACATAGTGATACTTTTCACTCTACCCTCACTCCCGCCCACGTTCTCATCCTTCTTCCTTCTCCATCTCCTATTTGTGTTCTTATTTTTCACAAAGATCTACCTTCAGTTAACTTAATACTAATAAGATTAACCCTACACTAAGTAAAGAGTTCAACAAATAGTATGAAGAAAAAAAAATTGTCCCTCAACAGTCAAGACAAAGGCTGTTCAAAATCATTACATGTCAAAATGTCCATTTCACTCCTATAGATAACGTTTTAGGTATTCTATTAGTTACCACAGATCAGGTAGAATATATGGTATTTGTCTTTCTGGGACTGGCTTATTTCACTAAGTGTAATGGCTCCCAGTTGTATCCATTTTTGTTGCAAAAGACAGGATTTCAGGGTTTTTTACTGCTGTGTAGTAGTCCATAGTGTGTACATATATATATATATATATATATATCATAATTTCTTTACCCGTCAACAGTTGATAGACATCTGGGTTGATTCCTTTTCTCTTTTTTTAAGGTTCAAAATATACTGTCTCTATTTTACTCTTTGGTTTTAGAATTACACTTTTAAGATGTACTACTGTCATAATATGACTACTATTCTTTCTTTTTTAATAATTTTATTTAGGTTATACAAGTGTCATATATTTCATATATGCAGATAGTGACACTTACCTCCATACCCTCCCTCTTACCCATGCTCCAACCCTTCCTTCTCCTCCCTCTCACATTCCGACTCTTAATTTTTACAATGTCCTATTTTCAGTTTACCTAACTCTACACTAAGTAA
This sequence comes from Oryctolagus cuniculus, assembly GCF_051225735.1. NCBI lineage: Eukaryota > Metazoa > Chordata > Mammalia > Lagomorpha > Leporidae > Oryctolagus > Oryctolagus cuniculus. Next base: position 127,255,126 of record NC_142874.1, read on the forward strand.
AAGAGTTCAACAAATAGTATGAAGAGGAAAAAAAAAAAAACCACATTTCCTCAATGGAAGAGAAAAGGGCTGTAATCAATCATCAAATCTCAAAATGTCTATTTCACTCCAATATGGTACATCTTAGGTACTGTATTAGTTACCTTGGATCAGGGAAAACATGATATTGGTCTTTTGGGGACTGGCTTATTTCACTAAGCATAATGGTTTCCAGTTGTGGCCATATTGTTGCAAAAGACAGGATTTCATTTTTTTTACAGCTGAGTAGTACTCTATAGTGTATATACACCATAATTTCCTTATCCAGCCAACAGCTGGTAGACATCTGGGTTGATTCCATATCTTAGCTATTGTGAATTGTGCTGCAATGAACATAGGGGTACAGATAACTCTTTTATATACTGATTTCTTTTGGTTTGGATAAATTCTCAGGAGTGGGATGGTTGGGTCATATGGTAGATCTACATTCAGATTTCTGAAGTGTCTTCTACAGTGTGTGTCTTCCACAGTGGCTGCACCAGTTTACATTCCCACCAACAGTAGATTAGGGTAACTTTCCCCCCCCACATAATGGCCAGCATTTATTGTTTGTTGATTTCTATATGACAGTATTCTAACTGGGGTGAGGTGAAACTTCATTGTGGTTTTGATTTCCATTTTCCTAATTGCTAGTGATCCTGAGCATTGTTTCAAGTGTCTGTTGCCCCTTTGAATTTCCTCTCTTGAAAAATGCTTGTTCAAGGCCGGCGCCATGGCTCACTAGGCTAATCCTCTGCCTGCACACCGGCACCCGGGGTTCTAGTCCCGGTTGGGGCACGGGATTCTGTCCCGGTGGCTCTTCTTCCAGTCCAGCTCTCTGCTGTGGCCCGGGAAGGCAGTGGAGGACGGCCCAAGTGCTTGGGCCCTGCACCCCCATGGGAGACCAGGAGGAAGCTCCTGGTTCTTGGTTTCAGATCGGTGCAGCCGGCCGGCTGTGGCGGCCATTTGGGGGGTGAAGCAACAGAAAAAAGGAAGACCTTTCTCTGTGTCTCTCTCTCTCACACTGTCTAACTCTGCCTGTAAGAAACAAAAAGAAAGAAAAGAAAAATGCTTGTTCAAGTCTTTTGCCCATTTCTTAACTGGATTATTTGTTTTGTTGTTTCTGAGTTTCTTGAGAGCTCTTTATAGATTCTGGATATTAATCCATTATCAGTTGCATAATTTGCAAATATTTTCTCCCATTCTATCAGTTGCATCTTCACTTTGCTGCGTGTTTATTTTTCTCAGCTTGACACAATCCCATTTGCCAATTTTGGCTTTGACGGCCTGTGCCTCTGGGGTCTTTTCCAAGAAGTCTTTGCCTATGTCAATGTCTTGCAGAGTTTGCCCAATGTTCTTTAGTAATTTGATGGTATCAGGTCATAGATTTAGGTCTTTGATCCATTTTGAGAGGATTTTTGTATGCGACTTTAATCTTCATATGTTGCTGTTTATATTGGTTCTCTACTACTTGAATATGGTTGATACTTTAATAAACAACCCAAAGCTTATATAAAGGTGGGTTATTTCAAAGTTTTCAAAATTTAGCTTGCATTCTGACTAACCAGTGAATCTGAGCAAACTACTCCCTGGTCACAAAACCATATTACATTGAACACTATGTATCCAAAGTATAGTAATTCACGTCCTGATAGTATGATTTCTAAAATTAGTTTGTGAAAAGGAGAAAAAGGAGTAGAGGGAGAATAAGGGGAGGGGAGATGAAAGGAGATGAGGGTAGAGAAGTGGAGGGGAGGGAGGAAAGGAAGGAAAGAAAAGCAAGGAACATACCCTAAGAATACCTCTGATTTAAGATCATCTGGTAACTCTTAACTGAGAAAAAAACATTTCCTAAATTAGGTTTGCCCATTTTCAACTTAAAATCACATGATTTCTAATGAGAGTCGTCTAAAACTGCAGAATTCCAGAGTAGTAGATTATTTACAGAAAGAGTTCATATCCATAGCATATCTCTGATAATGCATAGCATTACATTTTGACAGCTTTCAAATTCTATAGTCAGCCCAGGCCTACAGGCAAGAAATATGAACCACTCCTTAGTTTTTGGCATAAAGCTGTGTGGTCTGAAGATGTGTGGAGGCTTGCCCTGAATGCACATAGAATGCACTTCTCAATTTGGCAAGAAGTTTAAATTCAGTAAATACCTACCACACATACACAGTATGCCAACATCGTGATACAACATAATAGCAGCATACTAGTAGCATAAGCTACAACAATGATAATAATTATGATGATAAATAATATTTCAATGTATAAATATGCTCCAGGAATTGGGCTCAATGCTTTTACATGAAATAGTTGATGTAATGCTCCAAACAGCATTATAAATTATGAATAATTTTCTTCTTATTTTAAACATGAAGAAACTAAGCCAAAAAATATGACATACCCAAGATTACTGTCTAATAGATGAAAATGTCATATGCCCTTCAACTCAATGCTAGAGTTTTGAACTACTATTCTCTACTACACTATGTAATGTTATCTATTTTATTCCTATAAGATGCTAGGGAAAAAACACTTAAACTGAATTAAAAATGGTTAAAGATGTCAGAAAAAAACATGGTTTGCATTTATAAATACATATGGATACACATAAAACTTGCAGGCCTCAAATTTCTATAATAAAGTTGAGGTTTATTTAGTGCTAAGTGTGTGCCAGGTACTATTCCCAGGTGCTTTGCATGTATAAACTCATGGAATTGTCATAACAGTTCCTGGAGGTGGATACTATTATTATCTCCATTTTATGTGAAGGAAACCAAAGCATGCCATCTGAAGGTAATTACCTTCAGGGAAAGATTAGGTAATAGTGTAATTGGTGTGGGGTAAATTGAGCTAAAGATAATATTCTCAGAAAGGAGCACCTGTAATTGACTAAAATGGAAAACAATGTTTTTGTTTATGGAAAACACTGATAAGAACTGGGGCCAAGGATAAAAGAGAAAAACAGAAAAATAAAGAAGTATAATCCAAGGACAAAGCAAGCACTGAAAATTGATCCCATATATTTATCATTCAAATGAACATGGCCTTGAGACATAAAATAAACTGAACCAAGATTAAAGCAAATGAATTTACAGACAAGATTCTGAAGTTTAAAACTTTCAGTCTATCTTGGCTACAGGTTCTATACAGGTTGACTATATTTGGCTATACAGGTTATTTACGGGTTCTATACAGGTTGGCTGTATTTCCACTACCAACTATGAAATTCCCTGAAAGAAGGATATCTGGTTTGTAACAGAGCACCTTGCTTAGTTATTTCTACCAAAAAACAAGCCTTTGTAATATCATTTGTCTCTTTTTTTAAACCATAATCATTAACTTAAATCATAGTACTGTTTCACAGTAATTGAAGGTTTCACCTTTATGGCTCAAAAACATTAAATTATAAGGTGTAAATGTGACCTATTGTAGAGCTGAAAGTCCAATTCAAGTCGTCTGTTTCCAAGCCCAAGGAGGGGCAGTATACAGTTAAGATTTTAATGAAATGGATGATTCTCCAGTTCTATGTAAAGTAACCCTCTAAACACTTTTAATCATTACATCTCTTGAGTCTGATTCAAAACTGTTGAATAAGGTCAAGTTGCAACGAAGTATGGAAAACTGAAAGGCTCACTGTTGTGAAGAAAAATGTTGGTTGGGATCCTAAGATACAATAAGTTGAATGCACTTGCTTGAGTTTCCGGACACTAAGATTGATACTGTGATCACCATGCTCCCTCTAGTGGACTATTTGAAAATTCTATTTCCCCTTGAGGATGCACAAAGATCTAAAACTGGAAATGTAGGGTTGCTGAGTAAAAGGTAACTGTATATGTAATTATGCTACATATTATTGTCCAAATCCCCTCTATAAAAATATACCAATTTGCATTCTTACTAGCAAGGCCAACATAATATGCTGTAATTTTAAATTTTTTGCAAATCTAAATACTGAAAAGTGGCACTCTCTCTCTCACTATCCACTCTGCCTGTCAAAAAAAAAAAGGGGGGGCACTTTAGCTTTAATTCACATTTATATTATCATAAGTGATGTGGAACATATTTTCACATGTTTAAGAGCCACTTTTATATCTTTTTTGTGAGCTCTCTCTCTGTTCATGTGTTTTTACCCTTTTTTTTTTATAAAGAATGTCATATTTTTTTTTTGACAGGCAGAGTGGACAATGAGAGAGAGAGACAGAGAGAAAGGTCTTCCTTTTTGCCATTGGTTCACCCTCCAATGGCCGCCACGGCCGGCGCACTGTGGATGGTGCTCCGCGCTGATCCGATGGCAGAAGCCAGGTACTTATCCTGGTCTCCCATGGGGTGCAAGGCCCAAGTACTCGGGCCATCCTCCACTGCACTCCCTGGCCACAGCAGAGAGCTGGCCTGGAAGAGGGGCAACCGGGACAGAATCCGGCGCCCCAACCGGGACTAGAACCCGGTGTGCCAGCGCCGCAAGGCGGAGGATTAGCCTAGTGAGCTGCGGCGCCGGCCAAGAATGTCATTTTAATAGGAGTTTCTGTCTAAACATGTGCTCATAGTTTTGGAAGGAACATTCCAATGTACCTGAAAGTGAGAATACAAACAAGGTTTAAATTTCTGACTGAAATAACCTACCCCCCAAAATCCCAACTCCTACAGATTCACTCACACTTTCTCAAACATAGTTTAAGAAGTAAATGTCTACTTAGAATTTTTCAAAGAATACCAAAAGAGTATTACTAGAGAGCTTGGAATTTATTTTAGGAAAATGTTAGAAGGCTAGAGGAAAATGGGAGAGAAAATTTTCAAACACTGTTCTTCAAAAAGTAACATAACTTTTCTATTTTCATTTTTTTTCTCACACAGTTATACATCTTTAGGATGATCCACCTCACAAATGGATATGGGCAGACAGAAGTTTTCTCTCAATGTGTAACACACTGCAGTTTTCCACAATGGTGGCAACAAGCCTTTTATAACTTCTTCACCTTCAGCTGCCTCTTCCTTATCCCACTCCTCATCATGCTGATCTGCAACGTAAAAATCATCTTCACTCTGACACGGGTCCTTCATCAGGATCACCACAGTATGTATTCCTCAAATTTAGTGAGATGGGTGGTTTTTAAACAGTAATACTCAAAGCAGAGCAGCTCTTGCCATGTGCTACATACTATTCTAAGCACTTTACATATATTAGCTTTTAATTTTTGCCATCACCCCATGAGATAATACTTTTATTATAAACAATTTACAGATGAGATAATTTAATATTTTGATGTTCTAAATTTGCACTATAGAATTAAAGAAGAAAGGACAATTGTTTCATTAAAACTCATGAAAGGCAAGAAAAAATTGTTCCCACTAGGCCATAACAACAATACACCAAATACCTGATATAAAATATAACCTGCTAAATGCTAGCCAATAGGCTTTTACAGTCAAGATGTTTTTTCACAATCAAATCCTTTTTTTATTTTTATTTTTTTTGACAGGCAGAGTGGACAGTGAGAGAGAGAGACAGAGAGAAAGGTCTTCCTTTTGCTGTTGGTTCACCCTCCAACAGCCGCCACAGCCGGCGCGCTGCAGCCGGCACACGGCGCTGATCCGATGGCAGGAGCCAGGTACTTATCCTGGTCTCCCATGGGGTGCAGGGCCCAAGTACTCGGGCCATCCTCCACTGCACTCCCTGGCCACAGCAGAGAGCTGGCCTGGAAGAGGGGCAACCGGGACAGAATCCGGCGCCCCAACCGGGACTAGAACCCGATGTGCCGGCACTGCAAGATGGAGGATTAGCCTAGTGAGCCGCGGCGCCGGCCTACAATCAAATCCTTTATAACTTTATAACATAAAGTATGCATGCTCTTGTATCCATATATATTGATATATAAAATACTACTAATATCTAATTGATTATCTAATCTAGTATATTCCTCAAAACTAAAATTTATGAATTCTTGAAATAACACAATTGTGGTATCATGGCATCCAAAGACATGCTATTAATAATATCACACATAAGTTATATCTGACACAATTCAAAAGGAAAATCATCTTACTTATTATGACATGATGACTCTCAGCAGATACTCTCAAAAGAAAATAATCTACAATATAAACTTGGGCAGTTTCCACCACTAGGCACAAAATGGTATTTGACATTTCAAAAAAATAGTATATTCATAACCAATTGGCCTTCAAAATCTTTACCCTAGAGAAATTCAATTCTATAAGGGCTATCTTGGAAGGGCACAGGAAGAATAGAAAGATGAATCCTCAATACGGGATAATAGGAATATGAGCAGCAAAGAACAGAAAAACAAAATACAGAGGCAGGGATAAATAGTTCAATAATACTAACACATTTATTCAAGTATATGTACCAACTGTTCAAAACTGATTGAAAGTCTGCTGGGTGGGGTATCATGGTGAATGAGGCAAACCTAGTAACTACTTACTCTGCCTTTCTGGAGTCTACAGCAAGCAGAGAAGTTAGAGTGAACAGTAAACCAATAATCAAGTGTGAAATTTCAAAAGCAGAAGCAGCATAGGATGTTGCAGGTACCTCTATATATTTTCATATTTAGCCACTGTGCCAAGCCAAAGTGCTTTTTATTTTTTAAAGAGTTATTTATTTGAAAGTCAAAGTTATAGAGAGGGAGGGAGAGACAGAGAACGAGGGATCTTCCATTTGCTGGTTCATTCCCCAGAGGGCTGCAATGCCCAGTGCTGGGCCAGGCCAAAGCCAGGAGCCAAGAGCTCCATCTGTGTCTCCCACATGGGTGACAGTGGCCCATACACCTGGGCTATTTTCTGCTGCTTCTCCTAGGCCATTAGCAGGGAGTTGTATTGGAAGTGGAGCACTTGGGACATGGACCAGCATGCACATGAGATACCGGCATCACAGGCAGCAGCTTAACCTACTTTGCCACAATATCAGCCCCCAACAATGTTTTTAAAATATGTTCACTTCTACTGATTGCTTTTTTACTGATATGTCACTGAAGTTTAGAGATACTGAGGACTAAAAGAAGGAATGCATGAAAAGGGCATGGCCCACAGTAAATGGTAATTAGTTTTGTCTGACCAAAAATAACAGTCTATATTCAACAAATCACTCATGTTTACATTTCTAGTCCAAAATTAGTTTTATAATTAAAACATTAGACATGTAAATATCTTCCTCCATATTCCCACTCTTTGGTGATCAATGATTAAGAAGTTATAAAATGCTAAACAGAATTATTTGTATCCCTCAAAAAATCATGAAGTGTTCAAAAAGTTCATACATAATGCATACTAAGAAAAACTATGTATGATTTTCAAATTTTTTGCACCAAAATAAATTTATTTATATCCCTTAATTCCATTTTTGATTAACTTTTTGGGTATTTCTTATTTTCTTTAGAAGATTTATTTATTTATTGGAAAGGCAGAGTTACAAAGAAAAGGAGAGACAGAGATCACTCTTCCAGCCACTAGCTCACTCCCCAAATGGCTGCAACAGCTAGGGCTAGGCCAGGCCAAAACTTGGAGCCAGGAGCTTCATCTGGGTCTCCAATGTGGGTGCAGGGGCCCAAGCACTTGGGCCATCCTCTGCAGCTTTCCTAGGTGCATTAGCAGGGGGCTGATGGAAGTGGGACAGCCAGGACATGAACCAATACCTATACAAGGTGCTGGGCTGCAGGCCATGGTTTAATCTGCTGTGCCACAGTGCCAACCCTAAGTATTTCTTATTTTAAAACAGTTGTTTTGAGTTATGAAATATAAATTTCGATCACTTCAGAATTGTAGCTTTTTATACTTAAGAAATAAGCCCTCAGCTTTAGGAGAGGCAGTCTATTAAAGTCAGTAAGTCCATTAATACCAATAGGCTTTTTTTTTCTTTTTAACCTAGAAGCCTTTTATTTAAGGTACACAAACTTCATGCATTTGATAAATACAAATTTAGAAACATAGTGATTCTTCCCACATTACCCTCCCTCTCGCCCACACTCCTACCCTTCCTCCTCCCTCTCCTATTCCCATTCTTATTTTTCACAAAGATCTATTTTCAATTAACTTTATACCCACAAGATTAACCCCACTCTAAGAGCTAAAAAACAGTATTAAAAAAACTGTTCCTCAACAGTTTTCTTCAGAAGAGCAACCTATGAACTTGTATTATGGGTATTTTGTGTATAATGGGTAAAATGAAGTAATTACAGATAATCAAAGAAAGAAGCAAACATTTGCGGTAGCTCATTTGAGGCAGAACACTTTCATCCACACATGATTCTTACTATCTTTAGTAGCAGAGGCACTCAATGAGTATAGTTCTGTGTAAAGTCATAATTCAACTCAGCTCAGTCTCTGCCTATGCTCTTCAATTTATGTTTTAAGAATGTGAAGTTTCCATATTTCAAAACCAGATTTGGTGGAAACTAAATTAAGGAGCAGTTGCATTTTTAATTTTTCTACTAATATAATGCACAGGAGAAAACTTGGTGTAAAAATACACCTTCCAAATAAATCATCATTATTAAAAATACTGGAAATTTTCTCTCATTATATTCATTTGGTTGAGTTAGTAATACCCTTTTCCTTTTGGTCTTTCTTGGTTTTGTTAGAAAACTGGTCTTTAAACAACTATTCTTTTCTCTAACAGAACTACAACTGAATCAATCCAAAAACAATATACCAAGAGCACGGCTGAGGACCCTAAAGATGACAGTTGCATTTGCCACTTCATTTATTGTTTGCTGGACTCCCTACTATGTCCTAGGAATCTGGTATTGGTTTGATCCTGAAATGTTAAACAAGGTGTCTGACCCAGTTAATCACTTCTTCTTTCTCTTTGCCTTTTTAAACCCATGCTTTGACCCACTTATATATGGGTATTTCTCTCTGTAAGTGATACACAGGAAGTCATTTAAGAAGGGCAAAGTAAAGAATTTCTTCACTGGGGAATGATAAACACAAAAGTTGCAGCACATCTGCATGCAAACAAAGCAAGAGTTATGCTTAAGCAATCATCCTTACCCTTTGAGAAACTGTACTGACAGTGCCTGTTATAAGGGGGAAAAATATTTTCAGAAAAAAATACTAAAATGTTTTCTTTTAATCATCATCTCTGCCATTTCTTACCTCCTATATTACATTAGGCAGTTTATTATCACTTTCTCCTTGTACAATAATGTACAAATATTTAAAATATTCACAGTTGAAGGCAAAAACAAACATACAAGTTTAGAAACCACAGCACAGTATTAATCTCAGCATGTCAGAGTTTTTCTCACAAAGGGGCTTAGCAGCAATTCCAATCATCTGCCATAATAAGACATACAACACAGAGACAGGATGCTCCCTGTCCAGAAAAACCATTTTCTACTCCTGTGGTTAAAAATAAAATTAAATTAAAAGTAAAAAAATTTTTAAAATAAAATAAATCTAATTTTCCCTTTGGCTTCAAAAGCATTCTGACATTTGGAGCACCCAGCAGCCACCCCACCATCCACACCACCAACCTGACTAACTACGAACTTCTTCACTCCACTTGGGTGGTACAGGGTGTGAAGTACCTTGCTACTCACTATACAGAAAATTTGAGAGTTAGCATTTGCACAGAGGTTTAAACATTTTTCTAGGCTGTAAAGTCCATGGAGTTGTGGAATTAAATGTCAAAACAATAACATTTTAAAATATAACTAAGATACACTGACTGATTATGTTTTATGTATAATAAATCTTATTAAGATGAGGGATTCTTTGTCTACCTCTTGATCTTACTAAATCCATAATCCATAAATCACCAGGAAAAAAGTCAATCAGATGTACAAGAAAAAAGATGTTTGATATGTAAAAGTAACTTTGGAGAAAAAAATGATACAAAGATAGAATAGAGTATGGAGGTATGAGGGGTAAGAAAAGAAAATCTCACTCTATAAATGTAAAACTAACACCTACTAATAGTCACATTAAATGCCATGGCTTCCAAAATTCATCAGCACAAAAACACCCTTTTTATTTAATTCAGACCTGTGTCTAACCCTTCTGTGAAAAATGCCACACTATGAAAATAATGAGAGTAAAATATCCTCTTAATGAGAAAAAATAAAGAATTTAAAAGCAATTCAACCTTTAACATTTTTAAAATAGGTAAGAGTCAGGCTGGCGCTGCGGCTCACTAGGCTAATCCTCTGCCTTGCGGCGCCGGCACACCGGGTTCTAGTCCCGGTCGGGGTGCCAGATTCTGTCCCGGTTGCTCCTCTTCCAGGCCAGCTCTCTGCTGTGGCCCGGGAATGCAGTGGAGGATGGCCCATAGTCCTTGGGTCCTGCACCCCATGGGAGACCAGGATAAGTACCTGGCTCTTGCCATCGGATCAGCGCAGTGCGCTGGCTGCAGTGCGCGGGCCGCGGCAGCCATTGGAGGGTGAACCAACGGCAAAGGAAGACCTTTCTCTCTGTCTCTCTCTCTCACTGTCCACTCTGCCTGTCGAAAAAAAAAAATAGGTAAGAGTCACAAAAGATAAAACATAGTTTCCAAATATATTTAAGCAAGTGGGAATTTTGGAAAATAAATTGCTGATTAATGGTAAGTCCTCCTTTTCTTATTTTTTCCCTCTCATACTTTTAGCTCTGTAGTATTGTTTTCTTCTTTCACATATATATTATTTCATTTTGTGTTACTATAATAAAAATACTTGCAACTGAGTAAGTTTACAAAGAAAAGAGGTCTTTTTTTTTCTTTTTGGATTTTTGGGCTTTTGTGTTTTGCTTTTTGGGTTTTTGGTTGGTTGGTTTTCTTTTGGCTCATGGTTTTAGTGACTCTAAATAGCTGGTAATTGATTTCTTGCTGTAAGTATATCAAGACAATGCAGGGAATTATATTGCAAGAGAGAGGGATTGGTGTAGGTGTGTGCCTTCTGGTTTCTTTTCTCTCTTCTTACAAAGCCACCAGTATTCCATCACGGGGTCTCCACCCTGATGGCCTTATCTGATGTTCATCACCTCCCAAAGATCCCATCTGTTAGAAACATAGTCTGATTACACTTTCTTAACAGCTCACAAACAGAATTAAATTTCAATTCATGAATCCTTAGGGGATACAAACAAACCATATCCAAAACATGGGAACCTCCTACCTTATTTTCCAATTCTGTCTCTGTTGGGCTCTTTCTTTCAATGTTTTCTTTCATATCTTCTGATTCCTTTAATTAACCAATCCATGGCTCAACTCTACAGATGAAATGTACATGGCTGAAAATTTGTAGTGTACTAACCTGCTCATAGCTGGCCTGTATACTCATAACAAGATTTGTTATTCTTCTAGACAACACAGGAATGTAGATCAGTTGCAACAAGACTAATCTTCTAAGATTCTTTAGTTGTTAACTTATTTCTAAATTTACAATAATTTTTACTTCTGGATCTGTGGGCAAAAATAACAAACATGTACATGGCACAAAGGGCTTTATTATTCATTTGTGCAATGAATGTGTCTCAGTATAGTTCTTAGGTGTTCATAAAACTGCTCTATGTAGGTATTCCCTATACATTTTTCTTATAATTAACCAAAGGGCTATTCAAAGTCTTGATGGAGGGGTCCCTAACCTGTGGTCCATGCACAAAGCTGTATTTCAATGTATCTTTTTTACTTTTGTCTTATTTGTATTGTTTTATAACATCATCCTAAGACTGGTTTTATAAACTACACCAGACTACTAAAGCAGTATATGGCACAAAAAAATTAATCTGTACCAGATTTTGTGTATTTATAAGGAAGTTTACTATAATGAAAATGTTTCAGAGCTTATTCATTAGTTTATAACATGCATAATAAAGTTGATATTGAAGCTAGATTGCCTCAATATGGTTAATCATTCTTTTCTAAAAAATATTTTTTAAAAAATTATTGTTTGAGAGGGAGGGAGACAGAGAACTCTCATCCACTGGTTTACTCCTTAAATGCTTGTAACAGCCTGGGCCAGACCAGCTGAAGTTAGGAGCCAGGAAGTCAGTCCAAGTCTCCTATGTGGCTGGCAGGACCTCATAAGAAATTCTAAAACTTCAAAACGTATTGAAAAACTTCAGAGAAATAAGTAATTCTGTGAGTATCGTGGTCTATAAATGATAATGTAGATACGGATTTAAACTAAAATTCGTTGCCCAAAAAGTAAATGTGTGTTATTTTTCTATTGAAACAGAAAAAAAAAATAGACAAAGAGAAAACTCCCATCTGCTGGTTCAGCCCCAAAGTTTCCAGAAAGGCTGCAGCTGAGGTGTAGCCAAAGCTGGGAGCCAGGAACTCAATCCAGGTCTCCCAAGTGGGTGGCGGGAACTCAATTACTGGAGCCATCACTGCTGCCTCCCAGGGAGTTAGCACTGGCAGGAAGTGAGGGTCAAAGCCAGATTTGGGCATCAAACCAAGGCATTCTTAACATAGGCATCTTAACCATCATCTTAACTACTCAGCTAAGTGCCTGTCCCTAAATGTAGTTTTTGAATGAAAGATATACCACTCCAGACACAGTATTTCATATTTGATATTATTATAGGCTTTTATTCTATGTCCGGTTATATTAAAGGTGAAAATTCTTTGTAAAAAAGGAAATGTTCTGCACAGTGAATCTAAAATACCAGACAACTAAGATTCTATCTTGGTTGTCTCCTCCTTTATTTAGCCTATAAAAGTGCTTAAAAATTGGACTTATTTTTGCAATTAATTTTAGTAAACAACTGACATAAACTAATGACCTTGAATTGAACAAGTTTACATTAATTCAATCTCAACCTATTAAGCAGATAAAGTAGCTAAAAAATACTCTAGGGGAGTACCACAAACATCTTCCAGGGAGCAAAAATCATCATCATAAATGAATTAGGAATTTTTTCAGAGTGACTTTATCTCAGATGTACATGGTACTCACAAAGCAACAATATTTTTAGGCAATTAAAATATTTTTGAAAACTTCATGTATTTTACCTGTGGCCTAGTTTCGAATGTTTAATCAATACCTTGAGTTTTTCTAATTACTATAAATGGTGTCCACATGAATAAAATAAGAAATAAAAAAATTAGGTTCATTTTAATCCTCCTTATCATTTGATGATTAAGTTAAAAGAAAAGTCTGGAGGTGGGCATTTGAGTTAGCACTTAAGCTAACACCCATGTCCCACTCTAAAGTGCCTGAATTCAATTCCTGATTCCAGCCTCCTGCTAATGCAGACCTAGGAGGCAGCAGGAATGGCTCAAGTAATTGGGATCTTGTCACCCACATGGGAGACCTCATTTGTGTTCTTGGCTTCTGCATTGGCCCAGGCCCAACCTTTACTGGCATTTGGGTAATGAACCACTGTATATGAAGAAATAAACTTAAATATTTTTAAAGTCAAATTTAAGAAAATTTGTCTAATTTTAAAAGTCACGTAACATAATTTATACATAGAATAAATGCATGGAAAAAAATGTTAACATACTGCTGAGTCATTTTTTCGGTTTTTTTTTATCCATGCACCCCTTAAGAGAGTGCATGGTTTTGTTTGTTTGTTTGTTTGTTTGTTTTGACAGGCAGAGTTAGTGAGAGAGAGAGACAGAGAGAAAGGTCTTCCTTCTGTTGGTTCACCCCCCCAAATGGCTGCTATGGCCAGGAGCCAGGTGCTTCCTCCTGGTCTCCCATGCGGGTGCAGAGCCCAAGCACTTGGGCCATCCTCCACTGCCTTCCCAGGCCACAGCAGAGAGCTGGACTGGAAGAGGAGCAACCGGGACAGAATCCAGCGCCGCAACCAGGACTACAACCCGGGATGCCGGCGCCGCAGGCAGAGGATTAGCCTAGTGAGCCGCAGCACCGGCCTGCTGAGTCATTTTTAAAATCTTGTTTCTTGTGAATTTCTGTAATTCCAAATTCCCAAAACGCATATACATTGTTTTGTAATGAAAAAAAAAATACAATAAATGTTATGGTGGTGTGTGTGACTCTTATTTTATGCATCACTGTTTAGGTTAGAATGCCTTCTGCTGTAAGAAATAAAAATGGCAAACTAGAGGCAGTGTCTTCCATCTCATGTTACAGGATGTCCAGAATTTGGTTAACTCAGAACTGGTTAACCTTCTCCACTTCCACTGGGCTTTCATGAGTGGAAGTCGGTTGTCACCATAGGAAGTCTCAAAGGCAGAAGGAAAGGGTGGTGTCTCATCAAGGATCTCTTCCCAGACCTTCATCACTTCCTCTCAAACTGGCCAAAAGTGGGATACATGACCACTCCTGAACCAATCCCAGCAAAGAGGAAAATCATCCTCGGCACCTAACGATGAAGATTCACCTTGTGGGAAAGGGCTCAATTTCCCTGGACATTTAGCAATTTGATAACTGAAAAAGATATTTTTTCTTTCTTCATGTTGTCTATATGTGTGTGTGAGAAAGAGAGAGGGATGGAAATAGATGATTTTTGAGTCAGAAAACAGCAGTATCTTGCCAACAATCACCAATTTCCCAAAACAAAACAGACTACATATGCCACAAATTTAAATAGTACACAATCTTTAGGTTAAATCCTCACTGAGGAGCCCCGTTGCGTTTTTCTTAATTGTGACCAGAGGTGTCCTTCCATTTTCAGATATCTGTACATCAACCATTGATCACTCATGAAAACAGTCACTGTCCTAAAATGGTATAAAGCCCCCATCTGAATGATACCCTGTGTGGAAATACACCTTTTCCTTAGTCTAGCATATTTTTTATTGTTCTTAAAAGGTGTGGGGGTTGATGACTGAATGGAATTTTACAGAATCCTGCACCAGTAAACTCCTACATGAGACACTCTTCTTGGCTCTGTGAAACCAATCCTTCCTGGTTTTCCTCTTGCTTTACAGTGACCGAGTGTGGGCTAAGATTCAGATATACTGGGTGACCTAAATACAGGTCTTCAGGCTTTCTTGAATTTCTGCTGGTTGGTGAAAAACCACCAGTTCTCGATCTGTTGAATATGGGAACAAAGATCTCCATTTTCCCAACTTCTTAGATTTCCTTAGTTGAAGTTTTTCATTCCATCTACTCTGGAGCATTCTGATTGTGTATTTGTATTAAATAATGGAACTACCATTACGTTTATGTAGAAACTTTGATATTGGGAACCCAGCATACAATAATCTTAACCACACTATCAACCAAATTCTACATTCCATTAGTGCTTCCTTCACATTTTATGGTGTCTTGAACATCAAAATGTTAGAATTCCACACAAACTTGCTCTCTATCTCTAAATCTGCCTCTTTCTGTCCATATATATTTCAACTATCTCTGCTTGAGAAACATACCACATACATTTTCTCAAGCAGAGAAAACTAATGCTTGCTCTGTGCTAGTCAATCAGATAATGAGTTGTGACCCTTGTAGTGATAAATGTATTGCACACTGATTACATCACAGTGAGATGTTTCCAAAAATATGAAGGCTGTACCACCACCATCAAGACCAGTTTACAGATCAGTTCCCCTATGACTTCAAAGTTGGCATCACTTACAGCCTCCCACTGCAGCTCCAGTAGATACTGTCAAAGTAAAGGCAGTTGTGTGCTCATTGAGCAATACTGCAATCATAGTTAAGGCCTAGGCTTGCCTGGACCACAAGTTTGTTATGCCAAGTATGCCTTTGTTCACTATGTCTAAAGATAAGAAGAGGGAGGAGCAAGGAGTATTCTGAAACATGGATATCCTAGAGAAAGATTATGAGGTGTGGATTCAAGAGGATGGGGTAAAAAAAATGGAAAAATATCAGCTGTCCACTCCCTTCAGCTTGTCACATCTACCGCCTTCAACTTAAATCACCAATTATGCATTAGATTATCTCTATTCTCAAATGTGACCATGCCTATAAAACAATTCATGTATATCTATTTGTTTTTTTATTTTTTTCTAAAAATAAAGGATTTAACAAAGAGAACAATATAGATATATCAGATATGGGAGGAGAAAGAGAGAGACAGAGTTAGTGACAAAGAGACAGATAAGTTTAAGGAGCAAAGGAAGTCATTCCTGATCTTGGATTAAAGTAAATGTTGTACCTACAAGTTCCAAAGTAACCTGGCTCATGTCTCCTCTAGCTTTACCTTGAACACTCTCTCCCTCTTACTGAGTAGTCTAGCCACATTAGCCTAGAGGGGTTCAAATGCAAAATAGATACACAAGTGTTATAATTATAGACTTTGAAATTATATACTTTGGTATTCAAAAAGCTCACAGAAAATACATATTATGAAAATGCCATATTGAATTTTTATTGTTTATTATTTGTAGCTTTAAAATTTAATAATGTTTAATGTTTTTGCTATATTCATATGTAGACATTATATAACCATACATATTTTTTTCTTGAAAACAGAATAATGGAGCTGGAAAATTCCTATTGCCTGGTGATGTGGTAACCATGGTAATGTCACACCTGAAAGCATTCCTCACCTGTTTGTGGTGGTGCTGGTATAAACAAACCAACTGCACTACCAGTTGTATGAAAGCGCACCAGCACAACTCTGTGCACCTCGTGATACTTGATGCTGGTAATAAATGACTATATTACTGGTGTGTGTATTTACTAGACTAAACTTTTGATCATTGTTTTAGAGTGTTCTCCTTCTATATATAGTAAAAAGCTTACTGTAAAAACAGTACGCTAGCATATGCTGGCAGCAGCCACGGAGATCTCATGTTTACACTGCCATCTTGACTGCTTCCAGAGGTCATGTCCAGTGATTGGCCTACACTGTCTAGTTTTGGGTAAATACATTCTACAATGTTTGCACAATGATGAAATTGCCTAATGAATTTCTCAGAATATATCCTAATCATCAAGCAATGCATGACTATATTTGCACTTCTACTTTTTTTTTTTTTTTTTGGCCAGGCAGAGTTAGACAGTGAGAAAGAGAGAGTTATAGACAGTAGACAGTGAGAGACAGAAAAAAAGGTCTTCCTTCCATTGGTTCACTCCCCTAATGGCCGCTACAGCCGGCGCTGTGCCAATCCGAAGCCAGGAGCTTCCTCCCAATCTCCCATGCAGGTGCAGGGCCCAAACACTCAGGCCATCCTCTGCTGCCCTCCCGGGCCATAGCAGAAAGCTGGACTGGAAGAGGGGCAACCAGGACAGAATCCGGCGCCCCAACTGGGACTAGAACCTGGGGTGCCGGTGCTGCAGGCGGAGGATTAGCCTAGTGAGCCTCGGCGCGGCCTACACTTTTACTTTTTTTTTTTTTTTTTTTTTTTAAAAAAAAGGACTTTTTAAATCAACTTTAATGGCCGGTGCCACGGCCCACTAGGCTAATCCTCTGCCTGTGGCGCTGGCACCCCGGGTTCTAGTCTTGGCCAGGGCGCCGGATTCTGTCCCCGTTGCCCCTCTTCCAGTCTGACTCTCTGCTATGGCCCAGGAAGGCAGTGGAGGATGGCCCAAGTGCTTGGGCCCTGCACCTGCATGGGAGACCAGGAGAAGCACCTGGCTCCTGGCTTCATATCAGCGCGGTGCGCGCTGGCTGCAGCAGCCATTGGAGGGTGAACCAACGGAAAAGGAAGACCTTTCTCCCTGTCTCTCTCTCTCTCTGTCCACTTTGCCTGTCAAGAAATTAAAAATAAATAAATACACTGTCTACTCTGCCTGTCAAAAAAAAATAATGATAATAAAAAAATAAATAAATAAATAAATCAACATTAAAGTCATAAATTACCAGTATACAAAAAATCAGAAAACAGAGATATTAATATCACAAAGTGAAGGATTCGTGATAATAATCATAACATGGAGAAGGAAGGGTATATTGTCATGTACCTGATATGATTCAGTGTGGATATTAAAAATTTTTTGCTCCAAAATAAACTTATTATTTAATTCCATTTTCTTTTTTTGAAGTGAACTAGTAGTTACAAGTGACTTGAAAAAATAAATAAAAGAAGCCAGGGAATTAAAGTAGTAAGAAGCCAGAGAAAGATTCCCTAAAGAGACAATATCTGAGCAGCAGCCTGCATACAGTAAAGGAACAAAGCACCCTTAAGTATAGCAGACAAACATCCTAGCACAAGCATAGAAAGTATAAAATTACTGAGGATGTGTAGCATTCTGTGTTCCAGTCCATACTGATTACTCCCTGCCTTAAATATACAAAACTCTGGGACCTACGCTGTGGCACAGCAGGTTAAAGCCCCAGCCTGAGGCGCCAGCATCACATATGGGCACCAGTTCTAGTCCTGGCTGCTCCTCTTCCGATCCAGCTCTCTGCTATGGCCTGGGAAAGCAGTAGAAGATGGCCCAAGTCCTTGGGCCCCTGCACCCATGTGGGAAACCCAGAAGAAGCTCCTGGCTCCTGGCTTCACATTGGCGCAGCTCTGGCCATTGCGGCCATCTGGGGAGTGAACCAGCAAATGGAAGACCTCTCTCTCTGTCTCTACCTCTCTCTGTAACTCCATCTTTCAAATAAATAAAATAAAATTTTAAATAAAATATATATACAAACCTCTCTGTTGCACATACAACAAACACTGTGTTCCTGAAACAGTGAAAGAAAAAATGAGATCCAAATAAAATATATAGTTAGTTAATAGTTCTATAGCAATGTCAATTTCTTAGTTTTAACAAATTTAGGATGATTATGTAAGATGTTATCACTAGGGGAGTCTGGGTAAAGGATATACAGAAATTATCTTTACTATCTTTGCAAAGCTTCTATAAATCTAAAATTATTCCAAATTAAATATTTTTAATAAAATTATGGTGCTTTGCCTGTAGAATGTAACTGTGTTTATGCATATGGGTACACATACAGCACAGGGACAAAGAATTAAAAGAAAGAAATGGTCCCAATAAAAGTGGAGAGAGGAAGAAAATAAATCATATAACCGTATTTTTTAATGCAACAGAGAAGAGAGCATTATGAAGTTAGAAAAGTTTTCCTGAGAGACCCAGACAAAGTCAGATGTGTACTTCAGAAAAACCTTTCTTTCAAGAAAATGCTCTGGGGCCGATATGTGGCATAGTGGGTAAAGCAGCTGCCTGTGATGCCAGTATCCCAAATTGGCACCCGGCTGCTCCATTGCTCCACTTCCAATCCAGCTCCCTGCTAATGCAACTGGAAAAACACTGGAGGATGGCCCAAGTGCTCGGGCCCCTGAACCCAGGCAGAAGATCTGGAGCTCCTGGCCAGCTCCAGCTATCTGTTGTGGTCATCTGGGGAGTGAATTAGTGTACAGAAGAACTCTCTCTCTCTCTCTCTCTCTCTGTTTCAAATAAGTAAATCTTAAAAAAAAATTAAGAAAATGCTGTGAAGTACCAGAAAGCATCCCCCCCCCAACTTTAAGTAACAGCTGACTTTTCATTCAGCGAAATCCTTTCTCTCAAACCATTTATTGCCTCCAAACCTTACTGTTTGAAATTCTATCAAATCTGAAATATTTCAATCTTGGCTAGAAGATCTAAGTCACTTTGACACAGAGAAACAAACTCTATATTTCCAGCTAAGGAGCAGAAGAACAGAAGTGCAGTTTATGGAGACATTTCACATCTATTTTAACTTTGTAGTTGCCAAGAAAACAAAATACTGAGCCCAAGCATAAGTTCAGTTCTAACATAGACTCCTTTATAAATATCTTTGCTTTGTTTTAAACCTACCAAAATATTCTTTCACTTTAATTTCTCCTATTCGCCACATTTCCCCCAAATTCCAATAACAAATCTCTTTTCCTTTGCAGAGTAAGTTATCCCATGGTTCTGTAGAATGTGAACTCTCTCCCTTGCAATGAGTCAGGAAGTTTGACTTTTTGAAACACAATTTTGCTCTGGATGGACTTACATATATTGAGAAGGAAGGAAGGGAGGGAGGAAGGGAGGGAGGGAAAGAAAGAGAAAGAAAGAGAGAGAGAAAGAGATAGGGAGGGAAGGAGGGAGGAAGGGGGGAGGGAGGGAGGAAGAAACTCATACCATACATCATCAAGCCTAAAATATAACCTCAAATTTAAGAGGCATTCTTATTTTCTGTGTTGATAAAAACGAAAAACTACAGTTCGTGCTTAGGGGACTTTAAAAGATAGGGAAAAAAACAATACATTCATTAGCTCACAGTTCTGCTGGTCAGAATTCAAGGCATAGCATAGGTGCTCAGGATCTCATAAGGTTAAAATCAAGGCACCAGCTGACTGTTCTAATGCAGAGTCCCACAGTGTTCTTCCAAGCCATCATGTTGTTGACAACCAAACACAAACCAGGAGGTGATAAATGCTAAAAAGAAAATAAAACAAGGTTACACTTGCTTTTCCCTCTAACATTGTCTTACTCTAGCTTCCCATTTTCTCCCATAATTAGGTTTTAACTCAAATGTCACTTTCACAAAGACATAATACTTGCCAACACAAAATTATCTCCTTTTTCTGTCCCAAGTCTTTGTAAAATCTCCTTATCCTCTTATTTTTCACCATATTTACCACTTTCTGAAATTATTTCCATTTCTTTTCTATTTTTGGCTTCTGAAATTGATTAAATCATGGCTTCCTATCTTTGATCGTTATTCAATCATTGGCCACTAATATTTAATAGGCATTCAAGAACTATTTAGTAAAGAAAGAAATGGGAGAAGGGGCTGGCACCGCGGCTCAATAGGTTAATCCTCCACCTTGCGGCGCCAGCACACCGGGTTCTAGTCCCAGTCGGGGAGCCAGATTCTGTCCCGGTTGCCCCTCTTCCAGGCCAGCTCTTGCTGTGGCCCGGGAAGGCAGTGGAGGATGGCCCAAGTACTTGGGCCCTGCACCCCATGGGAGATCAGGAGAAGCACCTGGCTCCTGCCTTCAGATCAGCGCGGTGCACCGGCTGCAGCGCACCAGCCACGGCGGCCATTGGAGGGTGAACCAACAGCCAAAGGAAGACCTTTCTCTCTGTCTCTCTCTCTCACTGTCCACTCTGCCTGTCAAAAAAAAAAAAAAAAAGAAAAGAAATGGGAGAAGGAAATTGGAGAGAAACAAAGACATTGACAGTGTCGAGGGGGCAGTCTAGCCAAAGGTACCTACATTTGTTAACTTTAGAATAAACAGGATAAGCCTCACGATGGAGCAGAATCTTGAAAGAATAACCCTAAACCAAGTTCATTTAACTGTTAGAGAGAAAATGTCCACAACTGTATTGAGACACCTGTCCCACAGGTGAGCAACACCAAGCTTCCAAGTATTTGTAAAGAAGCAACTTTGAAATGGAGAGCTAAAAAGTTTTTAAAAAAATTTTAAAAATAGTTTTGCTTGGACCCTCACCTCACGAGGGAGGGGAAGAACTTTTAATTAAGAATATCATACATTGGGGCCAGTGCCGTGGCTCACTTGGTTAATCTACCGGCTGCAGCGCTGGCATTCCATATGGGCGCCGGTTCTATTCCCGGTGGCTCCTCTTCCAGTCCAGCGCTCTGCTGTGGCCCAGGAGTGCAGTGGAGGATGGCCCAAGGGCTTGGGCCCTGCACCTGCATGGGAGACCAGGAAGAAGCACCTGGCTCCTAGCTTTGGATCGGCACAGCGCTGGTCATGGCGGCCATTTGGGGTGTGAACCAGTGTAAGGAAGACCTTTCTGTCTGTCTCTCACTGTCTGTAACTCTACCTGTGAAATAAAAAAACAAGAATATCATACATTACAAAAAAATTATAATACCTAAAGTCAAAGTACACGCCAATTTTTAAAATTCTGCAGATGTTTCTTCAAATATAGTTATTTAGAAAGACAAATTTTAATTTTTCTCCAACTAATTGTTTTTTCAAGACGAGTTACACAAGATCAGTTGAACCCGAATCAGAGAGGTCCTTAGACATCGTTCTTATAATCTAACAGTGACTGGCTGTAGGGCCCTGGCCACGTCACTCACACCACCGGAAGTCCCTTTCCCTCACCTGCAAGAAGGGAACGGACTTTATAGGTAGAAAACTCACAAGATTCTATTAAATCCGTGACAGCCTCTCATACGAGATAAACGGCCAAAGTTATTAAAGCTGCAATGTCTTTTAGACCCCAGAACGGAAATCTGGAGCTAACTACCCCTACCCTTCGGTTTTCATACAACAAAAGGAGGTTCCTCAGCCTGCCATGAGACTCTTAGAGATCTGCAAAGTAATTTCATCATCTCGCAGGCCAGCAGAATCCTGCACGCTTGGCTGCGGCCCCAAACTCGACGCCTAACTTTAGAGTTTTGGTTCCACGCACTTCTGTCAGGTCCGGGTCGCAAAGCCAACAGACTGTTGGGACACCTGGAGCACACCCCGCCCCGCGGCCACACCCAAACCGGAAGCCGGGATGCCCCGGAGGTTGACGGGAAACCGCTGCCGGGCTCCGCGCTCCCCCAGGCCCGCCCTCTCCGGTGACGTCATCGTCCGCCCCTTGACCCCCGCCGCCCCGCCCCCTTCCCTGCCTCCCCGTAGCCGGCGGCGGCGCGGCGTCTGAGGCAGCGATGGAGGGGTCCGAGTCGGTCGCAGCGCCGCGGGAGGAAGCAGCATCCTGTTCTTCCTGGGGGTCCGGCAGGTGAGAGGACATTGTGGCTACGAAGAAGCAGAGTCACAGGCAGGACCCGGGCTCTGGCTCTCCACGTCTTTCCCCTGGGGCGGACCGGGAGCGCGTGAAAGGCCGCGGGGCCCAGCAGAGCCGGCCCGGGAGGCTGGAGGGGCGCGAGGGGTGGGTGTGGCGGTGGGATGCTCCGGCCGCTGCTCCCGGCTTCCAGAGCGGGTCCACTTCCCGCCGCTTTCGGGGCACTCTTAGTTCCGGTTGGAGTCTGGCATCCTCCCTTCCTGGGGACCTCCGGTCGAGAGAGAAAGAGAGAGTTGTGGCTTCGATCCCTTGGTTTGAGCTGCTCCGCCTGGTGCCAGAGAAACCGTTCTTCGGGAAATTGAGACCTGTGGGCGCCCCCGTGCTCCATCTGCACGGGGATCCTCCTTCGAAAACTATTGCCGGGGGAACACCAGGATGAATCGGTGGCAGTCTGGCCATGCTGAGGCCTCTATTGACCAGAGCCCTCCCCCCACAAAGAAAAAAAAAAAAGGAAAAAATATGTGCCCATTCCTATTTCCTACTTTGCCCTAAGGTTCTCTTTTATGTCTTTCCCGCCCCTTTAAAATTAGGGGTGAAATGTTTGTGATAGGCCCTTTACCAGTCCTTCTTCCAGTCTTATTATAATTAATAAGGCGGGTAGTTAGGAGTGTGTCAGGTCCAACTAGCAGAATACAGTATGCCAAAGATAGAAGTGAAAGATAAATTGTTTTCAGTGGATGTGAGACTGCCTCTAAACCTGTAGCTGTTCCGCCAGTTTCAGACTGAAGGGATTGTCTGCGGTTGCCAACACTGCCAGATTTACTTGGGAGAGATTATGTAATGCAAAAAAAGCCTCATTGCTCTTACTTGAGACAATTTTGATTGTCTTCTAGGTTTTTTTTTTTTTTAATATTCTTGGAATATTTGGTGAGACAGAACTTTATGAAGAGTAAATGCCAGTCGTGATTTAGTGAAGGAGAGCAGGTTGTCCTTAACAGCTTTATCCAAACTGTTGTTTCCCCCAACCACCCCGTTCATGTTTTGTTTCAGTGGCCAAACGTGTGTGTGTGTGTGCGCGCGCGCGTGTTTATTTAGGGCAGAAGTCGTTTTATTAGATGATCTCTTAGAATTCAGCTATCTTTGAGCTTACTTTCAGCAGCAATCAAGAGTTTCTGCAATAGTTGTCAGTTTAATTAGCCAGAAATTGATATTTGGTGATAACAGTCAGTGTTTGGTAAGATAAATGAGACCATTTTAATCACATGTGTCTATAAACTTTTAAACTTACTTATCAATTCCAGGCTTATAGAATTGGATTCCAAACTGAATTTCATTCTGTTTTTAGAGTCCTGTAACAGACAACTACAGCTTCCCACAATCTGGAATTGGTTGCACTTTTGCCAAGATGATACTCAACTCTTACAGGGGCTCAGGCCCAAGTGCCACAGGCTGAACCCCCCTGCCTCTGGCCATTATTGCCTACAAATCTTGTTTTTCTTGTATGCTATCCTGTGAAAAAATTGAGACACACTGCTATAAATGATGTATCAGTAGATATACCTTATCACATTCACACACTGCTATAAATGATGTATCAATAGATTATACCTTATCACATTCATATGTGTAACTTTGTGAGAAGTTTTTAATTTCTAAAATTCAGTTAACAAGTATTTCTTGAGTGTTTCTTGTATACCTGCTATGAGAGATAGTAGGCAGTATAGGTTGGTAGTTAGGAACCAGATTGCTTAGGTTCAGTTCATGGCTGTGCCATTGACCTACTCTGTGACCCTGGGTCAGTTACAAGTTAACTTCTCTCAGCCTGTTTTTTTTTTTTTTTTTCCTCCTGTTTACTAGAGATGCCAGTAGTGCCTGTGTTGTAAGGTTGTTGTAAGGGTTAACTAATTTGTACCTCTAAAGCATTTAAAACAATATGTGGTACTGCTGGATCCTGTTTTAGGTATTGGATACAATAATGAGTTTTTGATGGACCACGCATTCTGTTGAGGGGTGGGTGGTAGACAGCAATTAATGATTTGAAGATATACAAAGGATAATAGGCAAGTGATACAGAGAAGAGGACCCATTCATGAACTGGAATGATCTGTGTTGTATTCTTGAGGCAGTATTTTAATATGGGCTTAAAGATAAGAAGTCTGCTCTTCTGGCATTTGAAAGCAAAGCATTCCTGACACAGGGAATAGTGTAAAAACTCTGGAATGGGGGCAAGTATGGCTTTCTGAGGAGCAGCAGCTCAACCAGTGTGACAGGAAGGTAAGCAAGAGGCAGAGTTGAAACTGGAGAGATATTTCAGAGATGGAACACATAGGCCCTTTTAAGCATGGTCAGATGTTTGAATGTTGAGTAAAGTAAATCCACTGAAGTTCTAAATTGGGGCATGATGTCTGAATTTGAAAATATTTGGGCTGTTATATGTAGAATAAAGGGGAAAAACAGTAATGGGAATAGGAGACTAGTTAGGAAGTCTGTGAAGTACTTTGGGTGAAATATGATAGTGGTTTGACTTAATGTACTGATTGAGTAGTTATAAGTGTTTGATTTAGTATCTCTCTTTTTTTTTTTTCACAAGCAGAGTTAGACAGTGAGAGAGACAGAGAGAAAGGTCTTCCTTCTGTTGGTTCACCCCACAAATGGCCGCTACGGCCGGCGTGCTGCACCGATCCGGTGGTGCCAGGAGCCAGGTACTTCCTCCTGGTCTCCCATGCGGGTGCAGGGCCCAAGCACTTGGGCCATCCTCCACTGCCTTCCCGGGCCACAGCAGAGAGCTGGACTGGAAGAGGAGCCACCGGTACTAGAACCCGGGGTGCCAGCGCTGCTGGCGGAGGATTAGCCTAGTGAGCCGCGGCACCAGCCTTAATATCTCTTTTAAAGTTACAGCTAACAGGACCCACAGTTGGACAAAGTAAAGGAATGAATTAAGCAGGAAGATTATAAATTTTAGGCCCAACTGAGTAAGTGGTGGTACCAGAAATTGAGACTTGAGAAGACTAAGTTAAGCAGGGGAAGTTGAATTATTTTGTGCTTCTTAAGTTTGTGATACCAAAGAGATGTTAGAATAGAGTAAACATTTTTAGCAGGTATGTAATATCTAGAGGTCAGAAGAAAGATCAGTGTAGATCACATCTGGAGGTCAGAGAAAATATCAAGTAAGTTTGTATCATCACTGTATGGTAAATTTCATGAGACTGAATGGTTTATCAAGGGAGAATGTATATATAGAAAAGGTACATGAGACAGAATTGCTAAAATTAGATTCATCAGTATAAATGTGGTAGTAATAAAACAATACCTGAAAATAAAACAACCATGAGTAATCTTGTATACATAAGACAAAGCAAATAGTGAATTTTAATTCCAGATTATTTTGAAAATCTAAGTAAAGTGTTGGATGAAATAGATATATTTGGTTTGTAAAAACCTTCAGTAACTCAGTCCTATTTATAATCAAATGTTACGTTATGGAATGTGACTATTTAGTAGCTATACCTGCTCTTACAAGTTTGCTTTTTCCCCCAGTACAAGTAAGAATTTTACCATTATGTCAGCTGAATCTGTGGAGATTGATGATGCGTTATATAGGTAAGAACCTTATGGAAACTGAAACTTATTTCCCCCATTCATTGTTATCAGATCATTTGAGTATTCTATCTAAAAATACCATTAGGTCCAGGTATTATTCTGTATAAATGCTCTAAGGGTTTAAGGTTTCTGGTATTGTTGTTTTTTTGGCTTTTCTTACTCTGTCGTCTGACAACTTAAATAATTAAATTTCAGCAGCTTTAGGATTAAATAGTAGTACTAAGAATTTTGCTAACTACTACAAAATACACTTGCTGGATTTTGAACCAGAATACTTATTTTGCTCTTGGTATTGCAGGAAGCTCATAAAAAATAATCCATTTCACTCTGCTTATTCAGTAGTATCTAACAGTTTGATTACTTAAGTTTAATCTCATTAAGACATTATATATTTGTAATTTATAATAAAGGACTGTGTGATCAATGCGTTGTGGTAGGAATGGAATTTGGTGGGATTTTTTTTTTCCAAAGATTTATTTATTTGAAAGAGTTACAGAGAGAGGCAGAGAGACAAAGAGAAAGATCTTCATCCACTGATTCACTCCCCAGATGGCTGCAGCAGCCAGTGCTGGGCCAGACCAAAGCCAGGATCCAGGACATTCTTAGTCTCCTACATTGGTGACCGGGGCCCAATTGCATGAGCCATTTTCTGCTACTTTTCTCAGGCCAACAGCAGGGAGCTGGATTGGAAGCCGAGCAGCCAGGACTCAAACCGGTTACCCATACAGGATGCCAGCATCACAGGTGGTGGCTGTACCCACTACACCAGCAGTGGCCCTTGATAGGTTTTTTTAACCATACTTTTTCATAAAGTTGAAACACTTTTCAGTAATTAAAGAAAAATTTAAAACATATACATTGTTACCATGCCTAAGAATTTTTTGAGTAGTTGTTTGTGTGAAAGATAGAATAGTCTAAGATAAAAAGTCATTAGAGGGGTGAGTGTTTGACACAGTGGTTAAGAAACCATTGGGACAACTGCATCCCATGTAAGAGTACCTGGGATTGAGTCCCAGCTCCACTACCAATTCTAGCTTCCTGCTAAGGGCACCTTGGGAGACAGCAGGTGATGGCTCAAATACTTGGATCCCTGTCACCTGATTGAATTCTGGACTTAGGTGCTGGCTGCTTTTGGCATTTGGAGAGTGAACCAGTAGATGGAACATCTCTATCTCTTTCTCTCTATCACTTTCAAATAAAAAGAAATAAACATTTCTACATTAAAAAAAAATTACTAGGTTCTTTTCTATGTAGTTATGGACAATACATTTTATGTAGGTAGAATTTGAAGATAGGTTCTTATGTATTTTAAATTAGAGATGTACTTTATTATATCACCTGATATTGATTCCAGATCTTTTAGTGGTACACATTTGGTGAAAGATAGACCTAGCACTTTATCTTGCTTATGTAAAAATTATTTTACAAATGGTCTCCTGATTATAAAATATACTTCAGATGTCACCTTACATTTGAACTCTGTATTTTTGACTCTATATTTGTGTCCTCTTGGTTATATTCTTAGAATAACAAATGGAATCTCCTTGAGATAGTGGCTAATTTTATTCATTTTTTTTGTATGTGTGGCTCTTCATTCAACCCTGTGATACTTTTATATAGGCATAATTTTCAGTAGACTAGTGACTGTTTTCCAGTTACAGTCCTGTTAGTAGACTGTTGTGTGCTTGACTGAAAAGAACAAAATGCAAACAAAATGTTACATGTCAAAATTAACATTTTTCATGATAGGTAAGGAAATTTATTATTAGTGACCAAATTTGTAGATTTGGGAGGCTTGTGGGGGGGGGGGTTGTTTTTTTGTTTTAATTTTAAATATGTCTACTGCTTAGTTGTCATAGAATTAGACACATGACTTTGAACAGTGATTTATCTTTGGGACAAGACTAAGAGTGAGGATACTTAACCTCTTACCAGCCTGGAGAAGTAATATTCAGGGGTAAGTTAAATAAAGATTGAGTAAGATAAAGATAAATTCCAGAACTTCTCTTTTTCTCTCCATTCTTTCACACAGCATAGTTCAAACCATTTTCTCTCACAATGCAAATTTTACAGCTTATGGAGTCATTTAGAACATATTCCTGGCCAGCGCCATGGCTCACTAGGCTAATCCTCCGCCTGTGGTGCCGGCACCCTGGGTTCTAGTACCGGTCGGGGTGCCAGATTCTGTACCAGTTGCTCCTCTTCCAGTCCAGCTCTCTGCTGTGGCCCGGGAAGGCAGTGGAGGATGGCCCAAGTGCTCGGGCCCTGCACCCGCATGGGAGACCAGGAGGAAGCACCTAGCTCTTGGCTTCAGATCGGTACAGCACGCCGGCTGTAGCAGCCATTTGGGAGTTGAACCAACAGAAAAAATGAAGACCTTTCTCTCTGTCTCTCTCACTGTCTAACTCTGCCTGTCAAAAAAAAAAAAAAAAAGAACGTATTCCTAACTTGCCTTTTAAAAAATTATTGTCATAAAATCACATAACACATTTTTAAGTTACTAAAATATTAACATTAACACATTCACAGTAGTGGTAATGCTATGCATGTTCTTGTACTGTGGATCTGTAGAACTTTCTTGTCTTTTATGACTAAGACTGCCCATTGCACAGCAAGTCCCCATTTCTCCTCCCCCTAACCTCTAGCAACCACCATTCTACTTTCTGCTGCCATGAGTTTCACACTTTAAATCCCTCCTGCAAGTGAAACTGCAGAGTTTGTCCTTCTGTGATTGGCATATGTTACTTAGCACAGTGTTCTCAAAGTTCATCCAGGTTGTACCATATGACAGGATTTCCTTCCTTGTTTTAAGACTGATTAATATTCCATTGTTTATTTATACCACATTTATTCATCAATGGACATCTAGATTGTTTTCACATTTTGGCTATGTCAAAAAAAATGCTTCAGTGAACATGGAAGTACAGATATCACACAGGCCTTGTAGTGCAGCAGGCTTAGCTGCTGCTTACAATGCCCACATTATCATATCCAGTACCAATTCAAGTCCCAGCTACTCTGCTTCTGATCCAGCTCCCTGCTAATCTGCCTAGAAAGCAGCAGATGATGGCTCAAGTATTGGAGTCCCTGCCCCCTATATGGGAAACCTGGATGGAGTTCTTGGCTCTGTCTTTGCCCATCCTTGGCTGTTAGAGCCATCTGGGCAGTGAGCCAGAGATGGAAGATCTCCCTCACCTCTCCCTCTGTCACTCTACTTTTCAACTAAATAAATCTTTAAAAAAAAAAAAAAGACACCCCAGTATCCAAGTGCCTGGGTACAATACCTGGCTCTAGTTCCTGACTCTAAGTGCCTCCTAATGCAAACTCTGAGAGACAGCAGTAATGACTCGAGTAATTGAGCTCCCACCATCCACATGGAAGATTGAATTGCCTTCCCAGACCCTGGTTTTAGTGTCAGCTAGCTCTAACTGCAGCAGGCATTTAGGGAATGAACTAGCAAATGGGAGTGCTAGTTCTCTCTTGCGCTCTCTCTTTATCTGTGTCTTTCTGCCTTTCAAAAACCTAATAGACCCTGTTTCCGGTTCTTTTGGATAAATACCCAGAAATCTAATAGCTGCATCATACAGTAATTCTATTTTTAATTTCTTTTTACTTTTTCAGTAATTTCCATGCTGTTTTGTATAATGATTGTACCAATTTACGTACCCACCAACAATATAAGGGTTCCCTTTTCTCTGTACCTTTGCCAACATTTGTTATCTCTTGCCTTTTTTTAAACATTATATAATACTTTTTTTAAAACTATGTATTTTATTTGAAAAGAAGATAGATGAGACCTACCATCCACTGATTGACTCCTCAAATGCCTGCAGTAAAAAGGACTGGGCTGGGCCTGAAGTTGGAAGTCAAAAACTCCACCCAGGTCTCCCACATGCATGGCAGGGACCCAACCATTTGAGCCATCACTTTCTGCCTCCCAAAGTGCAAATTAGCAGGAAGCTGGAATGAGCAAGGCCCAGGATTCTGATATGTGATGAGGGTATCCCAAGTGGTGTTTTAACCAGTAGGTCAAATACCCTCCCTTGTAAGTTGTCTTTTTGATAATAAACATCTTAATGTGTGTGTGGTGTGAGGTAATGCCTCCTTGTTTGTCACTCCCCCATTCGCAGAGGAACGACACCGGACCCTGCGCTGTTCTCTCTGCCCGGCCCTTCCCAGGTTAGCTGCTGTTCCCTCACTCGCAGAGGAACGACGTCGTCCTGGGTTAGCTATCCCACCCCACCCCCACCCCCCACCCCTGCCTCCTCGGAGGGGCGCCACCCCACACCGCTATCTCCGCTTCTGCGGAGGAGCGGCACACCACCGGCTCTCAGGGGTTCCTCAGATGTTTCCCTCAGATGTTCCTCGTGCACGTTGTCTCTCTCCTCCTTTATAGTCCTCTTCCACCAATCCATGCTCTGCTGCCCACATGCTGAGCACGCTGCTCTCCTCCAATCAGGAGCAGGATCAGCTCCTGGAGCTCATCAGTCAAACTGGTGAGGCAGCTGCGTGGAAGTTGTTTGCTCCCTCTCAGCGCCATATTGTGGGAGAGCAGATACATAGAGTAAGTCTTAATTCCAGTAACTTAGTCTAGTCTCAGTTGCTCCCCACACTTGTTTTAAAATGCAATTCTGTAATGATCCGTGTTGTTGAACACTTTCTAATAGGCCTATTGGCCATTTGTATCTAGAGAAATGAATATTCAAGCCCTTTGCCGATTTTTTTACTCAGTTATTTAGAGGATGTTTTGATGTTGATTTGTAGGTGTTCCTTTGAGGATTAACTCCTTATCACATATATGTTTTACAATTACCTTCTCCCTTTCTGTAGTTTGCCTTTTTACTCTGTTGATTACTTCTGTTACAGTCCCAGTTGTCAATTTTTGCTTCTGTTGCCTGTGCTTCAGTGCCATATCCAGGAAATCCTTGCCAATACCAGTGTGGGGAAATTCCCCTGGTTTTTGCCAGGAGTTTTATAGTTTCAAGCCATACATCTAAGTCTTTGAACCATTTTGAGTTGATTATTCTGTGTGATGTAAGGGCCCTGTTCTGCAGTTATTGAAGACCCCAGCTTAACTACACAAATCATGCTACACTGCTTTCTCACCAAACAATGGTAAGAAAGGCAAGTGAGAATTATGCTTTTCCAGTTAAATTATCTTTTCCTGCAGTGTCCTTTTGTGCCTCAAAAATACCTTTTAATTTATTCACATGTCTGCTCTGTGGTATTTTGCCTGAGTTATTTCTAATCCTTTCTGTTCAGCCTTGAAGCACTTTATTCTTGTTGCTGTTCAAAGTAATCATTACATTATCCCATAGTATTAGTTTACATGTATGTTGATTCTGTCAAACTGAGTTTCTTAAAGTCAGGTACATTGACATAGTGTCTTAAATCTTAAAAAATTATCATAAAGTGACTATTGAATGACTAGGCAAGACAGCAGGTTGAAACTGACTTGTGGTCTGGAATCCCAAACTAGTACACTGCCTAGGGACTTTGACAGTTCAGTGGCTAGGCAGAAATTAAAACTGTAAGCATCTTAAGGATATCACAGGATAGCCTAAAAAAGATATACAAGGCATTAACAATAGGAGCTATTGATGCCAAGAAGATATTTACACATTTCATCTTGAAGTAAAACCAGTATTCAGAGCATGATGGAACATTCCCCACCTCCATAATCTGACATAAGGCTGCTACAATAAGGCCGGCGCCGCGGCTCACTAGGCTAATCCTCCGCCTTGCGGCACCTTTCTCTCTGTCTCTATCTCTCACTGTCCACTCTGCCTGTCCAAAAAAAAAAAAAAAAAAAGGCTGCTACAATAAAATAATCTTTCACATTTAGAAATTCTAATAGAAAAATATTTTATCTCTAAATTTGGATCCTTTTGAGCAAATAAGTATCTGTATAACAGAACAGGTATACATAAATTCATTTCTCCTAAAAGTTCAAGTTCTGACATCTTACTGTTCAGATTTGTAAGGTCAGTACTTTAAATATAGTTTATTTCTTCCTGGAACTAGAACTGAAATTCAGTTACTTTCCATTAGTTACGGTTTTTTTGTTGTTTTGTTTTTGACAGGCAGAGTGGACAGTGATAGAGAGAGACAGAGAAAGGTCTTCCTTTGCCGTTGGTTCACCCTCCAATGGCCGCCACGGCCGGCGCGCTGCGGCTGGTGCACCGCGCTGATCCGATGGCAGGAGCCAGGTGCTTCTCCTGGTCTCCCATGGGGTGCAGGGCCCAAGTACTTGGGCCATCCTCCACTGCACTCCCTGGCCACAGCAGAGAGCTGGCCTGGAAGAGGGGCAACCGGGACAGAATCCGGTGCCCCGACCGGGACTAGAACCCGGTGTGCCGGCGCTGCAAGGCAGAGGATTAGCCTAGTGAGCTGGGGCACCAGCCCTTCCATTAGTTATGTAAGCTTTCTCCAAACATGGATAATTGTGTCTGCTTCTAAACAAGCAGATTTTGCTATAAAACTAAAACTTTAAGAAAGTTTACAGATATTGAATAGCTAAAAGTTTTTTTTTTTTTTAAGATTTATTTATTTATTTGAAAGTCAGAGTTACACAGAGAGAGGAGAGGCAGAGAAAGAGAGGTCTTCCATCCAGTGGTTCACTCCCCAGATGGCTGCAACGGCCAGAACTGCTCCAATCCGAAGCCAGGAGCCAGGACTTCTTCTGGGTCTCCCATGCAGGTGCAGGGGCCCTTTTTTTTTTTTTTTTTTTTGACAGGCAGAGTAGACAGAGAGAGAGAGACAGAGAGAAAGGTCTTCCTTTGCCGTTGGTTCACCCTCCAATGGCCACCGCGGCTGGCGCGCAGCGGCCGGCGCACCGCGCTGATCTGAAGGCAGGAGCCAGGTACTTATCCTGGTCTCCCATGGGGTGCAGGGCCCAAGTACCTGGGCCATCCTCCACTGCACTCCCTGGCCACAGCAGAGAGCTGGCCTGGAAGAGGGGCAACCGGGACAGAATCCGGCGCCCCGACCGGGTCTAGAACCCTGTGTGCCGGTGCCGCAAGGCGGAGGATTAGCCTAGTGAGCCGCACCGCCAGCCCTAAAATTTTTTAATATTTGTATATATTAAGGGACTTCAGAAAGTTCATAGGAAATGGAATTAAAATATAAGTTTATTTTGATGTCAAAAAATTGAAATCCAATGTAGTTTATTCATAATGTACCTTTGCTGTGAATTTTTTGAAGACCCTATAAGTTATGAAATTAGGAAATATGAATGGAATGTGTATGTATTTCAAAAATTTTTACACAAAATACAATCTCTAACTTCATTTTCCATGGACGTTTTGAAGTCTCCTATATTTTAGATCAATTTAAATATACTCAATTGAACAAGGTATCTTTCTAAAAAAATTTATTTATTTTTAAGATTTATTTATTTATTTGAAAGAAAAGTTACAGATAGGGAGAGAAAATCTTCCATACTCTGGGTCACTCCCCAAATGGCATCAATAGCCAGGGCTGGGTCATTCTGAATCCAGGAGCCTAGACCTCTATCCAGGTCTCCCCCTTGGGAGCTGAGACCCAAGGATTTGGGCCACCTTCTGTTGCTTTCCCAAGTGCATTAGCAGGGAGCTGGGTTGGAAGTGGAGCAGCCAAGATCCATGTCATTTTGGACGCTAGCATTGGAAATGGCAGCTTAACCTCTGCCACAACGCAGGCCCCCCAATTTTTTATTTTCTTATTAATACTCAATCTTTTTCTTTCTTTTTTAGTTTTGTTTATTTGAAAGTCAGATTTACAGAGAGGGAGATACAAATCTCCCATCCAGTGGCTCACTCCACAAATGGCCACAACAACCAGGGCTGGGCCAGACCGAACTATTTCTGGGTCTCCCACATGGGTGGTAGTGGCCCAAGGATGTAAGCCATCTTCCTCTTCTTTCCTAAATGCTTTAACAAGAAGCTAGATCAGAAGTGAGGTAGGCAAAGACTCCAACTGGCATTCCAGTGGGAGATGCATGTGTTGCAAGTGGTGGCTTAACACATGTACCACAGTGCCAGACCTATTAGATACTAAGTCTTTAGCCACCTCATTGGTACTAATCAACTAAATCTAAACTTTTTCTCAGCATTTAAAGAGGTTTTGTTTGGGGCCATCTCTGATGTCATTTTCAGCTATGTCTCCCCTCCCTCCTTTATTGACTACAAATTGTTGGTTGAATTGGACATAAGCCTACTCTTTCTAGATCTGATCATTTCTTTCTTTCCCTCTGAAGATTTTCCTTAGCCTGCTGATCCCAAAATTTATCTGAAGAAATGAATTAGTCCCCATTTAGTACTCTACCCTTGGTTTTCTAACTCTACTTTTCCCAAAGAACCCTCTGCTGGAGATTAATAAGACTGATTCAGATTTGAATAAAATGGTATGTTGATCTATTTTTCTCTTACTTCTTGCATATAGTTTTCTGTGTAGAGATCACTTTGTGAAGGGCAAAATATCAAAGCATTTCTAGTTCTCTGGATGTAATACTATCTTAATAGTATCAAAACTTGTTTCTTTTGGTGGAATCTTAGAAGAAACTCTTTCCTGTGGCTTCCAGAATACCAGTGTTTTGTTTCTCTTCCCACTACATTTAGCATCCTGTCAATTGAACTATTATAATAGTCTCTTATCTCTTTAGAATTACTCATCTCTAATCAGTTTTCTACACTCTATCCAAAGTGAAAATTGTTCTGTATCATCTATATTGATGAGACCAAACTGTTTAATATGCATTGAATCCCCATTTTGGTTCTAGAATAACAGAGTGGCTGAGAGTATAAATTTTAGTATTAGATCTAAGTTTGAATCCCCCACCATTTATCAGTGTGTGACCCCTCTTAAACCTAATGGTTTTCATTCCTTCATTTTTAAAGTATATTTATTCATTCAAAAATTTAAACAGAAAACTGAACAAATTACAAATTAATGAACAGAAGTCCTGAGAATTTCAGTAGTTTTAGTTATTATTTCTGATGAGCGATGGCTATGTCTTTCTTTCTAACCTTCATGTTACTCCCTAACAATTTACTCTTGATCCTGTTTTTCAGCCTTTTCAAACCTTACCTGTATTTTCAAGGTCTGGTATTTTATTTTTCCGTAACTAAAAACTAGCCTATTATATTTTAGCAGATGCTGCCAGAAGATGTGAAAGTTCAGGGTGGGGAAAAGATTTCTCAAGAGTAAAAGATTACTCATGCTAGCAGCATGAGTATTAGCATGGAGTCATTTTCCCCCTTGCTGTCAAAACCCATGGAGGTGTTGGAAGTGATGAACATGGACATCTTGCCTTCTTACTCATCTTTGCTGGAAGACATTGATTCTCTTATAATGCAGTATGCTAGCTGTAGGCTTTCTACAGATGTTCTCTGTTAGGTTGAGGAAGTTCCCTTCTAGTACTAGTTTGCTTAGAGTTTTGTTTTTATAATCATAATCACCCCTTGTGTACACCATACTCCTCTTTTTTTAATTTTTATTCATTTATTTCTTTTTTTTCATTTTTATGTGAGAGACAGACAAACAGGTAGAGATCTACCATCTACTGGTTTACACCACAACTGCCTGCAGGAGCCAGGCACCCAGGTACTTGAGCCTGACTGCTTCCAAGGGTATGCATTAGCAGGAAGCTAGAATTAGGAACAGACCTGGGACTCAAACCCAGGCGTTCCAGTATGCAGTGCTGGCATCTGTAATGGAGCTTAGTCTACGGCCATACCACCCTGAATGCTCCCAATCTCGTTTGTAATGTAGCTCAACCACTATCCTAAATACCCTCTCCAGTTTTGATTTTGATAGGATACTAGGTTTGTCAACTACAGTCATGCACTGCATAACAATGTTTAGTCAGTGTTGACTACATATGCAGTGATTATAATGAAGCTGGGAAACTGCTTTGGACTAGTGACATTTTTGTAACCATCCTAACATTTTAATACATTTGGAACATGGAGTTTGAAAGAGGAGTGACAAAAGATGAGAGCAGGGCTAAGTAGGACCTAAATTACAAATGACCTTGTGACTAGTATTAAGGAATTTAGACTTTTTTATAAGGAAGATAAATAGGAAACCATTGAGATTTTTGAAACAAAGGATAATATGTCTGAATTAGTAGATGTAATTCTGGGGGTATATTGCTACAATAAAATACTGTAGTAAAATACAACAGAAATAAAAATTAATAATGAGCTACATGCATAATTCTGAATAAAACACATAATTTCATTCAAAATTAAACACAGAAGACGACATTCAAAGTGATCCCATCTATATAAATGTTAAAATCGGACAAAAATAAGTATATTGTTTAGGAATACACATGTAAAAGTGAAAAGATTATATACAGAGTATATCTATTCAGTGACTAATAATGAGTAGTTTTTACTATCTAAAGCAAATCTTTAGCATTGATTTAAAAAGAAGAATTTAGGTTTTATTGTATCTTGTAACAACAAGGGAGTAAATGACAAAGATTCTAAAGTTTCATATGAACAAGAAACCAATTTGCAGGCTTTTATGTTGAATATGAAATTGTGTAGTAGAAAAATCAAATATTTTTTAACATGCACTAAATGTGTGTGTGTGTGTGTGTATTAATTCCAAAAGTAAACACTTGTAATCCATGAAGGATTAAAGTATTTGTTGTTTATACTGAACTTTCAAATGATTCTTACAAGAATGTATTGGAATTTATATTATTCAGGAACTGATATAGCATTGAGTTTCCCATTGTTGTTTCAGATAAACACTTACTGTTGACTTTATTCATCTTTC
This sequence comes from Oryctolagus cuniculus, assembly GCF_051225735.1. NCBI lineage: Eukaryota > Metazoa > Chordata > Mammalia > Lagomorpha > Leporidae > Oryctolagus > Oryctolagus cuniculus. The sequence continues at coordinate 127,292,010 of NC_142874.1, forward strand.
TGTCTTACCAAAGTTGCTAATGTATATTTTGAAATTCCCATTCTGATACTACGTTATGTCTTAGGATGCATAACTTAAGTGTCCTTTGTATACTTATACAATTAAAGTAATGTGCAAAAATTGCCAACCCACCTGAACTCTTAGTAGAGCAATTTTTTTGCCTCCAAAATCTTGTTTGTAGTGAACATTTCAAAATGGAGATGGCAAACTCAAATGCCTGTTGTGACCACTAAAGTAATAAATGAGAAGCAGGATGATATAGAACTGTGGCAGGTCTGCAGTGCATAATATTCTAAAGAGAGAAACTCTTACTCACCTACATTTGCCTGTTACCTGGAAAAAATGTGGATCACGGTACCAAATCATGTAATTTTTTCCAAATATGTCATATTTGGAAATTAAGTCGGAAATTTTTAAACCTTGCAAATCATCTAAAATAAGTTTGTGGGCAAGATTTACTGCCTAGCTATCAGTTTGCAGACACCTTTAAAGGATAAATAAGTTTGATAAAATACTATTTTTATTTTTCATTGTATCTTATGTATAGTCGCCAGAGGTATGTTCTTGGAGACACAGCAATGCAGAAGATGGCCAAGTCCCATGTTTTCTTAAGTGGTATGGGTGGTCTCGGTTTGGAAATTGGTAAGCAATATTTTTATTCATAATTTTGAGTGAGACTCTTGAGCAAAATAATTTTAAGTAATTTGACTCCTTATATTTCCTGTAATAGGAAGACAAGACTCTTTCATGATACTGTTATATTCTTCCATAGGTACCAATTATGACTCTCATTGTTTTTTGTGCTATTAGTAATCACTAATGATCATTTTTTGTATCTGCTAATTCATCATGGAAGCACTCATACATATATTCAGAAAAACATGTCTTAAAAAACACACTAAAATCTTAAGAGTAATTATCTCAGGGTGATGTAATTATACAAAATTATATTTTCCCTCCTTCTTACTAATTTGTGAAACATTTTTACAAGAAGACTGTATTTCCTAAGTAGTAAAAAAAGTTAAAATTATCCTGTCAAAGATGTTACCAATCTTCACAAAGACATATCTAATATGCATTCCTAATGTAAAGCTTTTTCTTTTTCCTTTATAGCAAAGAATCTTGTTCTTGCTGGGATTAAGGTAAGTGAGTAAATATCTTGTAAATATAATATTTTATAGTTGCATGGATATACATTGTGTGGAATATAGTATGTTATATTAAGTATTCTGCATTAGTAAACATCTTGGTTGTTCTCAGTGACAGTGTTGCATTGAAAATCCTTAGACCTACTTCTCTTTTTTTCTCCATGTGTCTTTGAGATCGTTTCCTAAAAGTGGAATTGCTTAGTTTAAGGTTACATGCGCATGTCTTTTTGCTGGAAATTGCAACATTTCTCCCCTTTGAGGGTGAACCACTTCACATTTCCAGCAGTAATGTATTGTATGGGAGTAGCTGATTCATCTTACTCTAATCAGTTGAATATGTTGTCAAACTTGGGTTTATGCCAATGTGATGAGTGAGAAAAGATAATTCATTACTAAGAAAGTTCAAACATTTTTGTATATTTTCAAATGCCGTGTGTATTTCTTTTTCAATATACTCCCTGTTCATATACTTCCCCTTTTCCTATAAGGTTTATGGCCTGTGATGTAAGTTACAAATATTTTTCTCTTTCTTTTCTTATTTTTTTATTGGACTTTATTTATTTATTTGCGAGGCAGAGTTGCAGACACTAAGAGGGGAAACCAGAAAGGTCTTCCACCCGCTGGTTCCTTCCCCAAATGACTGCAATTGCTAGAGCTTGACAGATCCAAAGCCAGGAACCAGGAACCTCTTCTAGGTCTCCCACGAGGGTGCAGGGGCCCCCGGACTTGGGCCATCTTCTGCTGCTTTTCCAGGCCATAAGCAGAGAACTAGATCAGAAGAGGAGCAACCAAGACATAAACTGGCACCCATATGGGATGCCAGTGCTGCAGGCGGAGGTTTAACCTACTACGCCACAGCGCTGGCCACCTTCAATTTTCTTTCTTACTTGGAACACAGAATATAAATTGAAGTGTTTGTTTACAAGAATTTTCTGGATTTTTGTATGTTGATTTTTGTAACAAACTTCTTTTATTAAATTCTCTTATGATTTAAAGGAGCTTTCCGCTGGCGCCATAGCTCACTTGGTTAATCCTCCGCCTGTGGCGCCGGCATCCCATATGGGCTCAGGGTTCTAGTCCCGGTTGCACCTCTTCTAGTCCAGCTTTCTGCTGTGGCCCAGGAAGGTAGTGGAGGATGGCCCAAGTGCTTGGGCCCTGCACCCGCATGGGAGACCAGGAGGAAGCACCTGGCTCCTGGCACCACCGGATCGGTGCAGCGCGCCGGCCGTAGCGGCCATTTGTGGGGTGAACCAACAGAAGGAAGACCTTTCTCTCTCTCTCTCTCACTGTCTATAACTCTACCTATCAAAATAAAAATAATAATAATAAAGTAGCTTTCCATTCAATTTATTAAGGTTTCCAGATAATGATATTATACCTAATCATATCATATACAATACAACTAAATAGGTTTAAATAATAATACAACTAAAAAGTTTAAATAGTATTAGAGAAGTGAATATCACTGTGTTGTTCCTAACTTCCACCAACACTTTCTTCTTTTTTGTAGGCACTTACAATCCATGATACAGAAAAATGCCAGGCATGGGATCTAGGAACCAACTTCTTTCTCTGTGAAGATGATGTTATTAATATGAAAAACAGGTGAAGGTATTTTGATGCACTATCATGAGGGTTTTTTGTGTTTTTTTGAAGATTTATATATTATTGAAAGGCAGAGTTACAGAGAGGGGGAGGCTGATGCAAAGAGAGAGCAAGGTCTTCCATCCACTGATTCATTGCCCAAATGGCTGTGACGGCTGGAGCTACACTAGTCCAAAGCCAGGAGCCAGGAGCTTCTGGGTCTCCCATGTGCGTGCAAGAGCCCAGAGACTTGGGCCATCTTCCACTGTTTTCTCAGGCACATTAGCAGGGAGCTGGCTTGGAAGTGGTGTAGCCAGGACTAGAACCAGTGCCCATATCAGATGCTGGAGCTGCAAGCAGTGGCTTAACCCACTACACCACAGCACTGGTCCCTGTCATGAGAGTTTTGACCTTTTTTCACTGTATCCAGAATACCAGTTTAGTCATTATTTTTTTTAACTCATCTCTAAAAGTTCATACTCCATAAGTAAATAAGTACTGATAAATATTTATTTAATTATTATTTGTATCTATCAGATTTTTGATGCATTCATACTGCTACCTAGAAATGAGTTTTGAGATTACAGAAAGAGGTCTATAGTATTGCTGAATTGTTTATAGACTTACGGAGCTTGAAGCTTGGAAATATAAGGGTACACTTTGAGATTGTTTGACTTATTATAGGAAATTAGTACATTTTCAGATTATATTGTTAACCTGTAAAGATAAATAAGTCTTGATTTCCTTTATATTTATTAGATTTCCATTTAAATTTCCTAACATGTCAGATTCTTCTATAATAGTATCTAACTTTAAGAGATTAAGTTGAATGAAACAATAGTAAAGGTCAATTCTTTATTTTTTTTTTCCTTAGGGCTGAAGCTGTACTTCAACATATTGCAGAACTAAATCCATATGTGCATGTTACGTCATCATCTGTTCCTTTCAATGAAACCACAGATCTTTCATTCTTAGATCAATACCAGGTTAGTACTCCATTTGTATTAAATGTTGTTGACAAATTTTAAGACAAATTGTTAAATATTAATATGTTACAACCAATTTAACAATATATTGAGCAGAACAAAAAATTTCAAGGTAGAAGATTTCTATAGGTGTATGTTATACCCTTCAAATTCTCCATTTTAGAGAAAGGGCCTAAAAATTTTTGGCAAAGAAGTTATATCAGTTGGCCGATTTCACTATAATATGCATGAGAAGTTACCGAAAATCCAGTGATTTGTATGAACATGTATATTTATTCCTCATGCATCTGCATATCAGTTGAGTTCAGCTGTTCTAGTCTGAACTCAACTTGTATTGAACTAAGAATCTGGGTTCTCCTCTAGTATCTATCTTCTGGAATGAGGAGGCTATCTTCTGTGATGGCAATAGCAGAAACAAAAGAAAAAAATCCTACCCCTAACACGTTTCAAGGCTCAGTTTATTTCTATTAAGATCCTATTGGCTAATCACATTGTCAAACCCCAGATCAGGACGTAGGAAAGTGCATTCTGCTCTTCCTAAGTCATAGGCAAACAATACAATATCAGAGGAGTAAAATACATGTATTTATAAATCTTCTTTGAGTTACACTTCCTTAAAAAAACAGCATAAATGAATGTTCTAAAAATAACAAAGTAACTAGGTTAATCCTGATTTTTCCTGTAGTTAAGTTATGCTATTGCCTATTTAAATATCAGTGTAAGAGGCAGGAATTTGGTATAGGAATTAAGTTGTTCTTGGGATGCCTGTCTGCTTACCATATTATAGTGCCTAATAATAGTCCCAGCTACTCTGCTCCTGATTCAGCTTCTTGCTAATGTGTATCCTGAGAGGCAGCAAATGAAGACTAAACCACTTGGGTCAGTGTCATCCATTTGAGAGCTCCGGATTGAGTTTCAGGCTCCTAGCTTCACCCTGCCCTGGCTGTGCCTGGACATTTGGGGAATGAACCAGCAAATGGAAGATCTGCCTTTCTTCTGTTTTCATCTTTCTGCCTTTGAAATAAAAATAAGTAAATAATATGTATAACAAAAATCAATAAAAATTATAGATCCACTTTATATGGAATAAAATAAAACCCACCCTATTACACTTAGAATTACACTTCAAATTTCCTTTATTTTATTTTTTTTATAGATTTATCTTTTTGAAAGTCAGAGTCACAGAGGAGAGGCAGAGTCAGAAAGAGAGATCGTCCATCTACTAGTTCACTCCCCAAAAGGCCACAATGGTCAGGGCTGTGCCAGGCTAAAGCCAAAAGCCAGGAAGTTCTGGTTTTCCTATGTTGGTGCAGGGGCCCGAGGACTTGGACCACCTTCCACTGCTTTCCCAGGCACATTAAAGGGGAGCTGCATCTGAAATGGAGCAGCCGGCTCTTGAACCAGTGCCCAAAGGGGATGCCAGTGTCACAGACAGAAGCTTTACCTGCTACACCACATTGCTGGCCCCTATTTTCTTTTTTAAAGATTTATTTATTTGAAAATCAGAGTTAGAAAAAGGGAGAAAGAGAGAGAGAAATCCTCCATTTGCTGGTTCACTTCACAGCCAGCACTGGGCCAGGCCAAGCCAGGAGCTTCCTCCAGGTCTCTCATGTGTATAACAGGGGCCCAAGTACATGGGCCATCCTCTGCTGCTCGTCACAGGTCACAGGTGTATTAGCAGGGAGCTGGATCAGAAGTGGGGCAGCCAGGACATGAACCGGCACCCATATGGAATGCAAGCATTGTAGGCAACAGCTTTATTTGCTATGCCACAACACTGGCCTCCAGACTTCCTTTTAAATGACTACATGAACTCAAAATAATATAAGGACAGTCAATATTCAGAGCTAAAAGATCAGTGAACTGATATCTGTAGTCACTCTCAGACAACAGTTGCCTGTTGCAGTCACAGAAGTTCTTGGGAATTGATAGTCACACAGAAACAAAGGATTGAGATCCAGGTCTCCATAAGCTAGACTTGGCAAGGGTGAGGAATCTTTTTTCTTTTTCTACCAAGATCCATTTGGATATTTATAATGTTATTCACAGCCATACAGAATTATCCTGTTATAGATTTAATGAATTTTGAGTTCCTCCTATAGTTGCCTTGGCAGGCGCAGACCAAATGATTTTTTGGGCCTTATATGGTCTGTGAACCAGTCAGTCCCCACCCCTGAGCTAGAGAAATAAGTTGAGACTTCCTTCCTTTTTGTAAATCTGGAACCTGAGAAAACTACACTCTTATTGAAGGGATGGATCAGAACAATCTTTACCCATCAGAATGAGAAGCTTCTCGATTTTTTCTGGAACTCTGAATGGAAAATGTCTTCCCTTTAAAAAAATATGTCTTCCCTGGGAATTCATAACTATAGACCTGCCCTCACACAGATTGGAGATCAGTTTCATAATCCTTTGCAGTCCATAAATTCCTAAGCTGAGACTGTAACATAAAATGTAGCAGTGTAGTGCCATACCTAGAATACCAGACAGAAAAAATACTAAACAAATCCAGAATATATCTTCAACTAGGCCACAGTGTATTTATACAGCCCCCCCCCTTTTTTTTTTGACAGGCAGAGTTAGAGAGAGAGAGAGAGACAGAGAGAAAGGTCTTCCTTTTTTCTGTTGGTTCACCCCCCAAACGGCCGCCACAGCCGGTGCGCTGTGGGCAGCGCACTGTACCAATCCGAAGCCAGGAGCCAGGTGCTTCCTCCTGTTCTCCCATGCAGGTGCAGGGCCCAAGCACTTGGGCCATCCTCCACTGCCTTCCCAGGCCACAGCAGAGAGCTAGACTGGAAGAGGAGCAACCAGGAAAGAATCCAGCTTCCCAACCAGGACTAGAACCTGGGGTGCCGGCACCGCCGGCGGAGGATTGGCCAAGTGAGCCGCGGTGCTGGCCATATACAGCCCCTTTAAGGATCGGTTCACAATCTGGAATAACAAGATAGGAAAAAGCAATTAAACATGATCAAGAGTCAGTAGCTATAACAAACTAGAATTAGATCTTCAGGAATTTCAGATAATATAATTATTGGAGATTTTCAGATTTCCAACTTACTACATCTTAAAGGAATGCATTAGGGGCTGATTTTGTGACATAGCAGATTAAGCCAACATCTGCAATGCTACAGCATCCTATATGGGTGCTAGTTTGAGTCTCTCTGCTCCACTTCCAGTCCAGCTCTCTGTTAATGGCCTGGGAAAAGCAGTGAAAGATAACCCAAGTGTTTGATCCCTGCCACCCACATGGGAGACCCAGAAGAAGCTCCTGGCTTCAGCCATTTGGGGAGTGAACTATCAGATGGAAGATATCTCTGTTCCTTTCTCTCTGTAACTCTGCCTTTCAAATAAATACTTAAATCTTAAAAAAAAAAAAAAAAAAAGAATAGCCAGGACTCGAACCAGCACTCCCCTAGGGGATGGCTATGTTTCAAGCGGCAGCTTACACCACCACACCAAGACAGTCCCTGAGCCTACTGTTTTATAACAAGCAGTAATTAAGCCTTCTCTTTATGCTTAAGGGAGATATTGCTTCATTTCTCAGGTTTTTACAGGGCAAATAGAATCCTGAGAAACGGCCCCAATTAAAGAGTGGTTAAAGGGCTGATGCTGTGGCGCACTGGTTTAAAGCTCCAGTCTGCAGCACCGGCATCCCATATGGGTGCCAGTTCGAGTCCCAGCTGCTCCACTTCCAATCCAGCTCTCTGCTGTGGCCTGAGAAAGCAGTAAAAGATGGCCCAAGTCCTTGGGTCCTTGTTCCCATATGGGAGACCCGGAAGAGGCTCCTGGCTTCACATCAGCACAGCTCCAGCTGTTTCAGTCATCTGGGGAGTGAACCATCAGATGGAAAACCTTTCTCTCTGCCTCTGTCTCTCTAATTCTGCCTGTCAAATAAATAAATACATCTTTTTAAAAAATCATAAAGAAAATTAAAGAGTAGTTAGGGCCTTGCATTCATGTGAGATATATTTAAAGAATGGGAAACTAATGAGAGAACATCTCACTACAGGAAGCAAACCATATTCTGAGCTAGATAAACAAAACTAAATCTGGACATTTCTAACTGAGTTATTTGATTCATGAAAAACAGCAGACTAAAAGTCTAGTTCTGCTTCTGCTACTTGGTAGAAAAATGACCTTAAGAAAATATTTGACCTCTTTGTGTCTAAGATACTTATCGTAAAATCTGACTGAAAAACTTTTTGTATTTATCCCACAGAGTAACCATAAAAAATTAACCATTGAAAATTATTTGCCATCTTAAAAATCAGAACTTGTTGATTTATTCACTAATGACACTTTCATAAAGCAAAAGTTATTATTATATATCTGTTGAATCTCAGAAATGAAAGGAAGCAAAATGAATTAACATGTTTGTTTTTAATATTTATTTTTGTTGTTGTTGTTAAAAGAATTCTAGAGAGACAGAGGGAGATACAGAGAGGGGGAGAGAGATACCTTCTATCTGCTGGTACGCTCCCCAAATGGCCACAGCAGCCAGAGCTGGGCCAGTCCAAAGCCAGGAGCTTCTTCCTGTTCTCTGATATGGATGCAGGGACCGAAGTTTGTGGGCCATCTTTTGCTGCTTTCCCAGGCACGTTAGCAGGGAGCTGGATCAGAAGTGGAGCAGCCGAAATCGAACCCATGCCTATATGGGATGCTGACATCACAGGCAGTGGCTTTACTCACTGCACCACAATGCCAGCCCCTCAATATATGTTTTAAAAAGATATTTGTATGGATCAGCACTGTGGCATAGGGGGTAAAGCCACTGCCTGCAGTGCCAGCATCCTATTTGGGCACCGGTTCAAGTCTTGGCTGCTCCACTTCTGATCTAGCTCTCTGCTATGGCCTGGGAAAGCAGTAGAAGATAGCCCAAGTCATTGGGCCCCTGCACCTGTGTGGGAGACCCAGAAAAAGCTCCCAGCTCCTGGCTTTAAATCTGTCCAGCTCCAGCCATTACAGCCATCTAGGGAGTGAACCAGTGGATGGAAGACCTCTCTCTCTCTCTGCATCTGCCTCTCTAGAACTCTGCCTTTCAAATAAATAAATAAATCTTTAAAAGAAAAGTATATTTGTAACCCTTTTTAGGTAGCATGAAAATAACAGGGTGGTTGCTAGGTTAGTACTTCCCATGACAGTGGTAGATAAAATAGATAAAATAAATCTAGCCATTTGGAGTATGCCTAAATATTGAATAGGATATTATTTGCTTCTAATTGTGAAACCTGTGCTAGCAATTGAGTATAATATAAATGTGAACCAGTTTTCCCCCATACATATTGTTTTTACTTTCACTATTCTGTGCTTTAACTGTTTTAACTTTAGTATGGAATACAATAAGATAGTGAATGTTTTTTAACTAGAATACTAGTGTATCTTTACCACAATGCAAAGTAACATGATGCCAAATTGAAAGTTGTGTATTACCAAAATAACCGTATTTTGCAGTCTTTAATTTTTTGTATTCTCAACAGTGTGTAGTATTGACTGAAATGAAACTCCCCTTGCAGAAGAAGATCAATGACTTCTGCCATTCTCACTGCCCTCCAATTAAGGTAATAATTGTTTTGTTTAGTAATAACTTGCAGTTAACCAAAAGACAAATACTTTCACTGTTAGAATTTGTAGCTCTTCAGTAAGTTATATGAGAAGTTCTTTTTAGGGGTTTGTGCTGTGGCACAGTGAGCTAAGCTGCCTTTTTCAATGCCAGCATTCTATATCTGAATCCTGTTCAAGGATCTGCTGCTCCACTCCGATCCAGCTCCCTGCTTATATGCCTGAGATGGCAGCAGAAGGTGGCCCAGGTGAGCTGGTGGTGACGCAGGGGAGCCAGGCCACATTAGTGAAGCCTGAACTCTGTGCAAAGGGAAACGACGCCCAAGTGTAGCTCTCCCTGCAGGGTACTCAGCTTGGACCCTCGGCATGGAAGGAATGCAGAGGCAAAGAGTGAGGAGGCACCTCTCACCCCCATGCCCACCTGGCAGCCCTGGCACATAGCAGTGAGACAGTCAAGGTGAGCATGCACTGAACAGATGAGAGGAACACTGAGCAGAAGTACCTTGGACTGCACAAAGCCAAACCCATTTATGGAGTGAACCAGCAGATGAAAGATCAATCTCTCTTTCTCTCTCTCTCTCTCTCTCTCTCTGCCTTTCAATGAATAGTTTTTAAGTTATCTAATTATATAAAAATAAATTTCTTTCATGACAAATTGAAAATTATAGTAAACTTTTAAATCTTTTCCATTTACAAAATTTTGAGACTTGTCCAAATGATTTAGAAGCTTAATAATTGAAGATGAGCAAAAATTAATTAAATAAAATATAAACCCTATAAATTATTTTATGGATAATAAAAATGTTGAATATGTATTAAAAATCTCTGACATTGTTAACAAGGACTCAGCAGTATGAACAATATTGTTAATATTAAGAGACATTATCTACACAATGAGTATTTTTTTACAATAACACTAAGACTTTATTGTCTTCCTAGTAAAACAAACGATGAAGCTTAAAATTAGATCACTTAACTGTTTTTAATTTTTTATTTAAATTTTTAGTTTTTAACAGATTCAATGATATTTATAGATACAGTTCTTAGAACATAATGATATTGCCTTTATCTTCCACCCACCGTCCTTCATCTCTCTCTTGTTTTTTGTGTTTTTTTAGTTTTTGAGATAACATATTTTAAATGTACATTACAGTAAAAAGGCTTAATACTTTAACAAATAAGAAGTTTAACAAAGAAAAAGCAAAAAGACCCTATGTAGTGGGAATCTGGATAATGGATAAAAACAGTAATTGAATGGAAAAATGATCATTTAACTCATATATAGTACATTTTAAAGCTATCATAGATCATTAAAACCATAGTAGTATAACATTCTTAATGATTGGTTTCACCAAAGTATAAAACAAAGTTTTATAAAACTATTTGCAGCAATACTGATAAACACATTTCTTTTTTCTTTTTTGTTTTTTTGTTTTTTGTTTTTTAAATTTTAGCTCCCACATATAAGGGAGAACATGTGGTATTTGTCTTTCTGGGTCTGGATTATTCCAGTCAATATGATGTCCTCCAGTTGTGTCCATTTTGCTGCAAATGGTAGGATTTCATTCTTTTTTTATGGCTGAATAATACTCCATTGTGTATATATACCATATTTTCTTTATCCATTCATATGATGATGGACACCTTGGTTGATGCAAATATTGGCTTTATGAACAGTGCTGCTATGAATGTAATGTAGTAGGTAAGGTATCTCTCTGATACACTGTGTTCAAATCTTCGGGGTATATACCCAGCAGTGGGATTGCTGGATCATATGGCGAGTCTTATTTCTAGTTTTTAAAGAAATCACCATAGTGTTTTCCATAGTGGCTACACTAACTTACATTCTCATCAGTAGTGTATAAGGGTTCCCCTTTGCCCACATCCTTACCAGCATTTGTTACTCTCTCTGTTTTGGATTTCAGCTGTTCTAACAAGGGTGAGCTGATATCTCATTGTGGTTTGATTTGCATTTCTATGATGGCTAGAGATGTTGAGCATTTTTTCATAGATTTGTTGTATTTCTTCTTTTGAGAACTGTCTATTGCAGCCTTTTGCCCATTTCTCAACTGCATTGGTTGTTTTTTTGTTGAATTTTTTTTAAGTTGCCTAGTATGTTTGGAAAATTAACCCTTTGTCAAGTGGTTTGCAGATTTTTTTCCCATTCTGTTGGAGGTCTCTTCACTCTGTTGATCATTGCCTTTGCTGTGCAAATACTGCTGTTTGATATAGTCACCTTTGTTTAGTTTTGCTTCTGTTGCTTGTGCTTTAGGGGTCTTGTCCAAGAAGTTGTCCCCTACACCAATGTCTTGGAGTATTTCCCCTCTGTATTCTTCCAGCAGCATCATAGTCTCGTGTCTTAAATTTAGGTTTTTGATCCATCTTGAGTTGGTTTTGTATAAGATGAAAGGTATGGATCTAATTTCATTCATATTATACACACACACACACACACACACATCTCCAATTTTGCCAGCACTGTATGTTAAAAAGTATCCTTAAGGAGCCAGTGCTGTGGCTCAGTGGGTTAAAGCCCTGGCCTGAAGAGCAATGAGATTGAAGCAGTAATCAAAAGTCTTCCATGGGGGCCAGTGCTGTGGTGCAGCACGTTAAAGCCCTGGCCTGAAGCGCCGGCATCTCATATGGGCGCCAGTTCGTGTCCTGGCTGCTCTACTTCCAGTCCAACTCTCTGCTATGGCCTGGGATAGCAGTAGAAGATGGCCCAAGTCCTTGGGCCCCTGCACCCACATGGGAGACACAGAAGAAGCTCCTGGCTCCTGGCTTTGTATAAGCGTAGCTCCAGCTGTTGCAGCCATCTGGGGAGTGAATCAGCAGATTGAAGACCTCTCTCTCTGTCTCTACCCCTCTTTGTAACTCTGTCTTTCAAATAAATAAAATAATAAATCTTTAAAAAAAAATCTTTACTCCACTGTGTAGTCTGAGTACTTCTGTCAGAAATCACTTGGCTGCACGTATTTGGATTAATTTCCAAGCTCTCTGTTCTGTTCCATTGATCTATATATCAGCTTTTATGGTAGTACCATGCTGTTTTATTTCCAGTAGATTTGTAGTATACTTTGAAGTCAGGTATTGTGATGGCTCCATCTTTATTTTACTTGTTCAGGATCACTGGCTATTCTGAGTCATTTGTGATTCCACATAAATTTTAGTATTGCCTTTTCTAATTCTGTAAAGGATGTCATTAGTATTTTGAGAGAAATTGCATTGAATCTGTTGATTGCTTTAGGCAAATAGACATTTTTGTTATTGATACCTCCAATCCATGAGCAAGGAATTACCTCTCCATATTTTTGTGTACTTGATGATTTCTTTCACCAATGTTTGATCATTTTCTTTATAGAGACCCTTCACTTCTTTGGTTAAATTTCTTCTTAAATATTTAATTCTTGATTTCTCTTTCTGTGAATTTATCATTAGCATACACAAAAGCTATGTGTATGTGTATGTTTATTTTATAACCTGCAACTTTACTGGATCGGTTTATTAATACTAACAGTTTTTGATAGTCTTATTTCCGTGTACAACATCATATCATCTGCAAACATGAATATTTTGACTTCCTCTTTTCCAATTTTCATGCTCTTTATTTCTTTCTCTATCCTAATTGTTCCTGCTAAAACTACCAGTACTATATAGAACAAGTGGACATCCTTGTTTTGATCCAGATCTCAAGGGAAATGCTTTCAGATTTTCCCGAATCAGTATGCTATTGGCTGTTGGTTTGTGACAAATAACCTTTATAATTTTAAGGAATATTTCTTCAATACCTAATTTGTGGAGGGTTTTTATCATGAAGGGTGTTACATCTTTTCAAATATTTCCTGTGCATATATTGAGATGACCATATTTTTTCCTCATTCTGTTGATCAAAATTATCGATTTGCAAATGTTGACCCACCTTTGCATTACTAGAATAAATCCTACTTGATGGTGATGTATGAGCTTTTTCATGTGGTTTTGAATTCAGTTTGCTAGTATTTTGATAAGAATATTTGCATCTATATTCATTAAGGATACATCTGTAGCTTTCTTTTTGTGTTGTGTCTTTGTTCAGTTTTGCTATCAAAGTAATGCTGGCCTCATAAAAAGATTTTTGCAGTGTTCCCTCATGTTCAAGATTTTGGAATGGTTTTAAGAGTACTGAAGTTACTTCATCTTTGAATGTTTTGTAGAATTCATAGTAAAGGTATCAGGTAGGTCCTGGACTTTTTCTTGATGGAAGACTTTTTTTTTATAAGATATATTTTATTGATTTGAAAGAGTTACAGAGAGAGGTCTTCCATTCACTGGTTCACTCCCCAGATGGTCACAGTGGCCAGAGCTGAGCTGATCTGAAGCCAGGAGCTTCTTCTGTGTCTCCCACGTGGATGCAGGGGTCCAAGGAATTGGGTCATCTTCTACTGCTTTCCCAGCAGAGATCTGGACTGGAAGTGGAGCATCCAGGACATGAACTGGCGCCCATATGGGATGCTGGCGCTTTAGGCCAGGGCTTTAACCCACTGCGCCACAGCTCTGGCCCCATGGGAGATTTTTGATAACTGCTTCAATCTCATTGCTTGTTATGGGTCTGTTTAGGTTATCAATTATATTCTTGATTTAATGTAGATATGTTATATGAATCCAGGAATTTTTCCATTTCTCTGAGGTTTTCCTGATTCTTAGCATATAGTTCTTCATAGTAGTTTCTTATGATCCTTTGTATATCCGTGGTGTTGGTTGTAATCTCTTCTTTTTCATCTCTAACTTTGAGTTTTCTTTTCTTCTTTTTCAGTCTGGCTAGAGCCTTCTCTATTTTGCTTATCTTCAACTTTTTGTATTGATGATCTTTTGTGTTTTTTGTTTTTTGTTTTTTTTTTGGGGGGGTGTTAAATTTCATGTATTTCTGCTCTGATCCTTATTATTTCTTGTTCCTGCTGATTTGGGGTTTAGTCTGTTCTGGATTTTGAAGGTCTTCCAGATTCATTATTAAATCTGTAATTTGAGACATTTCTCTTTTTAATGTAAGCACTTAATACTATAAACTTCCTTCTTAATACTGCTCTTACTGTATTCAACAGGTTTTTTTTATTGTTTTTGTTTGTTTGTTTGATTGATTTGAAAGAGATACAGAGAGAGAAAGAGATCTCCTGTCTGCTGGTTAACTCCCCAAATAGCTGCAACAGACTAAGCTGAGCAAATCCAAAGCCAGGAACCAGGAGCTTCTTTAGAGTCTCCTACATGGGTACAGAAGCCCGAGGGCCATACTCCACTGCTTTCCCAGGTGTGTTAGCAGGGAACTGGGGAAGTGGAGCAGCCAGGTCTCAAAGTGGTGCCCATATGAAATACCAGCACCACAGGCAGAGGTTAACCTTCTACACCACAATGCTGGCCCCCTCCAACAGGTTTTCATATGTTGTTTTCATTTTCATTATTTCAAGAGGGTTTTGATTTCCTTTTTAATTTCTTCAATGACACACAGATCATTCACTAGCATGTTTAATATCCAAGTATTTATTAATGTTCTAGTATTATTATTGTTAATTTAAACTTTTCTTACTTTATGGTCTGAAAGATACATGATATGATTGCAATCTGTTTAAATTTGCTGAGACTTAATTTGTGCCTAATATGTGGTCTATTCCAGAAAATGTTCCATCTGCTGATCAGAAGAATGTGTATTCTGTAGTTATTGGATGAAAAGTCCTGTAAATGTCTGTTAAATCCATTTGCTTGATAGTATGTTTCAGCTCCAGAGTATCTTTATTGATTTTCTGTCAGGATGATCTGTCCATTGATAAGATGAGAGTGATGAATCACACACTGCTATTGTGTTGGAGTCTATCTCTCCATTTAGATCTAATAGTATTTTCTGTATATAGCTGGGTGGTCTTGGGTTGGGTGTAAATAGTTCTGACTGTTATGACTTCTTACTGAGTTGAACCTTTTATCAAAATACAATTGTCCTTTATCTTTTTTTACAGTTTCTCATTTAGATTCCAATTTATCTGATAGCAGGATAGGTATACCTGCTCATTTTGTGTTTCCATTTGTTTGGTATATCTTTTCCCAACCCTTCATTTTCTGTGTGTCTTTTTGTTGTGAAGTGAGTTTCGTGTAGACAGCATATAATGGGTCATGGTTTTTTATCCATATGCCAGCCTAAGTCATTTGGTTGGTGAATTTAATCCATTTATATGCAAAGTTAGTATTGATAGATAAGAACGAAGACCTGACATGTTGTTGACTGGATGGTGATTCTCCCTGCTCTGTTCGTGAATTTGGTGGTATCACGTGTTTTCATGATGTTTATTTCAAATAAATGATGCCCTTTGGAATTTCTCATAAGGCTGGTCTAGTGGTGGTGAATTCTCTCACTTTTTGCTTACCTTGATAATACTTTATTTCTCTTTCACTTTTAAAGGATAGCTTTGCTGGGTAAAATATTCTTGGTTGGAAGTTTTATTCTTTCAAGGCTTTGAATATATCATCCCACTCTTCTGGACTACAGAGTTTCTGCTGAGAAGTCCGATGTTAATCTACTGGCTTTCCTTTATATGTAACTTGATGCCCTTCTCTTACTGTCTTTAGGATTCTCTCCTTGTGTGTAACTTTTGATGAATTGATGACTATACCTTGGAGAGGACGTTTTTTGGTTGCATCTGCTTGGGATTCTTTGAGCTTCTTGTATCTGGGTGTCCATGTCTCTTTCAAGACCTGGGAAATTTGAACTATTATTTCATTGAACAGATTCTCAACATCTTTTACTTTTTCTTCTTTAGGAATAGCTGTAATATGAATATTTGGTTGTATAATGGTATCCCATATTTTGTGTAGATTCTTTCCTTTTTCTTTTTTCTTTTGTCTATTTGAGTTATTTCAAAATTCTTGTCCTTGAGATGAGAAATTCTTTCTTCCACTTGGTCTATTCTGCTGTCAGATTTCTCAATCATATTTTTTACTTCACTGATTGAAGATTTTATCTCCAAAGTTTATATTTGGTTCTTCTTAATGAGCTCTGTCTCCATTGTAATATTTTCATTTGTATTACTCATTGATTTCCTGATTTCTTTTATCTCTCTGTTCTCTTGTATTTCATTGAGCTTCCTTACATTCATTATTTTGAGTTCTGTATCTTTCATTTCATAGATTTCTTTCAGTTCAGGATCTAACTCTGGAGAATCCTTGTGTTCTTTTGGAGGCATCATGCCACCTTGCTTCTTCATGTCTTCCATGTCTCTACATGTGCTCATCTGGTGTACCCATCCCTTCTTCTTTGTAGAATAAGTTTTATTGTAAAAGTTTCTGGTTTAGCTGGAATGCAGGGTATCACGTGGCTTGTTGCTCTGGCTTTGGTTCTAGATGAACCCTGGAGTACAGTCTCTGAATGAATTCTTTTGTCTTAATGTCACAGTGTCTAAAAGTGACACAGTGGTCTAGTCTGCTGCAGTTTGTAGGGATAGAAGTGTGGCTTTGAGATGAATAAGGGTTTCCCTGGGTGTTTCTTTGGTCCACCGTGAGTTCAGTGTCAGTCTCTGTGGTGATGATGATAGCCAGGCCCTTGTTGTTGGTGCTGAGGGAGACAAGAGTGGCTGTCCCCTCGTCCTCCTGACAAGAATGAGTGATGCCAGGGCTTGTGTCACCAATTGCTGTAGCTCTAGGACTGTGTGATATATACGGATGGACCATTCCTCACGTAATGCTAAGAGAACCCAGTGCGTGCTGTGCCTTAAAATACCAGCAGCCCTAGTCTTAGGACTGGCAGATCTGAATTGAATGAAGCCTGTTCCAGTACTACAGAGTGACTACAGGGTGACTACAGGAGATTTTACTCTGGAAGGTTTAAATCCAGAGAGGTGGAATGATGTAGGCTCCCTATTTCTACTGGGTAGATTTCAGTGGCACCAAACAATTTAGAACAGGTTGTTTACAGTCCTGGTGTCGCAGGGTATAGTGGGGTCATTACCCGGATTTCAGAGGCTAGGCACAGATTTTTTTATTGGCCGTTCTTGGTGTTAGCTCCCAAAAGCTAAGGTGAATCCCCCTTGCTCCTGTATGCTGCATTGAATGTAGCTCTGGGGCTAATGCTGAGAAACCCCTGCAGTTGCAGGATGTATGAGATCTGTCCTTTACCCCTGACACTGCTCTGACTATGACTCTGGTAGGAGCAGAGTACTGGCATGCTGTGTCACTTTTTCGCTGTTATGTATGGCATTCTGCTGGAGTTGGGAAAGGGGAGGGAAGTAAGACGGTTTCCTTGCTCTAAGTCTGGCATACCCTAGTCCTCCCTTCCAGCTTGAAGTAAAAGTCAGTGGGTGACTGTGGAATCCCCTCTCAGCTGAAACTTGAGTGGCAGGGTGCCTGGCAGTTTCTTCCTACTTGACATAAGGTGGCGACTCACAGCAGCCTGCGCTGTGCAGCTGGCTGCTGTGGTGTCCCTGTCTTCTCTACTCTTGTGGTTTTTTCACTTCTTCACTGAAAATTTCTGTCACTTTGGAAGGTAGTTCTTCTTTTGTTCTTTTCATATCCCAGAGCAGGTTGAGTTAGTGTGGTTATTCCCTGTTCAGCCATCTTGGATCTCTGGCGTTCTAATGAATATTTTTTTTAAAGAAAGTATTTGCTGGTTCAAGTCCTAGTTATTCTACTCTGGATTCAACTCCCTGCTAATACTCCTGGGAAAGCAGAGGAGGATGTCCCAGTTCCTGGGCCCCTGCCAGCAATGCAGGAGACCTGGATAGAGTTCTAGGCTCATGGTTTCTGCCTAGCCTGGACCAGCACTAGCCACTACAGCCATTTGAGGAATGAACCAGCATATGGAAAATTTCTCTGTCTGTCCCTCTCTCTATATAACTCTGCCTTTCAAAGGAAGGAAAGAAAAGAGGGAAGGAGGGATGGAGGGAAGGAAAATCTTTAAAATAAAACTTTTTGTTTGTTTTTTTGACAGGCAGAGTTAGTGAGAGAGAGAGACAGAGAGAAAGGTCTTCCTTCCGTTGGTTCACCTCCCAAATGGCCGCCACAGCCAGCACGCTGCGCCGATCTGAAGCCAGGAGCCAGGTGCTTCTCCTGGTCTCCCATGTGGGTGCAGGGCCCAAGCACTTGGGCCATCCTCCGCTGCACTCCTGGGCCTCAGCAGAGAGCTAGACTGGAAGAGGAGCAACCGGGACAGAATCCGGCGCCCAGACCGGGACTAGAACCTGGTGTGCCAGCACCGCAGGTGGAGGATTAGCCTAGTGAGCCCCGGCGCCAGCCTAAAATAAAATTTTTTACATGATGAACATGAGGATAACTTCAGTAGGGTTTTTCTCTTTTTTGATATCATATTTAATTGCTAGTTTAAAACTAGTATTTAAGTTTAGTTTATAGACAGATTGCCAAAACTAAGAAAGAAATTAGAATGGAAGAATGATAAACATTGAATTCGTCATCTAACTTTAAACATATAATAGTGGTTTTCAGGAGGTTTCATTTAATGAAGATTCATTGAACACTACTGTGTGCCAGATAGTCTCTAGGTACTATATTAGTAAGTGCAAATTTTTGCTAATGAAAATCACTTTCCTACAGAGAAGATATACATTAAACAAGCAGCTAATTACATGATAGATTTTCAGGTAGTTTCAAGTTTTATGAAGAAAAAAATCTCAGTATAGACAACAGTATCTGCATGATGTTGGGAGAAGAGCCAGTGTAGGTTCTCTTAGGTCAGGAAAGTCTCTTCTGAGAAGATGATATTTGTGGCCGGCGCTGTGGCTCACTAGGCTAATCCTCTGCCTGCGGTGCTGGCACTCCGGGTTCTAGTCCTAGTTGGGGTGTTGGTTCTGTCCGGTTGCTCCTCTTCCAGTCCAGCTCTCTGCTGTGGCCCAGGAAGGCAGTGGAGGATGGCCCAAGTGCTTGGGCCCTGCACCCGCATGGGAGACCAGGAGGAAGCACCTGGCTCCTGGCTTCGGATCGGCACAGTGCGCCAGCCATAGCGGCCATTTGGCTGGGTGGACCAACGGAAGGAAGACCTTTCTCTCTTTGTCTCTCTCTCTCTCTCTCTCTGTCCAACTCTGCCTGTCCAAAAAAAAAAAAAAGATGATATTTGAACAGAACCCTGAATAATGAGAAAGAATGAGCTAAATAATGATCTGAGGAAGATTATTCAAGGCAAGAGTATCCACAAGTATACACAAGTATAAAGATAAGCAAATATAAAAATTAGCTTAATATGTTTGAGGAATGTGAAGAGGCAAGCAGGAACAAAATAGAGTTAGGTAAAAAGGAGAGGATAGTAAGAACAAAAGATGCCTAGAAAATTAAGTTTGGAGAATTAGGTACTTAGAGGGCTGTATCCGATAGATACTTGAGTTTAAAGCCCATGAGTTTTGATTTAATATATGTTTAAATGATCAAACTGATTTGCTGTGGGGATAGTAGACTATAGCAACAGTTTTCTAAGTGTGGTCTGAAGACACTGAGAGTCCCTGAGACCTTGTAAGGGGACTGAATAATCAAACTATTTTCATAATAGTACTAAAATGTTCTTTGCCTTTTTCACTGTGATTCTCTTAGGCAGCACAGTGGAGTTTTCCAGAGTCTATGTAATAGGTGGTGATGTCTGTCATTGTTGTGAGAACTAGTGGAATATGTTTTTAATTATGTTCTAAAATTGCTGTCAGGTCGGGGCCACGACTCACTAGGCTAATACTCTGCCTTGCGGTGCCGGCACACCAGGTTC
The DNA here is from genome assembly GCF_051225735.1 of Oryctolagus cuniculus. Taxonomy (NCBI): domain Eukaryota; kingdom Metazoa; phylum Chordata; class Mammalia; order Lagomorpha; family Leporidae; genus Oryctolagus; species Oryctolagus cuniculus. The sequence goes on from NC_142874.1 coordinate 127,312,001, forward strand.
TAGTCCTGTTCAGGGTGCTGGATTCTGTCCCGGTTGCCCCTCTTCCAGGCCAGCTCTCTGCTATGGCCCGGGAGTGCAGTGGAGGATGGCCCAAGTGCTTGGGCCCTGCACCCACATGGGAGACCAGGAGAAGCACCTGGCTCCTGCCTGCGGATCAGCGCGATGCGCCGGCCGCAGCTCACCGGCTGCGGCGGCAATTGGAGGGTGAACCAACGGCAAAGGAAGACCTTTCTCTCTGTCTCTCTCTCACTGTCCACTCTGCCTGCCAAAAAAAAAAAAAAAAAAAATTGCTGTCAGTTTTACTTTCTAACAATAAGTGTCAATACATATAAAAGCCCTGTGAGTCCTCAGTAATTTTAAGAGTATGAAGATGTCATGAAAGAAATTCAAAGAGAAGCAAACTGTTGGAAGATAAGAGTAGAATAGAAGTAACTAGACTAGTTAGGAGCTACTGCAGTATCCTCCTGAGTGATGCTGGTGTCATAAACAGGAGAGGCAGGATGGAGACAGCAAGTCCTTATTTGAGGTATCCTTTGTTTAAAAAAAAAAAAGGTTAACAGAACTTGTTGAGGAAGGCATGTGAGTTTTGAAGGAAAGAATCATCAAGAGTGACACCAGATTTTTGTCCAGGATAATTACATGCTTGGTTGTAATCTGTGCAAGGTTTAAATGGTTAAATTATAACTCTTCCCTATAATTGAGTGCATAGTACAAACTCTGCCTCCTTAATTTTAGGGGTCATTTATTCCTTTGGAAAAAGGAAAAAGCTATTTGTTCCTTTGAAATAGGCATTAAACCAAAATCTTTATGTGATATAGTCACAGATGTGCTGGTAATTTTTGGATTGTGGTATTTACATGACATACATAACAAGAGATAGAACATTTGTGCTATGTTTCACATTTCAGCAGATGACTAAGAATACCAAGTAAGCTTACAACAGGTTTACAGAATTTTTACCTAATGATATACTAGATTATAAATTAAAATCTTTATGTTGTTGATGCCTATATCTGTACTTTAGAGTTGTTTAGGAATGAAAGAAAAATTTCTAAATTTCATAGCTTTTAAACTTGAAATTTTGCTTGGTTTTATGTCTCATAAAACAGTGTTTTGTTTTTAAATAGACTACTTTTTATTTATTATTTTAAAGTTTTTTTGTTTACTTAAGAGATAGAGTTAGAGAGAGAGGGAGAGACAGATAGAAAAGGTCTTCCATCTTGCTGGTTCACTCCCCAAATGGCTGCAACAGCCGTAGCTGGGCTGATCCAAAGACAGGGTCCAGGAGCTTCTTTCAGGTCTCCCATCAGGGGGCCCAAACACATGGGTCACAAACAGGCGCCTATATGGGAGGGTTAGCCACAGCACCTGCCCCAGTGTTTTGTTTTTAAAGATTTATTTTCTTTATTTGAAAGGTAGAGTTACAGAGAGTGAGAGATCTTCCATCTGCTGGTTCATTGCCCAAATGGCTGCAATAGCTAGGCCTGGCCCAGGTGAAAGCCAGGAGCCTGGAACTACATCCAAGTCTCCCACATGGTTAGCAGGGGCCCATGTACTTGAGACATCTTCCCCAGCCTTCCCAGCTGCATTAGCAGGGAGCTGGATCATAAGTGGAGCAGCTGGAACTGGAACCAGGCTTCATGCAGGATAACGGTGGTGACCTAACCCACTGTACCACAATGCAGTACCCATTTTGATCAGTAAAGGCGATGAGTGTATGATCAAACCAGAGATCATTTTCTATTAGCCCTTTTATTACTTAATATAATGCAGATTACAGATTATCTTAATGAGATATGTTCTTACACCCAAATGTCACTGTAGTTTTGTTAGAAATATATCACCTTATCCAAAGGATCAGATATGTTACAGAACAAAGATTTGTCTTCATGAGCAATAGCAATAAGCAGGAACAGGTTCTATGGCACTGTGGGATTAAGCCACTGCCTGCGATGCCAGCATCTCATATGAGCGCCGGTTAGAGTCTCTTGGCTGCTCCACTTCTGATCCAATTCCCTGCTAATGCACCTGGGAAAGCAGCAGAATATGGCCCAAACCTTGTGCTCCTGCACTCACATGGGAGACCCAGATGGAATTCCAGGCTTCTGGCTTCAGCCTGGCCCCACCTCAACTGTTGCAGTCATTTGGGGAGTGAACCAGTGGATGAAAGCTTGTGCTCTCTAACTCTGCCTTTCAGTAAATAAATTTTTTGAAAAAAATACCAGATTTCTTTACAAGTTCTTGAATGAAGACAATGTGTTTTAAAAAATTGTTTTTAACAAAAAAGTTGTGATTTTGTTAAAGGACTAATTTTTACCTTATATGACTTTAATTTGTTTAATTTGCAGTGTCAGTTCCTCAGCCCTTTTTTTTAGACTCTAATTTCTTTGTTCTGTTCTCCGCTAACTCTAAAGATTTACTTATGTATTTAACCATCCACTGGTTCACTCCCCAAATAGCTGCAACATCCAGGGTTGGGCCAAGCAACACCCAGGAGCCAGGAACTTCATCCTCATAACCAACATGGGTTTCAGGGGCCCAGGTACTTAGACTATCTCTGCTGCCTTTCTAAGCACATTAGAGGGGAGCTGGATCAGAAGCTGAGCAGCTAAGACTCAAACTGGCATTTCAACATAGGATGCCAATGTTGCAAGCAGCTTGCTGCTCCATGACACTGGCCCCTCACACAACTACTCGTGATAAATAACTACTCCATTCTTTTCTAAGATAACAAGAATTCCATTAAATAAAGGTACCAGTTTCTTATATGTTGTGCTTGAAATTTTTTTATATATTTATTTATTTGAAAGGCAGTGTTAACAGAGAGAGGGAAAGAGAGAGAGATCCACTTTCCATCTGCTAGTTCACTCCCCAAGTGGTTGCAACAAATAGGGCCAGGCCAGGCTAAAGCCAGAAGCCAGGAACTTCATCTAGCTCTCCCACATGTGAGCCAGGGACCCAAAGAATTGGACATCTTCCACTGCTTTCCCAGGCACACTAACAGGGGCTCAAACCAGAGCCCATATGGGATACTGGCTTTGTAGGGGACTGCTTAACCTGCTACCCCACAAGACCAGCTCCTGTGTGCTTGAATTTTTTGACAAGGCCAGAATTTTTATTTAAAAATCATAAGATGTTTAATGATGATATGCTGATGGCCCTTCTAATTTTGTTAGAGTAGATATCTGTTCACTAAACACCAAAATCCTTGATTCCTAAACCAATCTACAACTTACTCTTCATTCATTCTATGAGGATATACTTAATTATAAATGAAAATGTTTTAAAAGGGACTAAGCTAAATGAGGATTTTTTTCTATATCTAAATATATACTTAAACTATTTTTCTCATTTCACAGTTCATCAGTGCGGATATACATGGAATTTGGTCACGCTTGTTTTGTGATTTTGGTGATGAATTTGAAGTTTCAGATACAACAGGAGAAGAACCAAAAGAAATTTTCATTTCAAACATAACACAAGTATGATTATATTGTGCTTTTTAAAATATTTTTTAAAGTTAATTCTGTGCTAATTTTTTGGAAGTTGGTGTATTAGCAAAATATTTAACATACAATATTCTCCATTTATTTTATAGTGTTCTAAGATAATTCATGATGGAATACTTTGTTAATTTATTGATGATTTTATGTGTTAAAACTAACTTGAAATTGGAATATTTATTAAAGTATTCTGGGGGCCGGCGCTGTGGCGCAGCAGGTTAAAGCCTTGGCCTGAAGTGCCAGCATCCCATATGGGCGCCGGTTCCTGTCCCAGCTGCTCCTCTCTGCTGTGGCCCGGGAAAGCAGGAAAAGATGGCCCAAGTCTTCGGACCCCTGAACCCACATGGGAGACCCGGAGGAAGCTCCTGGCTTTGGATTGGTGCAGCTCCAGCTGTTGAGGCCATCTGGGGAGTGAATCAGCAGATGGACGACATCTCTCTCTCTCTCTGGCTCTACCTCTCTCTGTAACTCTTTCAAATAAATAAAATAAATCTTTTAAAAAAATTATTCTGACTTCTCTCTCTTACTGTCTAACTCTGCCTGTCAAAACAATAAATAAATATAATAAAAAAATAAAATAAATAAAATATTCTGAATTCCCTCTAAATTTATTTAATATTTGATCAACTATTGCTTTTGATTAATTTTAATTTTAATTTTGTTTTTAAGTCATGTTCCTATGGACGTGAAAGTGACTTAGTGTTCCACTGCTGTGACTACAGAACAGACTCACTTAAATCTTAGACATGTTTGTTTAATCTGTTATGTTTCTAAACATGACTTAAAAAGGAATGAAAATTTAAGAAATCATTAACTTGCATATGAAAAAGCCTGATTTCCTCACCATACTCTCATTAACAGGCAAGCTTAGTTTTTTATTCTCTAAAGAATTGAAGAAATTAAGATTCCTTTTAAAGCTTTGTCTTTTGTTTCTACATAACTTATTTGTGTTCTTTATGATCAATTTATATTAAATCTCAGAAGAATTCAGTTTAAAGGGAATGATGCACTTTGACCATTGTGTTTGTACTTTTGGCTTTATACTTTCTTTTTTCTTAAATATTTATTTATTTGAAAGGCAGAGTTACAGTGAGGGAGGGAGAGAGAGAGAGAGAGAGAGAGAGAAAGAGATCTCCCATCTACTGGTTCACTCCTCAAATGGCTACAACAGCCAGACCTGGGCCTGTGCAAAGCCAGCATCCAGGAGCTTCTTCCTGATCTCCCACATGGGTGCAGGAGCCGAAGAACTTGGACCATCTTCTGCTGCTTTCCCAGGAACATTAGAGGGAGCTGGATTGGAAGTGAAACAGCTGGAACTCGAACTGGTGCCCATGTGGGATGCTGGCACTGCAGGCAGAGACTTAAACATGCTATACCACAGTGGCTGCCCCCATTGAATGCTTTTTTATTAAAAGTTTCAAGAGTCTTCGGATCTTTGAAATATTTCAGCTCCTCAGCATATCCTACCTAACAGAAATTTTTTTTTTTTTTTTTTTTTTTGGACAGGCAGAGTGGACAGTGAGAGAGACAGAAAGAAAGGTCTTCCTTTGCTGTTGGTTCACCCTCCAATGGCCGCCGCGGCCAGCGCGCTGCAGCCGGCACACCGCACTGATCCGAAGGCAGAAGCCAGGTGCTTCTCCTGGTCTCCCAAGGGGTACAGGGCCCAAGCACTTGGGCCATCCTCCGCTGCACTCCTGGGCCACAGCAGAGAGCTGGCCTGGAAGAGGGGCAACCGGGACAGAATCCGGCACCCCGACCGGGATTAGAACCCGGTGTGCTGGCGCCACAAGTGGAGTATTAGCCTATTGAGCCACGGTGCCGACCCAGAAATTTATTTTCAACGTCCATTTAAAAAATACAGTAATATCAGATGAGCATTTGGTGTAGCTCTTAAGATTCTCCATATAGGAGTGCCTGAAATCTCAGCCCTACTTCCCATTCCAGCTTCCTGCACACCCTGTGAAGCAACAGATGATTGCTCAAAAGTAGTTTGGTCCCTGACAGCTTGGCAGCAGACTCACTCTGAGTTCTTGAGTCAGCCTGCCTGTTGAGGGCCTTTGGGGAGTGAACCAGTAGATGGAAGATTTCCTTCTGTTTCTTTCTCTGCCTTTCAAATAAAAACAAATAAAAATGCATAGTAATAAATTGGTACTTGTTTTGTATAATTTTTTAAGGGCTTGCTTTAACCAAAGGAGAGAAAGAATGGCTTGGAATTTTAGTTTTGAGAATCTTAGGATAACATCATTTTTGTTTGAGATTTGGAATATTCACTAAAAGAATACTAAACTTGGGATAGGCATTGTGGTACAGCAGATTAACCACTTCCTGCAACCGCAGCATCCCATTTGGGCACCAGTTCAAGTCCCAGCTACTCCACTTCCAATCCAGCCCCCTGCTAATGCACCTGGGAAACCAGTAGAGGTTGGCCCAACACTTCTTGAGTCCCTGCACCCATGTGTGAGGCCCATAAGAAGCTCCTGGCTCCTGGCTTTGACCTGGCCCAGCCCTGGCCATTGTTGCCAATTGGGGAGTGAACCAGCACATGGAAGATTCTTTCTCTCTCTCCCTCCCTCCCTCTTTGTTTCTCCCTCTCCCTCTCTCTCTATGCCTTTAAAATAAATAAATATTTAAAAATAAAATAAAAAGAATACATAAACTTGTTTTTTAATAGACTACTTTTCTTTTTAGGCTAATCCTGGCATTGTCACTTGCCTTGAAAATCATCCTCACAAACTTGAGACAGGACAGTTCCTAACATTTCGAGAAATTAATGGAATGACAGGTTTAAATGGATCGACACAACAAATAACTGGTATGTTTTATTAATTCATTTATACTTATTCATTATTCAACACACCCATAGTGCAGACGCTGTACTGTACTCAGTATTGAGAACACAACATCAACTTATTTATAGTTTACAGACTTCAGTATTTGAAACAAGTTATAACCCATAGTTACATTGTAGATTTGTTGGCCAGATGTTTAAGACATGTTCTTCAGTGTACTAATATGAAGTTATTGTTCAAAAGAGAGGAATGGTGCAAAGGCAAGGAAACATTTTTAAAAATGGAAGGCTACCAGACATTGTATAGAGCTTATTTTAACTTAGTGATAAAAAGTTTGTGCATTAATCTGCATCGTTTGTTTTTCTTCCATCTATGTTTAAGAATTAAAGACAGTGCTAGAAGACCTGAAACTCAACTGTATGGCATGTTTATACCTATTCATGGGAGACTGATTCAGTTTTATTCTTAGGGCATTTTAAATATAATTAAGTGACTAGTGTACACATTAATGAATTCCCTTTTTAAAAATAAGTACAAAAGTGTATCATTCAGAAAAATAGAAATTAGTTCAAGTTGTGAACTCTATCAATAAATCATACTTAAGCATCTTTGATAATAAGGCTGATTTTATTTCCTAACTATTTAAATATCTTAAATACAAGTTCAGATCATTCATCTTAAAGAATTTATTATTGTGAAAATTGACTAATCATATAGGATTATCCTTTGTTATTTTGGGGTTGTGCAATAGTAGATTGTGGTGATAGATCAGAATCTTGAAACTACCTAAAAAAAGAAGAGTTAGTGGGTGTCAAGAAATAAAGATTTTTTTTAATTCTTTTTTTTTTTTTTTTTTTTTTTTTTGGCAGGCAGAGTTAGAGAGAGAGAGAGAGACAGAGAGAAAGGTCTTCCTTTTTCCATTGGTTCACCCCCCAAGTGGCCACTATGTGGCCCCCAAGTGACGCTGTGCCGATCCAAAGCCAGGAGCCAGGTGCTTCCTCCTGATCTCCCATGCAGGTGCAGGGCCCAAGGACCTGGGCCATCCTGCACTGCACTCCCGGGCCAGCAGAGAGCTGGACTGGAAGAGGAACAACCGGGACAGACTCCAGTGCCCCAACCAGGGCTAGAACCTAGGGTGCCAACGCCGCAGGCAGAGGATTAGCCTAGTGAGCCGCGGCGCCATCCAAGATTTTTTTTTTAAATCCATAATTTTTACAGAAAAGTTTTTGATAGGAGAGTGGTAGTAGTTTTGTTTAAATAGAGTAGCTATTTATGAAGCTTTTTTTCCTTAATGTTTATTAATCGGTACTTTAGGGTAATTTTGTGTTATATAGAAAAAGCATTGTTACATAGCTAAAATAATACATGATTACTTTGTGTGTGTGTGTGTGTGAATTGTGTAAATAGGCTTCAAAAAGTTCATGGAGAGGCAGACATGGTAGTTCAGTGATTTAAGCTGCTACTTGGGATTTCTATTTTGTGTTGCCTGGGATTGAATCCCTCCTTTGTTTCTGATCCACCTTCCTGCTAATGTACCTAGGAGCAACAGATGATAGCTCAGGTACTGGAGTGCTTGCCACCCACATTGGGAAACCCAGATACAAGTCCTAGCTCCTGGTTTCTGGCTTCAGCCTCACCCAGCCATGACCATTGTGTCCATTTAGGGAGTGAACCAATGGATGGAAGCTGGCAACTGGCTTTCTTTTTCTCTCTTTCTCCCTCTCACTCTATATCACTACCTTTCAAATAAATAAAATTGAAATAATATTTTTAAATAATATCCATATTTTTAAATATCATTGGAAAATATACATCATGGGAAAAAAACTATGCCTAGATTTCAAAAAAAAATTTTGCAACAAAATATATTATAGTTGATCCTTTCAAAGTAACCTAGTGTATGTATAAGTAGGATTAAAAATGAGTTATGAGGGGCCGGCACTGTGGCACAGTGGGTTAATGCCCTGGCCTAAAGCGCTGGCATCCCATATGGGTGCCGGTTCTAGTCCTGGCTGCTCCTCTTCTGATCCAGCTCTCTGCTATGGTCTGGGAAAGCAGTAGAAGATGGCCCAAGTTCTTGGACCCCTGCACCCACTTGGGAGACCCAGAAGAAGCTCCTGGCTCCTGGCTTTGGATCAGCGCAGCTCCAGCCATTGCAGCCATCTAGGGAGTGAACCAGCGAATGGAAAACCTCTCTCTTTGTCTCTACCTCTCTCTGTAACTCCATCTTTCAAATAAATAAAATAAATCCAAAAAAAAGAATCATCAGATTTCCACTGCTCTCCAGAAATAATAGCAGCTAAGTTTGGTATTCACTCAGTTCAGCTTTTCCATATTGGTTTTTACGTATTAAGGGAGGGGAGAAAGCTTACTGGTGGTGGTTTTTTTTGTTTGTTTGTTTACATTTTTAATTTATTTTTTTAAATAAAATGAAAAATAGCAAAGGGTAAATTTTTTTTGTAAGATGTATTTATTTATCTGAGTGGCAGAGTTACAGACATACAGAGAAATGGAGAGAAAGAGAGAAAGGTCTTCCCTCCGTCACTCCCCTAATGGCCACAGTGGCCGGAGCTGAGCTGAACTGAAGCCAGGAGCCAGGTCTCCCAGGTTCAGAGGCCTAAGTACTTGGCCATCTTCCACTGCTTTCAGAAAAGTTTATCCTTAATTCTCACACAGTCACCACCTGTATTCACTTTTTTTAGTTTATTGAATATCCTTCCAGGAGTTCATTATTTTTCTTATCAGAAGGAAGTATTTTATACATAAGACTGCCCTTTGCTTTTTTTATTTTTTCTTAAATTTTTTTATTTAAGGTGAACAAATGTATTTCATTCATATAGATTTAAGAGCATAATGATACTTCCCATTCTACCCTCCTTCTTCCTTCCTTATTTTTTCTTCAAATTTTTACAATGTTGTGCTTCAGTTTATTTTAAAATCATAAGCTTAACCCTCCACTTAATAAAGAATTCAACAAGTAGTAAGTAGAAAAACCACTGTTCCTCAAGAGTATAATCAAGGACTATAAATAATCAAATTTCAAAATATCAGTTTCATTCATATACATTATTTATATTCTGTATATTGCTTACCACAAATGAAGAAACACATATATTTGTCTTTTGGGGACTGACTTATTTCACTAAACATAATCATTTCCATTGCATCCATTTTGTTACAAATGACAGGATTTGTTTTTTGGTTTTTTGTTTTTTGTTTTTTTTTTTTTTTGACAGGCAGAGTGGACAGTGAGAGAGAGAGACAGAGAGAAAGGTCTTCCTTTGCCCTTGGTTCACCCTCCAATGGCCGCCACGGCCAGCGCGCTGCAGCCGGCGCACCACGCCGATCCAATGGCAGGAGCCAGGTGCTTCTCCTGGTCTCCCATGGGGTGCAGGGCCCAAGGACTTGGGCCATCCTCCGCTGCTCTCCCTGGCCACAGCAGAGAGCTGGCCTGGAAGAGGGGCAACCGGGACAGAATCCAGCTCCCCGACCGGGACTAGAACCCGGTGTGCCGGCGCCGCAAGGTGGAGGATTAGCCTAGTGAGCCGCGGCGCCGGCCAGGATTTCATTCTTTTTTATGACTATTATTCCATAGTGTATATATGCCACATTTTTTTATCCTGTCAGCAGTTGGTAGAGATCTGGGTTGATTCCTGTCTTAGCCATTGTGTATTAAGCTGCAATAAACATAGGGTACAGATAACTCTTTTGTATGCTGGTGATACTTCACTTGGTAAAATTCCTAAGAGTGGGATGCCTGGGTCATATGGTAGATATGTTTTCAGCTTTTTGAGGAATATACATTCTGTCTTCCATAATAGTTGTACTAGTTTACATTCCTACCAGCAGTGGATTAGGGTACCTTTTTCCCACATTCTTGCTAACATTTATTGTTTTTTGATTTCTGTATGAGAGCTGTTTTAACTGGGGTGAGGTGAACTCTCCTTGTGATTTTTTTTTTCAACACTTAAGAATAACTGTGTATTAACTACAGAATTAAACCAGTCATATTAAGTAGAACAGACAAAAAAACTACTAAGAGGGATAATGTATTAAGTTGTTCATTAACAGGGCTATGCTGATCAAGTCACCGTTTCCCATAGTGTCCATTCCACTTCAACATCCTTGTGATTTTTATTTGCATTTCCCTGATGACTAGTGAGTCTAAGTATCTTTTCATGTGTCATTTGAATTTCAGCTTTTGAAAAATGACTGTTCATGTCCTTTACCCATTTCTTTCTTTCTTTTTTTTTTTCTTTTTTTTTTTTTTGACAGGCAGAGTGGACAGTGAGAGAGAAAGACAGAGAGAAAGGTCTTCCTTTGCCGTTGGTTCACCCTCCAATGGCCGCTGCGGCCGGCGCGCTGCAGCCGGCGCACCGCGCTGATCCGATGGCAGGAGCCAGGAGCCAGGTGCTTTTCCTGGTCTCCCATGGGGTGCAGGGCCCAAGGACTTGGGCCATCCTCCACTGCACTCCCTGGCCACAGCAGAGAGTTGGCCTGGAAGAGGGGCAACCGGGACAGAATCCGGTGCCCCGACCGGGACTAGAACCCCGTGTGCCGGCGCCGCAAGGCAGAGGATTAGCCTAGTGAGCCGCGGCGCCGGCCTTACCCATTTCTTAATTGGGTTGTTTGCTTTGTTGTTAAGTTTCTTGAGCTCTTTATATATTGTGGATATTAATCCTTTATCAGTTACATAGTTTGCAAATATTTCTCCCATTCCATTGGTTGCCTCTTCACTTTGTTGAGTACTTCCTTTGCAATGCAGAAGTTTCTCAGCTTGATGTAACCCATTCGTCCAATTTTGGTTTTATTGGCTATGCTTCTGAGGTCTTTTCCAAGAAGTCTTTGTCTATGCCAGTATCTTGCAGGGTTTCCCCAGTATTTTCCTCTTGTAATTTGATGATGTCAAGTCATAGATTTAGATCTTCAATACAATTAGAGTTGCTTTTTGTATGAGATGTAAGGAAGGAATCTTACTTCATACTTCTGCACGTGAAGATCTAATTTTCCTGGCACTGTATGTTGGAAATCTGATATCTTGATGCCTCTGGCTTTGTTTTTGTGTCATTTTTTCTAGATCTGAGAAGAATGTCATTGGTATTTTGATTGGGATCACATTGAATCTGTAAATTGCTTTGGGTAGTATGGACATTTTGATGATATTAGTTCTTGGTGATCTTTTCACATCTGTAGTTGCAGAGCATTTTTTTAATGACTACTTTATACTTCATGGTATGGGTGAAAATATTATCAGTATAATTATAATTTGCATTTTTCATTATGAATGAAATTAAAGTTTCATAGCAATTTATTTTCTTTAATGTTGAACCTTTCATCCTTTCCATTTTCCTGTTGAGCTGCTGATCCTTTTCTTAACTACTTCTAGGAAGTTCTCATATTTAAAACATGTTTGCCAGTTTTTTAAATGTAAATTGCATGTAATTTTCCAACTTGACATTTATCTTTTGATTTTGCTCATGATCTGTTTGGATCATATAATTTTATTTAATTAAAATTTTCAATTTCATGGCTTTTATTTTCAGTGTTACTTAGAAAACCCTTCCTCCTGCCAAAGTGTTAAAGGAATTTTTCTCCTGTGTTTTTTATCTAAAAAGTTTTTGGCATCTTTTTTTTTAGCATTTAAACTATTATCTATGTAGATTATTTTCTCCAATGGCTTTTTCTCCCCAAGATTTATTGGATAATTTGTCTTTCCTCATTGTTTGAGTTACCACCTTTATTGTTCCCTTGTGTACTTGGCTCTGTTTCTGAATTCCCTGTTCCATATGTCTACTCATGAGCCAGTACTATACTATATTAATTATTAAATATAATTAATGTAAATGAATTTGAATTTCTAACAATTAGCACCTCTCAGCACTCTTTTTTTCTCTTGAATTTTCTTGGATATTTTTAAGTCTTACAGTTGATGTTGCAAGAAATACTGCCCAGCTTTCCACATTCTGATCTCCTCTAATAAAAGAAAAAAATGCTAGAATTTTCTGAGTTTTGTAAATTAGGGAAAATTAGAATCTTTACAACAATAAATCTTCAATTTTGAATATCTGTATCTTTGCTTAATGACATTTTTTTTTTCCAGTGGTATCACCATTTTCTTTTAGCATTTGTGACACTACAGAACTAGAACCATATTTACATGGTGGCATAGCTGTCCAAGTGAAAACTCCTAAAATGTTTTACTTTGTAAGTATTTTTTATTGACTTAATAATATTTGTTTACAGAAAAAATGGCAATGGAGAAAAGAATAATGATATAAACAACCTGTTAATTTAAAGACTGACAGATTTATTTTTAACTTGCAACCACTTTGAGGAAAGTGGAATTTAAGGCAATCAACTGATATCTATGAAACAATTTATAAGTCTTCTTTAGTTAAAATACCATGTACAGATACTTGAGGTATGTGAGTATACCAAAAAGGAGCTATTTATCTCCCTAAATCATCAGAGTCGATTACTCTTAATGTTTTTCCCAAGAGATAAAATTAATATACATTTAGAAGATTTAGAAAGGTTTGTTTTGCTTTATAATTCAGTTACTTTTGGAATAAAAGAGAAATTTTTATACCTGTAAATCCAGATTCTCAAATTTCAATCTTTCACATTTCATAGAACAGTGAATGTGAAAATATAAAATAATTTGTATAAATCCTGGCATTTTAAGGAAAATATAAGTAGCTGAATAGATTATGGATGGGGCCAGCACTGTGGTGCCATGGGTTAAAGCCCTGGCCTGCAGAGCAGGCATCCCATATGGGTGCCAGTTCGAGTCCCGGATGCTCCTCTTCCGATTAAGCTCTCTGGTAAGGACTGGGAAAGTAGTAGAAGATGGCCCAACTCCTTGGGCCCTTGCACCCACACAGGAGACCCCAAAGAAACTCCTGTCTCCTGGTTTCAGATCAGTTCAGCTCTGACCGTTGGCAATCATTTGGGGAGTGAACTATATAAATATGTATATACTTTACCATTAAGTTTTTTTAATAAAGGCCATATAAAGTTGACTCCCAAGAAATAAATAGAATTTGTATCATGAAAAAAAAATTGGAATAATAGGGGAAAGTTTTATAATTCTCTTGTTTTGATAAAGATGATTATAATAATTTTACCATGGTATTAAATGGAAGACCTCTCTCTATCTGGCTCTACCTCTCATGTAACTCTGTCTTTCAATTAAATAAAATAATTCTTTTAAAAAAAGAAAGATTATGGAGACAATGTCAGGTATAAGAGACGTAGTGCTTAAATCCTTAGGCCACTTCTGAGTATTTTGTGAGCTAACACATCCTGTTTGTACTTGCAAGTTCTCAAGGTTTTGGTTTGATTGCCTTTTCTTTTTCAGATGTATTAGCAACTCTACAAAAGGCTTTGTTCAAGCCAAAGTTAGAACAATAAATTAAAATAGTACAACAAGTCAGATGTGTCTTTTCATACTTCCTCTTGCGCTGTCCCCAGTTTTTAGTTGGATAGTTTATGCCTCAAATAATTTTATATTGAGTGGTTCTTTTGAGATTTTGTTTTGTAAATTTTTGTTTTGACTTTGTGTTCTTTGTTCGACAAAGAAAATTTTAACTTTAATATCTATTCAAGCTTTGTCAAATATAACAAACCTTGATAAACTTATTATCAGTAAAATAAGCTAGCTTTTATATTAAAACTTTTTTGGTATGCTATGAATAGCTTTACTAGTTATTCTCATTTATTATATGGAGTAGGTTTCACTGCACTTTTTGTTAAATGTAATAAAATAAAGGACAATTGTAACTATTTTAATTTTTATAAAAACATAATAAATGCAACCTTAACAATTTCTGACCTTTGGCAGGGATCCATTGATTTTACTGCACTGACATATAACATGTTATCATTTACTTACTCTAAATTATTTTTTTTTCTAAATTAGGAGCCATTGGAGAGGCAGATAAAGCATCCAAAATGCCTTATCGCAGATTTTAGCAAACCTGAGGTAAACAAACACTTTAGTTTTGAGAAAGGTAGCAGAATGGAGAGTGGAAGTTGATAAATGACTACTTAGTTAAAATTAAATAACTATGTATATACTTTACTATTAAGTTTCTTTAATAAAGGCCATATAAAGTTGACGCCCAAGAAGTAAATAGAATTTGTATCATGAAAAAAAATTGGAATAATAGGGGAAAGTTTTATAATTCTTGTTTTGATAAAGATGATTATAATAGTTTTACCATGGTATTAAATGGTTTTCTGAATCATGTGTTTTTATATAACATTTGTTTCTTACAAAAAGAAGCAACCTTAAAACATATATTCAGGGATTTTTTTAATCACTGAGTATCATAATTTTGTAACAGTAAATGTATAAGAGGACTTCAAAGGCTCATGGAAATTGCATATTATAGAAAAACTATATATGGATTTCAAAATTTTTTTGTATCAAAATAAACTTACCTTTTAATTCCATTTTTTCAAAATTTTGAGCAGGAAAAAATTCTAACTTTTTAAATGTTACCAAAAAATAAGTTAAGTGATCTTGTATAAATATTTTGTTATTGTTGCTCAGTTGGTATGGCTCCAAGTTTCAATTGGATAACCTAGTAAACACTAGTCATAACCACCTGGAGTTGAAATTTGGAGCTTTAGCTTAAATATATGTTTAGGGCCTTGAAGTCAAATCATTAATTTCTTTGTACTTCAGTTTTCTGATCTATTAAGTGGAGAAAATAATACTAGAAGCTAATATGTTTATTCTGAAGACTGAATTAAACATTTGAAAAGTTTTTAGCACAGTGTCTGGTACATATTAAGCACTCATTAAATGTTGACCAATTTTTAATGTTTTTAATAGGTACCTCTACAGATTCACACAGCTATGCTTGCCTTGGACCAGTTTCAGGAGAACTATAGTCGGAAGCCAAATATTGGGTAATATTTTTGTTTAAAAATGAATATTTTCAGAATAGATACTTAGCATAGAAGTTAAGGCAATCATTAAAGCACTCAAGTCCCACATTAGAATACTCAGGTTTAACTCCCTACTCCTATCTCTAGCCCCATCTGTTACAAGTATATAAGGAGTAAACCAGTAGATGGAGTATGCACTTGCTCACTCTCTTTTCTTGTCTCTCTTCTGTCTGCCTTTCAAATAAATAAATCAAAAATTTTAAAAAACAATGTTTTCCTTTAAGACCAGTTATTTCAGAAAACAGATTTTTTTTTCAAAAAGTAAAAGTTACAGATCCAATAGACACCAAAATTTAAACATTTATTATAATTTTCTGTAGTATTTATGGTAGGAGTGAAGAGATCGGTTTGTAAAAATGAAATCATAGTAGATGTGAATTTCTCATTTTGAAGCTGTAAAAACTACAACTTCTTAAAACAATTTGAGAATTATTTTATCAACCCATGATAAAATTTATTTTTAACTTCTAGCCTGTTCAGTCAGCAATACATAAGATTTTTGCCTTGCATTTTTAAAACTAAATCTTACTTATAAAATGTCCTTAAGTGAGCATGACTTTGAGGAAACAAATTCTTAAGCCAGTTATCTTTAAGTCAGTGAAACACTGTGCTGATTGCAGGCAAAATTCCACATTCTTTGATGTTTCTTAAATTTTAGTTTTGAATATGACCTTTTTATGAAAATTGAAATTGGGGTGTTTTGATTTGAATCATAGATGCCAACAAGATTCAGAAGAGCTGTTGAAACTGGCAACATCCATAAGTGAAACCTTGGAAGAAAAGGTGAATATTCAAAGTTATGGCTATAAAACATTTGTAGCATATAAACATTCTAAATACTAACATTCTCTGCTTCAATTCTTAGCTTTGCTGCTTACTGACTCTGTGACATTAGAGAACATGTGTCATTTTATTTGGTTTAGTTTGTAAATCTATAAAATTTGACTAGCCTACCACATAGCATTTTTGTGAGCATTAAATGATTTATTAAATAACTGGCTTTTGTAAAGCAATTCGAGTACTGTGTGACATATAGTAATTGCTATTTGCCATTGCTGTGGTTATATGATTGGTATTATTCTTTTTCTTCCCTTTCTATTTCATTTAATTTTTCATTTAATTTTTTAACCCGCTAGAATTCACTGTATAAAGTTATCAGCTTTCCTGTAATCCCCTCTTTTATACATTATACAGTCACATTGGCTAATTCAGATTTGTGTATCAGTTGTGAATTGATATATAAAACTTAGAAAATAGTTTTTTCATGTTGTGCTGCCAGTGTCTGCCAGCCAACAGTTCCATTTTTACAGATGTCAACATAGCAGTATATGCACAATTGCTCAGACTTATTGTTTCTGTTCTTGTGTAAAAGATGAGGGGGAAGCTTTAATTTCACATCTTACATGATAAAAACAAACAAATATTAGATGGATGCAATATGGCTGAATAGCTTATAACCACACTAAGCTGCTCTGGGATATGAAAAGAACAAAGGCATTATTGAGTTTCCAGGTAGCTGACAGATGGAAATTTTTGGTGAAGAAGTGAAAAACAAAAACAACAAAGACTCCACAGGAAAAGAGAAGACAAGACAGAGACATCACTGCAGCCAGGCACTGTGCAGCCAGAGGTCAAGTATGAGCCGTTGTCTTACATCAAAGTAGGAAGAAATTACCACGTGCTCTGCGGCTCAAAGTTTTGTCTGAGGGAATTCCAAAGTCACACATTGATGTTTACTAAAACCTGGAGGGCTGACTAGAATTTGAGCAACTACAAGGCTTGGAGCAGGGAAACTACCTTGCTTCCTTCCCCTTTCCCAACTCTGGCAGAATGCCATACATAACAGCGAAAAAGTGACACAGCATGCCAGTACTCTGCTCCTACCAGAGTCATGTCAGAGTCAGAGTCAGAGCAGTGTCAGGGGTAAAGGACAGATCTCATACATCCTGCAACTGCAGGGGTTTCTCAGCATTAGCCCCAGAGCTACATTCAATGCAGCATACAGGAGCAAGGGGGATTCACCTTAGCTTTTGGGAGCTAACACCAAGAACGGCCGATAAAAAAATCTGTGCCTAGCCTCTGAAATCCGGGTAATGACCCCACTATACCCTGCGACACCAGGACTGTAAACAACCTGTTCTAAATTGTTTGGTGCCACTGAAATCTACCCAGTAGAAATAGGGAGCCTACATCATTCCACCTCTCTGGATTTAAACCTTCCAGAGTAAAATCTCCTATAGTCACCCTGTAGTCACTCTGTAGTACTGGAACAGGCTTCATTCAATTCAGATCTGCCAGTCCTAAGACTAGGGCTGCTGGTATTTTAAGGCACAGCACGCACTGGGTTCTCTTAGCATTACGTGAGGAATGGTCCATCCGTATATATCACACAGTCCTAGAGCTACAGCAATTGGTGACACAAGCCCTGGCATCACTCATTCTTGTCAGGAGGACGAGGGGGCAGCCACTCTTGTCTCCCTCAGCACCAACAACAAGGGCCTGGCTATCATCATCACCACAGAGACTGACACTGAACTCACGGTGGACCAAAGAAACACCCAGGGAAACCCTTATTCATCTCAAAGCCACACTTCTATCCCTACAAACTGCGGCAGACTAGACCACTGTGTCACTTATAGACACAGCTGACATTTAAGCCCATTAGAGTTACTTACAATTTTTGGTGATTATGAATAAAGCTGTTATAAATATTTTCTTTAAATTATAGATTTACCAAAGCAGTGAATCACTATTCATTAATTAAAGACCTTTTATTGCCTATTTAATGGTTAGAGGAAAAAGAATGTATGGATAGCTAGAAAAGAATTCTTTTATTCTGATTAAACAGAAGCTATGATTAGTTATTTATCAGACTTACTGAGGTATAGCACAAAGTAAATTTCACCCTTTGTAGATGTACAGCAGTCACACAACATCTTCAAAAAGTTTACGGAAAATGTCATGAAACCATCATGCATGGATTTCAAAATTTTTACCCCAAAATAAATTCATCTTTTAGTTTCATTTTTCACAAACTTTTTGAAACCCCATATACAAATTTGTGTGCACAATTAAATAGTGAATCATAGTCTATAATCAAGCATCCACCACTGTAGTCCACATATAAACATTTCCATAATGCCAAGCTCCTACACATATACCAAGCTCCTATATATATTTACATACAGATTTTGATGTGGCCATATATTTTCACTTTTGATAAATACCTATTATAGTCATGCTAGATGTATTTAATTTTAATAAGAAATGAATACTAAGTTGTTTTTACAATGTAGCTATACCATTTTGCATTTCCACCAGAAGTGTTTTGAGAATGTCTATTGCTGTGTATCTCTCCAGTGCTCTGTATTGTCTTTTTAACATATATAGTAGTGTCTCATGGTCGATTTTATTTGCATTTCATTAATCGAATCTGAGCATCATTTTATGTGCTTATTTACCCATTGCAGCTCTTCTTTGATAAACTGTACTTCCAAATCTTTGTTTTTAATTAGGTTTTTTGTTTTCTCATTTTGGGGGAGTTCTTTGCATATTTTTACATATTTTGGATATGAGTCCCTTATCGGATGTGTTTTACAAATTTTTTTACATTCACTTTGCCATTTTTCTTTGTAGCTTCTGGCATTTTTTTCTTAAGAAATTTTTAAAGCTCAAGATCACAAAGCTCTTCTACTTTTTCTTCAAAAAGTTTTAGAATTTTATGCTTTTACAAGCTCATTTTGGTATACTGTGCAAAGAATAGACCAAGACATGATCATGTAGTTTAAATCTAGTGTATATAACTCCATACTAATTTTGTGTTAGTTTTTTTGTTTTTTAAAGATTTATGTATTTGTTTGAAAGTCAGAGTTACAGAGAGGTCTTCCATACACTGGTTCACTCCCCAGAATGCCGCGGTGGCCGGAGCTACACCGATCCAACGCCAGGAGACAGGAACTTCTTCCAGGTCTCCTGCGCAGATGCAGGGGCCCAAGGACTTGGCCATCTTCTGCTTCTTTCCCAAGCCATACAGAGAGCTGGGTCGGAAGTGGAGCAGCCGGGATTCAAACCGGCGCCCATCTGGGTTGCTGGTACTGCAGGCGGCAGCTTTACCCGCTGCGCCACAGCACTGGCCCCTTATATTAGTTTTGTAAGTAAATTTTTGTACATTGTTGAAACAGGTTTAAATTTCATTGTATGACTGTAGAGTCATTCTAGCCTATTTGTTGAAAAGACTGTTCTTTTCTGGACATCATAAGATCTTGTGCTTTAAAGGTTTCTACTTCCATAACACTGTTTTCTCTCAGGATTCTAAAGAGGAATTTCTTTAATGGATGATTTTGTTGCTGAAGAGGCATAGTGTGTCTGTGGATCTCTGTTGTTGGCTAAGTCCATAAAAATGCATGTGCACTTTATACTTAGATTATTCTCTGCCAAAGTAGTTTTTTAACTATAGCCAGTTTCCAGATTTGCCAGATTTCATATCTGTATTCAGTATTTTTTTCACTTAATGACGTTCTCCCAGGATCATTTTGAATGTTCTATGTCACCACTAGGCCTTTCACTCTATCTTCTGTGGTCTCTTCCTATGTCCTGCTCTGTGAACAGGCTGTGGAACTGTGAAATCCAGAGATAGCTCTGTTGGCATTTGGTATTAGTTCTATACTTACAAGTACAGGTTGAACATCCCTACTCTGAAAATCTAAAATCCAAGTGATACAAAATCTGAACCTTTCTTGAGCACCAGCATAATACCAAAGTACAACTGCAGAGACAGTGCCTGGCATTTCACATAAGGGACAGGCAACTTCAAATTTATGATACTCTCTATTTCCTAATAATGGTGAAGCCCTGTCCCTCTTATTTCTCTTATGACTATGCGTGTTTTTTAGCTTATACATAGAAATTTAGATTGAGGTTGGGGCAACCAAAAATGTCCAAGATTGGGGTGTTTATGAAAAAAAGTTGTAGGATTTTAGAAGGCGGTGTAACCTATGACTAATGGTAAGAATAAAGCTATGAAGTTCAACTTTTTAGATTCAGATCCTAACTTCATCAGTTATTGGATATAAAACCTTGAGTAAGTTAACGATCTTTTTATGGCTGACACTTTTTACTTCTGAATAAATTTCCTGGCATTAGTTTGAAGATCATGTAAGGACTTAATATACAGCATTGCACAGTAGCTGCTTATTCATACTGACTGCTTCTGTTACCATTCTCATCATTGTTTTTATTATCTCTAAGACCAATATCTCTGCATTGAAAAATGACCCAATTAAATCCAATTATAGTCCTTCAGAGTTGAAGTATTGCTAAATAGCTGAAGGTCATGAGCTCAGTTGAAATAGAGAAGTGGAATCATGAGTTGTTATTAGCCAGTTTCTTATCAGATATTTTTGAGAATACAATAAAAACTGTCCTATACTAAGTGCTGTTATTTTGCATCGAATTTCAGGAAACTAATTGAGCCCTACTCACAAAGCTTAAGACTAAAATTATTAAGTGATATTAAAGTAGTAGGAAAATTATTAAGTGATATTAAAGTAATAGGAAGAGACAGAATGAAAAGATTTGTCACAGATAAGAAACTACTAAAGAATAACTTTTAAATCTACTTTTCTAGCCAGCGCCGTGGCTCACTAGGCTAATCCTCCACCTTGCGGCGCCGGCACACCGGGTTCTAGTCCCAGTCGGGGCGCCGGATTCTGTCCCGGTTGCCCCTCTTCCAGGCCAGCTCTCTGCTGTGGCCAGGGAGTGCAGTGGAGGATGGCCCAGGTGCTTGGGCCCTGCACCCCATGGGAGACCAGGAAAAGCACCTGGCTCCTGGCTCCTGCCATCGGATCAGTGCGGTGCGCCGGCTGCAGCGGCGGCCATTGGAGGGTGAACCAACGGCAAAGGAAGACCTTTCTCTCTCTGTCTCTCTCTCTCACTGTCCACTCTGCCTGTCAAAAAAAAATTTACTTTTCTAATATTTTCTTTAAAATACTAATAAATTTTATTTTCATGCATTTAGGTTTAAAGTCTTTCCATAGTTTCCATTAATATACTTTTTAAAAATATCTGATTATTTGCCGGCGCTGCGGCTCACTAGGCTAATCCTCCACCTTGTGGCGCCGGCGCACCGGGTTCTAGTCCTGATTGGGGCGCTGGATTCTGTCCCGGTTGCCCCTCTTCCAGGCCAGCTCTCTGCTGTGGCCAGGGAGTGCTGTGGAGGATGGCCCATGTACTTGGGCCCTGCACCCGCATGGGAGACCAGGAGAAGCACCTGGCTCCTGCCTGCGGATCAGTGTGGTGCGCCTGCTGCAGCGCGCCAGCCGCGGCGGCCATTGGAGGGTGAACCAACGGCAAAAGAAGACCTTTCTCTCTGTCTCTCTCACTGTCCACTCTGCCTGTCAAAAAAAATAATAAAATAAAAATAAAAATCTGATTATTTGTAAATATGACTGGTGTCATAGACCTGTTCTTTAACAAAAACTATGAATGGTAGGTATTCATATAACACTAAATGATGTCAAAGGGTAATAGTCAGAAAGCAAAAATGAGCAGGTATTGGTCAAGAAAACACTGGTTCAAATAACATGCAAATGAATCTTTTAGCATGAGATTGGGACATTTTTAGGGCTTAAAATTATTTTGAGTAGTAAAATTGATTAACTTTTTAAAAGTTAAGTTCTGGTAATTCTGTACACTATGTATAGGTGCTAAAGAAATACTATTAATGTTATTGTCTCTCATGGCTTGTGTTTCAGCCTGACATAAATGTTGACATTGTCCGTTGGCTGTCTTGGACTGCTCGAGGGTTTTTGTCCCCACTTGCTGCAGCTGTAGGAGGTGTTGCCAGCCAAGAAGTTTTGAAAGCTGTGACAGGGAAGTTTTCTCCTTTGTGCCAGTGGGTTAGTTCTCAATTTTACTATTTGTTTACATTCTTTACCCATAAAATGAATGTGTGTAGGTATTATAATATATTATTATATACTAGGAAAACAGTCTTAAAATATCTTTCATGCATGAGAGAGATGTGAGTAGTACAGAATTCAATGCTGTAATTGAAACAGATAAGATCATATGTTGGGATTGTTGGAGTATAACCCAAAGTTGTCTTTTTGGATGCATTTCCCTCAGCTGAGAGAGTAAGCAGATGAATTTTCTATCATTATAGATAGCTCTCAGGGCCTTTGAGATAAGTATAAAGTAAAAACATCACAATGTGGAATGAAAACTCCATACGACAGCCATTTCTTTTTTGAAACATGTGAAATATTTTGAGTATAAAATTCATCTATTTTTACATTTTAAGAAGTATCCATATAATGCTGACTTGCTGTTGAATTTATTTATTTTATGATAAACTATAAGATGAGTAGTAAAAGTCTGCTTTGAAAGCACCTGTTAACATAATGTGAAAAAGTACAAAGATTCTTTGCTATAATAATTAAATAAATATCCATTTTACCATGTTCAAATTTAGCCATACAAATTACTTAGATGGAAATGAAAGTAAAACTTAGTTCTGTTTTTCATTAGCTTAAGCTAATTATGATGGTATTTTTAAATATGCTGAAATTGTGGCTTTCCTTTATGGTGTATATAATTATAGATGACATATGATATATTCAAGCTGGAAAATAAATGCTACTTGATCAGTGTCTCGGTATTTTCTTCTTTAAAAGTAATCAAATTACTTCCTTAAATATAACTGAATTTGAAAGGGGCTGCCAGTTTTTTATGTAGCTATGAAAAATAGATTTGTTGGTGAATGAAATTCCCTTTTAGGATAACTTCATGATATAAATGATACTATACATCTTTGAACAGTTCCTTCATGTTTAGTATTCTTTGAATGAAAGAATCCATGCACAGTTTTTACATAATGTTCATTTTCAGTTGAATTTTTGAAGATCCTTGTATGCATGACTTTCAAAATTTTTGTACCAAAATTAACTTTTAATTCCATTTTCCATGAACTGAAAAATAATGTATGTTGTAAAAAATTACATTCTTTAATGTATTATGCTGAATTGTCATTTTTAATGATTTTTAGCTTATTGATCCTTAAATAGCTATAGAATAATTTCTTTTTCCAGTAATTTAAGTTATGTGCATAGTAAATTATATTTTTAATTTTCTTTATATAAATTCTTTATAATTTTAATTTTCTTTGTATTTTTAATCTTCTTTAAGTTATATCTAGAGGCAGCAGATATTGTCGAATCCCTAGACAGACCTGAATGTGAAGAATTTCTTCCACGGTAATACTGACATTTCTTTGCTATTTCTTAATTGTTGTTAACAAGAAAAAAATAGATTAAAATATTTTTGTCTAAACATGAATTTGTTTTAAACGTGTCTTCTCCTATATCATTTACTTCTGCAGTCCCTCCTTATTTTCTTGGGTTCATATTAATGCCTTGTCTCTTAACATTTTATAAATAATAAAGTTTAAATTATATGTTATGAGAATGATTAGCATTCAAAATATATATTAAATGAAAAAATGTTATTTACAATTTTTTTTTAATTTTTTTTTTTTTTGACAGGCAGAGTGGACAGTGAGAGAGAGAGACAGAGAGAAAGGTCTTCCTTTGCCGTTGGTTCACCCTCCAATGGCCGCTGCGGCCGGCGCGCCGCGCTGATCCGATGGCAGGAGCCAGGTACTTATCCTGGTCTTCCATGCGGGTGCAGGGCCCAAGTACTTGGGCCATCCTCCACTGCACTCCCTGGCCACAGCAGAGGGCTGGCCTGGAAGAGGGGCAACCGGGACAGAATCCGGCGCCCCGACCGGGACTAGAACCCGGTGTGCCGGCGCCGCAAGGTGGAGGATTAGCCTAGTGAGCCACGGCGCCGGCCATTTACAATCTTTAATTGCATTAGTCATCTTTACCTTTTTGGATTATAAATCTCTGAGAATCAGACAAAAATTTAGAGATTCATTTTCCCTAAAATACACAATTCAAAGTTCTGCCTTCATTTTAAGTGAGTTAACCCCAAAGCCCACCCATAGATTCCTCTGAGAACTTTCTTTAAAAGCTGTGGGTTGGCCATCGCCGTAGCTCATTAGGCTTATCCTCCGCCTGCGGCGCTGGCACCCCGGGTTCTAGTCCCAGTTGGGGTGCCGGATTCTGTCCCGGCTGCTCCTCTTCCAGTCCAGCTCTCTGCTGTGGCCTGGGAGTGCAGTGGAGGATGGCCCAAGTGCTTGGGCCCTGCACCCGCATGGGAGACCAGGAGGAAGCACCGCAGCGCCCCAGCCTTAGCGGTCACTTAGGGGGTGAACCAACAGAAAAAGGAAGACGTTTCTTTCTGTCTCTCTCTCACTGTCTAACTCTGCCTGTCAAAAAAAAGAAGAAAAAAAGCTGTGGCTTAGGGGCAAGTGTTTGGTTTAGCAATTAAGACACTTCTTGGAACTCCCACATCACATAGTAAAGTAATTGGGTTCAAGTCCCAACTCTACTGTGGATCTACTTCCTGCACACTCTGGGAAATATCAGGTGATGGACCTAGTGGTTTGGTCCCTGCCAGCCACACGGGAGACTGACCCAGATTGAGTTCCAGGCTCTTGGCTTTAGCCTGGCCCAGTGCCAGCTATTAAGGGCATTTAGGGGGCCGGCACTGTGGTTCACTTGGTTAATCCTCTACCTGTGTCACCGGCATCCCATATGGGCGCTGGGTTCTAGTCCCAGTTGCTCCTCTTCCAGTCCAGCTCTCTGCTGTGGCCCAGGAAGGCAGTGGAGGATGGCCCAAGTGCTTGGGCACTGCACCCACATGGGAGACCAGAAAGAATCACCTGGCTCCTGGCTTCAGATCGGCGCAGCGCCGGCCATAGCGGCCATTTGTGGGGTGAACCAACGGAAGGAAGACCTTTCTCTCTGTCTATAACTCTGCCTATCAAATAAATAAAGGGGAGGGGAGATTTAGGAAATTAATCAACAGATGAGAAATTTCTCTCTCTCCCTCCTCCACTTCCCATACCCTTTTTTCCCCTCCCTCTCCCTCTCCCTCTGGCTCTCCCTTTCTAATTTAAAGTAAAAATAAAATACTTAAAAACCTACAAAATCTGATTAATGTCTTAAAAAAATCCAGGCATAAACAAAGTTTTGGGGGGAATACAATATTCTTCCATTACTTGGTTTCACTTTTCCATGGTTTCAGTTACTGTGATCACCGTGGTCTGAAAATATTGAATAGAATATTTCAGAAATATATAATTCATATGTTTCAAATTGCACATTTTATGTAACATAAAATTACTTGCCATCCCACTTCTTTCTTCCTGGGACATGATTCATACCTTTGTACAGCAAGCATACACACTCATACACTCACTGGACATCTGATAGCTTTCTCATTTATCAGTTCAGCCGTTGTAGTATCTCAGTGTTTATGATCAAGTAACCCTTATTTTAGTTAGTAATGACCCCAAAGTGCAAGAGGGTGGAGCTGGCCAGTCAGATATGCAAAGAGATTATGAAATGGCTCCTTTAAGTGAAAAGGTGAAAGTTCTCAACTTTTGGAAAGAAAAAAAATTATATTCAGGTGGTTAACAACAGTAAGGACAGGCCGGCGCCGCGGCTCACTGGGCTATTCCTCTGCCTGCAGTGCCAGTACTCTGGGTTCTAGTCCCGGTCGGGGCGCCGGTTCTGTCCCAGTTGCTCCTCTTCCAGTCCAGCTCTCTGCTGTGGCCCGGGAAGGCAGTGGAGGATGGCCCAAGTGCTTGGGCCCTGTACACACATGGGAGACCAGGAGGAAGCACCTGGCTCCTGGCTTTGGATCGGCGCAGCACGCCGGCCATAGTGGCCATTTGGAGAATGAACCAACGTAAGGAAGACCTTTCTCTCTGTCTCTCTCTCACTGTCTAACTCTGCCTGAATTAAAAAAAAAAAAAAAAAAAACAATAAGGACAAATCTTACAGCCAGGAAATTGTGAAAAAGGAAAAAGAAATTCATGGAAGTTTTGCTATCACATCTCAAACTGGAAAAATTAAGGCTACAATGTGTGATAAATGCTTAGTTAAAATGTAAAGACATTTAATTGTAGGGTTCATTAGTTTTTGTGGATTCAGGCATCTGCTGGGGTTCTTAGGTTGTGTCCCCATCAGAAAAGATGAGTTCTGTAAACCAAAATCACCTTCATTTAAATTATTTGGATTTATAGTAAGTCAAATGGTAAAAGGAAAAACTGATGTCTTTTTCATGGTCTTTCCAATAAGTAGGCTCATGTGATAGGTTTCAGGGAAGTTGGTATATTGACAGTAATAATTTTAAAATTTTTTGTGCCTTTTTGTTTTATTGGTATGTGTTGTTTTCTTCAGAGGAGATAGGTATGATGCCTTAAGAGCGTGCATTGGAAACACTTTGTGTCAGAAGCTACAAAATTTGAATATCTTCTTAGTAAGTATGAATAATGATGGGAATAAGTAGTATATTCAAACTGCTAATGTATATTGTCAAATGTATTTATTTATTTTTAAAAGTTGTATTTATTTGGGGCTGGCTCTGTGGCGCAATGGATTAATGCCCTGGGCTAAAGTGCTGGCACCCCATATGGGCGCCAGTTCTAGTCCCAGCTGCTCCACTTCCAATCCAACTCTCTGCTATGGCCTGGGAAAGTAGTAGAGGATGGCCCAAGTCCTTGGGCCCCTGTGCCCGCATAGGCAACCCAGAAGAAACTCCTGGCTCCTGGCTTCGGATCGGCACAGCTCCAGCCATTGCAGCCATCTGCCTCTCCTCTCTCTGTGTAACTCTGACTTTCAAATAAATAAATAAATCTTTAAAAAAAAAAAAATTGTATTTATTTGAAGGGCCAGCACTGTGGCGTGGCTGGTAAAACCACCACATGCGGTGCCGGCATCTCACTTGGACTCCATTTCTAATCCAGCTCTCTGCTAAGGCCTGTGAAAGCCATGGAAGATGACCCAAGTCCTTGGACCCCTCACCTGCATGGGAGACCTGGCTCCTGCCTGCGGATCAGCACAGCTCCATCCATTGCAGCCATCTAGGGAGTAAACCAACAGATGGAAGATTTCTCTATCTCTCTCTCTGCCTCTGCCTTTCAAATCAATAAATAAATCTTTTTAAGAAAGATTTTAAAAAAGCTGTTTATCTGAAAGGCAGAGTTATGGGGGTAGAAGGGTGGGGAGAGATAGAGATCTTCCATCTGCTGTTTCAGAACTCCCCAAATGGCTGCAACCGGTAGGGCTGGGCCAGGCTGAAGCCAGGAGACAGGAGCTTCCATGTGGACCTCCCACATGAGTGCAGAGGCCTGAGGACTTGGACCTTCTTTCACTAGTTTCCCACGTGCATTAGCAGGGAGCTGGATCAGAAGTGGAGCAACCAGGACTCAAAACCGGCATCCTTATGGGATGCCAGCATCGCAAGTGGCAGCTTAACGCATTGTGCCACCAGGCTGGACCCCAAGTTAATTTATTGAAGTATATGTGAGCCTAAAGGAGAAGAGTCTAAATGAATAGATGCAACAGAGGCCAGACTATGTGGTCTGAAAAGCTGGCCCTTTAAAGAAACCTTTGCCAACTTCTGTTCTAAAGAATTAAAGCACTTATAATTAAAATTTGAGTGTAAGAATTTTGAACATTAAATGGTTTTCCAGAAATACATTAAAAATTGAGGATTTGTGGGCCAGCATTGTGATGTGGTTGATAAAACCACCACTTGTGATGCCTTCATCCTTTATGGGCTCCAGTTTATGTCCCAGCTCTCCACTTATGATCCAGCTCCCTGCTAATTTTCTGGGAAAAGCAGTGGAAGATGGCCCAAGTGTTTGGGTTCTGCCATATGGGGACCCAGATGAAGCTCCTGACTTCTGGCTCTGGTCTGGCTGAACCCTATCAGTTGTGGCCATCTGGGGAGTAAACCAGCAGATGGAAGATCTCTCTCTTTCTTTCTCTAACTCTGACTTTGAAATAAATAAATCTTATGTGTGTGTGTGTGTGTGTATGTGTGTGTGTATAAAATGTATATATGTTTAGATGTATTCTTTTTTAAATGACAGGGAGCACTGTAAGGAGATGTCTTCAGTAACATAAAACTCCTTTACCTGGCCTCTTATGTTTTTGTACTATTAATATAAATCAGTCCTGAAGGCACCTCTGATTTTTTTTTACTAATCATTTTTTAATAATTATTTGAAAATCAGCTATTGCTGAATTTTTACATCGATATAGAATCTACTGTTAGCTTTTTATTATCTTTTGTTTTTGTTTTTGTTTTTATTTATTTGAGAGGTAGAGTTACAGACAGAGGAAGAGACAGAGAGAAAGGTCTTCCATCCACTGGTTCACTCCCCAAATGGGCACAATGGCCGAAGCTGGGCCAATCCGAAGGCAGGAGCAAGGAGCTTCTTTGAAGTCTCCCACACGAGTGCAGGGGCCCAAGCACTTGGGCCATCTTCCACTGCTTTCCCAAGCCATAGCAGAGAGCTGGATTGGAAGAGAAGTAGCTGGGACTAGAACCAGCACCCATATGGGATGCCAGCACTGGGAGCGGAAGATTAACTTACTGCATCATAGCACCGGCCCCTATTATCCGTTTTTACTAAAAACTGATAGGAAGCAGATTGTGGATTAGTTCTGGTCATTAAATGAGTTCTGAGAAATCTAAAAATGAGAAATCTTTCTTCATTGATACACTAATGTTTTTTGCTGTTTGTGTCTGTTATATGTAATAATTAAACTGAATGTTTAGCTTTTTAAATTTAAAATTTTAAGTGTCTTTTATCCAAAGCAATTGTAAATATTACTTTTCTTGTTTGATTTGTACTTTTTTTCTTTGAGATACTTAGAACAGAATTAACCTATTGTTTTAAAGTAAAATAAGTCACAACTGGGCAAGCTAATTTTTAAAAAGTATGTATTTTTTATTATAGCTTAACATTTAGTGAAAATTAAAGTGAAATTACTCTTCAGCAAATGGGTGTTCTGGTTTTATTTAATCTGATACATATCAATTTTTTTCCATAGGTAGGATGTGGAGCCATAGGCTGTGAAATGTTGAAAAATTTTGCTTTACTTGGTGTTGGCACAAGCAAAGAGAAAGGAATGGTAAGATGGAAATCTTTGAAAGTTACAAGTTAATATTTCTGTTATTGCCCTTTTTTGAAATGTATTTGTCTGCATAGATTAACAGTATAACATTTTAAGGATAGAGTATAAACTAGAATCTGTAAGATTCTGTTCTGAAAACTTTTCAGGTTTTATAACATTGTGGCAAATTACTTTAATTATCTGTTCCTCAGTTCCTTTCTCTAATACTGTGCAAGTGAAATCTGTACTACTTCTCTCAAGGGGTTATTATAAAGTATGAAATAGTTTTTGCAAACTATAAAACACATTGTTTTTCTATTAGATACTATTTAGTAATTGTTAAGTAAATCATTAAGATGAAAGAAACGAAAGAAGCCAACCTAGAAAATTATTGAGTACTCAGGTGTACTTTTAATTGATGAGTATCAAAATTGGTGGAAATAATGTAAACTTGAGTATATAGTTTAAATTCTTAAAGTTATAAGGGGCCAGCGCCATGGCGCACTAGGTTGATCCTCCACCTGTGGCACCGGCATCCCATATGGGCACTGGTTCTAGTCCCCATTGCTCCTCTTCCAGTCCAGCTCTCTGCTGTGGCCTGGGAAAACAGTGGAGGATGGTCCAAGTGCTTGGGCCCCTGCACCCGCATGGGAGACCAGGGGGAATCACCTGGCTTCTGGCTTCGGATCAGCGCATCTCCCAGTGTTGCGGCCACTGGGGAGTGAACCAATGGAGGGAAGACCTTTCTCTCTGTCTCTCTCTCTCTCTCACACTGTCTGTAACTCTGCCTGTCAAATAAATAAATAAAAATCTTAAAAAAAATTTTTAAAGTTATAAATAAAGTTGGTTGCAAAACTGTTCATATTTTAAATAACAATAGATTTCATTGGTGGTGTTTTGATTTTTAAGATGTAAACTAGCTTCCATTGGTGATTACTTGGATTTATCATGGAGACTAACAAAATGCCCAACTAAATGACCAAAATGTATACAATAGTTCACATTTTACAATTAAACTTAGCTTATTGTTCCATTTCAAAGGGAGAATTCATTATTATTATAATTATAGGCAAATGTTCTACATTCATCCTGTACTTGCTTAGCATTTCTTAAATTTTGTTCCATAAATTGCTGTTGGTTCTAGTGATTTTAAAAGGTATTCCTAAAAGAAAAAAATTTCTTGGTTACGTAAGTTTAGGGATCGTCTGAATTAACTCCTTGGAAATTTACAATGCATGTCAGAGTATAAAGGTCAGGAAAAGAACTGTAAGGATGAAAGACCAAAAACTTTAAAAAAATTTTTTTGTTGATGTTTGTATATGTAGCCAAATGTCACAGCAAAATCTCCAAGTTCTAGGAATCAAATGAAAAATTAAGTCCTGGTCTGAAAATCATAGTGACTCACAAGTATTCCTATTTTAAATGTCCAAAATCTTGATTAGAAAGGGAAGTCAGTCATGCAGAATTGAAACTCAGAGCATTCTGATACATGGAGTTTAAAATTATATAGTGTAAAAACCTTAAGCAAAAAAATAAATAGAACAAATTTAGAATTGTTGAAATCTCCAGGGCTCTGACTAAAGCAAATGTAAAACTGCATCTTGATGATATATAACCAGAGCCCACAGGACTATAATCAATGATAAAAAGGAATAGAAATAGGAGGGGAAGGGCACTGAAGTTTTTGCAAAAAGCCAAATAAGAGTTTCTGTAAGATTGATAAACTTAGGCCAGCGCCGTGGCTCACTAGGCTAATCCTTCGCCTTGCGGCACCGGCACACCGGGTTCTAGTCCCCGTCGGGATTCTGTCCCGGTTGCCCCTCTTCCAGGCCAGCTCTCTGCTGTGGCCAGGGAGTGCAGTGGAGGATGGCCCAAGTGCTTGGGCCCTGAACCCCATGAGAGACCAGGAGAAGCACCTGGCTCCTCCCATCGGATCAGTGCGGTGCACTGGCCACAGTGCGCTGGCTGCGGCGGCCATTGGAGGGTGAACCAACGGCAAAGGAAGACCTTTCTCTCTGTCTCTCTCTCTCACTGTCCACTCTGACTGTAAAAAAAAAAAAAAAAAAAAAAAGATTGATAAACTTAAAATTCAGATATAACTGTGTGAGTACCCAGAATGTAGACGTATTAGTCAGCTTTTCTTCACTAAAACTATAAAATACCTGAGAAAAGCTTCTTAGGAAGGAAAATTTATTTCCGCCTACAGTTTTGGAACTTCATAGCCCAAGATCGGATGGCCCTATTATTCTGATGTCTGATGAGGGCAATGGATGATGGAATGTGCACAAAGGAAGCATGACAACCAGGAAGCACAGAGAGAACGAGTAGGGCCAGACGAGGCCTACTTTAACCAGACCTCTCGTGAGAATTGCCTTTGGAGGGCATGTCCCCAGTGACCCAAGGACCTCTCACTAGACCCACTTCATAATTGAATCAGGTCTGCATCCTTAATCCATTAACAATTAATGTGAATCCATTAACAAGACTGTGGGCATCAAGTTTCAATACATGGACCCTTGGGGACACTCAGTATTACACAAACTCTAACAGTAGATAACTTTTTTGAATGATAGGGGATACATTTATAGGGTTCAGTATACCAGAGTACTTTAAGAAGTTCATGAAAAATGGAATTAAAATGATGGCTATTTTGGTGCAAAAAAATTCAAAATCCATCTATACAAAGGGTTTTCAAAAAGCTAACTACGTGTGGATTTCAGTTTTATTTTTTGCATCAAAATTTACCTTTTGTGTGGTGTGGGTGTGGGTATATGGCAATGAGACGATTCCTATCCACTAGTTTTCTCCAAATGCCCACAATGGCCAGGGCTGGGATTTTAATCTGGGCCTCCCCTGTGGATAGCAGGAACCAAGCTACTTGAGTCAGTACTGCTGCCTCCCAGGGTCTGTACTAATAGGAAGCTGGACTCGGGAGCCAGTGCCAGGTATTGAACTCAGGTACTGTGATGGAGATCAGAGACTTCTTAATGGCTAGGCTAAACACCCTCTCTTCCACAAACTTTTGAAGTATCTTCCCAAGTCTAGTAGAATTTCCAGAGAGAATGAAGATAAAAATTAAACAGGGATTTATTTCAAGGAGAATGAGAAAGATTCCCAAACTTGAAGAAAGACAAGTGTGTTCAAATTGAAAAGGTAAACTAGGGCCGGCGCCGCGGCTCACTAGGCTAATCCTCCGCCTAGCGGCGCCGGCACACCGGGTTCTAGTCCCAGTCGGGGCGCCGGATTCTGTCCCGGTTGCCCCTCTTTCAGGCCAGCTCTCTGCTGTGGCCCGGGAGTGCAGTGGAGGATGGCCCAAGTGCTTGGGCCCTGCACCCGCATGGGAGACCAGGTGGAAGCACCTTACTCCTGCCTGCGGACCAGCACGGTGCACCAGCCACAGCAGCCATTGGAAGGTGAACCAACGGCAAAGGAAGACCTTTCTCTCTGTCTCTCTCTCTCACTGTCCACTCTGCCTGTCAAAAAAAAGTAAACTAGTCCCAAACATCAAAGAGAAAAGAAAGATTTTGTAATGGACTTTTCATCCTCGAGAAATGCTAGAAGCTAATGGAAATATTTTCATAGTATAAGAAAAAATTTACTATCAATCTGGGTTTCTGTACTGAGTTAATAAATTACTTTCAGAGTAGACCGGACCAAACTTAAGATATCTGACAAATAAAGTGATGAAAGGTGTTTACTTACTGGTTCTTAATGAAAGAATTATTAGATAATGTGGACAATGTATGAGGGGTAAGCAGAGAATTTGTCACATTCTTAGATAAACATTAATTTTAAGACTTTTATTGAAATGATTTGAGAACGGGATGGTTAAAACTAATTAACATTTCACTGATAGCCTGGAAAGTCAAAAAGAGACATCCAAATTAAATAGCTCAGATTCCTCACATACTTCATGATAAGCATAGAGATTTAATTTTAGATCCTAACCCAAATCTGCATGTTTACATTTTAAGCATACCCATGTAAAAAAATACATGAGTGATTTCCAAACTAGTTTGGGAGTAAGGATGGAGTAGAAATCAAGAGATCTTGGTTAGTTCAATAGAAGGCAAAACTGCAGGGAGAAAGGTTGGAGATAAACAGTGGTGTTGAGGGAAATGAAACAGCCTTATATTGATAATCAACAACAGTTGTGAATTAAGCTTTTTGTTTAAAAAGGTTTTCTATTTGTTTTCTTCCTTGTTAAAATAAAATAATATATTCAGAAATATTGAAAGTATCAAGGAAATTCAAGCTAATAGAAGATGAATATGTTTGTGTATATCAGTCAACATTTAAAAACTAGAACACAGTCTGAGAAATGCTGCTCCTAGGAAAATCTTACTTAAAAATACTAGCTAAGTGGCCGGGATATTTGAACATTTTTCAGAATGTCTTCAGTCTGGGTACTTTCTTCTCCCTCTCTTTAGAATGGAAGTCTGCAAACTTTCTTAAAGGACCAGATTATAAATATTTTAGGCTTGCAGACCATAAATCTCTGTTAACAAGTACACAGCTCTGCTTTAAATCATAAAAACAGAGTAGTCAGTACTTAGACAAATGATGACATAGTGTTCCAGTAGAACTCTACTTGAGGAAACAGGCAGCCTGCCCTGTACTTTGTAGAGCCCTCCTTTACCTAAAGTTTCTTGCCAATTGAAACATGTAAGCATTTTTCCCAAATGAGTGGTAGATATGCTGTAAGTTTCAAAAGAAGGGCTGGCTCCTCTACAGGCTAACTGAAATTTCATAGTTCTCAAATGTGATGGTAATGTTTTCAGCCTCCGTTGTGTTATAAACAATTAAGAAAAGAGCTTAAACAGGAATTGCAATCAGGTTCCACTATTGTTTGAGATACTCCTCTGTTAAACATTAATTACAATGACATCTAAGTTCAAAAGAGCAGAGTTGGTAACCATTTTGGAATAATTATCTTACTACCTTTACCATCTAAAATAATTTAGAGTAATTGGAGGGGGATTCTTTTTGTATCATACTGAAAAGTAAGTTAAAGTTTGTTACATAATCTCATCCATTTTCTCTTCTTGCAATTAGGTCACAGTTACTGATCCTGACTTGATAGAAAAATCCAATTTAAATAGGCAGTTCCTATTTCGTCCTTACCACATACAGGTATGTTGCTGTTTTGTTTCAAAGTCAAATTACGCATCATGTTATTCAAAAAAGAGGAGGGTTTTCTTTTTAAAAATAGAAAGGTGATTGAGCAAGAATATACAATCTTTATTTTATTAGAATCTTTCAGATTACCAGATAATGTGAATGACAAAAGAGAAAAATACGAAATTATATTTTAATATAAACTTGATGTTTGCATTCATTTTGGGTCTTACAGGCTAAATCGTGAACATGAGCAAGGTTTTTCATTTTATAATCACCAAGGTATTTTTACATATTTAATCTTAGAAGATAAATATATAGAAGCAGATTTTCTAATTTGAAGTTTTGGCACATGACAAATTTTACAGTTTTTTGATTAGGAAAGATCTTTGTTACAAAACAGATGAACATTTAGAATTTCTGTGCTCTTTTGATCTTGTTTAATCATTTAACATACTTTCTATAATAAAGAAGACTTTTTCCTAATCTTCAGAGTTCAAAATACTTTTTTTTTTTTTTTAAGATTTATTTGTTTAATTGAGAGGTGAAGTTACAGACACAGAGAGAAGTCCTCCATCTGCTGGTTCACTCTCTAAATGGCCGCAATGGCCGGAGCTGGGGCTATCCAAAGCCAGGAGCTACTTCTGGGTCTCCCACGAGGGTGCAGGGGCCCAAGCGGTTGGGCCATCCTCTGTGGCTTTCCCAGGCACATTAGCAGGGAGCTGGATCAGAAGTAGAACAGACGGGACACAAACTGGCACCCGTAGGGGACGTTGTGCCACTGGCGGAGGCTTTACCTATGGTGTCATAGTGCCGACCCCCACAATACTCATATTAAGTCAGCAAAATAGGTAGTTTGAGTCAAGCAAATTTACTTTTACTTTAGAAATGTTTTTTTCTCCATTTATTGTTCAATAACTCATTAACAGTCTTAGTAAACTAAGGTTAGTAATATAATGACCAAACAGTAAATCAGATGACATAGTTAATTGTCTTAACTTATCTAAATATAAAGAACCAAGTGACAGAATGTTAAAACAGGACAAAAAATTTTATCACACCGGCGCCGCGGCTCACTAGGCTAATCCTCCGCCTAGCGGCGCCGGCACACCGGGTTCTAGTCCCGGTCGGGGCGCCGGATTCTGTCCTGGTTGCCCCTCTTCCAGGCCAGCTCTCTGCTGTGGCCAGAGAGTGCAGTGGAGGATGGCCCAGGTGCTTGGGCCCTGCACCCCATGGGAGACCAGGAAAAGCACCTGGCTCCTGGCTCCTGCCATCGGATCAGCGCGGTGCGCCGGCCACGGCGCGCCGGCCGCTGCGGCCATTGGAGGGTGAACCAACGGCAAAGGAAGACCTTTCTCTCTGTCTCTCTCACTGTCCACTCTGCCTGTCAAAAAAAAAAAAAAATTGTCACTTAAATTTGTGTATTTTACTTATAGAAGAATTATAAAGGCCTGTTTCTTATTTTTACTGAATTCTAACAAAGTTTCTGGTTTGTTGGTATACTAAGAACACTTGACAGGGAGTGGGCATTGTGGCATAGCCAGTTTAAGCCACTGCTTAGGAGGCCCACATCTCATGTCAGAGTGCCTGGGATCCAGTCCCACCTCCACTTCTGATCCTGTTTTCTGCTAATGCACACCAGCAGCAGTTGAATCCCTGCAACCCATGTGGGAGATGGATGGAATTCTTAACTCTTGACTTCAGCCTGGTCTAGTACCTGCTCTTAAAAGCATTTAGGGAATGAACCTACAGATGGGAGATCTCTGTTGCTTTGCCTTTCAAGTAAATAAAAATAAGATTAAAAGAACTCTAAAAATAAAAAAATACTGAACATTGAAATGTGTCAACCTAACAATGTGAGAAGAGACAGAAATACCTTTAAAACCAGATACGTGAATTCAGAAAGAATGGTCATATTTACTTACAAATAAACTTTGATAACACTTGAAGTAACGATTTAATAATTGATTATCAATGAATCTTTCAGAAAAGAATGAATTTTATTTGGCCTACTTTTTTATAAAACTAAAACATAAGTAATAATTTCTATCCAGAAATATTTATAATTTTTAAAATGTTTGATATCAAGTTGTTAAACCTCTGACAGTTTATTTTCTGCAGTCTAAATTTCTAGTATTTTACTGAATATGTTTTTAGTTTTGTCTAGGCACTTAACCAAACATCATTACTGGGGGCAGTGGGGAATCTACTTGTAATTGGACTTTTAACTGTGATAAGAATTCAAGGGGCCAGCGCTACAGCATAGTAGGCTAAGCCTTTGCCTGAGTGCCAGCATCTCATATGGGTACCAGTTCATGTCCTGTTGCTCCTCTTCCGATCCAGCTCTCAGCTATGGCCTAGAAAGGCAGTAGAAGATGGCCCAAGTGCTGGGGCCTCTGCACCGAGTAGGTGACCCAGAGGAAGCTTCTGGCTCCTAGTTTCATATCGCACAGCTCTACCCATTGTGGCCATTTGGGAAGTGAACCAGCACATGGAAGACCTTTCTCTCTATCTCTCTCTCTCTGTAACTCTACCTCTCAAATAAATCTTTAAAAAAAAAAAAAAACTCAGAGGTACTTACCTATGAAATATAGATTATTCAGATTTTTATTAATATGTACATTATTTTGGCTAATGAGCATTATGAAATGTAGTGTGACTGCAATTAATATAATTTCCACAAACCAAGAATGAATTCATCCATTAGTTTTTTTCTCACACACACGACTAAAGTAATAAGAATATGTATATTCAGTCATAGTCATCTTTTTTGTTTAATGTTATTCCTTCTGTTTTTTATTTTTTTAGAAACCTAAAAGCTATACTGCTGCTGATGCGACTCTGAAAATAAATCCTCAACTAAAAATAGATGCACACCTGAACAAAGTATGTCCAGCCACTGAGACCATTTACAATGATGAGTTCTATACTAAGCAAGATATAATTATTACAGCATTAGATAATGTGGAAGCCAGGAGATATGTAGACAGGTATGCTCTTGAAATTCAGGTTCATAAAGAGTTATCCTTAATTTTCATTACTGTTTCCCACAACTACTTATTGAGAAGTTACTGGATTTTCTGATTGTTCGTTATGTTCCTATTCTAGTGCTCCCTAAACCTAAAGCCTTTGATGTTTTCCAATCAAAATTGGTCACGTGCCTAAATGTTTTTAATGGAATAATTATCACCTGTGTACCTGTCTGGCTTAAAATTTTCCTGATCCCTCCAGACTCGCTGCTTTAGCTTTTGCCTGGTGAGAAGGCAGTGATAAACAGCTGCATTGCACTGCATGTGCCATTTTTCAGTTCTTAAAGACCTCCACTTTTTTTTTTTTTTAATCTCTGGGTCTTGGACCTACTATTCTTCAGCCTCAAAAAATTCTGTTTCTGTTGCTCCAGAACTTCTGATCCTAGATCTGCCTACCTACTCTTCACTTAGTTTTTTTCCTCATGCTTTCAGATTAGCCTAAATGACTTTGTTTAAACAGATTTTCTTGAACTGCTAAAGCTTAAATTAGATCTTGCAGGATTCCTTCAAAGCACTTTATACTTTTTTCTTTGTAGTACTTATTTTTATCTATATGTGTATAAATGTTTTTTGCCTCACTAAATCATTTATGCTAAGACTGTTTATGTTCTTTCACTGTGTCCTCAGTGCTTAACTCATGGTGTTATTCAGTAAATACTTGTGAAATAAGAGTTGAATGAATGACTACAACTGTATATACCTTACTTTATTACATTTATATGACTCCTTAATATTAGGGTTCACCAGTTGAAAAATGCATTGAAAAGTTGATAATCTTGAGAAAAAGAAGAAATTAAAGTATGTAGAACATAGGAATTTTAAGTATTGAGAAAGATTAACAGTGTTTGGGAGAAAAGATATTGTGGTATCAAATTTGGCAGTCAGAAAATCATCAAAGAAGACATAGAAAGCAAGAGAAGAAAGGGTAACACTGTTAAGAGCCAAAGATTCAGTTAACAGTAGTCGAAGAGAGAGACAAAAATGACTAGGTTGAGCAACAAAATTTGTGTATGGGAGTGGGATGCTAAAAATCAATGTGTTATTTTGTGGTATTGTATCTACTTTCTAAAACATTACATTCAGGGAGTGTTGAGTCTGTGAAATGGTCAGTAGGAAGTGGTAGGGTGTCCTTTGTTTACATTGTTATTGCTCACTCCTGAGTTTTTACTTATTATGTTTTCAAATAGCCGCTGCTTAGCAAATCTACGACCTCTCTTAGATTCTGGAACAATGGGCACTAAGGGACACACAGAAGTTATTGTACCTCATTTGACTGAGTCTTACAATAGTCATGTAAGTGAAATGATATTTTGAAGTAAATGTCTGTCAACTTTTATGTCATAACTTTTTTGTCTTCATCAGTCAAAAAAGTTTGATTTACTTTTCTGAGTCCTTTTCTTTTTGTTTGACCAATTATTGCCATACACATGTACATGTGCATTTTTAAAAATATCTTATTTTATTTTTAATTGTCAAAATTTTGTATCTGGTCTTTATAGAGTATTAGTTTTATGTTGACTATTTTTTCTTAGAACCTCTTTTTTTTTCTTAACTTTTATTTAATAAATATAAATTTCCAAAGTACAACTTTTGGATTGTAGTGGCGTTTCCCCCCATAACCTCCCTCCCACCCACAGCAAACCCATCTCCCACTTCCTCTCCCATCCCATTCTTCAAGATTCATTTTCAATTATCTTTATATACAGAAAATCAACTTAGTATATACTAAGTAAAGATTTCAACAGTTTGCACCCACACAGATACACAAAGTAGAAAATACTGTTTGAATACTAGTTTTACCGTTAATTCGCATAGTACAACACATTAAGGACAGAGATCTACATGGGGAGTAAGTGCACAGTGACTCCCGTTGTTGTTTTAACAATTGACAATCTTATTTATGACGTCAGTAATTACCCAAGACACTTGTCGTGAGCTGCAAAGGCTAAGGAAGCCTCTTGAATTCACAAATTCCTACCTTATTTAGACAAGGCCATAATCAAAGTGGAAGTTTTCTCCTCACTTCAGAGAAAGGTACCTCCTTCTTTGATGGCCCGTTCTTTCCACTGGGATCTTACTCACAGAGATCATTCATTTAGGTCGTTTTATTTGCCACAGTGTCTTGGCTTTCCATGCCTGAGAAACTCTAATGGGCTTTTTAGCCAGATCCAAATGCCTTAAGGGCTGATTCTGATGCCAGAGCACTGTTTAGGGCATCTGCCGTTCTATGAGTCTGCTGTGTATCCCACTTCCCATGTTGGATCATTCTCTCCTTTTAACTTCTGTTAGTTATTATTAGCAGACATTAGTCTTGTTTATGTGATCCTTTTGGCACTTAATCCTATTATTATGATCAATTATGAACTTAAAGTAATCAGTTTGACTAGTAAGATGGCATTGGTACATGCCACCTTGATGGGATTGATTTGGAATCCCCTGGCACGTATCTAGCTCTACGATTAGGAGTAAGTCCGAGTGAGCATGTGCCGAACTGTAGATCTCCTCCCTCTCTTATTCCCACTCTTATATTTAACAGGGATCACTTTTCAGTTAAGTTTAAACACCTAAGAATAATTGTGTGTTAATTAAAGAGTTCTTAGAGCTTTTTGATTACCATTCTAACAGTCTTTGACAAGAACTATTAAAATTTTAGCATGAGAAAGAACAAACCTGTAACATTTTATTCATTTACTATTCCTCTGAGATTTTATGTTAGATTAGCAGGTGTATAAAGAACAAAGAAGGTAGATGTAGTCATTTTGTACCTTTTCTAATATTGTTTCTTCTCATTAGGAATTCACACTTCTGGCATGCTTTGTCAGAAATATTGATAAAAGTGCAAACTCTGGTGACCCACCTAAAATCTTAATGAAAATCTTCATGCTGGGACCAAAGCATGTATATATGTGTATTTTACATAAATGAAACAGATAAGATATTTTAACTCTCAAAAGTGACTTTTGAGGGACTGTCAGAGCTGAAAATAATCTAAGAAATATTTGTAGGCTTATGATTTAAAGACTATTAATCTGTTTGAAAAAGGAAAGAATTATATTTTTTACAAACATAATATTTATTTATTTATTTATTTATTTCCTAAAGATCCATCCATTTACCTGAAAGGCAGAGTTAGAGTAAGGGAGAAGCAAATAGAGAGAAATCCTCCATCCACTGGTTCACTTCCCAAATGGCCACAACAGCTGGTGCTGGACTGGGCCAAAGCCAGGAGTTAGGAGCCTCCCCTGCGTACCCCACATGGATGACAGGGGCCCAAACACTTGGGCTATCTTCCCCTACCTTCCCAGGTGTGTGAACCAGGAGCTGGATCAGAATTGGAACAGCCAGAACCCGAACCTGAGTCCACATGAGATGCTGGTGTTACAAGCAGTGGCTTAACTTTCTGCCTCACAGTGCCAGCCGCATGCAGCTTTTTTTTTTTTTTGCTTTTTTTTCTCATTTATCACCATAGGATGTACTTTGTCAGGATGTCCACCTGTGTCCATGCCCTGATAGTTCTTTAGAGCAGCAATTTTTG
Source organism: Oryctolagus cuniculus (assembly GCF_051225735.1). Classification (NCBI taxonomy): domain Eukaryota; kingdom Metazoa; phylum Chordata; class Mammalia; order Lagomorpha; family Leporidae; genus Oryctolagus; species Oryctolagus cuniculus. The sequence goes on from NC_142874.1 coordinate 127,352,969, forward strand.
TCCATTGCCGAATCATAGTATATATTAATAAATGTATATATTAATTATATATTAATAGTATATATTAATAAATGTTTTTGAATGAATTAACAAATGAATGAAAACCTATTTTATGCCAAGTATATTTCTAGGTACTTTATATATATTTGTTTTTTGTTTTTTGTTTTCCCTTATTTTCCCAAAGAAACTGTTTATTTAATGAGTACAAATTTCACAAGTACAACTTTAGAAATATAGTGATTCCTCCCACCACACCTGTCCTCCCACCCCAACTCCTACTCCTCCCCCCCAACTCCTACTCCTCCCCCTCCTCCCTTACCCATTCCCAGTCCCATTCTCCATTAAGAAAAAAAAAAAAAAAACTGTTCCTCAACATTCAAGACAAGGGCTGTTCAAGTCATTGCTTCTCAAAGTGTCATTTGTACTTCTACAGATCCCCTTTTAAGAGCTCAATCAGTTATCACAGATCAGGGAAAACAACTAGTACCTGTGCCCCAGGACTGGCTTATTTCACTAAGTATGATGTTTTCCAGATTCATCCACCCAGATTCACACCCATTGCAAATGACCAGATTTAATTTTTTTAACCACTGTATAATATTCCATAGAGTATATATCCCACAATTTCTTTATCCAGTCTTCAATTGACGGGCATTTAGTTTGAATATACATTTACTTAATGCCTATGTTTGGTCTGGTATGTTTTGAAATTTTTATAAAGTTTATTTTTACCATGTAGTCTCATGAAATAAGACATTTATATATAATATAATGAAAGTATTTTAACAGACTAAAACTGACAAGTTTAATTTGAACATTGAATGGAGAAAATTATGTAAACTTTGTTATCTGTCTTCTGACTTGAAACTCATAAAAACCAGAAAATAATACTATTCTGGTTTCCTTCTTTGTTATAAAGTATTTAGCAGTATTTCATCAACCAACAAACTAAATATAAATCTCTAAATAAAAACAAAGTGATTCATTTTATATTGGTTAAACCAATAAACCTAGGCTAAATGAACCCTCTAATAGAAGATGGGCTTCTTTAGATGACACAGCTTATACATATGTCGTTTACTGAATACAAACTTTCTGTAAGAAGTTGTACCAAGCTTCACAGATAGACAATGATTCCTGATCCTAAAGAAACTCATGATTTGCTGAACACTGTGTTACAAATCTTTGAATTAACTTTTATAGTAGGCAGTACTATAAGTTTAAATGTCTCCTTGAATTTTCAGAAAAAACATGAATATATGTGGTTGTCTTCTTGAGTACTGCATAGTATGCCATACTGTGCCAGTATGAGTGCACAGATAATAAATGGTAATAGGATTCATGATTGTCATTACGTTGCTATTAACAAATAAATTGTCAAAAGAGTTGACTGACTTTTCCTCTTACTGCCTAGAAGAGAGAAGATAAAGATGTGTGGTTGCATTTTATTTGTTTATGGATTTTTTAATGGTCATAAAACTCAAAAGTACATGGGATCGATAAAAATATGTCATTGCTTCTCTTAAATATCTACTGTTATATCTTACAAATTAGCGGGATCCCCCAGAAGAGGAAATACCATTTTGTACTCTAAAATCCTTTCCGGCTGCTATTGAACATACTATACAGTGGGCAAGAGATAAGGTAAAATTTCCTTTTCAAGGAATTTGTTTTCTTTGAAGTAGGAAAGAAGCTGTTTCCAACTTTTAGACACACTTCTATTTGTAACTTTTTTCCTGTACTTCTTTGTAGTTTGAAAGTTCCTTTTCCCATAAGCCTTCACTGTTTAACAAATTTTGGCAAACCTATCCATCTGCAGAAGATGTCTTACAGGTAAAAATTGATTTCCTTTTTTTTTAAGATTTATTTATTTATTTGAAAGGCAAAGTTAAGAGAGGGAAAGAGAGAGAGATCTTCCATCTACTGGCTGGTTCAATTCCCAAATGGCAACAACCACTGGGGTTCAGCCACGCTGAAGCTTGGAGCCTGAAACTCCGTCCTGATCTCCCACGTAGGTGGCAGAGGCCCACACACTTGGGCCATCTTCCACTACTTTCCCAGGTACATCAGCAGGGAGCTGGATCTGAAGTGGAGTTCCTGGCACTCGTGCTCATAATGCAATGCCAGCCTCACAGGTGGAGGCTTAACCTGCTGGGCCACCCAAAATTGATGCTTTTTAGTACAGACCTCACACTTTGTGTCAGTATAATCTGAATTTCAAGTTGCTTACCAGCAGTTTACTTTTGTCTCCAAAAAAGAGTGATTAAAACATTGCCTTGTTCAAAAAAACCAAAATAATACATCAGGAATCTTAAAGGGAGTCACATGTGATACTTTTTTTAATTTGGTTGAAGTCGATGAAAATGTTGATATTTGTATTTGATCCATAAAACACCAATTCATATAATTTAACCTAATAAAAGTATAATAATTATTATGGAAAAGCTGCTAATAATTAAAAGGCTTGTTAAACTTTGGAGGAAAAAAAAGTGAAGTTCTAGCGAATATTTTATAAATAGACAGTAAATCTGAGTTAAAAGTTCATGTGCTGTCTACTTTCGTTCCACTCCCCTGCTTCCAAAAAAAAACAAATTCAAAGGGAAAGGAGAAAGGTAGAGACAAGGAGCTTGAGGTAAAAAAAAAAAAAAAAAAAGAGTCATAAAGCACTTAAGACTTTGACTAATACTTTTGGAGTGTATGTGTTTATTGGAGTTGTATTAATTTTTTCTATCTCCCATTCTAGAAGATGCAAAATGGACACAGCTTAGAAGGTTGTTTTCAAGTTATTAAGTTACTTAGCAGAAGACCAAGAAACTGGTCTCAGTGTGTAGAATTAGCAAGATTAAAATTTGAGAAGTATTTTAACCACAAGGTAAGCATGCAGTATGAAACATTTTAAAAAGGTTGATCTTGGCTCATTTAGTTAATACTATTTATTTTGTTGTCCTGAAATGTCTACCCTTTTTTAGCAAGCTTTTCAAAAATAAATATGTTGAGTAAGAACAGGGTCTACACACATGACATACTCTCTTTCAATGTTACTGCTTAAAAGATATATTTAAATTTTACTCATTGGCTTCTGAATTATGCATTTAACTGATCTTGTCTTATGTACAAAGCTAGATTTTAGATAGCTTTTTTCTCTAGAGAATGAAGAATATATTTTTGTCTAGAATGTTCAGAAGATTAGTTCAGAATAGAGGCAGGAGACTGAGAAAATTGAAATTTTGCCATTCCTACTCTGATGATCATATTTTATTTCTATTTCTTCTAATGTAAAATAGAGATAATAGCTTGTTATCTAATACATTGGGTAGTGGTGAGAATCATTTGAGTAAATACATGTAAAACATGTTTAGAACAGAGCACGGTACAAATAAACACTATAGCTGTTAATGTTACCTCCCATTATGCACAGTTACTAGAATGTGTCCTACACTCTTTAGTCTCTCCTTTTCTTTAGGCTCTTACATATCAGAATATAAAGCAAGTTCATTATTTTTAAATCTTTTAATTAGGCTTATCCTATCTTTCAATCTTCTTTCCTGGCTCTGCATTTGTAAAAATGGTCTATACTTCCTTACCCTGTAAATGTGAAGTCATTCACATTGCTCTTACCCTTATTATCAATGACCTATCTGTTTCAAAATTTTATTAAAGAGTACTTTTTACTTCTGCTGTGGGTTTTTGTAAAAATTATTTTGTTTAATTACAGAGAAAATTCAACCACATACATACAGAGGAAATAGTATGATGTAATCATAATCTACTTATAACTCAGGTTTAGTGATAATCAACTCAGATCATCCATGTCATCCACATCCCTGCCCTTTCTCACTTGCCACCAGATGATTTTGAAACAAATCTCAAACGATATATGTTTTCAAATTATAAAATCTTATTTATTTTTACTGATTTAATTGTTTCTTTTAAGGGTTAACTCTTTGAAAAGAGCAAAGTGATATCTAAAATATGCTACCATTTATAAACAAAGAAATTAAGTAATTATATTGCTTGCTGTAAATGCAAAAAAAACTAAGTGTTGGTAAAAAATGATAATAGTTTTTTCAGGTACAGTGGGCAATGACAGAAGAATGGATAGATAAAATGCAGGGGAGACTAGGATTCTACATTCTGTCATCAGCACTTTAATTTATGAAGCATGTGCATCTTAATATTACATAAAATGTATTTATTCTGAAAAATAATTTTTCCTCATATAGAAAATATTAAGTAGTAGATTTCTTGTGTTTGATTATTTTTTCTTTAGGCTCTTCAGCTTCTTCATTGTTTTCCCCTAGACACAAGATTAAAAGATGGCAGTAAGTATAACCAGATGTTGAGAAGAAATTTAAATGTAATTTATTACTGGCTATATGCATTAGAAATGATATTTATATCTTTTTGTTAGGTTTATTTTGGCAATCACCAAAGAGGCCACCTTCTCCAATAAAATTTGATTTAAATGAACCTTTGTGAGTATTTATATCTAGTTTAACTGTGTAAATTTCATAACTGTACAAAACCTCAGGATCTTTAATGTGAAATGATTGCATTCCCAAGAGTTACTCAGAAGTCATCTTGACCAACAAGCCAGTTACAACCTTCTTCCCACACAAATGTGAAGCCATTTATTTACATGGCAAATAACTTAATTATTTATATCTACTTGGAAGAAACCAAAATCATCTTTTTTAAGATTTACATTTGTCTATACAAAAGTAAAACTAAAATAAATGTTTTTATATTTAATGGAGCAAAGAATCTTTAGTTACATGGAAGAAAATGTTACTGAGCATCACCATAAATGATTTCAAATTAATTTTCAAAGGAGTTGGTTTTTCAATACCTGAATAAACTGTATTAGATAGACATATTCACACATATATGTATACACTGTAGTTAAATATTAATTACTAAGTAATCTTTTATGCAAGTAACTGCTTAATATTCTCACTTGGTGTATGTTGTAGGCTTCAGGTTATTTTATTCTTTTGGGTTTTTTTGTTTATTTTTTTAAGATTTACTTATTTATTTGAAAGGCAGAGTTAAGAGAGAGAGACAGGGAGAGAAAGGGAGAGACCTTCTATCTACCGGTTCACTCCTCAAATGGCCAGAGCTGGGCCAAGCCAAAGGCAGGAGTCTAGACTCCACCCAGATCTCCCACGTGGGTAGCAGGAACCAAAGAACTCAGGTCATCTTCCACTGCTTTCCCAGGCATATTAGCAGAGAACTGGATCAGAAGTGGAGCAGTCAAGATTCGAATTGGTGCTTATTTGGAAATACCAGCATTGCTGGCGGCAGCTTAATCTTGTATGCCACAATGCCGGCCCCATGTCACCTTATTCTGAGCTGCTCCTTCTTTAAGCCTTAGCTTTTTTTTTTTTTTTTTAAGGTTTATCCATTTATTTGAAAGGCAAAGTTAAAGGCAGAGAGACATCCTACTCCCCAGATGGCCTCAGTGGCCAGAGCTGCACCAGTCTGAATACAGAAGCCAGAAACTTATTCCGGTCTCCTACATGAGTGCAGGGGCCCAAGGACCTGGGCCGTCCTCCACTGCCTTCCCAGACCACAACAGAGAGCTGGATTGGAAGTGGAGCAGCCGGGACTCGAACCAGTACCCACATGGGATACCAGCACTATAGGCAGTGGCTTTACCCACTACAAAGCACCGGCCCTAATCCTTAACTTTATTTTTTAAACAAATTCACTTGCTTAGTTTGAATATGATAATATACTCTTTAAGTTCAAGTGTAATAATGTCTTCTAATGAATTAAAATGAATTTTCTTTCAATAGTCCAATTTTTCTACTTCATAATCACTACCTGAATATTAGTGTTTTTGAAGATAAACTTTTTTTTTTTTTAGACAGGCAGAGTTAATGAGAGAGAGAAACAGAGATAAAGGTCTTCCTTCCGTTGGTTCACCTCCGAAATGGCTGCCATGGCCAGTCCGCTGCGCCGATCCGAAGCTAGGAGCCAGGTGCTTCCTCCTGGTCTTCCTTGCAGGTGCAGGGCCCAAGCACTTGGGCCATCCTCCACTGCCCTCCCAGGCCATAGCAGAGAGCTAGACTGGAAGAGGCGCAACTGGGACAGTATCGGGTGCCCCAACCGGGACTAGAACCCGGGGTGCCGGCCTGCAGGCAGAGAATTAGCAAAGTGAGCCACGGTGCCAGCCAGGAATAAACATTTCAAGTCATAAAGACTTATGCAGTATTTTCATCTAGACTAAAATTGCATTGTCTTAACTTTTAAAACAATAATCCTATAGCAAAAATTCTATCAATGGGGCCGGCGCTATGACGTAGTGGGTAAAACCACTACCTGCAGTGCCAGCATCCCAGTGTCGGTTCGAGTCCTGGCTGCTCCACTTGTAATCCAGCTCTGTGCTATGGCCTGGGAAAGCAGTAGAAGATGGCCCGAGTCTTTGGGCCCCTGCGCCAGCGAGGGAAACTCAGAAGAGGCTCCTGGCTCCTAGCTTTGGTCAGCACAGCTCCGGCTGTTGTAGCCAATTGAGGAGTAAACCAGCAGTTGGAAGACCTCTCTCTCTCTCCCTCTCTCTCTCTCTGCCTCTCCATCTCTCTTTGTATAACTCTGACTTTCTAATAAATAAATAAATTTTTGAAAAAAATCTTCTTTGAATATTTTCAAGACTGTAAGTCCTAAGAGTAAAAACACCATGTTTAAAACTGTATATTTAATCTTTTTTTTTTTTTTCAAAAGGCACCTCAGTTTTCTTCAGAATGCTGCAAAACTATATGCTACGGTGTATTGCATTCCATTTACAGAAGAGGTAAGATATGTTTCAAATCCTAGCAAATGATGAGTGACAAATCATCGGATTGCATCAAAGTATGGGGTTTTTTTGGTTATAAGACTCTTTCTTTTATATATAAACTTTGTTTTGTTGTATTGATGCCCATTCTAACATATGAAAGTACTTCAAAAAGTTCATGGAAAAATAGAATTAAAAGATAAGCTTATTTTAATGCAAAAAATTTTTGATCAACCAGCGCTGCGGCTCACTAGGCTAATCCTCTGCTTGCGGCACCGGCACCTCGAGTTCTAGTCCCAGTTGGGGCGCCGGATTCTGTCCCGGTTGCTCCTCTTCCAGTCCATCTCTCTGCTGTGGCCCGGGAGTGCAGTGGAGGATGGCCCAAATGCTTGGGCCCTGCACCCACATGGGAGACCAGGAGAAGCACCTGGCTCCTGGCTTCAGATCGGCACAGCATGCTGCCGCGACATACCGGCCATAGCAGCCACTTAGGGAGTGAACCAAAGGAAAAAGGAAGACCTTTCTTTTTGTCTCTCTCTCACTATCTAACTCTGCCTGTCAAAAAAAAATAAATAAAATTTTTTAAAAAATGTTTTGATCCATATGGTTATCATTTTCCATGTCCTTTCTGATTACCCTTCATATTTAAGACTCATAATAGAAGCTAAACACTCACTTCAGTTTTACCAAATAGAAGAAAGTCAAATATTTCTTTTCTGTATTTTAAGTAATAAAATAACAATATTTGGAAAACAGCTTCAGTTAATTTGTTAATCAGCTTCAGTTAATTATTCTAAAAAGTTAAACCATTTCATAGTAATTTCAGAGTATTCCTCTTAGAGTCACTTTATAAACTTTTTTACTTACATTGTGATATTAACTTATATATTTTCCCAGAAATCTGAAAATGCACCCTTTTATTGACATTTCTTTACCTTTATCATCATACTCACTCTTTAGATATCATCTGTGGGGAACGCTAGCCCACAGTCCACATAAGGCCCATGAAATCATTTGCTCTGGCCATGCCAAGACAACCACAGGAGACATTCAAAATTCAATACATTGATAGTAGGCCAATATAAATTGATAATTTTGTATGGCCCTTGAATAATGTTATAAATATCCAAATGGCCCTTGGCAGTCAAAAAGCTCCCTATTCTGATCTTAAGACTCAAATATAACGTTGAGAGACACATATGCATAAGTGAATTTTTCTTCATATATATATATATTAGAATTAAGCACATTGGTGTACTTTTAGGCAGGCTAAATGGAGAAATATGAACCAGATCCATAAATAACACTATTTTGGATTCAGATTAAAATGCCTGTTGTGGATTGATCCTGCTTTGAGTTTATACAAACAAAATATTCCACATATATCTGGTAAAAATAGGGGCATGTAGTTTGGTATTCTTTTTGTGTATAAGAGTGGTAGTTTCATGATGTGAATGGTAATTAACGTCAAAAGCAGTGTACCTCAGTATTTTCTAAGCAGCTTCTTTATAACGAAAGTGTCTTTAATAGCTTTAAATTTATCTTAAGTTCATCTTGAACCATTCAGATATTTTTCAGCTTCTCAAGGTATAAATTTTTTTACTTATTTAATTTATTGAGTATCATATTGTGCAGGGAACTTTGTAAAACATTGAAATTGAGGAAATGAAAACAGTAGTCCTGGATCTCAAGGCACTCAGTCTTATATTCAGAAACTAACTTCTTACAAATTATAGAAAGAACTAAGAGTTCAGGTTTGTTGTCTAATTAGTGCTTTTTAACTGCCTCTTCCAACATCCCATAGGAGCCCGTTAAGAGTGATATTTCTCTAGAAATAAAGATAAATTGTCTCAAATGATTCTTATCTAAATATTCAGTATTTTCAAGGAATTTTCATATGATAAAGGACCTTTTAATGGTTGTTTTAGCTTTAGAATTCAAAATTGGACTAATAAGTTATTGATAAAATGAATTTTTTGAAAAATAGGGCTTATCAGCAGACGCCCTCCAGAATATTCTTGCAGAAGTAAAGATTGAGGAGTTCAAGCCTTCCAATAAGGTATGTTTCATTCATTCAGCAAATATATATTGATTTTCTACTTGTGTCAAGTCCCAATCTAAACCTGGAGAACACCACAATGAGCAAAATTCTTGCCCTTGTTGCTCTTACATATCAGTGGGGTAGAAATGAACAATAAACAAATGCTTGTAAGTATGCAATTATATTTCATATAGGAGCATATTAACATTTTCACATGACAATAAATATTCTTATATGGCTTAAATTTCTTTAAAAAAAAGTTGTTTTAGATATGGGGTTCTCATAGTGTGTACATGCTACCTTGAAAAGATAAACACATATATAAATAATAAAATGCTACTTACTAAAGGAAAATATAAAATACACTGGACCATAATGATTAACAATCTGATTAAAATACATGGAGGAAATGTTTTTTCTTTTTGATCTATTTAATAGGAAAGTGGTAACCAGATTTAGATGCAGAATGTGATAAAATTAACAAATATGTTTGTGTGTTTGAAGGTTGTTCAAACAGATGAAACAGCAAGGAAACCAGAGCATGTTCCTGTTAGCAGTGAAGATGAGAGGAATGCTGTTTTCCAGCTGGAAAAGGCTATTTCATCTAATGAAGCTACCAAAAGTAAGAGAAAGTATTTATTAAAATGTTTTGAATTGAGGCCGGCGCCGTGGCTCAATAGGCTAATCCTCCACCTTGCGGCGCCGGCACACCGGATTCTAGTCCCGGTCAGGGCGCCGGATTCTATCCCGGTTGCCCCTCTTCCAGGCCAGCTCTCTGCTATGGCCAGGGAGTGCAGTGGAGGATGGCCCAGGTGCTTGGGCCCTGCACCCCATGGGAGACCAGGAAAAGCACCTGGCTCCTGGCTCCTGCCATCGGATCAGTGCGGTGCGCCGGCTGCAGCGGCGGCCATTGGAGGGTGAACCAACGGCAAAGGAAGACCTTTCTCTCTCTGTCTCTCTCTCTCACTGTCCACTCTGCCTGTCAAAATAAATAATAAATAAATAAATAAATAAATAAATAAAATTTAAAAAAAAATGTTTTGAATTGAGTGAATTACTGTTTTCACTAAGCTTTACACCAAAAGTTTGTAGAATTAAATAATAACATTGGTGTTAGTTGATTTCTTCATCATGAGGAAAGTAACTGTTCATCTTAAAAAAATAATAAGATTATTTATTTGAAAAGCAGAGTTACAGAGAGGGGAGGGGAAAGGCAGAGAGAGAGAGAGAGAGAGAGATCGGTCTTCCATCCTCTGGTTCACTCCCCAAATGGCCTTATAATGGCTGTGGCTAGGCCCATGTGGGCGCAGCCACAAAATAGAATCTTAAATGTAGTGAGCTCAGGAGCCAGCGCTGGCATCCCGTATGGGCGCTAGTTTGAGTCCTAGCTGCTCCACTTGCAGTCCACCTCTGTGCTATGGATAGGAAAGCAGTAGAAGATGGCCCAAGTCCATGGCCCCCTGCTCCAGGCTCCTGGCTTCAGATTGGCTCAGCTCCAGTCATTGCGGCCATTTGGGGAGTGAACCAGTGAATGGAAGCCCTCTCTCTCTCTCTCTGCCTCTCTGTACCTCTTTCAAATAAATAAATCTTCGGGGGAAAAAAAAAAAAAGGTTATCAACTCACATTGCTTTTTAACTAGAAAAAGCTTTGCCACTTAGGGAACTTTGTTCTGGTTGTTATCAGGTGACCTTCAAATGGCAGTGCTTTCCTTTGAAAAGGATGATGATAGTAATGGACACATAGATTTCATCACAGCGGCCTCCAATCTTCGTGCCAAAATGTATAGCATTGAACCAGCTGACCGTTTCAAAACAAAGCGAATCGCTGGGAAAATTATACCTGCCATAGCAACATCTACTGCTGCGGTTTCTGGCTTGGTAAGTTTATGATTCTTTAAATAAAAGTATGCCTTTTTCATTGCTTCTTTCTGGTCTTCCCCATTTTACCAACTCCAGCAAATTACTTAGAGATCTTAGAGATGGAGGAATAAATATTGGATCTTACAATTTAAAATATCAAGATATTTGGGAGAATATAGTAATGTATGCTTTGAGGTTGTTATGTATAAAGCATTTTAACATAAAAAATAAACTCAGAAATCTGTCATTTGGCCGAGCATTTAAGATACCCCACATGCCATATCAGAGTACCTGGGTTCAATACCCAACTCTACTGCCAACTCTTAACTTCTTGCTAATGCAGACCCTACAAAGCATAAGTTACGGTTCAAGTAATTGAGTTCCTGTCATACTCACTTGGGAGACCTAAATTTAGTTCCTGGCTTCCATCTTCAGCCTGGCCTACCTCTGGCCATTGCAGGCATCCTGGGAGTGAACTAGAGGATGGGAGTTCTCTCTTTCTCTATGTCTCTCTACCTCTGAAATAAATCCATAAAAATTAGAAACTGAGAAATAAACTCAACATTAAATTATAGTTTTTCTTTTAGGCTATAATCCTTTCTGTCACCTTTGTAGCCCATACAAAAGCAGCTGTTCTGTTTTCTTGAATAAAATGTCATCTGCACTCTTAAGGAGTCAATATCTTTCATTTTAATGACTCAAAAGCTTTAGTATAGCCCTAGTTATTATACCATATTATACCACTACTCCAAAGTTATTCTTAAAACATACGTGAGAAAATTGAATAAACCCAGTTAAGATCATGCATAGTTTTAGACTATTTGTATAATTAAATCACCTTCTTTTATCTAGGTTGCCCTGGAGATGATCAAAGTGGCTGGTGGCTATCCATTTGAAGCTTACAAAAATTGTTTTCTTAACCTAGCCATTCCAATTCTAGTGTTTACAGAGACAACTGAAGTGAGAAAAACTGAAATCAGGTGTGTTTGAAGGTCTGTTTTTCCTGTATTATGAAAATGAAATAAAAGTTACCTTTTTAGAGGTAAAAGTATTGGCTCACCTCTCCTTTCTTTCTGTAAATGTAAATCCTTGTCATTACTTCAAGACTAAATCAGACCTCATCTTAATGAAGCATTTCTGACTAAACTAGCCACAGAATGCTCACAACACTTTTATCTGCTGCACTGTTTAGGTTGTATTTTCTTAATGGTTTTACAGTTTCTCGGTGTCTGCCTAACCCAGAAGAATCAGCAGACACTCTAGGTGTGTGACTGTGGATCATGAGATTCAGAATCGAATTCTAGAAGCTTGTGATGAAGCAAAACAATTCCATGGACTTCTGCTTTTCATTTTCTGGATTTGAACAGCCATAAACTTGTGGAGACAGTTAACAGGGATATGAGAAAGGAGACAGTATTAACAGGGATATGAGAAAGCAAACATTCCAATACAGTACTAATGAGAGTACAAAAGTAGGTTGGCGCCGCGGCTCAATAGGCCAATCCTCTACCTTGCAGCGCCGGCACACCAGGTTCTAGTCCCGGTCGGGGCGCCGGATTCTGTCCCAGTTGCCCCTCTTCCAGGCCAGCTCTCTGCTGTGGCCCGGGAGTGCAGTGGAGGATGGCCCAAGTGCTTGGGCCCTGCACCCCATGGGAGACCAGGATAAGTACCTGGCTCCTGTCATCGGATCAGCGCGGTGTGCCAGCCACAGCACGCCGGCCGCGGAGGCCATTGCATGGTCAACCAAGGGCAAAAAGGAAGACCTTTCTCTAAGTCTGTCTTTCTCACTGTCCACTCTGCCTGTCAAAAATAATAAAAATTTAAAAATATTGAAAAAAGAGAGTACAAAAGTATAATCTGTAAGAGACATAAATTAGTATTTCAAATTTGCACACATTATATGTGTTCAGGATGTTCATTTGGGCATTGTGTATCATAGCCAAAAATGATTGGTAGTAATAGGGGACTGGGACATCCACACAATGAAACTCACACATGGCTGTTTAAAAAGAGAGAGAGCACACTCTGTCACTAAGACATACCAACTCGTGATGAGACACTGAACAGATCAATAAAGTACTAGTAAAAGTGGTTGTCTTGATGTGATGAGGAATTAAGTTATAAAATATTTTAGAAGTTGTCCCTTTGTGCCTACATTAATTTCTATTAAAACTGTTACTAAAGGGAAGAGAACTTAAATGTTTGTGTTCTGAATATTTTTCTGTTATAGAAATGGAATCTCATTTACAATTTGGGACAGATGGACTATACATGGAAAAGAAGATTTCACCCTATTGGATTTCATAAATGCAGTAAAAGTGAGATACTTTTATTCACTTGTTTCATTAGAAATTTGAGTCTCATTTCTATTTACGTTAGTCCCCCGTTATTCATGGATATATATTCCAAGAACCACAGTGGATGGCTGAAACCACAAAGCACCAAATTGTCTAGGCACTATATTGTTTCCTATCATACATCGCTATGATGAAGTTTAATTTATACAGTAGGCACAGTAAGAGAGCAACGAAAACTAATAATAAAGTAAAAATTTTTACTATTATAATAAAAGTTATGTGAATATATTCTCTCCTTACTACACTATAGATTTTAGGAACTTCAGCATATATTTTTTGCTTTCCTTAAGTCAAAACCTTTCATCATTTCATTTAAATGAAGAACTTCATAGCTTCTATTTAACATATCCAAATTGGCAGAATCATGATTCTTGTGATTTGGTGCCACTATTAAATGAACTAGGGGTTTCTTAAACAAAAGCATTGCAATACCATAAAAGTCAATGTAGTAACTGAGATGGCTGCTAAGAGGGCAGCAAATACAGCATGAACATGCTGGACAAAAGCATGATTTTCACCCAAGGTGGGATGGAATGGGAAGACAGGAAATTTCATCATACTACTCAGAACAGCACGCAATTTAAATTTATAGATTGTTTCCTTCTGGAATTTTCCTTCAAATTTTGACCTTCAAAAGTGAAACTCTAGGTAAAAGGGGACCGCTGTAGTTTTTACCCATATCTTTATTGGTGATTATAATATTTAGCAAAAGTTGGCTCTTTCTTGCTGGTTATAAAATATGTTTTCCATAAGTATGAGGCCTTGATTGTTTCACTTTTGGGTATTTAAGGAGAAGTACGGCATTGAACCAACAATGGTGGTACAGGGAGTCAAAATGCTTTATGTTCCTGTTATGCCTGGTCATGCAAAAAGATTGAAATTAACGTAAGTATTAAACATTATATGCAAAATATTCAAAAAATGAAATATAAGCTGGACACACACTGAAAAATGAAGTATAGAAATTATTGAAATTAAAATAAAAGAATTATTCTTCTCTAATGGCCTAAATAAAGACAGTGAATATGCCAGATAAAGTCCAAAAGACTTCCACTCAAGAAAAATTCATAGGTTTACAGACACTCTTGTGAATTTTATTGTAGTCCAGAATCAACTTTTCAGCTAATGTCTCAAATACTGTTGTGAGCATTAGGGATACAGCAGTGAGCAACACAAAGTCCTGTCCTACTTCAGGAGTTTGTATAACAGATTGACAAGTATATCAAATAGTGATAGAGTGCTGTAGAGAAAATAAGAAAAGGAAATACAGAGAGTGAAGATATTGAATTGCTCTCTTATGTTAGTAGTCTTGGTGTTCCCTCTGCCTTTCATACTCTTACCTGGTATGGTAATGTTTGAGCAGAAGCCAAAAGGAAGAAAGAGAACAACAAAAAAAAAAGTCAAAGTAGTTGCAGTGGTCTCCAGGGCCCTAATGATATGTTTCCCAGTTATTCCTCTAAATTCCTTCCCTCTTTGTCATCCTTACTCAAGTATTCCAGCTCCACAGGCCCCTTTACTTTTCCTTAAACACTCCAGTCATGTTCTAACATGGAACTCTTTTCTTCTACTCACCCCTGGTCTTTACATTTCTTAAAGAGGCCTCCCTGGACCCCATTTAATGCTACAAGTATCCCCAAACTCAATCGAATATGTCCAACTTCCTTTGCTCTACTCTTTTTTTCTCTTGTCATTTTTTATCCTCTCTGCTTTTTCTACTTTATTAATTGAAGTTAATCACTGTTAAGTATTAGTTAAGGCATTATTTGCCTTATATTGTTTTATAAGGATCCTTAAATATCTTTCGAAAAATTAAGAGTAGCATTTAGAGATCCTTTACTGTATGCTACCCAGATGAGAGGAATGTGTGGGTGAAAAGTGTATTGATAAGTTGAATTTAAATTTGCTGCAAATAATTTTTAAAAATGCTTTTGAGAGGTAGCCAATATTTAAAACCTCCAAAATGATATGTTTTGTGAATGATATTTCTCCTGTTACTAAATTTTTTTAATTTAGTGCATACTTATTGAATGCCTATTAATAACTGGATATTTTGTGTCAGTGAGGTTGCAGTTAAGGGCCCAAGCTTTGCTTTAGAAAGATGTGAGTTCAGTTCCATGCTCAGATACTTGTTTTGTCACCTTTGTTTGTACTTTTTGAAACTTTGTTTCCTGTCTACAAACAGTTTGTGCCCATAGATGTTGAACACAAAAATAACAGTAAGGTGTTAACAGTGTGATAGAACATCAATATTCCATGTATGTTAACACCTGTTAGTATTTTGTTATATATCTTTATCAAATGGCACTGCTCTCAACAAGTTGATAGTCTGCTAAGGTAAGCTTACATGTTAATCATGAATTAAAATATAATAAAATTGTTGCAGTAAGAATTTTTTTGTTGTTTAAAGATTTATTTATTTTATTTGAAAGGAAGAGTTACAGGCTAATCCTCCGCCTTGTGGCGCCAGCACACCGGGTTCTAGTCCCAGTCGGGGCGCCGGATTCTGTCCCGGTTGCCCCTCTTCCAGGCCAGCTCTCTGCTGTGGCCCGGGAGTGCAGTGGAGGATGGCCCAAGTGCTTGGGCCCTGCACCCCATGGGAGACCAGGATAAGTACCTGGCTTCTGCCATCGGATCAGCGCGCCGGCCGCGGCAGCCATTGGAGGGTGAACCAAGGGCAAAGGAAGACCTTTCTCTCTGCCTCTCTGTCTCTCTGTCTCTCACTGTCCACTCTGCCTGTCAAAAAATAAAAAAATTTAAAAAAAAATTAAAAAAGAAAAGCAGAGTTACAGAGAGGCAGAGAGATGGGGGGTGGAATGTCTTCCATTCGCTGGTTCACTCCTAGATGGCTGCAATGGCCGGAGCTGCACTGATTGAACCCAAGGAGCCAGGAGCTTCTTCCAGGTCTCCCACACAGGTGCAGAGGCCCAAACACTTGGGCCATCTTCTTCTGCTTTCCCAGGCCATAACAGAGAGCTGGATCAGAAGTGGAACAGCTGGAACTCAAACTGGCATCCATGTGGGATGCCATCACTGCAGGTGGCAGCTTTACCCATCACGCTATAGCACCTGCCCCTACAATAAGAATTTTTACAGAGTACTTTGGGCATACTAATTCAAATGTGTAATATTTGACAAAGAGAGAGATCTAATGTCTGCTGGTTCACTCACCAAAAGGCCTCAATGGCCAGAGCTGGGCTGAACAAGGAGCCTTTCCCAGGAACATAAGCAGGGAGCTAGATCAGAAGTGGAGCAACTGGGACTTGAACCGGTGCCCATATGGGATGTTGGCACCACAGGTGAAGGCTTAACCTATTACACCACAACTCTGGCCCCTGAAGATGGATTATTGAAAGCAAAAGCAACAGTTTGTTCTAACATAAGCAATTAAAGAGCATATGTGGTCTATTAGGGAAATCAAAATTTGGAATGATTCACCAAGGATGTGACAACTGTGAATGGTATAAAGAATGAAAAATTACAATTGGAACAAAAATGTCTTTGTAGTATGGAAAGAGCTAAAGAATTTTGTTTGGTGTGATGTTTCTAGCTTATATTTTTAAGATTTAAATCTAGCTTGCCTTTATACTCTTTATTGAGAAATGCTTGAGAGTTTATGATGCCTCTAAACTTTATAAGGAGTGTAGAAGGAGAATTATTTTTTTTAAATCATTGCTTATATTTTGAGGACTTTTTTGGCAGAGGGGTGGCAGTCTTTAATTCATTATCATTACCATCTGTGGTCCAAATGGACTTACTATTAGGTAATTGAGTGACTTGGGTTTAGAGCTTTCGGTAAAGAAAAATGAACATCTGAGTGATATTATCTGAGCGGCATTAGTTAGCAAATCATCCTTTCATTGTTTACTAAAGTATTCATCTGTGCTTATTTTTGCTAGAATGCATAAACTTGTGAAACCTTCTACTGAGAAGAAATACGTGGATCTTACTGTGTCGTTTGCCCCAGATACTGATGGAGATGAAGATTTGCCAGGACCTCCAGTAAGATACTACTTCAGTCATGACAGTGATTAATAGAAGTTGTCTTAAAATTACTCCTGGACTACTTGATTTTGGACATGGTGCGCTTAATTCAGAAACTATGAAAAAAAAATCAGCTCTAATATTATGGATTTCTTTTTGATGAAGCCTTAATTAAAGGGGAACATCAATAGGAAACTACTGTAAAGAACTGTAAAACATTTTGGAGCGTTAATGTACACTTGTCTCATGCTTCACAAATGACCATGATCACAAGCTACTTTGAACTGGAATACCATTTTTTAATGATGACAACAAATTTGTATATTAACTTCTCTGGATGAAAAAGAAGGAAAAAATATTTATTTATGACCAGAAGTGATAAGGATCAAGAAATTGAAAGTAATGAATGCAACTATCCAAAAGGTCTAATCTCATTTTATGAATTTTTTTTGTTAGTGTTTGACACCCACTTTTCTATCTGAATAGTGTGTGGCACCCTGATCCTCTCATATGTTTAGGCTTTAAGCTTCTAATACTAGTGGGAAGAGGGAAGGATGGTAGTGGTGGATGAAGAGTAGACATTTTAAATTGTGTAGTCATGACTTACTGTCCTGTTGCCCCTGCTAGTGTAATGAGAGTTGGTTATGTCACTGTCTCCAAGAAATCAGGATTTTTGTTGAGAGCAGCAGTGTTGCAAGCTGTAAGCAGTAGGTCAGATAACACATGTTAACCTGGACTAAATGTTAACAGTATTATATGGACTCTGGATAGCCCTCTTAGAGAATCCATAAATGTGAACAGATGAATATGGCTAATCATTTGATTCTTAAATATACCTTCTAATGTGGTTACTTTATTTATTTGGAATTCTAAACCTGATTGTCATAGTACATAAGACTAAAAGGTTTTGTAAAGGGAATGTCCTTAGATAGATGAAAAATAGAAATTAAAAAATCATCACTAGTGGAGTCTTGATTTTTTTTCTTCCAGCAACGTAATGGACAGAAAAAAGTGATTTAATATTTTTATTTTAAAGATAAGCATGTTATTTGATTCCCTGCACCAATAGAGTTGACAAAGATTAAAATTTATTTTTTTATGTCTTTACTGAGAAAAAACTTTGAGTCTTCTGATATGAGCTATTGTACATGTTCATGTAAGTGCTTTTATTAAAATGATGTAGAGTACTTCACTGAGTAAACTCAGTGAAGAACAGCAAGTGATTCTTCTGTTACTAAGGCCATCATGCATTCTAATGTAGCTGGCATTTTATAACCTCAGGGAGTCATTTCCCTCTGTCTCTTTTTCTTCTATGCTGTTCACTCCATTACTAGATTATTTGAAAATTCAAAGACTAGATTTACATCACTATGACTCCAATTTGGTATCTTTTTGTACTCTATACTTACTTTTCTTTTATTCCATTGAGAAATAGTTTAAATTGTTTTGTTAACCAGCTGTTTGATTTTTTTTTCTTTTGTAAAATTATTTTCCAGTTGGGGATATACACTTGGGAGTGGAAGGTGAATTTGTATGATTAAACAGTAGTCTGCATTTGGCAGGTAGGGGGAAACTGGACAGGATGAGTTTAAGGAAATGGCTACCTTTGAAATAAACAATTAGTTTTTGTTTGTGATATTTTACCCGCTCCCATTGTGCATATCCCAAGTTAGTAATTAAAATTAATGTTACATGAAATTGAATATAGGAATATCAAGGCTCTATAGCTTAGAGGGTAAGATAATAAAAGAACTATCAGAAGCCTTTTCTACGCCTCTCTGTTTTCTGCTGTTTGACAGTAACTGTCATTTCCCAGGGAGACATTTAATAGTCCTCAAGTCTGATCTAATAACTAATTATATTTTGTCTAAGTCTCCACATCTCTTTGAAGTAAATTTAGAACCATGCTATCAGTTCTTATTTATAGACATCTATGCTTTAACAAATACAAAGAAAATCAACAGGAATTAACTCATTTTGTGATTAAACCTACAGCCATTTTGCATTACTTTTTTTCCCTTATAGGAAATGGTTATTACCTTCATTTCTTCTATTCAGTTTTACTAACTGGAAATCCAGGGTGAAGTTAATGAACATCTTTCTTACTTTATTTCTGTATCATGAGATCACTATTGATGACTGAAATACTAAGTACAAAAAGAATTTGGTTTTGTACAAAGTAATTTTTTATTTACAAAAATAAACTAAAAAATTTGAAACTGTTTTTATAAGTCATGTTCCATAGTTGACTCTGGAGATTCTGATTCTGCTGTTCGTTTTGTGAGAAATTTTTCTTTTGTATTCCCTAATTTTCCTGTTTTGCAGTCTCACCTGTCAGTGGGTATAGGGGGACGTTATTACAAATGCTTTTAGCTTTTGGAAGTTCTATTTAAACAGGTGAGGAGAAATACTCATAACCCTGTCCCAGACTACCAGTAGATGATTTCAAAATCTGTTTCTTTTTAGAATTTTAAGCAGTATGTACTTTCCATGAGTTCCTCATAAATTGTCCCAGTGGTAGAACTTGGAAAAAAATATATGTATCTTTATTTTTATTTTTTATCTATTTTATCATACCGTAGTGGTAACAGAGACAGAATAAAAATTAACAATATACAGGTACTTCAATAAGTTTGTGGGAAGCAGAATTAAAAGGTAAGTTTATGTAGATCCAAAAAAATTTGTGGAATCCGTACATATAGGAGGTCTTGAAAAAGTTCATGGAAAATGCATATTATGAAAAAATTATGGATAGATTTCAAAGTTTAATGCACAAAAATAACCATATCTTTTAATTCCTTTTCCACAAACTTATTTATTACCTTTATGTTTGGAGTCCTGTTTTATAATTAGTAAAATGAAGGCAGAAAGAAAATTTGTCTTGAATCTTGAGAGGGGAAAAAAACTCTCTTGATCTCTTTCAACTACAATGAATATAATCCTAAATTCATTTGGATTGCAAATATCTACTCAATATAAAATGACTAGGTGTGGGTATAACTATTTTACTTTTCAAAAATTTAAAAACAATAATCAGGAAGTTGAGATCTTGGAAATCAGAGTATAATCAATTTTTGGTTTTTCTCTGTTATATGTCTTAACTTTGTTTTTTTTTTAATTGAGAAATATATACATTTGAATACATAAAATAAAAATAGGCAGTTTAAAGAACATTTTTCAAGTAGCTACTTATATAACCAGCACTCAAGTTAATACACTATTGGCAGTAGCCTAGAAAATCCCTATGCAGTCCATTCTCAGTTATAATAAGCTCCCCACCACACACGCCATTTATTTAATTACCACTATCATACCTTTTATGGTTGCTAGCTTCTTGTTTTTATTTTGTTATTGCCTCTGTATGTATACCTAAATAATACAGTTTACTTTTCTCCCACTTCTAACTTTACATGAAAGGAGTGCACTGCATTGTTTGTGCTGCTTCCTGGATTCAGCATGTGATTCAGCTCTGTTGCTTGTGGCTGTGCTTTGTCATCCTTGATGTATAATTTACCTTGGTTTGATATACTCCAGTTTATTCATTATTTTGACTATGGACAATTGAGATGATTTTAATTTGGAAAATTGCAATTCCACAATGAAAATTATTTTATGTATCCTGTAGAGCTAAGAAGATATGTATCCAGGAGTTAAATTGCTTTGTCATAGGGTATTCATATCTTAAATTTTATTAGATAATCAGAAAATTTTTCCTAAGCATTAGAGATGTCCTAGTTCTCCATTTTGTGAACATAATGATATTAATAGATCTTTTAAATTTTCCATTCTGGTGTGTGTTATTGCAGTTTCACTCTGCATTTTCCTAATTACCAGTAAAGTTGAGCACCTTCTCATAAGCTTATTGGTGACTTCAGCTTTCATTTTCTATAGAGTGCTTTGTCAAATCTGTTACCCATTTTTTGGGTTGTGCTGGTAGTTGTCTTTCTCACTGATTCGTAAAATATCTTTATAAATCTTAGGTTTTGATAGCTGTATAGTTAAAAATATCTTCTTATTCTGTGACTTGTCTTTCCCTCTCTTTATGATGTTCTTTAATAAAAAGAATTTGTGTTTCTTTCCCTCTTGTAGTGCCTCCAAAGTGGCACTTGAATATATTCATGTGTCTTTGTCTCTGAGTTTTTGTTTCAACTTCTTGATATATTCTTTTTTTAAAAAAAGTTTTTTTATTTATTTTTTTGAGAGGTAGAGTTACAGTCAGTGAGAGGGAAAGACAGAGAGAAAGGTCTTTTTCATCCACTGGTTCACTCCCCAACTGGCCGGAGCTGCACCAGTCCGAAGCCAGGAGCTTCTTCCGGGTCTCCCACATGGGTGCAGGGGCCTAAGCACTTGGGCCATCTGCTGCTGCTTGCCCAGGCCATAGCAGAGAGTGGATCAGAAGAGGAGCAGCCAAGACTAGAACCAGAGCCTATATGAGATGCCGGCACTGCAAGCGGAGGATTAGCCCACTGAGCTACAGTGCCGTCCCCAATGTATTCTTAATGTTTACAAAACAGGTCCTCTCCCACTTACTGCTCTGTAAGTGTCTTAGTTATTTTTAGCCCATTATATTTTTAGTTCTCAGATTTCTAATTGCAAACATGCAAACTTGTTACTCTGCAGTTTCCAGACATCTTACCATAATTTTTGATCTCTTATCTACTTGAAAATGAAAGGCATGATTATTTTATAATCCATGTCTAATAACTCGAATCTAAAATCCCTCCTGTGGGTCTGTTTTTTTTTTTTCTGGTTTTCACTCTTATTTTTTTGAGATTTATTTATTTGTTTATTTGAAAGGCAGTTACATAGAGGCAGAGAGAGAGAGAGACACACACACACAGACATTGTTCATCTGCTGGTTCACTCCCAGATGGCCACAATGGCTGGAGTTGGGCCATCCAAAGCCAGGAGCCAGCAGCTGCTTCCTGGTCTCCTATGTGGGTGCAGGGGCCCAAGAACTTGAGCCATCTTCTACTGCTTTCCCAGACCATAACAAAAAGCTGGATTGGAAGTGGAGCAGCTGGGTCTCAAACCAATGCCCATATGGGATGCCGGCAGCACAGGAGGCGGCTTGACCTGCTATGCCAGAGCACCGACTCCTAGTTTTCACTCTTAATATCTTACCTCTTACGTATCTAAAAAGCTGCAGAAAAATTTAATGCCCAAGATGATATTGTCATCCTCTGCATGGTTTTTTTGTTTGCTTCTGAAAAGTACCTGGGCACTAGTGATTTAGGATCATTGCTGGGTTTTTTCGTTTGTTTTTGAGGGACACATATACCTGGAGAGAGAAGCTCCAATTCACTAGTTTACTCCCTCACTGCCTGCAGTGACTAACAAACCACAGCTGAGAGCCAGGAACTAAATCTCGGTCTCACAGGTAGGTGCCAGGAACCCAATCACTTCCGCCATAACTGCTGCCCCCCAGCATCTATCTACGTTAGCAGGAATCTAGAGTGAGGAGCAGAGCTGGGCATTTTAACTGCTAAGGCAAATTTAGGAAATTTTTTTGTGCAAGTTTAGAGACGGTTTTTCCTGGGCCATTATGTGACTCAAACTTACACTCTATACCGTGCTTGTACTCTTCTTAACTATTCACACTTACTCACAGGGTTCAGCCCTTCAAGATTCAAAAGTTAGGTTTACCAAGGCCCCCACCTCTTGATTGGCCCTAGACGCAACTTTTGAATCCCTAGCCATAAATTCTCTTCAGCTCCTCAGTGGCCTTCTGCAGTCTGTAAATGTTTTAGGATATAGTGGTCCCAATCGAAGGGTTCACTTTTCTGAATTTCTGTCTTCTAGATGCTAGCCTGTTGGCTATCCACCAACTTAATCACTGATACTTTCATACATTTTCAAAACTATGTTTTATCCAGCCTTTCTAAATATTCTCAAGTGAGAATGTTAATCCAAATTACTTTATCCACCTTATTTCCTAGCTACCTATTGATTATGTGTAAGTATAGTTGATTTCTTTGTATTGCTTTTCTATGTGGAAATTTACTGAACCATCTAATGATCCTTGTAAATTATTTGTACTTTTTTTGGATTTTCTATATAACCAACTTCAGAGGAGAGTTTATTCTTTTCTAAGATCCAAATTTTTATTTTTTTATCAAACTTTTTAAAATATTTATTTTCATTTTATTTGAAAGGCAGGAAGACAAAGATCTTTCCTCTGCTGGCTCACTACCCAAGTGTCCTAAACAGAAAGGGCTGGGCCAGGCCAAAATGGAACTGGGAACTCTGTCCAGGCTTCCACAAATGTGGAACCTCTCAGGGTATGCATTGGCTGGAAACTGGAATCAGAAGCCGAGCTGGGACTGAAACCCAGGCACTTCAGTGTAGGATGCAGGCATCCATCATGGCATTTTAACCATGGTATCAAATGCCCATCTCGCCCAGTTTTTATTTTGTTGGTCCTTTCTGCATATGTTTGTTTCCTGTCCCATTAATTTCTGCTCTTGCTATATTTTTCTGTATTGGATTTTGTTTTTACTGTTCTATTTGTAACTTTCTATTCTTGAGGTCTATTATCCATTTATTTTCAGCTTATCTTCTCATCCGACATAGGTTTATAAAAGTCATCTCTATGCTATTGCAATATAATGTCAAATTTTACTGTAATTATTGTAGCCATAGTCTATAGGTTTTGATATATAATATTGTTGATATCCAGTTTAAATATTTGCTGATTTTCATTAGGATTTCCTTTTCAACCCTTGAGTGTTTTTAGGAGAGAATTTCTTAGTTTCCAAACATGGGGCCTTTATAATTTTTTTTTATTTTGACTGGCAGTTTAAGTGAATTTTAGGGTAAAAAAATCTTTGATTTTAATCCTTTGAAATTACTTGCAACTCACTTTATGGCCCAGAATGTAATTTCTGTGTATTTGAAAACATTGTATTCTATAGTCCTTGTAAACTATATATGTCTGTTAAAATCAAGTTTGTTAATTGTTATTTCAAGCTTTTGTATCCTTACTGATTTTTAATACACCTGTTCTGTCAATTACTGAAAGAGGTGTGTTAAAAATCATCCACTGTGATTTTGATTTGCTTCTTTCTCCTTGTATTTGTTTCTGTTTTATATATTTTGAGATTAAATTATTAAGTGCATGTAAATTTTCCTAGCAAATTGTATGTTATCCCTGTGAAATGTATCTCTGTGTTATGTTTTGCCTTTTTAAAGTTTGTTTTCTGTGTAACTAATAATGACTTTATTTTGGTCTATATTTTCATGAAATAAGTTTTCCACCCATTTACTTTGAGTCTTCCTATATTCTATCTGTAGATGATTGTCAGGTAAACAGTATTGCTGTGGTTTGGATGTTGAATATTCCTAAATGCCCATGTGTTAGGCTTGGTCCTCAGAGTGGCACTACTTGGAGGTGGAATCTTCAGGACATAGTTCCTGAGGTCTTTGGGATTATTTCCTAAGAAGGTAGTACTTGTGTGACCTTCTGAGTTGGAAATCCTGAATTGAAGCCCATCCACTTCCTATCACTGCTTTCTGGCTTGCCACGGGGTCCTTCTTCTGAACGTGCTCCGACATCCACCATGGGCTTCCTGCAAGAACCAAAACCTGTGCCATGCCTTTTGGACTTTGAGCCTAAAAACTGTCAGTGAAATAAACTCCTTCTCTTTGTAAGTTAGCTCTCAAGTATTTATTTGTAGTAAAGAAAAACTAATGCAAGGGCCAGCACTGTGGCATAGCGGGCAAAGCTGCTGCCTGCAGAGCCAGCATCCCATGTGGGTGCTGCTTGGAGTCCCAGCTGCTCCACTTCCGATCCAGCTCTCTGATATGATCTGGGAAAGTAGTAGAAGATGGCCCGTAGTCCTTGGGCCCCTGCACCCATGCGGGAGAACCAGAGGAAGCTCCTTGCTCCTGGCCTCAGATCAGCCAAGCTATGGCCATTGTGGCCATTTTGGGGAGTGAACCAGCAGATGGAAGATTTTTCTCTCTCACTCTCTGCCTCTGCCTCTGTAACTCTGCCTTTCAAATAAATAAATCTTTAAAAAAAAAAAAAAAAACTATGCAAGCATAGAGTTTTGATTTTGGTGAGTTTTTGTATCAAATTGATCATTTTTTCATTGTTTTCACTAGAATATTTAGGCCATTTACATTTCATTTAATCACTAATATATTTAGATTTAGGTTGACCTCTAGCATTTTGTTATGGAAGATTGAGTGGGATTTTTTTCTCTAGCCCATCCTGTGATTCTTTTTCTGTTTTCTCCCCTTTTTAAACTTACATTTACTTATCTTGTTATTTCCTTTGTGCCAGTTGTTAACTTACTGTCTTTCAACTCCATATTCACTCTTTTGTGTTCTGGAACTCTGTGGCTGGAACTTTACAAACTACATTTCTTCTTTGCCATCCAGTGTCCTTTTCAGTTCCACAAACATGGGGCACTAGGAGACTGGAATATTGGAGGTAAGGAGAAGACACTTTTTCCTTCCCATATGCCTTCCAGTATTTTCAGTATCTCCCGGCAACTCCTCAGCTCACAACGGAGGTTCTCTCTCAGGCCCTAGCTTTTCTCTGACACTCTCCAAAATCTGGCTTCTAGCTTCTAATAATTCCATCATCTTCTCTTTACTGGTTATGTTCCTTGTGGATATTTTCGATTTTCCAAATCTGTTTACCCATTTCTTATGTTAATTCTTTCTTAAAATAGGGCCGGCGCCACGGCTCACTAGGCTAATCCTCCGCCTAGCGGCGCCGGCACACCGGGTTCTAGTCCTGGTCGGGGCGCCGGATTCTGTCCCGGTTGCCCCTCTTCCAGGCCAGCCCTCTGCTGTGGCCAGGGAGTCCAGTGGAGGATGGCCCAAGTGCTTGGGCCCTGCACCCCATGGGAGACCAGGAAAAGCACCTGGCTCCTGGCTCCTGCCATCGGATCAGCGCGGTGCGCCGGCCGCAGCGCGCTGGCCACAGCGGCCACTGTGGGGTGAACCAACGGCAAAGGAAGACCTTTCTCTCTGTCTCTCTCTCTCACTGTCCACTCTGCCTGTCAAAAAAAAAAAAAAAATAGGTGATACAGTTTCTGATTTCCTGAACTATACACATTTTTTTCTTTACTAGTCTTTTTAATGTTTTCTCTATTCTATCACACATATTCAGATTAAGTAAGACTGTTACCTTTATCTTAGTACATTGTAATTTCAAAAAATGGCCACAGCAATATTTTTAATCCCACATGCTCTTATAGAAACTTGCTACCAAATCCTCCCCCACCACCACCCCTCAAGACCTTTGAGGTTAGGTCATAAAAGGCTGTATGGTTTCTTCTTGGCTCTCACTCTCTCTTGCTTGGTCTTGCTCTTTCTATCTCTTTGCTTTCTTCTCTCCCCAACCCTGCAGAAAGCTCACCCTTGACACAATGTTATGAGGAAGCCCAAACCAGCCCACAGGCTGCTAGCATCAGGTGTCAGACATATGAATAAGCAAGTTTTCAGAATGTTCCAGGCCTTAGACTTCATGGAACAGAGAGATGAACCACTGATAATGTGTCTTGCTCTATTGAATAGCTGAACGTGGACTGTTTATGCAACTAAGTTTTGGAGTTACTCATTAGGTAGTTATAAAACAACTCTGATTCCCAACTTACATATTATTGTCTTATATTTTGTCTATTATATATTTTAATTTTTCTGTCATGTACGTCAATCTTTAAATTCTACAAGACTTCATTTTTGTTTATATAGTAAGTATATATACACACATATGCCACTTTATTTGCACTTTTATTCTTTTTTATATCTAAGTATTACTGAAATCCTCACCCCCAAGGTGATGGTATTTTAAAAGGTGGTTCTTTGGTCACAGGATTAATTACAATAAAAGTGACCTGAGAGAAATCATTTATCTCTACTGTGTGAGGACACAGCTGAATCTGAAAGCTAGTTCTCACTGGAAACTAAATTTGCTTTGATCTTAGACTTAACCTTTGGAACTGTAAAAGATATTCTGTTATTGAAAAGCCACCTGGCTTACAATATCTTGTTTAGGAACCTAAACAGACTGAGACATTTAACATAAAGTTCTGTCTGAAACACTTGCTTCAGAATTTAAATCATAGGGACCAGCACTGTGGCATACCAGATAAAGCCTCTGCTTGCAGCACCAAGGGCACAAGTTCTAGTACCGGCTGCTCTATTTCTGATCCAGCTCCCTACCAATGCACCTGAAAAGGCAGTGAAAGATGGTCTAAGTCACTTGGGCCCCTGCACCCATGTGGGAGACCTGGAAGGAGCTCCTGGTTTCTGGCTTTAGGTAAGCCCAGCTCCAGCTGTTGTGGCCATTTCGGGAGTGAACCAGCAGAGGGAAGATTCTCTTACTCTCTTTCTCTCTCTAACTTTTCCTTTCAAATAAATAATCTTAAAAAAAATTAAATCTATAAGGGTCTTCTGGTGGCATAGCTACTCATGAGTTTTTTCTAAACAACTATTCTGCCCTCAATCTGTAAAGATATTTTTGCAAACTGTAGAATTCTAATTTGTCCTTTATTATCTTTCAATATTTTTTAAATATTTTTCTACTCTTACAACTTCCCCCAGTTGCTCCTGAGTCAATTAATGGGATAAATATTGCATCTTCAGAGAAATCTTTTTTTAATCCTACTTGTGATTTATTGAGATATGCCAGAGAGCTTATTTCCGGTTCTCTTTCCTTCTATACTGATTATCACTAAGCATGGCAGACCTATTGTCCTGTTCATGACCTGTTCCCCCTGTATTTTCCAATTGTTTTGTCATGCTTTATTCTCTATAATATTTTCTAACCCATATTCCTGTTTACTGGCCTCTTCATCTATTTGTTATCTATCTATGTTACATCCATTCATTATGAATTTTGTATTTTTCAATTCTAGGTGTTCTACCTGGTTCTTTTTTTAAAAGATTATATTCTATGGTTTTTTATTTCCTGTAGATATTTTCTGTTGTATCTATTTTTTAAGCTCTCAGAGCCATTTATAATCTTTGTCTGCCAGTTTCAGTTTCTGAAACGTCTGTGATTCTGTTTCTGTTGTTTCACCCTGCTAGATGTGTCGGCGGTCTACTGTTAGACTCTCTGTCTTGATCAGGCCAATACTTTGATATCTGTTTCTCTTGTCCATTCCTTTTACTTTATTAAAGTCAATCATTTTGTCTCACCAGTTTCACAAGTTTGTTTCTTTAAGGTACTTACATTACTTTTTTTCTTTAAACTTTTGAAATGGTAATAAATTACAGCTCTTTAGTCCATTGTCTCTTGTATATATTTGGACTAACTCAGTTGTAGGAATCTGAAAATAATCTGTATGTAGATATGTGATTTTTAAATTTTCACATCAACACAATGATTTATATATGTTTAAGTTCCAATACATACTTATTAATGCTCAGACTTTATGTTCTATCTCCCTTCATATCCTAAGAGTCCTCATTAATTGACACTGCCTCTACATTTGAAGGAAAGCCTTACCTTCCTAACAATTTACTTAATATCAGATTAGACCTTAAAATGATTCTCAAACTTTATTGAGTAAAGCAGATACCAATAGTGTGTGTCAAAATGGCAGATCTGGACCAACTCCCAGAAATTCTAAATCGGTAAATCTGAGGGAAGCTTAGAACTCTGCATATTTTCAAGCATCTGAGATACCTCATTGAATTGGTTGTCTAATTCAGTGATACCACAGACTATAAGCAACAGCAAATTATTTTCTCATAGTTTTGAAACCAAGGAGTCCAAGATCAAGGTGTCAGATTGGTTTTCATTTCTGAGGCCTCTCTCCTTGACCTGTGGATAGCCGTCTTTTGCTTCCTAGGTCTTGGGTCAACAAGAAATGAGCAGAAACAGGAGCCAGGCATAGAACCCAAGTACTCTGACTGTGGGCATATTAAATGGTAGGCCAAGCACTATCAGGGAAATGCAAATCAAAAGCACAATGAGGTTTCACCTCACCCCGGTTAGAATGGTTCACATACAGAAATCTACCAACAACAGATGCTGGCGAGGATGTGGGGAAAAAGGGACACTAACCCACTGTTGGTGGGAATGCAAACTGGTCAAGCCACTATGGAAATCAGTCTGGAGATTCCTCAGAAACCTGAATATAACCCTACCGTTCGACCCAGCCATCCCACTCCTTGGAATTTACCCAAAGGAGTTTAAATTGATAAACAAAAAAGCGGTCTGCACCCTAATGTTTATTGCAGCACAATTCACAATAGCCAAGACCTGGAACCAACCTAAATGCCCATCAATGGTAGACTGGATAAAGAAATTATGGGATATGTATTCTTTAGAATACTATACCACAGTAAGAAACAACGAAATCCAGTCATTTGCAACAAAATGGAGGAATCTGGAACACATCATGCTGAGTGAAGTAAGCCAGTCCCAAAGGGACAAAGACCATATGTTCTCCCTGATCGGTGACAACTGACTGAACACCAAAAAGGAAACCTCCTGAAGTGAAATGGACACTATGAGAAATGGTGACTTGATCAGCATAGCCCTGACTGCTAATGGACAACTTAATACATTATCCCTCATAGTATTTTTTTTTTGTCTGTTCTACTTAATATGACTGGTTTAATTCTGTAATTATCACACAGTTATTCTTAAGTGTTGAAAATTAACTGAAATGTGATCCCTGTTAAACATAAGAGTGGGAATAAGAGAGGGAAGAGATGTATAATTTGGGGCATGCTCGGGCTGACTTGCCCCAATTGGTAGAGTTGGAAACATACCAGGGGATTCCAATTCAATCCCATCAAGGTGGCATGTGCCAATGCCATCTCACTATTCCAAGTGATCAATTTCAGTTCACAATTGATCATAATGAAAGGACTAAGAGTCAAAGGGAGCACATAAACAAGTCTAGTATCTGCTAACACTAACCGATAGAATAAATAAAGGGGAGAGTGATCCAACATGGGAAGTGAGATACTCAGCAGACTCATAGAATGGCGGATGTCCTAAATAGCACTCTGGCCTCAGAATCAGCCCTAAAGGCACTCGGATCTGGCTGAAAAGCCCATGAGAGTATTTCAGGCATGGAAAGCCAAGACACTCTGGCAAAAAGATCTCTGTGAGTGAGATCCCAGTAGAAAGAACAGGTCTTCAAAGAGGGAGGTGCCTTTCTCTGAAGGGAGGAGAGAACCTCCACTTTGACTATGACCGTGTCTAAACAAGATAAGAGTCGGAGAACTCAAGGGGCTTCCATAGCCTTGGAAACTCATGACTGGTGCATAGGGAGATTACTGATGCCATAAACAGGAGTGTCAATTTGTAAAGTCAACAACAGGAGTCACTGTGCACTTACTCCTCATGTAGGATCTCTGTCCTTAATGTGCTGTACACTGAGGCTTAATGCTATAACGAGTACTCAAACAGTATATTTCACTTTGTGTTTCTATGGGGGTGCAAACGATTGAAATCTTTACTTAATGTACACTAAACTGATCTTCTGTCTAAAAAAAAAAAAAAAAAGAAATTATCAATTCCCAACTTGACTCTCACTGGGATTAAACATGACAATAGGTCTGATCTGATTTCATCATCATTTAAAAAAAATCATCTATTATTTTTCACTTTATGTTTCTGTGTGGGAGCAAACTGTTGAAATCCTTACTTAAGGTATACTAAGCTAATCTTCTGTATATTAAGATAATCGAAAATGAATCTTGATGTGAATGGAAGGGGAGAGGGAGTGGGAAAGGGGAGGGTTGTGGGTGGGAGGGACGGTATGGGGGGGGGGAAGCCATTGTAACCCATGAGTCGTACTTTGGAAATTTATATTCATTAAATAAAAGATAAAAAAAAAAAAAAAAGTTAATGGTCCAACATGGGAAGCAATCCACACAGCAGACTCATGGAATGCCAATCACTTTAAATAGCACTCTCACCTCAGAATCAGCCCTTAAGGCATTCTGGTCTGGCTGAAAAGCCCATGAGAGTATTTCAGGCATGAAAAGCCAAGACACTGTGGCAAAGTGTCCTACATGAAGGACCCTGTGGGTTAGACCCCGATGGAAAGAAGTGGTCACCAAAGAAGGAGATATTTTTCTCTGAAGGGAGGAGAGAACTTCCACGTTGCATATGGCCTTGTCTAAATACTGACAGAGTTTGTGGATTCATGCCTAGGCAGCTCATGTCAAGAGCCTCGTGTGATCACTGACATCATATATAAGAGTTAATTGTTAACTTAACAAGAGTCACTGTGTGCTAACTTCCATGCAGGACCTCTGACCTCAGAGTTGTATAATAATTATGTTTAAGTGCCTGCAAAAGATGTATTGATGTATCATTCTTGAGTTCTTCTTTAAAGTTAATTAAGTTTCTAAAAAAACGAAGTGAAATTAACTTCAAGGTGAAATGATTTTGAACAGTCCTTGTCTCGACTGCTGAGGAACAGTTTTTTTCTTTATTTTGTTTTTTTTGTTTGTTTGTTATGTTTTACTTTTTTTGTGCAAATTGTTGAACTCTTAGTATAGAGTTGATCTTCTGTGTATAAAGTTGAATGAAAATGGATCTTAGTGGAGAATGGGACTGGGAATGGGAGAGGGAAGTGGAAGAGAGACGGGAGTGTGGGTGGGAGGGAGAGTATCATGGGAACAATCTCTATATTCCTAAAGTTGTACTTATGAAATGCATGAATTTTGTATTCCTTAAATAAAAGGTTTCTCTAGGGGAAAAAAAGAAAAAAAAATACAGCTGTTGAATGAAAAAATAAAAAAAAAAATTATAAATGGTAGGCCAAGCACTTGCCCCAGGGTAAGTATTTTCAGGGAACTCAGGTTAATTATTATAACACTCATTCTTTATCATACTTGTGAAAAAAGATAATGATATAGCTTTTTACCATCCTTGCAAGGAAGTTTAAGTTGATTTTGAACCAGCAAAAAAGATGGCTTTAGGAAAAAACAAAATATGTAAATTTCATTTATTTCATCAAAATGTGGCATAGAGAATTTCCGTTGGAAAACTTCTAGTATATTTTGTGTCTCTGGCCTTTAACTTAATAATTTGTCAAGTTAGATTTCTGTAAAACCTAGTGAGATTTCTTGGGAATTGGTAGGATTTAGGAGGACTAAAGAATCTACTGTGGGAATTATATAGAGGAAATACATTTAGTTGAAACCTAAGAAAATAAAAAGTCCACTTAGAATGTAGTATATCTTTTAGCTTATATCAGTGCATGGCAGCACATGTATCTCCGAGTTAGTCCCACAGCCATTCTGTTGTTTTCCAGTGAACTGGTTTCATTCTGATATGATAAAATTGTATGCTACAGTGAATGATTTGGTGGTAAAGCTCAGGAAAACAGATTTTCCTTAAAAGTGAAATCTTCCTTTTGAAAATAGGAATTAACCAGGATACATGAAGGTAGGTTGCATATTCTCTTTCATTCATTGTGTGGAATTTTCTTCAGCTTCTCAATTCTTCCCTCTACATTGGGTTCTTGGCCTAGAAATTATGAATGGGAAAAATTTAATTAAAGAGTCAGTATCAGGAAAAAAGGTGATTGCTTATTTTCAACAGGTGTTGATTGTCCTGCTTATGCCTGGAACATTGGTAGTATGTTTAGTAAATGTTAGTGAAATACCGAATATTCAAGTGCTTTTTAATTTTTATTTTCTCCCAAACCTGTAACTTGATTCCTAATAAATTTTTTCTCTAGGTAATCTTTTTTCTTTCCATTAATTTAACATCACTTATGTACTATACTACGTTTTGAAGTGACTTTTAGTTTAAACTGCTGATTACTAAAATTAAGAAAAATAAATTGTTCTACTTAATACCATTGGTTGAACTCTGTAATTAACACACAATTATCTTAGTCATTTAAATTTAACTGAAAAGTGATCCCTGTTGAATATAAGAGTGGGAATAGAGAGGGAGGAGACGTACAGTTTGGCACATGCTCTCTCAGACTTGCCCCTAATGGTAGAGCTAGAAACGTACCAGGGGATTCCAATTCAATCTCATCAAGGTGGAATGTACCAATGCCATCTTACTTGTTTAAAGTGATCAGTTTAAGTTCATAATTGATCAAAAAGATAGGATTAAGTGTCAAAGGGATTACATAAATAAGACCAGTGTCTGCAAATAATTGATAGAATTAAAAAGGAGAGAATGATCCTACATGGGAAGCAGGATACACTGCAGACTCATAGAATGGCAGATGCCCTAAACAGTGCTCTGGCCTCAGAATCAGCCCTTAAGGCATTCGAATCTGGCTAAAAAGCCCATGAGAGTTTTGCAGACATGGAAAGCCAAAACATTGTGGGAAAAAAAAAAAATAACCTAAATGAAAGATCTCTGTGAATGAGATCCCAGTGGAAAGAACGGACCATCAAAGAAGGTACCTTTCTCTGAAGGGAGGAGAGAACTTCCACTTTGACTGTGACCTTGTCTAAATAAGATCAGAGTTGGCGAACTCAAGAGGCTTCCATAGCCTTGGCAGCTCATGACAAGAGCCTTGGGTGATTACTGACGTCATAAATAAGAATGTCAATTGTTAAATCAACAACAGGAGTCATTGTACACCTGCTCCCCATGTAGGACCTCTGCCCTTGACATGTTGTACTATGAGAATTAATGGTAAAACTACTGCTCAAGCAGTACTCTATACGTTGTGTGCCTTTGTGGGTGCAGTCTGTTGAAATCTTTACTTAGTATATACTAAGTTGATCTTCTGTATATAAAATAATTGAAAATGAATCATGAAGAATGGGATGGGAGAGGGAGTGGGAGATGGGATGGTTGTGGGTGGGAGGGAGGTTAGAGGGGGAAAAGCTGCTATAATTCAAAAGTTGTACTTTGGAAATTTATATTTTTTAAATAAAAGTTGAAAATAAAAAAATAAATTGAAATATCTTAACTATTCTGGTTCCATCATTGCTCTTGCTTTCTGGTGTTCAAAGAGAAAGCTGTTCATATGGGTTAGCAAAATCAAATAAAATTTCATTTTCTTTTACTTAGTGTTTTATTATAAACAGATTTGAACCCTGAAAGGCTTTGCAACTGCCGTTTGCCGGCTGAGGCAAATAAAGCTAAGTTGCTCCAGTAGTCCAATTGCACCACAACCAAATTCCTGGAACAATTCCAGACTTCCAAAGTTTGCTTAAAAGTCCTGTTTCCCCTCTCATTCGTTCTTCCAAGCTTCCTCTCCATTTTTCTGCCTTTACTCTACAGGGGTTACTGATTATTTGAAGTCCTTTTCCGTGTGCCTTTCCAAGTCCAGCTGTTTTTGTCACTTGTTAATCCTATGACTGAAATGGTGTTTCCCTCAACAGCACATCTTTGGTCCTTCCTTTCTGTTGTCTAGTTTTTCTTTCCTGGCCCTGCCTTTTAGGTGGTCAGGGTGCTGTTCTGCAGCAGTAGCAACATGTGCACCTAAGTCGCCCAGGAAAATTCATCTCTTCTGGCCAAGCACACCCCAGAATGAGCACTCAGAGGAGGGGAGAGTTGGCATTACTTTTTTGTGGTTCTTTTACATAACTTCTGGAAGCCCTCATCCCCCCGAAGTGCATGACAACACAGGTGGCGACAACTCTAAACTGCATCTTTCTAGCTAAATCAAGTGAAAAGGACCCCTTGGCAGCTAGAGGACGTTGGGGAGATCCTGGAGAGGAAAGATCTAGAAAGGGGGATCCTTTCATTATGTGTATGAAGGTGGCACGGGTTCCAGATTGGCCTCTGAGCTATCCTTGCAAAGAACAGATACAAAACAGATAGCAGAATTATTGAGAACTGAAGTAAAATGTAAACCACTGCCCAGTCCAGGCTGATAATCTCTGAGGTACACAGACACAAAGCAGCATAACAGGCTTTGAAATCATGCTGGGACAATATCCTACAGAAAGTGAGACACAATAGGCCCAGTCTCATCAGGAGGATTTCCTGGTTTAAAAAAAAAAATCACAACCCAGAAGCTTATGACATAATGCTCAATATGCAACCCAAAATTACTTACAGAAAAAGCCAGGAATTTGTCAATACACAAAAAAACCTGAGAAATGTGACCAATTCTCAAGGGGAAAAATGCAAATACTAGATAACACAGTTGAACTAAAAGGCTTAAAGCATGTATGCTTCATGAGGCAGTCATAAAACTATTGAATTAAAAGATACGTTTTCAAAGACAAAAACTAAAAACAAATGTCAAAAGCATAACTAAAATATCTGAAACTGAACAGACTCAGAAGTTCTTTGGGTTGCAGGAAAGTGATTCCACAGGAAAACTGAATTTCAGGAAAAACTTCAACAGGAATGATAAGTATCCAGATAAAAAATGGAAAGTATTTCAAAATAAAAGCACATATCACACTGTTCATTGGGGTTTTTCTATATGTAAACACAGTCCCTGTGATGGCTCTAACAAAAGGCAGAGAATAGGGCTGCAAATCTACTAATTAAAGAAATAAAAATACTAATTCTAAATAGACTGAAAAAGGTTAGTTATGTATACTGTAATTTCTAGAGCAACCACTTTAAGTAATAATATAAATATAGCCAAAAAAATAGATGAAATACTCAAAAGCATTCACATGGCCCAGGAGGGCAGGATGGGAGAACATAGGTAATAAGCAGAGAACAAATAGCAAAGTATTAGACACAAATCCAACAATAGCAAAAACCATAGTGAACGTTGTGGGGAGCAACCGGACTAGACTGAGTTACTGGAATTAAGACTTATTCTATGCATCTGCTCTCCCACAATGTGGCGCTGGGAGAGAAGTAAACAGCTTCCGCACAGCTGCCTCCAGTTCAACTAATAAACTGTAGGACTTGCTATTGATTGGAGGAGAGCAGCGTACTCGGCGTGTGGGCAGCCGAGTTAGGATTGGCGGAGGAGGACTATAAAGGAGGAGAGAGACGGCATGCACCAGGAACATCTAAGGGGAACATCTAAGGGAACACCTGTGCAGCCCCCCAGAGAGCCGGCCGGTGGTGTGCCGCTCCCCTGCGGAAGTGGGGAATGTGGCCAGGGGGAACTGCCCTTCCACGGAGGTGGAAGGGATAGTAGCCAACCCGGGAAGAACCAGCAGCAAACCCGGGGAGGGCCGAGCAGATGAAAGAACAGCGCAGGGTCCTGTGTCGTTCCTCCGCGAAGAGGGGGAGCGACAAACGTAAATAATCCAAAGTCAGAGATTTTTAGATTGGATTTACTAATAAGAATTCAACTACACGTTTTCCACAAGAAACCTACTTTAAGTAGGAGAAACATAGATAAAAGTAAATAGGTTGAAAGTAACCATGCAACATTAACAAAAAATGCTGGAGTGATTGGCTATATTAATATCAAAGTAAGGAAAATCATATAAAAGCAAGGATATCAATCACTAAGAAGATATCAAATCTTAAAAGTTTGTTCATTTCATAGTGGACAGAGATTAAAGTAACCCACATGATTTCTGTGGGGAGCAAACCGGACTAGACTGAGTTACTGGAATTAAGACTTATTCTATGCATCTGCTCTCCCACAATATGGCACTGGGAGAGAAGTAAACAGCTTCCGCACAGCTGCCTCCAGTTCAACCAATTAACTGTAGGACTTGCTCCTGATTGGAGAGCAGCGTACTCGGCGTGTGGGCAGCCGAGTTAGGATTGGTGGAGGAGGACTATAAAGGAGGAGAGAGACGGCATGCACCAGGAACATCTATGGGGAACATCTAAGGGAACCCGTGCAGCCCCCGAGAAAGCCGGCCGGCGGTGTGCCGCTCCCCTGCGGAAGTGGGGAATGCGGCCAGGGGGAACTGCCCTTCCACGGAGGTGGAAGGGATAGTAGCCAACCCGGGAAGAACCAGCAGCAAACCCGGGGAGGGCCGAGCAGACGAAAGAACAGCGCAGGGTCCTGTGTTGCTCCTCCACGAAGAAGGGGAGCGACATAATGGTGCCGTGACTCGGATATGAAGCCTAGGCAGGGCTTAGTGTCGTTCCTCCATGAAGAGGGGGAGCGACAATTTCCATTTCATGTTCTTCATGCATTGTGTAAATCCCTCCTTTTGAGGATGTGTTGAATCTAAAAATTGCTTCTAACCAGTAGACTGTGGACAAGGATGATTCAATATTAATACAATTGTGTAAGTTATATGAAAAAGGTTAGTCACATGAGTATGGTATAGAAGACCTTGCTAGCAGATTTGCTTTATAGACAAACCCCCTCTTAAGTATCAAAAACATTGCTTTGTCTTGAAGAAGTCAACTGCTGTGAATCCCTATATCAACAAGGAAATGAATTATCCCAACAACCTGAGTGCGTTTTAAAGTGGATCCTTCCTCAGTCAAATCTCAGATGAGATTCCAGCCCTAAAAACAATACTTTGACTACAACCTTGGAGAAGACTGTTATGTCTTCCTTAGACTCCTCATCCACAGAAAATGAGATAGTAAGTGTGTGCTTGTCAGGGATGATGTATTACTCATCATAGAAAACTAAAATATATCCTAATAACAAAGCTTCAAAATACATTCAGAAAAACTAACAATAGTCATTGTGGAAAACAGTATGAATATTTCTCAAACAATAAAAAATAGAACTGAATTATCCAGCAACCCCACTTCTGAGTATCTATCCTAGGGAAAGAAAATCCATCTGTCAAAGAAACATCTGCACTTCCATGTTTATTGCAGCACTATTCACAATAACCAGGAAATGGAAACACCCAAAGTGTCTATCAGCTGATGAGTGGATAAATAAAATCTGCATATACACAATGGGATGTTACTTGGTCAAAAAAAAAAAAAAAAAAGAATAAAATTACATCACTTGCATAAGTGGATGGATGGAACTGGAGATCATGTTAAGTGAAATAAGCCAAGCACAGAAAGACAAATATCACATGATCTTATATATATGGAGTCTTTTTAAAAAGATGATCTAGGAGTTAGAAATATATGTTTGCTTACCAAAAGCTAGAAAGGGAGGGATTTGAAAAAGTTGATGATGGATACTAGGTTATGTTTAGGTAGGAGTAAGAAATTCTGGGGTTCTATTACACAGTAGGTAGATGATGCTAGTTTATTGTGATTTCTCTATATTAAAAAAGTGGGTTTTTTATGTTTTCACTATAAAGAAATGCTAAACAGTTGAAAATATATTTACCATAACTAAATATTATACAATGTGTATGTGCAACAAAACATTACATATTACACCATAAATATATACAATTTAAAAAATATTAGTCCAGGGGCCGGCACTGTGGCGCATCGGGTTAACGCCTTGGCCTCCCGCATGGGAGACCCAGAAGAAGCTCCTGGCTCCTGGCTTTGGATCAGCGCAGCTCCAGCCGTTGCGGCCAATTGGGGAGTG
The DNA here is from genome assembly GCF_051225735.1 of Oryctolagus cuniculus. NCBI lineage: Eukaryota > Metazoa > Chordata > Mammalia > Lagomorpha > Leporidae > Oryctolagus > Oryctolagus cuniculus. The sequence continues at coordinate 127,391,296 of NC_142874.1, forward strand.
AACCACCATCAGATGGAAGACCCATCTCTCTCTCTCTCTCTCTCTCTCTCTCTCTCTCTCTCTGCCTCTCCTCTCTCTCTCTGTAACTCTGACTTTCAAATAAATAAATCTTTTAAAAAAATATGAGTCCAACATTGAGGTACACTGGGACACTAGCATTCTGTATTGGAGTGACATTTCAAGCTGCTCCACTTCCTATCCAGCTTCCTGCTAATGCATCTGAGAAAGCAGAAGACAGCCTAACTGTTTGAGCCCCTGCCACCCATGTGGGAAACAGATGGAATTCCAGGCCCCCAGCTTTGGCCCAGCCCAGCCCTGGCTGTTGCAGCCATGTGGGTACTGAACTAGCAGATGGAAGGTATGTTTCTCTTTCTCTCCCTGTCTCTCCCCAGCAAATGGAATATGTTTGTCACTTCCTCCATCTCTTCTGTCTGTGTTGCTCTGCCTTTGAAAGAAATAATTTTTATAATGTATTATAACCAGGTACGTATATTTAATGTTTAATAAAAAATATAAATCAATGTGATTTACCATATTAACAAACTAAAAAGAAAAACCACACTATCATCTCAACAGACGCAAAGAAAGCATGACCAAATTCAACTTCAGTTCATGGTTTAAAAACCAAAAAACATTTCCATGCAAAGTAGTAACTATAAAAGAAACTTCCTCGTCTGAGAAAGGCCATCTTCACAACAAAACAGGCAACATTCTGTTAATGAAAGATGGGATGGCTTTCCTCTAAAACTGGAAACAAGGAAAGGATATCAGCTCTCGGCCGGCGCCGCGGCTTAATAGGCTAATCCTCTGCCTTGCTGCACCAGCACACCGGGTTCTAGTCCCGGTCGGGGCACCGGATTCTGTCCCGGTTGCTCCTCTTCCTGTCCATCTCTCTGCTATGGCCCAGGAGTGCAGTGGAGGATGGCCCAAGTGCTTGGGCCCTGCACCCCATGGGAGACCAGGAGAAGCACCTGGCTCCTGGCTTCAGATCAGTGCAGTGCGCCGGCCACAGCGCGCCGGCCGCAGCGGCCATTGGAGACTGAACCAACAGCAAAGGAAGACCTCTCTCTCTCTCACTCTCACTGTCCACTCTGCCTGTCAAAAAAAAAAAAAAAAAAAAGAAAGAAAGAAAGAAAGAAAGGATATCCGCTCTGATTGCTTCTATACAGAATTTCACTGGACACCAACCAATGCAGTAAGACAAGAAAAATAAAATATATAAAGATTAGAAAATGAACTGAAGGGGCCAGAGCTGTGGCACATTAGGTTAAAGCCCTGGCCTGAAGCACCAGCATCCCATGTGGGCGCCAGTTCTAGTCCTGACTGCTCCTCTTCCAATCCAGCTCTCTGCTATGGCCTGGGAAAGCAGTGGAAGATGCCCCAAGTCCTTGGGCCCGTACACCCACGTAGGAGACCCAGAGGAAGCTCCTGGCTCCTGGTTCCTGGCTCCTGGCATTGGATCGGCGCGGCTCCAGCCATTGCAGCCGTCTGAGGAGTGAACCAGCGGATGGAAGACCTCTCTGTAACTCTGTCTTTCAAATGAATAAAATAAATCTTTACAAAAAAAAAAGAGAAAGAAAATGAACTGAAACTATCTATTCACAGATACCATTATTTCTATATAGAAAAGCCTAACAAATCTACCAAAAAAGTTTTAGAAAATGATGACTTGCAAAATCTTAGAATAAAAAATCTATAAAAGCCTGTTATTATATTTTAAGTACTACTAGTGGTTATTTGGAATTGAAATTTTAAAAACATCATTTACAATAGCACCAAAAAATTAAGAGTTACAGATCTAAATTGAAAATTAATCTTGATGTGAATGGAAGGGGAGAGGGAGTGGGAGAGAGGAGTGTTGTGGGTGGGAGGGAAGTTATGGGGGGCGGGGGAAGCTATTGTAATCCATAAGCTGTACTTTGGAAATTTATGTTCATTAAATAAAATAAAATATAAAAAAAGAGTTACAAATCTAACAATATATGTACAAAACTTATAGGCTAAAAGCAACAAAGTTCTGTGAAAGAAATTAGACAACCTAAGTAAATAGAACAGTAGTCAAGATTATGTAGTTTTGGCCAGCGCCACGGCTCACTTGGCTAATCCTCTGCCTGCAGCACCGGTACCCTGGGTTCTAGTCCCGGTTGGGGCGCCCTATTCTGTCCCAGTTGCTCCTCTTCCAGTCCAGCTCTCTGCTGTGGCCCGGGAATGCAGTGGAGGATGGCCCAAGTGCTTGGGCCCTGCACACGCATGGGAGACCAGGAAGAAGCACCTGGCTCCTGGCTGCAGATCAGCACAGTGCACCGGTCCTAGTGGCCATTTGGGGGGTGAACCAACGGAAAAGGAAGACCTTTCTGTCTCTCTCTCTCTTTCTCACTATCTCTGCCTGTCAAAAAAAAAAAAAAAAAGATTATGTAGTTTTGACAAAAGAGTAGAAACATTCATCAATGGAAATACAGCCACACAAATATAGTGAATTGTTTTTTTAGAGATACAAAAGGAATTCAATAGAGAAAGGATGATCTTTTTAAACAAATAGTGCTGGAACACTTACACATCTAAATGCAAGTAAGATGAACCTTGTCCCATCTCTTCCACTTTTCACAGAAATTCAAAATGAATCATAGGGCCGGCGCCGCGGCTCACTAGACTAATCCTCCACCTAGCGGCGCCAGCACACCGGGTTCTAGTCCCGGTCGAGGCGCCGGATTCTGTCCCGGTTGCCCCTCTTCCAGGCCAGCTCTCTGCTGTGGCCAGGGAGTGCAGTGGAGGATGGCCCAAGTGCTTGGGCCCTGCACCCCATGGGAGACCAGGAGAAGCACCTGGCTCCTGCCATCCGATCAGCGCGGTGCGCCGGCCGCAGCGCGCTGGCCACGGCGGCCATTGGATGGTGAACCAACAGCAAAGGAAGACCTTTCTCTCTGTCTCTCTCTCTCTCACTGTCCACTCTGCCTGTCAAAAAAAAAAAAAAAATTAAAAAAAAGAAACAAAATGAATCATAGACCTAAATGTACAATATAAAATTGTAACACGTCTAAAATAAAAAAAAAAAAAATCTTTGTTATCATAGGTTAGGTGAACAAGTCTCACATACAACACCAAAAAATAGAATGTATAGCAAAATATTATTTGTACTCTATCAAAATTTTAGACTTCTGATTGGAAAACATACTGTTAAAAAGAATGAAAAGAGAAACTATAGACAGAAAATATTTGCAAATCACCTGACAACTTATCCAGAGTATGTACAGCACTCTGAAAAATACAGTAATGTAGTTTAATAATTGCAAATAATAGTGACAATACTAATGGTGAGTGAATAAACAAATTGGTACTTGTATGTAGTGCAATACTTTTCAGCAACAAAAAAGAATGAGCCAGTAATACACATGTACATGAGTCTCAGAGACATTGCAATGAGTGAAAGAAAGCAGTTTTGAAAGATTTGATACTGTGATTCCTTTTTTTTTTTTTTTTTTTTTTTTTTTTTTGACAGGCAGAGTGGACAGTGAGAGAGAGACAGAGAGAAAGGTCTTCCTTTGCCGCTGGTTCACCTTCCAATTGCCGCCGCAGCCACCGCGCCGATCCGATGGCAGGAGCCAGGCACCCATCCTGGTCTCCCATGGGGTGCAGGACCCAAGCACTTGGGCCATCCTCCACTGCACTCCCTGGCCACAGCAGAGAGCTGGCCTGGAAGAGGGGCAACCGGGACAGAATCCGGCACCCCGACGGGGACTAGAACCTGGTGTGCCAGCGCCACAAGGCGGAGGATTAGCCTAGTGAGCCGCGGTGCCGGCCCTGTGATTCCATTTATAAAACATTCTGGAAAAGACAAAAATATAGATATGGATACCAAACAGTGGTTGCCAGGGGTTGCTGCTGGGAAGAAGTGCTGACTATAATGAAGAATGTGAGGGCATTTCTTGGATGATAGAAACTTCTGTTTCTTGATTGTGGTAGTGTTTGTCAAAACTCGTAGGACTGTATGAATTTTACTGTATGTGAATTTTAAAAAGCATTTTTTATAAATAGAAGGAAAGAAAAAATAGCCCTGCATGGAACACATATCACACTTGAATTACTCAATTCACGCTTCTTAAAAGCTCCAAGGATGCTATCTGTACTTCCTCTCCAGCATTAAGAATGCCCAAGGACATGCCATCACCCCTCTCTGCCTGCTGCTCTGAGACCTCAGGTAAGAGAGCCTGGACTAACCTCCTCAGGGACTGGAGAACAGGTGAAGAGTGGCTCAGCAAGCTCCAACTGACAGGCAGCGCTGGGTGTGGGAACGAGGCTAACCGGGACCACACAGCCCCAGCCTAGCCACCGGCTGCTGGCAGTCTCATGACACCAAGTGAGACTAGGAGAACCGTCCCGCTGAATCTCAGGTTCCTGATCCACAGAACTGTGCTCACGTCAAATGGCTGTTGATTTAACCACTATGTTTGGGGTTGGTTTGTTACATGGCATTAGATCATCCATGAAGGAGGCAAGTTATGTTGGATTTTCTTCCCTCTCCCCCCAAATTTTATTTTAGATATTACAGGAAATGATTTGTCCTGAATAAGTGAGGGGATTGGTGGCAGCTTATAGTAATAGCTCATTTCCAGAAAATTCTGTTAGGTGATTTTTTTTCTTGCATAAAGCTTAGATAATGTGTTATGTTGCCCATTCCTACAGTAATGTGTTTGTCGCTTGTAGTTACATTTTTAAGGGATTATATTCAGAAACTAGTGAACAGAGAATGTCAAAGATGAGAGTGAGAGGAACCAATAATTTAGATGGCATAGAGAGAAAAGACTAAGGGGAGACTTTATGGGCCAACTCTAAATATTCAATGAGCTGCATAAGAGCCTATGTTGCTTCAAAACCAGACAATGAATTAATATGTGGGAGATAAAGGAAAGACTTTTTCAGACTCAAGGAAGAATTCTCTAAATGCCCAGAAGTGAACCATGGTGCCTCCAATGTCAGTGAGCCCTCTAACATTAGAAAATGCCAACCAAGCTGAATGGTCACATCTGAGATGCGTTTCCTGAGCTGGTGTGCAGGTGACCCTGTCCAGAGTAAGACACTGTACTTGGTGATTTTCTAAAACTTCCTTCAGATTCTTGAGCTTTTGAGATTTGCTGCTATCGTTAGTTAGCATCACCAGTGCATAGTGATGTTTAAGAACTCAGACTTTTACACTTGCTGTCCTTTGAAGTAGCTTTTCCAGATATGTCTGTGATGCAGGTTGCCAAATAGTTGTTTCTTTCATACTCTGTAGGAACAGGGATGTGTTTTGGTAACTCCAGTCCAAACAAGTTGGATATAGTTTATGTATCCTAATTACAGTTTTCCAGTGATCACACAGAGCACAGTTTGTTGCAAAGGACAGGCAAAAGACTATCACATCCAGCTTACTCTGCTAGGCCAAATCATGACCCTATAATGGCCATGCGAACTTTGCACAGTGTCCCTTGTTTGAGTTCTTGGTCTGTTTTGAGATTCTTAATTTATGATTAAAGGACCCACAAATTCTGTAGCATGTCATAACTACAATCTTTATCTGTAGTTTCTCACCACCCACTCATTCTTACTTATCTTCCGATTTGACTTCTGCCTTTATAACAGAATACAATGTGAAGCCTACTGGTCAATTTCCACAAACTCTCCTTCACCCTCATCCCTTTTATTCTCTCTGGAACATCTAACATCTTTGACAGAGTATCCCTTTAAACTCCCATTTTGGTGGTTTCTGTGACTCTGGTTATGATTTTTCTCTTGTCTCTAAATTGTTTGAGTAAGCCCAGTAGAATAATGGAGTGAAGTTCATAGTCATAATACATGCCTCAGAGCTTTTCATTCCCTAAAATGGATCTGTAGTAGATCCACAAGGATACATTGCTACTCCTTTATTTTTATAGACTCTTTAGCAAAATTATTTCCACGTAGGTAGATTTAAAGGCTAAACTACAGTTCCTACCTGGCCGGTATTACAAATCATATGTAGAGTTGTTTTTTTTTTTTTTTGGGGGGGGGTTCTTTGTTTTTTTGTTTGTTTGTTTTTTTGATTTTTTTTAGCACAGCAGTAAAATGAAGAACATACCAAGGTTTTCATCTGATGAGTATATAAATGGTCTCAAATTTCCTCGAGTTTCCTTCACAAAATAATCAATGACACTGAAAAGGTTTGGGAGTGTTACCTGTATAAAGACAAAGTGAGAGGGTTTAGTGTAGTTAGCTGGGTAAAGTTAGAGTAAGAGAGGGTTCAGCCGAAATTCAACGTAGATTACTACGTATTTCTTGATCTCCCCAAGATGAATCCCTCATGTAAGTGGTTTATGTGACTGTAGTTTTACCTGTCCATGTGTCTTATTTATTTCTGACTAACCATGTGTGGTGGAATGAGAAGGCCGTGCCAAGATGGCCACTGGCAAGCAAGCTTCAGTTACTCAGGAATGGCTTTGAAATCCACCTGGCAACAGAGCCTGCCTGGAAACAGGCTATGATTGGTTAAGGCATAAACCGCCCCTTGACCGGATTGGCTGTCTTGGCTATATAAGCTGCTGTGGCAACTGAAATAAACGAGTCTGCAGGCTGCCCGCCTCAGGCCTGCTTTCACCCGACTCCCGGGGTCTGTGTGGTGACTCTGTGCTCTTGCCCCCACCACGCTCCTCCTCTCAGAACGAATCCTAAGAGAAGAATCAACAGCAACAACCACGTGTCAATTTTCTGTTGAGAATTTCCCCCTTTCCCAATGGATAAAATCTGGTAGACATAATCAGATACCTTGCTTTCTCCCAGTTACAGCATAAGAATAGGACCCACATTAGGCCAGAACATGCTCTCTTCCTGAAATGTGAACTTGAGTTGAGAACAAGGAAGATAACAGCTTCCTCAATAAATGCTTTCTAGTCCCTGAAGGTTTGCTAACCTTCCAGTCATTTGATGTTATAATAAATTCATTTTTGCTTTAATTAATCATATTTGGTTTCTCCTGATTGAATCCAAGGTGCTCTTAGAGTCTGAGAATTTGAGCATTTTAATATCAATATAAAAGGACAGTTTGAGGTCTAGTTGTAACTGAAATTTGTCTCTAGCTCCTTAAACCAGTATTATTAGACAAATGATATCAGGTTAAACCTGAATATCCCAGTGAACCTTGAAGCATAAAAGGAATTCACAAAAATACAATCTAGTTAAGGGGTAGGGTTACAGAGGTGAAAGAAGGGATAATAATCCAGGCGTTCGGTTTTCCTTACACTATGGACTGTATGCACGGACAATGGCAGAAATGAGCCCAATCACCATTTTCTAAAAACCCATTATTGTTCTCTGGCAATTGCTTCTAGTCACTTGATTATTTGTATTAGTATTTAGAAATGTACTTATCATCCTCCATCATTAGAACTTTGTTGAGAAAGCCAGAACAGGCATGGATCTGAGAACTGAGAAGCTCTGGGATGCATTTTGTGGACAGGTGTAAGTGGGCTGCATGAACCTGCAGCTGCCTTCTACAAGCGCTCTGATGAAAAATCCAAGCAAGTCAACCACACTGTCCCTTTTTCTTTAGTTGATTAACACGAGCACAGAGAGGTAGAGGACTAGGAGCTCATTTTTAGAGAAACGAGTTCTATTTAAATGATGTCCAGAGACATCTAACTGGCCCAGTCATCCCACCACTACAGTGTAACATCGCACAGCTCTAGTCCCTTTGTTCAACATTCTAGAATGTAGGCCACATTGCCACATTCTCATTGGTTAAACCCACTGTAAATACCAATTTTCTCACCTATATAATACACATGACAATACCTACTTTGGGGTCATGATAAAGACTTCATTAAATGATATATGTAAGTGTGCTTAACACATCTGGTGATGACGGTTATATTCATGATAAGCCAGCTAAAGTGAGAGGAGGTTGTAGAACAAAAAGGGGGCCAGCGCCATGGCTCACTTGGCTAATCCTCTGCCTGTAGTGCTGGCACCCTGGGTTCTAGTCCCGGTTGGGGCGCCAGGTACTAGTCCCAGTTGCTCCTCTTCCAGTCCAGCTCTCTGCTGTGGCCCGGGAGGGCAGTGGAGGGATGGCCCAGGTGCTTGGATCCCTGCACCTGCATGGGAGACTGGGAGGAAGTACCCAGCTCCTGGCTTCGGAACGGCACAGCGTTGGCCATAGAGGCCATTTGGAGGGTGAATCAACAGAAGGAAGACCTTTCTCTCTGTCTCTGTCTATAACTCTCACACACACTAACTGCCTGGCAAAAAAAAAGGGGGGGGGCTGATGTTGTGGCGCAGTGGGTTAAGTGGCCACCTCCAATACCAACATCCCATGGGAGTACTGGTTTGAGTCCCAGCTCCTTCATTTCCAATCCAGCTCCTGCTAATGTGTCTGGGAGAGCAGTGGAATATGGCCCAAGTACTTGAGGCCCCTGCACTCACATGGGAGACCAGGATGGAGTTCTAGGTTCTTTGTTTTCACCTGGTCCAGCCCCAGCCATTGGAACCATTGAGGGAGTGAACCAACGGATGGAAGATCTTTCTTATTCTCTCTCTCTCTGTCTCTTTCCCCCCTTTCGAATAAATAAAATAAATCTTTAAAAAAAGACCAAGAAAAAACCCTTTCTTCACTGCCATGTTGATTTTCAGAGGGGATTTCTGAAATCCTGCATGGGAAGTATTAGAGAACTAAGCATTCACAGATTCTTCCTATTAAAAATGGGCACATTTAAAGACATATAGTGAGAGGACATAAAGCATGTTTAATAAAAATAGTTTTCTCTCTCTGAAAGCATTGTAATGCAAGCATCTTTAGAAGCAGGGTGTCTTCTACTCTTCTTGCACCTTCTTTCTCACCCTGGATATCTGCCTCCCCCACAGCTCCTCCACTTGGCTATTTTTGGCCAGAACTAGGTCCCTAGGGAAAAGTCTGCTTGTTCTTTTTTCCCCCACCTCTTTTTGTGTTCGACAAGTTAGGCCGAGTAGGACTCAAGAGAAATTTCATCAATAATAAAGAAATACTTACAGGTTTTTCCAGTTCAATAGTGTAGTTTTTTCCTACGCTCATCACTTTATAGTGCTTGATTCTTGGCATGCTGAAATGAAACAAATGGTTAATCACCATTTGATTATTTGATTGGGGTGGTGCAGAATAGCGTGTAAAAATGTCACTTGCCTAGTTAACCTATGTTCCTATAGCTGTAGTTGGACAAAAAGTCGTGATGTTTGTTTTTCTGTTTATTTGGTTTGCTTTGTCTCTTTTAGAGAGGTTATACACTAGGGATATGAGAAACTACAGTCATTTTACTGAGTGAATGAGAAAGAATAACAGAGAAAAGGAAATCCAGAAATGAAATATTTTGGACAGAAATAACTTTTCTAAAATGTCAGTAACTTAAAAAGTGGACATTATAAACTCTTCTGTGGGCATTTACAAATCAAGTATATAGTCTGTATATTTTTAAAAACTGGAAAGGATGGGCCGGCGCTGCGGCTCACTAGGCTAATCCTCCGCCTTGCGGTGCCGGCACACTGGGTTCTAGTCCCGGTTGGGGCGCCGGATTCTGTCCCAGTTGCCCCTCTTCCAGGCCAGCCCTCTGCTGTGGCCAGGGAGTGCAGTGGAGGATGGCCCAGGTGCTTGGGCCCTGCACCCCATGGGAGACCAGGAAAAGCACCTGGCTCCTGGCTCCTGCCATCGGATCAGCGCAGTGCGCCGGCCGCAGCGCGCCGGCCGCGGCGGCCATTGGAGGGTGAACCAACGGCAAAGGAAGACCTTTCTCTCTGTCTCTCTCTCTCACTGTCCACTCTGCCTGTCAAAAAAAAAAAAAAAAAAAAAAAACTGGAAAGGATTGGCCGGCGCTGCGGCTCACTAGGCTAATCCTCCGCCTAGCGGCGCCGGCACACCAGGTTCTAGTCCCGGTCGAGGCGCCGGATTCTGTCCCGGTTGCCCCTCTTCCAGACCAGCTTTCTGCTGTGGCCAGGGAGTCCAGTGGAGGATGGCCCAGGTACTTGGGCCCTGCACCCCATGGGAGACCAGGAGAAGTACCTGGCTCCTGCCATCGGATCAGCGCGGTGCGCCAGCTGCAGCGCGCTGGCCACGGCAGCCATTGGAGGGTGAACCAACGGCAAAAGGAAGACCTTTCTCTCTTTTTCTCTCTCTCACTGTCCACTCTGCCTGTCAAAAAAAAAAAAAAAAGTGGAAAGGATTGTTGAAAATCTATTGCTTTCCACTCTTCCTCATCACTGTTCAACCAGAAAACAATCAGTAGTTGTTATTTCTGCTAGCTCATGCACCATTCTGGATATCTGCTAACATGAAGATATGGAAAATGCTAGGTGTCAGGTCCTCTATGAACATGTGGGTGAGAATGTAAACACATTAGATGAATCCTAATGGTTTTTCTATTTATAGTCATGTAGCACTCTATTGGCACCCTAGATGCCTGGTATTTGATTAAGAAATACTTAAGAACAAAAGGCATAACCTTTTAATTCTCAGTACCCCAGCTTTGGATATACAGTAAATATTTATGAAACTGAATTTTAAAAATATTGGAGCCCAGCTCATACTATCTGCTAGAACTACATGAACTTGAGAAGGCAGTATCCCATATTAGTTAGTTAGTTTTGAACAACAGTATGTTTCTCTTCAATTCTTTTGATTAGAGTGCTAGAAAGCCAAATGTTGTTATTTGCTTCAATAACAAATTAATTCAACATTTGTCCTATGCATGGAAGCTATCTTAAGTAAAATTTCTCATCAGGTTAACTTGCTCTTCAGGGCCTTTTCACCTGTTTTGTTTTTGTGTTTTTTCCTTCTTTTTTTAAATCACTCTCTCTCCATTTCCAGTTCAGATTCCTGTAGGTAGGAACTGCACAGAAAGAAGTCTTCTGTTTGGGGGACTCTCTCCTCATTAACCATTTTACACAAATTTCCTCTCAACTGGATGTCATATAGGAAAACAGCTAACAGTTAATTCCTACTTTCAAAACACAGGATAGAAACCGGCCAGCCCCCTCCCTTCCTAAAAGAAAATATTCCTTAATGCTTAAACTTCAGGAACCAGTTACACACTGATAGAGGAAGCATTCTCTGTTAAGTATGGCAAGTATTCTTTCAAGGTGGTTGGCTCTGGCTTTTTCCTCTATCATGAAAAGATCTTTGTAATCCAACAGATACTTTTGAAAACACTCTCCAATCCAATGTAAGCAGAATTCCCATATTTCTGTAAAATAAGTGATTTCTGTTCCTTGAAAGAATAGTAGAAAACATGCCTCCAGTTCTGTGCCTGTCACGTAGGTTCCCTGAGCCTCTGGTTCTGCACTTGTCATGTAGGGATGATGCTGCCCAGCCTTGTGGGGCTGCTGTGAGTTAACCTTTTGCAAAGCCCCCAGTAGAGTGTCTGGCACAGTTAAGCACTCAGTAAATTTTAATTATTTTCAGTACTTTTAAATTTTTGTTTGAATTTGCTTACATCTAGGAATCTCAGCTTCTGAATTCGAAAAACATGGAAAATACTGTCTGCCTCAAAGTCATTGCTGGGCCTGAAGAAATATTTGCCAGCATTCAATATGGGGGCCACAAGTGCTATCCTAGAGGAGGAACAAAGATTGATGTTCCTGATCACCATCACCTAACCGCCAGGGTCATCAGCATCATCACTGAAGGGAAAGCTGTGAGAGGAGGTGTGGCGAAGAACAACAGGGTCTCCTGGAGCTTCAGACCAGCAAGGTTCAATTATGAAGCAAAAAGTGAAATACAAAAAAAAAAAAAAAAAAAAAAAAAAAAATTCCATGGAAGCTGCTTAGGCTTCTAATCTCATTTTAGACCTTTTTTTTTTTTCCCATATCTTCTTTTGCTTTGATCTTCCAAAGAAATAATAAGGGTAGGAAAAAGATTGATAAAATTTTCTATATTAGTGTCTCCTGATTGTGACGTAAAAAAAGAAGAAACTAGTCTTCTTAGAAAACATGTGGCCTAAAGTACTAGGTACATTTTCTTAGGATCTGACCTCAATTTTTGCAAAGAAGTGGATTTTGGGTAAATGTTTTCTACTGCCTCCTTAGCTTAATGGCTTTCTAAAGTGCCAATGGTATTAGCTTGGCTCCAGGTCATAATAGTTTCAAGAACACAAAAACCAACCATGATATTTGTTATAAGAATAGCATTTTGTCTTATGAATTCACAGTCCACTGGGCTGGGCAGAGGGATGATATTCTGCACCAAGTGAGGGGTCAGCTGATATTTCCACATTGATTGACTTCTGTTTACTTCTGAGAACAGACTCCCCCCCCCTCAGCTGATCTATTAACAGGTGGAGATAATTTTACTTTCAAGTGCTGCTTTGTAAACCAGCTTGTCCTTTTTAGCCAGTGTTTTACCAGACACAGTCATCTGACTTGCTTGACTGAACACGTCTCCTATAACCTGAGAGAGAATGAGTTGGTTTTATGGGTAACACAGGTGCTTCCTAATAGTCTAAGTTTCTACCAAATTCTTTACATTAAGCTTTCTAGTGTAACAAGCAAAATTCTGATCCTCTCTACAATTGCCAGCCTTGGAAATTAAGTGACTTGATAAATAGAAGATATTAAAGTTGGGCATTCTAAAAGGGTTGTTTTGATGCCTTTAAGAACACATGTAACAATCCTTAATATTACAGATGTATCTGCTCTTAAGGACAATTTGTACAATAGCAGTAAAAATTTTTCTTGGCCATTTTCAGGCCCAAGTTCTTTGCCACAGTATTAGAAGTCTTCAGTTTGACCAATCGACCCCACTTGCTTCCTAAATATGTACTTGGGGGAGAGGGGATACAGTTATTAGTTCTATGAAATATTATAAATTTCAGCTGACAAAAGCAGAATCAAATCTGCAAGTGAGCTCAATACAATGAGAATTATGTAACTTTGATATAAAATCCTTTGTCAGGCTCCTTATGAATTTAAATATAGCTTAAATCAACACAAATACAAATAAAAACTGCAATATTAAATTTATATCCTAAATAAATTATGGTATAGATGCACTATCAAATACTACGCAACATTAAAAAAGAAAGAAAGAAAAAGAAATCTTGTCATTTGCAACAAAATTGATGCAACTGGAAACCATTATACTTAGTGGAATAAACCAGTCCCCAGAAGACAAATATCTAATGTTCTCCCTCTCTGTGGTAACTAATAGAGTACCTAAAAGGTAATCTAAGGGCCGGCACTGCAGTGTAGCCGGTAGAGCCTCCACCTGCAGTGCCAGCATCCCATGTGGGTGCCTCTTCAAGTCCCAGCTGCTCCACTTCAGATCCAGCTCTCTGCTATGGCCTGGGAAAACAGTAGAGGATGGCCCAAGTGTTTGGGCCCCTGAACCCGTGTGAGAGACCCAGAAGAGGTTCCTGGCTCCTGGCTTTGGATCAGCGCAGCTCCGGCCATTGCGACCAACTGGGGAGTGAACTAGCAGTTGGAAGACCTCTCTCTCTCTCTCTGCCTCTCCTTCTCTCTCTGTGTAACTCTGACTTTCAAATAAATAATAAATAAATCTTTCAAAAAACAAAAGGTAATCCATAGGAGTGAAGTTGGCACTTTGAGATGCAATGACTTTGAACAGCCCTTGTCTTGACTGTTGAGTAATGGTATTTTTTTTCTTCATGCTATTTGCTGAACTCTTTACTAAGTGTAGGGTTAATCTTCTGAGTAAAAAGTTGTTTGAAAATAGAACTTTGTAAAAAATAAAAATGGGAATTGGAGAGGGAGGAAGAAGGGTGGAAATGCGGGCAGAAGGAAAATAGTGTGGGAAGAAACACATGAAGTTTGTATACCTCAAAAAAAGGTTTCTAGGTAAATATATATATATATAATATTTTTTAAAAGTTGGCTGAATAACAAAGGGACAATAGAGAAGAGTAAAATATGACTCTGAAATTTGGATATTTTTATTTTTCCTGTTATTATTCATATATGTAATGTATGCAAACAGAAAAGAGAATAAGAAAAATGTGTTTTCTCCGACGAGTCATGGATATGAGGAGCACTGTAATATATGTGACAGTATAAGGTTATGAGGCTGGCATTGTAGCACAGTGGGTTAAGCCACTACCTGCAGTGATTCCTGGCTGATTCACTTCCAATCCAGCTCCCTGATGCTGTTTTTGGGAAAGTAGTGGAAGATGGCCCAACTGCCACCCAGGTAGGAAACATGGATGGAGTTGCTGCCTGGCCCAGACCCAGCTCTGGCCATTTTGGCTGATTGGGAAGTGAACCGACAGATGGAAGACTTCTCTGTGTCTCTCCCTTTCTCTCTCTAACTGCCTTCCAAATAAATAAATAGATCTTTAAAAAAAGTTATATCTTAAGTATAGAAATTCATTTCATAGGGGCACAAACCACATCTGTATCAGAATGTTTTTGCACCAAAATAAAGTTTTAGGTCCATTTTCCCATGAACTTTTTGAAGCATCCTCATCTATGGTCTTTATAGAGTCATCATTTCTTGGGATTGCATTCTATGCATACTATGCAGCATAGTAACACAGGGTTTGTATGTACATGGAGCAAACAGTCAGACTAAGAAAAGAATAATATGAAGGTGGGAAAAATCACTCCCTTGTGTTATCTGATTTTGCATTCAATCAGATTATATTTCTGTTTTAAAAATATACGTAAATTTGTTTTACAGCCACTTCTTCTTAAAAGTGGGTATAAAGACATTTTGTGTTTTTTGTGATACTCAATTTCCAAAGCCTTTGTAAAGGACAAACTCCAGGGCCACTGCTGTGGCATAGTAGGCTAAGCTTCTGTCTTTGGTACCGGCATCCCACATGGGCGCCAGTTCTGGTCCTGGTTGCTCTTCTTCAAGTCCAGCTCTCTGCTATGGCCTGGAAGCAGTAGAAGATGGCCCAAGTGCTTAGGCTCCTGCACCTGCATAGGAGACCCAGAAGAAGCTCCTGGCTCCGGCTTCGGATCAGCCCAGCTATGGCCATTGCAGCCATTTGGGGAGTGAACAAGTAGATGGAAGACTTTTCTCTCTGCCTCTCCCTCTGTCTATATTTCTACCTCTCAAATAAATAAATAAAAATCTTAAATAATAAAATAAAGGACAAACTCCTAGGCCGGGTAATATTAAAAAGTCCACGCTAAGGAGTTCATCTAAGCTCGCTGATATTTGATGGCAGTCATAAATTTTTATTTCTGTTTCAATTTAGTCAATTAAATTATAAATCAAGCAAGTTATAACTAAAATCTAGGTTATTGTATTTTTAGTGGAATTGAAAGTCCATTAACTCTAGATGTTAGCTTTTAATAAATGAAAAAAATGAGAATGTACACATACACACAGAACTAGGATTCTATTTACCATGGACCATTCTTGCCATCTCTTCAGTACTCATGCCTAGTGTACAAAGTATCTGTTTCTAAGGGGTAATTAGCAAGTGGATGAAGCTCATTGGGACATGGCATGTTATTTGTTCATTGCTGCATGCTAGATCATTGCTTAGCACATGGTAGCAGTTAATAAATATTTGTTAAATCAAATAAATAAACAACATCTATATCCAGGACCAAAGTGCTTTGCTCATTCATCTTCTTCCCGGCTGCAAATGCTAGCCTTGCCTGAGATGCTAGCATTACTTACACCACATCCCCTATTCTTGCGTTTCTTCTTTTAACCCCAGCAAAGCACACAGCAGGTGCTGATCTGAACGTGTGTTCCTCTGCTTTCTATGGTAAAATGCCTTTCCCCACTCCACACATTTGAAGGCAAACATACTCTATCTCCTGCCGGATGGTGATGGAGTAGTTTCTGCTGTCACTGCCGGGCCTCAGGATCATGTTGCCCCAGGAAGGGTGCTTCTCCAGCATCTCCGTGGCTTCCTTCCGGGAAACTGTGTAAAAGCATCTACAGAGGTGCAATTGAAAACAGAATTTTTTTTTAACTAATGAAGATCATTACTTGAAAACTAAAGGCTGCAGCTATTAACTTTTCTCATAACGTCTACCTCTATTGGAACAATTGTTAGTATTGTAAGTCGGTGCTACTCTGAGTACAATGTTCCTTTTTAGACAAGAGGTCCTGAAAACTTATTTACTTATCAGTATGTGATCACCACCACCACTTGAAAAATCTAAGACAAGAATTAATAATGTATCTTGGTCCCAATTTACAAGTTTGATCTGTTATAAATATATGTGGGTGGGCGCCACCACTGTGGCACAGTAGGTTAAAGCCCCGGTCTACAGTGCCAGCATCCCAAATAGGTGCCAGTTCAAGTCCCGACTACTCCACTTCTGATCCAGCTCTCTGCTATGGTCTGGGAAAGCAGTGGAAAATGGCTTAAGTCCTTGGGCCCCTGAATCCGCATGGGAGACCCAGAAGAAGCTCCTGGCTCCTGGCTTTGGATTGGCACAGCTCTGGCCATTGCAGCCATCTAGGGAGTGAATCAGTGGATGGAAGACCCCCACCCCCCACCCCTTCTTTCAAGAAGTGAAAAAAACTAAGTTAGACAGTAAGTCATTAAAACAAAAAGAGGTGAATAATTGATACAGCAGTTAAGACGCTGTTTGGGATGCCTACATCCCATATCAGGGTGCCTGAGTTCAAGTCCTGACTCTACCTCCAATTGTAGCTTCCTAGTAATGCATACCCTAGGAGAAAGCAGGTGATGGTTCAAGTATTGGGTCCCTACAACCCACGTGGAAGACTAGGATGAAGTTCTGGGCTCCTCATTGGAGCCTGGCCCAGTCCTGGCTAGTGTAGGCATTTGGGGAGTGAACCAGTGAATGGAAGTTTTGTCTGCCTCTGTTACTATCTCTGTCTTTGTCTCTCTGCCTTCCAAAGAAAATGAAAATAACATTTTGAAAAAAGAAATATGTAGTTATAGAAAAAAATCTGGCAGGATATGTAATCTATCAACATGTTAGTGGCAGAATATCTCTGAGTGATGAGACAGGAATAATTTTAATTTTTTTTATGTATCTGTAATAAGCACATTACAGCCAAAACGATGGTTGGCAGGTTTCAGAGACTATGGTACAGATAGAATATGCATCAGAACCTCACATGAAAGATGGAACCAGGACAAATGTCATTGACAAGAACACCAACTTCCCAGGAGGAATGGAAGGGCTCACAATGCTTTCAACAATATAACAAATAAATGTAGGATGTTGTGTGCCTCTTCATTTCCCAACAACACCTCATACACTGCACAGGGCCCTCTTCAAAGTACAAGTTCAGCGACTACTCTAGCTAATCAGTTGAACAGACCATCCCAGCTATTTACAACTGCTTGGTATAGTTTTCTGATAGAAAATCAGTCAATCGTAGAGTTGTGAAAAAGAAAAGCCTTTTCCTTCCTTCTTCATAGGAGTTTTTATTTAGATCTGAGCTCTGGAAAGAAGATCTGGTATAAAAGTGTGGGTGGAAGGGGATTTCCTGTGTGGTGAGAGGGTTGGTTCAAATCTGCATTTTGTTGATCTTGACATAGAAGAGGAAATGTGGTATGTACTCAGAGAAATACACATTTATCCCCAATGAGTGGTTCCTGGTTTAATGAGGTCAAGTGCTAACTTTCCTCTATAATGAGAAATTAGTCCTAATCAAATAAATAAAATGTTCATGTGCACTTACGTGGGCATAGTGTTCAGTACATCCACATAATCTTCAATTGGTTCCTTCTCTTTTTCCACAGCCATACTCAGCCTCTGCTCTGTCTCAATCCTCCTTTTCTTTTCTCTCTCTAGTACTTCATGCAGTCTGATTACTTGCCCAGGTAGGAGCGACACGTGTTGAGGAACTGATAACTGTAACCAATTAAAACAGTAGGCAGTCAAGAAAGACAGCCAAACAATTCACTGATTTTAATAGAAATGATCCTGTTTGGCCTAAGGTACTTCAGGCACCTCACAGAGATGGCTGTGAAGTATTATAAATAGATCTTGGTCTAGGGTGAGTGTCTTAGAACTGCAAGGGTACCCACACTTCTTCCAAGGAAATTTTGCTTTGGACCGATTCCAAAACAAGGTATATACACCTTTCACTACAAGTTCATTCAAGTAGCAGCAAATGTCCCATTTTTCATCCTGAGCTCACTGGCTCATTAATACCTGGAAAGTTCCAGAGCACCTCATCCTCCCAATTTAGAACATTATAACCAGCTCTGTGCTCGTGGAAGGTGTGGTTTGGTAGATTATTTTTGTCTGTGTGACACTAGCTGGACTACACTCACGTTTGCAGGCAGCTATGTCTGATTAGCATCTCTATTTTCAAAGGAGGATACATGCTTTCCAGGGAGTATACAAGAAAATACAGTAGAGTGCGGGAAGAGAACATTAGAACTTTGCTTTCTTTTCAGCTACTATTTCATTCTTTCCAATTATTGCATATGTTATGTATATCCTGTACATATGAAATTTAAAGAAAAATTTACTGATCAGGTAGTAAATAATCAAAGATCTTGAGACCATCTTCTAGATAAATAAACTAGCTAGTGACTAATAAGTCTATTCCCTTACATACCAAACGAGAAATGACAAAATAATAGTGGAAGAACTATTGAAACAGCTACTCCTTATTAATTGCCTATTGTAGCTCAGGTATCATACATGTGTTATTGCAAATCCTCACAGTGATACTACAATTATTGTTTTCCCAATTTACAAATTTTTTAGCAAGGCTCAGAAAGAGTAAATAACTGGGCTAGGGCTACGAAGCTGGTAAGTGGAACCAGGACTCAAACGTGGGTTTATTTTATTGAAAGGCTATGTTCAGCCCTTTCAAATACAGTCTGTGCTTCTCACACCTCTTTACTAAAGTTCTAACAACACACAGTAACCTGGGGCCATAGCACAAATCAACATTTACAGAGCACAAAATCTGAGGCAACTTGTCTTCTCTTGAAATTTACATGAAATTTATTTTATTTTATAATATATCTATATGTTTCAATATAAAGTAATGATTTTTATGGTTACCTGTCGCTCCCCCTCTTCGTGGAGGAATGACACTAAACCCTGCCTAGGCTTCATATCCGAGTCACGGCACCATTATGTCGCTCCCCGTCTTCGTGGAGGAACGACACAGGACCCTGCGCTGTTCTTTTGTCTGCTCGGCCCTCCCCGGGTTTGCTGCTGGTTCTTCCCGGGTTGGCTACTGTCCCTTCCACCTCCATGGAAGGGCGGTTCCCCCTGCCACATTCCCCACTTCCGCAGGGGAGCGGCACACCGCCGGCCGGCTCTCTCGGGGGCTGCACAGGTGTTCCTTCAGGTAGATGTTCCTGGTGCATGTTGTCTCTCTCCTCCTTTATAGTCCTCTTCCACCAATCCCAACTCTGCTACCCACACGCCGAGTACGCTGCTCTCCTCCAATCAGGAGCAGGTCCCACTGTTTATTGGTTGAACTGGAGGCAGCTGTGTAGAAGCTGTTTCCTCCTCTCCCAGCGCCATATTGTGGGAGAGCAGATGCATAGAATAAGTCTTAATTCCAGTAACTTAGTCTAGTCCGAGTTGCTCCCAGTTGCTCCCCACAGATCCCCCTTTCTTTTTATTTTTGGCGTTGATACGCGCCTGTCTTCGATGCCCCGCGGCACACACTCTGCTCTGCTTGCTAGAGTTGCCCACAGGTTCTTACAAGTCCTATCAATCAGGCAAACCGAATCCGGGTCCTCTCTTCGCCATGTTGTGAGGAGGTTTTTAGGCGCTGATGCGTGCCTGTGTTCGGTGCCCTGCAGCACATGCTCTGCTCTGCCTGCAGGTGCTTACAAGCCCTAGCAATCAGGCAAACCAAATCCAAGCCTTCTCATTGCCGTATTGTGGGGAGACTTATTGGTGTTGATAACGTGCCTGTCTTCAGTGACCTGCGGCGCATAAGCTGCCAACCGCCCGCAGGTGCTCATCGCCTCACTAATCAGGCAGACCGAATCCAAGCTCTCTCATTGCCATGTTGTGGGGAGGCCTTTCTATTTCTCTATTTCTCTATCTCCGGGCATTCCTATTTCTCCCATTTTACTTCTATCTTCCAGCATTCCTATTTCTCTCATTTTACTTCTAAACTTCTGTTTCTCTTGTCCCTGCGGCTTCCCGGCGCCCACCCCGAGGCTGCTTCTCGGCACCTCGCCCCGCGGCAGCTTCACGGCTCTGCGTGGCTTCCCGGCGCCTCGCCCCGCCGGCGGGCTCCCGGCTCTGCGCAGCTCGGCTTCGCGCACACACTCCGCGGTCTCCACGCCCCTTCGCGTCCGCACCACGGCCTCGCGCCAGCCCCGCGTTCCCTATCTATTCACGCCCCGTGCTCTCTCTGCACGCGGCGGCTTCCGCGAGTCACACAGCGTAGCTTACGTCTCCGCCACTAGCATTCAATCCAAGTTCCCCGGACTAACCTGGCGAATTCCAACCTGGCGGCCCACGTCTCTGCCTCTGGTTCCAGATCTTCGCCTCTTGCTCCCCGGGCTGACTTGAAGAATTCCAAAATGGCTTACGTCTCCGCCTTGGCCTGCACTCGCGGCTTCATCCTCCCTAACATTTTTCTCTACCCGGTATGTTTCCCTAAGTTTTCTTCCAACAATATTCCTCCCTCATTTCTCCTGGCCTCTCCCCACAGTCCGTATCCAAGTCTAAGTTTCTTATAGGTTTCACTTTCACTTTCAACCTGCAGTCCGTATCTAAGTCTAAGTTTCTTCTTGCTTTCACTTTAAATCCTAACTTCTTTCCCACAGTCCGTATCCGAGTCTATGCCTAGGCTTTCAATAGCTTCTTCCGGCACCTTTCTCGTCCGGCTTTCCCTAGGCTGTTTGCTAGTCTCTCTCTCCGATATTTTCCACTTCTTCCCGTTTCTTCCCTCCTAGGTTTCCTATCCGAGTCACGGCACCATTATGTCGCTCCCCCTCTTCATGGAAGAACGACACTAAACCCTGCCTAGGCTTCATATCCGAGTCACGGCACCATTATGTTGCTCCCCCTTTTCGTGGAGGAACGACACAGGACCCTGCGCTGTTCTTTTGTCTGCTCGGCCCTCCCCGGGTTTGCTGCTGGTTCTTCCCGGGTTGGCTACTGTCCCTTCCACCTCCGTGGAAGGGCGGTTCCCCCTGCCACATTCCCCACTTCCGCAGGGGAGCGGCACACCGCCGGCCGGCTCTCTCGGGGGCTGCACAGGTGTTCCCCTTAGATGTTCCTCCTGCATGCCGTCTCTCTCCTCCTTTATAGTCCTCTTCCACCAATCCCAACTCTGCTACCCACACGCCGAGTACACTGCTCTCCTCCAATCAGGAGCAGGTCCCACAGTTTATTGGTTGAACTGGAGGCAGCTGTGTAGAAGCTGTTTCCCTTCTCAGCGCCATATTGTGGGAAAGCAGATGCATAGAATAAGTCTTAATTCCAGTAACTTAGTCTAGTCCGAGTTGCTCCCAGTTGCTCCCCACAGTTACCTCAGGGAAAATAAAAACAAATGTCCAAGACATTCAGCGTAAAGTATGTACCAAGAAGATGCACCAAGATTTTTCCACTGGGTGTGTGTGTGTGTGTGTGTGTGTATGGTTCATAATTTTTATTTTGAGAGGCAGGGAGGCAGAGGCAGAGGCAGAAAGAAAGACAGACAGATCTTGCATCCACTGGTTCACTCCCCAGTTACCCCCAAAATCTGGGACTGGGCCAAGCCAAAATCTGGAACCAGGAATTCAATTCAGGTCTTCCACCTAGGTGTCAATAAACCAACTATTTGAGCCTTTAGCTCTACCTCTGAAGGATGTAGATTAGCAGAAAGCTGGAATTAAGAGCAAACCTGAGAGTCCAAGCCAGGCACTCCAGTTCCAGTGGTTTTAGTGTTGTCCTTGACACCTACCCTTGAGAACATTGGTAGCCCAGTATGAGAGGTAGATAATTAGGCAAACAATGATGCCTTTCCATAACAGGGAGAGTGAATACAATTCCCCCAAGAATTTTTTCCCTCACTCACAGGTTTAACTCACCTCCCTGTAACCTCCTTATGTAGTGGTTGAACTGCCAGTTTTTACCTATTAGAACTCAGATAAATAACTAGCCTCTAGCATCTTCGAAAAGCGCAGTGCTTGTCTCATCTGACTACCAAGGCTTTACTTGGAAACTAGCTTTGGATAGAATCTGTATTTGATTCTAATAAACATGGGAAGTTTTCATAACTTCTAAATTACTGATGAATTCAGTACTGTTTTGGGTCTACTTATCAAAATACCTCACATTTTGCAGATAGTTGCTACAGTGGCTTTATTTAACATGGTGATAGTGATCTCCCTGCAACAGTAAACTCTAAGCAGTAGATCTTAAAATTTGCCTCTGACAAAATACCAGAATTGATCAGATAAACATTCTTTTAAACTCACTAAACAAATGTTTGAAAGTGATTTTTGTATTGATGTTTTAGACCCTTTTATGTTGTCTATGGTGTTTATAAAAATCCATATCAGCATGTTATAAATGTGTATAAGTAACTAAGAGAGTAATTGAAAGATATTTTAGAAAATGTGAGCTAGGGACCGGAGCTGTGGCATAGCTGGTAAAGCCGCCACCTGCAGTGCTGACATCCCATTTGGGCACTGGTTTGAGTCTCAGCTGCTCCACTTCCAATCCAGCTCTCTGCTATGGCCTGGGAAAGCAGTAGAATATAGCCCAAGTCCTTGGGCTCCTGCACCTGTGTGAGAGACCCAGAAGAAGCTCCTGGTTCTTGGCTTCAGATCGGTGCCGCTTCAGCCCTTGCAGCCATCTGGGGAGTGAACCAGCAGATGGAAGACCTCTCTCTCTCTCTCTCTCTGCCTCTGCCTCTCTGTAGCTCTGCCTTTCAAATAAATAAATAAATCTTAAAAAAAAAAAAAAAGAACATGTGAGCTACAAATATCAGGCTGTCCCAAGAACTACTGGGTTGAAAGAAGAGACCAGACAAGATCAGGTGCATTCAGGATGGTATGGCCACAGGCTAAAAAGCTGATCTCCTTGACCGCCCATTATTCACTAGTACATTGCTCTGTTTATTTTCCTCATGGCAATTATTACAATGTGAAATGATATTGTTTGTTTATTCATTTATTTTCTGTCTCTTTCTAAATCCACCTGATAAAAATGTAAAATTCCTAAGCATATGCAAGAGTTTAGATCTTTTTCAACTGTTATTAGGAGGTTTCAAAACATGTAGTAAAACATAATTCAATTTCCATGAACTTTTTGTAGCCTCCTTCTACAGCTTCGGCTACTTTTGCATGGTTCCTATAGGTATTCAGCAAATATTTTTGAATACATGAATCAATCAAAAGTAATAACTTTCAAGGAGCAGGTATTTAGCCTGCTGTTTAAGATTCCTGCATCCCACACTAGAGTTCCTGGGTACAATTCTCTGCTCTCACTTCTAACTCTACCTGGGAAGCAGTGATAATAGCTCAAATAACTGAGTTCCTACAACCCACATGGATGATCTGGATTGAGTTTCCAGCTCCTGGCTTTGTCTTGGCCCTGGCCCAGGCCCAGGCTTGTGAGCATCTAAGGAATGAACCAGCAGATGGGATCTTTCCCCCCATCCCTTCTCTCTCTCTCTTTCTCTCTCTCCTCTCTTTCTCTACCTGTAAAATAAATATTTTTTAAAAAGAATTTAAAGAAGCAATGACCTTCCTACCTCTGATACTGTGAGAATGAATCCTCTCCATTGTTCCCCGCTTTCTGTGTTCTCTGTCTAAAGATGAAGACAAACAGAGATAAACAATCAAACACGAATGACTGAACATTAATACTTAATTATTAACTTCAAATAACTTTAAAATTTCATGATTATTTTACATGTATGACCCAAAGTATATAAGCCATCAAAACCCAGCAAGATTGATAAAACGTACATTCTTCTATTAAAGCACTTTACTTAAGTCAGTCAATAGTAATTCTTAACCATTTAAAATCAGGTGAAGGGAATAAATCATTTTCCTTTTCTCATAACTATTAAGGTATATTTATGAAGTATTTCAATACTGTATTCTTTTACAAGAAAACAGAAATATATCTTACAAATAAAGTTTAATTGTATAAATTTACTTAATTAAAAAATCTAAGTTTTAATTCTAATACTAATTTCTGCAGTATGTCAGCAAATGGTTACCTTCTCCATTGGTATTTAACTTTGACTAATTTTAAGTTTGGGGCATCCAATTAGAAATTGCCAATTCTTAGCTCTGAATATTACTACTACCACTACAAACAATAGCAATCGACATCTTTTGAGCACTTACAATGGCAACTACTATTGAAACAATTATAGGAAGCCATTGCTTTAGACTAAGTTCCTCACAGGGCCCCACCAGACTAGACTAAAGTCAAAATGGAGTCACCCCATCAAAGTTCCGCATCACCAAATGAAATCTACATTGTTACCTGATCCTCCTGAGAAATCAGGAAACAGAGAGGTAACAGCCAAATTTTCCAAACAGGGCAATTTTAGTGGGCATGGCAATGAGATTCTGTTTTAATGCTTACAGGAAGAGGGGGTAACCTGAAATAACCTAATGTTAACCAGTTACTTTTTTATAGTGACTGTCCTCTTCCGGTCCACCATACACACACTACCTGATAAAGAAAATAATTTTGAAATGATAAAGATAGTAACATTGCAACGAGCAATCCAGTTTTGGTTTTTCACTTGCGCTTTGTTTAACCTCTCTCTGCATAAAATCAACTTCTACTCAGTGCAGCAGAACACTTTATTTCATGAAATGAAGTACTGCCAGATTCTAAAATTGAAAATAAAGCCAATTAAGGGCCAGCGCCGTGGCTCACTAGGCTAATCCTCCACCTTGCGGCGCCGGCACACCGGATTCTAGTCCCGGTCGGGGCGCTGGATTCTGTCCCGGTTGCCCCTCTTCCAGGCCAGCTCTCTGCTGTGGCCAGGGAGTACAGTGGAGGATGGCCCAAGTGCTTGGGCCCTGCACCCCATGGGAGACCAGGAGAAGCACCTGGCTCCTGCCATCGGATCAGCGCGGCGCGCCGGCTGCAGCGCACTGGCCGCGGTGGCCATTGGAGGGTGAACCAACGGCAAAGGAAGACCTTTTTCTCTGTCTCTCTCTCTCTCACTGTCCCCTCTGCCTGTCAAAAAAAAAAAAAAAGCCAATTAAGATTCTTTAAACTAAATTGTAATTTTGTCCTTCATGGTAACTCACTGAAAGACACTATTTGTTTACTGTTGTTATTTTATATATTTATCCATTTAATGTATTTATTGAGTACCTTCAAATGCTGGACATTATTCTAGGTTCTGCCTAATACCAGGGAACAAAACAAAACTCCTAGTTCTCATGGAGTTTAGGGTTTAGCATGAAGCAATGAATGATGAGCATAATAGTGAGTAAATTTTAGTCTCCAAGGCTAGTAAGTGGGAAAAACAAAATGTAGAGCAGCTTAAGAGAGACTGGTAGTATAACTGAGGGATACAGCAAGGGACAAGGTTGCAAATTTAATGAAGTGGTCCAGGCAGATCTCAGTAAGAGGATTACATCTGAGAAGACTTACTTGTGGGTGAAGAAATGAAGTTATGACTTCTCTACCAAGAGGTTTAGTAACTAATCTGCAGTCATATGGCTAACAGTCCCAAATCCAACCTAGGCCTCTGTCTGCTCTCCTGCTCTCTTAACCTTCATATCTATGAATCATCTAAGAGCTTATAGATTCTGAGGTCCAGGCTAGGATAGGGCCTGGATTTCCTACATCCAGCAGATTCCTGTTATACTGAAGTTAAAAGACCCATGCTCTCAAGGTCAATCCGAAATCTGTGAAAGGCTCCAATTACCTCTTACTAAATCGCAAGTTGCTCTCTTAATGTTATTAATGTAGTTGTTGGTTGACTGTCATTGGCTCACCTTGAATACGGATCTAAGAACAACCTTTTAAAAACACCAGGTGGGACCCTTGACTTTGAGGACAAAAGTATATGGTTTCATTGTGCTTGTATACTAAACAAGCGAACATACTCTTTTAAATCCAAATTCAGAAAACTCCAGCTGTTGGCAAAAGGCAAGAAATACTAATTGGCTCAAAGGCTTACCTTCCCCCACCTTTGCAATTCCTCTTATCCTCAGTCACTGTGTGTAAAGAGGTGGATACCATGTATAACCATAACTGTTTGCAGACCACTGTTTCTCCTCACTCACCTTCAGTTCCACTTCCTCTTTTGGCAAAACAAGGGTGAACTTTGCACAGTTCTTTTCAGTTGAAGTCTGGCCAGTAAGACCTGTGAGGTCTATTAGGTCTAATTTGTCAACATACTGCAATGATAAAGGGAAACCTCATTACTTCATAGGTAATACACATGAGTTCTAGGAGGAAGGAAAATAAATAATAATTTCCCTACAATAGATTTGCACTTTGCATGATAACTGGGTTTTCCCAGCCCTGGAAAGCACTGGAAATGTATTATGTGGTGTTAAGCTGGACCTGACACACAAGTTTGCAAAAGCCAATTATTACATTTTCAGAAAATTTGTGAGCCATTATTAAAATTTAAATTATATGTATATAAACATACCAGTAAATGAATTACATTAAAAAAACAAAGGTAGTTAAAGCTAAAAATTTATTGCATTTAAAATTTTTTATTTAAAGAGGAGAGAGAGAGATCTTCCATCCATCACTCCCCAAATGTTTGCAACAGCTGGGGCTGGCTGGGCCAGGCAGAAGCTAGGAGCAAGGAGCTTCTGGGATCCAAGCACACTGGCCATCTGCTGCTGCTTCCCTAGGCACAGTAGCAGGGAGCTGGATCAGAAGTGGAACAGCTGGCATTGGAATCGGTATCGCAGGCAGAGGCTTAGCCTTCTATGCCACAGCGCCAGCCCCCAAATTCATTACTTTCTAATCATATTACCACATCTTATCATTCAATGTGCTCCAGGTTCTTTACATCTACATTTCTCTGTGGCGAAAATCCTATATAATGATGAGCTGCTGTGTTTTTCTTCCCAACTCCCTGTCCAAAGAGATCTCGCTGAGAGTTTGAAAGCAGCCACAGTGGGAGTATTTGCATCATGAAAACAGGTAAGTCTTACAAATCAGGACTTGACAATTGTTTTCCTAATTGTTCAAGGAGCAGCACTTTTTTTTTTTTTGTAAAAGGCCAAATAGTCAATATTTTAGTAGGCATGCGTACAGTCTCTGTTACATTCTCTTCTTTGTTTCTCTTCTCCCTTGCAACACTTTAAAAATATAAAACTCCACGCCAGGTCAAAGTCTGAATAACATCTGACTAGATTTGGCTAAGATCCACAGATTGCTGGCCCTCAGTCTAAACTCAAGAAAGCAAAGGAGGGGTCGGCGCTGTGGTGTAGAGTTTAGATACCTGCTTATGGCACTAGTATCCAATATAGGCACCAGTTTGTATCCCAGCTGCTCCACTTCCAATCCAGCTCCCTCCTGATGGCCTGGGAAAGCAGTAAAAAATGGTCCAAGTGCTTGGGCCCACACACTGTGTGGGAGACCCAGAGGAAACTCCTGGCTAAGGATCAGTCCTACCCCAGCTGTTGCAGCCATTTGGGGAGTGAACCAGCGGATGGAAGACCTCTCTCTCTGTCCCTCTGTCTGTAACTCTGCCTCTCAAGTAAATAAATAAATACTTAAAAAAAAAATTCTCACTCCTTCTGTCTCTGTATCTCTGCCTTTCCAAATAAATAAATAAATCCTTTAAAAAAAATAAAAGGAGAAAATGTTCATTATTGCTGGTAAAACTTCAGTTTGTTGTTGTGTCTGTAGCTGTTTCCTTGTAAATAAAACAAAAATTGACAAAATAGTTTCCAAAATTCAAAAACGATTACCTAGTTCAGCAAAGTAGTTGCCCATGTCATTGACTTTGATGAGAAGTTCTGACGTACATAATCATTGTTTCACTTTCTTTTTACTTATTCCCAAAAATGAAAATATTAGCCAACCTTCATGTCAAACATCACATTTAATACCAATGTGTTTATTAAGGATACAGAAAACTAGAATCTGTCTCAATTTGTCAAATCATAACAGAATCACAATCATAGTTGGCTACCAATGCAAGAGTACAACAAAAAACAAAGAAAGTGTAAGGTGAGAAATCAGTTGGCTATATGGAAGTTAAATAAGGGGCATTGGGTGTTTTTTAAATTGTATGTTATACAGTCTTCATATCAGTAATATTTATATGCTTAAATGTAAATATTCATAAATACATTTTAATCTTTTATTTATTTACTTATATAAAGGGGACAGATTTCATATATTTCTTTTTTTTCCTAATGAATAGAAGATCTCTGTGTCCTGCCCTCTTTCTCTCTCTCTGTCTCTCTGCCTTTTTTTTTTTTTTAAGATTTATTTATTTATTTGAAAGTCAGAGTTACACAAAGAGAAAAGGAGAGGCAGAGAGAAAGAGAGGTCTTCCATCCGCTGGTTCACTCCCCAATTGGCCACAGCGGCTGGAGCTGTGCTGATCTGAAGCCAGGAGCCAGGAACCAGGAACTTCTTCTGGGTCTCCCACATGGATGCAGGGGCCCAAGGACTTGAGCCATCTTCCACTGCTTTCCCAGGCCATAGCAGAGAGCTGGATTGGAAGTGGAGCAGCCAGGACTCGAACAGGAGCCCATGGGATGCCAGCACTGAAGGCCACGACTTTACCCAATATGCCACAGCGCCAGCCCCCATATATTTCATATATACAGTTTTAAGACCAAAATGATTCTTGCCTCCCTCCCACCCTTCTTCCTAGTTCTTTTCTTATTTTTCTTTTAATTTCTGATGACATACTTCTAATTTACTTTCTAATCATGAGATTATACTTTTTTTTTAGAAAGTTATCATTCAACATTTGCTATACACCACTAGCTATTAGAATCCTATTAAGAAATTCCTGTCTTATCCAAGTACAATAAAAACATTTCTTCTAAGCAATTGGTCTATATGAACTGGTCTTTATGCAAAGAGTCAGAATGGTCCTCTGCTATTATAAAGAATTTTGGAAAATGTAGTAGAGGGTTTTTGCTAAATTAGCCTCATTCTTGACTTTTTATTATCTTTTATTTTTCTCTCAGTTACACCTAACATAACTTATTTTACTGTATTCTTGCAAGCCTCCTTTTTTAGCTTTTCTAAAAATAGTACAGCATAAAAAATAGGTAAATAATTTTTTTCCTAGAGTCATTTCCATGTTAGTGAGACTGAAGGTAAGTGTGGGTTGGCCTAATTATTTATTTATTTATTTATTTACTTATTTTTTTTGACAGGCAGAGTGGACAGTGAGAGAGAGAGAGAGAGAGAAAGGTCTTCCTTTGCCGTTGGTTCACCCTCCAATGGCCGCCACGCTGCGGCCTGCGCACCGCGCTGATCCGATGGCAGGAGCCAGGAGCCAGGTGCTTTTCCTGGTCTCCCATGGGGTGCAGGGCCCAAGCACCTGGGCCATCCTCCACTGCACTCCCTGGCCACAGCAGAGAGCTGGCCTGGAAGAGGGGCAACCGGGACAGAATCCGGCGCCCCGACCGGGACTAGAACCCAGTGTGCCGGCGCCGCTAGGCGGAGGATTAGCCTAGTGAGCCGCGGTGCCGGCCCGGCCTAATTATTTTTAATGAACAAAGAGGAAGGAAAGACACACAGGAAGGAAGAGAATGTAAACTTAAACAAAAATCTTTTTCTAATAGTTTGTCTAGATCAGGCTCAGTGAGTTTTGCTCTGACGAAGGAGGAAGCAACAAAGGAAGAGGTGGCAGAGTTAGATATGAGCAGTGTAAGCTGATCCATTGATTACAGGAAAAGAAGTTGTATCTTTTTGTATTTAATTATAAGCTGCGAAGAGCCTTAAATGTCATCTGTCTAGCCCAGATGCCTGAATCTCCTCCAGGGAACCTCTGTGAAGTCATCCAGCCTATATTTGTACGTCTAACAACATGGCACTTTTCCCTGCTAAGCAGCTCTGCCTAGTAGCATGCTTTTCTAGTATTAAGCCACAGTTCTTCTCTAGGAAATTTCCATCCATTGGTCCTGGTCCCTTTTCTCTTGAGTGACACTATATAAATTCATTGACTCTTTAACATCTCCTGACAACCTTGTAAATACTCAAAGGCAGCTTCAAATCTTCTCTACTGTAGGCAACAATTTTCATCTAGTCCATCCTAATTTTTCGCTCTGAGACTATCACCCAAAAACTTCCAATGGTCTGCATCTTCTTTAAACAAAATTGCTACATAGGAAATTATGCAGCAATTCATTACAACAGTTTTCACTAATAGTGGTTAAGAAGATGAGCTCGGCCAGCACCGCGGGGTAATAGGCTAATCCTCCGCCTGAGATTAGCTCAGGGGCAAGACCTGGATTGTGCCCCTTCTATTAGCTCTCAGATCTCCCACAATTTTTTTTTTGACAGGCAGAGTGGACAATGAGAGAGAGAGAGAGAGACAGAGAGAAAGGTCTTCCTTTATTCCGTTGGTTCACCCCACAGTGGCTGCTATGGCCAGCACACTGCGCCAATCCGAAGCCAGGAGCCAGGTGCTTCTCCTGGTCTCCCATGGGGTGCAGGGCCCAAGCACTTGGGTCATCCTCCACTGCACTCCTGGGCCACAGCAGAGAGCTGGACTGGAAGAGGGGCAACCGGGACAGAATCCAGCACCCCGACAGGGACTAGAACCCTGTATGCTGGTGCCTCAGGCATAGGATTAGCCTAGTGAGCCGCAGTGCCAGCCTCGCACAATTTCTTAATTCTTAAATTTAAATATTCTTGGGGCCGGCACTGTGGCGCAGCGGGTTAACGCCCTGGCCTGAAGCACCGGCATCCCATATTGGCGCCGGTTCTAGTCCCGGCTGCTCCTCTTCTGATCCCGCTCTCTGCTATGGCCTGGGAAACCAGTGGAGGATGGGCCAAGTCCTTGGGCCCCTGCACCTGCATGGGAGACCCAGAAGAAGCTCCTGGCTCCTGGCTTTGGATCAGCACAGCTCCAGCCGTTGCGGCCATCTGGGGAGTGAACCATGTGATGGAAGACATCTCTCTCTCTCTCTTTCTCTCTGCCTCTCCTCTCTCTGTGTAACTCTGACTTTCAAATAAATAAATAAATCTTTAAAAGAAAAATTTAAATATTCTTGGGGCTTGTGCTGTGGTGTAGTGGGTAAAGCTGCCACCTGCAATGCCAGCATCTCATGTGGGCACCAGTTCAAATCCAGGCTACTCCTCTTCGCATCCAGTTCTCTGCTATGGCCTGGGAAAGTAGTAGAAGATGACCCAAGCCCTTGGGTACCTGCACCCATGTAGGAGACCCAGAAGTAGCTCCTGGTTCCTGACTTCAGATAGGCCCAGCTCCAGCCATTTGAGGAGTGAACCAGTCTCTCTCTCTCTCTCTCTTTCTCTCTCTCTCTTTCTCTCTGCCTCTAGCTCTCTGTAACTCTGCCTTTCAAATAAATAAATCTTTTTTTTAAAAAAAGCTTAAATGTTCTCATTCATAAAGTGGGGATTAATATAGAACCCAATACAGAGTTGTTGCTAGTGGGTGATGGGATGGTTGCAGGTGGGAGGGAGGTTATGGGGGGAAGAAGCTGCTATAACCCAAAAGTTGTACTTTGGAAATTTATATTTATGAAATAAAAGGTTTTTTATTTTTTTTAACTTTTATTTCATGAATATAAATTTCCAAAGTACAGCTTATGGATTACAATGGCTCCCGCCCCCCCATAACTTCCCTCCCACCCGCAACCCTCCCCTCTCCCGCTCCCTCTCCCCTTCCATTCACATCAAGATTGATTTTCAATTCTCTTTATATACAGAAGATCAGTTTAGCATATATTAAGTAAAGGTTTCAACAGTTTCTCAGACCATAAAGGAATGAAGTTGGAAATTAGCAACTCAGGAATCCCTAGAGCATATGCAAATACATGGAGACTGAACAACATGCTCCTGAATGAACAATGGGTCATAGAAGAAATCAAAAGAGAAATCAAACATTTTCTGGAAGTAAATGAGGATAACAGCACAATATACCAAAACTTATGGGGTACAGCAAAAGCAGTGTTAAGAGGAAAGTTTATATCAATAGGTGCCTACATTAAGAAATTGGAAAGGCACCAAATAGATGAGCTTTCAATGCATCTCAAGGATCTAGAAAATCTGCAGCAAACCAGACCCAAATCTAGTAGGAGAAGAGAAATAATTAAAATCAGAGAAGAAATCAACAGGATTGAATCCAAAAAAAAAAAAATTACAAAAAAATCAGCCAAACGAGGAGCTGGTTTTTTGAAAAAATAAACAAAATTGACGCCCCATTGGCTCAACTAACTAAAAAAAGAAGACCCAAATCAATAAAATCAGAGACGAAAAAGGAAACGTAACAACAGACACCATAGAAATAAAAAGAATCATCAGAAATTACTACAAGGACTTGTATGCCAGCAAACAGGGAAACCTATCAGAAATGGATAGATTCCTGGACACATGCAACCTACCTAAATAAAAGTTTTAAAACAGAAAAATAACAAAAAAGAGTTAAATGAGATAAAACATGTAAAGTGCTTGAATGCTCACCCTGTGCCAGCTATGCTAACACCTCACGTGTATCAGCCCATTTCATTCTTCTGAAAGCCTTACAGGATGGGCTACTTTCACATCCTCACTTTAGGAATTTGAAAATTGTGTTGGATATCTTTTATTTGCCCCTCTAGACTCACTTTTTTTTTTTTCTACCCAACACTGCACCAAGACCTGTATGGACCACATCAAAGGACTCCCTTATCCTTTGACTTCCCATTGAGTTGGACCCAGGAAAACACTAGCAGATAAGGAGAGTAAGTATCTATTGTCTTGTGCAGTTGCTCCACAAAACTCTCCCAACCACCCTTCAACTCCCTAATCTCACTCCTAGGTGTTATAATAAGGCACTGAAGACCAGCGCCTTGGCTCACTAGGCTAATCCTCCGCCTGCAGCGCCGGCACCCAGGTTCTAGTCCCGGTCGGGGCGCCGGATTCTGTCCCAGTTGCTCCTCTTCCAGGCCAGCTCTCTCCTGTGGCCCAGGAGTGCAGTGGAGGATGGCCCAAGTGCTTGGGCCCTGCACCTGCAGGGGAGACCAGGAGGAAGCACCTGCCTCCTGGCTTCGGATCGGCGCAGTGCGCTGGCCGCAGCACACCAGCCACGGCGGCCATTTGAGGTATGAACCAACGGAAAAGGAAGACCTTTCTCTCTGTCTCCCTCTCACTAACTGCCTGTCCAAAAAAAAGGAAAGAAAGAAAGAAAATAATAAGGCACTGAATACCATTTATGTTTTCCCTACATCCTGTCCACCACCTTGAATATTTTCTTAAATCTTTAGTAAGCTCTCTTTAGATTGCCTGATTGATGTCAGCTATGTCCTACCAATCCCCATCTGATACATTGAGACAGAGAGGTTAACTAACCAACCTACTACCCCATAGGTAACAGTGGCAAGTGCAGGATAAAAACTGACAGTCTGTTTAAGGATAACAGTCCCTCCGTCACTAATCAATGATGTATCTTGCCTGTTAGTAAATGAGAAATAACTGTTCTCTCTCTTGTTCACTGTTAGACCAGGGTCTTTGATATTTTCTGATACTTTTAGAATGCACAACAGAATTAGGTTTTTAAAATTTATTACAATATTTAAAATCACCCTTGTATAATTTTTATATATTCAGAACTGTAATAAAAGACAATCCTTTTAAATTTGTTGTTTTAAATTGACTTCTGGCTAGTTTACCAATAATATTGCTGAAATACTAGTAGGTAGACTGCTCATCATAGAGGCACTGTTTCCTTCTTTTGTTAGATGTGGGCATCCAATAATGTTATTCTGAGAAGCATGAGGTGCCATATTCATGATCCAAAATGCTATTCTTTAAAGTTCTTGGTTATAAAATCTCTTGTAAGTGCAGCATCCCAAGGTAGGCAAGATTTGCCACTAAAGAAAAAAATCACATCTTATTCATGAAAAAAAATAAGACAATCAGAATTTGAAATTCATGGAAATAACTGTCTTACAATTGTTTTATTCTCATGCTTAAGCTTATACAAATTCTACTTCTTGGGAGTGCTCTTTTGACTTTCTAGAAAAATGAGCTGTGACATTGTATGTTGTTATGCCCTGGAGATCATCTTGCTCCTTTGAGATTATAACTTCAGACTAAGCAAAATTAAAAGTGGGGGAATTCACAGCTATCATTTTTAAAGATTTATTTGTGCATTTGAAAGGCAGAGTGAGAGAGAGAGGGAGAGAGAGAGAGAGAGAGAGAGCAGGACACAGAGATCTTCTAATCATTAGTTCGCTCCCCAGATGGCCACAAAAGCCAGGTTTGGGCCAGGCAGGAACCAGGAACTCAATCCATGTCTCCTCTGTGGGGTGTTGGATGCAAGTACTTGGACCAATATCTGCTGCCTTCCCCGGTGCATTAGCAAGGACCTAGATCAGAAGCAGAATAGCTAGTACTAAAATCTGTGCTTCAATATGATATGCTAGTGTCTGGCTGGCGCCATGGCTCACTAGGCTAATCCTCTGCCTGCAGCGCTGGCACCCTGGGTTCTAGTCCCAGTTGGGGCACCGGATTCTGTACTGGTTGCTCCTCTTCCAGTCCAGCTCTCTGCTGTGGCCAGGGAGTGCAGTGGAGGATGGCCCAAGCGCTTGGGCCCTTCACCTGCATGGGAGACCAGGAGAAGCACTTGGCTCCTGGCTTCGGATCCTGGCAGCGCGCCAGCCATAGCGGCCACTTTAGGGGTGAACCAATGGAAAAAGGAAGACCTGTCTCTCTGTCTCTCTCTCTCTCACTAACTCTGCCTGTCAAAAAAAAAAAAAAAAAAGGCAGTAAATTCTGTTTTAACAAAACAAAACAAAACAATATGGTATGCTAGTGTCACAAACGCAGGCTTAACTTATGCCACATTGCCAGTGCCCAAAATTATCATTTTATATTAAGCAATTTGTATACAGATGTCTAAAATTTTTACCTTTTAATAAAGCTTTAATTATTAGAATGAGAAAGAAAATAATGCAAAGTGAAAAACATGATTTAATGACTTCTTTTGAGTTGGTCAGGAAATTTTACCTTTAGTTTTATCAGAATTGACAAACCTTACAGATTTAATTATCATATTTGAATTGGTTTTATCAGAGAATTTTTATTATTGAATGGCAGAAAATCCAAAATGAATAATAAATTATGTGACAAGGGTAGATTGTTAAAAATATTGAATCAGCTGAAAATGTTTAACACTTACTTTTGTACTTTTTTTGTCGGTGTAAAAGAAAAGTGTAGTTCCTCTCAGCTCTGTCCAGTAATGTTTATACTCCTGTTGGAAAGAATTATTTCATTAGTATATGGCCAACTATTTTCCTATTGATATTTTCCATTGTAAATTTCTGAATTACTTGTGTGATATAAGGTTCTTATTTTATCCTGAATAATTAACTAGTCTGATTGCTTAACTTTACATTTAACTCTTGATTAAATCTTTCTCAGATTTATTTTCGTATAATGTTTGAAATAATAGGCCGGTGCTGCGGCTCAATAGACTAATCTTCCGCCTGCGGAGCTGGCATCCTAGGTTCTAGTCCCGATCGGGGCGCCGGATTCTGTCCTGGTTGCCCCTCTTCCAGGCCAGCTCTCTGCTGTGGCCAGGGAGTGCAGTGGAGGATGGCCCAAGTACTTGGGCCCTGCACCCGCATGGGAGACCAGGAGGAAGCACCTGGCTCCTGGCTTCGGATCCCCGGAGCGCGCTGGCCGCAGCGGCCATTCAGGGGTGAACCAATGGAAAAGGAAGACCTTTGTCTCTGTCTCTCTCTCTTACTGTCCACTCTGCCTGTCAAAACAAAAAGAAAAAGAAAAAAAAAAAGAAATAATAATATAATTTAAATTGTGTTTAAGTAGATCATATCCCAGAACTCTCCTCATTGACTTAAGACTTCTTATGCCATTTTAGTGGAAGCTTCTGACACAAGGAATATGGCCAATTAAGGATCCAGGGTAGTACAAGCATAGATATCCACCGTGTAGGACATGAAAGAACGTAAGGAACTGATACACGGAAAGCACTCAGCAGAGCACATGGCTCGTCTCTTGAATTCAATAGATAACATACATTATTGGTATAGAATAAGGAAGTATGAGAAATGTATAATGGTAAAGTATAATTTAGGGGCCGGTGCTGTGGCCTTGAGGGTAAAGCCACTTCCTGCAGTGCCGGCATCCCATCTAGGTGCCAGTTCAAGTCCGGGCTGC
Source organism: Oryctolagus cuniculus (assembly GCF_051225735.1). NCBI lineage: Eukaryota > Metazoa > Chordata > Mammalia > Lagomorpha > Leporidae > Oryctolagus > Oryctolagus cuniculus. The sequence goes on from NC_142874.1 coordinate 127,427,473, forward strand.
TCCACTTCTGATCCAGCTCTCTGCTGTGGCCTGGGAAAGCAGTAGAAGATGGCCCAAGTCCTTGGGTCCACGCACCAAATGGGAGACCCAGAAGAAAGTCCTGGCTCCTGGCTTCGGATCGGTGCAGCTCCAGCTGTTTAGGCTAACTGGGGAGTGAACCAGTGGATGGATGACCTCTCTCTCTCTCCCTCTGCCTCTCCTTCTCTCTCTGAGTTACTCTGACTTTCAAATAAATAATAAATAAATCTTTAAATATATATATATATAATTTAGTACTTTCAATGCAGAACTTGAAGTCCAATGAATATATGGTAAATATTTAATTAATATATTCACATTCCTATGGATTCTTTAGACATTTGACTTTAAAGTTTAAGAAATTTAAATTACCTACTTAGACTCTCATTTCACTCAAATGAAAGTCAATTTTAAATAAATACAAAGATTGGCTGTATTATAAAAAATGGCATGTTGGTTTAAAAAATAAAATCCTTCCACATTTAAAGACATCTTTCCATATCCAGCTCTTTTCAAATGTTTTTTAAAAACTCAAATTTTTATAGATACATTGATCATTTTCTCTATTAGGGCTTAATGAACTGCATTTTTGCAAGTTATTGAACCATCATGAAATATTTGATTAATATAAGAAAGTCACATAAAATTTTTAAAAATATTTTGTATGCCAATATATTTTTTTCAGATTTATTTATTAATTTTGATATGCAGAATGACAGAGAGAGATTTCCAGGAAGCTCAATATTAAATAAATTCTGAATTACAACCACTATCTTTTATCTTGTTCTTGATGGAATATTTTTATACTTTGTTTTCATAGCAAATAAGATGCTTTATTTTTTAACTTTTTCTGTATAGGAAGCACCCCACAACTCAGTGAAGACTGAAATAGCAAGCATTTTGCATTTCTGCCAATTTTGTGGCTAGATGATGGTGTTCCTCATCTGGACACCTTGTCTGTAGCTGTATAGTCTAAAGAGGCATCATTCACGTCTTCAGGGTCTAAGCTTGTAGTTCAGGAAGACTGTGAAGGCTGGGACAAATGGAATCTCTTATCCTTCAGGCGGTTAACCTGTATTTGTTTCCATGCTGGCCCAAGGATCCCCAGGAACAAGAAAGAGAAAAACCCAATGTATATGCATATTTTAAAATTTTATTTATTTATTAATTTATTTATTTGAAAGGAGGAGAGACAGAAAATGACAGAGAGAATTAGAGAGAGAGAGAAAGAGAGAGAGACATCTCCTATCTGCGGCTTCACTTCCCAAATGCCTGGGATTGGGCCAGCTGTGGCTGGGAGCCAGAAAATACATCCAGGTCTCCCACATGGGTTGCAGAGATTCAATTACTCGATGTCCTAGGGTCTGCATTAGCAGAAATCTGGAGTCAGGAGGTGGAGCCAGGCATTTCAATATGGGACTGGGGTGTCTTAATTGGCATCTTAGCGGCTAAGCTGAACACACATCCCTTATAAGCATATTTGAAGCATGTCACATGACCCAGTCCAGCTTCAAAAGGTAGAAAAAATAAGCTCAACCTCTTTGGGAGACTAATAGGAAAGTTTCATTTCAAGGTGAGGTGCTTACCGTAAGAGTTGAAAAAACTGGTGGTATTATTGCAACAATTTGCCTTAGGGACAGAGTTGAATTTGGGGCAAGGTATCTTTGCCCAAATCCTGTGGTCTTTCCATTCCATCTTAGCCTCCAGTTGAGAGATGACTATAACATGTAAGGAGCCTATTGATTTCTCCTGAACGAAGAACAAGTTACTATAAAAAAGGATAATTCTAAGGGGTATACAAAAGGCAGGTGTTTGGCCTAGTGACTAAGATACTCACATAACATATCAGGTTACCTGGGTTTGATCCCTGGCTCAAGCTCTTGATTCCAACTTGCTGCTAATGCAGATCCTGGGAGGCAGTGGGTGATGGCTCCAATAGTTGGGTTCCTGCCACCCCAGCGGGAGGCCTACACTGAGTTCCCAGTTCCTGGTTTCAGTCTGGCCCAGCTCTGGCCGTTGAGGCATTTGAGGAGTAAAGCTGTGTATGGGAGAATTCTGGGTGTGTGCGTGTGCGTGTGTGTGTGTGTGTGTGTTCATCCCCTCTTTTTCTTGTCTTTCTGCCTCTCAAATAAATCTTTTAAAGATATTTATTTATTTGAAAGGCAGAGAGTTGCAGAGAGGCAGAGGCACAGAGAGAGAGAGAGAGAGAGAGAGATTGAGAGATCTTCCATCTGCTGATTCACTCCCCAAACGGCTGCAATAGCCAAAGGTAGATCAATCCAAAGCCAGGAACAAGGAGCTTCTTCTGTGTCTCCCATGTGCGTGCGGGGGCCCAAAGACTTGGGTCATCTTCTACTGCTTTCCCAGGTCATAGTAGAGAGCTGGATCAGAAGTGGAGCAGCTGCGATTTGAATCTGGCACCCATGGGATGCCAGCACTGCAGGCAGTGGCTTTACCGGCTAGGCCACAGCACCAAGCCCATAGGTAAGTATTTTTAAATGGCTTGTAATTGAATGATCAGCAAATAGAGGTTCTTAAATGAGCAATTATAAAACTGGGCAAAAAGAGTCTTTCTGTTTACTGAAATCTAGATGTCTAGTGCACACAGATGCCTGGCACATCTGAGTCAAACAGTTTAATAAGACCAGAGAACAAGTCTTAGTTTCAACTCCATCTGAAGTCTTTTCCTTTCTTCTTTTCATGTAGGATGCAAAGTGTTGTTTCCATCGCAATTGCCCTGTACCTGACCTTTCTGCCATCCTCTTAGCACTCTCCAATCAATCCCGCACAGCACTGCCAGAATTACTGATATCCTTCGCAGGGAGCAGGGCTAGATATCAACTGGTGAGTTGGGCAGGCAGCATAGTCAGCGCTTCCTGTCCTCTCTCAACTCTATCAGAGAGTGGATCTGCTCTGTTCCCAGCCATAAAGCAAAGACTTTCAAGAGGTGCAGGCTTGTGGCTCTCAGTCTGGGTCACCGACTCAAGGTGGTTCAAGGCTACCTAAATCTGGAGTCAATGTTAGCACAGTTTTAGCCTTAAATCTAAGCCACATTTTAATGGATTCTATCAATTATGAAAGTAATGGGTCTTCATCATGTGAATCCTATATCTGAGGAGGGGGAGACATGTAGGGAACTTCTCACAGAGTAAGTTTTTGGAATAATGAAAATATTCTGGGACAGTGGTGATAGTTGTATAGGGTTGTGAATTTATTAAAGAGCATAATTATATTGTTATGATCCTGATTCGGTGATCTTTTATTTTGTCTTCTATATGAGAGTTTAATGTTAAGGTGCCAAGAGTAAAATTATGGAAACCAGCCTCCTATTCTTGTCATAAAGTTGTTGAATGAAGAATTTAAAGGAATAATAATATAGGTAAAGCATATAAGACCTATGCTGTAGAAAATATCTGGTAAATGTTGGTCACTTAAAAAATAAAGAACATTGCATTATTGGCAGGCACTTTGTATTTTTCATTATCCATGTAATATTTTTAAAAGTATTTATTTATTGATCTGTTTGAAAGGCAGAGTGACAGAGAGAAATGGAGAGAGAGAGAGAGAGAGAATCTTCCATCTGCTTGTTCACTGCCTAAGTGGCTGTAAAAGTCAGGTCTGAGAGCAAGGCCTAATACAGCCAAGAACTCCATCCAGGTGTCCCACATGGGTGACAGGGATCCAAGCACTTAGACCATCTTCTGCTGCCTTCCCAGGTGCACTAGCTGTATTGAAAGCGGAGCAACCAGGACTCTATCTTGCTCTCTGATATGGGATGCCAGCGTCACAAGCAATGACTTAACTCACTGAACCACAATGCTGGCCCCCACATAATTTTTTCATATATGCTGATTTTTATATATGTGTGAGATGATGATGAACTTTAAAAACCTCTAAAATATATCTTCAGTGGGATTAAGTGTGAGAAGGAAGAAATAGTTTGTAGACCAGAATTCACCTTTTCATGTTTTTTTAAAGTAAGATATTTACAAAATCTGCATTGAAAAATTTGAGTTTGGAGGTTGCTAGTGTAAATTACCACTATGATCAATGAAATGTTCTGTGAAAACCATGAGATTAACTAGTATTTCACCCAGTTAAAAAAAAAAAAAACACTTGCAGTTTCTTCAATTTGACCTGCTATTAAATACTTTAAAAATTCAAATCTATCTCAAGAGTTGTTTAGCTCTTTTGTCTGTAATGGCATTCTTTTTGAGACTTTCTGAACCCTACTCTAGTGAAAGCCTCTGCAGTGAACGTTGGAATCAAGATTACTGTGTGTTTTGGAATTAAGTTGCAGTGAAGGAGAGGGCAGGAGGAGGGGAAATATAGATGTGATTTTAGGGAACATGAACATCAACTGTGTAGTTTTAGTAAAGTGCGGCTTCTAAGATCTAGTCCAGTCCCAAGCCTGTATGATTCTTGGAGGAAAGGAAAGGAGGGGAACACCCTGAGATCCAGGTCTACCACCCTGTTCATCTACTTAACTGGCCTCATTCATCCTGATCTGTCATAAGAGAGATATATTAGTACCACCAATTGCCAGTCACAATTTGTTGAGTTCTCTCTGTATATACATGCAGGACATTTCTGTTCCTGAGAAAAATTACACAAAATATGAATTGCATAGAAGTAATCAGAGAAAAATGGGAATTTTACACCTTAGCAAATCTGTGGATTCACAGAAAGGCTTACAGAACAGTTATGTAGTGGGCAAAGAAGCAAGTGTAAAGGCACTGAGTTGAGAACAAAGGCACCCTTGGAGGAAAAGTAAGGTTACAAAAGCAGCAGGCCTTGTGAACTACAGCCACAGCTGCAAACCTAAGGAGGGAACAAGCTTATATCCAGCATGCAGAGATCTGCAAGTCAGTCTTGATTTACTTTCTGGTAAGACCTCGTGAATACCAGAATAATTTGAGTCTTTTATAAATATATCAATCCCAATAATCAACATCTTGGGATACATATACAGAGTTATTTAGACATTTAAAAACTAAATTTTGAAGGACACACTTTTGGGTGAAATACCTTTACCATAAAGTTTCTTTTATTATGCTTATTTGAGAGGCAGAGAGAGACAGAGAGCGCTTCCATCTACTGACTTACGCCCTAAATGCCTACAATTGCTGGGGCTGGGCTGATACTGAGAGCTGGGAACTCAATCCAGGTCTACAATGCGTGTGGACATCACCTGCAGCCTCCCAGGGTCCACATTAGCAGAATCTCGAGTCAGAGGCCAGAGCCAGGACTTAAACCCAGGTGGTCTGATATGGGATATGGAAGTCTTAACCAGCAGCTCAACGTCTAGACCAAAACCCTACCCCAACACAAAGTTTCTTTTTTTAAAAAAACAATTATTTGTATTAAATTATTGATGTAAGAAAAGAGACTGAAACGAAACTTCTGAATTTATTGCTAGCTTTATAACCATTGGATGACTTTGTATTTAATGTTTAAGTTCACTATCTCCATTTCACTCGATTAAATAAATGCTTTTTAAAGCCTATCTAGCTTATTGTTGATATCGATGTAATAAAATATGTAGGGATTAGATATCTCTAAGCTTCAGAAGTTTGTGATCAAATGAAAGTAGAACTTGAGTTTGAGGCAGCATGATGTCAAGTGCATCACACTCAAATCCAAGCAAAACTTCTTGGTGGGTGAAGAAATTTGAACTTCTGTGAGCCACAAGTCACTCATCTGCGAGGTGAATAAAATAGTCTCTTCACAAGAGTTACTGTAAGGATCACAATGATGGCATATTAAAAACCAAGTATAGAAATCCATCCTATGTTATATCTCATGGGTATACACCCATTATTATAGGTCCATTTTATAAGCACAGAAACCAACTCAGTTATACAAGAGAATCTGTCCATTTTGCAAATAAATAAACTTTTAAAATGATTATCCGCAGAGTTGGGCGGATATTTTTCTCTCCTTACTGCAATGCCTTTTGCTCGTTGATGTAACTAGTAAAATAGGTTACTATGCTCAAGAAACACTGCTCGAATGAATAAATTGATTAAAACCTACTTTTCCCTCTTGGGATGCAGGGAGTATGTGTTCTCTGCATTTTATACTTGAAGATGTCAAGGAGATTGGGTAGCTTGCATAAGACCACAAGCTGTTAAGTGGCGAAAGCATTAAGCAAAGACAAGTTTTACTGAGACTCCAAAACACTTTTCTTTTTGCTAATTATGGCATGCATTCTTAAAAGGAAATTGCTATTCAAAACAGTTATCAGCAATACTTTGGAAAACATTCAAGAATAACCAAAAGCAAATTACAAGTTAGAAATTTCTTTTTCTCAAATCCTCTTTCCTGGAAAAGTATAATAATGTGGCTAACCTGTGGTGACAAGATTGAGTTTACTTTGAAAGTATATAGGACAAACAAAGAAATATTACAACACACTGAAAAACAATGCACATTTAACATTTACACCAGAAGATAAATTGCTATATCGTTATCTCAAATATTAAATTATCTGATTATATATGAAAGAAATACAAATGTCCTATTATAGATATACTCATATACCAAATGTTTCCCTAAGTATTATGGATCCTCAGGAAATGTATTTTATTATCATAATAAAGTAATTCTTATTTCATTTCTGAAAACATTTATGTTGGTTAGTATACATTCTACCCACAATAACACCATAAATATTATCCTTTAAAGTCACTATCTTGACTTTAAAGTCAAGATACATACATACATAACATTAGAATATACATACTTTTTCCGGTCAGGAAACAAAAAAAATAGACATACATAACACTAAACAGTATTAATTGTTTCATTTTCACAATTTTTTAAAAGACCACCTTTTTATGATTTCATCATTGTAAACTTCAAATGGATGAGAGTAGGAGAAAAGATCTAATTTTGATCACAATATTTTATCTTAATGGCACACCTCATCCCTGAAGCATAGTAGTAAATAATGGAGAAAATATAGGAAACATTTGTTTTCTTAAGCCAAAATTCTTTGTGATGTTTAAATAAGATCTTGGAAAAGTTAACTTATTTATTTTTGTAATTATGACATTAGAACCTTATTTTATAATGTATAATAACACATTTATATATAACATATACATATATGTTTAAGTCATATACTATATTTAAATTATGCAAAATTAAAGTCCTTTTTCTGAGCTGAACGAAGAGAGTTTAATCCCAACAGAAACAAGGAGGCTTTGTCACATCACATCAGTATAAAATAAAATTTTTAAGACAGAAGCCTCAGGTTTACCATTGTTATTTATAGACTTACCTGGTATGCTGAACGCTTAACTAATAAAAAACCTTCAAAGTACAAGGGTAGAGCAGTAATCTTTAACCTTTCCTGGAAAATCCTGCGAGGGGCTGGTTTTGGGGGCTTCTTAGCCATCATATCCTCTCCTTGGTAGATGGTTTGGTTTCAACTGTATCCAGTCTCAAACAAAATGAAATCTCCCTGTGTGAGAGGAAAGGGCAACTGTTCAAAGAGGAAGTTCCAACTTGCTTTTTAACCACCAACACTATCACCAAGACCACACACACAAACACACAAACACACACACACACACACACACACACGCTTTTTTTCCTCTTTACTTTTTGTGTGGTAAGAAAGAACAGGCATAAAGCAACTTTTGGAGCACAAGTAAATGACATGTCCTTAGATCTACAGCAGCAAAATAAACAGAAGATTAACATCACCCAAGGATGAAAGAAAGAAACAGGTGTAGAGATTATGGACTTTAAGGGAGACATCAAGAGCATATATATTTTTCTACCCCCTTTTCATTTATTTATTGCTGTCCATTTCAGAAGATTCCCAGAAGACATCGCTGGAATAAATTCCACTTGATGAAAAATTACTTTATTGGAAAATTTTACTGGTACTATTTCTGTTGATTAAATACATTAGAGGCTATGCTTTGTTTAAATTCTGAAAAAGAAGAAGGAGGAGGAGGAGCAATGCTTCTTCTCCCATGCCTATTTTGATGGTTCACTAAAGATAAATCATAGTTACTGGAATATGAGTTTTTTTTTAATCAGTTGGTAGTTCAAGTACATTATCAGTGGATATTTAGGGGAAAATATCCAGCAGAGAAGGCTATAAAATTTCAAACTTTTTGCTTTCTGAACTGTAGATGGCTGATGCTAGCATCCATTGGTTATCTGGTAAGAGTAGAGCTACCCTGTGGCTAAAATTCACTCGATAGTTGCATGTGGGAAATGGTCCTGTAGGGAACAAGTTTGATCCTCACAGTGCAGGGAATTATGGGAGAAGGGAAAGGTAGAAGGCATTCTGATCTATCTTGTACGGGTCCTGACAATTTCTACCATTGTCTATTCCACCCTAAGTATTTCAGAACATTCTGGATTTAGGGTAACCTGGACCCACAGTTAGACCAGCAGTTCTCAGTAATCAAAGAAAGCCAGGAGTCTTCAGTCTGTTCCTCCTTCCCTAATGGAGAGACCACATGGTTTTCCTCAATAGTATGGGGTCCACTGAATCTGCAGCTGTGGATATGGGGGGGGGGGACAATTGCCTACAGCACGAGATAGAACAATGCTGCCTGGACAATCAAATGATAAAATACAAGTCCAACTTATTTTTTGGAGACAAAACCTTAACTTTTTTTTCAGTTTCAGTGTACTAAGAAATTGAGTTGAAAGACATAGGAAAAACCTAATTTACCTTCTTGGCAGTTGGCAGCTGATGAAATACAGGGAGGAAATGAAAGGAGGATGAGAACTGAGAAATGAGAAAAGGAAGGGGCAGGGAGATGGGACGCTGGATAGCATATGTGGCTGGAACATGAGAAAAGTGGGCTTTATGAAACTCTTTGTGGCCAAAGAGGTTCATGACAGAGAGAAAAGAATGCCTGCAGAAATGTAAAGACAGGAATATGATTCTGAAACAACCATGTGGTTGGTTAATTATTTGTTTCTTACCTTTAAAGAAATAGTTTGACAATGCAAGTTACTTTGATCTGCTGATTTCTTTTAAAGATTTACTTATTTATTTGAAAGGCAGAGATACAGAGAGAAGAGAGAGAGGGGAGAGAATCATCTATCCACTTATTTATTCCCCAGATGGCCACAACAGTCAGGGCTGGGCCAGGCCGAAGCCAAAGAGCCAGGAGCTTCCTCCAGATCTCCTCTATGGGGGAAGGGGCCCAAACACTTTGACCATTTCCACTACTTTCTCCAGGCACATTAGCATGAGCTGCATTGGAAGTGGAGCAGCTGGGACTCAAACCAGTGACCATATGGGATGGTGACATGGCAAGTGGAGGCTTTATCTTCTATGCCACAGTGTTACCCCTGTCTGCTGATTTTTAAGTCAAATGAATCCTCATATAACAAGGATCACTTTTGTCTCCCTAAAATACACACACAGCAGAATGCAAAGATCCTGCTTAAATTTTATTGGTTAGACAACTGTCTGCATTTACTGACAAAATTGTGTCATTACACAATTGCACCAGAAATTGAATAAGAATTGGTGGGTGGGAAAATGTGGTAGAAAAAAAATGTTCATACGTAAGGAGAGAGGCCAATTTTCTAACTGATCACGTTTGAGACCTTCAACAAATCTCTTCTCTGAAATCGCAGTTTCATTGCCTATGAAATAAGGGGATGAACTAAATGACTTCTTACTTGAAGAGTTACAATAGACTTCCAAGGAGTTTCCTCGTTTTCACTCTTTTTCTTCTCTGACTCAAATTTGTTTTTTACATTTATATCTTTATTTTTCATTTTATTTTAAAGATAGAGGGATAGATAGAGATCTTCCATCCTCTGGTTCATTACCCAAATACCTCCCAACAGCCAGGAGCCTGGAACTCAACTTAGATCTCTCCCGTGGGTGGCAGGGACACAAGTACTTGGAGCCATCAGTTGCTGCGTTCCACACAGTAGCAGGAAGTTGGATCGGAAATGGAAAAGTCAGGACAGATTCATTTAAAATGCAACTTAATCAAGAGACTCTCCTGCCTAAAACACTTGAGTGGATCTTCATAACTTTTGGAATTCCTTCTTTCATTGAACACTGTTTATTGAACTTGAGCGTGATACACAAGGTCCTTTGTAACAAAGTTTTTAAAAAATCAAAATACCTCATCCTCCGGTAATTTTCTGTACTCTTTCTTAGTTGTTTCAGTACCTTATAGTTTTTCCTATCTTATCCTACTTTTTAAAAAAGATTTATTTATTTATTTGAAAAGCAGAGTTACAGAGAGAGAGAGAGAGAAGGATGGAGAGAAAGAGAGAGAAAGATCTTCCATCTGCTGGTTCATTTCCCAATCAGTTGCAATAGCTGGGACTGAACTAGGCTGGAGCCAGGAGCCAGGAGCTTCATCCGGGTCTCCCAAAGGGTGACAGGGACCCAAGGACCCTTCAGATGCTTTCCCCAGGCACGTTAGCCGGGAGCTAAATGGAAATGGCACAGCCAGGACTTGAATCGGGCCCTATATGGGAAGCCAGCACTGCAAGTGATAGTTTAATCTTCTCCACCACAGCACCCACCCCTTCTATATTTTCAGTCACTGCACTTGTGCTTGTGTATCCTTCCATCCCCTTGTTATAGGACAACATCCTACTCACCCTTCCAGTACCAGGTTGAGTCGTCTTGATTGTAAAGATTTCCTGAAGCCTTCCCCATCTCCAGGGGAAAAGCTTACCAAAGCTTTCCCCAAGCATTCCCAAAAAGCACTTTGTACATTTCTTTATTACAGTATTTATCCCATTCTATGTTAGTTATTGGTATTTGAATATGTTGTGTATCCACAGATAATTGAGTTGTTCAGAGGCAGAGATTGTATTGAAGTAGAGGTTGAAAAGAAGTAGCTTGAATTATCACTTATTAAATGAGTAGCTTCAAAAACATAATCCGAATTTGGAGAGCTGTTCGCTTCCATGGGGATAAGAATGTGACCCTTGGTTGACATACGGTTCTTATGTTGCATGTAGAATAATCGTGTTACTATCAACCCTTGAAATTCTGTGAAAGCCCAACTATTGTAACAGCAACATCTATGCCACAAGAGTTTGTTATAAATCAGTTTATCTGGCAAACACAACTGAATGACTTTGGATGAAGTGTAAGATCAACTCATAAAACAAAATCTCAGTGCTCTTTACATTTATCTATGTTATGGTACCATTCGTGCCTATCTCTATGATAGTTAAGGCTCTGTAAAATAGCTTCGTATCCATTTGTTAGAACTGATTCAATCATCAAGACTGAACAGGAGCTCTCTAGTATTTCCAAATTTCTGACCTTTGTTTTACTTAATATTTATTGATGATTTATTGCCACATGCATTATAATACATTGTACTAGATCTTGAATATATTTAAATCAAAAACTTTTATGTTTACAAGCCATAACTGAAAAATGCAGTTTTAAGTTTAACACTATCCAGAATACTCTTAGCTAAAGCTGACTCATGAATCTAATATAGTCTTTATTATGGAGCAATTTTATATTACTCTTCCTGGAACAAATCATTGCTCTCTCTTTTTTTCTAATATTTACTTATTTATTTGAAAGGCAGAGAGACACATACACAGAGAAACAGAGACAGAGAGAGACATGCAGAGAAATCTTTCATCCCCTGATTCACTCCCCAAATGACCACAACAGCCAGGGCCTGGCCAGACCAAAGCCAGGAGCACAGAACTCTGGAGTTCTGCAGGAACCCAAGTACTTGATCCATCGCCTGTGGCCTCCCAGAATGGGCATTAGCAAGAGGCTGGAAATCGGAGTGGAGCCAGCACTTAAATCCAGGAACTCTGATACGGGATGTGGGCATCCTGGGTGGTACTTGAACTGCTGCGTCAAATGACCACTGCAAAGTGTTTTCGACAGAGTAAGTGCACATTGTAACAACCTCAGAGATTTTAAGAAAGATAATATGGTGTTTCCTACCCTCTATAGCTAAGAGTCACTGATAAAGTGGGTCATTATCATTCCAAAATGTCTCCCTGAAGTGTTTTGGAACTGAGAAAAGGGTGAGAAATGATTACTCTCAGAGTGAACTTAGAAGCTCTGAAAGAGTGATTTAATTTGCTAACCTTATAATTTGCAGTACTGTATAAAGATACTCCTAGGACAATTTTTTCTTAGTTATATGCTCACAATATTTTTGTAGTGTAGGATGTCATTTTTGCTATTGACAGTTTTTGGATGCCAAATAAATACACAATATTAGTTTCCAAGCTAGGAATCTTGTAGAATAATGGTAGCTTTAATTGAAACTGGAAATCAAGAATGGAGAGAGAGTTGGGAGTAGAGTGAAAATGAATTAGACTTTAATCATTTCAAACAGAATATATACAAAGGTTAAGTCCCTGCTAAAAAGGGACTTTCCCTTAAAATTTTTAAATGCTTCTTCAGGGAATAAGGTGGATTGGTGCTTAACATGCATTCCTATCACTTCTGGTGTCCATCCTTTGTCATAGACTGAAAAGCAGGACACTACATTTCCCAGATTTATCTGCAGTGGGGATTGAAAAGCATTCAATATACATGGCAAGGCAGGAAGAAGGCAGAATTCATTCTTATGCTGCCTTTTTTTTGTTTCCCAAAGAAAAGGTAAGCATGATATGTGGGCATCTGATTTTTTTCCCCTGGCAGTATTATCAGAAGCACCAGTGCTTCTGATCACTAGTTATGCTGACGTAGATAGTCAAGCCATCGGACATCTGTTTTCCTGGTGCGTATCTTATTACGTGTGATGTGGTTCTGGAACCAGAAGCAGTATGGAGGCTTCTCAGTCATTAGAGGGCTCTTATTTCTGGCAGCTTCTATAATGTGGCGGTTTTGTAACTGCAGTGGCTTCCTGATTACACACTATCAGAATGGTGTCAGAGATAGCAGCATTAGCATCAGCTTCCCAGTTTTTCATTTGCTTCATTTCTTCATTTCACCTCTGTAAAAACCGTGGCTTAGTTCGGCAGTGTCTTTGGGACTCATTCTGACCCCAAAATACAGTCCCCCCCACCAACAATTCTGCATGCTAATAAATGCCTGGTAGTATATTTCTTTTTGCCTAAACTACCTACTTCGAATTCTGAGCCCTGAGCTCCTATTGTCTATAGAATAAGTGAAAAGTTATCCTAACACTGAAGGGGGTCCCTATTCCAATTTCATTTTGCTAACATGAGTACTTTTGGATTTCAGACAAATTTTCACTGTGTTGAAACCACATAATTTTTGTCATATGTCTTTGCTTGGTTTGTCTTCTATTTCCCCATGTTTTAAAAAGTTATTTTCAGAGCCAGCGCCACGGCTCACTAGGCTAATCCTCCGCCTGTGGCGCCAGTACTCTGGGTTCTACCCCCGGTTAGGGCTCTGGTTCTGTCCCGGTTGCTCCTCTTCCAGTCCAGCTCTCTCCTGTGGCCCGGGAAGGCAGTGGAGGATGGCCCAAGTGCTTGGGCCCTGCACCCCATGGGAGACCAGGAGGAAGCACCTGGCTCCTGGCTTCCGATTGGCGCAGTGCGCTGGCCTCAGCATACAGGCCACGGCGGCCATTTGGGGTGTGAACCAATGGAAAAGGAAGACCTTTCTCTCTGTCTCTCTCTCTCACTAACTCTGCCTGTCAAAAAAAAAAAGTTATTTTCAGATACTGTCTGCAAACTACACTTTTGGCATTTTGTCTTTGATGATTGTCTATAGATGCTTGAATTCACAAATATTGTGCTCTCTGTATACACAATTTAAGATGATGCAAGTTCAGCACTTTAACATAAGATGCTTACTCTGTTTCAGTGTTACAGGAGAGATGAAGCTAGTCATTGTTCAGACTACTCTTGATAGCTTTTTCTTTTTCTGTTCTTTTTTTTTAAGATTTATTTATGTATTTGAAAATCAGAAATACACAGAGAAAGGAAGATCTTCCATCCACTGGTTCACTCCCCAAATGGCCACAATGGCTAGGGCCAGGCTGCAGCCAGGAACGAGGAGCTGCAGCTGGGTCTCCCACGTGGGTGCCCCAAGCACTTGGGTCATCCTCCACAGCTTTCCCAGACACATTAGCAGGGAAGTAGAAGTGGAGTAGCTGGGACTCCAACCGGTGCCCATATGGGATGTCAAGGCTGCGAATGGCGGCTTAACCTGGCGCACCACAGCGCTGGCCCCTCTTTTTCCTTTTTTCACAAAAAAACTAAAACACTTTTATTCTCAATGTTTCTAATGCTTCAAGTTACAACTTGAATACAAGTATGTATTAAATATGAGTTTTATTATGTCTTTCATTTCTCTTTCACTTTATAACTGACAGCAAGAGAGTTGTGAATGTTTTGACAAAAATGTTTAAGGTCATGAGCAGTCAGAATTTTTCACCTTGATTAAGTTGGGTTTGCATGGTTGCAGCTTGCATGGTAATTTTGACTGCCCTGTTCTACTTTGCAAAGCAGTGACTGCCTGAAATTGAAAGGCCGAGTCCTACATTATTTGCCAATTTTCGTTCAAAGTAATTTAAGTCTTTGCAAGGCTAAAATTATGATGCAGAACTATATTAAACTTTCAAAAATCAAAATGTGCTTTCAATGAGGTGAGAATCAAGCTAACTGTAAGTAAACTGTAGGACAGAGAACAGAGACCCACAGAATAGTGTTACCAGTTGTGTAATCGGCATAACAGAAACAAAAGGTACAATGATAGAATATAATTGTGACTGAGAATCAAATGATTGACAAAGGTAATTTGGAAAATGCAAAGGTCAGTTAATTCACAAAGCGCTTCATAATGGATTCATTGGGGTGCCCGCACTGTGGTGTAGCAGGCTAAGCCTCCACCTGCACCACCTGCACCCATATGGGCACCGGTTTGAGTCCCGGCTGCTCCACTTCCGATCCAGCTCCTTGAGAAAACAGCAAATGACCCAAGTCCTTGGGCCCCTGCACCCACATAGGAGACCTGGCTGGAGCTCCTGGCTCCTGGCTTCAGATCAGCCCGCTCCAGCTGTTGCAGACATTTGGGGAGTGAACCAACCGATGGAAGACCTTTCTCTCTGTCTCTCCCTCTGTCTGTAACACTGCCTCTCAAATAAATAAATGAATCTTAAAAAAAAAAAAAAAAAGGACTCATTGCAGAATAATAATTCCTTGCGTAGTGAGCTCTGTTTTTGTGAACACTGCTGCCACCTACCTGCAAACTATAAGCACATTTAATAAGCAGGCTATTAGCATCCAGTACATTTCTATCTGAGGCTAATTTTGTCTGAAAAGACTACTTACATGGTGAATCTGCTTAACAAAGAGACCAATCCTTGGCAATAAAGAATAAAAAATTATGTTTATAAAATAAAAGCCAAAATTGTAAAAGTAAATTTATGTAACTTCAGCAAAGTTTACATTGCAATTGCAAGTATGTTGTAATTTTTAGAACAGGTTCTTTTTTATGGGATAATTTTTTTTTAACATTTTTTTTTTAATTTTTTTATTTTTGACAGGCAGAGTGGACAGTGAGAGAGAGAGACAGAGAGAGAAAGGTCTTCCTTTGCCGTTGGTTCACCCTCCAATGGCCGCCGCTGCAGCCGGCGCACCGCGCTGATCCGATGGCAGGAGCCAGGATCCAGGTGCTTTTCCTGGTCTCCCATGGGGTGCAGGGCCCAAGCACCTGGGCCATCCTCCACTGCACTCCCTGGCCATAGCAGAGAGCTGGCCTGGAAGAGGGGCAACCGGGACAGAATCCGGCGCCCCGACCGGGACTAGAACCCGGTGTGCCGGCGCCGCAAGGTGGAGGATTAGCCTATTGAGCCACGGCGCCGGCCCTTATGGGATAATTTTTAACAACACTGTATGATAGTAATTTGCTAAACTTTTCATTTTGGATTTTGCAGAATAATAGATATTTTGCAAATATTTTAGAGAAATTTTCAACCATTTTATTAGTGTCATCTTCTCCCACAATTTGACTATGAAAGATCTCAAACATACAGAGAAGCTCAAAGAGTAGTATTACTAAACACTTACATATTCACCCTCTAGGATCCGCAATTAACGTTTTGCCATATTTCTTCATCTCAGTCTCTCTTTTTAAAAATGATTTATTTATTTATTTATGCACTTGAGAAGCAGAGTGACCGAGAGAGTAAGAGAGGGATCTTCCATCTGGGGGTTCACTATCCAAATGGCTGCAACAGCCAAGTCAGGGCAAGGCTGAAACCAGGAGACAGGAACTCCATTCTGTTCTCCCACACCTGACGGGGGCCCAAGAACTTGGACCATCTTTCACTGCTTTCCCAAGTGTGTTAGCAGGAAGCTGACTCAGAAGCAGAGTACCTGGATTCGAACCAGCACTCCTTAAGGGGTGCCAGCATTACAAGTGGCATTTTAACCCGCTGAGCGATAACACCAGCCCCTTAGTCTTTTGGATGAGCCATTTCACTGTATTTGCAAACATCACCTGACATTTTAACTCTAAACACTTTAAAACTGTGTTATAAAAATAAAGACATTGCATTACATAAAGTCACTCTGTTATAATACCTGAGAAAATTTTAAAATTCTCTGATGTCGTCTGATAATCAATTGTTTTCATTTTCCACTTATTGCTTAATGTTTTTATAGCTGCTCTGTGTTTTGAATCAGACTCTGATGGTGAATTGCATGCTTTTTTTTCCACATGATTTTTAACTTAATTTTTTAAAGACTTATCTATTTATTTGAAAAGCAGAGCTAGAGAGAGAGAGAGAGAGAGAAAGAGAGAGAGAGGTCTTCCACCTGTTGGCCCACTCTTCAGATGGCCACGATGGCAGGGGCTGCGAGGAAGCCAGGAGCCAGCAGCCTCCTCCTGGTCTCCCACATGGGTGCCGGTGCCCAAGGACTTGGGTCATCTTCTACTGCTTTCCCAGGCCACAGCAGAGAGCTGGACTGGAGGTGGAGCAGCCGGGACTAGAACTGGTCCATATGAAAGCCAGCACTGCAGGCAGCGGCTTCACCCACTAGGCCACAACGACAGCTCCCTGTGCTTGGTTTTTACACAGTGCATTTGTTTGCTCTGTCTCCCTCACTCCCCTCCTTCCTCCCTTTCCCTCTTTCCCATTCTTTTTCCTTTTTCCCCTAGCCAGATTTGATGTATAACTTGTAGCGAACAAAGCCACCCTTTACAAGAGTACAGTTCTAAGAGTTTTTTTTTTATATTTATTTATTTGAAAGGAAGAGTTACAGAGAGGTAGAGGGAGAGACATGGAGAGAGGTCTTCCATCCGTTGGTTCACTCCCCAATTGACAGCAATGGCTGGAGTTGCGCTGATCCGAAGCCAGGAGACAGGAGCTTCTTTCAGGTCTCCCATGCGGGTGCAGGGGCCCAAGGACTTGGGCCATTTTCTACTGCTTTCCCAGGACATAGCAGAGAGCTAGATTGGAAGTGGAGCAGCCGGGACTAGAACCGGTGCCTATATCGGATGCCGGCACTGCAGGCGGCCCCCGGTGTGGGGAGCAACTCGGACTAGACTGTTACTGGAATTAAGACTTATTCTATGCATCTGCTCTCCCATAATATGGCGCTGGGAGAGGAGGAAACAGCTTCTACACAGCTGCCTCCAGTTCAACCAATAAGCAGCAGGACCTGCTCCTGATTGGAGGAGAGCAACGTACTCGGCATGTGGGTAGCAGAGTTGGGATTGGTGGAAGAGGACTATAAAGGAGGAGAGAGACAACATGCACCAGGAACATCTATCTGAAGGAACACCTGTGCAGCCCCCGAGAGAGCCGGCCGGCGGTTTGCCGCTCCCCCGGGGAAGTGGGGAAAGTGGCAGGGGGAACTGCCCTTCCACGGAGGTGGAAGGGTCGGTAGCCAACCCGGGAAGAACCAGCAGCAAACCCGGGGAGGGCCGAGCAGACAAAAGAACAGCGCAGGGTCCTGTGTCGTTCCTCCATGAAGACGGGGAGCGACATAATGGTGCCGTGACTCGGATATGAAGCCTAGGCAGGGTTTAGTGTCGTTCCTCCACGAAGAGGATAGGAAACCTAGGAGGGAAGAAACGGGAAGAAGTGGGAAAATACTGGAGAGAGAGACTAGAAGAGCCTAGGGAAAAGCCGGACAGAAAAGGTGCCGGAAGAAGCTATTGAAAGCCTAGGCATAGACTCGGATACGGACTGTGGGAAAGAAGTTAGGATTGAAAGCTAGGATTTAAAGTGAAAGCAAGAAGAAACTTAGACTCAGATACGGACTGCAGGTTGAAAGTGAAAGTGAAACCTAGAAGAAACTTAGACTCAGATATGGACTGTGGGGAGAAGCCAGGAGAAATGAGAGGGGAATATTGTTGGAAGAAAACTTAGGGAAACATACTGGGTAGAGAAAAATGTTAGGGAAAATGAAGCTGCGGGGGCAGGCTGAGGCGGAGACGTAAGCCAGCTTGGGATTCTTCAAGTCAGCCCGGGGAGCAAAAGGCGAAAAGCTAAAACTAGAGGCGGACGCGTAAGCCAGGTTGGAATCCGTCAGATTAGCCCGGGGAGCAAAAGACGGGAAGCCAAACTGAAAGGCGCAGACGTGAGCTAGGTTGGATTCGCCAGGTTAGCCCGGGGAACTTAGACTGAATACCGGTGGCGGAAACGTGAGCTAGGCTGTGTGATTCGCGGAAGCCACCGCGCGCAGAGAGCACGCGGGGCACAAGTGGGGCGGGCGCCGGGAAGCCGCGCAGATGAGAGAAGCGCGGGCTGAAGTGGCGCAGAGCCGGGAAGCCGCCGTGGGGGAGGCACCAAGAAGCAGCCTCAGGGCGGGCGCCGGGAAGCCGCGGGAAGTTTAGAAGTAAAATGAGAGAAATAGGAATGCTGGCAGATAGAAGTAAAATAGGAGAAATAGGAATGCCCGGAGGTAGAGAAATAGGGAAAAATAAGGCCTCCCCACAACACGGCAATGAGAGAGCTTGGATTCGGTCTGTCTGATTAGTAAGACGATAAGCACCTGTGGGCGGCTGCAGGTCACCGAAGACAGGCACGTTATCAACACCAATAAGTCTCCCCACAATACGGCAATGAGAAGGCTCGGATTTGGTTTGCCTGATTGGCAGGGCTTGTAAGCACCTGCAGGCAGTTCTAGCAGAGCAGAGCATGCGCTGCAGGGCACCGAACACAGGCACGCATCAGCGCCTAAAAACCTCCTCACAACATGGCGAAGAGAGGACGCGGATTTGGTTTGCCTGATTGGTAGGGCTTGTAAGCACCTGTGGGCAACTCTAGAGCAGAGTGTGTGCCGCGGGGCACTGAAGACAGGCGTGTATCAACGCCAAAAATAAAAAGAAAGGGGGATCTGTGGGGAGCAACTGGGAGCAAATCAGACTAGACTAAGTTACTGGAATTAAGACTTATTCTATGCATCTGCTCTCCCACAATATGGCGCTGGGAGAGGAGGAAACAGCTTCTACACAGCTGCCTCCAGTTCAACCAATAAACTGTAGGACCTGCTCCTGATTGGAGGAGAGCAACGTACTCGGCATGTGGGTAGCAGAGTTGGGATTGGTGGAAGAGGATTATAAAGGAGGAGAGAGACAACATGCACCAGGAACATCTATCTGAAGGAACACCTGTGCAGCCCCCGAGAGAGCCGGTTGGTGGTGTGCTGCTCCCCCACGGAAGTGGGGAAAGTGGCAGGGGGAACCGCCCTTCCATGGAGGTGGAAGGGTCGGTAGCCAACCCGGGAAGAACCAGCAGCAAACCCGGGGAGGGCCGAGCAGACGAAAGAACTGCGCAGGGTCCTCTGTCGTTCCTCCACGAAGAGGGGGAGCGACACCCTGGGTCTAAGAGTTTTGACAAGTATTTTTCTAGCTATGCAACCGCCATAATAAGCATCCATAGAATATTTCCACCACTGCAAAACATTCCCTCATGTCCCTTTATAGTCTCTTCTCTTCAACCCCATCCTTTGGCATCCATTGATCTGATTTCTTTTTGTGCAGTCACTGATGTCTTCTTGCTTTGTTTAGGATAATGAGATTCATCTATAGTGTTGTTTTTTAAAGATTTATTTATTTAGTTGAAAGTCAGAGTTACACAGAGAGAGAAGGAGAGGTAGAGAGAGGTCTTCTACCCGTTGGTTCACTCCTCAATTGGGCGCAACAGCCGGAACTGTGCCAATCCAAAGCCAGGAGCTAGGAGCTTGTCCACGTCTCCCATGTGGGTACAGGGGCCAAGATCTTGGGCCATCTTCCACCACTTTCCTAGGCAGCAGAGAGCTGGATCAGAAGTGGAGCAGCCAGGACTTGAACCGGTGCCATATGGGATGCGCACACTGCAGGCTGCGACTTCACCCCGCTATGCCACAGTACTGGCCCCTTCATCCATAGTGTTTTTATTGCTAAGAGTACTACCCTGCACCAATGTACTAAAACTTGTTTATCCAACTCACCAGGACAGATGCTTGTATTATGTTGTGGTGTGGGATGGAATGTGGACTAATCTTTAAGTGGTTAAGTTCACTTTAAGTTCACTTGTGAATGTTTCTGTGCTGTGATTTCTATTTCTGTATGGAAGCTTGCAACTGAAGAGACTTGGTTAACCAAATACTTTGATGAAGGTCAAGGAGTTAACATAAAATATTGTTTGAACTAGTTTTAATATTTTCAAATTTTAAATGACCTAAAGTCCTAAGTAGCTACAATTTTTACTTCCCTTCCAAACTTAATTTCTGAATATTTTGTTTTCTCTGTATGTATCTAGTTACCTATACTATCACTGACTGATACATACACACACACACACACACACTCCTTACCTATGTCTGGTAGTTGTGCTAAATTATGTGCAATTCTATTTTTAGCATACTAAAACCATGATGGGGTTTTGGCCAACTGTACTAGAACAGATGGAGCTGAAAAATTTCTTTGGAAAATGTGGAGTTCCTCTGACTGTTTTCACAAGTACGCCACTCCATTTTCTCTCTCGAGTGCTTCATCTGCACCATCATTTGCGTCCTGCATTCTACAACAGCAAAACCGTTGCATTTCACCTTTCTCAAAACAATTGTGCAAGTTCCTGTTTCTGGTGGAAGTGGGATATAATTTTACATGTGGGACTAACATCTGTGATTGTGCTTGCTAAAATTTCTCACTGAGAGGCAAAGAGTGTAGCGATTAAGAGCCCAGTCCCGGGGGTGGGCATTTAGCCTTGTGGCTGGAAAGCCAGTTAAGAGTCCCAGGTCCAATACTGGAGAACCGGGATTCCATACCCAGACTCTGGGAGGCTGCGGTGACAGCTCAAGTGTTTCAGCCACTCCCAGTGGGAGACCTAGCCAGACTTCCCTGCTCTGGGTTTTGGCCCCAGCTCAGCCCCAGCCCAGCCTGGATCTCCCTGTGCACTCCTGTCCCCTTCAAATAAACAAAGAGTTTAAAAGAGTTCTAGAGTCAGAGTTTTCAAGTTAAAAGCCAGCTCTGCATAGTGGTGGCATCATCTTGGGCACCTCACCTAAGTCCCTTGTCTATAAAATCGAAACATGGCTCTCTCACAGGGGTGTTCTATATGCTTGAAATGCATGTGAAACATCTACAGAGCTCGACAGGTACTATATTTCCATGAATGTTAGCTTTACTATTCCAAATGTGACAACACTCAATTACACACATAATATATACCAATTGGTAAAATTGCCACATACAGTAAAAAAAACACCTCCATAATGATATAATAGCTTTATTACTGAAATTTATTTATTTACTTAGAAAACAGAAAACAGAGTGGTGGGGGTAGGGAGAGAGAGCGAGAGAGCGAGCGAGCAATATATCTCCCATCTGCTGGTTCACTCCCCAAACGACCACAACAGCCAGGGCTGTGCCAGGTTGAAGCCAGGAGCCAGGAATTCCAGCCAGGTCTCCCATTTGGGTGTGGGGCCCAAGCCCGCGGGCCACCCTCCCCCGCCCAGGTGCATTAGCAGGAAGCTGGATTGGGAACCCAGCAACCCCTCTTTTCCAGTATTCATAGGAATTGCCAGAATTTGATTCCAAAATCTCAATATTATTCCCATTTTACAGCCAGGAGAATTGAGGAACGGACAATTAGTAGAGTAGAAGCCAGACATTTGAACTTGGACTTCAGAGTTCATAACCCCTCTTTCTTCTCTAATACATATGTAAATAACTTCCAACAGGTGACAGCATTTGTTAAAGCAGTACAAGTTTTAAAAGACCATTAACTCCTGATTCATGAATTTATTCAGCAGGCCAACTCTTTGGAGTACCATTTTCTTGTAGTTATTAAATCATAACAATGGAACACAGTGTCCCAGACTTCACACACTAGTTAGGTAGGAGGAAGTCTTCAGAGCAGTTTAGACTCCTATTACATCGTTAAGAAAACGCCCGGAACAGCGCCACAACGCGGCGCTGGGTGGCACAGTCACGGAGGCCCCGCCGTCCCCCAAAAACAGCCCGCCCGCGCCACTCGTAGGCCTGAGAGCGAGGAACGCAGAGACGCGGCGGAGGGAAGGAGGGGCGGGCCCCTAACGGCTTTCTTACTATTGGGCGGCGCCGTACGCTTTGCGCATGTGCCGTCCGTTTCAAACCCCGGAGCGCGCGGGGGCTTCTGGAAGCGCGCCTTGATGGGCTTGCAGCAGCGAGCGCCCGCTGCCAGCTGTCTCTGGGGCTGTCGTGGGCGGTAGTGTCGCCGGCGGGCGGCCGGGTCGGTCCGCGCTCACACTGCCCGAGCCGCGGCCCGTGCGGGCGTCTGCCTCGGAGCCCGTGCGCGGGCGGAGCGGGGCCGGAACATGGCGGCGTCGGGGCTGGTGAGTGTGGGCCCTGCCCCTGCCCGCTGCGGGAAAGCGGCTGGGGCCCGGGGAGCCGTCGGACGGGCGCGGGGGGTGGTCGCAGGGCCGGGCCAGCGGCGCGGGCGTCTGCAGTCCGCTGCGATCGGCTGCCGATGGCCGGAGTTGACCGACTGCGTTGTTTGCTGAAGGTCTGGTGAGGGGAGCTGGGGCTGCGCCTGTGGTTCTCGTCAGGAAATCCAGTTTCCACTTTGCAGCTTCGCTCCGTTCCCTCCCCCGATTCCGTTCGTGCGCGGAGTGCAGGCCCTGAAGCAGCCTGAAGGTCCGCCTGCGTTGCAGACCGGCTGGTCTGGAGGATGAAGTTTGTCTCGAGATAATCAGACTTTCCCGTTTACTTAAGCAAAACGTTGCGCCTCGCGGGCGGTTTTGGAGGCCGATTTTCGTGGGACATGGGTTGTTGATGAAGTGTCCCCGAAGGCAGCTCTTAGGACCGGCGTGGGTGGAAGCACATCTTACTTCTGTGTGTCTGGACTCCTTGCTTTGTCTTTTCACAGGTTGCTTATGGTTCCTGTACATGTAAAACCCGTATCGTCTCTTCCTACACTGGTGTCTTCTAATCTATCCCCTCCTTTAGTGATGTCTCAGGGGGTAAACTTAAGTGTGCATGAAAGGGTAGGTTAGTGTGCAGGTTTCCAAGGAGCGCATGCGTTGTTTACGTTCTGCAGGGTCAGGGAAAAAGAAACAGTGACGCTGTTCTCCCGGGGGAGAGGAGGTCCTGTCCTAAGTGTAGCACTGTTCTAAGGTCTGACTTTGTGCCATACCCTGTTTAAGGACGAGGTGAGGGGAGTTGGCAGGGGGTCTGCAGCCCTTCCTGCACCGTAGTGGTTCCCAGAGGAGGGCAGCGCTGTCCGCTAGGCGGTATTTGTCGACGTCTAGAGGAAGTTTAGGGTGTCCCCAGGCGGGGAGGGGTAGGGCGATTGAGGGAGCGCTGCAGCGCCCAGAGTGGGTGGAGGCAGGGGTGCTGCTAAGCTTCTGTAGTGCGAGTTTAGGTCCCCGGGACGCAGAATCCTCCATCCCCAGAGGTCAGTGTGCTGGGGAGCGGGGACCGGGGGGATGGAGCTTGGGAAACCCCATTTGTTGTATCATATTTGCTTTGAGAAACATAATCTGGCCGGTGCCGTGGCTCAGTAGGCTAAGCCTCTGCCTTGCGGCGCCGGCACCGGGGCACCGGATTCTGTCCCGGTTGCTCCTCTTCCAGGCCAGCTCTCTGCTGTGGCCCGGGAGTGCAGTGGAGGATGGCCCAAGTCCTTGGGCCCTGCACCCCATGGGAGACCAGGAGAAGCACCTGGCTCCTGGCTTCGGATCGGTGCGGCGCCGGCCGTGGCGGCCATTGGAGGGTGAACCAACGGCAAAAGGAAGACCTTTCTCTCTGTCTCTCTCTCACTCTCCATTCTGCCTGTCAAAAAAAAAAAAAGTTATTAAAAAAAAGAATCATAATCTGACAGTGAAAAGAAATTCAAGTTTAAGTCCACTGAAAGATAAATTGAAATTGCTATTTGTGAGCTTGCTAAGTTTATTTTCAATGAAAATTTTACTGTTCCAACTTTTCTTTTTAAATGTATTTTATTTATTTGAAAGAGTTACAGAGAGAGAGAGAAAGAGAGGTCTTCCACCCACTAGTTCACTCCCCAAGTGGCTGCAACTGCTAGAGCTTTGAGCTGACAGATCTGGAACCAAGCAGGAGTTTCCTCTGGGTCTCCCACATGGGTGCAGGGGCCCAAGGACTTGACCGTCTTCCACTGCTTCCTCAGGCACATTAGCAGGGTGCTGGATCGGAAGTGGAGTAGCGGGGACATGGACCAGCGCCCATATGGGATGCTGGTGCTGCAAGCCGGGGCTTTAACCTGTTGCGGCACAGGCCGACCCCACCTTCTCTAGCTTTTAAAATTTATTTGTAAGGGCCGGCGGCGCCGTGGCTCACTAGGCTAATCCTCCGCCTGCGGCGCCGGCACACCGGGTTCTAGTCCCGGTCGGGACGCCGGATTCTGTCCCGGTTGCCCCTCTTCCAGGCCAGCTCTCTGCTGTGGCCAGGGAGTGCAGTGGAGGATGGCCCAAGTGCTTGGGCCCTGCACCCCATGGGAGACCAGGAGAAGCACCTGCCTCCTGCCATTGGATCAGCGCGGTGCGCTGGTCGCGGTGGCCACTGGAGGGTGAACCAATGGCAAAAAGGAAGACCTTTCTCTCTGTCTCTCTCACTGTCCACTCTGCCTGTCAACAACAACAACAACAAAAAAAGGAAAAAAAAAAAGCTAGATCTAAGAGCTTAGATGAATAAAACCCACTTTTTTAAAAAAAAATTTATTTGTAAGGCAGAGTGTCAGAGAGGGAGGGAGATTCTGGTCAGTAGCGCTAGAGTGCTTCTGGAGGCTCTGTTTTTGAGGCTAGGGGAAGAATGGCCTACTGTTCTGGGTAGAGATTTTTTTCCAGTTGTCTGTTACTCCTTTTTGTCACTCCTTGCATCCCTCAGATCTCAGGTTTCCCAGTACTACATGGTTATGGCTTTCTCCTGGGTAGATCAGCTTCCATCATCATTTAGTGCAATATTGCCTGAGCTTACTTTGGGCTGCTACTAATGTTATTCTGTTTTATCAGTTATCATGCTTTATCTCTTTTCAGTCTTCCAGAAGTTTGTTAAATTTCTCCCCATGTAGTCCTCTCTTTCCTTCTTTTTTCACTGTTGTTTGGTGCTGTTTTAGTTCTGCATTTTATATTTAGTGGGCACTTCCTTCAGGGAAGGGATATCAGGAGATATTAGTTAGCCAGCCTGGATTTTGGATGACCTGAAAGTTAGGTTTTTGATGGTGGAAAAAGTATGGGAGCAGGTGGAAGAAGAGGAGGAATAAAATGGAATGGACTTTGGGTGGAACTGGAAGTAGTACAAGGGTATTTCACAAAGTGTGTGGGATATACATATTATGAAAAACTGTATGAACTTAAAAGTATTTTGTACCAAAGTCAGTTAACTTATCTTTAATTTTATTTTCCATGAACTCTTTTGAAGTACCCTCATATACATGAAGTTTTTAAAAACAGTAGATAGAAAGTATGGTTCTCTTTTACTTACTTGATCCAAATGAATTTCCTTTTGTAGTGTTTATGCCAGGCAGTTAACAAATGCTTCGTGAATAAATGAAGAACTGAAATTTTCTGGCATACCCTTATTGGGGTGGAATTACTTTGAAGATAAGTGATACCTCATTATATTTTAAACAAAAAGATCAAATTGATGATGAACTTTTCTTTCAGGATCATCTCAAAAATGACTACAGACGAAGATTTTGCCGGCCTTCCAGGTGATTTATAGACTTAGCTTTTAAGATGATTTCTGTACCCATCATCAGAAAGTAGATTTTAAATAAAGAAAGGAAAATTATAAGTTATGACTAAAGTAGTAATATCCATGTCCACTTATTAAGTATAGACATCTTAGTTGCTTTATTCTAATAAAAATAACAACACAAGGAATATAATGGCTTAGTGGCAGGGAGAAAAGAAATTTACGTGTCAAAGTGGTGGACTAGAAAGAGGAAACTCAGTTCTGACTAAATGACATCCATGGGGAAAACACTGTGTTGAATGGATTGAATGGCAATATTATACAGATGTAGCTTATTTTCAGTAGGAAAAATGAAAAATTGTGCATGATGTCATTTATTTGCTGGGTACTTATTTGGGTTGCTTTGGTTCTTCCTTTAGTTGTAAAATCTCTAAATATTTAATAATGTTAGTGTAAACATCATGCTTTTTTTTTTTTTTTAAACAGGTATAGTTATAGACAGTGAGAGAGAAAGACAGAGAGAAAGGTCTTCCTTTTCCGTTGGTTCACACCCCAAATGGCCGCTACGGCTGGTGCTGCACTGATCCGAAGCCAGGAGCCAGGTGCTTCTTCCTGGTCTCCCATGAGGGTGCAGGGGCCCAAGCACTTGGGCCATTCTCCACTGCCCTCCTGGGCCACAGCAGAGAGCTGGACTGGAAGAGCAGCAACCGGGACTAGAACTGACGCCCATATGGGATGCTGGCACTGCAGGAGGAGGATTAACCAAGTGAGCCACGGTGCTGGCCTCAAACAGCATGCTTTTTAAAGTGAAGATGTTATTAACAAAAACCGAATGTTCATTGAGCCTTGATTTTGCTAGAGCTAGTGGAGCATAGAAATATGTTTTTTTGTTTTCCTATAAGGAGCTTACATTCCTATGGGAATGTATATGTACATTTGCAAAATAATTTAATGAACAAAAGTATTATTTGTAATAATATAATAACAGAGGCCTATCTTGCACATCATAGAGAGTAGGCCTATATATAATTAGGCATTAATTTGCATATAGGTAGCCAAGAAAGACATTAGGAAGGGACTGGGATATTGTTATTAAGAAAAGCTTTAAAAGTTGTAACATAACCTATGTGAATATTGACTAGATAGGTAAAGAATAAGGTAAAGTACATTCCAGACACAGAAAGTGTTATAAACAAAGGAACCAGAGTTCCTTTGTTTACTTATTTAATTTTTTTAAAGATTTATTTATTTATTTTAAAGTCACAGTTACACAGAGAGAGGAGAGGCAGAGGGGAGGGGTGGTCTTGCATCCAATTGTTCACTCCCCAATTGGCTGCAGTGGCCGGAACTGCACCGATCCGAAGCCAGGAGCCAGGAACTTCTTCCAGGTCTCCTGTGCGGGTGCAGAGGCCCAAGGACTTAGGGCATCTTCTACTGCTTTCCCAGGCCATAGGAGAGAGCTGGATCGGAAGCAGAGCAGCTGGAACTTGAACCGGCACCCATATGGGATGCCAGCGCTTCAGGCCAGGGTGTTAACCCGCTGCACCACAACGCCAGCCCCCCTTTATTTATATATATATTTATATACACACACACACACATATAATGGTTTGTCAGACAGACCTAATTTCAGAGGGTACAAGTGGAGAACAGAGGTTATGAATGGCGTAGATCCAGAAAATGGGTATGTTAGGCTTTAGTCATCTATTAAAGGCTTGAATCAGCTGTTTTAAATCCCCTTTGCCTACTATGTGTAAAAACACACACAGTTTAACAAAACGAAGCATAGATTGATATTTGTAGGGTAGCTTAATGCAGGGGTTGTAGTAATCTAGGTATAGTGAGGGTGCTTTTACATTAAGGTAGTAAGGAAAAGGGGGAGGAAGAAGTGAATTAGAGGAAAAAGATTTCTTTATTGGGGCTGATGCAGTGGCATAGTGGGTTAAGCCTCTGCCTGTGGCTCTGGCATGGGCGCTGGTTTGAGTCTGTCTGTTCCACTTCTGATCCAGCTCCCTGCTAATGGCCTGGGAAAGCAGTGGAAGCTGACCCAAGTGCTTGGGCCCCTGCACCGATGTGAGAGACCCTAAAGAAGCTCCTGGCTCCTGGCTTTGGCTCAACCCAGCTCTGGCCATTGTAGCCATTTGGGAGTAAACCAGTGGATGGAAGACCTGTGTCTCCCTTTCTCTGTCTATAACTCTCTCAAATAAATAAATCTTAAAAAAAAAAGATTTGTTTGCTTATTTACTTATTTGGAAGACCAAGAGAGGGAGATTTTTCTGGTGGTTCACTCCCCCAAATGGCTGCAATGTCCAGGACCTGGCCAGGCTGGAACCAGAAGACTGGGACACCATTCAGGTCTCCCGTGTGGGTGGCAGGGGCTTAAGTACTTAGGCCATCATCCACTGCTTTCCCGGGTACATTAGCAGAGATCAGGATTGGAAGTGGAGTGGCTGGGACTCATACTGGCATTCTGATATGGGGTGCTGGCTTCAAAAACAGTGACTTAACCTGCTGTACCCCAATGTCAGACCATTGGAAAAATTTTGAAAAAGCTATAGGATTTGGTGACTATAAATGACTTTCTCTCCTGTATTCAGTCACTTGACTGCCAAAAATTTGTATCCACACTGTTTCAGCTGAACTTCCTATCTGACACTACATGCAGACTATGTATTGGTGACCTGTGTTCTGATAGTGACTGCATTATATTCTTTAGCAAGTCATCTGATCTGTGTTGGTTTCATCTGTGAAATAGGGGATAGCCTGCCTTTATTTGTAGTTGTACAGTGTATATCTATTATATATGGTATTCTAGCGTAGTTTCAAGGCCAGAATTTTCAGCAGTGACCTATATGCTATTACAAGCTCTTTTATTAATAGTAATAAGGTTTTCAAACTTTGGCAAGTCATTTGATCTAACTGGATTTCAGTTTTCCTATTTGCAAAGTAAGGGAATATGATTCATTAGTGGTTATTAACCAGATTTGCACATGAGACTCATCTGAATCACCCTAGAAAATCTGATTAAATTTATTTGGACCAATTATGTGTGTTTGTACAAAGCCAGGAGCCAGGAACTCCATCCAGATCTCCCTTGTGCGTGGGTGGCAGAGTCCCAGATACTTGGGCCATCTTCCACTGCTTTCCCAGGTGCATTATCAGGGAGCTGGATGGGAAGTGAAGCAGCTAGGATTCAACCCAGTGCTCATGGGATGCCAGCATTGCAAGCGGCAGCTTAACACACTAAGTCACAAAGCCTGCCCCTCAACATAATTTGTAATTTAAAAATTTGTACTGGTTCATGAACTGGTAAGATATATTGAATTAAAGGAACAGTTGGGAACTTGTAGGGAGGAATATGAAAATGTTGGTACTTGTGACTGTAAAGTCTTTGAAGGACTGATTGGATTCATTCAAAAACATTTATGTGCTTGTTGACATACAGTAGTAGTCTAAAACAGCTTTAGACATGAATGTTTAACTAAGGAATATAATTGTTTATGTAGATAATGACATACCCTCAAGTACTTGTTTTATCTTCAAATAGTAGAAATATTTTCCTATTAACAGTTTTATAATAATGATAAGAATTTTCAATTAAATAATAACAAATAACAAGTATGTTCTAGAAATAATATGTTACATTGTCTCTTTTTTGTGTCTTATTAGGGCACGTAATATTAATAAAGAACAAGGCCAGAACATGTTGGAATTCTTACAAGACTGTTTTGAAGAAAGAAGTAAGGTTTTATTTCTAGATGAAATTCTGACAGTTGCAATGGATAAAAATATAAATTTGTCCTAATAAATGTAGCAAACATGTTTCTAGCATTTAAATATATATTCAGAATTTTGAGTACATATGCAATCCCTCATGTATTCCTGATATACTTAGGATAATGTTGACAAAAATGACAATTTTCATCCCCATATCTGGTGATTTACATCCCATTCTAAGGAAGTTATGAATTATAGCAAAAACTTTTCAAGTGAGCATCAGAAAGTATTGGAGTAAGAATAGGCAAACCATAAGAAATAAGGATAGATGGTAGATATTATGGTTTGAGTTAGTCTCGAAAACATGTTGGGACCCTTAATCCCTAATGCAGCTGTGTTAAGAGGTGAGACCTTTGACAGGTGATTAGATTGTGAGAGCTGTACCGTCATGAATGAATGAATGCTGATTACAAAAGGCTTGAGGTTAGTAATTTAATCTTGATCTCTGGCATGCTGTCTTGCCCTTCTGCCTGCTGCCTCACCAGTTAAATCTCCATGACTTACCAGCCTTCACGATTTTAAGGTACAAATTTCTGTTCTTTGTAAATTGCCCATTGTTAGTGGAAAGATACCTCTTTGTACAAGCTCTGAGCAAAGAGCTGGCACATACTTCTTGAGGAGTCTTGTTTGCCTTTCTCAGTTTTTGATACCTTTCAGGAGCATTTGAATAGTTGAGTATTGTACTTTATTTAAGCTAATTGTGTTTAAAGAGGCAACAGCCACTTTTTCAAGTGTCATATAGAACTACTTTTAATGAAAGCCAATAGATATTATACTATGTTTCATAAATTTCTTCTAGGTCTTGCTAATGACTTTAGCACAAATTCTACAAAATCAGTGCTTTGTTCAACACCCAAAGTAAAAGACAGTTGTTTTCAGTCACCAGGCAAAGAGGTAAGTCCAAAAGAAGAACTGGTATAATAATTTAATGAAAGAAGTGGTTAATATACTATGAACATTTTAGTTTGTAAATCTGAAAGGAAATTCTGTAATCCTATTCATTTTCTATAAAATTTGAGACAGTATTTACAAATTATGATTTGATACATTTTGTGTTTGAAATTGAGAGTCTAGGAATTATAAAAATCATTTGATCATTTCTCCTAAAATAATATCTAATTTTGTTTTTAGAAAAGTGAGCAATTATTGAAGTTCCAGAACAGATTTACAAATCTGATTATTTTTTGAAAATTGCAGGCATTCTGTTGCTATCCAGCGAAATTAATCTTTTGTTGATTATGTCTTAAGAGGATAGCATGACAACTATACATATTTATTTACAGTTTTTAAAGCTAATCATCCAAGATAGATTATTCAAAAACACAGTACTAATCAGAAAAATTATGTGGTCCTAGAAGTAACATTTACTAAAAACTTATAAATAATCAACATTTTAAACATATAGTGTTTGATTCCAAGGAATGAAGACATAGCTGTTTTTTTTTTCAGAATTAAAAGGCCTTTGGTAGTGTGACAAATTACATGGATTTTTTATAAAGTCAACTTTATGTTTCTTGGTATGAACTGACTTGACCATAAATCAGATCTTCTGATCAGATTTGCTAATATATATTTATGTATTTCCATATGTGTTCATGAGTATTTTTTTTCTTAAAATGTTCTGTAGGGCTTTGAGGATTATGCTAGAGGTTCCTCTTCTGGATAGTATGTAATAGGTTTCTTTCTTTTTTTCAATATATTGCTCATTTACACAATTTTTTTGTCAGAGGTCATACTTCATCATTAGCATTTTCAAAAAAATTAATCTACTGATTCTACTATTTTATTCTCTTTCCCATCATTTTGCAAATTTTTCTTTTTAATTCTCAAGATCAATGGCATTATCTGTATAGATATTTACATAGTTGCTCAAATCATATTAGGATATAAACACTAGATACTCTCCAGTTCTGATTTCTTGACTCTTAGCTATTTCTTCTAGATATTTTGCCTCTAGTATTTATACCATTATTGTTTATGGAAGTTTAAGCTGTGTTTGTCATTACACTCTTGCTTTCTACCAGAACATATGCACTTCTACTTTTTAGCACTTTATGCTATAATTTTGGTAAGACAGTATTTATTTTTTAAACTATTAAGACTAAGTATACACTGTAGAATACTAGAGGCTAAATTTTCTTCATGTAGTTATTTTTTGTTTATAATTATTTTTATAGCTGTTTTTTTCTTGATTTAATTTTCTTGGTTTTTCCATTTTTTGACCTTCTGAGCACCTGTGACTGATTCATTATGAGTATCTGTGACAAAAGTATAATTGTCTTCTTTTTTTGTTTTTAAAGATCTTTTATTTATTTGAGAGGTAGAGTTACAGAGTGAGAGGGAGAGACAGAGAGAAAGGTCTTCCTTCTGTTGGTTCACTCCCCAAATGGCTGCAACGGCCAGAGCTGTGTGGATCTGAAGCCATCCTCTATTGCTTTCCCAGGCCATAGCAGAGAGCTGGATTGGAAGAGGAACAGGCGGTACTAGAACCGGTGCTCACATGGGATGCTGGCGCCGCAGGCAGAGGATTAACCTACTGTGTCATGGTGCCGGCTCCATAAATGTCTTCTAAGTATAAGCAGATACTTCAAGTAATTAATCATTTTCAGTTTTTTTTTCTGGAGATACCTTTCTTAGATTATTTTTTTTCTTCATCTGTCTACTTTAAGGCTTGTCACAGAGATAATACTATGTGATCTACAAAATCTTTTTGCTTTTGTGAATTGCACGTTATACTTCTTGAATCATAAGTATTCCTTTTTCTTGGTCTCTTCTTTAGATTCCTGAGAATTAAAACCTTACAAGTATGAAAATACCTTGATTTTACCCTCTTGATGGATAATTTGGGTGGGTACAGAATTCTAAGTTAGAAATTATTTTCTCAAAAAGTTTTGAAAAATAACTTATTTGAGAGGTGGAAAGATAATTAGAGATACTCAGAAATCTTCCATTGTCTGGTTCATTCTCCAAGTGCCCATGTTGGACAGGGCCAGTCCAAAGCCTGGAACCAGAAGTCTGGAATCCAATCTAGGTATTCCGTATGGGTGACAGGGACCCAACTAGTTGAGCTATTAGCTGCTGCTTTCCAGGGTGTACATTAGTAGGAGTAGAGCTGGGACTTGAACCCGGGCACCATGATGTGGGATGCAGGTATCCCATCTGGTGTCTTGACTGAGAGGCCAAACACTATGCCTCATAGACTTTTTAAGACATTGCCTTACTTTGTTTTACTTTCTCTGTCATTGAAAATGCTGTGTTGATGCCTTGATTTTTTATTTATGAGTGACTATTTTTTCCTCTTTGCAAGCTTTTAGTATCTTGACTTTTGTCTTGAGTGATCTGTGATTTCAATATATTCATTTCTCTTAGGTTCCTCTCTTTTTATTAAGATTTGTTCTTCCAGTTTCTATTCCTATCAGTACCATTTTTGTTTACTTCACATTTTACCTTTTGTCAAGTGTCTATTAATATTTAGCTACATTTTCCTATTTAGGGGTGGAAGTTCTATTTCCATGGTAAAATTTGTAGTTTGATGAATTTCCTGCGATGTAATAAATCTGGGCCATTTAATTGTGAATGTCTAGGTGTTAGTATCTGTAGATTTTTTTCGTCTCCCGGCCTGGGAAGTTTTTCTGACAAAGACATCTGTCTTGACTGGGGTGGAGAGAAGTGGGTCTTGATTCTCACTGTAAGTGTTCTCAGCCTGGTAGGGCAACAGGGAAGGTGCAGTATGGGTGCTCCCACTTAATATCTGTTCTCACTGCATTACCTTTACTCTCACTTGGTGCTGAATTCACATTATCTCTGATGCTGAAACTCAAGATAGTAAACATGTAATTTGAGGTTATGGGCTCTTTGATTTCACCACTTTCTACCTATGCTTGTAATAACCCTTCTGTTGGCAGGCCCGCAGGCACCCCTTCTTTTAGAGACAACTTGTATCTTCAATTACTGGTCTTTATGAGTTTCTCCATAAACATAGTCTGTGCTTCTGGGCTTTCTTCATTGTCTGCATGTTTCCGGTCTTGAGCTGATTAGTTACTACTAATCTGCTTTTGGAATTTGTTGACATCCGTCTACTTCCTTTCTTTCTCTTCTTCAGGGTTTATAAATTATTAAGACCCCTTAATGAGGTTTCAAGAGGAAGCACAGATTAAGTGAAAGCCTGCTTTTGTTTTGTTTTGTGGAATTGAGTACCAAAGTGTGTCTACTGAACAACAGGGAAGTGGCTCCATTATTCATTCTCCTATTGGTAGTTTTTTAGGTTTCTATACATTTATCGTCATAGTGATGCAGTGAACATGTTTGTTCATGCTTTTCTTTGTACATTTTATAAACTGAATCCCTAGAATATGCATATTTGAGATGAAATGATTAAATATTAAATTTATGGCTTGAAACATGACAAATTTACAGATATAATGCACATAAAGTTAAAAAATATTACCTTACACTTGTGAACACTCGTGTACCTGTCACTCAGTGGAGAAATACAAATACCTCTGAAGATTGGTGTGTGCCCTTTTCTGAACCTGTTTTTCTTCTTCTGTCTGCACATTCTAAAAGCCACGTCAGCAGATGTGTCAACCAAGGTCTGGTCCTGTAAGCTGGCTCTTTAAATGAGCAGGTCTGCTATATTACCCTTCTATATAGAGAATCTCTAAAGATCAGATTGACCTGTCCTTGCATCTATTTTGAGCTTCACATCAGTGGTTTTATTATGTAATTCTGCAACGCGCTAGTGTTTGGTTAATGTAGTTGTTTATTCATGCTACTGTGGTTTAGTTTGACTGTTATATGTGTTATATGACTCTATCATAATTTATTCAGTCTCCTGTCAGAAGTTACTTGAATATACAACTCTACCAGCTGGTTTATTCTTTTTAAACACTTCTTTTTTTTCTATTTTAAAAGCAAGTGTGTTTCATCAGAATTGGTAATTTAGTGAAAGTAGATCTAATGTTGTATTTCTTCTATGCTCAGATTCAAAAATCATGTCCAAAATCAGTTCCAGTTTCTTCAAAGAAGAAAGAAGACTTTTTGCCATGCTTTGAGGAACCAAGTAAAACTTCCAACAGATCAGGTTGGTGGCATCCCCGTGGGTGTGACTTGCCTAAATATATTTCAGAAGTTAGAAATTCCAAAGGTGGGGGGTGGTTTTGTAAGTGTGTAACACTACCTCCTGCAACACTGGCGTTCAATTTGGGCACCACTTTGTGTCCTGGCTGTTCTACTTCTGATCTAGCTCCCTGGTAATAAGCCTGGGAAAAGCAGTGAAAGGTGGCCCAAATGCCTGAGCCCCTGTTACCCACATGGGAGACTGGGAAGAAGCTTCGGCCTGGCCCAGCCCTGGCCATTCCAGCTATCTGAGCAGTGAACCAGTGGACTGGAAGATCTGTCTCTGTCTCTGTCTCTAACTCTGACTTTTCAAATAAATAAATATTAAAAAAAAAAAAAAGAAATGCCAAAGGTGGGGCAGGCATTTGGCACAGCAACTAAAACACTGCTTGGGATACCTGCCTCCCATGTGGAAGTTTCTGGGTTTGAGTCCAGGCTCTGTGTCCAATTCCAGCTTCCTGCTGATGTGCACACTGGGAGGCAGCAGGTGATGGTTCAAGTACTTGGATCCTGCTACCTACATGGGAGACCTATGTGGAGTTTTGGGTTCTTGGCTCTGACCTGTAGGCATTTGGGAGTGAACCAGCAATGGAACATCTCTCTCTGTCTTCTCTGTCTCTGTTTTTCTCCCTTTCACACAAACGAATAAAGAAAATCATTAAAAAGAAATGCCAAATGCAATGCAACATCGGAGTCAATATAGGAAAAATTGAGTAATAGGTAAAATTCCTTTGATTTTCAAGTCTGTGATCAGTGCATTTTTCTTTTGCTATGTTTCCTTTAGTAAGTGATACGTGCTGCTGCTTTTTAAAGTTTGCTTCCATTTTTCAAGTTAAAAAGATTACCACTCCATATGTGATAACAGATTGAAATATTTAAAAGAAAAATAATTATTACTTCCATCAATCTGCTGAGTTAACCTTCAAATCCTTCCATACCTGTGTTGGTGTTCATAAGTGAAAAAAATAAGCATGTATGTGGGTGAATCTGTGTCTGTGTGTGGCTGTTAACATTTTCTTTCACATTAGCAATGTAAGAGAGTACCTTTTATTTTATAAACTAGCATTATATATTTTTATTGGTTCAATTAATGTTTTTTTAAGAAACTCAAATATACTTTTTTAAAAAAAAATTTATTTATTTAAAAAACAGAGTTACGGAGAGGCAGAGAGAGGGAGAGGGAGAGGGAGAGGGAGGTCTTCCATCTGCTGGTTCACTCTCCAGATGGCTGCAGTAGCCAGAGTTGCGCTGATCCAAAGCCAGGAGCCAGGAGCTTCTTCCCAGTCTCGGGTGCAGGGGCCCAAGGACTTGGACCATCCTCCACTACTTTCCCAGGCCATAGCAGAGAACTAGATCAGAAGTAGAGCAGCTGGGACTCAAACCAGCACTCATATGGGATGCTGGCACTGCAGGCGGCGTCTTTACCCACTATGCCACAGCGCCAGCCCTGCATTCATTCATCTTTTAAGGAGTACTTGGTTGTTTCTACCTTTTTGTTGTGAATAATGCTGCTCTAAATATTGGTGTAGAAGTGTGTCTTTGAGTCCCATTTTTTAGTTCAATACTTGAAACATGAATTGCTGGATCATATGGTAAGTCTATTTTGAGTTTTAAGTTCCACCATAATATATTTTTTTAATTTATTTTAATTAATTTATTTGAAAGGTATAGTTATAGAGAGAGAGGGATAGACGGAGAGAGAGAAATCTTCCATCTGCTGGTTCACTACCCTAATGGCCGCAATGGCCGGAGCTAGGCTGATCTGAAGGCAGGAGCCAGGAGCTTCTTCTGGGTCTCCCACGTGAGTGCAGGGCCCCAAGCACTTAGGCCATCTTCTGTTGCTTTTCCAGGCACATTAGAAGGGAGCTGGATTGAAAGTGGAGCAGCTGGGACTTGAACTAGTGCCCGTATGGGATGCCGGCACCACAGGCAGTGGCCCCATCCACACTATTTTTATAGTATCATTTTATGGTCTATCCATCATGCACAGTTGTTATTATTATTTTTTTTTACAATAGCTATCCTAATGAGTGTGAAGTGCTAACTCATTATGGAATTGATTTGTTCAATATCATATTCCTGTTTCTCTGTTTTCTTGTTTTTATATACTCCTGTTTCTTTGAGAGCTTCTTTTTCATTTCTTACAAGAGAACTTATAATTAATTCTTAAAGCATTTTATGATGTCTGTCTTAAAGTGTTACTAAATAATTCCAACATCTGATTGATTTTTGTTGGTTTGTGTCTATTGATCTTACTTTCTTGTTTGAAATGCGTATTTTGGCATGAGGAGTCATTTTGGTTGTATACTGAATATTTTGATTATTGTGTTAGGAGATTCTTGATCATTTTTCAGTCACTTTTGTTATAACACATAATTTCCCTATTTTGGCTAACATAGGTTCTGCCCTGCCTCTGTGACACATGTTTTTTTCGTAGCAGTGGTATTTTGGTCTGCTTGTTTTCTGATGCCACTAGGATTCTAGCTCAGTTCCTGTCAGAGCGGTCTCGGGTGGGTACAGGTGTTTTTCTGAGCCTCCTGATATGCTTGCTTACCCATGGGAAATTCTGGTCAGAAGCTGGTGGGCCTAGGATTCCTTCTATCACTACGTGGAGGACAGGGAATGCTGGATTCTCTTAAGCTATTCTTGCTTCAGATTATAGACTGTCCACTGGTGCTCTGGCTGTGGAGTGGGAACTGGGATGGCCTGGGATACCAGTACTACCTGTAGGAATTATCTCCTTTAGCCTGTGATCCCTTGGCTATAGCACCTGCCATCTCTTCTTGGTGGAGCGGGGACTGGGTTGCTCTGTGGCTTTGCTCATCTACTATTGCTGTCCCAAGGTACTGTCCAGGGTTCTGTTGCTCTGTCACTACAGTGCCCTGTAGCCCATGTTGTAGAGTTGGGGATAAGGTTCTACAGTTTTGAACTTTGTTGGGTTTCCCTTGTTCACCTTTTGCCTATTGGTGGATCCAAACTGTAGGCCTCTCCAGTGCCCACAATGGGAGTATATAGGAGAGACTCACATTGTTGTTCTTTAAGTCTTGAGATTTCTAATTTGTTCACTTTCTTCCTTCCAGTTTGCAGAATTCTTCTGTGGTTACTGATGGATAATTTTCAAGAAATTTTGTTGTATTTAGAGAGAAAAGCTAGGAAATACTATCACATTCTAAAACCTTTTGGGTTTACATCCAAGCCCTTTTGGATGTATTTTAAAATACTTAGTCATGCTTTTTAAAAAGGGAATTAGTAGGGCCGGTGCCACGGCTCACTAGGCTAATTCTCCGCCTGCGGTGCTGGCACCCTGGGTTCTAGTCCCGGTCGGGGAGCTGGATCCTGTCCTGGTTGCTCCTCTTCCAGTCCAGCTCTCTGCTGTGGCCCGGGAAGGCAGTGGAAGATGGCCCAAGTGCTTGGGCCCTGTACCTGCATGGGAGACCAGGAGGAAGCACCTGGCTCCTGGCTTCAGAACGGCGCAGCGCGCCAACTGTAGTGGGCATTTAGGGGGGTGAACCAACGGAAAGGAAGGCCTTTCTCTCTGTCTCTCTCTCTCTCTCTCACTGTCTAAATCTGCCTGTCAATAAATAAATAAATAAATAACAATTAAAATAAAAAAGGAATTAGTAGAAATATTACCGAACCATTCTTTTTCTTTGATTTTTGAAGGTTGAGGGTTAAAGAATATATATAAAAAATATATATTCTGTTTGTATAAATATTTGGATGTGTATATGTGCATATATATTACATATACATATATATATGTGTTGTTACACATATTTGTGCCTGTTTTATCTTTATGTGTGACAAATATATGCTCATCTAGCCATCTTAGCTTAACAACTCTTAAAAGCATCTCTTGATTTCTTTAGGTTACTTCATTATTTTAGCTGTAGATAGATTTAGTCACATCTCAAGACTGTAAACTTGCAGATTTTCCATGTTTGAGGATTTATTTTAAAACTTAAAATAGTATGGACCGGCCGGCGCCGTGGCTCACTAGGCTAATCCTCCACCTAGCGGCGCTGGCACACCGGGTTCTAGTTCCGGTCGCAGCACCGGATTCTGTTCTGGTTACCCCGCTTCCAGTCCAGCTCTCTGCTGTGGCCAGGGAGTGCAGTGGAGGATGGCCCAAGTGCTTGGGCCCTGCACCCCATGGGAGACCAGGAGAAGCACCTGGCTCCTGCCATCAGATCAGTGCGGTGCGCCGGCCGCAGCGCACCAGCCGTGGCGGCCATTGGAGGGTGAACCAACGGCAAAGGAAGACCTTTCTCTCTGTCTCTCTCTCTCACTGTCCACTCTGCCTGTCAAAAAAAAAAAAAATAGTATGGACCAAAAATATGTTTCAGTTCATAAATTCCATAAAATAACACTTCTAAACTGTTTATATACTTTAATCATAGAGCCCTGATTCTAAACCCAGTGACCTATTAGTCTTCTGTGAAGTATTTCTAGTTAAATTAATCCTGAAATTTGAGAAGTGCATTTGACTCTAATGCTGTTTTTTAATTACAAGAATTTTCATATAATTTTCTTCTAGTTCAGGCTTATGAAGTTCATCAGAAAAGTCTGGCAACTGATGTTGGTTCTCGAAATACACCGGACTCGAAAAAAATATCCAGTAGAAAACTAGATGATTATGAGAGTGAATCTGATGAAGAATTTTACTTATCTGTTGGCTCGCCTTCTGTTGTTTTGAGTGCAAAAACATCTACATCACAAAATGCTATTCCATCTGTTGCCCAAAAGAGGGAGACATATATTTTTGAAAATTCAGAAAATATGCTGTCTTCAAGTACAGAGATTTCTTTGAAAACCAAAAAAAGGTAATTTTTAAATTGAACAATATCACTTGTGGGGCCAGCACTGTGGCATAGCAGGTAAAGCCACAGTCTGTGACTGGCATCTCAATGGGCACTGATTCAAGTCCCAGCTGTTCCACTGTTGATCTGGCTCCCTATTAATGTGCCTGGGAAAGCAGTGGAGGATGGCCAAGTCCTTGGCCCCCTCTACCCACTTGGGAAATCTGGAAGAAGCTCCTTGCTCCTGATTTCGGCCTGGCATGGCTCTGGCTGTTGCGGTTATTTGAGGAGTGAATGCAAATGGAAGATCTCTCTGTCATCTCTTTCTCTCTCTCTCCCCCTCTGTCTCTGTAACTCTGCCTTTCAAATGAAATAAACAAATCTTTAAAATATGTTTTCTTTCTGATAGTAAGTTATCTGCAACTTCCTATAAGAAACACTTGTATATTCTCTCTTTTTTTAATATTTTTATTTGAAAGGCAGAGTAACAGAGAGAGGCAGATACAGGGAAAAAGAGAACCTCCATTTGTTGGTTCACTCCCCAAATGGCTGTGATGGTCAGGATTGGGCCAGACCGAAGCCAGGAGCTAGGAACTCTACTGAGTCTCCCACATGGGTGACAGGGACCAAAGTACTTGGGCCATCTGCTGCTGCTTTTTTCAGGCACATTAGCAGGGAGCTGAATTGGAAGTGAAGCAACCAGGACTCAAACGGGTGCTCTGATATGGGATCCAACATCACAGGCAGAGGCTGTGCAATGCTGGCCCACTTGTTTATTCTCTTATTTGTAATTGCAAGGGTAGGTATATGTCGCTCCCCCTCTTCGCGGAGGAACGACACAGGACCCTGCGCTGTTCTTTTGTCTGCTCGGCCCTCCCCGGGTTTGCTGCTGGTCCCTCCCGGGTTGGCTGCCGACCCTTCCACCTCCGTGGAAGGGCGGTTCCCCCTGCCACTTTCCCCACTTCCGCGGGGGAGCGGCACACCGCCGGCCGGCTCTCTCGGGGGCTGCTTAGATGTTCCTGGTGCATGTTGTCTCTCTCTTCTTTTATAGTCCTCTTCCACCAATCCCAACTCTGCTACCCACACGCCGAGTACGCTGCTCTCCTCCAATCAGGAGCAGGATCAGCTCCTGCAGGTTACTGGTCGAACTGGAGGCAGCTGTGTAAAAGTTGTTTACTCCTCTCCCAGCGCCATATTGTGGGAGAGCAGATGCATAGAATAAGTCTTAATTCCAGTAACTTAGTCTAGTCCGAGTTGCTCCCCACAGGTATATGTCAGATCTCTTGTATTATTGAGGATGAGTTAGACTAAACCCAATTCCATTTCTTTGGCGTTTGAAACAAAGTAGCTTGTTCAATTTCTTTTGTTATTGGAAATCTCTACAATGAGTACAGCCCAGAGTCCTGTGTATTCCTGCAGCTAATGGGTTAAGTATATCCTAAGACTTAGCTGTACGAGCTGCCACAGTGTTCACAGAGCATTCTGAGAACCAGTGCTGTAAGCTACCCATTTGCTTGGTGTATAATTTAACCGCTTTTTTCTTTCCTTTGTTTCTGTTGATACATAATTAATTTTCCTGAGCAATTTACCTACTGTATTCTGTGTAAGAATTTACAAATTGGTATTTATAAATTTTAA
Source organism: Oryctolagus cuniculus (assembly GCF_051225735.1). Classification (NCBI taxonomy): domain Eukaryota; kingdom Metazoa; phylum Chordata; class Mammalia; order Lagomorpha; family Leporidae; genus Oryctolagus; species Oryctolagus cuniculus. Next base: position 127,468,867 of record NC_142874.1, read on the forward strand.
GTCAAAGCTCAGTGTCGAGGGTCACTATTAAGGTAGTTAAGGGATGTTGATTACTCTGCAAACTGTAGGGGAGTCTATAGCCTGTCTTTTAACCTTTTAGGTTAAACTTTGAAGATAAAGATATTTTGAAGAACATAGAAATAGAGAATGAAGTATCTGAAGTTGAGGATAAAATATCAGAAAGACAAGAAAGGAAACAATCAGAAACGTCTCAGAAAAGAATACAAAGTTTGGAACTTGAAATTCAACCACAAGCTACAAAGAGGTTTTCAACCTTGTTTTTAGAAACTGTAACAAGAAAAAGTGAATCAAGGTGAGTTATTGAGAAACTGCTTTGAGATATTTTTTCTTTTCTATTCTCTGGGCCATATCCAAGGATTCTTAATTTCATTTAACTTAATTATAAGTTTCTTCATTGACACAAATTTTAATTGAAATTTTGCCTCATCTTTAAAGAATAGTTTCTTATTAGTAAAACAACCCCCAAACCACCTTTTAACAGATAGTAAGTTAGATAGAAAAGAAAATGAGTTTATTCAGGTCTTGTTGTTACTGTTAATCAGTGCTGTCGTGTGATTTTAAAGAATTAAGGCAGTAATTAGAAACACAGTTATGTCAGGATACCTGTATTTTGCTTTTGTAGATTTTAAATCTGTTTTTTTTTTCTATTTACTTATGATTGTACCACTAAAAAGATAGTCTTAAATAATTTTTAAAATTTATTTATTTATTTATTTGAAAGTCAGAGTTACAGAGAGAGGGAGAGACAGAAAACTTCCATCCACAGATTCACTCCCATATGGCTGCCATGGTCAGGGCTGAGACAGGCAGGTGCCAGGAACTTCATTTGGGTCTTCTGTGTGGGTGGCAGGGGCCCAAACACTTGGGCCATCTTCTGTTGCTTTTCCCAGGCCATTGGCAGGGAGCTAGGTCAGAAGTGGAGCAGCCTGGACACTAACTGGTACCCACATGACATGCTGGTGTTGGCTGGCGGTAGCTTTACCCACTATGCCACAGTGCTGACCCCAGTTCTAAAATTTGGTATGTTCTTGTCCACTGAAAAAATCTCCATTGGCCGTGCAACATCTGTGCAGTGATTCTCCACCCTGGTTGCATGTTAGACTTCCATAGAATTTAGTGGTAACAAGAATTGAAAGTCAGTGATCTATAGAATAAGCTTGAGGTTTACTGACTGATATTTAGAGCCTTCAGTCTCCCTAGATACCAGCTCATACACATTTACAATTATCTTTGCTTTGACACGCCTTTTTCCCTTTTCATTTGCCAGTCACCATTTTCTTAATTTAAGATACATTCTAGGTTTCTGTGTTTTTTCAAGTTCCACTTTGATGTTGTTTAAATAATTTTTTTGCCTCATATAATTTGTTATTTTATGTATCTTTCATAGTTGACTAAGAAGTAAACTCTTGCCCAGTAGTTTAGTTTTCTTTGTGTTTGTCAGTGTATTAGTGAACAGAATTAGGAAATTTTATAGAAACATATTGAATGAATTAATAACTTTCCTCTTTTGTTAAATCTCTTTTTCATAGTTGCTTTTTCAATTACATATATGTGGAAAGTATAGCTCATGGAAAATGTAATTGAAAGTATTTATTTTGATGCAAAAATTTTGAAATCCATGTATAGTTTTTTCATAATACATATTCCCATGAACTTTTTTTTTAAAAAGATTTATTTGTTTATTTGAAAAACAGAGTTACAGAGAGGCAGATGCAGAGAGAGAGAGGTCTTATCCACTAGGGCATTCCCCAAATGACTGCAATGGCCTGAACTGGGCCAATCTGAAGCTAGGAACCTGGAGGTTCTTCTGGGTCTCCAACGTGGATGCAGGGGCCCCTAGACTTGATCTATCTTCTGCTGCTTTCCCAGGCCGTAGCAGAGAGCTAGATTGGAAGTAGAGCAGCTGGGACTTGAACCCGCGCCTCATATAGCATGCCGGCACTGCAAGTGGCAGCTTTACCTCTATGCCACAACACCGGCCCTCCCATGAACTTTTTGAAAGCCCTTGCAGTTTTTCTTGATAAGCTGGTGACTCAACTTAATTTTATTTAATTGTTGTAGCCAAGTGTAGCTATTCACTCTAGCTGGTGCTTTCTGGCATTTTGCTTATGTTCTTCCTTCTGATTGTCTCTCACATTAAGTCATGACCAATTCCTATTGGTCCTTCAAGATCCAGCTTAAATGCTACAAAGTCCTTGAACTGGCACCCCTATGGGATGTCAGCACTACAGGTGGCGGCTTTACCTGCTACACCACAGCATGGGCCCTTTCCCTGAGTGTTTGGTTCTGCCTGTCTCACTCATACAGGGTTTGCTCATGTCTGCTGTCATAAAAAGCAGGGAAATGCAAAATGAGTTCATCGGATTACCATCCTTTGACTAATTTCTTCCTTCTCCAAAAAACGTTCCCAATTAATTGAAAGGTGCTGTGCAGTCCCAATGCACTCATTTTAATTTATTTTCCACTTCACTAAATGTATATATGTATGTGTGTGTATATATATGTATATATATGCTTTTATGCTTGTTTAGGAATGGGAATTAATGTTAGATTATGAACTATAAGGTTATAGTTAAGGGATTGGCGCTGTGGTGTAGTGGGTGAAGCCACCGCCTGCAGTGCCCACATCCCATGAGGGCGCTGGCTTAGGTCCCGGCTGCTCCACTTCCAATCCAGTTTTCTGCTATGGCCTGAGAAAGTGGTAGAAGATGGCCCAAGTCCTTGGGTACCGGCACCCACATGGGAAGACCTGGAGCAAGCTCCTGGCTTTGGATTGGCGCAGCTCTGGCCATTGCGGCCAACTGGGGAGTGAACCAGTGGATGGAAGACCTCTTTCTCTCTGCCTCTCTTTCTCTGTGTAACTTTTTCAAATAAATAAATAAGTCCTTTTTAAAAAAAGTTATAGTTAAGATTGTCCAATTGTCTAATAATATTATCCTCCTTGCAACACTGGGCTTTCTGTCTCTTAGTAAAAATAAATTTTGGATTAGTGTGAAAAGAGATAATAGAGTGGGAAAAATTATTTCATCTCATTATATAACAGATTCTGTAACATTGCCTGCTTTGTAATAAGAGTTGTCTTGTATTTTTCCCTGTTTCTGTGGGTGTTAGGTTTCTTTTGTATCTATAATACTTTTCTAGACATATCCATTTTTATACCACTATTATAATATTAAAATATAAGTGAAAACAGGTGTGAAATATTCAAATTTGGAATTAATTTTTATGTATTGCAGTTTAGTAATAGTTGCAGTTTTTACTTCTTTCAACATCTATGTCTATGATAATATGTATGAGGTCCTGTAAATATACATTAAAAATTAGAAAGAAGCCATCCCTATCTCATTTATTTATTTATGTATTAAGATTTATTTATTTGCAAAGCAGAGTTACGGAGAGGCAGAGGTAGAGAGAGAGAGAGAAGTCTTCAACCTGCTGTTTCACTCCCCAAATGGCTGCAGTGGCCGGAAGTAGGCTGTTCTGAAGTCAGGAGCCAGGAGCGTCTTGTGGGTCTTTCACTGTGGGCGCAGGGGCCCGAGGACTTGTGCCATCTTCTGCTTTCCCAGGCCATAGCAGAGAGCTTGATTGGAAGTGGAGAAGCTGGGACTTGAACTGGAGGCCATACAGGATGCTGGCACTGCAGGTGGTGGCTTTATCTGTTAAGCCACAGTGCTGGCACCTTTCTCTTATAATTTAGAAGTATTTTCTTAAAATATTAGACTTGAAAATTTTCTGGAAATAATTTTTCACCTTTATTTTTGGATGTGAAGAAATTCAGGCCGCAAAGATGTCTATGTATAAAAGCATAATTTAATACGATATATATAGTAGTAGCATTCATTTTTGGATCAGGAGTCAGTGTATCTGGGTTATAATTATACATATCTGAGTTTCAGTGTTTTAGTATATACATTGGGTGGGAGAGAGTATCAAATTAGTTGACATCTAAATTTCTTTCCAATTAAAAGTTTCTGTGATTTCTGTTAGTATCATAAATGAGGGGATCAGATTTTACACAGCTGAAAAAGTAGGAGATATTTATAATATTTAGGGAATTGGGGAGACATGTGAACTGTTCTTTAATAAAAGACATGTGAATTTTATTTCCTGTATACACTATTTTATTTTCTTCGCAAAACAAAACTAAAATTTTTTTAATTTGACCTGTTGAAACAACATCCTGTTTTAGTCCCATTGTTAGGCATACAGCAACTGCTTCACCTCATTTGTCGCCTCCAAATGATCCGAAATTGTTAGAAGATGAATTTATAATTGATGAGTCAAATAGAAGTTTTGCCAGTCATTCTTGGATATCCATACCAAGAAAGGTTGGGCCTCTGAAACAACGCTCAGTACCCCCCACTGAGAGCACTGCAGTCCCTCAAGTTAAGAAGTCAAAAGAAAGACATCACAGTATATCACCTACGACTTCAACACATGACAACCATTTGGATGGATCTCACCCAGTAGAGAAATCTCTGCCCTGTGATGACAAAAAACAAAGTATGAGTTGTGCTTTGACGGATGAAGTGGACAATAATTCTAGATCTACAAAATGTGAAACACATTCCAAGAATAAAGGAAAATCATCTGGAAATAAAAAGACTGTAAAACAAAAAAAGAAAAAAAAATATAAGGCCAATGTAGTTGAAGAACAGCTTCATATGGGACAATCTAAAGAGGAAAACATAAATGCACATAAAAAACATATTGCACCCAAGTTACAAAGAAGTTCAAGCAGAAACATGAAAGACTGTGAAGAGATGAGAAATGATCACATTTCCAAAATGGTACCATCTGTTGGTAAGTGTTTGCATTAAATACAACTGTGAACAATTTTCCACTGTTTGTTTTTAAATATCCCTTTAGCCTTTGCAAGTAGTCCAAGTAAACCTAAATCTACAAAGAGCCTCAGAGGCCTAATAGGCTCTTTTCTAGACTATCTTTAAATGCAATTCATTTCCAGTTTTTGTTTAGTTCCTAAAGTAGCAGCTAATAGACAGAAAGTGAAGGGAAAGGCTAGTGAGCAGTTAGTTATCAGAACACAAATAATAAAGAATCATACATTTTTTAGGGTTGTTAGAATATAAACTGAGGGAAAGTGCTGTATTAGGCACTGAAGCCCAAACGTTACTAAGACACAGTTTGCACTGTTAATCAGATCATTCTGGTGAGGTCTGTAGACAAACAGATAAATACACATGCCTGTATAGAATGAAAATGGAGGCATAGAAAACTTATCTAACCAGTATCTCAGTAGGTCGTTGTATCTTTTATAATTCATATTGTAGTGGGATTCCTATACAGAGATGAGACATCAAGGCCTTTTAACAGGAAGTAGTCTTTTATTATTTATGCCAGCATAAGGCCCAGGTAGAATTTCTTAACTGAGAGCCTGAGCCCCAAACAAAGAGGGGTATTTTCTTATATATGGTTTTAATCTCTTTGTCTCCCTTACACAGCTACATGCATCCATTTGATTGATATTCTAGTGTTACATGGTGGCCACAGGAATCATGTGTACATAGTTACTGATGGTGTTTTTTTTCTACACACGTAATGAGCCATTCGCTGTCTGGCAAGGGTTAATACCATTGCCGTGTGCTAGTAAGCAGAACTTGAAATGGTTACATATAAGCAGATAGTAACTACAGTTGAAGCATTCATAAGCAAACAGATAATGACCACATTCCATTTCTGGGGTAAGTTGTTTTTTTCTGTCTAACTTTGGGGAAACCTCTACCACAACTTTAATCATGTTAGCTAGAAACAAGTTTATTTAAAAGACAAAGGCCTCTACCTCAGTATTTTGGATATAATTTAGCATCCAAATTAGGACACTTGAGAATGAGAATGTCAGGATAATAAGCATAAACTAAGCTTGTCCCAAGCTATCTTGGTATGTGACTACTTTTATATCACCATTGTGTAGTATTTCAAATTTGTAATGAAGATACAGTCATAAAAGAGGTCAAAATCTGTTATGTATCTTACTTTTTAGATAGTAGAAAGGTAAAATTCTTTTTAAAATAACTAATACAATAGAAAACACTTATCAAATGTATTAGGCATCTTATGTGTGCAGTAATATAATACAAGATAATCTCGGGGCCAGTGCCGTGGCTCGCTTGGTTAATCCTCCGCCTGCGGCGCCGGCATCCCATATGGGCGCCAGGTTTTAGTCCCGGTTGCTCCTCTTCCAGTCCAGCTCTTTGCTGTGGCCTGGTAGGGCGGTGGAGGATGGTCCAAGTGCTTGGGCCCCTGCACCCTCATGGGAGACCAGGAAGAAGCACCTGGCTTCTTGCTTCGGATCGGTGTAGTGCCGGCCATGGCGGCCATTTGGGGAGTGAACCAATGGAAGGAAGACCTTTCTCTCTGTCTATTTCTCTCTCACTGTCTAACTCTGCCTGTCCAAAAAAAAAAAAAAGATAAAAAAAGATAATCTCAATTCTAGAAGATAACACTCAAAGTGGATTTTTAAAATACTTTTTATTTTATTAGATTATTTGTTTTTATTGACAAAATAATTGTAGATATTTATGAGGTACAGTGTAATATTTTGATACATACATAGATTTTAATGATCAAATTAGAATGATTAGCAGCCATTGCTTCATATATTCAAAATTTCTTTGTAGTGTGGACATTCAAAAGTCTTTCTTTAGCTATATAGAAAAATAAAATATGTTATTGTTAACTGTTGTTACCCTACTGTGCAACAGAACACCAGAAGTGTTATTTTTACAATAAGGCAAGAAAAATTACTTTTTAATTCAATAAAAGTAAACCTTTCTGAGGCTCAAGTTATATATATTCTTTTGAGAAAATTAACTGTGAAGAAGAACCCAAGAATGTTACGTCTTTTGAGAGCATCAAAGTGGATTTTCAAAAATTGGTTTAGTATCTGTCCTGCCCTACAGCCTGTGTTCTTCCAGTTCTACTAAGAAGTTTTGAATTCGGTGAAAATGTTTTTGTTGCTCAAATGGAACATCCACTAACCATAAAACTCTCCTGTATATGTATGTACCTGGAGGTTGTAGATGACCACACTGGATTGCTAATATAAAGGGGAGAAAGGCTATTAAAGCAAAATATTTAAGCTTCTTTTTATAAAAACATATTCCACTTTAAGCTATCATTGAATTACATATTTTAGCTCTTTTGGTATGATGTATAACATAGACTTCACCTGTTGCCTGAAATAGTGGTGACTGATTTTAGTCTTGTCTATATGTGCCTTTGTGTATTTGAAAATACTCTGCTTAACATAGAAGAAAAAAAGCCACTTTTTCTATTTTAAGGACTTATTATGTAAATGTCTACTGTATCCCATATTCTTTTTATTAGATTCCTTTTTTTTTTTGCTTATTCAGTTTCTCTTTAGCAGTAGTCCTTTTTAAGAAAACACAATAAAGAGTCTGACTAAACTGAAAATGGTAGTTAGAAGAAAGTTAATCCCTTAAGCAGAATATGAGTTCACAAAATTTGAAGGTATATACAATTTTGATTTAACCACAGGTTCTTAGGAAAAGACATTGTTTGGAGGATGTGTTTAAAGGATACTCTCCATGATTTTAAGTATTAAACATTGAGTTTCTGCTATGTTGTATACACTAATTTTCAAATATACTTTTTTAATCTATGCTGTAATTAATTACCATACCAGATGTAGTAGTTTTCTGTTGTAACAAATTCCTACCGCCTAGTGGCTTAAAACAGCACACATTGTCTTACAGTTTTGTGGGTCAGAAGTCTTACTGGTGGCTATGGGGCACAATCTGTTTCCTTGCATTTTCCTGCCTCTTCAAGCCACTTCATGGTTCTCCAGCTTCAAAGTCAGCAATACACAGCCAACTTACATTCCAGATCTCTCCAGCTTCTTCCATTGTCCCTTGATTCTTTGACCACAACTTTTAAGGATATTTATAATTAGAGTGAGCCAACTTCAATAACCCAGTATAATCTCCTCATTTCAGGATTTATAACTTTATATCTCCTCCTCCAAAAATTAGATTGAAAAAATAATGATTTCAAAACAAAAAGGTATTAATTATATATTTTAATTTGTTATATTGGCAAATAGTAGATGAAACCACATTTTTTTTTCCTTTCCAAAAGATGTTGTTCAGGAGTATATGAAAATTATCAAACAATGAAAAGTTTACATTTAATTTACAGAAGGTTAGAGCTCTTATTTATACAACACGACTTTTTAAACAATGACATGTAAAGAAGCCCACAGGATGAATTCAAGAAGTCCCTGTAATTGAGAATTTCAAGGTTTTGTTGGTTTTAAATCTGTTGTGGTTTTCTAAAAATTCTGGTTTTTATGGCTTGCTTTATTTTAGGAAGCAAACAAAAGAAATCCACCAAAAAGCAAGATAAACAAGAATCTATAAAGAAACACTCTCCTAGTGAGTCAAAGAACAATCTTGTACCTGAGAAAGTGACTGTCCTGCGAAGTCGAAGAATTTCCAGGCGTCCATCTGATTGGTGGGTGGTAAAATCGCAGGAGAGTAAGTATTTTTTTTGAATGACATTCTTTGAGATCACCCAAAAAAAATCACTCTGTAAGGGGCTATGTGTTTGACTTATATTATCCAGAGAAATTTCATGAGGACGAAGCTAAATTATATAATCAGTAGAAATATTAAATCAGTTATAATGAAATTCCTTGAAATGCTAAAATATACAATACTCTAGGTATAGGGATACAGCTGTGGACAAACAAAGCCCACAACTAAAAGTCTGTGCTCTGATGGAGCTCACATTTTAATAGAGAAAATGTCGATGAATAATTCATGCAGCTGATAAGGAAAAATAAAGCCGATAAAGGATAGAGATGGGAAGTGGATGGTCGGGATGGGAATGGATAGGAGGATGTTGTGGGATACTATCTTTATAATAGCATGAATAGCTGCTACTACCTTTTGTAGCTCAAATGTGAAGAAAGTGAAGGAGCCATACAAATAACTTGGAGTGAAACGAGGAATAAATTCAGGGAACAGTGTGTATCAAGGTCTTGATGGAGCCAGCTTAGTGTTTCTAAGCTTGTTAAGAAGGCCATTGGCTGGAGCAGAGTGAGCCAGGGAAGAGGAAGTCTGGCAGGCAAGCCGGGGTGCAGTTTAGATGAAGTGTGCTGAGAAGCTGCGCAAAAATTAAAGGTCACTTTTACTGCTGTGGAAAGAGAAAACCAGGGCTGCGCAAAATGCAAGTATGTTTTAGTTTTAGAAGATTGGTGGAAGGAAGAGATGAGAATGATTAGGTTCAGGATGTATTATAATGAAAAACCAAAGGAAGTACTGATGGATCAGAGAGGCAGGAGTCCAGCATCGGTCACAGGTTTTTGCTTGAGCACTTAGAAGAACAGAGCTGCTGTTTACTGAGGTGAGGAAAGTTGTAAGAAAAGCATAGCTGGGGGAGATATCAAGATTTCAGATTTTATATGTTAATTTTGAAATGTTAAATATCAAACTTGGTATATTGAGTAGATAGCCCAATAAATAAGTCTAAAGGGGAAAGATCTGAGACAGTTGAAGGAGTGATTATTACAGAAAAGATGATAGAGCTAATGGGTTGATAGCTTTGAGGGGATCAAAGGGTAGCAGTAGTTAGTGAGATAATGGAAATAAATTTTTGGAAGTAGTGCAGTAATTGCTCTGAGCTGCAGCTTTAGGGGTAAGAGGCTATGTTGGGAAGCAAGAAAAGATGCTAGCAGTTTGAATATTCATATCATCAAGTATGTTTTCAAGTTAGTGATTGAGAAACCAGTATTAAAATTTTGAGTGAGATTTTAAAATGAGTGAGTAATTCAAGCTGGAGAGGTTTAAAAAACTACCTATACCTGGCACTGCTCACAGACATTCTGATATAATTGCTGTGGAGTAGAATCCTGTCTTGTTCTAAATGGGTTGCTATAACAAAATACCGTAGGCTAGGGCAGAAATTTTTTTAACCACAATTTTCCAAGCAGGAAAGTTAAAGATCAAAACACTAATAGATTTATTTTTTCGTAGAGATTTATATATTTACTTGAAAGGCAGAGTTAGAGGAGGAGAGAAAGAGTGAGATCTTCTATCTGCTGGTTCACTCCCCAAATGGCTGCAGTAGCCAGGACTAAGCTAGGCCAAAGCCAGGAGTTTGATCTGGAGTCCAAGCACTTGGGCCATCCTCTGCTGCTTTCTCAGGCACATTAGCAGGGAGTTGGATTGGAAGTGGAATGGCAGGGACTCAAACTGGTGTCCATATGGGATGCCAGCATTGCAGGCAGTGGCTTAACCCACTATGCCACAACCCTATCTCTAACACCCTCCTCCCACTTTTTTTTTTTTTTTTAAAGAAAATAACAGATTTGATGTCAGGTGAAGGCTGTCTCCTTCATGGATGACACCTTCTATGGGGAATGAGCAAACAGACCCCTCGTGCTTCTTTTTAAAGGACACAGGTCACATTCCTGAAGGCATGACTAACATGCCTGAAAGGCCTCACCTCTTACTGCCATCACCTTGGGGATTAGGTTTTAGCATGTGAGTTCTGGAGGGGCACACAAACATTGAGACCACAAAGGCCCAGACGTTGATGTTTATTTTCAATCTCTCCAGGTAATTCTGTTGTGTATATAAGGTTAAGAATCAGTGATGTACTTGAGGGGTTTGGAGAGTTTAGGGAAAGTTGAAAGAGTCAGATTAGGGGATGTCCTATGAAGAAGATCTGAGGAATATCCTGTCAGGCATGGATTTCTGTGACAACTGAGGAGTAAACCACGTGGAAGCCATAATGGGACTAGATGTGTGTGGATGCAGAGAAAACTTTGGGTCTTAAAGAAAAAGCATTCTACTGACAATACCTGTATCAATGTGGGTCTTGCTTAAATCCTGCAAGTTTTTTGACACCTTCTCTGTAGAAATCAGTGGCTCTGGTCAGGGGAGTGAGAATCCTGCTATTTTAATATTTTGGCTATTAGGGCTTCAACATTTTATAATATAAGGTTCTTGCCATCAAAGGATTTATAATTTTGTTGATTGTAGTTTAGTTTATTATATACCGATAGGAAAATAATTTGTTTTGGGATTCCCAAGACCATCCCCAGGTCTCATGATTTGCCCGGAGGGTTTGGCATGTGGTTGTACTTATAGCTTTGATTTGTTACAGGGAAAGGATACAAAGCAAAGTCAGTAGAGAAAATACATTTACTGGGTCTGGAAGAAATCAGCACATGCTTCCAAGGGTCCTTTCCCAGTAGATTCGCATAGAATGTGCTTAATTCCTCTATCAATGAGTTGTTACCAATGTGTGTTGTCTATCAGGGAAGATTATCAAAGATTGAGTACCCAAGATTTTTGCTGGGCCTGGTTTAGAGGTGGTCTTTGAATGGTAAGTACTAAAATTTCAGGCTGCCTGAAGGAAAGTATTCAATATGAATCATATTTCTTGCAGGTTTAGTTAGGCACAATAAACTATACTTATTAGGAAGTGATAGGGAATTCAAATTCCTAGATACCACCCAAGGGCTTCTTTTATAAGCAGTCCTTTTTTTAAAAAAGCTCTCTAGACGAAGTTAGGACCATCATTTCTTTTTTCTTTTATTTAAAGATTTGCTTATTTATTTGAAAGTCAGAGTTAAACAGAGAGAGAAGAAGAGGCAGAGAGAGAGAGGGAGAGAGATTTTCCATCTGCTGGTTCACTCCCCAGTTGGCCACATCAGCTGGAGCTGTGCCGATCCGAAGCTAGGGGCCAGGAGCCTCCTCAGGGTCTCCCACGTGAGTGCAGCGGCCCAAAGACTTGAGCGATCTTGTACTGCTTTCCCAGGCCATAACAGAGAGCTGGATCGGAAGTGGAGCAGCTGGAACTGGTGCCCATATGGGATGCCAGCACTTCAGGCGGCAGCTTTACCTGCTACACCACAGCACGGGCCCTTTCCCTGAGTGTTTGGTTCTGCCTGTCTCACTCATACAGGGTTTGCTCAAGTCTGCTGTCATAAAAAGCAGGGAAATGCAAAATGAGTTCATCGGATTACCATCCTTCGACTAATTTCTTCCTTCTCCAAAAAACGTTCCCAATTAATTGAAAGGTGCTGTGCAGTCCCAATGCACTCAATTTAATTTATTCTCCACTCACTGAATGTATATGTATGTGGAAACCAGGAGCTTCTTCCAGGTCTCCCACATGGGTACAGGGTCCCAAGGACTTGGGACATCTTATACTGCTTTCCTAGACACATTAGCAGGGAGCTGGATTATAAATGGAGCAGCTGGGACTTGAACCTCTGCCCATATGGGTGCTGGCACTGTAGATGGTGGCTTTACCCACTATGCCACAGCACTGGCCTCAAGTAGTCCTTTCTAAAAATAGTATTCTCAGACCTGCTAGGCTATTGTATAATGTATAACATTCATTATTTTGGAAAAAATTTTTTTAAAGGAGGTGATCCTGGTAGGTAATAAATAACGTTTACATATGAAAATACTGCTGACTGAGGGCAATTTAGATCAACAAATGGGAGTCTAGTACAAATATGGCTCTACTTCTTTGAGGCCTTCTTGTGAGTTACCAAATCATAACAGTTATTGAGTCATTGGGATTCTTGATTGATAGCATCAAGTAAGCCCTTTTTGGAATTTGAAATAATATCTAGGTTCAAATTGTGACTCTTTCAACTTTGTGTGTGTTATTTTGTTCGTTTGTTAACTCTCTACATATGATTAATACTTCTGCCTCACTTAGTTTTTATACAAATTAAATGCAGTTGACCCAATAGGTGGCATATAGTTAATACTGAAATGTCAATACTACTGTTACTTCTTTTGGGAACTCACTTTTCTGTTCTGCATTTCCTTAAATGCTGTAATATGTGTATGAACACATACCAACTAAAGAAAAATCATACGTGGCTTGGATAAATGTGCTAGAACTCTGAAACTTATCAAAAAGAATATGTAGTAGTCCTGAGATAGGTGTGGGGCTTCTGATCAAGCTGGGAGTCAGAAAAGTACACTGTCATGTAGTCTGAATTCCTTTGTTTACTGAAGAAGAATCTGAAGTCTGGAGTCCAAAAAAACAACATAACTTGCCCTCAAGATGCCTGTAGTACACATGCGCCAATGATGCCCTTTTATAGAGATGAAGCTTTGAGTTCTTGTTCTGAGGTAGGCATCGTGTAAGGCAGCACCACGGTTAATGTACAGTGGTACACGTGAGGCACAAAAGTTGAAAATTTAAGGAGGCATTCTGTCTCAGGGTTGTGTCTGTTCAGGCTGTGTACTTGTGCCAGCCAGAAAGTGAATACTTTGTTAGGTTCTCCATCAGAGACTTCTCTTCTCCTGTGTAGTTCTGTCCCTGTTGTTGAGCATCAGGAGTATAAAGATAGGTAAAAATCATTCAGTTTCTTGAACTCAAGGAATTATCAGTTTGCTGGAGGAGAGGGATAGAGCTAAAATAAGCAGATGTATAATAAACCTTACAGAAGTGGTGAGACAGAGCTGCTCTAAGACTTGAGAGTTAGGCAAAGCTTTCAGAAGGGTGAATTGAGAATTAGCTAAGTGACTGAGTTGGTTAAGGATGAAGGATGGAATGTTACGAGCAGAAATAGCATGTGAAGAGATCTGGATGGGAGGGCCAGAACCAGATTCCCACATGGTGCTGTTCTTGCTGGATGAGGGACTGCCTTTTGAGAACCCATGCTTTAGAGAAACTGCAAATGGGTCAGTACTTCTGGCTTTCCTTGGTTTGTTTGGAGAGTTGTGTTGAGAATTGTAGTTAATAAGATAAGCAAATTTTAAAAATAGAAATACATTTATTTTGAAGGTATTTGGATTTAATCTAAAGCTATAGATACTCACTAAAAGATTTTAAACAGGATCGTAGTGATCGAATTTTTGTTTTCCAAAGAAGATTCTTGAAGCAATGTGAAGAAACAAGGCTGGAGAAGGCAGTCTCTTCGCTAAATAAAAAGATGAAGCTCCAGATCTTTGCACATAGTACTTCTACTTTAAACATTCCATTCTCCTCATTCCACTCAAAAACTTAGCTCACTCTTGATTCTTCCTCCAGGAAGCATTCTCTACTTTTCAAATCTTAACTGATGTTAAGAGGCAGTTTTAATAACCCACAACATGGAGGAAGTCTGCTAATGACAGGCAAGAGAGCTTGAAAGAAGCAGATTTGAGAAGCATTAAGAAAGTAGAACAGGATTTAGGGATTAATTGTGGGTACAGGTAGGAGTTGTGGATGACTCGTATTTTTGATTTACATATCTAAATAGTTATCCTTTTCATGATGATAGTAAATAAAGCAAGATAAGCAGTTACGAAGAAGAATGGTAGATGGATATTAAAGAATGATTAAATAATTTTGAAATAGACTTAGCTTGTAAGATTGTGTGTGTATGTGTGTGTGTAAATATAAATGATACTGGTAATTTTGTGGGGCTGGATCATCTGAGCAAATGTTATAATAATTTTAGGTTGTCATTGAATCCTTCAGGTCCTGCTTATAGTGATTATTCTTCAATAAGAAATGAATTATCAGTGCATCACAACAGTGGACAAAAACCTGCTAAGACAAGAAATCAGTCATCTAAGAACATTGGGAAAAAAGCTATCCCACCCAAAAAACAGAAGACACCGACTCAAGGCAGCCGCAGGGCACAGAAGGTTGTCCACGATAAAGGTTCTGGAGGTCTCAGTGTACGTGGTGAAATTCCCGATTGTTCGCAGAACAATAAGCCAGTGGAAAGTGATGAATCAGACTTGGCCACCAAGAAAAATCTCAGTTGTTCCAGGTAATGTCTGTTATGTACAGTATAGTACTTTTGTTGTTCAGTATTTAATAGTGTATCAGCGTCATTTAATCCTTTATGGAGAAGCAGTATTAGTGTAAAGGGCTCTGCACTCTGACATATCTGGTAGTAAATCCAGACTCTGCCATTAGCTGGGTGACAACCAGGCAGAGAGTACTATGAACTTGTCTCCTCATGTTAAAATGGAGAATAATATATAGCACCTGGAGTTGTGAGTGTGAAATTTAGTAAGTATTGTTGCCAAAGAGTTTCTTTTTAAAGAAATTTTTTTTAAAATTTTATTTAATGAATATAAATTTCCAAAGTACAGCTTATGGATTACAATGGCTTCCCCCCCATAATGTCCCTCCAAACCGCAACCCTCCCCTTTCCCACTCCCTCTCCCCTTCCATTCACATCAAGATTCATTTTCGATTCTCTTTATATACAGAAGATCAGTTTAGCATACATTAAGTAAAGATTTCAACAGTTTGCTCCCACACAGAAACATAAAGTGAAAAATACTGTTTGAGTACTAGTTATAGCATTAAATCTCAATGTACAGCACACTAAGGACAGAGATCCTACATGAGGAGTAAGTGCACAGTGACTCCTGTTGTTGACTTAACAAATTGACACTCTTGTTTATGGCATCAGTAATCACCCTAGGCTCTTGTCATGAGCTGCCAAGGCTATGGAAGCCCCCTGAGTTTACCAACTCTGATCATATTTAGACAAGGCCATGGTCAAAGTGGAAGTTCTCTCCTCCCTTCAGAGAAAGGTACCTCCTTCTTCGATGACCCATTCTTTCCACTGGGATCTCACTCACAGAGATCTTTCATTTAGGTTTTTTTTTTTTTTTTTCCCTCAGAGTGTCTTGGCTTTCCATTCCTGAAATACTCTCATGGGCTTTTCAGCCGGATCCGTATGCCTTAAGGGCTGATTATGAGGCCAGAGTGCTGTTAGGACATTTGCCATTCTATGGGTCTGCTGTGTATCTCACTTCCCATGTTGGATCATTCTCTCCCTTTTTGATTCTATCAGCTAGTATTTGCAGATACTATTCTTGTTTATGTGATCCCTTTGGTTCTTAGTCCTATCATTACTATCAATTGTGAACAGAAATTGATCACTGGGACTAGTGAGATGGCATTGGTACATGTCACCTCGATGGGATTGAATTCGAATCCCCTGGTATGTTTCTAACTCTACCATTTGAGGTAAGTCAGCTTGAGCATGTCCCGAATTGCGCATCTCTTCCCTCTCTTATTCCCACTCTTATATTTAACAGGGATCACTTTCCAGTTAAGTTTCAGCACTTAAGAAGAATTGTGTATTGATTACAGTATTCAACCAAAAGTATTAAGTAGAACAAACAAAAAAGATACTAAGAGGGATAACATATTAAGCTGCTCATCAACAGTCAGGGTGAGGGCTGATCAAGTCACCGTTTCTCATAGTGTTCATTTCACTTTAACAGGTTTCCTTTTTGGTGCTCAGTTAGTTGTCACCTATCAAGGAAAACAAGTGGTATTTGTCCCTTTGGGATTGGCTTATTTCACTCAACATAATGTTTTCCAAATTCCTAACAGGGATCACTTTTCAGTTAAAATTTAAACACCTAAGAATAATTGTGTGCTAATTACAGAGTTCAACCAATGGTACTAGAACAAAAAAAAAATACTAAAATGGATAAAGTATTACATTGTACATCAACCGTCAGGACAAGAGCTGCTCAAGTCACTGTTGCTCATAGTGTCCATTCCACTTCAACAAGTTTCCCCTTTGGTGCTCAGTTAGTTGTCGCCAATCAGGGAGAACATATGATATTTGTCCCTTTGGGACTGGCTTAGTTCACTCAGCATGATGTTTTCCAAACCTCCATCTTGTTGCAAATGACTGGGTTTCGTTGTTTTTGACTGCTGTATAGTATTCTATAGAGTACATGTCCCATAATTTCTTTATCCAGTCTACTGTTGATGGGCATTTGGGTTGGTTCCAGGTCTTAGCTATTGTGAATTGAGCTGCAATAAACATTAATGTGCAGACTGCTTTTTTGTTTGCCAATTTCATTTCCTTTGGGTAAATTCCAAGGAGTGGGATGGCTGGGTCGAACGGTAGGGTTATATTCAGGTTTCTGAGGAATCTCCAGACTGACTTCCATAGTGGCTTACCAGTTTGCATTCCCACCAACAGTGGGTTAGTGTCCCTTTTTCCCCACATCCTCTCCAGCATCTATTGTTGGTAGATTTCTGAATGTGAGCCATTCTAACTGGGGTGAGGTGGAACCTCATTGTGGTTTTGATTTGCATTTCCCTGATTGCTAGTGATCTTGAACATTTTTTCATGTGTCTGTTGGCCATTTGGATTTCCTCTTTTGAAAAATGTCTATTGAGGTCCTTGGCCCATCTCTTAAGTGGGTTGTTTGTTTTGATGTTGTGGAGTTTCTTGATCTCTTTGTAGATTCTGGTTATCAACCCTTTATCAATTGCATAGTTTGCAAATATATTTTCCCATTCTGTCGGTTGTCTCTTCACTTTCCTGACTGTTTCTTTTGCAGTACAGAAACTTCTCAATTTGATGCAATCCCAAATGTTAATTTTGGCTTTGACTGCCTGTGCTTCTGGGGTGTTTTCCAAGAAGTCATTGCCGGTACCTATATCTTGCAGGGTTTTTCCAATGCTCTCTAATAATTTGATGGTGTCAGGTCGTAGATTTAAGTCTTTAATCCATGTTGAGTGGATTTTTGTGTAAGGTGAAAGGTAGGGGTCTTGCTTCATGCTTCTGCACGTGGAAATCCAATTTTCCCAGCACCATTTATTGAATAGACTGTGCTTACTCCAGGGATTGGTTTTGGATCCTTGATCAAATATGAGTTGGCTGTAGATGTTTGGGTTGATTTCTGGTGTTTGAATTCTGTTCCATTGGTCTATCCATCTGTTTCTGTACCAGTACCATGCTGTTTTGATTACAACTGCCCTGTAGTATGTCCTGAAATCTGGTATTGTGATGCCTCCGGCTTTGTTTTTGTTGTACAAGATTGCTTTAGCTATTCGAGGTCTCTTGTGCCTCCATATAAATTTCAGCACCATTTTTTCCAGATCTGAGAAGAAGGTCTTCGGTATCTTGATTGGTATTGCATTGAATCTGTAAATTGCTTTTGGGAGAATGGACATTTTGATGATATTGATTCTTCCAATCCATGAGCATGGAAGATTTTTCCATGTTTTGGTATCCTCTTCTATTTCTTTCTTTAAGATTTTGTAATTCTCGTCGTAGAGATCTTGAATGTCCTTGGTTAAGATTATTCCAAGGTATTTGATTGTTTTTGTAGCTATTGTGAATGGGATTGATCTTAGAAGTTCTTCCTCAGCCATGGCATTGCTTGTGTATACAAAGGCTGTTGATTTTTGTGCATTGATTTTATACCCTGCTACTTTGCCAAACTCTTCTATGAGTTCCAATAGTCTCTTAGTAGAGTTCTTTGGGTCCCCTAAATAAAGAATCATATCATCTGCAAGAGGGATAGTTTCTTCCTTCCCAATTTGTATCCCTTTAATTTCTTTTTCTTGCCTAATAGCTCTAGCTAGAACTTCCAGAACTATATTGAATAGCATTGGTGAGAGTGGGCATCCCTGTCTGGTCCCAGATCTCAGTGGAAATGCTTCCAACTTTTCCCCATTCAATAGGATGTTGGCTGTGGGTTTTTCATAGATTGCTTTGATTGTATTGAGGAATGTTCCTTCCAAACCCAGTTTGCTTAGAGTTTTCATCATGAACGGGTGTTGTATTTTATCAAATGCTTTCACGGCATCTATTGAGATAATCATACGGTTTTTTTTCTGCTGTCTGTTAATGTGGTGTATCACATTGATTGTTTTGCGCACGTTGAACCATCCCTGCATACCAGGGATAAATCCCACTTGGTCTGGGTGGATGATCTTTCTGATGTGTTGTTGCATTCTATTGGCCAGAATTTTATTGAGGATTTTTGCATCTATGTTCATCAGGGATATTGGTCTGTAATTCTCTTTCAGTGCTGCATCTTTTTCCGGCTTAGGAATTAAGGTGATGCTGGCTTCATAGAAAGAATTTGGGAGGACTCCCTCTTTTTTGAATGTTCTGAATAGCTTGAAAAGAATTGGAGTCAGTTCTTCTTTAAATGTCTGGTAGATTCAGCAGTGAATCCATCTGGTCCTGGGCTTTTCTTTGTTGGGAGGGCCTTTATTACTGTTAAAATTTCTGTCTCAGTTATGGGTCTGTTTAGGTTTTCGATGTCTTCCTGGTTCAATTTAGGTAGGTTGCATGTGTCCAGGAATCTATCCATTTCTGATAGGTTTCCCTGTTTGCTGGCATACAAGTCCTTGTAGTAATTTCTGATGATTCTTTTTATTTCTGTGGTGTCTGTTGTTACATTTCCTTTTTCATCTCTGATTTTATTGATTTGGGTCTTTTCTCTTCTTTTTTTAGTTAGTTGGGCCAATGGGGTGTCAATTTTGTTTATTTTTTCAAAAAACCAGCTCCTCGTTTGGCTGATTTTTTGTAATGTTTTTCTTGATTCAATCCTGTTGATTTCTTCTCTGATTTTAATTATTTCTCTTCTCCTACTAGATTTGGGTCTGGTTTGCTGTAGGTTTTCTAGATCCTTGAGGTGAATGGAAAGCTCATCTATTTGGTGCCTTTCCAATTTCTTGATGTAGGCACCTATTGATATAAACTTTCCTCTTAACACTGCTTTTGCTGCGTCCCATAAGTTTTGGTATGTTGTGCTGTTATCCTCATTTACTTCCAGGAAATTTTTGATTTCTCTTTTAATTTCTTCTATGACCCATTGTTCATTCAGGAGCATGTTGTTCAGTCTCCATGTATTTGCGTATGCTCTAGGGATTCCTGAGTTGCTAATTTCCAACTTCATTCCTTTATGGTCTGAGAAGCTGCATGGTATGATTCTAATTCTTTTGAATTTGCTGAGACTTGCTTTATGGCCTAGTATGTGGTCAGTCCTAGAGAAGGTTCCATGTACTGCTGAGAAGAATGTAAAATCTTTAACTGTAGGATTGAAAGTTCTGTATATATCTGTTAGATCCATTTGGGCTATAGTGTCGTTTAAATCTACGGTATCCTTGTTGATCTTCTGTCCTGTTGATCTGTCTATTTCTGAGAGTGGAGTATTGAAGTCCCCCAGTACTATTGTATTGGGTTCTAAGTCTCCCTTTAAGTCCCTTAACAAATCTTTTAGATAAACCGGTGCCCTGTAGTTAGGTGCATATACATTGATAATCATTAAATCTTCTTGTTGTATTGATCCCTTAATCATTATATAGTGTCCCTCTTTGTGTCTCTTAACAGTTTTAGTGGTAAAGTTTATGTTGTCTGATATTAAGATGGCTACGCCCGCTCTTTTTTCATTTCTGTTGGCATGGTATATCTTTTTCCAGCCTTTCACTTTCAGTCTGTATGGATCTTTGTTGGACAGATGTGTTTCTTGTAAGTAGCAAATAGATGGGTTTTGTTCCTTAAGCCATTCAGCCAATCGGTGTCTTTTAACTGGACAGTTCAGGCCATTCACGTTCAATGTGACTAATGATAAGTGGTAACTTTGCCCTGCCATTTGCCAAAGATAAGTTCTAATATATGCTTTGAATTCCCTGTGATCTTTTGCTGTGAGGTTTCCTTCCTTTACCTTCTTTCATATTGATGACCGTGTTTCTGTGTTTCTGTGTGTAACACATCTTTAAGCATCTTTTGCAGGGCTGGACGAGTGGCGACAAATTCTTTCAATTTCTGTTTGCTATGAAAAGTCTTTATTTCACCTTCATTCACAAATGATAGCTTTGCAGGATATAATATTCTGGGCTGGCAGTTGTTCTCTCTTAGTACCTGGGCTGTATCTTGCCATTCCCTCCTAGCTTGCAGGGTTTCTGATGAGAAGTCAGCTGTGAGTCTGATTGGAGATCCTCTGAGAGTAATCTGACGTTTCTCTCTTGCACATTTTAGGATCTTTTCTTTATGTTTCACTGTGGAGAGCTTAATTACAACGTGTCGTGGTGAGGATCTCTTTTGGTCGTGTTTATTAGGGGTTCTATGGGCTTCCTGTACTAGGATTTCTCTGTCCTTCTCGAAACCTGGGAAATTTTCTGCTAATATCTCACTAAAAAGGCCTTCTTATCCTTTCTCCCTCTCCATGCCTTCAGGAACTCCTAGAACCCGAATGTTGGTTTTTTTTAATAGTATTCTGTAGATTCCCGACAATATGTTTTAGATTTCTAATTTCCTCTTCTTTTCTTTGGTTTGACTGTATCCTTTCCTGTTCTCTGTTTTCTAAGTCCGATATTCTCTCTTCTGCTTCACCCATTCTGTTTGTAAGGCTCTCTATTGTGTTTTTCATTTGATCTATTGAATTCTTCACTTCATTATGATTTCTCGTCACTATCACAGTTTCCTGTTGTACTAGTTGTTTCGTTTCATTTTGATTCCTCCTTAATATTTCATTTTCACGAGAGAGATTTTCTATCTTGTCCATTAAGGATTTCTATAGTTCAAGAATTTGTTTTTGAGAACTTCTTAATGTTCTTATCAATTTTTTGAGATCTGCTTCTTGCATTTCTTCTATGTCATCATCTTCATAATCTTGAATTGGGGTGTCTTTTTCATTTGGGGGTGTCATGGTGACTCCCTTGTTTTTATTACCTCGGTTTTTGCGTTTGTTATTTGGCATATTGGAGATATTTGGTTTCTTCACTGTGGTGCTTTTTCTTGTTATACTATGACTCTAGATTAAGTGGACTGTCTGTTTTTGATGGAGCCTTAGAGGCTTGAGATGGGTGTGGCCTGAGAGCTCTGTTTGGTGTGCCAAAGGTGACACTCCCAGGTTAGGCATGGTAGATCTCTCTCTCTCTCTCTTTCTTTCTTTCTTTGATTCAAAAGGGAAGTAATTCCACACAGCTGAACGAAGTTGGAGGTAGTTAGCAGGCAAATGATATACCCACAGGAGCCAGAGATTGGAAGCTCTTTCCCAAGGACCACACAGGGAATCTGTTCTGCCCTCAGAGTGGGCTCAAATTCTCCTTCAGTTACGGAATTATAGCGTCTCTGGAGAGTACTCACGTGAATTCCGTGAGTTCTCTCCTCCACTGTCTCTTTTTTTCACAGTCTCAGTTCAGTAGCACCACAGATTTACTAGGTCCTAATCTCCTGTTAATTCGCCCCGCCCAGAGTCAGGTTTTTCTGCTAGGCTCAGGGCCAGTGCAGACCTGAGGTTGCTCTGCTTATGACGTATGTCCAAGATGGCGCCTGCTCTTTGTCTTGCTCGCCCTTGAGAGGTGAGCGGAGAGAGAGAAACCCGTGTCTGTACCAGTCACTTTTCTCTCTCTCTCTCTCTCTCTTCTAGTTAGCCTGATGAACTTCCCCCCCACCCCGGGGGTCATTCCCTCTAGTCTCCTCTCTCCGTTTGCCTGCCGGTGTCTTGGGCTATTGAGGTTCGGCTCACCTCGAGTTCTAGCGCTGGTGTGTTGAGTCTGCCGCTGGTGTCCCGAACTGTGGGCTCCCACGCTCTCCACGCAGGTCCACTGTGAATCACGCGTTCCGGAAGAGTTTCTTCTGCTGTTTCTTCCCCTACTCTTCCTTGAACCTGCAGTATCTCCACTTTTATTAAACTATCTCTCCCCGGACTATCAGTGTGCTCCTTTCCTATTCCACCATCTTGCCTCCTCCTTTTTAAAGAAATTATTATGAAAATTGTATAACATAAAATTTATTGTCATAGTCATTTTTTAAAAGATTTATTTATTTATTTGAAGCCAGAGTTAGAAAGAGAGAGAGGTCTTCCATCTGCTGATTAACTTCTCAAATAGCCACAACGGCCAGAGCTGGGCTGATCCGAAGCCAGGAGCCTGGAGCTTCTTCTGGGTCTCCCACGCTGGTGCAGGGGTCCAAGGACTTGGGCCATCTGCTGCTGCTTTCCCAGGCCATAGCAGAGAGCTGGATCGGAAGTGGAGCAGCCGGAACTCGAATCAGCACCCATATGGGATGCAGGTGCTGCAGGCCAGGGCTTTAACCTGCTGCCCCACAGTGCCAGCCCTATCATTTTTTTTAAATTAAAGATTTATTTATTTATTTGGGAAGCAGAGTTAGAGAGAGAGAGAGAGAGAGAGAGAGGGAGGGAGAGAGAAGGAGAGTGAGGTTTTCTATCCACTGGTTCACTTCCCAAATGGCTGCAACAGCTGAGCTGGGCCTATCCGAAGACAGGAGCCAGGAGCTGCTTCCCAGTCTCCAATGCAGGTACCCGGGTCCAAGCACTTGGGCCATCTTCCACTTCTTTCCCAGGCCCCATAAGCGGAGAGCTGGATCAGAAGAGGAGGAGCAAAGACACGAACCTGTTTCCATATGAGGTGCCAGTCGGTGCCACAGGCAGAGGTTTAACCTACTGCTACTATGAAGACATTACTGGCCTGTCTTAGTAATTTTGAAATGTACAAGTTGCTTCATTTTAATTAATATTGTGATTTCAATAATTAGAAACATGTCTCAGTCCTTTAATACTTCATTTTCTAGTGCTTTCTGCATGCTGAGTGTTTGCTAGATGCTTTTAATGAAACATCATCATTTCTAACAACCTACTGAGGAAGATAGTTTTTTTTGCATTCTTGTTTTTTGCCAAAGCATGCATTGAACAAATATTTCATAGATCCTGTGTGCAAGAAATAGCAAGGTGTTTAGGAAGTATTGAATGATTGAATGCCCTAAAATATATTAGTGTATTTCATTATGATATACAAAGAAAACAGAGAAATCCCATCTTCCAAATCTGGTTTACTGGTTCACTTCCCACATGGTTGTAACAACCTGGACTGGGCCGAACTGAAGGCAAGAGCCCAGAGTCAATCCAGGTCTCTATGTGGATGGCAAGGGCCAAGTATTTGAGCCATCAGCACATTACCCAGGGTGTGCATTAGCAAGAAGCTGGAATTGGAAGCAAAGCCAGGACTCAAACCCAGGCCATTGTAATATGGAAAATGGGTGTATCAAGCAGTGTCTTAACTGCCACACCAAACACCCATTCCAGCCATTTTCATTTCTGCCTTCTCCTTTTTTTTAGTGTGATGAATTTGTATTCCTTCACTGCTTGATAGAATTCACCAGTGAAGTTATCGGCCTAAGCTTTTCTTGTGTATGGTTTTTTAAGTTATTGATTAATAGATCTTTTGAAAATATTTCTTTTTGAGTCGATTTTGTAAAATTGGGCGCTTCTAGGAATTTTTCCATTTCATGCAGGTTTTCTAAAAATTGTTGGTATGTAATTTTTATAGTATTTTCTTATAATATCTTTTATTTCTTTCAATTCTGTTGGTAAATCCCAGGGGCATGGTAGAAATAGTTTGTCACTAAGAAGTGTCTTGTTGGCATATATTTGTAGTAAACTGATTAGCTGACTTCCAAAGATATGAGTTAGGTCTCTCTTCCAGCCCCTCTCTCCCTCTCTAGTTGGCCTTCTCTTTGTTTCAAAGAAAGCAGTTATAGTTTTCTATAGATCTTCCAGTACAGTATGCTAGATTGTATAGTAAAATGTTGCTCCCTTTAGGAATGTCTCCCACTGTTTTTTTTTATCAGCACTTCTATCTTAGACTGCATCTGTATCATCTCTCATGAGAATTTCTACAATCAGAAATCTTACTAGGTCTAAGTTCCATTCTGAGGTTGCTGCAAGTTTTAGGACCTGAACGGGGTAATCTAATATATGTTATAGTTAATGCTATATTGTTTATATGCTCACCTGGATATTATTTCTGAAGTATTTTTTGAAGAAGTATAAACAGTTCTAAACTTCTTGTTTTTGTAGATCTGTGGAAAGCTCAAAGGAACAAGATGGTATCATGACGGCACAAAATGTTCATCTAAAATCTCAGAGCAATGAATGTACATGCAAAACACCCACAGGGTTTAATCTGGATTCTGTAGAGCCTAAGCCATTGGTTTTGGAAGAAAGGTATGCAAATAGTCTAAGGATAATAATGTTTACTCACTATGTTAGTTACCCATTGCTGTGTTACAAATTACCCAAAACCTTATTTTAATTTTGTTACTAGCTTGCTACCATTTATTCTTTCTTAGTTTCTTTGGGTCAGAAATCTGGGAGGGGCTTAGCTATTTAGTTCTGCCTTAGGGTTTGTAAAGATATCTTTCTGATTTACAGTCCTTTGAGGCTTGACTGGAACTGAAGGGTCCACTTGTGAGATATCTCACTGAGATGACTATTGGCTGGATGCCCTAGTTCCTTGCTCTGTGGCCTTCTCCATAGCAATGCTCAGTGTATCACCTGACTTCTCAAAATCAAGTAGTGTAAGAGGAAGTGTGACTATCACATTGTTTTTGCATGACTTTGTGTCTGAAGTTTACACTGTCGCTTCTACTTTATTCTGTTCCTTTGAAACAAGTCACTAAGTATAGACCATATACAAAGGGGGGGCAATAAGGCCCCACCTCTTGAAAGGAGGGATATGGAAGAATTTGTGTTAAATGACAGTGAGCAAATCAGATTTACTTTTTATATTTTCAGTCATAAAACCTTTCACAAAATGAATGAATGTTAAATTATTGTGAATATTCAGACTTTTGAGGGATGGCTAAAATTACATGTTGGGTGTTTGTGATTAGGCCAATTCTGGGTTTATGACAGAAGAAAAAGGATCTAGGACTAGAATATTAGAATTATCTCTGACAATTTCTGGATCATTTCTAACAGATTCTGAAACACATTTTGAGTCCTATTTGTTTTAGGATGTAATTTTCTTTCTTTAAACATATGCTTTTTTTGAGAGAGATTTATTTATTTATTTATTTGAAAGGCAGAGTTACAGAGAGGCAGAGGCAAGAGAGAGAGAGAGAGAGAGAGAGAGAGAGAGCTTCCATAGTGTGCTAGTCTCTCACTAGTTGATCTGAATTGCCCTCAGTCAACAGTATTTGCATATGTAAATGTTATTTATCATCTACAAATCTTTTCAGGATCATACCCTTTAAAAAAATAGTTTTTCCAAGACAATAAATGTTACAGAATAGTTAGCCTAGCAGGTCTGAGGATACTACTATTAGAAAGGACTGAAGCCCTTGGTTGGTATCTAGGAATTTGAATTTCCTATCACTTCCTAATAACCATGATTTACTGTGCGTAAGTAAACTATGCAAGAAATATGCTTTATGCTGAATACTTTCCTTCAGGTAGTCTGAAATTTTAGTTCTTGCCACTCAGAGCACCTCTACAACCAGGCCCAGAAAAAAATCTTGGGCACTGAATCTTTTTGAAATTTTTGAATTTTTTTTATTTTTTAAAGATTTCTTTGAGAGGCAGAGTTACAGAAAGGCAGAGGCAGAGAGAGAGAGGAGAGGTCTTCCCATCTGCTGGTTCACTCCCCACATGGCCACAGTGGCTGGAGCTGGGCCACTCCAAAGCCTGGAGCCAGGAGCTTCTTCCACATTTTCCACATGGGTGCAGAGGTCCAAGGACTTGGGCCATCTTCCATTGCTTTCCTAGACACATTAGCATGGAGCTGGATTGTAAATGGAGCAGCTGGGACTTGAACCTTTGGCTATATAGGTTGCTGGCACTGCAGGTGGTAGCTTTACCCGCTATGCCACAGCATCAAACTTATTTCTGATTTTTTTCTTTTTTTTAGATGTACTTTTTATTTATTTGAAAGGCAGAGAGAGAGAGAGGAAGAGGAAGAGACAGAGAAATTTTCCATCCACTGATTTATTCTCATAGCAGCACCAATGGCCAGGGCTGGACCAGGCTGAAGCCAGGAGCCAGGAGTTTCTTCTAAGTCTCCCAAGTGGATGTAGAAGCCCAAGCACTTAGGCCATCGTCTGTTGCTTTTTCAGGCATTTTAATAGGGAGCTGGGTTAGAAGTTAGAACAGCTGGGGATTAAACTGGCATCCTTATGGGATGTTGGCGCTACAGGCTATGACTTAACATGCTATGCCACAATCCCAGTCTTTCATATTTTTTTAATCTGATTTTTATCAATGAATGTTGTTTGAGTTGACTAAATTTATAACTGACTCATGAGTTTAAAGGTTATAAAATTCAGTATTAATGTTTGACCTTAGTTACAGAATTAAATGTAGTCTTTTATGAATTAAGTGAGTATATTCTTGGTGACCTATAACAACACAATTGGTTTTATAAAAAAGAAATCTGTTAGTTTTAGAAGAAAAATGACCCCTGTTAGATACATTTTATTTATATATATGTAATATCAACAAAAATTTTGTGATTTTCAATTTTTTTTTCTGCAGTGGACCTGCCAGGCTCAAGAATAATTTAATGTCTAGAAAGAAAAATTCTGATGTGAATGACGAAGACATTCAGGATAGTTTAGGTAAGTTACTACTTACTTCCTATAGTCTTGATTTTTGTGACATTATGAATACAGAGTTAAAGTATCCTATGTTCTTCTTGTCACTGGTGGCAAATGTGTATTTGGTATCTACTCTTTAGAGTCTTACTATGTAGGGAGAGATTTGTAAGACCCTGTAATTAGAAAGAGAAAAATGAATGACAATTCTTTAATAAGTCATAGTGAAATTTTAGTGCTTAAAGTGTCTACTCCAGAGTTTACAAATGTTAGAGTGATAAATCGGGGTTTATATAAAGCATGATTAGCCATCTACTGAGGATTACTGAAGCTGGGTGCTGGTGTACTGGGATTATTATACTATTTTCTATGTTTTGAATAAGCTTGAAAATGTTCATACTCATACTAAAGTTTTTTAAATGCTTTTTAATATAGGGAGTTTTATAATATTTTTCATGCTTCTAAAATATGTGTTTAGATATAATCTGTTTAGTGTTTTTTTCTTCAGAATTCATTAATTGTTTTTACTTTTTAATTCTTTTCTCTCCTGCTTTTATTATTTTCCTCTCAACTTGAATGCTTTCTGTCTTTTCCCACTTTTTATTTGATAAAGAAGCAACAATTTTCTGAAATATAGTTTCGGCTTCATTTTAAAGGTTTTGCTGTGTAGTATTGTTGTCATATACTCTCAATTTTAGTCTTGTGTTTTTTTTGATCCAGGAGTTATTTAAAGAGTGCATTAGTTGGCCGGCGCCGCGGCTCACTAGGCTAATCCTCTGCCTAGCGGCGCCGGCACACCGGGTTCTAGTCCCGGTCAGGGCGCCGGATTCTGTCCCGGTTGCCCCTCTTCCAGGCCAGCCCTCTGCTGTGGCCCGGGAGTGCAGTGGAGGATGGCCCAAGTGCTTGGGCCCTGCACCCCATGGGAGACCAGGAAAAGCACCTGGCTCCTGGTTCCTGCCATCGGATCAGCGCGGTGCGCCGGCCGCAGCGCGCCGGCCGCAGCGCGCCGGCCGCGGCGGCCATTGGAGGGTGAACCAACAGCAAAGGAAGACCTTTCTCTCTGTCTCTCTCTCTCACTGTCCACTCTGCCTGTCAAAAAAAAAAAAAAAAAAAAGAGTGCATTAGTTAAAAGATTTCAGAATCAGGGACCTAGGATTGAATCAAACTCTGTTGTTTACTAGCTGTGTTATCTTCAGTAAGAAATTTCAGTGTGCTTAACTTTTACTTCCTTGTATGTAAGATGTTGTGTCAGTTCTTTTCCCATGCATTGGTATTCAGTAAATACCTGGTGTTGATAGTCACTTTATAAAGTTGTATCTGTTTTGTTATTTTGTTAATGTAGCAAAGCATCCAGAAGCCTAACTGCTGCTCATATGGGACGCCAGCGTCAAAGGCAGGAGCTTAACTCCCTGAGCCACAGATAGATCCCTTCTATCATTCTTCAGTTTTTTTTTTTTTTTTTTTAAAGATTTATTTACTGGGGCCTGTGCTGTGGTGTAGTAGGTTGAGCCTCTGCTTGCATTCCCATATGGGCGCCAGTGTGTGTCCCAGCTGCTCCTCTTCCAGTCCAGCTCTCTGATGATGGCCTGAGAAAGTAGTGGAAAATGGCCCAGGTGCTTGGCCCCTGCACCCACGTGGGAGAACTGGAGGAAGTTCCTGGCTCCTTGCTTTGGATCTATCAAGCTCCAGCCATTGCGGCCATTTGGGGAGTGAACCAGCAGATGAAAGATCTCTCTCTCTCTTCTCTGTGGCTCTGCCTCTCAAATAAATGAGTAAATCATTGTAAAAAAAGTTTTTTTTTATTTTTTTATTTATTTGAAAGGCAGAGAGAGAGAGGAAAATGAAGAAATCTTCTATCCACTGATTTATTCCCCCATATGACTGCAACATCTGGTGCTGGTCCAGGCTGAAGCCATGAGCCTGGAACCCCTCTGGGTCTCCCACGTAGTGTCAGAGGACCAGACACTAGGACCATCTTTGGCTGCTTACCCAGTTACATTAGCAGGAAGCTTGATTGAAAACTGAATTCAAACCAGTGATCTCTGTATGGAATGCTGGCTTCGCAGGTGGCAGCTTAACTCAATTTGCCATAGCGCTGGCCCCCATTTATTAAGTTTTTTGGCATAAGATGTTCCAACCTACTAATTCTGCCCCAACTCTGTAATCAATTATTTCCATTGGAGAACCTTGTTCTTTTCAGAGGAGGATGGCATTTAGAATGCCAGATAATAGGTACTTAATGTATCCATTGTTACTGTGGTATCATTGCTTTGGCTCTCTTAGTAGACAGAAATAGGAAATAGATACATGCACATGTATACTTTGCATAGCACAGGCAGCTCTTTGTATGTCTATTTCTATACTTAGAAACTATGAATTAACATGCATACTTACAATTCCAGTCCAACACAGACTTCCCCTTTTCTATTTTTATAAACATCTTCTCAAATAGTGAGAAATTGTTTCTCATTATTCTGAATATATTCACTTATTTACTTGGTTCGATTTGTGATCCTACCAGCCACCTCCAAGACCCACTGTTGGGAAAATTTTCACCAAAGTTGAGACCTCTAATTTTAATAGAATTGCAAGGGAAATGGATTTTTTTTAAAGGTTTATTTATTTATTTGAAAGGCAGAGTTACAGAGAGACGGGGTGGGGGTGGGGGGAGAGGTTTTCCATCCATTGGTTCACTCCCCAGATGATGGCAATGGCCAGAGCTGCTGCTTTCCCAGGCCATAGCTGAGAGCTGGATCGGAAGTGGAGGAGCCAGGACTTGAACCGGTGCCTGTATGAGATGCTGGCACTGCAGGTGGTAGCTTTACTCCCAATGCCACAGTGCCAGCCCCCAGAAATTGAATTTTTGTTTGTTTTGATAACAGCATTATTGAGATAGGCTTTGTATAATAGTCATACAGTTAACCTATTTACCATGAAAACAGTTCAGTAATGTAGTCATCATCATAGTTAATTTTAGAACTTTTCTTCACTCCAAGAAAGAAATCCATACCCTTTAGCTACCACCCTCTATTCTCTTGCCTCAGGCACAGGCAATCATGAATCTATTTGTAAAAATTCATTTTTAAAATGAATTTTAAAAAATTTAAAATTTTATAAAAGAACACATGATTTCATGTGTTCTTCTGCAACACACTAATTTACTAATGCAAATTGAAGCAGCACATCAAAATATCCAATGTTTACTTTATGTTCGTTTTCTGTAAGTTACTTATTAGCATTTCATTTCTTGATTCTGGCTTTCATCCCATTGACTTCAGTCTTCTAAAAAACATGGAAATCCTTGAAATTTAATTTTTCTTCTTTGGGTCAAATCAGAAGGAACTAAAGTATAATGGAAGTCATTAAAATACATCCTAACTATAGATTCCTTATAAATTAATAGTATCAAGATAAGAAGAGACATCACAGAACTCATGATAGCGTATCAAAGTTATTGGTATACATGTCTATCTTAGCATCAGCAAGAACAATATAAGAATAAGGCCTGTGCCTGAAATGACTCTGTCATAATCAAGTTGGCATTCTCAGAAGAATCCTATCTGAAATATAGGCAATAATTGCAACTAAATTTGAATAGCTCATTTTTGATTCACTCTGAACTCAAGACCAGTGTGTGTCTTCTTTTTAGAATATGGAATGCTTCACAAATTTGCATGTCATTCTTGTACAAGAGTCATGCTAATCTTCTCCATATCATTCCAATTTTACTATTAGCACTGTCCAAGCAAGCACACTAACCTACTTTTGGACAGGGAAATTAAATTTTGTGATCACTGGTGGTTTTTCCACACCAGCAACTTTATATTTAATTCAGTCATTCTTAACAATTTAACAATTCTTAACAATGTAACAATTGATTTTTAAAACTTTATTTATCTTTTGTGGCTTTGTGGGTTGACTTGGCTTAGCTGAGCACTCTCATGAATTCATTTGAACATCCAAGGTGACTTTCTCATTTCTGTATTTGGCACCTAGCTAGGGCAGCTGGAATGTTGAGGCCTAGCCAAACATCTCTTTTCCTCCACATGACCTTTCCACGTGACTGTCATAAGTTTCCTCCCAGCATGGAAGTCTCAGGGTTGCCAAGTTTTCATTAATATTCTACTGCAGAGTGAAAATCCCTGATGGAACACATGTATCTTATTTGGTGTTAGCTTTCAAAATGTCAGAAAATCATTTCTTCGTTCTAATAGTCAAGTAAGTCACTAAGACCAAATAGAAAGTTGAGAACCCCTCTCAGTATGTTTGTACTATTTAAAACTTTAAAGAGAAAGTTGCTGATAGATCATAGATTAATTACATTATTATCATATTTGTTCATTATCATATTTTGCATTCTTATCACTTCATTTGTCCAAAAGCAATAGAAAGCCTACTTTTTGTTTTTGTTATTTTTAACTATTAGGGTTTTTATCCTTAAGCTTTGTTTATTTATTTGAAAGGCAGAGTTAGAGAGAGAAAGGACAGACAGACAGAGATCTTCCATCTACTGGTTCACTCCCCAAATGGCTGTAACAACCAAGGCTGGGCCAGGCTGAAGTCAGGAACCAGGAACTTCTTCCGGCTCTCCCATGTGAGTGTGGGGGCCAACTACTTGAGCCATCCTCTGCTGCTTTCCCAGGTGCATTAGCAGCGTGCTGGATCAGAAGTGGAGCAACTGAAACTCGGACTGGCACTCATATGGATACCAACGCTGCAGACTGTGGCTTTAACACTACCCTAGCACCATCCCCAATTGTTAGGCTTTTTAGATATATTTGTTGTAGCAAAGTGTAGATACATGTTACATTGTCCTTGCTTAGTTTTTATTCCTTAGCAATGAAAAACAAAAGGAATAGTAAAAGATACTGTCACATCAAATTTTATTTAAAATGCTTATATAAAGTTGATAAAGTAGCACAGTTTAAGTGAACATGGAATTAGTAGCCATTGCTTGTGGTATCTTTTGCATTTCACAGATTATAAAAGAGTAAAAAGATCTCAAGTGACATCAGAGAAGAAAGTACATCACAAATTAGGTAAGATTATTTTTCTCTTTTAATATTTCCATTGATTAGAATGCTATTGTCTGTTTCTAAATATAACAATTTTTCTTAGGCAAGAAAAAATCCTATTTGCATTAATTGGTAGATAAAGTTATATGTTAATATTTCATGAATTTCATAACAAATCATCACAAGATACTGAGTCTGTTGTCCATTTATAAATTCTGTAGCACTTTCACAGTTTGTTCCACAGCAGGGATCATGATCCTACATGATCTAAGGAGCTAGAATTCTATTAAAGAAAATATAACTTCTAGGTAACTGGTGTTTCTGCTAGATTGTCCTCCCACTTTGTTCCATTTCATTACTAAACAGAGCAGTAGCCGGGTTGGTAAGGTGGCAAAGCAGGAGCTATAGAACCTGTGGAGAGGCTCATGTGAGTATTGGAAACCCATGGTTTCTGAAGATATTTGGCAGTCAAGATTTGTGTGATGTTTAGTAGCATTTCTGTGTTTCCTGCATTCTTGAGGTTGTATGTCCTGTACTTGTACCTGAAGAGAACCAATAGAAGTGAAGCTTTCTCTCATTCCCTCGACCAAAAACTCACATCATGTCACTTAATTTTTTGTGAGCGTATATGAAGACAGACTGCCATACCTCAGTGCTTAATGTTAGTTTTGGAGTGAAATGGTTGAGTGGAGTAAGAATTGGACAAAAGGAAATAAAAGTGTTCTAAGCATGGACTAGAGTATCCAGAGAGGACAGTCAAGCATTGTTCAGCCGTAGGCAGCTTCTGGTGAGCTGGAGCTTTTGTGGGAGATAGATAACAGTTTTCACAAAAAAAGAAGTATGAGTACTTTCAGAGATTGAATTATTGTATAGAAGGCTCTTGATACAAAGCATTTTTCAGTTTAAAATGTCAACAGATCTGAAAGAAAACATAGTCACTGTTGAGAGATAAATTAATAACTGATAGTCACAATTTTTTAAAACAATAGAAATACATGAGGGGAAAAGACATGGTATAGAAATATCATGGAGACAAAATATGCAAAGAAAAGGATTTCTAGAGAAAGCAGAGAGAGAATACAGTTAAAGTAGTGGAAGGAAATTTCCCTGGATTAAAGATTGGCTTGATTCTATAGTTTGAGAGAGTTTATCAAGTATAAGTCAGGATTATTAAAAATGATAAACCTTTAGACATATGAGTATGAGGGAAGCTTACAGACAAAAATATATTCCATTCAAAGTAGAAAAATGACTGGCACTGCTTATCTACATAACACTATAAATTACTATACATAGATTTCTATCAGAAATATATTGCAATCCAGTAATCTTACACTTAGCCAAGATATCTTTCTTTTTGATAAGTGAATTTATTTTGCAGATAATGCAAGATTAAATTTAGTATCCTCCAGGTGAGATATTCTAACCAAGTATCATGTAAATCAGATGTAAGTCCAAAGAGGAAATAGTGGTGATCAATGATTCTTGTAAAATATATGGTTAAATTTAAATAATGTGGATTTGTTTTCTGTTGCTGTGTAGCAGATTACCACAAACTTAGTGAGTTTGACAATACATACTTGTTATCTCACGGTTTCCTTGGGTAAGGAATCCAGGATGACTTAGCTCATGGGTCCCATAGTATGCAAAGTGTCAGTCTGGGCTATTGTCTATCTGAAGCTCAGTTCTCTTCCAAACTCCTGTGGCTATTGGCAGAATTCAGTTGCTTGATGTTGTAGGACTGAGGTAGTTGTTTGGGCACTCTTTGCTACTCTCTGCGGTTTCTTATCCTTACTGTAGTCCCTTTCACAGCTTGCTTTATAGTCAGCAAGGACAAGTCTTTATCTGCTCCTGGTAGAAAGTGTCCTATGTATAACATATCATATTATCTTATTCAGTGCTCTTTAACTTAAGAAGGGGTTATGTACTGATTAACATATCATAAGTTTAAAATATCTTAACGTTGAAATGCATTTAGTACAACTAAACTACTGAACATCATAGTTTAGCAATACAGCACACTGTAGACTGGTGGTTGTTTACTCTGTGGTCATGTGGTTAACTAGGAGCTGGGACTAGCTGCTGGTACCTAGCTAGTATCACTGGAAAGTATTGTGCTGCATATCACTAGCCTGGGAAAGCATCAAAATTTGTGAAACATTTTCTTACGAATGCATCTCAGTTTTGCACATTGTGAAGTCAAAAATCTTACACATGTAGGGGGAATCTGTTTATAAAATCATGATGTAATCATAGGAATGACATGTCATCCTCCATGGTATATCTGTTTATCAATTAAAATGAAGTTACAGGTCCAACTTGCATTCTAGGAGACAGAATTATGAATACAAGGCTTGTGTCTCATTGCCCTTCACTTTATGGTGTGTCTGTCATAAAATGCTAATAATGTGATGTAATAGACATGTAATGTGTTAAAATAGACATTTAATATAAATGCTTAAGTAAGAGTTTTTGTAATAAAACTTTGAAATCTAGATGACTTAATAAAACTTGTTATGGTGGGGAGGAAAGCAGGGGCAAAAAATAGTTACTATGTCATCTGTAAGTTTCATTTTATCAAATGGGAAAAGGGAGGGGATCATCCCTTGGCAAAAGATTGTTTTTTGATGTAATCATGAACGAAAGAGGGTTTGTCAGGAATCCGAAGACAATTGATATTAGAGTAAAAAAGCACAGCAAATCTTTCAAGTGACCAAGGGAAGAAAGGAGAAAAAGAAACGATCATTCATTCTGACCAGTAAAAATGAGGGAAAAGAAAAACATACATGTAGAATAACTAGAACATGTAAAGTAAGATGGAAGCAGTAAAAGGAAGCATATTACTTCTAACACTGAATAAATGTGAATAGGTTGAGTTCTTCTAAAAGGTAGAGGCTGTCAGATTTGATTAAATGATACAAACTAATCAACATGTTCACAAGAGAAGTTTAAAGCAAATGATTGCTAAAGAATTAGATAGGCTAGTATATACAAAGAGAAATAGTCCAGTTTTATCATTAGGCAAAGTAGAATTTAAGATTAAGAATACTGAGCAGCATAAGGAAGAGCACATAATGATAAAAATGAACCATTTATGAAGATGGTAGAAAAATCATAAACTCTTATGCACCAGACAACCTAGCAACAAAAAAATACATTAAGAAAAAAAATGAAAGAAAAGCAAGATGATTTCACTTAAACTATACTGTTAGAATAGGGGAATTTAATTATATATCACTTTCAGGATTACCTGTAGCAAACAAGAAACAAGAATTTAGGAATTTGATAATATACCACTGTATCAATTTAGTGTATTGGACAGTTTTGCATTGGAGTATATTCTTGACATTGTCAACCTTGGATATCATCAAATTTTAAAATCTCTGTCTTGTAGCTTGATATTTCTTTGGCATTTATTTATCAGTAGTACAAATATATCTTAAAATTTTGTTTTTCTAGTATTTGGTCTGTAGGCATACATATTCTCTTTTACAGTATTGCCTTCCAACACACCAAATGTTCGCAGGACCAAGAGAATACGTTTGAAACCTTTGGAATACTGGCGAGGAGAGCGAATAGATTATCAAGGAACACCATCAGGTAAAACCTAATTTATGCTGTAATGTCTATTAATAAAAAATAATACAGTTTGCTGTAATTTATTTATACTAACTATGTATCAGGCACTGTCCTACACTTTTACATATGTTACTTTGTTTAATCTCTGTCTCCTTATAATCTGATAAAAATAGGATTTGAATCTGAGTTTATCTGATTACTACAGAAATGAAGATGTTTTCTTTTCTCTTTGATAGCAATTTGACTTTTTACAATATTATTATTTGCATATTTTCTGACAAAGTTTCTCATTGCTTAAAATGTTATATTGGATCATGAAAAAATTATAACCGGTAAAGCATTTCCCATTCTTATCATCTATTTTCTCATTTTTATACAAAATGATATTGGGTAAGCAAAAAAGTATTGTGTTATCTTAAAATTATTTTCTTTCTTTGGCTTATATATTTAAGTTAAAGGAATAAGCCTACATGTGTATTATAATAAGTAGTTCATTGGTAGCTTTCTTTTTTAACTTCCTGTGATGACTTTATTTCAGTTAAGCAATAGAGATCATTCAGTCATGTTTCATTAGTGCTTGTAGATTCGGGGTGGTAGATACATAAGTGAAATTACTAGTGTTTTGTGTTATTTGAATTGTTTGCTGTAGAATTTAGTACTAATAATATTTTCTTTGGTACTCTGAAAGGAAGTGTGCCACATTAAAGAGTTTTACTTCAAGCTTTTTGCTTCCTTAAACATGATATTTTACCTGTATTCTTGAATTTCAGGAGGACTTGTGATTGGTGGAGTACTATCTCCAGATGCAGTAGTACCTAAAAGGAAAGCAAAAGGAAACATGGAAAAAGTCAACAAAGTAGCTAATGGGAAAAGGATCTGTCTTGATAACACTGAAAGAAGTATGAACTTATTCTTGAAAGTAACTTTTGGATTTTATTACTTTTTTTTTTAAATTTATTATTTGGGAGAGAATGAGAGAGAGAATACTCCCATTTAGTGTTCACTTCCCAAATGCTTGTAGCTGGAGTCAGGCCACATTGAAGACAGGGGTCTGGAATTCAGTCCAGGTTTCCCATGTGGGTGGCAAGACCTAAATACGGGAGTCATTACTGCTTCCTCCTGGTGTCTCTGCTGTCAGGAAGCCGGGATCAGGAGCCAGACCTGGGTATTGAACCAGGCATTTTGATGTGGGATGTGGGGGTCCTAACCAGTGTTTCAACCACTAGGCCAAATGCTTGCCCTAAATTTTATTTTTAATAATATAATGCTTTGAGAAGAAACTGCAAAATTTAAAATTTACTTCTAAGGACTTCAGACATGATACTATAGATAAAATTTACTTTTAGCATGTACTTTTCTCCAAATTCTTAAAAGATAAATCAGTTATAGCATTGTATAAAACATTTGCTCTTGAATAAATTATCCATGCCCAACTGTGGTTACAGTAGATATTTTAATGAATTCTTTCTGAAACATATTATACAATCCCCACCATCTTAGAGAATATGCATTCTGTTACTTGATTTGATTATGTAAGAGTTGACATATATTATAGACTTACCAAAAATAGCAAGTTTAAGGAGTTTCCTTCCATGCTAAATCATTGTGGGGTTTTGAATTTGGATATTCATTTAAGAAGCAGTCATTTATAAATAAGAGACTGTTATGTCTCAGGTCAGTTTCTTTTACAGCTTATTTATAGATTAATTTGGACTGGACTTTAATAATTGAGAAGAATTTTGAGTGGTTTGTGTTTCAATGGTATTTCTTTTGCAGAGAACAGATTAATGGTAAATCTAGATATACCTCTAGGAGATCCTTGTCAACCAACAAGGGTAAAGGATCCAGAAACAAGAGAGTTTATTCTCATGGGTAAGCTAAGGGCTGCTACTGAAAATACTTAACAATGAGTTAAGAACAAACTGGTGGCTTGGTGATTGACCTGTCTTCTTTCCCTTTCTCACACAAATGTTTGAACCTTGCAGTTTAGTAAAGGGTCTAATTCAGGTAAGTAGCCTCTATCAGGGGAACTTGGTACGGTATTGATAGCAGACAACCTTCAGTATTTGTCCTCTGGGGTAAAATTACTAACGTCATGAGTATTGGTTCTACCAACTGTGGCAGGGCCTTCTTTCACCCTGTGGACAGGGGCTGTTGATGGGGAATTATAGCAAGGTAGTTGTCAGATACTAGGACACACTCATACTCTGGGGCCAGGCACAGATTATAGACTAACACTGATACCTTCTGTGCCTGTGGATCCTGATAATGGTACCTGGGATGTAAAACCTTTGTGAGGATAAATAGTAAGGTTCTCAGTCAGCTGTACAATGCCAGACTTAACCTTAATGCTGGCACAAAGTCCTGGAAAGCCTCCTGCCCAGTTAGATGGACATCAAACACGGTATCTCTGAGAGGCCTTGGGGGTTCCTAAGGGATGAGTTATGGTGGAGTGAAAGTTTAGAAAATGTTCATCTATTTACCAACTAGACAATACTTAACATATAGGAAATATTTTAAAACTCCTGTGACAATAGCAATAGCTACTGAAGACTATTTGTCCTACCTCAGAAAGCAAACAGGTCACACCTAGAAGGCAGTAGTAGTTTTCCTGTTTAAAATTTTGGCTATGAAATAGGTTACATTTGAGATCTTAAGTTAGTGCCTTAACAAAGTCTTTTCTATATTCAGATTATTTATTTGGCAGCAGATCTAGAAGTACATAGAGTTTTGTTTAGTGTAAAAACCATTGCTATGCTTTACCAATTTAGAAGAGTTGTGTTTTCAAGAGTACACTTTTTGCCTATTTCATAAATCTACAAATACGTATTTTTCATATTCCATAGTCTTTGTGATCACTAAGATTTCCAAACATGTAGAGGAATAAAGTGAGAAACTGATGATAAAAGGGTGTATTTGTAGGTTTGGAAAGATTTGTAACAAAAAGGAAATTCTGAAAGTGAGATCATAATTTGTGAATAATACATAAAACTGTGATTTATAATAATAATATAGCACTTGGATATTCACAGCAACTCTATAATGTAGGTAAAATACTATTTTTCCATTCTATAGAAAAGGAAATTGAGGCAAAGAACAAAGGAGAGGGCAAGTTATATAACTTGCCTAAAGTCATAGAGATAATTATAAAACAGGCAGGATTTGGCCTGACATTTTAGTTCCAGAGTCACTGATCTTAATCTGTTTTGTCTCTGTAAGGCGATTTATGTCTGGAAATACTTTTATTATATAGATGTATATGTATATCATGTTTTTGAACAATATCATTGCTATGGCTTTACATTTGTATTACTGTTTTCCCCATAGATCTTATAAGGCCACGAGATACCTACCAGTTTTTTGTTGAGCATGGTGAGTTGAAAGTATATAAAACATTGGATACACCCTTTTTTTCTACTGGAAAATTGATATTAGGACCACATGAAGAAAAGGGAAAGCAGCATGTTGGCCCAGATATATTAGTGAGTATACTTCTCCATTTATTTATGTTTTGCTAGGTACAACTCTTGATTTATTGAATTTGAAAAGTAGTTAAAATGCCATTTTCACAGAAATGAAATCTTATTACTATACTGCACAGAGAAGTTTTTTTATTTGTTAAATCTGTTTAGAGTTAGTCAGTTGATGGTTATTTAAGTGATCTGTTCTATAGGTAGCACTGTAGCCGTAAGGTTTAGAGGTTTAAGGAATTGTCTTTACCCAAAGAATCTTAGAATATAAATTTGCAAACAAATCATTAAAATTTTAGAGCTTGAAGAATTTATAGAGAGTAAGTCTAATTCCACATTTCTCTGAACATGCATTTGAGAATAGAGAGTTTCATAGACTTCAAAAATTATATAGGGTACGGCCCTGGCCATCGAGGTTGTTTGGGAAGTAAATCCGTGGATGGGAGCTCTGTTTCTCATTGTCTTTTCTGCCTTTCAGATTGGGGGAGAAAAAAAATCACATAGCCCATGAACAGTAGACTCAGGACAAAGAGCTAGTTGCATCAATAACTACTAAGTAATATACTATTAGATGTAATAGGCTGAAGGCAGGAGATTCAAAGTAGATCATCTCTCCGCTCTTCCCTCACTTCCTTTTGAAGACATACATTGCAACATTGGTCTGTTTATACACATGCATACATTTCTGTGTTCTGAATTTGAAAATTTTGAAAAATTTTGAGAATTTGAAAGCATTGAATTTCCTTTTAATTTTTTTTTTTTTTTTTAAGATTTATTTATTTGAAGGGCACAGTTACAGAGAAAGAGAGGGAGAGACAGAGAGCGATCTTTTGTCCGCTGGTTCACTCCCCAAATGGCTGCAAAAGCTAGAACTTGATCTATCAAAAGCCAGGAGCCAGGAGCTTCTTCCAAGTCTCCCATGTGGGTCCCGGGGCCTGAGCACTTGGACCATTTTCCACTGCTTTCGCAGGTGCATTAGCAAGGAGCTAGATTGGTGGAGCAGCTGGACTCAAGACAGTGACCAGATGGCTAGCACCACAGGTGGTGGCTTTACTCGCTGGCCATGGCACCAGCCGGAACGCATTGAATTTTAACACTGTGTTTTTTTTTTTTTTTTTTTTTAACTTTTATTTAATGAATATAAATTTCCAAATACGATTTATGGATTACAATGGCTTCCCCCCCATACCGTCCCTCCCACCCACAACCCTCCCCTTTCCCACTCCTTCTCCCCTTCCATTCACATCAAGATTCATTTTCGATTATCTTAATATACAGTGTTTAACAAGGCAGCATATGAAAAACGTTTAGGTATTTTTCAGTATGTGACATTTCAGGACTCTAGGAAATCCATGTCTCAAATTGGAGTGCTTCCGTTATAGCTCTAGTTGTGCTCCCAATTCTAGCTTCCTGATAATGTGCACCCTGGGAGGCAGCAAATGATGGACCAAGGAATTGGCTACCTGCCACCCACATAGGAGACCTGGACTGAGTTTCTGATTCCCAGTTTCAGCCTGGCTCAACCATGGCCATTGGGGGCATTTAGGGAATGAACGATTGAGTGGATGGGGAATCTGTCTCTCTACCTTTCAAATAAAAGGATTTTAAAAAATTGTAAATTCTTTTAAATCACAAAATCAAAGCTCACAAACCATGAAGATCCTTACGTTTATATAAATGAAGAAGTGCAAATTGAGGAGAGGCAAAGAAAAGGTACATACGATAGCTAAAGATTAATTTATTACTACACTAGGATAACTAATATCCTGATTTAAAAGAATTAAAAGTATTCATTAATCCAATCTTATATTTTAATGCCTTCCAAAAGATGTGTTTATTTGTTTGAAAGACAGTGACAGAGGGAGAGAGAGAGACAGAGAGACAGAGAGACAGAGAAAGAGGTCCTTCATCTGCTGCTTTGGTGCTCATATGGCTGTAATAGCCCAGTGCTGTACCTCAGGTATTATTTAAAGAAAAACAGCACATTTGAAAAAGAGTAGATGGTCCCTGTATGACGTTAAAGAAACAATAATGAAGGTAAAATTTATGAATGTCATCATTGAACTAATATCAGTTACCAATTAAACTGTAATACTTTACTAAAGAAAAGGAAATTTGAATAGTAATGTGTTTAATCTGGTTAGTAGTCAAAGAGATGCACATTTTAAAATAAATAACACTTCATAATTAGTGAGTTACTAATAATTTAGAATTTTATTCCAATAATTAGAATAATTTAGGATGTGACCTATGAATATCATTTCTAAAAATTTTTCCTGGGGAAATAACTTAAAAGGGGATAAATTGATCATATGTTGTTTTTTTTTTTGATAATGTTGACAGTAGTGGCAAAAATTGAAATATACTACAGAAGGAAAATGATTGTAGTTTTAAGCATATTGTTTTAAACTGAAAACTGAAAGAAAATTCTTTACTTTTCTGATTAGAATGTG
Source organism: Oryctolagus cuniculus (assembly GCF_051225735.1). Lineage (NCBI taxonomy): Eukaryota > Metazoa > Chordata > Mammalia > Lagomorpha > Leporidae > Oryctolagus > Oryctolagus cuniculus. The sequence goes on from NC_142874.1 coordinate 127,510,532, forward strand.
ACTTTTCTGCTTAGAATTTAAAAATGTGGAGTACAGAAAGTTGAGGAAAGGCCGGCGCCGTGGCTCACTAGGCTAATCCTCCGCCTGCGGCGCTGGCACCCTGAGTTCTAGTCCTGGTTGGGGCGTCGGATTCTGTCCTGGTCGCTCCTCTTCCAGTCCAGCTCTCTGCTGTGGTCCGGGAGTGCAGTGGAGGATGGCCCAAGTGCTTGGGCCCTGCACACGCATGGAGACCAGAAGGAAGCACCTGGCTCCTGCCGGCCGTAGCAGCCACTTGAGGTGTGAACCAATGGAAAAAAGAAGACCTTTCTCTTTGTCTCTCTCTCTCACTGCCTAACTCTGCCTGTCAAAAAAAAAAAAAAAAAAAAAAAGTTGAGGAAAATAATGAAATAATGTCCTATTGTGTGGTTACAGTGATTTTGATTTCTTTGAACTTTTTGTATGGAAGTCAAAGAGTTAAGAGTTTTGTTAATAATAAGAAAAATATTTTTACATACATTTTAAAAACTGGATGCACGGCTGGCGCCGCGGCTCACTAGGCTAATCCTCCACCTTGCGGCGCCGGCACACCAGGTTCTAGTCCCAGTCGGGGCGCCGGATTCTGTCCCGGTTGCCCCTCTTCCAGGCCAGCTCTCTGCTGTGGCCAGGGAGTGCAGTGGAGGATGGCCCAAGTGCTTGGGCCCTGCATCCCGTGGGAGACCAGGATAAGTACCTGGCTCCTGCCATCAGATCAGCGCAATGTGCCAGCCGCGGCGGCCATTGGAGGGTGAACCAACGGCAAAAGGAAGACCTTTCTCTCTGTCTCTCTCTCTCACTGTCCACTCTGCCTGTCAAAAAACAAAACAAAACAAAAAAAAAAACAACTCGATGCACACTTACATAAATAAATTGTTTTGAAAAATTAAAGGAGACAAGTTAGAGAACTGGCATAGACCGTCAGCTTTCCTTAAACACAATGCAGGAAATCTGTAGAAGCAGGTTAAGCCACCTCCACCTGCAGAACTGACATTGCAAACAAGCATCAGATGGCTTCTTGGCTGCACCCCCTCTAATCCAGCTCCTTGCTAATGCTCCGGGAAAGCAGCAGCAGATGACCCCTGTGCTTGGGGTTCTGCACATAAGGGAGATCTGCATGGAACTCCTGGCGTGGGGTGTTGGCTTTTAGAAAGTGTGGAAAGTGTGCAAGTTTCTTTGGTTCATGGCCTCTTTTAGTGCCAGGAACAGTACAAAGTGAATCAATCAATTCTCTCTCTCTCTCTCTCTCTCTCTCTCTATCTCTATCTCTATCTCTTTATCTTCCCCTCCCTGCTCATTTATCCTCTGCTTCCAGAAGAAAGTTTTCCGTTTTAAAGGCTCATGTCATTAGATTGGGCCCATTTTGATTATCAAAGATAATCTTTCCATCTCAAGATCCCATTCGCCTGGAGCCGGCGCCGTGGCTCACTTGGTTAATCCTCCACCCGTGGTGCCAGCATCCCATATGGGTGCCGGGTTCTAGTCCCGGTTGCTCCTCTTCCAGTCCAGCCCTCTGCTGTGGCCCAGTAGGGCAGTAGATGATGGCCCAAGTGCTTGGGCCCCTGCACCAACATGGGAGACCAGGAGGAAGCACCTGGCTCCTGATTTCAGATCGGTGTAGCTCTGGCCGTGGTGGCCATTTGGGGAGTGAACCAACAGATGGGAAGACCTTTCTCTCTCTCTCTCTCACTGTCTAACTCTATCTGTCAAAAAAAAAAAAAAAAAAAAATCCCATGTAATGTCACATATTTACGAGTTCTAGAGACCAGAGCCTGAACGTCTTTAGGGAGTCTTTATTCTGCCTACCACATTTACTTTAAGGTACCTTAGACTGTAGATATTGTGATTCAATTTAAAATGAACTCCTTATTCTTAATTTTACAGGTCTTTTATGTTAATTTTGGTGACCTTTTGTGTACGTTACATGAAACACCTTATCTATTAACTACTGGGGATTCGTTCTTTGTTCCTTCAGGTAAGAATAATTAAAGACATTTTAATTCACACATAATATCCGTAAGACTATTCATAAGCACCATGGAAATGCAGGCTATAGTGGTAAAGATAAAGTGATGTGACTGGTCCAAAGCAGCTTGATACATATTTTTCTTTCATTTTATCATTAGATAAGCATATTAGCATTTTAATACATGCAAATCGAATAGAAGTTGTTTATTGCTGAATATAAAAATTGTTGTTAATGTTGTATTTCAGGGTAGAAGGAATATTATTTCCCATGTTGTCTCTAAGATACTGTATATTCTGATTTTAATGTGTTATTTTGTACATTAAGAACAATGCGCTTTATAAAGCATCAACAAACACAAGTCAGTACAAACAGGTACTTTTGTATTTGTTGTTAAGAGTAGCATTTGCCTGGCCGGTGCCACAGCTCACTAGACTAATCCTACGCCTTGCGGCGCCGGCACACCAGGTTCTAGTCCTGGTTGGGGCGCCGGATTCTGTCCCGGTTGCCCCTCTTCCAGGCCAGCTCTCTGCTGTGGCCAGGGAGTGCAGTGGAGGATGGCCCAAGTGCTTGGGCCCTGCACCCCATGGGAGACCAGGATAAGTACCTGGCTCCTGCCATCGGATCAGCGGGGTGCGCCGGCTGCGGCGGCCATTGGAGGGTGAACCAACGGCAAAGGAAGACCTTTCTCTCTCTCTCTCTCTCTCACTCTCCACTCTGCCTGTCAAAAAAAAAAAAGAGTAGCATTTGCCTTTTATAAATTTGGGAGTTTATTTAACATTGTACCATTTACAGTAACATTGTACATAGCTATATCTGCATGTGTCTGGCTTAGGGAATCTGCAGAAGTTCCAAAGACCTAATAAATATTGATTTCAGAAACAGATATTTCCCTTCCTACACCCATGAGTAACTTACCTGTGCATTTGTTATCAGATGGATGGGAAATTCGCATTCTTTCAAGCCTTATTTGGATATGTGGTGGAACTTCGAGTTTATAAAGGGATTAAATGAAAATTATTTTTGGGTTAGGTGAAATGTTTTTGTGTTATGTGCTGTAACTGTTAGGTGATGACTAAACAGGTAGTTCAAAGGTAATCATTTCTATGAAAATTATTTTCTTTTTACTTTTAGGTAATTATTACAACATCAAAAATCTCCTAAACGAGGAAAGTGTTCTTCTTTTTACTCAGATAAAAAGATGAAAAATGAAGCCAATTTAAATACCTGTATGTATATATGTATATGGATTTATGTACACATGTAACAAATGTTTGTATAGTTGGGACATTTACCTTTGTGTTACTTGTGATGTTTTAAAATAAAAATTTTATTCAGTTTTGTGTAAACTTGTATTAGGTAAACATTTTAAACTTCTACATGTAGCTCCCAATTTTTCCATAAATATACAAATGACCTGTGGTGATGCCTATTTTTATGTTATTTTGATAATTTGAAAAGAATACCAAAATCACTGCTCCCACAATGAAATACATGGTGTTTCATTGCGAGTGACTACTGACTTCAATGTTTATTCCTTTATCAAAATATTTTCTAAGTATTGGTTTTAAGTCATTGATCATTAAATGATCTCCTCTATCTCCTATTCCCATTCTTATATTTTAAAGAGATCTATTTTCAGTTAACTTTATACTCATTATTAACCCTACACTAAATAAAGAGTTCAAAAAATAGTATGAAGGAAAAAAATAATTGTGATAAATGGTATCTCTGTATTAGTTTCCTATGGCTGCTATACCAAAATAACTACAAACTTAAGACTACAAAAATTTATCGTCTCAGTTCCAAACAGTAGAAGTCTGAACTCAAGGTGTAATCAGGCCTCTGTTTCTGAAACCTATAGGGGAAGACGCTTCCTCCTGTCTTCTGAACTCCTGGTGGTTTCTTGGCAGTCTTTGGCATTTCTTGGGTTGCAGCTGCAACACTTCCATCCTTGCTTCCCTTGTCACGTGGTGTTCTTGCCTCTTGTTTTTGTCTTTGCACAGCACCCATGCAACTATTAACACGTGCACACTTTTCAGTGGTCTTTCTGTTGATAGTTTCCACTGGAGGTGTGTTCTTTTCCATTGCTTTTTGTGTGGCTTTCTTTTTCTTTTAATGTTAAAATGAAATACTATAATAAATAAATAAAGCTAATGGGTCTAACTTTCATTTTTTGAATAGAAATATAAACTGTTCACTTTGAAGAAATTTATAATTCATGGTAAGTTATCCTTAGACTAACTATTTTTCAAGTCTATTTAATAGATAAAATATAAATATTCAAAACAGATTAGGAGTGGGGTATTAAGAGAAGGGTGATAAAGTTTTGTGTATTTTTCTTCTAGGGCTTTGCTTTTATTTTATTTTCCCTGCCTTGAAAATGGAGAGTTGTTTCTCTTTATGACAAATTTGCTATTAATTATGATTTCAAAAGTGATAATTATAATGCCAATTTTATTTCTGCTCTTGTATTTCAGTTTGGTTATATTTTCTGTACATAAAGATACTATATGTTTATACAATAGACTTATAAAAATAAATTTTAGCTGGAGATATATTGAATAGTCTGGTAACATTATCACTAGATTTTTCTTAAAAAAACATTAATTGGACATTTTAATTTCAGTAATTTTCTTGTCTTTTAACCACCCTAAAGTATTACATGTACTCATTCTATTTGGAGTTGTTTCATGATTATATCAACACCAAATTTAATATTTTTAAGTTTCTTTGAATCATAAAAGTTTTTCAGAACTGCTAGTGAAGTATTATTTACTTAAATATAAATACTTTTTAAAATAATTACTGGATCTTTTATTACATACCTGTTTTGTAGTGTTCATAAATATTATCATTTTAGGTAGATGTCAAATTAAACTAGGAATTTCATTTTTTATTAAATTTCAGAATAATGAAACAAAAGAAAACTAAGATTACTTATTTGCATCTATGGTTAATGACATTTTAAATTCTAGCTATTCCTTTGTTGGAAGTGATCTGAACTTGAATTTGTCATGTGAACCAAGTATTTAGACATTGACATTATGTTAGGAATGAATGGATCTCTTTTGTTCATTGATCCTCATTTTTGGTAACCCTCACTTTCAAATATAAGCTTCAGCTCCATTTCTTCCCATTTTCTGAGCTCCATGGGAACACAATAAGAAAAGGGAAGATAATATTGAGTCTTCTAAAGAAATTTTATGCTTATTCTGAAATGAAATAGTAAAGAAATGAATACTTTTCACATGACCCTTTTGTCTCAAATACTGACATAGAAATGTGTTTTCAGAATGACAAGGAAAAAGTATTTAACTACAAATAAACATATTTTTAAAATAAGCTTTTTACCTTAGTATTGGCTCGCAAATGTATGCATCAGTGTGTTTATGTAAATGTCATGGCAAGATAATATGATAGGCAATGTTGAACTTTATCAGAAAATGTATAGTGGGTTAATGAAAACTTTTGGAAATGTATTAGCTTTTTGTTACCTAAAATACTTCTGAGAAGTTACTTAGGAGGGAATCTGTTTTTTTTTTTTTTTTAAATTTTATTCAAGGTGTACACATTTCATGTATTTCATATATAGGTTCAGTAACATAGTGATTCTTTCTACCCTAATCTGCTTCCTGCCCACACTGCCATCCTTCTTTCTCCTCTATCTCCTATTCCCATTCTTATTTTTTAAAGAGATCTATTTTCAGTTAACTTTATACTCATTATTAATCCTACACTAAATAAAGAGTTCAAAAAATAGTATGAAGGAAAAAATAATTGTTCCTCAACAGTTGAGACAAGGGCTTTTCAAAATCATGGCATCTCAAATTGTCAATTTCATGCCTATAGTTTACGTTTTAGGTACTGTATTACCACACTTCATGGGGAACATATTGTATTTGTCTTTTTGGGACTGGCTTATTTCAGTAATTATAATTGTATCCAGTTGATTCATTTTGTTGCAAATGACAGAATTTCTTTTTTTTTTTTTCCACTATGTAGTATTGCATAGTATATGTATAGCATAATTTCTTTATCCAGTTTTCAGCTGAGGACATCTGGACTGATTTCATATCTTAACTATTGTGAAATTGAGCTGCAATAAACATGGGGGTACAGATCACTCTTTCATATGCTGATTTCTTTTTTGAGTAAATTCCCAGAAGTGGGATGGCTGGGTCATATGTAGGTCTGTATTCAGGTTTCTGAGGTATATATATTGTCTTTCACAGTGGCTACACTGGTTTGCAGTCCCACCAACAGTGAATTAGGGTACCTTTTTCCTCATATCCTCACTAGCATTTGTTGTTTGTTAATTTCTATATGAGAGGAGCCAGTGCTGTGGTGTGGTTTAAGCCACTGCCTGCAGTGCCAGCATCCCATATGGGTACCGGTTCAAGACCCTGCTGCTGCACTTCCTGACCAGCTCTCTGCTATGGCCTGGGAAAGCAGTGGAAGATGGCCCAAGTCCTTGGGCCCCTGCACCCACGTGGAAGACCTGGGAGAAGCTCCTGGCTCCTGGCTTCAGATCGGTGCAGCTCCGGCCATTGCGGCCGATTGGGGAGTGAACCAACACATGAAGATTCTCTCTCTCTCTCTCTCTCATTCTCATTCATTCTCTCTCTCCTCTCTCTCTCTCTTTGCCTCTCCTCTCTGTGTGTAACTCTTTCAAATAAAATAAATTAAAAAAAATAATTTCTTTATGAGAACCATTCTGACAGGGATGAGGTGAAACCTCATTTTGGTTTTGACTTGCATTTCTGTGTCTGTTGGCCATTTGAGTTGCCTCTCTTGAAAAATGCCTGTTCAAGTTCTTTGCTTATTTCTTTAAATGGATTGTTTGTTCTTGTTGAATTTCCTGAGCTGTTTATTGATTCTGGATATTAATCCTTTATCAGTAAATAAGTTTTCAAATATTTTCTCCCATTCTGTTGGCTGCCTTTTTGACTTTGCTGAGTGTTTCTTCTGGAGTACAGAAGCTTCTGAACTTGATGTAATCCTGTAGGTCAATTTTGGCTTTGATTACCTGTGATTCTGGGGGCTTTTCCAAGAAATCTTTTCCCATGCCAGGGTCTTGCAGGGTTTCCCTAGTGTTCTCTAGTAATTTGATGATATCATGTTGTAGATTTAGGTCATTGATCCATTTTTAGTGGGTTTATGTGTAAGGTGTAAGGTAGGGTCTTTTTTCATACTTCTACGAATGGAGATCCAGTTTTCCCAGCACCATTTGCTGAAGAGACTGTCCTATCTGGGGATTGGTGTCCAGTGTGACAGTGTGATAGAAACTTGAAGAGGTGGGATCTAGGGGTGGGTGTTGTGACTTAGGAGTGAAACTGCAACTTGGGATGCTAACATCCCATGTAAAAGTGCCAAGATCAAGTTCCACCTCCACTTTTGATCCAGCTTCCTTCTCCTGTGTATCTTCAGAGGCAGCAGACGATGGCTGTAGTACTTGGGTTCTTGCCACCCACATGGGAGCCCTGGGTGGAATGCCTGGCTCTTGCTTCTGCTTGGGCCAACCCTTTAATCCTGTCTGTTGTGGGCATTTGGGGAGCATGTGAAAGATCTCTCCCAGCCAGCAGGTATAGTGCACATGTGTGATTCAGGGATTTTACCAGAGGAAAAATTGGCTCTCCCCACTGACTTTGAGTCTGGCTAGAGGACTGACAGGGGACTGGGTACCCACATAGGACTGTGAGGTACCCCCAGCCTCTCAAAATGGCACAGGCTTTGGGGCTCTGGGCTCAAAATGCCAAAGAGAGCACCCACAGCCAGCTGCACAAAGGATCTTTGCAGTCCTCAGTGTGAGCCCAGATCTTGCTGCGGTGACCCACCCAGGCAATCAGGGAGCTCTGAGCACACAGTTACTGCCCAGAGAAGCAGTTATACCCTCGGTGCTCTCTTGAAATCACAGAATTCCGGTGTCTCAGCACTCGGGGCTCCCAAAGTCACAGGGTGCAGAGGCTCCATTCTGCCCTGCTAGCCTGTCCCGTCCACAGAGAGGCTGAGCCATTTCCAGAGCCCTGGATGGAGTCCCTGGATCTTGGCTTCTGCTTGGCCCAACCCTGTAACCCTGTTGTGGGCATTTGGGGAACATGTGAAAGATCTCTCCCATTCCTTCCCCCATAAATGGATTAACATACATCAGGATTGTGTTGGTTTCCACTAGCCATGGTTGCTACAATGCAAGGCCACCCCACAAGCTCAGCCCCTTCTACGCACTGGTTCCCTGCTTCTGTACTGCATTGTGATGCAAACACTGTGCTGGTTTGACCTAGCCACCAGAGTCCTGAGACCAATGAATCTCATAAAAAGTACACTGCCTCAGGTATTTTGTTATAGCAACACAAAATGTATTAAGACAGCTTCTCATACTTCATGAACACAATGTCTTGAGATTTAGCCTCTGTGTTACATTTATCATTTGCTCATCTTTTATGGCTGTGTCATCCCCCGTGTGTGTGTGTGTGTGTGTGTGTGTGTGTGTGTATGTATGTATATGTATATATAACACTTTTCCTCCTGATGGATGGACATTTGGTTTTTTACTTTTGGACTATTCTGAGTAAAGTTCTTTATGGACATGTGTCCCCCTTTACCTTTGGTTAATACTTGGTGGAATGGCTAGGTTAAAGTAAACATATATGTGGTTAATGTTATGAGAAACTGCCAAACACTCTCCCAAAGTGGTTGCTTCATTTTGTATTCCCATGATCAAATTAGGAAAATTGCAGCTGGTTCATATCCTCACAGACATTTGATATTGTCAGTTTTAATTTTAGTAGATTTTAAATGGAAGCACATTGTGAAGATTGGGCACATGATAGTGTGGCTACTCTATCTTGTCTTTGACACAGTGTAAATAAAATGATTTGTCATTTAGGAAGATTTATATTTCCTTGAAAACTGATAATTTTATATGCTTTTTGTGTACTTTTCTGTGTGCTGACAGTTTATATATCTTTTGTGTTTATTCAAGTATCTTGCTCAGTTTGAAATTATAGTTCATCTTTTTGTTATTGAGTTATAGAAATTATAGAGATGAGTTCTTCATTGGATATATGTATGATGAAAATTTCCTACTAGTTTAGGATTACAACCCATTTCTATGATGTATATCATATATATATATATATATATCATTTATGTTTGTATATGTATATCTATAAATAATGTTTTAGATTTAATCCACATTTCCTGGTGCTTCCTCCCCTGGTCAGGCCCCTAGAAATTCAGATAATAGGTCATAAGATCTGTTTCTTTTTTTTTTTCCCTTAAATATTTTTTATGTATTTATTTGAGAGGGAAAGAAAGAGTGCTGGTTCACTCCCCAAATGGCCACAACAGCTGGAGCTGGACCAATCCAAAGCCAGGATCCAGGAGTTTCTTCTGGTTCTTCCATGCAGGTGCAAAGTCCCAAATGCTTGGGCCATCTTCTGCTTTCCCAGACCAGAGCAGAGAGCTGGATCGGAAGAAGAGCAGCCAGTATTAGAACTGGAGCCCATGGGGCCAGCGCTGTGGCTCAGTGGGTTAATGCCCTGGCCTGCAGCACCGGCATCCCATATGGGTACTGGTTCAAGACTCAGCTGCTCTACTTCCAATCCAGCTCTCTGCTATGGCCTGGGAAAGCAGTAGAAGATGGCCCAAGTCCTTGGACCCCTGCACCTGCGTGAAAGACCGGGAAGAAGCTCCTGGCTCCTGGCTTCGGATCTGCGCAGATCCGGCCATTGCGGCCAATTGGGGAGTGAACCATCGGATGGAAGACCTCTGTCTCTCTCTCTTCTCTGTGTGTAACTGTGTAACTCTTGACTTTCAAATAAATAAATAAATATTTAAAAGAAAAAACAAAACTGGCCCCATATAGGACGCTGGCACTGCAGGCAGAGGATTAACCTACCTACCATACCACAGCACTGGCCCCAAGACCTGTTTCTTACTAGAGGGGTTAAGCTCCTTACCCACAAGCAAGGAATGCTGAAGTTTCTAAACAGATGGTCCCTGCTGGGTTTTCCTATCCAGTCTACTGGAAATCATGCCTATACAGTGAAGCTTCCATAAAAATCCCAAAGCACAGGGTTTGGCAAACTTCCAGCTAGCTGAATATGAGGAGGTTCTTGTTACGTTGACATGCCCAGAAAGGCCTTATAAGCTCCCTGCCCTTTCTCTCATGCCTTGTCTATCCATCTCTTCATCTGTATCCTTTATAATAAATGAGTGAACATTAATTGTTTCCCTGATGGTTTTGTGAGCCATTCAAGCAAATTAATTGAACCTTAGGAAGGGGTTGTGGGACAGTCAGAAACACATCTGAAGTTGGGGGGAAGGGGAGGGTTGTGGAGACTGAGGCCTCAGCTTGTGGGATCTGGTGCTGTCTCCAGGTAGACACAGAAGTGAATTGAATTAGAGAACGCCCAGTAGGTGTCCACTGCAGAACAGACTGCTTACCTGTGAGGAGAAGTTCCCGTACATCTTGAGATCACAGAAGTCCTCTCTGTTTATTGTGCTGGTGGAAGAGCAGTAGGAAAACTTTTTTTTTTTTTTAAATCAACACTGTCTCCATTTCTTTTGTGTGATGTGAAGTTGAAGTTAAGGTCAGTCTTTTCTTGTGAGGATATCTGGCTGTCCCCAGCAACATTTGTTGAAGTGGTGTTCCCTATTGAATTGCCATGTTGACATGTCTAACATTACCATTTACTTAGAGTGTGAGCTGATTTTTAGACTCTGTCTCTATTCCATTAAACTGTCCTCTCATCCATAGTTTGAGTTTCAGAATCACGTACATGAATCTTCTAAGTTTGCTTATTTTCAAGATTGTTTTGGTTAATGTCTTTGTATTTGCATTTTTTTAAGTTACTATAGTGTCTTTCCATCTCATAAGTAATCTGCTCAAATGCCATGTATATCCTGGAAAACAATTCAAAGGACGCACGTTACTGGATCTTTTATTTCTATGCTTTAAAACAGGTGTAGGTGTGGCTCCTCTGTGTTCCTTTCCTAGTGTAGGCATCTCACTGTGATCTGTAATACTATACAGAAAGAAGTATTTTTGTAAAACTTTAATATCAATAACTGTTCCTGTATCTTTTACTGGTGAAAGCAGCAATCATTTTTAATGTTTACTGTTTCTGTAAGGGATTCACGAAAGGCACAGTGGGGATCACGTATCTCTGCCCGTGATCTCTGGGGGTCTGCTGGGACCACAATCATTTAAAACATCATTCACTAATGTGGTCTGGCTCTCCTCTGAGATCACAGGTGGACTGGCATCTGGAACGCCTGGTCATGGCCATGGGGGGTGGGGAGCAGCATAGCAGCCCTGTTGCACACAGACTGCTAAAAGGGTGACCCGGGTTACAGAAATGAGTTTGGGAAAGAACGAGATGAAAAACCTCTACCTTTCATGGTCTCGCTTCAGAAGTCTTCCAGTTTCACTTCTGCCATAGTGACATTTTGGCCTAAATTCAAGGGAAGAGAACAGAACTCATCTTTCAATTTGAGATACGTTAAAATTACACTGAAAGAAGAGCTGGTGGGGTCTCTCCCTTTCAAATAAATAAAATACATTTTTTTTTAATCCTCATTCTTGTCTTCTGTCCCTGGGCATCACTCTGTCCATTCATCTTCTTTACACACAAGCATATATACACATAATTAAAAATGTTGTGGTTATTAATATTTTGAACAAAGTGTTACCTGTTTGATCATTTAAAAATAAGAAAAAAAAGTTTAAATTGTATCTTCACTTATTCCCTGTTAAGTGATTTCCTTTGTTTATGTAGTTTGCCTTTTATTTATTTAAGATTTATTTACTTGAAAGAGTTACAGAGAGTGAGGGGGAAAGAGAGATAGCTTCCATTCTCTGGTGTCTCTAGAGGCCACAATGGCCAGGACTGAGCCAGGCTGAAGCCAGAGAAGCCGGAAGCTTCATCTGGGTCTCCCACGTGGGTAGCAGTGGCCCAGGTACTTGGACCATCTTCCACTGCTTCTCCCAGGCTGTTAGCAAGAAGCTGGATTGGAAGTGGCAGCCAGGACACAAATCAGCACCCATGTGGGATCCTTTGCCTGCTGTATCACAACGCTAGCCCCCTCCCTTGCTTTTAAAGGATAATTTCATAGGGTACAAAATTCTAGGTTAGTGGTTCTTTTCCCCTCTGTCTCTCAAAACTAAATATTTCACTGTATTCTCCTTTTGTGTGCGTGGTTTTTGAGGTTAGATGTCATTCCTATCTCTGTATAATTAAGCCCCTTTGCTCCCTCCCCCAGTCTGTTTTCTTTCAGGATGTTTTTTAGCCTTTAATTATCTGTAGTTTGAAAATAATGTGCCTAAGTGTCTTGTTTTTGCGTTTAACCTTCTTGGTGTTTCTTGAGCTGCCTGGTTCTGCAGCTTGCTGTTTGACATTAATTTGGGGAAATGCTCAGTCATTATGGTTGCAATTTTTTTTTTCTATTTTCTGGTTTTCTTCTATTAGAATTTCTATTGCATGTGTATTTTACATTTTGTAGTGTCCCTAACTACTTGGGTACTATGTTCCTTTTTTCCTTCAGTCCTTTTTCTGATTGCTTTTTAATTTTGGCAGTTTCAACTAACAATTAGCAATGGCAGAAGGAAAAGAGCAAGAGAAATTACTCAAGGTCTGCAGAACCCTCAATGTACTCTTTTGATCAAAGCGAATCACAAGGACAGTCCATATTTAGGGAGGAAGATAGACCCCATCTCTTTGGTGAGAGAAGCTGCAGTGTCACATGGCAAAGGGCATGGATACAGGGAGGAGTAACTGTAAACCTTGTTAGTGATTTATCACAGGCATTTTATTTTGTTTTGTACCTATTAAGTCAGATTATTTTTTCTCATAAAATATCTTATGGCTATTGCTGGGATATTAGAGAAATTTAATCTTGTGTATTAAGTATAATCACCTTATTGAATCATGATTCTTAATAAACTTTCAGCTGGTTTCTTAGATTTGTGTAGTAAGTATAATCTCAGTCTATGAATTATTTGCAATATATATTTTTGTATATATGTATGTGTTTACATGATTCTGTTGTATTTTTTCTTTTTCATTAGAAATATACCTTTGTTTGTTTTTTGTTTAATGACTTGACCAAAATTATCAGAATAAAGTTTTATGATTTTAAAATAACATCTAATGACTTAAAATAGATATTCTTTTCTAAATATTTATTTTTATACTTGAAAAAGAGGAAGAGACAGAGGCAAGGATATCTTTCATCCACTGGCTTACTCCCGAATGGCCACAACAGCCAGGCTGGGCCAGGTCAAAGCAAGGAACCAGGAGCCTCCTCTGGGTTTCTCACGTGCCTGCAGGCCCCAACCACCTGGGCCATCCTCCCCTGCTCTCTTAGGCTTATAGAAGGAGCTGCATCAGAAGTGGAGCAGCTGGGACTTGAACTGGCACCCACATGGGATGCTGGTGTCACAGGTGGCGGCCTCACCCCACTCTGCCACAATAAGGGCCCCAAGATAGATATTCTTTAAAGTGTTAGTGAAGGGGCTGGTGCTGAAGGTTAGGCTTCTGCCTGCAGTGCTGACATCCTGTATGGGAGCCGGTTCGTGTCCCTGTTGCTCCACTTCTCATACAGCTCCCTGCTGATGCACCTGGGAGAAGCAGCTGAAGATAGGCCAAGTCCTTGGGCCCCTGCACCCACGTGGGAGACCTGGAAGAAGCTCCTGGCTCCTGCCTTCAATCTGGCCTGGCCCTGGCTGTTGCAGCCATTTGGGGAGTGAACCAGTGAGTGGAAATGCTCGCTTGCTCTCTCTCTCTCTCTCTCTGCCTTTTGAATAGAATTGATCTTTTAAAAAAAGTGTTAGTAGGCTGGCGCCGTGGCTCACTAGGCTAATCCTCCACCTGCGGTGCCGGCACCTCGAGTTCTAGTCCCGGTTGGGGCGCCCGATTCTGTCCCGGTTGCTCCTCTTCCAGTCCAGCTCTCTACTGTGGCCCAGGAAGGCAGTGGAGGATGGCCCAAGTGCTTGGGCCCTGCACCCACATGGGAGACCAGGAGGAAGCATGTGGCTCTTGGCTTCGGATGGGCTCAGTGCACCGGCCTTGGGGGCCATTTGGGGGGTGAACCAACGGAAGGAAGACCTTTCTCTCTGTCTCTCACACTGTCTAACTCTGCCTGTCCAAAAAAAAAAAAAAAGTGTTAGTAAATATTTTTCCATTCTCTTTGAAATTATTTTTTTAAAGGAAGAACCAGGGGTTAAGAGTGAGTTCTTAGGAATTTAAATGATCTGTAGGCTTGCTAATTGTAGGAAGTACAAAGAACAGATGCATAATCCAAAACACAAAATCATACATAGAGATAAAGAACAAAAAAAGAGATGAGAATCATGGTAGCAAAGTTAAGGGATGAGGTAGAAAGATTTAGTAGGAATGGGTTTCATAGAAATGCCTTTAAGAAGGGCCTAAGTCAGTGGAAAGTAGGAAGGAAAAAGGCAATATTCTTGTTTCTTGAATTTCTGCATGCATTTTTTTAGGCATTTGTGGAGTTAATTGTTGGCTTTTATCTTTGCGTCATGCCGCTGTGGCTTATTGGAATGCTTACACTTTCAGTGAATACCAAGAGGTGCCTGGTGGGTGTGGTTCTCTGCTCAGTGCTGCAGGATGGGGGGAGTATCCAGCTAACACCCAAGCTGGCCATGGTGTTAACAGACAGGGGTGGGTGGGGAGGGAAATGGTCACCTCTGTTGGTGTGATCACCCCCTCACCTCTTCTCCAAGCTGAGCAATGTCTGGGTGTTGGTCCCCGGTGTGCTCAACACTCACCCGTGCTGCTACTGTATGAACTGCACAAATGATCTGTGCAGTCCTCACTGTGAGCATGGTTCCTGATGCACTGACTCACTGCAGGCAACCAAGGAGTTGCAGGCATGTGGAGCTGTACCCAGTGATTGTTCAGAGACCCAGCTACACCCTGCATGTCTCATGTAACCACCGAGTCCCCATGTCACAGCACACAAGACTCCACAGTCACTGGGTGCAGAGGTTTCACCCAGCCCTGCTAGCCTCTCCAGTCAACAGAGGCAGATCTTGCTCAAGCCAGCTCCACCTAGGTGTCTTGATCCCCGGAGCCTGTGGTATGTTAGGAGGCTGTGGACTCCTCATAGTCCTACATGGGTGCCCAGCCACCCATCAATCCTCCCAGCCAGGCTCAAAGTCAGGACTGGATTTTTCCCTCTGCTAGAATCTCTGGATCACATGCGTACACAAGAGCTACTGGCTGAATGTTGCTCTCCCTGCCACTGCCGCCAGTACTGCTGAAAAGATGGCGTCTTGTCTCAGCCAGTTGCTGTGCACACGCACACAGGCTTCCTCAGCTGCCACCCAAACCCAAAATGATGCCCGTCCTTTCTCCGCTGGGCAGCGGGCACTGTTATGGGGAGGTTGGGGTGAGATAAACGTGCCCCTACTTCCACTGGGTCCATGGGTAACCGTTAGTAATGCTAGCCCCTAGGGCTCCGGCCCAGTCTCACCCACGCTCTCCCCCTGGCTACATCACCACAGGTTGCTGCAGTCTGGTTTCACTTCCTTCTCCAAATTGCCGCCTGCTCCAGGTCTCAGCTGTGGTAGTCACGTGTTGTGTCCATGTTTGTGCTGCGCCTCCACACCTTCCACACAGGTCCATGGTATTCCTCTTCCTTTTTTAGAATTTCCAGTGAGGTTTTCTAATTCTCCATCAAGAGTACACTTCTACAGGTTTTTTGTTTTGTTTTGTTTTTCTTTTTTTTCTATTTATCCCTAGCCTAGTGCAGTATGCCGTTCCCTAATCCACCATCTTGGAATCCCTGTATGTATGTATATATATATATATATGTATGTATGTATATATATATATATACACACACACACACTTCAATTTCAAGTTTATTTCAGAGAAAACCAAATCTTTGTATTTGGTAAGAAGAGGAAATATTTGCATTATACCATGTAATGATTTTGTATGTGCACACATGGTGTAAATACACACAAAATTTCTGTCTTTGGTGGTTGAGTTAGGGGAAAAATATATATAAATCTGGACATTTTCTGAAAAGAAACTAGGAACCAGTGGTCAAGGGTACCAAACTCTTCAAACAAATGTAAGTGAAGCTAACACTTTCCAAGTATTCTGTACAGCCAGTGTTATCCTGATAGCAAGGGTAGGCAAAGGCATTACAAGAAAACAAAATTACAGATCAATATCTCTTATGAATGTAAACATGAAACTCTTCAACAAAGGACCAGCAAATCAAATCCAGCAATGTATTAAAAGTATTATACACTATGACCAAGTATGAGTTATTCCAGGAATGCAGATTGTATTAGCATCTGAAAATCAATAAATGCAACACACAAATCAATAGGGTAAAGAATAAAAGTCAAATTATCATCTCAATATAAACAGAAAAAGCATTTGACAACATTCAACACTCCTTCATGGTAAACTCTCATGGTAAACCTTCATGGTAAATAACTAGGAAACTCTTTCAGCCTGGTAAATGGTATCTTAAAAAAAACAGCTCAACAATCAATATATATATATATATATATATATTTTTTTTTTTTTGACAGGCAGAGTTAGAGAAAGTTCTTCCTTCCATTGGTTCACCCCCCAAATGGTGCGCTGCGCCGATCCGAAGCCAGAAGCCAGGTGCTTCCTCCTGGTCTTCCATGCGCGTGCAGGGCCCAAGCACTTGGGCCACCCTCCACTGCCCTCCCAGGCCATAGCAGAGAGCTGGACTGGAAGAGGAGCAACCGGGACTAGAACCCAGGGTGCTGACACCGCAGGCGGAGGATTAGCCTAGTGAGCTGCAGCGCCGGCCAACATTATATTTTTTTTTTTTAAAGATTTATTTATTTATTTGAAAGGCAGAGTTAGAGGCAGAGAGAGAATGTGAGAGTGTGAGAGAGAGAGAGAGAGAGGTCTTCTATCCTGCCATCTGGTTCACTCCCCAGATGGCCTCATTGACCAGAGCTGCACTGATCTGAAGCCAGGAGCCAGGAACTTCTTCTGGGTCTCCCAGGTGGGTGCAGGAGCCCAACCACTTGAGCCATCATTTACTGCTTTCCCAGGCCATAGCAGAAAGTGGGGTTGGAAGAGGAGCAGCTGGGACTCCAACTGGTGCCCATATGGGATGCTGGCACTGCGGGCAGCTGCTTTACCTGCCGCACCACAGCACAGGCCCCGCCAACATTATATTGATGGAGAGAAGCTGAATGATTTTACTCCAAGACTGGAAACAAGGATGTAGGTTCTGGCTACTTCTAATCACCATTATACCTGATAATTCTAGTTAGAGCAGTTAGGCAAAAAAAATGAAATATAGGCACTATATTGAGAAGGAAGAAGTAAAACCATCTTGACCTGTACATGATGTGATTTTGTATACAGAAAATCATAAACAATCCGGTAAGAAACTGTTACAAGTAGAGAGTTTATCAACATTGCTGGACACATGATCAATACACAAAAGTAAACCGTATTTGTATAAACTTATTATGAACAATCTTGGAATCAATTTAGAAAAGCAATTATATTCACAATAGTATCAAAAAGAATAAAAATACTTAGGAATAAATTTGATGAAAAAAATTCAGCAATTGTACACAGAACACTGCAAAACATTCTTTAAAGAAATTAATACAGATGTAAGTAACTGGAAAGATACCCTGTATTCACGGATTAAGACTTCATTTTGTTAGTAGGGTGGTTGTCATGCTTTGAATATATTTAAATGTATCCACCCAGTGGTCCCCCGGGTGGCAGAATTTTGGGGTGAGGGGTGCTGTGGAGCCTTTAATGGGGCCTACGGAAGGGTCCTTAGGTCATTGAAGGAACTGTCTGTGGAAGGGGATGTTGGTCTCTTGGAGTGAGTTCTCACGGGGTGAGTTGTTATAAAAGCCTGAGTCTGACCCCTGAGTCATTGTCTTCCTACTTGGCAAGGTCTTTGTTCTCACAAATCTACACCTATCATTGTGATGCCAGTGTTTCTTACCAGAACCAAGCTGATGCTAGTGCCATGTCCTGGAATTTCCTAACTGTAAGCTAAATAAGCTGCTTTTCTTTATAAAGTTAGCTTGTTTTGGGCATTTTGTTGCAATAATGAAAGACTAATACAGAAACAATACTTATAAAACTGAGCTACAGATTCAATACAATCCCTATTAGAATTTTCAGAAATTGACAAACAAGTGGTTTTAAAATTCACATGAAATTCGTGGTGATTTAGAATAGGTAAGAATCATTGTGGGAAATAAGAACAAAGTGAAATTCTCATTTTTTTAAATTTCAAAACTTACAGGGACAGTGTTGTGGTGTAATGGGTAAAGTCACAGACAGCAACACAGGCATCCCATATAGGCTCTGATTCATCTCCTGGCTGCTCCACTTCCAATCCAGCTTCCTGCTAATGTGTCTTGGAAAGCATTAGAAGATGGCCCAAGTACTTGGGCCCTGCACCCATGTGGGAGTCCTGGAAGAAGCCCCTGGCTCTTGCTTTGGCCTGGCCCAGCTCCTGCCATTATAGCCATTTGGGAAGTGAACCAGTGGATGGAAGATTCTCTCTCTCTCTCTCTCTCCTCTCTGTAGCTCTGCCTTTCAGATAAATAAACACGTCTTTTTAAAAAATTTGCAAACTTACCACAAGCTACAGTTATCAAGGCTATATAGCACTGACATAAAGATAGACAAAGGTTTATGAAATAGAATTTACAGCTGAGAAATAAACCCATACATCTATGATCAACTGATTTTTCAACAAGGGTGCCAAACAACTCAAAGGGGTAAGAATAGTCTCTTCAACAAACAGTGATGGATAACTGGATATCCACATACAAAGGAATGAATTTGGCCACCTACTTCACACTGTGTACAAAAATTAATCCAAAATGGATTGAAGACCGAAATTAAGAGCTATAACCATAAAACAGACGAAAACACAGGTCTAAGCATTGTTGACCTCGCATTAGGCAATGATTCCTCGATATGATATCACTAACAAAGTAAAATAAACAAATAAAGGGGAAAGTATCAAAATTTTTAAAATGTGTGTTTGAAAGAACACCATCAGTGAAGATAAAGTACAACCTACAGAAAGGAGAGAAATTGTTAATCTGATGAGAATTAAATCTTGGGTTTCTTATATAGAATTATTACAATTGAATAATAAAAAGACGACCTAATTTAAGGATAGGCAAAGGGTTTGAATATACAATTCTTCAAAAATGACATAAAAATTGGCAAAACCACATGAGAAAATGCTTAGCCTCATTAATTGTTAGAGCTGTACAAATAGAAACCATAATGAAACACCACTCCATACACACTAGAATAGCTAATATAAAAAAGACTGATAAAGACAAGTGTTGGAGAGGATGTGTAGATACTGTGACCCTTATACACTACTGTTGGGAGTGATAAATAGTGCAGCTGTTTGTAATACAGTCTGATACATCCTCAAATGGTTGAGCACAGGAATCCTATGTCAGCAATGCCACTCCTAGTCATATACTCAAGAAAAATTAAAATATATGTCTCCATAAAATTCTGTACACTAATTTTCACAGCAGCATTATTCATAACACTCCTAAAGTGGAAACAACATCAGCTGTTCATTTTATGGCCAAATAATATTCTATGGAATGGATGATAACACAGATTTTTAACTTGGCCATAAAAATGAATGATATGTGCTACAGCCTGGGTGAATGTAGAAGAGATTAAATGAAAGAAACCTGACACAAAGACCACATAATTTCATGGTATCATGCATGAGATATTCTAGAATGATAAATCTACATAGATGAAAAGGGGATGAGTGGTTGCCTAGGGCTCAGCAGGATGGAGGGATTGGAGGACAGTGGCTAAGGAGTGTGGAGTTTCTAAATGTTCTAAAATTGAGTACGATTGTGATGCACAATGCAGACCTCTGGGAATATAAGCAAATCATCGAGCTGCATACTTTAAATGGGTGAATTTTGTGAGTTATAGGTCAATACAGTTAGTTTAAAAAATGTTCTGGCTGTCTGGAGAAAAAGCACTTTTGTTTGACTTGTCAGCTGGACCAGCTATATATATATATATATATATATATATATATATAAATATACACACACTCACACACACCATGGAACACAAATTTTACTTGAGTGACTATTTGACAGACAAGCTATTGTTATTAAAACTTGGATATTTGGGGAAAAAATTCTTGCAAATTAATTATTTGAGCCTGTACCTTTAGGGAAAGCAACTGACAGCATTTGTTTCCAATGATAAATTTGAGAAAGTTAGAATTTTTTTTAAGACCTGAAGACTTTATTTTCCACCTGGAACTTCACTACTTCCCAGTATATAACAGCTTTGCTGATGATAGAAAAATAAATGTGAGTTTT
Organism: Oryctolagus cuniculus; assembly: GCF_051225735.1. Classification (NCBI taxonomy): domain Eukaryota; kingdom Metazoa; phylum Chordata; class Mammalia; order Lagomorpha; family Leporidae; genus Oryctolagus; species Oryctolagus cuniculus. The sequence continues at coordinate 127,530,904 of NC_142874.1, forward strand.
TGATATAATGGAGTGAAATGTGTCAACATTTGGAAGATCTGTGTGATTCAGTAACCACTATTTTTAAATGAGCAATGTATGATTCAGACTCATACAGAAACACCAATGGATTTTATCATAATGGAGTTCAAAAAGTTCTCTAATATAGTTTTTGAGATGCCATATTGCAATAAACTTTAGGAAGTAACACAATCAAATTTTTGCATAGTGTGAAAGAAAAGTACATCCTAGAATCTGAAAATGTTGTTATAAAACTGCTCCCTTTCTCAACCCATCTGGGCGACCACATTTCCTCATCTATTTTGACCAAAACTACATGGTGTTATACACTGAACGTAGACACAGGGATGAGAATCCAGCTGTCTTCTGTTCAACCAGATATTAGAGAAATTTCACAAAATGTAACATAATACCACTCTTCTCTATTTTTGTTGACTTTGGAAAATTCAGATATTTCCCCTGTGAAATGTTATACAGAATTTATTGTTAATTTTAAACTAATTTGGGAGTAAAAAAATTTAGTTGTCTCAGCTTTAATTTGTATTCTTAATTTTTAAAGATAACATTTTAAATTTACATTATAGAAAGGCTCTACTAAAGAATTCAACAACTAATATATTGAATACATTGGATGTTAATAAATACAACCCACTCAAAGTTTTCTAGAGGGTAAAGGTGTCCTGAGATCAAGCTATTGCATAATGGGGATATAAAATGGGGATATACAAATACATGAGGGTATTTATCACACCCAGAGAGGAAAGCTCTTACCTTAGCTGGGTTAGGAGTGCGGGGTAGGAGCATAGGGTCTGTTTTTGTCTCCACCTTAGGGTTTGCGTTTTGGTTTAGTGAAGTAGAGAGAACTCCAGCGGCTGTGAGAGGGCAGGCAGAATGCATCTGCCTGGCTTTCAGAGGGGCTGTGTAGAAATCCCTGCGGAGTCCTGCCATCCTTGATTTCCTGAAGCCTGGGAGTGGAATGCAGAAGAGAAGAGGCAGAGGGGTCTGTGGGTTGCTTTGAGGTGCATGGAATGTGGCTGAAAGTTTAGGACTAACTTGCTTACAATGGATTCTCCAAGACCGGGGGCCAGCTGGGGGTCACAGGAGTCACAGAGGGCCAGAATCCTCAATGCGGGCCAGGGTCAAGCTGAGGCACCTCAGCAGATCAGCATTATCGCACAAGGCTGCCCATCTCTTGTCATGCAAGTGTGCCTCTGTGCCCTGAGAGGACACCATCCCAACAGGTGAGAGAACCAAGTGGATCAAATGGGAAGACGCTTCCACTTTATTTTAAATACAGAAATGAATAATTTACTGTGAATAGATAACCTTTTTTCTCCTATTATCAACTAGAAATGAAGACCTGTGAACAAGTTTAGTTTACAGTTGGACTTCCATATCCATGAGTTCTGCATCTGATTCAATCAAGCAGAAAATATTTTTTTAAAAAAATTGTGGCTGTATTGAACATACAAAGATTTTTCCTGGGGGCTTGTGCTGTGGTGCAGTGGGTTAAAGCCTTGGCCTAAAGCACTGGCATCCCATATGGGCGCCAGTTCTAGTCCCTGCTGCTCCTCTTCTGATCTAGCTCTCTGCTGTGGCCTGGGAAAGCAGTAAGAAGATTGCCCAAGTCCTTGGGCCCCTGCACCCACGTGGGAGACCCAGAAGAAGCTCCTGGCTCCTGGCTTTGGATTGGCGCCACTCCGGCCATTGCAGCCATCTGGAGAGTGAACCAGTGGATGGAAGACCTTTCTCTTTGTCTCCACCTCTCTGTAACTCTTTCAAATAAATAAAATAAATCTTTAAAAAAATGTTTCCTTGTTATTATTCCCTAAATAATACAGTATAATCACTATGTATATAACTTTACATTGTGTTAGGCACTATAAGTAATTGAGAGATAAAGTGTATAGGAAGGGGTGATAGATTATAGGCAGCTACTACACCACTTTACATAAGGAAGCATTTGGGGATTTGGGTATCATGTGGAGTCTGGAACGAGTTCTCCACAAATACTGAGGGGTGACTATATAAGGATGTATTTATTTATTTATATATTTTTAGAAACTTTTTATTTAATGAGTACAAATTTTATAAGCACAACTTATTAATATAGAGATTTTTCCCAACATGTGTGTTCAGCCCACGTCCAAGTTCATTATTGTTCTGTACTATTTGTGGCCCTCCATTGACTGGCTGGTGGTGGTATTATGTTCTTTAGGAAATCCTCATCATTACAAAGTGGGCTCAAGTCAGTCTGGGGACCAAGTGCAGGTAGTATTATTTCCTCTTGGAGAAAAAAAATCTTTCAAGACAACAGTAAACATTGAGATGTTATCCTTAGGGGAACTAAATAATCTGAGTCTGGTGATAAAGAATCCTGTAGAGCTGGTTCCACCACTTCCTCAATACAGTGAGCTAATTTTAGTAAGAGGTTGATTTGTAATCATGAAAGCTGGGCAAGGAAATATTAAACTAAAGGAAGGAAACTGGGAGTCCATGGAAGACTAGGACCTGATGGTATTTAGCATCTGCATCCAAGGAACTGTATAGGCACTTGGCTTCAAGGGTGATGTAATAATATATGTTGGGTATAAAAGTAGCCAATTGAACAAATTACCCCAAGCCTTCATTCCTTTCTATATAAATGCCCTTAGCAATATGATCCCACTGACCTATGATCCTGTTAACTTTGGCCAATGGGATGCAGCAGGAGTGTGCTAAATTTGAGCCTGGAACTCAAGAATTCTTGAATGCGTCTCAGAGGCCATTTCCAATTTCAGGCCTTAATAAGACTTGGAAACTTGCTGAGATATCATGGGTGCTAGTCTGCAGGAGGATGAGATATCATGGATGGCAGAGATGAGTCACCCTCACAGCAGCCACCTTCTGGCTAACCCAGCAAATGGCTCCAAATCCGTAAGTGAGCCCATGGAAGACCATAAGAGCCACCCTGCTGAGCCCAGCTCAAATCGTTCACCTGCAGAATTACTGTTTCAATCCATTAAGTTTTGGAATAGTTTCTTATGTAAATAATAATAGAGAATATACAGCTAGCCATTTACAAGTATATAGTTAACTGATAAGAATAAGAATCCTTTCTCATGAATTCATTTTTAATGGCATGCCCATGGCAAAGCAGGACATTATTTAAGGGTGGATGTGTTTGTAGTCCGCTGTTAACTTATAGTTGGAAAATGATAGACTTATTTAACTGTGGATTTTGTTTTAGCTTTCAAATTTAACTCTGCTATTCATTTGTGGATCATTGGAAACATAGGAAAATTTTTGTTTTATATATGTTCTATAAATAATATTGTGTTTTAAGCCTATAATGGAAATAAAAGTGAACAAAGAAAGAATTTAAAGATTTTCGTTGGGCAGACATTTAGCTTAGCAGTTAAGACAGTAGTTAACATGTTTGCATCCTGTATTGGAGCATTATGTTCAACACCCAGTTTTAGCTCCTAATTCCAGCTTCCTACTGATGCAAACCCTGGGAGGCCATGGTGATACCTCAAATAATTGGGTTCGTAGTATCCATGTAGGAGGCCTGAATTGCACTGTAAGCTCCTGACTTCAGCCCTGGCCCTTCTGTGGCTGGCTGTCATGAGCATTTGGAGAAGGGGTCAGGGGCAGGGACCCCTCTCTATCAGTCTGTCTCTTTCTGCCTCTCAAAAATAAAAATTGACCTGGCTGATTCCCTGAGGCTTTGTTGACCTAAACAATGCAGAGGACTCCTGGATGATAGCAGCTTCCAGGTTCCTCCATCCTGTACAGTTTGAATGAAGTGAGAGAGGTGAAGATTTGGCCATCTGGGCACATGGATGGAATGTTAGTCAAAATAACAATAGCAATAACAGAGCAACAACACTTTAAGTTGTCTAAATTGTGTCAATTGAATCCTCCACGGATGTCATTAATGGCCCTAATACAAACTATGAATGACACACTGGCAGAGGATGTAATTTATAAATAAACCCACAGAACTTTGAAAATTTCAGCCTCCCTTTATAAACTCCACTGTACCTCAAAGCACTTTGTCTCACTTATCCACAAATACATATGAAAACACCCTCCATTTAGAAGGATATCAAGACTGAAGCTTTGGGGCCAGTGTTGTGGCATAGTGGGTAAAAGCTGCCACCTGTGATGCTGCATCCTATATGGGTGCTGATTCAAGACCGAGTGGCTCCACTTATGATTGAGCTCCCTGCTAATGCACCTAGGAAAGCAGCAGAAATGGCACAAGTGCTTGGGCTCCTGCACCCACTTGGGAGACCTGGAAGAAGTTCTGTTGATTGAATCATAAATAACTGGTTTCCAGTCCCCACCATTGCAGCTATTTGGAGGGTGAACCAGCAGGTGGAAGATCCTTCTCTGTCTCTTGCTCTCTCTGTGTAACTCTTTTAAATAAATAAATGAATCTGTAAGACTGGAACCAGTCCCAAAAAGAAAAATACCACGTGTCTTTCCTGCTCTGTTGTAACTAATAGAATACCAAAAAATGTAATGTATGTGAATGAAATTGACATTTTGAGAACTGATTATTGTTTACAGCCCTTGTCTCTACTCTTGAGGAACAGTGTGTTTTTCTTCTTACTATTTGTTCAATTCTTTACTTAGCGGAAGGTTAAGTTTTTGAGTATAAAGCTGAAATTATGTCATTGTAAAATTTAAAAGAAAGAATATGAAAGGAAGGAGGAGAGAGGGCGGGAGGTGGGCAGGAGGGAGGGTAGGGTGGGAAGTGTCACTATGCTCCTTAATCTGTATATAAAATGCATGAAATTTGTTCACCTTATATAAATAAACTTTTTTTAAATACCTGCAGCTTTGAGTATCTGACATTTTGGAGAAAAAGGAAAAGATGCAATCATATGTTAGTCTTAACCAGCAGCTTTAAAAACCTGCCAAGATATACTAAAAATGCACAGGTTAAACAATGTATCTATCCAGGTTTTATAGAGAATTGAAATCTAGTTAACACAATGCAATGTGGGGATGAAACCACAAGATGGCAGAAGAATGACTTTGATCTCTCAGGTTTTTCTTATCCCTCCTAAATTAAAAGATGCACCCTGTTTAGGCTAATTAATTCTGTCATTAATTAAAAGTAGGCATAGTAATAATGATATCCCAAAATATTTTAACCTTTAGCAATCTCCATCTCATTTTTGTGTTCAGAGAACAACAAAGAGTGAAAATTTGGCTTAATTTTTTTTTAAAGAATATGTCTACATTTCTTTTTAGTTTAAGGACTAGAATCTAACATTTGAAGTCTATTATGGTATATAGACACAGAGCTCAATATGCAAAGATCTCCCTGGAATTCAAATGTGTTTAATTGTCTTACACTTTGGTCCCCAATTCTTATATAGGGAGAGAAGAGAAGAGGGAAAAGGAAGCATTCAGTCTAAAGTGAATTTGGAAATAGTAAATGAAGGACAACTTAGGTTTAACTCCACACTGCAAAGTATTGCAGAATCAGGCAAGGTTAATGTGAAGAGAAATGATGGAAAGGCAGCTAAGCTAATTACACAGTGAAGGGAAACTTTTCTGACCCATCGCTGTGGCTTCCTGTATATTATCTCTTCTTCCTTTGATCCTTTGAGAAGTATTTTTTAAAAGATTTATTTTATTTATTTGAAAGGAAGAGCTACAGAGAGAGAGACAGAGAGAGAGAGAGACAGAGAGAGCTCTACCATTCTCTGGTTTACTCACCAAATGGCTGTAATAGCTGGGCTGGCCCAGACCTAAGCCAGGATCCAGGAGCTTCATCTGGGTCTCCCGCTTAGGTGCAGGGACCCAAGCACTTGGGCCATCTTCCACTGCTTTCCTAGGCATCTTAGCAAGGAAATTCCTAAGATTTAGTTCTTTATTTGAAAGAGTTACAGAGAGAAGTAGAGACAGAGAGAGAGGTCTTCCGTCCGCTCGTTCACTCCCCAGCTAGTTGTAACGGCAGAGCTGTGCCGATCCGAAGCCAGGAGCCAGAAGCTTTCTCCAGGACTCTCAGGTCAGTGTAGGGGCCTAAGGACTTGGGCCATCTTCTTCTGCCATAGCAGAGAGCTGGATTGGAAGTGGAGCAGCCGGGACTCGAACCGGTACCGGCAGTTTTACCTGCTGTGCCACAGAGCCAGCCCCTGATCTTTCACTTCATTGTGACCTCTATGACGTCTCCTGACATTTCATTTGGAACCATGCCCTGGGTTCCCCTTTTCTCTAGCCCGGATGCATTCAGGTGCAGTGTTTTTATTCTCTTGTCAGCACCCTATTTTATTGTTTTTCCACCAAACCACAGAACTCAGCCTGCAAGACTTGAATCAGTGTAAGCAAACTCCGTACTTTATAGTTGATCCCCAACCCTTGTAGGGAAAAGGATTTCTCTGCCATTGCAAGTTTGACAAGAGAAAAACAGGCAAATTTGACTGAAGTTTTATGTGCCACGGGGGTTCTCCAGAAATGAAGACCTAGAGAAGCGGTATGGGAGTGTTTTTTGTGTGTGGGTGTGTGTGTGTGGGGGGGGTGGAGGCAGGATTGGAAGACAAAAGGGTGTGAATTGCCTGGGTGGATTTGGCCAGGCTTATTTGTTCAGGTTCTTCTCTGTGTCCCCTGGGACATTCCTTTCGTCTGGGTTGTATGATCTACACGAGGGTCATATGAGCTACCTTAGTGGGAGGTCAGTTAGCTTGCATGGCCTGCTTCAGGAGCAGGGAAATGAGGGAAAGCTGGCAGTGAGCACCTGGCTTCTGCTGCTTTCTCAGGCAGCAGTGTGCCTCGTTTTATGCTCCTCCACTGGCAATGCTTTCCCATCACTCCCCAGCACGTCATGGTGGCTCACATTTTCATCAAGAGCAGTTTTATCTTTTAACTCAGATTGTCTAGATTAGGAACTTGTTAAAAGCTTGTGCATGGTCCCAAACATGAAAAGTGGCAGAGCCAGGTCAGGTTTTCTAACACAAAATCTGGGATTTTCTCTTCCTTAGAAGCTTTTCAATTATATTAGGGAGGAGATACAAAGATTTTTATGTTTTGGTAATAAATCTGACCGTACTGAGTATCCAACTATAACCGACATTTGAGTGTGTTTACATGTTCTACCAATAGGTGGCGCCATGAGCCTTTCCACTGATTTTTCATGACTCAATCAATTTCTGACTAATGTTAAGAGTTTAACTTTATGAAAGAAAGTGACATAACATACCTTCTAATTTATAACACCTCTGGCAATTATAGCGCAGTTGTCACAAGAAGCTCCAGGGAAAGCAGATCAAAATAATTTAAGGATTAGAAGCAAAGCTCTGGAGGGAAGATGTGGGTGTTTGGTCCTAGGTGGGAAGAACCTTATATTTAGAAGCTTTCCACAAGATTCCAAACCATTTAGTGCAGGGAATTTCAATCCCTGGATTTATGACACGTCAGGAGGTCTCCAATTATCTCAAAATGTGTCACGAAAGTCTTAGAAAGTATATTAATTCTCTTTAACTTAAGTACAAATATAGATTTCTGTGCATTTAGGAGGAGAGGAGGTAGCAAGTTAGATAAACGATAGACTGAAGAGCAATTTCCTTTCCCATCTAAAACAATTCCCGTGCTGATTTTCAGTGGTGCGCAACATTTTCCTTATTTCCTCTTCCTTACAGATAAGGTTCTGAAGGACCCAGTAAACTGCAAATGTGTCATCTGGGCGAGTTAAACAAACCATCATCTTGTTCCTGTGTCTCAGCATCACGACAGGAATGAAGTTAGCTCCGGAGTTCTAATCATCCGGAAATGATTTGAATGTACAGAACAAAGCCCAGAAAAGCAGGTGGAGGGGAGGATTAGGAGAGAGAGAGCTTGGAATGAGGATGCTGAGTGCTCCGAAACGGATGTGTTCAGACAGTGTTATCCAGTTTCAAAGTTTTACTTTTCTTGTTGTGGAGGAGTATCGTGGACCCCTTCACGCTGCTGTAACTGAAAATCCTCCTTGATAAGTAAACACTTGGGAAAGCAGTGTGGCTTGGGCCATCTTGTTCTGTGAGTACTGCCCCATGCAGTTTGCTTAGGGGGCTGGTTGCCTGGTGAGAGGACTTCAGGAGCCTAAGAGGTGGGACACAGAAGTGGGAGCTAAGAGGAGCTGGGAGAAGCCGGACATGCGCCCCACAACGGGCATCTGTTCTCAAAGAAACAGCAGCATCCACAAATCTAAAAGTACTGTTTCCTCCAATCTCCTTTCCTTAACAACCCAGGAGGTAGAAAGAGAAGAAGAGGCAGAGAGTTAAAGAGCAGATGAGGAAGAAAACTGTACAAGACATTTCATGGTCATACCTCACCGAGGACCAGAAAAAGACATACACTATAAATAGTGTAAGTCTGTGTAACTGCCACTACCACCAGAGGAGCTGGCAGAGATATGATTGAGGCACCACCACACAGCATTGCAGTTTTTTTTTTTTTTTTGTTAGGCAGAGTGGACAGTGAGAGAGAGACAGAGAGAAAGGTCTTCCTTTGCTGTTGGTTCACCCCCCAATGGCTGCTGCAGCCGGTGCACCGCACTGATCCAAAGCCAGGAGCCAGGTGCTTCTCCTGGTCTCCCATGGGGTGCAGGGCCCAAGCACTTGGGCCATCCTCCACTGCACTCCTGGGTCACAGCAGAGAGCTGGCCTGGAAGAGGGGCAACCGGGACAGAATCCGGTGCCCCGACCGGGACTAGAACCCGGTGTGCCGGCGCCGCAGGAGTAGGATTAGCCTATTGAGCCGTGGCGCTGGCCGGCAATGGAGTTTTTATAAAAATTTTATTTATTTGAAAGGTAAGAGGGGAGGAAAGAGAGGGAGGGAAGGAGAGAGGGAGGGAGAGAGAGATGTTCCATGTGCCGTTTCACTCCCCAAATGCTGGCAACAGCTAGGGCTGGGACAGACTAAAGCCAGGAGTCATGAACTCTATGTGTGTGGCGGGGATCCAGGAATTTAAATCATCACCTGCTGTCTCCCAGGGTGTGCATCAGCAGGAAGCTGGAAATGGGAGCAGAGCTGGGACCCAAACCCAGGCAATCCAGTATGCGGGTGGCATCTCAACCAATGTCTTAACTCATTGCATCAAACACCCAGCAGAGCAATGAGTCTTGAGCACACTTGTCCATTCATTTATTCCCTCAGCAAATATTCACCAAGCGCCTACTAAGTGCCTGCTACTGGAGATACAAGGGCGATAAAATGTGATCCTTGTTACAAAAAACCCACTATTTATTGGAAGCTATGAATAGCAACCAGATAACATCAATGACTATAAACTCAAAGTGCCTTGGAAGAGGGAAACAAATGTGTCCTGGGAGAAAAATCACTTAATTGTCTTATGTATTAAGTCCAACATAGAAGTGGAAGGGATGCTGTATTGGGATCCAAGTTGTACACTATCTGGGTCCTTCCATGGGCTCCTCCCTCCCTGCTTCCCTCCTTCCCTCCTCCCCTTCCTCCCTTCTTTCTTTCCACTTTCCTTCTTGCCTGCCTTCCCCCCATCTCTTATACTTAAAACACAATTCATCAGTGAAATTAGTCAAGTGGATGTAGGGGAGGTAATATATCTCTCCCTTCACGTATTTTTGTTCAGTGACTAGAATTCCATGACAGAAGACAGATGAACAAGGTAAACATGTACAAATTTATCCAAGTTTTACATGACACTGGAGCCTTCCTAAGGAAATGAAGATCCGAATAGGTTGGTTAGACCAGAGGGCTGTTAATACTGGGTGTGATCACGTGTGTCAAGTTGTGGAGACGTCAGGTAGGACGAAACGGTACTTGTGAAGATCTGTGAACTAGGGAACACGTTCCAAGGCTTGTTGCTCAGGTTCCTCTCTCTGTCCCTTCATCTTTGGCGATAAGGACGCTTCTTAATCATGGAGAGAGAGCAGACACCCCGCACTGAGGGCGTTTTGACCTGCCTTAGAAGATGCTCAGATAACCCTTCCTATACCTGCTCTCCTAATTCCTTCAGCTTAAAATGCTCCACCTGTCAAGGCATGGTATGTTGGAAGAGTGTGTCTTGAACTCCATATGGAGATTATTTGCGTCATAAAATGACATATTTAGGGAATTTTATAAAATTATAAAAACTGCTTATAAAAATTGAGTTTGTCAAAAAATTGACTTACACAACTATTTCCAGGATCCTATTTCTGAAAGAAGCAAACCTGTATATATACCTGCTAGAATTATCAGCAACTAGAGGTACATTATGACATCCAAGTGTTTCATAAGTGTGGACTTTCTTGCCCTATGACAGAATATCTAAGCAGATGATGAAAATAGTCTTATGAATCTGTCGTAGGCAGGCATATAGAATACAATTGATTAGGTTTGTGAGCTGCAAGGCCATACCTCACCACACCCCTGTGTGACCTCATGCCCCTACCTGACCACACCTGTGCACCCACTGGCCAATCAGGTTAATTAACCAGTCCCCTTTGGGAGTGGATTAAAAGCCTGGGACGCAGTGTGTCCGCCCCTCTCCTGTCCTTGGCCTCTTGCCAGGGTGCATGGCTTTTGGGCCCCCCGCCCCACGCTTCCTGTCCTAGCTGCTCCTCCACATGGCTGGCTCCTGGTACTTGGTATGAATCCAGATTCCCCTCTCCTTTTAGATAGGGCCCTCACTCTCCTATGCATGTCTCTCACTGAATAAAAGCTTAAAAATGTACCATGCTGCCTCATTCATCTATGCCGGTATTCAGAATTCTTCTCTAATATTAGGCAAGAACCAACACAGGCTTCTTAATATTGGGAATTTATTAATAAGCATACAGTGATATCATATGGTACCCCGAATTCCAATTTCATATGGCACCCCAGATGGAACTCTTAGGGGCCATATTCTGATTTCATATTTTAGGAGGCCTATTCCGATATCAAATCCACATAATTAAAAGAGCTGCTCAGAAAGTTAAACCCTGTAAAAATGACCTGTCCTATTTAATTTTTCGATGAGTAACAAATATTTGTGTCTATGCCTGATAATAGGAAAGTGTTCTCATTTGCTGCCTTTCTGTCTTCTCAAAGACCAACCCTTGAAGGCAGGTTGTGGGAGCAGGGCGAGCCAAGGCTGTGGCCCTGATGAGCTAACTGCAAGGCTGCCTGGGGCAGGCCCAGCACCCCACAAAGGTAGGACAAGCTCTGCTCCAACACCGGTTCCTTGACTTTCCAATCCTAGCTTTGAAGTTCAAAGCTATAACAACCCGTGATCCAGCCCTCTCCTCTGTAAACTGATGATCCTAACACTTGCCTCATCTGCTTCAGCTTTGCTGCATGGTTCAAAGCGATAACATATGCGAAAGTGCTTTACCACATATAAAGTGCTGGTTAAACGTGGGTATTATTATGATTACTCCGGAAGAACACTTAGCTCATGGCTTAGTAATGGTGAGGCAAACAGTGTCGCTAAATAAGACAATATAATGGTCTTAAGAGGCTCTAATTCAGTTTCTCCTTTTTATTCAAGCACACAATTGCATCCGAACACTTCACAGACAGCCTGAATGGGCCCTGTGGAGGCTGATAAGGAAAATTAGAACAAGGAGCTATTTGCGCCCTCGTTTTAATAACCGAGTCAAGGAGCAGGCACTTAATCCAGGAAAGAAGGAACACTTTCTCCTGCTGAGTCCTCGGCGAGATAATGACTCCATTACGTAGCACGCCTTCCGCCTTCCGCAATGACTGGTGCGCTGCTCCTTGGAGGAGCAGGCGGATGCCATCGCTCTCAAAACAAAGTGTTCTCTGCGGGTAAAGGGGACTTAGTTTTGCCACCATTTACAGAGCGTGGCCTTTTCCACAGACCACCTCCCCGTCCCTTTTTTTTTTTTTAATAAAGATTTATTTATTTATTTGAAAGTCACAGTTACAGAGAGAGAAGAGGCAGAGACAAGAGAGAGAGGTCTCCCATCCGCTGGTTCACTCCCCAATTGGCCGTAACAGCTGGAGCTGCGCCGATCCAAAGCCAGGAGCCAGGATCTTCTTCCAGGTCTCCCACACAGGTGCAGGGGCCCAACTACTTGGGCCATCTTCTACTGCTTTCCCAGGCCATAGCAGAGAGCTGGATTGGAAGCGGAACAGCCGGGACTAGAACCGGCATCCATATGGGATGCTGGTGCTTCAGGCCAGGGCTTTAACCTGCTGCGCCACAGCGCTGGCCCCATCTCCCCCCGCCTTTTACAAAAGATTTTGTTTATTAATTATTTGAGAGGTGAAGTTACAGACAGAGGGAGAGACACAGAGAAAGCTCTTCTCTCTGTTGGTTTACTCCGCAAATGGCCACAATGGCTGTAGCTGAGCCGATTTGAAGCCAGGAGCCAGGAGCTTCTTCTAGGTCTCCCATTTGGGTGCAGGGGCCCAAGCACTTGCACTATCTTCCACTGCTTTCCCAGGCAGTAAGCGGAGAGCTGGATTGGAAGAGGAGCAGCCAGGACACGAACCGCCCACATGTGATGTTGGCGCTGCAGGTAGAGACGTATCCTACTTCAGCCCCTTGCACAGACCTTTTTTTTTTTTTATTCACTGGGAATAATGAGCCTTCAGTTACACAAATGCCTGCTTTTAGGTATTTATGCAGACACTTCTTTGCTTTCCTCATAAATCATAAGCATGCACACGTGCTTGCACGCCACACACACACATACAGACACGCATGAGGATGCTTCAGAAGACACATGACCTAGTGCTTAACATGTCCATGTCCCGTGTCCTAGTTCTTGGGTTCAAATCCTGGCTCCAACTCTCAGTCCCAGCTTCCTGTTAATGCGCAAGCTGGGAGGCAGCAGTGATTGGGTTCCTGCCACACATGTGGGAGAGCTGGGTTGACTTCCCTGGTCCCTGGGTCATTGTGGGCATTTGGGGAATGAACCAGCTCTTAGGAGCTCTCTTGTCTACCTGTCTCTCTTTCTCTCTGTCTTCCTGCTTCTTGAATGAAAAAAGATTAAAGAAAATGGCATTAAAAGATGCGTGTACTTTGGTGCAAAAAATAAAATTGAAGTCCATGCATATGAGTGGTCTTCAAAAAGTTCATGGAAATGTGTATTATGAAAAAACTATACATAGATTTCAAACTTTTGTACCCTAAAAAATTTGTTTCTATTTTTCTGTGCACTTAAAATTATTTTTCATTTATTTTTATTTTATTTGAAAGGTAGACACACACACACACACACACACACACATGCTCACACACACACCAATACAGAGATATATTCCATCTGTTGTTTCAGTTCCCAAAAACCTGCAATAGCTATGGCTGGGCCAGGCAGAGGCCAAGAACCAGGAACCTGATCCAGGTGTCGCAGTGTGACTCAACCACTAGAGCCATCATCTGGTGCTCCTTGGTATACATTAGCAGTAAATCAGATAGAAGCTGAATAGCCAGGAGTGGTCCAGGCACTGCACCATGTGATATGGGTAATTCAGCCACTGTGTCACACACCTGTCTCTCCATGCATGTTTTGAAGTACCCTCATATATAATTTTAATGTTGGTAAAGGAGGATATAAAATCTGTGTCTTGTTTAGGAAACATAAGAGAAACCTGTGGCCGAAGTCCATTCAGGTACTTGGGGGCAGGTACGTTTTTCTTTCTGTTAATGCTGAATCTCAGTAAATGATGGTCTGAGAAGCATGAAATAAATCTGAGAAGCATGAAATAAAAACAGAGCACCTCTGAGAGGACTGTGGAGACCACGGCCAGGGCTAGCACACAGTACATGCGAGAGAGGAGAGACACTGGGACTGTTTGTGGAATAAATGAACAGAGGAATCACAACCATGTTCCAGAATGACGAAGAGAGAAGTCTGCCATAATACTTGGTTCCCGAAGTTACAATGTACCAATTTCTAGATGTTTTGCAAGGGGAGCTGTGTGCTGTTCCTATGTTTTAGTGTTTTTAGTGACTACATTTCCTGTTTAGCTAGGAAATTGTAAGCAAACGTACAATTATTTTTCTTTTTTTTTTCAGATGTATTTATTTATTTGAAAGGCAGGGTTACAGAGATGAAGAGAGGGAGAGGGAGAAGGAGGGGGAGAGGGTGACAGACAGAGAGAGAGAGAGAGAGAGAGAGAGAGTCTTCCATCCACTGGTTCACTCTCTAGATGGCTACAATCGTCAGAACTGGGCCAATCGGAAGCCAGGACCTTCTCCTGGGTCTCCCACAAGGGTGCAGGGGCCCAAGGACTTGGGCCATCTTCTACTGCTTTCCCAGGCCAGAGCAGAGAGCTGGGTCAGAAGTGGAGCAGCAGGACCTGAACTGGCACCCACATGGGATTCTGACACTGCAGGTGGTGGCTTTACTCACTGCGCCACAGCACCGGCCCCACAAACGTAGAATTCTTTTTTTTTTTTTTTTTTTTTGGGGAAGTAATTCTTTTTTTTTTAACTTTTATTTAATGAATATAAATTTCCAAAGTACGGCTTATGGATTACAATGGCTTCCCCCCCATACCGTCCCTCCCACCCACAACCCTCCCCTTTCCCACTCCCTCTCCCCTTCCATTCACATGAGGATTCATTTTCCATTCTCTTTATATACAGAAGATCAGTTTAGCATACATTAAGTAAAGATTTCAACAGTTTGCTCCCACACAAACAAAGTGAAAAATAATAGATGATTTTTTAAATGATGATGAAATCAGATCAGACCTATTGTCATGTTTAATCCCAGTGAGAGTCAAGTTGGGAATTGATAATTTCTTCTTCTTCTTCTTCTTTTTTTTTTTTTTTTTTTTACAGAAGATCAGTTTAGTATACATTAAGTAAAGATTTCAACAGTTTGCACCCCCATAGAAACACAAAGCGAAATATACTGTTTGAGTACTCATTATAGCATTAAGTCTCAATGTACAGCACATTAAGGACAGAGATCCTACATGAGGAGTAAGTGCACAGTGACTCCTGTTGTTGACTTTACAAATTGACACTCCTGTTTATGGCATCAGTAATCACCCTAGGCTCTTGTCATGAATTTCCAAGGCTATGGAAGCCTTTTGAGTTCTCCGACTCTTATTTAGACAAGGTCATAGTCAAAGTGGAAGTTCTCTCCTCCCTTCAGAGAAAGGTACCTCCTTCTTTGAAGACCTGTTCTTTCCACTGGGATCTCACTCACAGAGATCTTTCATTTAGGGTTTGTTTTTTTTTTTTGCCAGAGTGTCTTGGCTTTCCATGCCTGAAATACTCTCATGGGCTTTTCAGCCAGATCCAAATGCCTTTAGGGCTGATTCTGAGGCCAGAGTGCTGTTTAGGACATCCGCCATTCTATGAGTCTGCTGAGTATCTCGCTTCCCATGTTGGATCACTCTCCCCTTTATTTATTCTATCGGTTAGTGTTAGCAGGTACTAGACTTGTTTATGTGCTTCCTTTGACTCTTAGTCCTTTCATTATGATCAATTGTGAACTGAAATTGATCACTTGGACTGGTGAGATGGCATTGGTACATGCCACCTTGATGGGATTAAATTGGAGTCCCCTGGTATGTTTCTAACTCTACCATTTGGGGCCAGTCAGCTTGAGCATGTCTCAAGTTGTACATCTCTTCCCTCTCTTATTCCTACTCTTATGTTTAACAGGGATCACATTTCAGTTAAATTTCAACACTTAAGAAAAATTGTGTATTAATTACAGAATTAAACCAGTCATATTAAGTAGAACAGACAAAATAACTACTAAGAGGGATAATGTATTAAGTTGTTCATTAACAGTCAGGGCTATGCTGATCAAGTCACCGTTTCCCATAGTGTCCATTTCACTTCAACAGGTTTCCTTTTTGGTGTTCAGTCAGTTGTCACCGATCAGGGAGAACATATGATATTTGTTCCTTTGGGACTGGCTTATTTCACGCAGCATGATGTGTTCCAGATTCCTCCATTTTGTTGCAAATGACTGGATTTCATTGTTTCTTACTGCGGTATAGTATTCTAAAGAGTACATATCCCATAATTTCTTTATCCAGTCTACTCTTGATGGGCATTTAGGTTGGTTCCAGGTCTTAGCTATTGTGAATTGAGCTGCAATAAACATTAGGGTGCAGGTTTCTGAGGAATCTCCAGACTGACTTCCATAGTGGCTTGACCAGTTTGCATTCCCACCAACAGTGGGTTAGTGTCCCTTTTTCCCCACATCCTCGCCAGCATCTGTTGTTGGTAGATTTCTGCATGTGAGCCATTCTAACCAGGGTGAGGTGAAACCTCATTGTGGTTTTGATTTGCATTTCCCTGATTGCTAATGACCTTGAACATTTTTTCATGTGCCTGTTGGCCATTTGGATTTCCTCTTTTGAAAAATGTCTATTGAGGTCCTTGGCCCATCTCTTAAGTGGGTTGTTGGTTTTGTTTTTGTGGAGTTTCTTGATCTCTTTGTAGATTCTGGTTATTAACCCTTTATTTGTTGCATAGTTTGCAAATAGTTTTTCCCATTCTGTCGGTTGCCTCTTCACTCTCCTGACTGTTTCTTTTGCAGTACAGAAACTTCTCAATTTGATGCAATCCCAATAGTTGATTTTGGCTTTGACTGTGCCTCCCGGGTCTTTTCCAGAAATTCTTTGCCTGTGCCAATATCTTGAAGGGTTTCTCCAATGTTCTCTAGTAACTTGATGGTGTCAGGTCGTAGATTTAGGTCTTTAATCCATGTTGAGTGGATTTTTGTGTAAGGTGTAAGGTAGGGGTCTTGCTTCATGACAAACGTAGAATTCTAAGGTCAGGGCAGTCAGTGCTGGAAAAAGTTTGAGGACAATTGGTTATTATGTATGTTGAGAATTCTTCTTACTGTAGTCTGAATGTTTAGGTCCCTTTGAAATCACCAATGTGATGCTATCAGGAGGTGGGGCCTTTGGGGAGGTGTTTTGGTCATGAGGGCAGAGCCCTCGTGGATGCCGTCAGTGTCCTTATTTAAAGAGGCGTCACTTCTTCCACCACGTGAGGATGGTGATCAGGTGCCATCCGGGAACCAGAATCAATCTGTGCCTTGAGCTTGTACTTTTCCCAACCTCCAGAACCAAGAGGAATAAATTTCTATTGTTTCTAAGCTCTCCAGTCTGATATTTTGTTAAAGGGCTGGAGTACTGAAGCACTTTCTTGTTCCATAGACTGTGGGTGTGCAGGTGTATTATGAGATATACAAATATGTGTGTGTATTTAAATGGAGAGAGAGTGACAGAGAAGTTCTTTTTTTGTATTTTTGTGCCACGGGATGGCTAATCCTAAAGGTCTGTCAGTGTTCTGTTTGCTGAGAGACAGCCTAGCATTATATCCTTTGCTGACGAGTCATTCCCAAAAGGAAAGTTGGAGGGGCCAGCATCGTGGTATACTGGGTAAAGCTGCTGCCTGTGGTGCCAGCGTCCCATATGGGCACCCTTTCAGGTCCTGGCTGCTCCACTTCTGATCCAGTTCCCTGCTAATGGCCTGGGAAAGTAGCAGAAGATGGCCCAAGTGCATGGGCCCCTATACCCACATGGCTTGTTTCAACCCAGCTCTGGCCCTTGCGGCCATTCTGGGAGTGAAGCTGTGGATGGAGGAGCGCTCTCTCTCTCTGTAACTCTGCCTTTCAAATAAACAAATAAATCTTTAAAAAAAAAAGGAAAGCTGGAAACAGCAGTGGCTATAACTTTTAAACATCACACTGGAAAATAACTTGAGACTTGCAAATTCTTAGGGCATTTTAATCTTAAAATTAATTTGTTGGTTCACATTGAATAATATGATTTCTATCAATTGCTTTTCTAGAATTTTTATACAGTTTCCCATTACATATTAAATTAAATGTTCTTTTTAAGTTAATTTTTTATTAATGTAAAGGGAACAGATTTTATACATTCCATAGGTATGGTTCCAAGAAGACAACCGCCTTTCCCTCACTCCTCTGCTCCGCCCAATCCCCTTTGCTTCCTCCCTCTCTTCATCAGTTTTTGCCAGGACTTGATTTTAATCCACTCTATATTCACAGGCTTAATTTGCCACTAATTATAATATTCAACAAGCAAGAAGTAGGAAGACCACAGTTCCACAAGACTACATGAGCCGTTTTTTCCCTTAGTCCTAAACTTCACTCTAGTTAATTCCAGAGGTAGATATTTCAAAAGGAAAAAATTAAAAGGATGCATACTTCCCAGTCCAGAGATACTGAAGTATGCTTTCCCACAATTTTTTTCTCACCTACATTATTGACATGACATGACTAAAAATACTGTTATTTTCTTATAGCATCATAAAACTAGATGCAGAATCCACATCTACAAATCTTCTATGAAAAAACTTAGGATAAAACTTTTGTGACTTTGGGGGTAGGTAAAGACTTCTTAGGCATGATCCCAAAAATGTGATTCATAAAAGACAAAATAGATAAATTAGACTTCATCAAACGTAAGAACTTCTCTTTGAAAGACACCCTTAAGAGAATGAAAAGAGAAGCCACAGACTAGGAGAAGTTATTTGCCAAATTACTTTCAAATAAAAAACTTGTGTTAGGAATATATAACCATCTCTCTAAACTTGATAACAATAAAAACCCCCCAAGTAGGCAGAGAATCTGAACAACAACAATAAAAATCACCAAGGAAGATCACATATGACACAGAATCATTCAATATTATTAGTTATGAGTGAAATGTAAATTAAAACCATGAGGTACCATTGCACAGTTTTTAGAGTGGTTAAAATTCAAAACACTGATCATATGCATGTGTCGGTGAGGATGTGAAGAATCTTGGCTTTCACATATTGCTGGTGGAAATGCAAAGCACTGTCACCAATTTGTAAAACAGTTTGACAGTTTCTTAAGTAGTTAAGCATACATGTACTGTGTAATCTAATTATTTTACAACATTTACCCAAGAAAAATAAAAATATATATGCACAAAAAGACTTTTACATGAACGTTCAGAATCATTTTGTTTGCAATAGCTCCAAACTGGAAACAACCTAAGTAGCCAAATAACAGGTGAATGGTTAAACAAACTGTAGAACATCAATACCATGGAATCCATGGTCAGCAATAAAGAGGAATGAACAACTGATACATGTTCCAACATGAATAATTCTGATAAGAATTGTACTGAGTGAACAAAGCCAGGCATAAAATAATATAGTGTATAAAACTATGGAAAATGCAAAATAATCCGTTGTGGTACAAAGCAGGCTTTTATTTTGTTAAGATTTATTTGTATTTATTTGAGTTACAGAGGGAGGTAGAGACAGAGATAGGTCTTCCATCCACTCGTTCCCTCCCCATGGCCAGAGCTGAGCTGATCCGAAGCCAGGAGCAGGAGCCAGGAGCTTCTTTTGAGTCTCCCATGTGGGTGCAGGGGGGTAAGCACTTGGGCCATCCTGTGCTGCTTTCCCAGGAGCATTAGCAGGGAGCTGGACAGGAAGTGGAGCAGCTGGGACTAGAACAAATGTCCATATGGGATGCGGCTGCTGCTGGCCAGGGCTTTAATCCACTGCACCACATCAGCCCCCACCCCTTATTTTAGAGATTGTACTTATTTATTTGAATATCAGAGTTGAGGGGGAGGGGATGGGAAGGGCAAAGGGTAGAGGGAGATATTCTACATCTGCTAGTTCATTCCCCCAGATGGCCACAATGGCCAGTGCTGGGCCAGGCTGAAGCCAGGAGCTGGGAACTTCATCCAGGTCTCCCACATGGGTGCAGGGGCCCAAGGAGTTGGGCCATCTTCCACTGCTTTTTCCATACCATTATCAGGGAGCTGGATTGGAAGTGGAGCAGCTGGGACTTGAACCAGCACCCATATGGGATGGCAGCAAGAGCTTCAAACTCTTTGAGTGTGCTTGTTTTTCTCTCTCCTGTAGTCATTTATCTTCCTAAATTCCTCCTGGAAATGAGTTTTCACCTCACAGCTAAAATCTATTTCACCTGTAATCTATTGATATACTACTAGGACTTGGTGTGGTAGTAACATGTGGGCATGGTAAAGATGCTGCTTTGTTATGATTGAATTTCAGTCTTTTAGTGGCCTGGGCCTATAATTCTGTAATCTTCACAAGTGTCTCTCTTCCTCCCTCTCGCTCTCCTTCCTACCTGCCTGCTTCCTTTCCCTCCCTGCCTTCCTCTCTTCCTTTTTATACCTTTCCCTCTTTATCTCCACTTGTTTATTTCTTTGAAAGGCAGAGTTACAGACACAGGGAGAGACAAAGACAGATCTTTCATCTTCTGGCTCACTCTACTCTTCAAATGGCCACAAAGGCCATGGCTGGGCATGGCTGAAGCCAGAAGCCCTACCTGGGTCTCCCATGATGGGCATAGGGGCCCAAGCACTTGCACCATGCTGCTGCTTTCCCAGGAATATTAGTAGGGAGCTGGATCAGAAGTGGAGCAGCTGGGACTGCAACCAGCCCTAGAGGCTGACCTTGCATTTGGAGGCATGACCCCTTGGAGCATGATACTGGCCCCCACAGGTGTTTCTGAGTTTTGTTTTTATCCCTTTTGTGAGACTGGAGGGATCACAGGGAGCTGCAATCAGCTAACTTTTCATCCCCCAGTGGGTAAAGGGTCTGGTAAACTCTTTTACTCTGGATCCTAAGCCTTTGTTAATGCACAACGTGCTGGGAATTTCACAAGGATTCTTTTCCTGTTGCTTGTGCCACAGCCACATGCTCTTTCTCGGCTTTTCACCCAAAGGACTTGGCAGGGCTCCTAGACATAAAAGCCATGAAAGTCTGGGGGTCCTCCGAGCTTCTAGGAAGCTCCATTCTACCTTCCTGGTCCTCTCTCCCCATTAACAGCTTTTCCCCCCCTTTCTTTCTTGTAAGTCCCTTACTGGTCCTGCTTTGATGACTGAGCGAGAACAGCCAAAACCGAGAATAATTAAGAGTGGAAAGGGGTCATCTCCACAACATTCCACTTATGCACTGAACTAGAGACTGGCAGGGTCATGATCGCGGTTAGAAATCGGCAGCATAGAAAGAGAACAGGTGGTCAGGATGAACGTTCTTAGAGAAATACAGCCTCCCACCCCCACCGTCACAACTGGGACACTTGGTGGGAATCTGGTTTGCTTCCACCCCAGGGGAATTAGAACATCAGCTCAAAAGCTGTTTGGGAAGGGGTGGAGGGGCTGTGGCAACGGGGCAAGGGGTTGCTTTCCCCCTGCTGGGAGTCCCAGGCTCTGTGGCCTGGCAGGAACCGGGCAGCCTGCAATGCTGAAGTGCAGGTTTGGGGCTGCCACCTGCTCCGGGCAGGAAGCTGGCGGGGGCTCTCGAGGGCTCGCTCCTCCAGGGAGCTGCCGGTGCAGCCGTGCCTGACCTCCTCGCGGCAGTTTGCTTGTGAGGTTGTGATGCACGCTTTGTTCCATGTCAGCTTCTTGACGGCGCCCCCGGAACTGGCGCAGATAATCGTGCTCCGACGGCAGGGGTGAGGACACAAGCCAAGCCGCAGGCTCCCCGTCTCGCTCGCCTCGGCCTCATGGGCGAGTTACAGAGGAGCCTTCGCGAGTCCCAGGAAGTTCCCGTCTTCGCTCAGACAAGCACGACTTGACTTCCGGCGCTTCTCCAGCGGGTGTGGACGCCATCAGAGAGCCCCCCAACAGCCGTATTTCCGGAAATGAGAGCCGGCGAGGGGAGCTGGAAGGCCCAACGCTCCCCGGGGTCTCTCTCTCTGTTTCTCCCCGTGGTCCACTCTTGATTTCCAGAGACGCTCCCAGGGGTCCCCCCCACCACCGTGGTCCACACTTGACCTCCAGCAGTTCACCAAAATGGTCATTTAACGGTTCACCAGCTTCTGGCTCCAGAGGCTTCCACTCCAGGTAACAAGACCGGAGCTGTGACTCCGGATTCACCTGTTTCTTCGGATTTGGGACTGGTAGTTTACCCCAAAACTTTAGTTCTCTGATGGGTCTAAGTTACTGGTATATGTTTTGTACAGCTTTCTTCTTCTGAGGATGAAAATGATCACTTTTTTTTTTATTTTTTTGACAGGCAGAGTGGACAGTGAGAGAGAGAGAGAGAAAGGTCTTCCTTTGCCATTGGTTCACCCTCCAATGGCCGGCGTACCGCGCTGATCCGATGGCAGGAGCCAGGTACTTATCCTGGTCTCCCATGCAGGTGCAGGGCCCAAGGACCTGGGCCATCCTCCATTGCACTCCCTGGCCACAGCAGAGAGCTGGCCTGGAAGAGGGGCAACCGGGACAGAATCCGGTGCCCTGACTGGGACTAGAACCCGGTGTGCCGGCGCTGCAAGGTGGAGGATTAGCCTAGTGAGCTGCAGCGCTGGCTGAAAATGATCACTTGTTAGCTCTTTACATGTTGGAGCCGAAGTAGGAAAATACATCTTTCCAGTTGTGGACAGTGGACAGTTTTTTTTTTTTTTTTTAAAGATCTTCAATGTATCAAGCTAGATCACAGAAAATTAGAAACCATGCTCCCTTTTCCCCCTCTTGCTGCATTTCGTCGCTCACTCTAATGCATAAGAAAAACCATTTAAACTCAGGAAGGATGGGTGGTTGGTGGAGATAAGCCGAGAGAGCTGTGTGGGCCCGAGGAGGCCGTACTTGGGCGGGGGAGGGTGTGTGGTGTGTGCGTGAGGCAGACGGAGCATGGGTCGGGAAGGCAGGCAAGGACTCAGGACACAGGTGACGCCTATGTTGGATCTGTCAGGGATTAATATGCTGAAGGAGAGACGAGAGATGGAAAGTGGTCTGGGTTGGGAGAATAGCAAGTGCAGCAGCACGAAGATGAACGAGAAAGGGTCTTACGCATTACTGCTTGCGGTGTGTCCGTGCTTTGCCTGTTCTACACAAGTTACTCGCATTGTTTTCATGCTGCTTCGTTTGGAACACTGTCCACACCAGGAAGGGAGTGCTGGTGGTGGCCTTTGCCCCTCCAGCCTCTTTCCAGCCACTCTAGCCCCGACCAATTAAACCTTTATTTTCTATCGAGTTATAAATAAAAATGGGTTACCTTCATTTCAACTATAATTTGTAACATCTTCATTTGTGAAATTATAAAACAAAGGGGAAATCCCTAATTTTCATGCGTTTTGAGAATTTGTTTTGTGAGAAATACTTTAAACTAATTAATGAAACTAACAGGATCCTGTGAGTTGCAAGATGTTCAATTAACCACAGCTGCCTTTTGGGAGCATTCCCTGGACTTCAGTGATCCATCGAAGGTTTTGAGAATCTAAGGCAGAGTTTCAAGCCTAACACGGGAGAGGATTGTCTGATAATTAGAGCAACAGTCAGGGAGTTGGTTACCTTGAGTTGTATTTTTGCTTAAGTAAGTTTTTTTGTCTGACCTTGGGCAAATTGTATAATCTTTTGGGGCTTCTTTATCTTTCAAATGCTGATAATACTTGCTTGATTTGAGGCCTCTTTAAGGTCCTCAGATGAAAGCTGTTTTGTAAGCTTGTTGTATTATCAGGAAATGCCAGATTTAGAAGTTATTATTAACTATGGTAGGCATGTGAAGGCACACTCGCCCCCTCCCAAGATTAAAAAAAAAGACACCATCAGAGTTCAACTGCTGGGTTGCCATGGGCACAGTGTTCTTTCATGGTATTTTGTAGAGCAGCTAACAGTCAGTAGTTATTTGGTGGTAGAAGTTGTGTTTTCAGTATTCTTTTCAGGTCAACATCATTTATTTATTGACTGTGGGACTCATTATATTCCGCTGGGTGGCTTTATAAGTGTCACCATGGACAGCTGACACTGGTTCTTAAAATGTATGGGAAATAACCTGACAAAAATATGGAATCCCACAAGGTAATGAATGAATATGCTTTAAAAAATAACACTCAAATTGCAGGAGGAAGAAAAGAATCAGTTTCCAGTGGATAGCTCACAACAAACAGACAGTGCTTCCTTGACCCTGAGCACACACTCATTCATCATGACTGCTACAGAGTGTAGCCAGATTGGTAAATATTTACGCTAATAGAATTAGCATGCCTTTTATTTCATTTCATTTAAATTCTTTGAAAGTATGGTGCTTCTTTTTATGATATTATTTATTGATGCTTCAAAAAGAAAAAAAGGACACAATTATTACAAATCCTTTGAGGCAAATGTTTCCAAAGCATAGCAAGCTATTTGTTCCTGAACTCTTGTCTATCTCCTTTCTTCTGATGTTTGTTTGCTTATGTGGAGCTAGAAAACATGGTACATACAAGACGACTTGCTCACAGGCAGTCAGAAAGCCCTGGTTTGAAACACACTTCGCATTGGGAATGGTCTGATGTCTGGGCTGATGGAGCTCTTTCATGACCAGGGATTCAGGCAGGCTCACTGTGCTCCCACATTTCCTCAATCATTAAAATATAAATAGTTCCAGAAAAGTTATGTTTGATGAATTTATTCATTTAAATATTAAAAAGTAGTGTCTACTCATGGGTTGAAGTACCATAAGTACTATGACATGAAAGGTTAATAAAATATAGCCTATAATTTCTAGGGATGTACAATAGCAGAGTATATAAAAATTTATGAAAAGGTGGAACTAAAAGGTGAGTATTTAGGTGCAAAAAGATTGAAATCCATGCATTTTTTTCATTTGCTAAGAACTTTTCAAATGCCCCTGTTTTGCAAAGATTTCCAATTTTTTTTTGCACCAAAATAAGCTTACAAAAACCAACTTTTTGAAGTACCTTTGTAAAGATCAAGAACAGACATTCAGCTAAGTAATTCGACTATTTTTAGTGGCAGGAATCTAAATCCTTAGGTCATCGTCTGACTCCCCAGGCACATTAGGATGGAGTAGATCAGAAGCAGAGCAGCTAGCTGGGCCTCAGACAGTTGCTCCTATATGGAATAACATCAACTCCAGTGGTGGCTTAACTGGCTGTGTCGCAATGCTGGCACACATTCTTGAGCTTTTAGTGTGACAATTTGTTTTCACCAGTTCCAGCTTTATTCACTTTTGCCTAAGCATTTTTGGTATTTATAATCCTATACCTGCTATTACTAATAAACACTTTTTTCTTTATTTGGACCTCAGTTGCACAAAATTGGGTACTCATAATCTTTGCTTCGTGTCCCACTATCATTAGATCCCTGTATGGGGCTTTCATGTTTTATTATATGTATGGACTGGCTACCTCATCCCATATCTAGAACATTACCAATAACAATATTTATCTATGTGTTTTTTCCTCACTCATCTGTTGTCTCAAGTCTCAGAAGAACTATATACTGATTTTGTTTATTTATTCAAGAAAATTACATGTATTTGTATGCTCGAATAATATAATTTTATTGCTTATTTTTAACTTTTAAAAAGGGTGTCAAACCACATGTAGTCTCTTGAGACTTGCTTTTTCCACTTGACATGGTTTTGTTACAATTCATGTATAATGTTGCTTTTAGTAACATATTTTACTGCTATGTAATATTTCCTTGTGTGCATATACTATGATTGTCTTTCTGATTCATCATATTTGTCATTGGACTTTTGGGATGCTTGGTCACTTCTATTAGTGTTACTGTGATTGTCTTGTTTATGTACAAATGATTGTCTTGGTAATTGAATCCCACAGAACAGATTATGCTGTGATAACAAATTAACTTCTAGGCATAGACGATTTAACACAGTAAAGGTTTAATTTTTGGTGGGGGACTCCCAGGGACCCCTACATGCTAGACGTGATGCCGTCATGTAGCTTTGTCTTCAGGAACATGAACCCTCCTTTGTCTTCTTGGCAGGAAAGAGGGATACTGTGCAGGACTTCCCAGCGCTTTATCTAGAAGTGGCAGGTGACTCATGTGTCAACTTAAGATGTGATTCCCAGATATATGATTGAACATTGTCTCTGGGAATGTGACAGTGTCCGGAGGAGAGAGGCTTGTGCATGAGTGGACTGAGGGAAGCAGATGACTCTTCCCAGTGTAAATCAACCTCATCTGATCCATTGAGGGCTTGCATAGCACAAAATGGCAGGAAGAAAGTTGGATGAAGTCTTCCTGGTTCCTGCCCTCCGTGCTCCTGGTTCTCAGGCCTTCAGACCTGGATTGGGATTTTTATCAGTTCTTTCTGGCTCTGAGACCGTTGAACTCCTCTGCTGGCTTTCCTGAGTCTCAGGATTGCTAATGGCACATTGTGGGACTGCTCAGCCTCCAAAACGTGTGGGCCAGTAACTCACTAAGGTACCTCTTCTCAGGCACCTGTATCCCCTGTCTCCTGTCGGTAGCTTCTCTGAAGAATGCTGACTAATACGACTTCGGCTTACATTTCCTTGATCCAGTAAAGCCAGTGGCCAGCTCTAACTCAAGGGAAGGTGAGAACAGTAGGGGAACAGATGGAATGCTCGGTGAGCATCCACGTCTTTGCCTTGTAGCAGTGAAATGCCTAGGCTGTACGGTTTATGAATATTCAATTTTACAAGACTGTGCCAAATTGTTTTCAAAAGTATTGATGCAAATCTATGCTTTCAATAGTAGTGTACAAGAGATGTCGTTTGTTTGCTAACGTCTCTAACAATTTTGTCCCTAAAGTCCTTTTTTTGGAAGCACTTTTTGTGCTTTATCTTTGTACATGCATATAAAGTGAATAGACATTCATATGCCTTTTAAAATTCTTTTTTAGAAAGAACAAGGCATTGGTTTAAACAAGTGTGTAGCAGAAACACTGGTAGTTTTGCTTGTCCTGTCTTCTTTTGGTCGTACCCACTCTTTGACCTCTTGGACCACATTTCCCTAATATGGTGGATCACACACTGGATTTTGATTCTGTCTCTTCCTTCCTTACCACAAGAAAGCATATGAGACACAGCCCTGATGACTCAGATTATTTTATCCCTTTGCTTCAGTGATTCATTCAATGATGGGTCCATGGCCCAAATGAGGTAATCAGACACTAATGTAAAATTTAGTATATGGATGTCAAAGGGGGTGGGGCTGCCACTCTTACAGTGAGACTAAGAGCTGTGAGGGCCATAACGCCTGGAGCTGCCCTAGGCTGCTTGCCCTAGTTGAACACACTATGAAGAATAAAGCCAACATGAAAGTAAAGAAAAATCAAGTGCAGGGGGAGAGGCAGAGTCTTGACAGCATTCTTTGATCTCCTTCATTTAGTTGTGCCTGAAGACCAATGCCTGGACTTTTAGTTATATGAGCTAATATATTTTCTGTTAAGCTCCTTATAATTCTATGTCTGAAAGTCTTAATCAGCTCCTAGTGATAGGGATGTGATCTCCATCTTCAGTCTCCTGGTTGGACCGCTTTTGCAGATCTTTCTGACTCTTGGCTCTGCTTTGCTGGCCTGAATTTTAACAGCTTCAGTTTTTGCATTGAACTCTGGACATAAAGACTCAAAATTTTGGAATGGGGGAGGCTTTAAGATTTTGAGGAACCATTGGAAGGTCATAACATGAGTAATGTGTCACAGCACAAATTAATATATTAGACAATTTTGTCATTGTTCCCAAGCCTAGAAATTGATTCTTGAGTTCCCTGGTCCATGGCACTATAAAAAGATCCACATCCATCACCTCACACAGGATGGTGAGATTTTATCTTTGTACTTACCTCAAAGTGACAAATAGTTAATTAGACACATAAAACATTTTCTAACATAGACAGTTTTGAACTTGAAGTTTTGCTGCTGACAGAGAGAGGAGTCCCAGAGGGTGCAGGGGTCTGAACACTAAATAAATCCAGAACCCTCTCCAATGTCTCAATAACTGCCAAGTCAGCTCTGAGGCTAATTAATCAAAAACAAATTTACAATTAAGCCCACAAAGAAGCACTAATTACATTGCTTGGCAGGAGGAAAATGTGCTGAAAAGGGAAACCTGCAATGAGAACGGAGAATGGTTTTGTTACTGGTCTGTCAAGGGCAGTGCTGTTGGGGTGATGGCATGGGTACTGCTGCACCTGGCTTTTATTCAGGAGAAAGTGTAGTGCGAGTTCCTGCCTCTCACATATGAAGGTTCTTCAAAAAGTTGGTGGAAAATGGAATTAAATGATGTTTACTTTTGTACTTTTTTTTTTTTTTTAAATCAATACACACAAGGGGCCTCCAAGATGAAGCCTGTTCTTTACAGCAAGGCATAGCCTTTCTGAAATCCTCCTTTTGGCCCGTGTGTGCAACAGGGAACAAAGAACATGGAAGTCTGAGCTTCTGGAAGGACCCATATATTTCACTTTCATAGCCAATGAATAGGGCTTGTAGACAGCCAAGCGCAGCTTTCCTGTAGGTTACTTTGCCGCTGTGGTTGTTTATATTATGGACAGTCTCGCCCTCTGAATTCCTAACTCTGCATATTGAGGCACACTGATCGTACCTGAAGCCTGTCCTGCTTCAGCATCCAGGAGAGGTTACACTTGAAGCAGGCATAAATTTGACAGCTACCTTTGATTTAGTACTGATATTCGATGATACTGAGCTACGCCGTCGGCCACTATCTTTGCAGTTATACTTTAACCATGATTTTTTAATTCTGATTGTTTTTTGGATCTTGATTTCTTCTACCTTGTTTGTTCCCTTTCTTTCCATTCCTTGCTGTCTCCTAGAATTCTGCTCTCAAACTTTGCCTGTCATGCTGCAAGATGACATCTGCCCAGCTCCAAATGCTGGTAACTTAGTCCTTCAGCAGACAGGCTGACAAGTGAAAAAGTCTTTCCCGAGTCCCACCAAACGAGCTTGCACTTCCTTTATGGGAGCATGGTGGTGTGGCATTTTCCGTCTTCTCTGTGGGCTGGTGAGCCCATAAGCCTGACTTCTGGCCGGTGGAAGGTGAGGGCAAGTGGGATGGATGTAACTTTCATGCCTGGCCCCTAACGTATCCCTGGAAATCATTGGCATTGACTTGCTCTTTCCTTCATTGCTGCTTGGATGCAGAAGATTCAGGGGAAGATGTGGGGGTGCTACTGACAGGCCCTGCCTCCAAATTCCTGGAGGGAGTGCAAACACAAAATGAAAAGTTCCTGGTGTGTGAATAATTGTGCAGAGTTCTTTCAACATCTACATTCAACTGTGGGTTTGTGCAGATAAACACATTGTAGTCTAGGACGCTGGGGTATTGAGGTTGTTGGATACAGCAGTTAGCTTGTCTTGGTGAATATATTCATCCATTCATGTATTCAGAGAGCTTCTCGTTATTTACAGAGAGCTGTTTTCTGTGCTAGATGCTAGGGTAGAATACTGAGAAAAGAACATTGTCTGTGACTTTAATCTACTGGCGATGAATAGGGTGGGGTGGAGTAGGGGTAGGTGGAGGGAGATGAAATCCGAAGCAGCGTGATGGACAGTTTAAAGGGAGGAGTGTGGCAAGCATGGCAGTGTATGCAGGTGGCTCGGTGGCTGGAGATCAGTGAGACGGCCAGGATTACCTGGTGACTTTTCTCCTTAGCAAGGTGCCAGCATCCTGGGGGGTGCAGCACCACCGCAGTCGGCATTCATCTGGGAGTGTGGAGGGCAAGGCCCGGGACACGGCTGCAGCTTGGGTGTCCAGTGTGTTTCTGGATTGGAAGCTGATGCCACGCTTCCCTGCCTATCTGAGAAGGAAATGCTCATGCCAGTAAAAGATAACAAAAAATCCAGAGCAGGTCTCGAGGGAAGAAGCATAAGGAACCAGAAGTGGACATCCTTAGCCCTGCCGTGATGTCGCACCTGCGCTACCTCGCCCAGGATGTCACCTACTGCTTGCAGCTGTGAGGATTTCGCAGGTGCTCCCAAAGGGAAAAAAAAAAAAACCCTAAGTGACAGAGTTTGTAACACATGTCTGTCACAGAGACCAGAGCTTGGGGAAGAGAAACCAGGATATTGCAATGATTGCAAGTAAAATGGACTTTACTGAAGACCACTTGGAAGTATAAGCTAAGGTATATCTCTGAGGTAGTGAGTGACAAAGAATGCCTCTTACTTCTTCAGCTGAGCCTGGAGTGGTTAGTTACTCAGGCTAAGGAAGAAGTCTGAAAAAACAAAAGTCCTGCAAAATACAGCGGGATTGACAGTACTTTAAAACATTATTGTAACTTTGGGTCAGACTTAAACCTTATTCTCAAGACAGAAAAGCAAAACCCACATTTTCAAGGAATGGATGTATATAAAATAGGGTAAAAAATCTCCTTTGGCCAGCATTGTGGCACAGTGGGCATATGCGTTACCTGCCACATGGGCTTCCCATATTAGCACCAATTCGAGTTCTGGCTGCTCCACTTCTGATCCAGTCCCTTGCTAATAGCCTGGGGAAAGCAGCAGAACATGGCCCAAGTACTTGGACCCTTGCCACCCATGTAGCACACCTGGGTGAAGCTTCTGGCTTTGGCTTGGCAGTTGCCGCCATCCAGGGAGTGAACCAACAGATGGAAGATATTTCTCTTTCTCTGTTTCTCCCCCACCCCCAACTCTTTCAAATAAATAAATAAATTGTTAAAAAAATTCCTGAGGTTATAGCCCTTGGGTTGTTATTAAAATATAGTATATGAGTTAGTAGTTAAAAGGTTGATAGTATGGGTGATGTAATGGGTTCTTTTGGACAGAGGTTAAATCCCTAGAAAAAAATTATCAGAAAATTATCAAGAAGTTATCAAAAAATGAATCAAAAGCTTACTGAGTCCTCACTACAAAGCTGCTATGTGCACATGTGCCTTTTCACTCTCCATTTGTTGTGAAGTAGATATTATCTCTCGTGTGTGTGTTGTAAAAACTGAGTCTTGGGCTCAGTACATTACTTATGTGAAGCCACACAGCTAGCTAGTGGCAGAACTGGCGTGCCAGCTTAAGCCCCGGGGGCTCTTGGCGTCACGCTCTTGGGGTTTTGTCATGCTGTTGCTGTCACAGCTTACACGATGAGAGACCGGCCTGCTTACCACCAGAAGTGGCAGGTTTCATTCTTGGGAACGAGAGCAAGTATTGCCTCCCGCCCTCCCCCTGAGAGACCTACACTCCATTAGTTTTTCATTTGCCAGAAGCATCTGGTTTTTAATATTTCTCTTTCCTTTTATCTCAAGGGAATATCAATCTGTACAGATTTATTATTAATTCCTTGGTAACATGCTTAGCTGCTCAACATTTTTTACTGTTGCTTGTAAAATGAGGCTTGCCCGTTCTTGAAATTTCAGGGACTTCGATCACTCTGGGATGAAATATGTCTTGAAAGACATGATAAGGAGAAGAGGCAGGTACAGGAAAAAGTCCCTCCTTCCACCTCCCACCCATCTGCCTTTTCCTTGGAGCAAGCCACTGCTATTCCAGTGGAAGCGCTTTTCTCCTCTGATTGATCCGCTCCTCATCAGTCCTCTCCTGAGGAATAGCACATGGCGCTGAGAATAACATTCCCAGAGCAAAGTCCCCTTGGCAGGGGCTCTCCCTCCTTTTCTTTCTCATACTTTGTATTCCTCTGAACCTCAGTTTTTCATTGACTTTTCTGATGTTTATGTAGCCAAACATAGTTTTTTCCTTTACTGTCATTGTGAGCTATTGAGAATTTTAAAATGAAAATTGAAGAATATTGCAAATCTTCATTTATTTCTTCAACAGATGTTGGTTAGAGGCACACAGTGTGTCAGAGCTGGCTGAGACTGGGAACATAGTCTCTTCTTCCCTTGTCTTGGGAGACAAGGACTTTAAAATAAATACACTGAAAATTTTCTAAACCTAGATAATTATCACATCAATTCCAATTTTGGTGGGATGTAGGCATGAAACAGCTTTTTTTCCTTCTCTCCATTTCATGCTTTTCTGTATATAGGTGGTCTCTGACTTACGGTTTGACTTATGATTTTTGGACTTCCTGGTGGTGCAAAAGCAATGCACATTCAGTAGAAACCATACTTCAGATTTGGATCTTGGCCTGGACTAGAGTTATGATAGAGTCCTCTCTGGTAGTGCTGTGCTGAGCTCCTCATCAGCCCTGCCGTCATGAGAGGAAATCCCCGACACCCTGCGGCGTATTGTATTGTGAGCTAGGGTGTTCTATGGGTTAGGTGGATTCAATGCATTTTCTGCTTAGGATGATATTTTTGACTTATCTATCCTAAGCCAAGGAGCATCTGCATTTGTTCACCTCCCTTTCCCTCTCCTTCATGACTTTTAGGAGGGATTCTGTAACTTCCCAGACACTGTAACATATAAACAGTTGCAGTCCAGGTCAGTGTAGTTCACATTCTTTTCCGGTTCATGAGTTGTCTCTGTGCCCCAGTCCAGGCCTGAGCACTAGTGAGAAGGGCCCACACTAGGAAGAAGGCATTGTCTTTTTAATTCCTCTTTCCTACCTTAGTCTGTCACTTTGGGCCTTGGCAGTAGTGTTTGGACTTGAGTGGAGCAGAGTTATAGAAAAGGGGCATACTTTTTTTTTTTTTTTCTTCCAATCAACCTATGCTCTGTACGGTAGCTCCCTTTCAGGTTCTGCCGCTGCCTCTGATGGTTCACATGGCAATTTCTGGCTGCTGGGCCCCCTAACCTGTGAGCCTAGTGTCTTGGTAGAATACAGCCAGGTGCCTCAAGCCAGCCTATCTTTTGGAAGTCTGCTCTGTGCAGGGAAATGCGTGTATGTCCTTGAAGGGCTGGTAGAGTTGCCAGAGGCCTTGCTGCCGCCCTGCTGTCTGCCTCATTGTCTTTCCAGTTCTTCTGTTTCCCTGCCTAGACAGCTCAGATCTAAAGGCCTGCTGGCTCGAGCCTCATGAAGCTGCCAATATTTCCTTTCCACAGGTTGCCCCAACCTCTATGAATGATTCTTCTTATTTGGGGACTTGTCTTTGTGGAAGAGGATACCTTTCCCCAAACTTCCTGCAGCTTCCAATAACTCCTCTTCCAAATTGCTGATGATTTTTCATACGGGCTTGAATCTGGGTGATTATAAGCAAGGCTGGTCCTGCTACTGGTCAATCTTGCATATGAGGTCTCATGAAGAATATGGGCATACTTGGTGCCTGTTGATCTTTTTAAAAAGATTTATTTATTTGAAAGGCAGAGTTACAGGGGGGCAAAGGCAGTGAGAGAGAGAGAAAGGTCTTCCATCTGCTGGTTCACTTCCCAAATGGCCACAACAGCCCGAACTGCGCCAATCTGAAGCCAGCAGCCGGGAGCTTCTTCCAGGTCTCCCACGTGGGTGCAGGGGTCCAAGGACTTGGGCCATCTTCTACTGCCTTCCTAGGCCATAGCAGAGAGCTAGATCAGAATTGGAGCAGCCAGGACTCGAACTGGCGCTCATATGGGATGCCGGCCTACAGGCGGTGACTTTACCCACTATGCCATTGTGCTGGCCCCTATGCCTATTAATCTTAACATTGATACTTTATTTGTTGTGTTCATTTTCTGTTACTAATAACATAATATGACAGACTGGGTAACTTAGAAAATGGGTTTCTTTTGGCTCAAAGGGCCACATCTAGTGATACTCTTGATGCTTGTAGAGTCACGAAGAGGTGAGTGGAACAAGGAGCATGTGGGAGAATAAGCCAAGCTGGCTTTTACATCAGACCCACTCTTAACCCATTAACTGAATCTGCTCGTGAGGATAGTCTTAATCACCTCTTAAAGGTGCCCCTTGATCCCACCTCTAAATGTCTCACAATGGGGATTAAATTTCAATGAGTTTTGGAGAGGACAAACCGTGATAAAACAGTGGTTACACAGAAACTGGTAAAGTCCCATTTAGTGACTTGATGCAACTGCTGGTACAATATGTACTTTATGCACAATAAAAGAAAGGATGTTTTGACAGTTTATTTCAAGATGATTTCATCTAGACAGGGGTAGATTGGAAAGTTGGATTAGGTAGAGTGTCCTTAAGATAATAACTAGTTTTTAAAAAAGACTTATTTATTTGAACAGCAGAATTACAGAGAGGGAGAGGCGGAGACAGAAAGAGAAGTCTTCTATCCACTGGTTCACTCCCCAAATGGCCAGAGTGGCCAGGGCTAGGCCAGGCTGACCCCAGGAGCCAGGAGCTTCATCCAGGTCCCGCATGTAGATGCGGGGGCCCAAGTACTTAGGCCATCTTCTGCTGCTTTTCCAAGCACATTAGCAGGGAGCTGGATCAGAACTGGAGCAGCTGGGACTCGAACCGGTTCCCTTATGGGAGGCTGGCAATGCAGATGGCAGCTTTACCTGCTATGCCACGGTGCTGGCTCCAAGACAGTAACTATTAAACTGATGCCTGAAGGATGGGCAGGAGTTTGAGTTAGGAGTAGTCAGTGGTCCAAGTTCTGGGAAGAGGAAACAGTAAGGGATGAGTCTCAAGATCTCGAGAAGGTACTTGGCTCTGTAAAAGAGCAGAGGAACTTCTGAAAAGACCAAGTCCCTGGAGGGTAGTCTCTCCAATTAAAAAAAATGGGTGAAAATGATAAATCATTTAAAGTTTCTGGAAATTGTATTCAACATTTATTCAAGAAAATCTACAAATCTCAGTAAGAAAACAACGTCTGTGATTTCCAGATCACAAGCTGCCGTCTTACCCTACTCTTGTCCCCAGCAGTGTGTTCAGCAGCTGTGTCTGGGATGCTCAACTCCAGGCAGCAGCAACCAAAAAAATGGGCTCCTTCCCTTGTCCCAGCTCTTGGACTGTGGCTGCAATTTCACCTCGGGTGGGTCAGGCTGCTGGAGTTGATGATCAGTTGAAGTCCTTAATAGAAACAGCCTGAGTTTCCCCAGGAAGAGGGAATTCTTCCTCCAGATTGCCTTCAGATACAAGCTACATTGACCATTCGTTGAGTTTCCAGCCTGTTGACCCATGCTTTCCAGTTCTAACAAACTCATGGGCCTATTCCTTAAACTGATCCTCTCTCTCTCCCTCTCTCTCTCTCTCTCTCTCTCCCTCTCTCTCCCTCCCTCTCTCTCCCTCTCTCTCTCTCCCTCTCTCTCTCCCTCTCTCTCTCTCCCTCTCTCTCTCTCTCTCTCCCTCTCTCTCTCTTTCTCTCTGTATATATATGTGTGTGTGTGCCTGTACAGACACATACATCTTGTTCTGTCTCTGTAAAACCCTGCATAATACAATGTCTAAGGATGTACATTCTCAGGAACCACAAAGTAGAAGTCTCAAAACTATCCTTGGCTGGATGTGGAGGACAAAAATATATATCTTCTGAAATGTAATAGTAGCTTTAATCAACACAAACCAAAAGGCAAAAATTAAAATCTAACTGGCTAGGGATACTGTAACAGAACCTTTCAACAGTAAGTGACTGTCAATCCAGGGTGACCTATAGCAAACTTAACCTATAGGAAAGATGAAAAACTAGGAATAAAAATCCTCAGTGGCTGTGCACTGAGGGAGAAATTAATGTCATTGAATTAGTTCTACCATTACTAAGAAAATTAATGATCAAACAAATAACCTCCCAGGGAATAGCCAGAATTACTATAATGTTGCCAGATTTCCAGTTTTCAGTAAAATAATTATGAATCTGACAAAA
This sequence comes from Oryctolagus cuniculus, assembly GCF_051225735.1. Taxonomy (NCBI): domain Eukaryota; kingdom Metazoa; phylum Chordata; class Mammalia; order Lagomorpha; family Leporidae; genus Oryctolagus; species Oryctolagus cuniculus. The sequence goes on from NC_142874.1 coordinate 127,566,205, forward strand.
AGAAAAGTGTGATCTGTACATGAAAAGAAAGGCAGGTAATAGAAATGCCTCTGAGGAGACCTAGTTGGTATAAGAATATATAAAAGGAAACCATACATAGGAATTAAAAAAAGGCGTGATGACAATGTCTGGGCATATAAGGGAGACAAGTAAAGAAATGGAAGTTCTGAAGTAGAATAGTATAATAATTGAAATAAAAAAATCACAAAGGAATTCAGATTTGAACTGGTAGAAGACAATTATCAGCACACTTCTAAATAGTTCAAGAGATTATGCAATCTGAAGAATAGGAGAAAATGAAAAATTTCTCTGAGGTACACTATTCAGTGCACTAAAATGTGAACCATAGGAGTACTTTAAGAAGAAAGGGACAGAGAAATAATCTAAAAAGTCTAAGTTTAGTGAAAATATTGATGTGTAATTAAGATAGTTCAACAAGCTTCAGATAGTATAAATGCAAAGTTATCCATACTCTCATACATTTTACTCAGAATGTTCAATACTCAGTATTATTGCAAATTTTTCTCTTCCTTTTAAAAGTAACTGATTTAATAAGCAACTGTACAGAACAGTGTGTATAGCTTATATTGTTGGACCTGTGATGTACAGAGTTATACATTTTTTTTGACAATGACAGCACAAAGAAAGCAGGTAGGAACAGAACTCTGAAAAAGGAAGTTACATCAGATGGTAGCTCACATTCGTGGGAAAAAGTGTTGAGATGTGGAAAGGGTAAACAAGGTTAATGTAATAAACTACAACTACTTCTTGCTCTTAAATTCCTTAAAAGATCATCAGAAATACAAACCATAGTGTTAGGTTTGATTCATATATTGATACAACATATATAACAGTAATAACACAGATAAGGCAGAACCAGCTATGGAACTTACAGAAATGAAATTTCCATATTTCCTTGAACTAAGTGTACATCTCAAGTAGATGCTAACAAGTGAAAATGTATATTGTAAATCTAATCCATCTAAACTATCTACTTATCTATCTCAGTCTCCACTAAAAGACTACTGGAACTCATAAAAGAGTTTGGTAAGTAGCAGGATATAAATAACACAGAAAATCAACAGTCTTCCATAGTGGCTTTACCAGTTTCCATTCTCACCAACAGTGGATTAGTGTGCCTTTTTCCCAACATTCTTGCCAGCATCTGTTTGTTGATTTTTGTATGTAAGTCATTCTAACTAGGGTGAGATGAAACCTATTGTGGTTTTGATTTGCATTTCCCTGATGGCTAGTGATCCTTAACACTTTTTCATGTGTCTGTTGGTCATTTGGATTTCCTCTTTTGAAAAATGTCTGTTGAGGTCCTTGGTCCATCTAAGTGGGTTGGTTGTTTTGTTGTGGTGGAGTTTCTCAATCGCTTTGTAGATTCTGGTTATTAATCCTTTATCAGTGTATAATTTGCAAATATTTTCTCCCATTCTGTTGGTTGCCTCTTCACTTTCCTGTTTCTTTTGCAGTACAGAAACTTCTCAATTTGATGTCATCCAAGTTGTTAATTTTGCTTTAACTGCCTGTGCCTCTGGGGTCTTTTCCAAGAAGTCTTTGCCTATGCCAATATCTTGCAGGGTTTCCCCAATGTTCTCTGATAATTTAATGGTGTCGGGTTCTTAGATTTAGGTCTTTAATCCATGTTGAGTGGATTTTTGTGTAAGGTGTAAGGTAGGGGTTCTTACTTCATGCTTCTGCATGTGGAAATCCAGTTTTCTCAGCACCATTTGTTGAATAGACTGTTCTTGATGCAGGAATTGGTTTTAGCTCCTTGATCAAATATAAGTTGGTTGTGGATGTTTGGATTGATTTCTGGTGTTTCTGTTTTGTTCCATTGGTCTATCCATCTATTTTGTACCAGTGCCAAGCTGTTTAGATTATAACTGCCCTGTAGTATGTCTTGAAATCTGGTATTGTGATGCCTCTGGCTCTGTTTTTGTTGTGTAAGATTGCTTTAGTTATTCGAGGTCTCCTGTGCCTCCATATGAATTTAAGCTTAATTTTGTCCAGATCTTTGGCATTTTGATTGGTATTGCATTGATTCTGTAAATTGCTTTTGAAAGAATGGACATTTTGATGATATTAATTCTTCTAATCCATGAACTAGAGATCTTTGACATCCTTGGTTAAGTTTATTCCAAGGTATTTGATTTTTTTGTAGCTATTGTGAATGTGATTGATCTTAAAAGTACTTTCTCAGCTGTGGCATTGCCTGTGTATACAAAGGCTATTGATTTTTCTGTAGATTTTATATCCTGTTACTTTACCAAACTCTTCTATGAGTTACAATAGTCTCTTAGTGGAGTTCTTTGGATCCTCTAAATAAAGAATTATATCATCTGCAAAGAGGGAGTTTGACTTCTTTCTTCCCAATTTGTATCCCTTTGATTTCTTTGTCTTGCCTAATGGCTCTGGCTAACACTTCCAGTACTATATTGAATAGCAATGATGAGAGTAGGCATCCCTGTCTGGTACCAGATCTCAGTGGGAATGCATCCAGCTTTTCCCCATTCAATAGGATGCTGGCCGTGGGTTTGTCATAAATTGGCTTGATTGCATTGAGGAATGTTCCTTCCATACCCAATTTGCTTAGAGTTTTCATCATGAAAGGGTGTTGTATTTTATCGAATGCTTTCTCTGTATCTATTGAGATAATCATATGGTTTTTCTTCTGCAATTTGTTAATGTGGTATATCACATTGATTTGTGAACATCGAAGCATCCCTGCATACCAGGGATAAATCCCACTTGGTCTGGGTGGATGATCTTTCTGATGTGTTTGTGGATTCTATTGACTAGAATTTTATTGAGAGTTTTTGCTTCTTTGTTCATCAGGGATATTCATTTGTAATTCTCTTTCTTTCCTGCATCTTTTTCAGGTTTAGGAATTAAGGTGATGCTGGCTTCATAGAAAGAATTTGGGAGGATTCCCTATCAGTTGTTTTGAATAGCTTGAGAATTGGATTTAGTTCTTCTTTAAATGTCTGGTAGAATTCAGCAGTGAATCCATCTGGTCCTGGGCTTTTCTTTGTTGGGAGGACCTTTATTACTGATTGAATTTCTGACTCAGTTATGGGTCTGTTTAGGTTTTCTATGCCTTCATGGTTCAATTTAGGTAGGTTGTATGGGTCCAGGAATCTATCCATTACTAACAGATTTTCCAGTTTGCTGGCATACAACTCTTTGTAGTAATTTCTGATGACTCTTTATTTCTGTGGTGTCTGTTGTTACGTTTCCTTTTTTATATCTGATTTTTGATTTGGGTGTTCTCTCTCTCTCTCTTTTTTTTGGTTAGTTGGGCCAATGGTGTGTCAATTTTGTTTATTTTTTCAAAAAGCAGCTCTTTGTTTTGCTGTTTTGCTGATATTTTGTATTTTTTTGGATTAAATTTTGTTGATTTCTTTTCTAATTTTGATTATTTCTTTTCTTCTACTAGTTTTGGATTTGGTTTCCTGTAGTTTTTCTAGATCCTTGAGATGCATTGATAGCTCATTTCTTTGGTGCCTTTCCAATTTCTTGATGTAGGCACCTATTGCTATAAACTTTCCTCTCAACACTGCTTTTGCTGTATCCCATATTGTCGCTCCCCCTCTTCGTGGAGGAACGACACAGGACCCTGCGTTGTTCTTTTGTCTGCTCGGCCCTCCCCTGGTTACTGCTGGTTCTTCCCGGGTTGGCTACCATCCCTTCCACCTCCGTGGAAGGGCGGTTCCCCTTGCCACTTTCCCCACTTCCGCGGGGGAGCGGCACACCGCCGGCCGGCTCTCTCGGGGGCTGCTCAGGTGTTCCTTCAGATAAATGTTCCTCTTAGATGTTCCTGGTGCATGTTGTCTCTCTCCTCCTTTATAGTCCTCTTCCACCAATCCCAACTCTGCTACCCACACGCCGAGTACGCTGCTCTCCTCCAATCAGGAGCAGGTCCTACAGTTTATTGGTTGAACTGGAGGCAGCTGTGTAGAAGCTGTTTCCTCCTCTCCCAGCGCCATATTGTGGGAGAGCAGATGCATAGAATAAGTCTTAATTCCAGTAACTTAGTCTAGTCCGAGTTGCTCCCCACACCATATGTTTTGATATGTTGTGTTGTTATCTTCTTTTATTTCCAGAAAGTTTTTGATTTCTCTTTTGATTTCTTCTATGACCCAGTGTTCATTAGGAGCATGTTGTTCAATCTCCATGTGTTTGCATATGCTCTAGAGATTCCTGAGTTGCTGATTTCCAGCTTCATTCCATTGTGGTTGAGAAGATGCGTGGTGTGATTTAGATTTTTTTTGAATTTGCTGAGACTTGCTTTATGGCCTAGTATGTGGTCAATCCTATAGTAAATTCCATGTACTGCTGAGAAGAATGTGTATTCTGCAACTGTAGGATGAAAAGTTCTGTAGATAGCTGTTAGGTCCATTTGGTCTATAGTGTCAATTAAATCTGCTGTTTCCTTGTTGATTTTCTATCTGTTTGATCTGTCCATTGCTGAAAGTGGAGTATTTACATCCTCCAGTACTATTGGAGTCTAAGTCTACCTTTAAATCCCTTAACATTTCTTTTAAATAGCCAGGTGTAAACTGGCATTTTTCAAGAGGAAATCCAAATGGCCAACAGACACATGAAAAAATGCTCAGGATTACTAGCCATCAGGTGAAATGCAAATGCAAGACAATGAAATTTCACCTCACCCCATTTAAAATGGCTTTCATACAGAAATCAACAAACATCAAATGCTGGTGAGGATGTGGGGAAAAAGGCACCCTAATCCACTGTTGGTGGGAATATAAACTGGTACAGACACTGTTGAAGACAGTTTGGAGATACCTCAGAAATCTGAATGTAGACCTACCATATCACCCAGCCATCCCACTCCTAGGAATTTACACAAAGGAAGCGAAATCAGCTTATGAAAAAGTAATCTGTACCCCCATGTTTATTGTAGCTCAATTCACAATAGCTAAGATGGGGAATCAACCCAGATGCCTGTCAACTCAAGACTGGATAAATTATGTATACCATGGAATAATACACAGTGGTTAAAAAAGGAGACATCCTGTCATCTGCAACAAAATGTCTGCAAAAGGAAAACATTATACTTAATAAGCCAATCTCAACAAGACAAATAGCATATGTTCTCCCGGATCTGTGGTACTAATAGAGTACCTAAAAGGTAATCCATAAAAGTGAAATTGACACTTTGAGATGTGAAGACTTTGAACAGCCCTTCTCTCAACTGTGGAGGAACAGTTTTTTTTCACGCTGACTGTTGAACTCTGTACTTAGTGTAGGGTTCATCTTATATGTGTTAAGTTAATTGAAAATAGATCTTAGTGTCAAAGGGATCACATAAACAAGACTAGTGTCTGCTAATACTAACCGATAGAATAAAAAAAGGGAGAGAACGATCCAACATGGGAAGCGAGATACACAGCAGACTCATAGAATGGCGGATGTCCTAAACAGCACTCTGGCCTCAGAATCAGCCCTAACGGCATTCGGATCTGGCTGAAAAGCCCATGAGACTATTTCAGGCATGGAAAGCCAAGACACTCTGGCAAAAAAAAAAAAAAAAAAACAAAAAACGATTAAATGAAAGATCTCTGTGAGTGAGATCTCAGTGGAAAGAACAGGTCTTCAAAGGAGGTACCTTTCTCTGAAGGGAGGAGAGAACTTCCACTTTGACTATGACCTTGTCTAAACAAGATAAGAGTCAGAGAACTCAAAAGGCTTCCATAGCCTTGGAAACTCATGACTGGAGCATAGGGAGATTACTGATGCCATAAACAGGAGTGTCAATTTGTAAAGTCAAAAACAAGAGTCACTGTGCACTTACTCCTTATGTAGGATCTCTGTCCTTAATGTGCTGTACATTGTGATTTAATGCTATAATGAGTACTCAAACAGTATTTTTTACTTTGTGTTTCTATGTGGGTGCAAACTGTTGAAATCTTTACTTAATGTATACTAAACTGATCTTCTGTATATAAAGAGAATTGAAAATGAATCTTGATATGAATGGAAGGGGACAGAGAGCGGGAAAGGGGAGGGTTGCGGGTGGGAGGGAAGTCATTGCGGGGGGGGGAAGCCATTGTAATCCATAAGCTGTACTTTGGAAATTTATATTCATTAAATAAAAAAAAGAAAATAGATCTTAGTAAAAAATAAGAATAAGACTAGGAGATGGAGGAGGAAGAAGTATGGGAGTGTGCATGGGAGGGAGGGTAAGGTGAGAAGAATGGCTGTGTTCCTAAATTTGTATTTATAAAATGCATGAAGTTTGTATAGCTTAAAGGTTTCTGGGGGAAAGATGCTAGATCAGTCACTAAGAAAATAGAGTAACAAAGTCATTAAAGGATTCAAAATGATACTAATGGAAGATATTTACTTAGTGCAAGAGAAGGCAATAAAAGAGGAATAGAGGAATAAAGAATGGGAAATGTATAGAAAACAAAGAGCAAAATGACAATATTAACATGCATAAATGGATTACACAACTTAATATGATTGGACCAAAAAACCAAGATCCAACTATGTGCTATCTACAGAAGACTTAGTTTAAAACACAAATTTGAAAGTAAAAGGATAGTAAAAGGTTGGAAATAAATACCTGTAAAATGGAAATGACTATGTTTAATAACAGAAAAAATACTTTAAAACAAACTTAACAGTGTGATATTTTCTAATAAAAGGGTCACTTTATCATGAAGATTTATCAATCTAGACAGTTTTACTGGTGAATTCTACAAAATATTTAAATAAGAATGAATATGGGCCGGTGCCACGGCTCAATAGGCTAATCCTCAACCTAGCGGCACTGGCACACCGGGTTCCAGTCCTGGTCGGGGCACCGGATTCTGTCCCGGTTGCCCCTCTTCCAGGCCAGCTCTCTGCTGTGGCCCAGGAAGGCAGTGGAGGATGGCCCAGGTCCTTGGGCCCTGCACCCAATGGGAGACCAGGAGAAGCACCTGGCTCCTGCCTTCGGATCAGATCGGTGCACCGGCTGCAGTGCACCAGCCGTGGCAGCCATTGGAGGGTGAACCAATGGCAAAAGGAAGACCTTTCTCTCTGTCTCTCTCTCTCACTGTCCACTCTGCCTGTCAAAAAAAAAAAAAAAAAAAAAAAAAGAAAGAAAAAAAAAAGAAAAAAAAAGAAAGAATGAATATGACTCCTCATATGCTGTACAAAAAGTTAGAAAAACTTTTAATTTTATTCCAAAATACATGAAACATTTTATAACCAATTCTACAAAGCCAGTATTATCTTGATGCCAAACCCAAACAAAAATATCACAAGAAAGCTATATCTCTAATGAATGTAAACACAAGATCCGCCATGAAATAATAGCAAATATAAAACCTATCAAAATAGAAAAAATGACTATACAACAAAACCAGATGATTTATCCCAAGAATATAAGGTTGCTTTCACATTCAAAAATTAATGAAAATAGAGCACATCATTAGTGTACAGTAGGAAAACCAACTGTTTTCTCTTACTATTTTCTTAATACTTGTGGGGGTTTTCCCTGATGTGAAACAATTCCATAGACATCAGTTGGGTGTCCTACAATTCAATTCAATTCTGATATTATCTTCCCAGAGATGGTAACAGATTTTACAGAAAGAGAGCCCAGTCCAACAAGGCTCCTCCCACATCAGATAGCAATCACAAGTCCCAGATTCGGCCTGTGCTTCTGACTGAACCACTATAAATTAGGGTTCCCACAACTCCCTCTTTGGATCTCATAATTTGCTAGGGTGGCTCATAGAATTGAGAGGAGCTGTTTATATTTCCCAGTCGTCTTAGTCCTTGTTGCTGTTATACAATTTCAGGGGCTGGGCAATACATAAAGCAATGAGATTTGTTTAACTCACAGTGCTGGAGATTCAGGAGCATGACACTGGCATCCTGATGAGGGCCCCCAGCATGCTGGATGACATCATGGAGGGAAGCACATGCCTCAGGTAGAGACCACATGGTGAGATGGAAGCTGAACAGATTCCGAGGCCAGAATTGCTATTTTGACAGCCTGCTCTCACGGGAACTAACTGTAGTCCCACAAGAACTACATTAATCCCTTCTAAAAGCAGTGCTCCTCTCCCCAGTCACCTGATTCCTTCCACCACCACCACCACTACTTTGGGTTAGGAAACACTCTCAAACTGTATCCAAGACCATAGCACCAGTAGTTATCCTATTTTATAAAGGACAGTTAAAAAGATACAGGTGAACACCCAGTTGGAAGAGAGAATGGACAAGGAGTTTGGGAAGGGACACAGGGCTTCTGTGTTCTCTCTAGGTGTCCACCCTCCTAGCACCTCTGTGTTTTCAGCAACCTGGAAAACTCTCTGCATCTTGTCCTTTTGAGACTATGGTGGCTTCACTATGAAAATTTGACTGATGAAATGCTTGACCACTGGTGATCAACTCATACCATAGCTTTTTCCTTTTCCTAAGGGGTCAGGAGGTGGTGAAGGTGGAAACTCCAACGCTTTAATCATAACCCTTGGGGTTATGGAACTAAACCCAGGGGTTTAGGAACTATGTTGAAAAGTGGAATGAAGACCAAATAATATATTTTGTTTTAAAAATCACAGTATCTTTAAGTAGAATAGAGGACAAACGGGAGTTTTGTGACTATTTCAGTAGATGAACAAAAGGTATTTGGAAAATTCCATCATTCTTTCCTCATAGAAAGACTGAAAAAACAAGCAATAGAAGGCAGTTTCCTAAAAGGATGAAGAATGTTTATGCGCTGGCGCTGCAGCTCAATAGGCTAATCCTCCGCCTGTGGCGCCGGCACCCCCGGGTTCTAGTCCCGGTTGCCCCTCTTCCAGTCCAGCTCTCTGCTCTGCCCCGGGAGTACAGTGGAGGATGGCCCAAGTGCTTGGGCCCTGCACCTGCATGGGAGACCAGGAGGAAGCACCTGGCTCCTAGCTTCGGATCAGTGTGGTGCACTGGCTGCAGCGGCCATTGGAGGGTGAACCAACGGAAATGGAAGACCTTTCTCTCTCTCTCACTGTCCACTCTGCCTGTCAAAAAAAATGTTTATGAAAAATTCAGTTAATATCATATATAATAGTGGAAGATTTACAGTTTTCTTCTGTAGTATGAAGAACAAGACAAGGAAGCAACTATCATTCAGCCATGTTCTGGAGATTCTCTGAAAGAGAATTAGGCAGGAAAATAAATATCCAAATTGGAAAGGAAGAAGTAAAACTCTATTTGTAGATGACATGTATAGACTGGTTGCAGATATTTTTAAAGAAAATCCTAAATAATTCATTAATAAGCTATAAGAAATAAGTTTATAATGGCTGTAGGAAATGACAATAATATACAAAATCAACTGGATTTTTTATACACTAGCAGTTAGTATTGAAAAAATAAAATCAAGAAAATTACAATAGCATATGCTAAGAATATAGTACTTAAGTATAAGAGTAACAAGAAGTACAAGACTTGTACAGTAAAGTTTCTGAAATATTTTTGACAAATTAACATCTAAAAAATGGAAAGTTTTGTTTTTGGATTAGAAGGCTTCACCTTAATATGGCAGTCTTTCAAAGTTGAGCTGTAGATTCAATAATAATCTATTAAAATTCCAGCTGACTTTTTTTTTCTTTGTAGAAATCAGTGAAGTGATCTTAAAATTCATATTCAATGAAAAGAAATACAAATATCCAAAACAATCCTGAAAAAGAACATGGTTCTTGGATTCACACTTCTCAATTTCAGAGCTTCCTAGAAAGTAGTTGTTGTCGACAGTGTGTTGTCATCAGAATGGACATAGGTTCAATGGAATGAAATTGAGAATTAAAAAATAAACTCATCCATTTATAATCAATTTATTTTCAACAAGCCAACTCAGTAGAGGGAAGAATACTCTTCAAAATATGATGACGGGACAGCTTATATCCAGATACAGAAGGATGAATTTGGGCCCAGGCTGCATAACGTCCAAAAATTAGCGAAAATGAATTATCAACCTACAAATATAACAACCAAATCTGTAAAAATCTTGTGAGCAAACCATGTGTTTGAGTTAGGCAATGGATCTTCGATATAATAATAAAAATACAGGTAGCAAAAAGCAGAGTTGGGACAACTTCAGAATTAAAAACTTTTGTACTGTAAAGAATACCTTCAGGAAAGTGAAAATGTAGCACCCAGAATGGGAGAAAGTGTTTGAAATCATGAGTCTAATAAGCAAATGATATCTGGAATAAATAAAGTTGCTTGGACTTCATAATAAAAAGACAATACAGTTAAAAAATGAGCAAAGGATTTAAATGACATTTCTCTGAAAAAGATATGGAAGTAGTCAAAAAGCACATTTTAAAATTATCTTTTGGTGGAAAAAAATAAAACACTTTCATATCTTTGAAGAATAATAGACTTTCTTGGTTAAGTTAATCTCTTCATTTGTTTAGTAAAGAATACCTTAGAGTGTAGGGATTGAGAATATAGGCATTTTAATAAAAAGGGTCCAGGTTCTATTCTTGTTCTGGAAACTTATGGTTTTGAAGTTAACTTCACAAATACTAATTACTTTTTCTATTAATATTGAAAATCTCCTGAGTACTTATTTTGTGCTGGGCATTCTAATTGTTTCACCATTTTGTCTAATTTTATTATTAGTGACAACACTCTTGGAGTTACAAGTATTACCTCGTTTCACTAATGAGAAATTTGGAGTACAGAGAGGATACATAACTTGCTCAACATGACACAGCCAGTAATTGGTGGAGCCATAATCAAAACTGAGTCTGAACAAAGCTCTTGAAAAGAATCTCACAATAGTCCCTTTGTGTGTGTGTGTGTGTGTGTGTTACTACGAAATATAGGTAAAAATGACATTTATTCACTCATTTTATAGGACTGAGAATTAACTAACAGGAAGTATGTATAAAACTCATGGTACATAGCATAAAAACTTTAGAATTATTTAAAATTATTTTTCATGCTTGCTGCTTTTGAATATGGAGCTTCACTTAGCGCATCAGTGCAGTTAAGTAATTGCTCAGATGCTTGGCTTCTCCTACAATGATGTCATCATCATTTAGTCTTTTAAGTGCAGTTTGCTGCTTAGGGAAACATTTCTGGCTTTTTACAATTATTAACAAGCCATTACAGTAACTTTGGATTTTTTTCCTTCTGAAAGTTGTTTTAACTTTATATAAATTCAGTTTTAATCATTTGAGAGCATTAAGACCAAATACAATGAAATATTTCTCTAGATGTATATTCTCAACAATTAAAAACTAGCCAACTTTTATGTGCATGCGTGTGGTAGATGGTCATATGTAGGTATATATGCATTATATGTGCATGCTCTATCTTACAGTGTAGGAGGTAGTATGATATGTTATCCATCTCTGTCAGTCTAGAACTTGGAAAATGTGTTTCTTGTCTTATGTTCGACTCTAAAATCATTATACACCTTACAGTCTTCACAGAGAGAAGCAAATTCAGCTGTCAAAGTGGTTCCCAGGCCTCTTAGAATTTAACTGTAGCCGGATGGAATGAGTATTTTTGCCTGACAAAAGAATATGTCACTCGCATTTCAGGCATGGAAAGCCAAGACTCTGGCAAAAAATATCCTACACAGAGGATCCCTCTGAGACCTCAGTGGAAAGGGTCATCAAAGAAGGATGCACTCTTCTCTGAAGGGAGGAGAGAACATCCACTTTGCTTATGGCCGTGTCCAGATACCGATGGAGTCTATGGTCATAGAAAGCTTCCATAGCCTTGGCAGCCCATGCCAAGAGCCTCGGGTGATCACTGACATCACAAATAAAAGTGTTAATTGTTAAAGGAACAACAGAAGTCACTGTGCACTTATTAACACCATATAGGACATCTGTCCCTAATGAGTTGTGCTATGAGAATTGACTGCAAATTTTGTTCCCAAACTGTACTTTATATGTTGTCTGTGTGAGTGGGTGCAAATTGTTGAAGTCTGTGCTTAGCATGGAGTTGGTCCTCTATATATACAGAGTCAAACTAAAAATGAACCATAATGAAGAAGGAGATGGGAGAGGGAGAGGGGGAGGGAGGTGGGATGGGAGTTGGTGGGGAGAGGGTGGTATGGGGGAAAGAACCAGTGTATTCCTAACATTGTATCATTGAAAAAACGCATTCATTAAGTTAAAAAAAACACAGAAGAAGAAAAAAATCAGCATATCAACAAAGTAAATGATACCATATTTTTCTCTAAATGAAATTTCTTCCATTAGACATTACAAAATTCGAGAAGGTTTTAGACTGAACTTTCTGCGATGTATATTTTGGTATGGATTATCTTTTTAACTAGCCATTCTTTGTTAAAATAATAAACAATTTAAATAAGATGCTAAAAAGAATATGTCACTCATAAGGGAAGGTAGATCATGAATGAAATTATAGACAAGGAATAATAATTTGTTTTTCTAGGTAGGTCTTTGTGATGTTTGATTTTGTGTTAACTTGGACTGCCGTTGGGTACCCACTTTAAAAGTTATTTCTGGATTTCGTTGTTTCTTACTGCGGTATAGTATTCTAAAGAGTACATATCCCATAATTTCTTTATCCAGTCTACCGTTGATGGGCATTTAGGTTGGTTCCAGGTCTTGGCTATTGTGAATTGTGCTGCAATAAACATTAGGGTGCAGACCGCTTTTTTGTTTGCCAATTTCATTTCCTTTGGGTAAATTCCAAGGAGTGGGATGGCTGGGTCGAACGGTAGGGTTATCTTCAGGTTTCTGAGGGATCTCCAGACTGACTTACATAGTGGCTTGACCAGTTTGCATTCCCACCAACAGTGGGTTAGTGTCCCTTTTTCCCCACATCCTCGCCAGCATCTGTTGTTGGTAGATTTCTGCATGTGAGCCATTCTAACCAGGGTGAGGTGAAACCTCATTGTGGTTTTGATTTGCATTTCCCTGATTGCTAATGACCTTGAACATTTTTTCATGTGCCTGTTGGCCATTTGGATTTCCTCTTTTGAAAAATGTCTATTGAGGTCCTTGGCCCATCTCTTAAGTGGGTTGTTTGTTTTGTTTTTGTGGAGTTTCTTGATCTCTTTGTAGATTCTGGTTATTAACCCTTTATTTGTTGCATAGTTTGCAAATAGTTTTTCCCATTCTGTCGGTTGTCTCTTCACTCTCCTGACTGTTTCTTTTGCAGTACAGAAACTTCTCAATTTGATGCAATCCCAATAGTTAATTTTGGCTTTGACTGCCTGTGCCTCCCGGGTCTTTTCCAGAAACTCTTTGCCTGTGCCAATATCTTGAGGGGTTTCTCCAATGTTCTCTAGTAACTTGATGGTGTCAGGTCGTAGATTTAGGTCTTTAATCCATGTTGAGTGGATTTTTGTGTAAGGTGTAAGGTAGGGGTCTTGCTTCATGCTTCTGCATGTGGATATCCAGTTTTCCCAGCACCATTTATTGAATAGACTGTCCTTGCTCCAGGAATTGGTTTTAGATCCTTGATCAAATATGAGTTGGCTGTAGATATTTGGGTTGATTTCTGGTGTTTCAATTCTGTTCCATTGGTCTATCCATCTGTTTCTGTACCAGTACCATGCAGTTTTGATTACAACTGCCCTGTAGTATGTCCTGAAATCTGGTATTGTGATGCCTCCGGCTTTGTTTTTGTTGTACAAGATTGCTTTAGCTATTCGAGGTCTCTTGTGCCTCCATATAAATTTCAGCACCAATTTTTCCAGATCTGAGAAGAAGGTCTTCAGTATCTTGATTGGTATTGCATTGAATCTATAAATTGCTTTTGGGAGAATGGACATTTTGATGATATTGATTCTTCCAATCCATGAGCATGGAAAATTTTTCCATTTCTTGGTATCCTCTTCTATTTCTTTCTTTAAGGTTTTGTAATTTTCATCGTAGAGATCCTTAACGTCCTTGGTTAAGTTTATTCCAAGGTATTTGATTGTTTTTGTAGCTATTGTGAATGGGATTGATCTTAGAAGTTCTTCCTCAGCCATGGCATTGCTTGTGTATACAAAGGCTGTTGATTTTTGTGCATTGATTTTATACCCTGCTACTTTGCCAAACTCTTCTATGAGTTCCAATAGTCTCTTAGTAGAGTTCTTTGGGTCCCCTAATTAAAGAATCATATCATCTGCAAAGAGGGATAGTTTGTGTTCTTCCTTCCCAATTTGTATCCCTTTAATTTCTTTTTCTTGCCTAATAGCTCTGGCTAGAACTTCCAGAACTATATTGAATAGCAATGGTGAGAGTGGGCATCCCTGTCTGGTACCAGATCTCAGTGGAAATGCTTCCAACTTTTCCCCATTCAATAGGATGTTGGCTGTGGGTTTTTCATAGATTGCTTTGACTGTATTGAGGAATGTTCCTTCCAAACCCAGTTTGCTTAGAGTTTTCATCATGAACGGGTGTTGTATTTTATCAAATGCTTTCTCGGCGTCTATTGAGATAATCATATGATTTTTCTTCTGCAGTCTGTTAATGTGGTGTATCACATTGATTGTCTTGCGCACATTAAACCATCCCTGCATACCAGGGATAAATCCCACTTGGTCTGGGTGGATGATCTTTCTGATGTGTTGTTGCATTCTATTGGCGAGAATTTTATTGAGGATTTTTGCATCTATGTTCATCAGGGATATTGGTCTGTAATTCTCTTTCAATGCTGCATCTCTTTCTGGCTTAGGAATTAAGGTGATGCTGGCTTCATAGAAAGAATTTGGGAGGACTCCCTCTTTTTTGAATGTTCTGAATAGTTTGAGAAGAATTGGAGTTAGTTCTTCTTTAAATGTCTGGTAGAATTCAGCAGTGAATCCATCTGGTCCTGGGCTTTTCTTTGTTGGGAGGGCCTTTATTACCGTTTCAATTTCTGTCTCAGTTATGGGTCTGTTTAGGTTTTCGATGTCTTCCTGGTTCAATTTAGGTAGGTTGCATGTGTCCAGGAATCTATCCATTTCTGATAGGTTTCCCTGTTTGCTGGCATACAAGTCCTTGTAGTAATTTCTGATGATTCTTTTTATTTCTTTGGTGTCTGTTGTTACATTTCCTTTTTCATCTCTGATTTTATTGATTTGGGTCTTTTCCCTTCTTTTTTTAGTTAGTTGGGCCAATGGGGTGTCAATTTTGTTTATTTTTTCAAAAAACCAGCTCCTCGTTTGGCTGATTTTTTGTAATGTTTTTTGGATTCAATCCTGTTGATTTCTTCTCTGATTTTAATTATTTCTCTTCTCCTACTAGATTTGGGTCTGGTTTGCTGTAGGTTTTCTAGATCCTTGAGGTGAATTGAAAGCTCATCTATTTGGTGCCTTTCCAATTTCTTCATGTAGGCACCTATTGATATAAACTTTCCTCTTAACACTGCTTTTGCTGCGTCCCATAAGTTTTGGTATGTTGTGCTGTTATCCTCATTTACTTCCAGAAAATTTTTGATTTCTCTTTTAATTTCTTCTATGACCCATTGTTCATTCAGGAGCATGTTGTTCAATGTCCATGTGTTTGCATATGCTCTAGGGATTTCTGAGTTGCTAATTTCCAACTTCATTCCTTTATGGTCTGAGAAGCTGCATGGTATGATTCTAATTCTTTTGAATTTGCTGAGACTTGCTTTATGGCCTAGTATGTGGTCAATCCTAGAGAAGGTTCCATGTACTGCTGAGAAAAATGTAAAATATTTAGCTGTAGGATTGAAAGTTCTGTATATATCTGTTAGATCCAGTCATTTGCAACAAAATGGAGGAATCTGGAACACATCATGCTGAGTGAAATAAGCCAGTCCCAAAGGGACAAATACCATATGTTCTCCCTGATTGGTGACAACTGACTGAACACCAAAAAGGAAACCTGTTGACTGAAATTGACACTATGAGAAATGGTGACTTGATCAGCATAGCCCTGACTGTTAATGAACAACTTAATACATTATGCCTCTTTGTAGTTTTTTTTGTCTGTTCTACTTAATATGACTGGTTTAATTCTGTAATTAATACACAGTTATTCTTAAGTGTTGAAATTTAACTGAAATATGATCCCTGTTAAACGTAAGAGTGGGGATAAGAGAGGGAAGAGATGTCCAATTTGGGACATGCTCAAGCTGACTTGCCCCAAATGGTAGAGTTAGAAACATACCAGGGGACTCCAATTTAATCCCATCAAGGTGGCATGTACCAATGCCATCTCACTAGTCCAAGTGATCAATTTCAGTTCACAATTGATCATAATGAAAGGACTAAGAGTCAAAGGGAGCACATAAACAAGTCTAGTACCTGCTAATACTAACCGATAGAATAAATAATGGGGAGAGTGATCCAACATGGGAAGCGAGATACTCAGCAGACTCATAGAATGGCAGATGTCCTAAACAGCACTCTGGCCTCAGAATCAGCCCTAAAGGCATTTGGATCTGGCTGAAAAGCCCATGAGAGTATTTCAGGCATGGAAAGCCAAGACACTCTGGCAAACAAACAAACAAACAAACACCTAAATGAAAGATCTCTGTGAGTGAGATCCCAGTGGAAAGAGCAGGTCTTCAAAGAAGGAGGTACCTTTCTCTGAAGGGAGGAGAGAACCTCCACTTTGACTATGACCTTGTCTAAACAAGATAAGAATCGGAGAACTCAGAGGGCTTCCATAGCCTTGGAAACTCATGACTGGTGCATAGGGAGATTACTGATGCCATAAACAGGAGTGTCAATTTGTAAAGTCAACAACAGGAGTCACTGTGCACTTACTCCTCATGTGGGATCTCTGTCCTTAATATGCTGTACATTGAGACTTAATGCTATAACGAGTACTCAAACAATATATTTCACTTTGTGTTTCTATGGGGGTGCAAACTGTTGAAAGCTTTACTTAATGTATACTAAACTGATCTTCTGTAAAAAAAAAAAAAAGAAGAAATTATCAATTCCCAACTTGACTCTCACTGGGATTAAACATGACAATAGGTCTGATCTGATTTCATCATCATTTAAAAAATCATCTATTATTTTTCACTTTATGTTTCTGTGTGGGAGCAAACTGTTGAAATCTTTACTTAATATATGCTAAACTGATCTTCTGTATATAAAGAGAATTGAAAATAAATCCTCATGTGAATGGAAGGGGAGGGGGAGTGGGAAAGGGGAGGGTTGCAGGTGGGAGGGACGTTATGGGGGGGAAGCCATTGTAATCCATAAGTCGTACTTTGGAAATTTATATTCATTAAATAAAAGTTAAAAAAAAACAAAAACAAAAAAAAAGTTATTTCTGAGTACGTCTGTATGGGTGTTTCAGATGAGATTAGCATTGAATCCGTGGACTCAGTGAAGCAGATGGCCTCCACAATATGGGTGGGCACCATCCAGTCCATTATGGCCCTGAGCAGATGAAAGGCAGAGGAAGGAGGATTTCTTCCCTTTTTTGTTTCAGTTTGAGTGCTTGACCTAGGACCTCTCATCTCATCTTCTCCAGCCTTGGACTGGGATTTCCATCATTAGTGTCCCTGGGTCTTAGGCCTTTGGACTTGGACATGAACTTTATCACTGGCTTTCCTGGATCTCCAGCTTGTAGACAGAAAATCAAAGGACCTCTTGGCTCAAGCTCATTCCTCATAATTTCTCTCTCTCTCCATTTGTATGCCTGTGTGTTTATGTGTATATATACCTCCTATTTGTTCTGCTTCTCTGGAAGACTCTGTCTAATACAGTCATACACTAGAGGGAGAATATGATAGTGTTCTGATGAGAATAACAGCTGTATTTTATAATATAAACTAAAATGTTAGCATTTAGACTAACCTTAATTCCCTTTGTCTCTGTTTAGAATCTGAACCTTGCAAACTCCAAGTCCTTGAGCCCTGGACCTGTGTAAGTTTATTGAAGTTTTGCAACTCTGTGAGGCTTCTTGGAGACATCTCTTATATTTCAAGTGTCCTTAAAGACTTTTCAATCAAATTTCTGCTACAATGTGTGTTGCTTGTCTGAAGGGTCTTCAAAATATTCATGAAAAACTATGCATGGATTTCAAATTTTTTACATAAAAATTAACATTTAATTCCACTTTCCATGAACTTTCTGAAGTACTCATTTTTTTTTAGTTCATGAGATTTTTATTTTAACTGAAAGAAAAAGCAATTTTTAAGTGGATTTCCAGTATTTAACACTTAAATCTTAACCCCAGGAAGTTTTAATGTCAAACACTGAGGTACCCTTATAACATGTGGTTAGGATGTTAAATTCTACTTCATATGAGCACTAGCCTATGAAAAAGAGCTATAGTTTTGATATTTGACAATGATAAGATTAAATAATTATTATTAATTGTTGAGTCAGACCTTCATTCATTCTTTCATTCATTTATTGAATATTTATGAGGTATCTTTAAAATGTATGTTATGAAAAAACCACATGGATTCAGGAGTTTTTGCACCAAAATATATTTTAATTCCATTTTCATGAATTTTTATTTTTTTATTTTTGACAGGCAGAGTGGATAGTGAGAGAGAGAGACAGAGAGGAAGGTCTTTCTTTTTGCCGTTGGTTCACCCTCCAATGGCCGCCACGGCTGGCACGCTGCAGCCGGCGCACCGCGCTGATCCGAAGGCAGGAGCCAGGTACTTCTCCTGGTCTCCCATGGGGTGCAGGGCCCAAGGACTTGGGCCATCCTCCACTGCACTCTCGGGCCACAGCAGAGAGCTGGCCTGGAAGAGGGGCAACCAGGAAAGAATCCGGCACCCCATGAATTTTTCTTATGTCCCCTCATGTTATATGCCAGATATTATAGATTGCAGTGGCTATGTAATAGGAACCTTCATATTTTTCTGTGAGGGGTCAGATAGCAAATATTTCAGAATTTGTGCCTTTTTAAGGTCTTTTGTCATAGTTACTGAACTCTGCCAGTGAGAACAGCTGTAGACAAAACATAAATGAATAAGAATGGCTTACGTACCTTACTCGTTGACAATGAAACTTGAATTTTATGCAATTTTCAGTTATCAAATATTCTTTGGCATTTTTTCAATTTTCAAAAAATGTAAAAACTTTATTATCTCATGGACCATATAAAAACAGGCAGAACTTGGATCTGTCCTGTGGACTGTGGTTTGCCAACCCCTGGGAATAGTAATGAATAAAACAGGTAAGGCATTTGCTGTCTGGCCCTTACAGTCTAGTGAGATGACTCATTTAATTAGTTTGCAAAGCCTCCTGGTTAAATGAGAGTGTGTATGTTCACTACTACTTGTGGGACTCACAGCAAGAACATAGATAGAGGCTCAGGTACCGTTAAGTTTAATATTTAAAAGCTCTGAATTAAGCTGACAAACTTGTAAATAAAATATATTACCATACTGTCTTGAGAAATATATTCTAAACATAACCTAGAATTTACAATTCTCATGTGCTTTGGAGTTTTACCCCAGAATCCTTCACATTAGAAAAATACAGGATTTAGCCTTTAGCTGGCTCTGTCTTCTCTCTCCATTCCCAGCTCAACCCTATATTGTGAAGGGCTTCATGTATTCTCCCAGGTACAGCCAGCCACAAGTCCCAAGTCTGACCGTGTCTGTGTAAGCATCTTCCCTTTGCCCTGTGGTTGGGCATACAAGAAGCAGAATAAGGTGGTGGCTGGTATAGATTCTAGAAGCACCCTAGCTAGCTACAATGGTGTTAAGACACAAAGGGAAGTGTAACTCCACATAGATGCCTCCCCTTTGATTCACAGGTTAGGAGGCCCTAGGAGAGTTCTCTCAGGTGTGGGGTCCAGGTCAGGCCTCACTGAGACAGAAAGGGTAGGGTCCAAGCTGGAAGGTAGTCATCTCCAGAAGCCATTACTCCTAGGTCTTTCCTCATCTGTGATGGAATGTTCTTGGTCTCCTTCCTACTTGGACTTCCATCCCTGTAGGCCCTCTTTCATTTCCTGACTGACTACTCTCCTTTGCTCTCCCAGCCCTCCTTCCCAGCCTTATCTAGTCTTTTTGGAGGCACTCGGGGTGTCATCCAGAATCTTCCTCTTGCAATTGGGCTGAAGGTTTGTTTCTGTGTGTGTTTGTTTATCTTTTCCTGATCTGCTTTGTTTTAGGAGAAAAGGTAGCCCTGTAGCTGCAAGAGAAAGAGGGAGAGAATACAGCTGGCCCTCTGAATCTACGAGGTCTGTATCAGTAGGTTAAACAAAGCTTCTTCAGAAAATCCTAAAAAAATTGAGTCTTGATTTATGATCCTTTCATTCTCAGAGATAGTACAGACTGAACATGAAAGGATGTTTTATTTTATCAAATGCTTCCTCTGAATCTGTTGAGATGATCATATGGTTTTTTCTTTATTTTATTGATGTGATATGTCAAATTTATTGCTTTCTGTATGTTGAACCATCCCTGCCTCCCTGGGATAAATCTCACTTTGTCAGGTTGCATGATCTTTTACATGTGTTGTTGGATTCTATTTGTTAGTATTTTGTTGAGGATTTTTACATCCACATTCATCAGATAGATTGGTCTATACTTCTCTTTTTTGTTACATCTTTGTCTGGTTTTGAAATTAAGGTAATACTAGCCTCATAGAATGAGTTTGGAGGAGTTCCTTGTGTTTCAATTTTTTTGAATAGTTTAATAATTGGAATTAGTTCTTTAAAAGTAGAATTCAGCAGTGAAGGCATCCAGTCTGGGGCTTTTCTTTGGGAGGTTCTTTATTACTGATTCAATCTCAGTCTTGGTTATTGGTCTATTCAGATTTCCTATGTCTTTGTGCCTCAATTTTGGTAAATTATATATGTCTAGAAGTCTGTCCATTTCTTTTGCTTCCAATTTGTTGGCTTATAGCTGTTTATAATAATTCCTAATGATTCTTATATTTTTGTGGTATCAGTTGTACCAGATCCTTTTTCATCTCTGATTTTATTAATTTGGGCCTTCTCCTTTGTTTATAATGGTTAGTTGGGCCAGTGGTTTATTAAATTTTTTAACTTTTCAGCAAGCCAGCTTTTCATTTCACTTAACATTTTGTATAATTTGTAATAATTTTATATTTGTTTCTTCTCTAATTTTATTATTTATTTCCTTCTACTAATTTTGGATTTGGTTTGTTCTTATTCTTGTAGGTCCTTGAGATGCATTATTCAATTAGTATTGACATATATTGACTTATTCCATCTATTTCATTAGGTTGATAACATGGTCATGAATCTTGTAATGAGTGAGGAAAGAATTCTTTTCTCCCTTAGTTTCTGGTACCCAAAGAAGTATGGTTGAGACATCTGTAGATGACACCCTGGGACAACTGACAAAAAAAAAAAAAACAGTAAAAAGTATGAATTCTCTACCTTATGAGCTCTTCCAGATTTCTAAATGTACTGTCTGATTGAGTGAAAAAGGTAAAAATATCTCCTTATCCTTGCCTTCAAAGTTTACTTTAAGAAAAGGCATTTGTATGTGAACTAGTTATGAAAGTATAGTGACTTTTGTGATTTTTCACAGGTACTCTTGATTTATGATCTTTTCATTCCCAGAGATAGTCTTCTCTCCCTTTGTATCTGTCTTTTTTGGGTTGTTTGTCATAATAAGGAAAATCAGAAAGGATTCTTTTCCCTTCTCATTTTGTGTCTTGAGAGCTTACTTTGTAAAGTGAGAGGAACCTTTCCTTTGTCTCTGTCACTTAGATTGTTGGAATCTATGTAGGGTGGCTGACTTTCAAAGCTAGAAAACCTGAGCAGTGTCTGTCTCACCTTACCATTACGAGATACTAGCCAGAGAAGATCCAGATCCTGGGACAGTGCACAACTACTAGCAGCAAGACTAGACAGCAGTTGGAAAAATGTGCACTGGACCTAAGAACCAAGAATATTTTCATAATAAAAATTTGGGAGAGAAAAACATATATTGAACCTACTTTGACTATTGATAAGAGAGTGTAATAGTGTGAAATGGGGAGTTTTGGGGTAGGAGGACAGTTCTCAAGGAGATGTCTTTTGCTTCTAATTGGTGTGGTCAAGAGTCTGGAAAGTTCATTTGTAGGCTGGGGATGATATCACTTGGTGGTTTGGCCACCTGAGGATTTTAGTCAGTGTTTTAACATACATTCAAGAATATGGAATAGTCTTTGTATCTTCACATTTTACTGATCAACTTCCCATATTATCCTTCTGTGTCCTCTGGCCCTTGTAATTAGATTTAGGACATATCAGAGATTTTTTTTTATCATCAGTCCTCAGGGAAATTTGTCTTGTCTCTAGCTGCTGTGTCCTGTGGCAGCTAGAGAGCTAGCCCCTGTGTCCAGGGGCTGCAATGGCTGGAGCTGTGCCGATCCAAAGTCGGGAGTCAGGAGCTTCTTTTGGGTCTTTCACGTGGGTGCAGGGGCCCAAGGACTTGGGCCATCTTGGACTGCTTTTCCAGGCCATAACAGAGAGCTGGATTGGAAGAGGAGCAGCTGGGACTAGAACCGGCACCCATATGGGATGCCAGCGCTTCAGGTCAGGGCTTTAACCTGCTGCCCCACAGCACCGGCCCCACTTTTGCTTTCTTAAAACTACTTTTGGTAATATCTTTTGGTGCATGGGAGTTGCTTCTTTTGTATCTATTCCAAGGATACCCTTTTTGGTCCATGGTAGAAGTTTATTCTAAGACTAAAATGTTACCCCTGAGTCTTTCCATGAAAGGGCCTGTTGGATTAAGTTGTTCTGGAGTAAGTGCACTTCTGGAGATCCTACTTGATGATGATCAGATAGAGGGTCCTTTGACTTGGAAACACTATTGTATTTAAAGAGCTTTCATCCAGGGCTGGCATTGTGGCACAGTGAGTTAGGCCACTGTCTATGATGCTAGCATCCCATAGGTGAATCCTGTCTTCCACCTCTGATCCAACTCCCTGTTAATGCACCTGGAAAAGGTGCAGAAGATGGCTGAAGTGCTTGGACCCCTGCCAACCATGTGGGAGACCCTGATGGGGTTCCTGGCTTCTGGCTTTGGCCTGGCCCAGCCCCAACTTTTGCTGCTATTTGTGGAGTGAACCAGCAGATGGAAGATCTTTCTCTCTCTGACACTCTCTGTAATTCTCACTTTGAAACAAAATCTTTAAACAAAAGAGCTCTCATCCTAAATGAATATCCTATCAGTATTTATGAGAAGATGAAATTGAAAGGACACAAAAGAGTGTCACAAACTAGTTTTGGGGATTCTTCTAGTAAGAACAAAGACCTGTTTCTTCAGGTGTTTGTTTCCTTATGATAACTTCTGCATCATGTAAGACTTACTAGATTAATTTGTGATGGCCTTTTGGCGTTCTGAGTACCATGGCAGCTGACAAGAACAAGTGCCTTTGGTGGGAAGAATCACTATGTTCCTAAAGTTGTAATTATGAAGTGTATGACGTTTGTACTTGTGAATGCTCCAACATGGGAAGCAGTCCACACAGCAGACTCATAGAATGACAATTTTAGTAGCACTCTGACCTCAGAATCAGCCCTTAAGGCATTATGGTCTGGCTGAAAAGCCCACAAGACATTTCAGGCATAGAAAGCCAAGACACTGTGGCAAAAAATGTCCTACATGAAGGACCTCTGTGGGTGAGACCCGAGTGGAAGGAAGTGGTCATCAAAGTAGGAGGTATTTTTCTCTGAAAGGAGGAGAGAACTTCCACTTTGCTTAAGGCCTTGTCTAAACACTGACGAAATTTGTGGATTCAAAAGGCTTCCATAGCCTAGGCAGCTCAAGTCAAGAGCTTTCAGTGATCACTGCTGTCATATGTAAGACTGTTAATTGTTAAATTAACAACAGGAGTCACTGTGTACTAACTTCCCATGCAGGACCTCTGTCCTTAATTATGTCTAAGTGCTGGCAAAAGATTGTATCATTCTTGGGTGCTTATTTTAAACTTAATTAAGTTTCTGAAAAAAAAAGTGAAATTAACTTCAAAATGCAGTGACTTTGAACAGCTCTATCTCAACGGTTGAATGACAGTTCTTTTTTGTCTGTGTGTGCAAATTGTTGAACTCTTTACTTAGTATAGAGTCGATCTTCTGTGTATAAATTTAATTGAAAATGAATCTTAGTGAAGAAAGGGACTGGGAGAGGAAGGAGGAGGAGGAATAGGTGGGGGATTGTGCATGGGTGGGTGGATATGGTGGGAAGAATCACTATATTTCTAAAGTTGTACTTTTGAAATGCATGAAGTTTACATTCCTTAAATACAAGGTTTCTTTGGGAAAAAAAGAACAAGTGCCTTGTGAAAGGTAGCAAAAGGGAGCTGTAAAGAAATTGGTCTATTTTCTAAGAAAGATTGATATGATGTGAAAGCACCTACTGTTTAATGTAAGAAAAACTGGAAAAACACTGGTCATGAGGATTCATTGAACCAGAATTCCAACTGATGGCCTCAAGGGTCATGTGTTTTAAGTGAGTCCACTGATTTGCAGAATGATGAGGGCACATTTATAAATTCAGGCTAATTATTGAGGATGATCAGCGTAAAAATTGCCTGACCAACCTCTATGACCAGGATCTTGCCCATGGCAAAATTTGTTCCATTCTCAAAAAATGGCAGACTATGGTTGAAACTCAGGTTAATGTCAGGACTACCAATAGTACTTTGACTCATCTGTTTTTTGCTGGTTTATGAAAAAAAAAGTGACAATCAAGTACAGAAGACTTCTTAGGCTCGGCACCAGCAGGTCTGTCAAATCCAGAAGGTGATGATGGAAATTGTGACTTGAGAGGTGAAAACAAATGGCTTAACAGAATTTATCAGTAAATTGATTCCAGGTGACATTGGAAAGACAAAGGAAAGGCTTGCCCATGTATCTATTCTCTCCATGATGCCTTTGTGGGAAAAGTGAAAATGCTGAAGAAGTCCAAGTTTAAATTGTGAAAACCTCTGGAGCTTCATTGTGAAGGCAGTCATTCTGGAAAAACCACTGGGGATGAGAGAGGTGCTAAACTTGAATGAGCTGATCATATGAGTCATCAGTCCAAGAATGTGTTTAAAATTTAGACTGTAATAGTGACAAAGTATCCTATTTGTGAAAAAAATGAGTACTTTTCTCTTACTTATCTGTCTTCTGTTGTATGAATCTAAGCCACGAACCTAGTGATGGACAAGAAATCTTTCTTCCCCTATGAAATAGAGAACATTGAATGTTCAGTTGCCAAAGGTTTACTGCAGTGCTTTTGTTTATATTGGTTCAGTATTGGCCACTGTTGTAGGCCTGTGATAAAGTTTGCTGATTTCCAGCATTAGGTATTTTAGACATTCTCTTTTATGATATATGGTATATGTTGGACTTTATCTGTGAGATAAGAAATTGGAATAAAATGCCTGAAGTAATTTTAACCTGTCTTATGGTATGAATTATCATTTTGATTTTAGCTTTAAATAATAAACTTGTAAGGCTCTCTTATCTTTATTGGCTTGATGATTTGTTTCTGGAATTAGAAACTGACTTTGCCTAATATCTTATCAACACAGGGCAACATCCTTTGTATCTGTCATAAAAGGTGACAAATAGAAATGTGTTTGATTAGCACCTGCCCTCAAAGTCACCCCTACACAAAAACTTTTCCTGTTAGAGCACAACCCACTGCTGCTTGTTTAATCAAACTGAGTACCATATCCCTTCTTGAAGATGAAAGAATTTAATGCTGAAATCAGCCTGAGTTTTATTTATGAATCAGTTGCCTGTGAAATATGCATAGGCATTTGAAATTAGACATAATGAGTAGAATATATACATATTCAAAAAAATACATGGATCATTTCCTCTCTTTTCTTGTGGTTAAAGTAGACTAGGGGAGCAGTGGCCTCCTGGTGCTGCCATTATCATTCCACATTTCTCTTTTATTGCCCATCAAACATGTGTAGATTTAATGACCTGGAGAGGGATCAGTGAAATTCCTCACAGCGCTGCATGTTTATTAATGGGCCTCCTGTTCAATGTGATGTGATAGTGTCAGGGTTATGCTGTGGTATTGCAGGGGACAATTAAGAGTTTCTTTGTCCAGGATAAGAAGGAAATTAGCCACTGATCAGCAATATAGAGACAGCTCCACATCCTGGCCAGCACATGGGGAAGGAGCAAAGCAAGGGCCACAGAGAGGTTAGAACCTGGAAGATGGCCGGCGCCGTGGCTCAATAGGCTAATCCTCCGCCTGCAGCTCAGGCACCCCGGGTCTAGTCCCGGTCACTCCTTGTCCTGTCCAGCTCTCTGCTGTGGCCCGGGAGTGCAGTGGAGGATGGCCCAAGTACTTGGGCCCTGCACCCGCATGGGAGACCAGGAGAAGCACCTGGTTCCTGGCTTCGGATCAGTGCGGTGCGCCTGCCGCAGCAGCCATTGGGGGATGAACCAACGGAAAAGGAAGACCTTTCTCTCTGTGTCTCTCTCTCACTGTCCACTCTGACTGTCAAAAAAAAAAAAAAAAAAAAAAAAAAAAAAACAAAACAAATAAACAAAAAAAAACAAACCTGGGATGATAGTTGTGTTGCTAAGTTTGTTCTGTTAGAGGACATTAGGAGGAATAGCAGTAGGGCCCGATAAAGGTGGAAATAATGGAAAATAATAGATGCAAAAGACAATTTACAAATGGTTAGGAATGGAAGTCATTGCAATGACTGTTTCCTTTGCTAAGGAGAACATTTAGTTCATGCAATTAAATTTATTTCAATTCTATTCAAGAAGAACTTCTTGATCAACTATTTATATGAATATAGAAATTTTGATCCATTGGTGTAATAATAATTAGGATTTAGTCCTTGACTTCAAATTGAAAAAAATTCTTCGGAGGGAGTTTATTTGGAGGTTGGGGAAGGCCTGTCATCTGATTCAGGCAACTGGTAGGTGTTTTTGGGAAGCCATCTCATGTATGGAATGTTTGAGCATGTTAGAGGAAAATAAACTAAACAAGGCCTACTCCCTACTTGCGCTGAGTTTTTCTTACAGCAGAAAGCAGCACAGAGAAAATGATTAGAGATTAATCAGCAAGATGAAATTTAAGGGATAGAGAAGGAAAAGAGCTAATGTTAATCAAGCAATTTGTCATTATTCAACAGACACTAATTTATTAAGTGCCTGCCATGTGCCAGGAGCTATCCTGCATACTGGGGATTCATCTCCAAGTCCATATGGCCTGGTAATGCTTTCACTGTGCCATTTCCTTCATTACACAGTTATGCTTGTTACGGGCTGAATTGTGTCCCTGCCAAATTCACAGTTGAAGTTCTTTCCCTTGTACCTTAGGATGTGCTTGAACTTGGAGATAGGGACTTTAAACAAGTAATTAAGGTTAATGAAGCCATTAGGAAGGGCCCTAATCCAGTCCGACTATAGTTACCCCTCTGTATACATGGGAAATTGGTTCCAGGGCCTCCTGTGATTATCAGAATCTATGGATGTTCAAGTTTCTTATATAGAATAGCACAGTATTTTCATGTAACCCCCACATACCTTTTTATGCTGTAAGTAATCTCTAGATTATTTGTAATTTGGAATACAATATAATTGCTGTGTAAGTATTTACTATATTCTGTTGTTTTGGGAATAAAAAAAAGAAAAAAATGTCTGTACATGTTCAGCATAGATGCCAGGTTTTTCAGAAAAGTTTTTTGTTCCACATATGGTTGACTCTGGATCTGAAATCTGCAGATATGGAATGCCAACTGTGGTGCCCTTATGAGAAGAAGGAAAATTAGGATTCCAACATACTTAGATGGAAGGCCTCATGAGGACACAGGGAGAAGATAGCCATCCAAAAGCCAAGCAGAGAGGCTTCATAAGGAGCAACCCTATGGATACTTTGAGTTTGGACTTGTAGTTTTTAGATCCATAAGGAGATGAGTTTCTGTTGTTTGTGCCAATCATTCTATGGTGCTTTATTATGGTAGCCCTAAAAACCATCACAACCCTGAAAGGAAGAGCCATAATGTCACTTTGAGATGAAAGTGAGGTTCAGAAAGTTATACGAGTCAACTATGGTTAGAAAACTGGTAAGTGATTTTCAGAACTTGAGTTAAAAAAATTCCATAGTCATTGAAAAGATCAGCATTAAGGACATGTGTATCATATTTCACAAAAGAATCTTGGTTTAATCATCAGTAATCACTGTATATAAAAGGGTAACAAATACCAATATTATAATGCAAAGTCAGGCTATTTAGGAAACTGTTATGTAAGGTGACATAGTAGAGTATCTTCTACTTATTCCTTACATAGAACATCACATTAAGTTCTCACAATATATTTAAAAAAAATACAAGCTAGAACTTGTTCCAGAGGGAGCAAAGCAAACATGGCTAACATCCCATATCAGAAATGACCAAGATAGCTGGGAATGTCTAAAGATACAGTCTTCATTTTTATAGGAAAGGGAAATAGATTTGTCTTAAGTAAGTCTGCAGGAGAGAAACAAGACCAATTCTTAGAAAGGCAGATATTGGCTCAAGTAAGGATGGTTGAGACACAGGAAATAATAAAGGGTCTCTAAGGTGGTTTTTTTTTTTTTTTTTTTTTTTTTTTTAAGGCAGAATGACATGTATTCTGTTCCACTTTATCATGAAACACGAGTGAAGTCCTAGTCTTAAATTGTGGGTTCCTGATATAGGGAGGCAGTGCTGGATCTGGTATCCCAAGTTCATTTGTTTCTCATTTTGAATTTCCCCTGGTCCACCACAGGTGAAGAGTCACTTCATATGTGGAGGTCTCTGGTTGGCTCTATATTGATTGATCACTCTGGAGAGATCATTCCCTACAGACTAGTGTTTTTCCCCCTCTTAAGTGATTCTACAGCAAGAAGCAGTGGAAATATCCCTGAGACACAAGATTATAAATAAATCTGTTCATAAGAGTATGGAAGCTCTGTCATTAGCTAAAGTCTTTATGATTTATTCAGTGTTAAGTGCCAGAAACACATAATCAAAATTAAATTGGGAAATGAAAATTAGAACCTTGTGCATAGGTGGATATCCCTTCTGAAATTAACATCATGCTGGGAATTGTTCCCAAACCAAGTTTAAGTCTACAGATTAAGAATCCACACAGCTGTCTAGATGGACAGATGGCTCTGTGGAGTTAAGCCAGGGAGATTTTCTTACCATTGTTTTCTGCTGTGATCTTTGGTAACTCTAAGTATTTGTTTCCATGAAACAAAATTAGTCTGGGGTAACTGGTTTAGGGTTGGGCATTGCCTTATATTCTATTTTTTAAATTTATTTTTTAGTGCTGGATGGTACGCTACAGGTCACAGTCTGAGCTCTTTGGAAAGTGAGGCGTATGAAAGGTTGGCATTGAGCTAACCTGACTTCTGATGGCCTGACCGTCCACCCTAGACACTTGCTCTTCCTCCCATCAGCTCAGTGCAAAAGTGGTCTATTTGGAAAGAGGAACTGGGATTGCTTGGCTCTGTTCTTTTCCTTCTTGGGAGAAGTCAGGATATCAGAAAGGCTTCTCTGCTCTTCATGGCAGCTTCTG
Organism: Oryctolagus cuniculus; assembly: GCF_051225735.1. Taxonomy (NCBI): domain Eukaryota; kingdom Metazoa; phylum Chordata; class Mammalia; order Lagomorpha; family Leporidae; genus Oryctolagus; species Oryctolagus cuniculus. Next base: position 127,595,601 of record NC_142874.1, read on the forward strand.
CTCCCACACACCTGTCACTCCTGGGGTGGCTGGCATGCCAGGTGCAGTGTTTCCATCACCAAATTTATGAGTCACATCCAAGGTGTCTTCATTTGATATTCAAAGTGACATTTTGATCATTCTCCCATTATTTCATTGTTTTATTTAAAAACTTATTTGAGAAACCTAGGCAGAGAGAAGCATTATAAATTTTGATATCCCTCAGAGAGATTCTAACAGGGACCCAGATATGAAGTGTAATGTTACGTTTCTGTCTTTGTACCACAAGTATCAATTTTGTCCTGTTAACATGTATGATTTTTTTCCTTTGGGCCAAAAATTGCAACTTCAAACATGAAAATTCCTGTGATCTTAATAATTTCTCCTTTAATTTCACTAGATTTTTAAAATTGTTTTTATTGAAAGGCAGAGTTATGAAGACAGAGGGAGGGGAGAAAGACTAAGAGAGCAAGAGGGGGAGAGAGAGAGAGAGAGAGAGAGAGAGAGAAGGAGAGAAAGTGTAAGTGTGTGTACTTCCATCTGCTGGTTTGCCCCCTAAATTTCTGCAATGGCCTGGGCTGGGCCAGGCTGAAACCATGAGCCTGCAACACCATCTGGATCTTCCACATGAGTGCAGGGGGCCAAGAACTTGGGCCATCTTGTGCTTTCCCAGGTTCATTAGCAGGGAACTGGATCAGAGATGGAGTAGTGGGACTTGAACTGGCAGTCATGGAGTGCTGGCTCAACACCCTGCACCATGATGCTGTTTCCAGTTAGTCTTCCATTATCCAGGGAAAGGCAGGAGAGTGACTTGAGAGCCGTGAGCAGTGCAAGATTTTGATGCTCTGTACCTACCTCCCCACTTACCTACCTGAAAAATTTAAAAAGTTAAATTGAGGAATACTGCAAACTTGCATAGCATTTATTATATGCCATCGTAGAGCTGGAACACAAGCGTAGGTACACTGATTCTAGAGTCCGTGTTGTTAACTGTTGGGCCAAAAGCGGTTGCTAATGAAATAAGAACAATAACAAGGATGTTTAACAAAGTTGTTTCTTACTCATGGCAACTCTGTTGGTTGTTATTTATTTTTTTTACTTTGAAAAGTATGATTCATTTTCTGAATAAAAAAAGTCTATTCATGTTAAATTTAGAATGTCACTTATTTAATTCTGTATGTCAATCTCCTCCCCCCTCCCCCCTTTCCTTTCTTCCCTTCCCTTGGTGTACTTTGCTGGGACTTTGTCTTAGTCCATTCCAGCTTCTATAACAAAGCACCACAAACTGCAGTTTATAAACAGTAACAATTTATTTCTGACAAGTCTGGAGGCTGGGAAGTCCAAGGTCAAGGCAGATTCAGTGTCTCTGGAGGACACAAGCTGGGGCTCACACACAGCTGCTCCTTGCTGTGTTCTCACTGAGGGGAGTGAGGAGTCTCTTGGGCCTCCTTCCTAAGGGCACTAGTCTCACTCACAAGTGCTGTGACATGGTGACTTTGTCACCTCCCACTGGTTCCAACATACCAAGTTTGGAGAGATAGAAACAAGTGGATCATACCAAAATTTTAAGTGTATTCCTAGTGTAGCTATTGTAATCCAACAGTGACTCTGAAGGGAGACTTGACTTCTCAGCACCGAGTTTATAGATAATAAAATTGTGCAAGGAGGGATTGTTGATGCAGAAGAGTCTATGCTGTTTTCTTTGCCTCCAAAGTCAAAAGAGAAGCAAATGACTTGTGAGTCTCTCATTTTTGTAGCACTTTGAATTTACATAATTAAAAAACAACAACATCAGAGCGGTCTCTTAGCTTCTGAGCCCTTCAGCAAACTGTCTTTCTTTCAACATAATTAGCCAAAATTACTCCATGATCTTGCAAAGGGCAGATATCTCCGGAACCTAAGATCTTCTTTACAAATGCTTTCTCTGATTTGATTTGCTAATATTCTTAGTGAAATGCAGTTATTCTTTTTGGAGATCAAACTGACTATAGGAGCTGGTGTTGTGGCACACGGTGTTAAACTGCCACCTGTGGCACTGGCTTCCCATATCTGAGTGTTGGTCTGAGTCTTGGCCCTCTGTTTCTGATTCAGCTCCCTCTTAAACCTGGCAAAGCAATGGAAAATGGCCCAAGTACTCCTGGCTTCAGCTTGACTTAGCCCCGACAGTTGCAGCCATTTAGGAAGTAAACCAGTGGAGGGAAGAGCTCTTCTTTCACTCTTGTTCCCTGTCTGTGACTCTGATTTTCAAGTGAAAGAAACTAAATTTAAAAAAAAAAAATGACTACAAGGGCCAGCGCCATGGCATAGTGGGTTAAGCTGCCATCTACATTGCCGGCATCTCACATGGATGCTGGTTCTAGTCCTGGCTACTCCACTTCTGATCTAGTCCCTGCTAATGCACCTGGGAGAGCAGTGGAGGATGGCCCAACTGCTTGGGCTTCTTCCCCTACATGGGAGATGTGGGTGAATCTCCTGGCTCCTGGCTTTGGCCTGGCCCAGTCCTGGCCATTGCAGCCATTTGGGGAGTGAACCAGCAGATGGAAGACCTCTCTGTCTCTTCCTCTCTCTGTAACTCTGACTTTCAGACAAATAAATAAATCTTTAAAAAGGCAAAAGAAAGGCCAGACACTTGGAAGGAAGTTCCAGCAGTAGATCTAGTAGGAAACAAAATTACTTTCATTAAAGAAAAGATTAAAAAAAATTAAAAAATGAGCATAACTACAGTGGGTGAATTAAAAATTAATTAAAAATTAGAAGATTTAAATAAAAAATTAAAAACATTTTGATTGAAAACTTTTGTCCTTGTGTAGTCACAAAAATGTATGATGTGCATTTGGAAGCATTTACTATACATTTAAAAAAGTATGATATTTATTTGAAAGAGATAGAGAGGAGGAGAGACAGAAATCTTCCATCTGGTAGTTCACTCTCCAGATGGGCTCAATGGCAAGGGCTGAGGCAGACTGAAGTCAGGAGCCAGGAGCTGCTTCCAGGTCTCCCACTTGGGTGCAGGGTCCCAGGGACTCAAGCCATCCTCTGCTGCTTTTCTCAGGCCATTAGCACAGAGCAGGATCAGAAGTGGAGCAGCCGGGACTCGAACTAGCACCCATTTGGATGTCTTTGCTGTAGGCGGTGGCTTAACCCACCATGCCACAATGCCGACCCCACATTTATTCTACTTTATATGATCTATATTATTTTATCTGTGATACTGAAAGCTGAATGATGCCTGGCCTCACACAAAGAAGAGTTTGCGGTGAGTCTTTTTGTTGGTAACAAAATCTTGAAGCAAAACATCTCCTGAGTTTAATTTCTGTTGCACTTGCAGCACAGTCATTCTTTGATGTGTCAAGGATTTACTGAGTTGTAATGAGATTGTCTGAAGGAGAACCATGTTGTATTCTGGGACCACTCTGGGTTACCCAATTGCTAGGCTACGAATATGCTTATGGTGCCAGCCAAATGGGGGAGAAGAGAGAGAGAGAGATATTCATAGAATTTCATTTGTACTGTTTCCGGCAAGAGCCTTCCTCCACAAGACAGATGTAGATGAGGGTCCTATAAAACTTGGTTGCAGTATCATCAGTGTAGATTTATTTCTCTACCCTTTGGTCAACCCGAGCCTCCAGATTTCTATGCGTGATCCTTGTTTATCCCCTGTAGTTTGTTTAAATTATCATATTCATTATTGCTTTACAAGTCCCATCTATTTTCAGCTTCTGAGTGTTGTACAAACGCATGACATGAAGGTCTCCATCAGAGTCTGCCTTGGCTTCCAGTCTGCCAAGAGCCAGGGGCAGACTCTGCACGACCATTTAGAATACGCTCACTGACATGGTGGCCCCACTGCTCACCATACAAATGTAATCAAATCTATTAATGCCTTTATAGATCAAGTTTATTTCTTCTTTATGGAAAGCAGTTGAGGAGAAATGGTCCAAAAGAACAAAGAGGTTGGCGTCTGGTGGGTATAGATGAGGGAGTGTCCCCTTCTGATTGCCTCACAAATCACAGGGAGAGTTTTTTGTTGTTGTTGTTTAGCAATAAACTTTCCAGCTGAAATTTGGGCTGAATGTAATTTTCTTTGGGGTGAGATAAGGGTGGCTAGGGAAATTAGATGTTGGGGAAGGAAGATGGATCACAAGATTTTTTTTTTTCAGTACAGTTTCTGGCTGGAATCTCATGGAGTATCTTGCTCTAACAATCGCTGTTAGGCCCACAGTCTTGTCTAAGATAATTGTGAATCAGGTCTTTGCAAATATTTACCACATTATTAGGGAGGGTTCCTTGTTTGTACTTACACGTGTAGAGGGATATTTTGTGCATTATGTGCTTGTACTCAAGTTTTTGCTGACATTTACACAAAAAGAGAGTGGAAAAAGTAAGCATCCCAGCAGAAGAAAGGAACATGGGTGACAGAATTCACTTGCCACAGATCAGAGAAGCCTGATTCCATGTACCTGTGTCAATGTGTTGATTTTCCAGGAGGTAGCAACTGATGCCCACTAGAGGTCAGTAAAAGGCAAGTGAATGAGCTCGCTCTCCCCAGCAAGCTTCTCCAGACACCCAGGTGATTTCTCTACTGAACACTTGCATTTTCAAAGGCTTTCTTTTAAAAGATGTCTAAAATGTGGTATTCGAGGTTTCATGGGAGAGGAATGCAGAATAAAAAAACTTTGCCTCCACAAAAAGGAAACAGAAAAAAAATCTGACCAGGTTTCACAGTAGAAAATCTTTCTGTTACCTGAGAGTGTAAAGGTATTATTTACCTACCCTGGTCTTTTGGGTATAGGTCTTAACTGGTGTAACAGAGCCGACCGCACACATACAGTGTCTCCCTGCAGTGCTAGAAGGCGACTCCTTCCTCTGGCTCCAATAGCACGTTTCATTTTCCCTACCTTAATGGCTTTTATCCCACTGTTTATTAATGTTTCAGGAATACTCCTGTCTTGGGTGATAGTTTGCAAGTTTCTTGTTGACAGGAAGCTGGTTTCAGGCATTTTACAATCGTCAATACTTGGACATTGCTTGACTGCAATGTTACAGGCACTCAGAAAGTTTGTAGAATATATGTATGAGTCAGTCCCCAAGTTTTCACCACTGTTATTTACAAGGTACAACAGTAGTTGAGTGTGTGTGTGTACTTTTCATTGTTTAGAGAATTTAAAGTGGATAAACACCCATATGTTATCTTTCCTCTCATAAAATCAATCCAAATAATTATGCTTTGATTTTGTCCATTTTTAAATTTGGGGTCAAATTCAGAGCTAAACACTAATGTGTTCAGGTGAAAATTCAGGCATAAAAGAGCACTATCACTTTAACCATCACCAGCTTTCTTGCATAAAATCAAGAAGGATTTCAAAGCTTTTCAAAATGATGGGTGCTAGTTTGGCAAGCAGTGAATTCTGGCCCTCAGTTCTCAAGTTGTCGGAGTATTTCACGGACCTGCTGCAGGATGGAAGGCTATTGAATATTACTTAGACATTGACCATGATGTTGTTTTCTTCTGGCAAGCATTACGCACTTTGCCTTTAGGTTGGGCTTCTGTTGTTTCCCTAGGCTTTGTGTGTTTGGAAATCCTATAGAGGAGGCAAGAGCCCAATCTGAAAACTGGAGCATTCTCAGCTTTGGCATCTACCTCCTTCATAGTACGTGGCTCAACATGGTGCCTTTGAACACAGGGCCCCAGTGGGAGCCTTATTATCTGCTAAATATTTCTGGAAATGTTTATACAGAACATGGAGCACAGCAGGCTGTCCCGCACCCCTACACTGACAGCTAAGCCTTTGAAATGGCAAATGCATAGACCTGCTAAGCTCCTCCACTTGACCCCCGCTGGTGACATTTTCAAAGTTAATATATAAAATGGTTCCATTGAAATAATATTTTTGAAGATCTTAACGACCCAAACTTTATCAAGGCTCACAAATTAGCTCTAGGATGACATTTGACTTAGGAAGAGAGTATGAATTTAAAATTAAAGTCTGATAGGTTACATTCACATGGGTCCCATTATGACTTGCAGAACATGTTGAAGCCTCATCGTGTTCACTTGAAGCTGGTTTTCGACATTCTAGTGTCATTTGCATATGTGTGGTCTTTAATGTTAGAGCCACATGGCCCCTCAGAAGCCTGGGAGAACAGCACTTTCACCTTGGAGGTAAAGAAATCAAGGCTCTTGGAGGACATTTGATGTAACTCCGGGAATGGAGCATCTAAACTTAGGGGGCCACTTTTCCCCTTCCAGTGTGATACTTGGCAACATGTGATACTTGAGAATGGTGTCACACGTGTCTGATTATATCACAAAATGACACTGTCAGTACCATGGAGAACACAGGGTGCTGTCTGTTTGATAAGCAGGTGGGTGCGATGGGTAGAGTCAGATTGTACCACTACTGGTTAAAGCCATCCTCTTTTCTCTCCTTTTTCTTTACTCTTGCAAGGAGGTAGATGTGGGGGAAAATTTATGTATTAAGAAAAAAGGAAAGAAAGAAAATGTGAATTTAACCTAGAGGTTAGTTGGGAGGGAGTAGTGGCATCTTGAATAAAGATGGGCTTCTAGAAAAAAAGTCTGGGCTAGGTGCAAGCCAGGAGCCAGGAACTCCATTGTGGTCTCCAACATGGATGGCAGGGGGCCAAGTACTTGAACATCCCCTGCTACTTTCCCAGGCACATTGTCAGGAAGCTGAATCTGAAATGGAGCAGGTGGGACTCACTCGAACAGTCACTCTAATATTGGAGGCCAGCATTGCAAATGGTGGCTTAACCAGTGGAATCACAACACAGGCACCAGGTTGCTTTATTGTGACTGGAAATAAAGACTTATTTTTTAAAAGAGCAATTAAAGAACAACATTGGGTTCATAGAAAAATTGAGAAGAGGGTATAGAGCTTTCTCATATGTTTCTACCCCCACATACGCACAGCCTCTGTCATGATCAGCATCCCCTACCAGCATGGTACATTTGTTATAATTGATGTACATTGAATCATCAATAACATCCAAAGATAACAGTCTCTTTTGGGGTCTTCTCTTACTGGTGTACATTTTATGGGTTTGATCAAATGTATGATGTCATGTACTCACCATTACAGTATCATACGGATTTGTTTCACTGCTTCAGTGAAATCCTCTGTGGTCTGCTTGGTCACTCCTCTGTCCCATATTCTCTGATAACCACTCATTTTTTAAAATTGTTTCCATATATTTGCCTTTTTCAGTATGTCATATAGTCAAAATCATGTTTTTCTTTAATTTTGAAAGGAGATGGGTGTAATTTTCTTTCAGTTATTAATAAACATTTAGGAATTTTCAATATCTTTCATGACTTGATAGGTCGTTTGTTTTTAGAACTGAATATTGCATTGGCTCGCTATATTGTGGTTTATTTATCCTTTCTTCCTCTGCAGGATAGCTTGTTCCTCCCAGGTTTTGGCAATTATGAATAAAGCTTTTAGAAACAACCATGTGCAGGTTTGTTATGGAAATTAGTTTTCAACTACTTTGGATAAAGACCATGAATGTGATTGCTGGATCATATGGTTAAGGTACTTTCAGCTTTGTAACAAACTGGTTGCTTTATTTTCGGTGGTAATAGTAATGATACCCAAGAATACAGGATACTGTTTTAGTGCCATATGCAGTACACTTTAATTTTTGTTCACTTCACCTAAATTTTTTTTGCCAAGTGCCTATCATGTTGCAGACCCTGGGTAAAGACCAATGAGCAAACCAATCTCTGTTATTAGGGAGTTTACACTCTTATGGGAGGAGACAGACAACGAACAAGATGAGAAATTGTAACGAAGACATAGTAAGAGGGACAAGAGAAACATAGTAATGGCAGGGCTGGTTTTTTTTTTTTTATAATGGGTTTTGGGCACTCTGATAGGGACTTCAAAAGGTACCCATGCAGCTGTAAAATTGAAAAAGCCTGGCTTTTCTCTGGAGCACAGTCTTGAAGACAGAAAAATGGGAATCTAGGTAGCTTCTGTGGGCCATTCTTTCAGCTTGTGCCAGTCAACATCCTGGCCATGATCTGAACCCTTAGCTCACAGTCAGCCTGCCCTCTCCTTGTGCCATACTCTGAAATAAACTCGTATGATTCCTGGCATAGGTCGTGTCCCTGATGCAGCATGATCTGCTCTGGCCTAGTTTTGTTCTTGTTTGTGAGTTATACTGAAGAGACTGCTATTAAAAGCATTTCTGGCAAACAATGCGCCAGCAGCATTTGTACTTGATTGAGAACCGGGAAAACAACAAACGTAGGCAATGCATCCATAGCTATTCTGACCGTATTATTGAAGAGTTATTCTTGAGAAGGGAAGCCAGATAGGAGGATTTAGGGTTTCTTTGTGTAATTTCCATGTCTGGAGAACTTGTGGAGGAAATTAGCCATCTTCTCCCCGCTCCCCCATTTTGGCACACTCTCACAGTTTGTGTAAAGAGATTTTGGTTTGAATTGGCTTTTCATATTGATCATGCAGATTTTTTTTAAACTAAAGCATTTTCACTGACACATATAAGTTGTACATATTTATTGGGTGTCGTGTGGTGTGTCAATATACATTTTGTGTATACATTTTCTGTCCAGTCAGGGTAAATGTATTTGTCTCCTTGAATATTTAATATTTATATTAAAAATATTAAAAATCCTTTCATCTAGCCTTTTAGGGTAGTTTATTATTCTAGTCTGTAGTTACCTTCCTGTGCAATAGAACTCCAGAACTTTTACTGGTATTAGTTAGAACCTATTAAAATCCTTTCCCCTTTCCTCCCTTCCCTTGCTTCCCCCAGTCTCTGGTGGTAAGCACCAGTATACTCTCAACTTCTTTGAGATCAACTTTTGATGCTAGTGAGAGCTATGTAGATACTTTAGAGACTTTTGACAGGCCTGATACTTCAAAAATGACTCTTATAGAGTACTGATTTGTTTTTCATTCCGTAGACATCTTCATTCAAGGACTTAGTATTGTTATTGTTTTGGGTAGGCTTTGCTCTTTGCTAAGAAAGCAAGACACCCTAGAAAAGGCGCCATTAATTGTTACAAGTTTCTTTCTACTTTTTTCTGACTGAACTTCAGAATTTTGTCTGTCAAGCTGTTTGTGGGAAGACACAGAGGTGAAGGCAGTTCGATTATTATAGCATCTGAGAAGGGCCACAGGGAGGCCCGTTGGGAGTGGAAATCAGGAGACAAAGTCATAATCCCAGTTAAGCGTTGGATGTTCTTTGATTTTGTTCTTTGGTATGCACTTAGCATTTTTAAAGCATATTTATTAAAAAGCAAAGTGACAAGGAGGTAGAGAAAGAGGAGAGACAGAGACACAGATAACTTTCAGCTGTTGGTTCACTCCCCAGATGTCTGTGATAACCTGAGTTGGGTCAGGCTGAAGCCAGGGGCTAGAAACTCCAACTGGGATTCCCACATCAGTGGCGGTGGCCTAGGTACTTGGTCATTATCTTCCCAGGTGCATTACTAGGAAGCTGAATCAGAAGCTGAGTATCTAGGACTAGAATCGACAATCAGATATGGGATATGGGTGTCCCAAGCAAAGGCTTAATCTACTGTGCCGCAATGCCCACCCCATCTTAGTATTTTAACTGATGCCTGTATACAAATGTGATCTTCAAAATATTTCTGTACTGGTGTATTAGTTAACGCTAATACAGTACATGAAAACCAGAGTTCTTCAGAGGAGTAGAACCAATAGAATATATGTAGATGCAAAGGTATTAATTGTGGAGCTTTGCATACCCAGTTTGGGAGGCTGAGAAGTCAGATGATGCTCTGTCTATAGGCTGGAGACCAAGGAGGCTGGTCATGAATCCCTCTGGATTTGGGCTCCTGTCAAAGGCAGCAAGGTGGGGAGCACTGTTATGAGTCCTGGGGGCTGAAGGCCTAAGAACCAGGTCTCTGAGAAGGAGATGAAAGTCCTGGTTCAAGAAGGCAGAGAGCATTTGCCCTTCTTCTGTCTTTTTATTCCATTTAGGTCTTCACCCAGTCTACCAATCCGAATGCTAATCTCCTCTAGAAACATCCTCATGGACACCCCTAGAAATAACGTCTTATCTGTGTAGGGGCAGAAAGGTCTGCTATCTTTCCTTACCCATCGTGGTTGACACTCCTATAACAAAAGACAGCTTAACAAGAGAAAAGCAAATTTACTAAATCTGAGTTTTATGTGATATCGAAGCCTTTGCAAATGAACACCCAAAAACCTGTTCCTTTTTATGCTCGGGTTTGATCAAGAATGGGTAACCATGCTGTTATGTGACTGGACAAAAGTGTATGTTCTAATGGTAAGAGACTGCGTGGAGAAACCCAGTGAGGCCTGTCCAGATTCTTCTTGCCTTTTTCCTGGGTAGGGGGCAGGATCCCTACAGAATGAGGTTTTCAAGAGTGAGAAAGGAGAAGAGAGAGTGAACTTTCTAGGTCTTAAGGCATGCTTTGGGGGTGAGGGATTCTAGTTTCTCTGGCCTGCCTTGAGGAAGCGTAATCCTGAGTTCTTTGGTTACCCGTGGGTGAGAAAGTAGAGAAGGAGGTCAGAGAGATTGTTTCTGAGGCTTTTCAGGCTCCTTTTGTTCAGTTCAGCATTCCACAGTACCAGGCTCGGGTTATCATGTTCTGAGCTGCAGCCAACTATCTGTGTGTGTCTTCACGGAGTCAAGTTAACACACAAAGTTCACCTTCACAACTGATACGGCACTGGAAGCAGCCAGCTAGAGCAGATTACTGTGAACATTCAGCACTGCCAAACCAGAGGAGAGCTGTGGGCTACCAGTCTGGCTCTCTTCAGCTTTGCTTTCTTGGTTATAAATAAATAGGGAGGGGAGACACAGGTAACTCAATAATAAGCTAGAATGAATCAAATATAATGACTTAAGTAGTGATGTATAACTTTCCTGGGCCTCGTCACCCAGTAAGCTGAGCTGTCCAAATTTGAGCTTACAAGGCCTTTTTCTTTTTCTTAATTGTGCTTACCATTTTTGAGTTATGACTAAATTATAAGCAATAGTTTATAATTTTACTGGTATTTTTATTATAGACTAGCCACTTTTTTTATTTATTTTATTTATTTGACAGATAGAGTTAGACAGTGAGAGAGAGAGAGGGACAGAGAGAAAGGACTTCCTTCCATTGGTTCATCCCCTAAATGGCTGCTATGACCAGAGCTATGCTGATCCAAAGCCAGGAGCCAGGTGCTTCTTCCTGAGCTCCCATGCGGGTGCAGGGGCCCAAGCACTTAGGCCAGCCTCCACTGCCCTCCAGAGCTAAAGTAGAGAGCTGGACTGGAAGAGGAGCAACCAGGACTAGAACCTGGCGCCCATATGAGATGCTGGCACCACAGGTGGAGGATTAACCAGGTGAACCATGGTGCTGGCCCTAGCCACTGTTACTTGTTCTCAATCTGAAAAATCTTTAAAACTTACTGTATTTAGGTTGTATTATATTTGCTTTGAATTGAAAAATTAAAATGGAGTCTCAGTATCAATTTTTTGTTTTAAAAAATTCAGTAAAATTTCATCTCATGTTTAGTTACTTGTGATCATAGTAGTTGGCACCTTGAAGTTACCAAGAAATTGAGCTTTAACATTAAAATATATATAAAGAATAATGAAATCATTTAACATGAAACTCATTTGAAAATGTGTCATCATGATAGAAATGACCATTTAATTTTTTTAAAAAAGATTTATTTATTTGAACGGCAGAGTTACAGAGGGAGAAGGAGAGACACAGAGAGAGAGATCTTCCATCTGCTGATTCACCTCCCAAATGATTGCAGTGCCCGGAGTAGGGCTGTTCCAAAACCAGGAGCCAGGAGCTTCTTTCAGGTCTCCCACATGAGTGCAGGGGCCCAAGCACTCAGGCCATCCTCTGCTGCTTTCCCAGGTACGTTAAGAGGGAGCAGGATTGGAAGTGGAGCAGCCGGGCCTTGAACCAGCATCTGTATGGGATTCAGGCAACCCAGACTACAGCTTTATGCGTATGCCACATCACCATCCCTAACCGCTTAATTTTTATCTTCATTTGAGAAACAGTATGGTGTGGAGATCTCAATGGTCTGGGAATCCAAAGACCTTGGCTCGGTTCTTGCTTTGCTCTGGATCGTGCCAGTTCATTTCTTTTGTTCTTTATTTCCTCCTGTGTAATTTGAAGGGTTTGACGAGATGATTTTCTGACTCCTTTTAGCTGTAATGTACTGTTGTGTAGTATTTAAGTTTTCCCATAGTGGGAAGTAATGTAAACCAAAATATTCTTGTTTTGTTGTCAGTGAGAGGCATACTTTCTAGTGTTATGCCAGTCCATAACTATGAAGATTATGGTAAGCAGATCTTGAGTTTGTCTTCTGAGCATGACTACTGTGGTGGTGGAAGAGTTGATAATTTTAGGGTTTTGATCCCTTCCATAATGCTGGAGACATAATTTAGACTCCTCCCATAGCCTAGCCAGTGTTTGGTTCAGGGGTGATTCTAGCCAATTTTTTGACAGATAGAGTTAGACAGTGAGAGTTAGAGAGAGAGAGAGAGAGAGAGAGAGAGACAGAGAGGTTTTCCTTCCATTAGTTCACCCCCCCAAATGGCTGCTATGGCTGGAGCTACACCGATCCAAAGCCAGGAACCAGGTGCTTCCTCCTGGTCTCCCACGCGGGTGCAGGGCCCAAGCAGTTGGGCCCTCCGGGCCACAGGAGAGAGCTGGACTGGAAGAGGAGCCACCAGGCCTAGAACCCAGTGCTCGTATGGGGTGCTGGTGCCGTAGGCAGAGGATTAACCAAGTGAGCCTCGGTGCCAGCCCCTAGTCAATTAGATTCTTTTGTGGGCAGAATACATGGAAAGAGACAATGCCCTTTCTGGAAATATCATGAGGTCTTGGACCCATCCAAGAATTATTCTCTGAAACTCTAGGATTACCATCTATCTAAACCATTTTTTCCTTCCCCTGAGAAATCTGAAAGATGTCTTCCCCACAGATCTTTTGACCCACAGATCTGTATTAGTCACCAGTAGCTCCGATGACTTGGATTGGAAGCAAAGATAACTGATTATTTCTTCATGAAGCTAGATGAGTAACTTCCCTTGTTTAATTGCCCTTGTTGACACTACTGAATGTAAGTCTTTACTTGTTCCAGCCTGAATCCAAATTTCTACAGTGAGTTGCACCATCAAGTACCTAATGAAAAGCTCTGGGAAAGTCTGTTAGTTGCAGCGTTATTGATTAGCACAGAAAGGCAGATTAGTTTTGTAATAACATAATTTACTTTAAAAGGTCAGGTCCCATAATATTGAAGGATATGTGTTACATATATATATATGTATATATATACATATATATATATATAATGCCAATATAGAATAAATTTTCTGGAATAATATCAACAAAAATTAAAAATATTGACAGATGATTGGTATTATGCCTTTTGGAGAGGTTCTTGCTTTGTAGAGAGTAGCCCCATCCTAGAGAAATAATTTTTCTCGAGGCTTGGTATGCTAAGGAAGCGTATGAAACATGTCTTTGGCACTCTAATTTTTTTCATTCCTACTCTCTCTTTTTTTTTAATCTTTATTTTTTTTTTTTGACAGGCAGAGTGGACAGTGAGAGAGACAGACAGAAAGGTCTTCCTTTTGCCGTTGGTTCACCCTCCAGTGGCCACTGTGGACGGCGCACCGCGCTGATCCGATGGCAGGAGCCAGGTGCTTCTCCTGGTCTCCCATGGGGTGCAGGGCCCAAGCACTTGGGCCATCCTCCACTGCACTCCCTGGCCACAGCAGAGAGCTGGCCTGGAAGAGGGGCAACCGGGACAGAATCCGGTGCCCCAACCGGGACTAGAACCCGGTGTGCCGGCACCGCAAGGTGGAGGATTAGCCTAGTGAGCCGCAGCGCCAGCCTCATTCCTACTCTCTTAAACATCATCTACCAATATTATCAAAAGTTGGTAACAGTGTTTTTTTTTTTTGGGGGGGGGGTCAGGATTCAAGTACTTTTTTCTATGCAGTGTACTCATTATCCTCTGTAAAATACAGAATTTTTAGAATAATGCAGAAAAATGGTACAATAGTATTAAATGATAGAAAACTCAAGATGTCTGGCCCTCCCCATTACCTGTTGCTTAGAATTTCTAAACTCAGTGTTATGGATGTTTTGGACCATATCGTTCTGTGTTATCAGAGCCTGTGCTATGCCTGGTAGATTATTTATTACCATCCCGAACTTCTGGTAGCATTGTAGCAATAAATTGTCTCCAGAGAACATCCAGTGTCTCATGCGTGACTGATTCTCCCCTGGAGTCGAGAAGCAGAGCTCTAACTCAACACGTTGATGAACCATCCCACTACTCTGAGTTTCTGCAGATTGTCCTGGAGAATGGGTTATGTCCATATTTGTCTTGATCACTTCTGAATTTCCAGATACATAGTAGGCACTAAGTACCTGTTGACAGACAAATGACTCTTTCACTTTGAAAAACAATCCATCTATTTTTTTTAAAAGATGATTTTTAAAATTTATTTGAAAGAAAGAGTTACAGAGTTGGGGGGTGAGAGAGTTCTTTGATCTGCCTGTTCATTCCCCAAATGGCTGCAATGGTTGGGGCTGGGCCAAACCAAAGCCAAGAGCCTGGAACTCTATGTGGGTCTCCCACATGGGTGGCAGGGGCCCAAGTACTGGGACCATCTTTGGCTTATTTCACAGGCACACTTACAGGGTGCTGGATAGGAAGCAGAGTAGCTGTTCAACCCTCTGTACGATAGTGCTGGCCCCCCTTCCACTATTGACTCCTACAATCTCTTCTCAGACACATTAGCCAGAGCGTTCCATTTAAAATGGAATATTTCATTTTACTCCATGTCCATTGCATATGTCACTCCTCTGCTCCGAATCCTCCAGATACTTATTTTACCTGGAATGAAAGCTCAAGTCTTCAGTGTGTCCATTCTTAACTTGATCCTCGTTATTTCTGTGACCTCACCTTCTGTTATCCTCCCCCTACTCCCTGCATTCCAGTTACGCTGGCCTCCTTGCTGGACTGCGAACATGCCAGTTGCATTCTTACTTCAGGCCCTTGGTCTTGCAGTTCTACCTGGAGTACCCCATACCGAGAAAACCACATAGGTCCCTCTCTCATTTTCTTTAACTTAAAGCCAGAAAATTTTTCTATAAAAGGGCCAGATATTAAATATCTTATGATTTGTAGTTATAAAGTCTCTATCACAACTTCTAAGCTCTGCTGTTCCTGTGAAAACTCAGTCATGGACAGTACCTGTATGAATGAGTGTGTCAGCATTCAGAACAATTTTATTGATGCTGAAATTTGAATTTCTAATTTTCATGTGTCATGAAATATTATTTGTCTTTCGAGTTTTTAATCATTTAAAAATGTGAAATCAATTTTTGCTTACTGGCTATATATACATAGGTCATGGACCCATGGGCCAGTTGGTTGACTCATATTTTAATCTGGTTAAATGTCACTCCTTGGTGAGTCCTTCTCTAATCATGCTGTTTGACATTCCATTCCTCATTTCCCATTCATTTTCTTCATTTTTCTACATGACATTTATCATCTTCTAATATGCTCCATATTTTACTTTTTACTTATTTGTTATTTGTCCTCTAACAGAATGTGAGCTCTATCAGGGCTGGGAGTCTTGATTTCATTTCATTTCATTTCATTTCATTTTAGTTTATTTCACTGCTGTTTTCCTAGTGTCCAGAGCAATGTCTCGCTCAAAGTAAATGCTCAGTAAATATTTGTTGGATGAACATTTATGACTGAATGAGTGCTGGACTCTGGAAATCTTGTCCCCAGTGAAGACTGTGTGACCTTGAGGTGATTTCGGCCTTCTCTCATTTCCCACTCTTCTTGTATTTATTACCTCATATGATTTGCTTTCTTGTGAGTGTTCAATGCCTCTTTCATATCTGCACTGCATTATATAACTACAGGGTGTCCTAATTTTTTTTTTAATCACTAACTCTCTTGGTGGTGAAAAGCTGAATTGAGAAGAGAAAATGGGAGAGAGAGGGAGATCTGTTGGTGAGTTGATAATGGTTTTAACTAATGAAATGATGGTGTGAATGCTTAGTGATAGAGGAGTCACTCAGACTTAATGAGTAATCGGGTATAAGAAGGCAAGAAGGAAGTCATAGCTGACTTTTGACACTGAGTTTCTAAGTGTTATGATTGTGGCAGGTTTTCAGTCTAGTGGTTGGGACATCTGTATCACACATCACAATGCCCGAGTTTGAGACCTGACATGAGCTTCTTATTCCGGCTTTCTGCTGACGTGGACCCTTTGAGGTTGGCAGTGATGGCTCAAGTGGTAGGGCCTCTGCAATCCATGTGGGGCCCAGCCCTGGCCACTGTGAGCATTTGTGGAGTAAATGAGCAGATGAGAACTATACCTCTCTTTCTACCTCTTAAATAAATAAATTAATTAAAAAATATAGTGCTATTTCTCTAGCACTTCAAGTTTCTTTTCCAAGTCATGTTAAAAAACCAAGGCTGTGTTACTAATGGGAAATGACCAAAATGGAGGGCTTGGCTTATACTTTCTTTTTTTTAATTTTTTTTTTAATTTTTATTTTTGACAGGCAGAGCAGACAGTGAGAGAGAGAGACAGAGAGAAAGGTCTTCCTTTTTTTTTTTTTTTTGCCGTTGGTTCACCCTCCAATGGCCGCCGCGGCCGGCACATTGCGCTGATCTGAAGTCAGGAGCCAGGTGCTTCTCCTGGTCTCCCATGCTGGTGCAGGGCCCAAGGACTTGGGCCATCCTCCACTGCACTCCCAGGCCATAGCAGAGGGCTGGCCTGGAAGAGGGGCAACCGGGACAGAATCCGGCGCTCTGACCGGGACTAGACCCCGGTGTGCTGGTGTCGCAAGGTGGAGTATTAGCCTATTGAGCCGCGGCGCCGGCCTTGGCTTATACTTTCAACATAGAATGTATTTACAGTGCAGCACAGATTATTAGCAAATAAATGACAGAGTAAGGAATGTGAACTCAGGAAGTGTGTCAGGCTCTAGGGCATGCTATGTTGGTCACCACTCTGTGTAGTCTCTTACAGTAAATAAAGCATATAAGAGTGCTTTGCAAATTCTAAAACTGCATACATACAAAGATTACTTCACATGAACATTATGGGAAGTTTGCATGATTGGAACTGGAACTCAAAGCATTAGGAGCAGACATTGGAGCAGGAGGAGAGTCATAAGGGCAAATACAGAGATATTGCAGTACAGGTGGCTCCACAGAAGCATGATGACTAACTGGAATGAAGAAGAAGGAAGGAGAGTATGACTGTTCAATAGCTTGACCAAACCCTTTCCCAGTCATCTCAGTGATGATGGAAGACTGGGGAGGGCACTGACCCTTAGATGTTTGTTCCCAGTGTTTTTGCTGCACTTAGAAGTTCAGAGGGAGGATAATGACTTGAGGTTGGTAGCTCAAATATCTCTTGCACTTGCCAGATATACACACAATAACCTCAGACTGATCATGTTTGGATAATAGTTACCCCAAAGCATGCTAAAGAAAAGATGTTCTATCCTTGGAATTATTTCCAAATGTAAAATAGGAAGTGACCTTTCGTTTGAGCTGTAGGATGTAGGAACCAAGAGTATAAGACCTGCCACTCAAAATGCAAGTAATTATCTGAGAGAATATCACAGTATAAATAGAAATTCCTGAATGCAGAGGGCAAGGACTCTACTTGGCCCATCTACATGAAGTGACCAGTGAGGCAACGGTTGGGAATCAGTTCTGTTAAAAATGCAAAATACAATGGGGAGCAAGCACTACACTGTTGCAGAGGCATATCTTTAAATTAAACATTCAGTTATACACTCAATTCCTGGTTAAAAGAAATGAAGAGCAGAGAGAAAACAAGTGGGTACCACTTAGTATTAAGTATCTATACCTTGGAAGGTCCAGGGTGTTATAGAAGCCTGAACAAAGCCAAAATAGTATGAGTACGGAGTGTCGGAAGTAGGGAGGGAGGCAGGTTTAGATCATTAGAGGCCTTGAGCCATTGCAAGGTTAAGAAGAGATTGCAAAGGTTAGCGCTGAAATTGCTCAGGAAGATAAAATTAAAAGGTTATTTTAATAATCTCTGCAAGAGATAATGATGAAAAACACCTTACTAGCCCTTCCTATTGGCACACCCTTCTGGTTACTTTACATATATAATAACTGACTTAAATCTATGATTATGACATTTTTATTCCCATATAACAAATAAGGAAACAGAAGAATAGAGAAGTTAAGTAATGTGCCACAAGCCATAGAGTTAGCTAGGATATAATTGAGCCTTGAACAGAGGCAACTGGACTTCTTAATCACCATAATGTACTGGTTGAACTAGCAGATTTGTATTACAAATGGAAAGAAGTAAATGTTATAAAAATGATTTGGAGATTAAGTCTTGGTGATTCCTTGGTTGTCAGGAACGGGGTAGACATTTTTGATGTGGAAAATCCTAGAAAGGAGCACATTTTTGTGGAGAGAGGGCAGTAGAGATAAGGAGTTTGGGTTTGGATATACTGAAATTGGAGGGCCAAGGACATTAAAAGGACAGTGAACAGTTCATTATAGGCCAGAGAGTTTAGGAGAGCAATCAGAGCTGGAGCTGCCATTTGAGAGCCAAAGTAGGAGAGATATCAAGCAGCGGGAGTAGGAATTGAGGAGTGGGGGAAAAGAGAGGGTATAGGATGCAATCCTGAGTTATCTGAACCAAGGACAGGTGAAGGGGAGGATCCAGCAGGAACCGTGACAGAGTAGCCAGAGGAGCAGAGGAGATGTGGATCGTGGGTGTCACAGGAGCTGGGATGAGTTCCAAAGGGGAAGGACCTCATAAAAGCAAGATGGTGAGGGCTTTGCCTCGAGATGGTGGTGGGAAGCCAGATGATATGAGGGAACATCAAAATGTTTGTGGAAGGTGGATTTAAAAGGTATTTATTTTGGTGGAAAAACATTGAAATCCATGCACACAAGGAGTTTTCACAAAGATCATGGAAAATGTGTACTGTGAAAAAACTATGCATGGATTTCATTTTGTTTTGCATCAGAATAGCTTTATCTTTTAATTTAAACTTTCCACAAACCTTTTGAAGCACCATTTAAAAAAATTATTTGACAGGTAGAGTTATTGACAGTGAGAGAGACAGAGAGAAAGGTCTTCCTTCCATTGGTTCACTCCCAAATGGCCGCCACAGCTGGCGCTGTGCTGATCCGAAGCTAGGAGCCAGGTGCCTCTTCCTGGTCTCCCATGCGAGTGCAGAGGCCCAAGAACTTGGGCCATCCTCCACTGTACTCCCGGGCCACAGCAGAGAGCTGGACTGAAAGAGGAGTAACCGGGACTAGAACCTGGCACCCATATGGGATGCCGGCGCCGCAGGTGAGGATTAACCAAGTGAGCCATGGCGCTGGCTCCCTGAAGCACCATTTTTAAAAAAGATTTATTTATTTATTTGAAAGTCAGAGTTATACAGAGAGAGAAAGAGTGGGAGAGAAAGAGAGAGAGAGAGAGAGAGAGGGGTCTTCCATCCGCTGGGTCACTCTCCAACTGGCTGCAATGGCCAGAGCTGTGCCAATTTGAAGCGAGGAGCCAGGAGCTTCTTCTGGGTCTCCCACGTGGGTGCAAGGGCCTAAGGACTTGGTCCATCATCTACTGCTCTCTCAGGCCATAGCAGAGAGCTAGAATGGAAGTGGAGCAGTGGGACTTGAATCGGTGCCCATATGGGATGCCGACACTACAGGTGGTGGCTTTACCTGTTATGGCACAGCACTGCTGCACCCCCCCCCCCCCAGTTGATTTGTTTATTTGAGAGGCAGAGTTAACAGAGAAAAGGAGAAACAGTCTTCCATCTGCTGGGTCACTCCCCAAATGGCCATAATGGTTGAAGCCATGAGCCATGAGCCATGAGCTTCCTGCGGGTCTCCCATTTAGGTGCAAGGGCCCAAGCACTTGGGCCATTTTCCACTTCTTTCCCAGGCCCTCAGCAGGAATCTGGGTTGGAGGTGGAGCAGCTGGGACTCAAACCAGTGCCCATGTGGGATGCTGGTGCCACAGGTGGAGGCTTAACCTACTGTGCCACAGAACCAACCCCTGAAGCACTGTCTAATGCTTGAGTAGAAATTAAAACAGATACAGTGAGTTTAAACTGTCTTGAAGAGATCTCACAAAGAAAGAAGAGTGGTAGATGGTGGTAGGTGTGGGGTTGCAAGATGGTTGCTTTTTACTGTAAAGTATTCTTAGGCTGTACAAATGCTGAGGAGTTAGGAATGAAAGCAACAGGGGAGAAAGGAATAAACAAAGTAGCTATGTCTCTTTGTGGTGGTGAAGTCCAGTGCACTGGTTGGCCAGGTTTCCATAGGAGAGTGAAGCCAAAATAACTCCAGGTGGTCATATGACCTTAAAGCCTGTAAATTAGTGATTCTTGAGAATCTGTTATTTTCCTTATATGCCACAGGGGCATATTAGAACTTTTAGATGTATTAGAATAAAGCTTAACTGTTCCAAAAAAAGATACCTTGTCATACATGGCTCCTAGGAGATAGGTGTTTATTTCACTGGCGTATAACTCTGTAGGGCAGATAGAGTGCTAGGCAGCTCTGCTCTACAACGACATTCGGGAGCGCAGATTCTTTCTTCCTTGTTTTTCTATGTCCCTTAGGGTGTGGTCTTGTGGGTGGTAGGTTGCCACTGTGTCCGGTTTGCTTTCTGAAGGAAGGGAAAGAGAGGTTAGAGAAGGATCTCTTGCTATGTTAAGACATTGGCCAGGAAAACAAATGTCCTGTCACATGTGACACATCTACAGTGTTATGTGGCTGGCCCCAACTGTGAGAGAGGTAGCCTATCTAGCCAACAGAAAATATAGTCTGTCTAGCCAGCTACATGATTTCTGCAATTTTGTTTCTATGCAAGGAGAGGAGAATGATTTTGGGAGTTTACAGTATTCTTTTTTTTTTTTTTAATTTTTTGACAGGCAGAGTGGACAGTGAGAGAGAGAGAGAGAGAGACAGAGAGAAAGGTGTGGGGAGCAACTCGGACTAGACTAAGTTACTGGAATTAAGACTTATTCTATGCATCTGCTCTCCCACAATATGGCGCTGGGAGAGGAGTAAACAACTTCTACACAGCTGCCTCCAGTTCGACCAATAACCTGCAGGAGCTGATCCTGCTCCTGATTGGAGGAGAGCAGCGTACTCGGCGTGTGGGTAGCAGAGGTGGGATTGGTGGAAGAGGACTATAAAGGAGGAGAGAGACAACATGCACCAGGAACATCTAAGGGGAACATCCAAATAACATCTGAGCAGCCCCCGAGAGAGCCGGCCGGCGGTGTGCCGCTCCCCCGCGGAAGTGGGGAAAGTGGCAGGGGGAGCCGCCCTTCCACGGAGGTGGAAGGATCGGCAGCCAACCCGGGAAGAACCAGCAGCAAACCCGGGGAGGGCCGAGCAGACAAAAGAACAGCGCAGGGTCCTGTGTCGTTACTCTGCGAAGAGGGGGAGCGACAGAAAGGTCTTCCTTTTGCCGTTGGTTCACCCTCCAGTGGCCGCTGCGGCCAGTGCGCTGTGGCCGGCGTACCGCGCTGATCCGATGGCAGGAGCCAGGTACTTATCCTGGTCTCCCATGGGGTGCAGGGCCCAAGTACTTGGGCCATCCTCCACTGTACTTCCTGACCACAGCAGAGAGCTGGCCTGGAAGAGGGGCAACCGGGACAGAATCCGGCGCCCCAACTGGGACTAGAACCTGGTGTGCCGGCACCGCAAGGCGGAGGATTAGCCTATTGAGCCGCGGCACAGGCCGAGTTTACAGTATTCTTAACACAGGAAGAAGGTTTCAACTATATATTAAAAATATGTATTTTCCAGAATCGAATATATCTTTAATTTAAATTTGTTCCAGGAGGTAGGAAGAAAGCTGTCAAACTGAGGTAATTCAAAGTGAGTAAGTTTATGGCTGAAAGCCCACTAGCTTTTTGGAAGCATTTGCAATGAGACTGCTAAGGAGACTATTGTAATTTTTAACTTGAGAAACAAAGGTATTAGAAGAATATTTGCCTGGGGTCAGCGTTACGGCTTAGCCTTTGCCTGGGACGCCAGTTTGAGTCCTGGCTGCTCCTCTTTTGATCCATGTGTGTGGCAGGAACCCAAGCACTTGGGCTATCACCTGCTACCTCCTAGAATATGCATTATCAGGAAGCTGGAATGGAGACTGGAGCTGGGACTTGAACCCAGGCACTCCAGTGTGGGATGTGGGTGTCCCAAGTGGTGGCTTAACGGTTGTGCAAAATTTTTACCCCATCCTTTCTGATTCCATTACAGAAAGTTGCAAGATTTTAATTTTCTTCTTAAATGGAGATCATTTGTCTGATATTGTTAGTTACCCAAAACAAAGCAGGGAAATTATATAGAAAGACATCTGAACATTAAAATAAATATTACCAAGTTCATGCACTGAAACTCATGAACTGAATTTCTCAGACTACCTGTTCACTCTTTATTCTTACACAAGTCACACTTGTACTTGGAGTAGAGCAGCAAGTTAGAGGCAGATGTATTTAGAACACAAGCAGTGATACCTGAAAATGAGTCAGTAAAGTAAAACAACATAAAAATAAGTGTAATGTAACATAAATGAGACACTAGTGTTTTAGTGTTCTGGATATAACTCTGTATCCTTAAATGATTTCTCAGGTCATCACCAACAGCAGTGTTAGCTTAGCAACTCATGCTCAGAATGGTATTACAGTGGTGTAAACATAGGGTTGTTTTAAATGAAAGTTAGTACAATCACTTTGAAAGGTTTTGAATTCAATAGCAAGTCTTTCTACTTCAAAGAATGAATTTGTCACAAGACTCAGAAGACATATAATAATACTGTTTCTATTATATTTTGTGTCCGAGAAATAGAGTTATTCAGAGAAGGAATAAAAATATATTTTTCTCTCTTTTTTGATGTAGGGAAACATGAGACAAACTTTGTGATTAGATAAAATTTGTCTGTTACTTTTCTATTTGCTTCCATTGCTTCACTTTAATATATTTTTGACCTCCCAGGAATTCTCATTACAGACCCGATTGCCCTCATTCTGTCCTAAGCCTTTCTCTGTGGCTCACCAATCACCTCCTCCACCTCCGACATCTGCCCTTAAGGTGCTTAGTACTGCTGCCTGGAAGAGGGCCTGGTATCTATAAGCATTCACTGTGTCTGACTGGGAACATAAGTAAATGGAAAAAGTTACCAAATACCTGTCAATTATCTTACTATTTTCTCCAGAATGGAAGTATTATAATTTAGATATTTTTCAGGAGTTAGGAGGACTCTGATTTTTTTTTAATTTATTTATTTTATTTGAAAGGCAAAGTTAAAGAGAAGCTGAGGGTGGGGGAAGGGAGGGAAGGAGGGAGAGAAACAGACAGACAGACAGACAGAGTTCTTCCATCAGCTGGTTCACTTCCCTGATGGCCACAGTGGCTGGAGCTGTGCTGATCTGAAGCCAGGAAACAGGAGCTTCTTCTGAGTCTCCCATGTGGGTTCAAGGGGCCCAAGGACTTGGGCCAACTTCTGCCGTTTCCCCAGGCCATCAGCGGAGAGCTGAATTGGAAGTGAAGTGGCCAGGATTGAAACCAGCGCCCATTTGGGATGTCTGCACTGCAAATGGTGGCTTTACCTGCTACACCACAGCGCCAGCCCTGCAACATTAAATTCTTGATTCTGGTTAACATTCAGTAGAAAAGTAAGGTTTCTCATCAAAAGCCCCTCATAGTGGACAGATTCCCGAAGCCTCTTTACATAGTGATGACTCAGGGAACATGACATGCTCATGAGGGTTGTCTTACTCCTGTTTTTTTTTTTTTTTTTTAAACAAATAAAGGTCTAAAAATTACATTGAGGTTATAGCTGCATAGAGCTGATAACTGTGGGAGAAAACTATTTTCACAAAAATCAAATCATGTTTTGGAATGGATTCAAAGACAGACCTGCTTTTTTCTTGAGTGTATATTTTGTAAATGAACAAAGGAACAGGCATCTGGCCATGCCCTAGGATGAAGTTAATAGTGTTCATGTTTCTGTCCTCAAAATCACTGCATAGGCAGTCGCTGCTTTCAACTGCACGTGAGTTGTGTCTATTTCCCTGCCCTTCCTGAAGCGCTCTGATTATTTCAAAACATCATGATTGAAAGCCCATTAACCTTTTGGGAAGCATTTGCATTGGTAAGAATACCTGACTAATCAAATAAACATCTTATTTACAGATGAGTTTTTGGCAAAGGCACAAGGTGAGACTAAGTAAACAGACTGGTTTAGTACTGATTATTGGGCTGTAGAGGACTGGCCTAGGCAGGTTAATCCTACCTGGGAATCTGCTCTCAGGGTGAGAGTCACTAGAACTGCCTCTACCATTTTATAGCTTCCTTCTACCCTCTCTTCAAAACCAATAAGTTCTCCATGAGCACATAAGTGTTTTCTGGATGTCTTTTATGTTCCAGTAAAGCACAGGCTAGTACAAGAATGATGTATGTACGAGCCGTTTCTAAATCAGGGGCTGCTTGGTGGAGAGATGGCTTTGGATCTTTGTTACACATGAAGTTAGTTTTGGCAGAGCAATTCAAGTTCAAATGTAGAAACTTGAATGGCTTTTGTAGGGACTGTTCACAGTCCAAGATCAGTTTCAATTTCAAGATGTTTAATGAATTGAAAAGAAGACTCTGCCTTGGGGTGTGTGTTGGGGGGAGGAGACAGAAAGAAAGAAAAAGAAAAAAAAGGAAGGCAGGCAGGCAGGCAGGCAGGCTAATTGATTTGTAGGAGTTGGAGTGAGCATAAGCGAACAAGATTGGCCATGCTGTCCATTTTCTGGAGAACAAGAGTCAGCTCTCCTTCCTGCCCTTCCTTCTCCATCTCCCTCCCCTACTTTCCTCCCTTTTTGCTTCTGTCTTTGTTGCTCTTTGTGTCAATATCATTGGTTACATTTATATGCTAGATCTCTTACAATTTTGCTCTATTTGAATATTTATTCTGAAGCTGCACCTAATTGTAAGTTAATAAAAGCCCAGCTTTGCTTGATTTTCTGTAACTAACCAGTCTCCAGTGGTTGGTAAATGTTTTGCGATCCTGGAATGTTTAAGGGTTAATTCCTTAATCATAATGAAACAGCAAACTCTCAGTTCTTTTATGCCTCATCAGTTCCTTCTACTCATAGCATCAAAGCAATAGACTCTCCAATGAAGTTCTTCTCAGTAGATTTCTTAGTGAGAAAAATAAATTGAGAAGACGCTCTGTAGTCTTAGGCATTTCTTTAATCTTCTCCCACATTTTAGGATTGAGTGTGGAGCTCTGTATGCTTGCTTTTTTTTTTTTTTAAGATTTATTCACTTACTTGAAAGGCAGAGTTACAGAGAGGCAGAGGCAGAGGCAGAGGCAGAGGCAGAGGCAGAGAGAGAGAGAGAGAGAGAGAGAGTTTTCCATCTGCTATTTCACTCCCCAAATGGCTGCAATGGCTGGAGCTGGGCCAATCCAAAGCTAGGAGCAAAGAGCTTCTTCCAGCTCTATCATGTGGGTGTAGGGGCCCAGACACTTGAGGCATCTTCCACTGCTTTCCCAGGCTATAGCAGAGAGCTGGACTGGAAAAGGAGCAGCCAGGGTTCCAACTGGCACCAATGTGGGATGCTGGCACTGCACACAGCAGCTTTTCCTGCTATGCCACAGCACTGGCACCTATATGGTTGCTTTTGATGTACTCTTCCTAGTTCTGGAGTAGCTCTTAGATGATAACACTTAACATTTATCTGGGTTTTCATAGGTACCAAGCATTATAAAAAGCACTTCAAAATAATCCTGTGAACCTGGTATTATTGTTAGCTGCACTTTAAATATAGGAAAATAATGTTGAGAATGGTCAGGTCATTTGCCTGTGGTCACATAAGCACAGGCAATGAAGCCTGTTTTGTAATATCAAAGCCCCATCCATAGCTGTGCACTGCTTTGTCTCTGATTCTAAGGATATGGACCATGGGGCATTTAGAATACGAATACGTCTATGCCATTTAAAAGCTCTACCCATGTCTGTGTCTATCTCATTAACTGTATAGTGCACATTGTTTGAGAGTCTGTCAAAGTTTTTTGCATATGAATGAAATTGATGAAGAGCTAGAAATTTATTGCACCTTAAACTGAAATTTTCTCCTGTGTCTGGAGAAGAGACTCGTAAGAACCATTCTGTATTTTCTTCTCATTTTCTGTTGCTATTCTGAGAAAGTGAGATGAATTTCTAACCTCTCTTTCTTCCCTTCTACTTAAATAGTATCTTCTGACAGCCACAGAGATTGGCCTGTGTAAGGAAAACCAAGACTGTTTCCTATTTGAAAGGTTACTGGAGTAAATTATTTCTTCTCTTCTGAAGATCTTTTAAACAAACCACACACACATACGCACACATGCACACACACACACACACACACACACTCACACAGCAGATATCCATTTCAGAACAATTAAAAGCCTCTGGAGAATTTTAAGGCCAGAATCGATTGTTTTATCTGCTTGAATGTAGAAACCAAAGAGGATCATCTTTGTTCTCTTTTAGCCCTGATGTTTTTCCTCTGTAGTGATTACTCAACTAATTCTGTAGACAATCACAATACTAGACTTTAGACTCTGTCTTAGTTTGTATTATGTGGCTATGACAGAACACTGCAAGCTGGGTAATTGCTACATAGTAAAAGTGCTTTTGGTTCAGTCTTCTGGAGGCTAAGACGTTCAAGATCAAGGGCTGTCTTGGTGAGGGTCTTTTTGCTGTGTCATAACATAAGGGAAGGCATCACATGTATAGAAAGTGCACAAGAAAAAGTGAGAGGAGGGCCTGGTGTGGTGGTGTAGTTGGTAAAGCTGCTTCCTGCGACACCGACACCAGCATTCTTTCTGGGCACCGGGTTGAAGTCCCAGCTCCTTCACTTCTGATTCATCTCCCTGCTAATGGCTGGGAAAGCAGTGGATGGTGGCCCAAGTATTTGTGTTGGTCCCTGCCACTCATGGGAGACCTGGGTGAAGAAGCTCCTGGCTTCTGGCTTCTATCTGTCCCAACCCTGGCTGTTGCAGGCACTGGATGGGGGGGGGGGGGTGAATCAGTGGATGGAAGACCTTTCTCTGTCTCTCCTTATCTCTCTCTAGCTGTTTCAAAGAAAAAAAGAGAAAGAAAGAAAGAGAAAGAAAGAAAGAGAAAGAGAGAAAGAAAGAAGCCCCAATGCATTTTATGACAAATCCATTCTCATGAAAATTATATTAATACATTCATGAAAGCACTGCCCTCATGACCAAATCACTGCTTATAGATCCCACCTCTTTACTTGGTTGTATTGGGGATTAAGTTTCCAACACATGAATCTAGGCACATTCAAATAACAGCAGTTCCTGCCCCAAGACCTTTGATTACTTGGCAGCACAATGTTCTTGTTCATGTCTTTTGACTTTAGAAAAACAAAGGACAGGTATCTGGAATAGCAGTTAAGATACTGCTTGGAATATGTGCATCCCATACGGGGCATGCCCAGGTTTCAGCCCCAGCTCTGCTTCTGATTCCAGCTCCCTATTTATCAATACTCTGGGAGGCAGGGGGTATTGGCTCAGGAAGTTGAATTCTATTACCCATGTTGTAGACCTGGATTGAATTCCTGGCTCCTGGTTTTAGTCTGGCCCAGCCCTGGCTGTTTTGGGCATCTGGGAGAGTAAACCAGTAAATAGGATCTCTCTCTCTGCTTTTCCAGTAAACAAAAATAAATAAATGAAAAAGGAAAAGAAAACAGAAGTTTAGATTTGCTGGATTGGGATTATATTTTTGAAAACCATACAGAACTTTATTTTCTCTGTGGTTGATCTTATTTCTTTGGGCATAAGTTAAGAACTTTTACAAGATAGTTAGCTATTGGAAGGGACTGAGAAGATAGGAAACATAATGAGATAATTTGCTCCCGAATTTCTGATTTCTTCTCTAACTTGTCTGTATGATTCAATAAGTTTATTTTATTAGGTTTTTTTTTTTTTTGGTTGTTATCATGATAGGCAGAATGATGGCACCCCCACCCCTGCCAAAGAAGTTAATTTCCAAATCTGCAGTCTGATAAATGTTATGTTACATGACAAAATAAATTCTGCTGATGTGACCAAATTCAGGATCTTGAGTTGGGGAGACCATTCTGAATAGTGTGGGTGGGGCCTTGTAATCACAAGGGTTCTTATAGTGAGAGAGGGAGGGAACAGAGCAAGGATCTGAAGGGGCTATACCACTGGATTTGAGACTAGGGGCCATGAGCCAAGGCATGCAGTTGCCCTCTAGAAAATGGAAAAGGCAAGGGAATGCATTTCCTGCTAAAGCCTTCACAATGAAAGTAGGCCTTCCAAAATCTGGCCTTTCAATCTGTAAAATAACAATTGTTTTAGGTTATTAAGTTTGTGGTAAATCATTAGATTAGCAGTGGAAGACCAATACCATGGATCGATCTATCAGTGCCTATGGAATGGGCATGAAACCTGTAACTTTGAAATCTGCCAGGAGTGAGATGCCCAAAAGCAGTCCAATGTTTTTGAATGATCTTCTTGAGGCTAAAATTGGAGATAATGTTAATTTGTAGAATGTCATAATTACTATTTTTTAAAGTTTTTATTAAGGGAGGAGTGGAGAGACTAGGGGAGGGAGAGGAGGAGGAGGAGAGATGCACACAGAGATCTTCCATCTAATTGTTCACTCCCCAGATGCCTGAAATTGCTAGGGTGGGGCCGGGCCAAAGCCAAGAGCCAGTCAATCAATCTGGGCCTCCCATGCGGTGTCAGGGATCTAGCCGCTGCTTCCTCCCGAGGCGCACATTAGCAGGAAGGTAGAATTGAAAGCAGAAACAAGACCCAACCCAGGCATTCCAGTATGAGGTGTCGGCATCCCAAGCAGCAGCTTCACTGCTGTGCCAAATGCCCACACCTAGTTTTACCTTTGTATTTCTATATCTGCTTCTGATACGAAGAATCTGGGGGCTGGTAGACTCCTGGGAGGGGTGGTGTGTGCAACTGTATGTAAGGAAGGAAGAGGAAAAGGAAGAAACTACGTTGTAAATTTTTTTATCCCAGAGAGTTAATTAAGATTCAAATCCGTTTATGTGTCTTGTAAGTTAAGAAAAACTTTGAATGATCTGTGTTCTAGATACAAGTTTTCTGAGATCTCTAATTATATCCCAAGTACCTAAATGTGAAGATAAAAAAATAATATGCTTTCAAATAGTCCCAATAGCCATGGTGTGGAATCAACTTAGGTGTCCATTAATGGATGGATGAGTAAAAAAAAAAATGTGAAATGTGGTACATATACAGAATTAAATATTATTCAGCAAAAAACCAGAATGAAATCCTATCATTTTCAGCAACATGAATGAGCATGGAGGACATTACGTTAAGTGAAATAAGCCTATTCTCTCTTATTTGTTTAACTCATGGAAGTAGAGATAATAGTAATGCTGTCTAAAGGTTGGGAAGTATATGTATGTGGGTGGAGCGGGGAGCAGTTGGAGAAAGACTATTACTGCTTATAGGGTAGCAGTTGTATAGGAGAAATAACTTCTACTATTCTATAGCAGTTACAGAACTATGGCTGATAACAGTTAAATGCATGTTTCAAAGTAAAAAAAAGTGATAAATACTTGAGGCGATGGATATGCTAATTACCGTGATATGATCATTCATATTATATACATGAATTGAAATCTTACACTGGACCCCTAAAGTGTGTATAATTAATATGTGTCAATTAAAAACCAAATAAAATGGTGTTCACTATTACCGGAGACCACTTTATTCAGAGATTTATTTATTAGTATTTCTGTGTATACCTGTAAGTATAGCTTTTTCTCATAATGATGTATCTGAGGAATTGAGATACAGTAACATGCATTCTAGCCATCAGTGTAAGGCAGAATGATTGCTTAGCACATTTTATTGATGATTTGAATATTGGGAATCCATGTAACTCATCTGTTAAGTGCTGCTGTGATCTTCTTTGGAATCACAAGCCCCAAGTCCTAATGTCAACTCTCAATATTTTTGTAGTCCTCATGGTCTTATAGGGTATTTAAAGTGAAAAATTTGGTTTCATTCTGTCTTAGTGCATTTATGCTGCTGTAACAGAATACCACAGACCGGGTAATTTATAAAGGCCAGAAATTTAGCTTGCCAGATTCTGGAGCTGAGAAGTCCAACATGAAGGCATGGGAAGGTGTTGTTGATTGACAAAGGTCCAGTTTTTGCTTCCAAGGTGGTGCCTTGAACTCTGTGTCCACTCATGGCAGAGGAGCACAAGAGCAAGAGAGGGAAAACTGTGTGTCCTCACCTGGCAGAAGGGCGCACACCTGTCCAGTCAGACCTGTATTTTTCTAAGAATCCATTCGTGAGGGGAAACCCTCATGACTCATCCTCCTCTAAGGCTCCACCTCCCAACATTGTTGCATGGGGGATTAAGTTTCAACGCGAGTTTTGGAGAGGAAAAAATATCAGAGCATGTTTTTTCCTTTGACAGATGAGGATAGCCTCTTTGAGTCTGCTCTTCTGTTTGTGAAATGTAATATCTCTAATAACTTCAAGAGGCTTAACCTTCAGGAAATGTAAAACACCATATTGCATCTAAAATACTT
Organism: Oryctolagus cuniculus; assembly: GCF_051225735.1. NCBI lineage: Eukaryota > Metazoa > Chordata > Mammalia > Lagomorpha > Leporidae > Oryctolagus > Oryctolagus cuniculus. The sequence continues at coordinate 127,626,248 of NC_142874.1, forward strand.
TGCCAACTTGGTGTGCTACAGATGTGTGAGATTTTTATTAACACCCAGGATGCTTAATTAGCTGGAAGGCACTATTCCTTAATAGCTCTAGATAATAGAGAAATGGCCATTTAAGGAATTCTACCATACTTAGATCATGCCAGCTTTTTGTGGGCAATCATGACTGGGTTTTTTTTTCTCCTTTCTGGACTGCATTTGCCTCAGTTTGCTTTTCATTGACAGGATTGCTGATTTTTTATTTTTTTTTTCTGTCTGGAGTCCAAGCCTCTATACTGTTACTAAAGGTCTTTTCCCCTTTCTCTTTCCTTTCCTCATTCACATCAGGGGTTACTTGACTCTGGAGTATAGTTCTGTTTTATGTGTCTTGGGGCTGTTGTTTTTTCCCTGTAGGAAGTACAAATGTAAAAATATGGCTTCAGTGTCAGAATTTTGCTTTAAACACAACTTTCACTAATGAGCCCTGTTTGTTTTATTGAGGGATATCAGTATAACTTTGTTTCTGCTCCATGCTGAGTATTCCAACCTGGCATCTACTGTTTGTTACTTTTAATGTTCTCATTAACCCAGCACTTTCGAATGAGTCATGGGGTTAAATTATTTCAGTATCTGAAAATGAAAATACTATCTAGGAAGTTGCTGTTCCAGCATGTTTTGATGGCTTGAAGGCACTAATGTGGTTTCCAAAGGTGCTTGTGTGGAAGAAGCTAAATGATGACAGGCATTAAGCAAGATCACACATGTAATCCAAAAACTGTGTATAGCTGGAAATGTGAGTAACTGACAAAAATGAACCAGAAGCATCAGTTTAATTCAGTTGTGGAGGGCTTTATGAGTCACCAACTGGAACGACACTTCATTGGGTTCCTCTCCTTCCTTTAGTGTTTTTTTAAAAATTTTTAAGACTTATTTATTTATTTGAAAGTCAGAGCTACACAGAGTGAAGGAAAGGCAGAGGGTGGGGGAGGGGGAGGGGGCGGTCTTCCATCTGCTGGTTCACTCCCCAGTTGGCCTCAACTACTGGAGCTGCACTGATCAGAAGCCGAAGCCAGGAGCCAGATTTCCTCTGGGTCTTCCCATGTGGGCGCAGGGGGCCCAAGGACTTGGGCCATCTTCTACTGCTTTCCCAGGCCATAGCAGAGAGCTGGATTGGAAGTGGAGGAGCTGGGTCTCCAACCAGTGTCCATATGGGATGCTGGCACTGCAGGTGGCAGCTTTGCCCATTATGCCACTGCCCTGGCCCCCTTTAATGTTTTCCTTTCTCATCTACTTTCCTTTGCCTGCCCTTGAATCATTGCCCTTGGGTCTATATTTTTGCATTTCAAATTTGTCCTTTATCTTATCCATTCTTTTGATATGACAGTGATCATTTTGTTTAATTTGCACACACCCCTATTGGGTAGCACAGCCTCAGTTGAGACTATGTCTCTATCCTTCCTAGATAGGGCCATATACCCACAATCTGGTTGCAGAATTGTGAGCAGAGGTGGTGAGCGAGGTTTTGGGGCCGATTCCTCCAAGTTGCTGGATGTGCTCTCTCCTGTTCTTCCCACCTGTTTTCAGCTTCCTGGAATGCCCCATGGTGAATGTAGCGTGAGGAGCTACCCAGGACCAGGAGGTCACCTTGAGGGAAGGCGTTCACGTGCTGAAGGTGATGGTGCACCAGACTGAGAGGTGATAGCTGCTGGATCAGCAGGACTCCCCATGTCCAGATCTAGAGAAGCCAGTTTTCATTCTGTTAAAAACAGTGATAGGTGGAGATTTTTTTTTATTGGATCCAGGTAAACAATCTTATTTGTTAAATATTTGTTTTTGTGCTGATAGTTACCACATGTTTTCTCTAACTTTGTTTTCCAGAATCTTTGATTCTACGTTGAAGTAATTACTGGATATTTCCTTATTAATGCCCCCTAGGCTGCTCAACATTCACATCTCCAGACTGACGTTAAAAGTCTCCCATTTCCCTCCGTAACTTGGCACTGTGGTGTTGAGAACTTTACGACCATCTCATTATCCAAGGAGAGCCCATGGCGCAATCTTAAATCCCCGTTCTTCCTCCCATCATATCCAATCAGTCACCAAGTCCTTCTACTTTTCCCCCACACAAATAGGTTTTTTTTTTAAGATTTATTTATTTGAAAGTCCGAGTTACACAGAGAGGAGAGAGATGGAGGGAGGGGGATGGAGAGAGAGTTTTTCCATCTATTGGTTTGCTCCCTGCATGGCTGCAATGGCCAGAGCTGGGCCAAGTTGAAGCCAGGAGCCAGGAGCTTAATCCAGGTCTCCCATGTGGGTGCAGGGCCCAAGTACTTGGGCCATCCTCCCATTGCCTTCCCAGGCACATTAACAGGGTGCTGGAGCAGAAATAGAGCAGGTGGGACTCGAACCGGCACCCATATGGGATGCCAGCATCACGGGGTCACCTTTACTGGCTACACCACAACACTGGCCCCTACAAATAGTTATTAAGTTTGTCTTCCAATCACCCTTCCTTCTAAAAACCCTAATTCAGTTTCTCAACGTCTCTAGCCTATCCTAGCTGCTTAAGAAATAATTCTACTTTAGCTTTTATCTTTGAACAACTGTTTTTCAACTATCTTATTTCAAAAAGTGGATTGGTTTACCTCGATCTCCTGCCTGAAAACTTTCAAAAACTCTGAAGCAACAGACTCCGATCATGGCCTTCCTCTGTCTGTCTCTTCATGTTCACCCCTCCTGCTTCTGTCACCTGTGTCCCTTATTCCATACCCCAGTAAGACTGCAATATGTAGTTTCTGTAGCCTGCAAGGGTTTCCATACCTCTGTGCCTTTGCTCATATGATTTCTTTTTACTTAACACTCTACTCTCTTTGCCTTTCATAGATGATTTTTCTTTTGTTGAATGCTTATTCTTCCTCACTTAGTTTTTCCTTACCTCCTCCTGGAAGCCTTCTTGGACTGCTGCGCCCTCCCGACTGGACTGGGCATTTCTCCGGCCCTGGACCAGTTTTCAGGGAAAGGCACTGGGGCCACAGCTGGAGAAATAAGGAGGAAGGAGATCCTGAAGTGGGATTGACAGATTTGAAATGCACAAACTCAGAATGTCCAGTGAAATTTGAGTTTCAGACAAAAAGAGTGCTTTTAATTGAAATATATCCCATGCAACCTTTGGGACATACTCATACTGAAAAGTGTTATTTTCTTGAAATTCAGGCTTGGTTGGGTATCCTGTGTTTTGTCTGTCAACTGTATGTTGAACATACATTAGTGTACTTTTTATTTTTGCCTGAATATATCTCTGGTCTTACACGTGAAAATATTGACAGTAAAGAATTTACCATTTTTTAAATATTACTAGAGTCTGCCCTACTACAGAGCTGCTCCCTGTGGGGTGGGGGAGAGAGAGAGAGACAGACAGACAGACACTGTTATATGAGAGGGAGCAAAGCATGCAAGAAAACTCACTTCTTATACATGCCCAGATTTCTCCATGAGGGTATGAACAACTTTGAAATAAATCATATCCTTGCTTATCCTAAATCACTACAACCAATCAATCCAAGCAGGAAGAAAACACATTCTTCACTGAGCTTTGGCAACTTCTCAGGGCCTCAGGAAGTCCCAGCAGCAGGAGACAGCAGGGGTCAGGAAGGCCCCTGGCTAGGTATGGCTCCCCACAGGGAGGGATTTGTAAGAGCAGTTTTTCCCAGGGGAGGGGTGAGGTGGGCCAGGTTTGCCTGTTTCCTGAGGGCGCAGGGAAGGAGGTAAGGTTTCTGAGCACATTATGCCTGCCCTCCTCTCCCAGCTCTCCCAGGCCCTGTTCAGAAATATGGGACTCAGTGGTTCTGGCAGGTTTTGGCTATAACTTAGGTCATGTGAACTCTGAAATGACATCTGACTTTTTTGATACTTATTTATTTATTTGAAAGTCAGAATTACACACAGAGAGACAGACAGAGAAAGGTCTTCTATCTGCTAGTTCACTCCCCAGATGGCTGCAACAGCCACAGCTGGTCTGGGCTGAAGCCAGGAGTCAAGAGCTTTTTCTGGGTCTCCTACATGGGCATGGGGAACCAAGTACTTGGGCCATTTTCTACCACTTCCCCAGGCTTTTTTCAGGGAGCTGGATCGGAAATGGAATAGCCAGGAATCGAACCAGTGGCCGTATAGGATAGCGGTGTTACAGGTGTTGGTTTTACCCACTATACCATAATGCCGTCCCTGACATCTGCTTTTATAATACAAGACAATGCATAATAAATATCTTCCTGAAAATGAATTTATCAGTAAACTTTACTGGTTAGTTTGAGATTGTGTAAGTATGAACTTTTAAAATAATCAGCTGGGGCCGGCGCCGTGGCATAGTGAATAAAGCCTCCGCCTCCAGTGCCTGCATCCCATATGGGCACCAGTTCAAGTCCTGGCTACTCCACTTCCGATCCAGCTCTCAGCTGTGCCCTGGGAAAGCAGTGGAAGATGGCCCAATTCCTTGGCCCCTGCACCCGCGTGGGAGACCTGGAAGAGGCTCCTGGCTCCTGGTTTCTGATTGGTGTAACTCCGGCCATTGCGGCCAATTGGGGAGTTAAACAGCGGATGGAAGACGTCTCTCTCTCTCTCTCTCTCTCTCTCTCTCTCTCTCTCTGCCTCTCCTTCTCTCTCCGTGTAACTCTGACTTATAAATAAATAAATAAATCTTTAAAAAAATCAGCTATGAATATTTATAATCCGAGTGACTAACACTGAGATTACATTTTGCTTGGTTATTTTTTGGAGGATCCAGCCATGTCCACTGTGAGCTAGCGATTCCCCTTTCCTGTGAAGGAGTCATTGCTAACCCACAAGGTCTCTGTTAGACCTGCTCAGTCTTCTGCTCTTTTCCCTTCTCACAGCTGGAATTACAACAGATGGGGTTATTGAATGCAGAGAGAGAGATGAAATTAACACAGGTAATGAGCAGTAGTTTTACTGATGGCAGAATTTTAGTTCACTTGGGAAAATTCCAGACGCTCAAAACCCACAATAAGATAAATCAAAACCTAGTTTTGGGAAATAAAAGGGGTACAGCTGCAATTTAACATTTATCCAGAGCCAGCACTGTGCTTAACACTGCGTGAGGTAGAGGGCAGCTTGGGCATTGGCCTGTGTTCCTAGTTTGTTGTCTGAGAAAAAGCTTTTAGAAGTTGGAACCATTTCATGTTTTAATTGGTTCATATGGGCCTTTCAACTGTGTGTTTAGTGAGGAGGATGCCACTTGTTCTTTAGAGGCCAATGGCTTCTATTTATCTAGATCTATGTAGAAGCAATGGGGAAGGCTTGTGCCACCTGCATCTTCAATGTCATAGGCAGACTAGATGCTGTCTTTACTCTGAGAAGAGGAATCAGTATTGCAGTGATCCTTATAATCTTCCCTCCCTCCCTCTCCCCATTCCTCCTTCATTTCTTCCTGTCTGTGTCTACTGTAATTCTCAGTCCTAGAGATAAATAATGCACAAAATAGACAAAAAAAATCCTTGCACTCAGTATTCTAACTGGAGAGACTTTAAACATGGCAAATGTGGAGACATAATTTGTGTTCGTGGCTATCAGCCAGGAGGAATGCCAAATCAGGGAGCGATGGTGGGATAGTGTGTATGGGGGTGAAAACATCAGACAGAGTGGCCAGGTCACTGTCGTTAAGGAGATGGCATTTTGTAAAGATCTGCAGTGAGGAAGGAGGCCATGCAGGTTTCTGATGAAGGGCGCTTTAAGAAGAGTGACCTGCAAGGTCAGATACTCCCAAACAGGAGTGTGCTGGCATCTTTGAGGAATAGCAGCTAGCAGGAACTACAGTGGGAGGTGAGGTCAGGAAATGGATTGGCGTGGGGACACATTACACAGGTCTTTGAGGTCTTCGTGAGAACTTTAGATTTAACTTTGAGTGAGATGGGAAGTTTGCTGAATTTTCGAGCAAAGGAGTGACATGAGGTGACTTAGATTTTAAAGGGATCACTCCAGCTGCTGTTTGGACAACTGACTGAAGATAGTCATGGACAAATCTGGAATTCTTTTTTTTATTTTTAACTTTTTAAAAAACTTTTATTTAGAAAATATAAATTTCCAAAGTACAGTTTATGGATTACAATGGCTTATTCCCCCCTCGTAACTTCCCTCCCACCCCCAACCCTCCCATATCCCATTCCTTCTCCCATTCCATTCACATCAAGATTCATTTTCAATTCTCTTTATATACAGAAGATCAATTTAGTATATATTAAGTAAAGATTTCAACAGTTTGCACCCACACAGAACATAAAGTGTAAAATACTGTTGGAGTACTAGTTGTAGCATTAATTCACATTGAACAACACATTAAGGACAGAGATACTATATGAGGAGTAAGTACACAGTGACTCCTGTTGTTGACTTAACAATTTGACACTCTTGTTTATGGCATCAGTAATCTCCCTAGGCTCTAGTCATGAATTGCCAAGGTTATGGAAGCCTTTTGAGTTTGCCGACTTTGATCTTATTTAGACAAGGTCCTAGTCAAAGTGGAAGTTCTCTCCTCCCTTTAGAGAAAGGTACCTCCTTCTTTGATGGCCCGTTCTTTCTACTGGGATCTCACTCACAGAGATCTTTCATTTAGGTCCTCTTTTTTTTTTCTCCCAGAGTGTCTTGGCTTTCCATGTCTAGAATACTCTCATGGGCTCTTCAGCCATATCTGAATGCCTTAAGGGCTGATTCGAAGGCCAGAGTGCTGTTTAGATCTGATTTTTTTTTTTTTTTGACAGGCAGAGTGGACAGTGAGAGAGAGAGACAGAGAGAAAGGTCTTCCTTTGCCGTTGGTTCACCCTCCAATGGCCGCCACGGCCGGTGCGCTGCGGCCGGCGCACCGCGCTGATCCGATGGCAGGAGCCAGGAGCCAGGTGCTTTTCCTGGTCTCCCATGGGGTGCAGGGCCCAAGCACCTGGGCCATCCTCCACTGCACTCCCTGGCCACAGCAGAGGGCTGGCCTGGAAGAGGGGCAACTGGGACAGAATCCGGCGCCCCGACCGGGACTAGAACCCGGTGTGCCGGCGCCACTAGGTGGAGGATTAGCCTAGTGAGCCGCGGCGCCGGCTTAGAGTGCTGTTTAGGACCTCTGCCATTCTATGAGTCTGAAAAGCTCCAATTCTTCTTCTTCTTTTTTTTTTTTTTGACAGGCAGAGTGGACAGTGAGAGAGAGAGAGAGAAAGGTCTTCCTTCCTTTGGTTCACCCTCCAAAGGCTGCCGCGGCCGGTGTGCTGCGGCCGGCGTACCGCACTGATCCGATGGCAGGAGCCAGGTGCTTCTCCTGGTCTCCCATGGGGTGCAGGGCCCAAGGACTTGGGCCATCCTCCACTGCATTCCCTGGCCACAGCAGAGAGCTGGCCTGGAAGAGGGGCAACTGGGACAGAATCCGGTGCCCCGACAGGGACTAGAACCCAGTGTGCCGGCGCTGCAAGGCGGAGGATTAGCCTAGTGAGCTGCGGTGCTGGCCCTTGAAAAGCTGGAATTCTAATTAGGAAGTTATTAGTCAAGCAAGATGTGACAGTGGAGAGAATTAGTGGGGTTCTCCATATATTTTAAAAGTAGAGCTTACAGCAGTTGCTTATAGACTGTGTGTCATGTGAGAAAATGAGAGTTAAGGATGACTCCAAGGTTTCTGGCAAGTAGTGAGATGGAGAAGATTGTGGGTGGATATTTGTGTCTAGTTATTGATACATGGGAAAGCCCAAGAAGACCACTTAGACTGTTCAGTTTGTGCCAACTGCACGCATAAGTTGGAGGGTGAATGGCAAACTAATGCTGTGTTGTTGATAGCCATTGTTCGGGTTCATTAGAATGACCACATTACTTGTTGAACTCTAGAGGAGTGCAAACCTTACCTTGCAGACTTGTACTTTCTCCAGGGAGTCAGAACTGTGATAGCCCTGGCAGCTGTTATGCTGCCTTTGCCTCTCTGCATTTGTCCTAGAGGAGTGCCAGACCCTCCTGAGGACCTCATATGTGAGCTCATTTTATCTTTCCAAACTTCTCCTTTACATTAATTTTCATTTCAATAGATCCATGAGAAATTGTGGCTGTTCTAATAACATGAACATTAAAAAAAAACCATAACATCAAGGTTGCATATTTCCTACTGATTAGTGGGTTTCTCTTGATTAAATTATGCATTTTTAATGTAAATTCTTCATTTTTCAAGCATAACACATGGCAGAATCATCCCTTGGTATAGACCAAATGCGTTTATGGGTCTCTGTCTGGGCATATATGGAACTGCTTTGAACTTCAGACTCTGTATATGAAAGGGATCCAAAATGCTCCATAAATGCTTCTGTTAAACCTCTCACATGATTTCTCTGAGGGGAAAAGTAATCTTCTCATTGTTAATCTAGTGAAGGAAAATGGAGACATTGCAAGGACGCTTAGAGACTCAGCATCAGAGTCGCCAAGTAGCCTGATGGCTAAATCAGATGTGGGTCTAAATCACAGAGCAGGCCAAGCTCCAAGTATGTTCTGTTTCCAACTGGTTTGGTAGCTGTGGGTCGTCACGATAGTGCAGTTTTACTTGTTAGTAGCTAACATCCAAATATACTAAAGACTTTTTTTATATTGGCTTCTTGGTACCTTCTCAGGAAGTTATTTATGTTTCCAGGGATGTTCAGGGAAACCTGTGTGTGATTTTTGATTCATTTATGAATAGGGAAAAAGTGGTTGGTACTTGAAGACTTTTTTTCCTTTAATTTCTTTGTTCTGAATTTCCAAATGCTACATGCTATACAATAGAAGAGATTTTCAGAGTAATTTAGAGCAAGTCATTATATACACTTTATGTGCACAATTTGTTATCCTTAGGCTCTTTGCAAAAGCATGAGTGTTTGGCAGGGAATCTCTTCATGTGGAGAGTTTGGAAGATTCAAAGGCCAAAGGTAGCCATGGGTCAGGAATACTCAATGCTTGGTATGCTTGGAAGGAGGTAAGTTTGGCTGAGTAGAGAGATAACACCTATTGACACCCAATTTTTGTAGCAGCTTTAGATTTTTCTTCCTATATGCATTGGTGGCCCTTATAGTCTAAATCCTACTTTCTGGATTATGGGATCTTTCTAAAATATAAGTCTTACAAGCTATTCTGGTTAAATTTTCTTGCAGTTGCACCATATATTGTTAAGTAAATACTAGATGATGCTACAGTATGGGATTAGCTCAAAAACTCAGTGGTACAACAAAACCTTAGGTTTTACTCATTTTTCATGTCCCTTATTGTTCTTCAGTGTACAGTGGTTATTCTACCTTACACAGTCACTCAAGGATCCAGGTTGTCAGTGCCTGTCATTTGATGTTGCTGGTTGCTGTAGTGAGGATAGATAGCACATGAAATGCCACAACTGCTTTCTGTATTTTGGACCACAAGTGACCGATGCTGCTTCTACATCCAGGCAAGAATTAGTCATGTAGATACTCTCCGACACTCATTGACTCCAGAGTGTTCAAAGAATAGTCATGTGTCTAGAAGGAGAGGAGAACAGATAGTGATGAACACTGGTTAAGTTTAATGTCTTCCTTATTGCTCTTGTCATGCAGGTTTTCCATAATCTGTTCCTTGTTTTAATTATGACATCCCTCTGCTGCCTCCTCTACCTGTCCACTTCATTGTTTTTAAAGATTTATTTATTTATTTGAAAGGAAGAGTTACAGAGAGGCAGAGAGAGAGAGAGAGAGAGAGAGGTCAGTTTTCCATCTGCTAGTTCATTCTCCAGATGTCCACAATGGCTAGAGCTGGGCTGATCTGAAGCCAGGAGCTTGGAGCTTCTTCCCGGTCTCCCTTATGGGTGTAGGGGCCCAAGGACTTTGGCCGTCCTCTACTGCTTTCTCAGGCCATAGCAGAGAGCTGGATCAGAAGTAGAGCAGCCGGGACTTGAACAGGTGCCCGCATGGGATGCCTGCACTGTAGGTGGCGGCTTTTCCTGCTGGGCCACAGAGCTGGCTGCCCCTCCCCACCTCTGCTTCATTTTTAAATCCAGTCCTACTGAACTTACTGCAGTTCGTAGAGTGAGTCATGCTTTGAATCTACACAGCTTTGTATCCACAAATACTGCTTCTTTTGTCTAAATCACCTGTCCCATGTGTTTTATACTCTATGATTCTGTTCTAGAATTTCTTCCTCTGGGTGGGAAGATTTTCCTGACCACCTCATCCCCAGTGCAGATTATTTAGCTATTATTTTGGTCTTACAATATCTTGTTCTTAATATCCATGTAGCACTAACAGTACTGCATGCTGTATATTGAGTCACTTATTCTTCATACTAGACTGTCTAAAGGTGTCTTGGGGCAGGGACTGAACATTTGGCAAATAGTGCTCAATAAATATTTGTTGAATGAATGAATACCATATTTTATGCCATTGTTGGTAATTTGAAAATCAAGTCATATTTGAAATCTTGGATATTAGAAAGGTGTATAATTTTAATGATCTGTGATTACTTTAAAATTTACTGTATAAGGGTGAAATTATCGTTTTTTTTCACTCAATTATTCTTTATGTTTGCTGCCTATATTCCAACTAAATAGTATTTTTTGCTTTTTATTTGTTAAACTTTTTTTAAAAAAAGATTTTATTTATTATTTGAGAGGTAGAGTTACAGATGGAGAGAGGAAGAGACAGAAGAGGTCTTCCATCCGCTGGTTCAGTCCCCAAATGGCTGCAATGGCTTGAGCTGTGCCAATCTGAAGCCAGGAGGCAGGAGCTTTTTTGGCTTTCCCACACAGGTGCAGGGTCCCAAGCACTTGGACCATCTTGTACTGCTTTCCCAGGCCATAGCAGGGAGCTGGATTGGAAGAGGAGTACCTGAGACTGAACAGGTGCCCATAGGGGATGCTGGTGCCATAGGTGGAGACTGAGCCCACCATGCCACAGTGCCAGGCCCTACTTGTTAGACTTCTTATTTGGTAAAGTATTAAGTCTTTTCACTGTAATATAAATTTAAAATATGTTATCTCAAAAACTAAAAAACAAACAAACAAACAAACAAAAAACAATGGAGAAGGAAGGAGAGTGAGAAGAAGAGGAAGAGGGAGGAAGGGAGAGAGGGAGTACCTTGTTCTTAGAATTATATCTACAGGGCTGGCGCCGCAGCTCACTAGGCTAATCCTCCACCTGCGGCGCTGATACTCTGGGTTCCAGTCCCAGCTGGGGCTCCGGATTCTGTCCCGGTTGCTCCTCTTCCAGTCCAGCTCTCTGCTGTGGCCTGGAAAGGCAGTGGAGGATGGCCCAAGTGCTTGGGCCCTGCACCCGCATGGGAGACCAGGAGGAAGCACCTGGCTCCTGGCTTCGGATCGGCGGCAGCGCGCTGGCTGTAGCAGCCATTTGTGGGGTGAACCAATGGAAGGAAGACCTTTCTCTCTGTCTCTCTCTCTAACTCTGCCTGTCAAAAAAAAAAAAAAAAGATATCTACAAAGCACATTGAAGCTATTCAAAACTAACAAATAAAAAGGTCTATACAAACATAATTATTAATCTTTTCAGATTTTTATATACATAAAATTAATCCTTTTTTAGAGGAATTTTTTTCTATTTGGATAAAATTCATGCTCTGAAAAAACTTATAGCATCAAGATAAGGCTTTCTTTTTTTTCCCTTATGCATAATCTGTCTTTAAATTAGTTTATAATTTTGACATCCTGTATTTTCTATCTGTATAATTGCATATTTGAATGTAAGTTACTGAGGCTTATGATTGTCCTTGAAGACATGACACACCATTACCTCTCAGTTTCCTTGGAATTCTTTGGAAAAATTTATGTTATTGATTGTTCTGACCTTCTAATGAGGCTTACACTTTTTGCCTCTGTTATGGGTTGAATTGTGGCTACCCAATGATATGTTGACGTTCTTATCCCTTACCACTAATGTAAATGTGACCTTATTTGAAAATAGGGCCTTTGCAGATGTAATCAAGTTAAGATGAGGTCATACTTAATTAGAGGAGGCCCTAATCCAATATGACTGATGTCCTTTTAAGAAGAAGAGACACAGACCCACAGGAGGACATCAACTGGTGACAGAAACAGAGATTGGAGTCATGAAGCTATGAGCTGTAGAATGTCAAGGATCGATGATGATCAGCAGAAGCTAGGGCAAGGTAAAGGAGAATTTCACTCTCAGAGGTTGATGGCACTGCTGGCGTCTGACTTCCAGCCTCCAGAACTGTGAGCGAACACATTTCTGTAGTTTTAACTCATTCATTTTGTGGCACTCCTAGGAGAGTAATGTAGCATCTTTCTTAATTTTTTCCTATATGGGTACTACTAAAATTATAGCTGATAAGCCCACTATAGGTAGAGAACATCCCAAGTCAATCACACGTCTGACCCACCTAACCTACTGAACACGCCAGCTCAGCAGTGTACCACACTGTGGGATGCCACTTATTTCCCCTCATGATCGTGGGGCTGATTGCATTGCCCAACACTAGCCCAGATAAAGATCCAAATTCAACATTTGAAGTATGGCTTCCTCTAAATGTATGTCATTTTCATAAAATAATAAAAATAAAATTTATAAAAATTTTTTATAAAATAATAAAAATTCCAGTCTTTGCAGCTCACATGCACAAAGCAGCTTTGTAAGTCAGTGAAGGGTTAACTCTACAGGCTGGCATGTTTGAGACCAGAAGCATTTCAGAGATTTTTTTTCAGGTTTTACAATGTCTGCATAGACATCAGGAGAGGTTTTGGGAATGCGACCACGTCTACATTTGAAATTCACTTGTTTCATATATACCTTTACACATAGGTTGATGATAAATTCAGTACACTATTTTAAATAATTTTGTTCATGAAGCAAAAGTCCATAGTGTGCAATTTTCTACTTTTGGTGTCATGTTAGTGCTCAAAAATTCCAGAGTTTGGATTTTCAAATCAGGAGTCCTCAACCTATACTCTCCTTTTGAAGGGTACAGTTGTAAGTAGGCTTGGAAACAGGTTTGCAAAAAGCAGAATGATTCCTTCACTTACACAGTATCTTCAGATGTGAGGCTGCTGCCGTTGTTAGTTAGCTCTTGATCAGCCAAGGCTGAGAATGCAGGAGTCTGTGCAGAATTGGAGAGATCTTCTAGCATCTCGGAGCACTCAGCAGTTGAACTTTAGCTGGATTTGGTCAATTGACACTCAAGTCTTGTGCTTACTCCTTTCTGTGCTTTCTCATACTGTACAGGCTAGAAAGTTAAAAATAACATTTAATTCCCTGTACCCGATTTCAGTCTGTTTAGAATACTGAGTTTGTCCCTTGGACTAAACTGACAGGCGGGAATTAGGATTGGGTTTTGGACTTGGTTGAATTTAAAGGCAGTGCTATTATTGATCCTGTTGGAAAACTGCATCCCGGTGGTCGCTGTTTCACATGCAAGAGAGTTACTTATATTATTACGTGGAATTCCTGGGAATGAAATACCCATGATTGCTAGGCCTTGGTAGATTCAGGAGCTTCTGTAGGAGACTCACAGTAGGGACGAAGAATGCAAAAGCTGGAAAAGTATGACTGGGATTAGGAACCTTCTTAAAAGTGCATTATTGGGCCAGCGCCACGGCTCACTAGGCTAATCCTCCGCCTGCGGTGCCGGCACCCCAGGTTCTAGTCCCAGTTGAGGTGCCAGATGCTGTCCCTGTTGCTCCTCTCCCAGTCCAGCTCTCTGCTGTGGCCCAGAAGGCAGTGGAGGATGGCGCAAGTACTTGGGCCCTGCACCAAAAAAAAAAAAAAAAAAAAAAAAAGTGTATGTGTTAATTTGCTAGGGCTGCCATAACAAAATACAGCAGACTGGGTGATTTAAACAGTATAAATTTATTTTCTCATGGTTCTGGAGGCTAGAAGACCAAGATCAAGCCTTTTTTTTTGACAAGCAGATTTAGACAGAGAGAGAGAAAGGCCTTCCTTCCATTGGTTCACCCCCAAATGGCCACTACAGCTGGTGCCACGCCGATCCGAAGCCAGGAGCCAGGTGCTTCCTCCTGGTCTCCCACGCGGTGCAGGTGATAGAATTTGATACACAGAAAGTAGTTTTTGTAGGTCAGTATTTCTCAAATAGGGAAGGAGGATGGACTAATTTTTACAATTTTCTAATCATTCAGACCAGCAATTTTATAAATTACAATAAAATAATTAAAAGCATGAAAATACAAATGCTACTGTTCTATTAGATTCTGTTAGTTTATGGAAGGCATTTCTGAATTCGCTGAGGACTAGTAGTGACAAAAGATCCACAGACCTGGATGGATATATGGACCACATTTTGATTGGCAGTCTCTTATATAACTTTATCAAACTAATGTATGCAGACAGACTCTGTTAATTTAGGTATCTGCCACTTTGGTGAAGTTTTTGGAAATCCAGTGGTATTGAGGCATTTTAAGATTTTCCCATTCAAGGCAAAAGATAGGTTGATGTACCTTCTCTTTCTCTCTCTCTCTCTCTCTCTCTCTCTCACACACACACACACACACACACACTACTTGATAGGATTTTTAGAATTTTGGAGGCAACACAATTCATTTTTGGTCCTGTACTGTGACCCAATAATTCCATTAGGTTGCCAGCTTTGAGTGTGGTCCAAGACGAAAACAGTTCTTCAGCTGTTCCTGGCTATATTGACATCATCTCTCCCAGAATCTATTCAATTTAACCTTATGACCTATCAATCCAAGAATCCTAAATGACAAAAGAGAATTCTATGTAGAAAATCACCTGCAGTCCCATAGGAGTTTGAAGAGTCATGACCTCTGTATCAGTCAGAAATCTCCAGATGGTCAGAACCGGTGGAAAGAAGGGAGGGATGGATGGGTGGATGGGTGGGTAGAGAGAATAGATAGATGGGTAGATTTAATTCAAGGAATTGGCTTACATGACTACAGGAACTGGCATGTCTGAAATATGTAGACTAGTAAGCTAGGAACTCTCGAATGCGAGCTGATGCTACTGTCATGCAGCAAAATTATTTTTCCTCAGGAGACTTCAGTTTTGTTCTAAAGGGTTTTTATTTGAATGAGTGAGGGTCAGCCACATGATAAAGGGCAATTCCATCTGTAAAATTCCTCCACAACAAACTTCAGGTTAGTATTTGATTGAATAGCTGGGTCCCATAGAGTAGCCACCTTGATCTATAAAACCACTTTTCTTTAAAAATAACTGTTGTCCTTCCACCAATCAGTTCCTGAGTTGCTACTATGCTGTGGTAGAGATTGGATGTCTGATCATGGGAGACAATCACCCTGTGAAATAGATTCTTATCTGACCAAAGCCAAAATGCCTGGGCCTAGATGTCTCAGAAACCTTGAAGTTTAATGGTATGAGGTCTTAGTTTGAGTTCATATACCCACGAGGGAATAAAAGAAATGATTCCATTTAACCTGAATGTTGAGGTAGTTGCCTGGCCATTTTGAACTCTTATTCCACCAAACAAACAAGCAAAAATGCGATGCTACGTTAGATGACTGATTCTAACTATCATGGATTTATTGGGTAGTTATTGCTCTGTGAAGGAGACATGTGTCCGGCACTCAGGGTTTCCTCTGAAGTGCCTCCAGTGCTCCCTGCTGAGTAGAAAAGTTAATGGAAAATTGTTGCTGCCCAATATTGGCAGGGTCATTAAAGGCTGAACAGTCTTGAAGTTGAAGGTTTGCATATCCCTACCGAATATTAAGCACATCATAAGATTTTCTTGCAAACAAATGACAAGTGGGGACTGTATAGTTGAGAACATAAGTTATAAATGCCTGATAACCAGTTTCACAAGAGGACACTAGTCTCCCCCCCACATTATCTGTATATATGAAATATGTAAAATTTATTCACCTTATATAAATAAAAATAAAATATTTTATCCCTATCTTTTGTTACTTTATATAAGTATGTTGAAGGCAGTTTAAACTTATAGACTGTATTTATTTATTTACGAGAGAGAGAGAGAGATTGATTGATTGATCTTCTATCTGCTGGTTTACTGCTCAAATGTTCACAACATCTGGGTTGGGCTGGGCCAAAACCAGGAGCTGAGAACTCAACCCAGGTCTCTCATAAGGGTTGCAGGGATCCATTTAGTTGAGCCATCACTGTGGTGTCTCAGGGTGTCTGTTAGCAGGAAGCCAGAATCAGGAGTGGAGCTGAGACTCAAACCCAATATTCCAGGTGTTTTAAGCAGTCTTTACCACTATGCCAAATAATCTTATCCTTAGGTGACAATATGTCAGAGCCAGACGCTGACTGAACTGCAAAGGAAGCAACATTACTCAGAATTGGAGATAAACCCAATCAGTGACTAATGGTCTTTGGGCTCCTCCTTTGAGGAAAAGATGAACTTGTTTTTGTTCCTATGAGCACAGTTATGCTAGGTGAATATATAATTTTTATTATAGGCATTTGTAATTTTAATTCAAAATAAATAATATGCTGTATTCCCTCTTCTGCATGGGGAGTATGTTGCAAGACTCTCAGTGGATGTGAAAAACCATGGATGGTGTTCAACTCTTATATATACCATGTATTTTCCTATACAAATGTACTTATGATAAAGTTTATATATTAGGCACACTAGGAAATTAAAAATAATGGAATAGACCAATTACAATAATATATTGTGATAAAAGTTACATGAATGTGGTCACTCTCCCTCTCTCAAATAATGTACTGTAATCAGCTGTCCTGTGATGAGAGGATTTAGTACCTGTGTCATGAGATGTAGTGAGGTGAACGATAAAGACATAGGCATTGTGATACAGTGTCAGGTTACTACATTAGGGTTACTTGAACACAAGCACTGTGACACCATGACATTTGATCTCATGACTGAAATGAGTACTCAGTGACTAACAGGTAGGTAACTTACACAGTGGGGATCCCCTGGAGAAAGGCATGAGTCATTTTCTAGGTTGGATGGAATGGGATGCCAGGACATTTCATTATATTACTCAGAATGGTACTCAATTTAATTGTTATGAATTGTTTATATCTGTAATTTTCCATTTAATATTTTTAGACTATGGTTGACCACTGGTAACTGAAACCAGATGAAAGCAGAACCGTGGCTAATGGAGGATACTGTACATAGATGTTGGGAGGCCAAAGAGAAGTATTAAGCTGAAAATTGTTGTCAATTCCTTCTGTCTACCTTTCAGTGGATATAAAGCTTAAAACTACATTTCCCATACTTTTTTATAGGATTCTAGCTGCAAGTAAATTCCACTAATTTGGGCTGTGGATAGCAGGCACATACCCTCTCCCTGCTACTGTTTTGGCAGGCAGGCATATAGGATTGTGGGAATGGAGGCAGCAGGAGCAGCCAGGCTCAGGGGTTCATTCGCTGACTGAGGGTATCCAGAACAAGTGGTAAAAGTGGGATGTTTGTACTCAGGGTCCAGGGCCTACTCAGCAACTTCCTGAGTGTTTGGAGGCAGAGATGAAGGGTCTTCAAAATGTTCATGGAAAAAATGTTATGAAAAAACTACACAAGAAATTTCAAAAATTTTGGCATAAAATTTAACATGTTTAAAAAAGATCTAGTTTGAGGAACTAAGAAGGGTTTGAAGAGAGCTATTGGAGCAGCGTGAGTCCTGCTAAAATTGAAGAATAAAAATCACATTTATGGTAAAGCTTGAGTACAAGAGTGATGAAATCACTGATACTTTGTGTAAAGTTCAAGGAGAGAATGCGTGAAAGAAATCAACAGTTTACAAATGGGTCAATTATTTTATGAAGGGATAAGATGATGTTGATGATGAAGTGGCAGACCATCCATACGACTTTGTGAGGAAAAAATTAATCTTGCTCATGCCCTAATTGATGAGGACCCATGATTAGCAGCAGAATCAATAGTCAACAACATAGGCATTTCCTTTGGTTCAGCTTTCACAATTCTGAAGGAAAAATTAAAGTGGAGCAAACCTTCTGCTCAATAAGTACCAAAACTCTTGCACCCGGCTCAGCTACAGATATGAGCAGAGCTTTCAGAGAAAATTATAAACAAGTGGTATCAAGATCCCGAAACATTTCTTTGAAATATCCGAACAGACGAAACATGGCTTTACTGGGATGATCTTGATGACAAAGCACAATCAAAACAATGCCTCCCGAGAGAGGTTGAAGTGGTGTAGTCAGAGCCAAATCAGACCAGTCAAAAGCAAAGGTCACAACAACGTTTTTCTTTTTATGAAGCTTGAGTCATTTTGCTTGTTGAGTTTCTGGAGGGCCAAAGAATGGTAACTTCTGCTTATTAGTTGCATGTTTTCAGAAGGTAAAGGTTTAACAGAAAAACACTCGGGGAAACTTCACCAGAGTCCTTCAACACCACAACAAAGCTGCTGCTCATTCCTCTCATCAAAGCACTTTTGTGAGAGTTATGATGGGAAATCATTAGACATTCACCTTCCAGTCATGACTTAGTTTTTTCTCACTTCTTTTTGTTTCTTAATCTTAAAAAAAATCTTTAAAGGGCACCCATGTTTCTTTAGTTAATAATGTGAAAAAGATTGCATCGATATGGCTAAATTCCCAGGATCTCAGTTCTTTAGGGATGAACTAAATGGCTATGTCATTACTTACACAATGTCTTGAACTCAGTGGAGTTTATGTTGAAAAATAGGCTTATATGTTTTATTTTTATCTTTTAAATCCATTTTTCCATGAAGCTATTGAAGCCCCTATTGAATGAGCTGATCCTGAATTAGGAGTAAGCTCTTGAATTCTATGGTTTTTACACATATCCTTCTAATCCTAAAGATATTGTGACCATTTGACTCCTTGAATGAAGTTCCATTAGCTAAACATGCCTGGGCTAATTTCAATTTTGTGTGTAGAAGCCTGGGTTCATGGAAATACTTCTGGGCATATGCTGTTGTGTACATGTTAAGCTTTGAGAGATACTGAAAATACTTTTTTATTCTACTTTATCCTAGCCCAAAACAAAACAAAAAGATTGCAAAAGGAGGCCTAATCCTATGGTTTGTAATCTATTTGCTGTGACTTCTGTGAGATGATTTCTCTTTAGATTCAAGCTTCATTGTTTGTACAGATTCAGGGAGATTAAACCTGAAGTCATAATGTAATAGAGAGCATACTAATGGCCATAAAACTTAGCATTTCCTGAGCAGTTAATATATCCTAGATGTTATCTGAAGCCCTTTACATGCACTAGTTAATGATCATGGACACTCAATTAGACAGGATCTTCAATTACTCTTAGCTTTACAGGTGAAGAAAATGAAGCCAAGAGAGAATGACTTGTCTGCAATCTTACAGCTAGTTGAGTAAAGCCAAGACTCACATCCAGAAAGTCCAGTTCCAGAATCCACAGTCTAATCACAATGCTGTGTTGCTTTAAAATCAGAATGGGGGCTCCTTTCGTGGACCTAACATGTAGCACATTCCTCAACTACACTTTAGTGAGTCCCACACCTGTACAGTAGATATTTTAATACTCTTCTGAGCTGGGAGTTAGAATCCAACAAGCTAGGTTGTAAAAGTCTGATTGTTGATATTACACTACTATTGAATTTATTGAAGGTTTTCCTCAATGAAGCAAGACTGGCAGAAATATTTGAGGGTGCTGAGAGGCTCAGAAGGAGAGCTTAACAGGGAAACATGGTCTCTGAAAGGGAAGCTCAGGGCAGGAATGACTTCTTTTATCTACTTCACAGTCTTGGCTCTAGCTTCCCTGCGTGTTTATGAAGAGCATTATAATTTGGCTTTACTAAACCCTCCCTTTCCTGTCCTCCTCTGGGCAGGGGTTTGGTTCAAATGATTGTTCTCTGTCCAACTCAGAATTAGCATTAACTCAAGCCAGGTTTTTTGTGGCACCAGATGACTGTACCCTTTATAATCTTTCCTGAGAGATAGCCGAACCCCTGTGACATTTTGTCCCATTCTGTCCGCACTCCATTGTTCTGCCTACACATGTGCCTTCTAGTTCTCTTTTGTCCTCTCATTTAGTATTGTGGGTTGCAATATCTCCTTAGAAATGAAGGCATTTTTGAACAATTATTTTTGTTTTTGAATGAACCTATCTCTATAACTGTTATTGTAAGTGCAATAATGGTTAAAAAGATTTAAAAAAATCCTGTGGTCTTCTCCACATAGAATTATTTTAAATTATTTTGAACCTTTGATAAGAAAACTGTAGGCAGCTCTTTTATAGTGTGTTAGATGTTTACACATTCTGGTGTATCCTCCTTTTCTGTGAATCCTGACATTTGTATTTTTGGAATGTTTAATGTATTCATGTCTTTTGAGATTGTACTGGGGATGGCACAGTTCATAGGTTTGTGGAAAAACAGAAGTTTCTGTAGCTTCAATGGTCTAACATGACAATCTGTGTGATGCCAAAATTCAATTCTGAAAGGTTTCTGGCACTTGTATTTTGTAGTCATGTTACTAGTTTGGCAACTGAAATACCCATCATGATATCTTCGTGGTTAAAAAACAAAAAACAAAACAGTATTTCAATCTGTGTTTTTAGTACATAAATTCTAATTTATATCTATTGTTTTAATAGAGCTATGGCTCTCATTAATCCTTTAGCCTTTCAATGTAAATTGAAGTAAAATTTCATCAGAAACCAATTCCTTTTGCTATGACATTGAGAAAAATAAAGTTATAAGGATAAAAGAATTTTTCATGCCCTGTTACTTATCTCTGAATTTTGTGATATTATTGTTATTATTCTGGGTGTTATCCTTCCCTTTACAGACAAGGCTGTTTGAGAAATTGAAATGAAGAAAGAAAATAGGATGAGATACTTTGTTAAGTGTTTTCTCTAAAATGTAGTCCAACTTTATTTGAATCATGATACAATGGAAAGATAGTTTCTTCTATTATTTGTAATTACCTTCTTTTTTCCAATGATATGATTGCTTCTTTTTACTTTTGTACACAAAATGAGCTTAGAATAAGAGACCAACTTATTCTCAATTCAGAACCTCAGATGTGCTTGATGTTGGTATGAAGTCAGAGTCATTTTATATTTTGTGTAGGGAGAAATTAGTATCTTTAAAGGAAAAAGTCATTTGTTTCAGTTAGATGCCTTAGGAGAACCATTTGGTCACTATAAGTGCTATCCTTCATTTTAAAAATCACCACTGCTTGAATATTTAGCATCCAAAATAGAAAACACATGCAATGTTTATTAGGTGGGCAGATAAAATAGCAATCAGGAATTGGCACAGAAGGTGAAAAGAAGAGAACTTTACCTGTTCACATGGCGTACTTTAGGGCAAAAGTCTGGGTTTATGCATTAGATTAAGTGTGGGTAAGATGATTGAGAAGTACATGAGTAGGATAGGCTAGATCAGGGTCCTATTAATGCATCAATATGGAGAGTGAAATCAGAATGATGTAATATTTTTTCTTTGTAAATCAGGAGTAAGTGAATTCTTGTAACCCACATGACTGGATTATTGCAGTGGTATTTATGTTAACATTTCAGAGAGGTGTATCTTTTTGTCTTCTCAGACTTTAGAGGTCAAATATTAGCTTCTCCATGGGATGATCAAAAATTATCTTTCATTTTATCATGGGAGTGAGGTATTGTGGAGGGAGAATGCCACATAATTTTTATTTTTATATAAAGAGAACAGAATTTATGTATTTAATATGTACAATTTTAAGCAAATGAAACTTCCCATTCTCCTTGCCTCCCTCCCTCCTTCCTTTCTTTTTCTTTTATTTTTTGCAATATTATACTTTCTTTTTTTTTAATAGAAGCTAGGGTTTTCTTTTCATTTTTTTATTTGACAGGTAGAGTTATAGACAGTGAGAGAGAGAGAGGGCTCTGCACGGTAATCAAATCTGAAGATGTTAATTTCACTCATACATTACATTTTTTTGTACTGTATGTATGAGCTACCACAAATGAGAGAAAACAGTGTTTGTCTTTTGGGGTCTATTTCACTAGGCATGATGGTCTCCAGATGCATTCATTTTGTTTCAAAAGACAGGATTTCATTCTTTGTTATGGCTAAGTAGTATTCCATTGCGTATGTATACCCCAGTTTCTTTATGCACTCATCAGCTGATGGCATCTAGGTTGATTCCATATCTTAGATATTGTGAATTGAGCTGCGATAACTATAAAAATACATATAGTCTTTCATATGCTGATTTCATTTCCTTTTGGTAAATTCTATTTTCCTGGTTTTACTTGGAATATGGCACTACTTTCCACCTATTATTCTATTCTAGATCTTTTTGGTCTCAGCTAAGAAAAATTCCCAGAAAAGAATTCCCAGAGGCCAGAAAAATTCCCCCTGTAACTTAAAGTTTTACTAGTGATTTATTTTTTATCACTTCTTCCCCCACACTCCAGAAATCTTTTATTTAACATTTACAAACTTCATGAATTTCATAAATACGACTTTAGGAACATAGTGATTCTTCCCATCATACTTCCTTCCCACCCCTTTTCCTCCTACTCTACTATTCCAATTTTTATTTTTTACTAAAATCTATTTTCAATTAGCTTTATACACAGAAGATTAATTCTATACTATGTAAAGAGTTCAACAAATAGTTTGAAAAAAACTTGTTCCTCAACTTTTTTTTTTTTAAATTCTCTTTTGATTTCTTCTATGACCGACTGTTCATTCAAGAGCATGTTGTTCAGTCTCCATATGTTTGCATATGCTCTAGAGATCCTTGAGTTGTTGATTTCCAACTTCATTCCATTGTGGTCAGAGAAGATGCATGGTATGATTTGGATTTTTTTTTAATTTGCTGAGATTTGCTTTATGGCCTAGCCTGTGGTCTATCCTAGAGAAAGCTCCATGCACGGGTGAGAAGAAAGTATATTCTTCAACTGTAGGATGAAAAGTTCAGTAGATATTCATAGGACCATTTGATCTATTAGTGTTGGTTAACTGTTGTTTCCTTGCTGATTTTCGGTCTGGTTGACCTGTCCATTGCTGCAAGTAGGGTATCCAAAGTTCCCCATTACTGTTGTATTGGAGTCTAGGTCTCACTTTAGATCCATTAACATTTCTTTTATATAGCCAGGTGCATATATGTTTATTGTAGTCACATCTTTCTGTTGAATGGATCCCTTAATCATTACATAGTGCTCTTCTTTGTTTCTTTTAACAGTTTTTGTGTTAAAATCTGTTTTGTCTGATATTAGGATGGCTATCCCAGCTCTTTTTTTGTTTCTGTCAGCATGGAATATCTTTTTCCATCCTTTTACTTTCAGTCTGTGTGTGTCTTTCTTGGGGAGATGTGTTTCTTGTAGGCAACAAATAGATGGGTTTTGTTTTTTAAACCAGTCAGCCAGTCTGTATCTTTTAACTGGAGAGTTGAGGCCATTTGCATTCAAGGTGACTATTGATAGGAAATGACTTGGCTCTGCCATTTTCAGGTAAATATTCCCATTGTTTACTTTGGACTTCCTTTGTACTTTTAGTGGGATATTTCCTGCATAGTGATGACCATGTTTCTGTGTTTCTGTGTGAATCACATCCTTAAGCATCTTTTGTTAAGACTGAACAGGCTGTGACAAATTCTTTCAATTTCTGTCTGTTATGAAAGGTCTTTATTTCACCTTCATCATAAATGAGAGCTTTGCAGGGTACTGTAATCTGGGTTGACAGGTTTTTTTCTCTTAAGACTTGGAATATATCTTGCCATTCTCTCCTAGCCTATAGGGTTTCTGATGATAAGTCAGCTGTGAGTCTAATTGGAGATCCTCTGAAAGTAATCTGGCATTTCTGTAATGCACATTTTAGAATCTTTCCTTTATGCTCACTGTGGAGAGTTTGACTACAATGTGTCAATATGAGGATCTTTCTGATCATGTCTATTAGGAGTTCTGTGTGCTTCCTGTACTTGGATGTCCCTTTCTTTCTCCAAATTAGGGAAGTTTTCTGTAATTATTTCACTAAAAAAGGCGTCTAATCCATCCGTTTTCTCTTTCCATGCCTTCAGGAACCCCTAAGACCTGTGTGTTGAGTCGTTTGATATTATCCCATAAATCTCCAACATTGTTTTTTAATTTTTTCTTTTTTTTTTTCTCTGACTGTAAAATTTCCAGAGATTTGTCTTCCAAGTAGGATCTTCTTTCTTCTACCTCACCAAGTCTGTTGTTAAGGCTTCCCATGACATTTTTTATTTGATCTACTGAATTATTCATTTCCAGTATTTCATTGTGATTTTTCTTTAAGATCTCAATTTCATGGGAGAGATTTTCTTTCATGTCCTGAATGGATTTCAATAGTTTTTGCATTTGCTTCTGATTACTTCTAAGTAATTCTATGATCAATGTTTTGAATTCCTTTTACAGTATTTCTCTGTCACTTCATTTTCACATTCTAGTATTAAAGTATTGTATTCCTTTGGGAGCATCAGGTTGTCTTCTTTATTCTTGTTTCTTGAATTGCTGCATTTATTTTTAGGCATTTGTGGAGATTCTGATTGGTTGTTTTCTTCCTGTGATGGCTTTTATTTCTGGACTGGGTCTCTGTGGATCAGTAGAGTGCCTGTTCTGTCAGTGAATACCCTGAGGCATGTGCTGGGTGTGGCCAGGGAGTTCTGTTCAGTGCTCCAGGGTGAGGGGAATGTCCAAGGTGTTACACAAATTGGGCTGTGGTAAACCTCCTCTTTTGTTTTTGTTTTTAAATCCGGGGGTGGTGGTGGTGGTTAATCTGCTCTGTTGGTGTAGTCACATACTCACTTCCTCTCTTCCAAGGAGACCAATGGTCACTAGCCCCGGTGGGTGTATTCATTTGTGCTGCTACAAGAACCACACAAAGGATCCATGCAGTCCTTGGTGTGTGCATGGATCCCACAACAATAGCCCTCACCAGGGAATCTGGAAGCGCCGAGCATGGGGATCTGTCCACAGTGACTACCCAGAGACCCAGCACACCCTGCGCCCTCACATGCAGACACAGTGTTTTCATAGTCCTATCAAACAAGACTCCCACAGTCGTGAACAAGGTTCCCTGTCAGTTCTCTCAGCCACACTCAGACATCTCCTCTCAGCTGCTTGCTGGGTACATGGACACAGCTGGTGCAGCTGTTAACATATGTCCAAAATGCCCCACCCACACTTGGCTAGTTACAAGACACTGGTACTAGGTGATCAGGGAGAGAGAAATGTGCCCACAGGGTTCCAAGCAGGACTCATGCCAGGCTGTTCCAGCAGTTTTATCGCCAGTGGCTTGGGCTGCTGCAGTCTGGTCTCACCTCACTCTGCAAAGCTGTTGCTGAAGCTCTTAGCTGCTGCGGTCCTGAGTTGTGTGTTTCCACTCCCTCCATGTAGATCCACACTGTTCCTCTAATTTGCATGGAGTTTCACTGCAGTTTTCTCCCTAACTCTTCCCCGAGATTATACTCTCCATGCTTTTTAAAACTATCTTCCCCTCCATTAGAGCAGTAAGCTCCCTCCCTATTCTGCCAACTTGGTCTCTCTCCACTAGTGATTTCATTTCCTTAACATTTCTTTATTGTTCTTTTAAGGATTTTTTTCCTATCTCAAAGTCAATTTTAACTCATTGGAAAAGAATCTTGTTAGTCACCTCCTTTTATAAATCAGAATATCTTTTTTCCACTACACGTTTCATTTTGGATTGCCTCTTAGTTACTAATAAATAACAACTTGAATAATTTTGGAAATGATATAGTAACTGACAGTCCCCATCTCTAGTTTTTTTAAAATTTTTAAGAATTTATTTATTTGATAGGTAGAGCTACAGACAGTGAGAGAGAGAGAGAAAGATCTTCCTTCCATTGGTTCACTCCCCAAATGGCCGCTACGGATGGCGCCGTACTGATCTGAAGCCAGGAGCCAGGCACTTCCTCCTGGTCTCCCATGTGGTTGCAGGGGCCCAAGCACTTGAGCCATCCTCCACTGCCCTCCCAGGCCACAGCAGAGAGCTGGACTGGAAGAGGAGCAACTGGGACTAGAACCCCATGCCCATATGGGATGCTGGCATCGCAGGCGGAGTATTAACCAAGTGAGCCACGGCACCAGCTCCTCTACTTCTAGTTTTTACTGTGATTTAGAGAAAAGGAATAGATGGCATATTTCTGCAGCTGGAGTTCCAACCAAGACCTATTTGGAAGTATAAAAAGAAAAGGTATAGAAAGAAATGAGGATTGAAACATATGGTGACCAGATGTGGCACATTTTTGATTTTTGTCTTTTTACATATTATGGTTTTTTTCCTATCTTGGAAGATCAATACTTTGACTATTCTAGATTTGTGATTTGCTGAGATATTAGCTCTTTTTCAGTTGGCCTTGCTTTTTCTCTCTACTTGGCTTATTTGTGGCATTTTTCTTCTGTTATTTGTCATTAACTTCTCTTTGCTGATAATATAATTCTCTGTTCACACTTTCACACACAGAATCAAGTTAGTATAATAGAGCAGTTTTCTGTTGAGAACCTCAGAAGTGTATTATATTGGTTTTATTATTATATTTTTATTCTAATGATTTGTTTTGGGAAGCCTACTACCTATGCTATCTGAAAAAATATCTCAATATTATTTTTTAATAAAATAAATAACATTATTATAAAATAATACATGATTGTAGTACAGAATACAAGAAATAAAATAGGAAAACAAAATCTGATGTCATGGGGCCAGTGCTGTGGTGCAGAGGGCTAAGCCTCTGCCTTCAGTGCCGGCATCCCATATGGGTGCCAGTTTGTGTTCTGGCTGCTCCTCTTCTGATCCAGCTCTCTGCTATGACCTGGGAAGCAGTGGAGGATGGCCCAAGTGCTTGGGCCCCTGCAGCCGCCTGAGAGGCACAGAGGAAGCTCCTGGCTTTGGATTGGCCCAGCTCCAGTTATTTTGGCCATTTGAAGAGTGAACCAGTGGATGGAAGACCTTTCTCTCTGTCTCTCCCTCTCTCTATGTATAAGTCTACTGCTCAAATAAATATTTTTAAAAATAATCTGACATCATTGAGCACATAGAGATAATAATAACCACATTATCATCTGGTGCATTTACTTCCATTTTAATGTACATGTGTAGCAGGATATCAGTTTTTTTAAAAGATTTATTTTTTATTTATTTGAAAGTTAGAGTTACAGAGAGAGAGAGAGAGCGAGAGAGAGAGAGAGAGAGAGAGAGAAAGGGAGAAAGGGAGAAAGGTCTTCCATCTAATGGTTCACTCCCCAATTGGCCACAATGGCCGGAGCTGTGCAGATCCAAAGCCAGGAGCCAGGATTCTCCCCTGGGTCTCCCACGTGGATTCAGGAGCCCAAGGACTTGGACCATATTCTACTGCTATCCCAGGCCACAGCAGAGAGCTGGATAGGAAGTAGAGCAGCCGGGTCTTGAACCAGCACCCATATGGGATGCCAGTGCTTCAGGCCAGGGCATTAACCTGCTGCACCCCAGCGCCGGCCCCCAGGATATCAATTTTGTATAACAACTCATTTTTGTTTTATTTACTTTTGTCTGATATAGATCTGATATACCACACTGTTAAATGTAATGGCTATAAAGTATTCTTGGTTGGCTTTTTAGGTTTAATTGGAATGCCTTTCCCAAGATGCTCTATAGAAATTTAACAGATGGTGTTTTTCTATATGTTTTGTGGTCAGGTAAGCTAGGGAAATGCAAAGTTATATCGATTTTATTTTTTCTTTAACTGCAGGAATTCCCAGGGTCTTAAGTGTGCACACAGAAAGAAGACTCATAGAATTCACATTTTCCAAACTTAGATCTGAGTGCAGATTCCTTGATATATATGTATATTAAAAGCCTTTTTATGAAATATACTTTTGGAAAGTCTTCCCTTGAGTATCACTTTTATTTTAGGCTGTTTGGGCTGTATAAGAAACCATTAATTGGCTTATAAGTAACAGAAATTTCTCATTATTTTGGAGGCTTGGAAGTCCACAATCAAGGCAGTGGTGAATCTGGTGTCATGTAAGGGCTTTCTTCCTGTCTTTACATGCAGTCTTCTTGATTTGTCCTCACATAGCAAAAGGGACAGGAATATAGTTTTATAAGGGCTCTCATCCCATTCATCAAATCTTCAGTCCCATGAGCCAGTCAACCTCCCAAATGTCCTGCCTTCAAATACTATCTAATTGGAGACTAGGACTTCAGCATATGAATTTTGGGGACATAAGCATTGAGTCTTAGAAACTTGTAGGTATGATGCTGCTCTTGGCTTTAGATAAGATACCTTTTCATGATACAAAAAAATGCTATCTTTTCAATTTTTCTTTTATTTACGTTCATTTTAATGGAGAGGGAAGGGAGGGAGGAAGTGAGGGAGATATAGACATAGACAGAGATCTTCCATCTCCTGGTTTACTCCCCAAATGTCTCTAAGAGCCAGGGCTAGGCCAAGTCACAGTCAGGAGCCTGGATCTCCAACCAGGACTCCTTAATGTGTGACAGGGATCCAACTACTTGAGCCATTACTTACTTCCTTTAAACTTGTGCATTATCAGGAAGCTGGATTAGAAGTGGAGCAACTGGGAGGTACCAACACTCTGATATGGAATGTGGGTGTTCCAAGCAGCAATTTAACAACTGTATCAAATGCCTACACTTCATTACTTTAGAATTTAAAAATCAGGAATAGATGATGACTTTTATTAAGGCCATTTTTTGGTTATCTATTGTAATAATTGTATAAAATTGTTTTACTATGGGGATCCATATGAAAAAGTATAACAGATTCCTGAGTGTAAATCCAATTTTATTTTACTGGCTTGGACATTGTAAGTGCTAATCTTTGCATGTATAAACTAGTGATAGTAATGATACTTCTCTTAAAAAGATGTTAAATCAAATAAGAAAGAAAGTGAATATAATGTGGTTAGTATCATTCCTGGAATATAGCCAGCTACCATATAAAAATTATAGCTTTGACTAAACCCATAAGCTTTGAGAATTTGTTCTCTTATTTTAATTTTTCTCTACATGAAGTGTAATTGTTGTTTTAATTTCTTTTTTAAGCCTATAGCTATGCAAGTGTATGTGTTACATTTTCACTCTGATTAGTTAAAATGAATTATTAATTTCTTACTCTATGGCACTGTGACTAGTGACTGTGTCTTGAATAACATTTGCTTTAGGAATTTGAGATCTCTGTATTATGAAGTAATTATTAGTTTTTTAAATCATTTTTTGAAATACACCAGAAAAAGTTATTTCTTTGTGCAGGCTCTAGATTTTTAATGTATAATTATGGATTTAAGAATATTAATTGAAGTATTCTAATTTTCTGTAAGAAATAATATTTGTAAGTTTATTACTTTTTATTTTTATAATTTTTTATTAATATAAAGAGAATAGATTTATAGATATATCTATATATATATAGATATATATATTTCATAGGTAGAGTTCTAAGAAGATAGCCATACTTTCCTCTCTCTCCCTTTCCCTACCTAAGTTCCCCTCCTTCCTTCCTTCCATTTCTTCTTTAATTTTTACAAAGACAAAATTTCAGTCTACTCTATATTCACAGGCTTAATTCACCATTAGCTGTAAAGTCAGCCAATAAAAAGTAGGAAGAACACAGTTCCATAGGAGTATAAGTGGGCACACTAAAAACAACAATCATACTACATGATATCCATATCATTCCACCACATTTTTCTGTTTTCTATTAACTGTCACATGTCAGAGAAAACAGATTTTTCTTTGGGGACTGGCTTATTTCACTAAGCATAATCATTTCCAGTTACATCCATTTTGTTGTGAAAGAACGTTATTAAATTCATGGCTGAGTAGTATTCCATAGTGTATATATGCCATGTTTTCTTTATCCAGTCATTGGTTGGTGGACATCTGGATTGCTTCCATATCTTAGCTTTTGTGAATTGAGCTGTGATGAATATAGGCATACAGATAACTTTTCCATATGCTGATTTCATTTTGTTTGGGTAAATTCCCAGGAGTGTGATGGTTGGAGCATATGGTAGACCTACTTTCAGATTGCTGAGGAATCTCCATACTGTCTTCTGTAATGGTTGTGTTAGCTTACATTCCCACCAGCAGTGCATTAGGGTACCCTTTCTCCCACATCCTCACCAGAAATTATTATTGTTTGATTTTGATCTAATTGTATGAGATGAATCCACATTGTGGATTTGGTTTGCATTTCACTGATGGCTAGTGATTCTGAGCAGCTTTTCATATGTCTGTTAGTTTTTTGTATTTCATCCTTTGAAAATGCCTGTTCATGTCTTTTGTCCATTTCTTAACAGGATTATTTGTTTTGTTGTTATTGAGGTTTTTTGAGCTCTTTATAGATCCTGGATATTAACCCTTTGTCAGTTGCATAGTTTGAAAATATTTTTTCCAATTCTATTGGTTGCCTATTAACTTTGCTGAGTGTTTCCTTTGCAGTACAGAAGCTTCTTAGCTTGATGTTAATCCCATTTGTCTATTTTTGTTTTTATTGTGTATGCTTCTGGGGTCTTTCCCAAGAAGTCTTTGACTATGACAGTGTCTTGCAGAGTTTCTCTGATGTTTTCCTCTAGTATTTTGATGGTATCAGGTTGTAGATTTAGATCCTTGATCTATTTTGAGTTGATTTTTGTGTAAGGTAAAAAGTAAGGTTCTTCTTTCAAGTTTCTGCACATGTAGATCCAATTTTTCCAGTGCAATTTTTTGAAGAGTCTGTCCTTTCTCTAGAGATTGATTTTAACTTGTTTGTCAAAGAGTGGTTGTTTGTAGATGTGTAGATTAATTTCTGGAGTTTCTGCTCTGTACCATTGGTCTACATGTCTCCTTTTGAGCTGGTACCAGTTTTCTCAGATTATGACTGCCTGGTAGTATGGCTTGAAATCTGGTATTGCGATGCCTCCAGCTTTGTGTTTATTGTTTAAGATTGCTTTAGCTATTTGGGGGTCTCTTGTGTTTCCATATAAATTTTAGCATTGTTTTTCTAGATCTGATCTGAATCAGGTTTTTCTTCCTTTTTCTTCTTCTTTTTTTTTTGTTTGTTTGTTTGAGATATTTCCAAGAATTTTTCTTCTAACTTGGACATTTTTTAAAGATTTTATTTATTTATTTGACAGGTAGAGTTACAGAGAGTGAGAGAGAGAGACAGAGAGAAAGGTTATCCTTCTGTTGGTTCACTCCCCAAATGACTGGAATGGCTGGAGCTATGCTGATCTGAAGCCAGGAGCCAGTTGCTTCTTCCTGGTCTCCCATGCGGGTGCAAGGGCCCAAGTACTTGGGCCATCCTCCACTGCCTTCCTGGGCCACAGCAGGGAGCTGGACTGGAAGAGGATCAACTGGGACTAGAACCCAGCGCCCTGATGGGATGCTGGCACTGTAGGCGGAGGATTAACCTGCTGTGCCATGGTGCTGGCCCCCTTTTTTTAAGCATTTATTTATTCAGTTGAAAAGCAGAGTTATAGAGAGAACCTCTATCTTCTGGTTCACTTCTCAAATAGCTGCATGGCTGGAGTTGGGCCATTCTGAAGACTGGAGCCAAGACCTTCTTCCTGGGTCTCCCATATGTGTACATGGGCCCAAGCTTTCCCAGGTAAATTAGCAGGGATCTGGATCTGAAATAGAGCATCTGGGATTTGAACCAGGGCCCATGTGGAATGATGGATTGCTAGTGCTGCAGGTAGTGGCTTTACTGCTTTACCTACTGCACCACAGTGCTGGCCTCTGGGATATTTTTCTTCTGCTTCACCAAGTCTGTTGTTATGGCTTTTCACTGTATTTTTTGTTTGACACTTTGAATTTTTTTTCTTTTTTTTTTTGACAGGCAGAGTGGACAGTGAGAGAGAGAGAGACAGAGAGAAAGGTCTTCCTTTTCCATTGGTTCACCCCCCAAAGGTCGCTGTGGCTGGTGTTCTATGGCCGGTGCACCGCGCTGATCCTAAGCCAGGAGCCAGGTGCTTCTCTTGGTCTCCCATGCAGGTGCAGGGCCCAAGCATTTGGGCCATCCTCCACGTCACTCCCAGGCCACAGCAGAGAGCTGGACTGGAAGAGGAGCAACCAGGACAGAATCCGGCGTCCCGACCGGGACTAGAACCCAGGGTGCCGGCGCCGCAGGTGGAGGATTAGCCTATTGAGCTGCGGCGCCGGCTGACATTTTGAATTTTTTAAAAAAGATTTTATTTATTTGAGAGGTACAGTTAGAGGAGGTTGGGGGCAGAGAGTGAGAGAGAGACAGACGGACAGACAGACTGAGAGACTGACCGAAGGAGGGAGGGAGGGAGGGAGGGAGGGAGAGGGGGTGGGAGGGGGAGAGGGAGAGAAAGAAAAAGAGAAAGAGAGACTTTCCATCCACTGGTTCACTCTCCAAATTGCTGCAATGACTGGAGATGGGCCGATCTGAAGCCAGGCACCCGGAGCTTCTTCCGGGCATCCCATGTGGGTGCAGGGGCCCAAAGACTCGGGCTATCTTCTATTGCTTTCCCAGGCCATAGCAGAGATGTGGATTGGAAGAAGAGCAGCCAGGACATGAACTGGCGTCCACATGGGATGCCAGCACCGCAGGCAGAAGCTTAGCCCACTGTGCTGCAGCGCTGACCCCTTGAATTCATCATTTCTAGTATTTGATTTCTCTTCAGTATCTCTGTCTCCTAGCATAATTTTTCATCCATGTCATACAAGGGTTTCTTTAACTCGTGTATTTGCTTCTCTGTATTTTTGAATTATCTTGTGATCATTTTTTGAATTCCTTTTCAGGCATTTCATTAATCTCTTCATCTTCATAATCTAATATGGATGGGTCGTTGTGTTCCTTTGGGGGAGTCATATTGTCTTCCTTGTTCATGGTTTTTGCATTTCTCTCTATATTTTTAGGCTTTTGTAGCAACATTTGTTGGTTTTCCCCTCTGATGGCTTTTATCATTGAAATTTGCCTTTGTGGCTTAGTGGAACGTCTGCTTATTCATTGGATCTCCATAGGTGTGTGCGAGGTGAGGCCAGGGAGCTCAGGTCAGTGCTTGAGTCAGGGGCAAGAGTTCAGGGTGACAGCCAAGTTGGGCATGGTAGATCTCTTTTGTCAGCAGGAGTGAGGGTATGATCACAGCCTCACCTCCTGTCTGCCAAAGTGTTAAATGCTGAGCGAGACCACAGTGGCTACACACCCGGCCTGTGCGGGTACCTTAGCCACGGAAAAGATCTGTGTGCACACAGAACCCTCTGCAGTGACCTACTCCAGGCATTCAGGGAACTCAGCGTTTGATGATAGACAGGGTGATTGCCTAGAGACCCAGCTACAGCCCAAGCCTGATTGTGGATTTGCAGAACTCACAGTTCTAGTGCACAGGGATCCCACAGTCACCGGGATCCACTCTCAGCCCCACGAGCCTGTCCAGTTCATGGAGAGAGCCAAAATGTTCCCAGAGCCAGCTGCCTGTCACTTTTCTACCGTGGCATTTTGAATCTGGATGCTTGTGATAGAGTGAGAGGAAGGGAGTTCTTCACAGGCCTACATGGGCACTCCACCCGCTGGCAACCCTCCAGGTAGGACTCAAAGTTAGATGGGACTGCAAACAGTGTTAGGGGGGCACCCTGTCCCCAGCTAGCGCTGTAGGCTGGACTCAGTCATCGTGGTCCTCAAGATTGTCCCTTAGGCAGTATCACCAGTGATACAGGGCTGACGCAGGCAGACTCCTCTCACCTCACTCCAAGAAGATCGCGTCTCCTCCAGCCCCCAGCCGTGGAGATCGCCATGGCGGCCCTGCTCCATGCTGTGTGTTCATGCTGTCCCTGTTGCTCTAGGGCATCCCTTCGCTTTCTGTAGATTTCCTACTGCAAACTTCTCTTCAACTCTCCCCTGGAAATGCAATCCATCCATTTCTGTTATCTTTCCGTGGTAAAAATCACCATGTCTTTTCTCTAAACAACCACCTTTGATCTCTTTGAGAGCTTATTACTTTTTACATTAAAGTTGATTTTGTCTGAAATTTTATTATTATGACTTTTTATTTGCATCTTTCTCCAGTTTACCATCATCTTATGTTTATTTACTTGCTTAATGTTTTAAGTTTTCCCATTTCAATCTTGTTTCAGTTTCTCCCTACAGTTTTAGTGATTTGAATTTTATTTATATTTGACATATATGATTTAGCACTTAAAAGTTTATGATGGTTATATTTTTGTCGTGGATTTTGTATCCTCTTATCAACAAAACATCATATCCAGCTTTTTAAAACATAATCAGTTTATTTCAAAATGTATATTAGCTTTAAAAATTTATTTCCATTTTTCATTTGAGAGGAAGAGAAGGAAAAGAAAGGAGAGAGGAAGGATGGAATGAAAATCAAAGAGAAAAGAAAAAGAAAGGAGGAGAAAGGATACCCTTGTTCACTCCCGAAATATCTGCTGAACCAGGCCAGAGCCAGGAGCCAGGAACTGAGTCTGAGTCTCTCATATGTTAGCATGGACTCAGTGACTTGGCTCATCATCTGCTGCCTCCCAAGATGCGTATTACAGGGAGTTGGAATCAGAAGCAGAATGAGGGCTTGAATGGGTGCTTATGATAGAGTGAGGGGAAGGGAGTTCTTCATTTCTGTATATATTTTAAGCACTCCAGTATGGGATGTTGGCATCCCAAATAGTGTCTTCATAATACTGTACCAAATGCCTGCTGTGAATGTTAATTAACTTTTTAAAAAAGTTTTATATACTTATTTTTGTGTGAGAGAGAAAGAGAAATCTTTAATATGTTGGTTTACTCTTCCTCAAATGCCCACAAAAGCCAGAGCTGTGACTGGCTGAAGCTAGGAGCAAGGGAATGAATCACATCTCCCATGTGGGTAGTAAAGACTGAACTACTTGAGCCAACACCTGCTGCTTTCCAAGGTGCACATTAACAGGAAATGGAGACAGGACTTTAACTCAGGCTCTGATGTGGGACATGGGCATCCTGAGTGGTGCCTTAACCACTGGGCTGAATGCCTGCACCCCTGAGTGTTAACTTTTTTTGCATTTATTTTATTGATTGATAACTCTGAAGAATCCCCAAAAAATATTGTTCATGCAAAGATAAGTTTATTACTTATCCAGTAAGGCAAAATGCTACCTGTCAGTGGATATTTAAGGGAGTTTTGGGGTTTGGTAGAAGGTGAGTCTTTAAATACAAAGATATAAATATGATCATGCCAAATTCCTGATACTAGTTCAGGATTGATGGAAGCAGAAGATGAGGGTTTTGAAAGGGGCCTT
Source organism: Oryctolagus cuniculus (assembly GCF_051225735.1). NCBI lineage: Eukaryota > Metazoa > Chordata > Mammalia > Lagomorpha > Leporidae > Oryctolagus > Oryctolagus cuniculus. The sequence continues at coordinate 127,661,376 of NC_142874.1, forward strand.
GATATATGAACATTTGTTTACTAACGGAAAAATTTGCCCAGTTAAGAAATTTATTTTCTTGAGGAGGAAATAATGCCCAAGGAAGAGGCAAGTAGAACAGTCTGTTGTTTGGATAAATGGATTTTTCAGGAGTTCACAAAATGAACAGTAATACAATTTGAAACTTTATTTTCCTGGGCAAGAATTTACTGGAATAGCAAAATTGTGTTAATATAGGCATTCAGTTCTTGATCCTGTTACATCATGCTTTCAGGCAGTTGGTTCTCAGTTTCAGAAATCTCTGCCTATCTTGAAAACATTCTAATGTGACTTTCTTCTGGGTAAGTCTCTTGGAAGTATAATATGCAGGCATGCCCTGGATGATGACACTTTGGTAAATAATAGACTACATATGTGACGGTGGTCCTGTAAGATTCTAAAAAGCTGGACAGTTCCTGTGACCTGGTGACAACATTCCAGATAGTTCGTGGTTTTATACCACATTACTCAGGTGCTTGTGGTGATGTTGATAAAAACCTGTGCTGCCAGTTATTTGAAAGTATAGCCCGTACAATTACATGTCATACCTGATACTTAATAAGTGCCTGTGTTACTGGTTTATATATTTACTTTGCCATGCTTTTATCATTATTTTAGAGTATACTCCTCCTAGTTATAAAAAACCTTTACTTTAAAATAGTATGCTCTTTTATGCTATCAGTGGCCTCACACATCTCTTGCTTACTGAGCCACTTATCACATCAAGATGTCACGTGGCACCTACTACTGCCTAGGTTTGTGTAAGTATATTCTCTGATGTTCACACAACCATGAAGTCACCTAAACACATTCCTCAGAATGTATTCTGGTAATTAAGCAATCTTTGAGTATATTTAATCCAATTGGAAGATCTTATATTATAATAGAGGAATTAGGCTTTCTGTACTAATCAAGTATAACTCTATCTTGTTTTGTATATTTTTAAAGATTTATTTATTTGTTTGAAAGTCAGAGTTACACAGAGAAAGAGAGCAGAGAGGGAGAAGAGAGAGAGGTCTTCCATCCTCTGGTTCACTCCCCAGTTTGCCATAATGGCCGGAGTTGCACTGATCCGAAGACAGGAGCCAGGAGCTTCTTCCAGGTCTCCCATGTGAGTGCAGGGGCCCAAGGACTTGGGCCATCTACTGCTTTCCCAGGCCATAGCAGAGAGCTGGATCAGAAGTATAGCAGCTGGGACTTGAACCAGAGCTCACACGGGATGCCAGCATTTCAGGCAGTGGCTTTACCCGCTACGCCACAGTGCCGGCCCCTTTATTGTCTTATTCATAAAATATGGCTGATGCTTTTAGATTTAATTTAAAGCTCTAGCCTTCATTAGTGTTAACACAATCTGAGAGTTACAACTCAGAAAACCATTATTAACAATATATGCAGTAGTCTTTCTCTCTCTCTTTTAAGATTTAATTTATTTGAGAGGTAGTGTTACAGAGAGAGGGAGAGACAGAGAGATAGCATTTCCATTGCCTGGTTCACTCCTCAAATAGCCTCAACAGCCAGAGCTGAGCTGATCTGAAGTCAGGAGCCAGGTGTATTTTCTGGGTCTCCCTCGCAGGTGCATCTTCCACTGCTTTCCCATGCTGTAAGCAGAGAGCTGGAAGAGTAAGCAGTAGGGACTCAAACTGGCCCCGCATAGGATGCCAGCGTTGGAGGAGGAGGCTTAGCCTACTGTGCCACAGCACTGGCCCCTTCTTATCTCTTCTTACAATTATTTTTTGACAGGTACATTCAACATCTTACTCCTACTATACTTACTTAAATTTAACTTTGTTAAACTATGCTCAGGCTATCCTGCTTGTATCTTTTTGTACTAATTTTCTTATTTTTGAGCTCTTAATTTTTGTTAAAACTTGATCTCTTTAGTTTGTTTTCATATTTTTTTCCAAGAAAGATATAGATATTATATTTCTAAGCTCTTCTGTTTCTGAGGATTTCTTTCAGTGGTTTTTGACTGCAGCTAATTAGGAGGTCACAATTGTGTTTTCCTGAAATTTTACATATATTGCTTTGTTATTTTTCTGCTGTAGGATTTTGGTTTTTGTTCTTTATGGATAATCTGTTCAGTTTTTCTGCCTTTACATATTTTTCCCCTAGATAGTATTATATTTAAAAATTATAGCTACATAGTTGCAAAAATGATTTCTTTGTATTAATTTTCTTAGTTCACCTGATTTTTTCAGTATATCTTGGCTGTTACCTTGATTCTAACTTTCTTGAAAATATCTATGTTGCGTTCCTTAATTCTCTGTTTCTATATCTAATGTGTTCTCATATAGTTTTCATTTATTTCTTCACTTTCAGTTTTGCTTTTAAAAAGCATTATGGAAGAGCAGGCATTTAGCCTAGTTGACAGTTAAGAGAACTGCATCCAGCATTGGAGTACCTGGGTTCAGTTCCTGCTACAGCTCTGATTCCAGCTTTCTGCTAATGCAGACCCTGCGAATAAGCAGTGATGGCTCAAATAATTGGGTTTCTGTCACCCGTGTAGAAGACCTGGATTGGGTTCCTTGCTCCTGGCTTTGGTCCCACAGTAGCCCCAACCATTGTGAGCTTTTGGGGAAATAATCAGCAGATGAGAAGCTTCTCTGGCTTCATCTGTTTGCCTCTTAAATTAAAAAAACAAAAATGATTTTTTGTTCAAGATTAAAAATCTTATTTCTGTGCATTTGGATCTTACTTTGTTGTCTTTTTGTCTGATATAGCTATTCATCAGTTTTATTGTTATATTTTCCTTAGACCCTTTCAGCCTTGTTGACAACATTTTACTGCATTCTACTGAAGATAACATATAGTTCCCCAAAATTTCTTTCTGTTCTTCAACTAAGCCAGCTTCAGAGCTTTGCTCATTCTCTGTGTCTTCAGAATAATTTTCCTTCTGTCTTAGATTTTGCTGACTTATGGAATTTCTTATGATGAAAGAAATGAAAGGAAATTATAAGCGTTATTCTCGTTGCTTCCTAACAAAATAAGAAAGAAGGTGATCAAGTTAAAACATTAGGGATTTGAGTTATAAAATGAATTTCTTGATATTTACCTTCTACTTTAAAATTTTGAGATGAGGATTAAGTGTTGGTCATTCAGATACTTCAGCGGTCTTATGCCAAGCATCTGGATGCCTATAAATACATGGAAACTAATGTATAATGGGTGGACTGTCATACTGATATCTGGGTAATTGGAGGACTAATTTAATATTTGTATCTTTTAGTTTTGAGTAGAACCAAAGTATTATATGAAAATCCAGTAAAATTATTGTTATTACATTTTCAGTGAAAATATTAGGAGAATTATTTCAGTAATTTTTAAATTCCTTAAGTCTTACGGGTATATGAAACAACAAATGGTCTAATGAAGCCCTAAATTCTTGAGTTAAGCATGGAATTTTGTACCAGATTTAGATGGTGAAGCATTTCTGGTTTCTTGATTTTTGGTGGATTCTGTGGTTAATTAAAAATAAAACCATAGATAAATTTAGTAGCATTTAATTGAACAAAGATGATTCATAATTTGGCACAATTTAGATTAAAAAATAATCCAGAATGCTCTACCCCAACACATATATAAGCCATACTTATATCCTGAAAAAAGAAAATGACATACAAAAACAACCTGATTTACTACAGTTGACATTTTTTTTTTTTGGACTCACACAGTTTATTAAAATTGAGGTAATACAAAGGCACAGAAAACATGAATAGACCAATAACTAAGACTGAGATCCAGTCAGAGAAACAAAAGAAAAACCCACAATATGATCTCTTCACTGCTAAATTCTACCACATTTTAAAGGGAAAACTATCACCAACTTTCTCAAACTATTCAAAATACTTGAAAGGGAGGGAATCCTTCCAAACTCATTTTATGAGGGTAGTAATACCTTAATTCCAAAACCAAAGATACAACGAACAACACAATTATAGACCAATATCTCAGATGAACATAGATAGAAAAGTCCTCAACAAAATATTAGCAAATCGAATACAATGTATCAAAAAAATCGTCCACTCTGACCAAATGGGATTTAACACAGGGATGCAGGGATGGTTCAACATACACAAATCAATAAACATAATACATCGTATCAACAAAATGAAGGGAAAAAACATGATTATCTCAATAGATGTAGAGAAAACATTTGATAACATACAACTTCCACTCTGGTTTTGGTTTGTTATAAAATAAAGAGGTATTTATTTGAAATCAAGAGTTGCAGAGAGAGAGAGAGAGAGAGAGAAATCTTTCGTGATCCTCCATCTACTGGTTCATTCTCCAAATGGCCTCAACAGCCTGGTCTGGGCAGGCCAAAGGCAGGAGCCAGGAGATTTATTTTTATCTCACACATGGATGCAGGGGCCCAAGAGATTGGACCATATTCTGCTGCTTTCCCAGGTGCACGTTCAGGGAGCCAGGTTGGAAGTGGAGCAACCAGGACTGGACTTGGTACCCATTTGTACTGCCAGTATCACAGCTGGCAGCTTAATCCACTATTCCAGGACATTGGCCCCACAACATCCTTTTATGACAAACAAAACAAACAAAAAAACCTTGAAAAAACTGGGTCTACAGGAATGTATCTCAACACAAGGCAATATATGAATATGCTGAATGGGAAAAATCCGTAAACATCTGCAGTAAGATCCAGAACCAAAGATGACCATTCTCATCAGTATTATTCAGTACAGTTCTGGAAGTCAGTCTAAAGTCAGAGCCACTAGGCAAGAAAAAGAGATACAAATTAGAAATGAGGAAGTCAAACCATCCCTGTATAATACTTGCTGATGTGATCCTTTATATAGGGAAACCAAAAAGACTCCACTAAGAGACCATTATAACCCAGAGAACTTGACAAAGTTATGATATAAAATCAACACACAAAAATCAATGCAATTCTTATGTACCAACAATATATGTCATGTTTTAGCAACTTGTAGTCTCTTATTGTTTAGAGGTTCAATTGCTATGATTGGCTGAGACTTAACTACTTGTTTTGAGAGTATACTCTTAAGTTAGATTGCATTTCTTTGTGTAACAACTTATTTGATAAGTCACTATGTCAAGAAAAACATTTAGGCCAAACTGAAAATACATATAAAGGCACCTTGAGGTCCAGCTTAATTTAACAATGACAAGAACGGGGAGTACCTTGTTTCTATCCCTGATCCCTATCCAGTGCTTGGAGAAATGGAGGTATTTAATATGAATGAATACGTTGATACTTAAAGCAAATTTCTCTTCCCCCACTTAACTCTAGTAATTTAACTGCACTGAATTATTTGTTGTTTAAGGAAGAGTCACTTGAGGAACCTTTATTGTTTTACAATATGTATGCAATTTATTTTATTTAGTGTATATAATTATTGATAAACCCTGTGCTCTTATTGTTTCTATAGAGGTGAAGGCACAAAAAGTAATCTGTGTCACTAAGTAAAAGTTATTAACATTGTCTATTGAAGATTTCAAGGACATTTTCATTTTTATGTTCCCCCAGTTATTAAACCAATTCAGCAGGCAGTCATATTCTCTGCCTTTTCAGGTATGAAATGGCAGCTGCCGTAGAGACACAGCTTGGTCACTGTTCACGCAGTGGAGCAGAAGTTAATCACCGTTTGAAAACAATTGTCTGACATTAGACCAGAGAGTTAATTAAAGGGAAACTGTTGAGACAAGAATTTTACTCATTTTAAAAAAAGTTTGCTTGTATGATTAACAGTTCACATAATTAAGAATAAGAATGGAAAGCTAGATTTCATAAATTCTAATAAATTTTGTTTATGTAACTTTTAGTTGGCTTAATCTAAATTCACTTTGTTCACTTCTGGTTTTAATGCACTCCACTTGGAAAATGATATAAGACTGTTCAATGTCATCTGTCTTTTCTTACAGTTGCAAGAGCACTTTTTTTTTTTTTTAAATTAGCTTCTCATGATTCTTTAGAATGAATTTTGTGTTTCTCCCAAAGCTTACTATCCAAAGTCACTGGATAAAAGACCTTATAAAATAATCTCTGTGCCTTAAGTCTTTATAATTTTAAATTCATTGACTAATTTAGTGCCATTGAGCTCTCAATCTTGAGGGACTTTTCATTTAATGGTCTTGCTTTCATTGAGATAAAGACATCTATTTTTAAAATTCCTTTAAAGCCAAATGGAATTGAAATTAGTAATTGTATTGTTCAGTGTTTTCCCTGTACAGAGGATTTTCTGATCTTGTACTCTGTCGTCTGTGTGCATGGAAAGGAACAGAAAGGAGGTTAGCAGGAATGTTCTACATTTTGGAATTAATGTATTCTTTTTGGAAATATAGCAACTATAATTTCAAGGACAGCATAGCTAGACATTATCCTTTAACAACAATATATTTCCTGCTCATAAAACTTCATCTCTTCTTACTGATGTCATATCATTTGATTGTGAAGAGAGGTGAATGTGGTTCTGTGTGGTATAACAGATCTTTGTCTCCAGATCAAATTTTCAGGGTTCAAATCTTGACACCATACTTTCTGGCTGAGAGGTTCTACCTGAGTTCCTTAGTTCCTAGATGCTTCATTTTCCTTACATCTAATGTAATGGTAATATATGATAATAATAATAAATGATGGTGCTGACCTTATTAGATGTTGTGAAATTCTAATGCATTGTTTTAACTGTTAGGTAAGTTGCTTACAATGGACTTGGACCAGTTAGACCTACTTATCATCGTTGTCATCGTCGTCATCATCATCATATCATCATCACACACACACACACACACACACACACACACAGAGAGAGAGAGAGAGAGAGAGAGAGAATGAGAATCTTCCATCTGCTGGTTTATTAACCAAATGACTACAATGGTGAGGTGTTAGCCAGGTCAAAGACAGGAGTCAAACTCCATCCTGGTCTACTACAAGGGTGATGGGTGCTCAAGAACTTGGACCATCTTCTCCTGCCTTTCCAGATGCATTAGTAGGGAGCCAGCACAGAAGTGGGGAAATGGGAACTTGAAGTGGCACTGATATGTGGATGCCAGTATTGTGAATTGCAGCTTAACTCATTGTACCACAGTGCTGGGCCTGAACTCATGTGTTCTGAGGGTGATAGAATAAAGTGACAAAACAAACGACCCTTGATGATACTTATGAATATGAGATCTATCTCTAGATTTTCTAAGTTCAGAATAAATATCCTTATAGTTTTAGTTACTGTTAGGCTTTTCTTAACTTTGAATAAAAATTTCTCACCTCAGCTATGGATTCTTTTGGTTGTAAGAAAAGAAGCCCAAACTAGGCAATTTATTTAGGTACTGAGAGTAGCTCAAGTAGTTAAAGGAATTGCAGCAGAGACCACACAGCTCTAAGGATCTCAGATTTGGAAACTAAGATCTTGAGCACCATTTGCATACCTGTCCTCTCCATCTCTCCTCTGGCCTTCCTTGTGTCAACCTCCTTCGTTCCAACTAAAAGTAATCTTCTCCTGGTGCTCAACTAGGAAGTAAAACTACATAAAAAGCAAAGTAAGCTCTCGTAGTTCCTTTTTAAAGAAAAATAGAGAATAGTGCAAATTTGTGGAATTTATCCAAACCAAAAGAATTGTGCTGCAATGAATGTGGGCATACAGATAACTCTTATATGCTGTTTTCTTTTGGTTTGGATAAATTCCCAGGAGTGGGATGGCTGGATCATATGGTAAGTGTATATTCAGATTTCTAAGCTATCTCCATGCTGTCTTCCACAATGGCTGCACCAGTTTACATTCCCACCAAAAGTGGATTAGGGTACCTTGTTCCCCACGTCCTCACTATCATTTGTCATTTGTGATTTCTGTATGAAAGCCATTCTAACTGGAGAGAGGTGAAACCTCATTGTGGTTTTGGTTTGCGTTTCCCTGATTGTTGGTGATCCTGAGCATTTCTTCAAGTGTCTGCTGGCCATTTGAATTTCCTCTCTTGAAAAATGCCTGTTCAAGTCCTTTGTCCATTTCTTAACTGGATTGTTTGTTTTTTTGATGCTGAATTTTTGAGCTCTTTTATAGATTCTGGATGTTAACTCTTAATCAGTTGCATAGCCTGCAAATATTTTCTCCCATTCTGTTGCTTGCCTCTTCAATTTGCTGAGTGTTTCTTCTGCAGCACAGAAGCTTCTCAGCTTGAAGTAACCCCATTTGTTAATTTTGGCTTTGAATGCTTGTGCTTCTGGGGTCTTTTCCAAGAGATCCAGTTTACCCAGCACCATTTGTTAAAGGGACTGCCCTTGCTCCAGGGTTTGTTTTAGCACCTTTGTCAAAGATAAGTTGATTGTAGATGCATTGATTGATTTCTGGAGTTTCTATTATGTTCCATTGGTCTACAAGTCTGTTTAATGCAGTACCAGGCTGTTTTGTTTATAACTGCCCTGTAGTATGTCTTTTGAATCAGATATTGTGTTGCCTCTGGCTTTGCTTTGTTTTTATTGTATAAGATTGATTTAGCTGTTTGTGACTCTTGTGCTTCCCTCTAATATCACTGGGTCTCCAGTCTGGACTCATGCCATGCTCTCTCTCCGGCTGTATCACCATGGATTGTTGCAGTCTGGCCTCATCTCTGTCTCCAAACTGCTGCCTACTCTGGCTCTTGGCTGCTGCAGCTGTGTCTGTGTCATGCTACGTGTCTGTGCTCTTTGTGTAGGTCCACGGCATTCCTCTTCCGTTGTAAGAACTTCCAGCAGGTTCTTTAGTTTTGAACGGAAATACACTTCTGGCCACTTTATCCTGTCCATTTCATCCTGGATGTGCTGAAGTATCTAATCTGTGTGGTATTTACAACTAGGCCTGTTTAAAAGATATGCAAAATTTTGGATAAAGGATACTTAACACAGGCCTTCCCTCTGTTTATTTTGCCCAGCATGGCATTAAAAGAAATAACCAAAATACCTTTAATGGTATTTATTATCACTGTTATTTCATAAATCAGTTATATCTTGAAACGACAAGATTCAGTGTGATGTATTTTTGGAAAAAAATTTTTCAAAAGCATAATTGAAATGTTATAGCTGGAGACACACTCAGAGGTACCTGAACCCGAGTATACATCACAACATACATATATTTATATGCTTTCTGGACTTCATCTCTTGAGATGCTGATTTAACTATGAAGATACACACACACACACACACACACACACACACACACACATCTAAGAATCTCCCCAGGTGATTCTGATACAGCCAGCCAGAATAGTATCTGGGCTGTTTTTCTCTTTTTTTCTCATCTTTCCTTTTTTTTTTCTTTCTCATGAAGTGGTGAGAAAATCAATTGCAGATCAGCAGTGGTCCGTCAACTGCCTCTTGAGACCCAGCTGGGGCAAATAAATTCTGGAGCTCTAGTATAGAGATTTCCCTGAGATGCCCATTTGCTTTCTTTTCTAACTAGAAGAGGAAGCACTCGGCATTTAACTGATGTACATAGAAAATTCATGTGACTTGGTCCAAGTCAAGCACAACAAGTACATATGAACCAATAATGAAGCTTTCACTAACTGGCCTAATTCTGGTGTCAGCTGAAAGCAATGCAGAGGATGAATACAAACTTGGAACAACCGATGTCACCATATTGATTAGCAGTATCTCTTTCAAGTAGAAGAGGAGAGTCTAGGGGCACGAGTGGCCTCTGTGTACCATTTTCTGTCTGGCTTCTTGTGTCTGTAGAGATGCACGTAATGACTGAGAAACATTCATGGTTTTAAGTGCTCAGTATTCTCTTCATTTCACTACAGTATGATAATAGTTCTCTTGCTACTGTGGTGAAATATGCAGGAATGCCTGTCATCTCAAAAGTTTTTGTGCATTTAGGAGTCATTTAAACTAGAGATATATTATAATTATTGCATTGAAATTGAGGCCATACTACTATGACATATCTCTGTGGCCACTAGGATACCTTGCAGTTTGTTGAATGAGTGTTTCATTGGAAATCCCAATGCTAGACAGTGATTTTATGGAGAAAGTATATAGAGCCCTTACCAACCATGAACTTTTCTACTTAGAGGAGCAGATACCTAAATATATGACAGTGATACAAATATGTGCAAAGTACTCCAGAAACAGAGGAGGCGAGAATCACCTGTGGATTTTTGATGAAAAGGAGAGTGCATTTTGTTGAGATAGTGGTAGAAAGTAGCAGAGTTAAGTTGTTTTAAGAAAGTGTTTTGTAGAACCTGAAATGTGTTACTGACTGTGACCACTGTATCATTGGGCTTCAGATTGTCAATAGTATTAAGTGGGTATGATACTTACTTCTTTAAGATAACCTTTAACTTTATGGTGTTTCACAGTGTTTATCTTGCATTTGATTAATATATATTTACATAGACTCCTTTCCCTCCGTGGGTTATATGTCTAAAATTTTTTTTTATTAGAGAGAGAGAGAGAGAGAGAGCAAGAGTGAGAGTGAGAGTGAGACAGAGAACTTGCTCCCTCTACTGGTTTATTTCCCAAATGTCTTCAGTGGTTGGGGCACTGAAGCTGGGAGCCAGGAACTCAATCTACATCTCCCACCTGGGTAGCAGGGACCTAAACAGGCGAACCATGAACCTGCCTCCTAGGGAATGCATTAGCAGGAAACTGGAGTCAGGAGTGGAGTTGGGAGATGAGCTAATACAATCCAATATGGGAGATGAGCATCTTGACCACTAGACCAAATGTTTATCCCAAGGTTATCTGTTTAAAAAGGACAACTCGTCTATTTGGGAATGGTTACAATGTTCAGGATTTTCTTTAAAAACTCATTTGTTAATGGCATGACCTTGGCAAGTTAGTTTTTTAAACAAAATCCTTTCTAATTCTTGATTTGAAAATATTGCTAATAATTGTATTTATCACATTAGGTTGAAAACATTAAATGAAGTAATGTCTGTAAAAGTGCATAGCATAGTATCCAGTACTTAGTGCTCAAAAATGTTAACTTTTACTAATATTGTTACGTATCCCTCAGCTCTAAATCTGTACCTGGATCACATTAGACTCTACGTCAGAGCCCATTCATCCACTCAGCTGTCCATCCTGGAGTGTTTTCTCTGTGCCTGACACTGTATAAGGCTTTTTTCATTCTCCACAGAGAGCTTCAGTCATGTCTTCTGGATCCGTATCCATAATAATTCAGTTCTTCCCAGATCCTTCCCCAGAACACTTCACACAAAATCACGTATAAAGCTTTGTCAGAGTAGCTAAGCCCTAACCATCTTGATCGTTAGGGAAGGGGCTGTAATGATGAATTTGCTGGGGAGACAAATGGTACATGGAGTATTTACATCATGACTGAGCCTCTGAACAGTGTGCTCTATCACATGATACTATGTCTCTTTATAATTCTTAAGATACTAGTATGTTATTTTTTACTCTCTATTCTTAGAAACGATTTCTATGAATTTCCATTCTTAGAAAATAAAATACATGGGAGAATGAATTGTGTCTGTTTTGCCCTTCATTGTATGTCTTAATAGTTAGGGGGGTGACTTCTGCCTAGTAAGTACTAGTATGCACTTGTTAAAGGAAAGAACACAAATAAATTCTGAAACTGACTTTATTTTTATGGGGGAAATCAGACAGTTATGATTGTGCTGAAGTAATAAGAATAAAAAAAACCCAGCATGCTCACAGGGCACATTTTCCATTCAAGAAATTTCTGATTTTCTGGAAACCAAGTATAAAATTGGTAATATGGCCAGGTCAGAAGCCCATTTTACAACTCAGTGTTTTTGGAGTGTAGTTTTTGAGGTAAGTGAAAGTATCATTTATAAAATGTAAAGCTGGGGCCGATGTGGCATAGCAGGTAAAGCCTCATGCCTGCGATGCTGGCATGCCATATGGCCATCGGTTCATGTCCCAGATGCCCCACTTCTGATTCAGCTCCCTGCTAGTGGCCTGGGAAAAGCAGCGGAGGATGGAAGAAGCTCCTGGCTTCAGTCTGGCCCGGTGCAGCCAACTGGTGAGTGAACCAGTGGATGGAAGATCTCTTTCTCTCTCTCTTTCTTCTCTCCCTCTCTGCAGCTCTGCCTTTCAAATAAATAAATGAATAATAAATCTTTAAAAATATACAAAGATAAATCAAATTGATAGCACATAGTCTTAATGTCCCATGCCTTATTCCGATTTATATATGAATGATTCCAGCATTTGTCACACCTCATTGCTAAATATGTTCAGTACTGTTTGACTTCATTTATATTCTAGATAAAAAATAAAGGTGAAAATAATATATTACGCATTTCAAACATTGTAGCACCACTATTTTTATCTAAATCTTGGGAGTAAAAATTCTTACGGGAAAGATATCTAAGCTTTTGAAATTATACTATATCTATAAATGGTGACTGGGGTCTCAAACAGCATTTATCTCTCAGTTTGAGTTATAGCTTGCTTCATTGCTCCCTAAACACCAAATTTTCCACTATAGATGTAGGACATATGCTCTTTCAGCTTGGTATGCTATGGAGCTCAAGTGTGGCACAATTTACATTGGCAGCTCCATGGGCAAAAAAAATTGCTTAGGGAGCACTGAAATCTTACAGTAGAAGAGGTTCGTAATACAAATGTTGAAGCACGAAGCTTTCAGAAAGTAATAATTTCTCTGATTTTTATTAGGAGGAGGACAAACGAGCCTAGCAATGCATGGTAAATCAGCAGTGCCGCCTCTTTACGGGCTTTTATGATCAGCATTAATGGCGGCAACTGTCACAGACATTATGGCTGCTTTATTTCAAGGGAGTCTAAGAGGCAGAGCATAGTATGAGTATTTCATAAACATATATTTTTTAAGTCAACCATTTGATTTTGTAAGGATGACAGATGATTTCTGGGAGAGCTGATTTCAGGGAGAGCGTTGGAGTGGAGGAGGCAAGGAAGTGGGGAAATTGTATCATCTATTTCATGCAGAAATTTGGTTGTTAGTTATCATCCACATTTTGTTAGCTATTTTGTTCTGGCTTAAGTGGTACCAAACTTATTTTATTGATCAGCTATCCTGGGATTGAAAAAAAGGCACATTCTGAGTAGGGCCATGTGGGTTTTCTTTCCCATTACAAGTCTGTATGGGCCTCTAGAGTGTAGTTGGTTTAACTATGGTTGTGATTATTTTGTACAGGATAAAATCCACTATCTGTCATTGCCCACACCTCCAAGCTCTTATATGAGTTTACAAAGTCATAGGAAGGAGATAATCTCTACCATCTTTCTTCTAGTGTGTTCTGTATGTTTGATAAGGCAAGCTAATGTATCCAACTGTGGCCCCAAAAGATACCAAAAGTGAACTGTGTTCCTACTGAGTACAATACCATTAGCTAAAAAGGAAGCTTTCAGGAAGTTCTGACTTAAAAACATGTTATATATGAAACCAGATGTAAAAAGAAAGACATTGGAATTCCTGGTTTGTCCTCATCTTGCCCTACTATTAGACCCCACCCCCCACAAAAGCCATTATGATAATGCATTGAGGTTTTAGAAAATTTGTAGGCAAAGAAATGGAAGAAAGAAAGAATTGCCTTGAGAACCTGACCCTCAGCTTGTATAGCTGTCTTTGTAATGAACTCTTGACCTTGTAAACTCTTTCTCTCTTCACTCCCAAGTTGAAGGAATATTTCTTTTATTTGTTGTTTTGTTAATTTGTTTGTATACTAACAAACATTTACTCAGTATTTAATGTATGCCAGGTCCTCTACTAGTTTTTTTTGGTATGTCCTGGAGTGTGAGGTAGAGATAATTTCTGTTCCCACAGAATTCAGATTTAGGTGATTGAATCAGAAAGAGGCGGCAACTTAGTGCTAGACGCTCAAGTTCCTGACTTGATCTAAGAAATAAGGGAGGACTGCCCAGAAAGAGCAACGTCTCAGTGGATAACTAAAAGGTGAATAGGAGATATATTCTGCATCAAATGTTTCACAAGATGAGGTATATGAAATAACATAACTTACAAACACTCAGCAGAGATTTTACTTTATTTACGGTCTTCTTGTAATTAGGTAACCTTAAAATATCAGGTCCCTTAAAATATGTAAATATATAAAAATATGTATTGGTGGCAGTAGGATTGTTTTTGGGTATAAAGTGTATTATTATTTCCAGTTATACTATTTTTCACATTTAGGTAAAATGTATGATTTCTGTAATCAGTGTCCTAAACTGTCAAAACCTGGGTTACTTAAATTTGGGGTCTCAGCTATGCCTTTACCATTACAAGCAGTTTATATCCTTTTAGCATAAGAGTACTCCTCAACTGCTTATCTGATCCATGAGCGCATGATGTCAGTGTGACTGTGAGTCAGAAAGCTTAGTTTTTGTTCTGTTATGTCCATTAGGTAAGCATGTGGTCAAAGACAAGTGATTTTATTTCACTTAGTTTCATTTTCCTCATCTGTTAAATAATGAACTTAAAAGGCTAGCAATCTGTGATTAACTTTGCAGTGCAGCTTCTTGCTAATGTTGTCCCCAGTTCATTTATTGGTGAGTGCTCTTCTTGATTTCCTAGTAAGATTCTCAATAGAGCTTAAGTTATTTGTTGATCCCTTTACTCTATAGAATCTCTTGCTTTTCTTTTAATCCAAAGGTAACAGATGTATATTGAGTGTACAGTTGCTCAAGTTTGCTCAAGTGTATGTGAGTATTGATGTATATTGGTGTGGACTATCAAATTATGAGTCACAGATACCTTCAGAATGAAAAATGTCAGCCTACCATTTTTACTCTTGTGTCTATTTGAACTTATTTATTTTACCCTTGATGTAGGTAAAGTGATTATTAGATGGGATTAATATTTAGCATATGCAGGAGCACACATGAATTGAGGTATATATACTACCAAAACACAAAATTTAATGGGTAGTAATGTTGATGTACTAAATCACATCAGTGACTAAAATAAGACTGCAAATGTTTTATATAGTAGAAAGCAGTGGTAGATAAGTCTCCGGACATTTTAGCCAATCATTCAGGGTATAGATATTTCAGTCTTTTGTTTCCACAATTCAGAATTTTCTCTTTAGATTATTGGCTTAGTTTTCCACTTATAAAACAATTTCAGTAAGAACAGCACAACAGAGAATAAAACCAGAAAACCTTAAAACAAATCTGTTCAGATTAACTATAGTTATCTTCATAAATGTTGAAATAAAAACTTTGAAAATAGTTTCTAATGTGAAACTTCAGTGGGGAGTTATTTACCCAGTTACCTTGTCCCCACCCTCTGCTTATGTGTCTATGGTGTCACATAGGGTTTGTAAGACAGTGGAACATGTGATGGAGCAGGGCGAGATAGATGCCTAACAAATGATCCAATGTGAAGATTTGTGTAACATTTTCTTGATGAAAACACATTTCTGGGGTTTATCTGTCCTATTAAAGGGAGTTAGATTGCTGGATGACATTTATTTTTATTAAAATTGAGCAAACAGTAGTCATGAGTTGATGCATACACCATTGATGCTTCTGTGTAAAACAAATAAAGAGTAAATCAGAACAGGATGTGCAAGCAACAGCAAAAAATCTGTCATGCTTCTTACTTTCCTATGGCAATCAAACAACTAGCAGATGCCAACTGCTGCCTCTACATTTATGCAAATCCTGAGGGAAGGACAAGGAATCACATAGTTTCCCCCTTTTTATTTATTCATATGCTAGTACTGTCAGAATTTTCTATTTTTATTATATGATTTCTATTACTTTTTATTGACAAAGCATATTGGTAGCAGAAATTAAGTGGGTGCTTATATTCTGTTTGGTAACCTGGAACCTTTTTCTGCCATACATTTTCTTTCTTTTTTTATTTGGAAAAAGAGAGCACTCACATGAGATAGCTAGTGAAGTCTTCCATCTGCTGGTTCACTCCCCAAATGCCTGCAACATTCAGAGCTGAGCTGGGCTGAAGCTAGGAGCCAGGAACTTCATCTGGGTCTCCCATGTGGGTGGCAGGAACCCAAGCACCCAATTTCCTGTTGCTTCCAGGGTGTGCATCAGCAGGAAGCTGGGATCAGAAGCAGAGCTAGAACTTGAACTCAGGCATTCTGATGTGAGATGAAGATTGTGCCAAATATCTGTTCATGTCACCACCTCATGAGGGAGGTGGTGGCTTAACCTGCTGCCCCACAGTGCAGTCTCCTTGTCATTCATTCTGTAGTTTTGTAGTTTTCAAGACGTTCTTGGTTACCAGTTATTGATGCTGGTATTGATATTGAACAGTGCCTTAAAACACATGTACTTTCTGTCTCTCCATCACACACACACATACACTCACATATCTGTACATACAAACACAAGTGAAAATAGAACATTAAATTAGAATTCAGGATGGCAGGGTTCTAGACCGAGGATGTCTTTTAGTAGAAGTGTGCCCAAGGTGGAGTCTGTGCTAGACTGCCTAGATCCTTCATTCCCTGGAAACTGATTGCCGTATCTCTCTGATGAAATGTTCCTGGAGAGGCCAGAGAGTGCCTTCTTGTCTTGTCATCCCCTTTTATAGGAGAAGCCTTCATTCTAATACTGGGTAGTGGGGAGAGGTACAAAGGCTGTTTGTAGGTTACTGGCTGGCTTGCTCTTCATTAGGCCTTTGATTAATCTTACCTTTTTGTTTCTTTACAGCATATTCTCTTTTCTTTCCATCTAAATTAATCACTCCTAAAACATTTAACTCAGCTCTCATTTCCTTTGTGAAGTCTGCGTTGGAATTTCTAGCACACACAGATTCCTATTTCATTTTCGTTCTACAATATCCAATCACTACATTTATATAAGTGCTTTTCAGTTTCTTCCAAATGTTTATTTTCATTTTAGTTGAAAGAGTGACACACACACACACACACACACACACACATATGCACACACATATCTTGTATACACTGGTTCACCTCCCAAATAGCTGCAATGGCTAGCATGGGAACAGGCTGAAGCCAGGAGCTTGGAACTCCATGCAGATCTCCCACATGGGTAGCAGGATCTGTAGCACTTGAGTGTTCAATCTGCAGCTCCCAGGATGCATTAGCAGGAAGCTGGGTTGGAAGCAGAAGAGCTGGGACTTGATCCAGCACTCCAGGATGCTATGTGGGTGTCCTAGGTGGTGGCTTAACCTCATGTGCCACAACACACACCCCTGCTTTCCAGTTTATAAGCTGTCTTCCCCTATATACCCTGTTGTATCCTTGAAACTATGCCATGGTTTGGTCAAAACAAACATTTTTATTTGTTGGGTGTAGAGAAGCCCAAGATTAAGAACGAACAAGTTTTTTGACCTGCTTGCAGTGCCGCCATATGCTAGGATTAGGATTCAAATCTGTGTGGGATAATTCTACACTCTTTTCTTGCCCCTTAGCAGTACATCCTTTTCAGAGTGCATTTATGGATGTGTCATTTATTTAAATTATATGCACCAATGTTACAGATTTGACCCTCATGCTCATTGCTGTAGAAAATTTCCCTTCTATCTGAAGAATGTCGTGAGGCCTGTACATTTGTGATTTGGCTGCTAGCCTTGGTGTTTCAGGTTTGGAAAGAAAATTTGTTGGGATCCTGGAACATACCTTCTCCAGCTTTGCAAAAGCATGGAAACTCTATAGCAGGCATGGTCAAAGGATAATCGGGTCTGAATGTTAGGAGAGGCAGAAGTGGGTGAAGTTGGAGGAAAAGGATAATAGTATTTTAGCTAACATTTAGGAAGGAATAGTATAGGTTCCATTAAGAGTGAAGATTAAGTTTTTCTTTGCCTTCTTAATTTGAACATAAAAAGCAATTAAATTATTCCAAAACTGAAATTGCTTTCTTAAATTTATTCTGTAAAATCTTGCTTCCATTCCTGGTCCCTTTTTTCCAGTTCCTTCTTTATCATTATTGGTATACATATTTTAAATTAATTTTTGCTTTATTTTTATAAATATAAGTAAACAAACACATAAAAAGATTCATACTACATATACTCTTCTGCACTTTGCTTTTTCACTTAATCTGTCTTCAATATGATATCATATTTGGTAAATAGGAATCTTTTATTTTTGTTTTCAGTGTACATAATTCTATTATGTAAATGTATCCTAGTTTATTCAACTGATATCCTGCTGTTCTTTTGACTATATGTAAAGTTCTGCTATTATAAATAATTTAATGACAAATAATCCTGTTTACAGCCATTTCATATTTTTCCCAGTGTATATTTGGGATACATTCCTAGAGGCAGAAACATCAAAAGGCAAATGCATCTGCATTTTTTCTCTTTTACTAAATTGTTGCCTTAATGGTTGTTTCAATTTGCATTCCCACCAGAAAATTTTGAAAATGTCTATTCCTAACATTATGCTACTATATTTTACCATCAAACTTTTAGATTTTGCCAGTCTGATAGATGAGTGATGTTTTCTTGTTGTAGTTTTATTTTGAATTTCTCTTATTGAGGTTGACCATTTTTTTTTTGCCTTTCAGGGTCTATAAAAATTCTTGTTCTGTGATATCAGTTGCTTGTATTTCCGTTGAATAACGTTTTTATCTGGGAGTTCTTGAGGCTTGTCTTCTTTACGGTGTATTTTTTAAAGCAATTTTTGCTGGCTTTTAGTTTTACCCTGCTATATAAGTTATAAATCATTTTTCCAAGCTTGTTATTTACATTTTGTCTTTGTTCTGGCTGTCAAGAATACTTTTAAGTTATGTCAGATGTTCATCTTTTTCCTTGAATTGTCACTGGATATTGAGACCATTAGGAAATCTGCCCCAATCTCAGGTTGAAAAAGTATCCATCCATGTCTTCTAGTTTGTATAAAATTTGACTTTTTATATCTGAGTTTTTTGGAGTTTATCCTAGGACATTATGTGAAGTACACATACATTATTGTCTTCAACGAAAAACTTTCAAGTTGTCCTGAAACAAGATTATTAAAAAGCTAACCAGTGTCCTAGTTACACTATAATTTGCAGAAATGGGTTATAGGAATGGCAAAGCCCAATTAAAAGAAAAGTGAAACATCATGATATGTTTATGTGAGTGTTCCAGATGCAGAAAAGTAATTTTACAAAAACACAAATCAAGAATGACGTTTTTGAAATAGACGTGGAGCTAGTGCTGTGGCACCATGGGTTACAGTCCTGGTCTGAAGCGCCGGCATCCCATATGGGCGCCAGTTCTGGTCCCAGCTGCTCCTCTTCCAATCCAGCTCTCTGCTATTGCCTGGGATAGCAATGGAGGATGGCCCAAGTCTTTGGGCCCCTGCACCCATGTGGGAGACCAGGAAGAGGCTCTTGGCTCCTGGTTTCAGATCGGTGCAGCTTCGGCCATTGCGGCCATCTGGGGAGTTGACCAGCGGATGGAGGGCCTCTTTCTCTGTCTCTACCTCTCTTTGTAACTCTGTATTTCAAATAAATAAGTCTTTAAAAAAAAGACTGTGTGTGTGTTTGTGTGTGTGTGTGTGTGTAGTTGGAGCCCAAGTTCGTTATTTTTCAAGTATTTTCTTTTAAATTTTATTAGTGTAAAGAGAAGAAACTTCATGTGTTTCATAGGTACAATTCTAAGAAGATAACCATACTTACCTTCTTCCTTCCCTCCCTCCTTTTATCCTCCTATTTCTTTTTTTTCTTTAATTTTTACAAAAATTTAATCTCAATGCACTCTATAATCACAGGCTTAAGGTACTATTAACCATAATACTGAACAAGTCAAAGTAGAAAGACCACATTTCCACAAGGGCTAAAAGCAGAAATCAATTAACAAAATGTTTGCTTATTCCTGTACCTTCAATTTGTAGTTTGTATTAACTGGTACATATCAGAGAAAACATATGATATTTGTTTTTTGGAGATTGGCATATTTCACTAAGCATAATCATCTTTAGTTGCATCTACTTTATGAAAAAGACAGGATTTCACTCCTTTTTTTTATAGTTGAGTAGTATTCCATTGTAGGTATGTATACACACACACATACACACACACACAAACACTCCTTAATTTCTTTATCTAATCATCAGTTAATGGACATCAAATTTGATTAAATATCTTAGCTACTGTGAGTGAGCTGCTATAAACTTGCAGTACAGATAAATCTTTCATATGCTGATTTAATTTCATTTGGCTACATTCCCAGGTGTGGAATGATTGGTTCATATGGTAGATCTATTTCTGAGGAATTTGATATTGTCTTTTGTGCTAGTTTATTTTCCCACCAATAGTCACCAGCATTTGTTATTTTTTGATTTTTGGATGATACCCATTCTAACTAGAATGGAATAAAAAGTCATTATGGTTTTTATTTGAATTTTCCTGATGGCTAGTGATCCAGAGCATCTTTTCATGTGTCTGTTGTCCATTTATATTTCTTCTTTTGAAAAATGCCTGTTCATGTCCTTAGCCCATTCCTTAACTAGATTACTTGTTTTGTTGTTACTGAGTTTGTTGAGCTCCTTATGTATTCTGAATATTAATCGTTTATCAGATGTATTGTTTGCAAATATTTTCTGTCATTCTGTCAGTTGCCTCTTAGTTGAATGTTTCTTTTACAGTACAGAAGCTTCTTAGTTTAATTCAATTTCATTTGTCTATTTTTGGCTTTATTACCTGTGCTGCTGCAGTCTTCTCCAGGAAGTCTTTGCCTATGGCAATGTCTTGCAACTTGCAATGTTTCACCTATGTTTTTTCCCAGTAATTTGATGGTTTCAGGTCTTAAATTTAGACCCCTGATGCATTGTGAATTGACTGTTGTATGGAATGTAAGGTAGTGTAAGGTAGGAGTCTTGTTTTATACTTCTGCATGTGTAGATACAATTTTCCCAGTGCCTTTGTTGAAGAGAATGTCCTTTCTCCATGGAGTGATTTTAGTTTGTTTGTCAAATATTAGTTGGTTATATATGTGTTGATTAATTTCAATGTATATATTCTTGTGCCAGTACCAAGCTGCTTAGATTATAACTATCCTGTGACAAGTCTTGAAATTAGATATTGTGATGTCCCCAACTTTATTTTTATTATTTAGGATTGCCTTAGCTATTTGGGGTCTCTTGTAATTCCATGTGAATTTTAGTGTCATTTTTCCCCCAAATCTGAGAATGTCTTTTTTTTTTGCTTTGGATCACATTAAATCTGTAAATTGCTTTGTGTAAAATGAACATTTCAATGACATTAATTCTTCCAATCCATGAACATGGAAACTTTTCCCATTTTTAATGTTTTTTTTTTTTTTGACAGGCAGAGTGGACAGTGAGAGAGAGAGACAGAGAGAAAGGTCTTCCTTTGCCGTTGGTTCACCCTCCAATGGCCGCCGCGGCTGGCGCGCTGCGGCCGGCGCACCGCGCTGATCCGATGGCAGGAGCCAGGAGCCAGGTGCTTTTCCTGGTCTCCCATGGGGTGCAGGGCCCAAGCACCTGGGCCATCCTCCACTGCACTCCCTGGCCACAGCAGAGAGCTGGCCTGGAAGAGGGGCAACCGGGACAGAATCCGGCGCCCCGACCGGGACTAGAACCCGGTGTGCCGGCGCCGCTAGGCGGAGGATTAGCCTAGTGAGCCACGGTGCCGGCTCCATTTTTAATGTTTTATGCTAAATCTTTCCTTAATGTTTTGAATTGAAGAGATCTTTTACATCCTTGGTTAAATATAGCTCAAGGCCTTAAATTTTTTTGTAGCTATTGTGAATGGGATTGGTATTAAAAGTTCTCAGCTGTAGAGTTGTTCTGTTGTTTTGGAGTTTCTTGATCTCTTTGTAGATTCTGGTTATTAACCCTTTATCTGTCGCATAGTTTGCAAATATTTTTTCCCATTCTGTTGGTTGCCTCTTCACTTTCCTGACTGTTTCTTTTGAAGTACAGAAACTTCTCAATTTGATGCAATCTCAAATGTTAATTTTGGCTTTGACTGCCTGTGCTTCTGGGGTCTTTTCCAAGAAGTCTTTGTAGGTACCTATATCTTGCAGGGTTTCTTCAATGTTCTCTAATAATTTGATGGTGTCTGGTCATAGATTTAAGTCTTTAATCCATGTTGAGTGAATTTTTGTGTAAGGTGAAAGGTGGGGATCTTGCTTCATGCTTCTGTACGTGGAAATCCAATTTTCCCAGCACCATTTATTGAATAGACTGTCCTTACTCCAGGGATTGGTTTTGGATCCTTGATCAACTATAAGTTGGCTGTAGATGCTTGGATTGATTTCTGGTATTTCTTTTCTGTTCCATTGGTCTATCCATCTGTTTCTGTACCAGTACCATGCTGTTTTGATAACAACTGCCCTGTAGTATGTCCTGAAATCTGGTATTGTGATGCCTCCGGTTTTGTTTCTATTGTACAAGATTGCTTTAGCTATTCGAGGTCTCCTGTGTCTCCATATGAATTTCAGCATCATTTTTTCCAGATCTGAGAAGAATGTCTTTGGTATTTTGATTGGTATTGCATTGAATCTATAAATTGCTTTTGGGAGAAAGGACATTTTGATGATGTTGATTCTTCCAATCCATGAGCATGGAAGATTTTTCCATTTTTTGGTATCATCTTCTGTTTCTTTTTTTAAGGTTTTGTAATTTTTATCATAGAGATCATGAACGTCCTTGGTTAAGTTTATTCCAAGGTATTTGATTGTTTTTGTAGCTATTGTGAATGGGATTGGTCTTAGAAGTTCTTCCTCAGCCATGGCATTGCCTGTGTATACAATGGCTGTTGATTTTTGTGCATTAATTTTATATCCTTCTAGTTTGCCAAACTGTTCTGTGAGTTCCAGTAGTCTCTTAGTAGAATTCTTTGGATCCCCTAAATAAAGAATCATGTCATCTGCAAAGAGGGATAGTTTGAGTTCTTCCTTCCCAATTTGTATCCCTTTAATTTCTTCTTCTTGCCTAATAGCTCTGGCTAAAACTTCCAGAACTATATTGAATAGCAGTGGTGAGAATGGGCATCCCTGTCTTGTACCAGATCTCAGTGGAAATGCTTCCAACTTTTCCCCATTCAATAGGATGTTGGCCGTGGGTTTTTCATAGATTGCTTTGATTGTATTGAGGAATGTTCCTTCCATACCCAATTTGCTTAGAGTTTTCATCATGAAAGGGTGTTGTATTTTATCGAATGCTTTCTCTGCGGCTATTGAGATAATCATATGGTTTTTCTTCTGTAGTCTGTTAATGTGGTGTATCACATTGATTGTTTTGCGCACATTGAACCATCCCTGCATACCAGGGATAAATCCCACTTGGTCTGGGTGGATGATCTTTCTGATGTGTTGTTGCATCTATTGGCGTGAATTTTATTGAGGATTTTTGCATCTATGTTCATCAGGGAGATTGGTCTGTAATTCTCTTTCAATGCTGCATATTTTTCCGGCTTAGGAATTAAGGTGATGCTGGTTTCATAAAAAGAATTTGGGAGGATTCCCTCTTCTTCGATTGTTCTGAATAGTTTGAGAAGAATTGGAGTTAGTTCTTCTTTAAATGTCTGGTAGAATTCAGCAGTGAATCCATCTGGTCCTGGGCTTTTCTTTGTTGGGAGGGCCTTTATTACTGTTTCAATTTCTGTCTCAGTTGTGGTTCTGTTTAGTTTTTCTATGTCTTCCTGGTTCAATTTAGGTAGGTTGCATGTGTCCAGGAATCTATCCATTTCTGATAGATTTCCCTGTTTGTTGGCATACAAGTCCTTGTAGTAATCTCATGATTCTTTTTATTTCTATGGTGTCTGTTGTTATGTTTCCTTTTTCAAATATTTTCTAACTTACTCCCGAATCTCTCATTCTGAGTCTGACAATCCAAGGTTCTCTGGAGAGTAATATTCTCCCAGTCTGCAAAAATAAGTACATTTATAATTGGTTTGTTAGGTTGTAAATCTTAATTTTGTATATATTCTATTACAGAATTTTCAATTAAAGATTATATACACAACAGAATTTTTGAAAATATTTTTTTTGAAATATTTAGAGAGAGAGAGAGAGAGATATCTTCTATACGCTGGTTCACTCCTCAAGGAGCTGCAATAGCGAGGGCTGGGCCAGGCCAAAGCTAGGAGCCAGGAGCTACATCTGGTTCTCCTATATGGGTCCAGGGACTCAAAGACTTGGGCCATCCTCTCCTGATTTCTCAGGGACATTAGCAGGGAACTGAATTTGAAGAATAGCAGCCGGAACTTGAACCAGTGCCCATATGGGATGCTGCCATTACAGGCAGCAGCTTAACCCATTGTGCCACAATGCCTGCCCCAACACAATAGAATTTTAATAAATACGTTGATTTTTTTTCAAAGCTAAAAAAAAATCAAAACAAGTATATAAAGATAGCAATTAAATAGTGTTGCTGATTACAGAGTTTTATTATGTGGCTCAGGAAAAATGTTACCTTTGCTCTGAAAATGAGCATGACCAGGGCAGTTAGAGTGAAATAGAATCATATTGTCCAGTTCCTGTTCTTTGGAGGGGAGAATCATTGTATGTATCAGTGCATTGTGGCCAGAGACCACCAGGAATACTCCTGTAGCTGACTGGTTTGGATGTAAGCTCATTGTTGTGAAGAAGTGAAGCAGACCACATACTAGGGCATGGAAAACCATGGGACATCTCAAGTCATGGTGTTAGTAAGGCTTCTTATAGTATTTTGATTTGTGTTTAGTGACTTTGTGGAACATTTAAGAAACTGGTTTTTAGTGTAGTTTAGCATATGTCGGGAAGTGGGGATAATTCTATGATTGAGTGTCTTAATAAATCCTGTCTAGTAAGAGGGAAGTCCAGAGTGAGGTGAAAGTTATAGCAGCATTCAGTCATACTACCTGAGATGGAGATGTTGTATCATTTCTCTAGTTTGGACAATGTCTACATTGCTGTCTCTTCAGACATGTTTACACAATGATCTTGTTTTTCGTCTTGATCCATCATGTTTGATGTAGGTGTTCTGAGACAAAGTGTTTAACTAGAGAACACCATGGCCCATCTGCCTTAGGGCAATTTCCAGTTGTCAGGAGCTTCTTTTCTTTTTAGACCCTAAATAATATACTGCTTCTTCCTTTTGTGTTTAATTTTTGTTCAATTCAGATACGTCTGTGTTCAGTTCCAGCTGCTATAGAAAACAATTCCAACACATCAAATTGCCCAACATAAGAGTTGTTTCTCACACAAAATCCAGTGCAGATAGTCCTGGGCCAATCTTAAGGCTTCATCCATCTAGTGTACCACATGTAATCACGTTCCAAATATGTAGCTTCCAAGTTTGTCATAGGAGGGGAAGAGAAAGTGGAAAAAGCTCACTAGATCTCTCTCTCTCTCCCTCATTCCCTCCCTCTACCCCCCCCCCCCCCCCCCCCGCCGTGTCTCCTTGTAGAAGTTCAGATCTGTAGCATGCACCATCAGGTTGCAGATCCAAAGAAAAGTTACAGTCAAAGTCTAAAGGCAAGCTACTGCCCAAACCGCCTTTTGCATGGAGAGTTGAGTGCTTTGTTCTGTGCAGGCCTTCAGCGGATCAGATGCAGCCTGCTCAATGTATGGACTGTCTCTTCTACATGAAGTTCATGGATTTAAATTTTAATCTCATCCCAAAACCTTTTCAAAGAAGCATCCAGAATAATGTTTGATCAGATATGTAGGCATTATGACTCAGCCAAGTTGACATAAGATTAACCATCATAGGAGAGAATGTGATTTGTGTCTCGGTTATTTCTCAAACCAGTTGGTGTTGGCTATTTGGAGCATGAGTCTTTGGTCATCAGCTGGCTTTCTTGCCACAACTCTGCTTTTGCTAACATACTTGTTTTTAGAAATGCATATTTTATAAGTGCTTGTTCATTTATTTATACTTTAACTCAGTGCAAAAATATTTGTCTAGCACATACATTTTTATATTCTGTGATAGGTGAGATCAGTATTATTTCTGCTTTATAGATGAAGAAAATATAACCAAGATAGATATTTATGTACAGTTACATTGTCAGGATGTGAAAGATCTAATTCCAGAAGTTAAATTTGTTTCTTTTCTTTTATCCACTGCAGACAGATATAATAAAACAAATTGAATTACTATAACAAATCACTGTTGGAATTGATATGAGGAGGGAAAGAGTTGGTCTTATATCATCTGTTAATGGGGAAATGTCTGTAGCCTCATGTGTTTTTACAAAATGAAAATAAAAATGGTATTATTTTAGGTATAATTGCAATATCATGAAATATTCAGGCTTTCTGTAGCATACCTGTATGAATGTATTCCTTTTGTATTTCATGATATTCTGAGTTAATTATATTTAGAAGCTTGAATAATAATTGAGGGCACTAGCATGTGACTCATAGAGAAGCAGAGTTGTGAACAAACCTAGAGGACCTTCCAGGCTCTCTTCCACTCTTTTCTATTGATGCTTGCTTGTTCTGCTGATAAGAATGATACACAGAGAAAAGAAACATTGGGTAGAATCAGCACTGGAAACAAAGAAACCTTTGCATTATTTTCTTGGTTGTCAAGTTTCACTGACTGAACAACTGACAGTTTCTCACTGTATAGTTTAATTATGTTTGTTGTCAGAGACATAAGACATAGGAAAGGATAGCACATCAACTTCATTTTCAACTGGATTGAATATCATCCAACATTCCTCATTGCTATCAGCTTTAGAATTATAGTTCTTCTGTCTAGGAAATACTGTATACCTAACATGTTTTAGAAATTACCTCTTTTGGGTTAAAGTAATTATTTTAAGATGAAAATATTAGTATGATGATAGAACTATAATATTTAGGTATCTTTTTAATAGATTTATTCATTTATTTGAAATAAATATAGATTTATTTATTTACACAGAGAGGGAGAGGCAGAGAGAGAGAGAGAGGGAGAGAGAGAGAGAAAGAGAAAGTCTTCCATCTGCTGGATCACTTCCCAATTGGCCACAGTTGCCAGAGCTGTGCCATTCTGAAGTTAGGAGCCAGGAGCTTCTCCTGGTCTCCCATGGAGGTTCCAGGGCCCAAGGACTTGGGTCATCTTCCACTGCTCTCCCAGGCCACAGCAGAGAGCTGGATCAGAAGTGGAGAATCCAGGACTCAAACCAGTGCCCATATGGGATTCCAGCATTGTAGGTGGCGGCTTTACCCACTATGCCACAGCACTGGCCATATATTTAGGTATCAGAAATATACACAAGGAGTTGTTTGTTATGATCCAAAGTCCACAGATTAAACATTGCTGAGATATGTCAAGAAGTAAAATATATGTTAAATATTTTATTCACATATAACATGGAGTAGTCTTTAAAGAACTTCTGTTTATCACTTGCAAGGAAATAATTTTCCTGTCCATGGAAATCCTATTGTACTTCAAATACTTGATCAAGTAGATAATGTGTGATAAATTTATTTTCAAATGGCTTATTTTTTTCCTGATGTGAGATGAAAATGAATGCCCATATTTTCTGTTAAACATTTTATTGCATATTAAACAAAGGACCTAACAGTGTGATTGCTAGATTTGTTTGATTTTTCTAAAAAAACAAAATCAGTCATGAAGTTGATTTGAAAAGCTTTCATGAAAAACTTCTGTGATATGGGAATCAACCTAAATGCCCATCAACAGTAGACTGGATAAAGAAATTATGGGATATGTACTCTACAGAATACTATACAGCAGTCAAAAACAATGAAATCTGGTCATTTGCAACAAAATGGAGGAATCTTGAAAACATCATGCTGAGTGAAATAAGCCTGTCCCAAAGGGACAAATATCATATGTTCTCCCTGATCGGTGACAACTAACCAAGCACCAAAAAGGAAACCAGTTGAAGTGAAATGGACACTATGAGAAACAGTGATTTGATCAGCCCTTGTCCTGACTGTTGATGAACAACTTAATACTTTATCCCTCCTAGGATTTTTTTTTGTTTGTTCTACTTAATACTATTGGTTGAATTCTGTAATTAATACACAGTTATTCTTAAGTGTTGAAACTTCACTGAAAAATGATCCCTGTTAAATATAAGAGTGGGAATAAGAGAGGGAGGAGATGTACATTTCGGCACATGCTCAATCAGACTTACCCCTAATGGTAGAGTTAGAAACATACCAGGGGATTCCAATTCAATCCCATCAAGGTGGCATGTACCAATGCCATCTCACTAGTCCCAGTGATCAATTTCTGTTCACAATTGATCATAATGATAGGAATAAGAGTCAAAGGGATCACATAAACAGGACTAGTGTCTGAAAATACTAACTGATAGAATCAAAAAGGGAGAGAACCATCCAACATGGGAAGTGGGATACACAGCAGACTCAGAATGGCAGATGTCCTAAACAGCACTCTGGCCTCAGAATCAGCCCTAAAGGCATTTGGATCCAGTTGAAAAGCCCATGAGAGTATTTTAGGCATGAAAAGCCAAGATACTCTGCCAAAAAAAAAAAAAATGACCTAAATGAAAGGTCTCTGCGAGTGAGATCCCAGTGGAAAGAACAGGTCATCAAAGAAGGAGGTACCTTTCTCTGAAGGGAGGGGAGAACTTCCACTTTGACTATGACCTTGTCTAAATATGATCAGAGTTGGCGAACTCAAAAGGCTTCCATAGCCTTGGCAACTCATGACAAGAGCCTAGGGTGATTACTGATGCCATAAACAAGAGTGTCAATTTGTAAAGTCAACAACAGGAGTCACTGTGCACTTACTCCTCATGTAGGATCTCCGTCCTTAGTGTGCTGTACATTGTGATTTAATGCTATAACTAGTACTCAAACAGTATTTTTCACTTGGTGTTCCCATGTGGGTGCAAACTGATGAAATCTTTACTTAATATATACTAAAAAAAAACCTTCAGTGATATGGTTGGAGGTCCGTTGGTATGAAGAACTGTGCATTCAGTTTGATTTTTTTAAAGGTTTAAAAGCAAGATTTATTAGTCAAAGGCCTCCAGCCAGAGTGGCATGGAGTGTGGCTGCAAGAGAAGCAAAACCCAAAGTAGTCCCATGACACTGTGGTTTTTAAGTGCAGTTTTGGGGATTAACTATCCATCAATAATGTGGGGACAACCCCAACAATAGACCTGATTTCCAATTCTTTATCCTGTCTGGCATCACAAGGATGGGGTGCCTAACTTGTTTTCACAATAAACTATACACTCCGGAAGATGTAATCACCAATCCCTAGCTATTCTCATGGTAAATTTGGAAATCCTGAAGGAAGGAGGGTGAACATTTTGTTCTTGCTAAAGATAACCTCTTCAAATTCCACTGGGTCCATCCTGTCTATTAACCCATCTGACTCCTCACATTCCCCCATCAACAAGATTGGACCTGGACATCTGTTAGGGGAACTGGGCGATGATGGCTCTGGCTGCTTCGTGTTGAAAAGGGTCATTGTTGAGAAGAGTAGTCAAGACAGGGTTCCACCAGGAGGTGGCTTCTCAGTAGTAGGTGGCTTCTCTAGGGAGATGCAGTGCCAGCTTACAGAAACTGCTTCCATCCGAGGTTTCATGTGCATGGCCAGCTAGAATTTAACTTTTTTTAATTCTGGAGAAAACAAATCGAACAAGCAATTTAAACTCACAGAATCTAAAACTGAGGACAGAGTCATTATTAGAGGCCCTAAGAAAGGTGTCTAAACCACAAGCAAGTTTTCTCATTGAGAGGAAAATTGAAATTGACAGAAAGGGGCCCTATAATAATCAGGTGGGCTCTAAGGCCTTGCCAGTTTTGAGGCCCATACCTGTCTATTTCTTCACATGGGGTACATCATAAGGGAGGTACCCTGTTGACTTCCATTACCTAGCTGGCATGGGACGAGAGCTGGCTTGAAGAGAAGGTAGCTGGTATCTCTAAAAGGAAACATTTTTAGTTAATATACAGTTCTGCCTGCAATGTTACTGACCCTACTTGGCCATCCCCTCAACAGCAGTGGTTACTTTGGAAGCTGGACCGAGTGAAGGCTTTTCAGCTTAGAGCCAACAAGGCCAGTAGCTCTGACCCAGAGCCCTTCAACTCCAGGGCAGTTCCATTTCTAGTGACCCAACTCTTGGCTGGCAGAGCTGCCAGGGCTCTTCATAAGCTGCCCTCTACTGAAGCCCTAGGCTTTCCACATGAAAACCAATGCAGTGGACTGGCCTGTTGGATCTCCTTGATGGCAGATCACTGTGTAAAGCAGCCATTAATTGACTTGCCACCTATCTTTACATTCTTCTTTTACCTACCTTCCTCTTCCTCCTGGTTTTTGTTAGAACAGAGTTGACCTTTAAGAGTATGTAAGTCAAGGTGGTGCTCTGTCCATAATCTTTGGTGGCCTAGAAATTTGTAGCCACAGGCATGTTATGATGTTGGGTTTTCTTTAAGGTAGGCAATACCCATGAGGAAAGCTGTGTCAAAATTATGACCACCTTATCTATAAAATTTTAAGTCATTAGTAAAACTCTCTCCCTTTGTTTGGTTTAAAAAGGAGGTTTTGCCTGTTTGACCATGGCAAAGTAATTTTACCTATAAAATCATAATTTAAACTCTTACTTTGGCTATGCTATTATTACAGAAAAGTGTTAGCCATCCATTTATTAAGGTCTAAAGATCAAACTGTACATCTTGGAGAGTCTTTCAGAATAAAATCAGTTTTCTATCTTGAAGAGAACAGAGAAATGAGGGAACAAATCAGGCTTCCCAGATCACTTACTGACAATTACAGTATCAAATCAGAACTCAGCAAACAGTATTAACTGCTAAATAACAACTTATGAAAACATTTACCACAAGGTCCAATGCCGTCTATAAATTTCAAGCATTGCTTAAATATCTAACACAAGTATAACTTGTTTGACCAGCAACCCCAAGTGCAAACATGTCAACAAATTTAAAATATCTGGTACAGAGATTTAGGTCACATGAACCAAAAAGGTATTTTTATTAACAGTTTAAATTTATTAGTGATATTTTATTATAAGCCAATTAAAACAGAGCTCTTAATAAGTTTTCCCATGTAGACGTATGATATATGTACACGTGTAGCATAGCATACAAAGTAGAACACTAAAGCAATTTCAGTAATAGTTTCTTAAAATCTAACTTATTCTTTAAAAAGTTAACATCAATTGATTAGAATTACTTCCTGCTGTTGGTATTCTCAATTAATATAAGTTGGAACCTGTGTTCCATTATTGGCTTCATCTGCTTACAGAGCCATCCCAAAGTAGTGACTACAATTAGAAGTCTCTTGGAAAATCCTTCAGGACCTGTAGGAGGACACAGTTAAACACAGAACCAACAGTGTTTCAGTTTTATGAGCAGCAAATCTGGTGTATGGAACTGTGGATGACAAGACTTTTAATAGCCATGTTCAAAATTATAAACTCATTAACCAACGAGAGGAACCTGCTTACCCCACACAGTATTTTTGAAAGCACCGGTAGGATTTTATAAAACATTTAACCCTTTTATGCCTCTGGACCTTTCTCTTTGAGATAACCATCATGTCTGATAACACACAAGATTATTAGACTTTTTAATTTTTGGACATTTGTTTCAGTAACATTTTATATTATCATAACTTAAAATTTAGCACCACTTCACATCTTGACAGTACCAATCCAAATAGCTTTATTAGTTTGTGTCTCTACAAGATGACAGCCATATCCTTTGATATTTCTAGGAACCCAACTGGAAATATTAAAGTCCAATGATTCTATTTTGCTTATTAATATTTTCCAAAATTAATAGGCTTTGTGGGCTTTTGCCACGTATTCAGAGAAGAATTATGAATACTGGCTCTAATAGGCCAGACAACATGGTAAGTTTTAAGGATTTTATTTAGTGAGAGAAATGCATAGGAGAGTGAGGGCTTTATTTAAGGGAGAAGAAAAGTCTAGAGGCTAAGTTAGGGTCCATCCCAAGCAGAGAGTAGGCCAGGAGCCAGCCATGTCCAGCAAGCATGCAGGCAGGAAAGCAGGGAGTGGGTGGCCATGCGCCCTGAAGGCACTGGCAGCAAGGGCAATAAAGGGAAAAAGAGTAACAAAGGGAGGGGTCCACCATGCTCCAGGCCTTTTATCCACTTTCAAAGAGGAGTGGTTACATAGCCTGATTGGCAGGTGGGTATACTGATTGGCAGGTGAGGTAGAGACATGAGTTCCTACAGGTGCATGGTGAAGGCATAGTCTTCCAGCTCACAAACCTGAATAATTTTATCCTATATGCCTACATCACAAAGAATCTGAAACTTTGATTTTTTGAATGGCTGTCAAAGATGTGAAGCAGGCTTAAAATATCTAGTTGAAATAAGATCCCTTAACATCATGACATAATATAGACCAGGTTGGAACATTGATCCAAAGTGATTACTCAAATGCTTTAGAATGAGTATGTATTTAAACAAACCATAACTCTTAATAAAAAACTCAGCTGTTTTTAAACAATTAGAACTTAACAGAGACATTAAGAGAACACAATAAATTACTGCAACAGAACACAAAATCTGTCTCTTTGGTCATCCCAAGAATCACAGATAAAAACTTAAATTAGTTAGCACATGGAATTATCCCATAACTTGGAACAATTTTAACAGAGTCAGAACTAGAGAAGAGAAAGTAGCTTACTGGAGCTGGCTAGAAAACTGACAGTCACCAATTAAACAACACTATTAAAAAGGAGATGCTGCAGTTTTTAAACAGATTTTAAAGACTTTCAAAATATTTACTAACATGTATGCATTGCAATAACCTCACTGCTTTAATAGAGTATCAGATTCTAGTTCTATGTCAAATATACTTATATATTTTGCTTTCCATCTGCTGGTTTCCTTGATTTACATTTTGAAACAATCCTTTAGAAATCACCAAATAAGACACCATTTTCTAAATAAGATAACACATCAAATTTCAAACTTAGTTACTTTCAAGCAGTGTTGAACTATTTTCATAGATAATTTATGAGAACATGTTAGCAAACCCAAATAGTTTTTCCCTAGAATATAAGGTGCTAAGAGTATCAAAGTTTACATTTAGACACATTTACCTCATTTGCTTGACCCAATTTACTTTTAGCAATTACACCTAGATGGCTCAAGATGCAGATATTATATCATACCTCTATCTGAACTAAGGTCAAAGTTACATTTATATCAAATTCTACTACTTTTTCTAAAACTCTAGCTATAAATCAGTGACATTAAACAGAGATTGCAAATTCCACTGTAGGAGGGCCATAACAAGCATTGATTACCAATTGCTATCAGAAACCTGTGAAGTTGCAAAACATATTCGGCTAGTTACAAAGCCATGTTTTTAAAGGCAGTGATTTTTGTAGATTTAAAAGAGAAATTTCTTTAAACCCAATGTCCGGTCATAGTTGAACCAAATTCTCATGCCTGAGATTGCTGTTTACCAAAAAAAATCCTTTTAGATTCTAATTGAATTTGTGTCTCGTTTTCCTTTTACTCAAAGAAAAATACATGTTAAGTCAACAATGCCTACTCAGCAGTCAACTACTTGGGACTGCCTCTGAAACAAAAAGTTCAGGCAGCTTCAAGGTCCCAAGGGTGATTGTGGGCAAGGGGCCAATGTGCCATGGACAAGAAGTCCACTGGAGGTGTTCACCATTATGTTAGGTTTAATGGGAGAGGGCATCCATCAGAGCAGATGGGTACCTCTCCAGGGATTCCTAGGGAGAATCTGATAGGTGATAAATGGCAATTACTTCAAGAAGGCTCCTGTAAGAGCCTGTGAAGGGGCAGGGTTAGAGAGAAAAACTGGAGGCCCCGCAAAGAGACAATAACCTTGTTTCTCAAAACCAAAAGCCAGTACTAGAAGTGACTAAATGTGGGGCTGTCAATCAAACCAGCCTCAGGGATGAGAGTTCAGAATTGGAGGTGTCTCAAGAAGTGTTTAATAGTGGATCTGGCTGAAAAGCCCATGAGAGTATTACAGGCATGGAAAGCCAAAACACTCTGGCAAACAAACAAACAAACCAAACAAACAAAAAAACAACCCTACATGAAAGATCTCTGCAAGTGAGATCCCAGTGAAAAGAATAGGTCATCAAAGAAGGAGGTACCTTTCTCTGAAGGGAGGAGAGAACTTCCACTTTGACTACGACCTTGTCTAAATATGATCAGAGTTGGTGAACTCAAAAGGCTTCCATAGCCTTGGCAACTCATGACAAGAGCCTAGGGTGATTACTGATGCCATAAACAAGAGTGTCAATTTGTTAAGTCAACAACAGGAATCACTGTGCACTTACTCCTCATGTAGGATCTCTGTCCTTAATGTGCTGTACATTGTGATTTAATGTTATAACGAGTACTCAAACAGTATTTTTCACTTTGTGTTTCTATGTGGGTGCAACCTGTTGAAATCTTTACTTAATATATGCTAAACTGATCTTCTGTATATAAAGAGAATTGAAAATGAATCTTGATGTGAATGGAAGGGGGGAGGGAGAAGGAAAGGGGAGGGTTGTGGGTGGGAGGGAAGTTATGGGGGGGGAAGCCATTGTAATCCATAAGCTGTACTTCGGAAAAAAAAAAAAAAACCAAAAAACCAAAACAAACAAACAAAAATAGCATCTGAGATTATTGGGTCTAGATTCTTGCCTAAAAACCCCAAGGCAAAATTAAAACAATGGGGGCAATGGTCACATGATAAAAAAAACTCTCCTCCACCAGCATTAAAAGTCTCATAGAATGGCAGATGTCCTAAACAGCACTCTGGCCTCAGAATCAGCCCTAAAGGCATTCCGATCTGGCTGAAAAGCCCATGAGAGTATTTCAGGCATGGAAAGCCAAGACACTCTGGGAAAAAAAAAAAAAAAAACACCTAAATGAAAGATCTCCGTGAGTGAGATCCCAGTGGAAAGAACAGGTCTTCAAAGAAGGAAGTACCTTTCTCAGAAGGGAGGAGAGAACCTCCACTTTGACTATGACCTTGTCTAAACAAGGTAAGAGTCAGAGAACTCAAAAGGCTTCCATAGCCTTGGAAACTCATGACTGGAGCATAGGGAGATTACTGAGGCCATAAACAGGAGTGTCAATTTGTAAAGTCAACAACAGGAGTCACTGTGCACTTACTCCTCATGTAGGATCTCTGTCCTTAATGTGCTGTACATTGTGATTTAATGCTATAACGAGTACTCAAACAGTATATTTCACTTTGTGTTTCTATGGGGGTGCAAACTGTTGAAATCTTTACTTAATGTATACTAAACTGATCTTCTGTAAAAAAAAAAAAGAGAAGAAATTATCAATTCCCAACATGACTCTCACTGGGATGAAACATGACAATAGGTCTGATCTGGTTTCATCATCATTTAAAAAATCATCTATTATTTTTCACTTTATGTTTCTGTGTGGGAGCAAACTGTTTAAATCTTTACTTAATGTCTGCTAAACTGATCTTCTGTAGATAAAGAGAATCGAAAATGAATCTTGATGTGAATGGAAGGGGAGAGGGAGTGGGAAAGGGGAGGGTTGTGGGTGGAGGGACGTTATGGGGGGGAAGCCATTGTAATCCATATTCTGTACTTTGGAAATTTATATTCATTAAATAAAAGTTAAAAAAAAAAAGTCTCAACAATAGTCAAACACAGTAACAGAAGGACCCTGGTGACTCACTCAATAGACCCTCCTCTGGAAAAGAATTTAATGCATGTTGGGTCACATGCAGGGAAATAGAGGCAAGAGGCCAGTTAGGAGACAGAATTCTGAGACAGGGCATCAGCGTAGAGGACTAGGCTAACTTCTCCATCCTTTAGCTTATAAACAGGCCAGATGGTAGTGCAGAAAAGATGAGGCATTTTTCTGTAAGCTCAGGGATCAAAAGAGATCTCAGAGTAGATGGTTTGCCTCCTGGCTGGAATGAGAGCATAAAAACAGAAGTGTACTTCAGGTCTTACTTGTCCTGAGTCTGAGACATCTCTCAATACTCTCTCAATTCCTGTGGTGTCCATACATGCACTGAAGCCCACAGAGAAGGGAGAATGCTGAGAGTGGGAATAGCACCTGTCACCCACTCTTGCTCAGCCTTCCATGTCTGTATCTTAGGGTATATATTTGTCAGAATAGCACACACAGGGAGTGCTCAGTTGCCTTACTGGTGGTGTGCTAGACTGGGCCTCTGCGTGCTAGACTGGGCCTCTGCCTGGTCAAATATATACTGTTGCTTTGTTCTTACAGGTAAGGAAAAATAGTTGTTCTGTGCTTCTTAACCTTGAGCCTTGTGTTTTCAAGCTTGAGTGCCAGTGCTGGCTACCACCTAGGTTGGTGACTAGGCAGGTGAATCACAAAGAAGCAGAGTGGGGGAACAAAATCTCCCCAGTAAAACTCCTCTGAGGTAGCCACTACATAGGAAAGCCCTGACAGTGGAGACCCAAAGAGTAGACTGGAGAAGGAAGGTGGGGAGTACCAGAGACGTGCTGAGACTTGTCTGCACAAATTCAGGCCATGTGGGGACTGCATCTAATGGGAGTCTACGTCGAAAATCTACCTGTCTGAAAAGGCGATAATTAAACTTTAACAGGACTAATGAACAAAATATCTAGTAAGTACCTGCTAACGGGACCAGGAAATTGAGTTTGTAGGAATTGAGAATGAAGAACCAAAGTGACTCCATTTTAAAACAATAAAAAAAAAGCAGCCTCCATTTCCCATAGCAGACCCGGGTCCTTGTAAAAGCAGGCATTCAGGCATTCCAGAGATAGCAAAGCTTACCAGGGACAGCTGCTCGGTAGGCCAAGGACAGACAGCACAGTAGAGATTGCTGAACAAAGTAACTCCCTGAGCCCAAAGCTTCCCTGCTGTAAGCCCCGCTGTAACTCCCTGTACCCAAAGCTTCCATGCTGCATGTAACTTTTTTCCTGCTGATGTAGCCCCTTTTTCCTTGAAAAACTCTCCCTAACAAAGACCGGGGCCTCACTCCTTCCCCTGCTGTGCCGGTTGGTTGGATGGGGTCCCTGTCACGGCTTGTACTCCCAAATAAACCTTGCTTTTGCAGTTCGGTGTGATCGACTCTCTGGGGGTCTCTGCGGGGATCTAACGATCTGGGCACAACATATTTTTTGGTGCCCAACAAGAAGACCTGGCAAAAAGCATTTAGAGGAGCAGAGAGTGAGGGGGAGAGAGAGAGAGAGAGAGAGAGAGATTGGGAAAAACTAATTGAGGCATGGAGCCTGGAGCCCATGGCTTCACTCCTGTCTGTGCCCAGTCTCACTGAGAGATTAATCTCCGAGGAATGAAGAACAGAATGCAATTTTTGGCTGGCACCCTAATGGGCTGAAAGCCCAGTCCCACATGTTGGGCAATCTCCACGAAAGGAAGCTGAATGGGCCCAGACAGCATTCCCAGAGCTGAGACGAGAAGCATGGAGAGTGGAGCCTCTGGCTCTAACGTCTCATGAGGACTCCAGAGGGCAGGAGACTTGGTCCCTGAAGGAGAGTGCCCTCCACACCAGACAGAAGAGGGGTTAGGGTGATCTCAGCCTCAGGGCCTTGATCTGGCCTTCATCAGCAAGCCTCAGCCCTGAGTCTGGCAGCTGAGCTAATCACTCTTAACTGGCTGACACGGACCTCTGTGCTTTTGAAAAGGTGAGAGAATTATGTAGGAGAATAAGACTCTGAAAAAAAAAAATGAAAGTAGTCTGCATGCTTCCCGATCTGGCAAGATGATCTGATGCTGGCTGGAGTGAGACTCGAGCGGGCTCCACGTCACATTGGATTTGCAATCCAAGTCATGGCACCAAAATGTTATGGGAAAACAGCAGTGGAGAAAATATTATTACCTCGGTTCTTTGTCTCACGTGGAAGAAGAATTTCCAAGCAGACAAGGCAAAGAGAAAAGTGAGATTTAAGGGTTTAAAAGCAAGATTTATTAGTCAAAGACCTCCAGCCAGAGTGGCATGGAGGGGGACTGCAAGAGAAGCAAAACCCCTCAGTTTGATTTTATAACATCTCCCACACCCATTTGATGGCTTCTTAGATGTTTAGGAGATTCACATTCATATTATTATGGTATAATT
Source organism: Oryctolagus cuniculus (assembly GCF_051225735.1). NCBI lineage: Eukaryota > Metazoa > Chordata > Mammalia > Lagomorpha > Leporidae > Oryctolagus > Oryctolagus cuniculus. Next base: position 127,699,276 of record NC_142874.1, read on the forward strand.
AATTTTATGTGACAGCTTGACTGGGCTATGGGAAGCCCAGATACTTGGTTAAGCATTATTTGTGACTGTATCTGTGAAGGTGTTTCTGGAAGTGATTAGCATTTGAGTTGAACTGAATAAATCAAATGGTCCTCCCCAAGATGCTGCAAAAGGTATCAGTAGAACACAAAGGTAGAGGGAGGAAGGATTTGCCCTTTCTATGCCTGACTCTTGACTACATGAAGTGGGCCATTGACCTTTTCCTACCCTGACTGTTCCCCAGTTCTCAGACCTGTAGACTTGGATTGGAATCTATACTATTGGCCCTCTGGTTTTTAGGCCTTCTAATTGTACCACTGGTTTTCCCGAGTCTCCAGTTGGCATGTGGTAGACTTCTCAGCCTTCATAATTACATGATCCAATACTTTTATAATAAATTAACTCCCCCCCATTCCCACCACTCATTCTGAAGAGGTACTATTTGATATTGTTCACAAAAATATCATACAGAAGAATTCAGTATCATATGACACAACATGATATCATTGTGGTATTAGGGGTAGCATCGTGGTATAGTGGATAAAACCGCTGCCTGCAACACCAGCGTCCCATATGGGTGCTGATTCATGTCCTGGCTGCTCCACTTCTAATCCAACTCCCTGCTAATGGCTTTGGAAAAAGTAGTAAAATATGGCTCATATGCTTGTGTCCCTGCTACCTATATGTGAGACCTGGAAGAAACTCCTGGCTCCTAGCTTCCATGTGGTCCAGTCCTGGCCATTGCAGCCATCTTGGGAGTGAACCATCAGATAGAATCTCTCTCTGTGTCTCCCTCTCTCTGTAACTCTGACTTTCAAATACATACATAAAATCTTCAAAAAGTCATTGTGGTGTTTTGTGTATAAAACTATTTTATTTTGTTAATGCAAAGGCATGTCTGCAGAGGAGCAGGGAGCCAGTGTACCTTGAATATTGAGTCGTTGAGGTTGGTTAACATGAGGCGTTAAAGCCATAAGTGAGGTTGGTTAACATGAGGCATTAAAGCCATAAGAAGAAATTGAAGTTTTTTTCCAAATAAGTTGAGAAGAGAAATGTCATTGGCAGATTTTGAGCAAGGAAGTTATGTGATCTGATTTTTTGTTAAATGCTTCTGTAGTCATTGTGTGGAAAATTAGCTGAAGTGATGAAAGCAAGAAGAAGCAATAGGAGGCTACTGGGATAACCTCAGTAGTTATGTGTGAGATATTCTGGGTTTGATATAACTTTTAGAGGTAGAACTCTTAGGGATTGTTGACAGGTTAGATGTGGGGTGCGAAGGCAAGAAAAGCAGTGGCTCTGAAGTTTTAAGTTTGAGCAAAATACATGGAATATGGTAATAATTAGATAATAAACCTAGAATAAAAATTTTGTATATGGTTATTAAAACATGTAAAGTGTCACATTGTTCATTTACTACTATTGCTTAAAAGCCAGGTAGTTGTATGCAATGTGTGTTCGACTAATTATCCAGCATTGCTGTTAGAAGTTTATCTTTAGAACTTTTTAAATAAAAATATTATCTGAGCTCTGAAAGACTGCAGTGCTTTCTTATAACACTTCTGTTGGTGACACAGGTAAGGCCGAGTCCTAGGTAGATGAGTAATGCAACTTAGATGAAATATTGTCTCCAATTCTGACCTTTACTGAATTTTTAAAAAGATTTATCTATTTATTTATTTATTTGGCAGAGGGACAAGGGGAAGGAAAAAGAAAGGGAGAGGAGGGAGAAGGAGAGGGAGAGAGAGAGGGAGAGAGAGAGAGAGAGAGAGAGACAATGTCTTCCATCCTCTGGTTCAGTCCCCAGGTTGCCACAATAGCTGGGGTTGGACTAGGCTGAAGCCAGGAGCCTGGAACTCCATCTGGATCTCCTACCTGGGTGGCAGGAACTCAAGTACTTGAACCTTCATCCCATGCTTTCCAAGGGAGATGGATGGGAAGCTGAAGTACACTGGCATGTGAGGTGCCGGAACGTGAGCCAGCACCCCAATATGGGATGCAGGCGTTCCAAGTGGCACCTCAACCTGCTAAGCTACAATGCCCATCTCCTCCACTGGCTTTATATTCTCTCTTCTGGGACTCTTTCATAATCAGGTAGTTTTCAAACAGGAGGTTGCTAGAATTTTGTTGTTTTCTCAGGAATATTCAACCTAAGACAAGTTAGCTTTCTATTGTATTTCATTTTTTCCAATCTAATAGTGAACTTGACCAAAGATGGATACAAAGTTAGAGGCTCTGCAAGTGTCTTCCCACTCCCCATATTATTAGATCTTATATTCAAAGGAATGAAATAAAAAGATGATAGGTGTCTGATGTTTAATTGCAAGTGAAGTGTATTTCTGAATGTCTTTCCTGTTTTTTATTTTTTGCTTTCCAGTGAGAGAAAAGTGACACATAATCTAGCTGGTGCTCTCTGTGTTCTGTGCTGTGCTTTCCCCAGATAATGAAGAACAGTGAATAGCTCATCTGATCCTACATTGTGATAAAGATGATACACACTACCCTGTCGTCTAAACATTGAAGTGCAGAGCTGTAATCATGTCTGACTGGTGGGCAGACCAGTTGTCTTTGTCTTCAATCTCTCTTGTGGTATTTCTGTGAAGTGCTGTCATGGTGACTGATAGAGGGGTTGGAGCTGTAAATTCAGGATAATGATTCAGTTATACAAGCAGAAATGGTTTCTTTCTTGTAGAGACACCCATACATGTAGGTAGAATAGAAAACAACCCACATGTGAGTGATTTCAGAATGTAAAGGAATACTCCTCACTGCAATCCAGAGTGTCTGTTGTAGTGAACGGAAAATGGTAAAAACTACACAGGTGAAACTATTGTCTTTAATTCGGTCTAAGTGAAATGCAGACAGTTTGAATGGTTATCATATTAAGAATGGAATAGTCATGAAGCTGGTTTTGTGGTAAGGGAATAAATGCAAACCCATCAGACATTTGCAGCTAAAAATTGAAAATGTCATCAGAGCAGGGGAGAAGTGTATAGAAGTCAAAGTTGCCTCCATCACAAGTTGTCTTGGATTGGTCGCGTGTGTGTGCATGTGAGTGTTATGTGTGCATGTATGTTTGTGGCAACTTTCTTAGTAAGTTACCTGTCTGTATGTGTCTATGGTTTTTATGTCATTGCTTTATTTAACATATGCAATGTGAACCGTAAGACTATTAGAATATATAACTATGTTTTAGTCTATTACCACCAATTCATTTGTTTCTGGCATAATTTCTTTTCTGGATGAGTTCTACTAAGGTAAGTAATATACTGTACTAATATTTGGTAAAATTCCTACCTGGCCATATCTGGCTATCTTTGCAAGCCTCATAAAGACTGACAGGAGAAGACAAAGATGCAAGATCATGGAATCACTTGTATTTTAGGAGGTAAATTGAGTTCATTGAATTTTTTTTCTCCATACTCACTCCAACACATAAACAGCTTGAATTGATGAAGCCATTTGGTTGGTAGACATATGTTTTAAATTTCCAGGTGTATAATTTTTATTTCTTGATTAGTTATTAAAACTTATTTTATAAATGGAAAAATACTTGTTACTTATAAACTCACAGTGATGTTATAATAAGTAGATTTCTAAAAAGTTATGCATAATGGAACATGAACTTCTAGAATGGCAAAGTAAGGAACTTAGTTGGATTCTCTTAGCAAACTAATTTTACTGGTAAAAATTATGAAAACAAACTTGTAATGCCTTTAAATTGTCCCAAAGGCACACAGGAAATGAAAAATCATCTATTTAAGGAAGTCTGTTAATCTCAGAGTGGAAAGAATTAGCATTTGATTCATGGCTTACTCCCTTGTAACTTTCCCTATCACCATGCCAGTTCTGTGTTACTGAAGCTCTATCCCAGGTACATATAGCTAAGGAGACAGGTTCTCTCTCTACTCAGCTTCCTTTATGGTGCCATATTTTCACCTCCAGGCTGCCATTTCTCATCTCACATAGCCCCTGCATACAAGTCAGAAACTCTGCTCCAACCTATTCCTGACATTCTTATGAGAACACACAATCATGAAAAGGAGTATGGGAATTTTGATGCTTCCTGATTTAAAAACTTATAGCAAAAGTACAGTAATAAAGAGACAATATGGTATTTATATAAGGTTAGATGTACAGGTCAATAAAATAACAGCTTGAGGGTTCTGAAAGAAACCCTCACAATTATGGTCAGTTGTCTCTTAACAAGGGTGTCAAGACAGTTTAGTGGGGAAAAGGTATCAACATACAGAATGAAGTTGGACCTCTACCTCATACCACATAGAAAGATAACACAATGTATACTGTAGGCCTACATGTAAAAACTAAAGCTGTAAAATTCTTTTGAGGAAAAGATAGGAGTAAATCTTCATGCCCTGGGTTAGGTGATTGTTTCTTACACATACACCAAAAGCACAATCAACAAAAGGAGAAGAAACTCAATTAAATTGTACTACATCAAAATTTAAATATGTTGTGCTGAAAGCAATGACATCAAGTAAGCAAACAAAAAATCTACAGAATAGAAGAAAATACTTGCAAGTAGTATCTGCTAAGGAACTTGTATCCATTATATATAATATATATATATTATATATATATACAAGTTCCATATATATATAGGATACAAGAAATATATATATGGATACAAGTGTATATATATATGTTTATATATACACACATATAGGCATTTCTTCTAATAATTGACATATAAATGTTTGTTAAGTACCAAGTGGTTCTTAGCATCATTAGTCATTAAGGAAATGGAAACCAAAACTCCAGAGAGATAATACTTTATATTCAATAGATGGCTGTAAAAAAAAAAGACAGTCAATAAGTGCTGTGAAAATATGTAGAATTTAGAACTCTCATTGGTTGTTGATGGGAATTTTGAACAATTATATACTGCTTTAGTACAGTCTGATCTTTTCTCAACATGTTAAGTGCAGAGTTCTCATACAGCCTGACAATTCTATTTTAAAGTGTTCACCCAACAGAAAAAAAGTGTATGTCATATGTCTGTACAAAAAATGTGTACATAAATGTCCATCACAGCACTATTTGTAATAGCCAACAAGTAAAAGCAATCTAAATATCCATTCATTGGTGAATGGAAATATAAAATATAGTATAGCCATGCAATGGAGTATTATTAAGCCATAAAAATAAATGAGATACTGATACATGCTACAAAGTGAATGAAACTTGGAAACATAAGACTCACACAGACCAAATATTTTTGTGACTCAGTTTATAAATAAATATCTAGAAAAGACAAGTCTATAAATATTAAAAGATTAGTGGTTACATAAAGCTAGGGATAGGACTGGGTGGGAGGAATGAGGAATGATTACTAATGGGTATTTTTTTGGTTTTGGAGGGAAAGATAGTGCCAATGGTTGCATACTAGTGATATATTAAAGAAACCTGGATTATATACTTTAAATTATGAGTAAATTATGTTTTTTGGTTAAATATAGCTTAATAAAGCTTGTTTAGTAAAAATGTTAGCATTTTTAAAAACATTATGTAAAACATTTAAGCCTTTATTCTTGCTATGATTTATAAGAATTATATTTATCCTAACTGCAAGGAAAAAAGTAAAATTAATTTTTCTTACATAAACAAATTTTTTTTAAAAGATATATTTATTTTATTTGAAAGTCAGAGTTACAGGGAGAGAGAAGGAGAGGCAGAGAGAGGTATTCCACCTGCTGGTTCACTCCCCAGTTGGCCACAACAGCTAGAGCTGCACTGATCTGAAGCCAGGAGCCAGGAGCTTCTTCTGGGTCTCCCATGAAAGTGAAGGGACCCAAGGACTTGGGCCATCTTCTACTGCTTTCCCAGGCCATAACAGAGAGCTGGATCGGAAGTGCAACAGCCAGGACTAGAATTGGCAACCATATGGGATGTTAGCGCTTCAGGCGGTGGCTTTACCCATTATGCCACAGCACCGGCCCCAAATTTTTGTTTCTATAATTTTAAGTTATTATGTTATTTAACTTAAAGGAGTTCATTTAAAAACCTATCACATTGGTTCTTTCAGTGCATACATACTATATGTGTATGTATATATATATATATAGATCATATGTTAAATCCATTTAAAAAATTTTAATTAGTACAAAATTTGTATCAATTGTAATATAATTGTATCATATGCAATATTTTGATATATATATTATGTAATGTCTAATCAGTGAAAACATGTATCTTCTCAAATGTTGAACATTTCCTAATAGTAAAAACATTCAAAATCCTTTCTTGTAGCGAGAGAAATATACAGTTTTTATCATTAATTACAGTCATCCTACTGAGCAATTTAACCTCAGAACTTCTTTTTATCTGACAATAACTTAGTGTCCGTTAATCAACCTTTTCCCATTCCTGCCTTTTCCTTTCCTCTTACTTTCTTCAGCCTCTGGTAACCACTATTATACTCTTAACTTCTATAAAATATATTTTACATTTTTAATGAGGAAGTAAGTACATGATATACAGAAAAATAGATTAATTTTATTGTATAGGAATTTTAAAAAAGCTAGGTCTGTGCTACTTGGTGGAATACAGTTTTTATTACCTATGACATTTTATGAACAGATTTCTTAAAGTTTTTTTTCATCTTGGGAAAATGAGTAATTTTTATACTATAAACAGCTTTGTAATTGTTAATTCCAAGGTTGCATTTTTTTTTTGACAGGCAGAGTGGACAGTGAGAGAGAGAGACAGAAAGAAAGGTCTTCCTTTGCTGTTGGTTCACCCTCCAATGGCCGCCGTGGCCGGTGCGCTGCAGCCGGCGCACCGCGCTGATCCGATGGCAGGAGCCAGGTGCTTCTCCTGGTCTCCCATGGGGTGCAGGGCCCAAGCACCTGGGCCATCCTCCACTGCACTCCCTGGCCACAGCAGAGAGCTGGCCTGGAAGAGGGGCAACTGGGACAGAATCTGGTGCCCCGACTGGGACTAGAACCCGGTGTGCCGGCGCTGCAAGGCAGAAGATTAGCCTATTGAGCTGCGGCGCCGACTGTAATTTTTATACTATAAACAGCTTTGTAATTGTTAATTCTAAGGTTGCATTTTCAGAAAAACTCAACTGACTAAACGGTTAAAAATGAAATTATCATTCTGATATAATATGATGCTTTTTACATTTAATTCTTTGAAGGTCTTATTTCGCATTTCCATTTAAGACCATGTATCTTTATTTCAATATTGGCCACAATAGCCTGGTTAAAGTTTCTTGAGTATAAACTCAATAGGAAGATGCTTTCCCAGGAAAGACCTCTTGAAGGACTGAAGGTACTGTGTATGATCTAGTTGATTACATTTAAAATTTTATTTTTTTTGAACGGGTGAAGAGTGTGAGGGAATCAAAAAGAGACAGAGAGCGAGTGAGCAAGTGAACTAGCCAGCTTTCATCTGCTGGTTCACTTCACAGATCCCTTCAATAGCTGGGTCTGGACTGGGGCCTGAGCAAAGAGATGGGAATGGAATCCAGTCTCCCATCTGGGAGGCAGGAACCAAGTTACTTGAGCCATCACTGTTACCTTTCAAGGTCTGCATTGGCAGGAAGCTGGAGTTAGGAGTTTGAGTTGAGAATTGAACCTAAGCAAGCATCTTAACTGCTATGTTAAATGCCTGTTCCATAGTTGATAAAATTTTAATCTAAGATTTTAATAATGAGAGAAAACATTATTTAAATAAAGATGACCAAAAATAACCCATTTTCTACAAATGGTTTTTTTTTTTTCCATAATCATTGCCTAAGTCATTATGCCTCCTACAGATTTCACAGTGAAATTTCTGCTGTTGAAAGGGTTACTGGTTTTAGGAGCATTCAGGACTTCTGCTTTGGCAATTCTGCTGTGTGCTGGTGGTCATAGTCACATTTATATCAGAAGTTGGCAAATTTTCTCTGTAAAGGAACAGATAGTAAACATTTTTGGCTTTGTAGGCCATCGGGTTTTCATCACAGTTACTCAGTTCTGTCATGATAGAGTGAAGGAAGCCATAGACATTGTATAAGCCAATGGGTATGGCTGTGTTCTGATAGCATTTTACTTATAAAATAGGCCAATAGGCTATTATTTGCCCAAACCCACTTTAGAGCTTAATTCTTGGAATTCATGTATTTCTTTCTGTTCTAAATTGTTCTTGGCTGGGAATTCACATGCATCTATCAGGAGGAGGATTTATTCTTTGGAATTTGGGACAAGTAGCTGACTTTGTAATGAGGTCTATCCAGTTAGAAAACCTAACATCACTATTTTACAAACACAGACATTTATTTTTATTTACCAAGGACAAGGAATCTCTCGACAGGGTTTTAACCTTAGTGATTTTGTTACTCTGCTTTTGAACTGCAGATTCTTAAGTGAATTTAAAATCTTGAGCAGTTATAATTTCTGATAACAAAATATTTGCTATTTGTCAGGTTTTTAACAATTGAGTTTATTCTAGGTTGTAGATTTAGTAAATAAAAATGTAGGATTCCAAGTTAAATTTGAATTTCACATAAAGAATGAAAATTTGTTATTATTATAATTAAGTTCCATGAAATAGTTAGGGTACTTGTATGTGAAAATTTGTTGTTTACATGAAATTCAAATTTAACTTCGCATCTTTATTTTATATGACAACCTAAAGTGAATTTTGATTTATTATCATAGGGATTTCATCACCATTATTAAAGTTTGCTCTAAATGCCTTTTCATCAACTTGTCATGTATTTTACTGAGTGTTTCTTTCTGTAATGCTTTTAGAATACTATGTATTAAGCAAATTAAACATATTATCTACCCTAGAATATCTTAGCAACTGTTCTGCATGTAGCCTTTATTCTGTTTCTTGTCTCCAAGTCTTTCTTTTTATCTAGCCAGCTAGCCAAACACTCTTTCCTTTATGTGCACCAATGTATTATGTCTTTTATCAACTCAGTCTTTATTTTCTAGTCTTTTTTTTGTATAGCCAATGATTTGCACCTTGTACCTGCTGCATCTAGACAAAATTAAGATACATCAATTTTTAAAACTTTTACTAATGTTTTAAAATTTTATTAAAGTATTATATATAAAGTGATTTTAGAAGTATAATAATGCTAGCAGGCTAATTTTTGCTAATATTTTTATTCATATTTGTGTTAATTCATATCAATGCTCATTGTAAAAGACCAGTTTATTTATTTATTTTTTTAAAGCTTTTATTTAATGAATGCAAATTTCATAGGTACAACTTTAGGATTACAGTGGTTCTTCCCCCCATACCTACCCTACCACCCCAACTCCCGTCCCATATCCTACTCCCTCTCCCATCACATTCTTCATTAAGATTCATTTTAATTAGCTTTATATACAGAAGACCAACTCTATACTAAGTAAAAATTTCAACAGTTTGCACCCACCCACACACACAATGTATGAAGTACTGCTTGAGAACAAGTTTTACAGTTAATTCTTATAGTACAACTCATTAAGGACAAGAGGTCCTACATGGGGAGTAAATGCATAGTGACTTCTGTTGTTAATTTAACAATTAACACTCTTATTTATGACATCAGTGATCACCTGAGGTTTTTGTCATGAGCTGCAAGGGTATAGAATACTTTTGTGACCACAAACTTCATCAGTATTTACGTAAGGCCATAACAAATGTGGAAGTTTTCTCCTTCCTTCGGAGAAAAGTACATGCAGGCTAAGATTTTAAATATCATATGCCCCAGTCTCTCCTCTGGTTTACTACCTTGATATAATCATGATCACATCTTTTTGGCTGGCAATTATTTTTTTAAAAAATATTTATTAAGGAATACAAATGTCATAATTACAATTTTAGGAATATAGTTATTCTTCCCACCATATCCGCCTTCCCACCCACACTCCTCCTCCTCCTCCTCCTCCTTCTCCCCTTCCCAGTCCAATTTTCCATTAAGATTCATTTTCAATTAACTTTGTACACAGAAGACCAAATCTATACTAAGTAAAGATTTCAAGAATTTGCACATACATGCACACATAAAAAAAGAACTGTTTGAGAACAAATTTTAAAGTTAACTATCATAATACAACTTATTGAGGACAGAGGTCCTGTATGGAGAGTTAGTGCGCAGTGATTCCTGTTGTTAATTTAGCAATTAACACTCTTATGTATGATGTCAGTGACCACCAGAGGCTTTTGACATGAGCTTCTTAGGCTAGAGAAGACTTTTGAATCCACAAACTCCATCTGTATTTATAGAAGGCCCAAATCAAAGTGGAAGTTCTCTCCTCCCTTTAGATAAAAGTACATCTTTCTTTGTTAGCCACTTCTTTCTGCTGGGTTCTCATCCACAGAAATCCTTCATGTAGAATTTTTTTGCCACAGTGTCTTAGCGTTCCATGCCTAAAATGCTCTCACTGGCTTTGCAGTGAGACAAGGAAGTGTTAAGGGCTGATTCTGAGATCAGAGTGTTACTTAAGGCGATTGTCATTCTATGAGTCTGCTGTGTGGGCTGCTTCCCATGTTGGAACATTCTCTACTTTTCAATTCTATCCATTATTATTGACAGACACTTGATTCTATTTATATGATCACTTTAACACTTAATCCTTATCTGTATGTTCACTTTAACACTTAATATGATCACTTCAGCACTCACGATGGCATTTTTACCACCCAGCTTAATGTGACTTGGGGTACCTTGGCAAATTTTTAAACTGTACCCTTAGAAGTAAGCCTGTAGGAATATACGCAGAAGTATACAGCTTTTCAGTTACAAACTTCCTCCTGCATCTCTTTTCCCCATTTTTATTTTTTTTTATATATTGTGGTTATTAATCTTTTATCAGTTGTATTGTTTGCAAATAATTTCTCCCATTCTGTCGATTGCCTCTTCAATTTCCTGATTTTTTTTTTTGGAGTACAGAAGCTTCACAATTTGATGTAACCCCATTTGTTAATTTTGGTTTTGACTGTCTGTGTTCTGGGGTCTTTTCCAAGAACTCTTTGCCTGTGCCAATGTCTTGCAGAATTTCCCCAATGTTCTCTAATAATTTGATGGTGTTGGGCTGTGGACTCAGATCTTTAATCCATTTTGAGTGAATTTTTATGTAAGGTGTAAGGTAGGGGTCTTGCTTCATACTTCTGCATGTGGAAGTCCAGTTTTTCCAGCACCATTTGTTGAAGAGATTGTCCTTGCTCCAAGGATTGGTTTTAGCTCCTCTGTCAAATATAATTTGATTGTAAAAGCTTGCATTGATTTTTGGTGTTTCTATTCTGTTCCATTGGTCTGTCTGTCAGTTTTTGTGCCAGTGCCAGGCTGTTTTGATTATAACTGTCTTGTAGTATGTCCTGAACTCTGGTATTGTGATGCCTCCAACTTCTTTTTTGTTATATATGATTACTTTAGGTATTTGAGGTCTCCTGTGCCTCCATATGAATTTCAGCATCATTTTTTCCAGATCTGAGAAGAATGTCTTTGGTATTTTAATTGGTATTGCGTTGAATCTGTTAATTGCTTTTGGAAGAATGGATATTTTGATGACATTGATACTTTCAATTTTTGAACATGGAAGATTTTTCCATTTTTTGTATCTTCTTCTTTCTTTAAAGTTTTATAGTTCTCATCGTAGAGATATTTGACAACTTGGTTAAATTTATTCCAAGGTATTTGATTTTTTTTGTAGCTATTGTGGATGGGATTGATCTTAGAAGTTTTATTTCTACCTTGGCATTGTCTGTGTATACAAAGCTGTTGATTTTTGTGTGTTGATTTTATATCTTGCTGCAGTACAATTCTCCTATGAGTTACAATAGTTTCTTAGTGGAGTCTTTTGGATCTCATATATACATATAAAATCATGTTACCTGTAGATAGGGATAGTTTGACTTCCTTCCTCCTGTGGCTTTGTCATAAATTGCCTTGATTGTGTTAATGAATGTTCCTTCTAAACCCAATTTGCTTAGAGTTTTCATAATGAAAAAGTTTGTATATTACCAAATGCTTTCTCTGCTACTATTGAGATAACCATATGGTTTTTGTTCTTCAGTTTGTTAATATGATGTATCACATTGATTGTTTTGTGAATGTTGAACCATCCCTGCATACTAGAGATAAATCCTACTTGATCTGGTTGATGATATTTCTGACGTGTTGTTGGATTTGATTGGAAAGAGGATTTTTGCATGTATGTTAATCAAGGATATTGTTCAGCAATTCTCTTTCTCTGTTGCATTTTTTTCTGGCTTTGGAATTAAGATATGCAGGCTTCATAGAAAGAGTTTGAGAGGATTCCTTCTCTTTCAGTTTTTTTTTGAACAACTTGAGAAGAATTGGAGTTAGTTCTTCTTTAAACATTTGGTAGAATTCAGCAGTGAAGCCATCAGTCCTGGGCTTTTCATTGTTGGGAGGGTTTTTACTACTGATTGTTATTCCATTTTGTTTATGGGTCTATTTAGGTTTTCTGTGTCTTCATGGCTCAAATTAGGTAGGTTGTATGTGTCCAGGAATCTATCTATTTCTTGAAGGGTTCCCAGTTTGTTGGCATACAACTCTTTGTAGTAATTTCTGATGATTCTTTTTATTTCTGTTGTATCTGTGGTTACATTTCCTTTTTCATCTCTGATTTTATTGTTTTGGGTTTTCTCCTTTTTTTTGATTAGTTGGGCCAATGGTATGTCAATTTTGTTTATTTTTTCAAAAAACCAGCTCTTTATTTTGCTGATCTTTTGTATTTTTTTGGATTAAATTTTGTTGATTTCTTCTCTAATGTTAATTATTTCTTCTACTAGTTTTGGGTTTTGGTTTGCTGTTGTATTTCTAGATCCTTGAGATGCATTGAAAGATCATTTATTTATTTTCCCTTTCCAGTTTTTTAATGTAGGCACCAATTTCTATAAACTTTTCTCTTAACATTGCTTTTGTTATATCCCACCCATGTTGATATTTTGTATTTTCATCTTTATTTTTTTCCAGAAATTTTTTGATTTCTCCTATGACCCACTGTTCATTCAGTAGCATGTTATTAAGTATCCATGTGTTTGCATGTATTCTAGAGATTCCTGAGTTACTGATTTCCAACTTCATTCCATTGTAGTCTGAGAAGATGCATGGTGTGATTTTGATTTTTTTTTTTAATTTCCTGATACTTGCTTTATGGCTAGTATGTGGTCAATCCTAGAGAAAGTTCCATGAAGAAGAATGTGTGCTGTGCAACTGTATCATGAATAGTTTTATAGAAGTCTGTTAGGTCCATTTAGTCTATAGTGTTAAGTCTGCTGTTTCCTTGCTGATTTTCTGTCTGATTGATCTGCCCATTGCTGAAAGTGGAGTATTGAAGTCCCCCATTACTATTGTGTTGGAGTCTATGTCTCTCTTAAGTCCATTATAACATTTCTGTTAAATAGCCAGGTGGCCTGTATTAAGGTGCATATAAGTTTATAATGGTTACATCTTCTTGTTGAATTGATCCTTAATCATTACATTGTGCCTTTCTTTGTCTCTTTTAACAGGTTTTATGTTAAAGTTTATTTTGTCTGATATTAGAAAGGCTATACCAGCTCTTTTTTGTTTCTGTTGTCATGCAATATTTTTTTTTCCATACTTTCATTTTCAGTCTGCATGTATCTTTATTGAGGAGATATATTTCTTTTAAGGCAGCAAATAGATAGGTTTTGTTTTTTAATCCATTCAGTCAGTCTGTGTCTTTTAACTGGAGAGTTGAGGCCATTTACATTCAATATGATATTGATAAGTAATGACTTTGCCCTGCCATTTTCTCCAAAATATTGCTATTTTTTCCTTTGAATCTTCTTTGAACTCTTACTGGGAGATTTTCTTCCTTTACTTTCTTTTGTAGGTATGACTTTCTTTCTTTCTTTCTTTCTTTCTTTCTTTCTTTCTTTCTTTCTTTCTTTCTTTCTTTTGACAGGCAGAGTGGACAGTGAGAGAGACAGAGAGAAAGGTCCTCCTTTTCCGTTGGTTCACCCTCCAGTGGCTGCCGCGGCTGGCGCACCATGCTGATCTGATGGCAGGAGCCAGGTACTTATCCTGGTCTCCCATGTGGGTGCAAGGCCCAAGCACTTGGGCCATCCTCCACTGCACTCCCTGGCCACAGCAGAGAGCTGGCCTAGAAGAGGGGCAACCGGGGCAGAATCCAGCGCCCCAACCAGGACTAGAACCCGGTGTGCTGGCGCCGCAAGGCGGAGGATTAGCCTAGTGAGCCGTGGTGCCGGCTGACCATGTTTCTTTGTTTCTGTATGCACCACATCCTTAAGGACTGGATAGATGGCGACAAATTCTTTCAATTTCTGCTCGTTATGGAAGATGTTTATTTTACCTTCAGGCTTTGCAGGGTAATGTACTCTGGGTTGAGATTTTTTTCTCTTAAGATTTGGAATATATCTCACTATTCTCTCCTAGCTTGTATGGTTTCTCATGAGAAGTCTCCTGTGAGTCTAATTGGAGATCCTCTGAAAGCAATCTGGCATTTCTCTTGCACATTTTTAGGATCTTTTCTATATGTGTTACTGTGGTGAGTTTGATTACAGTGTGTAGTGGTGAAGATCTTTTCTGATCATGTCTTTTAAGAGTTCTGTGTGCTTCCTGTATTTGGATGTCCTTTCTTTCTCCAGATCAGGGAAATTTTCTGTTACTATTTCACTAAAAAGGCCTTCTAATCCTTTCTCTTTCCATGCCTTTAGGAACTCCTAGAATCTATCTGTATGTTGAGTTGTTTGATAGTATCCTGTAGATTCCCAACCTTTTTTTTTTTTAGTTTTCTAATTTCCAAATCATTTTGTTTTTGGTTTTACTGTATAGTTTCCTGTGCTTTTTCTTCTAAATGGGATATTCTTTCTTCTGTTTCACTGATTCTGTTTTTAAGGCTTTACAATACATTTTTAATTTGTTCTATTGAATTCTTTATGTCATTTTGGGAGAAATTTTATTTCATGTCATGTATGGATTTCAGTTGTTTGGGCATTTGCTTTTGATTACTTCTATTTAATCTTATCAATTTTTTGAATTCCATTTCTGGCATTTCTTCATTCTCATAATCTTCACAATATAGTATTGAAGTGTTGTATTCTTTTGGTGGTGTCATGTTGTCCTCCTTATTATTGTTTCTCATATCGGTGCGTTTGCTATTCGGCATTTGTGGAGATACTCATTGGTTTCTTCTTCTTCTTCTTCTTCTTTTTTTTTTTTGCTGTGGTGGTTTTTATCTTTGTACCATGTCTCTCTCTGTACATAAGTGGTGTGTCTGCTTTCAGCGAATATCTAGAGGCCTGTGGTGGGTATGTCCAGTTCTTCAGGGTGAAGGGCGTGTCTAAGGTGACTCACCCAGCTTTGGTGTGGTAAATCTCCTTTTTTTTAATCAGAAGGAAGGTTTATTATGCTCAGCTGAACTCCTCTACTCTAAAGAGACCAGTGCCTGAGCACTAGCCCCAGTGGGTATAATATTCATCTGCTCTGCCCCATGGACCACACAAAGAATTTGTGTAGTCCTCAGTGTAAGCTCAGATTCCCCAGTAATGTCCCTTACCACATAACCAGGAATCCCTGATCACGTGGAGTCTCCCACAGTGACTGCCCAAAGTCCCAGCCACACCATGAGCCCTCCCACACAGTCTCAGTGTTTTTCACAGTCTTGGCACACAAGCTTCCCACAGTCACAAACACCCAGCCCTCTGTTAGTTCTCCCCATCAGAGTCAGGAGTCTCCACTCGGCTGGGTGCTGGGTGTGGACATGAGCTGGCATAGCTGTTACATATGTCCAAAACGGCACCTGCTCTATTGCCTTGTTACAGGATGCTGTTGTAAGGTGATCAAGGGAAGAGAAACGTGTCCCTCCTTTTTTTTTCTCCTCTAGTTTGGCAGGCACAGTATCCTCCACAGGGCTCCAAGCTGGGTTCCTTGTAGGCTCTTCTTTCAGTTTTATTGATAGTGGCTTGGGCTGCTGCAGTCTGGTCTCATCTCACTCTACAATACTGATGAGGAGGCTCTCTGCTGCTGTGCTCCTGATTTGTGTCTCTGGATTACATGTGTACACAAGAGCCACTGGCTGAATGTTGCCCTCTCTCTTGCCACTGCTGCAAGTACTACTGAGAAGATGGTGTCCTGTCTCATCTAGTTGCTGTGAGAACACACAAAGTCTCCTGAAGCTCCCACCCAAACCCCAAATGATGCCTGCCCTTTCTCATCCATAAAGTGGGTACTGTTGTGGGAAAGTTGATGTGAGATAAACATGTCTCCTCTCTTTCCATTGGGTCTGTGGGCAGATTTCTAGCAACCAGTAGCCCCTAGGGCTCCAGTCCAGACTCACACTATGCTCTCCTTCTGGCTATAGCATCACAGCTTGCTGCAGCCCAGCCTCATCTCCATCTCCAAGCTACTGCCCACTCTGGCTCTTGGCTGCTGCAGTGGTGCTTTGTATTCGTGTTTGTGCTGTGTGTCCACACCCTGCACACAGGTCCATGATGTTCCTCTTCCTCTTGCCGGATTTTTCAGTGCGCTAATCTCTCCAATTCTCCCCTGAGAGTGCACATCCTACAGTTTTTTTGTTTTGTTTTGTTTTTACTGCTTATCCACAGCTTAGCTCAGTATGTTGTTCCCTAATCCACCATGTTGGAATCTTCTTCCAAATTTATTAAACACAGTAGATACTTTACAACTTTCTTTTCTGTTTTTTTTTTTAAAGATTTATTTATTAATTTTAAAGAGTTACACAGAGAAGGAGAGGAAGAGAGAGATGGAGAGGTTGGTTGGTTGGTTGGTTGGTTTTCCATCAACTGGTTCTCTCCCTAATTGGCTGCAATGGCTGAAGCTGTGCCAATCCGGAGCCAGGAGCCAGGAGCTTCTTCTGGGTCTCCTGCAGGGGTACGGAGGCCCAGGACTTGGGCCATCTTCAACTGCTTTCCCAGGCCATAGCAGGAAGCTGGATCGAAAGTGCAGCAGCTGGAACTCGAACAAGTGCCTATTAGGGATGCTGGCACTGCATGCGGTGGCTTTACTCATTAGGTCAGAGTGCCAGCCGTACAGCTTTAATCTTGTGAATCTTCATGAGTCCTTGGCCTGTCATTTCCATTGGAAATGTTTACTCTCCACGTGTTGTGTAGAGTCATCTTGTGGTTTCCCTTAACCATCAACTTGGATATTTCTTTATGCCTTATGTGCTCTCATTTTTGCTTCTTGTATCATGTTGTTTTATTCCAAAATTTTAGCTTGGATATATTGTGTAGATTTGTGAGATGCCTGTATGGAGACATACACACATATACTGTTAGCTGTACTGAATTGGAATTTAGCAGTTACCTGTATTAGTCAGGAATTTAGGAGTGAGTTCTGTTCCCTGGGTAAACATTTGCTAATCATTAATATAGTCTGTGTAGATAGTAGATGTCATAAATGTGTACATGATAACTCAGAAAGAATGTGTAGAGTAAGAGAGATTCAACCAAAATTGAATGTATACTTATGGTTAAGAAATTGTAGGTAGAAGTTTATGTAAATTTGGCAGAGATTACATAGCCATGAATATTAGGGGAAAATCCAGAAAGTATGGGGCAACATAAAGTGGAAAATGTGGTCATCTTTATGAAGATATTAGGTGATGGAGGAAGAAACTCGACGTTAAATTCATTGCATTTATCATGCTGGTCGTTTTTGAATGTGATGAAAGTATCTGATGGAAAATTTCAGTGGTTGAGTAATTATAAAGTAGGGAAGAGTCATAATCAAGGTTAAGTACTCATGAAAAAAATAGGGAAGTGTTTTGAGATACAAGCAAGAGTAGAATAAATCAATAGAGTGCATGGCAAAGAAAAGGATGGCTTTCAGTGCTTATAGATTTACAGGTTCTGTGGCTGGGAGTTCAAAGGGGTTCCCTGTTATCATTTCTAGGATAAAGAAAGAAGGTGAGAGTGAGTCATACTGAGGATAATGAGGAGAGTCAAGAACTGAGTATTTTCAGAGAGTGTAGGATTATCCTGTTGATATTGGTGAATAAAATTTATAGTTGAATCAGCCTGCCTGGTTATGGGATGAAGGTTGGATCAGTCTACTAGGTTGTAGATGAAGTTGCAGAGGAAGCATGCATTTTTGTTCATCTGAAGTAAGATTTGTATTTTGTAGCAGTGGGTATATGTAGGCAAGGAAAGGAAGGTGAAGCAAAGACACTGAGAATTCTGAAAAAAAAAAAACGGTGCTAAATCATTAAGTTTAGAATCACCAAGGAACAAGACCAAGAGATCAATAGTCATTATGATAAAAACAGATAAAGTAGAAAGGTCAGTATTTTGGGATTCTGATGAGGTTGATGGATGATTAAGGTGGAGAATGAATGATAAGGTGGGGAATGATGTGAACAAACTTGTATGGTAGGAGGCTGTTCAGAAAGTGAAATCAGTGAATCCTGCATTTCAGAGGACAAAATGATCCAGGTGATGCAGATACAGACGTGTGCTTATGAAATGTGAGACTGAAGTGATGTTGAGGTCATTAAGGTGAGATAGTGAAATAACTTATAAATAGGTTGGTGAGCTGATCCTATCTGCAGATACTAAGAGCATCCAGATCCATTACAGTTCATGTAAGAGAAGAAACATTCCAAATGTTATAACATCAAGTGGTGCAACTGTTAGGAAAAAAGACACAGAACAGAGAGGAGGCAGTGTGTGAATCTATAGCCAACCAAATTTATTCAGAGAAAATAAATTTTTAGAGGTGGGTGACCAACTGTCGGCATGCACATTGATGGGACATGTGGCAAAAGGCCCTGATTCCCAGGGGCCAAGCCTTTTTATGCTTTAGGAGGGTAGGGATGGGGTTGGGGGTATGTGGCATCAGGTGGAGGTAAATTTCTAGAACTGATCTTTCAGGTTCCTGTGCAGGGGCGGGTGAGGGGGCTGCTTGGGAACCTGGGAAAGAACGTGGGGGTAGAGTGTGAAGGCAGTAGGGTGTGATACCCAATTGAGATTCAAGGGCAAGGAATATATTCCAGTGTTTTTCTATCTTTTGGGCAATAAGCAAGAATGACTGAGTCTTAGGTCTTTGCTCCATCAATCTTGACACTGAGTATAGATAAGGAGACGGGGCACTGATGTCTCTTTGGCTACTTCCTGCTGATACGGGGTGGGGTAGACATAGAGTGAGGACCTGAGGAGGGGCCTATATTGGAGACTGGATTGATTGAAGAAGAGCAGTCTTATGTTGCTCTTGCGAGATAGCTTGAGATATAGCCATTATTCCTTCCTGCAGGAACCTTTGGAATAAGTTAATTATACATGGCAGAAATAGGAGCACTATGATTATGAAGATAAAAGGAGATACTAGAGTCATTGCCCATGGCAGAAATGAGGCCAAAGTGAAGCAGTTACCTTGTGAATGTATCTCGTTAGCGCGTCAACCTGAGAGAGGTGGGTCCTGCGGAGGTAGACGTATATTAGGGAGATGTTACTAGTTTTGGTGAAGTAACATGTACCCCCGGGGTGTGCCCTTTGAGTTTGACAGCAGTGGGGGTAGTCAATATCACCTGCTAGGGCCTGCTCCACTTTGGCTTTAAAACAGCTTCATTTTGTTTTAGATAAATCCAGTCACCAGGTTGAAAGGTAGGAATATAGTTGGGAGGCAGAGAGTGTGGTATGGGAAGTGTGTGTCTGCATAGGTCCATAAGTGAGAGCGCATTTCAGTAAGAAGAGGGAAAGTGAGAGGAGAAATAGCTTCAGAATTCTGTAGGAGAGGGAAGCGAGGTGAAAGAAGAGGCCTTCTGTAGAGAATTTCAAATGGCTAAGCATTAACAGCTTCTGGGGGAAGAGATCTAATTCTTAACAGAGCTAAAGGAAGGCACTTTGCCCAGTCTAAGTGGACCTGGCTGGAGAATTTAGTTAGAGTCTGTTTCAAAATTCCATTCCTTCATTCCACATTTCCTAAAGAGGGTACAATCGGGTATATGAAAATGCCATGAGATATGAAGAGAGGCAGATACCATTTGAGTAATTTGAGAGGTAAACTCAGTCCATTGACTGACTGACTGAATGGAAGCAGATAGTCCAAATCTTAGGATAATATCATTTAACAGTATAGTGGAAACGGTGGAAGCTCATTTGTTAGTAGTAGGGAAAACTTCCACCCACCTGGAAAAGGTGTCCTCCATCACCAGAATGTAACATGTTCCCTAACTGGTGGCATATGGGTGAAGTCAATCTGCCAGTCCTCTCCTGGGAGTGATCCATGGGCCTGGTGAGTGGGGAATGGGGGTGGCCTGATATTAGAGTTGGGGTTAGCTGTTTGACAGATGCCACGTTTCTGCGATACGTTATGCAGAGTTTCTCATATAAGAGGAGATACTGTATGTGTGATCTCAGGAAGTGAAGAAGAGAGTTTGAGTGATAGAGAATGGAGCTTTTTAGAAAGGTAACTTGGAGAGAAGAGGGGAGTATTAGCTTTTCATCTAAAAACCACCATGAGTCCTTTGTAGATGCCCTGTGTTATTGGAACTGAGACATTTCTAAGTCTGAATATATAGGAGCTAAGTTAAAGAGAAAAGATGGGATGGCCTCCCCAGGAGCTGCTGCTCTAGCTGTCAGATCAGCCTTGTTGTTAGCTTCAGATAGGTATTGTTTACTTTTTCGGTGTCCTTTGCAGTGAATAATAATGGCTTTTGTTGGCAGCAGGGCAGCATCAAGTTTGCCATTTATTATAGGCAAACTATATTATTGCCATCAGTTTCCCATTTATTATAGGGTCCCTTGGGCTGTCAGAAAGCCCCTTTCTTGCCATATCTGGGCGTTGGAATGAATGATATTATAGGCATATCAGGAATCTGTGTATGTATTGACTGTCTTTCCTTTGCTAAGGTGAAAGCTCAAATCAAGGCTGACAGTTCGACCTGTTGGGAGGTAGTGCCTTGAGGTAGGGGCCGAGCCTCTATGACCCTATGCGGGGAAGAGGAGGAGATACCATCACGATGCCCCTCAATTATTGTGCATCCAGAAGGAAAAGGGGGAGTTTTAGAAGCACTACCATCTATGAACCCATCTGGGGCTTTTGAAATAGTAATGTCTGTGAGGTGGTGAAATGTAGTCAAGGAAAAATCAAGGCAGTCAGGACAAGAATGGGATTTGAGGGGATCAGAGAGGGTGGTGGGGAGGAGAGTAGCTGGGTTGAGAGAACAGCAAGGAAAAGTAATGGTGGGCTGGAGAAGGGTAGAGTGAAGAACTTGGATGCAAGGTGGCGATACAGTTTGAAAAGCCTGGTGGCTGAGGAGGTCTTGCAACCCCTGAGAGGATCAGATTTGTAAGGGTTGATAAAGGGTGAGCTTTTGGGCCTCAGATATGGGAAGGGCTGCCATGGCCAGGGCCCTTAGGCACTGGGGCATTGATAAGCCCAATCTAATTGTTTGGAGAAATAGGCCACTGGTGTAATAGACTCTTCAGCCTTTAGGGCCAGGAGACTGAGTACCTGCCCCTTAGAACTATGGATATAGAGATGGAACGGTTTCAGTGGGTTGGGAAGGCTCAGAGCAGGTGCTTGTAGAAGAGCCTTTTTTAGGGTTTGGAATGGGGGTACTAGGAAGGAAGTCTCTTGCAAGGGCTCATCTAGATTGCCTTTGGTACCTTTGTAGGTTTAGCAATAAGAGAAAAGTTTGAAATTCAGATGCAAAAGTACCCAAGAAAGAGAGGAGGTCTCGGTTAGTACATGGGAAAGGAAGAGAATGTATTGCCTGTCTTCAGGCTGGAGAAGTTGCATGAGTGGCATCACTAGAAGTCCCAAGAAGGTGACAGATGTGGAAATTAGCTGAGCTTTCTTTGGAGATACACTATAACCTTTCTCATCTAGAAAGTTAGAGAGGCTAGTGGTATGTTAGAGACAGGTCTCTTGGGAGGGGCTACAGAGTAGATCAACATATTGAAGAAGGGTACTGAGTGAAAGGTTAGTAGAGGCTGGATCTGCCTGGAATGCCTGCCCAAAAAGGTGCCTGCTTTTCTGGAAATGTTGGAGTAACACAGTCTAGGTGAGCTGTTGAGGAAGCCAAGTATCGGGGTCAGACCAGGTCAAGGCAGAGTGGTTGGGAAGCTGTGTCAAGAGAAATTGTGAGGAAGGCATCCTTTAGATCCAGAACAGAAAAGAAAGAATTCATAAAGGGTATTCAGGAGAGGAGAGTGTAGAGGTTTGGCACAACTGGGTATACGGGATGGACAGTGGCATTAATACATCCGAGGTCCTGTACTAAGTGATAAGAACCATCTGGTTTTTAAACTGGAGTATAGGTGTGTTATGGGGGGAGTGAATAGGAATGAGTATGTTAGCTCAGAGGAGGTGGTCTATAATAGGTTTTAGACCTCTATGGCCTTCTGGTCTTAAAGGATATTGGAGAACAGCAATAGTTTTTGTAGGGTCCTTTAGAGAAATGCAAATGGGGATATGGTGGATGGTGTTTACTGGATGGGAGGCATCCCATACTACAGGATTAACCAAGGGAAGGGAGGGAGTCTGGGCTGGAGAGGTGGGGAAAGGAAGGTCCATAATGTGAAGTATAAATGTTTGTGTTTTATCCCCGGTAGAAATGGAGGTGGATGTCCCCAAGTGGCGGAGAAGGTCCCTTCCTAAGAGGGAGGTGACACAAGGCAGGGGGAGGCCTTGGGTTAGGGCAGCTCCTAGCCCAATGTCCAGTATTGCCATGCTTGATACAGGCCCCAGGAGGGCTAGAGCCTTGAACTAAGGTGGGCTTCAGGTTGGAGCAGGCCTTGGCCCAGTGCCCAGCATTGGTGCATTGATAACAGGGCCCCTGAGGGGTGGGACTTAGCTTGCCGTTGGGGTCTTGGTGGATTACAGAAGCAAGCATCTTGAACTTTAGTTTTCTATCTGTTTCCTTCTGAGTCCTTAATCACTAACCTATATTGTTAACAACACAAAAAGCCCTATCCATGAGGTCCCTCTGGAGGGTTCGTGGACCATCTTGTAATTTTTGGAGATTGTGATGGATATCTGGAGCTGACTGAGACATAAAGTGAGAATTTAAAAATAGGCACCCCTCTGGAGAATTGGGATCATGGTGTTAGTATACTTTGTCATTGCCTCTGTAATGCAGGACATAAATACAGCAGGGTTTTTATTGAGTTCTTGGGGGACCTCTTGGAGCTTCTCATTATTAACCTGTTTATGGCTGTTCTTATCCATGGTCACCAGCAGGCATTAGATCACGTGGTCTCAGGCCTGTAGTCCCGGGTCCCAGGTTGGTAAATCCATTCCAGGTTAGGGTTGGCTCTGGGGACAGCCCAAGCAGCCTCTGGGGGTCTATCTGGGGCCTGGTGGTGCATCTCATTTGCATGCTACTCAGCAGCATGCCAGATATGTTCAAATTCATCAGGAGTTAGGGTAGAGGACAGGACTAAATACAGATCATTCCAAGTTAAGCTATAGGACTCAGGCAGGCAGAGAAATCCCTTACGATATTTGGAGGGCTTCTCTGAGAACAAGCCTAGACGTTCCTCAGTCTGACTAAGGTTCGACAGAGAGAAAGGCACATAGACCCTAACTGGACCTTCTACTCCAGCCACTTCCCTCAAGGGGGGTTGGGGTTTGGGTTGCATAGTCCAGGGGCATGTATGAAGATGAGTTAGGGTCAGGGGAGGAGGTAGGGAGGGAGGGGGTAGGAAAATGGGAGGAGGTGGGCTGGGATCTGATGTGGATTAAGTGGGTCGGTCAGAGAGTGTCGCTCCCCGTCTTCGTGGAGGAACGACACAGGACCCTGCGTTGTTCTTTTGTCTGCTCGGCCCTTCCCGGGTTTGCTGTTGGTTCTTCCCGGGTTGGCTACCGACCCTTCCACCTCCGTGGAAGGGCGGTTCCCCCTGCCACCTTCCCCACTTCCGTGGGGGAGCGGCACACCACCGGCCGGCTCTCTGGGGGGCTGCACAGGTGTTCCTTCAGATAGATGTTCCCCTTAGATGTTCCTGGTGCATGCCGTCTCTCTCCTCCTTTATAGTCCTCCTCCGCCAATCCCAACTCGGCTGCCCACACGCCGATACGCTGCTCTCCTCCAATCAGGAGCAGGATCAGCTCCTGGAGGTCATCACTCAAGTTGGCAAGAGGCAGCTGCGTAGAAGCTGTTTTCTCCTCTCCCAGCACCATATTGTGGGAGAGCAGATGCATAGAATAAGTCTTAATTCCAGTAACTTAGTCTAGTCCGAGTTGCTCCCAGTTGCTCCCCACAGATCCCCCTTTCTTTTTATTTTTGGCGTTGATAGGCGCCTGTCTTCAGTGCCCCGCGGCACACACTTTGCTCTGCTTGCTAGAGTTGCCCACAGGTGCTTACAAGTCCTATCAATCAGGCGAACCGAATCCGGGTCCTCTCTTCGCCATGTTGTGAGGAGGTTTTTAGGCGCTGATGCGTGCCTGAGTTCGGTGCCCTGCAGCGCATGCTCTGCTCTGCTAGAACTGCATGCAGGTGCTTACAAGCCCTATTAGGCAAACTGAATCCAAGCCTTCTCATTGCCGTATTGTGGGGAGACTTATTGGTGTTGATTCGTGCCTATCTTCGGTGACCTGCAGCTCATACTCTGGTCGAGCTGCCTGCTGGTGCTTACCGCCTTACTAATCAGGCAGACCGAATCCAAGCCTTCTCATTGCGGTATTGTGGGGAGACTTATTGATGTTAATTCGTGCCTGTCTTCGGTGACCTGCGGCGCATAAGCTGCTAGCTGCCCACAGGTGCTCATCGTCCTAATCAGGCAGACCGAATCCAAGCTCTCTCATTGCTGTGTTGTGGGGAGGCCTTTCTCTATTTCTCTATCTCCGGGCATTCCTATCTCTCCTATTTTACTTCTATCTACCAGCATTCCTATTTCTCTCATTTTACTTCTAAATGTCTGTTTCTCTTATCCCTGCAGCTTCCCGGCGCCCGCCCCGAGGCTGCTTCTTGGCGCCTCGCCCCGCGGCGGCGGCTTCCCGGCTCTGAGCCGCTTCAGCCCGCGCTTCTCTCATCTGCGTGGCTTCCCGGCTTCGCGCGCGCACTCCGCGGTCTCCGCGCCCCTTCGCGCCCACACCACGGCCTCGCACTAGCCCCACGTTCCCTATCTATTCATGCCCCATGCTCTCTCTGCATGCGGCGGCTTCCGCGAATCACACAGCGTAGCTTACGTTTCCGCCACTAGCATTCAATCTAAGTTCCCCGGGCTAACCTGGCGAATTCAACCTATAGCTTACGTTTCCGCCTTATGGTTTGCCTTCCCGTCTTTTGCTCCCCGGGCTAATCTGACGGATTCCAACCTGGCGGCCCACGTCTCTGCCTCTGGTTCCAGATTTTCGCCTTTTGCCCCCCGGGCTGACTTAAAGAATTCCAAACTGGCTTACATCTCCGCCTCGGCCTGCCCCCCGCGGCTTCAATTTCCCTAACATTTTTCTCTACCCGGTATGTTTCCCTAAGTTTTCTTCCAACAATATTCCTCCCTCATTTCTCCTGGCTTCTCCCCACAGTCCGTATCCGAGTCTGTTTGTTCTAGCTTTCACTTTCGCTTTCGACCTTAGAGATTTCTCCCAGCTTCCCCCCGTAGTCCGTATCTGAGTCTATGCCTAGGCTTTCAATAGCTTCTTCCGGCACCTTTTTCGTCCAGCTTTTCCCTAGGCTGTTTGCTAGTCTCTCTCTCCGATATTTTCCGGCTTCTTCCCGTTTCTTCCCTCCTAGGTTTCCTATCCGAGTCACGGCACCATTATGTCGCTCCCTGTCTTCGTGGAGGAACGACACAGGACCCTGCGTTGTTCTTTTGTCTGCTCGGCCCTTCCCGGGTTTGCTGTTGGTTCTTCCCGGGTTGGCTACCGACCCTTCCACCTCCGTGGAAGGGCGGTTCCCCCTGCCACCTTCCCCACTTCCGTGGGGGAGCGGCACACCACCGGCCGGCTCTCTCGGGGGCTGCACAGGTGTTCCTTCAGATAGATGTTCCCCTTAGATGTTCCTGGTGCATGCCGTCTCTCTCCTCCTTTATAGTCCTCCTCCGCCAATCCCAACTCGGCTGCCCACACGCCGATACGCTGCTCTCCTCCAATCAGGAGCAGGATCAGCTCCTGGAGGTCATCACTCAAGTTGGCAAGAGGCAGCTGCGTAGAAGCTGTTTCCTCCTCTCCCAGCGCCATATTGTGGGAGAGCAGATGCATAGAATAAGTCTTAATTCCAGTAACTTAGTCTAGTCCGAGTTGCTCCCAGTTGCTCCCCACAGAGAGGAGTCTGGAGGCTGAGACTCTGGAATTCCTTGGGATGGGAGGTAGGGTGGGGGACATCGTCAGCAGGGTCAGGGTCACACATGGGGATGAGATGAGGGAGGGAACAATGAGGGGGCAGAAGGCTTACCGTGAGTGTTTTCTTCCTTGGGGAGAACTGGGTACAGAGACTTTGGGGGAGAAGAGGGTGGAACGGGGACAACTGTCCCTGCTGCTGCTGGTGGGTTGGAAGAGGAGGAGGGGAAGAAAGAGAGAAGGATGGAGTGAGCCAAGGGGCGTGTACCTGAGGTGCTGGCTCCTCAGGTGCAGAGAGAGAGAGAGAAGTTTAAGGGAAGGATCCAAGCTTTCTTTCCTCTATTCGAACTTGGAGTGAGGAAAATTGACCCTAAAGGAGGAAGAAAGCTTGGAAGTAAGAGATCTCTGACCATTTGTCTTTTCTCTGTGTAAAACTACTAAGGTCGCAGGGAATTTGAAGATCAAAGGTGCTGAATTCTGGCCATTTTGAGCCATTGTCTAATTCATATTGAGGCCAAATTTTATTTTTTTTTTAACTTTTATTTAATGAATATAAATTTCCAAAGTACAGCTTATGGATTACAATGGCTTCCCCCCCATAACGTCCCTCCCACTGGCAACCCTCCCCTTTCCCACTCCCTCTCCCCTTCCATTCACATCAAGATTCATTTTCAATTTTCTTTATATACAGAAGATCAGTTTAGTATATATTAAGATTTCAACAGTTTGCACCCACATAGAAACACAAAGTGAACAATACTGTTTGAGTACTAGTTATAGCATTAAATCACAATGTACAGCACATTAAGGACAGAGATCCTACATGAGGAGTAAGTGCACAGTAACTCCTGTTGTTGACTTAACAAATTGACACTCTTGTTTATGGCATCAGTAATCACCCTAGGCTCTTGTCATGAGTTGCCAAGGCTATGGAAACCTTTTGAGTTCACCGACTCTGATCATATTTAGATAACGTCATAGTCAAAGTGGAAGTTCTCTCCTCCTTTCAGAGAAAGGTACTTCCTTCTTTGATGACCTGTTCTTTCTACTGGGATCTCACTCGCAGAGATCTTTCATTTAGGTCATCTTTTTTTTTTTTTTTTTCCAGAGTGTCTTGGCTTTCCATGCCTGAAATACTCTCATGGGCTTTTCAGCTGGATCTGAATGGCTTAAGGGCTGATTCTGAGAGGCCAAATTTTAGAAGAGAGATTAATTCATTGCTTCTACTTTATCTCTCCCTTTAGGCCTAGCTTGTGCAAGCTTTTTAAGAAGCAGGCCACAGGGGAGTCAGGTGAAATGCAAAAATTTGGAACTCATGGATTAGGCAAAATATGGCCTGAGGGAAGGGGGTTCTTTTCACAGGGTGTCCCCTGGGAAAGGATTACCCCAACCAAGAAACGAAGTTTTGAGTCTTCCTAAGAGGAGAGAGTGAGAAATTTGGAGCTTAGACTGGGGTCCCTGCACTAAGCAAGGGAAACCGACTGAACACCCCAGGCCCTAAAAGGGGGATGAACCAGTCACTAGCATCGCTCCAGCACACTTGAGGTGACAAAGGCCTCTCTTACCAATCCGATGGGTAGAGAATGAGATCCAATGTTGTATGAAGTGATGAGGTCTGGCAGAGGGCTCTGGCTGTGTATTTGTTTGGAAGATGAGAGAGCGCAAGTCCGGGTGAGAAAGTGACTAAGGCTGTTCTTGATTCATATGACAGGTTATTGGAGGAGTGTCTTCTGGGCCCATCTGGATCACTCCAAGGAGGACAGCCAGGAGAATCCTGGAAGTTGCACCCTCTCCCCGCCCATGAGAAGCCAAGTCAGAAATGAAATTAGAAAGGGAGATAGAGTTCAGAAGAAGGGGGAAGGGAATCTCAGCTCTCACCCCAAAGCTGGATTTTTCACTCTCCTCTTCACACAAGGCACCAAAAGTGTTAGGAAGAGAGGTGCAGAATAGAGAAGAGTCAGTATATGAATCTATAGCCAGGCAGAATTTATTCAGAGAAAATAAATTTGTTGAGATGTGATGATTTTGAAGAGCCCTGTCTTGACTATTGAGGAACAGTTTGTGTTTTTTCTTTTCATACTGTTTGTGGAATTCTTTACTTAGTGTATGGTTAATCTTATAAGTATAAAGTTAATTAAAAATAGATCTTGGCAAAAAATAAGAATGGGAATAGGAGAGGGATAAGGAAGAAGGGTGGAAGTGTGGGTAGGAGGGAGGGTAGGGTGGGAAGAATCACTATGTTCCTAAATTTGTATATATAAAATGCATGGTTTGTGTTTATTAAATAAAAGATTTCTATGTAAAAAAGTATAGGAATTTTAGGTAAAAAAAAGATTGGCTGGTCTTCAGCTTTCCAAAGATCAGATATTCTAGCTTTTTAAATGTATGTACTGTGAGCCGGCGCCGTGGCTCAATAGGCTAATCCTCCACCTTGCGGCGCCGGCACACCAGGTTCTAGTCCCGGTTGGGGCGCCGGATTCTGTCCCGGTTGCCCCTCTTCCAGGCCAGCTCTCTGCTATGGCCAGGGAGTGCAGTGGAGGATGGCCCAGGTGCTTGGGCCCTGCACCCCATGGGAGACCAGGAAAAGCACCTGGCTCCTGGCTCCTGCCATCGGATCAGCGCGGTGCGCCGGCTGCAGCGGCGGCCATTGGAGGGTGAACCAACGGCAAAGGAAGACCTTTCTCTCTCTGTCTCTCTCTCTCACTGTCCACTCTGCCTGTCAAAAATAAAAAAAAAAAAATAAAAAAAAAATGTATGTACTGTGGTTGGTGTGAGGAAGTCCTAAGGATAGACAGATCCATTGCAAATGTTGTGATGTATAGGGTTTAGGGTGAGAAGTTTTCACTTCCATATTTTTAATTTCTTTTGTTGTTTTTGAATTCACTCCTGTGTATATATTTTAAAATGTATCAGTATCCCCCTATGTTAACCTTACTATTTTCAAATTCAGCCTTTCACATTCTTATTCTTATTCCTACCTTATTTTAAAACTTGATTTATTCATTTGAGGGGCAGATAGTGAGTGAGTGTGCAAACAAGCTAGTGCACTCCCATGCGGTTCTACTCTTTAAATGCTTGCAGTGATGGGGACTGGATCAGAAACTCAATTCAGGTCTCCTAGGTGGGTAGCAGGAACACAATTACTGGGAGTCAGGGATCAGAGCCAGGTACTGAATCCAGACACTCTGACATGGAATGTGAGACTCTTAACTGCTAGGCTAAAATCTATCCCTACCCCTTGCTTATTTTCTATTATTCTATATCTGGACCTTTCCTTTATTGAGTTTCCTTGTACTGCTTGGTCCTGTTTCATAGAAGAATTTATTTTCTTGGTTTATAAAGACCCTGGGGAAGTTCCATTTCTCATAAGCTCAAGAAAAGTGAGGTATTTTGGTAAGTCTCATATCAAAAGGATAGATAAATATCTAAAACTAAAAGGATTTGAGTCATGGAGGACAGCTAAATGCAAAGGGATTAGATTACACGATGTTACTTTTTAATTAATTTAGCTGCAATTATAAACTTTTTAATATGAGTGAAATATATTTCATGAAAAGTTTACACTTTAAAAAAAGTAATGTGACAATTATATGTGTCATATGGTCACGGTATTGTCATCTAAGTCCTTGAGATCCAACATTGCCCTGTAATTCCAAAGATAATTGTATATGGTCTACCCTACACTTAGTTTAGTACTTCAGAATCTCTAAAGTGATTTTTGCCTTGACAATATGCCATTTTGAGACTGTCATATTGTTAAATGTTAAAATATAGAGTATATGAAAATCAAATGACTTCTACACTATGCAAACTTTCAATATATGATCAAAAATAATTTCATTGTTTTAAAAGCCATTAGAATAATGGAGGCAAATTACTTGTGACACTCATTTTTTTTTCTATATCCATTTTAGTCTACTACTCTGTAACCCATATCAGTCACGCTAAAGGTTCAACACATTTAAGAGCCATACTTATGGGAATGACACTATGGTTAGTAGTGAACAGTAAAGTTGAGAAGGGTACAAGCAAGTTGTAAAGTACCTCATTGAAATACAGAAAAGTTTCCTGTTCAAGAAGCTCAAGTTAGTGCCTTTAGAAAATTTTCCTAAATTATAATTGGAAAAGTGATAGAAATATGAGTGGGAATAAGAGAGGGAAGAGATGTACAATTTGGGACATGCTCAATCGGACTTGCCCCAAATGGTGGAGTTAGAAACGTGCCAGGAGATTCCAATACAATCCCATCAAGGTGGCATGTACCAATACCATCTCACTAGTGCAAGTGATCAATTTCAGTTCACAATTGATCACACTGATAGGTCTAAGAGTCAAAGGGATCACACAAACAAGACTAGTGTCTGCTAATACTGATAGAATCAAAAAGGAAGAGAACGTTCCATCATGGGAAGCAGGATACACAGCAGACTCATAGAATGGCAGATGTCCTAAATAGCACTCTGGCTTCAGAATCAGCCCTTAAGGCATTCAGATCCAGCTGAAAAGCCCATGAGAGTATTTTAGGCATGGAAAGCCAAGACACTCTGGCAATGAAAAAAAAAAAAAAGATGACCTAAATGAAAGATCTCTCTGAGTGAGATCCCAGTGGAAAGAACGGTGCCATCAAAGAAGGAGGTACCTTTCTCTGAAGGGAGGAGAGAACTTCCACTTTGACTATGACCCTGTTGGAATAAGACCGCAGTCGGTGAACTCAAAAGGCTTTCCTAGCCTTGGCAACTCATGACTAGAGCCTAGGGAGATCACTGACACCATAAACAAGAGTGTCAAATTGTTAAGTCAACAACAGGAGTCACTGTGTACTTATTTCTCATGTGGGATCTGTCCTTAATGTGTTGTCCAATGTGAAGTGATGCTATAACTAGTACTGAAACAGTATTTTATACTCTGTGTTTCTGTGTAGGTGCAAACTGATGAAATCTTTACTTAATATATACTAAATCGATCTTCTGTATATAAAGAGAATTGATAATGAATCTTGATGTGAATGGAATGGGAGAGGGAATGCGAGATGGGAGGGGTGTGATTGGGAGGGAAATTATAGGGGGGAAGCCATTGTAATCCATAAACTGTACTTTGGAAATTTTATTTACTAAATGAAAAAAAGGAGAAAAAAAGAAATCTATTGAAGATATGAAAATTATTTTTTTATTTGAACTCAATATGAATACCTAATACAAATAATCAGAATTGACATCAGGTGTCTTGCTCTCTGATGCCACATCAAATTGGCGAGAGGCTGTTAGAAAAAAGTCAGATAGTTTATAATAGATAGTGATAGCGTTGCAAACATTTCCTAGTTAGGGTACCTGGTCTGCTATTGACCAGGAGGGAACCATATGCTTTTCTTTTCTTTCTTTTTTTAATTTTAGTCACCTGTTTGAATTGTGTTTTCAAATTTTATTTGTTATACAAGTTTCATGTGTTTTCTATATATAGACTTAGGGACATAGTGACACCCCCCCACACACACATACTTTGTCCCATCCTCCTCTTTCCTTCCACTCAGTTTTTGCTTCTGTTCCATGGGAATCATACACAGAGCTGGACTTTAAGTGAGCCAGAGTGATTTCTAACAGTTTCCTTTTCTTCTCTACTTTTCTCTTCCCTGTTTATCCTTTTTCTCCTTTTGTTATACATGTGTAAGATATTGAACAAGTATTCTGTGCTCAATACTATGTTAGCCTATGGATACTGCATTTATTTCTGAAAAAAAAAAATTAGCCACTTATGACACTTTTGCTTACAAAGAGTTAATGAGGTAGTTGTCCATCCTCCCTCCCTCCCTCCCTTCCTCCCTCCTTCCTCCCTCCTTCCTCCCTCCTTCCTCCCTCCTTCCTCCCTCCTTCCTTCTTCTCTCTCTCTCTCTCACACACACACACATTTTCTCTCTCTCTCTCTCTCTCTCTCTCACACACACACACACACAGAATTAAATGTAGAGCCAGCCTGTTTCTGTCCTGCAGTCCTGCATGATTTATGGGAGTGTGTTGTAATGAGAAATTGTTGCTCAATCTGCAAGGTAAAGGAATTTATGTGGGGTTGGCTCTATATTTGGTACTTAAAAAATGAGAAAGGATCTCATTAATCACTGCATCTTCATTTGAATAGTCATTAAAGGTGCTATCCGAAGTGCCTGCCACACTGCTCAGTGCACAGTGGGCCTGGTGACTGTACGTCAACAGTTTCTCTGTGGCTTGTCTCGATGCACCATGCTGCTCCAACAGCTGCTATAGCACCCCAGTCAAAGATGTGGTGCTTCATCATTATTCCTGATGCCATGGGGTGTTTGCTCTGATGTGCATCACATTTGTCCTGTTAAGCTATTTTATTAATTATAAACTTACACTTCTACTTTTAGGTTTATTTTGGCTTGGAGAAGTTCTAGAGGCTTCTCGACATTTTATGCTAGATTCAGACCTAAATGGGAAGTAAGAAATACTATTTTAAGTTGAGTCTGGGATGTACTAATGCTAGCCTATTTGCTTCTTAACAAAGATGTTTATTTCTTTTTAATATTTTTTTTATCATGATATCACTAGAACATGCTGTGTCCCGGCAGCAGAACTTAGGGACAAAATTTTGTGTTGTGTTTTAATGAAAATGTTAGGTCCTATAGACACTTTCCTTAATTCATTCTGGTATATTATTACTTCATTGGCAGGCATTTTGGCAGTTCATAACACCATACTCAACTCTGCAAAACTGTGCGTGATTAATTACATACCATTTGCTCACTTTTGTGCACCTGGCTACATTCCTGGATGACTGGCTTTGTGGTTTGGATACTACCCTTTGCCTGCTGACTTGGCAAGTGGAGAAGATGACAAAGAACAAAGGGTTTTCTTTGAGCCGCCAGGCTGTCTGTTGGGTCCTGTCCTTTCCACTGCCCTGTTTCTGCTTGAAGACCCCCTAAGACATGTAAGTTTGGAAAGGATGGGCAGTGCTTTTACTGAATTCTCATATCAGGGAAGTGAGCTAGGACTTCTCCCTGCTCTGGATTTGGTGCAGAGAAATCCATAGCTTTGAGAACCTGCCAATAAGCTATTTTTAAATTAATAATAACAGAATCCAAGGTAGCAGCATTTCTTGAATATAATGTGTATTTTTTGTTTATAATATATGTATTTAATACATTTATTAATTGATTTAACATACACGTACGCAAACCCTCTGGCCAGTGGCATATTGTAATTTTCTTTGTACAGATGCAGAATTGGAAGCACCTGCAGTCTGAAGAACTTGACCTTATTCAGATGAAGTAAGGGTCTGCCCAGAGACTGGAACACAGCGAAGGGAAGCACAGCAGGGCACAGCATTTTTCAGAGGCCCCAGTATTCCGTCTCTGCTCCTGTCTCCTGCCTCCAGTTTATTAGCTCTGCCTTCCCCTTGCATTCCGTTGTTCTGCTTTGTTCTGCTTTGCTGGGTCTGTTTAGCAACCTGATGGCCGGCTTATCAGCTTCCTTGTGGTATGATCTTCTTTACTCTTTGTGCCATATTTCTAAGTTTAGTCTCAGTGGTAGGGCTACTGTCCACCCATTTATTACCTTTGTATGAATGAGCAAAGATTCACCATCTGAGGAAGCTTTCCTGATATCATTGTTCAGCTGAAGATCCTTGTGTGGCAGCAGTGTTGACTCTGTGCAAACTCACATTGTTGTCTGTTCACATCACTGCCTGGGACATGCCACTGGTAGTGAACTCACTCACAGCTTTCCATCTGCTCTCCAGCACCCGTGATCTTGTATCTAGTTTTTTTCCATTGAATATCAGGAGACATCTGGGCAGACTAGGTATGGCTAGGGTCAAGCCGCAGGTATGTATCTGGGTATGTATGAGTTTGTGTGTGTGTGTGTGCGTGCGTGCGTGTGTGTGTGTGTGTGTGTGTGTGTATGAGAGAGAGAGAGAGAGAGAGAGAGAGAGAGAGAGAGATCACAAATGTTTGTATGGCTTTATGGACCCGTATTTCCAATGAACAGTTTCTTTTCCTCTGCTCAGGTCTCAGTGGGAAGCCTCAGGATCAGTACTTCCACTTCCACCTGTTCATGTAAGTTAGTCAAAATCTAAGACCTGGGGAGGGTAGTGACTTTGAGCAGTGCATACTTGAATGCCTATACAGCAAGACCTTGCCCAGGTTTCATTTTGAATTTTTCCCTATGTGTAGCCCAGAGGAAAAATCCTATCGCAGGTGGTTCTAGGCTGAAATCTCAGATCCTCTTAAAATACGGTTTTGTCAATATCATTTTTTGCCATTAATGAATGATTCACTTTATGTGACAGCTACCTTGTGTGTACCACATCATTTTTTTAAAAAAATATTTATTTATTTATTTGAAAGGTAGAGTTACAGAGAGGCAGAGGCAGAGAGAGAGAGAGAGAGAGAGAGAGAGAGAGACAGAAACAGAGACAGGTCTTCCATCTGCTGGTTCACTCCCAAGATTGATACAATAGCCAGAGCTGTGCCGATCTGAAGCTAGGAGCCAGGAGCCTCTTCTGGATCTCCCACTTGGGTGCAGGGGCCCGAGGATTTGAGCCATCTTCTACTGCTTTCCCAGCGATATCAGAGAGCTGGATTGGAAGTGGAGCAGCTGGGACTTGAACCGGCACCTATATGGGATGCCAGCACTTCAGGTGTTGGTTTTACTTGCTATGCCACAGTGCCGGCCCCACACCACATCATTTCTGAACTTTCAAAATAACCTTGTGGCACAGGTGTCATCCTCATTACAGATGAGAATGTTTAGGCCCAATAGAGATGCCCAAGTAGGTACTAGCTAGTGAATGACAAAGCAGTGACTGAGACACAAGTTAGTTTGACATCAAAGCCTATGCTTGCATTTTTTTAAAAGAGATATTTATTTGAAAGGCAGAGTTATGGTGGGGGAAGGAGGAAAGAGGGGATAAGGGAGAGGGAGAGGGGGAGAGAGAGAGAGATCTATCCGCTGGTCTACTCCCTGAATGACCACAATAGTTGGGTTTGGGCCAGGCTGAAGCCAAGGAGCCAGGAGCTTCATCCAGGTCTCCCACGTGGGTACATGGACTCAAGCACTTGGGTGATCTTCTGCTGTTTTTCCCAGGCCATTAGCAGGGAGCTGGATTGGAAATGGAGCAGCTAAGATTTGGGATGCCTTTGTTGCCAGCTTTACCCTCTATACCAGAATGCTGGCCCCGCCAAAGCCTATGCTTTTAGAAGTTGTACTAAGCTGCCTCCCTATGGGATAATAGTAACAGAAAAATTTATTGTTTAATCTCTACTTAAATCGCTGTTTACAAAAGTTCTCACGAGTTTTTTCTTGTTTGTTTTTTTACATTTTTTATCACTCTAAGAAATTTGATAACTAGTTCATCCTTTCCCCAAAACATCTCAATAAAGCCATGGGATGAAGGCAATCAACAAGTTTTATCAAATAAAAACTTACTTAGTTATCATGCTGCAGAGGTTAGCCCATCATTTACTGCAGCAAAGCATTTTTGCTCCACTAGTAAACAAACATGCTAATTGGGGGACAACTCATCATGTTTTCATCTGGCAGAAAATCACCATGTCTGGGTAACAGGCTAGCTGCAGCCATGACCTGTAGCAAACCACTCTTCTGGTTTATTTTTGGTTCCCACTTGGTAATCTCTTCATGGACTTCTTTGCTCTCTCTATCACCCTTTACCTCTCATAGTTCACATTTTACACAATAGAAACAGCTGAATATTATTTTTCTTGTACTTATTTGAGTTTATATGTTTTTCAGACTCATCCTTTTATTAGCTTCGTCTTGGCTGGGTGCTGTTCAGGTCACTGTTTTATCTTTGCTCCCTATTTATCCATTTTCCACTAGTGAAATATGTTGTTAAACACTTCATCGAAAGTTCCATTGCCAAGGGACTCATGTCTAAAGCTAAAACTAATTTTCAGCCCACAAGTGTGTGTATAATGCAGAGTAACTGAAATAATAGTAGAAAGAATAAAACCCTGTTTAACCCAGTGGATATTTACTGTTTGTAAGGTGGTGGAGGAGAGTATTTACTGGGAGTAAGATCTGAGGAAGAAATAGATGAACAGAGGTCTGATCCCAGGTGGGGAAGTGCCTACTTCTGTGATTAAGCTTTTCAGGGTGACATAAATCATGGAGGTAATCAGATGGTCCTGGGAGTGGGAGTGTGGCTTGGATTATGTGATTAATGACATTACGAGGTTTCCATTCTGTTTTGTGAGGACTCAGAAAATTAGAACCACATCCTATGCAAAACAATCTCTGAAATTTTAAATGGCTGTGCGAGTGATTGAGAAAGAGATGAGGCCATGCCCGCAGCAGTCTGAGTAGTGGA
This sequence comes from Oryctolagus cuniculus, assembly GCF_051225735.1. NCBI lineage: Eukaryota > Metazoa > Chordata > Mammalia > Lagomorpha > Leporidae > Oryctolagus > Oryctolagus cuniculus. The sequence continues at coordinate 127,735,826 of NC_142874.1, forward strand.
GTGAATGGGGTGCGGGAGCTATGTGGCTCAGCATTCCATTACTCTGTCAGACGCCAGAGCCGCCGTGATTGGTGATGGGGGCGTCACCTGATATGAAGGTTAAGGCTTCTGGAGAAGCGATCCTATCAGACAACATAGCCTGAACAACCACTCAGAGCCCTTTGGAGCAGCTCAGATTTTATCTTCTCTAAGTGATGCTTTCGGCACTAATTTATTTTTCTAGATATCTCTAAGAGTCATGATAATAAATGTTTCTCCAACTAGTTAACCCACGATAACATGAGTAGTACATTTTAAGACTACAGAATTGTGGCTTGAATGTGGAAGACCATTTTATCCATTCTTGCTGTAGGTAGAATCCTATAAAGGCTTGATCTCTACTCTGACAAAGGTGGTAGCCCATATTGTCAGTTGTGAAACTGACATGCTCCACCCACAGTTTACAACTACAGAATATTTACCAGTCTAAGAATGCCTGCCACAATCTGTTTTCAAAGCAGTATTCTTTTTAAAATGATTTCTACTCTAGTTAATACTGTAGATCTCCCCACTCTGCATCCCTTTAATGGATGTGAACAATTTGTTACTTTGATATTACATCTTAATCTTGGTATTGAAACTGTAAAGTCCATAGACTGTCAGTTTTACCCCCTTTTGGCCTAAGTGTCTTAGAAAATATTAAAGTGCAACTAGTGAGAGCTTTCTGAGCTGATCACAGGCTCTCTGCAGAATAGTTCAAGAAATTTCTAAAAAGGGAGAAACATTTCCCCTCCTTGATTAGCAAATACCAATTCCATTATAAATACGTGTGTTGACCTTTTGTTTGTTTTCCAGAATACAAATTCAGCAGACCTCTCACACAGTCAAACATGCTGTGAAGGTATTTTGGGGCACTGAAAAGCAAGTGAGGATATCAATCTACCTACTTTATTTTGAAACCCTGTATGGAGCCTTATTGCTTGCTCCTCCGTGGTGCTAGAACAGAACTCACGCCAGTCAGCAGGCCTGGGGTTTAAAGATTTCTTCACACTGGAGTTCTGCAAACTTAAATGAAGAGAAGGTTAGAGTCTCAGAGAAATAAAACAAATATTGAGTGGCTTGGAAAGCCTTCCCCTTTTGACTTGGAAAGCTAGTATGCCTCCATTGTTAGATCCTGTGTCCATTGATAGGGCTTACATAATACAGCTGCTAAGTGAAGAAAGCAATAACAAAAACAAAACCCCAACCAGTATTTCACTAGATAGAAAACCCTAATTTCCATTTGTGTGAATTTGAAAGCCTTCCTTAAATATGGTGCTGCTAAACAGAACACAGGTCGAGAGACTGAGTAACATAGCACTGCCTTTAGAAAGGTGTTTTCAAGTGCATTGCACAGAATTTTACCCTGTGGGTTCAGCGACTTCAGCATAATCATTGCTTCCATATACTGACCTGCCAGTTAGATATTATGCTCTTGCCCACATGCTTTGCATATATTATCTGCAATTCTTATTATAATCCTGTAACAAGGAGCTTATTTTCCAGTTTCAGTAGAAAAAGCAGAATGTAGAGAAGTTAAGTATAAATTCCAGGTTTAAATTTTGATTCCCCCTGTATCCTCAGTGTGATTCTGATGGAGTCTCTTATTGTGAGAAAAAAGAACTATCTTTCCCATTGCTCGAGTCATGGCTGAGGCCTGTATAACAAAAGCCATATTAACAAGAGAAAAGCTATACACTACACATTTATTTCATGTAAGCTTTATGTGAGCTTTCAGAAATGAAGACCCAAAGAAACAGGAAAACCTGTCTTTTTTGATATTTCATAAAGAAATTGATAGTTGTGGAGAAGTAGGATTAGACAATGAAAGTACAATCTCGTGATAATATCTGAGGGAAACTTAGCAAGTTCTATTCAGATACTTTTCTGTGCTTTTGTCTTCAGAAATAGGGCATTTTTCCCCAATGAGTACTGAGGGAGTTCTTCTCACCTGAGCATCTGGGACGGTCACTTGGATTTAATGACCTGCTCACAGGCAGAAGGTCAGAGAGCTCTCTCTAGGTTTTATGGTCTGCTTCAGAGGATAAGGAACAAAGGAAGGTGAGAGGTACCTTCCTGCTTTTGCTGTTTTCTCAAATTCCAACTTGCCGATTCCAGGGTACCATGTTCCAAACCCCATTGCTAATCTTGCTAGGCCTTAAGTTCTTCACGTATAAAATATAGACACAAATTTTACCTCTTTTGTGCATCCATTGTGATGATTAAATGAGTTAACTATTTGTAAAGAGAGAGAGACTTTAAATAAGGACATTAGAATAGTGCTTGCCACAGAGTAAACATTAACTGTTATTATTTTTGCTACAACAGTGCTATAATTGTTGTTTATTTCCTAAACATCTCAGAATTTTCTAGTTTTTTAAAATGGTTTTCCCTTAGGTGCATGAAGTAGCAGAAAATAAAATAAAACTAATAAGAAAACTTTGCTTTTTTTAAAAGATATATTTATTTATTTGAAAGTCAGAGTTACGCAGAGAGAGAAGGAGCTCTGTTTCACTCCCTAGTTGACTGCAATGGCTGGAGCTGCTTCAATCCGAAGCCAGGAGCCAGGAGCTTCTTCTAGGTTTCCCACGTGGGTACAGGGGCCCAAGGACTTGGGCCATCTTCTGCTTTCCCAGGCCATAGCATAGAGCTGGATTGGAAGAGGAGCAGCCGGGACTCGAACTGGCGCCCACATGGGATGTTGGCACTGCAGGTGGCAGCTTTACCTGCTACACCACAGCACCGGCTCCAGAACCTTTGCTTTCAAGAAGCTCCCATCCTAATATGGAAAGGACAAGTTCAATATGTAATATGTTAAATTGTGACAGTGCTGTAGAGAAAAGCAAAACAGGAATGAAGACAGAGGTCAGGGATGGACTTTCGTTTTTGGATATGGTGATCTGGGGAAGCTTCCTGAGAAGAGAGCACATGAACAAAGTCTGTGCTCAAGCAGGTAAGGATGAGTCCTGTGGATATGTGGGGAAGGGCATTCCAGGCGAGTGCAAAAACTCATGTGGCAGCACACCTGCCAAGTGATAAGAGAGCAAGGTGTTCAGAAGATCAGTAGTGTAGGGAAGTGAAGTAAGAGAGTTAACAAGGTGCCAAGTCCTATAGGGCCTTGAAGGCCATCATAAAAACATCGACTACTAAATTTAAAGATATGGGAGTTATCGCAGAGTTTAGAGCAAAAGAGTGAAATGATCTGTTTTCCTAGTATTCCTAGGACTATCGTGTTGAGAATTTACAGAAAGAAACAGGAAGACTACTTGGGAGGCTTTGCCATAATCTATACAAAGTGTAATGGTGGTTTGGTCAAAATAGGGGTGGAAGAGATGTTGAGAAGTGGTTGGACTCTGCATGTATTTCAAAACAAGAGAGGACAGGATTTGTTCTTGGATATGATGGGATACAAGCATGTATGTGAGAGAGGGGTATCAACGGGGTGACTCCGAGGTTTTTGGCCTGAACAACTGGAATACCGAAGCTGTTTCTAACTAGGAAAGACTGTTGAAGGCATGCAAGCAGGATCAATTTCAGAGTGATGTGGAGTGTGCTACACTTCTGATGCCTTTTAGACATGCATGCGGAGTCATTGAGTGGAACTTTGAAGCATACAGGCTAAGTCCTAGCTGGAGATTAAATTTGGGAGTCATCAGCCTAGAGGCAGTATTTAAAGCCTTGAGATTGGATGACATCAACAAAAAGAGTTGATATAGAGAGAAAATAAATGAGGTCCAGGGTCTGAATCTTGACTTTCTCCGTCATGAAAAGGTTGGTGAACTGAGACAGAATTAGCATACCACTTGAAGGAAAGTACCCGGTCAGATGTGAGAAAGTCAGGTGTGTACACAGTTTTAGAAACTGTGTCCAGGAGGAGTAAGTGTTCACATGTGTTAGATGCTGATACCCTGATAAGCTTAACAGAACAAAAATCGAGAATTGACTCTTGGGTTAAGTAATGACTAAGTTATGTTGACAAGAATAAGGGCAAGAGGAGTCTTGGAGGTGAAGAGAAGAGATCTTCGGAGAAGTAACTTTGGTAAAAACATAGACAGGGAACGTCAGCTGGACCTGTGTTCTCAGGCAAGCCAGAGATGGTATCAGTTGCAAAGTAGAAGAGGAGTTAGCCTTAGCTAGGAGTGTGGACAGTTCATTCACAGTAATGAGAGAGAAGGAAGAGAAAATAGGTGGCTAGAAGGGTGGATATAGTAGTAAAACGTGTTAAAGTCATCTTCTTATTGCTTCCTTTTTGACATTTGGAAGGAGTGCGAAGGGAGACAGACAGGCAGTCTCTTGCTTTACTCTTAGGACTGGTCAGGCTGAAGCCAGTATCCTGAAAGTCAGTCCAGGTCTCCTGTGTGAGTGGCAGAGACCAGAGTACTTGACCCATCCCCTGCTGCCTCCCAGCACATGCATTTGTAGGAAGCTGGAATTGAGAGCTGATGTGAGATTTGAACCCACACACTGTGATATTAGATGTTGGTTTCCCAAGCAGTGTCTTAACTGCCACACCAAACGCCCACCCTTCCTTAATTTTCCTTAGGGAAAAAAAATGAAGAAAATTCAGGAATGAAGTGTGACCCAAGAATCCTGTGTTCTGGTGATTGGAAACATGAACAATGAAAGCAGACATGATGACGTTTGTTCTGACGGTCTTGAAGCTGGTAGTGACTGGACTGTCAGTATGGAGGCAAGAGAAAGGGATGGCAGCCTTCCCTGAAGTTGCAAAGTGTCGCTGCTATCAGTTGACAGGGTCAATGCATGTGCAGAGGACAGGTTAGACCTACTCCCCAGCACTAGCCTCTGGGTGTCCCTCTGGACTCTGAAGACGGAAAGCCAGAGGAGGTCAGAGGGAGCACTTACTTTGTGCCCTCAGCCCTCCGTGTGTGAGGTTTCCTCCTGGATTCTGTTGGTGCAAGGGACTCCTCCGAACCCACTGTTCTATAGTTCCTCAAAACATGATCAAAGGCAAGATTCTGAAATCTAATGGCAAAAAACCATAAATTTGAAGGAACATAATATAATTTAAATTGTAAAATAATGCTATAATAGTGATATTGGGTAGTCAAAAGATAATAACGTTCCAGGACTAATGAAATGTGTGGATCTGGAGAATTTCTATTTTGGATTAGTTTCTCATTTGTATATATTCGATTCATAGCATGGGGTCAGCCCTTTTCCATTTGATTAAATCTGTTTCTATCTTTTAAAGATTATCTGAACCGGATATATAATTTTGAAGACTTAGGTATATTATCCATCATTAATGAGGTATTACAAGTTATCCATTGAAAGTATAAAAGTGGGATTTCACAAGGTATGCAGTATTCAACCAATTCATTATTTAAATGGAACTATAAAATTATCAGACCGACCTTCTTATGTTGAAATAGTGTCATTAGTTTCAGTTCCGATAGAGGTCTTACATATTCATTTTATAAAACAGAAAAGCTTTTTGTGGGTCTCCATATAAGAATAGAAATCACATTTGCTTTCTAAACTGTGGTCCCTCATTTGACATTCCCAGAGAAGAAGTAATAATAGTGATAGTTGGAAGTTGTTATTCTCATTATTGTATATGCAGCTATACTAAATGCCAGGTATACTGTCTTCTTTATTCTTTAATTCTTGGGCAGACATCAATCCTATTTTATGTAGAAAAAACCATAAGATCGGAGATGTTAGTAGCTTGCTCAAACTCAAAAAGCTGGGTAATGATACAGCAAGAACTTAACTCCAAGTCTTTTTCTTTTTTTAAAGATTTATTTGAAAGTTAGAGTTATACACTGAGAGAAGGAGAGGCAGGGAGAAGGGGAGGGGAAGGCTTCCATCTGCTGGTTCACTCCCCAGTTGGCCACCATGGCCGGAGCTGGGCTGATCAGGAGCCAGGAGCTTCTTCCAGGCCTCCCACATGGGGTGCAGGGGCCCAAGCACTTGGGCTATCTTCTCCTGCCTTCCCAGGCAGTAGCAGAGAGCTGGATTGGAAGTGGAGCAGACAGGACTCCAACCAGTGCCATTATAGGATGCTGGCACTGCAGGCGGCAGCTTTACCCACTACGCTGCAGCACCAGCCCCAAATTCCAAGTCTTGTCTGCTGTTAAAGTCTGATAAAACTGCTAAACTCTGGAATTGTTTCAGCTCTTTCTCTCTTGAAATTCTCACTGTAGACAAATAAGACAGTACAGCTTTACACATAAGCAGAGTTGATTATCACTTATGCACAAAAAAGAACTTTGGTCTTCCGTCGTCCATTTATATTTCAGATGCTGTTAGTTATGCAAAGGGTCATTCATTTTGGCATTATCAGCTAACATCTTTACTATTAAACCATGTCACATTAATTACCAGAGAGTTTGATTGCCCCAGGAGTGAAAATACTCACCCAGAATGAGACCTGGAATTGGAGAGAATTCATGGAAAATGTGCTGGAGAGAAGGCAATGGAGACTGGGAGGAAGGCTGTAGGGCAGAAATCTTACCTACTTTGCAATCTGATTGAGTTTCCTCTTCTAGGTCAGAGAAGAGAATATTATAGATGAAATGGTTCTTAGAGATCAAGTGCCTCAGAACCTTCCTTTTGCAGGTTTCAAAGCCTCATCCAGAGATCACACAGCAGGATGGAGGTAGAAGTAGGGTTATAATCCATGGACTGGAGCCCTTCTTTTGAGACTCCCATAGTAGATTATTATCCAGTCATGGACTTCTTTCTTTTAAGGTTTTATTTTATTTTATTTTATTTTATTTTATTTTAAAGAGAGAGTAATGGAGAGAGAGGGAAATATGAGGACAGAGAGAGAGAGGAAGGCAGATGAGGGCAAGAATGAGTTATCTTCCGTCTGCTCGTTCATTTTCTAAATGCAGCTTCATTCTAAAAACCCTGGTCTGGGCCAGGTTAAAGCCAGGATCCAGGAAATCCTTCCTGGTCTCCCATATAGGTAGCAGGGGCCCAAGCACTTGGGCCATCTTCTGTTTCTTTCTCAGGCACATTAACAATAGGACTGATTGGAAGTGGAGCATCACAAGCAGTGGTTAACCTGCTGCACCACAACTGACGCCCTGAACCACAGACTTTAAATCTTGATGTTTTCACCTTCCTTCCCTGATTTGGAATCTGAGCCGTGAGCCTTTCTTTTCTTGGTTCTCTCATTTCTTTCAGGGTCTCTTAGACATAAGACAACTGAACTGTTCATTAGTTTCTATCCCTCCCCACCCTTTTGTGAGTCTCCACATCCAAGGCCACTAAATCTATAAATTTTACTCCGAGAACTGTGTGAAAAGAGAATCAGTTACAGCCACATTTATAGGTCTAGAAAAAAGATGCAAAACCAACTGCATGATCCTGCTCGCAACAATTCCAGTTGTCAGGATTACGGATCCTGTCAGCAGTGCAAAAATGCATAAGCAACAATTCTAGAAATCCAAGGAGGCAATTAATTCACAATTGGATATCTCAAATTCACTTTCTCACAATAAGAACACAAAATCCTCTTTGCTGTATTTCTGGCAAGGTTTTATTTTGGGAGTGTGAATAGAAAACAATGACTTGACAGTAGTAGAAACTAAATATACAGGGAATCAGCTTTTGTTTTAGCAGCTATATATGGAAATCTATGAAATTTTTTTTTAGATTTTACTGTAAAATTATTTTAATTATAAGGAAGTGATGGATGGATGGATGGACGAATATCTCTCTCATCTGCTGGTTTATTTCCCAAGTGCCTGCAATAGCAGGAACTGAGCTGGGAGCTAGGTCCAGGTCTCCCACTTGGGTGGCAAGGACCCAACTATTTCAGCAGTCCCCTGTTGCTTCCCAGGGTTCATTTAGTAGCAAGCTGGAATTGGGAGCAGATGGTGGAACTTGAACCCAGGTAGCATGACATAAGATGCAGACATCCGAAGCAGTGTCACAAACTCTGTGCCAAACACCCATCCTAGATGAAATCTTTTAATCAAGTAGTTGTAACATTTCATGATTAATTGGGGTCATCTGAACATTCAAGTTCCATATAAGATTCTGTTAATTCCCAATCTCAAAGCATTATACAAATTCTATAGAATAAATAATGGTGAACCAATGCAGCATTCATCTAATCAAGTTTCTGAATCCCACTTCATAGGCTGTGGATACTAGGTAAAATAGAAATAAATAGATCTACTGTCCTTTGAGGTTATGTGGAATTTGAAACTATTGATGAGAATTTACCTATGAGTTAATCAATAGGTCATCTGTCTGGGGAAGCTGTAGCCAGACAGATATTGAACTTTGTATCTACATCTTGTCCTCACCTTTGTGTCCAGCTTAAAGTCAGGCTGACTAAATTGATGAGGGAGTCTCGTGTCCCATTTCCATTTTATATGAGTGGCCAGCCTGTGTAGAGAAGGAGTGGAAGGTCTGAGTGCAGACTACAGGGTTTTAAAATACGCTAGTACCCTTATGTCATTCTCTAAAGGCAGTTTCGGGGTATAGGGTAGAGAAGAAAGGATGCCCCGAGACAAACTGGATAGTGACAGAAAATTCATCCACTGAGATTTTGAAGCCTCCTTTGCCTATCCAAATATAAGTATGGCCAAGATTACTTTGATAAAAATGCAAAAGTTATTTTAAAAGTTTGAAGACATTGGCTCATATACCCTTGCATCAACAGGTATTGGTGTATTTCTCAGAAACTTATAAAAATAACAAACCCATCAAACACCCTGAAGGTTTACAAATTTCTTCCAGCTTGTTCTAACTTTTAATTTGCATCTTGCATCTACTACTTATTGAAAAAGTGAACCTCATCCACCTCTGAGAGGAGAATGTGTAAAACAAACTGATTTAAGAAGAGATAGATAAGAGTTTTTCAAGATGGTGGAATAGGGAGGGAGCTTACTGCTCTAGTCTAGGGGAGTATAGTTAAAAAAAAGTGGATAGAGTACAATCTCAGGGAAGGGTTAGGGAGAAAATGGCAGAGGAAACTCCACACAAATTGGGGGGACACTGTGGACCCATGTGGAGGGTGTGGATGCACAGGTTGGGATCCCAGCAGCTGAGAGCCTCAGCATCAGCTTTGGAGTGAGGGAAAACCAGACTGCAGCAGCCCAAGCTGCTGGCATTAAAGCTGCTGGAAGAGCATGGTGTGGGCCCAGCTTGGAGCCCTGTGAGGGGACAGTATACCTGACAACCTAGAGGGACAAAAGTGGGGCCACATTTCTCTCTGCCCAGCCACTGGGCACTGGCATCCTGTAACTACCTGAGAGAGGGCGGGCACCATTTTGGACGTATGTAACAGCTGCACAGCTTGTGTCTGTGTACCCAGCAAGCAGTCAACAGGAGATGCCTGAGTCTGGTTGCGGGAATTGACAGGGCACTGGGTGCTAGTGGCTGTGGGAGCTTTGTGTGCTGGGACTATAGAAACACTGTGGCTGTGTGGGAGGGCGCAGGGTATGGCTGGGACTTTGAGCAGTCACTGTGGGCAGCTCCACATGCTTGGGGCTCCCTGATTCTCTGATGAGGTCATTGCTGCTAGATCCGTGCACACACTGAGGAATGCAGGGATCCTGTGTGTGTTCTTGTGGCAGCTTGGATGAAAATTGTACCCACTGGGGATAGCGCCCAGACACTGGTCTCCTTTGAGGAGAGGTGAGCATGAGCATATGCCCACAGAGCAGAGCAAACCGCCCCTCTGATTAAAAAAAAAAAGAGATTTACCAAGCCAAACTTGGGTGTCACTTTGGACACTCCCCTCACCCTGTAGCACTGAACAGAGCTCCCTGGCCACACCCAGGGAAACTGGAAAACATCCTACTTTGTGAAATAAGCCAGTCCCAAAAGGACAAATACAGTATGTTCTCCCTGATCTGTGATATGTAATAGAACACCTACAATGTAATCTATAGAAGTGAAATTAACACTTCGAGGTGCAATGACTTTGAACAGCCCTTGTTGAGGAATAGTTTTTCTTTTTTTCATACAATTTGTTGAACTTTTTATTTAGTACAGAGTTAATTGTATGTATATAAAGTTAATTGAAAATATATCAGTAAAAATATGAATGAGAATAGGAGACAGAAGAGGAAGAGGGGTGAGAGTGTGGGGGGAAGGGTGGGTATGGTGGGAACAATCACTGTATTCCTAAACTTGTATTTATGAAATGCATGAAGTTTGTATTCCTTAAATAAAAAGGTTTCTGGGGGAAAATCAGTTAGCAAGTTAGTCATCCAGTAATTATTGAAGGGCTGCAAAAGAAAAGGCAGCTCTTTCTACTCAAGCAATTATTTGTTTAATTAGATAGAGCAAGAGAGAAGGAGATGTCTCCCATCTAGTGGCTCACTCCTCAAATGCCTGCAACAGCTGGGGCTGGGCCAGGGCAGGGGCAGTTCTTGGGGCTGGCGCTATAGCACAGCTGGTTAAAGTCCTGGTCTGCAGAGCTGGCATCCCATATGGGTGCTGGTTTGAGTCCCAGCTGCTCCAGTTCCAATCCAGCTGTCTACTTTGGCTTGGGAAGACGGCCCAAGTCCTTGGGCCCCTGCACGCATGTGGGAAACCTAGAACGGGCTCCTGGCTCCTAGCTTTGGATCGGCATAGCTCTGGCCATTGCGGCCATCTGGGGAGTGAACCAGTGGGTGGAAGATTCTCTCTTTCTCTCTGCTTCTGCCTCTCTGTAAGTCTGCCTTTCAAATAAATAAATAAATCTTAAAAGAAAGAAAATATAGTTCTTAATGTTATCTTTTGTGTAAACAGTAATGGAATTTCTGGAGAGGAACTCCTCACATCATGCCAGTGGAAACAGACTCAATGGCTTAGACACAAAAGATTTTTATATTTTTGTGCAAGTGAAGAAAGGAACCCATATCACTGTCTCTTGCTAAGGAGAAAGGGAAAAGGAAATCATGTTTCTATAAAAGAAAAGTAAAGGAAATTAGAAAATGTTGGGACTAAGGAGTATATAGATTAAACTATTAGTAGATAGAAAAGGAGAAAATAATATACATTAAAGGATACATTTTGTGATCTTCCACATATGCTATAAACCAGGCAGTTAATTATGTATAGTTTGTTGCTTGCTTTCTCTCCCTCCCTTCCTACCTCCTGTCCTTTTTCAAAAGTGTGGGTAAGGAAAACATTGGGATGCTGGTTGTCAAGAGAAAATAGATAAAAGGGCAGATAGAAACTTTTTTCCTCTCATTTTATTTGACAGAACAGAATAAAAGGTAGTAAAGGAAGGTAATAATTATTGACCCTCAGTATTAACTTTGTTCTCTTGGGTAAGCACATAATTAGGTTGTTCTTTAAAATGCATATTATGTAGTCCACTGCGGACTCTGGCTGAGATCCCATAACTTCTGAGGCAGGCAGCTTTTAAAATGCATGCCATGTACCAAAGGAACTTTTCTGGTCTATTGGGTAAATATGTATTAAAGTAATTTTTAAAATACTTATGTACTCAATAGGCTGGAAGTGGTCAATGGTTTAATGAATAGTCATGCATTTTTAAATGTGTATTATTATTTATGCACTGACCCGAGTGAGAAAAGCCTTTTAAAAATGGCATATTCCTGATGGCTGTGTAATTTTGCCATAAAAATCTTTAAAGTATTTCATGAGAACAGGAGCCAATTTTAAAATTACATTATTCCATCGTCCCATCACCTCATTTTTCCTGCTTGCGCTTCCTCTTATGGGATGTGTTTTAATAGGCTCATTTTTTGGCCTCCCTGCGGACCCGATTTCATTTTCATAGATTAAAGCTGTTTTATATTCTAATCATAGTTTTGGTGTAGAATTTTTCTTATGTGGATGCGTAGTGTTTAGCACATAGTAGGAACTCAGTTGAGATCTATGGAATGGGGTCTTTGTATATTTTGTGTGCCATCCTTGCCAGCAAACTTTAGCCTTGTACTTACCATTTGCTGAGTTGCAATGTCAGCCAGGGGCTTCTCCAGCATGAAGTTTCAACTACACATCATAGGTAGACCCTGGCTCCCCTTCCAGGGTCATCTTGCCACACCTGTGTCCTCATTTGCAAAGGAGGAACGGTAACTCCAGTCTCATGGACTTCTGATGTGTTTCTGCTGATGGTTTCATGCCGGTGTAAAATGCCTGGCCAAGGAATGGATACCCAATGAGCCCTCAGCAGTCCTTTTTCTCTCTCAACCTGCATTTCAACCCATAAACAAGGGAAATACTCATTTCTAGGCAGCAGAGGTTTCCAAAGTCACTGAATCAAAAATATCAAAAAGAAGCTGTTACTAATCCATTGTCTGTTGTCAGGAGTGAGCACAATTAGTCCATCAGTCTCAGTGGCCCATTTCCAGGCCAGCACCTCCCATGGGCACTGCCCTATGCTGTTAGCACTTGTCTTGGGATCCCTGCCCGGGTGTGCTGTCCTGCCCTCCTGCCCTCTCCTGCCACGGTGGTGCCAACTGATGGTTGGTTTTTTTATGTTTTTCTCTCTCTCTCTCTTGGATATCCAGTGGGAATAGAAGAAGTCAGACCTCAGAATCCCTTCTGAATTTCAGAAAATTCCACAAACAACCCTCCCCAAAATCAGATTTTCTAACAGCAAACAGGGGTAATGATATCTGTTGCAGCACCACACAGTAAAGAGGGCCTTGAGAATAAGCTTTATTAACATGCTCACTGAGTTGCCTCAAATCCTATTTAGAGGGAGGCATGGTATAAATAAATAAACATGCTCCGCGGATCTTTACTGTCTGAGGTTTCGTGAGCTACTTCAATCTTGGAAAGGCATTAAAATCACTGGTACATAATTGGATTTGGCTTTGCTATTAGAGTGCAGATCTCTAACTTTTTCCACGTGTGCCACATTCATGAAGCAGCAGCAGTCTTATCTCGATGGAAATGCTATCTGTGATATGAGTCTTGGGGTCACCTAAAGGATAAGAGAGGGGAGAGGGGGAGCCATGGGATATGAATTCTTGTGTTGCCCCCGAAAGTCTGTTTTTCAGTGAGTGCTGAGTAAATAGATAGGCTAGTAGTTCAAGTGCTCATCACAGTTACATTGGTACAGGGTATCTTCTGTCAGTCTGTAAGTTATTTATACTTTACTTTGTCCATGGCCTTGGACTAGAAGGATTTGACATGTGTAATAACCTTATTTGCATTGGAAATTTATCTGTTACTTTTACTTTTTGGGAGATTATCTGTATATGTTCAATCATATATGCTATTCTAAAATATTTTTCATATGGATATCCATGACTTTTTTAAATAAGAAATTATTGTATTTTAAAACATCACTGGTAAAAAGCAGTTTTCCCATTCAGCAAAAATGGAGAAAGACAGGAGAGATAGTGGAAAGAGCAAAAAATTAAACATCTTTACCATAATGTTAACAAAAAATAAGCAAGAGGTAAGTTGACTACAGGAGATCTGCATGGACTTGATTGTGGGGAGCAACTCTGGACTAGACTAAGTTACTGGAATTAAGACTTATTCTATGCATCTGCTCTCACACAATATGGCGCTGGGAGAGGAGGAAACAGCTTCTACACAGCTGCCTCCAGTTCAACCAATAAACAGCAGGACCTGCTCCTGATTGGAGGAGAGCAGCCTGCTCGGCGTGTGGGCAGCCGAGTTGGGATTGGTGGAAGAGGACTATAAAGGAGGAGAGAGACAACATGCACCAGGAACACCTGAGGAACATCTGAGCAACCCTCGAGAGAGCCGGCCGGCGGTGTGCCGCTCCCCCGCGGAAGTGGGGAAAGTGGCAGGGAGAACCGCCCTTCCACGGAGGTGGAAGGGTCGGTAGCCAACCCGGGAAGAACCAGCAGCAAACCCGGGGAGGGCCGAGCAGACAAAAGAACAGCGCAGGGTCCTGTGTCGTTCCTCCGCGAAGAGGGGGAGCGACACTTGATGAGAACTACCCTTGGCCTGCACACACCCTCCTCAGGACCTTATCAACCCTACACTAATGTCAAAAGTGTATATAAACCGCACACTAAAGAGGCCTTGGATCTCTGAACAGGTTCTCCTGAGTGCGGCCTAGGGAAAGCTTCAGTTGACCCTCCGCACTCAGACCTTCCTGTGAGAGTTCTCCCAGCCAGCTCTGTGCTCACCAGGCGTTGAGGCTCTGATCTCCCTGAGCCGAGACTCTGCCTGTTTGAAACCGAAACACCAGCCAGATGCCTAGACTCTAATTGCTCTTGAAGACCTGTGCTTTCCAGCTCAGAGGCACCACCCCTGTGGATGCTGTGCAACTCCGCCCTCTGTGGCCAAGACATGTAGTGATGCGCACGGGTGATACTTTGGGAACCCTGAGTGGTTGGTTTATCCAGTATGTTGTGTTATACAAATTAAAACATGTGACTTCCCTTTCGCACAATAAAAAACCTTATTGGGACCAACACAATCTCCATGCAGTACTATGCTCGTGAGAGGTAGAAAATTTTTTCCAATGGCTATGTAGGGGAAAAATCAGAAATAATCACAAAAAGGTGATAGCATAATGGATATATCATTTGGAGACAAAACTCTGGGGCACACATAAGTAATAGTACAAATGGAGCAAACAGAGGCTTGAAGGGAAGGTTTTAGTTTTAAGGCTAGTTGATGGGTAGATTTTAAAGGGAAATAGTTGTTACAAATTTAAAAGGAAGCCTCAAGTTCAAGCTTGAGTTCTCTAATACTGGGAGTCCAGTTTAATTAGTGGAAATATAGTTCAGCTTGGAGATAGCTGGGAGGACACAGACTGCCCTGTTAATAGAACAGCTTATCTTTTTCAGGGTAGTGGAGAGAACAGATATAGGAGAGATTAGCTGAAGAATGAGTTCCTGTAGCAACAGACACTAGACACTGGTGTAACAGAAATTTTTCTCACTGCAACTTCTGAGTGTCTTGTTTCAGGATAAGAAAGGGTCTGTCTCAGCAGGCTTAATGAAAGATACGAGTTGAGAAGGTAAGAAGGAGTTAACATGCATGGCAAGAATGTGTTTTAAAATGGGGGCATGTAAAAGGGACCTAAGAGAAGGTGCAGAAAAGCTTGTTTTACAAGAAAGGCAGGTGCATGCCAGAGGCAAGGATATTATATGATAAGCAGGGATGACCTAGATGCACTCAAAATCCATAATCTCAGGTAAGAAAGGTAGTTCTGGAATCAAGATGAAGAGGTCACAGACAGCCCTAGGAGACCAAGATTTTTAAGATAAATGTGAACAAAATAGCATAAATGGAGAGACATGTGTCATCAGTGGAATACTGGTAGATATGCTTCTACGCACCTTGCAGAAGGAGTCTTTAGGAAAAGTAAAAGCTGAATATGCGATGGGGTGGGAAGAGATGGCACCCCGAGCACCCTCTGTGAGCACTCCTGGAATCAGTAGCTCTCTTGCCCTTTCTTTTCACTTAGAGCCTCTTGCTCATCAGACAGTCCTTTCTCTGACTTCTGCCTGGCTGTGGGGGGACAAAGTCACCATCTTAGGTTTTATCTGTTCTTTCTCTTCTGATACATGCACTATTACCAAAAAATAAAATTAACCCCTAACAACTATCCCTTAAATTAGATATTTATTATTTTATTTTAGCTAAAGAAAGACCTTGTGCCACCAGGAATATCATCTTGCTATCACCATAAGGAGCTTCCAAGTCTTGCCAGAGCTGTGTTTTCCCTCTCACTGCTGTGCCAGGAAAAGGTCCTGCCCTGATGGGGAAAGACCTTTCAAATTACTTGTCCTTGCTTTAACCCCTCAAACCAGACTCGCTTGTTTTATTCTCCAAAAACTTTGTTTTTTAGAGCAGTTAGTTTTAGGTTCACAACAAAATTGAAAGGAAGTTGCAGAGATTTTTTGTATACTCCCTACACATGCATACTGCCTCCCCAAACCATGTGAACATCCCCTACTGGAGTGGTGCATTTGTTACAGTTGATGAAGCTACCTTGGGTTTACCCAAACCCAAAGTCCATGCAGTTTACAGTAGGCTTCATTCTTGCTATTGCTACTTCTGTGTGTTTGGATAAGCATATAATGACATATATGAACCATGATAGTATCACATATGATATTTGCATTGCCATAAAAATCCTCTTTGCTCTAGTTATTTTTCTTTATTTCCCCCCTAATCTATAATAACAACGGATTCTTTTACTGTCTCCATAGTTTTGCCTTTCTCAGAATGTCTTATCTACATTGGAATCCACGGTATGTAAGCTTTTCACATAGGCCTTAGCAGTATGCATGTAAGTTTCCTCCATGTCTTTTCATGGCTTCATAGTTCACTTCTTTTTAGTGCTGGATAATGCTTCATTGTCTGGCTGTACTATAGTTTATTGCTTTTATAGTTTTATAGTTTGATGGGACTGGAAAGTGCCTTCTGGTCCACTTCTTTGGCAAGTCTGACAATGTAAAACAGAGCCTTCTCTAATCACTAGAAAGCAATAGGGTGGAATGGTAAACTCTGGGATTGGTGCCAGTTTCAGCCCTCTTTGAAAAGGCATGAATAACCCAAAACAAGATAGGTAAAGCAGCAGTCTTTGTTCTTTATTTTTGCCTCTGTCCCTTCTTTATTTTCTTAATATTGTGTTTCCTTAAAGAGAAAAGAGCAAGGTAGATATATTATCATGTAGATTATAAGAGGCTGTGTATGAGTAGTTAGTCAATGGATTTAGTGAAGTCAGAAGTCTTACAGCCTGGGAGTCAATGAGTAGTAAAGTGACTGAGTCAGAGTTAGATTTAATGTGAAAAGAATGAATACAGAGGCAGCCTTGGGGCATGGTGGGTTAAGCTGCAGCCTGTGACACCAGCATCTCTGTCAGCATCCCATATGGGTGCTGGTTTGAATCACGGCTGCTCCACTTCCGCGCTAGTGTGCCTGGGAAAGCAGCAGAGGATGGCGCAAAAGGCTGGGGCCCTACTGCCTTGTGGGAGACCTGGGTGAAGCTCCTGACTTTCAGCCTGGCCCAGCCTCAGCCATTGTAGCCATTTGGGGAATGAACCTGCAGATTGAAGAGCTGTCTCTCCTTCTCTTTTTGTGTAACTCTGCCTTTCAAATAAATAAAATAAATCTTTTACAAAAGAATGAATACAATAAAAACACAGAGCAGATAGGCCAAAGCAATATCTATCTATACCTCACTCTATTCCAATCTCTCTCTCTCCTTCTTTCCTCGTTCCCTTCTTCCCTTCTTCACTTCTTTATTCTTACCTTATGTCTATCTATCTGTATCTATAAATAAATCTGTCTACCAACCTACCTATATATCTATGTATTTTGAATGAGACCCTCTGTGTATCGAGGACATGGGAGAAACCTCTGAATAGGTTATGAAAAAAAGATATAAGTGAAAGCAGTTTAAGGCCTCTCCTAGTTTGTTTCTTCACCTAGAAAACAAAGGATATTGGCTGCATTAGTGGTGGTTAAAGTAGTTGGTAGTGACTTGTTTATACCAACTAACCAGGAGATAAGGAAATTATATCCCAGAATATAAATAAAAGAGTTCTTACTTCATCAAGAAAGTCTTCCAGGGAAAGAAAATGTCAATGTGATCCATGGAGATGACTTGCAGTTTCCCTTTTAACTCTAAATGTTATGATTTGATTGATAGTAGTTTATGAAGCTCTCTAATTTTATAAAAGTTCTAAATGTCAGAAATTTTCCTATAATTTACATAATCCTCATGGCATAAAAGCTGTTGCTATTAATTTTTCAAGTCTTTTAGAAGTGCTTTGATTCTTTATGGGTTGTCATTTTAAACAATTTGGTTTCCTCTAGTTTTTCACATATCAACACTTACTGAGCATCTTACTGAAGAAAAAAACAGTGAGAAAACTCAAAGTAGAGGAAAGACAATAAAGTGTATTACCATTTCTGTGCCCTGATGACACGGGGAAGACAGTTGGAAGAGTACTGGATTAGTCAATAAATTATGGAATCAGAAAATCAGTACAGCTCCATTTTAATTAATTAAGTACACCATTCTAATGACTAGTTCCTGGGGATGTATAGTGGGGAAGGAAGTTTGTCTTCCAGATAAATTTCACATAAAACCTCCTAAATTCTCTTTTCCTTATATTTAGGCAAAAAATCAGCGATTCAAATTGTCTAAGAAAGTCTATGTTGGCATTTAACAAATTATTAATAACTACAGATACTAAAAATATAACAGATTAAAAACAGAGAACCAGGAATTAAATGGGACTTGATTGAAAAATGCTTACTCCCACAAACCAGCACTATCGAACACAATGTAAAGGCTTGGAATCAGCCTGGAATACAGCCAGGATATCTACCACTGCTGCTCTTCAGTTCAGTCATGCGATCATAAATTACCATGAACCAAACATAATTTTGGGCTCTTTATAGTGATTAAATTATTTAATCACAAGAACATATGAGGTAGAATCATTATTAGCCTCACAATTCAGATGAAAATACTTGAGACTCAGCAACACTGAATATCTTGCTCAAGGTTATGCAGCTAGTGAGTGTCATAGTCAGGATGCATACTTGAGAAATTTGGCTCCTGAGTCCACAGTTCAAGCATTGATTTACATAAAAGATTAAAAGAAAGGAAGAGATGACACAAGCTGTTATTTTTGTCATAACAAGCTATCAGAATAATGAGATAATTTAGCAAGTTTCTAAGATATATGACTAACATATGAAATCAATGTTCCTCTGTACTAGTAGAAAGCAATCAGAAAATGTAATACATAATAGCAATCAAAGTAGCAACAAATTCTTATGAAGTAGTTGCAGAGTTAAAAATAGCACTATGACATGCTTATTAATGAGAAAGCTTAATACTGTAAAGATGTGAGTTCTTCCCAAATTAATGCATAAGCATAATGACATCCTATACAAAATTATAATGTCATATTTTTGAGAACAAAGTAAATAAAATTTATGGAAGACCAAGTTTCAGTGAATAGCTAATCTTCTTTATACCCACAAAATTAAAAGTAAATACAGGGAATCTTATCTTAGTAGATTATAAGGCACTATTTATGGATAATTAGATGTCAAACATGTGGAAACATATACAAAGGTACTTTAAAAAAGGTTTATGGAAGATGTGTATTATGAAATCATGGCTTATAAATTTTTTGCACCAAAGTTAAACTTGTCTTTCAATTCATTTTTTTCATGAAGTTTTTGAAGTACCTTTGTATTTATATACACACAGTAGTTGTGGTTTCATAACTAAATGAGAAAAGGATTATTTAATATAGGCTATTTGGAAGTGGGCTTTATCATCACACTTATAAAGCAATTAAAAATTAAATTGATTAAAGACCCAGAAATGAAAGAAGTATCCTACAAATATTAGGACAGAACTCAGAAGAACATCATTATAATTTTTAATCTAGTAGAGATAGCTTAATAAAAAGCAATAATTGGGAATAAAGATAAGTGGATTTTTAGGAATGACATTAAATACTTCTGTTTAATAATGTATAATATGTATAACACTAAAAAGCAAATAACTGAAGAATATGTTTTAAAATTTATAAATGAAAGAAAATTCATAGCTTAAAAATATAAAGAATCCCTGGAAATTGGAAGAAATCAGGTAACCTGAGATAGAAGTGAATAAAATTATGGATGGGCAGTTTGCAGAGGAAAAACTTGAATGGCTAATAATTACTTAGAGAAGTACTCAGAGAATTAAAATGAGACATGACATTGGACAATCATCAGAAGAATAAAACTTAAAATGTTAGTGTCCAGTGCTAGTAATGATGTGAAAGAATAGAAACTGTCCTTCACTGCTGGTAGGAAAGAATATTGGAACAACCATTTAGGGGACCAGTTTGAACATTCATGAAGTTGAGTACGCAAACTCTTTTAGCTACAGTGTCTGCTCCTTGTTCTACATCCCAGAGAAACTTACATAGGTACTTAAAATGTCTGGAAAATGATGTTGATCAGCATGTTATTCATACTAGTGAAGAGTGAAATAATGGAAATATCCAGTTAATGTCCAGTTGAACAACAGTTGTTTTATATACAAAAAACCAGAATATTACATCAAAGTTAGAAAGTGGAAACTAAATTTATTGATATTAATATGGATCTAAAATACTTAATCCTAATGTATTTTGGGAAACGTGAGCAGAATTAGATACTTAGTGCAGTATTATTTGGGCAAATTTAATACTCAAATTTGAGTGTTTAGAGTAAAGGATGAGATGAGATATTTGTTTGTGGGGGTGAAAGGGAATGAAAAGGAGAAAAGAGGACATTTATTATTATCAGAAGTAACATTATTATCATAAAATAGCATTATAAAAACTGATATAAAGTTGGAATAAGAAAGCAAAATGTTGGCCAGTGCCGCGGCTCACTAGGCTGATCCTCTGCCTTGCGGTGCTGGCACACCGGGTTCTATTCCCAGTCGGGGCACCGGATTCTGTCCCGGTTGCCCCTCTTCCAGGCCAGCTCTCTGCTGTGGCCAGGGAGTGCAGTGGAGGATGGCCCGAGTCCTTGGGTCCTGCACCCCATGGGATACCAGGATAAGTACCTGGCTCCTGCCATTGGATCAGCGCGGTGCACCGGCTGGCGGTGGCCATTGGAGGGTGAACCAACAGCAAAGGAAGACCTTTCTCTCTCTCTCTCTCTCTCTCTCACTCACTCACTGTCTACTCTGCCTGTCAAAAAAAAAAAAAAAAAAAAAAGAAAAAAAAAGAAAAAAAAAGAAAAATGTCTTATAGAATTTTCTGTCTACAAGAACTTACAGACTCTAGACTTCATTTTCTTTTCCATAATCTCTGTGATCAAATGAATGTAGCCAATAGTTTCAAAGCGTACAGATGCCTTGAATCAAGGAAACTGAAGAGTCACGATCTAGAGATGGCCTTGGTGGACTCTACCGTGGAGAAGGGATATGTATATTTAGAGTTTGCAAAAATGCCCATTAGCTGGAATAAGAACAAAAACTAAAGAAGGGACAATAACATTCCAGGTCCAGTTGGGCTGATCCAGGAGCTTTTAAGACATATAAAATCAAATCTCAATGATTGGGCAAAGACAGGTGTGAAACAAAGACAATGAAAAATCATTGAAGCTGTTTGTAAGAACAGGAAACTGGTTATTATGAAGAGGATGTTGGCAAGATTTGGAGGGAGAGAGAAATGTCTACAAAAACAAATGAGGTGGAGAGGAAGGGAAGGGAGAAGCAATAAAAAAAGTCACCTATAAAAATAGATAAGCTATTTTTGCAAACCCAAACTGAAGCCAATTTTAGTGAAGCTTCTTTCCCTTCCATCTGGCTCGTTGATTTAGGAAACAACTAGATCATTAGGAACTGCCAAGGAGGAGGTTACTGAAGAATCTGCTTTGAAACTTTGTAACCTCTAAACTCAGAGTCACTTATTTGAAGGGGCACTTTCTTTCCCTTTGGTTTGTTCTCTATCAAAGTTTAGTAGCCCCTGTCTCTGCCTGGAGCCCACCTTAGGAGTAGACTTCATCTTTGGGCTCTGCCTTTGGCTTGCTGAGAGTTCACTCTTAGCAAAATTATTTTTCTATGGTAAAGATTTATTGATTTATTTAAAAAGCAGAGAGCCAGAGGCAGGGCAGGGGGGAGAGAGACATACACGAAGAGAGACAGACATATTGATCTTTCATCCCCTGATTCACGCCCCAAAAGCGATTGGTCAACGGGGCAAAGTTGAAGCCAGGAGTGAGGGCCTCCACCTAGGTCCCAAGTGTTTTGCAGGGCCTCAAGCATTGGGGCCCCCTTCCACTGACACTCCAGGTGCATTAGCAGACAGCTGGATGTTGCTCACATAGAATGCCAGTGTTGCAGATGGTAGCCTAACCTGCTGCACCACAACCCTGGCCCTTAGCAAAAATCTTTTACATCAGTTTACCAAGTGTCTTCCCACCATTGATATCTGATCACCTTGACCAGGCTTCAGCAAGAATTCTAAGTCAGTTCAACAACATTCTCTACCTTGGTGGTGACTCGGTAAATTTTCCAGCCCCTGCTCCAACTCACTCTTCTCATTGTCTGTAATCCCCAGCTGTTTTTCTCTATCTGGAGTTGAGCCTAATCTCTCTTCCTTGTTACAATAGTGTTACCATTTAATGCAGTGCTACTGAATAAAGACTTCATTACTCTGTTGATAAGTGTCAGAATAATCATTTTGTTAACACCTTGAAACAAGACGCTCTGCTGATAAATAGTAATCATTGGAGATAAAGGTGGGGTGGCTTGGGATTATGGAAGATAAAGTGATAGTATATGTAGAGATGTAATAAGCTTCCAAGAAATACACCAACATTTATCCCGTACAATCAGAAGTCACCTTACCTGTTAAAAGTGTGCCAGTGTTAGCCATCCATGTATGCTGTGACTATGAGGGAACACAAGTCACATCAAACACAGGTTCAGGTATAGCTCCTCTGACCTTGGAGAGACATTGGGACACAGTGGTTGGCAACGGAAAGCATTGTTTCTTCATTCCTGTTTGTATTAGGGCCTTATTCTGACCATCGTCTGAACATTGTGATTTTTGCCTTCATATTCACAAAGATAGTGGCTCCTTAAGAAGCAGCAGCTTTCAAGGCATTTACAAAGCAGCCCTGGCACTCTAGTCGTCTCTGGAACTTTTTCCTGTGGTGCCGCGGCATGTTGACAGGGAGTGCAGAAACACAAGGATGACAATGAGACAGTCTGTCATCCCTGTATCAGAATGTTTCGCCTCTGGGAGAGTTCCTTTTGCTCTTTTGCTTGAGTTCCACTTGTGGAGCAAAGGACTCGGGCTGTCGCCAAGATCTGCCCACCTTCTGGCGAGATGTAAGTGGCTGTCCGAATTGCTTTTCCCCTGGAGGTGAAGTGGGAGGTAAACAGTTCTGCCTACTGAGTCTGGTTGAGGTGATTGATGCTGGGATTTCCAATTTCCAGGACAAATGATCCATTAGTGGGAATGGGCACACAGGACACCACAGTGCCAATGAGTTAAGTGCCCATCCCTGTACTCACTGAACAGTCTGCTAATCTCAGTTGTAGGCAATTAACAGTGATTAGCAGTGCGCGCTTGGTGGGTGGCACAATGAGATTCTTCTTACTGATGAGAGAAATTCACAAACAACCCAGAGAGGTGTCACCATGAAAATGCAATGGAAGAGCTCAAATCACTGTGCAAGTACCTCTGACCAAAGGGGAACTCTGGTGAATGTTTTATTTCTCTTCTTCTCATTAACTCTCAAACAACCCAGTAATATGTGGGGAGGACTGAATACTTTTTTAGAATCAGATACTTTTTATGCATCCTAAGTTAGAGAAATTAGAATGAAAAAAAGAAAATGGATCCCTGCAAAACCGTGCAAGCCTGGGGAGCCCAGCAATTTCTTAACTGATGTTAGTATTTCCTTCCAACCTAGCCTAGTGCTTTGCATCCAGGGGTCTCTGTAAGAACTACTGAAAATGAACAGAAATCAGCTGCAGGTGATCATGTTATCCTCGTATTGTGTCTTTCATTATTTTAATTTCTTGTTTTGCTTATTTTTTCTATGCTCTCCCTCTTCTCTTTTTAATAATTCATTATGACTATGTTGTATTTGAGATGTGCTTTTTTGTTTTTGATATATTTGAGAGATAGTAGAAATTAATTATAAATTCTTATTTCCTCACTGACTTTTAGTATAATTTCATGTAAGTGTTCCCACCAAAATATATGGGTTCAAAGGCATGATGCTAAGTAACTAATATCCATTTCAAAGACTTTTCTGCTGCTGGCAGTACACAATCAGTGGGCAATTATTCTTCCATACAGCAAGAAAATAATCAAGTGGACAGTTAATTAGTGCTTTAAACATCCACATACTAAATCACAGGATACTCATACAGTTCCCATTTCCTTGGGAGTTCTTACTGACTTTTTGAGACTTGCATGTCTTAGTCACTGCATGGGCTATATACCAGGTATTTAGAGAAATTCACTTACCAGGGGAAAAAAAAACTCAACGAGGTCCTGTTTTAACAAATGCAGCTATATCATTCCACAGTTAGTTGTAGAATGCTCTCTGAAGGCAAGGGCCACTTCTGCATGCTAACTATAAAGTCCCCAGAGCCTAAGCAATGCTCAACATAGAGTACTGTAGGAAAGTGTATTCTAATTGGTCAATATAGAGAAAAAACAGATGTTATTTCATAGAAACCTAAATATCAATGAGTTATTGTTACTCCTTCCTAGAAATTGAATAATCACTATTTTGAAGTCTCATTCAGAGCTGTACAGCTGCATAGCGGAAAACAGTATATTATGCCACCCAGTCATTGGAGGCCATGCTTTCCTAAGGAGCACTTTGTTGTTTAAAGGACACTTGCTCAGTGTGGTATTTGACTGGATGATGACATAGCCTGTCAGTAACTTCTGCATCTCAATATCTACTAGCAAGGTGAGAAAATGACCTTCACCGAAGCTAATGCCTAATGGATGGAACTAATTGTAACCTGATTCTACAATTCAGGTCAGATTATCCTTACTATAAGGTAACACAGTCTTACCTTTGTCTCCTGACTGTTTTCACTAATCAGGCATTTGATTATGAATCCAGTTTCCTTGTTAGTATTTTAAATTCCTAGGAAAGGTATTCCTGGGTAGGGCAAAATATTTTTCAATTATTTGGAAAGATATTGTTCTCAGTGTAAATGTAATCTTCGTATTATGTCTTTTTTTTTTTTTTTTTTTTTTTTTTTGGACAGGCAGAGTTAGACAGTGAGAGAGAGACACAGAGAGAAAGATCTTCCTTCTGTTGGTTCACCCCCCAAATGGCTGCCACAGCCAGCGCACTGCGCCAATCTGAAGTCAGGAGCCAGGCGCTTCCTCGTGATCTCCTATGCAGGTGCAGGGCCCAAGCACTTGGGCCATCCTCCATTGGCTTCCCGGGCCACAGCAGAGAGCTGGTCTGGAATAGGAGCAACCGGGACAGAACCAGCGCCCCAACTGGGACTAGAACCCGGAGTACTGGCGCCACAGGCAGAGGATTAACCTAGTGAGCCACGGCGCCTGTCCCGTATTATGTCTTATACAATTGTTTTCAATGTGCCTAGCATTAACCAGTTTTCTAGTTTTTTTAACTGAAGTGATTAAAATATTAGTAAGTGAATTTTTTATATTTTTGTATGTACAAAATTAAAGAAAAAAAACACTATTTTATTGTTGTGTTCCAAAGTTGTCCATAATAGACTGTGTTTCTTTAAAAACTATTCATCTTAACCACATCCAGTGAACCCCTGAACATTGTTTTAATGCATATCATTCATGCCTGGGCTGTGTCATGCTCAGATTTTGCAAGAACTTCCACAAAGGCTTGATTTTGAATAATCTGAGACCATATTAATGCGGATTAACTGTATGTTGTCCTTAATGTTCTTTTGACCTCTTCATACGAATGAATGACTTTAGCCCTCAGCCCTTCTGACTACTTTTTATAGAAGTCTGCAAATTTCTATTAATGAGGTGCTTTAAATTGAACAAAGGGTATTTCAGGCACTTATTATAGACAATTAGCATCTTGCATCATTATTACCTTAATAACAATAACATTTAAACATAAGTAGAGTACATTTCTTTTTATGGGCTTTAGAGATGCCTTTTTAATTGTTGGACTTAGTAATATTGGTCAATGTTAATAAAGTCACTTCCTCACTCTCCTCAACAGATTTTATATCAGCAAGTAATGATGAAACTGGATATTTTTTTCATTATCACCAGAGATATGTTTTCATTTTCACTGATTTTTATTGCATATTTCTGTTTTTGATAAACATAGTTGTTAATACCTTCAAGTTAAATCTAATTTTATTTTGCTACTTTGCCATGTTTATAGCTTGCTCATTGTGTGATGTTTGGTTATATTGTGGAAAGTACAGTTTTCACTATGATTATCGGTTCTGTTCCTTTTCTAAAAGATTCATATTTAAAAATGAAGTTGATGTACATTTTTATTATTGTTCATTTAGGCTAATAAAATTTAGGTTTATACTAGATCAAAAATTTCATTTCTGTGAAGCTAGATATTATCCTCTAAATTAATTAACATTTGAAAGTTTATCAGTCTCAATAAAGTATGATTTATATCCAATAAATTCACTCATTTCAAGTATACTGTTTGAGAACTCCTGACAAATGTAATATAGCTGTAACTACCACTACAATCATGATAAAGAGCGTTTTTGTCTCTCCAGAAAATTCCCTTCTTCTCCTTCACAGTCAAGTCCTTACCCTCCCGTATCACTCTCCACTGTCCTGTTCACTATAATTCTGGGCCATCTGCTGCTGCTTTCACAGGTGAATTAGCAGGGAGCTGGATCAAAGGTGGAGAAGCCAGGACTTGAAACCAGCGCCCATATGGGATGTGGCCATCACAGGTGGTGGCTAAACCCACTATACCATGAAACAGGCCCCAGCACAATGCTACTGAGATGCATTCCATTGCATCTCTCACCAATGTGTTCTGTTTTTATTGTTGAGAAATATTCTATTGTGTGCCTTTGTCACAATTTTTTATATAGTCCCCAATTGATGGGTATTGAGATTATTTTCAGGTTGAAGGTGTTATGATAAAATGAATATTTATGGTGTGTGTTCATGACAGGGAGCTTTAAAAATCTTGAAAACTTTTTTTTATTAAGCCAGTGAGTTGAGAGGTGGGAGTAGGGTAGTTGGATTGTGATTGAATGGGCTTGGTCACCACAAAGAACAAGAAGATGACAAGAAGATTCGAGTTTTCAGCCACCTCACCTCTGGAGCACTGAGTTGTGGTGTGGCTTCCAGGTTGGTGGATGTGTTGGTACACCAGGAAGGTGATGCTCTTGACCCACAGGGAGAGGGTGTGGAAGCTCCCTGTCTGCTTCTTTCCCACTGCCCCTCTGTGGCTGTTCCTGAGTGATATTCTTCATAATAAAGCTGTGATCATAAGTGTATTACTTTCAGTGGATTCTGTAAGTCCTTTTTGCAGATTAGCATAGCTGAGGGGGTCATGGGAA
This sequence comes from Oryctolagus cuniculus, assembly GCF_051225735.1. NCBI lineage: Eukaryota > Metazoa > Chordata > Mammalia > Lagomorpha > Leporidae > Oryctolagus > Oryctolagus cuniculus. Next base: position 127,762,779 of record NC_142874.1, read on the forward strand.
CCTGTGGATTTATAGCCAGCCCGTCATAAGTGTGGGTGGAGCCTGTGGAGTCCAAGGCTCACTATGGGCATTTAGTTTCAGAAATGTATTTTGGTACGCTCACTTGGGCAGAAAGGGAGGAAATATTATGAAGCTGCTGTAAAAATACATATACAAGGTTTATATGGATCTAATTTTTATTCTTAGAAGTGGGATTTCTTAGTCTCATGCTAACTTTATAAGAAACTGCCAAGTTGTTTTTGAAAGTGGCTATACTATTTTGCGTTCTGTTTAGCAATGTGTGAGAGTGCTGCTTGTTCTACATCTTGCCAAGCTGTAGTGTTGTTAGTCTTTTCAATTTGTGCTGTTCACATAGATGTGTAGAGGTAACTCATGATAGTTTGGAATCTGTGTTTACCTAAATAAACAAAATAAAAATTTAAAAATCTTCTCTATAAAATGGCAGTTACATGTACCATTTAACTTTTTTTTTTTAACTTTTATTTAATGAATATAAATTTCCAAAGTACGACTTATGGATTACAATGGCTTCCCCCCATACCGTCCTTCCCACCCACAACCCTCCCCTTTCCCACTCCCTCTCCCCTTCCATTCACATCAAGATTCATTTTCGATTCTCTTAATATACAGAAGATCAGCTTAGTATATACATCAAGTATGGATTTCAACAGTTTGCTCCCACACAGAAACATAAAGTGAAAAATAATAGATGATTTTTTTTTAAAATGATGATGAAATCAGAGCAGACCTATTGTCATGTTTAATCCCAGTGAGAGTCAAGTTGGGAATTGATAATTTCTTTTTTTTTTTTTTACAGAGGATCAGTTTAGTATGCATTAAGTAAGGATTTCAACAGTTTGCACCCACATAGAAACACAAAGTGAAATATATTGTTTGAGTACTCGTTATAGCATTAAATCTCAATGTACAGCACATTAAGGATAGAGATCCTACATGAGGAGTAAGTGCACAGTGACTCCTGTTGTTGACTTTACCAATTGACACTCCTGTCTATGGCATCAGTAATCTCCCTATGCTCCAGTCATGAGTTTCCAAGGCTATGGAAGCCCTCTGAGTTCTCCGACTCTTATCTTGTTTAGACAAGGTCATAGTCAAAGTGGAGGTTCTCTCCTCCCTTCAGAGAAAGGTACCTCCTTCTTTGAAGACCTGTTCTTTCCACTGGGATCTCACTCGCAGAGATCTTTTGCCAGAGTGTCTTGGCTTTCCATGCCTGAAATACTCTCATGAGCTTTTCAGCCAGCTCCGAATGCCTTTAGGGCTGATTCTGAGGCCAGAGTGCTATTTAGGACATCTGCCATTCTATGAGTCTGCTGAGTATCTCACTTCCCATGTTGGATCACTCTCCCCTCTATTTACTCCATCGGTTAGCGTTAGCAGGTACTAGACTTGTCTATGTGCTCCCTTTGACTCCCAGTCACTCCACCATGACCAACTGTGAACTGAAACTGATCACCTGGAACAGTGAGATGGCATTGGTACATGCCACCTCGATGGGATTGAATTGGAATCCCCTGGTATGCTTCCAACTGCACCACTTGGGGCAAGTCAGCCTGAGCATGTCCCAAATTATACATCTCTTCCCTCTCTCATTCCCACTCCCACGTTCAACAGGGATCACATTTCAGTTAATTTTCAACACTTAAGAATAACTGTGCATCAATTACAGAACTAAACCAGTCATATTAAGTAGAACAGATAAAAAAACTACTAAGAGGGATAATGTATTAAGTTGTTCATTAACAGGGCTATGCTGATCAAGCCACCGTTTTGTATGTATAGATGTAGAAATATGAAGGGAACTTCAAAAATTCATGGAAAATGGAATTCAAAGTGCTTAGGAGTCTAGAATATGATTTAATAATTTTGGAGTATTTTCTTCAAATAGTCTATGTACTATATAAATGTGTGCACATATATAAATACTGGTTAAAAATTAAGTGTCACATTATTGATGATTTGCATGTGTTTTGAATTTCCCAAAAGGCATATATGTTGATTTACAAATAATCTATAAATATACAGACTATTTTGAAAACATATTTTTGTGAAATATAGGGAAACATAAAAGGAAAATAAGAATCACTGATCTGTCCATCTGGAAATAATTGTTATAAACATATTTGTATATCTTTCTGGTCTGAGTGTTTGTGACTATAAGAGTGTTTCATTTTACAAGCTGCATTTATATTTTACTCATACATCCTACTTAGACTGCACACTGCTCTATTCAGTCAATGTTATAAAGTAAGAACCTTAGATACTTCTGCTCCTGTTTCACGATAGAGGAATGCATTGAGTCTGTAATGCAGCCAGGGAGTCGACACTTGTCTGAAGGGAATGAGAGGCTTCTTTTGATGCTGACTTCAAATACAAGAAATAGTGAAAAAATTGGTGGATTTGGGGACTTCCTGGTGCGTTAATTTTTTTTTAAGTAGAGAAGTTATTTTTCAGATGAAACAGAACTGATCAATCTAACTTGAATCAGTGTTTGGTCTTGCTTCAATTTATTTTGGACATTTTTGAAGTTATTGTTGCTTATAACAGCATCATTTCCAGAAATATGAATATGAATACCTGGTAGGGGAGAGGGATTTTTGGCCAGTTTCTCTTGAATATCAGAGCTGAAAAAACTGCATAATTATAACAACACAAATCTCACGCTAAGTAGCCTCCTTAACTTTGTAAACAAAAGAAGCGTATTGTGAAATTCATACTTTCAAACTGAGTGCAAATTATTAGGCATGTGCAAATTATTAGGCAACAAGGGGGATGCAGATAACAATAATACACAAGTCCTTCTCCCAAGAATCTCTCTTTCTACCACGTGCAATGAGGTACAAATAATTGCAGTGCAAGTTGATACCCTTAGATGTATGCTGTTTACCAGGAAATAATGTCAAAAGGAAATCATGATTTATGAGTGATTTTTAAAATATTTTCAGTGCTTTCCAGGGCTTGAATAGAAGCATATTGAAAACTTCCATTTTCATTTAAAAAAATGAGAAGTTTCTTTCTTTCTTTCTTTCTTTCTTTCTTTCTTTCTTTCTTTCTTTCTTTCTTTCTTTCTTTCTTTCTTTCTTTCTTTCTTTCTTTCTTTCTTTCTTTCTTTCTTTCTTTCTTTCTTTCTTTCTTTCACAGGCAGAATTGGACAGTGAGAGAGAGACACAGAGAGAAAGGTCTTCCTTCCTCTGGTCCACCCCCCAAATGGCTGCTATGGCTGATGTGCTGCACTGATCCAAAGCCAGGAGCCAGGTGCTTCCTCCTGGTCTCCCATGCGGGTGCAGGGCCCAAGCACTTGGGCCATCTTCCACTGCCTTCCCGGGCCACAGCAGAGAGCTGGCCTGGAAGAGGAGCAACCGGGACAGAATCCGGCACCCCAACTGGGACTAGAACCCAGGTGCCGGTGCTGTAGGCGGAGGATTAGCTTAGTGAGCCCCGGCACTGGCAAAGTTTCTGGTTTTTTTTTTTTTTTTTTAAATTTCTGTTTCTGTTTTGGTTTAATAAATACAGATATTTAAGAATATTTTCATATCATTATAAAATGTTACTATGAAAAAAATCTTTACTTAAAATGAGATTCTAGAGAAGTGACAAGGGGCCAAGGAACACTAATTAGTGCTTGTTATTGTAATTAAATGAAGATGTATTCTGATGCCTTAAAATAATTATAAAACTGACTCACTGCTGTACTGAAACGCTGAGCCTAAGTATTATTTGGTCTTTTTGTTTTAATTGTATTTTATTTATTTCCAATATCTTCCCATGAGACCAAAGAAAAGATCACAAAATGGAGTCTCTTATGTTGCAACACCACTTGAACCGTTGAAAGAGAAAGTAATTCTGGATAAGGCAGGGATCCATGTGATGCACAGACATTCCTCTGGAAGTTTATAAACAGCAGTAATAACATCTGTTTTTTTTAACTATTTTTTATCTGCTACACCATGTTTGTTTATTTTTTATATTTTTTAAGGAATTAATACATTAAATTGTTAGGGTCAGAGCAAATGCATATTTGCTAAAATACAGTTCTTATGTTAATGTGACATTAATACCAAAAGAACAGATTCTATGTAGTTCATAGATAAAATTCTAAGAATATAATGATACTTCATTTCCAAATCCCTTTCTTAAAATACATCTCAGATGCAGTCCAATGAACATACCTTATACCACTGAGTATACTGTAGCTGGGGAGAGTATTTCCAGGAGGCAGAGCAGGCGTGTTAAAATTCAATTCAGAAAAACACAGAAATAAGTCAAAGAAACTCCACAAAAACCAATAAAAGAGGAATCTAACAACTTTTGGCAAGGCAATTGGCTGATTTTATCACATTGAGTATGCTATAAACAAAAATGATCAATATTCTTCATGCACTTTTCCTGGCCTTTAGTTTAGATTAGTGTCAGTTCTTCACTGATTGTTGCCTAGTATAGTGTTAACTGAGGAGTTGTAACTGAAAACTTCATTTGGAAGTTCTGGAAACTGATATGCTTAAATAAAACCTTGCCTTGGAGAACTGTCAGATGTGTGAGAGTCACAATATGTAATGCCTAAAAAGCATGAAGACTGACCCATCAGAAAAGACGCTGCCTGTGAACAATGAATAAGGCAGTCCCAGTGCATATCAGCTGGATGTCACCTCTCGAGGTCCCATGTTTGTGAAGTTTTTGTTGAGGTCACATTTACTTTAGAGCATTAGATTAGATTAGCAGGAAAAAACCTCTCTTTTGCACACTGGGGACTAAGGTGTCAGAGGCTGTGGTCCCCGTGTTTGCATACAAACAAAGGAACAGCTTGGACATTAATTTTTAGCTTATGTCTATGTTGTGTTGAGATGAGGATCCGCCTATTAAACTTTTCCTATTATGTATTCAATTTTATTTAAATAAATGATTGAGCTAGAAAGAAATTGAGATAATCTAATATAGCTTTTTATTTCAGAGTTGAGGAAACTGGGGCCAAGGCTATAAGCAACAAATAATTATTGGGCATTTACAGTGTGAGAGGTGCTTTGTAGATACTGGGGATAGAGTGGTGAATAAAAAATCCTTTTCTTGTGGAAGATACATACATTCAAGAGTAGTGAGAGGGAAGATAAATAAGAGAACAAACTCTTTAAGATAGTGATAAGAGCCAGGACAATGGTAACACAATAGGATGTGTTGGGGTAAGTGGGGTTGAGCATTGACCACTGTAGATGTGATATTTAAGGAAAGAAATAGGAGAAGACATAAAAAATGGAAAAATCTTTCATTTTCATGGATTGGAAGAATTAATATTATCAAAATGTGCATACTATGCAAAGCAATTTACAGATTCAGTGTGATCCCAATCAAAATACCAAAGATGTTCTCAGATCCAGAAAAAATGATGTTAAAATTTTTATGGAGACGGCCGGCACCGCAGCTCACTAGGCTAATCCTATGCCTTGCGGCACTGGCACACTGGGTTCTAGTCCCGGTCGGGGCGCCGGATTCTGTCCCGGTTGCCCCTCTTCCAGGCCAGCTCTCTGCTGTTGCCAGGGAGTGCAGTGGAGGATGGCCCAAGTGCTTGGGCCCTGCACCCCATGGGAGACCAGGAGAAGCACCTGGCTCCTGCCATCGGATCAGTGCGGTGCGCCAGTTGCAGCACGCCGGCCTCGGCGGCCACTGGAGGGTGAACCAGCGGCAAAGGAAGACCTTTCTCTCTGTCTCTCTCTCTCACTGTCCACTCTACCTGCCAAAAAAAACCCAATTTTTTTTTATGGAGACGTAAGAGACCCCAAGTAGCTAGAGCAATCTTATACAACAAAAACAAAGCTGGAGGCATCACAATACCAACTTCAAGACCTAGTACAGGGCAGTTAAATTTAAAAAGCCTGATTCTTGCATAAAGACAGACATGTAGATCATTCGAACAGATTGAAACCCCAGCAGTTAATCCATGTATCTGCAGCCAGTTAATCTTTGACCAATCAGTTAAAATCAATCCCTGGAAAGGACAGTCTCTTCAACAAATGGTGCTCGGAAAATTGGATCTTCATATGTGGAAGTATGAAATAAGAACCTCTGCCTTACACTTTATACAAAAATCAACTCAAAATGGATCATGGATCTAACTCTATGACCTGATACCATAAAAATACTGAAGGAAAACATTGGGGAAACTCTGTAAGACATTGGCAAAGGCAAAGACTTCTTGGAAAAGAAGCACAGGCAATAAAGATAAAAATAGACAACTGGGATTATGTCAAGCTAAGAAGCTTCTGCATTACAAAGGAATCACTCAAGAAAGTGAAGAGGCAGTCAGCAGAATGGGAGAAGATATTTGCAAACTATGCAACTGATGAAGGATTAACATCCAGGATCTATGAAAGGCTCAAGAAACTCAACAACAATAAAGCAAACAATCCAGTTAAGAAATGGGAAAAGGACGTGAGCAGGCAGTTTTCAAAGGATGAAATACAAATGACCAACAGATACATGAAAAGATGCTCAGGACCAGTAGCCATCAGGGAAATGCAAATAGAAATCATTATAGGATATCAACTCACTCCAATTAGAATGGCTATCAGTCAAAAAAAAAAAAACCCAAAAATACTAAATGCTGGCAGGAATGAGGGGAAAGGGTACCCTAATCCACTGGTGGAAATATAAACTACTAGAGCCATAATGAAAGACAGTATGGAGAGTCCTAGATTACTGAAAATAAATTTAGCATATGACCCAACATGGGAATTTACCCAATGAAATGAAATCTGTAAATGAAAGAATTATTTGTACTCCCATGTTTATTGCAGCTGAATTAAAAATAGCTAAGGAGGAATCAGCCCAGAAGTCCATCAGCTGATGACTGGATAAAGAAAATGTGTAATATATACATTATGAAATACCCATAAAAAAGAATGATACACTGTCTTTTACCACAAGATGGATGCAGCTGGAACCCATTATGCATAGTGAAATAAGCCAGTCTCAAAAAGACAGGTACCATATATTTTCTCTGATCTGTGGCAGTTAATATAGAATACAAAAAATGTGTATGAAATAGATGGACATTTTGGGATATGATTTAATTTTTTTTTAATTTAAGGTAAGCAAATTTCATATATACAGATTTAAGAACATAGCGCTCCCTCCCACCTTATAGTCATTTTTAACCCTATTGATTCTGCTATGGAACTGTGGTATTCCTGCTTTTTACTTGTTGGATATTATGTTTAGTGATGAATTAAGCCTGTGAATAGAGAGTGGATTAAATTATGTCTTTGCAAAAACTGATGAAGAGAGAGGGAGGGTATGGTGAAGGAAGTGTGATTATCTTCTTGGAACTATACCTATGGAATGTATGAAATATATTCTATTTATGTTAATACAAATTCTTAAAAATAGGCATCATTTTCCTCTTGATGACATATGAAGCCAGAGAATATGATAGGCTATTTCAGGAGACAGGACAGATAGAGAAGAAGATTGAGGGATAGGTCCTAGAGTTTTCCAAAATTAAGAATTTGCAGGGCCCTGTGCCGCGGCTCAATAGGCTAATCCTCCGCCTACGGCGCCAGCACACCGGGTTCTAGTCCCCGTTGGGGCGCCGGACTCTGTCCCGGTTGCTCCTCTTCCAGGCCAGCTCTCTGCTGTGGCCAGGGAGTGCAGTGGAGGATGGCCCAAGTGCTTGTGCCCTGCACCCGCATGGGAGGCCAGGAGAAGCACCTGACTCCTGGCTTCGGATCGGCATGGCACCAGCTGTAGTGGCCATTTGGGGGTGAACCAATGGAAGGAAGGCCTTTCTCTCTGTCTCTCTCTCTCACTGTCCACTCTGCCTGTCAAAAAAGAATTTGCAGAGGAAATAAAGGAGGAATAAAGCCCAAGAAACAGTAGGCAGTGAAGGGGAGGGAAGCTCAGGTGATGTTAAGGAAGCCAGGATATCCACAGGTGATTAGCTGCTGAGCTGACGTTCAACCTATGATTACCCAGCTCTTTGATGAGTCTGGTTTATATGGCCTTGTTAGCTCTTTTTCCTAATTCTTACTTCTGGCTCATTATGTCACAGCAAAGTAAAAAGAGAAATTTTGGGTCAAGCAGTAGCCAAGTATTTAATTTAATTGCCTGCTTGGCCCCATTGCCTGTTTGATTTTGGTTTGAACATTTTTTATCATCTTTTTTTCATGCATCTGAAACTGTGGGTTTCTTGAATTTGGAATGCTTTTTGGTCCTTTTTTTTACATGTGCCTATTAAGGTCTGGTGATGGTCAGGCTGCCTGATGTTTGGAGCTGGTGTAAGAAGTGATTTTTTTTCCCCTTGTCCCTGTCCTTCCCACTGTAATTACCTCCTTAATAGTATTTCACGGTAGGCAGCAGCTTCGTGTTTCAGTCTTTCTCTTTGACATCCAAACTTGAATGCCCGCAATAGCTTTATATACCTCTGCCCTTTACTTGTTGCATCGATTGCCAAATATCCCTGCTCTACTTTAAATTTGCAGCTTTTTCTCTCTCCCTCCTCTGCTGCCCTTGTCTTAACCTGAATGATTCTCTTCCTTGAAACACAGTGCCTATAAGCAGTCCATCTGTTCCATTTCTTCCCACTGCCACTGTTTAAATGATCCTCTCTGTGCTCCTGGCATTTCTACTTCTACTCCAAATCCCACGTGGGCTTCCTATTTTCTAAAGAATCAAGTTTGCAATTGTTACCCACGTCAGGTGTTCGAGTTCTGAATGATTTCGTTTTCCTCATTCTATTCAACATGTCTGATTTCTTTCACTTCCAGGTTTTCAGAATTCTCTTCTTCACAGTTGTTTCATTTCTTTCTTTAAGCAAGGCCATTTTGTTCAAGAGCCACTCAAAATACAAGAAAAACACAAATGAGGGTCCTTTTTTGCTGAAGTATAGTTCAATGACTCATGATATATGTTTCAAACAGGAAATGTTTAGAAAGTTGACACAAGAGTGCTTCAACATGTTTGTGGAAATGGAATTAGAGGCACAGGAATATCATGAAAATCATGCATAGATTTTTCATAATATGTGTTGCCTGTGAACTTTTTGAAAATCCCTTATATAACCAATTTTAAGTTTTATATAAATGTTTAGAAATGCCCTTGTATCTAATGCATAGAGAGTTATTTTATTTTGTGGTCCCTCAAAAATTTACCTCTTCCAAGCCAAAAGGGAACTGATAGAAAATGATCTAATGATGCCCTCCAGGTAGCAACAAAGAAAAGCCTTGCCCAAGCTGAGGCTCTAGAATGAGCCAATAGGATGAAAGAAAATGTGTCCTGTCTGACAAAGTGCCTATTTTTACTGTGGCCTTTCATTTTGCGTTAGACAGCATTAGTGTAGAGGCAGCAGGATGCTCAAAGTGAAAAGGGAGACTGAGCTAGCAAACACCAGTTGCCATGTGAGCAGCGACCTGTTTATGTCACAGATCTCGGCACAGATCAAACCTGAGATCAGAGGCTTTGATAAAATATGACTGAGCTTGGTAGCCCCCAGCCTCTTCCCACCGCCGTGGGGAGTAGCGTGTGACTGTCCACTGCCTGAGTTGTGCCTCCAGCGGGGAGGCCACGTGAGAACAGATGGCTGCCACGGGGGTCAGCCTGGATGGAAAGGACGATGCTCCGGGCTGATCGAAGAGCCGAGATGCCAGGTTCCAGCAGGAGTTAACATAACAGATACCACGGTATTAAAGAGCCACACTCGCTGTGATCTCACACAGGTGTGACAGCAGCTGGAGAAAGCCGCAGGAGCAAAACTAGCAACCGTGGCTTCAAAGAGAGCTGAAAGTCCCAGCTTCAGGTCAGTGGTGAGGGAAGCTCTCAGAGAAGAGAGACTTTTGGGCATCTGTTGTTCTGTTTCTGTCGCTTTTTTCAAAGGGCTGAAAGTTAGCCGCCTCCGGCTGTTTCCTTGTGTGACACACACCACAAAAATCCACATGGAAAGGTGTGTGTCTACATGGGCCTGGCACAGGGAATAAATATATGGCGTTCTCCATAAATATTTGTTGAAGGAAGGAAAGCTGGGAACTGGGAGGGAAGCCTGACTGGAGGCTAAAACCTCATGTAGATTTCCAGCTAAGTGGCATTCATAGCCTCAAGACTGGTATTGTGTATTTGTCACAGCCCGGATGGCACCATTTTGAGGAGGAAATAGTGCTCTGTTGCCATATAGTTGCCCTGATACTCTCTGGCCAAAATTTATGCTGCTACATATGCATTCCCAAGCGTCATGAGTTTTTTGAGGCATTAAGACTTTCTTCTCAAAATGCAAGCAACTCTTATGAGGGACTGTACCTTCACTACATGTTTGACTTATAATTTAATTGATAACTAGTTAAGAGCAGGGCCATTTGGGAAAGGGCAAGAGACCAGATATCTGAGTTCATGCACTCCCACTCCAGATCTCAGGCAGCAAATTAACTTCCGTCCACTCAGACAAGTTCAGAGCAGCCCCTTTCTTCTATTTCTACAATCTTAGATGGCTGCCAGAAAGCATTTCAGCTTGCCTAGAATCTGCAGAAAATCACAGGTAACTTGATTTAAATGGTATGTTGACTTATTCCATTTTGTTCCCAATATAAAACACAATTCATACAAGCAAGAGTACATACTTATGCAAAAAATATACATGAAATTGTCTGTAGGGGGAATAGAGGAAGAGAGATAGAGAAGAGAGAATTTGAAGCTGGGGAAAAGTTCAGAGGGGTTTCTTTTGAGCTTGTTCGTGCTGACCAATAGTTTATAGTGCTCCAGCTGTAGTTTGAGACACTCCTGTATTACTTATTCAGGAAGTGTACCTAGAGACTCAGTGCCTCCAATGACATGAGCCAGCCAGTGTCATTTATTGCTCTTACCCTTTAGATTTTATAGTTGTAGAAAAAAATAGCTTTCTGAAATCGATGAGAGAGTCTTACTACACTTCTAGATGATGCCACATTTCTGAAGTGGTATTAGGGAATCTGGCTGGATGTCACTGTCACCCATACCTTCTAAAGGCAGTTAGATAGCTTGGCAAGGTACAGAAATTAACGTACAACAGGTATAAGTTCAAGTTTCAAATGATTACCCTCTGGTGGGCTGATTTTTCACATACAGAAAAGGATTCCAGCACCCTCCCCATTATTCTCATGAAGACCATTTGGCTCACACACTGGGTTGCTTAGAAAAATTCTTTCAGGAAAGAAGTTAAGAAACTGTGAGAAATGAGTAATTTTGCCCATAATTTCTATCCGTGTTTTGGGGATCATTTAAACCTGATGCTAGTCTGATTTTGGGTGGCTCTGTGACTTTGTCATTTGTTTCCTTCTTATTTTGCCTTTATCATACTCTTTTTAAAAAAGTTTATTTATGTGAAAAGCAAAGCCTCAGATAGAGAGGGAGAGGAAGGAAAAAGAGAGACATCTTCCATCTACTAGTTTACCACCCACCCCTAATAACTACAACAGCCAGATCTGGCCAGACCAAAGCCAGAAGCCAGGAACACCATCCTGGTCTCCCATATAATTTTCATGGGCTCAAGTACTTGGGCCATCATCCACTGCCTTCTCAGGCACATTAGCAGGGAGCTGAATGGGAAGCAGAGTACCTGAATCTGTAACTGGCACTCTGATATCGGATGCCTACAATGCAAGCAGCAGTGTAACTCACTGCACCAGAATGCCAGCCCTCATTATCACCCTCTTGACTAGCTAATCTAGATTTTGTTTTGGAAATGACACAGACAGAATTGTTGTCCAACTTCTGCTCAGGTTTTTAATTGAGTAGATGATTTAGATTATATTCAAGGCATACATTTCTGTGCAGATTTGCTCAGTACTTTTATAATTCAAGGAAAGTAAATATTCCAGTCTATCAATTGTTCATCATGGGCTGCGGTGTGAGACAGATCTAACTGTGAATCCCAGATCACTTACCATCTGAGTGATGGTGGATAAGGTATGGATCTTGTTAAACCTCAGTCTCCTCATCTGTAAAGCAAGGATTATAACTCGTGCATCATAGTGGGCCTGAAATGGAACATTGCATGCGATACTTAGTTATTAACCCATTGCTATGTATGGGGTGATGGACTAGAATAAGAATAGTGCTGCCCAGTAGAAAGACAATGTAAGTCATGTGTCTAACACTACATTTCCTAGTGGGCATATTAAAAAAACATGAAATCTGTTTTAATAATTTATGTCTTCTATGTCCAAATATCAATAGAGAGATTATAAAAGAACTACTTTTCATTCATTTTTCTCATAGTGAGTCTTCAAAAGCCAGTGTCTGCTGTCTACTTACTGCATGCAATAGGAGTGCTAATTTTCCAGGGGTTGAGGTGAGCAGTAACCACAGCAAAACAATAAAGTTGTCTTTAGTGAAAAACCATTTTGCCATCTTTTAGTATATAGATTTGATTTTATACAAATTAAGAAGAAATACAACTAAAATATATCTTTTTAGTTTCATCAGCCACATTTCTTGTGCCTGATGGCCGCATGTGGCTAATGGGTATGGTATTGGGCATTGTGAGGCTGGAGAGATGGGATGTGAGGAAGTAAGTGTCCAGAACCTGAGGACTTAAGCTTCCACCTTAATGGGACCATTAAAAACCTTCACTTCCCATTTGTTTCCATCTTTTTCTCCCTACTCATGGGGCTCAGGAAAGGGGGAAATAAGTGGTTGTTTTCTTGATAACTAAAATTTGGACTATATGACAAGAAAAGTCAAATTTGATGGCAATATTCATTACTTAGGTGGTACTTCCTTCAGTGGTAGCTCTGTGAGGGAATTGGTGATGTTAGTGATGTATGCAATGATGGAAGATAGCCCCACAACCTAAATACGTGTGGAGAGCCCCCAGAGCAGAAGCAGAGCCAGGCTGAATGAAGTGAATCTTGGGATAAATCCAAGTTAAAACGTTATTGTGATGGATTCCTTGCACGTGGGAGGCCATGTGCAGCTGCAGTGGGTTGTGACTCTGAAATTGGGAGTCCCTTCAGCACAGGGAAGACTTAAGGCAACACAGTGACTGCTGTGGCAGCAGTGGAATGGGGCCTGCATTCATGAGAGCCATCAACCACCAAGAGATGGGGGGAGTACAGTACGATACATTGAGGACTTCATGTGCTACCCTCAATTTCCCTTTACCCTAGTTGTGGAAATAAGCCATATTAGGGTAAGATTTTTATTTATGTATGGATAAAAGTACACAACCATGTTAGAAAGTGGCAAAAAACTAGGGGGGGGGGAGAGAGAGAGAGAGATCATTTGATCTTCTGTCTGCTGGTTCACTCCCAAAATGGCTGCCACAGTCACAGCAGGGCCAGGCTGAAGTCAGGAGACTGGAATTTCAACGGGATCTCTCATATCAGTGTCAGGGGCCCTTGTAACTTGGGCGATCTTCTCCTGCCTCCCAAGGAGCATGAGTAGGAAGCTGTATCGAAAGTGGAGCAGCCATGTCTTGAACTGGCACTCTGATATAGGATGCTAGTGTTGTAAGCTGTAGCTTAACCCATGCAACACTATGCATTAAGAGGGGATCATTATGGGCTGGATCCCTCTGAAAAGGAAGGCAGACAGACGGCCGGCGCTGCGGCTCACTAGGCTAATCCTCTGCCTAGCGGCGCCGGCACACCGGGGTTCTAGTCCCGGTCGGGGCACCGGATTCTGTCCCAGTTGCTCCTCTTCCAGGCCAGCTCTCTGCTGTGGCCAGGGAGTGCAGTGGAGGATGGCCCAGGTGCTTGGGCCCTGCACCCCATGGGAGACCAGGAGAAGCACCTGGCTCCTGCCTTCGGATCAGCGCAGCGCACTGGCCGCGGCGGCCATTGGAGGGTGAACCAATGGCAAAGGAAGAGCTTTCTCTCTGTCTCTCTCTCTCACTGTCCACTCTGCCTGTCAAAAAAAAAAAAAAAAAAAAAAAAACGGAAGGCAGATAGAGTTGAGTCTTGAAGGATGTTTTTCCCTTAGGTCAATGTAATAGACTGAGTAGAAGCACAAGATCAGAATGGCACAGTATTTGTTTGCCAGCTTGGAAAATTCTGAAGTGAAGAGTTTGAGTCCAAAAGTATGAATATGTCTGATCAAGATGTATTTTTTTCCTCTGTATAAGGGAGAGTTCTTAAGTTTATGGCATTATGAGTGATATCAAAGCAAAATTTTAAGAATGTTTATTTTATAGGAGCAAAACTGTTAGAAGTCCTACTTTTTACTATTTCATAGTTTTCTGAGATATTTGAATTTATTATTTGACTTTGTCTTCATTAATAGATGTGTGAGAAAGACAAGCAAGCCTAAATGCCTAAATACCACTTATAAAAAAAGACTCCAGAGATCAAGAGTTGAAGCTACTTGCCCAAGGTCACATGAGTAGTCGGTCTGCCATTCTATGAGTCTGCTGTGTATCCCGCTTCCCATGTTGGATCATTCTCTCCCTTTTTGATTCTATCAGTTAGTATTCACAGACACTAGTCTTGTTTGTGTGATCCCCTTGACTCTTAGACCTATCAGTGTGATCAATTGTGAACTGAAATTGATCACTTGGACTGGTGAGATGGCATTGGTACATGCCACCTTGATGGGATTGAATTGGAATCCCTTGGCACATTTCTAACTCCACCATTTGGGGCAAGTCCAATTGAGCATGTCCCAAATTGTACATCTCCTCCCTCTCTTATTCCCACTCTTATATTTAACAGGGATCACTTTTCAGTTAAATTTTAACACCTAAGAATAAATGTGTGTTGATTACAGAGTTCAACCAATAGTATTAACTAGAACAAAAAAATACTAAAAGGGATAAAGTATTAAATTGTACATCAACAGTCAGGACAAGGGCTGATCAAGTCACTCTTTCTCATAGTGCCCCTTTCACTTCAACGGGTTTCCTTTTTTGTGGTTATTTGGTGTTTTAACCAGCAAATTTGTTGCTTTCCTTCCTATAGATCTTTGGGGAGCTAATGATTAGGTGTTACCATTTCTAGTCTTGAGGTACAAGTGAGTAGGAGTGTTTTGATCCCTCTGCTCCTATGTAGGGTGGCCCCCTTTCTTCGCTGCATGTACCTCTTATACCACTTACTGATTTCTGACCAAGTGCTTGCTATGTTCAAGACCTGTTTAAGGAACTTACCCACATTTGATTTGAACCCTTTCTCTGTTCTGCAAGTTAGCTCTGACCAGCTGGTGTTCATCTAAGTTCAAAGTCCATTCTTTCCTCCTTTATCACATTGCTCAGTGAAGTTTTCAAGTGGCAGGGACCCCAGGATCTTATCAGCCTGATTGTTTTAGCTCAAATGGCAGCAACCCATCTGTCAGTTCCTACTCTCAGTTTCGAAGGTCCTAGTCAGAGCTGCCAAGTCCTCAGGTGGCCTATGGACAATATCCTTTTGATAATGGAGACAAAATATCTTCCAGGCACAAAATTACTGCCACCACTGTTCAATATGCTGCATCTCACTGTTGATGAACTGATACATTCCACTTATAGCCAAGTTCATCTGTGTTGTTGCTGTTTGGCAACCGATGTTGGCCACGTGCTAGGTCTCCTTATTTGTTTTGTTCTTATTCCAGGTTCACCCGTGAAGCTGCCTGTCTTTCCTCTTTTGCCTTCATTCCATTGATATGCACCCAAGCGGATTTGTGGGGTCCTTGCTTTGCGATTATAGTTCTATTGATCCAATCAAACATAAATTGAGACCTAGGTAAATGACTCTTTCTAATTTAGTTGTAGCTGAATCTTGTTCCAGTATGTTTTGTTGAACTCACAAGGTAGTTTTTATTTATCTTAAAAACACTATAGTCAACACTACATACAGGAAAACTCATAAAACACTATAGAGTTTTTTCATCTCACTTTTACAGATTACAACATTTTCTAGCATCAAAGCTTCCATCACACACACAATGTATACTTTGCTAGTCACATGTAGTATATTTTACCCATTTTTAGTTATGTGATTTCTATAGGCATTTGAGATTATGAACTTTTTTCTAGCCCTTTATGTAGTCAAAAGAATATTCTGGAGTTAATGGACATATATCAAAATTTTGATTTTGCATTTTATTAGCAGGGAACCTTGGAAGTTATTTTACTTTTTTTGTAATTCCACTAGAGTCCTTACTTCAATGCCTGGTACATAGATAAGAAGTATTATCACTTGGTAAGTGGTTTTACTACCTGTGCCACTATTACTACAGTCACTCTGCTATTACTACTACAACCACTGTTACTACTACTGTTAGCATCACATACTCTAGATCCCAAACACAGGAGAGCTATTTTAATTTTCAGTGTTCTGTGTTGCTTCAGGGAGCATCAAGTTAGTGACTCTGGCAGGGCTCAGCAAAGCTGTTGGCCTAGTCATCTTCTAGCTTGTAGTAACTTGTAGTTACTGACACATAAATGCCTGAACTCAGATTTAAGGGTGGCCCTTGTCATGTTCCACCCAAAGGAACTCTGTGCATGTTAGAGTTCTCAGCTTGAGCAGCTGGGCAGGATCTCTCTGAACTCTGAGGTCAGTCCATGTATAGGCTGAAGAAATCCTTAGCTCACACTACAGCATCTTGCACCTGTAGGGAGCCCTGATTCGAATCTGCATTTGAAGCTGTATTTAAACTTATAGCTTTTCGGTTTTACAATGGAACTAAGATCGTTCTTTAATTTCGTAGTGGAACAGTGAGCCACAAGCTGCTCCTGCTTTAGGACTGAGGGACTTCTCCAACTGCTGTGTGAGTGCTGCTCCCTGACAGGTCACAGCTGGGCATAGCCCTTTTCTGTGGAGAGCTGCCTAGTGTCCCCTTATGTCCACTGCCTAGGGGCTACTTATTTCACCCCCTCCCACCAGCTGGGGATAACTCTGAAAGCCATCATGGCTCCAGAGATGTACAAGTTCAGCTGAGAACTTGGTTGAGAAGCTGTAACCCCAACTGTCCATCTGTTCAATCCTGCTTCCTTCCTTCCCCTCCAGCTGTAAGTGTCTACAGCACGTTAGCAAACTTTTGTACACTAATCCCTGACTCCGCATCTACTCTCCAAGGAATCTGGGCAGCAGCAACTGTTTACCCTAAATAGCTCTAATTTAATATATGGATTAACCTAGATTTTGCACATTCTAAACATATGTGTAGTCTAGAGAGTTCACTAGACAGTTTTCACTTCAAATAATTTCATGGATCTTTAAAATTTTTTTTAATTTTTGATTTGTGCTTTTGAAGGTTTTATATTTAATGAATACAAATTTCATATGTACAGCTTTTAGGATATAGTGTTTCTTCCCCCATTCCTGTCCTCCCACCCCCACTCCCATCCCACCTCCCACTCCCACTCCCTCTCCCATTCCATTTTCCATTAAGATTCATTTTTAATTGACTTTATATACAGAAAACCAGCTCTATATGAAGTAGAGATTTCAACTATTTTCACCCACAAAGACACACAAAGTATAAAGTACCGTTTAAAGACAAGTTATACCATTGAAAATTCTCATAGTATACCTTATTAAGGGCTGAGGTCCAACATGGGGAGCAGGTGCACAGTGACTCCTGTTGCTGATTTGTTTTTAAGAGGTTCAGTGTGATTTGTACATATAATTCTAAGAACATAATGATATTCTCCTCCTTCCTGCCTTTCTCCCACCCTTCCTCCTTCTCCCTTTCAAAACAGCAAATGTATATGAGTAAATATATAAGGGTACTCAGAAATTTTCATGGAAAGTGGAATTAAAAGAAAATTTTGGTAAAAAAATTGAAATTCATGTATACCAGGTGTCACTCCCCCTCTTCGTGGAGGAACGACACAGGACCCTGTGCTGTTCTTTTGTCTGCTCGGCCCTCCCCGGGTTTGCTGCTGGTTCTTCCCGGGTTGGCTACCGTCCCTTCCACCTCCATGGAAGGGTGGTTCCCCCTGGCCACTTTCCCCACTTCCGCGAGGGAGCGGCACACCGCCGGCCGGCTCTCTCGGGGGCTGCTCAGGTGTTATTTGGATAGATGTTCCTGGTGCATGTTGTCTCTCTCCTCCTTTATAGTCCTCTTCCACCAATCCCAACTCTGCTACCCACACGCCGAGTACGCTGCTCTCCTCCAATCAGGAGCAGGTCCTGCTGTTTATTGGTTGAACTGGAGGCAGCTGTGTAAAGCTGTTTCCTCCTCTCCCAGCGCCATATTGTGGGAGAGCAGATGCACAGAATAAGTCTTAATTCCAGTAACTTAGTCTAGTCCGAGTTGCTCCCCACAACCAGGGTCTTTAAAAGGATCATAGAAAATGTTTTTTATGAAAAATTACACATGAATTTTAATTTTTGCACCAAAATAAACTTATTTTTAATGCTATTCCCATGAACTTTTTTAAGTACCCTGATTATATATATATCCATCAGTTTATATTATGAAAGGACTCAAATAAGCTAGAGCTATGGATAAGACAGGTTCTAAATAATGAGATTCTAATATATAGATTTTTTTATTCACAGAACAGCATCTTCATGTATTTATAGAATATTTGGTCTTTTGTATTTATTAATGAAGCCCCACTACTTCCTAGTAATAACTCTAAACATAAATTGAACTCTTTATACATACACATATATGTATATGTAGATATTAATCTTCTTATTAAAACATTCAAGAAAATCTGCCTAGGATATTTAATATTGATTATTTGAGAGGTCGGGGGTGGGGAGAGAAAACTCCCAAATGCTGGTTCACTTCCCAGATGGCTAGAAGACTGGGAGTAGGAACTCAGTCCAGGTTTCCCATGTGTGTGGCAGGATCCCAACCACAGAAACCATCACTGCTGCCTCCTAGGATCTGTGCTGTCAGGGAGCTGGCATCAGGAGCTGGGGCTGGGAATGAAATCTGGGGACTCTTGATGTGGGACACTGTCATCTTTATGGGAGTCTTAGCACTGGGCCAGATATCTGTGTTATGTCTTAGATATTTTGTTCCCTAACACTCACACTATTTGTGTTTCCCAAAAAATACAGTGCTGATGACTATTTTTCACTTAACTGAGGTTTCTTAAAACCAGCTCATTTGCTATGAAGGAATTGCTTGAAAAATTTGGACTTTCTTCAACCAAACTACATTCTAAATATGGTTAATAGGGTGTTTTAGTTCCTTAATAAAAAGGAAACTATTAGATATAAGAATATTTTTCTTAATAGGAGATAATTAACAACTTCATGTACTTTAGTAGCAAAGGTTCACCAGTATATTATTAGTTTTGTGAGAAGGGATTTCTCTCCTTATTTGAATAACACAAGGGTTATATTTCCTGGAAACGTAGGCTTTATTGTACATGGAATTATTTGGAATAATTATCTACACGAGCAATGCGAGCAGAATTAAGTTCCAAGAGAAACTCCACTTTTATTACATTATAAAATAAAACAATATAATTTTACTCTCATTCCCTGTGTTTATTTTCTCATACTCACACTATCTTGAAACCTCAATTTCCATCTCTTCCACCTTCACTCGGAACTACTGTATCTTTCTCCAAGCCAATTACCCTGTCTCTGAACCCATACCTTGATTTTACTTCTGTTGGATTCAATGGATAGTCTCTGCTGTTCCATGTGGCCAAAGTCTTTGCTTAGTCACAGGATCCCATCAACTTTTGCTTATTTAAAGTCATTGTTCATGCAGTTATTCTCTCTCTCTCTCTCACTCTGTCATTCTCTCTCTTTCTCTCTCATCACACACACACACACACATCTTAATTAATTTCCATTCCCATCAGCACACAGACTTGCTCTTCCATCTTAAGAAAAACTGCGTACTGTACTTCTCAGTAGAAGAAGGCTCTCAGAAGGTTATGACAAGGTCAAAAAACCCTCTTTTTCTACTGCATACACAGTAGGCTTTCTTTCCAAAGCTCTGCTAGCCTCTTCTCTATCTTTTTGGTAATTTGTCCCCCTGTTGCCAGTCTGTAAATGTGCAGTGCCAAAGTTCACCTGTTGGTCTCTTCTTTCCCTCGATTCTTTTCTAGGTGATCTCATTCACTTTCATAGCATTAACTGCCACGTCTCTTGCTGCTGACTGGCTCTGCCTGGAAAACACATACTGAGTCCACACACTTCTCACTGTTTTCACCACCATGAATTATCACTCTACCTGCCACCATTATCCCCCCACATGGGTTTTCCAGAAGCCTCTAGACAAGAATTTTGCTACCACTTCAGTTAATTCTCCACAAAACACTGGGTTAATTTTCTTTTAAGCTAAATTAGAGAAAGTCAAAATTATTCTGTGTCTTTATATTATCTTCAGTCTCTGAATTCCTTACTGCTTCTGCAGTGTCTAATGAGCTGTAGCTGTGTCTGTCCAACCTCATTTCTACCACTTTTGCACTTACTCATTCTGGTGTTGCTGTACTGGTTGTCTTGTTTCTCAAACTCTCCAGGCTGATTCTTGCTTCAGGCACGTGCAGTTCCTCTGTGCTCCACCTGGAATATTTCTTCCCCAGATCTTCATTCTTTGACATCATTCTGGTCTCTGCTATAGACTGAGTTGTGTTTCCCTCAACTTCATATGCTGAAGCCCAGTCCTTCAGTGTTTGGTATTTGGAGAAGGGGTCATTGGGAGATAATTAGGTCTTGAGAATGGAACCCTTAGAATCAAATTAGTGCTGCTTCAAGAAGAGACACCAGAAAGTTGGCCCTGCCTCTCTCCTTGTCATGTGAGGACACAGAAGGCAGCCGTCTACAAGCCAGGAAAGGGAGCTTCACCGGGAACGGACCATGTGCACACTCTGATCTCAGACTTGCAGCCTCAAGGACTGTGAGAAAAACAGATTCCTGTTGTTCCAGCCACCCAGTCTATGGTGTGTAGGGATGGTGGCCGAGCTGTTTAAGACAGTCTGCTCACCTTCCTTACAGGTCTTTCTTCATCACTGTGGGGAGCAATCCGGACTAGACTAAGTTGCTCGAATTAGGACTTATTCTATGCATCTGCTCTCCCACAATATGGCGCTGGGAGAGAAGTAAACAGCTTCCGCACAGCTGCCTCCAGTTCAACCAATTAACTGTAGGACTTGCTCCTGATTGGAGAGCAGCGTACTCAGCCGAGTTGGGATTGGCGGAGGAGGACTATAAAGGAGGAGAGAGACGGCATGCACCGGGAACATCTATGGGGAACATCTAAGGGAACCCGTGCAGCCCCCCAGAGAGCCGGCCGGCGGTGTGCCGCTCCCCTGCGGAAGTGGGGAATGCGGCCAGGGGGAACTGCCCTTCCACGGAGGTGGAAGGGATAGTAGCCAACCCGGGAAGAACCAGCAGCAAACCCGGGGAGGGCCGAGCAGACGAAAGAACAGCGCAGGGTTCAGTGTTGCTCCTCCACGAAGAGGGGGAGCGACATAATGGTGCCGTGACTCGGATAGGAAACGTGACTCGGATAGGAAACCTAGCTCGGATAGAAAACCTAGGACGGATAGCAAACTTAGGAGGGAAGAAACGGGAAGAAGCAGGAAATTACCGGAGAGAGAGACTAGCAAACAGCCTAGGGAAAAGCCGGACGAAAAGGGTGCCGGAAGAAGCTATTGAAAGCCTAGGCATAGACTCAGATACGGACTACGGGGGGAAGCTGGGAGAAATCTCTAAGGTCGAAAGCGAAAGTGAAAGCTAGAACAAACAGACTCAGATACGGACTACGGGGGGAAGCTGGGAGAAATCTCTAAGGTCGAAAGCGAAAGTGAAAGCTAGAACAAACAGACTCGGATGCGGACTGTGGGGAGAGGCCAGGAGAAATGAGGGAGGAATATTGTTGGAAGAAAGCTTGGGGAAACATACCGGGTAGAGAAAAATGTTAGGGAAATTGAAGCCACGGGGGGCAGGCCGAGGCGGAAACGAAAGCCACTTTGGGGTTCTCAGGTTAGCCCGGGAATAGGGGGCGAAAAGTTAAAACCAGAAGCTGAGACGTAAGCCAGATTGGGATCCGTCTGATTAGCCCGGGGAGCAAAGGACGGGAAGCCAAATCGTGGGGCGGAGACGTACGCTGGGTTGAATTCGCCAGGCTAGCCCGGGGAACTTGGATTGAATGCTAGTGGTGGAGACGCAAGCTACGCTGTGTTACTCGCGGAAGCCGCCGCGTGCAGAGAGAGCACGGGGCGTGAATAGATAGGGAACGCTGGCGTAGGCCGTGGTTCAGACGCGAAAGGGTTAAGCGTGGAGACCGCGGAGCGCGCGAAGCCAGAGCCGCGCAAAGCCGGGAAGCTGCGCAGATGAGAGAGGCGCGCGGGCTGAAGCGGCGAGGTGCCGGGAAGCTGCGGGGATAAGAGAAACAGAAGTTTGGAAGTGAAGTAAAAGAGAAATGGGAATGCTGGAAGATAGAAGTGAGATGGGAGAGGTAGGAATGCCCGGAGATAGAGAAATAGAGAAAAATAAGGCCTCCCCTCAACATGCCAATTAGAAGGCTTGGATTCGGTCTGCCCGATTAGTGAGGCGATGAGCACCTGGGCGGCTAGCTGCAGGTCACCGAAGATAGGCACGAACCAACACTAATAAGTCTCCCCCACAATAAGGCAATGAGAAGGCTTGGATTCGGTTTGCCTGATAGGTTTTGTAAGTCCCCTGCAGGCAGAGCAGAGCATGCGCTGCAGGGCACCGAACACAGGCATGCATCAGCGCCTAAAAACCTCCTCACAATGGCGAAGAGAGGACCCGGATTCGGTTTTCCTGATTGATAGGACTTGTAAGAGCCTGTGGCAACTCTAGCAAGTACAGCAGAGTGTGTGCTGCGGGACACCGAAGACAGGCGCGTATCAACGCCAAAAAATAAAAAGAAAGGGGGATCTGTGGGGAGCAATCCGGACTAGACTAAGTTGCTCGAATTAGGACTTATTCTATGCATCTGCTCTCCCACAATATGGCGCTGGGAGAGAAGTAAACAGCTTCCGCACAGCTGCCTCCAGTTCAACCAATTAACTGTAGGACTTGCTCCTGATTGGAGAGCAGCGTACTCAGCCGAGTTGGGATTGGCGGAGGAGGACTATAAAGGAGGAGAGAGACGGCATGCACCGGGAACATCTATGGGGAACATCTAAGGGAACCCGTGCAGCCCCCCAGAGAGCCGGCCGGCGGTGTGCCGCTCCCCTGCGGAAGTGGGGAATGCGGCCAGGGGGAACTGCCCTTCCACGGAGGTGGAAGGGATAGTAGCCAACCCGGGAAGAACCAGCAGCAAACCCGGGGAGGGCCGAGCAGACGAAAGAACAGCGCAGGGTTCAGTGTTGCTCCTCCACGAAGAGGGGGAGCGACAATCACTGTGTCTCGGACTCTCCTCTGCCACATCTTTATTCTCCAGGGACAGCTCCTGCTTTGTTTTATCCTTGGTAGCAACTCTCTGAAAATGGGCTATATGAATTATGGTTAGTGTTTACTATCTGTGCCTTTACTAGAGTGGGAGTCCTGTGAGAGACAGGCCTCCCTCTTGTTCACTGCTGTCTCTCATGTATCTGAAATAGTGCAAGCTGCATGGTTCATAAGTGTTCACTGAATGAATGAAAGGCCGAAAGTTAAAGATGAGAAAACAAAACTTGGATGTGACCAAAGTGAGGGGAGTGGGATTGAGGCAAATCTGGAATGTCTTTTGCTCCTGCAAGGTGCTACTTAGAAGGCAGCAGAGAGAAATGAAGAGAGGATATTCACAGGCAGGGGAGCTGAGGCCTATGGTGATGTTTAGCTGGGGTTTTCATCCACAGGAACCTCACTCTTCGTTATATGCATGCCTTATTTGCTTCCTTTGGTTGAGCAAAGAACCAGTAAAATATGACCAAGGGCTTCAGCTGTCCTTCCTGTGAGTCTCCTCCCCTTCTTCTACTCTTCATTTATAAGCTTCTTTAATGTAATATTAATATGGATTATGGCCCTGTGCATTTTTAAACAACATATAAACAGGGTCCTTTGGTTTTCAAAGACCCACACTTCTCACTATTTCCACCGCTATTAATTATCACTCTATCTGCCACCATTATCTCCCACATGGGTTTTCTTAAAGCCTCTAAACAAGAATTTTGTCAGCACTTTGGTTAATTCTCTACAAAGCAACTGGATTAATGATTTAGTTTTGATATTGTTGGTGGGTTGATTTCTATTAACACGGAAGCCTCTTCCACCTGCATAGTTCACTTGTGGACCTGAAGGTCCTGCTGCGGAGAGCCATCCATGCTCCAGGGCTGTGCATTCACGCTCCAGAGATGCACAGTTAGTGTGTGGCTATCTCAGACGTTTCAGGAGACTGTCAGTTCTGGATTTTACAGAAAAGAAAGCACAGTGACACTGGTACATAAATTGTATGTGTAAATAAAGAATGATTGAATGTAGGATTTGTTTAATTGTTGATATATTGACAATATTGAGTGGTTCTCTCCAGTTGTTTTGTAACTACATAAAAGCAGATATCCATGTTTCTAACTGAAACCTGTATTTCAGTGACCCATTACAATTGATTGTGATTGGGAAATTCATGTATTTAATGAGTTTTGGAGTTTGTGTTTGCAGTTTCTTGCCCGTGACAATTGATGGAACAAGTATGTTCACCAAATGTTCTGGGTTGACTTTAGATATAGAAGGGGTTTTGCAGAAAATGTCTATGATGAAAAAGCTACCATGGATTTACAGATTATTTTTGTACTAAAATAAATTCATCTTTTATTTCCAGTTTTACACAGATATAACTGTAATTATACACATTTATGTGGTACCATGTGAATTTTTTTGAGATGTACAAACATTATATAATGTCTACTCATGTAAATATGTCTGTTTCCTCATTTGCCATTTCTTTATGGTAAGAATATTCAAAATTCTCTTATTATTATCTGTAGTCATCCTACTATGCAATATACCCGTAAACTTGTTATTCCTATCTAACCATGTCATGATGCCTGTTAATCAGCCTTTCCTCAACCCTTCAACCCCTCTCCTTTTGCAACCTTTGGTAAGTGCCATCATGAACTTTATTAAAGTACCAGTGTATAGGCTGGCGCTGCGGTTCAATAGGCTAATCCTCCACCTAGTGGCGCTGGCACACCGGGTTCTAGTCCCGGTCGGGTTGCCGAACTCTGTCCCGGTTGCCCCTCTTCCAGGCCAGCTCTCTGCTATGGCCAGGGAGTGCAGTGGAGGATGGCTCAAGTACTTGGGCCCTGCACCCACATGGGAGACCAGGATAAGTACCTGGCTCCTGCCATCGGATCAGCACAGTGCGCTGGCCGCAGCGGCCATTAGAGGGTGAACCAATGGCAAAGGAAGACCTTTCTCTCTCTCTCTCTCTCACTGTCCACTCTGCCTGTCAAAAAAAAAAAAAAAAAAAGTACCAGTGTATAACTCCCTTTTCTGCCATTTGCACATTTTCCCCTTTGGTTTTCAAAGACCGTTATTGAAAGAGTTGTTCCTTGGTGATGGTTTTAAAGAGTGACCCAGCAGATGGAAGGTCTCTCCCTCTGTAACTCTGCCTCTCAGATAAACAAATGCAATCTTAAAAAAAGAAAAGAAAAAATATTCCTGCATCCTAGGGCTGTGCTGGTGTTGTGGTGTAGCAGGTTAAGATGCTGCTCAGGACACCAGCATCCCACATGGGGGATCCTGCTTCCTGGGAAGGCAGCAGAAGATGGCCCAAGTACTCGGGCCCCAGCTATCCACGTGAAAGAGCAGGATGGAGTTCCTTATTCTTGGCTGTGGCCTGACTGTTGTGGCCATTTGGGAATTGAAGCCAGTGGATTTAAGATCTCTCAGTCTCTTTTGCCCTGCCTTTAAAATGAACAAACAAATAAATGATAAATAAAAGTAAAGGTAAAGGTAGAAAGGTAAAGATATGCTCATTGCTGCAAAAAGTAAATGCGAATTCTCATTGCTGGGAAAAAAAGAACAAATAGCTCTAGAAAAATACACCTGGATTTCTTACAGCTTGCAGTAGGTCAAATAGTAGTTTCAAAGACTGTCAGTTTCATGGTGAACGTTTAGCTGACTACCTCAATGGCTAGTACTGAATGTTCCATTGTTCCTATAAAGAGAAGGCAAGAGTGATTCATGGAGTGAAGGCCCTGACATTTTCTGTATGTGATATTCTGAGCTACATCTGTACGGTTACTTTTGCTTATGTTGATTTTAAAATATCCTAGCAACAGCTAGCATCTGCCAAGTTTTTGTGTTTATGACAGTGTTTTAGTAGTATGGAAAAAATCCTGAACTTAAATAATATGCATGAAATAGGTTACAGAATGTGTAGGCGTACTCTGGTCTCTGAATTGTTTAGGAGTCATGCTGAAAGGACTTTCTTATTTCCCCAATTTTTCCTTTCAATCTAGTAAGAGCTTGGTACAAAAGTAATGGTTAACACACGTGGATAAAAAGGTATTTAGAGATCATTTGAGGATATAATGCATGCACATACCTCATTATCTTATTATTGGTTGATTGTAATTGATTAATGCTCCCTGAGAAATCTCATGCTGTTACAAAATAGCAATACTTTTCAGTTACACATTTAGTTTTTGCCAGACTCTTTTTTTTTTTTTTTGATAGGCAGAGTGGATAGTGAGAGAGAGAGAGAGAGAGAGAAAGCTCTTCTTTTCTGTCAGTTCACCCCACAATGGCTGCTGTGGCCGGTGTGCTACGGCCGGTGCACCGCGCTGATCCAAAGCCAGGAGCCAGGTGCTTCTCCTTGTCTCCCATGTGGGTGCAGGGCCCAAGTACTTGGGCCGTCCTCCACTGCCTTCCTGGGCCACAGCAGAGAACTGGCTTGGAAGAGGAGCAACCGGGACAGAATCTGGCACCCTGACCGGGACAAGAACCTGGTGTGCCGGCGCCACAGGCAGAGGATTAGCCTATTGAGCCGTGGCGCCGGCCCATGCCAGAAGTCTTAAAATGTAACAATTGCCATGTTAATCAAAGCATTTCATTGAGATATGAGAAGTCTTGGTTATGTAATTTTTGGCAAATTTGCTTACTTAGTGATCCCAGGCTGGTTCCTTTTGCCCTGTTTCCCTCATTTGTAAGCCAGGGATGGTTCACATGCCTCTTCACCAAGCATGTGGTGAGGATTAATTAGATAAATATCAGCAGAGACCTCTGAGCTCCTTAGGGCTGAGGTGTTTATCCATCTCAGGTGTCATTATCATTATCATTATCATACCATTTCACTTGGATCATAAATGAGGCTCAGAGCTGTTAAAGTTGGAAAAGACTTTGTTGGCCTGCCAAGTCCCACCCCACAACCTCTCTAAGTAGCAGGGCATGGCCTGAGTGAGTCCCTCGACAGAAGACACATGGTAATGGATTAACTGATAGTTCACTTGATCATAGCCAACAGGTTTGTGTTAATGAGCTTCACAGTATTTACTTGGTGGGGGTCCAGGACAGCTGTCCTTTTTTGTTGCAGGTGCCAGAACCAAAGCCAAAGCAAGTCTGGATTTAGCAAATCCAATTACTTCTCAGGATTTGTTCCCTTCCAAGGCAGCACTTATCATAATCACTGGCAGAAAATAGACACCCTGTTATATTGACACTAGATGCCCAGAACCAGATTCGGGGATCCATTTTCTTTCTTAAAAAACTGGTTGACTGGATGTAATGAAGCTTATCAGATGTGTTATACATTTAGAGTGAGAGTTTGCTTTTGATAATGATAACACCAAACAACTAATTCCAGATTCCCTTGATTCAATAACACCCCTACAAGAATCGCATTTTAATTGTTTCTGAGCTCACAATGATATTTCTTGATTAATTTTTTTTTCTCGTCTGTGGGAGCAAAAAGGGAATTCAGAGGACATTCTAATTAAAAACGAAAATGGATCATCACACAAGTAGCTTATTATGAGATGTAAAACCCCATGAAAAATGAATATCATCTTCCTCAAGCAGGGTAAGCTGTGCGTATGTTTTAATAATCCAGAACACCTGGATGTTTCATGTCCAAATAGAAGGCAGGGATGTAAGGTGAAAGTGACCTTGTACTACGGAAGAATTCACGTATGGAAAGAGGATGCCTGAGTGAGCAGACTAACTGGCGACTGAAATTAGAAAACCCTTCCATTCGGTATGAGGCAGAGAGAGCGTATATTGGCAGAATGACTGAAATGACATTGACAGCCAATAGCTCTCAGGTTGCTCATGCCCAAGCAAGCCTGTTAGAGCACTTTCTTAAAGAATTTTTTTATCTGTTTGTTTTTTGCAGACAAAGAGCAGAGAACAAAAATGTACATGGTTTGGGAATGTGCAAATTCCATTTTTAGCCTCCTTTTAGCCCATTTCCTACTTTCCACCAGTAGCCATTTTCATTCCTTGTCTAGATAAAACAGCTTTGTTTTAGTGGATTAGACAAATGTTTTATTCGTAAAGAATACGAATGTTAATAGATTAACATCCCTTGTGTCCATTTGCAGCACACAGATGACATTTCAATAACTGATTCTGTTAATTGTAGGTTTCACAATGTAGCATTTTTTTTTTTTTGCTACATTAGAAGACTTTCTATATGTAAAGATGTTTCAGCTTTCTGTTTAAAATAACATTGATTTTCCCAGGCAGCTTGTTTGACTCTTGAATTTCCCTTTTTCTTTTTCTTCTCTTTGCCCTGGTCTCTCTGTTTCCAGTCAGAGAAACCGTGTATCCTCAGGCTTTGGCACACAGTCCCATTTCTCCCAGAGTTTTAACAAGTCACTGAAAGGACGGTCTAGGCATCCAAATAACACTTGCTATAATGCCTATTTCATCATGAAGCTGCTCAGAATTCCTAAGTCAGTTGTGTTTTGCTCAGCTTATAAGGAAAACATGATCTCTGAGCCCATCTAAATCATGGGTTGGAAAACATAATTAAAACCACCCACTTGTAGATTGTGAATGCTTTACTGTAGCCACTCACTAAATAGCACTATCTTTAACTGGGCCTTTGAAATGCTGCATGATGAAAATAACCCAGATTTTCACCCTTCTGCAGGTATTTATTAAGAATTTATTTTATTTAGGTTCTTTTTCATTTCTTGACCACAGGATTGGTTCCAGTTTCCTAGGATACAGAGAATTTGTGAGCTGAATAGTCCGTATCTTAACATAGTCACCTCAAAGATGATTTTTTTAAGAGTCTGGGAAAATTTTGATGAAGCACAAATACCATTAAGTTTATATTCTATTTATTTTTACAGAGTTCAAGCAGTTTTGCCTCTTTTGATCAGGAATTCAAAAGCTGACATCCAGAGAGAGAAGATTATGTATTTGATGATGTCTAAATAACAAAATGTCTGAGCCTGGAGAAACCCTTAGTGGATGGAATTTTCTGAGAGAAGAAATGGGAGAGAATAGTTCATTTTGTGGGATAGGGGCTTCCAATGCCTTACAAGTGTCTGACCTTGATTCTGGTTTCTGTTCTCTGGCAGTGTGTTAGTTTTAGGAATAGGGAGGACACACTGCTAACATGTGGGGACTTCACCAACTTTGATCATATGTCTTTGATAACCATTTGTTGACCTGCTTCCATATGCCAATTATTTATATTCTTTTTTGAGTGAATTTGTGAAGAAGCCTGCTAACCAAACAATCAAGATGTTCTACCCATTTTAGTGCTTTTGGCGTTTATTAATGCAAGAAAACTGAGATTGGAAAGTTAAAAATTTTCCACATTGATTCTACTCTCTGACCTTGACTGAACTGGAAAGTTATATACAGGAATAAGAGAAACTTGCAGGGAAAGAGAGAGAAAGAGAGCGAGAAAGTGAGTGAGAGAGCAAGCAAGTGAGAGAAAGTGAAACAGGGATATCGATTGATCAATAACAGAATGAGAGGAAGAGAGGGAGCATGGTAGCTACTAAATAAGTCTGGATTCCTGTCTGAGATTATGCTTGGTGAAGTAAAGAGTGATTTTTAGAAACTCTACATTATTCTGCATTCCTTCCTAGTTAATTTATTTATGAAATTGACCCTTGTATATTCTCTGTTGCTTCCTTCCATCTCACTTAGTCTGCAGTGTGTATTCATATTTTCCTGAATATGTCTAACACTTTGACAGTGATTAAAAAACCTAGCAGCACATTGTTGATGGTATAAAACAGCTTTAATTCCTGGTAACTATTTCTGGGTGTAATTAGTTCTGCCCAGGATTGCATGTTATTTCCTATTGAGTAATCACCTCTCAATTTCTTCATAAATTCTCATCACTACTTAAAGATGAAAACCAAGAAAACAGGATCACCTATTTAAGAAATTATGTTTGTTTTATTTTTACTCTTAAATATACTTTATGATCTTGTGGGCCAAGCATTTAACATTCACCTCTCACACTGGAGAAATCAGAAGTAAGGGAGATGTACCAATTAGTATAATGACATGGGTTTCAACTTTAAAAAGTTGGTAGAGTGAGTTAAGCTACCACCTCCAGTGCTGGAATCCTATATGTGCACCCATCCAGCTTCTTGCTAATTTCATGGGAAAAGCAGTGGAAGATAGCACAAATACTTGGGACCCTGCTACCCATGTGAGAGACAAGGATGGAGTTCTAGGATCCTGACTTCTGCCTGGCCCAGCCCCAACTGTTGCAGCCATCTGAGGAGTGAACCAGTAAATGGAATATTGAGATCTCTCTCTTCCTCTCTCTCTCTCTTTGTAACTCTTTCAAATAAATACACAAATCTTAAAAAAGTAAATTCTTCATTCCATAAACTTTCTCAAAATCTCTCCTTATTAAGCAGTAATTGCTTTTTAGTCCCCATATTTTTGGTCAGATGATCAGAATCTCTGATTAACATTAATACACGGAGTTCCAAGATGGTGGAATAGGGAGGGTGCACACCGATGGTCCAGGAAGGGAAGGTTCAAAGAGGGGTGAGAATTTGTAGTTTTGGGGAAAGGGAAGCTCTTCCGAAACGAGGGAGACAGGGTGGACCTGCGAGGAGGACGCGGACGCCTGAGGAGCAGGACACCAGCAGGAGTGTGTACGCATCAGCGCTGGAAGCCAAGGTGAGATGGGGTGCTCGCCCAGCACCTCTGTAGCAGCCACCGCCGCCCCTCCCCCAACCCACCCTGGGACAGACACTGAGACACACACGACTGAGTGGGGGAGGAAATAGAAAATGGAACAGAGTGAGTAGCGCCTGTGGAAAAAGTGAGCAATTCAGGGGGTCTGATTGAGGGACTGAACAATCCAGGATCCCTCCCCCAAGTCAGAGCTGCAGTGGGCGGGAAGCAGCCATCTTGTTTGTTTACATTTGGGCTTAAAGGAGAACTGCCTCTGCCTCTGCACTAACCTTCGGAGGCGGAGCCCAAAGGTGGAGTGAGGACACTCCTTGCGCAGGGGCGGGCAGCAAGGGAGGGCAGCTCAAAGCCCTGACACCAGTCTACTCAAGTTATCAGAAAAAAAAAAGTTGAATAGCACCTGCGGGAAGAGGGCAGGATCCAGGGGGACGAACTGAAGGATCAATAATGCCAGGATCCTTAGGACTGCCCAACCCACAATCAGAGCTGCAGCAGGCAGAGTGCAGCCATCTTGTTTGTTTACATTCGGGCTTAGAGGAGGCTGGCCTCTGCTCCAAAGGAGGAAGCAGCAGGGGCGGAGTCCAAAGGTGGTCTGGAGCTACTTGACACTCCTCATGCAGGAGGTGCAGTGAAAGAGAGTGGCTGGCCAACGAACCCCAGGCACAGACCCATAAGGGCGAACATAGGAACAAGGAAACCGGCCCCCCAAGGGGCGGAGATTGGCACCTCAAAGCCCTGACACCAGCCCACTCAAGTTACAATAAATAAATAAATAAATAAGTAAAAAATAAACAAACAAACTCTAGAAGGCAGAGCAGCCTGCTTACACTGGATATTGGTACAGACTCACAGCAGCCCATAGCAGAGGGAAATCAACCTGAAAAACCACCCAGATGGAATGCCAAAAAACAAAACAAAAACCCACAATAAGAATATAGAAGAACATACAAACCCGCCAATGGAGCAGGCTAAACCAACCATAACAGAGGCTGAAGAAGAAGAATTTGAAACTATGCCAGAAAAAGAATTCAGAAAATTAATAATCAGAATAGTTAGAAATAATGAGAAACAGTGTCAATAGCTGAACGAAAAACAAGCCCAAGGATTAGAGATCCTAAAGAGAAGCCATAATGAAATACTGGAAATGAAAATCTCAATTGACCGTATAAAAAACACCGTGGAATTCCTCGGAAATCGAACAGATGAAATAGAAGACCGAATATCAGAATTCGAAGACAAACTTCCAGAAATAATACAGTCAGTTCAAACGCAGGAAGAAGAAATTTAAAAATTAAAAAATATGGTCGGAGACCTACAAGATTCAATCAAACGGTGTAATGTTCGGATAATAGGAGTCCCTGAAGGGGTAGAAAGAGAGAATGGATTGGAAGGTGTTTTCAATGAAATAATATCAGAAAACTTCAAACAAAGGCAGCTGGATAACAACAGGCAAATTCAACAGATAGCCAGGACTCCAAACAGGGTAGACCAAAAGAGAAATTCACCTCAACACATTGTGGCAACACTCAGCTCAGTGACACACAAAGAACAAATCCTAAAATGTGCCAGAGAAAAACAACAAATCACATTCAGGGGTAAGTTAATCAGACTTCTCATTGCAAACACTACAGGCAAGGAGACAATGGCATGATATATTTCAAGTTTTAAAAGACAAACAATGCCAACCTAGAATACTATACCCTGCAAAGCTATCATTTATGAATGAAGGGGAAATAAAGATCTTCCACGACAAACAGAAACTAAAAGAATTTGTATCCACATGCCCAACCCTACGACACTTGCTCAAAGACATGCTGCACACAGAAATACAAAAAGAAGCAAATGTAGAGTAACCTACAAACAAAGTTCAAAAAACATAAACAGCTCATTTAGGAAACATGAATGGGAATAGACAGTACTTAACAGTAATCACACTGAATGTGAATGGTCTTAATTCTACCAAAAGACATAGACTAGCTGATTGGATCAAGAAAGAGAATCCATCTATATGTTGCCTTCAGGAGACACACCTTATCAGCAAAGATGCACACAGACTGAAAGTGAAAGGATGGAAAAAGATACTCCAAGCTAACAGAAATCAAAAAAGAGCTGGTGTGGCCATCCTGATATCAGACAAAATAGACTTTAACATAAAAACTTAAAAGAGGCAGAGAAGGGCACTATATAATGATTAAAGGATCTATCCAACAGGAAGACATTACTATTATAAATGTATACGCACCTAATTACAGGGCACCTGGCTACCTGAAAGAATTACTAAAGGATTTAAAGGGAGATATAGATTCAAATACAATAGTAACAGGGGACTTCAACACCCCACTCTCACCAATGGACAGATCAACCTGTCAGGAATTCAACAAGGAAATAACAGAGTTAATTGATGCTATAGACCAAATAGACCTAATAGATATCTTCAGAACCTTCTACCCCACAGCCAAAGAGTTCACATATTTCTCCCCAGTACATGGAACGTTCTCTAGGATTGACCATATGCTAGGCCATAAAGGGAGCCTCAACAAATTAAAAAAAAATTGAAACTATACCATGCAGCTTCTCAGACCATAGCGCAGTGAAACTTGAAATCAACAACCCAAGAATCTCTACACCATATGCAAATATATGGAGAATGGACAACATGATCCTAAATGAGCAGTGGGTCATCGAAGAAATTAAAAGAAAAATCAAAAGATTTCTAGAAACAAATGAAAATGATAACACAACCTATCAAAACCTGTGGGAATCAGCAAAAGCAGTGCTAAGAGGAAAGTTTATAGCAATTGGTACCTACATCAAGAAGCTGGAAAGGAACCAAACAAATGAACTCTCCATGCACCTCAAGGATTTAGAAAAACAGCAGCAAATCAAGCCCAAATCCAAAAGGAGGAAAGAAATACTAAAGATCAGAGAAGAAATAAACAGAATTGAAACCAAAAAAACAATACAAAAGATCAACAAAACCAGGAGCTGGTTCTTTGAAAAAATAAACAAAATCGACACACCATTGGTGCAACTAACCAAAAAAAGGAGAGAGAAGACCCAAATCTGTAAAATCAAAGATAGTAATGGAAATGTAACAACAGACACAACAGAAATAAAAAAAAATCATCAGAAACCACTACAAAGAGATATATGCTAACAAATTGGGGAACCTGGAAGAAATGGATAGATTCCTGGACACATACACCCTTCCTAAACTGAGCAGTGAAGATATAGGAAATCTAAACAGACCCATAACCATGGAAGAAATTGAATCAGTAATAAACGCACTACCGAAAAAGAAGGGCCCAGGACCGGATGGCTTCACCGCCGAATTTTACCAGACATTTAGAGAACAACTAACCCCCGTTCTTCTCAAGTTATTCAAAACAATTGGAAGGGAGGGAATCCTCCCAAATTCTTTCTACGAAGCCAATATCACCTTAATTCCTAAGCCCGGAAAAGACACAACAGAGAAAGAAAACTACAGACCTATCTCCCTGATGAACATAGATGCAAAAATACTCAACAAAATTCTGGCAAACCGAATCCAACTGCACATCAGAAAGATCATTCACCCAGACCAAGTGGGATTTATCCCTGATATGCAGGGATGGTTCATTATTCAAAAGTCAATCAATGTAATACATCACATTAATAAATTGAGAAACAAAAATAATATGGTTATCTCAATAGATGCAGAGAAAGCATTTGACAAAATACAACACCCTTTCATGATGAAAACCCTAAGCAAATTGGGGTTAGAAGGAACATTCCTCAACACAATTAAGGCAATTTATGATAAACCAATGGCCAGCATCATATTGAATGGTGAAAAGTTGGAGGTATTTCCACTGAAAACTGGCACCAGACAGGGATGCCCACTCTCACCATTGCTATTCAATATAGTCCTAGAAGTGTTAGCCAGGGCCATCAGGCAAGAAAAAGAAATTAAAGGGATACAAATGGGAAAGGAGGAAGTTAAAATATCCCTATTTGCAGATGACATGATACCATATATAGGGGACCCGATAAACTCCTATAAGAGACTATTGGAACTCATAGAAGAGTTTGGTAAAGTAGCAAGATACAAAGTCAATGCTCAGAAATCAACAGCCTTTGTTTACACAGATAATGCCAGGGCCGAGGAAGAACTTCTAAGATCAATTCCATTCATGATAGCCACAAAACAATAAAGTACCTTGGAATAAATTTAACCAAGGATGTCAAAGACCTCTATGATGAAAATTACAAAACACTAAAGAAAGAAATAGAAGACGACAAAAAAAAAAAAAAAAAGGAAAAACCTGCCATGCTCATGGATTGGAAGAATCAATATTATCAAAATGTCCATTCTCCCAAAAGCAGTTTACAAGTTCAGTGCAATACCAATCAAAATACCAAAGTCATTCTTCAAGGACCTAGAAAAAACGATGCTGAAATTCATATGGAGAAACAGGAGACCCAGAATAGATAAAGCAATCCTTTACAATAAAAACAAGGCTGGAGGCATCACAATTCCAGACTTCAAGACATACTATAGGGCAGTTATAATCAAAACAGCCTGGTACTATTACAAAAACAGATGAATAGACCAAGGAACAGAATAGAAACACCAGAGATCAATCCAAACTTCTATAACCAATTCATATTCGACAAAGGATCTAAAACCAACCCCTGGAACAAGGACAGCCTCTTCAACAAATGGTGCTGGGAAAACTGGATGTCCACATGTCTAAGTATGAAGCAAGGCCCCTACCTTACACCTTATACAAAAATCCACTCAACATGGATCAAAGAACTAGAGTTGCGCCACGACACCATGAAACTAATTGAGAGCATAGGGGAACCCTTCAAGATATTGGAACAGGTGAAGAATTCCTGGAGAAGACCCCAGAGGCACAAGCAATCAAAGATAAAATAAAAAAATGGGATTACCTCAAATTGAAGAGGTTCTTTACAGCAAAGGAAACAGTCAGGAAAGTGAAGAGGCAACCAACAGAATGGGAGATGTTATTCCCAAACTACACAATAGATAAAGGATTAACAACTAGAATCTACACAATGATCAAAAAGCACCACAGAATCAAAACAAACAACCCAATAAAAAAATGGGCCAAGGACCTTAACAGGCATTTTTCAAAAGAGGAAATCCAAATGGCCAACAGACACATGAAAAAATTCTCAGGATCCCTAGCCATCAGGGAAATGCAGATGAAAACCACAATGAGATACCACCTCACTCCGGTTAGATTGGCTTACATACAGAAATCAACCAACAACAGATGCTGGCAAGGATGTGGGGAAAAAGGGACACTAATCCACTGTTGGTGGGAATGCAAACTGGTAAAGCCACTATGGAAGACAGTCTGGAGAGTCCTCAGAAACCTGAATATAGCACCACCATAGGACCCAGCCATCCCACTCCTTGGAATTTACCCAATTGGAATTAAAGGGGAGAAAAAAAGAGCCATTTGCACCTCAATATTTGTTGCAGCTCAATTCACAATAGCTAAGACATGGAATCAACCTAAATGTCCATCAACGGATGACTGGATAAAGAAACTATGGGATACGTACTCTATGGAACATTATATAGCACTAAAAAAAACAATGAAATCCGGGCATTTACAACAAAATGGAGGAAGCTGGAAAACATCATGCTGAGTGAAATAAGCCAGTCCAAAAGGGACAAATATCATATGTTCTCCCTGATCGATGACAACTAAACGAGCATCTAAAATGATACCCATTGAAGTGAAATGGACACTATGAGAGACAATGACATGATCAGCCATTGTCTAAACTGTTGAGGAACAGGTACCAATGCCAGCGCACTTAGTAAAGTGATAAGTATAAATACACAACCGATCAAAAAGATAGGGTATGTGTTGATGAGATTTCACAAATAAGACCAGTGTAAGCAAATAATGAAAGATAGAATTAAAAGGGAGAGAATGATCTTGCGGGGGAAACAGGACACACAGCAGACTCATAGAATGGCAGCACTCCTGCCTCAGAATCAACCCTTGGGACATTCGGATCTGGCTAAAAGGTCCATGAGAGTCTCACAGGCATGGAAAGCCATGACACGGTGGCAAAAAACAATCTAAATGAAAGATCCTGGTGAACAAGACCCCAGCAGAAGGAACAGGCCATCAAGGAGAGAGGCGCCTTTCTCTGAAGGGAGGAAAGAACCTCCACTGTGATACGGCCTTGACTAAACAAGTTCAGAGTTGGTGAACTCAAGGGGCTTCCATAGCCTAGACAGCTCATAGCAAGAGTCTTGGGTGATTGCTGACGTCATAAATAAGAGTGCCAATTGTTAAATCAACAACAGGAGTCACTGTGTACATGCTCCCCACATAGGATCTCTGTCCTTAATGTCCTTAATCTCTGTCCTACTATGAAACTTAAAAAACAACACTACTAGTTGAACAATACCCTATACCTTGTGCGGTTGTGTGAGTGCAGTCTTTTGAAATCCTTGCTTAGTATATACTAAGTTGATCTTCAGTATATGAAGGTAATTGAAAATGAAACTCGATGAAGGGCGGGATGGGAGAGGGAGTGGGAGAGGGGAGGGCCATGGGAGGGAGGGAGGTTGGGGGGGAAGCTACCACAATACAAAAGCTGTACTTTGTAAATTCACATTTATTAAATAAAAAAATAACTATATAACAAACAAAAAAAAAGAAACAGAAAAAAAAGAACTTAATACTTTACCCTTTTAGTATTTTTTATGTTCTACTTAAAACTATTGATTGAACTCTGTAATTAATACACAATTACTCTTAGGTGTTTAATTAATGCTATAACTAGTACTCAAATAGTATTTTACACTTTGTGTTTCTGTGTGGGTGCAAACTGTTGAAATCTTTACTTAATATATGCTAAATTGATCTTCTGTATATAAAGATAATTGAAAATTAATCTTGATGTGAATGGAAGGGGAGAGTGAGTGGGAGAGGGGAGTGTTGTGGGTGGGAGGGAAGTTATGGGGGGGGGGAAGCTATTGTAATCCATAAGCTATACTTTGGAAATTTATGTTCATTAAATAAAATAAAATATAAATATAAAAAACATTAATACACTATTTGATACATTTCTGACTTGTGATATTTTCAATATGTGATGAGTTCATCAGTAACCCCATGGCATAAGTCAAAGAGCCTCTGTAGTTGAAGTCACTGACAGGTGGATGTATTGATTATCTGGAATGTATCAGTTCCTGAGGATGCAAAGCACAGTTCCGGCCTTCCTGGAGTTTATAAGGAAGAATATACATCAGCAGACACTGATCTCATGTGATATAATCCAGAGCAAAGAAATAGACTCATCTGAGGTTTAAGTTGTCCCATAACCTTTTATTACATACATGCATGATTTTCATTAAACTTTCCTAGATAAGTTCAAGGATCTTCATGTCCACTTCTGAGTGGATTATGTTAGCTCAGGTTGTGGCAGTGAAAGGCATTGACAGTGTTAAATTAGAGGTCTGAACCATAATTTCACCAGGAAACTTTTGGCCATTTAAGTGGTTCTTTTTTATTTTTTAAGATTTATTTCTTTATTTTGAAAGACAAAGTTACAGAGAGGGGAGAGACATAGACAGAGAAACATGTATCTTCCATCTATCTGTTGGTCCACTCCCCAAATGGCTGAAATGGCCAGGGATGGGTGAGGCTGATGCCAGGATCCAGGAGCTTCTTCCAGGTGTCCCATAAGGGTATCAGGGGCCCAAGTAGTTTTGCCATTCTCCACTGCTTTTCCAAGGCCATTAGCGGTGGAGCTGGATCATAAGTGTAGCAGCCAGGACTCAAAACAGTGCTCATATGGGATGCCAGCATTGCAGGCGGCAGCCCAACCCACTATGCCACAAAGCCATCCCCATTAGGTGGTTCTTATATATAGCTGAATTAGCGTTGAATGAAATAGATTTGAATTATGAGGAACACACTGATACAATGGAAAATGTTATATTTGTTTCCATTCTGTCAAATGTACCCAAACCAAGAGGGAGTAGTAAGTGTTTTACAAGAGGAATTATAGAAGCAATTGTTCTTTCTGTTTTTCTGTCTCTCTTTAAGATTTATTTGTTTATTTGAAAGCCAGAGTTACAGAGAAGGAGAGGCAGAAGCAGAGGGAGGGAGGGAGGGAGGGAGGGAGGGAGGGAGGGAGGGAGAGAGAGAGGGAGGGAGAGAGAGAATGAATCTGCAGGTTTGCTTCTCAAATGACCACAACAACTAGGGCTGGGCCAGGCTGGAGCCAGAAGCCAAAAGTTTCATCTGGGTCTCCCACATTGGGTGCAGGGGCTCAAGAACTTGGGCCATCATCTGCTGTTTTTCCCAGGCACATTAGCAGGGAGCTGGATCAGAAGTAGAGCAGCCGAGACTCAAACCGGTGCCCACGTGGAATACTGGTGCTTCAGGAGGCTTTGCAGGTGGTGGTTTTACCCACCATGCCACAGCACCAGCCACAGAAATCTCTCATAAATTCCAAATGACATTTTTTACCTGGGCACAGCCTCAGGGGAGATTATTGTCTAGAGAGAGAAAAGAGATATAGATGGATAATGAAAATCATATATTTATTTTTCCCTAGTGAAATAGAACCTTCTGTATTCTAGACTCTGATTTCCTTTTTTGGCTGATACTAGACATTTGTGTTTCACTCCAAGGTCTCTATTAATATACATGATTTGTCTCTCACACACAAACACACATACTTAAGCACACACATTTATACACAAAGCCTCCAGTGATTTGGACAATGCGATTTATGGAGGAGGTAGTCTCTGGTTCCTAAATCCTGCAGTAATTACTTTATTTCTTGAAGCATGAGATTTGATTACCCATTTATTATAATGCATGCTGTGTAGTATTTTTTACTGTCACTTTATGCAGTTCTGCTTGCAGACAGAGTCTCACAGTTTAGCTTAGGAAGACCCATGTTTCGTGTAAGAGCAAGTTAGCTGGCAGCCCTGCCAGGAAATGTGTATGGCTTAGGAAGCCCTGAAAGAGAGCCTGGACAGACTCTTTTCTAAGAGGAAACTCTTAGAGTGAAGAAGTGTCAAGGTTTAGGAAGGTGAATGAACTTAAGGAGTAGAGCATGCAGGCACTAATTAAATACCCCATGATAAATTGTAGTTCTTAAACTCAAGTAAAGAGTAGATTCCAAACAAGGGAAGAGGAGCAGAGACTGTGCATCTCCTTTACATATGGTTTAATAACCACAGCTGGCATCTTGGTGAAAGTCTTTATCCATTTTGAGGGCTTCCTGTGACATCTGTGCATTCTTTGAGAATACATATAATACAAATGTATAATATAAATATATAGGCCCGCGCTGTGGCTCACTAGGCTAATCCTCCGCCTTGTGGTGCCGGCACACTGGGTTCTACTCCCAGTAGGGGCGCCAGATTCTGTCCCGGTTGCCCCTCTTCCAGGCCAGCTCTCTGCTGTGGCCAGGGAGTGCAGTGGAGGATGGCCCAAGTGGTTGGGCCCTGCACCCCATGGGAGACCAGGAGAAGCACCTGGCTCCTGCCTTCGGATCAGCATGGTGCGCCAGCCAAGGCGCGCCGGCCACAGCGGCCATTGGAGGGTGAACCAACGGCAAAGGAAGACCTTTCTCTCTGTCTCTCTCTCTCACTGTCCACTCTGCCTGTAAAAAATTAAAAAAAAAAAAAAGAAAAAAAATATATAAATATATACTAAAATGGACCACAAAGCCAGGTAAAGGGAGAGTTTAATGTGTGGCTTTGAAAAAAAATCTGTTCTTGTATATACATAAAATTATAGCTGATCCCTGTTTTGCTAATCAGATTGTGGACTCAATGTCTTAAAGGCCCCATTGTGAAAGGGTAGATACCGCAGATGGAATAGAATAGAGTGAGTGTCTTGTAACTCAAGGGAAGAGAAGACTTCTAAGTTATATTCCAAGAGTATCAATTCTAAAATGATATATGGTGAGAACTGGTTGCATTAAAATGTTAAATAAAGGGTGTTATAAAGTACGGTGCCGCATGGCTGATTGGGGGATAATATCTGCCTTTTGTAGTCAAGAAGGGATCCATTTCTAAGAGATAAAGTGGATTCTTTATAGACAACAAGAAAAGGTAGGAAATCCAATGGAAAATCAGGAAAGGCTATGAAATGGTAATTTAGATAATGAGAAACCTGATTTTCCAATGGATTACCTTACTATATAAGGTAGTAATCCAAGAACTGAAACCGAATTCAACACTGAGATAGAATTCATAAAGATCAAATTGGTCACAATTTTTGTCTGGAAAGTAGATGGGCAGTTCTTAGGGAAAATAAGCCCTTGAATGCCTTTTCACACTACCTTCATAGATACATGCCAGGATTTTTTTTTCACAAGTCACTTAAACATGATTAGAGTTTTTTTGTGGAAGCATTATTTGTTTAGAGAGATGAAAGCAGTGCAGGATCGGTAAGTAAATTGTAGTGGCTGCATACTCAGGAAAATCACATAATCATTGAGATCAGTGACCTAGAAGCTTGTGCAAACAAGGTTTTAACAAAACCATGATCAAGAACAGAAGAGTTACAGCATAATGACAGTTATGTAAATTAGTGCATAACATGCAGACACACTTATATGAATACACACTGAATTAAAGACAGATACCAAACACAGTAGAGCAGGAGCCTGGGGCAAGGGTAGGGTGGTATGAATTAGAGTGGAGTGCAACGATGAAAAGGAAAACATGTCACAGCAACACAAGGCGAACCTCATGCTTCTTCCCAACATTTCTGAAATGAAGATGGACTTTAAAGAGTTGCTGCATTTTTTTAAATTGGCACTGTCGTGAAAATCCTAAAATCCGAGTTAGAGAATGTGGTTTCCTTTTGATTCTCTTACAGACAGGCAACTCTCTGTTCTCTAATGCTTATTTTCTGTAACTACAAAATCAAGACACTACCAATCCTTTGAGACTTTAAGGTCCATGAATTGAGCCCTGACGTGTACTAATGTTCTGTAGATTATAAAGTGCTTTTCTAGTGGCGACTACTTTCATTTCCATTGCAACAAGTTTGGCCACACAGAACCTCCACTTCTTTTTTATAAATCAAGTTGGAAATTGGAAACTGGATCTCCCTTTTACTCTGATAAGGTTCTTCCTTCATCCTGGTGCTGTTATCAATTATCCTTTTTTGTTGTGCTAGGCACAGTTTGGTGCAGCTGTTTAGAATTGGCCTTAGGAGTCAAACTGGTTGAGAGCTGACAACCCTTCTGCTTGCCCTGAGTGATAGTTTTTGGGTTCCTTATCTGTAAGGTAAGGGTAGTCATACCTACCTCAAAGCTGTATTGTGAGCATTAAATTAGCAAATTTAATATAGATTCCTTAGAATTTTCCCTTTTATACAGTCAGTGCTCAGGCAGTGCCAGTTGTTGTGATACAATTCAGATACCTCTCAGGGACTGAATTGCCTGCTCTCTTACCTATACTTTTTTCCCAAACCATTTCCTGGAAATGCCAAGGAAAAACCAAAAGAGATAAACTTGATATGATTAAAGAGAATGGTGTATACTTATCTTCTAAAATATTTAGAGGGGCTGGGACTGTACATAGCAGGTAAAGCCACCACCTGCAGTGCCAGCATCCCATATGGGTGCTGGTTCAAGTCCTGGTTGCTCCACTTCCAGTCTAGCCCCCTGCTAATGTGCCTGAGAAAACAGTGGAAGATGACCCAAGTGTTTGGGCCCCTGAACCCATAGGGGAGACCCAGAACAAACTCCTGGCTCCTGGCTTCAGATCGGCCCAGCTCCAGTCATTGCTGCCATTTGGAGAGTGAAGCTGCGGAGCGGATGGAAGACTCTCTCTCTCTGCCTCTTCCTCTGCCTCTCTGTAACTCTGCCTTTGAACTAAATAAATAAACCTTAAATAAATATTTAGAGTTTGGAGGGCAGACACATTACCAAAATGACCAAGAGTCACATATTTTTGAAATTTGATTCTGGTCTACTCTGCTGTTTCTGTTAGTGGAAAACATTAAGATAGATATTCTCTCTCTCTCTCTCTCTCTCTGTCTCTCATTTTAGTTTCTTTTCTTTTTTTTAAATTGATTTTTGTCTCCTTGAAAGGCATAAAGTATGTGGAGGGGGATCCTCCATCTTCCCAAATACTCAGAAGAGCCAGTGCTGGATCAAGCTAAAGCCAGCAGCTTGAAATTCATGAAGGTCTCCCATCTTGGTGGCAGGGACCCACACACTTGAGCCATCACCTGCCACCTCCCAGGATGCATGTGCAGGAAGCTGAGTCAGATGTCCCATGCCTAGGGCTCAGAACCAGCACTCTGATCTGGGATTCGGGCATCACAAGTGGCAACTTGACCTGTTGTGCCACGATGCCCACCCCTCAGTTTCTTTTAACCCTGATTTTCTTGTTTCTAATTGGAGATGATTTAGAGCTGTAAGGCCCTCCCCTTAGCTAGTTCATCTTTAGTATCTGATTTTCTCTGTCATTTTATTTAGTTGACATTATTTTATTTAGAAAACAATATTCTGCTCTTATTTTAAGAGTATTGTGTTCATGTTGGGAAATTTGGAAAATACAAAAAATGATAAATAATAAAGTTGAAATAATTCTATTCCTGCCATCTAAAAAATGATTGACATTTTAAAATAAAATAAAATAAAAACACTAAATTTATCTTTACTTATATTAAACAGAAGAAGAAAGATACTAAAATGTACTAAAATCAGTTTATTTAAAAATATATACTATTAGTTTCTGGAAGATTTATCTGAAATGAAAAGATTAAGAAAAATTAAAAGATTTTGGATAGTGTTTTATTGTTGTGGGAGTTGTGACTTTGGAACTTCAGATTTCTGGGTGGTAAAATATGATGTACTTGTGTAGCTAACTTCTTGTAACTATAACGAAAGACCTGAGATACACTATTTTTTATCAAGGAAGTAGAGGCTCATTAAGCACGTCTTTAAGGTTCGCAGTCAGAGAACAGATGTGCCATTGGTTTGGCCTCTGGTGAAGTGAAGGTGACGTGGCAGTGTGGAGCATCTGCAGGGATCACGTGCTGAGCCAGGAAGCGGAGGAGAACAGCTGGGGTTGACTCAGAGCCTCATAGCCAGCCGCTCACAAAAGGAACCCTGGGGAGGA
Source organism: Oryctolagus cuniculus (assembly GCF_051225735.1). Taxonomy (NCBI): domain Eukaryota; kingdom Metazoa; phylum Chordata; class Mammalia; order Lagomorpha; family Leporidae; genus Oryctolagus; species Oryctolagus cuniculus. The sequence goes on from NC_142874.1 coordinate 127,806,858, forward strand.
CGGCCCCCATGACCTAAGGAAATCCAATAGGCCCCACTCTGACACCATAATTGGATTAACTTTCCAGCCTCTCAGTACCTTGACTTTGGATTAATGCATGTGATTTGAATGCCATAGCGTGGTACCATTCATAAAAATCAGATTACATCTTACAACTATCAAAGTAAGTTTAAAACTCAACCCTACATTTGGGATTTTTCTTTAAGCTGAATTATTACAAAAGGACAGCAAAATGTATGTAAAATGACAAGTGACTTCTAGAAAAAACACATGAAAAGCCACAATGAATTAACTACTAGTCTTATTTATTCTTCATAATTACATGACTGAACAGCATTGTTATTTCAAGAAGTATTACTTCTTATGTTCTAAATCATAGTATAATTGATTACTTTGGATCATAATTTTGATTTTTATTTGCTTCCACTTAAAAAAAGATTTTGTTGGGACTGGTGCTGTGCCATAGTTGGTGAAGCTGCTGCCTGTAAAGCTGGCTGCTGCTTCTTCTTCTTCTTCTTCTTTTTTCTTTTTCTTTTTCTTTTTCTTTTTCTTTTTCTTTTTCTTTCTTTCTTTTTTTTTTTTTTTTTTGACAGGCAGAGTGGACAGTGAGAGAGAGAGACAGAGAGAAAGGTCTTCCTTTGCCGTTGGTTCACCCTCCAATGGCCGCCACAGCTGGCGCGCTGGGGCCGGCACACCACGCTGATCCAATGGCAGGAGCCAGGTGCTTCTCCTGGTCTCCCATGGGGTGCAGGGCCCAACCACTTGGGCCATCCTCCACTGCACTCCCTGGCCACAGCAGAGAGCTGGCCTGGAAGAGGGGCAACCGGGACAGAATCCGGCGCCCCGACCGGGACTAGAACCCGGTGTGCTGGTGCTGCAAGGTGGAGGATTAGCCTAGTGAGCCGTGGTACCAGCCTAAAGCCGGCTTCTTATATGGGCACCCGTTTGAGCCCTGGCTGCTGCTCCACTTCTGATCCAGCTCCCTGGTAGTGTTCATGGGCAATCAGCAGAAAGATGGCCCAAGTACTTGGGCTTCCTCACCCATATGGGAGACTTGGAAGAAGTTCTGGGCTCCTGGCTTCTGGCCGGCCCAACTCAGGGCATTGTGGCCATTTGGCGAGTGAACCAGCAGATGGAAGATCTCTCTGTAAACTTTGATTTTCAAATAAATAAAAAAAAACTTGAAAAAATATTTTGCTTTGGTGCAGGCATTGTGGCACAGCTGCCACTTGGGATGCTTACGTCTCACATCGGAATGCCTGTATTGAAGACCTCTCTACTTCCAGTACACACCCTGGGAGGCAGCAGGTGCTATCTCAAGCAATTGGAGCCCTGCTGGCCATGTTAGAGACTTGGACTGAGATCCAGACTTCTGGCTCCAGCCTGGCCCAGCCCTGGCGGTTACAGGCATTTGAGTGAACCAACTGATAGAAAATCAGTCCATCTCTCTGCCTTTCTCTCTCCTTTTCAAGCAAATTTCAAAAAGCTTTTAGTATACGTCTTAGGTATGTGTTGGATGTATTTGTTTGGTGGATGGTTCCTCAGTTACTTTTAGTATTGAGGGGACCATAGTGTCATCACACATTTGAATTCTAAAAACACAATTTATATTAAATGATCACCTGAAGTCATTGAGCTTCTCCATTAGCCCTGAACTATCTCCTTGGAGGCTTTTTGTAAAGTGAGATAATTAAATGCCAACTGTTAGCTGGTTTTTCTCTTACTTGTAGCTAAATGAAAACCAAATGATAAATCATCAATGTCAAAGCATATTCTTGAGCTAACATAATGAAAATGTATGCTTTTGGCATTTATGCTATCATGGTGACCCAATTTTCTTCTCAAGATTGCAGTCCTGATCTTTGTAACACACTTAAAATTGTCTGGGTAATGTTTTCAGGGAATGTTGAGGTCTGGTGATGTCAAGGTTTAATGTTTGGTTTCAAATTACTTTTTATTCAGTATTTTAGAAAATTTTATATAATATAATCCCATTTTATATAACAGAACGACAAGCTCATCTTTTATAAGTGTGTAAGTACATAAAGTTAGTGTGTGTGCATATATGTTTACATTCACGCTAGGAAATTACTGCTCCTCTATCAAATATATTTGTTCATAGATTTTGTTTTGTGCAGTTTTTCTAAGGCTAAACTGCAGTTCCCATCTCTACCTGCTTCTCATGTAGATGTGGGATTATTAGTCCAGGATTTTCACTGATGTAGTAATTAATTACCTGCAGTTTGCTTCCACCTCTCTACCGGTTTCCCTTGTATGAAATTTCTCTGTAATTCTAATGGAAGTGTTGGCTTGTAATCTCTTTATATCTGTGTCTTTGGCCAATGATTTTGTGTGTTACTGATCTCCATCTGATGATACACCCTGTCTCTCTCCATTCCAGGAAGTTCTCATAATTTCTTGGTTGGGCAAAACCATATGAATTAATTTTTAATTATGTGTTTTCTGTCATTTCACTGGGGTTTTGAGAAGGAGAGCAAACAACATTTGCTTTTCCTTTCATCTTGAACTGGATGTTCCTCATCCTTACAGGATTCCCTCCATTTAGTTAAATAACAAGTTAGTGGCCCCACAAATCCATTATATATTTTTTCTGCACATCAGACCAAACATAAAAATTATCATCCATGATATCATCAGTTTTCTTACCACCTCTGTGCCATTTTAGCAAAAAGAAGTCTTTGTTACTCAAAAATGATCAAACTTCTTGCCTGTGAAGTTTAAGAGAATTTACTTGTTTCTGGTTTTACACTTTTATGAGAAGTTATTTCAGCTGGGAAAAACACTCCATGCCCTCCCTATTCTAATTTCTGCTCTGTGTATACTTATGTACTAAATACAGTCTTCGAAGCAAACCTTTCATTCTAAGTTGGGGCACAGAATACTGAAAGTCAAATGTAGGAAAGGAAGCAAATAAAAATCCCTTTAAAGTAAATATGAAAAACCCTGACTTAGAATAATAAAGTATTTTAAGAACATGAAGTTGAATCACCTCCTTTTATGGATAAGAAAGTTAAAATAAGTTTTAAATTCTTACCCTAATATAACCCTTTTCACAGACTGAATGAGAAAACCAGTGTTAGATATACAAGGCAGACTCACTGTGCAAACCCTTAGGGCCATGGGAATGGAGATTTTATGAGAACAGCAGCGATACTGAAGACTTATGGCTGACTGCAATAACGCTGTTACTGTCATAAGCCACTCTGGACTCTCCAGGGAGACTAAAGTTTCCCTTCCACATCAGTCATTACTGGAGTATTGAATGGGTGGCTAATGATGTTGTTGGCCTGTGGTTATATTCATGTCTCTTTCTAGGAGAACAATAATCTTCACATCTCTGTTCTGGCCCTGGGCAGAGCAGGCAATGAGAATAAAATTTTCCATTTTCTGTCCAAAGGATGGAAATGCAGCCCCAGAGGCTGCCCATGCTGAAAGCTGAATCTACTGTTCATTCTTAAAGGGTGCTTACCTACGCTCCCACAAATCCATTGTTTCCAAATTCCTGGCGAAAAGTTAAAAAATAATGCTGCATGTCAGTGGATTCTTCCTGACTTTGTATCACTTCACCATTAGATGATTAGTTGACTCAGCTGACACTGGTAATGTAATTATTGCTGCCCAGATGAAGTCACTACGCGTCTTTAACTTGTAGGTCGTGATACAAAGTACAATGGCGGCATCGGACTTAGGCAAGACTCTGCCAGCCCTCCCCGCTGGAACATTTCCATGGTGGGTTGGGAGTGGTGTTGGGCATTCCAGTGAGGCCAAACCATTTTTTTACATTAGGTCTAGAAAAAATGATGCCTAGTGTAGATATATATTCCCATAATTATAGTTTGTCTTCTACAGTGAACTATCTGTACTTCTGTCTTTTGTCCTAATACAGTATCATAGTCCCACATGAGAGGCATCTTCAAGTATATTCAGTTTTATATTAATCTTGGTTATTCTTTGTTGTTTATGTAGAATATTGCTGTGAATTTAATGATCCTGTATTTATCTAAACTGCTCACTACATTCAGTATCTCAATTTCTTATTTTCAGTTCATTTACTAACTGTAATGATAATATTGGGCTAGCTTCTCGCTGAGTGTGATGGGTACTTTGCATGTGTGATACTATTTTTAATATTCTACAGATGTGATTAAAAGATCTTCTCAGTCCATTCTATTACCTCATAAAACAAAGCAGTTTCTAGCACAGCATTTTATGTGTTAAGAAACCAGTTGTGAGTTGATGAGTTTAACTACCTTAAAATATGGTCCTTGCCCTCAGTAAATGGTTGATAATTACGAATGTGAGATGACAGTTGGAAGCTTCTCAACCTTGTATTATCTAGAATGATGATAGTGACTTGAATTCTCCAATTACCTGGTTTCTGAACATCTGGAGCTCCCAATAGTATTTTTATTTATTCTCTGTATAGAGATGTTCTTTGGGAGACTTAGGTACCCTGGCATTCTCTGCTTCTAGTTTCCTCCTCTTCTGTTTAATCTGCCCTGCTGAATATCACTCAGGTGTGAATCTAGTACCTTATGTGATTTTTTTCAGCACCAACATATCATTCAGATTCATGAATTTAATATTCTTTCATTACTTTTTTAAATTAAGACTATCCTCTCCCTAATGCCATTTCCCACTCAATCTACTTTCTATGTGTATCATTTATTTTTATATAAATGCATATCATACATTTTAAAGTAATATATGTATTTATATTTGTAATATGTGTAATGTGCAAATGTTTTATATTTACTTAAAGCATTTATATTGTGATATTTTGATATGCTTATTCTATTTCTGAGTTTTCTTTCACAAACTTTTTCTAATATATATCCGTGTATATATATATATATGATTTTACAGTCATACCTAGTACATTTTATTTGTGTATTTACCTAGATGGCTATTTACAGATGTTTCCAATTTCTTGCTGTTAGAAACAGTGCTGCAGTGAGCATGTTTGTACATCTCTCCTTGAATACTGAATGAAAGTTTCTCTGGGAGTTTAGAAACCAAGAGTGGAATAGGTGACATGGGGTATGCATATACTCAGTTTCACTAGATTCTACCAAGTGGTACCTTAAAATGCTTTCACTAGTTTCCTAAACAATGCTTTCCAGTATTTCGTGTTGTCTGAGAGACTGTATTTGTGAGACATTGCTATAAAATGGATATGTCATATATACATGAATCTGTTTCTAGATCTGACTTCCTGTTCTGTTATTACAGCACTGCCTTAATTACTGTAGCTTTATAAAATCTTAATAGCAGAATTAATCTCCATTTTTATTCTTTTAGTATTTTAATAATTATTTTTATAATTTAATTTTATATTTAAATTAGAAATTTGTTGACAGAATATACATACAGATATTTATTGGGTATGGTGTGGTAGTTTGATATGTTCATACACTGTGTAAGGATGAAATCAGGGTAATTAGTATTTTCAGCTCCTTAAACATTTATCACTTCTTTGTTTTGGGAATTTTTGACCTGTCTTCTAGTTCTTTATAGAACATATAATAAGTTGTTGTAAACAGTAATCACCCTACTGTGCTGTGGAGCACTGGAGTTTATTCCTTTCTATCTGGTTGTCTTTTGGTGCCCAATGTTCCATCTCTTTTTTTTTCTGCTCTCCTCTCTATTCTTTACAGCTTCCAATGACCACTATTTTACACTCTATATTTGTGAAATTGTCTTTTTATTTTTATCTCTGACCTATGAGGTCCCTATAAGGGAGAACATGGGGAATTTGTTCTCCTGAGCCTGCTTATGCCACTCGGTGTGGTATAGTTCCATCTAATTTCTGCAAATGACAGGATTTCATTCTTTTTATGACTGAAGAATATTCCATATATATGTATATATATGTATTGTATACCTCATTTTCTTTATCCATTTAACTATTTGGTGGACAGCTAGATTGATTCTTTGATTTTTTGATAGTGCTGTAATAAACATGTGACTGCAGATATCTTTTATTTTTTATTTTTTTGACAGGCAGAGTGGACAGTGAGAGAGAGAGAGACAGAGAGAAAGGTCTTCCTTTGCTGTTGGTTCACCCTCCAATGGCCGCCGCGGCCGGCACACTGCGGCCGGCGCACCGCGCTGATCCGATGGCAGGAGCCAGGTGCTTCTCCTGGTCTCCCATGGGGTGCAGGGCCCAAGTACTTGGGCCATCCTCCACTGCACTCCCTGGCCACAGCAGAGAGCTGGCCTGGAAGGGGGGCAACTGGGACAGAATCCGGCACCCCAGGCGGGACTAGAACCCGGTGTGCCGGCGCCGCAAGGTGGAGGATTAGCCTAGTGAGCTGCGGCGCTGGCCCAGATATCTTTTTGATACATGGATTTAGTTTTTTTTGGATATATGCTCAGTGGCAGGATATTGGATCATATGGTAATATACTTTTAATTTTCTGTGCAACCTCCATACTGTTTTGCATAATGGCTCTAGTAATTCATATTCCCGTCAACAGGGTACGATCATTCTCCTTTCTCTCTGGGCTAACCAGTGTTGTTTTTTGTCTTTTTGGTTATAGCTATTCTAACTGTGAGAGATGTTATCTCATTGTGGTTTTGATGTTCATTTCCCTGATGATCAGTGATGCTGAGCATTTTTTTTTCATGTTATTGATCATTTATGTATCTTCTTCTAAGAAATGTTCTATTCAAATCATTTGCTCATTTTAGTAGTTGTGTCATTTGTTTTTTGGCAGTTGAGTTCCTTGTATGTCCTGGCTCTTAATTCCTTGTCACATGATAGTTTGCAAAGATTTTCTCCCATTCTTCAGATTGTCTCTTCACTCTCTTGATTTATTCTTTAGCCATACAGAAGCTTCTAAGTTTTTATATAATCCCATTTATTGATTCTATATTTGTTGTTTGGGCTTTTGGAGTCTTATCCATAAAATCTTTGCCTGTACCAATGTCTCGAAGTGTTTCCCCTGTATTTTCCTCTAATATTTTTATATTTTAAAATCTTGATCCGGTTTGTAATGATTTTTGTATACAGGTTGGGGTCTAGTTTTGTTTTTCTACTCTATATTAGTATCCAGTTTTTCCAGCACTATTTTTTTTTCAGGCAGAGTTAGACAGTGAGAGAGAGAGACAGAGAGAAAGGTCTTCCTTTGCAGTTGGTTCACCCCCAAAATGGCCGCTACGGCTGGCGCACTGCCCTGATCCAAAGCCAGAAGCCAGGTGCTTCTCCTGGTCTCCCATGTGGGTGCAGGGCCCAAGCACTTGGGCCATCCTCCACTGCACTCCCGGGCCACAGCAGAGAGATGGACTGCAAGAGGAGCAACCAGGACAGAATCCAGCGCCCTAACTGGGACTAGAACCTGGGATGCCGGCACTGCAGAGACTATACTTTCTCCAATAGTACCTGAGTTGATCAATAGGCTATAAATGTGTGGGATTGTTTCAGGGCTGTTGGTTTTCCCTTAATATGGAATTGTTTGGTGATCATTTTATTTCATTTTTTTTATATTATGGTCAAAGAATTTGGAATTTGTGTTGATGGTACTCAGGAATTCAGAATTTTGTTTAAAGTTTGATTCAAGATGAATTATTTTAATATTTTCCATGTGTGTAAGAATAATATGTCTACTGAACATATATTTTTCAATAGATCCATTATGTGAAATTTGTTAAAATATAATTCTTGCATTCTATGTCTTTTTCTTTGCATGATCTGTGAGCTTTTAGTTAGATGTATTGAATATACAAAACTTTATACAAAATATACCAAATTTATTTATTTATTTATACAAAATATACCAAAACTTTATACTTTAGTTTGTCTTTATGTGTTTTGAGATTATATTGTTGGGAGTGTATATTCATGGTTAATTGTGGCTTATTTCTAACATTCTAATTTGCACTTTTACTTACCAAGCATACTTTATTTCTTTTCTTTTCCACTTCTTTTTGAGAGTAAAATTTTTCCTTTTTTTTTTCAAATTTTGTTACCTGGTAATTGGTTAGAAAGAATGCGTTCTGTTTTTATTCATCTCTTAGCGTCAACTAATTAAAACCCATGGTTTACTTATTTATGCTATCAGTAATGGCCAAATATTTCCATTTGCTTTTATTGTTCATTCCATCGCAGTCCCTTTAATCATAGTCAACCTTCCTTTTGGCTTCGGCATCCTGAGGCTTTGATATAGAAGACGGGACCTGCTGCAAGTGTCTTAATTTGTATCCCAGATGCAAATTTGTGTGGAATGCATCATGGGAATGGGTAGTAGTTCATAATTCACATCCTGTTGACACTAACTGGGTTTCTTTCCTATTTGTTTCTTTCTTTTCCCTTCCTTTTACTCTCTCAGCTATCAATGTTCTCAGATGCTCTAAAGACAAATACTACATGTTCTCCCTAATATATGTGGATTAAAATTAAACTATAAAATTCAGTTTGAATGCAGAATATTGGTTACTAGATGTTGGAAGGGGTAGGAGGGGTAAAAGGAGTTTTGCTTTAAAAAAAAGGCGAAGCTAGGTGTGGTTCATTAATTGTTCAAATGTACTATTATGCGATGTTGTACAGAGATGCATCCTCTGTGGATGAACCTTTATTTCAGCTAAATATACTCAGCCTCTTGGGGATGACCCTGGGGTGGTAGGGGCAGCATTGTAGTGCAGCAGGTCAAGCCAAAGCTTGGGGTGTCTGCATCCCCTATTGGAGTGTCTGGGAATGAATTCTAGCGCCTCCTCTTCTGATCCAGCTGCCTGCTAATGCATCGTGGGAGGCAGTGGATAATGGCTGAACCCTGCTACCAATGTGGGAGACTGGGTGGGATTCTGGGCTCCTGACTCCACCCTGCCCTAGCTCTGGCTTTTGTGGACATTTGAGGAGTGAATCAATGGATGAAAGATATTCCTCTGTCTCTGTCTCTGTCTGGATGAGAACAAATAAATAAATTTAGCTAAGAAAAGGATGGGTGATGATATCTGGGAAAATTATAGAATATTGTCAGTTCTTTTGCACAAAGTATTTTTATATATAATCAAAAGGAGTACAATTAGAATATAAAATTCATTTGAATATTTGTATGATGGCTGATTAGAAATTTGGGAGGAGTAGAGTACTACTAACCAAATTGATAGTGAGCTTATGACTTTGTTTTTAAGTGAAACAGTGCTGTAAGTATTTTGGTATAACAAATATTTTCCTTAGGAGATGAGCTGTTGCCTAACTGTGTATACTGTTAATACCTTGGTAAAGAAAAGACTCATTAGCACACATTTCCTTATGTCTTGCAGATTGCAATAAGCAGTTTTTGGTAAGAAGAGAGTATACTTAAAACACAGGGAAGCAGTAGTGAGTGTCTTTTTGATGCTTTGGCGCCCAAGTTAATAACTTACATATTTCTGCATAATAGGAATTGAAGGTTCTTGCTGAATTAGATTCTGAAGGTTCCCAAGCCTTCAGTTGATACTAAGATGGTAGGATAATTTCCTGCTGGTAAAGTGCTTTGAGATCCTTAAATAAAAAATATTCAAGGTGTGAATTGAGGGAGGGAGAGAGGGAAGGAGAGGAAGAGGAGAAGAGAGGAGAGGAGGGGAGAGGGAGAGGAAGAGGGAAGGAGAGAGGGAGAGGGAGGGAGGGAGGGAGAGAGAGAGAGAGAGAGAGCGAGCAAGCAAGCTGAAGCCAGCCAACCTTTTGGTGGTAGCTGTATTCATCTTTTCCTGTATTATAATTTTTTTCAGAAACATCAGGGTCCTTTTGTGGGTTGCCTCTATCTTTATGGCATTCTGGCTTTTAGCTGTCACCTGGGCAGTTTTTGGAAACAAAACGATAACAGAAGCAACATGCAGTCACTTCTTTGTTGTGTGGGTTTTTTCCCCCACCCTGTAGCCTTTTATCTTTATATGTTTCTTTTTGTCTGACATTTCTGCATTCATCACCCCATGTCTAGTTGCAATAAGGCTATTATGAGATGGATAGCTGAAGAGATGACAAGAGTACAGACAATTCAAGTTTTTCATTTCCTTTGTAGCTGGAGTTTTAATAGTTTTCTAAATCTGTATTTATGTTCTCATCAAAACCTCTTTTTAAAAGAAAGCAGATAGTAGTCTTTCTTCCAATCTCATTTCCCAAATGTTTTCTATGATTCCTACTTTTACCATGTTAATAAGTCTCTTTATTGAGGAGAGAAGATAGGGAAATAGATTCACTTATATTCAGTGGGCTAACTAACTTAGTACATGTTCAAAGGCCTTGGAGTCCTCTTTTGTAGAAGTCAAGGTAAATTGTACTCCCAGGCTTCCTTTTTCTAACTCAATGAGCAGTGCCTGTGGAACAAGTATTCAAAAGGAGCTTTTCTGCTGGGTGGTTTTGTCATTTTCAAATTGTGTGTATCCTGCTGGAGTGTTGGAAATGGGGCTTGAAAGTACAATTTTTCAATGGATAAAATGTCTTCCTGGAAAGTCAATGCGGATTACATAAGGATTGCCTTTGATGGGTGACCCACTTATTTCTAGAACAATCCTGATGTTCTACTTTTATTCAAAACGTATATAAAATATTATAGCAAAAAGGTACCTTAAGATAATTGAAAGTAAATTTCTATGAATAGATGGTGAGTGAGTTTTGTTCACTTCTAGGTAGGCTGTACTTCATCTTTGGAGGATGAAATTGTTTGGGAGTGACACAATATGTAGAGCGGAGCACAAGTAGGCAGCATGTACTCGATAATTATGTCCCCATGATGCCAACATGTCTAGACCAACAGGAAAGGTTTCATCCACCATCTGGCTATGGGTTGCCTTTTGCCATATATGTTTAGAAATGCCTAACTTAAACTAATACACATTTTAAGTTTAAGTGTTTATTCAGGCAGTGTATCTGATTAGCCAGACCCTTCCCTGGAATTGAGTGGACACATTTTCATCTTGATTTTCAGCCCTGCCTTTCCTTGGAATCTTACAGGCATCAATAGGTGAGGACTCTTTTCTTCCTGCTGTCCTAAGCCTGGTATCAATAGTGTATGAAGTTTATTCAGGGTACCTGGGTTCACTTCATCAGGCTTTTCAAAACCCTCTTGTATCTTCCCAGTGCATGGGATTAGGTTTGTGGGTTGATTTGTTTTGTCCTCCTAGTGATACAGTTTTCTTCTGGGTTAGGACTCTAACACTGTGTAGATATCTGTTGGCACTATGTCTTCCTTGACCCATGGAGTCTGGGACCTATTTTCCCCATCTTTAGACTCATAAACCAGATACCACTAAGAATTACATGCTTCACTCAGTATTGTCATTTCTTGAAAAACCTTTTGTTGCGGTCTACCCACACTATATTGGATATCTTAAACAACATTGAACTCAAGTTGATCATACAGTTTGGACAGTCTTAAGTTCGACTACCTCTGAAATCTAGTCCTTTATGAATATTGATCGCTTTATATTGGCTCCATCCATTTATACCCCCTCTACCTCCCACCCTTTTTTGTTTTTAACCATCTTGCTGCTGAGATTTCTGTAGATTTTAAAGTGTATCCACTCAGGTTAAGACTTTGTTACTTAATCCTTGGTTCTCAAGTTGTTCTTGGGAACAATTTAGTTATGCATAAAAGATACGGTGCTGAAAGCATGTGTAAATAGTATGTATTTGCATCAGCCTTAGGTCACACTTCAGTGTCTCTTCATTTCTTTGATAATTATGATTCTGCAGCAAACGCATATCAAACAGTTCTATAATTTCACTATGTACAGTGAAAAAATTTTGTTTTCAGTTGTGCTGACTTCTAAGTGGAAAATGGGTGCTCATATGACAAGAAAATTGAACCTGTCATACTCTGTTCTTGGCCATATTAGCTACTTTTTGTTCTCAGAATATTCCTTGCTATCTTTGCATTTAAATTTTCTCTGCCTGGATCAATCTTATTTAACCTCTTCATAAGACTTTTCTCTCTGCAGTGTAACCATCAGTGCTAGGCTATAGTAGGGGTCCTCCTTGGCGTTTTCAAAGATCTCTGTGCTTGCTGCTGTCTTTGCACTTGTGACTCTGAAGTATAATTGTCTCTACTCTGGACTCTGAAGTCAGGGAGGAGCACCTGGGCTCTCCATCACCTGATACCCACAGACACTTGATTGAAGCTTACTCAACGCAAGAATAGGACCTCTCCTTGGGGCCTCTCTTCTCTGTGTAACTCTGACTCTCAAATAAAATAAATAAATCTTAAAAAAAAAAAAAAAGAATAGGACCTCTCCTGACATGGTAGAGGGTTTAGATGGTTCACTACAAGCTTTTTCCACTCTGATTTAGCTCAAGGACTTAAAAAAACCACACCCTTAACAAGAACCTTTGAACAAATAAATAAATGAATAGAAAAACTGTCGACAGTATTATCTCGGGAATTTCAGGTGTCGTCATACCTGTTTTTCCCAATATTTTGTGTTATCCTAATGCCATACACATTTAACATTTTGATAAAATTTCTTTACAAATTAGTCTCTCGAAGTAAAATGATCAAATTTCAGTAAACTGTTACTATCTTGCAAATGTTTCTATTCCTTCCCAAATTTGTAAATGGGTTGTACTTCACCATTCCATGTGTGCATATCAGTGTTGTATTTGATACAGTCGCCACTGGGAAAAGGACAGATTGATTTTTGCATGTTGTAGGTACAGTCTTCCCAATAAATGTGGAAAAATGTAACAGTCCTTGCATAGTGCCATAAATATAGCCTTCTATTTTAATGAAACATTTGCATGTAGGAGTGAAAATATTACTGTTTTGAATCTGTATTTTGTAACGTTGCTTTATTTGTCCCTGAAAAAATTTCACATATATTTTTATTATAGTTCTTGTAGTCAGCATTAATATTTAGTAAAATGATTCACTTCTGTATTTTCTTTTTTCTAAGTTGACTTAGTTATTCAATGATATTTACGCTTCTGAATAAATTTAATAGGTTTTCCAAGTTCTTTGAAAGATCTTGTTGCAAAATTGATCAAAATTGCATCAGTTATGTGGATTTATCTGAGATAATTGATTTGATAAATGTTAAATCATCCCATCTCTGAACATTTTACATATGTGTGTCTGTTTGCAATTATTCCTTTCAAACACTAAAAGGTGTAAACTAATTGTATATAGTTTAATAGAGTTTTAATAGATATAAAGGATTGTTGAATAATTCTTAGATTATTTGTAGTTCTTGTTGCTTTTGTGGGTGGTGTCTCAGATTAACAGATTTTCTAGTTAGTCACTGCTCGTATAAAGGAACAAAATTCATTTTCTGAGGTAAACTAGAATTCTGCAATATTGCTAATTATTCATATTTTGTGTTAACATTTTATACACTAATACACTTTAGCATCTATTAAGAATGAAAGTTTAATTTCTCCTCTTCTGGTTCTTAAACTCTTGAACTCTTTTGATGTATTATAGAATTGGCTAAGCCCTCCAGTAGTATGCTAAGCAGTAGTGTTTTTTATAGTCATATACTTTCTTGATCTTAATGAAAGACATCTAAATTTTTGTTAAAAGTAAAAATTGCACTTATTTGAAATCCAGGCATATGTTATAAAAATAAAACTACAGATTAATACCTTTTATTAATATTAATGCAAAAATTCTTAAGAAAATACTATTCGTCTGAATCTGGGACCATATAAAATAGTTACACACCAAGACCAAGTGTGATTTATCGTTGTAAGGCAATGTTAGTTTATCATCTGAATGTAATGCACAAAATCAATAGATGAAAAATTGACAGCTGCACATGACCATTTCAAGGGATGCAGAATAATCCTTTGACACAATCTAACACAACTTCATGTTGCAAATACTCAACGAACTAGGAATATAAGGAAACTTTCTTAACCTGATAAAGACCATCTATGAGAAACTCTTAACTAGCATCATGAATGAATGGGATAAGACCAAAGACTTTCTCTGTAAGATCAGGAACAGCACACAGACGTGTATTCCTGCCATTGCTAGTTAGCATTGTACTGTAAGTTTTAGTCGGGGAAAATTTAGGCAAGAAAATAAAGTGCAAAACACCTGGATGGGATGGAGAAGTAGAAATACCTCTATTTACAGATGACATAGTACTGTATATGAAGGGGTCTTCAGAAAGTTAATAGAAAATGTGTATTTTGAGAGAAAAAAAACTATGCATGAGTTTCAAACTTTCTTGGTACCAAAATAAACCTATCTTGAAATTTAAAACATTTACTTATATTCATTTTATTTGAAAGGAGAGAGACAGTAGGGGAGGAGAGGGAGCTGGAGAGAGATGTTTCATGCTCTGGTTCACCCTTCAAATGCGTGCCATATCCAGGACTGAGCCAGGACAAAGCCATGAGCCTGAAACGCAGTCTGAGCCTTCCATGTGGGTGTCCAGGAATCAAGTATCTGATCCAGCTCCTACTGCTTACCGTGATGTGCTTTAGTAGGAAGCTGGACTAGAAGCAGAAGAGCTGAATCTAAACCAACCACTCCAAAATAGTATACGGGTATCCCAAGTGATGTCTAAACTTGTTCCAAATGCCTACCCCCAAAATTTCATTTTTCCACAATTCTTTTTAAATATTCTGAATATTCATATGTAGTAAAATTTATGGTTCAACTGCATTCTTTTAGATGTTGATAGCCTGTTTCAGACCATTTGCTTAAAGACTATTGCCTCTCTACTGAATTGTTTAAACACCCTTGTTAAAAATCAGCTGATCTTCAATGTGAGGATTTGCTCAGGGGTTGTAAATTCTATTCCAGCGATCTATATTTCTGTTCTTAAGCTACTACCATACTGTGTTCATTTCTGGTGCTTTGGCATAAATTTAGAAACTGTGGATATGAGTCCTCCACCTTTGCTCTTATTTTTCAAGATAATTTTGGGTAATATGATACAAGTAAACTCCCAAATAAATTTTAAGATTAGCTTATCAGTTTTTACAAAGAATGAATTTAGATTTCTGATAAGGATTGCACTGAATCTGTAGATCAATGTAGGCAGTATGTTCATCTTGACAATTTAAATTTTCCAGTCTATGAACAAGGGGTGTTTCTTCTGTTTCTACTAAAATCTTCTTTATCTTTCAACAGTGTTTTGTCATTTTCACATTGTAATAAGTTAATGGCCTGAACTGTCCAGTTAAAAGATGCTAATTGGCTGATTGGGTAAAGGAACAAAACCCATCTATTTGCTGCTTACAAGAAACACATCTTTCCAATAAAGATCCATACAGACTGAAAGTGAAAGGCTGGAAAAAGATATACCATGCCAACAGAAATGAAAAAAGAGCGGGCATAGCCATCTTAATATCGGACAACATAAACTTTACCACAAAAACTGTTAGGAGAGACAAAGAGGGGCACTATATAATGATTAACGGATCAATTCAACAGGAAGATATAACGATTATCAATGTATATGCACCTAATTACAGGGCACCGGTTTATTTAAAAGATTTGTTAAGGGACTTAAAGGGAGACTTAGACCCCAATACAATAGTACTGGGGGACTTCAATACCCCACTCTCAGAAATAGACAGATGAACAGGACAGAAGATCAACAAGGAGACAATAGATTTAAACGACACTATAGCCCAAATGGATCTAACAGATATCTACAGAACTTTTCATTCTGTGAAATTTTCTAAAGCACCCTTGTTTTCTCTGAATTTGTGCATTGTCTTTTCCCTTTATTGCTGATGTCCTTTTATGCACATTCATATATACACGTTTCATTTTTGTGAAGTTTGATTTTTCTATATTTTCTTTTGTGCTTATACTTCAAGAATTTATACCTGTATTTTCCTTTTCAAAAATTTTGTAATTTTATTTCTAATATTTAAGTGTTTTAATAGAATTTGAGTTAAAGAAAATTTAAATTTATTTTCATTTTATTTGAAAGACAGAGAGAGATTTTCTTTTTTTTTAATATTTATTTATTTGAAGGGCAGAGTTACAGAGAGAGAGAGAAGGTAAGAGAGATATCTTCCATCTGCTGGTTCACTCCCCAAGTGACAGCAAAGGCCAGGACTGGGCCACACTGAAGCCAAGAGCCAGGAGCTTCTTCTAGGTCTCCTACATGAGCTCAGCGGCCCAAGCACTTGGGTCATCTGCTGCTGCTTTCCCAGGTCACTTGCAGGGAGCCCGATCTGAAGTGGAGCAGCTAGGCCTTGAACCAGTGCCCATATGGGATGTTGGTGCTGCAGGCTGTGGCTTTAACCCCAAGAGAGATTTTTCCATCTGGTGGTTTACTCTTCGAATTCTCAGAACAGCCAGAGCTGGCTTAGGTTGAAGTCAGGATCCTGGAACTCAATTCAGGTCTCCCATGTAGTTGGCAGAAACCCAAGTTCTTGGGTCATCACCCACTGACTCCCAAGGTGTGCATCAGCAGGAGGCTAAATAGGGAGCAGAGCTGGGGCTCGAACACAGGCACTTTTTATGGGACGCCAGTGTCCCATTCAGGGACTTAACTGCTATGCTGAATACCCACCCCAAGTTGATTTATATGTGAGTGGGCCTTTAAAATGTTCATAGAAAATTTCTATTATGATAAAACTGTATAGATCTCAGCATTTTTTTTTTCACAAACAAACTTATTTTTTAAATATCGAAGTCGGCGAACTCAAAAGGCTTCCATAGCCTTGGCAACTCATGACTAGAGCCTAGGGAGATTACTGATGCCATATACAAGAGTGTCAAATTGTTAAGTCAACAGTAGGAGTCACTGTGTACTTACTTCTCATGTGGAATCTGTCCTTAGTGTGTTGTCCAATGTGAAGTAATGCTATAACTAGTACTGAAACAGTATTTTACACTTCGTGTTTCTGTGTGGGTGCAAACTGATGAAATCTTTACTTAATATATACTAAATCGATCTTCTGTATATAAAGATAATTGAAGATGAATCTTGATGTGAATGGAATGGGAGAGGGAGTGGGAGATGGGAGGGGTGTGAGTAGGAGGGAAATTATGGGGGGGAAGCCATTGTAATCCATTAACTGTACTTTGGAAATTTATATTTACTAAATAAAAATAAATTAAAAAATTCTGCTTTCCATGAACTTTTGGAAGTGGCCTCATATTTGCAGATCGTGTTTGTTAAGGGACTTATCCCTAATATATAAAAAGAACTCCTGCAACTTGATAATAAAAAGACGAATGACACAAACAAAAATGGGCAAAACATTTGCGAATAATTTTCTCTAAAGAAGACATAAATGGCCAAAAGGTATGTAAAAAGATGCTCAGCATCATTAGCCATCAGGGAAATGGAAATAAAAACTATAGTGAGATACCACTTTAAACTCACTGGGATGTGTGTAATCAAAAAGGAGAGATCATGTGAAAAAAATCAGAACCTTCTTCCTCTCTGGTGCGAACATAAACTGGTACAACCACTTAGGAAGAAACATCTTTTAGTTGCTCAAAAAATTAAACATAGAGTTACCATTTAGCTCAGCAATTCTATATTATGGTGTATATCTGAATAGAATGAAAACCTGTCCACACAGAAAACTGAACAAGGATGTCCATAACAGCTTTGCTCATAATAACTAAAATATGGAAACAGCACAAATGTCTATCAGCCAATGAATGAATAGACCAAATGTGGTGTGCCCCTACAATGGAATATTATTTGGCCATAAAAAAGGAATAAAGCACTGAACTGTGCTAAGACATGGATGGGACTTGAAAATACTGAGCTTAAGTGACAGACACCAGCCATTACAGACCACATATCTTGTGATTCCATTGGCTAGAACACTCGCGTTGAGAAAGATGTAAATCTAAACAGTAGTTTAGCTGGAAATTAAAATTTTATGTACAAATTCATTTTTTTCAGACTTAAACATTTGCCCACTTGTTTTTTTTAATTTATTTATTTGACAGGCAGAGTGGACAGTGAGAGAGAGAGAGAAAGGTCTTCCTTTGCCGTTGGTTCACCCTCCAATAGCCGCTGCGGCCAGCGCACCACGCTGATCCGAATGCAGGAGCCAGGTGCTTCTCCTGGTCTTCCATGGGGTGCAGGGCCCAAGCACTTGGGACATCTTCCACTGCACTCCCTGGACACAGCAGAGAGCTGGCCTGGAAGAGGGGCAACCGGGACAGAATCCGGTGCCCCAACCGGGACTAGAACCCAGTGTGCCAGCACTGCAAGGCAGAGGATTAGCCTATTGAGCCGCGGTGCTGGCTGCTCACTTGTTTTCTTATACCTACTGTTACTGATGAAGTATTTAATGATCCAATAATTGTCTTTCTGTGTGATCTTTTTCCCTCTAAATACTTTTAAATTTTTTTTGGCTATTTTGAAATTGCTAAATTTGCCTACTCATGGGTGTTTTCTTGTTTGTATTTTTAAAAATTTCTTCTGCCTGGGCTCTTTAATCTTTTAAATTTGAAGTGTCACTTTTTTTAAAGATTTATTTATTTATTTGAAAGGCAGGGATACAGAGAGAAGGGGAGGGAGGAGGGAGGAAGGAGGGAGGGAAGAAGAGAGAGAGAAGGAGAGAGAGATTGATTCATTGATTGATTGATTGATTGATTTTCTATCCACTGGTTCACTCCCCAAATGGCCACAATGGTTGGGTCTGGGCTAGGCCCAAACCAGAAATCAGGAGCTTCTTCTAGACCTCTCACATGAGTGCAGGGGCCCAAACACTTGGGTCATTTTCTGCTGCTTTCCCAGGTGCATTAGTAGGGAGCTGGATGAGAAATGGAGGAACTGGAACTCAAACTGGTGCCCATATAGGATGCCAGCACTGCAGATGGAGGCTTAGCTTTCTAAGCCACAGTACTGGCTCTGAAGTGTCACATCTTTAATTCTTGTTCATTATTTCTTCAAATACATTTTTTAGCAGTTTTTTCTTCCTTCCTGGAACTTCTGTTATATGAATCCTGAAAAACCTGCCATCCTCTCTCTCAACACTAGAAGAGATGTGTTTATCTCTTTCCTTCTGTAATCTTCTGGAGAGTTGCTACTGTGATCTTCCAGCCACTAATTTGTGTTTTGACTTGATTGGTTATGTTTGTATCTTCTTTCGTGAATTTATCATCATTTATATATTATATCTACTTTTAAAAAATATTTTGTGAAATTTCAAACATGTACAAATGTAGAAAGAATTGGAAAACCAAGTGTCATGTATACATCATTAGTTTGAACATTTGTTAATTCGATCTTGTTTTAGAGTGTTAGTTCATTTTTTGGCTACTGTCACAAAATACCAGGGATGGGTACTTAAAAGAAAGCATATTTATTTACTTCTCAGTTTTGTAGGCTGAAAGTCCAAATAGCATCTTGCTGGCTCTACCGAGGGCTGCCGTGGCTACATCACCTTTTGTCGGTGGCACCACAATGGTGGGATACATACAAGAGATCACATTACAGAACAAGAATTCAGAGTCATTTAGGTGCCAGGCTTGCTCTTACAACTCACTTCATGAGAGATAACTCAGGATCCTGTGAGAACCACCTTACTCCCTTCTGAGAGTAGCAGTCCCAGTGACACAGTGATCTCCCAGGGGGAGCCCTATCACTGAATGTTCTCCCTACCTCTGCAGTACCAAATTGAGGACAAAGTCTGTAATACCTGAACTCCTGGGAGACACATTCCAACTGTAGTGTTTATTACTAAGATTCTTGATTATTTTTATCCTTCTCCTTAAATCATTCTGAAAAAAAAAAAAAAAAGACTTCTGTGAATTCTTCAACCTGTATCTCTAAATATCTGAATTCTTTTTCTAAGCATAATCAAAATCCTATTATCTTTTTGGAAAATTAACATTGATTCCTTAACATTATTAAATATACTGTCAGTACTTCACATTGGTATTTATGTCTAATCATCTCTGAAATGAAACAGTTCATTTTGTGGAATCAATAGTGAAAGGGGGAGCATATTGCAATTGTTATTAGATCTCTTTAAATCTATAGAACTCTCTTCTAATTTATTACTGAAAAATCCATTTTTGTTTCATACGTTTCTCAGTCTGAATTTTTGTTGATTCCATTTCTGTGGTGCTCTCTAAAATTGCTCCTATGATGCTTGTATTTCCTATAAATTAGCAGTCAGATCTAGAGGCTTAAACAGATTTAAAATTTTTGACAAAACTGCTCAGTATACTCTTATTGTATAGTTTTTAAAAGTTGCGGTTATTAGAGACAGACTCTGAGATTCAGACTCCTCCCATCTGCTGCCTCACTGCCCAAATGTCTGTGACACTGGGGGTTGGGCCAGAGGCTGAAGTCGGGAACAGGGACTGAGTCCAGTTCTCCCATTTGAGTGCCAGGGAGCCATTAGCTACTCTTGAGCC
Organism: Oryctolagus cuniculus; assembly: GCF_051225735.1. Taxonomy (NCBI): domain Eukaryota; kingdom Metazoa; phylum Chordata; class Mammalia; order Lagomorpha; family Leporidae; genus Oryctolagus; species Oryctolagus cuniculus. The sequence continues at coordinate 127,827,161 of NC_142874.1, forward strand.
ATTAACTGCTGCTTCCCAGTGTCTGCATTAGCAGGGCACTGGGAGCATAACTGGGACTTGAACCTAGGTACTCTGGTGTGGGATGAGGGCATCTTAACTGCCAGACCAAACGGCCACCCCAGTTACTGTACACTTTCATCAGAAGGCCTATAATGGCTTTTTGGTTTATTAGTCATTGATCATTATTATCTATGTTGATTATTTCATTAGGAGTTGGAAAATGATACTCTTTCATTCATTCTCATTGAGAGCTAGAATATTCTATGTGTGTGTCTCCCCATGAGGTAGGTCACAGTCCTAATCCTCATCCCTATAATTGTGACCTTATTTGGAAATGGAGTCTTTTTAAATGTCATGAAGTTCAGATGAAGTCATTAGGGTGACCCCTTCCATCTAATATGTAATGTATGTAAGAAGGGAAAAATCTGGACACAGACCGAGAGACACAGAGGGAAGCTGGCCATGTGAAGCTGGAGGGAGGCAGAGATTGGAGTTATGCTGCCACAAACCGAGGGACACCTGGAGCTCCCAGGAACTGGAAAAGAGAAGGACAAAATCTCCCCTCAAGGATCTGGAGGCAGCATGGCCAATACCTGGAGTTCAGGCTTCGGCCTCCACAACTTGGAGTGAATAAATTTCTGTTCTTTTAAGGTATCCAATTAACAATAACTTTTTATAGCAGCCTTAGGAAACTGAGATAGTCTATAGAGAGAAACTTTTTCTCATTAACTCTTTGGATACCCTGCAGTTAATTCATGTAGGAAAGGAAGGATAATTGCTTGATTGTTTCTGTGTATTTCTAAGTAATGATTTCAACACCTGGCATCCTTCACAGTGATCCTATTATTTTTGTTTTGCTTTATTATATACAAATCAATTCCAGCATTTTGATATCATGAAATCCACTGCAATTCTTCCACTACTTCCTGATGTTCACTTTACCCCATCTTTGGCCCCTAGAAGTCTCTTCAGTTGACTCTCTCATGCTTTTTGACTCATTCTGAGAAGTCTTTATCAAAATTCATTTTTTGGTGGTTGATATTATCTAAATCTTTCAGGTTGGGGATGGCATTTTGGCACCAGGTTATTCTACCATTGTGACGCTGGCATCCCATGTCAGAGTGCCAGCAGCCAGTACACCTGAGAAATCAGCATATGATGGCCCGAGTACTGGGATCCATGCTACTCATGTGGGATACTTGGATGGGTTTGCTGGCTCCCGGCTTTGCCCTTGCCCAGCCCGAGTTTTTGTGACCACTTGGGGAGTAAACCAGTAGATGAAAGATCTCTTTCTCTCTCTTCCCTCCTCTACTCCATCACTCTGTCTTTCAAATAAATAACTAAATCTTAATAATCTTCATTTTATACATTCCTAGACCAGACCTCAAATCACATATTCCTGTAAGAGGCCATAATTCCTTTTCATGACAAATGGTATTTAGAAACAACAAGATGGCTATAGAGGAGCGTGTTATTCCTGACTTGATCTTTTTTATAGCAGGGATATATATATATATATATATATATATATATATATGTATATATAGATTTAATATCAAGTACATTATGACTTCATGTTGATATTTCCAACTCAGATTCAGACCTAAGGCTTTAAGTTGAGTTCATGCATTTACAGTGATTTCTCCTTTTCCTAGCCCCAGGTGCCAGTATCTCTAAAGTAATTTCTTTGTTTTATTCTAAAATAGTACTTCACAGTCATAGATTGAGTATGAGTAAAAATACCTCTAGTGTGATTACTGTAAAGTCTTATTTATTTTCAGGTCTTTTGTCCTGATGACGTATTGTCCTGGTGTCGTACAGTTAATAATCTTTGTTTTAATATCATTAGAGTTTCTCCCAGTCTGATTATGTCACATTTTACTTTACACTTTTGTATTGCTTTTGTATTCTTTAGTTTGTTTAATAGGTGTGTACATCATGTTAAAATCAAATGCACATAGCAAACCGTCTATCTATCTGTGATCACTTTACCCCATTTCCACCTTCTGTCACAGCTTTTTTTTCCTGTGCATATTTCCACTCTGTTCTATTTTTATACCTGCTTTATTTAGCTTCAGTTTGACTTTAGTCTCCTTTAAATATTGTTTGTTGTTTCATGTTTTTGATGCTTGTATTACATATACATTTACTTTGGTCCCAGTTTATTTTATTTTTTTAAAGATTTTTATTTATTTATTTGAAAGAGTTACACAGAGAGGGGAGAAGCAAAGAGAGAGAGAGGGAGAGAGAGAGAGAGAGAGGTCTTCCATCTGATGGTTCACTCCCCAATTGGCCACAACGGCTGGAGCTACGCCTATTTGAAGCCAGGAGCCAGGAGCTTCTTCCGGGTCTCCCACGTGAGTGCAGGGGCCCAAGGACTTGGGCCATCCTCTATTGCTATCCTAGGCCATAGCAGAGAGCTGGATTGGAAGTAGAGCAGCCAGGACTGGACCTGGAGCCCGTATGGGATGCTGGCGTGTGAGGCCAGGGCGTTAACCCGCTGCGCCACAGTGCCGGCCCTGGTCCCAGTTCAGATTGCTGAGGTGGTGGTTTTATCTACCCAGCCCTCTCCTTGGCTTCCTGCCCTCATCTGCCGAAGGCTCCAATTTTGCTTTCTTGCCCACACCGCATCACAACAACTTTCTGTCTTCCCAGTGCTTCTCCAGAATCTTTGGTTTTGCCAATCTTAACATGTTTTGTTTTAAATCAGTGCATCATACCCAGGGTTGGGCTAGGCAAAGGAAGTAGTAATTTCATGAGATGCAAATCAGTTATTTTAAGTGAAGGTACCACTTACAAAGACTAACCTAATATTATCAACTCTTATGGGAGAATTTGAAAAAAATAAATGATTTGGGATTATTTCTAGCTATCCAACTGTGTTATACACATAAGTGGGAAAATAAGTATTTTCATACTGAATAGTTTTACAAAAAGAATATATTCACCCTCAAATAAGTAAGTTGTTTTTAAAAGATGACTTCTTATATTCCAAAGAATGTTCTGTGTTTCATTTATCAGAAAAACATGAACTTTGGGTGAGATGGCTTTGAATCAAGTTCTAATTATACCAGTACATTCTGTGACTTTGGACGTGTTACAATAATAATAATTCCTAATTCCCAAAGATTTAAAAATTTTATTTATCTATTTTAAAAGCATAGAAGATAGACAGATAGAGAAATTTCCCATGTACTGGTTCACTCTGCAAATGCCCACTGCAGCCAGACTGGGCCAGGCCAAAGCTGAGAGCAACGAACTCAATCTGAGTCTACCACAAGGGTGTTGAGGACTCAACTCTTGAAGCCATCACCTACTATATCCTAGGATGCACTTTAGCAGAGGCTGGAATAAGGAGTGGAAGTGGGACTTGAACTTAGATACTCTGATGTGAGTTGTGGATGTCCTGAGTGGTCTTAACTGTTTCCCTAAGCACCTACTCCATTATAGCTATTTTATAAACATTGTTATTAGCACCTTGAAAATGCTCAATAGCTATTGACTTCTTGTGATGATAATGATGATGATTAATAATGCTTGTGATGACAAAGTTGATGATGATGGTGAGAGCATATGTTTCTTTCTTCCAAATACCTCATTTTCAATGAAATATGAAAATGAGTGAATGGTAAATGTACATTAAGGATCATCAATATGCCTATTCAATAAAATTAGAGTCAAATGGTATGGTCCATATGCAGGTATATGAGATATGAATATGATTCTTATGGTGTATTGTAACTTTAAATAAGCATCACCTTGAAAGTCTCTGCAAATTTTGTTTTATTTTAATTTAGAAAATATGCTATAGGACAAAATTGTCATTTTCATTTGATTCAATTTCACTTGATAACTATTTAAAATGTAAACTGTTTCAGTCTAAGTTTTGAACTCTGTGATTTTGTTGCTAAAATATTTTGCTTTTTCATATTGTGCTAATGCTTGTAGTTGTACACTGCAGAGATAGCTATGGAATTAAGTACTGAAAATTTTATGGGGGTGAACTCTTCCTCCCCACCCCCATCTTGCTAAACGGTTAAAATTGTTATTTGAAACATACCACGCTTTCTGGAATTTTGTAGGTTTTTTTTTTCTTTTTTAAGATTTACTTTTTGTTTATTCGAAAGTCAGAGTTACAGGGAGAGAGAGAGAAAGAGAGAGTGAGTGAGTGAGAGAGAGAGAGAGAGAGATCAAGATCTTCCATCCCCCGGTTTACTTCTCAGATTCCTGCAACCGCCAAGACCGGGCCAGGCCAAAGTGAGGAACCAGGAGCTTCATCTCCCATGTGGCTGCAGGGGCCCAAGGACTTGGGCCATCTTCTACTGCCTTCCCAGGCACATTAGGGAGCTGGATCATAAGTGAAGCAACCAGGACATGAACCAGTGCTGACAGGGGATGCTGGTGCTGCAGGCAGCAGCCTTACCCACTATGCCAGAGCGTCAGCCCCAAGGAATTTTGAAGTTTTGCAACCCCCTTCCAGTGACTTCTCAGAATTTTCTGAACTATGTTCATTTGTCTCCATTCATTTATATATGGAACATTCTTTCAGAGCTCTCAAGATGGATCTCATTCTTTCCAACTTGATGTCACAAAATGAGCCTTCCTAAACAACATGCAAAGCTTCTGCCTTTGGCTAAGTTAGGGAGTTATTCAGCATTGCCTTTTTTTTTTCTCCTAGAGGTAAAAACATATTTGAGCTACTTCATTCAACTCCTTATAACCAATAATGGGAAGTTCCCTGACTAGGTATAGTGGTGAAATTCATGGCCATGGGAAAAAACAAAGGCAATTGTTCCAAGAAGATTTATGGTAATACTCCGTTCTAACCAACTGACATAAACTATCTTGGACTTGAGAGGAAAATGTTCCTTTCTTAGAGAAGCAAACTCAACAGATGTAATACATTTCAAGATTCTACAGTTCTCAGTAACCAAGAATTTCAAGGTCAGCCAGAAAACAGCTGCTTTTGTCTTGAGGCTGTTTAACCTGAACGTTAAGGTGATTTTGTGTTTTAAACTTTAGGGTTCTGACCTATTTTCCTTTCTCAAACAAACATGAAATGAACCATCGTCATTGCTGGTAAATATGCCCTCGAACCTGACCTGGCTGTACAAATAATGTCCGTTCTCCACGGTGATCAGAAGCAGCACTGTCTGACCATGGAAGGTGGCTAGCTGCATTTACAGACAGTGCAATCTAATTCTCCCTTCCGCAAATGTTGATTAAGCTGAAAGAGGATCCTTTGCAAAGCTAATTCAATAGCACCGTCTCCTCTCCCGAAGGGCTAGATGATGACCTCACTATCACATGAGGCCATTTGCTTCCCTTGCAGCAAAACCCACCATCTGGTCATCTGGCTTGGACTCTGCTGATTGGACTGGGAGTTTTTGTAGCACCCTTACTCTTGAGCTGGTGAGTGGGAGATGCAGAAGCTGGGAGGAAGGCGGCTGGACAACATAAGACTGCCCTGATCTCTTGGGGAGCCAGGTGAACTCTTAAGTGCTGCCTGATAGCACCAGGACCTCCCTGGCACTGACTTCCTATTGTCTAGCATTGGCCACAGATGACTTGGTCATTTATGATCAACATGACAGGGTGGACATACAAAAAAAAAAAAACTCTTCTTTATAATCTTATAGTCTTTGACTTTTAATCCTGTCATTAGACAGCTGTTCTAGGGAGGTCACTGAAGCATCGCCTTTATTAGCAAGGGATGAAGCATTTTCAAAATAACAGCCAACCTTAGCTTTGAATCACCTCTAAATTTGCTGCTTTATTGTTTTCTTATGTCAACTCTGATGCTAGTTCCTATTTTAGCCTCTCTTGGCATTACAGAGTTAGAATTCTGACTGAATCATTGAGGATAGAGGGAAAAATTGAGTATTGCACTGCCTTTGTTGAATCCAACTCCGGGTTAATTGCTGCTAATTATACAGCTATTTGTTTTTTTTAGTGTTGCATCTCTATTCAGGTCTACATGGAACGCAGGGTTAGGAAGACACTGGGAGTTTCCAAAGCAAGGCTCCAACACATCAGCTAATCAGAACCCACATGTGAGACTGACAAGTTGTCCTTCCTTTTATTTTTATAGTTTTTGAAGATTCTGGTCATATAACAGCAGAATTGGGAAAATCAACAGCCATATTCTGTTGTCAGCATCTGAGAGTGTTTGGTGTAGCTACCGTTGGGAGGAATGTTTACATATTATTCCTAAGGCAAATTACAAAATGATTTTAGTCACTGGTGATGCAAAATACATGCAAAAACAAGGGAAAAGGGCCCCTTTGATGGTCAGTCAGTGTTAAAAGGCCATATTGACAAATTAGGGACTGAGTATTCTATGTGCAGCCATTTAGCTTTTGAATGTCACGTAGTCAGCTTACTTTGACAGATGCAGTAAGTCTTGTTTGACAAAATAGCGAATGTTCCCATTCTTTTGGAATGTATCTTTATGTGACTTTGCATATTAAGTGCACATGAAATAGTTTATGTAAAATAAGGCACCATTAATTTTTGAACCTACCATAATTGATAGCGTACATGATAGTGTTCATGATAGTGTACCTAAAACACACCATGGGGTTTTTAACAAGAGAGAGACAAAAAGATGCATGAATAGACATATATACATGTATAGGTAAGGGGACAGGAGGCTAAAGTGGCTGACTCCTTCCGATTTCTTGACCCTTTCCTCATTCTAACCTTACTCCAATGTAGCCACAGGCTCTGGATTCAGCCAGTTCACATGAACGTGGCCTCTGATGGGTAGGAACCATTTGGGCCTTTTTTCCCTTCTGAACCAGACTACCTAATCAAAGCATAGAACAGTTTACCTAATTAACCACATTCACTCACATTCTCCTGTTTGCAGTTTCGAGATGGGTGAAGGTCAGACAGTCCAGAATTGCTTGTGGTGTAGATGGAATGCTTGTGAATGACAGAACTGGAGGACATTCACAGATAACTCACCAGCAAGAGGGAAGGACAGTGGCTGAGTGAGGTGAAGGAAATTGACACAGGAGAGGGTGGTGAGTGCTGCATAGCTGTCAGGGAAAGCACTCCCTAGGGAAAGCACTCCCTAGGAGTGTGTTTTAAATGAGGTTTCAGAGGAAGGTTGACAATCCAAAGTAGAGAAAATCTTTTCCTTTAAACAAATAATTAAGCATCAGTTGAGTGACAAGTATTTCTGTTCACCAACTCTTAAACTTTAAAATAGTCCTGTGACACAAAGATTCTTAGCCTCTGGAACAGCTTGCCACAGAGTGATAGAAATTGGAGCCATGATGGTGGCCTCAGAGCCTTCTATTTCATTGCACCACAGTGGCCTGTTCTAGTAGCATCCACAGAGAGGCAGTGCCAGCACTACGTGGTTGAAGGCTGAGACCTGTCTCCCGAGCCTAGGGCTCCTGGTACCTTCCACTGCGCTTGCTATTATCATTACTATCACCTGACCCCTCTGCTTCTGCTGGTCACAGAGGAAGCCATAAAAGATGCTCTTATGCCTATGAGATCCCTGTGCAGGCACTGATAGAAGGTGATAAGCTAATTCATGCTCTGCTGTTCTCTTCACAGCAAGCAGCTCGTCTTCCTCTCAGCTATCACCTTCAATGCCCTGCACAGCATGCACGGTGGCAGCTCTGCTACTCAGCTGTCAGACAAACGGGGGAGAAAAAAGCCGGACTGTGACACCATGCTCATAGTAGGTAAATCTTCCACTCACCAGCACCTTCTATCCTGGCGTCATTTTGTCAACACAGATTTCATTAGGATGCGATTGATCTGAACGTCTCGGGGCTTCTGCACCTGCATTAGCTGCTCCTAATTGCTGTAATGTGGTTCCATTCTGATTTCATGCGAGCAGGGCAATCTTCACACATAAACTATTGGTTAATCACACATTTAAGACATCTGAAAGTATTGGTCGACTACATTTGTGGTTCTCTAGGATTTTCTTCTTTATTTGCCCTATCTGAACTTTTCCTGGTTCTTTCACTCCTCCTTTTACCATTCCGATTAGTCTCTAAAGCACTCATTTTATAAATAGAAAATCAGAACTGTGCTTTAGCGTTTATCTGTTAACTCACACTGGGATGTAGGGGAGGGGTGAGTGTGAACAATGACTCATAAGAACATTATTTTTTCTTCCGGGCTGAATAGTCTCACTGAAGCACATTCAGATGTGAGGATTGTGCCCGTTGAGGCCCCCACGCAGGTTGGGTAAGCAGCTTGTGTACACGTGGGCACACGTGTGTGCCTTGTTACTGCAGTGCTGCGCGTTCCTCCAGGAGAGGTTCTGCTGTAATGTGAGTTATGAAATTTCAAATAAAGGAAAAACAACAGCTGTAATGGGCCCAATCCAACGATGGCAAAAGGTGAATACAATTACTCCCTCTGGGAAGTAAAACGCTCGTTTAGTAGAGGGGAATTATCATTTCCAAGTAGAACATTTGGCTTCCTGAGAGCGAAAGTGTCAGCACAGCTTGATAATAACGCCTCAGGCTGTAATAGTACCCTTTCCCCTCTGAGAGCTGTATTCTTTCGCCTGAATTTACCTTCACAACATCCTTGCAAAGTTGGTAAGCTCAGTGTTACTGGCCATCTTTTATGGACGGACAAGCTGAGAGTCTAAAGATCCAGCATTTTGTCCTTAAAGCCCAGAAATCAATCTAGATCAAGGTTCCTAACCCTTGGCACTACTGACGTTTTTGATCAAGGGTTTTTTTTTTTTTTTTTTTTTTTTTTTTTTTTTTTTTTTTTTTTTTTTTGCTGTGGGGGCTGTCCCGTGTGCTGTAGGATTTTAGCAACATCCCTGCTTTCTATGCACTAGATGCTGGTCGTGCTCCTACTGTGGCAACCATAAATGTCTCCAGACGTTGTCAGATGTCCCCCAAGGAGCCAGATCACCTCCAGTTGAGAATTGTTAATCTACTTGACTGGCCTGGACAATCTTCTATAGCCATTAGGAAACCTTAAGCATCCATAGGGTCTCTGACTTATAATAACAATACTTAGGTAGGATTTTCCTAAGTATTTACCTAACGGTTGTATATGTAAATGTGTTTGTAAGTGTAAACTTATTTAATTCTTACAGCAATTCTATTTTAATATTTTTTTCATATAAAAAAGCAGAACCACAGAGTGGTCAGCTTACTTGCCCAAGTTTATACAGCTGGGAAGCAGGGCTGGCTTCGTAGGCACAGAACCTCTACAACTGCACAGGGTCCCTATTTAGAAGGGCTCTGTGCTTGTTTAATGATCTGCTGTCACCATACTGAAATTCTTAATCCTTCCTTTGTGAACAAAGGAACCCGCATTTCCATTTGGGTTGGCTCCACAAGTCCGAATTTGATTCCAGGGAGTCTAAAGACTATATGTGTAACCTTCTCTCCACACTGCCTCTCATCTTTTACTTGTTCATCCACTCATTTATTCATTTGGTAAATTGCACTATGAGCTTTTTAGGGACCAGGCACTAGACTTGGCAGTGAGGGAACAATAGAGCCACAGCAGATGCTGTTCCTTCTCTCATGAAGCTAGCTGTCTCAAGAGGGAAACAGGCCAACAGACAGGCATTTGCAATTCAGCATGGTATGTGTGTCGATAGGAAAGGCCTGGTTGCCATGGGAGCATGTAGGCAGGCACTTAACATAGTCTAGGAGATCAGGAAAGTTTACATGATGAACCTTAAGGGCTGAATAGGAGTTACATAACCGAAAAATAAATAAATAAATAAAGAACAACAGTGATATAAGCCAAAGGAAATGGCAGTAAAAATGCCAAGAGGTGAAGGGAAGCATGACACAATTAGGGTATTAAAAATAGCATTGTATGGTTGGAGTGTTGGTATACGTCAGCCTTCCCTATGGTGATACAGTGACAGCCCCACCATCTCAGAGGATTATTACAATGGAGGCTAATGTTGCAAGTGTTGTGATGTTGAGTTGTAGTGCTGCTCCTTTAATCTCTGCTTTAGGGTGAAGCTGGAAGATCAGTTCCTAATTTGGCCATGCCATCCTATGACAGAGGGGAAGGATTGAAATGGCTGAACCATACAATAGCTCAATCTCTTTAGCTCACATCCCCCTGGTCAGTCAAGGATGTGACCCAATTAGTAATGAATTGAGCAAGGAAGTATTCTCTTTCCCTAAGGGGAAGATAGAGACTAACTGGGAACAATAACTAACTGGGAACTATGGAAGAGTGGGAGGAAAGGAGTAATAAGAGATGAATTTTTTGAAATAATTAGAAGCTGGGTTCAATAAAGTCTCATAGATCATATTAATGAGTTTAGACACAGTCTATTACTCATTCCTGTATATTAGGCACTCAGTATTTGGTCTTAAGTGTCTCATTTAAAATCTGCTTTCAGGAAACAATAATAACAACAACCACAGTGATAAACAGTAAACACAACAAACTTATTGCACCCTCAAGTAAAAAAGACTCTTGTCTGATAAGTAGGTATAGGGAAAGAATCATTAATTTGGAGTGTCAGGCAATAATGTGCTAGTCAAGATAGAATTTTGATTTTTTTTTTTAAATTTATTTGACAGATAGAGTTAGTGAGAGAGAGAGGGACAGAAAGAAAGGTCTTCCTTCTGTTGGTTCACCCCCAAAATGGCCACTACAGCCAGAGCTACGCCAATCCAAAGCCAGGAGCCAGGTGCTTCCTCCTGGTCTCCCATGCGGGTGCAGGGCCCAAGCACTTGGGCCATCCTCCACTGCCTTCCCAGGCCACAGCAGAGAGCTGGACTGGAAGAGGAGCAACCGGGACTAGAACCCGGCATCCATATGGGGTGCTGGCACGCAGGCGGAGGATTAACCAAGTGAGCCATGGCGCTGGCCCCCTAGAATTTTGATTTTGTCTGTGGAGGAAGGAATTTCTTGGGGTGAGGGAAATCATCCCTTTCTCCTTAAGTTGATGTTGAATGTGGTTTTATTGATTAAGATCAATTGACACATTTGTTGGTTGCATTCTACATTTCAGGAACTGTGTTAAAGGTTGAATTCACATCCTCAAAATACAAACAAGAGTGTTGAGGGGCAGCTGGAGCAGTGGAAAGAGCATCGATGACTCCTTACTTCTGACAGGCCACATTCTACTTCAATACATTCAGTTAATATCTGCGTGAACTTGGACAAGTGATTTAACATCTTTGAATTTGGGTTTTCCTGTTTGTAAAATGTGATTATAATAATTCCATCACAAACACAAACTCAACAATAATAACTTTTGTTGAGAGCTTCTAGGCACAGGCACATGGCTAAGGACTTTGCATTATGATGCCTAAAGCTTTTCTCAGACTTACGAAATTAGCATGAGAAGGTCTTCAAAAAGTTTGAAGAACGTGTGTCTTCTGAAAACATTGCAAAGGTTTAAATTTTTGCCTCAAAATAATTTGTTTCAATCTCCCATTCACTGGTTCACCCCTCAAAAGGCTGCAATGACTAAGGCTGGGCCAGTCTGAAGCCGGGAGCTAGGAGCTAAGAGCTTCTTCCAGGTCTACCACATGGGTGCAGGGGACCAAGGGCTTGGACCATTCTCCACTGCTTTCCTGGAGCATTAGCAGAGAGATGGATTGGAAGCGAAACATCTGGGACTTGAACTGGAGCCATATGGGATGACTGTGTTGCAGGCTGTGTCTTAACTACTTGAGCAATAGCTCCAGCCCCCTAACCTGTTTTTTTTTTTTTAATTAATTTATTTGAAAAGCAGAGTGACAGAGTGAGTGGGAGAGACAGAGACAGATAATCCATCTGCTGGTTAATTTCCCAAATGACCACAACAGCCAGATCTGGACCACAGAGCCAGGAGCCAGGAAATCCATTCTGGTGTCCTGCATATGTGGCAAGGTCCCAAGTAGTTGGGCCATCCTCAGCTGCCTTTTCCGAAACATTAACAGGAAGCTAGACCAGAACCAGAGCAGCCAAGAACTCAAAATGTCACTCCAAAATAGGATGCTGATGTGGCAAGCAGCAGCTTAACACACTGCACCACAGTGCTGACCCCAAATAAACTTATTTTTAAATCCCATTTTCCCTGAACTTTTTGATGAAAACTCCTACCTGGATTTTACAGAAGAGAAATTGATAAATAAGAAGGTTAAGCAGTTTGCCCCGTGTCAGACATTTAGTAAGGCATGCATGTAGCCTGAAAGTGAGCTCACTTATGTGCTGATGAAAGCTCAACTCTTTATGAATAAAAATATAAATATTAATGATAATAGTAGTAGTGAGCAAGATGCCATTCCAAGGTCTTTTTAAAATGTTGCCTCTAATTTTTGTGGGGAGCAACTCGGACTAGACTAAGTTACTGGAATTAAGACTTATTCTATGCATCTGCTCTCCCACAATATGGCGCTGGGAGAGAAGAAAACAGCTTCTACGCAGCTGCCTCTTGCCAACTTGAGTGATGACCTCCAGGAGCTGATCCTGCTCCTGATTGGAGGAGAGCAGCGTACTCGGCGTGTGGGCAGCCGAGTTAGGATTGGCGGAGGAGGACTATAAAGGAGGAGAGAGACAGCATGCACCAGGAACATCTAAGGGGAACATCCGTGCAGCCCCCGAGAGAGCCGGCCGGTGGTGTGCCGCTCCCCTGCGGAAGTGGGGAATGTGGCAGGGGGAACCGCCCTTCCACAGAGGTGGAAGGGACAGTAGCCAACCCGGGAAGAACCAGCAGCAAACCCGGGGAGGGCCGAGCAGACAAAAGAACAGCGCAGGGTCCTGTGTCGTTCCTCCACGAAGACGGGGAGCGACATAATGGTGCCGAGACTCGGATAGGAAACTTAGGAGGGAAGAAACGGGAAGAAGTGGGAAAATATCGGAGAGAGAGACTAGCAAACAGCCTAGGGAAAAGCCGGACGAAAAAGGTGCCGGAAGAAGCTATTGAAAGTCTAGGCATAGACTCGGATATGGACTACGGGGGGAAGCTGGGAGAAATCTCTAAGGTCGAAAGCGAAAGTGAAAGCTAGAACAGACTCGGATACGGACTGTGGGGAGAAGCCAGGAGAAATGAGGGAGGAATATTGTTGGAAGAAAACTTAGGGAAACATACCGGGTAGAGAAAAATGTTAGGGAAATTGAAGCCGCGGGAGGCAGGCCGAGGCGGAGACGAAAGCTACTTTGGGATTCGTCGAGTTAGCCCGGGAATAAGGGGTGAAAAGTTAAAACCAGAAGCGGAAACGTGAGCTGGGTTGAATTCGCCAAGTTAGCCCGGGGAACTTGGATTGAATGCTAGTGGCGGAAACGTGAGCTGGGGCTGTGTGACTCACGGAGGCTGCCGCGCGCAGAGAGAACGTGCGGGGCACAAGTAGATAGGGAACGCTGGGCTGGTGCGAGGCCGTGGTGCGGGCGCGAAGCCGGGAAGCCGCGCAGATGAGAGAAGCTGGCTGAAGCGGCTCAGAGCCAGGAAGCTGCCGAGAAGCCGCCGCGGGGCGGCGAGGTGCCGAGAAGCAGCCTCGGGGCGGGCGCCGGGAAGCCGCAGGGATAAGAGAAACAGAAGTTTAGAAGTAAAATGAGAGAAATAGGAATGCTGGCAAATAGAAGTAAAATAGGAGAGATAGGAATGCCCGGAGGTAGAGAAATAGAAAAAAATAAGGCCTCCCCTCAACATGGCAATGAGAGAGCTTGGATTTGGTCTGCCTGATTAGGGAGGTGGTGAGCACCTGCGGGCGGCTAGCAGCTTATGCGCCGCAGGTCACCGAAGACAGGCACGAATTAACATCAATACGTCTCCCCACAATACCGCAATGAGAAGGCTTGGATTCGGTTTGCCTGATTGGTAGGGCTTGTAAGCACCTGCAGGCAGTTCTAGCAGGGAAGGGCATGCGCTGCAGGGCACCGAACACAGGCACGCATCAGCGCCTAAAAACCTCCTCACAACATGGCGAAGAGAGGACCCGGATTCGGTTTGCCTGATTGATAGGACTTGTAAGCACCTGTGGGCAACTCTAGCAAGCAGAGCAGAGTGTGTGCCGCGGGGCACCGAAGACAGGCGCGTATCAATGCCAAAAAATAAAAAGAAAGGGGGATCTGTGGGGAGCAACTCGGACTAGACTAAGTTACTGGAATTAAGACTTATTCTATGCATCTGCTCTCCCACAATATGGCGCTGGGAGAGAAGAAAACAGCTTCTACGCAGCTGCCTCTTGCCAACTTGAGTGATGACCTCCAGGAGCTGATCCTGCTCCTGATTGGAGGAGAGCAGTGTACTCGGCATGTGGGCAGCCGAGTTAGGATTGGCGGAGGAGGACTATAAAGGAGGAGAGAGACAGCATGCACCAGGAACATCTAAGGGGAACATCTGAGAACACCCGTGCAGCCCCCGAGAGAGCCGGCCGGTGGTGTGCCGCTCCCCTGCGGAAGTGGGGAATGTGGCAGGGGGAACCGCCCTTCCACAGAGGTGGAAGGGACAGTAGCCAACCCGGGAAGAACCAGCAGCAAACCCGGGGAGGGCCGAGCAGACAAAAGAACAGCGCAGGGTCCTGTGTCGTTCCTCCACGAAGACGGGGAGCGACATAATGGTGCCGTGACTCGGATAGGAAGCCTAGGCAGGGTTTAGTGTCGTTCCCCCACGAAGAGGGGGAGCGACAATTTTCATGGATGCACTTTCAGAGCATGCACATGATATGTAATCTTAGATTTAATATTGTATATATATGTATGTATAAAACCATGTGTGTCTATATCTATATACAAAGTTACCTTAAAAAACTTGTGGAAAAATGGAATTAATGGATGTTTATTTAGGTGCAAAACAGTTTTTCCATGAACTTTCTGAAGTACTCTCTTAAATCTCTATCTATTGTCTTTCTATTCTAGGGGTCTGTGATTGTAAGTGAAGTATATTAGGTTGTCCAATTTATTAGACCCTACCATAGGAATATTTCAGTGGGAAAAAAATCTAAACTATGAATTTAAGAAGACTTAATAGAAAGCTTGTAAACATTGTACCTAAATAAGAGTTAATGAGCTTTGGATGTAGGTCTTCAGACTTAAATACAATGTATGAACTCCACCAAGTGGACTTTATCATGGATTTTGACTTTCCAGGGCTTTTCTTTTTCACTCCCTCTTGGTTTAAACTATATTTGAAATAGTTGAAATAGTTCAGTGATCTATGGAGATAAGTGAATTATTAATATAAATTATTTTCATAACTTTTCTGTTTTTAAATTTTTGTGATTTTCTTCTGTGTTCAAGTTCCCAAGTATGTTCTCTTTCATCATTTTATTAGATAATCACACGGAGTAGCTAGTCATTTTACTTATTTGTTCTATTGTCAGGCTTGTCTAACAGGCTAAACAATGTCCTATATTTTGCCTGGCGGTGTTTGAGATGTATGTATATAGCTTCCCTTTTAGGCGTGTCTTTCCCCCTCGAAGATCAAATTAAAAGAAATCACCAGTTGAAAACCATTAGTCTGAAGTGCTGTTTATCCTTCTGTATGAATGTGACTGCCATTTTCTAATTAAAACAAAGCCTCTAGAACAGTCCTTCTCTGTTGCCCTCAGCTTGTTGGCTCTTGTGAGCCTCTTTTATAATATCTTAATAAAATCTGAGTTTGAATCACTAACAGCTTTAAGATTTAGTTATGAGGCCAAATGAAGAATTTGTTCTACCCTTAAGCAGTCCTGCTGCCTTTAAGAAAGAGGATTATATTTCCCAACCCACAACAATAAAATGCACATTATAATGGTGCGTACATCAATGCCCATGCTAACACTGAGTGGCTTTTCACTTGGGGCAGACAGTGTTTCAGTTCCAAATCTTAAAAAGTCCATGATGCTAATGTAGCCCATTTTCAAAGCAAATGAAAATGCCTTTCAGGTAGTCCAAAGTTTTTCAACATTATCTGGTGATGTTTCTCAAAGAGCAGTCTACTCATTATTACCCATGTAAGGGCCATGTGATGGCCCTGTTAAAAACACAGGTTCTGAGGCATGCATCATGACACAGTGGGTTAAGCTGTCATTTGTGATGCCAGAATCCCATATTGCAGTCCCTGGGATCCAGTGTTGTCTTCTCCAATCCCTGGGAGGCAACAGGTAATGGCTCTCTGCCCCTCACATGGTAGGACTGGGTGGAATTCCTGGCTCCTGGCTTTGGCCTGGCCCAGCCCTGGCTCTTGCAGGTATTTAGGGAATGAACCATGAACCGGCCGATGGGAGATCTCTCTCCTCCTTTTCTTTCTTCCTCTTTTCCTCTCCCCTCCTCCCATGCTACCTTCCAAATAAATAAAACTAAATAAATAAGCCTAAAAAACATACTGTGTCTCAGGCAGTACCCAGCCCCTCCAGAATCAGTGTTGGATTTTGCATTGTGCACTTGATTCTTTGCACACTAATATTTGAGAAGTAATGCCATGGAGAACCAGATGAAAAATGAGATAAAACTTCATAATTTGTCAACAGAGACTTAGCAAAACAGTTGGTACTGAAACTGTTTTTTTAGAGTTTAGTAGAGATTTACCAACTAGTATACTACTTGCCTCTGGTGGTGGTTTTTAGTGTAGCTTGGTGGTCCATGATCATTAAGCTCAACTCCATGACTATCTGTACTTGTCCTAAATTCATGATATAACAAGTAGGATTAAAATATTGACTTCTGTGCAAAATTCAGGAACAACTATGTTTTTAAAGATATAATTGCTTGTTTTAAAATACATTTATTTTATTTATTTGAAAAGGAGAGAGAGGTCATCCAACTGCTGGTTTACTCCTCAAATGCCCACAACAGCCAGAACTGGGCCAGGCCAAAGGCAGGAGCCCGGAATACCATCTGCCTAGCTCCAAAGGCATGCTCCAGCTATAAATATTTAAAGATCTTTACAATTTGATTTCATGTTGCATTGAAAATATAGTTACTAGTTGTTAGAGTTAAAAAGCAAATTGGAGGAGTGGGTGTTTGATGCGATGGCTTACATCATTACTTGGGACACACATCCTATATTGGAGTGCTTTGTTCAGGGCCCAGTTACTGTGCTTCTGATCCAGCTTCCTGCGAATTTCTTGCTAATATATATCCTTGGAGGCAGCAGATGATGGCTTAAGTGTTTGGATGCCTGCAGTCCATGTAGGAGATCCAGATAGAGTTCCAGAAACCTGGCTTAGGTTTGGCCCAGCCTGAACTGTTGTGGGGTTTGGGGACTGAACCAAAGAATAGCGGATCACTCTTTGTTTTCTTTCTCCCCTCTATATCTCTGCCTTTCAAATAAAATGAAAATAAATAATGATTTCAAAAATCAAAAATGAACTCTTGAGTTTTAAAGTTCTGTGTTTAGGTTAGAATAGAAAGTTTAGCAAACCAATCACATGGGATAAGGGATGCTGATCATTCTACAAAACAATGAAAAAACACCTGCTCTTCCTGTTCTAACAGGTTGAATTTCAAAGTGTGGCCCATGAACCAGTGGTATCAACAATAAGCAGGGGGCTTCTTAGAAATGCAGAGTATCAGGTTCTACTCACAGTTTCCTAAATTTGAATCTGCAGTTCAATACAAGGCCCAGGTGATTCATACGCATATTAAGTTTCACAAGCACTATGCTAAGAAATCACTAGTTCCTAGAAATATGGATTAAATATAGGCGCAGGATTATTTGATTGCCTAGGAATTGAGATTTTCTCTTATGGTTAAAAAAATTTAAAAACACAGTTACCAGAAATGAATGACCCTTAGAATACAGTTGGAGATGAACAATGAGCCCTTGTAGATAGAAAATTATCTGAATAGAATTAACAATGGTTTTGTAGGATCCTCGGAACTGTCACTAGAATCATTATTAATTTTAAAAAAAGATCTTTCTTTTGCTGTCAAGTATAAAAGAAGATAATGTGTATTAAATATGGAAGATTCACAGATGACAAGAGCATCTGGGTGGTGAGAAACTTGGTGGAGGGGATAGAGTAATCCATGTTGGAATCAGTAGATTTATGTCGATAAATGAGAGCTAAAATATTTTTTAACTTACTTTGTGTTTGGTATAATAAAGAGAGGACTTTCAGAAACAGATGGCAAATCGAAATAGTTTCAGTATGTAGTATGTAATGAGAATGTACAGCAAGTTCTAGGATGTTTGTATCACCAAAGAAAATAGTACTGTTAGCATCCAGATCTAGGAACAAAGCAAGTGTCCAAGAGTCCCCCAGGGAAAGTAGGAGAGACCCCTACTTTCAAATAAGAACTGGAAAATCAGTTGCTTTGAATATCTTGTGGTGAACTGCATGTTTCCTGATGTGGACATTTTATGCCATTTCTAAACATCTTAGGATGTTTATGCTATTATTGGAGACTCTGCAGCCAAATTACCTGGACTAGGCTTTGATTGAGACACTGATTCATTTTGCTCTCTCTATGTGAGAAACAAATACGAGCTTTGTAAGTCAGACCCATAGTCAGCAGACCCAAACAGTGTTATGTTCATCTTTTCTCAATCTAATTTTCGTGAGTCAAAGGTAGATCTGGAATATTGGCTGCTATGCAAGATTCAGCACTAAATACTTAATTTTTGCTTTTAATGAATCTTTTTTCTTAAGGGGTGCCATTTTAACAGGAGCTATTAAGATGACAAATGTCTTAAAAATAGTAGAAATTCCCTAGCCTGGTCATTAATAGGTAAAATAAAATGTAGATTAAAAACAAAAGCAAAAACTCTTATAATTCATTCAGTTAA
The DNA here is from genome assembly GCF_051225735.1 of Oryctolagus cuniculus. Lineage (NCBI taxonomy): Eukaryota > Metazoa > Chordata > Mammalia > Lagomorpha > Leporidae > Oryctolagus > Oryctolagus cuniculus. Next base: position 127,845,834 of record NC_142874.1, read on the forward strand.
CCACTGTCACTTTTGGGGGGAAAGGATCGACCTTGTAGGAAGTGATAAAATAACACTGCAAAGTACAATATTTGTCGACTAGTGACAGAAAATAGTCCCATAGATAGTGGATCAGTACTGCTTATTCATGAAGGTATTTAGAACTACAACATTGCTTGACATTGTAGACATTTATTCATGTTCTGTGGTTTGAACTCAACAGAAGGGAACAATTTTAAATAGAGAACAGAGAAGAAAGAGATTATCTCCCTTCTCCCTCTGCTCATTTCACACCTTCTTGAATGAACAAAACTCATCTTTTCAGAATATACATTTAATGATATAGTAACAAATGCACTACTAAGGTGGGAAAATAGATGTACTAGAGAATCAGTCATCTCTGGGAGATGCTTCAGATTGGGAGAATGACCTAACACCCCCCCCCCCCACACACACACATGATGAGGGGAGCCTTTTGTTCCATGAAATGTTCTTTTTTTCCCTCTTGCACTTTCCCTGCTGTCCAATAGGAAAACAAAGACAGAAACAAAGGAAAACCAAACCAAACCACCAAACAAACAAAAAAACAAAACTCCCAAACCTTCTGAACTGTTTTTAGAAAGATCAGTCTTCTTTCCTGGGATATGCAATGAATAAGAGTTGGCATGTTTAGCAGTCAATTTGGGAATAGAGGTCAAAGGTCATTATCTAACAGGCACCCAAAGGGAATCAATCTGTCCCTCAAAGATCCTGTCAGATGCACCTGAGCCTCCCTGGGGTGTGTGCAGAGTGGCTCATGGTCAAAGCCAGGAATGCTCATTGGCACTCCAGGGGAAATTAGATTTTTCTGTCAAGAGAAAATTGCAATGTCCTGGACAGGTGATCAGTTATCAAGCCCCACGATCAGTTTGCATTTCAGCATTCAGCAGGTGGGGCAGAAGACAAGTAACATTTATCATGTTTACCAGGTTTGCCAACAACAACCTTTTTTAATCAGTTCTAATCTGTGCTTTTGGTTATCAACTTTGGAAAGAAATTGAGCAACTCTGTCTTCTTTTTCTCCCTAGCAGATTGGTGAATTCTCCGAGTCAGATGTCTGCATTTCTGTAAGTTACAAATATGTTTAAATATACCCCACCCCCATTTCTCTCTTTCCTTGGGTTAACTGAATTGTGTGCACAAGTCTGCCCCATGAGACTCAGGCTCTAGGCCAGTGTGGTGAGTGGTGGGAGAATGAAAGTGAGAAAGCCTGAAGCAAAGTCTTCTTTAAGACTAAACAGTATGGGATTTGTTCACACCTTTTTTTTCCATCTCACCATTAAAAGTAAAGAGGAATTGCTTTTCTTTTTTCATCCTGATTAGAGGACTTCACTGGATTTGTGGCAAATAAATTGACAAGCGAGGGCACTGATGACAAGAGAGCGATAATTGATGGTGGCAGGTGGGGGCCTGGTGCACTGGCATGTCCTGTGGAGGGTGAGCCAAGGACATCTATCAATCAAATTGGTGACAGCAGCCGGAGAGACTTAATTGGAGATTCATTGAACCTTTAATGATGTGACAGAGAAAAATAAGGATGCTTAAAAGGCTCTCGGGCTATTTCTTTTCCTTCGTTGCAGCAACTCTCATAGAAAGAGTGGAAAGTGGACATCGCTGCAGGGTTGAACATTCATTGTTCCAATCAAAGTTAATCACATTGTTTTGAGAGGCAGAGGAGTGAAAGTATTTACCATTAGTCCTTCCTGGAATCAGATCTATATCTGGAGATTTAGAGATTCGGCTGTCCCTGGGCTTGCGCATAATGAGGGATGCTTAGTGAGTGCCTGCCTACCACATGCTTAACAGAGTTACCGGGAAGGTGCAGATACTGTCTGCCAGAGGATGTGTTCTAAGCACCATGAGGGAAGAAGTCCTCTCTTTAACTTAAAGATCACCGCTACCCCCCACCCCCCCAGCCCATTCGTGCAGAGAATATTTTTCAGGATTTTTTTTTCCAATTTCAAAATAATTTTATTTCTCATTTGGGAAAGGGAAGCCGCTGAGAGGTATTTGACTTTTAGGCATAGGAGTTTTGCTTAAAGTTAGCACTGCAGGAAAAACCCCGGGAGTTTCAGGGCACAGTGTGTGAAGCATGAGTAAGGTAGCTTTCGCCATCTAAGATCTTATATTTTCATGTTGATGGATTTCTTTATTTCTCCATTCTAAGTGATATTTTTGGGCACCTCCTATGCAGAGAACGCTGTTCAGCCAAGTCCAACCAAGAGCAACAGGGCCTGGTTATCTTGTTGATGGAGGTCACAGTTGGATGAGGGAGAGCAGACACACACGTTAAATGTCATGATGTCATAGGTGAGAACTAATGGAAGTTGTGTGGACTCTTGCTGCCCAGGATGGGAGAGGCTATAGCTATAAACACAGTAAGCAACATTTTTTCAGTGTCTCTTGAAAATCACTATTTTTACTGGAACATTTGTTCCCAAAACGTGGAGAAGTAAGGTAAGAAAGAACCTGAACTTACTGTGGCAGAGGTTCTTTACTAAATGGTATCCAAATTTAGGCAAGTGACTCATTTTATAGATGATGGAGATTAATCCAGTTTTCCAGCCCATTCCTCAGTTTTAAATTCAGCATCTTGCCATGCATTTTCTTTTCTACAAGTCAGTGACTACAGACATGACCCATTCATTAGTCAATGGAGAAATAGAAACTAATTTTCAGAAGTTCCTAAAAGGTCAACTTCTTGTCCCAGCCAGGCACAATCTGTTTTTTGATATGCATAGAGGTCCCAGTTCAACATGTGTTCTTCCTGTACTACCCACGCTTCAAGAAGGTGACAGCCTGAGGGGCCGCTTAGTGGCTGCAGTGTAAAGTGGGCTGATCGCCGTTCATTTGTCTCTCACCAGATCAGTCCTGTCAGACAATTGTGTCTATTTCCCTTCCCCTCCATGGACATCTTCAGAAGAAAACTCACAGAGGCATAAAACACATTAATCAAGAAACTGGATCACCATAAACAGTACACAGCTCTATACTATACTTTTCAGAAAAAAAGTCATTAAAATTATTTTGGGCAGGGGCTGGCCTTGTGGCATGGTGCGAAAGGCATCCGCCTACCAGTTCCTATCCTGGCTGCTCCACTTCCAATCCAGCTCTCTGCTGATGGCCTAGGAAAGCAGTGGAGGATGGCCCAAGTGTTTGAGCCCATGCACCCACATGAGAGACTTGGAGGAAGCTTTTGGCTCCTGGCTTTTGCCTGGCCCAGCCCTGGCCAGTGAGGCCATCTGGGGAGTGAATCAGTGGATGGAAGATTGTCTTACTCTCTCTCTCTCTGTCCCTCTCTCTGTCCCTCTCTCTCTGTAACTCTGACATTCAAAGAAATAAATCTTTAACAAAATATTTTAAAAAAAATTTAGGCTGCTTAATGGTTAGAAGATTTGGGGGATCCAGTTTGCAAAGGAAGTCTCCAGATTAAGCGTTTGTGCTATATTTCATATGTGCCGTTTTCATTGAAAATTTTGAGGTAGAAAAAATTCTCTCAGATACATCCTTTGTTTCTAGGCTGTTTAAATTGTTTTTTATTTATTTTTTTAAACTTTTATTTAATAAATATAAATTTCCAAAGTACAGCTTATGGATTACAATGGCTTTCCCCCCATAACATCTCTCCCACCCGCAACCCTCCCCTCTCCCACTCCCTCTCCCCTTCCATTCACATCAAGATTCATTTTCGATTCTCTTTATATACAGAAGATCAGTTTAGCATACATTAAGTAAAGATTTCAACAGTTTGCTCCCACACAGAAACATAAAGTGAAAAATACTGTTTGAGTACTAGTTATAGCATTAAATCTCAATGTACAGCACACTAAGGACAAAGATCCTACATGAGGAGTAAGTGCACAGTGACTCCTGTTGTTGACTTAACAAATTGACACTTTTGTTTATGGCATCAGTAATCACCCTAGGCTCTTGTCATGAGTTGCCAAGGCTATGGAAGCCTTTTGAGTTCTCCGACTCTTATCTTGTTTAGACAAGGTCGTATTCAAAGTGGAGGTTCTCTCCTCCCTTCAGAGAAATTGAACAGAAATTGATCACTGGGACTAGTGAGATGGCATTGGTACATGCCACCTTGATGGGATTGAATTGGAATCCCCTGGTATGTTTATATTTAACAGTGATCACTTTTCAGTTAAGTTTCATCACTTAAGAATTGTATATTGATTACAGTATTCAACCAAAAGTATTAAGTAGAACAAACAAAAAAAATACTAAGAGGGATAACATATTAAGTTGCTCATCAACAGTCAGGGTGAGGGCTGATCAAGTCACCGTTTCTCATAGTGTTCATTTCACAGGTTTCCTTTTTGGTGCTCAGTTAGTTGTCACCTATCAAGGAGAACAAGTGGTATTTGTCCCTTTGGGATTGGCTTATTTCACTCGGCATAATGTTTTCCAAATTCCTAACAGGGATCACTTTTTAGTTAAAATTTAAACACCTAAGAATAATTGTGTGTTAATTACAGAGTTCAGCCAATGGTACTAGAACAAAAAAAATACTAAGATGGATAAAGTATTACATTGTACATCAACCGTCAGGACAATAGCTGATCAAGTCACTGTTTCTCATAGTGTCCATTTCACTTCAACAAGTTTCCCCTTTTAAATTGTATGATTAACTTTCCTACTTTCCTAGATTTTAGAAAGATATTATTCCTAGGTTGGAAAATTATCTGAGGAACACAAATTGCTTATGAATTGGAAGTGTAGGCCATGAACCACCTCAAGATATCTTTAGAAATGAGACATGAGAATCAAGGCTGGAATAATTCTTTTTTTTTTTTTTTTCAAAGATTTATTTATTTATTTGAGAGGCAGAGTTACCGACAGAGCGTGGGGGAGAGAGGTCTTTCATATGTTGGTTCATTCTCCAGATGGCCACAAAAGCCAGAGCTGGGCCCGTCTGAATCTAGGAGCCAGGGATTTTGGGTCTCCTACCTGGTTATACAGGAGACCAGCACTTGGGCCATCTTCCCACTGCTTTTCCAAGCCATCAGCAGGGCACTGAATCAGACGTGGAGCAGCCAGGACTTGAACTGGTGTCCGTATGTGATGCTGGCCCTGCAGGAGGAGCCTTAACCTACTAAGCTACAGTGCTGGCCCCTGGAATAATTGTTTATTAGTGTTTTGTTCAAATCATCAGAGTGAATCCCCCATACAAAATGTCCATCAAATGGACATCCAGTCCAAGTTTGTTCCCATGCTGCCAGGAAGACTCCACTTCCTAAAGCAGCCCAATCTGTCTTTTTTTTTTTTTTGACAGGCAGAGTGGACAGTGAGAGAGAGAGAGACAGAGAGAAAGGCCTTCCTTTGCTGTTGGTTCACCCTCTAATGGCCACTGTGGCCGGCACGCTGCGGCCGGCGCACCACGCTGATCCCATAGCAGAAGCCAGGTACTTCTCCTGGTCTCCCATGGGGTGCAGGGCACAAGGACTTGGGCCATCCTCCACTGCACTCCCTGGCCACAGCAGAGAGCTGGCCTGGAAGAGGGGCAACCGGGACAGAATCCGGCGCCCCGACCGGGACTAGAACCCGGTGTGCCGGTGCCGCAAGGCGGAGGATTAGCCTAGTGAGCCGTGGCGCCGGCCCCCAATCTATCTTTCAATGAGTTTCTGTTAAGTACCTTTCTTTCTGTTGAGCAGAAATCAGACTTCTGGTTTCATACAGTCTCTGGACTGTCTTTGACTATTTAGGTTAAGCAGGACAATTCCGTAAGTCTCTAAATAAAAAACAATTAAAGATCCCCATTTCCCATAACTGTCTTTATACCATGTTTTAGCTTGAAGTGCTTTCATCATCAGAGTTGCTAGTTGACCTAATTATAACCCATTGTCTCTAGTTTCTTTTTAAAACAGCTTGTGAGGACTTGAACACAACTATAGCAAAAGTCTGGTCAGGTTTGACAAGAGCAGGGCCACCTTTTCTTCTCTTGCAAGTCAAAGCTCTTTAATTAATCAATTAATTAGTTTTTGCTATAGTCAGGTTTTGATGGGTGATTTTATGTCAGTTTGGCCCAGTTATTTGATCAATTATTGTACATATTTCTATGCAGGTATTTTTGGATGAGGGTTCAATGTAAATCTATGGGCTCTGTGTAAAGCAGATCACCCTCCATGATATGAGGGGGCCTCACCCAAACATTTGAAGGCGTGCATAGAACAAAGCCAGACCTCCCCCGGAGAAGAAGTAACTCTGCCAGTAGAGTTTCCCGACATTTCCTGACTGCTGGTCTACCCTGTGGATGCTGGGTCCAAAGCCTCCACAATTGTGTGGGACAGTGCCTTAAAATAAATCTCTCTATATCCTATTGGTTCTGTTTCTCTGGAGAACCGTGACTAAATCTAGACTCAGGTAACACCCAGTGTGTTTCGTCATTTCTGATGTGTCTTCTAAATCTATTCCTTCTCAACACCAGAGTGTTCATTCTACACATTGACAAAAACGTCAGAGTTGATGACATTTCCGCATGTTAAGGACAATGGGTTTTCTTTATGTTAACAATTATAAAATGATTATGATAGAATTTTCATGGTTAAACTTTTACCAATCATTGCTTATTAGGTATATTAACTGAAGGATGGAGAGCACTCACACTGCTTCTCAGCTCCCTGTGATGCTTACAACCATCGTAGGCATCTTCCAGTGTTCTCAGTTGTTGAGTACAGTGATAAATGTTACTTATACAGTGCAATGGCACGTGGCTTATGATAACTCTCCTTTTATATGTGGAACTTTGAAAGATATGGATGAGGACACTCCTTTTGGATTTTAACTATTTAGACTCTTAAGTTCTCTTTTTTTTTTTTCATTGTGACATCACTTCATGACTTGGGGAAGTTGTATGAATATTGAAGATATTCTGGAAACAAATTATACATACCTTATGCACAAATCATGGTGATAAATTAGCTAACCTGGAAATATAAAATATATGGTTTACTAACCCAATCTTTAAAATGAGCAATAATGAAAGATTTTGTGCTTTTAAAAATTCTTTTGGAATTATAAACCTAACTTTGAGTCTGGCATTGTTGTGTAATTGATTAAGCCAAAACCTGTGATGATGCCAGTATTGCATACTGGAGTGCCGGTTTGAGTCCTGGCTTCTTTGTTTCTGATCCAGCTCCCTGCTAAAGTGCCTGAGAAAGCAGTGAATGATGGCCCAGGTACTTGAGCCTCTGCCAACCCCCCAGAAAACCTGAACAGAGTTCCTGTCTCCTGGTTTCTGCCTTGTCTAGCTCTTGGCAAGTGTGTCCATTTGAGAAATGGACCAGTAGATGGGAGAACTATTTCTCTGTTACTCTGCCTTTCAAACAAATAAATAAATCTTTTTAATAAAAGTCTCCTAAATACTTGTTATCTACTATAATTTTTTTAAAAATATATAAAAGAACACAGCTTAAACCAAAGAAAAAATGCATGACATTTTAAGCCATATTGACAATAGCTACTTTTTGAGGGTCTAGTGTAAGCACTACATAAAGCAATTAATGTAGGTTAGTACTCATATATTCCCAACAACTGTATAAGTGAGTTTTTTTGATCTCCATTCTGTATTTCAGGGTTGGCAAACTATAACTTGCAGGCTAAATGTAGACCTTGTGTATTCATCAGTTTTTCATTACTTTAACTAAAATACTCAAGAGAATCTTCCTGGGAAGATTCAGCTTATGATTTGGAGGTTCACGGTTCAGGATCAGGTAGCCCTTAGTGTGGCATCTGGTGGAGGCTGGCTGTTGTGAAGTGGGGGTGGAGGAAAGTGACATTGTGAGCCAGGAAGCAGAAAAGCTAGGCCAAATTCCTCTCAAGTAACCAGCTCTCATGCAAGAACCAACTTCTGTGGGCGTGGGGTCAGTAACTCAAAACCTCCCATTGGCCCCACCTCCTAGGTATCTTTGTTAGATCAAGCTCTTAACACAAGAGTTTATGCATCTGTCTGACTTTGGGGAGCCAAGTTCTGTTCAATTCATAGTACCTTGTGTGTCCAGCCTTTATAGCTCATGAATTTAGAATGATTTTTACATTCTTAAATGGTTGGAAAAAACAAAAGAATAGTATTTCATGATAAAAAATTATTTTTTTTTTAAATTTTCACAATTAAAATGTTGGAACATAGCTATGTTTGTATTTAAATATATAGTACATCTATAGCATAAATGTATATTTATAACATCTCTATCATAAAACAGCTATTAGCTCCCTGTATATTAACTTCTCTATATATGTTGTTTATGCAGTTAATATATATATATATATATCCACATATATAGTATATTGCTGCAAACCATGCTATAATGATAGAATTGAATAGTTATAATACAGACAAGGTACTATGGTAAGTCCAAAATATATACTATTTGACCCCTTCCAGGAAGTGTTCCAACCCTGCTACAGCAGATGAAAGTAAGACTTCATCTTTTAAAAATTTATTCATGAGGCCGAGATACAGACAGAGCGAGCACCCCATCTGCTGCTTTATGCCCCACATACCCACATAAGCTGGGGTGGGCCAGGCTGAAGTTGGAAGTTGGGAACTGAGACCAGGTCTGCCATGTGGATGGCAGGGACCTGTTACATGGGCCATCATCATCTGTTATCTCCAAGGGTGTGCATTAGCAGGAAACTAGAATTGGAAGTGGAGTTGGGACTTGAATCTCTTTAATCCAATGTGGGATGTGGTCGTCTTAATGGGTAGACCAAATGTCTGCCCAAAGGCTTCACACTTTTAAGTGATTTCTTCAAGAAACCTTAGGTTCATTCAAGTAATAATTTGCTTCTTTTGCATACCCTAGCAATTCTAAAGTGAATTCTTAACTAAATATTAATAAATATATATGGGGAAATGGGGGAAATAAGAGAAAAAGTTTATTTTTTTTTAAAAAACCTTAAGAGTCACAAGGTTGTAGATGGGTGTGTACACTGCAAGAAGAGAAGTAGTAGATTTGTGGAAAGTGGAGATGGAGAGGACAGAGACGAACTCCCAAAATCCATAAGCAATCACTGAGATTTCATGGTTAGGTGCTCTGTTCGGTAGGAAGGTTTCCTGTCCCATCTTGGATCTGTGCATTCCCGTTTCTGAGAGCTTCAGTGATTAAATCTTCACAAAATGGTGTTGACAGTGACATTTGATAGGGAAGAGATAGGGATGACATTTGATAGGGAAGAGATAGGGATGACATTTGATAGGGAAGAGATAGGAATGCTTAGAAATGAATGCCCTCTGTGTTCATGAAATGGAGTCTGGAATTAAATCAGATAATACATGTGAAATGCTTGGTAAAAGCTCCAAGGAAAACCACAACAGTAACTATCATCATTTTACTAGAGAATCATGGACAAATATCTAACTCAATAGAAAATCTCAGAAACCTAGATATTTGGGGGCAGTCTTTCAGATCTTGTTAAGACTTATTGCGTGTTTTCTCGTGATAGATGATGAAGATTAAAGATAGCTAAAGGAAAGAAGAAATTGTTCTGTTTCAAAATGCTGATTTAAATATATTTGCCCTTTATAAAGATTACAAACATCTGAAAAATAGATACAAACACGTCCTTGCCTTCTATACTTGTTCCCAGGAGCTGGGAAGAACTAAGAAAGAGAAGGTCCTTTTCTCTTTAGGATTCATTTAGAAACTGATAATCGGTTATCATTAGGGCAACACTTACTGTAGGGCTGAGAAAACTGAGACCTACACAGTTGAGATAATCGCCCAAAGCTCAGCCAGAACTGTACTGGGCTCTGGATTCTTCCTTCATGCCACCAAGCCATTGTCTTCCAAAATAAAGATGGCAAAATTTACTCCTTAAGAAGAGTGACTGTGACTTCTTCTTCTAGTTTCTCTCCAAAGTTATTTCTTAATTTCCAAGGATGAGCATTTTAAAACCTCTAAGCCTCAGGTAATTTGCATGGCAAATTCTTTTACACCTTAATGTCCATCTCAGAGCATTTCTTGACCTGTAAGGCCTTTGATGATAAAGCCTGGCTCTGGAAGATGTTAATAGAAAAGAACTTACTTATATTGTGACTGCAAACTTGGATGCTCCTATGGGCCAGACAAGTAATGACTGTTCATAAATTAGTGAAGGAGTAGGAAATGAAAGAGAGTAGGGAGTAGTGGGGGAATGTGTTGAACTAGAAAAGAAATAGCTAACAAAAGAGGCAGCCATTACTCAGGCCCCTTCTGGTGGTTACCAGGAATTCAAATTTGCTGAATCTTCTGATAATTTGAAAAAGCTGGTAATACAGACTTTTAAATGTGGAATTGTTCTGACGTCCTGATTACTGTGCAGGTTAAGCAAACATATTTGTGACCTAGTTTGGACCTTGAAGAAGCAATAAAAACCACATTATTTTCATTAAAAATGAAGGTTTCACATGCGATTTAGATTGTAGGGTTTGCAGTTTAATATTTTATGATTTTTCTCCTTCCTTTTTCATCTTGGGAGCAAGAGCATGATTAGCTCATAGATTCAGTGTGGCTTTGTGGTCCAAACATTAGATTGCATCAAACGGCTCTGCTTTTGTTTTCTGCTTGAAAAAACTGACACTTGTTATGGTTACACTCACTGTGTGAACCATCCCCTGTTGACTTTTGGACAATCACTATAAATCTCTATTATTCTGCTGTTATTGTCTTGTTATACTAGCGCTGTTGAGGCATCTTCTCAAGGGAAATGAGCCCAGGTGTGCACATACAGCACGAGGAATGCTCTTCTTTAAACACATAAATAGCTATTTTATTTGGCACAACACATATAAATGTTAGTATAGCCAAAGGAATCTTGAGCAGTTATTTGCATTGCAAATACTTCAAAAAATGGAACAGAGGTATCAGAGCTCAATCTGCTACCCATTTGAGTTTCATTAGTTCAGAAAGTAATACATTTTTTTTCCCCATGTAATAAGAGTTGAAAGAGTTGAAATGCAATGCCTTACAATCAGGCCCCAAGGCATAAGAATTTCTCATAAAAGAGAATGTATTCTTGCTCCCCCATGAAATTCAGTTATATAGACTTCTTTTTATGGGTACTCTTTCTTTATGGCCTTCTTCATGGCAAATGTACAGGGTTAAGCTCTCGTGTTGTATGTTCATTCTTTTGCTACCCAAAGTGATAGAAGAATGGAACAGTACTTTCTCAGATATCTGAGCATAACAGCATGAAGTCCCCAAACAAACCCATGCCAACTGCTTGATGACATGTGTGATCAAGGGCTATTTTTGATTCTGATACTTGTCAATTTATAATGTATCAAAACATAATATAAAAATAGAATGCAGATAGGAGGTCATAGTTTGGAGGCATGAATGGAATTGGGAAAATTTAACAAAAGCTTGAAGTTTAGTGTCATTTTTATAATTCAAGAAATGCTAAATCTATATTTCTAATGGTAGAATAAGACACATAGCAGAGATTTTTTTAGGCAACTATTTATTTGAGCTAATGGATCATTTTTTGGTTAATGAAATCTCATGAATTTATGACTAACACTGTTTTCTAAATTTACTATAACATGAAAAAGGAAGTGAAAATCACATATATTTTTAAAACTTTTTGGGAAACATATGATGAATTGAAATACTGTCTCTCTACCACTATAGTATTTTATCCAAGCTGTTTTACAGGAATTTAGGTAAAGCGTATGGTTGAACACATAAATATTTCTTACTCTATGAAGAATGAGTTTATCCTATTACAATGATTTATTTTAATTTAAAATTGTAAGCTGGACATTGTCTAATAGATACCCCTCTACTTATCATGGGTTGCATCCCCATTACAACCATAGGCTGAAAAGTCAAAAATACGTTTAATTCACTTAGCATGCTAAATACCACAGTGTGGCTTAGCCTTTGTTAAATGTGCTCAGAGCATTTATATTATGTTGGAAAAAAGGGTTATTTAATAATAAGGTGTTGAATATCTTATGTAATTTATTGAATATGAGTATTATACTGAAAATGAATAGCAGAATGGTTTTATGGGTATGCTTTTTGCACTAGCATAAAGTAGAAAAATATTTGTAAGGTAGACTCTCCTAAGTTGGGGATCATATGAAAATCATTTTAGTTGTTAATAAAAATAACATGAGGAACTATGACCAAGACTGCTGGGGCCACGTGTTGATATGCATTCTCTCCATACTCCCAGGTAAACGAAATGATAAATGTCAGTGACCTCTGATGGCTAACCCTCTGAGTTTGTGTAAGCTGCAGGATATGGGGACTTTGGGCCATGTTCCGTGGGGAACAACGAAGATCCTCTGGGAACGTGCATTCACCTGGGTTTGTGAAGGGAAGCTGGAAGGGCTGGGGCAGGCACATTGGTGAGAACGCTGGCAGGATGAAAAGTTCCATTCATCAAAGTTATGGAACAAATATAAAAAGGGTGAATTTTATGGCTATCTTTGATGATGCCATAGGCATTTTTTAATTGCTTGGAAAGCAAAGAACCAGTAGGAAAAGGTATACTTTTGCTGATCTTTGATTGACAAGAAATTGGACATGAGAGTTGCAGATGATTCAAAGCAAGGAGCAAAGGAAGCGAAAATCATGATATGAAGCAAAAAACCTAGTTAATAATAATTAACGAATAGTATCCAGTAACTTATTTTTGGAGTCATGGCTTTAAGGCAGCCTGAACAATTTAAAGATTTCAGTAGGAAATTTGAATGTAACTCATCACAATAATAGCTACCTATGATATCCATAAGAGAAGCAACCCAGTGATATACAAAAAAACAATAACTTAAATGACAGCTGACTTTTCAATAACAGCAATGGACATCAGATTACAGTAGAATGACATAAGCAAAACACAAAGAAAATATTTGTATCCTAGGATTCTATACCAAACAGAATCTTCTTGCTCAAAACAAGAGCAAAGCAGTTTTTTAGGTCAACAAAACTGAGATTTTACTCACAATAGACTTTTATTAAAGGAATATCTAGAAGAAATCCCTCAAGAGAGTATTATCATAGTAGAAAGGTTAAAAGTTCAAGAACTTAAGTAAGCAAAACCATGGCAAGCCTTTAGGAAAAATCTAAACAGTCACCAATTCGGTAAAACAAGAATTTTATTACCTAATTTGTGAATATGAAAATACTCAAGGCAGCAATAAAATCTTAACCAATAATGTATAAATTAGGAAAAAAGTGTAGTTGTTGCAATTAGGCATTCTAAGGTCATTATACTATTCTGAAGGAAAATGAAGATATTCCTTTTAGAACTAGTGAGGTTAAATAAGCATATTAAAATTCCTGGGGAAATAAGTGAATAAAATTATGCAATGTGCTTATAAGTAAGTAGTGAGTGGGACTGGCATTGTGGCATAGTGAGCAAAGCAGCTGCCTTCAACTTGACCCTCCCATATCTGAGCACTGGGCTGCGCCTTGGCTCTCTGCTTCTGACTCCGTTTTCTACTACTTTCACCTGGGAAAGCAGAGGAAGATTGCCCGGATACTTGTGCCCTTGCCACCCATGTGGGAGACCCAGATGGAACTCTCGGTTCCTGGCTTCAGCCTGAGCCAGCCCTGTCTGTTGTGGCCATTTGGGGTGTGAAGCAGCAGATGGAAGATTCTCTCTCTCTCTCTCTCTCTCTCTCTCTGCCTTTCAAATCTTTTTAAACCCATAATAGAGAAAAAGTGAAATGAGGATTGTTGAGATCAAGTTAAACCAAAAGAAGAGAAAAAAAATAAGCACTAAATAAAAGGAAAAACAAGGTAAAGAATACAAATTAAGATGATAGAAATGCATCTAAATTTATAGTCAAGTATAAGACAGATGATCAGTTGATTTAAAAAGCAAAATGCAGTTATGTATGGCTTGTAGAATTTACATATAAAGCACAATAATTGAAAAATATAACATAGAATTAATGTTTTTTTTCCTAGACTGCCCGATGCTTCTCAAAGTCATGCAGGGTAAATGTCAATGCTTACCATGGCCTGCAAGGCACTACCTGTTGATCCCCCGGCTCTGAAGCGCTTGCTTTCTGTGCTCTGGCTTTTCTGGCTTCTTTTCTGGAGTAGCAGACAGATGTCAGCTTAAATTTTGGTCTCGTTCTCTGCTTAGAAATCTTAGTCCCAGATTTCTGCTTAGCTAAATTGCTTATCTTCTTAGGTCTCTGCTCAGATTTTGCATTCTAAAACAAGTCTACCAAAACTATCTTGTTAATTCCCTTCCTCCATTCCTGCCCTCTTATCCTACTGTAGTAACTATTGGTGATTATCAACCTAAAACACACCATGTAATCTAACTTTTTAAAAATTATTTATTTATTTATTTATTTATTGACAGGCAGAGAGAGAGAGACAGAGAGAAAGGTCTTCCTTTGCCATTGGTTCACCCTCCAACGGCTGCCACGGCCGGCGCACCGCGCTGATCCAAAGGCAGGAGCCAGGTGCTTCTCCTGGTCTCCCATGGGGTGCAGGGCCTAAGCACTTGGGCCATCCTCCACTGCACTCCCTGGCCACAGCAGAGAGCTGGCCTGGAAGAGGGGCAACCAGGACAGAACCTGGCGCCCCGACCGGGACTAAAATCCGGTGTGTTGGTGCCGCAAGGCGGAGGATTAGCCTATTGAGCCGCGGCGCTGGCTTTATAATTTAACTTTTAAAATGGATTGTTTGTATTTTCCTCTTTAGAATATAAACTCCAGGAGCTCCTGAAAACAATCTTTCTGTTTTATTCACAGATATATAGAACAGTATCTGACACCTAATAGACACTCAATGTATATTTGCTGAAAACAAATATGTGCTGTTTATATTCCTAGTTTATAGCACAGCATACGACACTATTGACTACTCATTAAATTTTTGCTAAGTGTAACAACAAATAAATAGAAAAATGTCACTTTCTGTATTTCTAGATGATCCTCAAAGAAGGACCTATATTTCACAATCAACAGGTGCATGATAATTGACGATTTGTAAAGCTCCACATAGTTAATGATGCAAGAATTATTAGTTTTCAAAGCCTAACAGCAAATTTTAAGGATTTATTTGAAAGGCAGAGTGACTTCTGTCTACTGGTGCAGTCCCCAGATGGTTGTAACAGCCAGGGCTGGGCCAGGCTGAGGCCAGGCGCCTGACTACATCTGGGTCTCCCTGATGGTGGCAGGGGCCCAAGCACTTGAGACACCATTCTCTGCTTTTCTAGCTGCACTAGCAGCAAGCAGGATAAGAAGTGGAATATCTGCGATTGAAGCCATACTCTGATATGGGATGCTGGCGTGGCAAACTGTGGCTTAACCTGCTGCACCACAGTGCTGGCCCTTCTAATACGCGATTTTGACTTGAAAATTTAGCCCGGTGGTCTGAGTTGTGAATACTGTGGTTGCCTTCTACTGCTATGCACGGAATTGTGTCCTCCCTATAAGCTACCCAATTGAGATGTTGAAGCTCTAATCCTCATTGTGGTCATGTTTAAAGACAGGGCCTATGAGGAGGTAATAAAAGTTAAATGTCCTTGCTCAAGCTGACTTGCCCCAAATGGTAGAGTTAGAAACATACCAGGGGACTCCAATTTAATCCCATCAAGGTGGCATGTACCAGTGCCATCTCACCAGTCCAAGTGATCAATTTCAGTTCACAATTGATCATAATGAAAGGACTAAGAGTCAAAGGAAGCACATAAACAAGTCTAGCACCTGCTAATACTAACTGATAGAATAAATAAAGGGGAGAGTGATCCAACATGGGATGCGAGATACTCAGCAGACTCATAGAATGGTGGATGTCCTAAACAGCACTCTGGCCTCAGAATCAGCCCTAAAGGCATTCCGATCTGGCTGAAAAGCCCATGAGAGTATTTCAGGCATGGAAAGCCAAGACACTCTGGCAAAAACAAAAAACAAAAACAAAAACAAAAAACAAACAAACAAACAAAAAACCAAACACAACCCTAAATGAAAGATCTCTGTAAGTGAGATCCCAGTGTAAAGAACAGGTTTTCAAAGAAGGAGGTACCTTTCTCTGAAGGGAGGAGAGAACCTCCACTTTGAATATGACCTTGTCTAAACAAGATAAGAGTCGGTGAACTCAAAAGGCTTCCATAGCCTTGGAAACTCATGACTGGTGCATAGGGAGATTACTGATGCCATAAACAGGAGTGTCAATTTGTGAAGTCAACAACAGGAGTCACTGTGCACTTACTCCTCATGTAGGATCTCTGTCCTTAATGTGCTGTACATTGAGACTAAATGCTATAATGAGTACTCAAACAGTATATTTCGCTTTGTGTTTCTATGGGGGTGCAAACTGTTGAAATCTTTACTTAATGTATACTAAACTGATCTTCTGTAAAAAAAAAAAAAGAAGAAATTATCAATTCCCAACTTGACTCTCACTGGGATTAAACATGACAATAGGTCTGATCTGATTTCATCATCATTTAAAAAATCATCTATTATTTTTCACTTTATGTTTGTGTGGGAGCAAACTGTTGAAATCTTTACTTAATGTATGCTAAACTGATCTTCTGTATATAAAGAGAATCGAAAATGAATCCTCATGTGAATGGAAGGGGAGAGGGAGTGGGAAAGGGGAGGGATGCGGGTGGGAGAGACGATATCGGGGGGAAGCCATTGTAATCCATAAGCCGTACTTTGGAAATTTATATTCATTTAATAAAAGTTAAAAAAAAAAGTCAAATGTCCTAACAGTGGCCTTGACTTGATAGGTTGAGTGGTCTTATGGAAACAGGTACCAGAAAACCACCTTTCTTTCTCTCTGCCATCCTCCTTCTCCCTGTCCCACACGCCCCACCTTGTGAGGACTCAGAAAAAAGGGAGCCATCTGAAAGTCTGGAAGAGATTCTTTACCCAGAACCAAATTGGTTGGCACTTTCATCCCGGACTTCCCAGGTTCTACAAATGTGAGAAAATAACTTCCTGTTGTTAAGTTGCAAAGTCTGTGGTATTTTGTTATGGCAGTCCAAAGCTGATTCATGTAAAACCCTGAAGTTTTAATCCCTGCATGTGTTAAAAAGAAAACTCTGTGAAAATACCATGACTCATGTAGATTTCCAAATAATTTAATTTTTTTTTCATTTTGGCATGTGCAGTATAGAAGTGAATAACTTTGAGTTTGTAGTTTGGACATCATGTTGGGAAGTATTACTATTATGTTTTTCCAAGTTCTTTTCAAAGAAAATTAAGAGAAAGAATATTTCTTTTTGTAATATAATGGTATCCCTTAAATCAGAGTTTTCAAGGGTAGTTGGTAAAACAAGCAAACACCAGACTCAGCTAGGGTGATAGAAAATTTAACAGAAGAAATAATGGAGATAAGTGATCTTATGACTATACTACTATGTAATACTGTAGAGAATTTTGTACCTGGAATTTTACTGAGGATTTTCCTTGATCAAGTGAAAGCAATAAAAATAATACTCTCGCAGCTGGCGCTGTGGCACAGCAGGTTAAGCCACTCCTTGGGCAGAGTAAAGGTTTGACTCCTGGCTGCTGTACTTCCAATCCAGCTTCTTGCTAATGTGCCTGCGAAAGCAGCAGTGGATATCCCAAGTGCCTGGGCCTCTGCCACCCTGTGAGGGACCCAGATGGAGTTCTTGGCTCCTGGCTCCAGCCTGGCTCAGCCCAGCTTTGGTTGCCATTTGGGGAATGAACTAGCAGATGGAAGATTTCTCTTCCTCACTGTTTCTTCCCCTCTTTCTCTGTCTTTGTTACTAGGCTTTTAAAATAAGCAAATCTTTACAAAAGTGATTTAAAAATTAACTCTGGGTTTATCAATTCTGTGTAATTTAGATATATCCTTTATTAAAACTTAAATTTATATTTTCAATATTCTGGGTAAAATTTGAGAATAAAATCTTATATTCACAATACAGTCACATTATCTGACTAATTACAAATTCATGCTGAAACCAGGGACATAGCAAATATGTGGAAAATGTGTTTTAGAGAAAATAATTTTACAAACTTGTTTTTTAGTTAAGTAAAAGAAAAAATTTACACTCTTTATGACTCCTCTGGTTGTTTTCAACAGGAGTTCCTAGGCACTGCATTAGTCTATGCTGTCAAATTTTACTTCCAGTTACAAATATGTATGCTTAGAAGACTCTTTCTTGATCAATTTTTAGGTTGTTTGCTTCTTTAGCTGCATTTTGCTTAATCAATGCTGCATGGAGAGTCATAGAAGTTCGCATAATCACTGTACACTTACATAGATCAAGTCTACCTAAGGAGACTGGTGAAGGATATAAAGATTTAAGCCTTTGGCATTCCTGCTTGCCGCATTCCTGCTATGGACTGAATTGATCTCTCCTTCTAAACTCATATACTGAGTGAATGAGTGTGACTATGTTTAGAGAGCATAACGTCGGAGCCCTGATATGAGTGTCCTTATCATGTGTCAGAAAGCTCAGTGTCACTCTTGGCCATGCCAGGACACAGTGAGAAATGGGCCATCTGCACACCCAGCAGAGGACCTTCTCAAAGAACTGAATTCACTTGCACATTGATCTTGGGCTTCCCAGGCCAGAACTGCGAGAAAATCAATTTCTGTTGTTTAAGCTGTTCCCATCTATGGTATTTGGTTATGGCAGCCAGAGCAGATTCATACCGCTCCCTTGTCCCTTTTGCTGCTTTTCATATGCCATGTTTTGTTGTGGGGCCAGACCGTGTAGAATAAACTGACAACAACAAGGTACAAAACAAACATATATGAACAACTTAGCTTCTGAGTTACGCTAAAAACTGAAAAGTCTAAGTAATGCAAGAACAATTTCAAAAGTCAAAAGGCACCAAAGAAAAAGAAAAGTCATGTTGACTAAACAGGAGTGATAAAAATAATATCTTTTTCAATAGGTTAAAAATGTTCCAACCGAAAGGTCATATGTGGTTAAGCGGTCTCTTTGTTTCAAACATACTTTGCAGCACTCTGTGTAATTAAAAGCTAATCAGACACTCAGTGGGAATACAAAATATTAAAGCATACTAAAAGCTTTTGATATATTTAACCCTTACTAAGTTATACATGAAGAAAGCCATTGTTCTATAGGAAAATCTGGTTCATGCGCCTATCTGAACAAAGAGTGTGAGTGGGTGGTTTGTTGCAGAAATGGTCTCAATAACTCACCCCTCTCTACGTACACTTAGGAGACACCCCTGACTCTCTTCCTCTGGTTATGACAATGTGACTTAACCCGGTTCAATAAAACCATAGCAATCGGGGCAGTAAGTGACTTGAAAAGTACATGCTTACTGGGCTTTCCTCTCTTTCTGCTCTTGGAATGCACACACACTGGAGCTAGCCTGGGGGATGAAAGGATGCATGAGATCAGATCTCTCTGTGGACTCCACTGACATCAAACCAACCACTAGACCCAAAGGAGGTCGTCTTATACCATCTTGCCCCAGCTGCAGTGGCCCAAACTGGAGGCACACCCAGCTTACCCATTAAATTTTAAGAAAAAAAAATATTTATTATTATACTCTGGTTTTCTTCACATCATATATATCTTTTGCCTTTTACGCTTGATCTTAGCCAGAAGGCTGAGAAGTGATAAATCTTATGCCTTTTAATCAGTGTTTATTACCTAAGTCACTAATTTGGATATGGTTTGTTATAAGCAAATTCTAATCAAAGAGGTAGAGAAAGAAATCAAAATGGAATAAGAGGGGCTGGTGCTGTGGCGTAGTGGGTAAAGCCACTGCCTGCAGTGAAGTCATCCCATTTGGATGCCAGTTCCAGGCCTAGCTGCTCCACTTCCTATCCAGCTCTCTGCTATGGTCTGGGAAAGCAGTAGAAGATGGCCTAAATCCTTGGGCCCCTGTACCCACGTGGGAGATCCCGAAGAAACTCCTGGATCTTGGCTTTGAATCAACGCAGCTCCGGCCGTAGTGGCCATTTGGGGAGTGAACCAGCAGACAGAAGACCTCTCTCTCCCTCTCCCTCTGCCGCTGAATAACTCTGCCTTTTAAATAAATAAATAAATAAATAAATCTTAAAAAAAATCCAATTGAAATAAGATATAATTAAAATGAAGCAGCACAAAGCAATTATAGAGATCCATTTATATCTCCTGAACCCAGTAGTGATCCTAAATAGTTCAAATTTGCATGAATGCCCCAGGTGAAAGAAACCAAACCAGTTCAACCCTAGTGAAAATTAACAGTGTTAATGTCCAGAATGTCTTTTCTGCCCAGATGGTTTGCTCTTTAGATATTTGGTAACATTGATTACTCATGAGGCCTGACAAGAGTGGTGTTTGGGAAGTCTTTTGCTGATGTGGAATCCGAAGCTCAGAGAGGTTGAGAAGCCTGCTCTAGGTTGTCCAGCTACTGCAGGGAGGAGCCGAAAGGTTTGTTCAAACTGGAGTCTCTCATCCCAAACACTATCTGAGGACTCCCCAGCCTGTAAGTGGCAAGCAAGGGAATTCAGGCATGATGCTGTGAACAAAATCTATTCTAGCCAAGGTGATGTTTTCCTAAACGTCTAGGGCGGTTTTGCCAGAGATTAAAAACAACAACAACAACAACAACAACAACAACAACAATGCCTCAATTATAAATTGGAAAGTCTCTATTTTGATGCAAACGATTTTTAACTGGTTTGAGGGAGTTTTACAAAATTACATATCAGATTTTTTTTTATTGGCAACTATTGATCTCTGTGCCACTCTGTCTCATTAACACTTTTATTACCTTGTCAATCAAAGTTCCACCTGCTCCAACCAGGAACTGAAAGAATTTGCCATTATTAACAAAGCTGGTGCCCGGGGACAATGAAATCCTGCTGAAACTAGAAGGATAAATCAGCAGGGATTGAGATAGCATGCTAGATGCAGAAAGAAATTCGGAAGTTTAAAAAATAGAAGCATTCTAAAATCATTTGAAGAAACAGATTTTCTCACTTTCTTTCATACTTAGGAATTTAATTTTTTTTAAACCTTGTTTCAAGCAAGTACAGATAAAAGCTTGTGTCATTTTAAACTGTTCTGGGGACAATTTTATTCTGCAAGTTTGTTGATTTGCACTGGTCTCAGGGCAAAAGTAATACGTAGGCAATAAATGTTTCTTATGTGCATAGCTAATTTTATCATTTCCTCTAATAGTGGCCTATTAAAGCAAACAGATTAGCAGTTAATTGGTATCCAACGAAGAACTGTTTTGGCCCTTATTTTTGATTTTGTTTCCATTAGTGATCTTAGTCAATATCAATATACAAGGCTAGATTCCAGTGTTTGCCATTACCGTATAAAAATGCCGCATTTAGAATGTCATTATTTGCTAGGTGTTCAACAAATTACACATAAATTTACTCCTCTGGTGCTTCCCTTACTGCCTCATATTCAGCCATCAATAATTTCATGGTGATTATTTTCACAGAACGTAGGCATTTCCAAATGTGTAAGCAGCTAATTTTGCTTTGTGTCTTCCATTAGCTTCACAAGTATTTATTAAACAGATAACCTGTACAAAGTGCCACGCTAAGGCCATTAGAGGACAGACACCCAGATGGAGAGGAGATGACTTTGGTGAGGCATGTACACAAGTAACCATAATGCAAAGCAAATCTGCTACATGCCACAAGAATGGCAGGTAACAAATGCTTGAAGGATCAGGCTGGGTGTCACAGAGCTTACTGCATGGATAGGATTGATCATGTTGAGGCGGTAGCAAAAGGAAATACAAATGAAGACAGGTGTCTTAGTCTGTTCAGGCTGCTGTAATAAAATCTCATCACCTTGTGGCTTAATGAACAACAGAAATTTATTTCTGGAGTTGGGATGTCTGAGATCAAGGCAGATTCAGTGTCTAGTGAGACCTTGGCTTACAGATGGCACCTTCTTGCTGTTTCCTGGCCTGGTGGAAGGATGAAGTTCGCTCTCTGAGGTCTAGTTTATGAAGGCACTGATCTCTTTCTTGAGGGCAGGGCTTTAATGACTTTCTCCCTATTCATACCATCACCTCTGGGGCTATGTTTCAGTATATGCATTTTGGGGAGAAGGGGCACACATATTCAGACTATAGCAACAAGATAAGGGAGTATGTTGTGTCTAATTGTTCTGTGGCGATCTGAAGCTGGGAAAACATGGTAGACTAGAGGAGACCATATCTGTAGGAATGCCTCATTCATGGATTTAAACTTAATTTTTTGCAGGTAATGGGAAACTCTTGAAGACTTCGTATCAGAGTATGGCATAATTGGGCTATGCTGTCAGAGGAATATAATCAAGCAGTGGTATATTTCAGCTCTTCTCAAAACTGAAACAACTTTTCTTTGCATTCCCAGAGTGATATAAATTATGATTAATACTGAATAAGTTTGTTAAACTGTAAATTTAGTATAAGTTCTTATGATAATTAATCTTATGATAACTATAAAACAAAAATTTAAAATTAAATGTCAGCTAGATAGGAAACTTAGATAATTTGTATTATCAACATTAAATTATGTGTGATTGATTATATCGCTGTTTTCAAAGTGAATATGATGCTGAATACTATTGTGCAAGTACTCTTGAACTCAACCTATCCCTGTTCTGCTGTGCAGTACGGTCACTTCATTCTCTCACCATATTTCTTTCACCTAACATGTTGAAATATCATATTTTATATACAGTGCTTTGGCTTGGAAGGAATGCTCCTTAAGCAGAGACAAGTCCAGTAATTCCAGTGCCAATACCACGTCTCTTAGGGATAGAAGTTATCTAGCAATGCTCAATTCTCAGTCTTTTAGATAATCCATCTATTATCCTTTAAAAAGCATAATTTAAAAATTATTAGTGAATCTGTAGACGTTGGGGAATATTTCCTCAGTCCCATTACTTGCTCTTAAACAGAGCTTTTTTAAGAAGCAGTGGTCTGCAGGATGGAGAGAAACAATTTTGGGGTGAATAGATAGAAGAACCTAGAAGTAGATAATCTCTTAGGACTGAGCCAGGGTGCTGAAAACATGAATTGAAAGGAATTACTGACTATAAAAAGCTATTGTGAAAGAAATAGCAGCATTTTTCAACTGGTTACATGTGGGGGTTAGTAAAGATGCTGAAATATAATTCAGAAATTCCCAAACTAGGTTTCAGGAAGGGTGTTGATACCATTTACCAGAAATACCAAATTAAGAAAATAGAATCTGGTGGTTTGTGTAAGTCCATGTAATAATTTAATAGTAGAAGCACTGTCTTTTTTATTTTTTATTTATTTTTTATTTTTTGACAGGCAGAGTTAGAGAGAGAGAGAGAGAGAGAGAGAGACAGAGAGAAAGGTCTTCCTTTCCATTGGTTCACCCTTCAAATGACCGCTACGGCTGGTGCGCTGTGCTGATCCGAAGCCAGGAGCCAGGTGCTTCCTCCTGGTCTCCCATGTGGGTGCAGGTCCCAAGGACTTGGGCCATCCTGCACTGCCTTCCTGGGACTGGAAGAGGAGCAACCGGGACAGAATCCGGTGCCCCAACCGGATCTAGAACCCCGGGGTGCCGGTGCCACAGGTGGAGGATTAGCCAAGTGAGCCGCGGCGCCGGCCTGAAGCACTGTCTTTATAAGATACTTCTTAAGGGTTTCTTCATATTCCTAGGGGGTGTTGGTCCTCAGGAGCAGCCTCTTGCTCCTCTTCAGGCACTGGACTGGTTGGCTTGCTCCAGGTGTACTTCATGACTCACCTGATTGAGAACCGCCACCCATATTGTTGGACAAGAAATCATACTTCTCAAGGGAGTACTAAAGGACAGGATACAACCCAGAAACATGGGAATAGAATTCCAGAGGCACAGCTTTGAAGAATGGAAGTCAGGAAATAGGAAGGACTTTTGAATATGAATGCTTTCTTCCTTCCTTCTTCCATTGTCCTGCTCTGAGGCAATGCTTTCTCTCCTACAGCGCTCTGGAGATAGTCTTACTGTGTGGCTAAACCTGCTGAATGGCTGGGATATCTGTCCGTGGCAACTTTGGAAGCAGTGGCTAGCACAGTTCTGCATCTCCTTGCATCACCGCCATTCTTCATCCCTGGTTATACTTTCCCCGCTCCCACTGCATTGGAATTGTACCTCTCAGATTAAGCACTGATACTTGATCCTTGCCTTGTTTTCTGTTTTCTAGAAAGCTTTTAATTAAGACATATTGAGAGCTTTTAGCTTTCGGTCTCTCTTTTCCTCACAATGATGCCTCATGGAATACTTTTTTGATTGGTGAGGAGTCTGATTTCAAAAAGTATAAAAATGAGAGTAGAGAAGCACATTTGCATAATAGTTTATATTTCATTTAAAAATAGTTAAAATTACCTGAATATCTTTTTTTAACCTTTTTTTTTAAATTTTTTTGACAGGCAGAGTGGACAGTAAGAGAGAGAGACAGAGAGAAAGGTCTTCCTTTGCTGTTGGTTCACCCTCCAATGGCCGCCGCGGCCGGCGCACTGTGCTGATCCGATGGCAGGAGCCAGGTACTTATCCTGGAGCCAGGTACTTATCCTGGTCTCCCATGGGTTGCAGGGCCCAAGCACTTGGGCCATCCTCCACTGCACTCCCTGGCCACAGCAGAGAGCTGGGCTGGAAGAGGGGCAACCGGGACAGAATCCGGCGCCCCGACCGGGACTAGAACCTGGTGTGCCGGCGCTGCAAGGCAGAGGATTAGCCTATTGAGCCGTGGCACCGGCCCTGAATATCTTAAAGTTTAATTTTAGTGGATATATTTCTGTTGCATTGAAAATTTTTATTCACTTTTTTGTATTTACATATAAGTCATTATAAAGTAAATAAATTGATTTACTATACATGGAAATTTCATCTGTAATGAAGAAACATAATATGTTCTTTTTTTTTAAAAGATTTATTTTATTTATTTGAAAAAGTTACAGAGAGAGGTAGAGACAGAGAGAGAATGAGGTCTTCCATCTGCTGGTTCACTCCCCAGATGGTCACTACGGCTGGAGCTGTGCCCATCTGAAGCCAGGAGCCAGGAGCTTCTTCTGGGTCTCCCAAGTGGGTGCAGGGGCCCAAGGACTTGGGCCATCCTCTACTGCTATCCCAGGCCATAGCAGACAGCTGGATTGGAAGAAGAGCAGCTGGAACTAGAACTGGTGCCCATATGGGATGCTGGCGCTTCAGGTCAGGGCTTTAACCCGCTGCACCACAGTGCCAGCCTCGAAACATAATACTTTCTTGAGTTTTGTGGTGTAACAGATATAAAAGAATCTTAGAATTAAAAGATATGATATATGGGGCCAGCGCCGTGGTATAGTAGGTAAAGTTGCCACTTGAAGTGCCGGCATCCCATATGGGCGCTGGTTCGAGTCCTGGCTGCTCCACTTCCTATCCAGCTCTCTCTGCTATGGCCTTGGAAATCAGCAGAAGATGGCCAAAGCCCTTGGGTCCCTGTACCTCTGTGGGAGACCTGGAAGAAGCTCCTGGCTCCTGGCTTCAGATTGGTGCAACTCTGGCCATTGCAGCCAGTTGGGGAGTGAACCAGTGGATGGAAGACCTCTCTCTCTCTCTGCCTCTTCTTCTCTCTCTGTGTAACTCTGGCTTTCAAGTAAAATAAATAAATCTTAAAAAAAATTAAAAAAAAGATATGATATGGATTCCAGTTCCATATCTTGCTATTTTGTGACATTGATTTTAGTTTATTCTCATGTAAGTGAGCATAACCATACTGCCCTATTCACTATGCAAATAACAAAAGTAGAATATTTGGAACTCATTACGTGCAATATTTTTTTAACGATTTATTTTATGTATTTGGAAGTCGAAGTTACACAGAGAGAGATGGAGAGGCAGAGGGTGGGGGGGTAGGTCTTCCATCCATTGGTTCACTTCCCATGTGGCTGCAACAGCCAGAGCTGCCCTGATCCAAAGCCAGGAGCCAGGATCTTACTCTTGGTCTCCCTTGAGGTTGCAGTGCCCCAAGGGCTTGGGCCATCTTCCACTGCTTTCCCAGGCCATAGCAGGAGCCAGATCAGAAGTGGAACAGCCGGGTCCCGAATCCACGTCTATATAGGATGCCGGCACTGCAGAGGGCGGCTTTACCCACTACACCACAGCGCTGGTCCCTACATGCGATATTACTGGGAATATTGTTCATAGAAGTTATGTTTCTCTAAGTGTTCTGGGTTCACTGTTGTTACCCCTCACTCCCAGATGGTCATATAAACTATTTTCTCTTAATCAGAAATCTTTTCCTCTTCTTCATCTATGTAAGGTTCATAATTAGCTGCCAGAATGAAAATGTGGCCATAATATCCAAATATGGTGTTGAGTTTCGAGTCATCTAGGGCAAATCACTCAGCTTGATTCCATTTCTGTTTCCTTAAGAACAAAATGCAAATGGGAACATTTGCTTTCTCCTTTTTCTACACTGAATTTTGGAAAGAATGGAAGTCACAAGCATTTTATTTTCCATTATTTTGGAGAGAGCTATGCCACTAATTTAATTATTGTTAGTCTGTTTATTTTGTAAAGTCAAAAAGCATGATGGAATGAAAGAATACATTACCTGACATGCACTGGCTGTTGAGGTGAGAATGTTGTAAAATATTAGAAGTGTTTTTCATCCTTAATGTTGCCATCCAAAGTTGTTGAGGTTTTACTAATCTCAACTGTATCATCGCTTCCATTTAGTCATATGACTTATTCTAATAGAAGGATGATCACCTATACAATATAGGATCAAATCTATTAAACATGATTTTAACCCCCAAGGAAAAATTGCATATGAATATGACAGGACTTATTTGTTAATTGGAATGAGTATAGTTTTTCAAATCAGATTTTTTTTGTAAAAAGAGATTTATTTATTCATTTGTAAGGCAGAGTTATAGAGAGGCATAGGGAGGGAGAGAGAGAGAGAGAGAGAGAGAAAATCTTCTATCCGCTGGTTCACTTCCCAAATGGCTGGAATGACCAGAGCTGAGCCAATCTGAAATCAGGAGCCAGGAGCTTCCAGGACTCTCATGTGGATACAGGGGGCCCCAAGCACTTGGGCCATCTTCCACTGCTTTCCCAGGCCATGCAGCCAGCCTGGAATTAGCAGTCACATGGGATGCCGGCACTGTGGGTGGCGGCTTTACCCGCTATGCCACAGTGTCGGCTCCGAGAAAGATTTTTTTTAAAGATTTAAAGATATGTCTTTATTAACCAAATGAATATTTCTTGAGTGAAGATTTAAGATTGTAAGAAAAATATTGCTGTAAGAATGAAACAAGTTGGAATTTGAATTCTAGAGCATGACTAAACTTACTAGCCTTTGCTACATGTTAACTTGAGGACACAACTGTTTTAATATTTTTTTCTTTCTTAAAAGATTTATTTATTTACTTACTTACTTACTTACTTACAAGGCAGAGTATAGAGACAGACAGAAAGAGATCTTTCGTCTGCTGGATCACTCTTCAAATGGCTGCAGCAGCTGGGGTTAGGCCAGGCCAAAGCTAGGGGCCACAAACTCCATTCAGGTCTCCAACATGTGTGATGGGGTTCCAAGCACTTGAGCCATCTTTCTCTTTTTTTTTCCCAGGTGTATTAGCAGGGAGCTGGATCAGAAGTGCAGCAGCTGGGACTGGAACCATCAGTCATATGGGATGCTGGCTTCACAGGCAGTGCCACCATGCTGGCCCCTAATGTATTTCATCTTACAAATTTTGCATCATGTCATTTATCCCCTCCCCTCAAAAAGCATTTTTGGGGTCAGATAATGTATGTTATGTCTAAATGTATATTTAGAATAGAAAGTATATGTCAGTGTTTCCAATTATCCACCAATTGAGATATCATCTAGGCAGTGAGTAATCAGGGCCTTTGGGGCAGGCTGACTCAAGCATGAATCTCAGTGCCACTGCTTTTTAGCCATAGAATGAACATAGTTTAGCTTCTTTAAGCCTAAGGACATCTCATTTGTGCAGGGAGGATAGTGACGATCTCTTTGTAATAGAACTGCTTTAGACTTGACTTAACTTTAGACTTGACTTAACTGCAATATGTAGAGGTCTTAGCACAGTGCCAGGCACCAGTACAGACGTATTCATAGACAAGAGGCAAAATGAAAAGTCAGTCAAATTCAACAAAGATCATGCCTTTAATGAAAATGTTGTTATCTTGTTCACTATGGGGGTTTTGCATTCATTTTGATTTTTAAAAATATCGTATTATGACCCAAATATTATGTTTCTGCCACCCATGTGGGAGACCTGGATTATGTTATTGGCTCCCAGCTTTTGTGCTGACCTAGTCCTGGCTATTGTGGACATTTGGGGAATGAACTAGTGGATGGTAGCTTGCTCTAACTTTGTATTTCTGTCTCGCTGCCTCTCAAGTCAATACATTTTTAAAAATCACATTAAAATTTAAGGGATTTTGCTGACATAGTTTTTTGGTATCTTCTTAAATGTTGTGCCTAAGGCAAGTCAACTTTATCCCTGCTCAGCTGGGTATAAAATAAGCATTTAATAAATTAGTGTTAGGTAAACTGGGCCAAATATATGCTTTGGTTATTTACAGGTATGATGTGTTATGAGTCAGATTAGAGGGGGATCTGAACATACAGCAGGGATGTACTTCCCTAGTATGGGAACTCATGGAAGTCCTCCTAGAAGTGTTGTTCTAGCCAGGACATGGAGGATGCGTAGACTTGGATGGAGAGAAAAGCACATGGAGGGTAGTAGGTAGGAGACTAAACTTCAGATCCAAGAAATTAACATAGTCTATTATAGCTATGGCATATTGCCTCACATAAAATTAGTATAGGATTAGGGAAAGAGTTCAAGTCAAAATTCATAGGAGTTTATAAATGTGCAGACCCAAGGATGGCTTCTCAGGTGTGCAATTTGTGCATGTGAAAGTCTTGTGCTTGCTTTCATGCTCTTCTGTTACCACCCTGAAATTCTGAATCATTTTTCTTTTTTCTTTTTTTTTAACTTTTATTTAATGAATATAAATTTCCAAAGTACGACTTATGGATTACAATGGCTTCCCCCCCATATCGTCTCTCCCACCCGCATCCCTCCCCTTTCCCACTCCCTCTCCCCTTCCATTCACATCAAGATTCATTTTCGATTCTCTTTATATACAGAAGATCAGTTTAACATACATTAAGTAAAGATTTCAACAGTTTGCTCCCACACAAACATAAAGTGAAAAATAATAGATGATTTTTTAAATGATGATGAAATCAGATCAGACCTATTGTCATGTTTAATCCCAGTGAGAGTCAAGTTGGGAATTGATAATTTCTTCTTTTTTTTTTTTTACAGAAGATCAGTTTAGTATGCATTAAGTAAAGATTTCAACAGTTTGCACCCCCATAGAAACACAAAGTGAAATATACTGTTTGAGTACTCATTATAGCATTAAGTCTCAATGTACAGCACATCAAGGACAGAGATCCTACATGAGGAGTAAGTGCACAGTGACTCCTGTTGTTGACTTTACAAATTGACACTCCTGTTTATGGCATCAGTAATCTCCCTATGCACCAGTCATGGGTTTCCAAGGCTATGGAAGCCTTTTGAGTTCACCGACTCTTATCTTGTTTAGACAAGGTCATATTCAAAGTGGAGGTTCTCTCCTCCCTTCAGAGAAAGGTACCTCCTTCTTCGAAGACCTGTTCTTTCCACTGGGATCTCACTCACAGAGATCTTTCATTTAGGGTTTTTTTTTTTTTTTTTTTTTTTTTTTTTTTTTTGCCAGAGTGTCTTGGCTTTCCATGCCTGAAATACTCTCATGGGCTTTTCAGCCAGATCCGAATGCCTTTAGGGCTGATTCTGAGGCCAGAGTGCTGTTTAGGACATCCACCATTCTATGAGTCTGCTGAGTATCTCGCTTCCCATGTTGGATCACTCTCCCCTTTATTTATTCTATCAGTTAGTATTAGCAGGTACTAGACTTGTTTATGTGCTTCCTTTGACTCTTAGTCCTTTCATATGATCAATTGTGAACTGAAATTGATCACTTGGACTGGTGAGATGGCACTGGTACATGCCACCTTGATGGGATTAAATTGGAGTCCCCTGGTATGTTTCTAACTCTACCATTTGGGGCAAGTCAGCTTGAGCATGTCCCAAATTGGACATCTCTTCCCTCTCTTATTCCTACTCTTATGTTTAACAGGGATCACATTTCAGTTAAATTTCAACACTTAAGAATAACTGTGTATTAATTACAGAATTAAACCAGTCATATAAGTAGAACAGACAAAAAAACTACTAAGAGGGATAATGTATTACATTGTTCATTAACAGTCAGGGCTATGCTGATCAAGTCACCATTTCCCATAGTGTCCATTTCACTTCAACAAGTTTCCTTTTTGGTGTTCAGTCAGTTGTCACTGATCAGGGAGAACATATGGTATTTGTCCCTTTGGGACTGGCTTATTTCACTCAGCATGATGTGTTCCAGATTCCTCCATTTTGTTGCAAATGACTGGATTTCGTTGTTTCTTACTGCGGTATAGTATTCTAAAGAGTACATATCCCATAATTTCTTTATCCAGTCTACCGTTGATGGGCATTTAGGTTGGTTCCAGGTCTTGGCTATTGTGAATTGAGCTGCAATAAACATTAGGGTGCAGACCGCTTTTTTGTTTGCCAATTTAAATTTCTTTGGGTAAATTCCAAGGAGTGGGATGGCTGGATCGAACGGTAGGGTTATCTTCAGGTTTCTGAGGAATCTCCAGACTGACTTCCATAGTGGCTTGACCAGTTTGCATTCCCACCAACAGTGGGTTAGTGTCCCTTTTTCCCCACATCCTCGCCAGCATCTGTTGTTGGTAGATTTCTGAATGTGAGCCATTCTAACCGGGGTGAGTTGAAACCTCATTGTGGTTTTGATTTGCATTTCCCTGATTACTAATGACCTTGAACATTTTTTCATGTGCCTGTTGGCCTTTTGAATTTCCTCTTTTGAAAAATGTCTATTGAGGTCCTTGGCTCATCTCTTAAGTGGGTTGTTGGATTTGTTTTTGTGGAGTTTCTTGATCTCTTCGTGGATTCTGGTTATTAACCCTTTATCTGTTGCATAGTTTGCAAATATTTTTTCCCATTCTCTTGGTTGTCTCTTCACTCTCCTGACTGTTTCTTTTGCAGTACAGAAACTTCTCAATTTGATGCAATCCCAATAGTTGATTTTGGCTTTGACTGCCTGTGCCTCCCGGGTCTTTTCCAGAAATTCTTTGCCTGTACCATTATCTTGAAGGGTTTCTCCAATGTTCTCTAGTAACTTGATGGTGTCAGGTCGTAGATTTAGGTCTTTAATCCATGTTGAGTGGATTTTTGTGTAAGGTGTAAGGTGGGGGTCTTGCTTCATGCTTCTGCACGTGGAAATCCAATTTTCCCAGCACCATTTATTGAATAGACTGTCCTTGCTCCAGGAATTAGTTTTAGATCCTTGATCAAATATAAGTTGGCTGTAGATGTTTGGGTTGATTTCTGGTGTTTCAAGTCTGTTCCATTGGTCTATCCATCTGTTTCTGTACCAGTACCATGCTGTTTTGATTACAATTGCCCTGTAGTATGTCCTGAAATCTGGTATTGTGATGCCTCTGGCTTTGTTTTTGTTGCACAAGATTACTTTAGCTATTCGAGGTCTCTTGTGCCTCCATATAAATTTCAGCACCATTTTTTCCAGATCTGAGAAGAAGGTCTTCGGTATCTTGATTGGTATTGCATTGAATGTATAAATTGCTTTTGGGAGAATGGACATTTTGATGATATTGATTCTTCCAATCCATGAGCATGGAAGATTTTTCCATTTCTTGGTATCCTCTTCTATTTCTTTCTTCAAGGTTTTGTAATTTTCATCGTAGAGATCTTGAACGTCCTTGGTTAAGTTTATTCCAAGGTACTTGATTGTTTTTGTAGCTATTGTGAATGGGATTGATCTTAGAAGTTCTTCCTCAGCCATAGCATTGTCTGTGTATACAAAGGCTGTTGATTTTTGTGCATTGATTTTATACCCTGCTACTTTGCCAAAATCTTCTATGAGTTCCAATAGTCTCTTAGTAGAGTTCTTTGGGTCCCCTAAATAAAGAATCATGTCATCTGCAAAGAGGGATAGTTTGAGTTCTTCCTTCCCAATTTGTATCCCTTTAATTTCTTTTTCTTGCCTAATAGCTCTGGCTAGAACCTCCAGAACTATATTGAATAGCAGTGGTGAGAGTGGGCATCCCTGTCTGGTACCAGATCTCAGTGGAAATGCTTCCAACTTTTCCCCATTCAATAGGATGTTGGCTGTGGGTTTTTCATAGATTGCTTTGATTGTATTGAGGAATGTTCCTTCCAAACCCAGTTTGCTTAGAGTTTTCATTATGAACGGGTGTTGTATTTTATCAAATGCTTTCTCGGCATCTATTGAGATAATCATATGGTTTTTCTTCTGCAGTCTGTTAATGTGGTGTATCACATTGATTGTCTTGCGCACATTAAACCATCCCTGCATACCAGGGATAAATCCCACTTGGTCTGGGTGGATGATCTTTCTGATGTGTTGTTGCATTCTATTGGCGAGAATTTTATTGAGGATTTTTGCATCTATGTTCATCAGGGATATTGGTCTGTAATTCTCTTTCAGTGCTGCATCTTTTTCTGGCTTAGGAATTAAGGTGATGCTGGCTTCATAGAAAGAATTTGCGAGGATTCCCTCTTCTTCGATTGTTCTGAATAGTTTGAGAAGAATTGGAGTTAGTTCTTCTTTAAATGTCTGGTAGAATTCAGCAGTGAATCCATCTGGTCCTGGGCTTTACTTTGTTGGGAGGGCCTTAATTACTGTTTCAATTTCTGTCTCAGTTATGGGTCTGTTTAGGTTTTCGATGTCTTCCTGGTTCAATTTAGGTAGGTTGCATGTGTCCAGGAATCTATCCATTTCTGATAGGTTTCCCTGTTTGCTGGCATACAAGTCCTTGTAGTAATTTCTGATGATTCTTTTTATTTCTGTGGTGTCTGTTGTTACATTTCCTTTTTTCATCTCTGATTTTATTGATTTGGGTCATTTCTCTTCTTTTTTTAGTTAGTTGGGCCAACGGGGTGTCAATTTTGTTTATTTTTTCAAAAAACCAGCTCCTTGTCTGGCTGATTTTTTGTAATGTTTTCCTTGATTCAATCCTGTTGATTTCTTCTCTGATTTTAATTATTTCTCTTCTCCTACTAGATTTGGGTCTGGTTTGCTGTAGGTTTTCTAGATCCTTGAGGTGAATTGAAAGCTCATCTATTTGGTGCCTTTCCAATTTCTTGATGTAGGCACCTATTGATATAAACTTTCCTCTTAACACTGCTTTTGCTGCGTCCCATAAGTTTTGGTATGTTGTATTATTATCCTCATTTACTTCCAGAAAATTTTTGATTTCTATTTTAATTTCTTCTGTGATCCATTTTTCATTCAGGAGCATGTTGTTCAATCTCCATGTGTTTGCGTATGCTCTAGGGATTCCTGAGTTGCTAATTTCCAACTTCATTCCTTTATGGTCTGAGAAGCTGCATGGTATGATTCTAATTCTTTTGAATTTGCTGAGACTTGCTTTATGGCCTAGTATGTGGTCAATCCTAGAGAAGGTTCCATGTACTGCTGAGAAGAATGTAAAATCTTTAGCTGTAGGATTGAAAGTTCTGTATATATCTGTTAGATCCATTTGGGCTATAGTGTCATTTAAATCTACTGTATCCTTGTTGATCTTCTGTCCTATTGATCTGTCTATTTCTGAGAGTGGAGTATTGAAGTCCCCCAGTACTATTGTATTGGGGTCTAAGTCTCCCTTTAAGTCCGTTAACAAATCTTTTAGATAAACTGGTGCCCTGTAGTTAGGTGCATATACATTGATAATTGTTATATCTTCTTGTTGTATTGATCCCTTAATCATTATATAGTGCCCCTCTTTGTCTCTCTTAACAGTTTTTGTGGTAAAGTTTATGTTGTCCAATATTAAGATGGCTACGCCCGCTCTTTTTTCATTTCTGTTGGCATGGTATATCTTTTTCCAGCCTTTCACTTTCAGTCTGTATGGATCTTTGTTGGAAAGATGTGTTTCTTGTAAGCAGCAAATAGATGGGTTTTGTTCCTTAACCCAATCAGCCAATCGGTGTCTTTTAACTGGACAGTTCAGGCCATTCACGTTCAATGTGACTAATGAAAAGTGGTAACTTTGCCCTGCCATTTGCCAAAGATAAGTTCTAATATATGCTTTGAATTCCCTGTGATCTTTTGCTGTGAGGTTTCCTTCCTTTATCTTCTTTCATATTGATGACCGTGTTTCTGTGTTTCTGTGTGTAACACATCTTTAAGCATCTGTTGCAGGGCTGGACGAGTGGTGACAAATTCTTTCAATTTCTGTTTGCTATGAAAAGTCTTTATTTCACCTTCATTCACAAATGATAGCTTAGCAGGATATAATATTCTGGGCTGGCAGTTGTTCTCTCTTAGTACCTGGGCTATATCTCGCCATTCCCTCCTAGCTTGTAGGGTTTCTGATGAGAAGTCAGCTGTGAGTGATTGGAGATCCTCTGAGAGTAATCTGACATTTCTCTCTTGCACATTTTAGGATCTTTTCTTTATGTTTCACTATGGAGAGTTTAATTACAACGTGTCGTGGTGAGGATCTCTTTTGGTCGTGTTTATTAGGGGTTCTGTGAGCTTCCTGTACTAGGGTTTCTCTGTCCTTCTCTAAACTTGGGAAATTTTCTGCTAATATCTCACTAAAAAGGCCTTCTAATCCTTTTTCCCTCTCCATGCCTTCAGGAACTCCTAGAACCCGAATGTTGGGTTTTTTAATAGTATCCTGAAGATTCCTGACAATATGTTTTAGATTTCTAATTTCCTCTTCTTTTCTTTGGTCTGACTGTATCCTTTCCTGTTCTCTGTCTTCTAAGTCCGATATTCTCTCTTCTGCTTCACCCATTCTGTTTGTAAGGCTCTCTATTGTGTTTTTCATTTGATCTATCGAATTCTTCACTTCAGTCACTATCACAGTTTCCTGTTGTACTAGTTGTTTCGTTTCATTTTGATTCCTCCTTAATATTTCATTTTCACGAGAGAGATTTTCTATCTTGTCCATTAAGGATTTCTGTAGTTCAAGAATTTGTTTTTGAGAACTTCTTAATGTTCTTATCCATTTTTTGAGATCTGCTTCTTGCATTTCTTCTATGTCATCATCTTCATAATCTTGAATTGGGGTGTCTTTTTCATTTGAGGGCGTCATGGTGACTTCCTTGTTTTTATTACCTCGGTTTTTGCGTTTGTTATTTGGCATATTGGAGATATTTGGTTTCTTCACTGTGGTGCTTTTTCTTGTTATACTATGACTCTAGATTAAGTGGACTATCTGTTTTTGATGGAGCCTTAGGGCTTGAGATGGGTGTGGCCTGAGAGCTCTGTTTGGTGTGCCAAAGGTGACACTCCCAGGTTAGGCGTGGCAAATCTCTCTCTCTCTCTCTTTTTTTTTGATTCAAAAGGGAAGTAATTCCACACAGCTGAACGAAGTTGGAGGTAGTTAGCAGGCAAATGATATACCCAAGGAGCCAGAGATCGGAAGCTCTTTCCCAAGGACCACACAGGGAATCTGTTCGGCCCTCAGAGTGGGCTCAAATTCTCCTTCAGTCTCCCACTGGGTTGCCAAAGTTACGGAATTGTAGCGTCTCTGGAGAGTGCTCACGTGAATTCCGTGAGTTCTCTCCCCCACCGTCTCTTTTTTCACAGTCTCAGTTCAGTAGCAGCACAAATTTACTAGGTCCTAATCTCCTGTTAATTCGCCCCGCCCAGAGTCAGGTTTTTCTGCTAGGCTCAGGGCCGGTGCAGACCTGAGGTCGCTCTGCTTATGACGTATGTCCAAGATGGCGCCTGCTCTTTGTCTTGCTCGCCCTTGAGAGGTGAGCGGAGAGAGAGAAACCCGTGTCCGTACCAGTCACCTTTTTTTTTTCTCTCTCTCTCTCTTCCAGTTAGCCTGGTGAACTTCCCCCCCCCCCCGGGGGGTCGTTCCCTCTAGTCTCCTCTCTCCGCTTGCCTGGCGGTGTCTCGGGCTATTGAGGTTCGGCTCACCTCGCGTTCCAGCGCTGGTGTGTTGAGTCTGCCGCTGGTGTCCCGAACTGTGGGCTCCCACGCTCTCCACGCAGGTCCTCTGCAAATCACGCGTTCCAAAGAGTTTCTTCTGCTGTTTCCTCCCCTACTCTTCCTTGAACCTGCAGTATCTCCACTTTTATTAAATTATCTCTCCCCGGACTATCAGTGTGCTCCCTTCCTATTCCGCCATCTTTGAAATTCTGAATCATTTTTCAACAAGGATTCACATGTTTTCCCTTTGTGCTGGACTCCACAAATCATGTAGGTAGTCTAGTATAGACTCTTTTATTAGGGCCTTTCAAGCAAAGTGACTGAAGCAGAGTTAGGATTAGAAAGATTGGGGCTGGCATTGTGGCATGGCAGGTAAAACCATTGCCTGAAATGCTGACACTCCAGATGGGCACTGGTCTATGTCCCAGCTGTTCCTCTGTTGATCCCGTTCCCTGCTAATGGCTTGGGAAAACAGCAGAAGATGGTCCAAGTTCATGGGCCCCTTACCACCCACATGGGACACGCTAATGAAGCTCTTGGCCCTAGGCTTTGGCCTAGTTCACCCCTGGCCATTGCAACCATCTAGAGAATGAACCAGTGGATGGAAGATCGCTGTTTACCCCACTGTCTCTGTAACCTCTGACTTTGAAATAAATAAGCCAATTGTAAAAAGGTTAGAAAGATCACTTCTGCTGCTGCTAAGTCAGTTGACTTGGCTGTGTCAGCACAAAATGCAGCATGATCATTTGGGTGCAGTTGTATTCTGCCAGCAGAGAAATAGTGTAGCTTGGACTAGGAGCATGGTGAGAGGCTGAGGAATGTGGAAGGCCACCCAAGGTAGTTAAAGGAAAGATCTCCAGAGTAGAGTTTAGAATGATGGAAAAAAAGCGAGATATATGTTTTATGTAAGAGCGGTCTACATTCATTTTTTTAATATTTGTATAAGGAGATGCTGAAAAAGTATATAAGAAACTAATGTAGTTAGCTGGTTGTGAGATGGTAGTTGGAACGCAAAATAACTGGAGCATGAGTGGTATCTTAGATCGTTTGGTGGCTATAACAAAATACCATAAAGTGCATATTTCTCACATTTCTGCATGCTAAAGCTGAGGTGCAGGTGCAGAACTGCTGAGCTCTTCTGGTTTTCAAAGTGCCAATTTCTTGCTGGGTTTGTCTATTTACAAGGGACGAGCTAGCTGAGTGTTGTCCTTCTTTTAAGGACACTAACACCCATCAAAAGTCCTACTTCCTAATACCATCTTAGCATTAAGATTTCAGCATTTGAATTTTGAGACTGTAGCAATGGAAAAGATTTTTTTTAACATTATGATTTTTGAATCATGTAAAGGCTCTAAAGTATCAAAAGACAAATTGAAAATAAAGGATGCAGTCAAAAAGGTATTGGGAAAGGGGAGGGTTGCGGGGGGGAGGGACGTTATAGGGGGGGGAAGCCATTGTAATCCATAAGCTGTACTTTGTAAATTTATATTCATTAAATAAAAGTTAAAAAAAAAAAGGTATTCTCGAGGACGATCAGCAGAATCTGATGATTGAACGCAAGGGAGGTAGGAAGAGAAGGAAGAGGTGACTGCTGTACTCCTTGCAGTTGAATCCCCATGACCTATTCTGTGACACATGATTTGTCCAAAGCAATGATCATGGTCCATTCTCCTTGGCAGTGATTTGATCAGGAATAGACATGGGAGTCAACACAATTCAGAGGGAAGTTCGCTTTGGGGTTGTATTCATTTCCTAGGGATGAGACTATAAACTACCCCAAACTACATGGCTTGAAACAACAGACATTTATTCTTTCACAGTACTGGAAATCAAAAACCTGAAATCAAGGGTTCAGCAGGTGTGTTTCCTCCCGGAGGCTCTAGGAAGAATCTCTTCATGCCTTACTCCTAGCTTCTCCTGATGGCAGGCAATCCTTGGCATTCTTTGGCTTGTAGGTACAATCTTCAATCTCTGCCTATGTCTCCACATCTCTGTGTCTCCTCTATCTCTCTGTGTATCTTATAAAGATACCAGTCAGTGGATGTAGCATCTGTCCTATCCTATCTTAACCAATTATATCTGCAAAAATCCTATTTCCAAAGAAGGTCGCGTTCACAGATATGAGAGGTTAAAACGAATGTGTGTGTGTGTGCGTGTATATATATATATATATATATATATTATATATATATGATCTAATGGAATCTACTACAGACATCTGCTGGAAGGTTTTCTTGGTTCTAAGTAGGAGATGTGTGAAAACTCTTCCCCCTTTACTCCTTTGTGTGTGTGTGTGTGTGTGTGTGTGTGTTTTTGTCTGGATATGATGCCTGTTCCTGTGGGTGCCACCAGTCTGGGGATGAAACCAATATGCAGAGGAAGAGATTTTTAGGAGAAACACAGATAAGAGGGGCTGGAACCAAAGAGAGGTATTAGGTGAAATATTCTGTTCATTGTCTAAGGTAGTTCTAGTCAGGATTTCTGTTAGTTGCAACTGATAGCATCCTAAGTGATATAATGATAATGAGATTCCTGATTGATCAATCATGTGTGTGGTGATACTCTATGGGAATATTGAAGAAAAGTGGTTCTGGGGGCAATATGTCACACATACTTATGTATGCATGTATACATATGTATGCATATATATGTGCATATGATTATATGCCGAGGCATGGTGATCCTTGCATTCTGGCATATCGTTACTTTTTCCTGTAGAAAATATAAGAATAACTGTGATTTATGGCTTATAAATTATTACAATTAATATATCCACAGCCAATTTATAGTTAATCTATGATTCTGTATGACATTTGTGGAATATGCCCGACCTGGAGCTTTTTCTGTCATCAAAACTTCCATAAAGATTTCGTAGCTATGTGAGGTCTGTCAGGCAATCACTTAGCCACATGTATGCAGTGACCTAGTTCCAGGAAAGGGAGGCATTTGCCCAGGAGGCCACTGTGGTGGTCTCCCAGAGATGTACCTAGAGCTTGAGGTCGGGCACTGGAAGTGATGTTGGAGAGGGTGGAACAGACTCTCAGAGGAGGAATGTAAAGGTCTTGAAATATGATGGGAAAGTGGATAGAAACAAGTTAGGTAGAAGAGCTAAATCTGATCTAAGTGTTTGAGCCTCTCAACAACTCCCTTCTTAACATCTTGTCAAAACCAATCAGGCACACAAGGCATGTGAAACTGGTTTGAGAACACTTTGTTTGATGTGATATTCAGGCTCCTCTTTGATTGTATTTCCTGGGAACTGAAAAAGGAAATCATTTTTATTTTAGCTTGTGTATTAATTTGTACAGTCCTTACATCCAGATGGAATAACAAGTTTCTCCTTTAACCTCCCATTAACCTGGCAGATACCTTTCAAAATGTGAACCATTTATAGCACTCAGGTTTTCTTAATAGTTTAATGGAGTTGGATATGGTTAGGTGGTGAAGCTCCTTAAAATTATAAATAGAATGGATATGTGCACAGAAATCATGCTGTAGATTTGAATGAGTATGTGATGTCAATTAATTATTAGTGTAATCATTAAGATTAATGCATAGTAATGTCAATTTATGTGAGAAAGTTTATAAAATACAAAAGAAAGCATTTTAGCTTTTTTTGACAACCTGCAAATTGTTTTAAACTCTGCTTTTGCAGCTAAGTTCATTTCTGAGAGTTATTAACAGCAATAAAAATCAAACTCATTAACATAATTTAGGCATTCTACACTTTCCCCCAATTTCATTAGCTGTAGTGCAATATACATAACATATATTTTGCCATCTTACTCATTTTATTTTGTTTTTCAAAAAGGATTATTTACTTATTTAAAAGACAGGGTTATGGGGATTGGTGTGTGGAAAGAGAAATCTTCTATCTATTTCTGTCTTCTGTGGTCACAATGGGGCTGGTCCTGACCAGAGTGAAGAGGCAGAAACTCTATTTGAGTCTGCCCTGTGGGTGGCAGGCACCCAAGCACTTGGGACATCTTTCTAGAAGCTGCCTTCCCAGGTGCATTAGTAGGGAGCTGGATTACAAGCAAGGTAGCTGGGAGTAGAGCCTTTGCTCTGATATGGGATGCTGCCATCCAAAGTGGTGGCTTAATCTGCTGCGAGCCCCTTGGTGGTTTTAGATGTACGATTCAGCAGTAGTAAATACATTCATAATGTTGAGCAGCTGTCACCACCATTCCTCTCTAGATCGCCTTTCATCCTGTAGAACTAAAGCTCCACACCTCTGAAAAAATTTCTTATTCCCTCTCAGCTCTTAGCATCCACTATTCTACTTTCTGCCTCTGTTAGTTTTACTATTTTAAGCCCCCTGTGCAAGTAGAATCTTTATGTATCTTTTTCTGACTGTCTTATTTCACTTGGCATAATATCTTCAAGGGTCATCCATTTGATTATCAATGGACATTGGGTTGATTCTTCATTTTACCTACTGTGAATAATGCTGATATAAACATGAGCATATAATTATTTCTTCATGATCATATTTTCATTTTTTGGATATATATCCAGAAGTAGATTGCTGATGATTCTGTTTTAATTTTTTGAGACATGTTCACATGTTTTTCTCACTTGCAATACCATCTTATATTCCCAATAACAGCCTTCTCAGTGGGTGCGCGTGGTATATATTCTTTTAAATTTTTATGTATATTCAAATTCATGCTTCTTTTCTGCTTTGGGTACTTGATTCAAGCATTATTCTAAGTGTCAGACAGATAAAGGAAGATAGAATGACCCCTAGGCTGGAGCATATTGTAATCTGCTCGAGGAAAGAAAAAAAAAAAAACCTTGAAACTAGCCATTACTGAACATTTTATAAGTGCTCTATTAAGAACTAGCAGCCAGAAGAGGGATGAGTGAATCGTAATCTTCCTCAAGGTGGTGATGCTTTGGTGGAGTCTTGAGGTCAAGGTGTTATGGTGATGAAGCTGGATAAGGCTGAAAAGTATGTAGCATGATATAATGTCTCATTCATGCCCAGTAATGAAATCAAGAAAGCATTTAAAGAAGTTGCAAGGCAGAATAAACTAATCTGAACTGCAAGTCAGTTTTACAATGGAGAACTGTAAGCTGGGGATTAATGGGATTATGCTGATAATTTTAAAAGGTCACTTTGGGGCAGTGAAGAGGATAGAGGGAAGCTGACCTAGAGAATTATGTAAATCCAGAAAAAATAATGAGATCTAAATTAAGCAGCAGCGACATAAATAATATAAATTTGGGGTATATCTGGGAGGCAGAATAGACTGCCTGTGGTCAATGAACCCTTCACTTTTCTGTTTTAGACACTGAAGAGATAACATCACTCACTAAGATATAGGAAATAATGGAAGACAAATCAGATTCCAAGGTAAAGAAGTTTAAAAAGTTTTTTTATTTAAACATTTTTGAAAGATTTATTTTATCTATTTGAAAGGCAGAATGACAGAGAGAAGGGGAGAGACAGAGAACGCAATCTTCATCCACTGGCTCACTCCCTAAATGGCCACAACAGCCAGGACTGTGCCAGTCCAAAACCAGGAACTTCATCCTGGTCTCATATGTGTATGGCAGGGGCCCGTGTAGCTGGGCGTTTTGCTGCTGCTGCTGCTGTCCCAGGTGGCATTAGCAGGGAGCTGGATTGGAAGTGGAGCAGCCAGGACTCAAAGCAGTGCTTTGATAGGGGACAGAGGCATTGCAGGAAGCAGGTTAACCCACTGCACCATGCCACTGGTCCCTAAAATTGTTTTTAATAAGTTTTTAATTATTGCATTTGAATGAAGAGAGAGAAAGATAGACTGTCCCATCTGTTGGTTTATTCCCCATTTGCCTGGCAGCCGGGAACTCAATCCATGTCTCCCATGTGGGCTGCTGGGAATCTTGAGCCATCACTGCTGTTTCTCAGATCTTCATTATTGGAAGCTGGCATCAGGAGCAGAGCTGAGAGCTGGGTCTGGAACCCAGGAACTCTGAGGTGGAATACGAGAGGCCCAAGTGATCTCATAATTGCTACACCAAACACCTTCCTCAGGTTCTGTTTTCAACCAGATGCATTTGTGGTATTGGGGAATATTCAGTGTTTTTGGATAAAAATTAAATTTCTGGTCCTTAACATGGTGTGATCTTGTCCCTTCCTGGCTGATTGTGTGCCTGGGCTCGCCATTGCTCTCTACTGAATCTGCGCAAGCTTTCTTTCTATTCCTCATATTCTCTATCTCAGGGTCTTTGTACATATCTGCTCATCCTGGATCACCTTCCTTCCTTTCATTGATGAATGTGTTCCTACTCATATTTCATAGAGCAGCTTTAGACTCAGTTTCATGGGAAAGTCTTCCTTGACCTCCTTAACAAGAACAAATCCAATGTTTTGTAGCACGCTTAGGCCATCAGTACTAAACTCATTGTTGGAGAGGTAGGTACTAAAAGAAAGACAATACATATTGAGCATCCAAAATACAACAGATTTCCTTACTTCTTTTATTTCCGTCACTACTGTGTGTCTAGGCTGTGGGTCCCAGGAATTCCTGGTTTGAACTAACTACTGTCGACTGTAATAGGAATTCAAAGCAAGATGCTGGGCCTGAGACATATCCCCAGGGAAGCAATGGCAGGATTTGATGACTGAAAGAATCTGGCTAGTCTATCTAAATTTTTTTTCTGGGTGACCATAAGAATGATAATAGTGTTGATAGAAACAGGGGAAATCAGGAAAGTGAGTTGATTTATCAGGGAAGATGATTAAAAATAAATACGAACATTGAGAAAATTATAAAGGACTGCATGGCAGCTGTGAGATTGATAAATTGTAGCAACTACACCTCTTCATTAAAATTTAATAAAAGCTTTGTAGGTTGTTAAGGTTTCCTTTCTTCAGTGAGTATATAGTCAAGTGAACGACAAGGAACGTCTTTCTATGAAATCATT
The DNA here is from genome assembly GCF_051225735.1 of Oryctolagus cuniculus. Classification (NCBI taxonomy): domain Eukaryota; kingdom Metazoa; phylum Chordata; class Mammalia; order Lagomorpha; family Leporidae; genus Oryctolagus; species Oryctolagus cuniculus. The sequence goes on from NC_142874.1 coordinate 127,888,760, forward strand.
GTCTACTTATAACTTACAGCCTCTCTTTTTTAATCATACCTATTGAAAATATTCATGTTAAGTAATAATTTTGTTTTCTTTCATAATTGGCAATGTTAATTAACCCATAAGGCAAGTTATTCTAGGCAAGTTATTAGGACATATTAGGAGTTTCATTGTTCTACTTTTTCAAACAAGTGCTCTGCGGAGTTCACCCACAATGCTACTACGTTATTAAAGTATGGAATTTTTTTAGTTAAATACAAAGTTCTCATGATAAACCTTAACACTGGGCAAATAGGGAGTTGACATAAAGGGAAGGAAAGGTTATTTCCATGTTTGTCTTTGATTAGTCACTAAATAGTACTACTTTTGAATAAGCCTATTTGTTACGGGATTAATGAGTACTCACATTTTTTAAGAAAAATAATATGGAAAGGCCATATGCAGAGCTGTGACTGCAGTCCACTTGGTATCTTCCCACTAGCAATAGCCTTGAAATTCTAATAACAAAAAATAGGTAGCTGTATGTGTTTGTTTACATGTACAGGGGGTCCATACACATGAAGTGTGTTTATCAATTTCACAAGAAAAATGTGTATTATGAAAAAAGAACTATCGATGTCAAAAATGTTTTCCACCAAAGTAAACTCATCTCTTAATTTGATTTTCTACAAACCTATTGAAGTACCTCCATATATAAAGCATGTAAGTGTGACTGTAGTCATTTGTGCACATATATGCATGTAAGTCTTTTATATGAAATTTAGATGTGGAAAATTACTGTAATACACAAGCAATACACAAATACCTAGAAGGAAGATATTTGTAAAACTTGTATTACAAAGCTCATGTATCTTGGCTTCTAATAATGTGGAAAGAAAAAGGGTCTTTAGGATCTATGTGGAATCAAAATTTTCATATTGACATATTTTTCTTTGTCACTAACAAAATCTAGAAATCTGGTTTCTTTGAGAAACTATCATGTACATCTAAACATATTAAAATAATTTGTACTTCTGTTAGCTGTGATTCAGAGTTGATTGTGAATTACACTTACAAGAATATGTGTGAGGATAATTAAAAAATTGTTCAAAGCTGGAATTAAGTTTATTTTGGATGAAAACATCTTGAAATTCCTGCAGTTCTTTCACAATACATATTTTTCCATGAACATACTGATGACTATATATTAAGTAGTTTTTATCTTGGATTTGATTTTTTTACTCTAACATCCGAGAATTATTTTAAAAATAGCTCTTGAGAGCATTTGTCTAAACTGTTTCCAGCTTGTATTCATAGTAGATGAAGAAGTAAGGAGGATAAAAGAATAGCAAGGTTATTCAGGGGTCTCAACAGTTAAATGTCTCATGAAGCCGACTCTCCCCTACACGTTTTCTGCCTCACTGCACATTGCACACAGATGATTGTAATCGCCCTTACTCAAATCACCTGATGCCTCAATTACCCTGGCTTCAGTGAGTGCATTCCAAACGCCAGGGCACCCATATACCCACTCTGATAATAGGCTGCCAATTAAGTTAGCTTTCTCTGGAAACTTATTATGGCAGCTCAGTGAATATAATATCATTAGCGCCCTTATATCATCATAGGCTGGGCAGTTGCTGACACTGCGTGAATGTAGCTGCTAAGCTATCAAAGTATCTCCTCAACCACAATGGCCTTGGAATTAGAAAAACAAAAAAGCTCTAGCTGCATATGCTGGCTTGCACATGTGAAGTGTGTGTATTTATGCATGTATGTGCATGTAAGTCTTTTGTTTGAAAATATAGGTGTGAAAATTTACCACCACAAAGCACAAATAAGTAGAAGCAAGATATATAAATTCTTAGTAAAATTTGCTTAGAAAGCTCCTGCAACTTTTTCACCAATAAAAAAGATGTCTATTGAGGCTGTGGTTGGTATAGCTATGACATGGGGCACCCCCAGGCTGATTTATGCTATGGAAAAATATTCTATAATGTGTTGAATATTGAGCTTTAGGTCCTCACAACAGAATTAATATTTTAATTTGAAACTTCTAGAAAATTCTGAAAGAATTTTTGAGAATACCTAAACTTTTATTCTATTATTGGAAATAGAAGTATATTGTTTTAGAAAATTGAGCACATGATTATACAAAATTACAGATATTGTTTACTGAGATTCCAATGTATATTGGAATCATTCCTATTTATTCTTTCCAATGGTGAAAGCCATCAGGAGAATAGTTGGTTTATACATTTATAACTGGGTCATAGTCTTGGTTTGACCACTTAATTATCCTTAGACAAGTTCCTTGACCACCCTAAGTAACAATTTCTTCATTTATAAAGCATGCTTTAAAATAAGTACTTGCTCCACAGATATATTGTGAGTTTAAATAATGTAGATTATGAGTATTTATCACAGAATCTAGGATAGAGGAAAGGATAGGTGATCATTTTTGTTTCTGTGCTTATTGATATTCTAAATTGTCCAGGTTCCACTGGTTATTCTTCATTCTCACATGAAACCGGCCCATGTTGATTTTTTTAAAAAGATTTATTTATTTGAAAGACAGTTACATAGAGACAGAGCGAGAGAGAGATCTTCTATTTGCTAGTTACTCCCTTGATGGCAACAATGGCCCAGGGTTAGGCCAGGCCAAAGCCAAGAGCCAGGATTCTCTTCTGGTTCTCCCATGTGGGTGCAGGGGCTCAAGAACTTGGGAGAATCTCTGCTGCTTTCCCAGGCACATTAGCAGGGAGTTGGATTGGACGTGGAGCAGCTAGGACTTGAACTGGCACTCATATGGGATGCTGACATTGTAGGTTGTGACTTAACCCATTTGTCACAATGTTGGCCCCCATGTTGATTTCTTGAAGAACTTATGTTTGAACCATTATTATAGATTGCTGTATACTTTTTTCTCTGCTTAAGATTTCTCTGAAGTAAGGTATTCCTGCACATTAAACCACTAACATACTCTCTTGGCTGTGTTGATTTCATGTACTCTTGTGCCTTAAGGTATTGACTAGATACTTAGTTAACCATTTCATATCCATTATCATGTAGGCTATATTTTAACTTTCATAATACAGTTTATATTCTATGTCATAATATTTTAAATATATAAGATGCAGGAAAAAACTCAACAGTAAAAGAAAGCATTTAAGATAAATTATTCTAAAAATGAGCACAAATTCTTAAAAGCTGAGGCTAATTTTATGCTATTATTTCCTTGGACTACTAACCTATACGTGAAGTGTTTAAGTATTACGTTTTGGCAGACTCTGCTGGCCCCAGTTAAGATAATGAGGTTTTCTAAAACATGAGACTGAATATATTAAGATGTGGTCTAATAGTGTAGGCATACAGTGTTGCCAAATCTTTTGTCAAATAAATATCTTTACCATATGCCTTAAAACATGGCTCAGTCCTGCCTAAGTAGGGATCCTTTCATTATGGACTACAAAGGGGAGTCTGTGGTATTCAATTGTGAACCACTCTCACCTAAAAGAGAACATTCTATACGCTGCAGTTAAAGACACTGCAATTAAGTGCCCTAATGCCAGTCAGAATGGTTGAAACCAGAGTATAGCTAGAAAAATAATCACTGGCACATTATTTTCTGCAAATGGATCATATTGAAAGCGTGGTATGCGACACTGTATTCTGTCAAAAGGGTGTCTTGCAAAAGCTCTATGTGGGAATCAAATGCCTATCAGAGAAACCTGTGAAAAAAGTGTTGGGGGCCAGGAGGGAGGGAAGAAGCAGCTGTTTCCTCATCAGCTTTGACTTTCGGGCCTTGCAGTTGAGAACTCTTGTAATGCAAGTCGTGCAGAACATGGAGAGACAAGAACGAAATTACAGATCCCACTAGGCAGTTCCTCTTTATAACCATTTCATCAGTAATAATTTAGGACTCTATTCGTTTCAGCATTCAGCTGTCTGAGTGTTCCAAGGCATGGCAGCAGTATTCATGGGGCTAGGGGAAGCATACTTTACTTAATCTTGATTTATGGCCCTAAATTTGTTAAGGACTGGCCTTCACTCTGCTGAATCCCCTCACGCTTCCTCTAGTGTTCATGCATGAAAACCTGAACTCTGGCTAAATTCCCCCTGTGGCCACACAGTGGATGGAACATCTGATGATTACTTTTAAAAATAGTAGGATAGCAAAATAGTAGTGAAGCTAGTGGAATTCTTTTTTATAGCAATATTAAATGTTGATAGTAACAAGGAAGGTAGTATTTTCTGAAGTCAACTTGGTTTCTTTTTGTTTGACTTACATATTCAGGTAATGTGAACCAGTGATGTTGGGATTTGTTCCAACTGCATAAAGATGAAAGTGGGGTACTGAGTGTTACTGAAAAACACAGGAGAGCAAGCATGGGAAGAGTCAAACCCAAGCTTTGCAACTAACATACTGGACAGTTAAACATATCCAAATGAACTTGCCCCTGTGGGAGGTTTCCTGAGGGTGGGCACATGACTCTCATTGGCATTTGCTGTACAAACTTGAGGAAGTAAGGCAGGGTCACTGTATATTAAATGAATTCTATTTTATGGACCTTGATTTTAGTGTTGTAGGAGTCTCCAAGGGGAAATATTTCTTTTCTGACTTGGGACACCTACAAGTCAAAGAAAAGGCAATTAGAAGTAAGGGACGAGGAATGATTGTGTGTATGCATACACGCACCACCCAAATCTGGTGTGTATGGCCACACAGGCTATGAAGGGCAGAGTCTTTCCCAAAACCTTGGAGTCCCTTCCCTGCCACATCAGATCAGCCCTAAGGTTCTGTTCATTCTGTCCCTTCAGTGGTGCTTCGTTCCGTTTCTGTCTCTCTCTCTCTCATCTTAGCAAAGTTGCTTTAGACTGAGATACCAACATCCCTCCCTGGGTGACTACTGATCTTACTCCTGCCAGCTAGCCATCTTCCCTCCATTTTCCTCTGCATGCCTCAGCTAAAGGGACCTTCCCAAAGTATACCTTAAATCATGTTTCTTTTTTCTTGAGAACCCTACGTGGGCTTTCCGTTGTCAGGAGAATAAGATATAACCTTTTATCATGCCAGGCAAGCCCTCCCTTACTTGTTCTCTGCGTGTCTCAAGAGATTCTTTTTTAAAGATTTATTTATTTATTTGAAAGATAGACACACACACACACACACACACACAGAATCTTCCATCTGCTCTTTCATTCTCTAAATGGCCACATGGCTTGGGCTGGGCCAGGCTGAAGCAAGGAGCCAGGAGCTGCTTCTGGGTCTCCCACATTGGTCTAGGGACCCAAGTACTTGGGCTACCTTCTGCTGCTTTCCCAGGTGCACCAGTAGGGAGCTGGACTAGAAGTGGAGAAGCAGGGACTTGAACTGGTGACCGTATGGGGTGCCAACACCGCAGATGGGGGCTTAACCTTTTATGCCAGAGCTCTAGCTCCTTGTAGTTCCTTTTCTCCCACTTGATGATACAACTTGAGCAGCTTCATGAACCACCCTGGGCTCTGAGTGTTTTCATGGAGTACCTCCTCCGTCTTTTGCTCCAGTTGTTATTGAGTTGTCCTTTCACCTTGGGACTCACACACAATAATCTGCCAAGACTGTGGTTTTCCCTCTTGTGTGTTTTCCTGGTACCCCATGCTTATACCTGTTGTGGTATAAAACTATTGAAACTGCCTGTGGACTCTTGCATTTCCTTCATTAGACTGTAAAATGATTGAGAAGATCTGTCTTGTTAATGTTTTATATCCTCCTACATATTAGAGAATATTTGTAGAATGAATAAATATTGACTGAACTATGTAGTTAGTCGATGCATTTTCTTAGTTGATATACAAAGAATGCGGTGTGAACTGGACTGAAGTGGTCCTTGCCTTTGTGGACTAATAGGGAAGAAAGTAAAGAAAGAATTCAGAATACTGAATGAAAGACGAATGTATGGTGAAGCAAGAGAGGTTGGGGGGGCACTCAGGATGTGGAGGGCACAATGGTGCTTTTTCAGGAAAATCCTCCAATCAAGTGGAAGTATCTTTTCTTCTCAGAAGGCTAAATAAGACTACTGTATAGTTACCATGGTTTTAAAGATACGTTGGGGTGGGCATTTAGCCTAGCTGTTAAGTCACAGGCTAAGATGCCCGCATCCCGTGTCAGAATACCCGGGTTGGATTCCCAGCTAGAATTCCTGACTTTAGCTTCAAGCTAGTGTGGACCCTGAGAGAGAGTGGTGATGGCTGAGCTAACTGGGCTCCTGTCACCCTTGTGGGAGACTTGGGTTGTATTCCAAACTCCCAGCCTTATCTCCCCTCAGCTACTGTAGGCAATGGGGAGTTCAACAGTAGATCTGAGTGAGCACGCTCTCTCTTAAATACAAAGATAAATGGAAAGGTATATGAACATTACTGCAATCAATGGGCATCCACACCAAAGGAGGAAAAGTAGTATCTGTACTGTTCCTAACTTTATTTGAAACCAATGTATATATAAAATTCTGCTTGCTTGTCCTTAAAAATTACTTGCTTATTTGAGAGGCAGAGAGAGAGAGAGAGAGAGATAAAAAGAGAGATGTAGAGCTCCCATCTACTGGTTCACTCTTCAATGTCTGCCACAGGCCAGTGGTGCTGAGGCCAGGAGCTGGGAACTGAATCCTGGTTGGCAGGAACCTAACTCTTTGAATCATCACTGCTGCCTCTGAGCGTCTACATTAGCAGGAAGTTGGAATCATGGGCTGGAGGTGGGGATCAAACCCTAGCACTAGAACATGGGATGTGAGCATTCTAACCAGTATCATGATGACCAGGTCAGGTGACTGCCCCTTGTTATGTTTTTGGTTATGTGACAGTTTTGGAAAAACAAAACCCCAAAACAACAAACCAAACAAAAAAAGCCACTTTTCATTCCTTTGTGTCTCAAAAAAGGCCAAACACCTTTTCATTTGGCTTTCCACTTTGGCTCACTCATTCTACCCTGGAAAAAGTAATAATGTGGTCACAATCCTTTCCTTAGCTTAACACTTTGTGGTACTCTAAGAAATCCCGCCTTAAAATGTGGTGAATGACATCAACTCTGGGGACACATGAAACTGGGCAGTTGAAAATATCTACTTCAAATCGAAGATTGGAAGCTGGACAGATAGTATTTGGATTGCATATTTTATTTAATAGAGGTAGAGAGCATGTGAAATCTCTGATGAATCTCTATGTCCTAATGTCCTGAAATTTCCACCTCATTGACATTAAAGGATGCTGTACCTGTGCCTTAAACAGATGAAGCATTGTGGTGGGCCTATGGGTGAGAGCATGGGCCCTGGAATCAGGCTGCCTGTGCTGGAAACTCAGAGAGACTCAGTTTCCAGCAATGAGCCCGAGGGTGAGTTCTTCATCAGCTCTAGTTCTTTGCCTATAACATGGAACAGTAACAGTACCTTTTCTATAGGATGTGGGAGGGATAGAGAGGAAGAAGGGAATATCATTATATCTTAGAATAGTATCTATGAACTATATTGAATCTGTTAAAAACAAACATTTGGAAAAATGTATAAATATAGCATCATTATGTAGTATGATTTATATACTGTATTTAATATATATAATAAATGTATATGGTATAAAATTAAATAAAATGCAAAGAAACCTCACAAAAAAAAAAGTATAAAATCTGCTGATAGTACAAAAGGAATAACCAAAAACATTAACTGTTGGCCAGCGCCTCAGCTCACTTGGCTAATCCTCCACCTGCGGCACCAGCACCCTGGGTTCTAGTCCCTGTCGGGGTGCCGTATTCTGTCCCGGTTGCTCCTCTTCCTGTCCAGCTCTCTGCTGTGGCCCGGGAAGTGCAGTGGAGGATGGCCCAAGTGCTTGGGCCCTGCACCCGCATGGGAGACCAGGAGAAGCACCTGGCTCCTGGCTTCGGATTGGCACAGTGCCCCGGCTGCAGTAGTGGCCACTTGGGGGGTGAACCAATGGAAAAAGGAAGACCTTTCTCTCTGTCTCTCTCTCTCTCTCTCTCTCTCTAACCTTGCCTGTCAAAAAAAAAAATAAAATAAAAAAAAACATTAACTGTTATTATTGTGGTTGTTGCTACTCTTATTGGTGTTGTTATTAATTTCTATTTACATCTTATCCCAATCTGAATGTCTTACAATGCTGATAATAAGTAGACTTCTCTTTGGAAGTGATGTTAAAGGGACAGAAAGAGGGAACAGCTTTTCAGACAAAACTAAGAGCAGATGGGACAGCCTGGAGACAATAGAAATCATAGTGTGCTCAGTGAAAGGAAAGAAACCCTGTCTAGCAGGTATGTCTGGAACAAGGAAGAAATTAATGGAGAATGAGTCCAGAGAGGGAAGTGGAAGCCAGATCCTTAGTGTTCTTGGAGATCATATTCAAAGGTTTGCCTCTTATTCCAAGATGAAGGCGACTCAGTTTTGAAAGATTTTAAGTGACAATGTTGGTTAAAAACAGAATGACTATAGATCTTGCATACCATGAAGTAGACAGACAAATCCTGTCCCAAAGGTTGGAAAGGAGAGATGTGATTGACAGAATGGTGGAGGGCTCTGTATCTACATTGGAAATTGGTAATGATATCAACTATAGTAAATCTTTACACATGAAGTTAGGTGTTTTGTTTGAATTCTGAGACACTGTAGCACCAATTGAGCTGCCTGAGAAGAAAAAGAAAAGCAGTATAAAGAATCTATCAATGAGTCTACTTGGAGAAGATTGCACTCATGGAAGCTATGATTGATTCTGCTAAAATTCTGTCAATTGTGCCAAACACAATATATCTCATTGGAAGGGAAGAAGATAGTATATTACCTTGCAAAATTAGAATGTTTTTTCTGTCACTTATAAAGGTGTAAGACAAAATATATGAGAAAATATTCTTTTAGTTATTTGATTCTTTAGTTATTTGTCTTGTTTCAAATTTTTAATTAAACTGCTTTGAGTAGAAGCAAAACATAATCTAACAGTTTCACTTTTTTTTTTTATCTTTTATTTAATGAATATAAATTTCCAAAGTACGACTCATGGGTTACAATGGCTCCCCCCACCCATACCGTCCCTCCCACCCACAACCCTCCCCTTTCCCACTCCCTCTCCCCTTCCATTCACATCAAGATTCATTTTCGATTATCTTAATATACAGAAGATCAGCTTAGTATAAAAGGTCCTTCTTCTTACAACTTCCAATAACATTTTCTCAGTTTCCTGTAATTTCTTACATTCAGTGTCTACAAAGTCAAAATTCTATAAACAGTATGTTCAAGGTACTTCAAGTTTTCATTAACACTCTTCAAAAAAAATCCTACAGCCTTTCTAGCTTTTGCCTCTAACCTAGTTCCAAAAGCCCCTCCCACATTTGACATATGTGTTACAAATATAGCCCTACTTCCAAAATCTCTATCTGCTGATGCCTAACAATTTATTCCCAAAGATTAGCAGTATAAAACAATAAAAATAGGGACCAGCTTTGTGGCACAGCCTGTTAGGCCATGGCCTGCAACAACAGCATCCCATATAGGTTCATGTCATGGCTGTTCCACTTCTGATCCAGTTACCTGCTAATGACCTAGGAAAGCAAAAGTGGGTGGCCCAAATGTTGGGCCTCTGATACCCACATGGGGGACCCAGAAGAAGATCCTAGCTTTTCCTGTTACAGCAAAGGCTGTAACAGTAACAGTTTCACTTCTTAAGGGCCAACCTCCTAAGAATTTAAAGGAAAAATCTAAAGGACACATATACATATTTTTAACAAAGTATGAAGGATTTTTAAAGGCTATTTATTTATTTATTTATTTGAAAGGTAGAGTTACAGAGAGAGCAGGAAAGACTGATAGAGTTCTTCTATCCACTGGGTCACTCTCTAAATGGCTGCAATGGCTGGAGCTTGGCTTATCTGAAGCCAAGAGCCAGGAGCTTCTTCCTAGTCCCATGTGGGTGCAGGGAACTAAGTACTTGGGCCATCCTCCACTACTTTCCCAGGTGCATTAACAAGGACCTTGACTGGAAGTGGAGCAGCCAGGACTTGAACTGGTATCCATATGAGACACTTTCACTATTGGCCGACAGCTTTACCTGTTATGCCACACCACTGACCCCTAAGAATGATTTTTTTTTTTTTGACAGGCAGAGTGGACAGTGAGAGAGAGAGACAGAGAGAAAGGTCTTCCTTTGCCGTTGGTTCACCCTCCAATGGCCGCCGCGGCTGGCGCACTGCGCTGATCCGATGGCAGGAGACAGGAGCCAGGTGCTTTTCCTGGTCTCCCATGGGGTGCAGGACCCAAGCACCTGGGCCATCCTCCACTGCACTCCCTGGCCACAGCAGAGAGCTGGCCTGGAAGAGGGGCAACTGGGACAGAATCCGGCGCCCCGACCGGGACTAGAACCCGGTGTGCCGGCGCCGCTAGGCAGAGGATTAGCCTAGTGAGCCGCGGCGCCGGCCCCTAAGAATGATTTTAATAGAAAAAATAACCACAATTCAACAAACCCATCCCATCCTATCCCTAAAGTACATTTTCTGCCTCCATCCCTAGCACATAAATTCAAAAGCAAGTGAGCTTTTCCTATCCTGAATACATAAGTTGTATGTAGCTGAAGGATACACAACTTGTAGTCACATGGCTTTTTCTTTCCCTTTGCTGTGGTCCCAAGCAACCCCTTCTCTCAAGCCGTAGTACCCTCCACTGTCGCTCCCCCTCTTCGCGGAGGAACGACACAGGACCCTGCACTGTTCTTTTGTCTGCTCGGCCCTTCCTGGGTTTGCTGCTGGTCCTTCCTGGGTTGGCTGCCGATCCCTCCACCTCTGTGGAGGGGCGGCTCCCCCTGCCACTTTCTCCACTTCCGCGGAGGAGTGGCACACTGCCGGCCAGCTCTCTCGGGGGCTGCTCAGATGTTATCCGGATATTCGTGGTGCATGTTGTCTCTCTCCTCCTTTATAGTCCTCTTCCACCAATCCCAACTCTACTACCCACACGCCAAGTACGCTGCTCTCCTCCAATCAGGAGCAAGATCAGCTCCTGCAGCTCATCAGTCAAATTGGCGAGAGGCAGCTGTGTAGAAGTTGTTTACTCCTCTCCCAGCGCCATATTGTGGGAGAGCAGATGCATAGAATAAGTCTTAATTCCAGTAACTTAGTCTAGTCCGAGTTGCTCCCCACACTCCACCATTAACATTCAGTTTTGATTACTATAGCTGTATGCCTTGAGTGCTTCTTAAAACTGGGTGTGCTGATTCCTCCCTTTGTTGTTATTTTTCAAAATTCCCTAGGTATTTGTTTCTTTGCCTGCCCCAATGCATTTTTGAATAATTTTGTCTGTATCTACCCCAAATCTTGTTGGGATTTGGATAGAAATTGCTTTAAACATACATATAAGCAATCAGCTAATAATCATATAACTGTCTCCCTATCTCAGACATCCTTATGGAAGACAGAGAGTCTAGTTAGATATGACAAAGACCTGCATGGGGTACAACTAATTTTCTCTTTAGCTGTTCTGTAAGGATTGGTATTCTAGAATAGCCTTCAAAATTAAATTGAATGAAATAGGTAAGAAGAAAATGGAATTTCTGTTTAGTCTGCCAGGTTCCCAGAGCTGAACTCATTTGTGAAATGTCTGCCTTGGTGCCAGTTTGTCAGATTCTCCCAGCTCCCAATCTAGGACTGGACAGGAGCAACACATTTGAAAGAATAAAGCATTAACATTTGTGAAGGGAGGCATTAGAAAGACTGTGCTTCTTGGCTTTTGCTATAAGAACAACCTAATTACATTTTTTATTTAATTTCCTGTAATTCAGAACGTAAATTTGAGGGAGCTAGCAGATTTTACAAGGCAGTGTCCTTGTTTCAATGATCTAATGATGAACCATGCAGAAATAATGGGATGTTCCACTTCATTACACCACTGTTTGTCATTTTTAACATTCTGTTGAAAATGTGTAGGGCATATGGCATTTGAAAGTATTCATTGCCTCCTTATCTGACTTCCAAGGGCCCTTTGAAGCAAGTGTGTAGTGGACCTAACTGAGCCCATTGATGGAACTTTATTTTTAATGGTTACCAGTGAACTTTTGATATTTTGTTAGCTATTTAACAAAGTCAAGAAAAGCATGTTTTTATATATATTTAATGTATAAATGTTTTATATTCATTAAAGTAGCATAAACAATAGTCAGTTGTGCACAACAGTTTTCAGGTGCAGTGCTAATGAAAGCTTATGGAAGTGTATGATCCATAATGGACATGTATGATGTCATATGAAATTATCTTACTGAATGATTTTATTAGGATTTTTCTTAATTGAAGAAGTAAATTACATTCATGTTAGAAAAGTCAAGCTGTGCAAAGATGATGATATAATCAAAATATTTCTTGTGTCTTTGACCCCTCTGGTACCTAGTTCTCTAGTAGGGGAGATGGCTGTGGGTCCTAGGCAACCTTATTTCTTTGACAAACTGATTTAAAATATCACTAACAGGACAATCTCTACAACTTAATGTAAAATCTGACTTACAATATATTCCAAAAGAAATACATCTTTACTACTTTGGGCTATAATGAGTAACTACTCACAGAGAAAGAGTAGAATTTATTTAAAAAACTCATTTGTAAAGAAAATACCTTTTGTGCGAGAACAGATTCTACCCATAGATTTTACCTATATTAATTCTTTTATTGTGAAGCTATTGATACTGCGATGCTTTCAAAATAATTTACTGCCCTTCACAGCAACCTATGCTAAGAATTTTCCAAGTTTATAGTATACTTTGCTTATCAAATTTTATTTTGAAGAAAGCACAAAAGGAAATTCCGGCTCTGCAGCTTGGTTTGCATTCATATCTGTTCATATATCAAACATCTCAAAGTACTGAGCTTTCATGGATGCCTTACAGTGCTTTTGCCGAGAACTGCATATATTACTTGTGAAAATACCTGTGGAAGCATGAAAACTATATATAATTCTTTCGAACAATTGTGAGGTGCTTTTGTGTACGTTATTCCATCAGAGGTACACATGGCGGCCATGAGGATGCTCATTTCTGAACGGGAGCAGCTGTTTTGTTAGGGCAAGTTTTGGACAGTTATGATTTACAAAGGACATTGGTCAGGAGGAATAACCTTTGTTACAGAAGGTACATGTGCAGAAGGAGGATTTAGAAAAGTTAAAGAAATAAAACTGGCTGGCGCCATGGCTCACTAGGCTAATCCTCCGCCTGCGGCGCCGGCACCCCGGTTCTAGTCCCGGTTGGGGCGCTGGGTACTAGTCCCGGTTGCTCCTCCTCCAGTCCAGCTCTCTGCTGTGGCCCGAGAAGGCAGTGGAGGATGGCCCAAGTCCTTGGGCCCTGTACCTGCATGGGATACTGGGAGGAAGTACCCGGCTCCTAGCTTCAGATCGGCACAGTGCTGGCCGTAGCGGCCATTAGGGGAGTGAACCAACAGAAGGAAGATCTCTCTCTCTCTCTCTCTCACTCACTGTCTATAACTCTCTCTCTGTCTCTCTCTCTCTCTCTCTCTCACTGTCTAACTCTGTCTGGCAAAACAAATAAACAAACAAAAAACCCAAAAAACAAAAAACAAAAAAACACTGTAAAGCATAGTGGCACAAAGGATTTGGGGCCAAGTAATGGAAGCATGCTGTTAGAGAGTTCTTGGAATTATTCAAATGACATTATTTGAAAGAGGACTGTGATAAGTAAAAGATGCAAATATAAACCCAATAGCAGCTACTGAAACATAGAATAAAACAACATAAATATAAATGTAATAGTGAAGGTAAAATGAAATTCATTTTTAAAAGACCTCCAGCCAGTAAAAATGAAGATAGGAAAGACAAGGAGAGCCAAGAACTGATGGTACAAGTAGAAAATGCTGAGCAATACGGTGGACCACCTTGTTACATCTTTAACCATACTGATAATTTCATTCTGTGTGAAACTCCAATTAAAAGTGAGAGCCAGGGGAGGTGTTTGACACAATGGTTAAGTTTCAGCTTGGTTTGCCTGCAGCCAACATCAGAGTGGCTGGGTTGGAGTACTGGGTCCGCTCCTGATTGCAGCTTTCTGCTACCGCACGTCAGGAAAGGTAGCAGGTGATGGCCCATGCAGTTATGTCCCTGTCTTTGTGGGAGACCCAGATTGAGTTCCTGCCTCCTGGCTATGGCCTGGCATAGCTCCAGCTATTGAGAGCATTTCTGAAGTGAGTCAATGGATGGGAGATCTCTCTCTCTCTCTCTTTCAAATTAATAAGATAAACAATTTTTTAAAAAAGTAACAGCCAACTGTGTGCTTTAAAAAATAATGCACTGTATATTTAAAAAATGGATAAGTCAAAAAAGAAATTATGTTGTACAAACTTTAATCATAAAAAATTTAATCTGTACGTTTTTAAAGATTTATTTTTTATTTATTTGAAAGAGTTACAGAGAGAGGTAGAGACAGAGAGAGAGGCCTTCCATCCGCTGGTTCGCTCCCCAGATGGCTGCAACAGCCAAAGCTGTGCCGATTCGAAGCCAGGAGCCAGGAGCTTCTTCCAGGTCTCCCATGCGGTGCAGGGGACCAAGGACTTAGGCCATCTTCCACTGTTTTCCCAGGCCATAGTAGAGAGCAGTGCTAGAAGAGGAGCAGCCGGGACGAAAAGCGACGCCCATATGGGATGCTGGTGCTACAGGCCAGGGCCTTTAACCTACTACATCACAGCGTTGGCCCCTAATCTGCGTATTAACTAAAGATAAAATACTTTAGTACAAAAAATACTTTTAATGATCATCCGTAGCTAAAAAAGCTATCAATTTGAAAGAACGTGCAGCTGATGTGGCAAAGTTTGAAAATATATGACCCAAAAATTGAAGTTGCAAAACAAGAAACAGATAAATTTACAATTATAGTGGGTGATTTCTACCCATTTTATGAGCAATCAATAAATAAGAAGAGAGAAAATACCAAGATAGAATATTTGAACCAGACTACCATCAACTTGATGTTAGTTGGTTATTATGGCATATTGTACCTAACGATGGCAAATACATATTCTTTATAGTTATCTGTGAGACATTCGCTATAATACACCATAACAGGACTCTCAACACTTGTAATACATTTCAAATCCAAGAGGATATGTTCTTTGTCCACAAAAGGAATGCAGATAGAGATAGAGGATATTCCTTAAATATTAAAAAATCTTTAAATAGAAAAAAATCACAAGAAAACTAGAGAAGGTTTTAAAACTTAATGAAAACGTAGTGTTTTTTTTTTTACTTTTATTTAACAAATATAAATTTCCAAAGTACAGCTTATGGATTACAGTAGCTACCCAACCCCATAACTTCCCTCCCACCCGCAACCCTCCCATCTCCTACTCCCTCTCCCATTCCATTCACATCAAGATTCATTTTCAATTCTCTTTATATACAGAAGATCAATTTAGTATATATTAAGTAAAGATTTCAACAGTTTGTACCCACACAGAAACACAAAGGGCAAAGTACTGTTTGAGTACTAGTTATACCGTTAATTCACATAATACAACGCATTAAGGACAGAGATCCTACATGAGGAGTAAGTGCACAGTGACTCCTGTTGTTGACTTAACAAATTGACACTCTTGTTTATGGCGTCAGTAATCGCCCTAGGCTCTTGTCATGAGTTGCCAAGGCTATGGAAGCCTTTTGAGTACACCAACTCAGATCTTATTTAGACAGGGTCCTAGTCAAAGTGGAAGTTCTCTCCTCCCTTCAGAGAAAGGTACCTCCTTCTTTGATGGCCCATTCTTTCTGCTGGGATCTCACTCACAGAGATCTTTCATTTAGTTGTTGTTGTTGTTGTTGTGTTTTTTTTTTTTTTTTTTTTTTTTTTGCCAGAGTGTCTTGGCTTTCTAGGCCTGAAATATTCTCATGGGCTTTTTAGTCAGATCCGAATGCCTTGAGTGCTGATTCTGAGGCCAGAATGCTATGCTATTTAGGACATCTGCCATTCTATGAATCTGTTGTGTATCCTGCTTCCCATGATGGATCGTTCTCTCCTTTTTGATTCTATCAGTTTGTATTTGCAGACACTAGTCTTGTTTATGTGATCCCTTTGACTCTTAGACCTATCATTATGATCAATTGTGAACTGAAATTGATCACTTGGACTAGTGAGATGGCATTGGTACATGCCACCTTGATGGGATTGTATTGGAACCCCCTGGCACATTTCTAACTCCACCATTTGGGGCAAGTCAGATTGAGCATATCCCAAACTGTACATCTCCTCCCTCTCTTATTCCCACTCTTATATTTAACAAGGATCACTTTTCAGCTAAATTTAAACACCTAAGAATAATTGTGTGTTAATTAAAGAGTTAAACCAATGGTATTAAGTAGAACAAAAAAAATACTAAAAGGGTTAAAGTTTTAAGTTGTTCCTCAACAGTCCAGACAAGGGCGATATAGTCACTGTTTCTCATAGTGTCCATTTCACTTCAACAGGTTTCCCTTTAGGTTCTCAGTTAGTTGTTGCCGATCAGGGAGGACATATGATATTTGTCCCTTTGTGTGGGGAGCAGCCCGGACTGGACTGAGTTACTGGAATTAAGACTTATTCTATGCATCTGCTCTCCCACAATATGGCGCTGGGAGAGAAGTAAACAGCTTCCGCACAGCTGCCTCCAGTTCAACCAATAAACTGTAGGACTTGCTCCTGATTGGTGGAGAGCAGCGTACTCGGCGTGTGGGCAGCCGAGTTAGGATTGGCGGAGCAAGACTATAAAGGAGGAGAGAGACGGCATGCACCAGGAACATCTAAGGGGAACATCTAAGAGGAACACCTGTGCAGCCCCCGAGAAGAGCCGGCCGGCGGTGTGCCGCTCCCCTGCGGAAGTGGGGAATGTGGCCAGGGGGAACTGCCCTTCCACGGAGGTGGAAGGGATAGTAGCCAACCCGGGAAGAACCAGCAGCAAACCCGGGGAGGGCCGAGCAGACAAAAGAACAGCGCAGGGTCCTGTGTCGTTCCTCCACGAAGACGGGGAGCGACATAATGGTGCCGTGACTCGGATATGAAGCCTAGGCAGGGTTTAGTGTCGTTCCTCCACGAAGAGGGGGAGCGACATAATGGTGCCGTGACTCGGATATGAAGCCTAGGCAGGGTTTAGTGTCATTCCTCCACGAAGAGGGGGAGCGACATAATGGTGCCGTGACTTGGATAGGAAACCTAGGACGGATAGGAAACTTAGGACGGATATGAAACTTAGGAGGGAAGAAACGGGAAGAACTGGGAAATTACTGGAGAGAGAGGCTAGCAAACAGCCTAGGGAAAAGCCGGACGAAAAGGGGTGCCGGAAGAAGCTATTGAAAGCCTAGGCATAGACTCAGATACGGACTACGGGGGGAAGCTGGGAGAAATCTCTAAGGTCGAAAGCGAAAGTGAAAGCTAGAACAGACAGACTCGGATGCGGACTGTGGGGAGAGGCCAGGAGAAATGAGGGAGGAGTATTGTTGGAGGAAAGCTTGGGGAAACATACCGGGTAGAGAAAAATGTTAGGGAAATTGAAGCCGCGGGGGGCAGGCCGAGGCGGATACGAAAGCCACTTTGGGATTCTCAAGTTAGCCCGGGAATAGGGGGCGAAAAGTTAAAACCAGAAGCTGAAACGTAAGCCTGGTTGGGATCCGTCTGATTAGCCTGGGGAGCAAAGGACGGGAAGCCAAACCGTGGGGCGGAGACGTAAGCTGGGTTGAATTCGCCAGGCTAGCCCGGGGAACTTAGATTGAATGCTAGTGGCGGACACGTAAGCTACGCTGTGTGACTCGTGGAGGCTGCCGCGCGCAGACAGAGCGTGCGGGGCTCAAGTACATAGGGAACGCGGGGCTGTTGCGAGGCCGTGGTTCAGACGCGAAAGGGTTAAGTGCGAGACCGCCGAGTATGCGCGCAAAGCCGAGCAGCGCAGATGAGAGAGAGGCGGGCTGAAGCGGCTCAGCCGGAAAGCCGCTGAGAAATAGCCTCGGGGCGGAGCCTGCCGGCAGGGCGAGGCGCTGGGAAGCTGCAGGGATAAGAGAAATAGAAGTTTAGAAGTAAAGTGAGAGAAATAGGAATGCTGGAAGATAGAAGTAAAATGGGAGAGATAGGAATGCCCAGAGATAGAGAAATAGAGAAAGAGAAAGGCCTCCCCACAACACAGCAATGTGAGAGCTTGGATTCGGTCTGCCTGATTAAGTGAGGCGATGAGCACCTGCGGCGGCTAGCAGCTTATGCGCCGCAGGTCACCGAAGACAGGCACGAATTAACATCAGTAAGGCTTTCCCACAATACAACAATTAGGAGGCTTGGATTCGGTCTGCCTGATTATGGCGGTAAGCACCAGCAAGCAGCTCGACCAGAGTATGAGCTGCAGGTCACCGAAGATAGGCACGAATCAACACCAATAAGTCTCCCCACAATACGGCAATGAGAAAGCTTGGATTTGGTCTGCCTGATTAAGGCGGTAAGCGCCAGCAGGCGGCTCGACCAGAGTATGAGCTGCAGGTCACCGAACACAGGCACGCATCAGCGCCTAAAAACCTCCTCACAATATGGCGAAGAGAGGACCCAGATTCGGTTTGCCTGATTGATAGGACTTGTAAGAACCTGTGGTAACTCTAGCAAGTAGAGCAGAGTGTGTGCCGCGGGACACCGAAGACAGGCGCGTATCAACGCCAAAAAATAAAAAGAAAGGGGGATCTGTGGGGAGCAGCCCGGACTGGACTGAGTTACTGGAATTAAGACTTATTCTATGCATCTGCTCTCCCACAATATGGCGCTGGGAGAGAAGTAAACAGCTTCCGCACAGCTGCCTCCAGTTCAACCAATAAACTGTAGGACTTGCTCCTGATTGGTGGAGAGCAGCGTACTCGGCGTGTGGGCAGCCGAGTTAGGATTGGCGGAGCAAGACTATAAAGGAGGAGAGAGACGGCATGCACCAGGAACATCTAAGGGGAACATCTAAGAGGAACACCTGTGCAGCCCCCGAGAAGAGCCGGCCGGCGGTGTGCCGCTCCCCTGCGGAAGTGGGGAATGTGGCCAGGGGGAACTGCCCTTCCACGGAGGTGGAAGGGATAGTAGCCAACCCGGGAAGAACCAGCAGCAAACCCGGGGAGGGCCGAGCAGACAAAAGAACAGCGCAGGGTCCTGTGTCGTTCCTCCACGAAGACGGGGAGCGACATAATGGTGCCGTGACTCGGATATGAAGCCTAGGCAGGGTTTAGTGTCGTTCCTCCACGAAGAGGGGGAGCGACATAATGGTGCCATGACTCGGATATGAAGCCTAGGCAGGGTTTAGTGTCGTTCCTCCACGAAGAGGGGGAGCGACACCTTTGTGACTAGCTTACTTCACTCAGCATGATGTTTTCCAGATTCCTCCATTTTGTTGCAAATGACTGGAATTCATTGTTTTTTACTGCTGTATAGTATTCTATAGAGTATATGTCCCATAATTTCTTTATCCAGTCTACTTTTGATGGACATGTAGGTTGATCCCAGGTGTTAGCTATTGTGAATTGTGCTGCAATAAACATTAGGGTGCAGACCGATTTGTTTGCCAATTTAATTTCCTCTGGGTAAATTCCAAGGAGTGGGATGGCTGGGTTGTATGGTAGGGTTATATTCAGGTTTCTGAGGAATCTCCAGACTGACTTCCATAGTGGCTTTACCAGTTTGCATTCCCACCAACAGTGGGTTAGTGTCCCTTTTTCCCCACATCCTCGCCAGCATCTGTTGTTGGTAGATTTCTGCATGTGAGCCATTCTAACTGGGGTGAGGTGAAACCTCATTGTGGTTTTGATTTGCATCTCCCTGATGGCTAGTGGTCCTGAACATTTTTTCATGTGTCTGTTGGCCATTTGGATTTCCTCTTTTGAAAACTGTTGAGGTCGTTGGCCCATCTCTTAAGTGGGTTGTTTGTTTTGTTATTGTGGAGTTTCTTGATCTCATTGTAGATTCTGGTTTTTAATCCTTTATCTATAGCATAATTTGCAAATATTTTTTCCCATTCTGTTGATTGCCTCTTCACTTTCCTGACTGTTTCTTTTGCAGTACAGAAACTTCTCAATTTGTTGCAATCCCAATGCCGTCAATGTGCTGCTTATAAGGAAATATAATCTTTAAAAAATTATGTTAGAAAAGTGTTCACAATAATAACCCTAAAGGAAGACATAGCAAAAAAAAAAAAAAGGAAATCAGTAAAATAGAAAAAACATCTCTAAAACTGAAAATCAGTTTGTTGAAATAATAAATTAGATGATCTAGCTGGACTTACCAGAGGAAAATGAAGAGCACATTAATGGGTAGTATCAGAAGTGAAAAAGGAGACATCGATCCAAACTTTATTGATATCAATAAAATAATTAGGGATTATTGCGAACAACTTTGTGTCAACAAGTTTGACAAACTAGATGTGGTGGGAAAGCTTTAAAACTTGCGCATTAATTTGTAGAAACTCTAAGTAACTATACTAAAGAAATTGAGTTCATAATAATAACTTTATTATACCCCAAAAGACATTTCTGCTGACCTCTACCAAGCATATATCAAAAATAAAATCATTCCTACACAAATATTTTAGACAATAGAGGATGCTTTCTACACTCCATTTTATGAGGTCAAAATTATCAGAATAACAAAACCAGCAAAGACATTAGAGCAAAACACAACAAAACCTCTAAAACTAAACAACAGCAATCTACAGAATAATATTTCTCATGAAAAAATTAATGATTCGAGGAAGGAAAAATCCTTTACAAAGTCTTAGCAGGTCAAAAATGGTCACAAATAAAAAGATAAAATATCATGGCAAGGCAGAAATTACTTCAGGACCGAAAGATTGCTTAGATATCTGAAAATCAATGAAAGTAATGTACTTTATTAATAGGAAAAGAAAAAACAATCTGGTCATCTCAAAAATTCTGAAAAAGTATTCTAAAAAATTAAAATAGCTGTTAACATAAGGATAGTTCAGAAATGGAATTAAAAGAATGAAGAATGGAATAAAAAGATAACTATTGCAAAACCATTTTTGAAATTCATGCTTAGATTTTTCATAATATGCATTGCTTATTAACTTTTGGAAGACCTCTCATATGTTTGGATTATAAATATAAATCTCAGTGAAAATCTCACTGGATTTTTTGGCATAACTTAAAAAGCAGTTTTTAAAATTTAAAAGGAAATATAAAAGCCTGAAATAGCTAACACAGTTTTGAGAAAGAAAAAATTTGGAGGATGTATACTACCTGATTTCAATGTTTACTTTAAACTTTTGAAATAAAGGCTTTGTGGTATTGCTGCAAGATTAGACAAGTAATCAATGACCAGAATAGAGTGTTCATAAAAACATAGTGACACAGAATGGGCAAATGGTACTTAACTAGAGTGCCACGGAAACTTGACAGGGAGATGAGAGTCATGAAGGTAAATGGTATGGGAAGAACTTCCTGTCTGTGTAGAAAACAGTACAACATTTCTGTTCACACCTTACACTAAAATGAATTTGAAAGGAAGTACAGACTTTAGTGAAGGGGCCAGCGCTGTGGCATAGCTGGTAAAGCTGCCGCCTGGTGTGCCAGCATCCCATATGGGCTCTGGTTTGAGTCCCGGCTGCTCCACTTCTGATCCAGCTCTCTGCTCTGACCTGGGAAAGCAGCAGAGGTTGACCCAAGTCCTTGGGCCCCTGCACTCACATGGGAGACCTGGGAAAAGCTCCTGGCTCCTGGCTTCGGATTGGCCCAACTCTGACTGTTGGGGCCATTTGGGGAGTGAAGCAGTGGATGGGAGACCTCTCTCTCTCTGCCTCTGCCTCTCTGTAAC
The DNA here is from genome assembly GCF_051225735.1 of Oryctolagus cuniculus. NCBI lineage: Eukaryota > Metazoa > Chordata > Mammalia > Lagomorpha > Leporidae > Oryctolagus > Oryctolagus cuniculus. The sequence continues at coordinate 127,910,531 of NC_142874.1, forward strand.
TCTGCCTTTTAAATAGATAAATAAATCTTAAAAAAGAAAAGAAAATTGCAAAACCAATGATTCTTCTAGAAGAAAACATTGGATAAGACCTTCCTGATCTTTATGACCTTTGGTGAGACACAAACAACAAGGGTCATTAACAACAAAAATCATTCGATTGGATTTCATGAAAATGCACAAGTACAAACAAGAAAAATCAGGACAAGGATTATGAGAAAATGTTTTCATTGTGTGTATCTGAAAATTAATATTTATGTAGAATATCTAACAATTTCTCTCAATTCAGTAAGTCAAATAAACCATATAATGTGTGCAAAAGATTTGAACAAATAGTTCACAAATGGATGTGCATAAATGACTGATAATCACATTAAGATGTTCAGAATCATTGATAGCCTGAGAAATATAAGTTCAAACCATAATCATAGCCCCACTTGAATAAGTAAAATGAAGAAGACACTCGTTGGTGACGATGTGCAGCAGCTGGAACCCTCATGCATTGCTAAGGAGCATGTAAAATGTGACTACCACTTTAGGGAACCAGGTGGCAGTTTCTTTGAATGTTGCATGAGTAAATTCTATGTGATTTGGCTATTTCATTCATAGGTATTTACCCAAAAAGAGTTTAAAAAATATGTCCACAAAGAGACTTTTACAAGAATGTCCATAGCAGCTTTTATTTTAATAGCCAAAAATTTGGAATCCTCAGTTTCCATCAGTAATTGAGTGGATAAACTCATTATGATTAAAATTTTCACAAATTGTTATAAATGATAATGATCTCTGCAATGAAAATTAATGGGCAATAAAAAGGCAAGCACTATTGATACAAACAGCAATCTGGATGCATTCCCCAGAATTCTGTGCTGAGTGGAGGGAAGCAGTGCAAAAGCATACACACTATCCTACCCCTGTCCAGTTCTCCAACAGGCAAAGTTAATAATCAGTGACAGAGAGCAGTTAGGTGCTTGCCTGTGCCTAGTGTAGGGTAGGGCTGGGGTGGGGCTTAACTGCAACAGGGATACAAGGAAATATTGGGAGTGAAAGACATATTATGTGTCCTAATTATGATTAAATGTTACAAATTATTGAAATATAAATAAAATATTATCAAGTGAGTACATTTTATTGTTTGTATTTATACATCAGCAAAACTGATTTTTTTAAAAACGTGGAGATCCTTTAGTCTAAAATAGATACACCCACAGTAGGTAATGATAAATTATCCCCTCTTTCCAATGTTATATTATCTCTTCTAAATGCCCCTCTACTATAGTCTGTACCACCAACCCAGATAGTTTTCAACTCATTCAACAGATATTTATCGAAGGATAAATATACCACAAAATATACATAGGTCTTGTATGTGTTAAGCACACCAAATTAATGTGTGCATGTCTGTACTGGATTAAATGGTGTCCCTCCAAATTCAGTCCTCCTAGAACTTGTAAATTGGAAATGGGGTGTTTGCAGATGTAACCAAGTAAGAGTGAAGTCATACTGGATTAGGGTGGCTCTCATTCAATGACTGGTGTCCTTCGTTGAAGAGCAGTATTGAACACAGGGAAGACAATGTGAGACCTGAGGAAGTCAGCCATGGGAGACAGAGACTAGAGAGGTTTATCTTCAGTTTCACAGATGCTGAGGATTGTCAGTGACCCCTGGAAGCGCAGAGGAGGTGAGGACATATCCTCCCCTAGAGCCTGCAGGGACAGCAGGTCTGGCTGACACATTTAGTCTCCAGATTCATGAGAAAATAGAGTTCCGTTATTTTAAGACACCAAGTTTGCGGTTACTTTGTTGTAGCAGAAATGGGAAAGCAGTGTAGTACCCAACTTAAGAATGTGGTACAGGGGCCAGTGTTGTGGCATGGCAGGTAAAGCCACCCCTGCCACCCATGTGGCAGACCCAGATGAAGCTCCTGGCTTTGACCTGTCCCAGTCCTGGCTGTTGAGGCCATTTGGGGAGTGAACAAGCAGATGGGTGATCTCTCCACTTCTCTCTCTCTCTCTCTCTGTGTGTGTGTGTGTGTGTGTGTGTGTGTGTGTGTGTGTGTGACTGTCTCTGTCTCTGTAACTCTGACTTTCAAAGGATTATGGTGATGGAAGTGTTGAAATAACTTTAGCTTGAATTTCCAAGGAAGATCTCTCTTATGCAGTGATCTGAAACTCAGATGGAGAGGTGAGTAGGCATTAACAAGATGAAGATGAGGCTTGTGGGGGAGCAAATCTTTCTCTTACCTTTTCAAAGCTGGAGTTACAGCACATTGGATGATTTAGTAAGAGAGACGGAGGAGGCACAGGAGAGAAAGGGAATGACTGGAGGTGTATTGTCTCCCAGAAACACGGGAGGAGAGAATAGGTGGGTGGGTCATTGGAATCAGGTAGGCCCTGTGCTTCCACGGGAGGAAGGAGGAGTAGATGGCTGTGCATCCAAAGTTGGGAGAGTTTGCAATTCTGACCAAAGGTAAATGTCTTTTAAAGATAGTCACATTGTGAAAACCAGTCTTTCACTCAGTGTGAAGGCTTGATTTTAGAATGTAGAAATTTGATACAGTGATGTGTACGAACTCTCAACCCCCAAAACTAAATTTCATTAAAGAAATTTCTATTAGGTCTCCATTGACTACATTCAGATTTATAGACCAATTCGACTGGAAATTACAAAATTCTCTTCCTTTAAGATACTTGAGTCAACACCACAGGTGTTGAAAATTTCTCATCTCTGTGTGTCAGACAAAGTGATCCTTTAGGCAAGGCTTTACTGATTGTATTCATTTATGCACATCCTGCCCTGCTCTTATACTCTAAGCATCACAGCCCCCTGATCCTCTCATCCAAAAGCGTTTCCAGAATCTCCTTAACAGCTTAACAGCTCTCTTTGCTCCAGGGACAGTGCAAGCATTTTGGGGAAATCGTGGCTATAATTTATTTTCTAGGGAATAAGTAGTATTGTACATATCATGATAAAAATGGATGAGCATGAAATGATTTATTTCCTAAAAGAATATGGTGATGTTTTACAAGTGCAGTATAATTGTTAGGATTTGTCCCTGGTCCAGCCTAATGTTGACAGGGACCCAGCCAGCATCCGTCTGAAACGTTTTCCCCAGGGCTTATTGAATGGCAAATGTAATTCCTGGGGGAGAGCTTGATGTTCAGAGCCTCTGAAGTGCTTGCAGTTGGAAGTCATGATAAAAGTGCACTCTGTGGCTCTGACAGCTGGGTGGATATATTTAAGCTACACCTCATGGGTTCTTCATAACTCTATTTTCATAGATTGATTGTAATTTCCTAAGCTTTTGTTATTTTGTTGCGTTTCTAATTTTTTTTAACCATTCTTGTGTTGGGAGACCCTGGTGAGATCCATACATTTGCATTTGAGGAGGTAATGGCAGGGAGGGAAAATGACCTTTCCAAGTCCTCACATTAATGTGGTGACAGAGGAGGCTTATACTCGTAACTCTTGTGGGTTTTTATTTGCTGTCTCGAATACATTAGTCTGGGGCACTTTATAGCCTAGAATAATGTAAAAATATATATTTAAAATGCTGCCCCAACTACAGAGTGGTACATTTATCGCTATTATGTTCCAGCTTCAAAGAAAAAATTTCAGACTCTATTAAAAAAAGGTCAAAAATGGAAAACATTTCAGGAACCCTAAACCTGGAACACAGTGTTGAAAACCTATTAATGTATGTTGCTTTTATACCCTGACACAGTATTTTACAAACCCACGTGGAACCTGTTTTCTAAATTTATAGGCAGTCCTAGATTTGACTGAGGAACTTTTTTTTACGCGGCTCACTGGGCTAATCCTCTGCCTGTGGCACCGGCACCCCAGATTCTAGTCCCAGTTGGGGGGCCGGATTCTGTCCGAGTTGCTCCTCTTCCAGTCCAGCTCTCTGCTGTGGCCCGGGAAGGCGTTGGAGGATGGCCCAAGTGCTTGGCCCCTGCACCCGCATGGGAGACCATGAGGAGGCACCTGGCTCCTGGCTTCGGATTGGCACAGTGTGCCGGTGGTAGTGGCCATTTGGGGAGTGAACCAACAGAAGAAAGACCTTTCTCTCTCTCTCTCTCTCACTGTCTAACTCTGCCTGTCAAAAAAATAAAAACTATACTATTGTTTTGAGCATTACTTTTTAAAAGATTTATTTATTTATTTGAAAGGCAGAGTTACAGGGAGGTAGATGCAGAGAGAGAGAGAGAGAGAGGTCTTCCATCTGCTGGTTCACTTCCCAGATGGCCACAATGGCTGGAATTGTGCCCATCCAAAGCCAGGAGCCAGGAGCTTCCTCCAGGTCTCCCACATGGGTGCAGGGGCCCAAGGACTTGGGCCATCTTCCTCTGCTTTCCCAGACCGTGTCAGAGAGCAGGATCAGAAGTGGAGCAGCCGGGCCTGGAACTGGCACCCACATGGGATGTCGGCACTGCAGGTGGTGGCTTTACCTGCTGTGCCACAGGGTTGGCCCAGAGAAAGTTTTTTTTTTTTTAAGGATTTATTTATTTATTTGACAGATGGAGTTACAAACAGAGAGGGGGAGGCAGAGAGAGATCTTCCATCTGCTGGTTCACTCCCCAAATGGTGCTTGGGCTGTTTGGACCAATCCAAAGCCAGGAGCTTCTTCTGGGTCTCCCATGTGGGTGTATTATAGACTCTTTCCCACGTGTTATCAGAGAACCAGCTGGGTCTAAGCAAACCTGTAATGACTTAGAAACTGCTTTGGTTCCCCACCTGCCATAAAGACCTTGTCACGTACCTAAACAGTCTTTAAGTTATAATTTACTCATTCCTGTATGTGAAACTATCTTACCTTGCAGTTGTGATTTGTTAATCCCTGAGGGCCTAAGATGACAGTGTGCTCCCTGAAACTGCCCCACACTGCCTCTAAACTGCCTCATTTCTGCCTTGCTAAATTTCGGGTATAAAAGTAGAGATGGACAGAGGATCAGGGCTTGACTTGAGTCTTGTCAAGCCCGCATGCATAAATGAACTGTGTGCTCTCCTCCTGAAGCCTCGAGGGGGTCATTGTCCCCCGCAGGTGCAGGGGCCCAAGCACTTGGGCCATCTTCCGCTGCTTTCCCAGACTTGTTAGCAGGGAGCTGGGTTGAATGTGGAGCAGCTGGGACATAAACTACTGCCCGTATGGGATGCTGACACTGCAGGCGGAGGCTTAACCTGCTGTACTATAGCGCTGGCCCCTGAGAAACTTCATTATGCTTACTGCAAACATGAAAGCTATCGTGTGATGACCCAAACTGGGACTGGTATCCCAACACCATGTACTTGGTAACACTTATTTCTTCCATTGTATCACTATCTCACTTTAGTTTTAATGCCCCCAAGTCACAGTAAGTTTGAATCCATCTCTCCTCCTCATCTTTCTTCAGCATCTTCTTTATTTTCCTTTTGTGCTTCTTGTTTCTTTTCCTCTTTCTTTATTTCCAGCTTACACATTGCTGAATTCAAGATAAACAGTCTTACAGACTAGACTGTCCATGCGTTAATAAAGTTAGTTAAATAAGTCTGTATGGAACATATTTTGATAGCAAGCATTCAGTCGATTCCAGCTGTCAATGCCAGCCCTTTGGATCTCACCTCTGTTGCTTGCACACGCCGGTAGCCAGGCACATGAATAAAGTGCGACTGAGAACTGGTTGTAAAGACGGTTATCTCCTCTCCTTTCATATAAACTGATCTTGGTCTCGATTTGGTCAAGTCGGTTGTGAAGACTACAAGTGCTTCCGTGACAGAGTCTCCTTGCTTGCATCAGATAAGTTTCTCACCCAGCTGGAAAGGGTCTCCCTCTGCCTCTTCCCTCCACTAGACCAGCTGCCTTCTACCAGGCCCTTAACCTGAAGGGTTTCACCTCTTGAGCACTGCGGGGAATTATTCAAACAAGGGAAGTCTGTGCACCAGGGGCTCCTCGCCCTCTGTTACTCCAAAGCCTGCCTCCAGCCGCTCCTGTGGCTCATTCTGCTCTGGAGTGCAGCCCAGCTGCCACTGCTTTCAGTGTCTTCACAGACAGGTAAAGGAACAGCCCATTTCCACTTTCACAGCATGAACAGAGCCTGCTGCCTCTCCTTCACCCAAATCCACTTCTATCTGCATAGACTTATTTTAAAAGGAGAGCAATTTTTTGGTACTGTTTAGACATTTGGATAGATTTGGGCTATTCTATCATTTTCAGTATTTATATGTTTACATATGTGACTATTTTGAACTTCTTTAGCTTTTTTAATGGTTTTGAACATAGTTAATAGCAATTTCCTTCCAAAAATTTGAACAAAAATGTTAAAAGGAAATAATGCAAATATCAGGTTATTTAAATAATTATCACCTATCTAATAAAACCAGATTTGTATATGTTTATATAGTAGTGATAATATTCTTCAGAAAAAAAATCTTCAGAACATTTAAAAAATAGTTCTTTACTTAGTAGAGGGTTAAGCTTGTGATTATAAAATAAACTGAAAGTATGTCATTGTAAAAACTAAAAGAAAGAATGAAAAAATTAAAAGGAAGGAGGAAGAGTAGGGTAGAAAGTATCAATATAGTCCTAAGTATGTATATATGAAATACATGAAATTTGTTTGCCTTATATAAATATATATAAATGTATATATAAATATATATAAATAAAAATAGTGAGTTATTTTTAAACCTGATGTTTTCAATAACCTAATGAGTGGGAGTTATAACTAAATCTCTCTTCCCAAATTATACTCTCTAAGCCAGTAAAAACTTAAATTGATTCATTTATTCACCCATTGAATGCATATTTACTGTGCTTCTGAATGTACTAGGTTAACTACTTTGATAGAGGATACTAAAAATTGTAAATAGCATAACAGCAAGCTCAAAAATAAACCCATAAAATTGAAGACTTGTAGAGTGAAGGAAGAATTCAGAATTTTTAAACCAAGACTCAGAGAGTCACAGGGACTTAGGGAAGATCATTTAAGCCCTGTATCCCTGATAAGCTGCAGTATATCTGTCTCCATCACTGCATGATAAAAGTGGTTCAATGAATGGCAATGGCATAAAAATCAATTCTCTTTTAGGTGCCAATACATGTGAAGCAATTAAAAAATGTTATGAGTTGAGGGAGATATGTAGGTGGTCCTTATATATTAGAGTCCTTTGAAGAAAGTAGGTTTTGAGTTGAGCCCAGGAATGGTTTAATATAACTTTCACATTCAAGGGAAAAAGTGAAGGACATTGTTATTAAAGGGAATGTCAGAAGCGAAGCTTTCTTGAGTAAAGAATGAGGTTAATGTACACTTGGGTCAGTAGGGTGCCTGACTGAGTTAGAGATTAAATGCTATCTAGAAGTAAGAGTGGTAGTAAAGTGAAAAGTTGGAAAAGGTAGTAAAGTCAGAAAAATGTTAGTAAAATATTAATATTTCAGTGGCTTTAGAGTTAGTGTGGTTGCAGAATACTTTCAAAATAAACAGAAAGAAGCTTTGACATCTGAAAAGTCAAGATTGGCTTTGAGTGAAAGGTTTGTTGTCTGCAAAGGGAGATCTTTGAAAGATCAATTAAGTTTTATTTCTTTATAGGAATTGCGTGTGTCTTATCTCACCATTTTCTATTTCCCCTCACCAAGATTGATTCCTATTAATTACCAGAACATGTTCATGATTGTTCAAACCAGTATTAATAATGATGAACAGTTATTGAACATCTGTGTGCTCATGTACTGTCATATGCATTAAAATACATTTTTCTGTTACTGGAGTGGCTTGTTAGGATAGATGTATGCTTTTCTCTTTTTCAGCTAGAAAATGAAAGTCATCCATCATCCATGCCTAGAAAGGGGTGGTGGGGTACACGTTTTGTACCAGCATCTCCAGAGTAACCCACCTTGGAAATTGACTCATATTTGGGCTTTGAAGCTGTCATTTCCCATATGAGAAGATAATTGTAATAGGAGCAGAACTGACAACCAGTGTTTTGATGTAAACAATGAGCAAACCGACAGATCAATAAATGCTGAGCAAGGCATGCTTCACCTCAGATTATATTGACTTGCTGCAAAAATAATGGATAGACAAAATGAAAATGTGTTATGCTTTATCTGAGTTATGGTCATAGCAATATAGAAGGTAATAGATTAACTCAGATAAGACTTGCTGCAAAAGAAGCACCAAGAACAACTATAAGAAAAATCAATTTGCAAACACCTTCATGAAATCAAGTTCCTGAGAAACAATCAGCGCACTTTACTAAAGAAAAATACCTGTCACCCTGACCTGTAATAGCGGACCAGGTTGGCCACGAATTACATTTTTATTTTAGCTGGAGAGTTGACCCTCAACAGAGGTTATTTTAGTAATGTCATTACTCCAAGGCATCAAGTCAATGTCCTATGGGATCCAAAATGCAAAATTCTGAGTGCTTTTTGACAAGGTCTTGGGAAGAAAAACCGTGACAGATAGTGATATGCACCTATGAGGAGTATGGTGGGTAGACAGCCTCTGACCATTGACTCTTCAATTTCTGTCTCACTCTTTGAGTTAAGATCATGTTCTTCTCAGAGTAGCCTGCCTTATCCAGTGAGTTACCAAGGACAGTAAAAGGGCAGCTGTTTATGCCCAACATGGAACTGCTCCATCAGACAATTTTTGCACTGAAACTCCCCATTAACTGGAAGAGATGTTGTCTGATTTCCTTCCCTGTTCCATTTTCTACTCCCCATTCACAGATGTTTCTTGTCAGTACACCTTTTGTACTCAACTCGGTCTTAGGATCTGCTTCCTGGAGAACTCAGTTGAGACAGAGATCCTGGCAATGGTCCAGTAAAACAACCAGTAAGATGGAATTTGGGGCCTAGATTGCTCACCAATTGGTTGGTAGTGAGGACTGAATCCCAGTAGTGTTCCCAGCCTAAAGGTCCTCTCTGCAGGCACAGTGATGGCCTAACTGCTAAAACTTCTATTAGTAAAAACTTTGAAGGATGTTCCAAGAAAGGAGATACCATTGGGGGAGCACAAATTTCTGATGACCAAACTCAGGATTTACTCTTTAAAGTCACCAGGCTTCAAAGATGGTTGGATGTTCAGTCAAGGCAGGATTATCATTTCAAAGTCAGCATCTTGCATGGGAAATGCTGTGCTGTGACACATCTGGTTTGATGTTCAGCTTCACAATTCCTCTGACCTCTCCATGCCCCCAGAGGAGGTCCATGCTTCCTGATTAAGAGCTAGCACATCTTCACATAGGAAGACACTTCAAGGGCCTCAGGATTAGCTCCCCACCTCCTCTCCTGACTTTTAGGCCAGTTCCTGCAGTTAAGCTGAAACATAACCAAGCAGATATGTTGGACATGATATAGTAGGGAAGGGCTTGGTAACAATGGATTTCTAAGAATTAGCCGGCATGAACCTGCATTGCTGTAGGAAACTACTTGGGACTGGATTTGGGTGGTGGTGGAGTTGAATCAAAGGAGCCACAAAATGAATTTCAATCAAGGATGGTATTGCTTTGGAACATGCTCATCATACTGACTTAACACTGTAAACAAGACGCCAGGTGATGGGACAGACTTCCTGGAAGTGTGACTTCTAGAAGCCTGGAGAAAGCAAGGACCCTTGTTGGACAAAGAGGAAATATCTGACTGGCTGTAAAAAATAACAGAGGAAGAGATAAGAAAGCTTAAAAATGAGCCTGCTAGGATAGATATATCGTACATTCCCAGAAGATCAGTCAGAAGATTGATAAATGCAGTGAAGCTGGGAGGAGACACCATTTACAAATCCAACAGGAATGCATGGGAATAGGTTGAAGTGGCTTTCCTCTGGAAGTCAGTGCAATGGAGAGGTTTGCTTTTGATAACGGAATAATGTAGCTCTGAAGTAATAGACCTTGAATTCCAGAAATTGGAGGTTACAATTATAATGGCTGTTAAGAACACAGAATTTTAATTCTTACTTATTTGAAAGGCAGAGTTACAGAGGGAGGGAAGGGAGGGAGGGAGGGAGAGAGAGAGAGATAGAGAGATCTTTGATCTGCTGGTTAACTCTCCAAATGGCAGCAACAACCAAGGTTAGACCTGGCCAAAGCCAGGAGCCAGGAGTTTCTTCTGGGTCTCCTATTTGGGTGCAGGGTCCCAAAAACTTGGGCCATGCTCTGCTACTTTCCCAGGTGCATTAGCAGGGAGCAGGATTGGAAGTGGAGCAGCTAGGACTTGAACCATGGCTCATGGGATACCACTGCTGCAGGTGGCAGCTTAGCTCACTAGGCCATTATGCCAGCCCCAGAACACAGCATTTTAGTGACAAAATACATGATTATCTGATAAGGATACTACTTAATTGAGATAGTAAAAAAAAGCAAGAATGGATAACCATGAAGACAAAAGTCCTAGCCATAATAAAGCATAATCTTCTTTGCCCAGTTTCCAGACCTGAGCTAGTTTAAGACTTGAAACTTGTATATTGTGGGAGGATTTACTAGGATAAAGGAGTGTAATACACCAGTAAGAATTCTCTGTAATGATTTTCCTACTGCTACTCCAGGAGGCCTATGGGCATTTACCTGGATGAACTTAAATTGGGAAAAGGGAAAATGCATGAATGTTGAATATTGGACCTAAAGCCAAAGTTGTCACTGAACGCCCAGAATGCCGAGGCCCCATCATTGCTCTGCCTTATTAGAATGAGGGAATACAGGAACTACGTAATAAATGCAATCTAAGCCAAAGTCTAGCTTAGAGTGGGTCCAGTGGTTTTGTGGATATAACTTCTCCTTATTTCATTGGCCTCTGGATATATAATTGGAATTGGCATTCTCGATATTTGGAGGAACCCTTTTGCATTGGATTCCAGGTCTGTAGTCAAGAAAGGAAATAGAAGGGGCTGACACTGTCCCTCACTGCCACTTGAAAGACTTAATGATCCCTTTCTAATTTACCAATATGGCTCCTGCAAAAACCACATGCATTTTGGAGAATAACTGTAGACTACCTGGTTTTCTACCATGAGGTTTGATTAATACATTATGTTATATCTGATAGAGAAAGAATATGTTAGCTTTTACTTGTATGCAACAGAGAACAATATGCATTCATGGCTTTTTTCCTAAGGGTATGCTAGCTTTCCCACTCACTATCAAAATTGTGTCCAAAGAGATCTGGGCTGACAACACAGAATCACAAACATCATGTCACATGAAGTATCACATGGACATATTACATAAATTATATCATGCTGCTTCAATAGGATGAACAAAACATGGCAAGGATGCTGTAGGCCTTTATAAGGCAAATACTTTCCAAATTGTGGAAACTAAATCTGAACACAATGGAGATTAGCTGTGAGTACCTGGAATGACACATTCTTTGAGAAGATCAGCCAGACATTTGGTAGAAAGTTAACTCTTCGTGAGCCTCCCCTGACTAGAAATGCCAGCAATTCCTTTTAGGGAAAAACATTTATTTTGAGTATTATGTTTCCTTTGTATGTGGTCTCAGTCAACACTACTCTCCAGGGGCTTATGGAACACTTGGTTCCCACTCATTGAATCTCTGCAACATTACACTTGACCAAATGATCCCTTTAGCAGTGAAAGGAAGGTGTGGCTATGGGTCCAGGACCATGAGATCCATTGGTTGAGTTATGTTACACTCTAGCAGGAGTTAGCCTAATAAGTCACAGGAATAATCTACTGAACAGAACTGAAGAAGACATGAGACAAAATGCTTGGGGAAGACAAGGAACAGAATTCCAGAAGGTAGTACACCCCCTGAACCAGTGGATCTGTTTGGTGCTGTGAGCCCAATATGAATTAATTGGTCTAGGAACAGAAGGGTGGAAACAGAGATTCCTCCACTTGCTATCATTCCCCATGACCTACTGAAGGACTGTGTTTGCTCTCCTTGCATTCTGGGCTTTTCAAGTTAGAGGTCTTTGTATTCAAAGGAAGCTCACTCTTGTCAAGGGTTGCAGCAAGGGTCTCTTTAAATTATAAACTATAATTGCTAACTGAACATTTCAGACTCCTTATGTCCAAGAACCAGCAACCACAAAGAGGAGCCATTATATTAGCAAGGGTGATTGGTCTAGTTATGAAAAAGAGTCAGAGATACTATTATATGATGGGGATTAGGAATAATGTATGTAGAACTCTGCACCTGCTTACGTGCTTATTGGTGTCTCCTTGTCTAATGGTGGCTATAAGTAGTTAAGCTTGGCAGCATGTTTGTTTTATTTATTTATTTATTTTGACAGGCAGAGTGGATAGTGAGGGAGAGAGACAGAGAGAAAGGTCTTCCTTTTGCCGTTGGTTCACCCTCCAATGGCCGCCACTGCTGGCGCGCTGCGGCCGGCGCACCGCGCTGATCCGAAGGCAGGAGCCAGGTGCTTCTCCTGGTCTCCCATGGGGTGCAGGGCCCAAGCACTTGGGCCATCCTCCACTGCCTTCCTGGGCCACAGCAGAGAGCTGGCCTGGAAGAGGAGCAACCGGGACAGAATCTGGCGCCCCGAGCGGGACTAGAACCCGGTGTGCCGGTGCCGCTAGGTGGAGGATTAGCCTATTGAGCCGCGGCGCCGGCCTGGCAGCATGTTTTTAAAAGATTTATTTATTTGAAAGGCAGAGTTACAGAGAGACAGGGGAGAGAGAGAGAGAGAGAGAGAGAGAGACAGACATTCCATCTGCTGTTTCACTGCCCAAATGGCCGAAACGGCCAGAGCTGGGCTGATTCAAAGCCAGGAGCCAGGAGCTTCTTCCGGGTCTCCCATTCGAGTGCAGGGGCCCAAGGACTTAGGCCATCTTCCACTGTTTTCCCAGGTCATGGCAGAGAGCTGGATAGGAAGTGGAGCAGCTGAGACTCAAACCAGCTCCCGTACGGGATGCTGTCACTACAGGCAGTGGCTTTACCTGCTACTCCACGGCGCTGGTCCCTTAGCAGCACTTATGAAAGAAAATTGTGGTAATGAAGGCTGAGACCTTTCAGTAATGAGGGTTTCAGTCTTATTTCCGGATAAGATTCTGTGACCACCAGCAGTGGTATCTGAAGGCAAGGAAAATTTAGAAGGGATAGTGGAAGAGGGAAGTCTTGGGACCAATTGCAGTCATAGAGATTGTCGTTCATTTCTCTGATTCATCTTTTTGGAGTTGTCTCTTCTGAAGACAGGCCCATCAGAATTCTGGAGCTGCCTGCAGATATTTGGAGAAGTGTATCTGCTTGTCACAAAGGATATACTGTAGCAGATGTAACGTGCTCAAGTTGCCCTTCAGAAAAGGGTTCATTGCCCAGCCATGAGAATTGTGATTAACTGAAAGCATCCAGCTCTTAACTCCTCTAGCTTCACTTCAACTGTGGGTAAGGATGCCCCTCTACTGGAGGTGCCCTCGGTCCATGACAGAACAAGGCTCTAGCTGTTTTGCCCAGTGCAGAACTCCTTTAATTCCTGTAGCCTCCTCACCCGCCTTGAATTATCAGAGACTATCAAATCTGCAGTTCAGATAGCTACTTCCTCTACCCTGTCCAACTTTCTATTTTTTCTTTTCACAAATGATGCTCTTTAGTCATAATTTCCATGCATATTCTACAGAGAGCCCAAAGGACTCACAAACTAAAATATCTACTCTTTACATACTGTGTATCATTATATCACTATTCCCAAAGAAGGAACCATACCAAGACAGAGTTCAAGTTAATAACCAGAAAAATATAGGGTAAAAGGGGATGGAGAAAAGTTGCAAAGAAACATCATATGGGAACAGAAAAGAAAGATTGAGAATACACAGATGAAGGCAGAGAGATACTCTGTAGTGCTAACTGACTCATCATACTCTCCTAAAGTAGAACTAGCAAGTCACAAAACTTAGTGGAATGAAATTTTCAGTAAAATCTTTTATTGTAATTGGCATGGTAGATTTAGAATGTTGTTATATTCCAAAGAAGTTGATATTGAAAATAGAGTTTTAAAGGCTTTCTAAATTGTGGGTTCGTAAATATATCATCAGGAATTAGGAGAATGTAGATAATATGTTTATTTTTGAAGCTCAGTTTTGAAAATACACCCATTCTTTATTATAGCAAAATCTTTGGATTTCATCTCAGAGACAGAACACTGGGCTTCCATGGAGAATGGGAGGAGTGGGGAAATTACCCAGGTCTATATGTTCTTGGATATGGACCCTCCTTATATCAGGGTTAAATATCCCTAATTTCCTCTGATGCGGAACATCAGAGGTTTATCCTGGAAGAGAGTACCCTGAGAAAAGCTCAGCACCTGCCTTTAACTATTTGAAAAGTTGCTGCTTCAAAAGATTAATGGAAATAGAATTAAAAAACAATTCCTGTTGATGTAAAACCATTTTGAAATCCATGTGTATTTTTCTCCCTACCATGCATTTTCCATGAATTTTTTGAAGTCTCTTCTTATTCTGGTCAATGGGTAAATTTCAGAAGGAAGCAGATGTTAACTCAAGCAGTGAAGACTCACACAGGGGCATCTTTGCTCTTTACATTACAATCTCCATCACTGAAAATGTTTGAGAAAAGCAGGAACAAACACATGTAGGAAATGTTGGAAGAGATACAAGCTTTTTCAGGGAGTTAATCTAGGTGAGATGCCATTAAAACTTCTTAGTCTATGTTTAAAGAATTGGAATTGGGGTCTAACACTACTTGAAGGTCTATTCTCCAGTCTGTAGTACATGTGTAGAGAATTCAAAACAAAAGAGGCTAAGATACAGAAGATGTAGAATGGATAAGCAATAAATAAAGAGATAATAGCAAAAGTACTAAAGCTGTATTATAAGGTTGTAAAATCTCTTTCTCTAGAGCATTTAAATTATATGTGAAGTCCCCATCTGTTATCTGGGATGACAGAATTATGTCTGATTCTGAGGAAGGTGACACAGTGGAGATGAATAAATTTTTGAGTGTTGTTTAGTATCCTGCCTGGTCCTGAGATTTGGTTCTTTATGTCTGTGCTTTCTTTGAATGAATATGAAGTTTATAAAAGAGATTCCTGTTAAACATAAGGGAAAACGGTTAGAACTGTAGTGAAGAATGTTGCCATCTTTAGTTTTGGCTTTTTATGCAATAAAGAGAATATTTTATTATGTGCATTTGAAGAATAGCTACCACATTTTGAAAAATTATAGTGAGATTCTATTATGTGAAGAAACAATGATAATAAATCTATATTATGTTCATAAACCTAATACAAAATGAAATTATTGCCTTCAGAGTATTTGAAAGCCTATTCGGAAACCTTAAAAGCTTCTGAAGTTGTGATAAAAAAAATCACTACAGTTTGTTATTTGTTAGTTTTTATCTTCCTGTTTACATAACATTTTTACTTATACTTACCCTTCAGGTACATGCTTTTAAGTGAATTAAATTTAACTTAGATTTGACTGACTGACTCCAGAAATTATATGCAGAGTGAATAGGCAGCATGAATGTAGAATATTCTCTACATTAGGTTGTAAAGTTAGAGAAAACATAAAAGTTATAAGCCTTTCAGTTGTGAAAATTGATAGCTTGGAAAATGAATTAAATTCCATTCAACAGAAATTTGTTGAGGTTCAACAATTTGCTCTGCACTGTGACGTGTGGGTTGCTAGGAAGCACAAGTCTAACAGTTGGTGATTTAGCTTGGGAAATGGTACTCAGCTCTGAAGAGAGAGATACAGTGGTGTCACGGAGATAATTGGGCTCTAGAGTCCATGTTGTTTAGGAAGATTTTGAAATGCAGAGTAAGTGCAGCTTATTTCTACTTGGGCAGAACTATATTTATTGTACACATTCAAGTAATTTTAACATTTCCAATAGTTTTGAGTAATCATGAACATTTATTTCATGTGTGGGCTGGATCACTTGGACTAATGCAGAACTTATATCCAATCTTGGCTTGGAAGAGTCAGAAAAGGGGGCTAGTATACATATCTACATACATCTGAGAGGCAAACATTGAAAGTGGAAAAGAAATTGGATTTCAATACTGACTGATTTAGAAAAATGGCAGAGGAAGAACCAAGCATGTATTATGCTTTTCTCTTTGTAACTCGAACTTTTATTCTTATAAATGGATTATTAAATCTCTTAGTTAAATAGTTTTTCACTTCCTTGAACCACTAACCACAATTTCTACTTCATCTCTACTGAACACCAGGATGAACTTGTTCCTTATAAGACTACCCAACCTCTGGTATCTTTGCTGCCTACAATCTCCTCATCTATTTTTCCCTTTTATCAGTATGTGTACCTCAGATTGGGCTCACTCATGTCTCAATACTGAACACTCATTATGTCAATACTCAGCATCCTGTTTGGGTTACTTTGTTTGGTCAAAAATATAATTTTATTTTTTTCTGACATTTGTTATAGTCCACTTTGTATTTTGAGAATATTTCATTTGAGCATGCATTTTCTGAGATAAGCACATATTGCATCACATATTGAAAGTAAGAACAAAGCTGCTAATTGCCTCGTTTACAACTGAGTGGTGATTCTTGAATTGTTAGTAACATCTTCACATGTTGATTCATGGAAGTGACTAAAAAGAATTCATGGTCAGTATATCATAGAGTTTAGAGTTAATATTGTCATATCAGTGCTTATCAATATGAGAATCCTTGGAGCAATGCTGTTGTTGAACTTTTCTGTGATAGATAGGGGAATCAATGTATAATGTACATCCAGTATTCTGTTGACGAGTTCTTCTTTTGGATGAGAGGCATTCAGTGGCTTACTTAGTTCTAGTTTAAAAAATCTATTCTTGAAACATTTAATCTTGAAATAGAGAGGAATTAAGACAAGGAAAGAAAGATACTTAAGGTAGAAAATAAATGTCGTGGTTACATTACTTCAGACTTCAGGCTTCAAACATTACTTCAAACTTCAGGCTAAATGTTTAGAAAACAAACATTTACTAGAAGTATGCAAAAAGGATCTACCTGACTATGTCCACCTACTCACTGTGTTGTATGTTTTTCACCCTCTTCTGTGCTGCTTATGCCTCTGGAGGCTGACAATAGTCTACATTAACTTGGCTTTCTTGCCTTCTTGTTCATCAGCCAATGGGAGGCACAAGCAGTATGTCAGAGGGCAGGAGGAATCAGAGTATCCAAATTTCTTCTCACTCTCTGCTTGGCTGGCCACAGTTCTGTCATGGCAGCTCCTACAGTTATGGTTTCATGGCCCCAAGTCTTTTCTGGATCTCTTCAACACCTTGCCTTCATTCTTTCAGCTCTAGAGATTATAATGGCTTCTTATGGTTATTTGCTAGTTATTTGACCAGTGCTAGCCTATGATTCCCTTAAATTTACTTACACCTCTGTAACTAGTATCTCTGTCCAAGAAACACCCAGGACTACCATAGATTTCTTAGGAATTCCTGAAAATTCATATTTTCATTTTCATTAATGTCACAGTTGAGGAAAGACTGATGATTTTGGAAAAAAGAAGAAGTCTCACATCACCTTAAGGTATATCAAAGTCATGGAAATGAAACAGGACTATAGCACACGCGCACACACACACGTGTGTATGTATGTATTCATAGTATGGGAAATTATAAATCTTGTTTGAGAATGCTTTGACCATCTAATTATTCATAATGCTGTATGATGTGGAATATTATTCAGTTAAGTAATAATTACCACTGACTTTATTTGACTTGGGTAGGTAGAGTGGAACCAACTTCACTGATGTATAAGTATAGATTGAGTCTGCACAGTTGCATTGTGTCATGAATATATTGTTGCTTTATTCCAGCAGTCATCATAAATTCACCCATTGGGGTGAAACTTAGATAATGGACATGCCAGATGAGTGTATCAACACCCAATTTAGTTTCCACACTGCTATATTCCTGGTTGGGGTAACTTGATAGATGCACAGTATAAAAAAATCACCATCTATTTTGATTATGAGATATCAAGAGATCATGTAAATCTGCAGCATGCAACTCTGATTATTTAAATTTATTGGAATTATTGATGTGTACAGTGTTACAAGTTTGGCAAATCATGAGTCACACCAAGGTCACAGGTTGACCTAATTTAAATAGTGCCCTTCTGATATGGTTTGCTGAGAGTGGCAAAATGGAAGTGCTCTCTGCTTAATTGCTGTTGATGTGGTGTTATGGCTTATAATGTTACATGCCCCCTTGAGCCTCTTGAGAGTTAATCTCTTCCTCAGCTGGCGTTTTGGTATTTGAATTGCTTTGACTACTTCAACTAGATTGTAAGAGCACCAGGCAGAGACCAAGTCATCTTCTAAGCCAATACAGAAAGAGCACGTTGTCAGTGTGCCACAGACAATATAGGAGCAAAACTTACAGAGAATCTTGCCTTACTGACATCAGCTGAATAATGGTGGCAATTGCACAGGGACAAAAATAGATCCTTGTTATTATGTTCTTAGTTTCTCTTGACTGATACCATTAAAATTATTTTTCCTTGTCTCCATGTGTCTGGCCTGGGTGCTTGGTCTGTAGCAGAAAAGGCTTTCTTAGTCTTTTTCATTCCTCACTTGTTATTTTTCTCGCTGATTTATAGTGCTAGGCTTATGGCTCACAAACTCTCATTCTTCCCATTCAACATCTGTCCCCTTTTTATGGAACCCTTCAGAGAGCTGAGATAGAAAGGAAATATTTTAATCTTAATAAATGGATAACCTGTCTGAGACACGAAGATATTCCCCATACAGAAGCCACATTTTAGAAATGAATGAGTTGTTCTAAATTGCAGTTGTCCTTGAAAATTAATGGTCTGCAATTAATAATATGCTAATTCATTTTATTCTCTGTTCCATATGGTATTGGCTTGAGTTTCACGCTAGGTTTGCCCTTTTGAAAATGATTTAAAAATCATTCCTTACCTTCAAGAAGTTTCAAATAAAAGGCAACATGGCCTGTTGGGTAGGACTCTGGACTAGAATCACAGGGATGGGTTTTGATTATGTATTTATTGTACAATTTGACATGCTAATTATGTTTTTATGATGTTTCATACTTTAAGATGGAATGAACTGGTCTTTCTGTAGATGTGTATTTTAGAGCTTTCCTCCAATGTTGACCCAGCATGTAACTCTAAGACAGAGATTAACAATCCCACTTTACTTAATTGAACTTCAAATTCAAGGTGTAGAGGTTGCATCATCACTGAATATGTAAGAAATGTCTCTGCTCCAAATGATCTCATTCTTTTTTTTTTTTTTAAAAAAAAAAGCTTTCTGCTTGAAGTCATCATTAACAATTAGCTGTACTCATCAAGACTAGGTTGTCATATAAATGGATAGTGTATGTAGAGTGTTCAGGTGGTTAGCGACTTCTATGTTGTCCTATGTTTGGAGCTCTTCTTATAGGGTTTGAATAATAGTTAATCCTATGCTTTTATTTTTTTATTTAAAAAGTTTTTAAACAATCTATTTATGAGAGAGAGATCTCTTCCATCCTGGCCTCCCATATGGGTGGCAGAGGCCCAAGTATGCCATTTTCTGCTTCCTTCCCAAGCACATTAGCAGGAAGTTGGACTGAAAGTAAAGTAGCTGGGGCTCAAAATGACATTCTGATATGGGATGCCAGCATTATAAGCAGGGGCTTAACCCACTGTCCCACATTGCCAGCCCTATCCCATGCTTTTAGTCTCCTTCCTCTTGGTGATTATGGAGCTACCATGCATCCTTAGAGTGATATTAAAATAGTTAACCAAAAGATCATGGCAGCTGACCAGTAAGAACTTACACCAGCAGTATATACCACCAGAACAGCAAGGCAGAGCAAACCAGCTAAGTATCAGCTCTTCTCTTTATCTAGGATCGTCTGGTCAAATGTTGAGTGTAAGAGGCCTGTGTGCGACCCTCCCATCTCCCTTCAGTATTCAACGTTTGATTAAATGCCCAAATGTCCCACAGTCTCTCTGCCTAGGACCTGCTAGACTTTGCACAAGACAGACAGGAAGTACTGGAGAATTAATGCCACCAGGAGTAATGCTTAGTTAATACTGAGTGGAAGCTGGAGTATAAATGCTCCAGTATTCTGTTCTCAGTTGGGGCAACCCTGAGGTTTATTCCACACTGCCTGCCAAAAATAATCAGCAGGCTTGAGACCCTATTGTCTGCTGTGGTATCTTGCTCATAAATATCATTAATGCAGCCTTTCTTGATTTCTCTGTTGTGTCGCCTCTCACACTCCGATGCTTCTTGGAATTGCCCAAATAAACAAGTTAGGCAAAACTCAAGATGTAGTGAATTTCTTTAATTGTATGTGACCTGGGCATCCCCTTTGAATATGAGCTTAACTGTCTCATAGAAGAGGCAGGGCTTGTTACCCTTTACGCAGTTTTCAGTTTTACCCCTTCTTCCAGGTGCTTACCGTGGTCAGTCTAGGTATTTGCCCTTTGCCATCACTTCCAGGCAACCACCTTTGGCGGAGGTGGATCCTGCCTGTCAGTGATAACGCTGCTTCCATGAACTTGAGGTGCGTTTGCTGTTTTGCCTCCTCTGTATGTTACCCAACAGACACACTAAAATCTAATGTTTCTCCTATTTAAGGCTTTCCTAGAAAGTGGCAGACATAAATTGGATACAGAAGAGTCATGAAAGCATTTGCCAGAACAAACAGAGTTCCTGTGGAAGGGACACCTGATCATAGATATGACACTTAGGCATTAGGTCATCTGCCAGTATAACAAAGTATCCTACCAAACTTCCTTTGTAAATGTCTATGGCCAAATCTCCTTAGAGCCCTCTTAGGTGAGGACTAGGGTTTATGGCTGCTCTTGATTGGCCCCATTATTTGGGGACTCACAGATAATGTTGTCCCACCTAACACTGCCTTGGTACAATGGAATTGATTTTTTAGCAAAAAAAGCACATGTTCATGAAATTCACGCATTGTGCCATCCCTTAACTGTGTAGTAGTGGGCATGAGAGAATTTTGGAGTAGCCTTTTAAAAGTACCACAAAAGTATACTCTTACACTGTCCTGGAAGATATATGACAAAATTTTGAGCCAGGAACAAGGGTGGAGATCAGAGAGGCCCCTTTCTCTCCTAACAATGACCTATTAAGCGACAGTTTGCTTCCTGTTGCTTGTGCTGAAGTAGAGGTCGTGTTTTCTTTGGGGAGATGGTCGGTATTTCTAGGACTAAGTAGCTGCTGTTACAAGATTAACAGGCAAAGCATGGGTTTATTGTACTGATAAGGAATTAACCTTCATTTTAACAAAGAAGTGAGGTTGCTGTTATATAGTAGACACAGGGAGGGTGTGTTTGAAGCCCACAGATTGGAATTGTGGATACTTTTATGCCTATCATTAACTGCCAGTGTGCCATGCAGGCTAAGACAAAGATATAGAAACAGGGCTTGCAGCTCTCAGAATCAGAAGCCTTTCCTTGTGTGCTTATGGTTAACAGAATGGGTGGTGTCAGGCTCAATAACAACTGCAATAATGAGGCTGCAGCCTGCCCCATTACACTTCCTGTTTTAAGTCCTTGTTACTCCTCTTGTAAATCTTATTTGGTTTTTAGTTGGTTATGGACCATCAACTTGAAAAAGCAGTGATGGGGCATATTTAACTTACCTTTGCACATGAGAGAATTTGAGTTGCAAGTGGTAGACTTGTTGGAGCCTCAAGCATATTCCCTTCAATATTTACTGTTGCAGTAGCACTCACTGTTGCAGTACAGGAGCACACACACAGGTGATGTCCCTGTTTACAGTCCTGTCTCTGTCTGTCACAGGGCTCTCTCTGAGCCCCTGCTCAGGGCAAGCAAATGCCCCCAACGCACAAACAGTTCTCAACTATGATGCATTGAGAGTTTGAGCATAAATACCTGTAGAATACAGTCACCTTAGGCAGCACAGCTCTGAAGCTCCCTTCACATTGTGTCCAAGCACTGGCAGCACTGAGCCATTGCTGTGTGTGGTAGCAATAATGCACCCTTGCTTCTTGATTTTCTTTCCTTCCATTTTCTCACTTCCCCAGTCATCTAATGATCTAATGGGATCAGCTACAAAGCTGCCAAAGAAATTACTGAGTTAAAACAAGTTAAATAAGAGTCTTTTTTGGGTTTCCCAAATGTATTATTGTGTTTGTGTGTGTATTGCATATCAACAAGTAGAGGAGAGATCCAAGATGGCTGAAAAGGGTTTATCCACACAAACTTCCATCGCTCTGCGGTATGAAAAGAACAAAGAAAGGATCATGTTTCCAGGGGTCTGACTGATAGAAATTTTTGGCCAAGAACTGAAAAATCAACAAAGACTCCATACAATAAGAGGCGAGAAGACAGATACCGCTGCCACCAGCCGTATGGTGCAGCCAGCTGCAGGCTATGAGCCATCATCATACTATGATGAGACAAGAAGAAACAGCTGTGTGCTCTGCTGCCCACAGTTTTAGCTGAGAGGGAACTCCACAGTCACCTACTGACTTTTACTTCAGCCTGGGGAGCTCACTGGGGTCTAAGCAATTGCCAGGCCTGGAGCAGTGAAGCAGTCCTGCTTCCTTGCCCTCCTGTACTGCACTCTTGCAGAGAGCCACATTCAGCAGTGAAATGTTGGACAATGCTCCTCTATTCACTCCTACCGGTACCAGAATCAGCATCAGGAAGACATGACATTTCATAAAGAGAAATGAGAAGAGACTGGCAGCCCATGTCACTGGTGATATTGCCTGAGGGAGAACCTTGTGAGCCACACAGACTTTGAGCCTGGCCTGGAGCGTTAGCAGACTTCAACACATTGGCCAGTTATAATCAAAACAGCCTGGTACTGGCACAAAAACTGACATGTAGAGCGATGGAACAATATAGAAACCACAGACATCAATCCATACATCTACAACCAACTAGTCTTTGACAAAGTAGCTAAAATCCAACCCTGGAGAAGGGACAGCATCTCTAACAAATGGTGCTAGGAAAATTGGGTCTCCCCATGAAGAAGTATGAAACAGGTCTGTTACCTTACACTTTATACAAAAATCAACTCACAGTCAATCAAGTTTCTAAATCTGTGACCTGATACCATCAAATTACTAGAGGAAAACTCGAGGAAACCCTGCAAGAAATTGGCGTAGGCATGGGATTGTTTGATGAGACCCCAGTAACAGATACAATAAAAGCACAGATAGACAAATAGGATTACATCAAGCTATGAAGCTTCTGCACTGCAAAGGAAGCACTCAACAAATTGAAGAGGCAACTGACAGAAAGGGAGAAAATATTTTCAAACTATGCAACTGATAAAGGATTAATATCCAGAATCTATAAAGACCTCAAGAAACTCAGTAACAAATCAAATGATCCATTTAAGAAATAGGCAAAGGATTTGAACAGACATTTTTCAAAGGATGAAATGCAAATGGCCAATAGATTCATGAACAAATTCTCAGGATCACTAGCTATCATGGAAATACAAATCAAAACCACAGTGAGGTTTCACCCTACCCCATTTAGAATGGCTGTCATCCAAAAATCTAAAAACAATAAGTGCTGGTGAGGATGTGGGGGGAAAAGGTACCCTAATCCACTATTCTTGAGAATGTATACATTATGGAAGATAGTATGGTGATCCCTCAGAAATCTAAAAATTGATCTACCATAGATCCAGCCATCCCATTGCTGAGAATTTATCTAAACAAAATGAAATCAGCATTTGAGTTAATTGTACCCCCATGTTTATTACAGCTCAGTTCACAATAGCTAACAAATGGAATCAACTAGCTGTCCATCAACTGATGATTGGATAAAGAAATAGTGGTGTATATATATATATATATATATAATGGTATACTACTCATCAGTAAAAAAGAAGGAAATCCTGTCTTATAACAATATGGATGCAACTGGAAACTATTATCTTCAGTGAAATTAAGCCAGTCCCAAAAAGGCAAATATCCTCTATTTTTCCTGATCTATAGTAACTAATGGAGTACAAAGTATGTAATGTATATGAACAAAATTGAGACTTTCATAGTTATTGTCCATACTGTTCAGAAACTGTGTTTTTCTTCTTACTGTTTGTTGAATCCTTTACTTAGTGGGAAGTTAAGGTTATGATTATAAAATAAGCTAAGTATATCATTGTAAAATATAAAAGGAAAAATTGAAGAAGGAGGGTGGTTTGGAGCATGGGCAGCAGGGTAGATAGGATGGGAATTATCACTATTTTCCAAATCTGTGTATATGAAATACTTGAAATTTGTTCACATTATATAAATAAAAAATTCAAATAAGAGTAATCACAGAAAAAAAAAAAAACCTAAAAAATCCAGGACTTGTCAACTTCATTCTACTAATTCTACTATACATAGCACAATTTACACCATTTCCATTTCTTGAAGAAATGAGGTTCATGGCAACATAGAAATTATTGAGAAAAATGCATCTTGATGAAAAATAAAAGTTTCCTAAATTAGATTGTGCTGTGTATAACTGAATACCTCTTTAAAGATCATAGACATGAGGGGCCAGATTTGTGGTAACAATGGGTTAAGCCACTGCTTGTGAAGCCATCATCCCATATCTGAATATCAGTTTTGAGTCCCTGCTGCTCCACTTCTGATCTGGTGTCATGCTGATGTACCTTGGAGGCAGCAAATGATAGCTCAAGTACTTGGGGCTACACTACCCATGTGGGCAATCCATTGGGATTTCCTGGTTCCTGGCTCCTGTCTTTGGTCCATCCCAGTCCTGGCTGTTGCTAGCACTTGGGAAATGAACCAGTGGATGGAAGATGTTTCTCTCTCTCTCTTTCTGTGTGTGTGTGTGCATATGTATGTATGTAACTCTGCCTTTTAAATAAGTAAGGAAATAACTCTTTAAAAATATAGATATGAACATGAATCACCTTTTTAAAAACTAGCACCTCTTACCACACACTCAAGCTGGACATTGAGAAGTGAAACAACATGTCAGTGTCTACATTAATATGATACTGACATTCATTAACATGTGTTTACTTTTTCAGTGCTACCCCTCCTCAAGCAAATAGAATTTCCTCAAAGACTCATTTACTTTCTGACAGATAGAGTATCAACAGACAGTTTGTGCCCTAAAATTCTTTGAATACTCAAAATCTTTATCTTGTTATTTCCACCAAACTTAGAATGTTTGTATTATAAGTGGCTGTGTACAATCTTCTAAGAAAGAAAATCAAGTAAAGTTAAAGCTGAATTATCTGGTGGGCCAAACCACTGCGTATGTACAGTCTCACTGTATCTTCTTGAGAGTCTGAATATACACGTGGGAGGGACTAGAATTTACGTGGCAATAGAACGCAGACCCATATTCTGTGCTGCAACCAGAGAAACAAATGTAAGCTCTGCATTAACCAACACAGAGGGCCAGAACTTGGTCAAAGACAGCCAGTTTCCCTCTTCCACTCCCCAAGCCCTGTTTCCAACATGGGACCAAACAATGGATGCCAAAAATGTGATGCTCTCACCAATTTTACACAATAAATGTTCTGCTTTTAGTCTGCCACCAGCTTTCCTAAGGCCCACAACCTTCAGTATGTACATACCCTAATTGTACGCCTTCATCTACTGTGCAGCTTTTTCACTCTCCTGCCTGCATTTGAGTCTCTGTCAAGTGCAATCTTGTACTAAGTAAGCTCTGAATAACCTAATTTTTCTCCTTGGTGGTCTTCATTTATTTTACCAAACATAAGAACATTGTGACATAAATACTTTCAACAAATGAAAATAAAATGAGTCAAACAGAAATTATATAAACTGTCCAAGTTTGCAGAGCTGGCAATGGCAGACAAGAGATCTGAATCAGTTTATCTGATTCTGTACCTAGTTTAGTCACCACTCTGGAAACAGTGGTAAATTTAGGTTAACACAACTCCACTGCTTGTCAGTGTTGAAGTTACTGGAGCTCTATGACCCTGGCAAACAAGGACAGTTAAAGAAATCTCCCCACCTTTTGTGTTTCAGGAAAATGCCTCACTACAAAGAGCCACACTTGCCCACATGACACGGATAAGCCTCAAGGGTGCCCTCTTCCTTACAAATAACCAAGGCAAGCACAGACCCTCCAAATTTTCAAGATTGTGTCTCATCAAAGATTAGCTGGATTGTTTGTCCTCATTGATTATTAGAACAAGATGTTATTAATGGACTCGACCAGCTTTAAATTTCTCCTCTTGGCCCTGAACAAAATCAGTTGAGTGCAGGGATGAGATTCCTTGATTTCCTGTCTCACCATGCCACCCATTCCCACCCCTCACAGTTCTGGTTTTACTTGCCCCTCCTTATAAAATAAACTTTCTTTCTGCTCATCATTTCTGGTATTGCAGGTGTTGTAATCAGAGCTTTCTCCCTATATTTCAATAGTCCCTTTCTTTTTACCACAGCATTTGTTCCAAATACATTCTTTTCTTCCCCAAATTTGCATTTGTATTTGACGTGTCTAATGGAAATGTAATATGAACTACACATGCAATTTTAAATCTAGGAGTCCTATGGAAAAATGTCAGGAGTGAGCATTTGGCCTAGTGGTTAAGATGCTGGTTAATATAACAATGGTCCCACGGGGCCCATGTTGTGGCACAGCAGGTTAAAGCTGCGGCCTGCAGTGCTGGAATCCCATATGGGAGCCTGTTCAAGTCCCAGCTGCTCCATTTCTGATCCAGCTCTCTGCTATGGCCTGGGAAAGCAGTGGAAAATGGCCCCAGTGCTTGGGCCCCTGCATCCGCGTGGGAGACCCAAAAGAAGCTCCTGGCTCCTGGCTTCGGGTCAGCACAACTCTGGCCGTTGCGGCCATTTGGGGAGTGAACCATCTGATGGAAGACCTCTCTCTCTCTCTGTAACTCCGTCTTTCAAATAAATAAAGTAAATCTGAAAACAACAACAATAAAAAAAACAGTGGTCCCACATCAGAGTGTCTGTGGTTGATATCTGACTCTGGCTTCTGCTTTCAGCTTCCTGCTAAACACACCCACCCTAGAAACAATGGTGGTAGTTCACACAGTTGGGTTCCTGTCGCCATGTGGGAGCCCTGGATTGCATTATTGGATTCCAGCATCAACCCCAGCCTCAGCCATTGTGGGCATTTGACGAGTGAATCAATGAATGGGAGCTCTCTGTCATTCGGTCTTTGTTTTTCTGTCTCTCTGTCTCCCAAATGAATAAACTTTTAAAGCTATATGGAAACATTTAAATTAATTCTAATAATCTATTTAATTCACTAGATTAAAATATTGTCATTTTAATAGTGAGTCTAATGATTAATGGATTTTTTACATTCCTTCTGCATATTATGTTTTTGAAATGCATGTGTAGTTTGATGTGTACAGAGCATCTCTATTTGGACCAACTACATTTTAAATGCTCACAAAGTGGCTACCATGTTGGATAACACATGGATTCTCTGCCTAGTATCCCTTTAGCCTGTCTTCTCTTTGCCTACTTAAGAAGCTCACATATTTTTAGCCTCTGGGTTTCACTGCATATGATGCATTTGCTCTGGCTTACATAAATATCTGAATTCTCTTACATTAGATAAGAATAACACATATAATTATTTTCTAATGGCAGATTCTTTCACCTCCGCTGGAGGGAAAAAGATATTATTTGCTTACCTAAAAAAAAAAAAAAAGCTATAGCTACTTAACCCATATGCAGGGAATTAATGAGAATAATAACTCTGACATGTCTCATAATCAGACATACCCAGCGCGTTAAGTTGGGTACCCAGAATTGCATCTTGGGAATGATAAGCTATGGGCAGCTAGAAGGGAATTGGGCGTAAGCTGTATTTGATACAAAGTGTTGATTTACCTGTTTTCTGAGGCTTTAGTGTCTTGTTCTCTTTTAAAACATCATGAAAGTACACCTCATAGTTCGATATTCGCATTTGGGTCCCGGATCATCTGTGCAAATGGAATAATAGCTTGGAACTCCTGCTGCTGCTGAAGTGCATCTCTGGAGGTGGCTTTGAAATATCACTACATATTCAGCATTTGAACAACGGAAATTGATTTGAGACGGATGGCTGCTCCAGTGGTGTGTGGTACTCAGCAGGTTTCCCCAAGTGGCCATCCACTGTCATCACTAATGTGGCACTGCGCACCCACCGAGCACAAGAGCTGCCTGCTTGGCTCTCCGGGCTCAAGATGCTCAAACACTGTCCAGGCTCTCCGTCTTGTTTGATTTTATCCTCTTCTTCTCTTGCAAATTTTTTCTCTTTTTCTTCTTCTCAATTCAGCATTCTTTTTTTTTAAGATTTATTTATTTAATTAAAAGGCAAAATTACAGAGAGACAGAGGCAGAGAGGGAGAGTCTCCCATCTGCTGGTTCACTCTCCAAATGGTCTCAATGGCCATAGCTGGGTTGGTCCTAAGCCTGGAGCTTCTTCTGGGTCTCCCATACAGATACAGGGGCCCAGGGACTTGGGTCATCTTGTACTGCTTTCCCAGGCCATAACAGAGAACTGGATCAGAAGTAGAGAAGTTAGGACTCAACTGGCGTCTATATGGGATGCCGGCACTGGAGGGGGCAGCTTTACTCACTACACCACAGCGCTGGCCCCTCAGTTCAGCATTCTTAAAGCAGTGTGAATTGCTTAAATGAAATTTTAGAATTAACTTATTCCACCATGTATTGAGAATCAACAGTGTTCCAGGTATTGTGTTAAACACTGGATATATAGAACCGGGTAAAATAATCAAGGATTTAATGGTTTGGAAGATAAACAGAAAAGGGAATGTGTAGCTACAAGGGGATTTCTAAAAGTTTGTGGAAAATTGAAATCCATGCATCCTAGGGAACTTCAAAAAGTTCGTCAGGTCAGTTGTGTGTGTGTGTGTGCCTGCGTGCGTGCATGTGTGTGGGTGGCATCTCCTTGGTATGGGTGGTGACTCAGAGATGCTATTGCTAAGCACGACCTCCTTCTACAGGTCCAGACAGTGTGTACCTGTCAGGAATGACTTTAGTAAGTGCTGTTTGTCAGAACTGATAAGACCACGGCAAAAGCTTTGGCGGTTAGATTTCTTGTGACCCTGTGTGCAGCTCCTCTCACACAGAAATCAGAGCCTCATTCTGCCAGCAAGGATGAGTTAACGAGGAGGGCTGTGTCTGTGGTGATGCATAGCACTTCTGTCTTTCTCTTTCAACCTGTGTATGGACTGATTGAAGCAGGACCCTAATTTCTCTGTACCGATAATGGACAAGTTTACTGGGAAAATGGACTCCCAGGTGGAAGATGTAGTCTGGCTGGTGATTACAGGGACCAGAGTGAAGATGACTTTGAATCTGCAAAAATACCTGAAGCTGGAAAGCACTCAGATGACTGTATTTGGTCTTTCAGAAATGGCAGAAGAAGCTGTGCACCAATGTGGGGCAGATCAGGCCTCTGTAACCACCAGGAATCACATTTGGCTGGTGAAATTGCAGGTGCAAGGAACCAGGCTGGCAGAAGCCGAGACCCAAACATGAGCTGTGTCAGAACCAGAGGAGGAGGGGGAGGTGGGAGTTAGGCACGTAGAAACCTGCTGGTATGAGGATTGAGGGCCTAAGGTCACTGTTCTGTCTGCCTGCTCAGTGGGGAAATCACTGGCCAGTAATTTTCTAGCACGCACAGGGAAGAAGCAGTGGATCTTGTCCTACTGATGAGGTCAGAGGGCTCCGACCTCACTGCAGGTGTGAGTGCCTGGCTCCTCTTCTAGGGTCTCTGGCCTATACTGGACCTGCTTCTTAGCCATAGGACATTGCAGCCTGTTTAACATTACACCTCATTCGGCACAACTGCGCTCGCTCGCTCTCTCTCGCTCTCTGCCTCATCTTGTTACATCATATCTAAATCATTTTCTGAGCCAGAGAGGGATTTAAAAAACAATACCTTAAGTTCAGCAGTGTTTAACCTCAGTTTTCTTTCTTACTTGTACTTTCAAATATGATTTAGTATTTGCTCCCTCCATACAAATGCAAGTTTGGAGATGGGGAAGGGAAGCCTGTCTAATTTGTAAGATTTTTCTGTATTTAATTTTTAAACTTTCGAGGGAGTGAGGGAAGAGAGGAAAGAAGAGAGAGGAGGGGCTGGGGGAGAGAATATCTTTCAACTGCTGGTTCACGCCTCAAATGCTGGCAATAGTCAGTGTTGGGCCAGGCCAAAGCCAGGAGCTTGGAATTCAATCCAGGTCTCCCATGTAGCTGGCAGGGACCCAGATAATTGAATCATCACTGCTGTTTCTCAGATTTGCATTAACAGGAAGCTGGAATTGAGAGCTGGAGCCAGGGCGTTAACCCAGGTACTCCAGTGTGCATCCCAGTGTCTTTAACTGCAAGGCCAAATGCAGATTTGTCCCCAGATTTCTTTCTTTTCTAGAAAGCTTTTATTTAATTAATACAAATTTCATAGGTGCAGCTTTAGGATTATAGCAGTTCTTCCCCCCATAGCCTCCCTCCCACCCTAACTCCCGTCCTACCTCCTTCTTTGAAGACCTGTTCTTTCCACTGGGATCTCACTCGCAGAGATCTTTCATTCAGGTCTTTTTTTTTTTTGCCACAGTGTCTTGGCTTTCTATGCCTGAAATGCTCTCATGGACTTTTCAGCTACTTTATTTTCTTTTTTAAAGATATATTTATTTATTTATTTGAAAGACAGAGAGAAGCAGACCAGATGTCCATTTTCAGCCTCCATCCCCCAGTGGCTGGGCTGGTTAAAGTTGGGAGTCAGAAACTCAATCCAAGTCTCCCATGTGAGTGGCAGGGAACAAAACACTTGAGCCATCATCACCTGCTGCTTCCAAGGGAGTATATTGGCAGGAAGCTGCAATCGGGAGTAAGGTTGGGACTAGAACCCAGACACTCTAGTATGGAATGCAGGTCTCCCAACTTGTGGCTTACCTGCTTGGCCAAATGCCCATCAAGTTTCTTTTTAAGAGTTTGAAATGCCATCTCTAATCTGGCCTCACTACCCTGTGAGGCCAGCTAAGGTCATGGAGTCAGAAGTCCATTCTTACTAAAGGGACAAATGGTGAGTGTTTATCTTCTACTCTCAATCAGACTTATTCAAAGATGTGCCTCCTTTCCTTCTTTGAGTTTCTCCAGTGTATCCAAAGAAGAATTTATTTTTTGACTCTTGGAAAATGTGTATTATTAAAAATAATTTTGCATTTCTGATTTTTTGGCACTAAAATAAACATCTTTTTAATTTCATTCTTCATGAACTTTTAAGGTACCTTTGTGTAATACAAATATGATCAGTGCCACAATTGAGCTTCTAGTTTGGGCACATAAATGAGTGAGATGGATGGGGAGAAACCAGAGCATAGTAGTTGCCGTTGATCTTGTACTTGAAGAAGGTCGTGCACACCAGAAAGGAAAGATCCTCAGTGGCCTCAAGGGGCACACGGTGTTCCAGGGGAGTCTTGGGTGGTCAGAGTAACGTGGAACAAAGCAGTAGGGGATCTTAAATGTGTAAATTGTGGATTGGTTGTGCATTTGCTGCAAAGTTATTGTAAAGAGTTTAGAAACGTTTTTTGATTGTTATTGGGAACCAAAGGAGATTGTGAAAATCATGATTTGATGGGACCTGTGACTTAAAATTGTCATCTACGAGAGTGTTCAAGATGGCTTGAAAAGTTCTGATATACTATGTAGAAGATCCTTTAATCTGGGCATTTGCACATGTATGTAGTAAATGCTACCTTTTCTGATATGTAGCTTTACATCAGTGTTGTCATTCTTTGCCCAAATCAGTTTGTATTTGTTAATAGGCAGACCCTTAGTGTACAGTTATGTGGGACTATCTAGGTGGAGGGAATCTGGATGCAAAAATATGGTTCCTCTTCTTTTAAGGCTGATCACCAGGGAGCATCTACAATAACCCTTGATAGCTAACCAGAGTTCCTAGGAAAAGAACCTATAACCAGTGAAGACAATCCTGCCATCAATAAGTTTGCAGAATTTATTGTCTAAGTCTCTAGTGTGGTCTTTATTTATATATATGTGTGTGTGTGTGTGTGTGTGTGTGTGTGTGTTTGGGTACACAGACCCAAAGATTAAACTCAACAGTGAAGAGTTCAGCTAATATTTATTTAATATGGATGTAGCAAAACCTCACATAGTGGACAGATACCAAAAATACCGAGAGTAGGGGGAAGGGAGGGAGGTGGGGAAGGAGGGGTAGGGAGAGAGACTCAGATACTTACACTGGGAAATGTAAACAACCTAGCTAGTACTTATTTGGAACAAAGGAAGAAGTACTGATAAATGCTACATGTAGCATGAATGAGCCATGAATATGTTTTGTTGCATAGAAGAAGCCAGACAGAAAACACCAGTTGTTGTATGATTTCATCTGTATGATATGTGCAGAAGAGGAAAATCAGCAGAGACAGAAAGATTCATGATTCCCAGGGCTGGGAGCAAGGAGAAATTAAAAATGACTGCTTAATGCACACCATCTTTCCTTTCCAGGGTGAATAAAATGTTCTGGACTTAGTGGCAATAGTTGGACAACACTGTGAAGATCCTGCAAATCACTGTATTGTGCCCTTTGTAATAGGTAACAGCAAATTTTACTGTAAAAATTAAGGGAGATAAGAGATTAAGAGTTATACTTCACAGGTGCATACCACAGACAGAAAGACATAGAAACAGTAGCTACACACAGGACACACAGAAGAGAAGCAAATCTGACACACAAATGTATACATAGAGGCATCCACACTGAGAATGAGAGAGACGCATCTATAGAAAGAGATACAAAGAGACAGGCACAGAATACCCTGGCATCAGATTTGAGGTTGGGGGACCACAGATTGTATTGAAAAATTAGCCCATGTCTATATTCCTGTGAAAGAGTGGTCTTTCTACTTTCACCTGTTTGAACACTATAGTTAGTGGTGCAATAAGCCTGTGATTATAAAGTAAGTTGAAAGTATATTATTGCAAAAATTGAAGGGAAAAAAGGAAGGAAGATGGGGGGACTAAGGGAGGGAGTGAAGGAAGTATGGCTATCTTCTTAGAATTATGTCTATGAAATGCATGAAATATTTTCTCTTTATATTGATAAAATTATTTAAAAATTTTAAAAAATGACACCAAAGGAAGCAAGAAATTCAATTTGTAAATAAATCAAAGAATTGGCAGGACTGACATGTCCCAAAACAGGATTTAGGGTATATAAAAGGCACTTTTTAAAAGTGGAACTTACTAGAGTGTGGTAATGTCACAATAAGGAAAAAATGATATTTAATTCACTTAAACCATTTAATTACAAAATAAGAGAATATATGAATAGGAATAATTTGAATTGTAGACTTTTAGAATGTATGTTGTAGTAATACAAAGAGAATCATCTTTAATAACCATGACATTGCATTATGAGTAAATAATCAGTATGTCAATATATTGTCAAAAGGAATAACATTTTTAAGAATAAATTTAACACATTTCCTATATATAATATTCAGTCTTGATTTTCTTATAGAAGAAAGTAGCTTTATTGTTGTAGTTGATAATATTTTCCTGATAAAGGAGTGTTACAATATTGCTTTGCCTTACAGGCTGGCTATTAATTTTAATAAGAATTTAATAAGTGTAAAATCCACTGGGAATTTGCCACTGAAAGTTACCAGATGTTTTGTGTGGGACAGTGTGGTTCAGGTGTAATTGAAAGCTGATGTGCCATTCTCACCATTTTAAAAGAGTTGAGTGTCTTGCTAATCCAAAGTCCATGGTGATGGTTTCTACATGCTTTTCCTCTCTCATTCAAATTACTTCCTTTTGATTTTTCATTTTTCATGGGAACTGTGTTGATTCAAACCATATATTGTCAATTCACCAGTGAGTATTGTTAGGAAGAAAGAAAAGTTTAAGTATGATATACTGGGGTTGGAGAAAAATAACTGTTCTCTATAGCAATTGACTTCACCTTATCTTTCCAAGGTTATGCACCATACTACACTCTCCAAAGAATGCTTCCAGCAAAAGGCCTCCTTATTATGAATGGGGTCCTCCTGTTGTTCACAGGAGTGCTGGAAGCCACCTTTTTTCAGCCTCACTTCTTTTATTATCCTCTTTTATCTTGTTCACTTTCATCTTATGCTTTCTCTTTGGCTTATAAAATGAGTAAGCTGCAAGCAAGGAGGGGTAAAGGCCGTGACTCAGACAGTGGCCAATGGAAGCTTCTATCGAGTCTAAATCTTTGATGAGGGTTGCAAAGTAAAACATAAAGGTGCTGCCATTTCTATGGAAGAGATGAAAGACTGTTTGAAGTATAATAAATATATGTCCAATTAAGGATGATTAAATTTAATGTTTGAGAATTTGACATGCTTGTTGAGTTGCAAGATAAACGTATTGATAAACAGAAATGGGCAAAAAATCAACCAATCCAGTACTTCAGGGACCAAGGACTTTCAATGATAGTAAAAACGGGCTTAGTTTTGAAGCACTGAGTTTATTAGCAAAAAAATGATAGAGATATGATAGAGAATAAGTTGAAAAAATTGATTTTTCATTGGCATCTAGTAGGATCAATTCCTACCAGATGATGGGATGTGTAAAGCAGTTATGCAATAGCTGCCAAATTACTGACTGGTGTATGTTCCTTTCCATCTGTTTTTCCACAGGAGGTGACACTATGGGCTGGTCACTATTTGAATTTCTTTCCTTACCTAAGACTTCACACTCACCATTATCTTCTTGGCCCCCTAATTATGTTTTCCAGTTTTCTTCATAGGCCACTTTTCCCCCATTTGATCCTTAGCTGTGGATATTTTGGAGAGTTTGGATCTTGATGATACTCCCTTACTCCCCCTGAGCAGTATTGTTTTCATGGATTCATGCGTTTAAGATATCCAAATTTCCCGGACCCACTAATGTATATAGTTTTTTTAAAAAATATTTATTTATTTGAAAGGCAGAGTGGAGGGTGGAGGGGAGAGAGAGAGTGAGGAAGGGAGAGAGAGAGAGGGAGAGAGGTATCCTCCATCTACTGGTTTACTCCTCGAATGCCCGTGACAGCTGGGACTGGACCATGTTGAAGCCAGGGCCCTGAGAATCCATCTGGGTCTCCCACAAAGGTAGCAAGAGTCCAAGTACTTGAGACATCTTTGGCTTCCTTCCCCAGCACCGAGTCGGAAGCTGAACAGAAGGCAAAATTGCTAGCACTCAAGCTGGCACTCCCTTATGGGATGTAGTAGATACAGTAGCCTAACCTGCTGTGCCAAATGCCTGCCCCTGTGTATAATTTTAATGGACAAACATGTATTTATGATCTCCAAGTTTCTACCTGCAACTCAGATTTATTCTGAATTGCCTCATCTTATTGAATATTACTGGGGAATTCCACAACCTTCTTAAATGGTTGGTCTTATGTACCAGGTGATCTTTTTAAACACACTGTATTAAGAATACAAATCGGCTGGAGCCGCAGCTCGCTAGGCTAATCCTCCACCTTGCGGCGCTGGCACAACGGGTTCTAGTCCCGGTCAGGGCGTCGGATTCTGTCCCGGTTGCCCCTCTTCCAGGCCAGCTCTCTGCTGTGGCCAGGGAGTGCAGTGGAGGATGGCCCAAGTCCTTGGGCCCTGCACCCCATGGGAGACCAGGAGAAGCACCTGGCCCCTGCCTTCGGATCAGTGCGGTGCACGGCCACAGCGCGCTAGCCGTGGCGGCCATTGGAGGGTGAACCAATGGCAAAAGGAAGACCTTTCTCTCTGTCTCTCTCTCTCACTGTCCACTCTACCTGTCAAAAAAAAAAAAATACAAATCATGTACCATTGGTTCTCTGTATCCATCCCTGAGTTCTGCTTCTGTAGATCCAACTAATTACAGATCAAAAACATTTCTTGAAAATAATTATGTCCATATTTCACAAGTATAGACATTTTTCTTGTCATTTACCCCTAAACAATACAGTGTAACAACTATCTACATGATATGGACATTGTAACTTAGAGATGATTTGAAGTATATGGGGCCATATGTGTAGGTTATATGCAAATGATATGCCATTTTATATGAAGGATTTAGACAGCCTCTGATTTTTATATCCCTGCGAGCTCCTGGAACCAGTCCCTCACAGATACTGAAGGAAGACTGTATTTAACTGTGCTTTCAATTTATTCCTTTTCTAGTTTACCAGGTGTCAAAATATTTCTAGTTCCTAACCTAGAAATCTAAATTACTTGTTTTCCTTTTGTTCATCTCTTACCTGCATATTGCTCCTTTTCATCCATTTTCATGGGTACATTTCTCATAAATTTATGTTATTTCAACAGCTTCATAACCCCTCTTTTCTAAGCCATCTGTTTGGAGTCACTTTTAAAAATTGCTAATATAACTGTGTCACTCTCAAGTTTAAAATATTCCAATGGTTTTTTTTTTTAAAGATTTACTTTATTTATTTGAAAGACAAAGTTTCAGAGAGAGGTAGAGCCAGAGGGGTCTTACATCCACTGGTTTACTCCCCAAATGACCACAAAAGCCAGAGCTGAGCTGATTCAAAGGCAAGAGCCATGAGCTTCTTCTGGGTCACCCATGTGGGTGCAGGGGCCCAAGGACTTGGGCCATCTTCTACCGCTTTCCCAGGCCATAGCAGAGAGCTAGATCAGAATTGGAGCAGGTGGGACTTGAACCAGTGCCCATATGGGATGCTGGTACTGCAGGCCAGGGCTTTAACCTGCTGTGCCACAGTGCCAGTCCCTCCAATGGCTTTAAAATAACTTAAAGCCTACAATCCAGATCCTTTGTGTGACACTCTTAAAGAGCGGTATTTTACGATATTTGCATATTCCGTCTTCTCTGCATTGCTCCTCCATCTTAGAACCAAAGAACCGGCCAGAATGAATGTTTCACAGTTTCTCAAGTAGTTTTATCTTTCCACTTATGTTTGTGTTAAGAGGAAAGAGGAGCTCTTATAATTATGTAAATAAGTGTGATGTTTGTTTGAATTAGGATTGTTGTGGAAGTGATGGGGAGAAATGTTCTTGATGGGATTTGCTGAATGAGTGCTGTGTGTATAAAAGAAATCAAGTGCTGTATCAAGGATTTTTGTCCAATTAAACATATGAATAGGGTAGTCTCCTATCAAGGCTCAGAGAATATGGGATCAGAAGTTTTAAGGGTGTGCAGGAATCAGGACTTCAGTTCTGACAATTTAAATTTTAGGTATCAGACATCAAAGAAGAAAACTTAGTAGTTGGATGTATGATTAAGTCTGAGCTTTAGAGTTCTAGGATGGTATAAATTTTGGAATTAGAAGATTGAAGGTGTTTAAAGCCATGAGGTAGGAGATCAATAGGAATAAGATTAAAAAAAGACCAAGACTTTTAGATGAGGGGAATTCAAAAAAGGACCTAGCAAGAAGTCGACAGTGATGTGGGTAGAGTCCAAGAGAGCCAAATGCGGGAAGAGTTGGAAGTAGGAAGTGACCCAGTATGTCATGTACTATTAAGTTATGACTCAGACTAGACCATAATTTTTAAACAAAACTTTGACATTCATTTATTTTTTTTTTATTCCAGAAGTACGCTTGAGAAACCTGAGAATTACTGGTATAGGAACTCTAAGTAAAATATGAAAAAATAAAGCGAACAAAGCAGGAAAGAAATGAGGATTTCCTAATCAAGCTCAGAGTTCACACGTGCTCATGCATGCTCTTCTATCCTCAGGGAAATCTGAATTAAATGACATCAGTGCAAGTAATGCCCACCCCTAAAGTGTGTACTAGAAATAACACACATTTTCTGGATTTTTTTTTTTCAGTAAGAAAAAGGGAAGCTACTATTTCAAACTCTTTTTTTTTAACTTTTATTTAATGAATATAAATTTCCAAAGTACAGCTTATAGATTACAATGGCTTCCCTCCCCATAACGTCCCTCCCACCTGCAACCCTCCCCTTTCCCGCTCCCTTTCCCCTTCCATTCACATCAAGATTCATTTTCAATTCTCTTTATATACAGAAGATCAGTTTAGCATATATTAAGTAAAGATTTCAACAGTTTGCACCCACATAGAAACACAAAGTGAAAAATACTGTTTGAGTACTAGTTATAGCATTAAATCACAATGTACAGCACATTAAGGACAAAGATGCTACATGAGGAGTAAGTGTACAGTGACTCCTGTTGTTGAAAAATTGACACTCTTGTTTATGGTGTCAGTAATCACCCTAGGCTCTTGTCATGAGTTGCCAAGGCTATGGAAGCCTTTTGAGTTCGCTGACTCTGATTATATTTAGACAAGGTTGTAGTCAGAATGGAAGTTCTCTCCTCCCTTCAGAGAAAGGTACCTCCTTCTTTGATGACCTGTTCTTTCTACTGGAATCTCACTCGCGGAGATCTTTCATTTAGGTCTTTTTTTTTTTTTTTTTTTTTTGCCAGAGTGTCTTGGCTTTCTATTCCTGATACTATTTCAAACTCTTACAGTGTATCTTTTCTCCAAAGAATTCTTGAGAGTTTCTTTGAAGTGATTACTTGTTGAGTGAAAGAAGTGGAAGAAGTTTGTTTGACATGATTAGGAAAGGAAGACTGGATTTGAGTAACATCTGATACTCACTGGCTCTACGTGAACATGCAAAAATAATGATATTTTTTCAAAAGATTAATGCATGTATTATTAAAGTAAAGCATGGCTTACTTTAAAGCTGTGCAAATTTTCTCCAAGAATCAAAGAGTCAGCCTCAATTCTGTGAACACTGAATCTAAAAATTCTAATACAACCATAGCAGAGAAATGGATGGGAAGTGGAGCAGCCAGATCTCAAACTGGTTCTCATATGGGATGCTGGCACTGTAGGTGGTGGCTTTACCAGCCACACCACAGTGCCAGCCCCTCACCTTCATTTTTAAATGAGAGCTTTGTTGAATACTGGGTTGAGAGTTTTCTTTTTTAGGAATTGGACTATGTCTCTCCATTCTCTCCTAGCCTGTGGGGTTTTTGATGATAAATCAGCTCTTAGTCTAATTGGTGATCCTCTGAAGGTAATCTGGAGTTCTCTCATGTAACATTTTAGAATCTGGTCTCTATGTTTTACTGTTGAAAATTTGACTGCAATGTGCTGTGGTAAAGATCTTTTCTGATCATATCTATTGGAACTTGTATGTGCTTCCTGTCCTTGGGTGCCCCTATCTTTCTCCAAATTAGGGAACTTTTATGCTAACACTTCGTTAAATAGGCCTTCTAATCCATGCTTTCTTTCCAAGCCTTTGAGAATTTGTAAGACATGTATGTTTGTTCATTTAGTCCCATAATCTTGAACACTGTTTTCAGGTTTTCTAATTTTTTGTTCTTTCCTCATTTTTTTTGTCTGACAGATATTTCCAAGGATTTGTCTTCTATCTCAGATATTCTTTCTTCTGCCTCTCCAAGTATTTTGAGGCTTTCCACTGTATTTTGACATGTTGAATTTGTCATTTCTAATATTTTAATTTGATTTCTCTTCAATATCTCAATGTCTTGGCAAAGTTTTTCACTCATATTGTCTATTGATTTCTTTATCTCATGAATTAGTTTCTCTGTATTTCTGAGTAATTTATGACCATTCTTTTGAATTCATTTTAATTTCATCAGTCTCTTCATCTTTACATTCTGATACTGAAGACGTGTTGTGTTCCTTCAGAGGAGTCATATTTTCTTCCTTGCTCTTATTTCTTGGATTTCTGTATTTATTTTTAGGCATTTGTGGAAACACTTGATTTTTTCCTCTGGTGGGTTTTATATTTGAACTACGCCTCTATGGCTTAATGGAGTTGTCTACTCCTTCAGTGAATACCCAGAGGTATATGTTGCATGGGACGAGGGAGCTCTGATCAATGGTGTGGGGTGAGAATCCAGGGCGACATCCAAGTTGGGCATGGTAGATTTCCTCTATTTTCAGCATGGGGAAGGGGATTATCATGGCCGTTGGCATAATCACAACCTCACCTCTCCTCTTCTAAGATGATTAATGCCTGGGGTTAGCCCACAGTGGGTCCAACCCCTACTTGCACTGGCTCATGCACTGCAGAATGGGTGTGTGGTGTCCTTAATGTGAGCATAGAACCCTCTGAAATGACCCACAGTAGGCAGTCGGGAAGCTCTGTGCCTCTGATGCCAGATACAGTGATTGTCCAGAGACCCAGGTACACCTCATGCCATATCATCATTTACAGAATTCCCACAGAGCACACAAGGCTCCCACAGTCATAGGGTGCAGAAGATCTGCTCTCAACCCTGCAAGTTTGACCCATCCTTGGAAAAGCAAAGACATTCCCAGAGCAGCTTTCTGTGGGTGCTCCAACTTGGCAGGTTAAGTCCCAGAGCCTGTGATAGGTCGAGAGGATGGGAGCACCTCACAGTCCCAAGTGAGTCACCAGTTCTGTATCAGTCCTCCCAGCCAGGCTCAGAGTCAGTGAAGAACATGGATTTTTCTGTCTGAGAAAATCTCCTGGCTTCTAGCTCCTGCAGAAGAGCCCCTGCAGCCTCTACTGGTGTCAAGATGGTGCCTTCTTGCTGCTGCTTACTGGCACCCTTGTCAGGGGCTGGCGAGACAAAAAGATGCATTTCCTTCACTAGATTAGGTGGGTACCTTGCCTACTCTTAGGGTTCCAGACCGGATTCAAAGTCAGTGTGGTCCCCAGGGTTCTCCCTTGGGAAGTATCACCAGTGACACCGGCTGCAGCAGCCTGCTCTCAGCTTGCTCTCAGAAGCTGGCTTCTCCTCCAGCCCTCAGCTGTGGGAGTCGTGCAGGGTGTCCCTGCTCCCTGCTGCACGTCCACACTTTCTATGCTGCTCCATGGCATCCCTTTCCTTTCTGTAGAATTTCCACTGCAAACTTCTCTCCAGCTCTCCTCTGGGCAGGCACTTCTCCACTTTTCTTCTGCTGGCTTCCCCTGGTCAGAATCAGCATGTCTTTTCCATATTCAGCCAGTACCAAGTTTCTTAAAATGACATAGAAAGCCCTGCTTGATTTGACACCTGACCGCTTCTCAATATTCAAATTCTAAAACATGCTCCCATCCTGCCAACCATGTCAAATAACTCAGCTTCCCAAAGTTGTGCAGTCATTTTATCTTCCTAAAAATAACCTTCTGTCTCTTTATCTGCTCAGCTAACACCTATTCATGCTTCAATACTAGGTTCTAAGGTCATTGTTAGCTCATTTCTTCATTCAATCAAAGTTGATTGACCACCTTTGATGTGCTACCTACTGTTATCTCTCTCCTTCACAAAGTCTTCCCTATCTAGTTAGTTTTTCCTCCTTTGATTTCTATTCCTATTGTTTCTTCCTATCCATTGAATAGCAGTTGATATTCACTGCCATCCACTGAAATTTGAGTTCCAGTTCTTCGCTCTGTAATTAATATCCTGTGCATAAAAGCACCATCGCAATTAACTATGTCATAACCTGTGGCTTCCTTGTTTCTGTGTCCTGGTATACTGTGAACCTGTTGATGTATGGTTCATTTTTGTGTTTTGTGTTGATGTATGTAATCCCGATGGCTGGTATGATTTCTGTGACTTTATCATTTTTTAAGTTTTTATTTATTTTTAAAGATTTATTTATTTGAAACAGCAAGACAGAAGAGAGATCTGCCATCTAGTTGTTCATTCCCCAGATTGTCATAACATCCAGTGCTGGGTCAGGCTGAAGTCAGGAGCAAGGAGCTTCATCTGGATCTCCCAGGAGGGTGTCAGGGGCCCTACACTTGGGCTATCTCCCACTGCTTTTCCCCAGCCATTAGCAGGGAGCTGGATTGGAAGTGGAGCAGCCCGGACACAAACTGTCGCTCCTATGGGAAGCAAGTATTACAGGCGGCAGCTTTGCCTGCTGTTCCACAATGCCGGCCCTAGGTTGTATTTATTTTAAACATACTAATTGAAAGGCAGAGTGATAGAAACACACACACACACATGCACACACATGCACACACACACAGAGATCTTCCATCCCCTGGATCATTCCCCCAAATGCCCACAACAGCCAGAATTGGGCCAGGTTGAAGCCAGGAACCAAGAAATCCATTTTGTCTCCCCTGTGGGTGGCAGGGACCCAAGTACTTGAGCCATCATCTACTTGGTCTCAGGGAGCACGTTTGCAGGATCCTGGATCAGGGGCACAACAGAGCAGAAACTTGATCCTGGGCACTCTAGTATGGTATAGAAGCACGCCGAGCAGTGTCTTAACTGCTGCACACAATGCCCATGTTTATAATTTAAGACATTTTTCTGATTGAAGATGATTTAGAATCAAAAGAATTGATGGAATGAATCATTTCATCTCTTTAAGACCTATCTGTAAAACACAGAGAATAATAACTGCAGCGGATATTGCATGATCTTTTTGGAAATTGAGATAATTTACCCTATGAGAAAATATTTTATAAATATGAAAGCATTATGGTATTTGTTCCCTTTGGTTTCAGAGTTACAAGGTTGTCCAGATTACTTTGAAGAATGGTTTTATGGAAAGGACACAATTGTAGTTCTGCTCCAGGGCAAAGCTAAGCCTTTTTTAGTCTCTCCGCACAGTCCTTTTCTCTGCTTTCCAGTGTTTGCCACGCTGTCACTACTGGTCACATTCTTGTGCTCCCTTTGGAGGCTGATAGGTGTACTGCTGGGACGACTGTTGTCTCTATCAGGTGGGAAAGGAACAGGAGAGTTCTTAACCATGTCTTGTGTTCTGTATGATTTCCTTGGGCTCCCTCCTTGGTACCTCTTACAGACTCCTGTTCTTTCACGGTTGTGGAGTTAGCAAGTTTGTTCAATTTTCTTCCCATATCTAATTCTTGCATTTAAATAGGAACCATTTGTACCTATTTCTCTGCCTCATGGCTATTGATCACTCAAAGATTTTACTTCATAAATAGTTTTGTTTTCTCCATGACCTTTTCATAGTCCCACGCACTCTCTCCACCCATCCTTTTGATTTCAGCCATTAGAACTGATTAATTCTCTGTATGTTTTAAATCCTAAATAATTGCCCAAGGTGTGAGCCAAATTCTTTCTGGTTTTTTTTTTTTTTTTTTTTTTTTTGACAGGCAGAGTGGACAGTGAGAGAGAAAGGTCTTCCTTTGCCATTGGTTCACCCTCCAATGGCTGCTGTGGCCGGCGTGCTGCGGCCGGAGCACCGCGCTGATCTGATGGCAGGAGCCAGGTACTTATCCTGGTCTCCCATGGGGTGCAGGGCCCAAGTACTTGGGCCATCCTCCACTGCACTCCCTGGCCACAGCAGAGAGCTGGCCTGGAAGAGGGGAACCGGGACTAGAACCCAGTGTGCTGGTGCCATAAGGCGGAGGATTAGCCTAGTGAGCCATGGCACTGCCCAAGCCAAAGTCTTTATATCAACTCATTTCTCTGATATCCTGTCAGCCTATCGATAAGGTGTGTGTCCCAGATTCTGTCTTCTGGGATATGGTGTTAGGTCATATAGCAATTGACAGTAGCCTTAAACATCAGGGTATTTACTTGGCTGACAACATGATTGACATATTTAGTGTAGTTATATAACCCTAGATATTTTTGCTGAATATTGACAGTGAGGATGGAATCTATATATTATTTTTTATCTTTTTAATAAAAAGTTATGTTTTTATTTGAAAGGCAATAATAGAGAGAGAAGGAAAGACAAAGATCTTCTATCTGTTGGTTCATTCCCCAAATGGCTGCATCAGCCAGGGCTGGGCCAGGCCGAAGCCAGAATCTAGTAGCTTCTTTCAGGTATCCCACGTGGATGGCAGGAACCCAAGAACTTAGGCCATTTTCCACTGTTTTCCCAGACCTTTGTCAGGGAACTGGATCAGAACTGATGCCCATATGGAATGCCTGCACTGCAGGTGGCGGCTTTACCCAAAGTGCTACAGCACTGGCCCTGGAAGCTATATATTCTATAAGCAATTTGATGAAAAAATACTCTGGCAGGAGTGTGATTAATTGGATACTCTCATGTATTGTTCAGTTTAGCAAAATTGATGTAAGTCTATTTATTAATTTATTTTTAGAGATCATGATTGTATTTAGGAGTATTTCTGAAGTTTATGGTTTTTTATAGTTTTGTTTCTATTTATAGAATTGTTGTTAAAGAGATAAAGAGACATTTGCAAACCTTTATGTACAAAGATCACTATTGCTGTGTAGTTTGCAATAGTGAAAGATTAGAAGACATTAAGGTTTCAAACTATTAGAAAACCATTAGTTAGGGATTTTATCCATCTTGTCAGTCCTCTTATTTTCAGTGCCCAGAACAATGTCTAGCACAAAAGAGTTATGTAAGATTTAATCGTCATTATGAACAATTGGACAGTCAATAAAA
Source organism: Oryctolagus cuniculus (assembly GCF_051225735.1). Classification (NCBI taxonomy): domain Eukaryota; kingdom Metazoa; phylum Chordata; class Mammalia; order Lagomorpha; family Leporidae; genus Oryctolagus; species Oryctolagus cuniculus. Next base: position 127,954,748 of record NC_142874.1, read on the forward strand.
ATACTGTAACCCCAGAATGTTTGCTATCATGGAAAAGTGGGCCTTACAACATCTGGTGATAAAGTAGGAACCCTCACACTCTCTCTCTAAGAATACAAATCTTAAGTGTTTATTTTGTGAAATGGAATGGTGGATGGATTCTCCATTGTGTTTAGATATTTTCTTTGATTTTTGTTTTTTTATTTGACCTCATGGGAAAGATGTAGAGCTCCTACTCAGTGCCTGGTATAAATTTAGATCTTCGGGACCTGCATTGTGGTTTAGTGGGTTAAGCTGCCACATCTCTAAGGAGCTCCTGTACATCCATTCCAGTTCCCTGCTAATGCGCCTGGGAAAGCAGAGGAAGATGCCCCATGTACCTGGGTCCCTGACACCCTTGTGGGAGGTTGGGGGGTTCCTGGTTCCTTACTTCAACCTAGTCTAGCCTCGCCCATTATGGCCTTTTGGGGAGTGACCCAGCAGACGAAAGCCCTCTCTCTCTCTCTCTCTCTCTCTCCCTCTCTCCCTCTCTCTCTCTCTCCCCCCTCCCCGTCTCTCTCTGTAATTGTCTTTCAAATAAATAAATAATTCTTTTTTAAAAATTAGATCTTCATATCCATTTTTGTAGAGTCTTCTTAGTTTTCTAGAGTATTAAACCTCCCAAGCAGATAAGTCAGCTGCCCGAGATCACAGTTAATTATACCACAGGGATTTGAATGCAATTCATTATAATTCCTGAGCATATTTTCTTAACCACTAATCTATCCTGACTCTCTGACTACCCTTCCTTGATTAAACCAGTCCTCCCCAATTTTCCCCTTCACTGCAGCTACCTACTAATTTGACCCTTACATGAATTACTTGGTTATAGTCTAATTTCTTTGCATGATTTGAGTTTATGTTCTTAACTAGATAAAGGTTCTTTAATGCAAAAGCACTAATTTATGCTACTTTCATATTTTAATAGTATTGAGAATCCTTCTAAGGGCAGTAAATGTTTGAGATTTATAATTATTGAAATCTTTAGTGAGTGTACAAGAAATAAGCACACTTGTAAATGTGGATACACTCATATGTAATTTTTTGATATTACGTAGGCCTGCTGTTGCGTGTTACTGTGAATGGCAAGTTTAACATCTTGAGGGTTTTATTCCTGTCATTCAACGTATACTAAAGGTTTCAGACTTTCAATTAATATTCTATGGAAACATGAAATCTGTATTGCTTAGCTGTTTAGCAATACATTTGTTAATCAGAGAACAGCCACTGAATTCTACTTTCTATTTTTCCTCTCACACACTCCACTCATCTCCAGATGAACTACTGTTTCCTGTGTTTTAAGCCCATTTCTTCCATACTGTTGAATATGTGTCTGTTCAGCCTGAACTGGTCTTTTTTTTCCTTTTTTAAATTTAATAAATATGAATTTACAAAGTACAACTTTTGCATTGTTGTGGCTTTTCCCCCATAACCTCCCTTCCACCCGCAACCATCCCATTGCCCACTCCCTCTCCCATCCCATTCTTCATCAAGATTCATTTTCAATTATCTTTATATACAGATGATCAACTTAGTATATACTAAGTAAAGATTTCAAAAGATTATAGCCACACAGATATAGAGTACTGTTCGACTACTAGTTTTACTGCTAATTCTCATAGTACAACACACAGGACAGAGATGCTACATAGGGAGCAGGTGCACAGTGACTCCCATTGTTGATTTAGCAATTGACACTCTTATTTATGACATCAGTAATCACCCGAGGCTCTTGTCGTGAGCTGTCAAGGCTATGGAAGCCTCTTGAGTTCACCAACTCTGATCTTATTTAGGCAAGGCCATATCAGAGTGGAGGTTCCTTCCTCCCTTCAGAGAAAGGTACCCCCTTCTTTGATGGCCTGTTTTTTCTGCTGGGATCTCATTCTGAGATCTTTCAATCAGGTCATTTTTGCCACAGTGTCTTGGCTTTCCATGCCTGCGAGACTCTCATGGGCCTTTGAGCCAGATCTGAATGCTTAAGGGTTGATTCTGAGGCCGGAGGGCTGTTTAGAGCGTTTGCCATTCTATGAGTCTGCTGTGTATCCTGCTTCCCCCGTAGGATCATTCTCTCCCTTTTAATTCTATCCTTCATTATTTGCAGACACTGGTCTTATTTGTGAAATCTCTTTGACACTTAACCTATCTTTTTGATCAAGTATGTAGTTAAACTGACCACTTTAACAAGTGAGATGGCATTGGTACATGCCTCCTTGATGGTATTGAGTTGGAATCCCCTGGCCCATTTCTAGCTCTACCATTGGAGATAAGTCCGAGTGAGCATGTGCTGAACTGTATATTTCCTCCCTTTCTTATTCCCACTCTTATATTTAACAGAGATCACTTTTCATTTAATTTTAAACACCTAAGAATAATTGTGTATTAATTACAGAGTTCAACCAATGGTATTAAGTAGAACAAAAATACTAAAAAGAATAAAATAATAAGTTGTTCCTCAACAGTCATGACAAGGGCTGATCTGGTCACTGTTTCTCATAGTGTCCATTTACTTTGACAGGTTTCCTTTTAGGTGCTCAGTTAGTTGTCATCGATCAGGGAGAACATATGATATTTGTCCCTTCAAATATCATATATCAAATATTTCAATTCTGCTTATTTCTTCTCTAATCTTTAGTATTTTTTTCTTCTGCTGGGTTTGGCTTTGGTTTGCTGCTGTTTTTCTAAATCCTTGAGGTGCATGGAGAGGTCATTTGTTTGGTTCCTTTCCAGTTTCTTGATGTAGGCACCGATTGCTATAAACTTTCCTCTTAGCACTACTTTTGCTGTATCCCACAAGTTTGGAAAGGTTGTGTTGTCATTTTCATTTATTTCTAGAAAATTTTGATTTCTCTTTTGGTTTCTTCTATGACCCACTGTTCATTCAGAATCATGTTATTCATTCTCCATGTGTTTGCATATGGTGTAGAGATTCTTAAGTTGTTGATTTCGAGTTTCATTGAATTATGGTCTGAGAAGATGCATGGTATAATTTCAATTTTTTTGAATTTGTTGAGGCTCCCTTTATAGCTTAGCATATGGTCAATCCTAGAGTATGTTCCATGTACAGGGGAGAAATATGTGAACTCTGTGGATGTGGGTGGAAGGCTCTGAAGATATCTACTAGGTCTATTTGGTCTATAGCGTCAATTAGCTCTGTTGTTTCCTTGTTGGTTTTCTGTCTGGTTGATCTCTCCATTGGTGAAAGGGGGGTGTTGAAGTCACCTGTTATTATTGTATTTGATTCTATATCTCCCTTTAAGTCCTTTAGTAATTCTTTCAAGTAGCCAGGTGCTTTGTAATTAGGTGCATATACATTTATAATAGTAATGTCTTCATGTTGGATTGATCCTTTAATCATTATATAATGCCCTTCTTTGTCTCTTTTAATAGTTTTTGTGTTAAAGTCTATTTTGTCTGATATTAGGATGGCCACACCAGCTTTTTTTTTTATTTCTGTTAGGTTGGAGTATCTTTTTCCATCCTTTCACTTTCAGTCTGTGTGCATCTTTGCTGATAAGGTGTATTTCCTGAGGGCAGCATATATATAGATGGATTCTCTTTTTTGATCCAATCAGCTAGTCTGTGTCTCTTGGTTGTATAGTTGAGGCCATTTACATTCAGTGTGACTATTGTTAAATATGGTCTTTTTCCAGTCATGTTTCCTTAAACGAGCTGTTTATGTATTTTGAGATTTGCTTGTAGTTTAGTTGGGTCATTTTCTACATTCGTATTTTTTTGTAGTGAAGTTCTTGTTTTTGTATTTCTGTGTGCAGCATGTCTTTGAGCCATTGTTGTAGGGTTAGATGCAAGGATACAAATTCTGTCAGTTTCTGTTTTTCGTGTAAGATCTTTATTTCCCCCCACATTCATAAATGATAGCTTTGCAGGGTATAGTATTCCAGGTTGGCATTGTTCATCTTTTAAAACTTGGAATATATCATGCCATTGTCTCCTTGCCTGTAATGTTTGCAATGAGAAGTCTGGGGTGAATCTGATGAAATTACCCCTGAATGTGATTTGTCATTTCTCTCTGGCACATTTTAGGATTTGTTCTTTGTGTTTCACTGAGCTGAGTGCTGCCACAATGTGTCACAATGAATTTCTCTTCTAGACTAATTTGTTGGGGCTCCTGAGTATTTGTTGAATTTGATTGCTTCTATCAGTCTGCCTCTGTTGGAAGTTTTCTGATATTATTTCATTGAGGACGCCTTCCAATCCATTCTCTCTTTCCACACCCTCAGGGACTCCTATTATCCGGATATTACAACACTTGTATTTTTTAATTTTCTAATTTCTTCTTCCTGTGTGTGATCTGACTATATTATTTTTGAAAGTTTGTCTTCAAGTTCTAATATTTGCTCTTCTATTTCATCTGTTTGATTTCTGAGGGATTCCACGGTGTTTTTTATATGGTCAATTGAGTTTTTCATTTCCAGTATTTCATTCTGGCTTCTTTTTAGGATCTCTAATCCTTGGGCGTGCTTTTCGTTCAGACCTTGAATCTGTTTCTCATTACTTCTAAGTAATCTGATTATAAATTTTCTGAATTCTTTTTTGGGAATGACTTCAAATTCTTCTTATTGGCGAGTTCATAGGTACTTCTATATTCCTATTCAGGATTTTTCTTTTGTTCTTTGGCATTTCTGTTTGGCTTAATTTTCAGGTTGATTTCCCTCTGCTATTGGCTGCTGTGGGTCTGTACCAATAGTCAGTGTAAGCAGGCAGCTCTACCTTCTAGCGTTTGTTTATTTCTGGTAACTTGAGTAGGCTGGTGCCAAGGCTTTGAGGTGCCCAGCTCTGCCCCTTGGGGCCGGTTTTCTTGTTCCTTTGTTTGCCCTAAAGTGCCTGGGCTTCTGTTTTTCAACCCCCCCCCATCTCTGTGGCCCCTGTGCGACAAGTGGGGAATCGCTCCAAACCGCTGTGGTCCCCGCCACTGAAGTTCCCACGTTCGGAAGGCGAAAGCAGAGCCCACCTTCTTTCATGCCCAAATGTAAACAAACAAGATGGCTGCTCTCCACCCGCTGTAGCTCTGATTGCGGGGTGGGGGGGGGCACACCTTGCTGCTATACCACCATCTTGACCCCCTCCGAAGAACATGTGTTTTTTTTTTTCTAAAGATTTATTTTGTTTATTTGAAAGGCAGAATTAGAGAGAGAGGGAGAAATAAAAAGAGAGGGAGGGAGAGTGAGCGACCACTTCTATCTTCTGGTTCACTCCCCAAATAGCTACAGTGTCCATGGGCAGGCCAGGCCATAACCAGGAGCCTGAAACTCTGACCAGGTCTCCAATGTAGGTGGCAGCAGCCTAAGCAGTTGGGTCCTCTATCATTGCTTTCCCATGGGTGTTACCAAGGAGCTGGATCAGAATTGTAGCAACCAGACTTGAATCCACGCTTATATGAGATACTGGCATCACAAGCATCAGCTTAACCCACTAAAACCACAATGCCAGACCCAACCCGAACCAGACTTGTATACAATCCCTGAATGCCCAAATCCTATGTGTCTTTTTAAAATATTTATTTATTTATTTGAAATGCAGAGTTACAGAAAGAGAGGAGAGATAGAGGGAGATCCTCCATCTGCTTTTGCATTCTCCAAATGGCTGCAATGGCCCAGGCTGGGCAGACTGATGCCAGGAGCCAGGAGCTACTTCCAGGTCTCCCACATGGGTAGCAGGGCCCATGGCCTTGGGCAGTCTTCCACTGCTTTCCCAGTCATATCAGCACACAGCTGGATAGGAAGTGGAATAGCAGGGACTCAAACTGGTACCCAAATGGGATGTTGGTGCTGCAGGCGGTGGCTTTACCCACTGCACCACAACACTGCTCCCAAATCCTGTGTGTCTTAAAAGGCCTGGGACTTAACCCAGTTTGCTTCCTGAAACTTTTCTCTGATAACCTCTACTCATAATGATCTTTATTCTGATTTCTATCGTTTGCCATTTCCTTTGGAATATATGTGTTATAAATACAAAAGATATACACTGAACAACGTTTTAAGTTTATGGTACACTACTAACTGCATGCACGTTGTTGTACAGCATATCTGGAGGATCTCTTTAGTCTCCTCACTGAGACTCTCCTCCTCATTCCCCTTCTCCCTCCCTCCTGGCAGCCGTATCTTTTATTTTTGTTGTAGAATTTAAGAGGACTACTATCCTCATTGTCAGATTCAGTTCTTACTCATAGCAGGATTGTTGTGGGAATTTTTTTTTGTACCCCATACTACAAAACAGTTGGTTTTTATCTGCTCTGTGGGGAGCAACTCGGACTAGACTAAGTTACTGGAATTAAGACTTATTCTATGCATCTGCTCTCCCACAATATGGCGCTGAGAAGGGAGAAACAGCTTCTACACAGCTGCCTCCAGTTCAACCAATAAACTGTAGGACCTGCTCCTGATTGGAGGAGAGCAGCGTACTCGGCGTTGTGGGTAGCAGAGTTGGGATTGGTGGAAGAGGACTATAAAGGAGGAGAGAGACAACATGCACCAGGAACATCTAAGGGGAACATCTATCTGAAGGAACACCTGTGCAGCCTCCGAGAGAGCCGGCCGGCGGTGTGCTGCTCCCCCGCAGAAGTGGGGAAAGCGGCAGGGGGAACCGCCCTTCCACAGAGGTGGAAGGGTCGGTAGCCAACCCGGTAAGAACCAGCAGCAAACCCGGGAAGGGCCGAGCAGACAAAAAGAACAGCGCAGGGTCCTGTGTCGTTCCTCCACGAAGAGGGGGAGTGACATGCTCTTTTGTAACCAATAATTCCAAAAATCAAAAAAATAGAGTTTATTTCCAGGTTAACATCTAAAGTAGTGAAGCAAGATGACTGCTGGGTGAGAGCCCCCACCACCTGTATTTCCACAGAGACACCGATTTGAACACCTTTTCGTGCTCCAGTTTACCTGTACAAGATCTGGGAAAGCTAGGTGAGAGGCCACAGTGCCTAGTTTTCATATAATAATAAGAAAAGACACATTGAGGAAGGCAGCGAGGAAGGAGTTGCCCCTATCTTCCCTTCCCCAACTTCACACAGCACAGTGTAGAGAGAGATGCCTCTCACTTTGGGGAGGAAAGATGGGATTAAGTGTGTGTCTTAGGACCAGGACTACAACAGTGAAGCCAGTGGCAGGCAGAGCCCCACACTTCTGGCACCCAGACAGTGTGGTCATCCCTTGGTATTCACAGGGGATTGCAGGACCTCTATGTGCTATAAAATCCATGCATACTCAAGTCCTGTATATAAAATGGTATAATATTAGGCCGGTGCCGCGGCACACTTGGCTAATCCCCCGCCTGCAGCGCCGGCACCCCGGGTTCTAGTCCCGTTTGGGGCACCAGTTCTGTCCCTGTTGCTCCTATTCCAGTCTAGCTCTCTGCTGTGGCCCGGGAAGGCAGTGGAGGATGGCCCAAGTGCTTGGGCCCTGCACCCGCATAGGAGACTGGGAGGAAATACCTGGCTCCTGGCTTTGGATCAGCGCAGAGTGCGGGCCGTAGCGGCCATTTGGTATTTCCTCCAGGTCTCCCATGCAGGTGCAGGGCCCAAGCACTTGGACCATCCTCAACTGCCTTCCCGAGCCATAGCAGAGAGCTGGACTGGAAGAGGAGCAACCAGAACAGAATCTGGCACCCCGACCAGGACTAGAACCCGGGGTGCCGGCACCGCAGGCGGAGGATTAGCCTAGTGAGCCGTGGTGCCAGCCAAGAATTTTCTTAAGAGAATCTGTCAAATTATGGGACAGTGTTTCTTCAAATTCCCTGTCATTACCTAGTGTTATAACCTGTTATCTAAGTCCTAAAAAGAAGAAAATTTTAAATGTGGATTGGATGAGGGGAGGCTAGATATGTTCTATAGTGGGTGTCCTAAATATAACACCAGATTCTACATTTTCATGTTAAAATGCCAGAAATTATATTTTCCATTGGGAATTAGTATTTTTGAGTTCATAATTTTTATATTTTTAGAAGTATACTGTGTGTGTGTTTGTGTCTGTAGAACTCAATATTACAATCAATGAGTCATTGCTTAGAAATGAGTGGTATGTGACAAATAGTCTTCTAAAAAATTAAGAGCTAATAGTTTTGAAGTGTTTGTTCCACACATTGTGTTAAATGGTTTACATGTTTCACCTCATTTAAATGTTACTGCAATAAACTTAATAAAAGTTAAGTATACCAGATGTTCTGTATTACAAGCCAATGCTCATTCTGTTACAAGTGCCTTCCCACTTTAATGTTGGGGTGTTCCTATAAGTAGTAAATCCTGTGAAGTGGCAGTGACGATGATGACAAGGATTGAATGCTTTCGATCTGCCATACTCTGTTTGATGTGCCAAATGTGAATTATGACATTTAGTTTCACAACAATCCTATAATATAAAGCTTATTGTTTTATACATTTTATAGCAGAGGAAAAAGATGCACAGAGCCAGTGTGTATAACAGTTGAGATGGAATTCCAGGAAAAGGTGGTTTGGTTCTGGATTCTGAGCCTTTTACCAAAACAGTTTGCTACAGAACCACCCAGCAGTTAGGAGCATTGATCAGAATTTCACCTCTTTGCTTTACTAGCTATGCAACTTGGAGCAACCGACATAAAGACTGTAAACATGATTTTTTTCATCTGTAAGATGGATATAAATAAGTATACCTAACTTCTATTAAGCTATTGTCTTTCTCCTACTGGTCTGCAATTTCACCTTACAAAGGCTAGTGATAAGAGATTTCAAACTCCATCTTCCAGTAAATGTGAGGCTTGTAATTAAATTGCTTAGGTGATCTCTTTTTGCGCTTTTCTCTCTGTAATGCTGATTTAATCATCTTCATGCAGTGTCCTACTGGCAGGTTTCCCATGTGTACTTGGAAGTGGAAGGTTATATGCTAATGGATATTCATTGCATAACGAGGGCATGGGGATGTTATTTCTCAGGGCAGAGCTCATTACTCAGGTTATTGGCTCCTGTTTGTACCCAGTTGTTGCCCATCTTACATGATTATGCAAAGGCGGAATGAAACGTAGGCAGTCTCTTCATTTGTGCCAGTTGGGGTTCATGGGCTTTGTTTTATTTCCTATTCCAGCAAGTGTCTTTCACTTCCCAGTAGTCCTCGATCTTATGGTTGAGTAGACCCTTTCCATTCACAGATTTAACATTTGTGATGTTGGTGACTCATGAGAAACTGTGCAGTACTTGTAAAGTGTGTTGAGACCCATGTTTTGGTCCTATCTGATCTCAATCAGTGTGAGGGAGAAAAACATGAGACCGTGAGCGAGCTTTGTCAGTCACTCTAGGTCTCAGCATCACTGTGACTGTTTTTCTCAGCTTGTTGTCAGGTACACAGAATCCTTCATTAGGGGTCTGCAGGGGTTATTCAAATGCATCATTACATTCAACAGATTGATGTGAGAAACTATATGCAATAGTGACACTTATGCATGTGGGAATTTGCAAAAGTCTTTTGGTATACCTCTTGTGCGTGTCACATGTCTATGGCATATGTTAGAATAAACAGACTGCAGTTTTGCCTTCCTGTGTTGGGGATGATCTTAAACTATACTGCTTTTAAAACAAGGTTCTGGGAAAACAATACCTTGGCAAACTAAATTAAGATTATTTTCTTGCCTGAGCATTAAAATGGAGATCAGGTGGTCAAGTCAGCACAACTCAGCAGCATTAAGATGTCTCTCTCTAAAATCTGAAAGGAGTTTTACAGCTTGAGAAGTTGGAAACTAAGGCATTCAGAAGAAGAAAGCACGGTGTGTGTGAGCCAGTTTGAATCACAGTTGTGCAGATAAAAGCTAAGGAAGAAAACTTCAGGAGCACCAACTTTGTGTTGGGCATTAAGCTTCGGACTGTTTCATGTTATCTCAGCGAATCCTTTTGTTTTCTAAAACCTAACCGCCTTACTGTATTCTATTGTGGTAACAACACTTGACCTGAGGTGCACCCTCTGAGCATCGTTAGCCGCCCAATACCGGATGCTTAACTCCCAGCACAAAGCTGTACAGCAGGGCTCTAGAACTGATGCATTTTTGCATAACTGAAACTTTATACCCTGAGAACAGCAACTGCTTGTTTTTTAAGGCTATCTTAAAGAAAAGTTAAAATGGATTGGGAGGAAAGACTGTGTTGGGCCATGTAAGCATATTAATTCATACAATTTAACACTTGCTAGGGCCCTGATTTCAATGTAGAATTTTAGTTAAAATAGCATCCTATTGAGTCTTTATTTCTAAGTTATAGAACCAAATTACTGGTAAACCTAATGTTCTATTTAGTCAGTTTCTTTTTAAAAAAGATTTATTTGTTTGAAATGTGTGTGTTTGTGGAGAGAGAGAGAGAGAGAGAGAGAGAGAGAGAGATTGAGATTCTTCTGTCCACTGGTTTGCTCCCCAGATGGCCAAGGCTGGGAGCCCAGACATCCATCCCATCTCCAACTGCAGTGGCAGGGGCCCACGTGCTTGCACCATCTTCTGCTGCTTTCCCAGGCACATTAGCAGGGAGCAGGATCAGAAGTGGAGCAGCTGGAGTTCAAACTGGTTTCTTCAGTGGATGTCGAGGTGGCAGGTGGCAGCTTAATCCACAGAGCCATAATGCCAGCCACTATTTAGTCCGTTTGTACCCCAAAGTTTTACCAGCATCTTGTGTCTCAATATTGAATGTAGTTAAAAGTTATAAATAAAATTACAGATTTAACTAATTTAAAATTATTTACTGTTTCTCTCACACTTCTGTAGTTATAGCAGTTTCCCTACTTCGTTTCTGGGAGTAGGCAAATAACTTGTCTGGCCAAGTTCTCGGATGCTGGCAGATCTGACACAACGAAAGCCATTGGGGGTGACCAGACAGCTTGGACTTCTTGCTGTCAGAACAAGACAGGGCTTCCCTGCTGGTCAGAAAGAAGACTGAATGACACAGAGCTAACCTATTACAGCCAGGTCTAAAGCAGCACGCAGGACACTCCCAGTGTGAGAGCTAACCCGGGTGAAATGAACCTCTCATAGAGCTGTGAGAATGAAGGGTAGTTGTTTTAGGGCACGATGTTCAGAGGAGCTTTGCAATAAAGCAATAGTGGCAGTGGCTAGTGGATACATACACTAATAAAGCAAAAAGAAATACAAGAGATAGAGAAACTATTTGTCTGGCACACCCTCTTGCTACCTTTTAAAATTTTGTTATAGACTAAATCATGGGCTTTCCCAAATTCATATGCTGAATTCCTGTATTGAATACATACATTGAATGTGATTTACATTTGGAGACAAGGCCTTTAGGGAAGTAATTAAGATTGAATGAAGTGAAAAGGGTGGGGTCCTGATCTGATGGGGTGTGGAAGAGGAGGAGGAGACACAGAGGTTTTTCACTCTCCATGTGCACACAGAGAAGAGGCCATGTGAAGCCGCAGGAAGAAGGCAGTTGTCTCTAAGCCAGGAAGAGCAGCCTCACCAGAAACCAACCCTGATGGGAATTTGCTTTTGGGCTGGAAGCCTCCAAAACTGCTGAGAAAATACTTCTCTGTTGTCTAAGCCACCCAGTCTCTGTGGTTTTGTTGTAGTAGTCTGAGCAGACTCATACACCCTTCTACAAATCCCTAGTAAATGGGGCCAGAACAGTGTCCTCAAACTTGAATGGTTGACATTGACAGCTCCTCCTTGATGATAAAATGAAACATCCAGACTTTGATATCTGCTTGGGAAGGCCTAAAGGGATGGGTGAGTGGAAGGGAGAAAGTGTATTGCAGTTCTAGTTTCTCTTCAGAGAGGCCAAGATGCCGCTAACATGATGCCACTTTGGAGGCTGGGGCCTTGGGTAATAATAGGCTTAGATGAGGTCACAAGGGCAGAGCACTCAGATGGGGCAAATTCTCTTAGAGACATCAGAAAGCTCTCACCCTCCTCTCCTCTCTCTCTCTCCTTTCTCTCTCTCCCTCTCCCTCCTCCCTGTTCCCTCTCCTCTCTCTCCATCTCTCTCTCTTCCCATGTCCCATTCCTCCTCTCCCTCTGTGTCCATTACATGAGAAAACAGAGTAAAGGCAGCTACTATGTGTCAGAAGTGAGCCCTTTCCAATGCCTGATACCAGACCCGGAGTTGGGAGAACTATGAGAGAGAATTTCTGTCGTTTAAGCCATCCGGTGTATGAAGCCTTGTTGTGGCAGCCCAAGCAGGTGAGACAGAGACCTTCTGTTCCTCGCACTCTCACATTGCAGCACAGCGCTGCACCAGACACATGTTATCCACCTGCAGCTGCTGTTCTTACATTAGGAAGGCAGCGTTTGTTCTTCCTGGGTGGTGTTTTCCTGCAACACTCCAGCTCCTGGGCTGCAGTAACTAAGGGCACTCGATTCGCCCTGTGCCGCTGGCTTTCACTCTCTCCGTCCCCAGTTTCTGAGTTCCTTTCTGTCAACTGAGCATCTTTTTGGAGAAGCCCTTTGTGCGAGTGGAGTTCCAGGTCCTCACCTTTGCTGTCATCTGGGCTGCACTCCCTGCCCTAGCCGCGGTGTCAGTCTGAGAATCGCTTTGATCATCAAGCTTTTCCATTGCCCTTCCTTCTTCTCTGTGAAGTCTTGCTTCCTCCCTGCAGAGTGTTAAGCATTGTTCCTGTGATTCCTCTGGCACTGAATGACTCCCACGTAACAACAGCTCTTTCCCTCACATTTTTGCCTGGCTTTCTAGTTCTTTCCTCTCATTCTGGTACCCACTCAATGCCAGTACTTGCTCAGAGAGTCTTCCCTGCCTGTCCTTTCTAAATTCTTTAATCCCTACCCAGAATCCCTTTCCTTCCCTTGCTGTCGTCACCTCCTTAGCCTGTAGTATTGTTTTCAAAGTGCTTTGTTGCAGTTATCTATTTTTTTTGCCTGTCCCCTTTGCTCCTGTGGATGCAAACTTCATGAGAATAAGAATCTTGCCTGTTTTGTTTACCAAAGTATCTCCTGGAGGTAAAGTAATTTCTGGCACATTTGGGGTAGAACTTGCTGAATTGGAATGAATCAATACAAAGATGGTATTACTAAGAAATAGCAGAATGGATCCTCTGTGGACATTTCTCCAGTTGCTTGTTTCTGAAACGTCCCCTTGTTTTCACATTCGTTTCCTATATTGTAAAACTTGGGCTTACATTAAACTCATTTTACTCTGCTGGGAAATCTCACCTGCAAATTTTAAGTATATACTATCTTGTGATGGTAAATCCTTTTGGAATTTTATTATGTTTGAAAAATAATGATTTTTGTACCCTAAATGTCTTATATTCTGTGGCTGGAATTGTGTCGCAGTGGGGTTAAGCCGCTGCCTGTGATTTTGGCGTCCTTATGGGTGCTGGTTTCTGCCTTGGCTGCTCCACTTCCAATCCAGCTCCCTACCAATGTGTCTGGAGAGGCAGCAGAGGATAGCCCAAGTGAATGTGCTGCTATACCCCACATGGGAGACCTGGATGAAGCTCCTGGCTTTGGTCTGTCCTCAGCCCCAGCCATTACAGCCATTTGGTGAGTGAACCAGTGGGTGGAAGCACTCTCTCTCTTTCTCTCTCTGTAACAATGGCTTTCAAATAAATAAATAAATCTAAAAAAGAGATTCCTTATATTCTAATAATGCTTGTATGAATTATCTATATTTTGTATTTTTTTAAGATTTATTTATTTATTTGAAAGGCAGAGTTACAGAGAGGCAGAGGCAGAGAGAGAGAGAAAGAGAGGACTTCCATCTGTTGGTTCGCTCCTCAAATGGCTGCAATGACTGGAGCTGGGCCAATCCAAAGCCAGGAGCCAAGAGCTTCTTCTGGGTCTCCCATGAGGTTGCAGGCTGCAAGGACTTGGTCTATCTTCTACTGCTTTCCTCGTCATAGAAGAGAGCTGGATCAGAAGTGGAGCTGCTGGGATTCGAACTGGCATCCATATGGGATGCTAGCACTACAGGCAGCGGCGTTAACCACTATGACACAATGCCAGCTCCTATATTTTGTATTTTTAACATATTTTTTTCTTGCTGTGAGATTAAATGGTGTAATATCACTGATAATTTGTTTATTCTTTTTTCTTTGAGGAGTGAGAACAGCTGTTCACTGAATGTCCTGAGACAACAGACTAGAAGAGGAAATAAATTAGAATCCAAATGTAAGTTCTGAAAACGAAGACAACAGGAATAATGTTTATTAACAATGCATTTCCTTAGTATATCATTTTGTGCCTCCAAAGTACTTTTAAACCTATTATTTGATTTTACCTTTTTAATATCCTTCTGACATGGATGCAGAAAGGTGGCCTCCATTTCTAGAGTGTGAGATAAAGATACTCAGCCTAACCACTAGGAAGACTGCTATTAAGAACCACTAACTCTTCATCCAAGACATTTTCCTTCCTATCATCAAGTGGTGGATTCTGACACATGACTTGATTTAGCTTAATACAAAAGCACCGCGTTTCCTTAGCTGCAATTACCCTTCTATTTCAGGAGAGAGGTTGTTATCTCTGCAGTGGTGGAGTAGAAAGTATCCTGGATCCGGAATGAGAGATCCTCTCCCACTTCTTTCCCTAATTAGCCTGTTGTTCTGGAGGAAAATCTCTCCATTATTTGATCTCTAGGGCACTATGTTTAATCCTCTAGATTATATTAGCATTTTCTGTAATCACTGTTTAACAGAACCACTTGATAAGTATGCTGTTAGGAAAAAAATAATTCTCTGGTCTCAGAAGCTTGAAAAAATAAGACAGCCTGCACCATCCTCTTTGAAATTCACATCAGACTTCAGTGTGTGTGAAAAGGCCCCTTGGAGTTCTGGAGTTTATAAACTAAAAAGAAAAGAAAAGGAAAAGTTGCTGAAGTTTATTTAACCAAAAGACTCCCAAGTTTGTTTACTCAGCCACAGAATCTGTTCTATGAAAGAAACACAACCAGAGATAATTCTCTGAAGGAATAAACGTATGAAACTCCAGGTATCTTCCGGTTCTGAAGGTCTACAAATTGTTTTATTAATGAAAATTGAATAAGTAGCTTATAGTATTATAAAGACTGATTTGTTAGGAAATGCTTATATGGATTTTCATAAAAAGAGTCTATATTTAATGGAACATGTTCAAGTATAGCATAGAATAACCCAAATCATATTGCATCCTGACATTTTTGAGATTGTCAGAATAATTTCTTATTCTGCTGAGGGATGTGCCCTTAGCCTAGCTTCAGGCCACCACATGTTCCCTTTTCCCTTGACCTGTCATAAAATCCTCTCTTCTTTTTCTTTCTGCTATTCAAATTTGAGGAAACTGAAGGGCTTCAATCAATTGCACATTGTAAAATATTGTTGCCCTAGAGCAAGTCACAGTTCCCTGTTATGATTTTTGCCATTAGTGGCTGAAAAAAAGAATCTTTTAATGTGTGCGTGTGCTGGATATTTGAACCATTTGTGGAAGCCAATAAAAGTTATTCTTCCCCCTCCTCTAACTTACGCAAATGATTGACAACCACCACAGGGAGGGAGGGAGGGAAGGAGGGAAGGAAGGAAGAAAGGTAGAAAGGAGGGAGGGAGGGGAACAAAGTAGAAAGGGAGAAGGAAGGAATAGAACTTTCATTTTAGCAACTAATCCTTCAGGACTTTACAACTGTGAGGTTTTACAGAGTAGAACTGGAATTTTTGGTATCAGATCTCAGTTCTGCCACTTAAATTGTTGCCAATGGGAAGAACATTTTGAGGCTTAGAAAAGCAATGTAAAATTAATGTATAATTTGTTTTCTTATGAACTATGTGCCTTTGGAAAATAAAAAACCCTATGATGTTACCTTTAAAATGGAGAGAATTAATACAAAAAAGAAAGCCTTTTGCTATAGATTTATGGAATCATACTAACCAGATAATCATTGTGGGGGGGGCTCCAATAGAAAAGGAAACAAAGTGGCTAAGCCTTCTCTCAACAAGGCCGCTAAGCCTTTGCTCGAGTTTGCCGCACTTCCGCATCCCAGTGACTCAGCGTTTCCAACAATCCAAGATGGCCCCCGGGGGAGGTACCTAGCCTGACAGGAGACTTCCGTATTCATGGACAGTGTGTGTCCTCGGCTGTGATAGGCCCTTGAGGGCGTGCCCGGCTCCTGTCCTGCCTTACCTTTCTGATGGTTGGCTCAGTTCCCTTGTGCCCTGGACAGCCCCCTCTCTGTGTCTATAAAAGCTCTTCCCCTCCCAATAAAGTCGAGAACCCAGCTGCACGCAGGGCATTGACTGATCTCCCGGCTCTGGTGTGGCTCCTTTGCCACCGACACTCATCATGCCCCTCGGCCCCTGAGCTCCCCAGGCTGGCCCTGAGCTGCAAACTTAAAATGCAAAATTTGCTTTATGAGACAAAACCCATGTTTTCAGCAGCATTTGGATATTTGTTTTATCATGATTTCCTAGGACAAAAATCTGATGTCTGATCAGCTGGAGGTATTGATGTTAATGTCCATGCTTTAGCTGATGGATTTAACTAACTTGACTGTCTGGAAGGAGAGAAGTGCTTGTCCAGTTATCCGTTTCCTATACAGGGGAGGTCTCAAGTACCAAAAATGTCATTTCTTGGAGAGTGTGTTTCCAAGGAAACACATCCCGATCATTAAATAAAACATTAAACAGGCTTCAGACAAAACAGAGTGTCCCTAGGCCACAGGAAAGAGAAACTATGACAAACAGAGTTTATCCTTAAAAACAATGTTTTCAGGAGTCTAATTTTCTGTTAATTTCTGATCTTATCAATATTTGTAAAGCTGCTATTTATATTTTATCATATCACACGTGTGATCCTGAATATGCAGCATTTGGACAGGTAACCTCATATATAGATTGTCGGCAATAAAGAAAACATATAAAGGATCTGAGACTGGCTGGGCCCTTTTTCTGTCTGTGGCCTACAAAATACATAGCATACGTATGTACTGTGGCTTTGCTTCTCTGAATGTAACATTCATGAAAATTCTCTTGAATTAAGAGAGAATTTAGATTAATGAATTAAATAACACCAATATGTATATGAATAATACAAGTATTAGTTATAATTTATTTAATTTATTGAGTTATATTTATTTAATTTATTGAGTTATAATTATTTTCCAGGCAGTACTTTTCATGTTGGACCTTGTATCTTGCTTAATTGTTACTGCATCTTTATGGAGCTCATGCCATGATTATACATATTTTATTGCTAAGGAAATTTAAGGTTTTAGAGAACTAAGACATGTCCCAGGCCAATGCTATTCCTGTCTCTGTAGAGCTTATCTCTGCCTGTGAATTAAATTTGTAGGCCTTATTACAGTTATTGCCCTGCCTTCTTCCTCAAGTGTGCTTAAAATCTACAAAGGTTTTTTTTTAGTGTCTTGGAGCAGCACTACATGGCAACACAAGGCATTTGGAGATGATCCAATGTGAGTTTTATGAACTATTCAGTGTCTTCCTAGTTGAGAATTCTATCTATGAAATGGGAAAAAAGAGGATAAAACAATTCTGTAAAATTTGGAGCAGTAGATCTGTCATTTATAGGCATTTTTATATTATAAAAGAAAGAAGTAACCAGGCTAGTTTACACATGTATACATATAGAAATATACAAACATTTTCAATCTTTTCTTTTTTATGTATTAACTATCTCTGCATGGTTTTAAGTGTTCTCTTTATAAATGCATATTGAAACAGGATTCTCATCCCTGGAAGCTTTTAGGATATCTGTACCACAAGGTTCTAAAACCTCAAGGCAGTACACCTTGAGGGCAATTATTTCTCGTTATTATGGTGATAACTAATCTGGTTGTTGTAGGTCTTTCAGTGTAGAGTTTTATTTTATTTCAAAAAATAATTTCTCTTGTTCTCTGTACCCTTTGTTCTGATACTTCTGTTGGTCAGCAATTGAACATCCTAAAATAAATGCTGGCCAGTTTTTCTTTCATTATCTTATTTTTTAAAAGAATTATTTACTTATCTATGAATCAGAATTGTAGAAAGAGGGAGAAAGAGACAGAGAGCTCTTCCAGCTGCTGGCTCACACACCAAATGGCTGCAATGGCTGGGCTGGCCTAGACCAAAGCCAGGGGCCAGGAGCTTCTCCCAGGTCCCCCTTGTGGGTGCAAAGAACCAAAGTACTTAGCCATCTTCTGCCGCTTCCTTAGGCACATTAGCAGGGAGCTGGATTGGAAGTGGAGCAGCTGGGACTTGAACTGGCACCCATATGGGATGGAATTAGTTCTTTAAAGGTTTGGTAGAATTCAGCAGTGAAGCCTTCGGTCCTTGGTTTTTCTTTGTTGGGAGAGTCTTATTGATTCAGTCTCTATCTTAGTTATCAGTCTGTTTAGGTTTCCTATGTTTTCATGATTTAATTTTGATAGATTGTGTATATCAAGAAATCTATCAATTTCTTTTAGATTTTCTAACTTATTGGCATATAGCTATTTACAGTGATTTTTATGTATTTTTATTTCTGTGGTATCTGTTGCAACATCTTTTCATCTCTGATTTTATTAATTTGAATCTTTCTCTTTCCCCTTTTTTGGGCTAGTTGAACCAATGGTGTATAAACTTTATTTTTTCAAAAAACCTGCTCCTCATTTCACTTATCTTTTGTATTTTTGGGCTCTATTTTTAAAAATCTCTTCTCTAATTTTAATTATTTCTTTACTCCTACTAATTTTTGGTTTGGTTACTGGTTATTTTTCTAGGTCCTGGAGATGCAATGTAAGATCATTGATTTGATACTTTTCCAATTTCTTGATGGAAACGCTAATTGCTAAGGACTTCCCTCTTAAGAATGCCTTTGCTGTGTCCCATAAAGTTTGATCTGTTGGTTGTCATCTTCATTCATTTCCAGGAATTATTTGATTTCCCTTTTGGTTTTTTCTATGACCCACTGGTCATTCAGGAGCATGTGGTACAGTCTCCATGCGGTTGCCTATTTTCTGAAGATTCTTAAGTTATTAATTTCCAGTTTTATTTCATTGTTGTTAGAAAAGGTACATGGTATGATTTCAGTTTTTTTGAAGTTGAGACTTACTTTATGGCCTAGCATATAGTCTTTCCTAGAGAAAGTTCCACGCATTGATGAAAAGATGTATGTTCTGTAGCTTTGGGATGAAATGTTCTGTAGGTATCAGTTAGGTCCACTTGGCTCATAGTACAGAATAGCTCTATTGATTCTTTGCCGATTTCTTTGTAGGTCTGAGGGTCGTGGGTATGTGCACAGAGCCCCCGCCTACTGGATCCTGACTAACTTCTCAATGGTGGTGGGAGGGCACGAGCTTTCTATAGGCGGAGCTTCCCCTTGCCTTACCACTTATGTGGTGGGGGAAGGTATTCTGAATTGTTGAGTCCCTGGCTGTTCTGGTGGAGGGTGAAGCGACCCCTGGCTATTGCGGGGCACATGAACAGGAGGCGAGGGCAGCTGCCACCTGCTTGTGTCCAAAAATAGAAAAATAAAAAAAAAACCACAAAGGAGCAGAATGGCTTCTTCTGCCAGTCCCTGCAGGGTGGGAGAAGGAGAAGGGAGGTGTAACACCTCCCTATTTATTCATTTACTTTTTCCCCACGTAGCACTTCAGAAGCAGTTTGCCAAGCAGTCCCTCCCACTCCTGTCTACATCTCTGTCACCTGTTCTGCTGGGGCAGGCACTCTTCTCTCCAGGTCGGAGCCTCTGTTTTTTTTTTTTTTCCTTACTCTTTTGGCATGGACCTGGACTGTTCCCATTGGATTTCCTCACTGTGAATTCACCAGGGCTTTATCTCAGGCATGTAGTTTCAACCCTTTTGAAATATTAATATTGCCTGGTGTGATTTGGACCATCCTGTCGCTATTCCACCATCTTGGAACACCTTCCTATTCTTTCATAATGATGACTATTGTTCTCTGTTTCTGTATGTAATACATCCTTAAGTATCATTTGTAAGGCTGGACAGTGGTGACAAACCTTTTCAATTTCTGTTTGTTTTGGAAGATCTTTATTTCTTTATTTTTTTCCTGTACTTGATTGTCCCTATCTTTCTCCAAATTAGGGACGTTTTCTGCTATTATTTCATGGGCTAGGCCTTCTAATATATTCTTTCCACACCTTCAGAAACTCCTAAGATATGTGTGTTTGGTCATATTCCATAAGTCTTGAGTCTATTTTTTCTGTTAATTTTTAAAAATGGTAACCTTTTCCTTTTTCATAGAATATCTTTCTCTGTTTCTTTGAGAGTATTAATTATATAAATGCATTTTTAAGTTGATTCCTCTTTCTTACATTAAATTTGTTACTTTGCATTAGTTTATTTTTTGCATTTCTAACACTTATGCTGAAATGGTTGGTAGTTCTTGACTGTTCAGATTTCATATTGAAATCCTACACATTGAAGGTTGGTGTTTGGACAAATTTTGTTGACTGCTGGTCTTGATCAGGCAGCGCTTAGCTGTTTTGTTGGAGATATTCAGTTTTCATCCTCTTTATATCCTCTCTTTAGTGCTAGAATATTTCTCCAAGGAGACATCTTTGGTGTAATCTGGCTACCAAATATCTGGGTTGTTTAGGAGAAATCAGAATTTGTTAGGTATGAGGAGTCCTCTGTTTTGTTATTAAACTGTGGCTCTATTCTTTGCTGTTTGTGACAGCTTCATAACTTTTTTCAATTTCTCTAAATATTGTAGCAAAGTGGAGTCTTGTATATGGTTAGGGTTGGGGAGGAAATCAGGAGTCGAACTGCTCCCTTAAACTGACTTTCAGATACTCCCATTTTTTGTCTTACTCCGATTCTCACATTCTGAAATAGCTGGTGCTCCCAATTCCTGAGTCTCTTTTTGGATTCTGTTGCATAAAGTGGTAGATTATGGTTGGCATGCTGTCCCGTGAGGTTTCAGTTTTCTCTTTTTTTTTTTTTTTTTTTTTTTTGACAGGCAGAGTGGACAGTGAGAGAGAGAGAGAGAGAGAGACAGAGAGAAAGGTCTTCCTTTGCCGTTGGTTCACCCTCCAATGGCCACCGCGGCCGGCACACTGCGGCCAGCGCACTGCGCTGATCCGATGGCAGGAGCCAGGAGCCAGGTGCTTTTCCTGGTCTCCCATGGGGTGCAGGGCCCAAGCACCTGGGCCATCCTCCACTGCACTCCCTGGCCACAGCAGAGAGCTGGCCTGGAAGAGGGGCAACCGGCACAGAATCCGGCGCCCCGATCCAGGACTAGAACCTGGTGTGCCGGCGCCGCTAGGCGGAGGATTAGCCTAGTGAGCTGCGGCGCCGGCTTCAGTTTTCTCTTTTTAGGATTTAGGTTTCTCTTGTTTTAATAATTAATTACCTGTCATCCACCTGGTTTTCATCTTTCAAAAACTTGTTGACATCTTTTGGCTATTGTATACCTGCTGTTACTTCTGAGTCTTCATAGAGTTTGTTTCTCTCTCTCTCACTCTCTCATTCTCTTTTTCTCTGCTCCCCTTTTTACTCTCCCTCCCTCCCTCCTTCTCCCCCTCCCTCCCTCCCTTCCTTCCTTCCTTCCTTCCTTCCTTCCTTCCTTCCTTCCTTCCTTCCTTCCTTTTCACCCTCCCTTCCTTCCTCTCTCACTCCTTCCTCTTCCTCTCCCTTTCTTCTTTCCTGGCATCTTAGAAGAAGCACAATGATGTATGCACTTAACATACAGTATTTATTACCATTCTTCTTCAGTGTGTGTCTGGGAAACCTCATAGGAGTTCAGTTCCATTAGAATATGTAGTGTTAATGACAAAGTGTTGACACATATAATTAATTTGGCCTTGCACTTACCATTTTGACTATGTTATGAAAGGAAAAAAGTATCCATTTATATTATGAAAGTAAACAAGCATTTTAATGAAAAAATTACAAAGGTTAGTTTGTCTCCAATTGGAAAGACTGAACCTTTATAATAAATTACTTGGAATTTTGGAAGAGGCTTGACTGCTGAAAATGAATTTCACTAGACTGGATACAGAATTTGTACTGATATTTTCAAGTTGTTCATATTCTTGAATGTAGACTATAAAATGAGTCTCAGTAGAGGTGTGAGGTTAACAAATTTGAGCCACCTAGTTTGTTTGCAAAATGTCTATTGAGTAAAAATAATATTGGATAGCTACAATGAAAGCTGGTTAAGTTGTCATTGTCTTTTTTTTTTTTAAGATGTATTTATTTATTTGAAAGAGTTACACAGAGAGAGAAGGAGAAGAAGAGAGAGAGAGTGTGTGTGTGTGTGTGTGTGTGAGAGAGAGAGAGAGAGGTCTTCCAACCACTGGTTCACTCCCCAGTTGGCCGCAATGGATGGAACTATGACATTCTGAAGCCAGGAGCCAAGAACCTTTTCTGGGTCTCCCATGTGGGTACAGGGGCCTAAGAACTTGGGCCATCTTCTATTGCTTCCCCAGGCCATAGCAGAGAGCTGGATAGGAAGTAGAGCAGCCAGGAGTTGAACCAGTGCCCATATGGGAATGCCGGCACTGCAGATGGTGGCTTTACCTGCTGTGCCACAACACTGGCCCCTGTCATTGTCTTATATCCTAAACTTGGAAGAATTCTGTAGTAAGGAATTCCACATCACCACTTGAGTTTACAAAAGTGGCCTTACTGAAAATATAAATAAGAGCATGTAGTATTTGGGGAGGCTCTGTGGCACCAGACTGTGGCACAGTACTCAGTTGAGGAAGACTGCTTATACGGAGTGTGCACTCAATAAAGATGAGTGAAGCCTAGAGCAGACGATGGCACTGGTGACTGTAGGCATGCTTGTCTAACTTGCCTTGTCATGGGCTCCATTGGGTCTCAATTAATCTTCCAGACTCTTTTACCTAGAGGAGAATACTGAGTACAGGGCCAAACATAGCATGAAGTGTGACAAAGTGAGAAAAATGCACAGGCTCATTAGGGCTTTATTAAGGGAGAATAGGCCAAGGAAAGGGGATTATCTTACCATGCTCTGCTCATCTTGAGTCCATGAGGAGGAGCGAGAGAGCTTCCGTTCTTCCTAGCTTTTTATGAGCTTTAGAAAAGTGGAAGTGTTTATGTGGTACCACCCCCACATCTGGGGTGGGTGAAATACTTCCTGGGGAGGGGTCTCCTGATTGACAGCTAGGTGAACATGGGAACACAGATCAAAGGAGGTGTGGCTTACAGCTCATGAACTTAAAATTATTTATCTAAGCTGTCCCACATCACCTCCATCTTAGAAAACACTGTGTACCAGTTCTGTTGTGTTTCTGGGTTGAGAAATGATTCAAAAGAGTGGATGTGCAGGATTGAAAATACTGTCCCTAATCTTTGAAACTGATCATTTATGTGGCTGTTCTCTTCCTATGTCAGGTGAGAACTGGCCATGTGGACTTCCCCATGTTTTCCAAGAAACGAAGAAGCTATATTAACTTAGGATTCTTTTAAAGGCTGTCTGCATGTGGGGTTTCTATTTTGATTGGAGAGGACAATATAGGAATAAATAAAGAAGGCTTTATTCTTTAAAATTTGTTATAATGGTAAATGGAGTTGCCACCATCAAAGTCTTGAAAGACGTCTCTAAATGAATTGATTTGTTGATGCCACAGGCATATATTAAAATTACATTCCATTCTTAAGATCTGGCCTCCTACAACAGATAAGATTGAAGAAAATTTATAATAAGAATTATCAAAAGGATATCAGTATACTGTCATTTCATCAATATAGTAGTCTTGTTATCATACATTCTAAGTAGGGTATTTTAATGAGATTCTGTTGTATATCCTACTGTGGACTTAGTAGAGTGTTTTTTAATATTAAACAGTATACAAATATTATTTTACATTTTCTCTATCCATTAGACTTCAGATAACACATGCGTAAATAACAAAAATCTTCATATGGTAGTATCTAAGGCTAAGAGAAATTAAATAATTATTTTGTGGTTATAAGTAACTCATGCTAATTTAATAGGTCTTATCTGCTTCAAAGGCACAATATATGGTTTTTAAAAACAAAAAGCTCTTTAAGATTTAATTTGATCGCAACAAAATTTTATTTCATTTCAGGGCTACTAAAAAATCACAGTCTGTGCTAACAAAGCTAAAAATAGAAAAGACAAGAATTTCAGGTAGGAAACATTTGACACACATATTACTTGTTATACACATTTAAATTTTTTATGCCTCAGGAAAATTTTCTCTGAAAAGTGCTGATTTTACAGCTAAATACATGAAGCATATTTGCTCGATCTTTCTGTATTGATCCTAACTTGGTGCAGCTAATTTGTGATTTCTGTGGCAATCATTATATCAGCCTGAATTTGGGATCACTTTTCATTAGCTTGCATCATGTTCACCTTTTTGATAGGATCAAACCAGCACATTCGGATGGAAAGGGTGCTCAAGGCTGTGCAGTCATTAGCAACATCATTCAGTGCGGGGATGAATGTCCTCCATATGGTTTCAGGGAATCTCAAGCCAAAGCCTTTGTTGAAAGTGCTATTGTTTATTTTTCTCTGGGGCACAAAATCAATGTGCTTTTTCTCTATTTCAGAACTGCTACGTTAAAATGTCATGACATATGTGTTTAAAATGTAAAATCCATAAAAAGGAAAAAATCCACTTAATATTGATGGTATTTTACTTTTACCCTTTCTTCATGGCACAAAATGTTGTCCTTTCTCTCTTATTCATGACCGAGTCTATGTGTCATTTATTTACTGATGTGTATGGAGCCTGCCCTCCTTTCTATTGCAGTGGGGTGGGTGTCGGGTGACCTGTAAGCAGAAAGTCTTGTTTCTAGGTTCCATAACTTCGTTTTTCTTTCCCTACCTTCTGTGAAAAACTGCTCTATTTTATGATATGTCATTGCTTTTTAGGTATCCAGATGCTTGTAGATATCTGTGTAAAAGGATATTAGAGTCTGTATACCATTGCCATAATAAATTTATATATAAAATGTAGAAGGGTTTATGGAGGCTTGTGAAAAACAAGCCCTTTTACCTATAGTTAATTTGAAAGTGTCTTCAGGGGCACACCTAAGTTTATTTTAACCACCATGTTATAGATTCCATATTTAGAGTGCAATAATTTGCTTTTGATGAAAACAATCCTCCAGAATAAAAGAATCAGTTACTGATGAATCATCACCTGTTTTTAAAAGGATCTGATGTAGTGATACTGATTATGGTTTTTGCTTAAATGTTTATTTTAAAATGTATTGTCGTGTACTTGAAAGGTAGTGTAAGAGCCAGGGGAAGGCGAAGAGAGAGATTGAGTGATTTCCATCTTCTGTTTCACTTCCCAAGTTCCTGCGACAGCCAGGACTGGCTAAGCCAAATCTGGGAACCCGTAATGGTCTCCCACATGGGTAACAGGGACCCAAGCATTTGGGCCTTCCAGATGCATTCCTAGGGAGCTAGATCAGAAGCAGACTAGCCGAGACCTGAACTGGCACTCGCGTACGAGATACTGGCATCTCAAGCAGCAGCAGCTTAATCTTCTGAGCCATAATACTGACATTGTTAACAGCAAGATAATAAAATTCCATCTGATTCAAATAGATACAAAATATTTACGTACCCAAGCCAATAGGAGTGTTTATGTTTCTTTTTCAACTGGTGCCAGTCAAATGAAATGAGGGAAGGAAGTATTTACACTTAGTCATAATAAGCATGACACAGAAAGGCTCATAGGTAACCCATAGGTAACCCATAGCTGACATGTCTTTGATATATTATCTATATTCCTTTAGGTTTGGTGAGGGCAGAGCTTTTAGCTTAATTTTCTTTGCTTTAGCTCTTTCATTTAAAAACACACAATGACTTAAGGCGATGATGACATTAACTGTCTGGGTTGGAACAAGTCTGAGTTCCTGAGGTAAGTTCTAGATAACAAAGCTCCCCAGACCTTGAAGTCATTCTTCAGATTTTCAAAAGTAGTCACAGACAATTGGTAGATTTTTGGCTGAAAATGTATCTAGTTTGAATAGAAATGTCTGTTTATGAACACTTTGATTTTTATGCCAAGCTTCTCTTATTACATCATATTGTACAGATTTGTGCCTGTATTTATACACATAGTTCACTGTTTGAGGCATCAGAGGAATGCTTTGTTGCCATGGTGAGTTAAACGAATTTTCTCAGGGCTTTGGGATACAAAGTAGTACCAGATTAAGTGTTTCTGAGGTTGGCCTTGGCAGTGGTGTCAACTGTCACAATTTTGTCCAAGAGTTCTAGCTGACCAGCAATGACTTTTGCCAGTGAGATTGTCTGGACTTTCTGTTTCCTCAGTTCAGGTCAGTGAGACAGAAGCACTTTGTATACTGTATCACCCATTCACTTATTTGTTGGGACAC
The DNA here is from genome assembly GCF_051225735.1 of Oryctolagus cuniculus. Taxonomy (NCBI): domain Eukaryota; kingdom Metazoa; phylum Chordata; class Mammalia; order Lagomorpha; family Leporidae; genus Oryctolagus; species Oryctolagus cuniculus. The sequence continues at coordinate 127,981,005 of NC_142874.1, forward strand.
CCTAGAGTTGAGTGTAAAAGGTCCCATTTTGGGTTCAGCATTGTGCCGTAGCACCATATGGACGCTGGTTCAAGTCCTGGCTGTTCCACTTCTGATCATGCTCTCTGCTAGTGTGCTTGGGAATTCAGTAGAGGCTGACCTGTGTGGTTGGGTCCTTGCACCCACTTGGGAGACCTGGAGGAAGTTCCTGGCTCCAAGGCAGGCCCTGGCAGTTGCAACCATTTGCAGAGTGAACCAGATGATGGAAGACCTTTTCTGTCTCTCCCTCTTTCTATAACTCTTCCTTTCAAATTAATAAATGAACCTTTAAAAAAAAGTTCCATTTTGTTTTCAGACAAGTAAGTCCCTTATAATTATTAAACACCTGTGTAACATGCCTGATGGATTGAACAATAGATAAAGTTTAAGGGTTACTGTGGTATAGAGCAAAACAGTCATTTGAACTGAAGTCAGTGGCAGACTGCTACCAGCTGGTAAAGGGGAGAAATGAGTTTTAAGATGAGCTCACCATGGAAAGCTCAATAGTTATTCCAGTGCAGGTTAAAAATACAGAGAAGATTAAAAAAAATCTGTGGGTGAGGGTGGGTTTCTCTAGGCACTGAAATATGAAATAGAATTGTATAGGAAATGGAATAGGGGGTAGAAGGAAAGGAATAGATACAAGCTAGCCATTACAGAGTGCAGGCACACAATAAGGGAGGCAAGCAAGCGAAATGAAACAATGTAGCTAGGGACTCAGGAAATAAGAAAAGTTTCTATAAATACATCAAGAGAAAGAACAAAATGGGGAGAAAAACACTGTAAGGTGAAAATGTTGAACAGAGAGAGTTAAGAAATGACCACAGCCCATCACGTCTTTTATTCTTCTCAGTTGTTGGTAAAATCTGGAGAAAGAAAGAATAAAAAAGGAAAGAGTATTTTTTAAAAATGTTTTCTAAACGTGTATGGAAATGGAGGAAGCTATTAATGACAATAACTGCCCGAGCTATTGTTGCCCGAAAATAGCACCTGTGAAATAAAATTTTATGATGCACTCCTGCAGGTTAAACTAAATGCTTCTGATCGTTTAGAAAAAGTAGCGTAGAGTGCTATAATTCCTAAAAGCTTCCAGTGGCAAAAATAGTATTTAAGAAGAGAAAAATAATACAGTTTCGGCTATGTCTCCTTTCCAGGAATAAATTGAATGAAGTTAGACACTGAGTGTGTGTGTGTGTGTGATTATTGTAAATTTTTATCCTTAAATTTATGATGCAATTGGAACCATCAATGGAGGATATTTTAAATCATAATTATGATTTTATTTTTTGTTTTACTTTACCCCAAGATTTATTGGGAATTTGTAGGTTTCATGTGTTGTTGTAAGAAGGGATGTCACAATTTATTTTGGGAATGTTGCTGCTTTAGGGAGAATATTTATAACTTCAAATAATGTTGAAGAGTATACAGCTGGAAATGCGTTTCAGTTTAAATGCAAAGAAAACAATCTATGGCATTGTGATCCAGTATTAAATTTGAGCTACATGAATTTTCCTTTTTGTGCCATATTGCTTCTGCATGTCTTCAGTTACTTTGATGCTTAGAACCTGAAGAATTTCCAGCATATGGGGCCTCTATGCTTATTCCAGTCCACCCAAAGTCTTGTCTCACTTTCTGTCCATCATGTCTACTCTCGAGTTCATGCCTTCCCTTTAAGGTCAGCTTTCTCTCCCTGTGTTATGTTGTTAAACCAAGAGAATGTAGGGCAGGTATTCCTAAGGCTTTAAAGATAGCTCCTTGTGAGGATATGCTGTCAGTTCTTAACACTAGAGGAGCTAATTGGTAATGGTACATTAATACGCTGAATCTGTAGGTACTTGTGCACTCTAGAGATGCCTGTCTCATTACTTGAAACAGAAAGAGACATGGCCGACATAGATGGGGTTAATAATTATATCAGAAGTAAATCTAGTAGCAACACAGGTAGCTTCAAACCAGATAATTTAGAAATAGCTAGGATAATTACTAATTAGGTCGACTGACAGAGGAATTTGAATTATTCATGAAAACCTGAAAGCAGAGGATAATTCATTCCTGAATACCTCTAAAACTAATTGGAAAGTTGTTTATTATATTTTTCACTAGGTGATGTGCTGATATTAATTTCATGCTTTATTTTTGACAATTTTATTTTAGAAATATCTTCAAGTGATATATAGGAATGATTAAGAGTGATCTTACTGCCTTAAAATTATCTCAAAATTCAAAATAAAAGCCTACTTCTAGTTGATTATTAAGATCAAAGTTATGGCCGGCACCGCGGCTCACTAGGCTAATCCTTCGCCTTGCCGCGCCGGCACACCAGGTTCTAGTCCCGGTCAGGGCGCCAGATTCTGTCCCAGTTGCCCCTCTTCCAGGCCAGCTCTCTTCTGTGGCCAGGGAGTGCAGTGGAGGATGGCCCAAGTGCTTGGGCCCTGCACCCCATGGGAGACCAGGAGAAGGACCTGGCTCCTGCCTTCGGATCAGCGCAGTGCGCCAGCCGCTGTGGCCATTGGAGGGTGAACCAACGGCAAAAGGAAGACCTTTCTCTCTGTCTCTCTCTCTCACTGTCCACTCTGCCTGTCAAAAAAAAAAATTAAAAAAAAAGATCAAAGTTATGACCTCTGTCAAAATATTAGGGAGACTCCTTTTGCAAGTGTGTTGGAAATGTTTCCTCTAATTTTATAATACTGATTTTTTTTACTGTTTAGAACATTACTATCAGTGTGTTGATATTAAATATTTACAGTACTTCTGAGACTCATTTTTGCATGGACAGTTAGTATTAGAACAAGGTCTTATATGAATCGATTACATATTTTAATTTCATTATTAGCCAAGATTGCTTGAGTAAATCCACAGGAATAGAAAGAAGTGATTTTGGTGATTCTGAGTTTTCAAATGATATAGACTTTAAAGCATTTATTTACTTAAACTTTCAACCATTTTTTGAGCAAGTCATATATGTCAATGTCCCTTTTCTAGGCAATGGAAATAAGTACAATATCTCCTCTTAAAAAACTCATCTAGTGGGGATGCATGGCAGAAATGATAGCTGTGGGCTTCTCACTCAAAACTGATGCCCCCAACCTAAATAAGAAGCAGTTACAAGGAGACTGCTGCCCAGCTAGGGGTATCCCCCAGCACCCTTTGCATCTAGGTATGTTCATAGGACCAGCATTTTTGCTCATTGACTGTGAATGCAAGTGATGTTTATTAGCTCCTGTTGGAGACTTGTAAGAACTGGAATGCTATTTCTTTCCTCATTGGATCACTGAACCTAGAGCCTGGTAGGTCGTAAAAGGGAGGAGTCAGGTCTCTGGACCATCATATGGAAGAAAGCCACTCAAAGCTAAGTAATCTGTTTTTGGAGCAAGAACCTCTCTGCCATGGCAGCCCAATGCAAGGGACCATGATGACGGTGCACAGGAAGCACCTTCATTTGTTACATGGACTTGGAGAATCCCCCCATATCCCTCTAGGGGTCACATTGAGCTACCCTTCCTCTTTTGGTATACCCACCAACTGCTTGCTTATCCCCTGCAGCCAATCACAGGCTGCCGAATGTATCTGCAGGCCCATAAGAGAATCTCCCCCACTTCCAGAATACCACTTTAAAACCTGTGGAATACTGACCACTCAAAAACTCTCTCAGTGTTTCCTCTTTATACTGTTTAAAATTTTCCATCCTGACACTTCATCCTAGCCACAATGAAGGTCATGACAAGTGAGTTCTGTTGTCCTGCTTTGGTAACTTTGTCCCAGACATAGTTTTGTCTTTGGTAAGACTGTATTGTCTCTGCAGCTGGCATTACCTAACTGATGTGACAGGCAAGTAAATCATAATCTAAATGCAATGTTAGTTTGAGGATAAATTTCCCTCTGACAAGAAGGCAGGAAGCTGTGGAAACACATTAGAATGCCATTAATGGCAGGTTTGGGGTGGAGGTAACAGCCATAAATAGAGAGACTTGGAGGAAATAACATTTGAAGTACAGTCTGAAAGTCGAGTTAGAGATAGGCAGGCTGAATGGAAGGATGGGGGAAAACACTCCAGAGAGTGGGAGCTGCACACACTGAAGGCACAGAGATGGGAGAAAGCACTGGGTGTTTCCTCAGCAGCCGTGTCTGTGAGGCTAAGGGACCGCAGTGGGCTTTTGTATCACATGAGGTTGCATTTTTCAGTTGTCACTCTAACAACAAAGATGGCAGGTACATTAGGGGCTTAGAAGTGGCTGTGGGCAAGGAGACCAGTTAGAAGTCTGTGGGCATGAATTTCAGTGATATATAATAAGAGACTGAGATATTACCTCCCAGCATGGAAAGAGGAATGATGACTGCAGGTGAGAGCTATTGAGGAGGTAGAACTGAAACAAATGTGAAGCCTGGATGTTGAAGTAGGACTAAGGGAGTGGATGGCACCATGAATTAGTCAGTAGAAACAATAGTCATACACAGGCTTAGAGCGGGAAATACTTGACTTCAGATGCCTCTCTAGGGAGGTACCAGCAGACCACCCGAGATGTTAATTTGGAACTCAACTGATATGCTTGGGGTGAAGACATAAATTTTAATGTTGTCATGGACTCCCAGTAACAGAAGCATGGAACCTAATTTAACACCATGGAAGAGGTTTGAGAGTGAAAACAGGGACTGAGGACAAGATCATATTGGGGACTGTTAAGAAAGCAGTCACTGCATTAGGATGGGAAAAATGGAACAAAGAGGAAGAAAGAAAGGCACTAAAGAATAAAGTCATCAACCGAATGTGGGAGAAGCACTCCCGCAGAGTAGTGAGTGAGTGGACGTTTAGCCTAGCAGGTAAGATACCAGTTACAATGTCCAAATCCCACATTAAAGTGCCTTGGTTCAGTGCCTGGCTCCAGCTTCCTGCTACTGCAGACCCTAGGAGGCAGCAGTGATGAGTGCTGCCCATGTGGGAAACCTGGATTGAGTTCTTGGCTTCTGGCTTCAGCCTGGGCCCAGCCCTGGCTCTGTTGTGCATTTGAGTAGTGAACCAGTGGGTAGGAGATTTTTCTCTGTCTCTTAAGTAAATAAATACATGTATTTTAAAAGGAGGAGGTAATCGATTTGTAGTATAGTAAATCAAAACTGGAAAGCTTTTACTGGATTTAGTAAAACTAATTCAACAAATGTTTGGTGTGTGCTACCGGCGAGATTGGTGTGTGCTGGTGTTGAGTGCAGTTCTCCAGCCGGGGGTACAGAGAGGAGCAGGGTGAAGCCTCTGCTATGGTGGAGGGAACATTCTGGCAGGGAGCCAGACTCAACCCAGTAGCCCAAGCACATAATTTTAGGGGAGGATGGGGGACTTTGAGGAGTAGTGCAGCAGGCTAAGGTAACAGAGCCGCAGAGGAAGGCCTCTGTGCGAAGGTTATGTTTGAGTACAGATTTGCATGAGGTGAGGGAGTATTCTCAGGGGATGCTGAGATCACTGGTCCCTATGCCTACAGCAGTTTCTTGGGCAAGTTGGAGGCAGAGGCAGGGAGCAGCAGATTGAGGGCTAAGTGGGAGGTGAGGGCTCAGGCCTTCCTGAAGATGGAAGGCAAGGAATGATAGGTAGAGGGGGACCTAGAGAAGATCTTACCTCATTTTATAAATAAAGTTAAACAGCCAAATACCTTACATATCTGTGTGGGGACATGTCTAATAGAGAGGGAAGGATTAATGGCACGTGGCTGATGAAAAATGCTTATAATTTTCTTGGCAGTAAGTAGGAAACTCGAGTTCCAACTTTATTTTTTTTTCTCCCTGAATAATAAAATAAAGATAAAATATCACATGCCTTGATGAGTCACCCTAGGAAGCAAAAAGATGATTCATATGTTTCATAGGTTTACCATCAACATTTTTCTTTAATTACATTGATTCCCTTAAGTCTTTCAGACCTTTCTACAATGGTTTTTCTAATCTTGCCTCATCAGGCGGAGGTTGCCTGTTTTAATTTCTGTCATCATCGTATTGGATCCACACAGAGCATTTTGGAATGGGTGTTAAAATTCACATCTTGTCTTTAGCTAAAATTTTTAAATTATGAAGTAAAAACAGAAGCCATAAATATTTTCTAGCTTTAACATATAGTGAAATTACAGAGTTAAGTATGTTTTCTCTTTCTAACATGATCTCATAAAAAATAATCCACTCTGAAATATTTGCAGACAATTTCCAGAACTTCAGTAACGATGCTTTCTCCTATTTCTTGCCCAACTCTCTTGATCCTTGATCCAAAAACTCTTGCTGTAATAAAGTCCACATTCTAATTAAAATAGTCTTGTTTCTTCATGTTTTCCATGGAGCCATGCTGTTATATTAATCTCTAATTATAAAGTCCTCTCCACATTTTTAGTATATCCTCTTTTCACTTCAAAATCCCTTTTACGTCTTCCTCCTTGCCATGCCTCACTAACATTCTGCACCAACACTAAGCTTTTCCTTTGTGATATTGTCACTCTTATTATGTATAACAAGTATTTTTACATTTGCTTGTATTTTATCTCATGGGTAAATTCTGTCTTCCATGTAAATTGTCAAGAACTTTGAAGATACACCTTCCTTTTTTTATTTATTCATTTATTTTAAGATTGTATTTATTTGAGAGGTAGAGTTAAAGAGGGAGAGAGAGAGAGAGACAAGAAGAGACAGAGAGAAAGGTCTTCCACCCGCCGGTTCACTCCCAAATGGCTGCAATGGCTGGAGCTACGCCAATCTGAAGCCAGGAGCTTCTTCTGGGTCTCCCATTTGGGTGCAGGGGCCCCAGGACATGGGCCATTTGATGGCATTTCAATCCCTGTCCTAATTATCTTTTATGTTAAGGATTAATGAAAACTGGGCAGTTTGGGGCCTCTTGCCCACATCATCCATGCTAAGTAGCATCTAAGCATCTAACTGCCTGGACCATTTTAGTTATCATATAGATTTCGAATTTCTTCCGACTGAGAATGAAGTCAACTCTATTCACTTTCTACTGCCACTTGTAGCAAATTATCACAAATTGATTGGCAAAACAATGGAAACGTAAAATATGACAGTAATATGGCTTAGAAGTCCTACATGTGTGTCACTAAGGTAAAAATCAAAGTGTCAGCAAGGCCCTGTTCTTTTCTGTAGGTTATAGGAAAGCAGTCATAGCTTTGCTTTGTTCTAGCCTGTAGAAGGCATCTGTATACTTGTCTTGTAGCCCCTTTCCTCAGTCTTTTTTTTTTTTTTTTTTTTTGACAGGCAGAGTGGACAGTGAGAGAGAGAGACAGAGAGAAAGGTCTTCCTTTGCTGTTGATTCACCCTCCAATGGCCACCGCGGCCGGCGCACTGCGGCCAGCGCACTGCGCTGATCCGAAGGCAGGAGCCAGGTCCTTCTCCTGGTCTCCCATGGGGTGCAGGGCCCAAGCACTTGAGCCATCCTCCACTGCACTCCCTGGCCACAGCAGAGAGCTGGCCAGGAACAGGGGCAACTGGGACAGAATCCGGCGCCCCGATCCAGGACTAGAACCCGGTGTGCCGGCGCCGCTAGGCGGAGGATTAGCCTAGTGAGCCGCAGCGCCGGCCTCCTCAGTCTTCAGAGCCAGCACCATCGGTTCTTGCCCTCAATGTCATTTACCTAGTCCCATTTTCTGTTGTTAATATTTCTTTGTGACTATTTGGGAGTGGTCCTTATTTTGAGATATTTGTGATTATATTGGGCAGATCTGGGTAATCTAGAATAATGACTCCATCTCAAGATTCTAACCTGAAGTGAATCTGCAGATGTAAGGTACTATATTCAAAGGTCCTGAGACGTAGGACGTGGAGAGGGTAATTATGTTGCCTGCTATAGCATCATACAGAGAGCTTAGCTGAAAGACTGAGACCGCTTCCTCTCTTATTCAACACGTATTTATGGAGCAATACTTTGTGACAAGTTCTAGTACAGGAATTTGGTATGTATCATTGAACATCACTGAAACACCCCCAGTTCTGTTGAGGAGTCATCCCTGTGCTGTGTTGAGGAAGGATTAAGTCTTACCTTCAATTGGCCATACCCCTAGACTTCCCTGTTTCATGTTGACAAATTCTTCATTGTTTTCTAACAAATGAGTTTGGGTTGGATTATATTACTCGGACAATCCTGCCTAATTTGGGTGGTAATTGGCCTACAAATATTTATGGTGTGTTATGCAGTGTTGTCCTCCTTTATAAATTGTACCTAGCCAAAAGTCTGAGAGCATCCATCAATTTCCAGATTCAGTGGCATACCCATCCATTAATCATATGTTCATTCAAAAGATATTTACCAAATAACCACTAGGTGCCAGAATGGAAATGAAATTGGTACACAGTTGACTAATTCCTTTTCTCCATAGAGCATTTAGAGTATCAAGTGATAGATGTTAAGCTAGTAAATACATAAATATATAAAATTTCAAATTATGATATTGCTATAAAAAATGAAATAAGTGGTGTTGCTCTAGAGGACTAGTGCATATACACACATTTATATGAATTTAAATGTATATATTCAAATAATTATCTATAATGTATGTACATATATAATGTGCATATCTATGTATATATGGATTTATTAGGAAATTGGCTCATATGAGCACAGAGAGTGAAAAGTTTCATAATGGCCATCCGAGCAACAACGATTCAGTTCACAAAGGTGGAAACCTCAGAACCAGGGCTAAGGATGCAAATCCCAGTCCAAGGCTGACCCTTCCGAAGGCTGCTGGTGCAAATCTCAGAGTCCAAAGGTAGAAGATCCTACAGTCTGATGTCTAAGGGCGAGTCTTCTACAAGAAAAAACCATGGAAAGCCACTAAGGTTTTTCGCTTCTTTTCCATTTCCTGTTCTGGCCTGACCATGGCTTTCCACTTTGAGAATGGGTCTTCCCTCCTCAGTTTGCAGACGCACATGCCAATCCTCCCTGGCAACAGACGCACAGACAAACCTGGAAGTACTCTCTACCAATTCACCAGACATCAGGCACTCCAGTCAGATTGACAGCCATTGTTAACCATCGTGTGGGCCTTGAAGGGAAAGAGTAGTATGTATAGCTGACCATGAGAGACAGTAACAGAAGTTGGTTTTTCATCAAGTAAGAGCAGGTTTGGGAACGTTTAAAGCTGGTGTAGTAGATTTGACAGACGATTTTCATTGTCAAATGAAATATGAACTTCATGGATATTTTGTGGGCAATGAGTACAACTGAGGATCTCCAGATTAGCATCAACCGTCCAAAGGGTTCATCTCTCCAAGTCAAAAAACATTAGGATGGTCAACTTTTGTATCAAAGACAGATCTGAGGCCAGTGCCGCAGCTCACTAGGCTAATCTTCCGCCTTGCGGCGCCGGCACACCGGGTTCTAGTCCCGGTCGGGGCGCTGGATTCTGTCCCGGTTGCCCCTCTTCCAGGCCAGCTCTCTGCTGTGGCCAGGGAGTGCAGTGGAGGATGGCCCAAGTACTTGGGCCCTGCATCCCATGGGAGACCAGGAGAAGTACCTGGCTCATGACATTGGATCAGCATGGTGCCCCGGCCGCAGTGCACCGGCTGCGGCGGCCATTGGAGGGTGAACCAACGGCAAAGGAAGACCTTTCTCTCTGTCTCTCTCTCTCACTGTCCACTCTGCCTGTCAAATAAATAAATAAATAAATAAAAATAAAAATAAAAAAGACAGATCTGCATGACTTGTAAAATGTGAGTCAAAAGCAGTTATTTTTTGTTTTATCCCTTTTCTATATACAAGTGTTTATATCTTAATAGACACAGAGCATGGAAAGCTATGTTAATTTAAAAATATGATAAAAGTAAAAGTACCTATAGACAGCATTTTCAGTAACTGAATGGATGGAGTACTTAATAATTAATCAAGTACTTAATAATTAACTTGTTAGTGTGGTGGAACTAACATTGGTTTAAGAAATCAGGAGACAAATTCTAATGTCCTCTCTGCCCACGGCTCACTTCACTTACCTGAGCTTCCGCATCTCATCTGAAAGTTAGCTTCTTTCTTTCTCAGTTCTCCTGCAGCTAAAATATCCTCTTGGCTATTTAACTCCCAAAACGTTCAAACATTTGGTGTGTTGCCAAAGGACAATGGTAATACCACCGTGTAACCGGGTCAATGTGATTTCATGGGAAACGGTTTACATCCTTTCATTTTCCTGTGTCTTGAGTCAGGCAGGATTCCGGTAGCCCTGCAATACCAAGAAATTTCCATTCTGGGACCTTTAAAACAAAAAGCCTTTCTCATCTCAAGTGCCTTGAATTTGGCAACACTCAAGGATTTATAAGGTCACTTAAAAGTTATGAAGCCAAATTAAAACTCTGAAATTCTCTCTGGTATTTTGTTTCTGTCATTCAAATAGCACTTCCTTTGTGCTGTTTAGTATTCTAGCTTTGGTTACTTGTGTTGGCTTTTTTGCTTCACAGTGAGTTCTCTTTGAGTTCAAAGGTTTCTGCATCTTATATATATTTATGTCTTCTGAGACAATTCAAAAAATGCCTGTATTTTGTAGGCATTTGATAAATATTTGTTGAATAAATGTGGATCTTAAAACGAGTTCCTTTGAAAAAAATATCAAGGGAAAAAAATTCAAAAGTGCTGCATGGGAGAACAATTTTATTGAAAAATATTTAAAACATCCTCAAAATCTCAATACTATAGAATGATGGTGAACAGAGTCCTCTAAAGTATCAAGGCACATTCCATCAGTTGAGGTCTTAAAGATTCAAGCCTTTTTGAAAAATTAACTTAAATGTCCACACTGCATCAATTATCTTATGTATCATGTGGTCTGTTTTCCTGATAAAATTGTTAAAGTAATACTGGGGGCATAATAATGACATGGGAGAACATCTCTTAGGTATAGTCCTTTGTTATAGATATTTTTGAATAACACTTCCCAGTTAGAGAGAGTGAAGAGAGAGAGAGAGAGAGAGATTCCTGCCTTCCCATCCTCCGTGGAAATGTTGAGAGGGCCAGTGGACTCAGTTCTGAGAAATGTGCATTACCAATTTTTCATCTTATCAGGGCTTCTCATAACAGCGAGGAAAGCATGTCATGTCTATGTAACTGGTGGAGTGGGGTGTGTGGTGATGCACATTGGAAGCCCTGTGGCCTCAGGGTGATTCTGGGTTCAGACAAAGTACACATTATGTTCCCTTGCCATGTGCCTGTAAAGTCCTGTGCATATTTGGTAAGTATTACCCAGTCCTTCCCATGCTATTCTTGGAAAATGGGTGTGTATCTTTTGCAAGGCAGTAGGAATATGTGCTGTCACATACCAGGTCTTCCCCTTACCCCACAGCTAAAGCGTCAGTGACAGGGGTGAGTGAAGAGAGGGTGACAAATAGAGCTCACAGTGAGTCACAGTGCCCTCCTACAGACGGGGCTCTCCTAGCCTTTGTGTGTTTGAAGTCTCCTATCATCTGCTCAGGCTTGTTTGCTGGATACTACAAAGGCGTCCTGTCCTCTCCTTTAGAGGAGAGATTGGGTGTCTATCTACTCTGTGAATATAAATAGCTCAGGTAGACACCAACTGTGACATAAATATTTCTTTAGAAATGCAGGTTGCGCATTGTGCCTTTTCCTTTTGGTGAGGTGATTGTTCTGCATGAGAACCTAATCTGTTGTTCTTTGGTCAATGGCCTAAGTGTACAGTAATCTCTATGAGAGTCTGAGACTTGCACTATCAAGTTTCCCTTCATTGCCAGATCAAGATGCATGGATCAGGGGTGGGTGTCGTTTGCAGTGCTCGAGATGCCCACATCTCATATCTTGCAGTGCCTGGATCAAGTGCCAGCTCCGTTTCGAATCCCAGCTTCCTGCTAATACACACTGTGAAAGGCAGCAGATGGTGGCTCATGTTCTTGGGTCCCTGCCACCCTCATGGGAGATCTGTATTGAGATCCGGCCTGCCTGCTGTCATGGGCTTTTGGGAAGTAAACCAGTCATTAGAAGGTGTGAAGGTCTCTCTCTCTCTTTCTCTCTCCCCCTCCCTCCCTCCCTCCTTCCTTCTCTCTCTTTCTCTTCCTCCCCCTCCCTCCCTCCCTCTCTCTTTCTTTCTCCCTCCCTCCCTCCCTCTCCCCCTCCCTCCCTCCCTCCCTCCCTCTCCTCCTCTCTCCCTCCCTCCCTCTCTTTCTTTCTCCCCTCCCTCCCTCCCTCTCTCTCTTCCTCCCCCTCCTCCTCCCTCCCTCCCTCCTTCCCTCTCTTTCCCTCTTTCCCCCTCCTACCCCCACTCCTCTGCCTTTCATGGTGGAAATAAATAAACAAAAACTCTTTAATAAAGATGTGTGACTGGTGGGGCAGGTTTTTGGGGTAATGCCTAAAACACATGCATCCCATATTGGAATACTGAGTTCAAATCCTAGCTCCACTCCTGATTCTAGCTTCTTGCTGGTGTATATCCTGGGAGGCAGCAAGAAGATGGATCCCTGCCAACCATTTGGGAGACCCGGGGTTGGGTTCTCAGCTTGTTGACATTTGGGGAGTGAACCAACAGATGGAAACGATTTTTCCTTCCACCCTCCCCTGCCCCTTCCTCTCCCCCTCCTCTTTTCTCTCAAATAAATAAAAGAATAATTTTTAAAAAGATAGATGACTTGCTGTCAAAGTTGGCAGCATGGATGTAGGGTCTGAGAAGATGGGTTTTTATAGCAGGGACAAACACATTGGATAGCAGCTCTGCCAGGGGTGAATTGGTGACCAGAAGTGAATTGCTTGTTGTCTCTGTGCTGTAGTTTCCTTATCTTTTAGAAGAGGATATCCATTGAGGTGTCCTGTGGATTCGATGAGGCGATCAGTGTGAAATGCTCTACACTGTGATTGGTGTCTAGTGGGCACTTAATAAAAAAGATTTCTTATGATAGTTACTGTTCTTGCTGGGACTAGGACCATGCTACTCAAAAATATGGGGCCTTGGTGACTTAACGGAGGCGCAGAAGCAAAAAGGTCATGGTGACCTTCCCTTGCCTTGCTCCCCTGCAGCGTGCATGGCCTTAAAGGGATTCACTGATGTACCTCACCTAAATGTAGGTCATAAGACCCTCATTCTCACTCTACACCTGGAGACTAAGAAGAATCTAAACCATCAGGCCTTAAAAGTGTCTCCCACCCCCGCCCCATTATTCTCAGTCTGCCATACTCCCTTTTAGTCCAGGCATATTTCTATAAAAACCTATGCATACACAGCAATTCTCTGGGTTCTGAGTCTTCATTTTTGAAGCCCATCTGTCACATAAAATGTTGATTAGATAATTTGATTACTTTTCTCTTGTTAATCTGCCTTTTGCTGTAAAGGTGTCAGCCATGGTCCTTGCAATGAGTAAAGAAGAGATACTACTTTTTCTCCCCTGTGTTCTCATGTAGGACATTTTCAGTGTCTGCAAAAAGCTATTCAGACCACTATACAGCCCTCCTATGTTTTGCTGTTTGTAGGTCCTGAGAATTTCACCCAAATTAGAACATTTTACATACATACGTAGAACTGCTCTCATTGACCTTCCGTATTTAGGAATCCTCTGTATTTCACTGGATTTTATACATTGTTTTCCCATTTCTCTTTGGGGTGCTAGTTGAGTGGACATTACTAAACAGAGGCTGAAATTATTCATTCTAGATTCTTTAGTGTAAAATTTTGAAACTGATGGAACATTTGTGAACAAAAAAAAATTTCATAACCAATTAGTAACATTTTGAATAATGTCTCCTCCTGTTTTCTCCTTTGTTGCTGTCTTCCCTGCACACGTTTGGGACCAGATGGCTTTAGGATGTTTTTAGGCTGTTGAACAGACTGGACCACATTCTGTGCCTGGAGGGCTGTTATCCATGTGTAGGTGGTTCATGAAACAGAAGAGTGGACTAATACGTTGTGGTAAAACAATTTTATATTCAAGGTGAAAAACATGTGCTAATTTATTTGCATTCATTAAATTAACATTCTTCTAAGGAGACATTTCATTTGAAGGATTGGGCTATAGATCTTGCAAATGTGTTTCTTCTTATGCATGCTCAGGCTTTTCTAGAAATGCTTCCATTTTGATGAAATGGACAAAAGAATAGTGGTACTTGCATTCATTGCAAGAATTTCGTATAGGCTGGCATATCCTTATAGGCAGAAGGCTTTAGCATATTATATATGTCAAATTGGCTGTTCTCATTAGGTTAAGGGAAAAAACAACAATTATGTAAAAGTCATTGTTGCATGTGAAATATTACTTCAGGATGCTTGTTGGCTTTGAAGTGGTGTCTATACCTTTGCTCTTAAGAGATCATGTTTTTCAGACTGAAACTTTACATGTATTTAATATATGTAGCAGACATGTCAGGGCAGAGGGACGTTTTGTATATGAATTTAATTAAGCATCAGGCCACTTTGGGACTTATTTTATAGAGCAATTTGTTTCATGTGAGTTCAACTGCCCAAGCTACCGTACAATAATGGTCCCATAAAATTATTCTCCAGAGGGCCTTATTTCTACCATAATGTGCTTTTACTTAAAATTTAGTTTAATAGCACCATTTTTCATGTATACCAACCATATAGGAGTAATAGCTATCAGAAAATCTAATGGTTAAAGAGCTCTTCCTGGTTTTCTGTATTTATAGTTGGGAATTTTTCATTCAAAGATGAAAAAATGAGAAGAGAGGGAACATTTATATATCACATTAGTAATAATCTTTGAATTTGCTATATGTATGTATATATATATATATATATATATATATAATTACATTTGGAACTCCTGTAAATCACTTGTATCTATTTTTGTCCTCACCAGGTACATTTCATACATGTGCTTGATCCCAGGTTAATGTTATTGGAAGTAATGTACCATTTGCAGCACTATGTGCCAGAAGACTGGTTCCTCACTGGCACCACAATAATTAATGGAGACATAATTCCAGTGTTTATAGTAAGGCTTCTCAAGTTTTAAGAAAGCAGATATGTCAGTACAGGTTGATAAGGTATTTGCAATTTATAAAAGTGTGTGCTGGATATATTTTCAGTCTATGACTTTTGATATGCAAGAAATCTTGCCTTTCTATTCCTATATATTTTTTCAAGTCAACATAGTTTCTTCTTTGAACAAGACTCTGTTAGATCTGTTCAGTAGTGCCCATTGAGCCCTATGCTTTAGAAGACTGAATGTTGTTAGTATAGGTATGCACCAAGTTTAAAGAACACAAACTTCTTTTCCTATCAGATAGAAGTTAGCAGTCAGCTCTTGTACTCCTGTAGTCCCTTCTTCTGACTGATGTCACGTGCACTGCAGGGTAATATTTGTCTTCATTTCCAAACACTGGAGAGGCTGTGGGTTGTGCCACCGTGACACTGGAAATGCGGGCACTGCTTTAGAGTGAAAGGAGGGTTGGAGCCAGTAAGGGGTTTCTTAGGAGAGAGGGAGATGAATCCTCTGTCAGACGCTTCTCACAGAGCACAAACACAAATGAATCTTACAAAATACAGTGTCATTTCCCAGTAGTGCCACACACCTGTTTTGTGTGTTCTTGTTTGTGTTTCCAAAGGTAATCACACATATAGATAGTGTTCACAATATGTGGCAAAGCTTGAACTATTTTATAGCATTAGATAAATCATATTTCTGTTGGGTTTGTATTTATATAAATTTAGACAAAACTTAGGCGAAACATGATACTGCTGCTTTAGTTTGTCATCAAGATATCAAATGCATAATGACAAATTAATTTATAAAAATGTCATAATTCAATTTTTAAGAAATAAAAATTTCATATGGATCTAAATATTTTTACTTCAAATTGATATTTCTAATTGCTTTAAAGTTTATTTGAAAGGCAGGGAGAGCAAATAGACCTCACATCTGCTGGGACTCCCCAGGTGCCCAGGAGTTAGGAACTCAATCTGGATCTCCCATGTGGGTGCTACAGTCCAGCTACTTCAGCCACCTGCTGCCTCTCAGGGTGTGCGTGAGCAGGGAGCTGGAACCAGGAGCAGAACTGGAAGTCAAAGCCAAGGCCCTCTGCTGTGGGGTGCATAAGTCCCAAGGCACTCCAATACGGGAGGTGGACATTCTAAGCGGCGTCTTAATCACCGAGTCAACTGCCTTTCTTACTAATCACATTTTAATTGATAATTTTGAATATTTAAAACATAATTTTCTGGTGAGCACATGAAAAATATCTTTACAATATCCTATGAGTCAAAAATATAATCAGATTTCATGTACTTGGAATTCAGTTTATTTTTTAGTCATTTGAGTCACTGAGGATAAATACAAGTTAAGATTCTGATAGAAACTATGAAAATAGATTTTAAGCATAGTATTCTATTTTTTTTAGTATTCAATATATTTTTAGTATTCAAGGACACAGAAACTAAACTTATTCTTTACTTTTTATGGAATGTTAGTCTGGTGGAAGGTGGGTGTTAAAAAATGGGACTCCAGAGATTTGATACTTTTCTTGAAAATTTGGCACTGAAACAAGGAGATGACAAAGATAATTAATGCATACACAAATGTAATTAGTGATTTTAGGAAAAATAAAATCATATACATAAATAACTGTACAAAAGAAAAATCTAATCATAGCCACTATATGTTTGTGTATTAAGCAAACCTCCAGAAATAACCACTGATTAATTTTCAGTGTGTAGAATCTGCCCATAGGTAAAACAATGAAAGTTTGATTATAATCACAACCAACTCTAAATACTGTCAACATCAGAAATATAAAAAAAAAATAGAGATGACCAAAATTAGAAGCAAGATTGGTAGGATGGATAAGTAAGTCAAGGGATTTTTTTTTTAAAGATTTTATTTATTTATTTATTTGACAGGTAGAGTTACAGATAGTGAGAGAGACAGAGAGAGAGAAAGGTTTTCCTTCCCTTGGTTCACTCCCCAATGGCCGCCATGGCTGGCGCTGTGCCGATCCGAAGCCAGGAGTCTGGTGCTTCCTCCTGGTCTCCCATGCGGTTGCAGGGGCCCAAGCACTTGGGCCATCCTCCCCTGCCCTCCTGGGCCACAGCAGAGAGCTGGACTGGAAGAGGAGCAGCTGAGACTAGAACCTGGTGCCCATATGGGATGCTGGCGCTGCTGGTGGAGGATTAACCTAGTGTGCCTCGGCGCAGGCACCCAAGGGATTTTTCTTGTACAAAAAAAGTCATACTCTTTTTGTACAAGAGCAATTAACTGAATTCCTTGAAACAAATAATAAAAATGTAAGCAGAGCATTTAGTTAAAAACTAAGCAAATAGAGGGACTAATACTATGACCATATTGAAGGGAGAGAAAAGTGACAAATAGTGGCATTAGCTTAAATGTTCTGTCTCACATAGTTCAATAGGAAGGCAATGAATAAAGGCTACATTTGGAAACCACCCCCAAAATTATTGAATGAATATTATTCATAAATATGGATCACAGGGAAAACTTAAGTCAGTAACACTAAAAATTGTGCATTCTGTTACAAAACAGAGTGGGGAAGGAAGAAGGAGAATTAATGATTTTAATTGTAAATCCTTTTTTACATTCTGTTTTTATACAAATAAGGGCATTAATAAACAGGGATTTTAGCTTCATAACAAAACCAAAAGAAATAAATCTTAGCAGACTTCATTACAGTTTTGCTTTTCATGTGAGCTGCTTTTAGTTATCTGATTTTGAAATTCCTATCTGAACTTGTGTATTTGCATAACATGTAGGGACTATTTGGTTTTTCTGGTTCTTACTTCCCATATGTATATAAGTGTAGTTCTTTCTGCGGAATATTATTGGTAAGTTTTGATAGCTTGTGAGAATGGTATAAATGGTATGCAAATCAAATACCTTTCTGTTTTGTTCCAGATTTCTCCGAATTGTGAAGGTCATCAGGAGTATGCCCCCTTTCATGTTAATATGGATTTATTATTGAAAACACTTGAAGTTTTCTTTTCACATGGCATATCATGTGGTCTTCTTGAGGTATGCCAAAGAAATGTAGTGGCACACTCTATATCTTATATAGAGTTGGACTGTAAAACTAGACTATTAGATTTTGCACACCATTATGCAGAATTCTTCTTTTATCAGAATGGCTAATATCAGAGTACATTTGAAAGGAGAAAAAAGTTCACATCTGCAAATGTAGCATGCTCTGGTGGCTATTAGGCTTGCCAGTTTGATTCTAGCCAAGATGTCATTGTGAAAAAGAGAAGGCTTTGGGAGGCAGCGATTCTCAGGGTTACTCTTCTATGCTAACTCTTCTCGCCACCATTTTTCACGTTACCTTCAGATTGGAGCAATTTCACCCTGAGTAGTGAGAACGTAAAAATCTCATTTCCCTCCCCCATGCCTCCGGCAGAAAACCGTGAATGTTCTTTGCTGCAGTTGTTTTTACTTTGGATTCCTGTCTATCAGAGGTTTGTGTGAATAGGTTTGAAAGACTTTGTCTAGTTCTGGTAGGAGATATGAAAGCGTTCCCCAAAAAATGTCATCAGGGTATCCTTGTGCATTATGTAATTGAGATGCAATTTGATTATCCTTACTCTAAATAGGGAATGGATTCTGTTTATATTTTATTAAGCAAGTTAGTTGGTTGGGTACTTCCCTAGACCAAGATGAAAACAGGTATGTCTGCCTTTATTAATATTTATCCCCAAAATAAGAACTCCAACAGAGAAATGCACAGAGACTTGAAAATAGTTCTCTAAGTGAATGTAGACAGCTTTCTTCTGTGGTCTCATGTGTTTCATGTGCCCTTATTGCAATCCCTCTCTGGACTTAACCTGGGATCTTCAAGCTTCAAGGATGCAAATACTTCAAGTGTTTCATGATTCTTCTAGAGGTAAGGCTAGATGACATAACAGTCGACATTTATCTCTCACAGTTCTGGAGGCTGGGATGTCCAAGATCGGGGTGCTGGCAGATTCCTGATGCGGGTCCCTTATCTGACTTGTAGATAGTAGGCTACCTTCCGGTTGCATCCTCACATATCAGAACAGGACAGATGGAAGGGATCATTCCTGAGATATCTCAGCTATCTCATGTATGTGAGAGAGAGAGAGCGAGCGAGAGAGCGAGCAAGCGAGCATGGGAGAGTGCACACGGGGAAGTCATTTCTCCTCTTATAAGGATACTAACTGTGTCATAAGAGTCCCATCCTCTTGACATCATCCAAACCTAATTGCCTCCTAGAGCCCCACCTCCAAATATAACAATGAGATTTAATTCTTCAACATATGAACTTTAGGGAGCGGCAAACAGAACATTCAGTTTAGCATTCTGTCTCCATCCCCCAAATTTCATGTCCTTCTTGCATGTAAAACACAGGAATTGCATGCCCACAGCTCCCAAATTCTTAACTCATTTCAATAATAACCTTAAAGTTCAAAATCTCATTTAAATATTATCTAAATCAGATAGAGGTGACTTGAGATTCATTTTAGCCTGAGGCAAAAGTTTCTCTCCAGCTGTAAATCTGTGCAAACAGGTAAGTTGTGTTTCCAAAATACAGCAGTCTTCAGGATAAACGTTCCTATTAAAAAAGAGAGAATTTTGAAGGATGTTTAAAGAAATAATAACCCCAAACAAGTTCAAAAATTAGCACCAGGGCATCTGCCATCCCGTTAGATCTCAAGATAGTGGCCCCACCTTCTGGGTCCTCTGAGGTGACAGTGGCACCACTCCCAGGACTGAGAGGGACTGTTTTGCTCCATGGAGCACTGCCTTGTCAGCTCTCCTGCATGGCCCCACCCGAGCAGCCTGCTCAGTGGCAGTCTCACTCCTCCCAACAAGGCCGAGGCAGCTTTTCCCCTGGGCCCACGCCCCCTGGGCCTTAGGTGGGAAGAGGAGTGCTGATGACCCCTGGGTGTTTGGAGTCCTTGTATTTTAAAGAATAGCTCGCACTTTCTGCCTCCTTTCTTTCTGTCCCAGTTTCTCTGTTTTCCTTAATCCCAGCTGGCAGTGTTTCTAATAGTACAGTCCCATCTATATTTCACGCTTCTGTTGAGATGGCTGATGAGGCCTGTGGTTTTCCCACCCACACTGATTTCACTATCAAATTGTTGGTTATCCAGCCCCGTGGTGCTGCCTTCCAAACACGTGTTGTCAGTTTTTGAGAATCTTCCAAATCTGGTTCTTCTTTGCTCAACAATCCTTTCATTTATTCATTTCTGGCTTTTTGTATTTTACTAACATCAGATTGGAACCTTGCCACTTTTCAACCCTTTGCTTAGAAATCTCCCCAGCTAAGCCTCCTATCTCATCACTTACAAGTTCTATCCTCCAAAAAAATGCTTAGACTAAAGCTCAGTTTTTTCCCCACTTCATAGCATGGATTGCCTGTCCTGCATTCTCCAGCGACATGCTCCTCATTTCCACTTGGCACCTCACCAGAATCACCTTTCTGGTTCACACGTCAAGCGTACACCTCAAAACTCAGCCCCTTATCCATTACTCAGTCTCAACACCATTTCCCAATGTTTAGGCATTTATTCTGACAGCTCCTTGTACCAAATTCTGTACTAGTTAGGGCTCTCCAGAGAAATAGAATCAGTCAGATATTTGAGAAAGAGATGAATAAAACTTGTGGGGAGAGGAGATAACTTGTTAGTTATCGACTTGCAGGATTATGGAGACTAAGATCTCCACCGTCTTTGGCCAGTGGGAGAACCAGAAGAGCCAGTGGTGTATTCTCTCCAAGTCTGAAGCTCTCTATACCAGCTCTGACTCTAAACTTCTATGAAATATGCCAAGCTTGAGCAGTTGGTATTGCACCAACAGCCACAGAAAACCATGGATGCTTTAAGAGCCACAAAAATACATCAGCTTAATAATAACTGCTAAGCTTTTCTAGGACTATTTTTAGGTATCTGTAACCTTCATTACCTTTCCCTTCAGAACATCAGTCTCTGAAACAGCAGCACAATGGCTTTGTGAAGATTTGTTTCTAGGATTAAATGGTAAAGGCTCTTCTCCCCTGAGCGTGTTTGAAAATTGCCCCATAGCATCTAAATATGTGTCCATATTAAACCACACAAATGTCAGAAAAAGCTCTCTGTTCCCAAAGCAGGAGGGATATTTAACTGCTTTGTATGTACCACGAGATAAAAAGGAGTGCTTTCAGGAGTACATTTTTAAAATAAACTTTATCTCCCATATCGTTAAATGTATTATGAAAAAGTTAATAATTAACCAATTTAATCATTGATTTTGATTAATTAATTGTACTAAGGATATACTCATATATTGATTTAAAGAAACAAAGAGAGTATTTATTTCAAAGCAAAACAAAACAGTATGTGCTGGATATAGGTATGGAACATTTGGCATGTTAACAGACAATTACAGAGTTGTGAAAATCCTATACAACATACTACATGCTTAGTCCAATTTTAGTACAGCTGTTTTCTAAGGACGGTTGGACTTTGTGTCTGCTGTTCCCTCTTTGACCTTGGGCTTTGCTGTGAAGGTATTCAGTAACAGCTCCTGTGCGATGGGAAAACTACCTGATTTGGCAAGTGTGTGCTTTATGAAATGTGATATGGCATCAATCATCATTAACCCAAATATCCCCATCACACGCAGGACCTGACCCCATCACATCTGGTTTCCTGTTGGAAAATCCTTCACTTTGGGGGGGTTTTGCTGATAACAATGCTCAGAATGGTCTCTAGGCAATGGGAACTGACAGAAGATGAATTATCTGTCACTCAGGAAGATGCCCTGACCAGGGAAACAATCAAGTACAACTGTCTGTTATTATTATTTTTTCCCCTTGGCTTTCTTTATTTCTTAGATTAGCTTCCAGCTCAGCATCTGCTTTAAAAGCCTATTGAAAAATCTCAGGAGAAAATATCAAGTAGGGAATTCCCAGCGAAATTATTCTTAATTGATGGCAAATGCAATCTTTTTCTCTTTTTGCCCAAATAACACTTTGATCAGAATACCTTAATTTTTCCAAAAGAGCTCTTAAAATTACTTGTATGCTATGTGTGTGTATCTTTAGCATAAGGATTTTTAAATTAGATATTGAATGTCTGGTCAGAAATTTCTATTTTTATTCTTCTGAAAAGTCTTGGGTAATTAGTGATGTGATTTCAGTAACTTCATTGGCTATGTATTAGATGCAAAATATTTTGTTATTCAGAATAGATCAAAAGGGTTATTTTCCTTACTAAGTACAGATTCTAGGCTTTTATATAAAGAAAGTATGGTATCTGAGTACTGCTTCCTTTTAATCATGAACAAAGTAGGTCCAGCACTGTGGCATAACATGTAAAGCTGTTGCCTGTGATGTCAGCGTCCCATATGGGCGTTTCCCATCCAGCTCCCTGCTAATGGACTAGGAAAAGCAGAGGAAGATGGGCCAAGTGGCCGTCTTCCAACCCCGATGAAGTTCCTGATTCCTGGCCTTACCTGGTCATTGCAGCCATCTGGGGAGTGAACCAGGGGATAGAACATGTCTGTGTTTCTCTCTTTCTCTCTGTTCCTCTTAAGTAAATAAATAAATAATAAAAAAGAACAGACAAAGCAGCAGCACAATAAGCACAAAATATCCCAATTCGCTTTTTGACAATTCAAGATGTTTTGGGACCCTTTGAAATGAAGAGGAACTGGGTGATGGGAGTTAGCTTTATGATGGGTGAAAGGATCATATCAAGTGATTGTACAATTTTCTCTGTGCATGAGCAAGGAAAACCATCTGAAAATTGCAGTTACTAGGTAGGGGGAGAGTTAAAGGGATCTTGATATATTTAGAGAATAGTCGGAGGAAATATTTCTTAAGGACATTTATGTCTAGATTATGATGGTAAACTCAGTTGCCAATAGGGGCCAAGCAGGTAACATAATTTATTTGGTGGCAAGGTGCCTGGTCAAGTTTTATTTGCATCTTATAAATACTACAATAGCATTATAACTACATGTAACCATATGAATAAATCTTACAAACAAGATGTTAAGTAAAAGAAATTAGATATTTAAGTATATATACTGTGTGCTTCCATTTTCTTAAGTTCAAACAAATAAAACAAGTCCATGACATTAGGAAAGCAGCTGTCTTGTGGGAATAGTGAATGGAAGGAGGCACAATAGGGTAGTCTGAAATGCTGAGAATAGTCTCTCTATTAATCTGGGTGCTGGCTACACAGATGCATTTAATTTATGAATATTCATGATTTATATCCTCTTTGGTTTGTGTATTATGTTCCAACAAAAGGTTTAACAATATGTCCCCACTCTCTTCAAATCCACGAAAATATTTTTTACTGTTTTTTAAACTTGTAGTTTAAAGTTCTAACTTTCCTATTCTAGCTTTTGATAGAGGCATGGGTATGGAGAAGTGTTTCTTCACAGTAAAAAAAAGAACTGAGTACACTCAATTGTACTCTAAGAAGTACACGGCAAATGGAATTAAAGAGCAAGTTTATTTTGATGCAAACAATTTTGAAATCCACCTGCAATCTTCTTTTCATGATATACATTTTTCATGAAATTTTTCAAAAACTCTCATATGCGTGGATTTCAAAATCAACGTATTTTTTAAAGATTCATTTATTTGAAAGGCAGAATTACAGAGAGGCAGAGGCAGAGAGAGAGAGCGAGTGAGCAAACTTCCATCTGCTGGTTCACTCCCCAAATGGCCATGATGACTGGAGCTGCGCCAGTCCAAAGCCAGGAGCCAGGAACTTCTTCCAGGTCTCCCAGGCAGATGCAGGGACCCAAGGATGTGGGCCATATTCTACTGCTTTTCCAGGCCATACCAGAGAGCTCGATGGCAAGTGGAACAGCCGGGACTCGAACTGGCACCCATATGGGATGCTGGCACTGCAGGCATCGGCTTTCCCTGCTGCACCACAGCACCAGCCCTTCAACTTATCTTTTAATTCCATTTCTCTGTGAACTTTGTGAAGCACCCTTGTCTGGTGGTAGATGGTGGCTGATACTGGGATAAGAGAGGTGAGGACTGTGAGACATGGGGATCCTATGCATTCCTATAGCAGGCATCTGCCTGTACATTTCAGCTGATTGGTATCATTTGGGTTTGTGTGTTCAGAGCTACCAAATCTAATTTTAAAAATTTATGTATTTGGAAGGCAGAGAAACAGCAGCAGCAGCAGCAGCAGCAACAGCAGCAGAGAGAGAGAGAGAGAGAGAGAGAGAGAGTATCTATTCACTGGGTCACTCCCAAATGGCAACAACAGCCAAAGCTTAGCCAGGCCCCCACCAGGAGCCAGGAGCTCCATCTGGGTATCCAATATGAGTAGCAGGGTCCCAAACACTGCGCTATCTTCTGCTCCTTTCTCTGGCACATCAGTAGGGAGGAGCTGGATAGGAAGCAGAGCAGTTGGGATGCAAACTAGCATTCTGATCTGGGATGCGGGCTTTGCAAGTGGTGGCTTAGCTCTCTGAACCACAACGCTGGTCCTGGAATCTAAGTTTTAAGTTCAGAATCTTGGCTTTCTGTGATAACTCCACATTTTTATGTTTTGAGATATTCTTTTTAAGCACTGTGAACTAGAGGGAGCATATCTGCAGGTCAGATTTGGCTTCCAGGTTGATCCTTTCAGTGTAGAATGATGGGTTGACTTCTGGGGACTTCTGGCCTACCCTGGATAAGGATTAAACACATTTAAGAAGAAAACAAAAGAACAGAAGAGTAAAGAGAGGTCCGAGGGGCCAGCACTGTGGCGAGGCAGGCTAACCCTGTGTGGGCACTGGTTCCTGTCCCGGCTGCTCCTCCTCCCGTCTACTGTTTGCTGGTGTTCAGGAAGGCAGTGGAGGGTGGCCCAACTGCCTGGGCCTCTGCACCCACGTGAGAGGCCTGGAGGAAGCTCCTGGCTTCAGATCAGCCCAGCTCCATGAACCAGCGGAAGAAAGCCCCTCTCTCTGTATCTCCCTCTCTATCTGTGACTCTGCCTCTCAGATAAATGAATAAATCTTAAAAAAAAAAAAAAAAGCAGGAAAGACACACATACACATTTTGTTTCACTGAATTTTGAATGTGATTTATGTCAGTTTAGTTTTCGTGATTTTTGTTCATCTTTATTTCCAGGTGCTTAGACAGTGGAGTATGACTTACACGTTTTGGCATCTCAAATGTGAGAAATGGAGTCCATTGCTCTCTGGATTTTCCAACTTACATTAAATGTTTTCTCTGTAATTGTCCCATGTGTGTACTTATTGGTTGTCACAGTGTGCCAGGCAGTAGGTACTAAGCGTTCAGGACGCATGTTCTCACTTAATATTCTCATCCTGTGATTGCAACAACTGGCAGGAGGGGAAACTGAAGTTTTCCTGAATTAATATTAGTGATAATTAGGATTCAAATCAGATGCATTTGATTTGAGAGCTTTGAACTCTTAACCACTAATTAATCATTAATCTTCTCACTGTATCCAGAGATAAATAAATCAAGAATTTGTAACGCTGCTTTAGAGATGAGGAAACTGAGGCACGGATGCTTTAAATCACTACGAAACCCACATTCCTATTTAGTGGGAGAGGATTGACACCAGCCTCCTGCTCTTGTTCCAGACTCTTGTTCTTGTACTTTGAAGGTCATTCCTAGAGTTAATTTCATCTTTGTGGAATTCTCTAACTGTGGATTCTTTCCTGTCACATAGCAGTTTAATTACTCTTTATTTGGATGTAATCTAAATAAAATCAACATAATCTTAGATGCTAAGATAAATGTATCCCATACAAGTGCACTGATATCTGATATGCATAATGAATTAACGTTCTTGATGCTTAGGATAGCAGCTAATGGTGCATCTCCTCTCAGCTATGAATTAGAAAGCCAGGCATTCATCCGAATATGCAGATGTTTCGCCTTGTGTAGTCAAAACCTCTGAATGACTGACACGATTTTGATTTTCGCTTTGAATTACATTCGTTGGTGCCAGACAGTGGCAGAGTATCAGACAAATAAATGCATGACTTTAAAAAGAATTCGTCCAGTCTTGACCGGTAGCAGAAAATTATAGTTTATTTTTATGGTATTTTATTATATTTTCTAGTTGTTTACTTATTGATCTTACGTTGTGCTTGTTTAAATTTTAATTAATTCTTTTGACTTTTCTAGTTCTCTTCTCCTAAACAGTGATTAAGGTTCACAATTCTGTTTACCAGATGGAGTTTAAGTCATCTCAGCCATCAAAACAAAACTTCTTTGCTTTGTCCTTCCTCTTTCTATTCAAGCTGATCAGGAAATCATGAAATATTTAACGCAGCATTTGAAATGAGAGAGTTGTGGAATTATCTCTTGAAATAGGCTATACTCTGTCAAACATTTTATTTGTAGTCTTGCTCCCTAAATGTTTACAATAAAAATAGAGAGACAGTGTTATTGTATTTTTGCTAAATTCATTAGGCCTTCTATTCAGTCTGTTAATTGTCCCCTCCTGTTGTGTGGTCTTAATGAAAAGAATCCATTTTTTAACCAGCACCCTCCATTGTGGCCCTGTTGTTACCATGGAAATGAAATAGCTTGTTCTGAAATTGTCTGCTGTACATATTTACAGCACATTAGGGTAACACCTGGGCATTAAAATCTTGCAGTACAATAGTTTTTTATTTTTTAAAAATGCTAGCAATACCATTTTCCCTTCACATTATTTTTTGCCATTATGGTAGATGAGCATGCAAGCAATAATTACTAGTACTGGTCTGAGGTTGGTAGCTAGATGAGATTTTTCATTAAAAAATATGGTATACAGTACATATGTATAACAAGTAGGGAAGTTCTAGAACCTTCACGATATGAAAACAGCAGTTTGTTGTAGTCAACTTTCATTGTAATAAATGCACATTGTGCTTCTAGAAGGCCTCACAAAAATGTATGTGTAGTTGTAATTCTATTCAAAATTTGTGCATGCCCTTTAGGAAATATTAAAATGCATCTTTTCTTTCCAAAACCCTTGGGTGGTTATCAATGCATTCAGAATAACTATAGTATCCTTATTAGAACCCACATGTTTGTCCCTGCAAGAGCTCATCCATGTCCACCTTTCCTGCTTCCCTTTCTGCTGCTCTCCCCCTCATTTTCACCTTTCTAGCCCCAGGGGCCCACCTGTTGTTCTTTGATGCCAGCAAACTCCTTTCCTGTGGATGTTTGAACTTGATGTTTCTTCTGTGTTGAGGATCGCTATCAATTTCTTCCTTGATTGCCAGCCTGCAGGCCAGCTTTTAGGCTGCACTGTAAAGGCATAAAGAATCCTTTCCTGATGGTGTCACATATTTTGTTTTTAATTCTCTCTTCATTACTCCCTCATACTTGCCTTTACAATAAATGTTCTGAAGATTAGAGAAAAAGGGCAATGAAATAAGAGATAAGACTCATTTATTTCCTGATATTCATTAATAATAAGCCACTCACCAACTTTAGCATACTTCCTCTTTTGAAATAGAATATAAATTGAAACATATTTAACTGTCAAAGTTAAAAAAAAAACATCATTATAGCACAACAATTCTGAGTATCAATTTGTGTTAATTTTTCCTCTCTTTCTGATGTAACACACCATTTGTGTTATATAGCTTGAAAATTTGATATAGTACTCTGAAAAGTCCAAGGTTTGAATGTTTATATCTGTTTCTAATTTGGTTTCTTCAGATGGATGAATATCCTATTTTTACTTCATCAGCGTAAGTTTTTGTAAGTGATTCCTTGGTCTTACATGTCTTATAATTCTCTCTAACATTTTAGAATATTAGACCATGAAAACATGCTATTTCTTTGAGTTTTGAAAAATATGTTTTACTCCAATGTAGGGCAATGATTTCAATTTTTTTTTTTTTTTGCATGACAGAACTCCTCTATAGCACCAACATACTTAATATAACTTACGTTGCAATAGTTATGCCTGCAGTCCGTACTATCTGCAGACATGTATGCATTCATGGGTTCCTATGGCACATGCCTCTCAAGTCCGTTAGAAAGTGAGGTTTGAGGGAAACTGCTGGTTAAAACTGTCAAAACATTCCCATCCCCCAAGTGCTCAGAGTGTTCTCCAAAAATCCTAACAGTGAAAATTGAAATGCAACTTTCTATATAATTGACCTAGTATCTCTTATCTCCAGTGAAAATGTTGGTAAAGGTAGGAGGGATAAAGGGAATCATGTTCCAGTTTTGCTGGGTTCTCCTAGGACTCCTTATGCTCTTTAATGGAATCTTAAAAACTGGTCCTCTTTAGCTCTCTACAAGGGAGACACAAGGTGAAGATCAGGCAACTTGAAAGACCTGCCTAGGAGCAGGTCTGAAGTCAGTATATCCATATAACTATACCAACTAAAGGAAGTAGGAAAGAGAGGCATGACTGGGCATAACTACAGGAAGCTAGTCCTGGCCAAGTCTGCTTATTATGTGGAAGCAGGAGTCAGTAATTTTTTAAAAAATATTTGTTTACTTATTTGAAGGTCAGAGTTACAGAGAGGGAGAGGCAGAGGCGTAGAGAAGTCTTCCATCCTGAGTTCACTCCTCAAACGACTACAACAGCCAGGCTGTGCCAGGCCGGAGCCAGGAGCCCAGGGCTTTATCTGGGTCTTCCATGTCGGTGCAGGGACCCAAGGGCTGGGCCATCTTCTACTGCTTTCCCAGGTGTGTTAGCAGAGAGCCGGATCAGAAGTGGAAAAGATTGAACTTGAACTGGCGTCCATATGGAATGCCAGCATAGCAGGCAGCAGCCTTACCTGCTATGCCACAGCGCTGGCCTCAGAAATCAGTAATTTTAAGAGAAGAAGCTTAATGTGGGTTTTTGACTTGTAAAGTATAATGCCACATCTCACCAGTATTCACAGTCCAAGGTATGTCCCTAGAAGTAACTAGCCAGCTGAAAACATATGGACACCATGTTTTCTGCCCAATACAGTGTTCTTTCTGGTTTCTTCCCATTTATGGTCATGATTTCATGATCATTTTTATGTCTGGTGAATTATGAGTGACGTCTGCTGGGTGGAATTTACTGGAATGCTTTCACATTCCTGATAACATATTCACCTGTTAAACACCTGTTCCTGAACCTGAAAACCTGGGTCTCTTTGCCTTGTGTCTGGATTGCCAATCACTGATTGAGGTGGTAGAACAAAGTAGGTCTTTATTTGCAAAACACAGAGGAAGGGGTGTAGGTAGTTATCACTGAATTCCAGAACTATCAAAAGATGAAGAGTAAGGGATCTTACAGATTTAAATTGAGGTTGATCATTGCTTGTTCCACTCACGAAAAGGTCTCTGGTTGGTCTTCAGTGCTTGTGACCGTCCGTTGAAAGGTCAGCAATAGGATGGCCACTGTGTTCTTTTGGGAATTTTGATGTTGCCAATGTGGGTCCCATTCAGTCTGGGGCTACGTGTATCTAAGTTTTGCTCATGGCCTTGGAATGAACAAACCTCTTAAGAGGAGACCAAATACCAAGATATAATCTTGAGAGGAGGTGAATAACTTCATGGATCTTGTAACCTAGGACCATGGGGATTGAATGCACCACTCCCTCAACTTTGTGAGTTGGGATCTTAGTAAGAGGTTAATTTGCAATCAGCAAAGTAGGGCAGTGAAACTTTAAGTCAAGGGAGGGAAACTGAGGAACTGATGCATCTGGGAGCTACATAAAAGATACTGTGTAGGCACTCAGATTCACCCATTTTACTTCTGTTTCTTTTACTTCTTTCCCCCTAAAAGATACAGTGTTTGTATTCGGCAGATATTATGTGACTGTAAGGCCACAAACCAATGGGTTATGGTTGGAAAAGCATAAAGATGTTATGGGAAAAAAACAATTCTAGGCACTTCAGATGTTTTGTAATGTATGAATAACAACTGTTTTCTTGGGTTTAGATGACTCTTAGATTTTCTGCTACTTAGAGGCCATCCTCCTAATGAATGCAGTTCCCCATGGAATGGGTGGAGCAAGATAAGAATGGGGTGGTAAAAGAAGCATCTGATAATAGTTACTCTACCCCGTTGGATCTCTGGGCTACAGTTTAGGAAACAAGTTGAGATTTTGTCTTATTTTCCAAACTAAAATTTTTTTTTTGACAGGCAGAGTTAGACAGTGAGAGAAAGAGAGACAGACAGAAAGTCTTCCGTCCGTTGGTTCACCCACTAAATGGCCGCTATGCGGATCCGAAGCCAGGAGCCAGGTGCTTCCTCCTTGGTCTCCCATGTGGGTGCAGCGCCCAAGGACCTGGGCCATCCTCCACTGCTTTTCAGGGCCACAGCAGAGAGTTGGACTGGAGGAGGAGCAACCAGGACAGAATCCGGCGCCCCAACCAGGACGAGAACCCAGGGTGCCAGCACCACAGGTGGAGGATTAGCCAAAACTATTTTTTTAAAAGATTTAATTTATTTACTTGAGAGGTAGATTTATAGACAGTAAGAGGTAGAGGAAACAGAGAGAAAGGTCTTCCTGCTGCTGGTTCATTCCCCAAATGGCTGCAGTTGCTGGAGCTGCACCGATTTGAAGCCAGGAGCCAGGAGCTTCTTCCAGGTCTCCACATGGATGCAGGGGCCCAAGCACTTGGGCTATCTTCTGCTGTTTTCCCAGGCCATAGCAGAGAGCTGGATTGGAAGAGGAGCAGCCAGGACTAGAACTGGCACCGGTATGGGATTACAGTGCCGCAGGCGTAGGTTAACCTACTGCACCACAGTGCTGGCCCCTCCAAACTAAATTTTTAGAGAGAAAATAATCATTGTATCTTCTTTTTTATTTCTTGTAACACTTAGTGTAATGTTCTGTAGTTTACTGAGACATTCTCTCTACTTTCTTTCAAGATTAGAAAAGTAAATACATTCATAAAATATTCTGTGCAACAAATGTGATAGGGCTATGAAGATGATTGAGGCAGCCCCTGCATGACGGGTCTTGGCAGCTTATTAGGAGAAGTAAACAAAGAGTGAACATACATATGGCGTATGTTATTATAGCTGTGTAGTCGGGGAACTATTGGAGAAGACAGGAGCCATACCTAACCTTGCTTAAGCAAAGGAGGAGAGTTATAATGATTTCCAGATGTTTTGGCAGGAAGTTATCAGGTTGAGAAAATTTCTCTAGGTAAAGTGTACGTGGAGGGTGAGACTATTTTTGGTGTGATGTGTGCTCATGGGTCTGAAAAAACTACTGCAGAAAGTTAGAATCAAATTTATGTGACAGGGCACATGGTATATATAGTCTTTGTTAGCATATTTTCTCTAGCATTCCAGTCTTCTTTCCTAATGTGTATGTGTTATAAAATTTATATTTTTCTATGTCATCCTGTATGTATTGCTTTGTAACCTTTTTACTAAGCTGTCTCTCAAATAACAATTTTGTATCAAAATATATATAACTACCCATAATATTCATAATGACTTTTATCATAATATGTCCAACTACATTTTTAAAGATGTATTTATGTATTTGAAAGGCAGAGCTACAGAGAGTGAGAGACACACATATGTGTAGGCCACCCCCCCCCACACACACACAATAAGAGAAAGAGACTTCTTCTATCTGACAGGTCACTCCCCAAAAGGCACAATGGCCAAGGCTTTGCCAGGTCAAAGCTGGAAGCCAGGAGCTTCATCTGGGTCTCCCACATGAGTACAGGGGCCCGAGTACTTGATCTGTCTTCACTGTTTTTTCAGGCACATTGGAGGGTAGCAACAGGGATATAAAGTAGCACCAAACAGGATGCCAGCATTACAGGCAATAGCTTAACCCACTGAGCTGCAGCACTGGCCCCTGTATGTACCATTTTGTAAGATTTTTTTAAAACATGCTGTCTCTCAAACCAAAATTTCATGTCAAAATATATGCATCTACCTATTACCATTTATAACAAACCTAACTATCCCATAATATGAATATAGGCCATTTATTTAAAGAATTTATTAAATATTTATTGTTCATACTTTTAGTGAAATATCTTATATTTAAAAATACAGTTATATTCAGCCTTTTCATTAAAGTTTGAGAAGAAAAGAGTTTGTAGTAACCCTATAACTTTTTTGCTTTATTAAAAGTATGTCTGTGAAGAATAGCCACATTAATTCTACTGGAAAACATGCTGATTACCATCTAGTAAAATATAAGTGATCTCATAAATACACAAATGACTGATAAAGCCACTAATGCTAAATACTAGAAGAAAGATAATAATATATTTTTTAGTCTACGAAAGGGTTTTAGCAATGGAAACTATTTTGTTAAAGTTGTTTAACTCTTCTGTTGAAGTTGCTTATTGTAAATGCACATACAATTTGTAGCTGCATGGGAACTTGCTATCTGAGGAAGGCCTTGTATGCTGTGTAATTGATACATGATAGCCCGATGTATCATTTTCTGCGTGAGTGATGTGCCTGAGTGTATTGATTAAATACTTCTTCTGTTAACCTGGAGCCAAATGTTTTTCTAATGTAGGAAAATAAAGTCCTTTTTTTGTTGGAATCTGCTTCTGAGGGTCTCAGATTCCCCCAAGGAAAATGTTTTCATTTATTTTCTTTAAATCATTGGTATCTTACATTGGGTAAAGATCTTAAGGTTCATCTAGTCTGATTTGACAGTATGATCCTACGATGGTATGGATGTGATATGAGTGTACTCTAAGGTTCCATTGTGACTGGGTGCTGCTCTCCAGGGTGCCTCTACTGGGAGATGCTGTGGGCCTTTAAGGGGTGTGACCTAGTGGACAGTCTCCCTGGGTTACTCAGGGTGAACCCTCCAAAAGGATCATGGAAGCCCAGGCTCTCGTTTTGCTTCCTGGTTGCCCGTATGATCCTTTCTCTACTCCAGATCTACCGCTCACCTGCTTTGAGGCTTTTTGGACTTTGAATTTAAAACTATGAGCTACATAAACCTCTTTTTCTTCAGAAGTAGCCTGCATCAGACATTTTGTTCCAGTGATATCGTGATAACTGATACAGATTCTTTGTATCACCACACATAAATACCCAAAGTAGAAATACCAAATGCCAAATACTAAATTTCTCTGAAGGAGAATGTTTTAGAAACTGTGGTACATGTCACTGGTTAATTGAGTAATCTTTACTTCAGAAGGTCAAAATATCTCTTTTTATGATTGCTAAGATTTCTCTTACTCCTTGGGGAAATGTTGGACAGTTCTCTCAGCTTTATTGTTATATTTCTGCGTTTTTAAAAGTCCACTTCAGTTCAAGTGAAGCTTCAAATTGCAATAGCATATCCAAGTTATTGCAAACCTCCTTTCCTCCTAGCACAAGCTAAGCCTCCTCTTGGGGACTTGGAATGCAGACAGCACAAAATCTTCTCCCAAGATAGCTATTCCACTTTTGACTTTGTATGCATTTTTTCTTTCCAGCTAATTTGGAGAGAAAGAGAGAGAGAGAGGGAGAGGGAGGGAGGGAGGGAGGGAGAGAAGACTTGGTTCACTCCACAAAGGGTCCCAATGCTGGGACTTCGCCAGTCCAAAGCCAGGAGACAGGAGCTTCATCCAGGTTTCCCACCTGAGTGGGGTGACAGGAAATTGAGTATTCATTGTGTACCAGGCCCACTAGCAGGGATCTGGGTTAGATTAGAGTAGCAGGACCTGAGCCAGGCAGTGATACAGAATGTGGCATCCCTGGCATCAGCTTAACCTGCTGCATAACAGCACCAACCCCCCACGCCAGTTTCTAGCCCACACTCCTGCTTTTGCTCCTTGGATCTTCTGTCCTCTTGTGACTTTTCTCTTCTCCCTCTTGGGGAGGGAGGGACTTGACATGTTTGTACCCTGTTAATTTCATGATAGGAGAAGTTTGGTTACTCCAAGGGCAGAGGACACTAGAGGCAGAAAGCATTTGTGATGGGAAAAGGTCATTGATAGGATAAATGGGAAATAAACTGAAAGATGAGATGGTAGAGTCTACTGAAAATTCCTGCTTAATAATTCTGCCTCACTGCCAATTCTTACTGTGTTAGAATATTTTTTATTTGAAATACAAATTAATGAGAAACCCATGGGAAAAATTAAAAATTAAAGGCAACATGAACAGTGTGAATATGCTGTATGTATCAATTGTTGTGAATAATGGAGAGTCAATTACAAAATAATTAGTTAAAATAAAAATAATACATGCTTAATATCCAAATGAAGCAGGTAACTATATATTGATTTAAAAAAAAAGATCCAAGAAAGGCTACACAGGGTAATGGGTCTATCTTTTTGACATCTTTATCAAATGAGTTATGAAATAATAATCCTTGGATAACAAATAAATAAGTTGTTTTTCAACTTATTTTCTTTCAGTGTCATTAAAGCTGTTTCTATATAATGTGGTTGTGTGCTATGATATTGATGACTTGAAGAGTTAAAATAGTTCCATAAATAAGTTGAATGCAGTTAATTAAAGAAAGAGAAACAAGGTTAGGGATCTTGTTTGTTTCTGAAGACATTTGAGCTGAACATGTTTCTTTGGCATGGGTAGCTCTTTCCCTACCACACACAAATGCAGACTTCCAGACATATGCAGCTGTGTCCCATCCCATTGGAGGGGAGCTGGTACCTCTGGGAAAGCAGACATCTTCCTTTAGCTGGGTGTTTGCTTGTAGCATCTTCTGTGAGAGCTTTCACTGTTTGAAGCCATGCTTGCAGGCTTCTTTAAAAACACTGTTTCTAATTTCCACATTTGCAGGTATCCTCCTTCACTCATCATCCATAAGCTGCTTGAACGTCCTGTGCACATCCTTCCTCCCCATGGATCCAATTCAGTAGGTCAACAAATCAGCCCATATTTACTGAGCTCCAGTTATGTGCAAGACACAGAAAGGTAGTTGTGTTTGATCAAAATTCAATGCAGGTTTACTGGCTCTATTACAGGGCTTCCTTGTTGGTAATTCTACCTTGCCATTTGATGATGGTAGAGCTTTTTAAGATGTTGCTAATGAATTATTCAAAGATAGGATAGATAGTTCAGCTAGAAGAGATTTGTGAAAATGATAGAAAAAACGATGTATGACTGTTTATTCTGGAAAAAGCAGAAAGATGTTCTAATGACAGAATTAAAAAAAAACTATTATTGTAGAGAAGTGAACTATAGATTTCATAAATAAAAACATCCAGGAAGCTTTTTAGTTAAGAGTTCTGGGCTTTTAATTAAGTGCCATAAGCTTGGCTTTGGCATTTTTATAGTGTGAATAATAAATAAAACAGTCCTCTTACATTTAAAGTTTTCCTCTAAATTACAAAAAAGATATAAGTCTAGGCTAGAGTTGTTGCTCTGTGGATTGGGCCATTGCCTGTGATGCCAGCATCCCATATGAGCACCGGTTCAACTCCTTCTGCTGTACTTCCAACCAGCTCCCTGCAATGCACCTGGGAAAGCAGTGGAGGATGGCCCATGTGCCTGGGACTCTTCACCTGCATGGGAGACCTGGATGGAGTTCCTGGCTCCTGGCTTTTGCCTGGCAAAGCCCTGGCCATTGTGACCATTTGGGAAGTGAACCAGCAGTTGTTAAGATCTCTCTCTCTGCAGCTCCCTCTCTGTCTGTAACTCTGCCTTTCAAATAAATAAGCAAGTCTTTTTAAAAAAATGTTAAAAAGTGCTGGCAAGTTATGAGCAAACTCATGATTTAAATATGCAAGAAGCAAGAATACAATAATGATTATTTGAGATATAAAGGTAGATAATAAATGTACTAATTACATTTGAATGATCTACTCTCTGTGTATGCTTTCTGCATATTTTGTATAAGTTAACTTTCTGGGGTATAGTAGACTGACTACTGCTTCAAGATGTTTGACAGCAAGTATTTCTAGTTGAAAGCAGAATGAAGCCTCATCTGTAAAATGGGGATATAATGCTGTTTGCTAATTCAATTCTTTTTAAGATTATATCAGATAATACATGGTCATAATACAGCTTTTGGTCATAGTGTTAGGTATAATCAATATTGTTATTTTAGTCTCTTTTGCTCATAAAAAAGCAAAAAAAATCTTATGTAAATATAAATGCGAAGTAGTCAAAGTGAAACAGATTTTTTAAAAAAAAGTATTATATGTTATAAAATGACTAATAATTTAACAATGAGGGTTAAATACCTCAAGTTAGTAGTGACAAGAGGATGATGGAGAGAGTAGATTGCACTGTGTGATTCCGGAAGGATTCTGAAGCCTAGATTAATATAATTCTGTACCTCCTAGATATGTGAAAATTCAGCCATTTAATACATTTAAATCTGTATGGTCGCATGACTGGCATCGTGTTAGGCTCATAGTCAATATCCAGTCACTTTAGTTCTTAATATCGTTGTCATTACTAGCATTATTTTCAGTCGGCTACCTCTTGTGAACCAGGCATCATTTTTGATTGATTTAAACTACTGGAAAGGACTCTAAAGGACTAAAACAATAACTTCATCATTACTAAAGCTGAGTTAGGTACTCTTATAGAATTATCACTGGAGCCAGGGTAGGCTAGAGTGGAGAGTGCACCTAGAGGGGATTGAGTTACACCTGCTCAGCCTCTTCTCCGAAGTAAACCATTTCTCCTCTCTAGGAAAAGAGTGAACAAGAGGGCAAGGAAGGAGAAAATAATCAGGTACATTTCCTCTACTGCCACTCCCTCTGGGGCAGAGTGTGAGCTTCCTCCCTCTGATGAGAAGGTGAGGCATACAGGGATATGGAATCTTACATGACAATCTGTGCTCTCACACCTCACGTCCAACACTCTCCTTTTTCTAGCTCATTAAGTAAGACTTTGTTGCACTTGAGAATTTACTATCTGGAAAATTGGCTTTGTTGGACAGCACTTTGTCTATATTGCAGCAATTGTTTCAAGATTAAAGAGATGACTGCCTTGGAAATGCTCCAAGGGTCTTGGGTCAAAGGGATCATACTGTTCAGGTGTTGTGGACTAGATTATGGGCCTGCAGACTGCTAACACTTTTAATAGCCAGTGGGTTTTTTTTTTCCTTTAGCAATGCTTCCTTGTGATATATATTTCCATTTTTAATCAGGCAGAAGTTATCTCCAAATTCCCTTTGTTTGTTAGAACCTTGTTTTCTCCAAAAAAGTTGAGGCATCTTCCAAGATTAGAAAAATATAGTCTTTAAGACTTTCTTGACATTTATACCAAAATAGCAATGTAGCTTGAATCAAGTGGGAACGTTTAGAAGACTAGAATGATAATTGCAGAAAAGGGGAGGGAGTGAAGTAATTCTCACTGCTTTTGTTAAAAAGTTTGTGCTTGTCATACTATGCTACATCTTATTTTTGAAATGCATTGAAAATTGTCACCGGTTTGATCTCTCAGATGGTGTGGCTGCCAATTCCTTCCCCAGCACTCTGTCACTTGGCTTGTTTCCAGTGATGCCATGTGTAGTTTTCCTTCCCTCCTCACTTTTCTAAGTAGAGAGGAAAACAGGTTCATTTTGGCATTAGCTTGCAAGCTGTATAATTGGAATTAAAATTCAAGACGTGAATGGTTTTAACACAGGGCCAGTTGCATTCACACTTCTAAAGTTTCCATTTCAAAGAAAGTACCTTTATCTTTACACCTGATAGTTTCCAAGTTGATATAAGAATGTATTCTCAGTTCAGATTGAAATTGGAATAATTTTTCTTTATCAATTTTGGCTTATTATTTTTTTGTTAATAGATGTCATTAAAGTGAGATAAAATTGCTCCCATTGCTGATTTATAATTTGTCAAATTCCTCTTCGTTTTTAAATATATTATCGATTCAACAGACAATCTTTGTCTAGTGGATTTCATAAAAGCTGATATGAACCATTGTGTGAAATTCAGAGGAGCACCTCAAACTTCTGTGCCTTAATGATGTCCATATAGTCTTTCCTCTGGTAAACAGAGCATCCATTACCTGTATTAGGAGACAACAGTGTTTGCTTGCTTTCGTCTAAGTTTGCCATTTATTCTTCTATGTTAGTGAGAAATCCATCTAGTCTATCTTTGTGTCAATAGATATATCCACATATTGTGGGTAGTAGGAGTCATCCACCTGCTAACACTTTGGGAAAATGAACATGCTCTTATTTCACAGGTCCTTCCTTCTAAGGAATGGGAGTTGATCAACACATATGTCACTGGTCCTCACTGAATCTGGAGGAGAGAGCTGGCAGATGCCTTTATGTTACAGATGGCTCTTCATGTGGCTGCATTTCTCTGTTCACCACCTGGAAACTTGCAGTGGACACAGCGGATCTGTCAGCAAGACAGTTGGCAGGGTCTGTATACCCCAGGGGTGGGGGAATGATATGTGCACAAAGGAGACCCATTTCCCTTAGATTTTACAATCCCTTTTTGTCATCCACACTTATATCATGAGCCATAATCATTCATACACTAATCGCGACTCTTTAGAGGAATAATTGCTGCTTATTCATGTTTTTAAGAAGGGCATGTAGGACAGCATCTAGCCCTTTTCTCATTTCTCATTTGCCTTCCTCAAAAGGGTGAAAGCAAGGTAAGTGTGAAAATCAGGAGAACCAGTCTCGGACACTGTAGAATGAGAAATAAAATGCTACAAGTTTAGATGCACACAAATAAACCCTATTCTTTCTGTTCTTCTGTGTTAAGTCCGGTATAAGTTTATATGTGTCCAGCTTTGATCTTAAGTGCAGTGAGTCAGCGTCACAGCACATCCCCTTAAGCATAAAGATGTCAGTAATTCAGTTCACAGTCATAGCTTATCTGCAAGGCAGATGAGCACCCGTCATGTAATCCCAGGAGACGTATCATAGTTCACATCAGTGACTAGACATCCCTTGTGTCACTTGCTGAATAAATGTATGGATGTTTTGACTGTAAATTTTTGGAAGTAATCCTCCCTGGATGCCAGAATAGCTGCTGTTGTCCTGAGTGTTATAGGTAGGACAGTCCTGACTGTCTGGCGGTGCAAGGAATTGGAGAACCAGTGACGTGGAAGGGGCTCAAGGCCTGCACCAGCTTGCTGCTTGGAAACACTCCAACACAATGTCAGAACAGCAGGGACTCTCTGAGCACCTGCCTGAGCTGCCCTTAAAATTAACGATTATTTCTGAGAACAGACAAGGAGGAAAATCTACTTCGTTCACAAGTTAGTGGTGTGGATTAGCTTCATTGGGATCTAATGGCTGACTGCCACCGAACTGATCTTTTTTTGTACTTTCTGGCTCCTTCCTTAGGACGCCAGAAGCTCTTTGTTTAGCTGGTGCTTTATCTAATTCTGGTGCAATCAATTCCACCTCATTCTCGCTCAGTACAATTGGCAGGACTATATTGTTTATAGGGAAGGTGTTTTATCTCTAATTTAATACATGAAATCTTTTTATGCTCCTTCCAGTAACGGGACAATTCTTCCATTGTCCCTTTCCAGTTTTGCTTCTCTTCTCCTTCAACCTATATATGAATCTATATAACTGGATTTTTAACTTTTCCTTTTTGGGTGCATAGTCTTACTTCTTTTTCAGGATTAAATTCTTAAGAAATCCTATGTCTCAATGTATTTCTTTTGCTTTAAAATGTGCTAGTAGAACCCTGATTTATGTATAAGCAGATTTATGCCTACAGTTTGTTCATTGTTTAGCAATAAATGTCTACATTATATAATGAGGTTGGTGTTTCGAATGTTTAGTGGAGCAAATTAAAGGCTACATAATAAATACAAAATTATCTATTATAATGTCCCATAAGCATGTTTTTATTAGAAATGCAAGAGGAATTCTCATCTTTGTGTCTGTCTTTAATGAGTTCCTGCATGACAGAACTCATGAAATTACTGTCTCTCAGTGTACTTTAGGTCAGTGGTCCCTGGAAATCTAGTCTCGCAGTCTACCATCAGCAAAAGCTTTGAATGTACTCTTCTAAATATATCTTAATTTATAAACTACATACCTTTATATATAATAAATGATCAGTTATATAATCTAAGATACATTATAAAACATATATATATAGAATCAGATATTTTTACTCTGTTAGAGACATAACTTGTTTTAATCATAGAAATAAATTACATAAAAGTTAAAATAATTCACTTAGTCCTGCCGTTTGTCAGTGACCAGACTTGTCTGTGCGTGTACACATATGTAAATATTTTCGCACAATGCCCTCTACAGGGCTGTCTTGCTGCCAATTTAGGTGTGTACCTTATTTGGTGTCCACATAGGTGTGTAATATGAAGACTGGACTTCCTTCCTCTGCAGATGTACTAAGTCTTATTTAATTCCCTAAAACAGGACATTCATGTTATACTGATATTTAGGCATTGTAAATAATGCCTCAGATGACCCCTTGGTGCCTCTATTTCTGGTTTAATTCTTTCCTTAGGACAAAGCCAAGCTTTGCAACTGGTAGCTGCAGATGAGTGACACTAGATGAGGCTTTGGGGGTCCTTAAAGGGTGTCTGTGACATCCTGCTTCCACACAAGCTCCTTTGTGTATCTGTTGTCCAAGCTACAGCTTTCGGCACAGGTGAAGATGCCAGGGCGCCCCAGTCAGCACGGCAGCCCAGGCTGTCGGCCTTCAGGTAGTTCAACAGCTGAGGCATGACCTAGTAGCTAGGAGGATTTTTGAAACCTGTTTCTCCAAGGGTCAGATATATTTACTGTCAAATTTTGGATGCCCTGTTTGTTAACTGATTTAAAGCTGAGTAGGAACTGACAGGAGGGGAAGTTAGGCTTAATAATAACCAATGGACTTTAAGGCCTGGGCAGGTATATATGAGGCCCAGACTTGCAGGTTAACCCATGGATCTAACTCTTCATATGGGGTGCTGGAGGAAACATTACAAAGAAGGTGCGAACCTCCTTAGGGATGGTACCCCATTGATTCTCATCACCTGGTTGGTGTGGGAGGAGAGCTGATCTGGAAAGGAGGTTAGCACTGAATAGGTGGTGTCTTTAAAAGGAAATATACTGTCCTGGCTTCAAAGTCTAATGACCCCAGGCTGTCCCCTCAATTGCGGTGGTTACTTTGGAAGCCAGGCAGAGCATAGAGCTTCCTCAGCTTAGGTCCAGCAGGGTCTGCAGTTGTGACCTGGGAATCCTTCGACCCTCACTTTCAGTGGCCGGGTTATTGGTAGGGTGGGCAGGGCTTCTTTGGAAGCTGTCTTTTGTCATCATAGCTGTTTGCCCAGTGCCCTGTTTTTTTACATTAACTACAGGTGCTATTTAGGACTGGACTGGACTTGTTGGATCTCCCTGATAGTAGATCACTGTAAAAAGCAGCTATTAGCTGGGCCTACCACCTAGCCTTATGTTGTTCCTTTTGCTTAGTTCACTTTTTCTTCTTGGTCTCTGTTAAAATAGACCATGAGGCAGCCTATAGGTTGTTAGTAAAGGGGTGCTCATTAAGTACCATCCCTAATCTTCAAGGCCTTTCTTACTTTCTTTGTTTTAAGATTCATTCTTTTACTTATTTGAAAGGTAGAGTTACAGAGAGAGAAATCTTCCATTCGCTGTTTAACTGCCGAGATAGCTACAATGTCTGGGGCTGTACCCGGGTGAATCTAGGAGCCTGGAGCTTCTTCTGAGTCTTTCATGTGGGTACAGGGGCTCAAGCACTTGGGCCATCTTCTACTGCTTTAGCATTAGTGGGGAGCTGGATTGGAAGTGGAACAGCTGGGTCTCAAACTGGTGCCCATATGGAATGCCATTGTTGCAGGCAACAGCTTAATCCCAGTAGGCCACAATGCTGGTCCCAGGGGCTTTTTTCTAATATCAAGGATGACCTGAGCTAATAATCTATAGTCTTCGGCATATTTTGACATTGTTTTTTTCTTGTGAGTTAAGATAGTGCCCACAGGAGAGATATGTCTTTTCAGGTAAGATCAAATCTGTCAGCCACTTTATATCATCTATCTATCCATTTATTAGGGTTTTCCATAAAACTTCTCATCTCCCTTTTTATCTCATTGAAATCTTGTGTTGTTTACAATGCCTAAATATCAGTAGGAAAAATATCCTGTTTTAGGGAATTAAGAAAGTTTTAGCACATCTAAAGGGAAAGGCAGTACAGTCTTCATGATACACACTTATGTGGACACCAATTAAGGTACAGATTTAAACTGACAGCAAGATGACATTGTAGAGGGCATCGTGAAAAATATTTACATATGTGTATATGCAGAGACATGTCTGGTCACTGATGAATGGCAGATTTAAGTATTTGGAAGGCAGTGTTACAGACAGAGTGGGAGAGACAGAGAGATAGAGATAGTCTATCCATTGCTTCACTCCCCAAATGGCTGCAAAGACTGGGAACTGGACCAGGCTGAAGCCAGGTGCCCAAAATTCTATTTGGATTGTGCATGTGAATGTCCGGGGCCCAAGCATTTGGGCTATCTTATGCTGCTTTCCTAGGTATGTTTACAGGAAGCTGGATTGGAAGTGGAACAGCTGGGTCGTGAACTGATGCTCATTTGGGATGCTGGTGTGGCAGGCAGTAGCTTAACCAACTGTGCTACAACAACAGTTCTAACACAGTAGAGTTTCACACTATTTTACCCTTTTAGGGCTCAGGACAGACAGTGGTGTTTGGAAAGGTCTAGAATTCTAACAAGATATATACTGTCCCCAACCATAGAACAGAGGGTT
This sequence comes from Oryctolagus cuniculus, assembly GCF_051225735.1. Classification (NCBI taxonomy): domain Eukaryota; kingdom Metazoa; phylum Chordata; class Mammalia; order Lagomorpha; family Leporidae; genus Oryctolagus; species Oryctolagus cuniculus. The sequence goes on from NC_142874.1 coordinate 128,023,497, forward strand.
CTTGAATAGATGGGCAGGAAAACTTTTATAATTTAACCAGCAAGAAAATGTAACCCCTATGGCTCAGAGAGGCCAGGAGTCCTGGTCAGTCTAGAAAACCATCAGAGGGAATTGGAAAACCTGGCCCTTCTCAAGACTAAACCATCCTAAGACCAGTTTTTGTCAGTGTGTTTTTAAAAATGGCAGCAAAGTGGGTAGGGGAAATGAGACATGTGGCATCTTTGGTAGGGAATAAGTAAAGATCTTAGGGCTGACTGGGACCAGGCAGTGGGTCTCTGCTGCCCAGAGGTAGGTATGATGTCCCCTCCACCTCTTGCTTCTCCTGACATTTGAGGCCGAGTAAGGAGGGGTACCAAACAGGAAGGACAGAGAGAAAGGGTATTTCCATCTCTTGGGAGATACTCTGAGAGTGCCTGCATGTATGTAGGAAGAGGGAGACTTTGCTTGACAGGCAGACAGAGCCTGGGTGGCTAGTTTATTTTATTTTATTTTTTTATTTAATTAATATTAATTTACAAAGAGCAACTTTTGCATTGTTGTGGCTCCCCCCCCAACCTCCCTCCCTCCTGTAGCCCTCCCATCTCCCACTGCCTGTCCCATCCCACTCTTCATCAGGTTTCATTTTCAATTAACTTTCTATACAGAAGATCAACTTAGTATATACTAAACAAAGATTTCAACAGACTGCACTCACACAACTGCACAAGATATAGAGTACTGTTCGACTAGTAGTGTTATTGTTAACTCTCATAGTAAAACATATTAAGGACAAAGATCCTACATGGGGAGCAGGTGCACAGTGACTCCCGTTGTTGATTTAACAAATGACACTCTTATTTATGATGTTAGTAATCCCCCGAGGGTCTTGTCATGAACTGTCCAGGCTATGGAAGCCCCTTGAGTTCACCAGCTCTGATCTTATTTAGTCAAGGCCATATCACAGTGGAGGTTCCTTCCTCCCTTCAGAGAAAGGTGCCTCCTTCTTTGATGGCCCGTTCTTTCTGCTGGGGTCTTGTTCACTGAGATCTTTCCTTCAGGTTGTTTTTGCCACAGTGTCTTGGCTTTCCATGCCTGTGAGACTCTCATGGGCCTTTTAGCCATGCCCCAAGGGTTGATTCTGAGGCTGGAGTGCTGTTTAGGGCCTTTGTCATTCTATGAGTCTGCTGTGTGTCCTGTTTCCCCCGCAGGATCATTCTCTCCCTTTTAACTCTATCCTTCGTTATTTGCAGACACTGGTCTTATTTGTGAAATCTCTTTGGCACTTACAGGGTGGCTTAGTTTAAAGGAAATAGGTGAGAATGGGAAAGCCCAAGTTTCCATGAACTTGGCAAAGAGACTTAGGCATCACTAGACCAGGCAGGGAAGCGATAGAAACAGGCTACATGTGGAGCATGCTCAGGGCAAGGTTGCTCAGAACTTAGCACTTAGCACTGGCTGGCTCTGCCAACAACATGTGAGCAGAGATGGCTGAAACCGGGAGTCTTCTCTTTGTGCAAGCAAGAATTCAGACATGAGACAAATGGTAAACAAGGTAGCGAGGTTTAATGGTGTACAGCATCTGTCAGAACAGATGGGCACCTCCCTGGAGAGAATGAGAGAGGGAGGGAGGGAGGGAGGGAGAGAGGGAAGTGGGGGGGGCAGGGATGGGGAGAGAGAGAGAGAGAGAGAGAGAGAGACAGACTGGTCATTTCGAGTGGGATGAACAAGGTTACTAGTTTAATGGAGAGAATACAACTGACAAGCCAGGCGGGCATCTCAGCAAAGGACTGAGAACTGAGAGTTACATCTGAGAAGGTTTGGAAGGAGAGGGAATTTCCTAAGAGGGCGCTGAGGGAGCGTGAGGGGGGAGGAGGTGGTGAAGGGGCATGACTGGCAGGATCGAAGTAGGCTCAGACCGCAGAGGTTCAGGGGTTACAGAGGTTTGAGCTTTTCCCCAAGGAGGAGACTCTGTTAGCTGGTGCAAGGCTGACAGAGTGAAGGGCAATGCAGAGCAAGAAGAATGCCTGGACACAGGGACCTCAGAGCACTTTGTGGTTGGTGGAGTTGTCTGAGTCTTGGCAAACTGAATTCTAGAAAAAGATGCCTTTTTGGTTTATTTTTTCCCCACTGGATATAGGTCCTTAAGGTTATGATGGGGACACCCAAGGGGTGAATCTTTAGGCAGTCATGAGGGTGAGATTCCCATGTGGAGAGAAGAGGAGGGATGAGTCCTAGAGTCAAAATGATGTGAGGAGGAGGGGGAGGGACAGGCATCCGTGCGTCTCTTATTCTACCTTAAGACGGTGAGCCCATCCTCACCTCCAGGTGTCCCTGTGGTTGGAGAGGTCAGACCAGATCCAGATTTAGCTCCCGGATTTTCAGGACAGGACGAGAGACAAGCACAATGCAAGGTCCTTCAGAGAAGACTCAGGTGGATTCACCTGGTCTCCCAGAAGTGTGGCCAGTGTGGAACGTGGAAAGAGCAATGGGGAGGTGGTGATTCCCCACAGACTGATCACCTCAAAGTCACCTTCCTGGGTTTTGGCACCAAAATGTTAAGTTTAGAATGTCTTTCTGAAGAAGGCATGGAGACAATTGGTCCAGGCAGAAAAGATTTTTATTTTTAGAAAGTCAGTCTAGTGGGTCCAGAGTAGGATTTTAGCATGCCCAGGCAGTGGGTGGAGGTTCTGAAATAGGACTTCAGCCCACCTGGGCAGTGGTGTTGGAGGGGGACTTTTAAGCTTGCCAGGACGGTGTTGTGTCCCTATCTGTGGGTGGTGATAATGGGGAGCAGGACATACAAGAAACCTTGTCAGTAACTGCTGACCATGATAAGCAAGAACAGAATGGGCAGGTAACCTCAGGAACTGCGGACCAAAGCCAATCATTCATAATGTGGTGTTCTCAGGCTGTGGATTGCCACTTGTTCTGGGGTTATCTATTCACACCCAGTGGCCTGGCAGAGCCTGACAATGAGTTTACCTCTGTTCCTTGAGAGTAATAGAAAAGAATAAATCACATGGGTCGAATGAATGAGAGAGAAGATGACAGCACCTAAGAGGTGTCAATAAAATTAGAAGATAGAAAGCAAAGGACAAATGGTGAATGACTTGGATTGGGGGGTGGGGAGGTTTGAGTGGAAACCAGACTTCCTGCAATGGAGGATTGTAATGCATTGGAGGGGAGACAAATCTCTCTCTGAATAAACCTAGACATGGTCAGGTTTTAGAGGCAATAGGTACATCTAAAACTGGGGTGGGGGATTTATAACAGGAAGAATTGTTGAAAATTCTTATAGGGAATACCCTACAGAACCTATATAAAAGAGTTCTCTCATTTATTGCAGTGTGCTGGTTCCAAACAAGTAGAGTCTTGACTTAATGAAAATAATTCATAAACAGGGCAACTGAATATATTAGAAAACACCAGTGTTTGTTTCTGATTCTGTTTCCTTATAACTTTTAAGTTCTACTTTTTTTTCTTTCACCTGATAACATATGGTGTGCAAACAATTATTTTATAAATTTTCAACTTACATAATAAGGGGAATTTGCAAATTAAACTTGAACTTGTTAGAATTTACTCTTATATAATTTACTCATATATATATGCTTGATTACAATATCCTAATATCATGCATTTATTTGTTTGCCAATAAGACAAATATAGATAATTCTTAGGTATTCCTTTGGAAGAAGAGTGTTTTGGTTACTATTAATTCAATTATCTGTCATATAATATAAATCATTAATTTACAGATTTCAGGAAGACATTTAATTGGACTGAAACCTATCTAGTTTATCCCATCTGACATTATAGATATAAAGTTGAAATATTATCCAGCATGTCCAAGAATATATCTGCATCCCATATAAAAATAAGTCTTATAATAATAAAATTTCAATTAAAAAGTTTGGATTGATATTTTAAAAGTCAATTTACATTAAGCAGTATATCCAAAATTCAGCTACTTGAATCGTATTCTGTATATACTAATAGAGACTTCATCAATTCTGAATTGCATAAATATATTTTAGCATCAAGAATGGTCAGTATTTTTCTAAGAGGCAAAGGATGCTCAGGAATATGCAATGTAACAGGTTTTATTTACTTTTTATTTTTTAAAAAATAAAATTAATTCATTTGAAAGAGTTATACAGAGACAGAAGGAGAGACAGAGAAAGACAAGTCTTCCATCCACTGATTCACTCCCCAATTGGTCGCAATGGACAGAGCTGTGCATATCAGAAGCCAGGAGCCAGGAGCCTATTCCAATGCAGGGGCCCAAGGACTTGCGCCATCTTCTACTGCTTTCCCAGGCTATAGCAAAGAGCTGGATCAGAAGTGGAGCAGCCAGGACTCAAACTGGTACTCATATGGGATGCTGGCACTGCAGGCGGCTTTAACCGCTACGCCACAGCGCCAGCCCCAGAACAGGTTTTAAATATCAACCTGTGAATTACACCAACACTATGAATCCCAACTATTTGTTTCTGCTTTGAAGTTTATGGAATACTACTTGAAATAATGCAACTCAGAATAAATGTATAATACTGCAGTTTGTTCTGGTAATTTTTTTTTTATTTGACAGGTAGAGTTATAGACAGTGAGAGAGAGACAGAGACAAAGGTCTTCCTTCCATTGGTTCACTCCCCTAATGGTCGCTACGGCCAGCTCTGCGCCGATCTGAAGCCAGGAGCCAGTTGCTTCCTCCTGGTCTCCCATGCAGGTGCAGGGACCCAAGCACTTGGGCCATCCTCCACTGCCGTCCTGGGCCAGAGCAGAGAGCTGGACTGGAAGAGGGGCAACCTGGACTAGTACCTGGCGCCCCAACTGGGACTAGAACCGGGGGGTGCCGACACTGCAGGCGGTTGGTTAGCAAAGTGAGCCATGGTGCTGGCCTGTCCTGGTAATCTTAAGAGTCTTTTAAAGCAGAGCTGTACAATGCTCTTGAACTTTTTGATGGTTGAGTATCTAAGTTATAAGTAAGAACTGAAATTAGAGAAGATGATAAACGGTGAAGTGGCTACTAAAATGGACTGTAAAGGTTATGGATGGCTCAGATGATTAAAATCACTGGGAGTGTTACAAATGACACTGCTGTCTGCCTAGAGGAAGTACCTTTAAAAATAATTTACAAAAAATAAGTAAGAAAAAATTTATAAAAAATAATATCTATCATTGCTTAGGAAATACTGGTTCCTTTTCCTTTTTTTTTTTTTTTTTTGTTGGCCGATGATCATATTTGTCTGATTCAATTGATTCTGCACTGCCAAGCCTCTCTTTTGTACTGTTGATGCAACATACAAGACCTTTTAGTATATAGTACTTACTAAGAAAACCTACACTGTAACTGACACGTTGCTGGAAGCTCAATGTGAATGAGTCTGAGTTAGATACTCCAGAGGAATCCAGTCTTAGGGCAGACCAGACCCACACTTTTGTGTTTTACCTTCAGGAGCTCTACCAATTATCATAGTGAAGAATGGAGAGAAACCCTCTGGGGTTTCCAGGAGGAAGAGCAGACAATCATTTGAAATGTGAAAGAGCATTCTGTTCTTAACAAGGCTTGCCGTCCAGAGAAACTACTTTACCAGAGTCTAACTGTCAAGAGGGAAGGGAAACACTGTGCACTTTTCTTTTTTTGAAAGATTTATTTATTTATTTGAGAAGCAGAGTTACAGACAGAGAAAGGCCTTCCATCCACTGGTTTACTTCCCAAATGGCTGCAAAGGCTGGAGCTGGGCTGATCCAAAGCCAGGAGCCAGAAGCTTCTTCTGGGTCTCCCACGTGGGTGCATGGGCCCAAGCACTTGGACCATCTTCTACTGCTTTCCCAGGCTATCATCAGGAAGCTGGATCAGAAGTGGAGCAGCCGCGACTTGAACTGGCATCCATATAGGATGCCAATGCCTCATGTGGATGCTAAACCTACTATAACACGGTGCCGGCCCAAATACTAAACTCTTGCTTCCTCTGGCTGTCCACATGGGAGAAGGAAAATATCCAGCTCTGATCCTTCCCAGCCATATATTCCGTGTGACTTATGCATACCCATGGCTTCACAGTCCAGGGACGCAGGCTCACTGAAAGACAGATCTAACAGAGGGTCTGTAGTGCTTTCCCTCTTCTCATACCTGACTGTTCCATCGCTTAAAGGCCTATTGATTCCTGTGCCTTGTACTCATATATCATGTCTTGCTTTCAGTAGTGAGTTACATTGCAATACTAATTTGAAAAAAAAAAAAAAAGTTTCGGGACACCAAGCAAGTGCCAGAACTGGACTCAGATGTGGCAGAAGTGTTAGCATTAGCAATAGAGGAATTTAACAGAATTATGACTACACTAAGGGTTCTGATAGAAAAGGGAGACATGTAAGAACAGATGGATAATAAATAAATAGAGATCTGGAAATTTTAAGAATGAATCAAAGAAATAGTAAATATCAAAACACTGCAACAGAACTGATTCAAGCATTTGGTGGAGATATTAATAGACTGTGCATGGTTGAGGAAAACTTTTTGAGCATAGAGCAATTTCAGTAGAATCTTCCACAACTGAAAAGCAAAGAGAAAAAACAGACTTAGGAAAAGAAAGAACACTAAGACCTCTGGGACCACTGTGTATGTTGTAAGCTCCAGCGATTGTGGCTATTTGCGGAGTGAACCATCAGATGAAAGACCTCTCTCTCTCTCTCTCTTTCTCCCCCTGCCTCTGCCTGTAACTCTGCCTTTCGAATGAATAAATTTTTTAAAAGTAAGTACATGTAATGAGAATGCCAGAAGAAGAGAATGTAGAGGAAATATTTGGAAAAAGGGTTTGGGGCAGAGGGATGGCAAATTGAGAATTTCAGTATTGAGTTATTTTACTTGTATTTATTTTTGGTAAATTTTTATTTGAGAAAGAGAGATAGATGGAGGGAGAGGGAGGGAAGGATAGAGAGAAAGAGAGGAAGTGGAAAGAGAGAGAGAGAGAGAGAAATTCTATCCACTAATTCACTCCTCAAATGCCCACAGTGGCTGAGAACCAACGCTAGGAACTGAGAATTCCATCTAAGTCTCCTATGTAGATGAGGGGAAGCCTACCACTTGATCCATCACCAGTATCACCCAGCAAAGGCAGCAGGAGTTAGGAGCTGGAGCAGGGGTTAGATCCCAAGTACTCTGATGTGGGATGTGAACATCACAACTTGTCCCATTCCTCCTTTTTAACAGGAAAAAAAATTAACTGAAAACTGCACAAAGAATATTCTGCCTTATATGTTAGGAAATTTATATATCAATCTATATATTAGGTAAGACAGAATTTAATTTCTACTCTTAGTAATAGTAGGAAAATGGTGGAAATAGAAAGGGGTATAGGACTAATACAGCCGTGAAAGACTATGTGATGTCATATCTTACCTTCTACCATATGTCCTCAGATCATTAGTAAAATATGAAAATCCCCCAATCCATAGTGTTAGGGGGTCATTTCTGTAAATCTTTGGCAAGACTGAGGCTTGCATTTAGATTAGTACTAGACAGACACAACTTGTAGATGAAGAAGTTGAGAGAGATAAGGTCACCGTGTACGATGCAGTGGGTAAGCCACCACCTGGGATACCTGCATTCTGTATCCAGTTGCCAGAGTGTGAGTCCCAGCTCCATTTCCAATTTCAGTTTCCTGCTGATGCATACCCTGGGAGGCAGCAAGTACTTGGGACCCTGCCATCCACATGGGAGACTGAGTTCCCACCTCCTGGTTTTGGCCTGTCTCAACCCTGGATGTGGTAGGCATTTGGCAGGTGAACCAATATATAGAAGAATCTCTTTCTGTCTGTGTTTTGCTCTGTCCTTGTCTCTCAGTGCCTCTCTGTCTCCTTCTTTGTGTCATTCTCTTTCACATAAATAATAATTAAAAGGAAAAGAAGTTAGAGAAACTAGAATTGTAAGAATTTCTGTATAGTTAATAAACCAAAATCATCATTTGGGTTCTAGATCCTCACAAGTTGGCACACGGTAGGTGACAATTACATTTACCTAATATGACATCAAGCTCCTTAAGTGTTACAGCCTTTTCTGGGTGCCACATGCTTCTATAAATTGAATTATTATTTACAAAGTACATTTATTTATTTTTAAATGAGAGGATAAAAATCATCTGGGAATTGTAGAATAAATAGGGTCCCTAGGCCATGTTCTTAAATTGAAACAACTTAATCGAAATTAAAAAAAAAAAAGACACATTGAAGCACATTATTGTGCTTATTTTGTGTTTCTTTATTAGCAGATTTTTATACCACTAAACTTTGACTAAAAATAATAGTTCTTTTTTTATTCATGCTCTAATTATTTTGTTCTTTGTCTTTGGTTTGATGGGTTGTGACGTGGTAGGAGGAATGTTTTCCTGTTGGGTTTAGTAAACCCAGTAAGGCAAGTTTCATTTTATGCTTTCTAAATATGTGTATTAATTAGATAACCTAATGTAGAACATTATTTAATTTTTCTTGCTAGTATGTTTGAAGAACTAATTTACAATGTCACCTGTCTGTATTTCGTACACAATTGTATTATTGCATTAGCTTCTGGAACTCTATACTTATTCATTTAAATACTTTCCGAAGTATGTATTGAGTGCCTCTTTTCATGCTATATTGTAATGCAGAATTAATATGAGTGCTGAAGACATAGCACCAAAATAGAATGAAAAAAGGAATAGATTGATGAATTTCTCATCCATTTTCCAATGAAGTTTACTCTTAAAGGTATTTTTCCGGTTGTGTTTGTGGTCGTTGATTCAATTTTTTATTTACAGTGAGGTTATTGATGACTTGCATTTATCTAACTAAATTATGTTTTTAATATTAATGGCTATATTTATTTTTTCTGATCTACATAAAATGCTTTCATTATAGGAAGATACAAACATTAAGATAAAACATAAATCAAATGCAGCAGTTCACATGTTTTCCTTTTGTAGATTTAACATTTAGCTAAATGGAATTTTAATAATGCATCAGTTAGTAACACATTGAATGTTTGAGCTAAATTGTCCTAGGATAGTTTTATTATTAGCATTTTTTATTGTATCTATGATAGCAGTGGTGATGCTAACTTATAACTCTTTAAGCATATTTGTTTATGCTGTTAGATGCTTGCATTTCTGTTGAGAATAGAAGCTTGTTTCTCAATATATAAAATTATTTACTGACTTTGGAAAATTTTCAGTTAGTAGTTTGAAAATGAAAATGACCTACATTTTTTATTTCCTTTAGGACATTTACTCCTAGGGTTTGGCATAATCGTCCATGGTAGTAATGTTCAATTCACATCTAGTTGGCAAATTAATACATCAACTAATTACACCAGGGCTTTGGGTTCCAGCTCATGTTGGCAAATTTATACAGGTGTTCATTAACTCAGAAAGAGAGGGACAGAGACAATTGAGGGCACCAAGGTCAATTCTTAAAAGGTACTAAGGCACACAAAAAAGAACAATTTCAGTATTGTCTCTTGAGTCCTCCATAGTAACAGACACATACATTCACACATGCACACACATGCTTTTATTTTTGAACTGTCCCTAAATTTATTTAATATAGTGTCAGTTTTTAACATGGTGTATCATTTTCTCTCTTGTAAAATGTTAAATAAATGGGAAGCAGGAAGTGAATCCTTCTCTCTCAAAGTATTTCAGAGATAGACATGTAATTCTTATTTCTATTCCTAGCTTGAGCCAGTATTAAATAATTAAGAACTTACAGTATTACCTTTAGTTTGGAGTGTTTTATTTTCCTAACTGCGCCCTTTTTTTGCTTCTGGGTAGGAAATTGAAAACAGAAACATAATTAATGTGAGTAAATAGCTTATGTTGTTCAAAAATAAGTGATTTATGAGGGAGTTTAAATGTCAAAATACAATCCAAAATTACTTTTTTTAAAAACTAGATTCAAATTATTTGGGTATGTTATAGGAGAATTCACAACATTTTTTACTCTCCTGTAATTTTTCCCCTCTGAATAAGTTTCTTAAACTTGTATGCCAGAGTATGCTGGATCATGGGTTTCTTGGAAGTAGAGACTGTATTTCATTCTTCTTATTTTTCCCAACATTTAGCTCAGTGTTTGGCACATGGTGTGACGTGGGGACACATAGGAAGTGCATTGAAGTCAGACTCTGGGTTTGAAGTGGACAGACTGGAGTACGTCATGGTAGAATTAATATTTATTAATTAGCCTGAAGAAAGAGGTTTTGGGGAGCATATTTGAGGCATAGAAGAAAAACTGAGTGCTTTAAGGTAGAAGAGAGCATGAACTATTTTGTGAATTACATAGCATTGAACATGTTTGTGGTGTTAGTTGGATGGATGACTACTGAAAGATCACTGGGGTAAGACTGTTGACAGTTTATATACCATACTCATGGAATTTGAATTTTATCTTGAAAGCAAAGTATAGTCATTGTTTGAATTATAAGCAGATTGATGACATAGAGCCTCTTCTTTCCTTTTTCTCTCCCTTTCTTCCTTCCTCCTTTCTCTTTAAATCATCAAGATGATGCCACAGTAGTGTGTGTATGTGTGCATGCATGCGTGTTTGTGCACTATTCAGGGTTCTTTAGAGAGAGAGAACTACAGGATGTGGAAAGATGGATTGTTACAGATTTATCTTCAAGAATTGGCTGACATGAAGTCCCTACATCTGTACTAAAGAAAACCGGGAATGTGCTGATTGTGTAAATTCTATCCCAGAAGCAGCTTTGAGATCCTGAAGAGCTGATGTTTCAATTCAAATCTAAAGGAAGGAAGAGATTGAAATCCAGACTTAAGCCACAGATATAGGAGGAATTATCTCTAACTACAGGAGAACCAACCTTTTTTTAGTCTTTGCAACTGATTGCAGGGGGCCCATCACTAGGAATGGCAATCTGCTTAACACTGTCTACCAAGTCAAGTGCTAAACTCATTCAAAAATACCCTCACAGACACATCCAGGGTAATGTATTACCAAATGTTTGTCTAATCCTTGGTGCAGTCAACCATCACTGGTAGAAAAGACAGAGAGCTAAGTTTTCAGCGAGGACTATTTGCATAATTTAGGGACCTCATGATTGACATTCAAAATAAGTCATAACTTCTTGGAAAAGACCCCAGAGGCATAGGGAGTCAAAGCCAAAATTAACAATTGGGATTACAGTACTGCAAAAGAAACAGGAAAGTGAAGAGGCAACCAAGAGAATTGAAAAAATATTTGCAAACTATGCAACAGATAAAGGATTAATAACCAGAATCTACAAAGAGACCATGAAACTCCACAACAACAAAACGAACAGCCCACTTGAGAGATGGGCCAAAGACCTTAATAGATATTTTTCAAAAGAGGAAATTCAAACGACCAACAGACACATTAAAAAATGTTCAGGATCACTAGCCATCAGGGAAATGCAAATCAAAACCACAATGCAGTTTCAACTCACCCTGGTTAGAATGGCTCACATTCAGAAATCTACCAACAACAGATGCTGGTGGGATGTGGGGAAAAAGGAACACTAATCCACTGTCGGTGGGAATGCAAACTGGTTAAGCCACTATGGAAGTCAGTCTGGAGATTCCTCAGAAACATGAATATAACCCTACCATGCAACCCAGCCATCCCACTCCTTGGAATTTACCCAAAGGAAACTAAATTGGCAAACAAACAAGCTGTCTGCACCTTAATGTTTATTGCAGCTCAATTCACAATAGCTAAGACCTGGAATCAACCCAAATGCCCATCAACAGTAGACTGGATAAAGAAATTATGGGATATGTACTCTATAGAATGCTACACAGCAGTAAAAAACAATGAAATCCTATCATTTGCAACAAAATGGAGGAATCTGGAAAACATCATGCTGAGTGAATTAAGCAAGTCCCAAAGGGACAAATATCATATGTTCGCCCTGATCGGTGACAACTGACTGAGCACCATGAAGGAAACCTGTTGAAGTGAACTGTACAATATGAGAAACAGTGACTTGATCAGCCCTTGTCCGGACTGTTGAGGAACAACTTAAAACTTTAACCCTTTTAGTATTTTTTTTTGTTCTACTTAATACTATCGGCTGAACTCTTTAATTAACACACAATTATTCTTAGGTGTTTAAATTTAACTGAAAAGTGATCCCTGTTAAATATAAGAGTGGGAATAAGAGAGGGAGGAGATGTATAGTTTGGGATATACTCAATCTGACTTGCCCCAAATGGTAGAGTTAGAAATGTGTCAGGGGATTCCAATTCAGTCCCATCAAGGTGGCAGGTACCAATGCCATCTCACTAGCCAAAGTGATCAATTTCAGTACACAATTGATCATAATGATAGGGCTAACAGTCAAAGGGATCACATAAACAAGACTAGTGTCTGCTAATACTAACTGATAGAATCAAAAAGGGAGAGAAGGATCCAACATGGGAAGCACGATACACAGCAAACTCATAGAATGGCAGATGTCCTAAACAGCACTCTGGCCTCAGAATCAGCCCTTAAGGCATTCGGATCTGGCTGAAGAGCCCATGAGAGTATTTTAGGCATGGAAAGCCAAGACATTCTGGCAAAAAAAAAAAAAAAAAAAAAAAAACAACAACAACAAAAAAAAACACACAAACACACACAACAACAACAACCAAAGACAAAAACAACCTAAATGAAAGATCTCTGCGAGTGAGAGAGTGAGATCCCAGGAGAAACAACGGGCCATCAAAGAAGGAGGTACCTTTCTCTGAAGGGAGGAGAGAATTTCCCCTTTGACTCTGACTTTGTCTAAATAAGATCCGAGTTGGCAAACTCAAAAGGCTTCCATAGCCTTGGCAACTCATGACAAGAGCCTAGGGTGATTACTGATGCCATAAACAAGAGTGTCAATTGTTAAATCAACAACAGGAGTCACTATGCACTTACTCCCCATGTAGGATCCCCATGTGTTGTACTGTGTGAATTAATGGTATAACTAGTACTCAAACAATACTTTACACTTTGTGTTTCTTTGTGGGTACAAACTGTTGAAATCTTTACTATGTATATACTAAATTGATCTTCTGTATATAAAGATAATTGAAATCTTGATGTAAATGGGATGGGAGAGGGAGTGGGAGATGGGAGGGTTGCAGGTGGGAGGGAGGTTATGGGGGGAAAAAGCCACTGTAATCCAAAAGCTGTACTTTGGAAATTTATATTTATTTAATGAAAGTTAAAAAAATAAAAAAATTGGAAAAAAAAACTAAGTCATAAGTAATCGACATGAAGAAAATGAGCTAGGTAGGGAGATGTTAAAAAATTAGAATTGAGACCTTTCATGACAGGACATAGAGGATAAGGAAAAAACATAATTGATGATAGATACCTTGGGTGATTCTCTATTTTGGCTGTTGTGAATAGTGCTGCAGTAAACTTGGTGGAGCAGGTATACACTTAGAATTGCTAAACCAATTCATTAAAATTGCCAGATATATATCTGCTGTAGCTGGGAGGGCAGTGGAGGATGGCCCAGGTGCTTGGGCCCTGCACCCACATGGGAGACGGGATTGGGGGGAGGCACCTGGCTCCTGGCTTCAGATCGGCGCAGCGTGCCAGCTATGGCGGCCATTTGGGGGTAAGCCGGCAGAGGAAAGATCTTTCTGTCTCTCTCACTCTCTAGCTCTGCCTGTCAAAAAACATAAAAAATCAACACTAAAAAAAGTAACAGTTTTGTATACCAATGATATCACTGAATGCATAATTAAGACAACACAGATTGTTGATATCTGTGATTCCCAACCTAGGTGTAAGAACAAGATGAATTTGTTTTCACAACTTCAGTGGTTCATGACATGTCCAGATATGGAGAGAGAGAGAGAGAGAGAGAGAGGGAGAGAGAGAGAAAGAAAGAGAATGTGTATCTTTCCCCTACCCACTGGTTCACTCCTGAAATGCTTGCAATGGCCAAGGCTGGGCCAGGAAGCTGGGAACTCATACCAGCTCTCCCTCATGAGTTGCAGGGACCCAGCCACTTGAGCCATAACTTGCTGCCTGCCTGGGCTCACATGAGCAGAAATATGGAATTGGAAGGGGGGGTCAGGACTTGAACCCAGGCAATCTGAAATGGGATGCTTGTTTCTCAAGTGTTGACTCAACTGCTGTGCCAGATATCTGCCTCAGATATCTGCCTCAGATAGATGGATGTTTAAGTTGAGACTTGGATTTGAATACAAATTGTTCATTTTGGCATAATTCCAGGTCTAGAAGTAAGATGGTCCATTTACAAGGTATCTCTGGGGACAATTATTTTGTTGTTTTGACACTGAGATACTATGAAAGACTCTGTACAATATACTTCACTGGAGTTCCATTGAATAAGTGAGGATGCTGGAATAGTTATCTACCAACCCCAGTCTCATTGATTGAAACTGCCCACTAGGAGTTACTTCAGGACGCTAAGGGCTTGCTCTACATGCAGGAACCTGGGGCACTCCTGCCATTAAAGGATCAGGCAGGGTCCCAGATACAGGGATATACAGTTGTTAGGAAGCACCAGTGTACTTAATATGAGGTAGATCTCCTCTGGAGATATGGCTCTGGAAACCCTCAGTATTTAAAAGGTGGTGAAATTGAATGCTGTATAATGAGATTATTCAGAGAAAGGTTAGGATGGAAACCTGTAGAATACTAAAATTTAAGGGACAGCATAGTAAAAGATAAATCAGTGGAGAAAAATGTCTTCTTTTTGTGATTAATATGTCCAAGATACATAGCTTGCATGTGATAAAAAAGACAAAATGACAAGCTGAAAGCTATTAGAATCACTGTTTTCCCACCATTTGTTTTAGTTTGTATTTGACATCTACACATCAATTAGTATCATGGTAGCTCATGGCCTTATCAGTTCCTCAATACATCTTCAATACTTAGGTGGTACTTTATATAGGATATGCACTCAGCTTTTTTTCTTTTAAACAGGCTATTTGGGGTTACTGAACTTACATACACACATTTTGAAACAAAATTGGAAAACATGATTTAGAAAATATTGATTTTATTAATACAATTATTTTTTTTTTAAAAAAAGACCTTATTCTATACTTCTGTTTTCAATTAATCTTCACAAGACAGAAACCAATGAACCGAGGCTTACAGGAATTCTTTCACCTATTCCTCTCCCATATATTACTTCATGGACTTGAGGATTAATTCTAAGTTGAAAGCACAAATCCCAACACAGGAGAGCAAAAACATATGTCTAACCTGTAATGAAATGTTGATTTTCTCAATGCATTTTAATGCATTTAATAATATTTGATTTGTGCTATTGTTCCAAGGCAACATATGTTTGAAAAAAAAAGTCTATGGAGAATGGTTCCAAGAATTCCTGGAATAATTGGTTATAGCTTTTCTGCCAAAATGTTTCTTTTGCTTAGATGTGAATCTTCTTCATCAGTCTGCTTGATTTTGTATTTCTGCATTCTGATAGAACTGTATTTCACATAATGTCTTTTTGGGATTTTCTTAATAGCCATTGGTGAACATAGAAATCCCTTATGATAATTTCTGTGCATTACTATTATTATTTTGGAAAATGACTCAAAAGGAAAAATATGTATTGGTACCAGACATGACTCAAATGAATTCTTTCTTTCCAACAAGCTACCCATCACATTTGGAATTGCTTTATCTAAGGCTGAATTAGCTGTCATGATTTGTGGATAGAATATTTTATAAGATTGACTTTTGGAAAGAAATTATGTCCTAGCATTTTTTGAGGGTCAAGTCAATTAGTGACATTGATAAAATGGAACCAAAATGAATTTTGCATGTTCTATGGTATTTTTAGATGCAGTGGTCATTCTTTTAAAAAATTTATTTGTTTATTAAAAAGGCAGAGATACAGAGTGAGAGAGATTGACAATACAGAAAGAGAGATATCTGCCATTCCTGGTGCTTACCCCAGATGCTCACAACAGCCCACATACTCACAATAGCCAGGGCTGAGCTAAACTCAATCAGGGTCTCGCACTTGAGCAGCAGGGACTCACGTACTTGAGCCATTGCCTACTGTCTCCAAGGCTGCACGTTAGCAGGAGGCTGGGACTGCTTGCAGAGGTGGACTTGAATCTGGGCAGTCTGATATTGTATGCAGTATGCAGGCCTCCCATGCCGCATATTAACTGCTAAGCCAAGCAGTCACCCTGGAATGGGCATTCTATGTCCCTGTTTTCTCTGGTTCTGCTCCAAGTGAGTATTCTTTATTGAGTGAAAAGTATTACACTATATATAGTCTTTCTAAGGAAAAGTTAAATTGCACCTATTATGCTTATCTAAAAATAAAGGAATAGACATTCTTAAAAAAACCTGAAACTTTCCTAGTATATTTGCTGTGTACCCCTTTTCTTTCTTTTTCTTAGATTTGTTGTATATTCTCACTTGCTTTTATTTTTTTTTTCATTTCACTGAGAATGAAGATAATCATATCAAACTAATATTCCTATGGGTTTCTGAATTTTGTGTATTTCATCAGTTTCACTATTTCCATACTGTGCTTTAGAACTATATTTCATTGAATTAAGTTAACAGTTGTTTACAAAAATGTAACAGCCCAGAAAAATCCTTCTGAGAACTTATTAGCATCAGCAAATGCTTCTACTTCTCTAGCTTTTAGAGTTTTAAAACTCATATATCATCTCCCCCCAAAATTAAAATCTTTAGAATAAAGAAAAGTCACCATTTTTAGAATAGCAAAATAATTTGAAAAAATTTACATTAACTTTTGTGACTGTTAATTTCTTCATTGTTAAATCAGGATAAAATATTTCCTTGATAATTTATAATATTAAAATTATGGTTGAAGGACCTAGAACACATGAAGTATTCTTTATAACTTATTGTTGTTTTAATAAATACTTGATCTTAATCAACGGTTCTCAAACTTTAACGTAAATCAGAGTTGTTTAAAAGGCTTCTAAAACACAGATTACTGGTTCCCTCCCTTGGAGTTGTTGATAGATATTTGGTGGGCTTGAGCATGCCTGCTTCTAAGAAGTTATATTGATATTTGATTCCAAAGAAAACACTTTGGGAATCACTGACCTGAAAAGAGAGTGAGATCTAGAGCTAGCAACAATGCTTTTTGTTGTAGTCATCTCTGACTAGTAAATATTATTTTCTATTCTAAACATTAGTTCCCATGAACTTCCTTTAAAATGTTTACCTACTTCTACATGTTTTCCAGTGTCTCCATTTACTTACACAGTAGAGTGAATGTTGCTGTTCTGAAACTGTGCAATTTTCTCATGGATATTTAGGATTCAAGTCAAGTGAATAGAGAAAAGGAGGCCTTTCCTTAGTTGGGCATATTTTGAGACAAAACCATAAAGTACTACGTTTTGTTAGTTTGTTTCCTACTTTAATGTGATTGAGCAACATGAGATCCCTGACACTTGGAAAATCTGTTTTCTGTATGTATTTCTGTATTCTCACTGTAACGTAAAAGGATTTGTTCATCAGAGCAGACACTGCTATTGTACATGTATCTCCTTCAGGTACTAATTGTTGAAATGAAATGATGTTTTCATTTTAACTTTATGCCAGATTTATTCATCTCGCTCGGTGACCTATCTAGTCACTGTAATGAAAACCTAGATGACGTGATTTCATTCATAATTAGTGGAGAGGAAAGATCTTCTCTTAAAATATCACATTTAATCAGATATCTCTTGATGAGTCACAAGTTAAAAAAAATTCTCCCTCTTGGTATTCAGCCAAAAACACTGCCAGGTGTCCCAAATCTAAATGTAGTGTATGACATATGCACGGTGCAGCTGCAAGCGAGAATAATTCCTGATGAAAGCATATGTCTCTAAAAAGTTAGGTGTTGATTTCATTCCTTGGTAACCTCGGAATCAGGCTTAATGTTATTAGCGCAATCTTCAGCTACGTGTTAAAGCACTATTAATGGCCCAAAAGTAAAAAAAATGAAAAGAAAGAAAAAACAGGGAAGAGGCGGGAGGGGAGAGAGGGAGAGAGCATAGAAAGAAAGAAAAAGAAGAAAGAAAATCAATCAAGAATTCTTCGTTTAGTGAGCATACCTTTCAAAAATAAAGGCAAAATACTCTCAGAAATGCAGTAGCTGAAAAAATTCATTACCAGCTGGCATCAACTACAAGGAATGTTGAAGGCAGTTCTTCAAAGGAAAATGATGCCAAGTGGAAATACATGTCTTCACAAAGAAAGAAGAGCTCTTTAGTAAGTAACTATGTAGATAAACAGTTAAGATTTCTGAAATAGGGTTTCATTCTCTTTAAAAGAAGATTGACTGCTTGAGCAAAGATAACATTGTACTGTGGGACTTTTTAATTATGTGCAAGTAACATGTGTGACAGTAGCAAAAAGACCAGGGAAGGGGAAATGGATGCATACTATTGTAGTGTTCTTATAATATAAATCAAATAGAAAAGGAAAAAAATTCTAGATTAAAATCAAATAAATCAACATGTAGCTGGTTCTTTGCTAACATCAATTAAATTGACAAACGTTTGCCCAGACTCTCAGGGAAAAAAAATAGAAAGTGACATAATACAAATTATCAATATTAGGAATGAGAGAGATGAGGTAACTGCTGCTTGTACAAATACTAAGAGGATACTGAGAAAGTGTTATAAATAATCCATGCTGATAGATTTGAAAACTAAGATAAAAAGAAACCATTTCATGTGGATAATGGACAAACTACAAAAGCTTATCCAAGAAAGTATGCAGATATAACCTAAAAAGTCATGTCTTTAAAGTAATTACATTTATGTTTAAAAATCCATCTCACAGAGAAAACTGTAGGCCCAGATAGCTTTACTTAAGAATTCTACTAAATGTTTAAGGAAGACATAATACCAACAATACCAAAACTCTTCCAGAACATCAAAAGAGATAAAATCTTTCCGAGATTCTTCGTCAGATATTGTGAATATTCTAAGCAAAATTTTAGGAAGTCAAATCTAATAATATGCAAGAGATTATTAACTAATGACCAAGATAAATTTTATCCTTGCGGTTGACATTTTAGCTCAGTGAGTTAGGTTAGCTGCCACCTGTGATATCAGCATCCCATACTGAAGTCTTGACTACTCCACTCATGATATAGCTTCCAACTAATGAGCCTACATTCTGGCTGGCCCACTCCTGGTTGTTGTAGACATTTGGGGACTGAAACTGCAGATGGAAGGTTTCTCTTTCTCTCTTTCCCTCTCTCTCTTGTTTCAAGTGAATGAGTGAATGAATAAGTAAATGAATAAATAAATAAACAAACATCTTTAAAAGAGAAAAAAAGTCCTTTACATGCAAGATCAACTTAGCATTTTATTTTTTTATTTTTATTTATTTTATTTTTAACATTTATTTAGTGAATATAAATTTCCAAAGTACAGTTTATGTATTACAATGGCTTTTCCCCCCCATAACTTCCCTCCAATCCACAACTCTCCCATCTCCCATTCTCTCTCCCATTCTATTCACATCAAGATTCATTTTCAATTATCTTTATAGACAGAAGATCAATTCAGTATATAATAAGTAAAGATTTCATCAGTTTGCACCCACACAGAACATAAAGTGTAAAACACTGTACTAGTTATAGCATTAATTCACGTTGAACAACACATTGAGGACCGAGATCCTACATGAGGAGTAAGTACACAGTGACTCCTGTTGTTGATTTAACAATTGACACTCTTGTTTATGGCGTCAGTAATCTCCCTAGGCTTGAGCCATGAGTTTCCAAGGCTATGGAAGCCTTTTAAGTTTGCTGACTTTGAACTTATTTAGAAAAAGTCATAGTCAAACTGGAGCTTCTCTCCTCCCTTCAGAGAAAGGTACCTCCTTCTTTGATGCTTCTTTGATGGCCCGTTCTTTCTACTGGGATCTCACTCGCAGAGATCTTCCATTTTGGTGTTTTTTGTTGTTGTTGTTGGTGGTGGTGTTTTTTTTTTTTTTTTTTTTTCGCCAGAGTGTCTTGGCTTTCCAGGCCTGAAATACTCTCATGGGCTGTTCAGCCAGATCCGAATGCCTTAAGGGCTGATTCTGAGGCCAGAGTGCCGTTTAGGACATCTGTCATTCTATGAATCTGCTATATATCCCACTTCCATGTTGGATCGTTCTCTCCCTTTTTGATTCTTTCAGTTTGTATTAGCAGACAATGTCTTGTTTATGTGATCCCTTTGGTTCTTAGACCTATCAGTGTGATCAATTGTGAACTGAAATTGATCACTTGGACTAGTGAGATGGCATTGGTACATGCAATCTTGATGGGGTTGTACTGGAATCCCCTGACACATTTCTAACTCCACCATTTGGGGCAAGTCCGATTGAGCATGTCCCCAATTGTACATCTCCTCCCTCTCTTATTCCCACTCTTATATTTAACAGGGATCACTTTTCAGTTAAATTTAAACACCTAAGAATAATTGTGTGTTAATTAAAGAGTTCAACCAATAGTATTAAGTAGAACAAAAAAAAAATACTGAACGGGATAAAGTATTAAGTTATTCCTTGACAGTCCGGACAAGGGCTGATCAAGTCATTGTTTCTCATAGAGTCCATTTCACTTCAACAGGTTTCCTTTTAGGTGCTCAGTTAGTTGTCACCTATCAGAGAGAACATATAATATTTGTCCCTTTGGGACTGGCTTAATTCACTCAGCATGATGTTTTCCAGATTCCTCCATTTTGTTGCAAATGACTGGATTTCATTGTTTTTGACTGCTGTATAGTATTCTTTTTTGTTTGTTTGTTTGCCCTCTCATCCCATTTATTAAAGAAACAGTAAGAGAAGATACAATGCAGGAAAAACACCAACCATCCTTTCACATCAGGCTGAGTGAAGCACTGTGATTTCTCCCCTTCATCCCCTTCCCCGGCCAACCCCATTAACATCAGTTTAAATTTGAGAGGTTCATTGATTCCATGTACTAGTGGTGAGAGAGCTGATGAGCAGAGGAGCCTTACACCTGGCCACCTCTAAAGCCCAGGGAAAGAGCTCTAAGCCCAGTCAGCAAGCCGACATTGTATTTGGTGGTCTCTGTGAAGTAGTTGTCCATGTCTCTGTTATGTGTTCGAGGCCCCCAGGGAAAGGCATGGCAGTAGAGGATGCCCAGGTCCAAGCTAAGCATGGTCCATTCACCAATGCAACATTTCTGGAGAGCAGTGTGAGCAGGGAACTACATGTGAGTTGGGACCTGTGGGCAATGTATCCCTGAGGAAAAGTCCACAAGAACAAGAAACTGGTAAGAAACAAGGGGCAGAAAGTGTGCAACAAAAGCACAGCTGGCTTCTGGAAGGCTGCAGCTCCTTTCTCTCAAGGCAAGGATGATTCCTCAGTCCATGCCCCACAAATAACATTTCACCTTCAGTCAAGAAGAGAGGAAAAAGAATGGCTCATGGAATGTAGAGCCCCAGCTGTGTTCTTGACAGCAGCTCCCTATCTACCCTTTTCCTAAGACACAGTCCCTGTCCAGAACCACAGAGCCTGGAAACCAAGGTGGTCCTGCAGGGAAAGTGGTATTTAAGGGGGTAACATTCCATTTGGGTGCATTGCAGTCATTGGACCCCCTGGTCGGGGGAAAGCAGCTGGGTTTGTGCCAGGGAGGCTCCCCACTCTAGGAAAGGGGACCAAGCTTTTGCTCACAGGGCCATTCATCCTTGGAAAAGAAGCAGAATTTAAACCCAAGGTCCCAGCTGGCCTTGCAAAAGGAGCTGGGTTGATACCCATAGGGCCGGCTGGAGAAGAGCCCAGGTGCCCAGCAGCTGACCTGGAGAAAGCAATTTGACCAGGGCCCAATGGGCCACTAGATCTTGGGAAAGCAGCTGAACTTGGACCCTGCAGCCCAGTGCCTCTTGGGAAGTTAGCTGAGTTGGGACCTAGTGGCCCAGAGGCTCTTGGGAAAATTGCTGAAGTTGAGCCCTGGAGGCCAGCAGACCTTTGAAAGGTAGCTGGGTTTGAAGCCAATGTGCCAGAAGACTGAGAAAAGACAGTCGGGTTCAGTCCCCCCCCACCCCGAACCTGTCCCCCTTGTAAAGGGATTGGTATTTACCCCCATGGGGCCACCTGGCCTTGAGAAATGAGCTGAATTAGGGCATATGGGGCCAGGAGCCCTTGACATAGGTGATGGATTTGGCCCTGGAAGGCCAATTCCTAGAGAGCCAGGACCTGCGTTTGGACCTGTAGGGCCAGGAACTCTTGCCATGGAAGATGAGCTTGTGCCCATGTTTCCAGATGCTTGTGAAAGAGAAGCCGAGTTTGCTCCTAAAAGACCCACTGCTCTCAGAATGGGGGCAAGATCTAGTCCTTGAGGTCCAGTCATTCTTAAGTTAAGACCAGATCCAGTACCCAAGAAGCCACTGGTTCTTGCATCCAGATTTGGGCTTGGGCCCAAGCCACTTGCCCTTGGGTTGGGCCCAAGGCCTGGACCCAGGCCACCTACCCTTGGATTGGGCCCAAGGCCTGGGCCTGGAAACATACCTGACCTAGGGGCAGGGTTTGTACCCAAAAAGCCCGATCTCAGATTGGCATTTGGCCCAGGGCCCAGCCCAACTGGCCTAGGATTGGGAGGGCCATTCCCAGAGGACAAGATACCTGCTCTCAGATTGGGTCCAGATCCAGGGCCCATGGGGCCACCACTTCTGGGGTCAGGACCCGCTCCTAGGAGACCACCTGGCCTTGGGTTGGACAAAGGACCTGGTCCTGGGAGACTCCCTAACCTGGGGTTAGACAGAGGTCCAGGGCCTGGAAGGGACCCTGTTCTGGCATTCAGAGCTGGACCTGGGCCAGGACCCAATAGGCCACCTGGCCTTGGGAAAGCAGCTGCACCTGTGCCAGTAGGATTCATCCCTCTTGGAAAAGAAGCCATGCTTGGGTCACGAGCACTGGCCTGGAAAGGTGCTGGATTTGAAGCCAGTGAGCCTGATGAAGCTGGAAAAGGAGATGGGTTCCTTGGAAATGGGGCCAGATTTCCACCGAGAGAACCACCCGCCATAAGAAAGGGATCCGAGTTCATGCCCAGTGGGTGGCCTGTGTTCAGAACAGGACCCCCCTGTGGTCCAAAGGAGCTGTCGAGCCGTCCTCGAGGTGGCAGTGGAGCACGAGTCCACGGAGTTGGCCGCTCTCTGGGGAAAATCTGAGGTTCTTTCATACTTTCTTGGGGATGTTGGTGATAATGGGCTTAGGGCGGGTTTTGAAAAGGATCTTGTTTTTGATGAGTGCTGTCACCAGGTACCAGGTGCCAGTCTCGCTGCCAAGCTCATCACAGTACTCCCCTGGAGTGTGTTTGACAAGGACTGCAAAAGGTTTTTCCAGGTGGATGATTTTCCCATACAGGATATGATGCCCCACGATCAGCACGGGGATTCCCTCACTGGTGTAATGTAGGTCTCCCAGGAGGTTTCCAGCTAATACGGTGCTGTAACGAGCCTCAATCTCCCCCGGTAGCCCCATCAGCACCCATTCTGCCAGGCCTCCAGCCCCCGCACTGGAAATAACAATTTGCACCATGAGCTTTCCATCTTTAAAAAGCAACTGAAACAAGCTGCAATGGCGGCCGCTGAGCGCAACGCCGCACGGCCAACGGGCGACAACTGAACCTCCCGCCGCCATCGCCGCCACCTGCTGTATAGTATTCTATAGAGTAAATGTCCCATAATTTCTTTATCCAGTCTACTGTTGATGGGCATTTGGGTTGATTCCAGGTCTTAGCTATTGTGAATTGAGCTGCAATAAACATTAAGGTGCAGACAGCTTTTTTGTTTGCCAATTTAATTTCCTTTGGGTAAATTCCAAGGAGTGGGATGGCTGGGTTGCATGGTAGGGTTATATTCATGTTTCTGAGGAATCTCCAGACTGACTTCCATAGTGTCTTTACCAGTTTGCATTCCCACCAACAGTGGATTAGTGTTCCTTTTCCCCCACATCCTCGCCAGCATCTGTTGTTGTTGTTTCTGAATGTGAGTCATTCTAACCGGGGTGAATTGAAACCTCATTGTGCTTTTGATTTGCATTTCCCTGATCAAGTCATTATTTCTCACAGTGTCCCTTTCACTTCAACAGGTTTCCTTTTTCGTGTTTGGTTAGTTGTCACCGATCAGGGAGAACGTATGATATTTGTCCCTTTGAGACTGGCTTATTTCACTCAGCGTGATGTACTTTGGAATTTTATATTTACTAAATAAAAGTTTAATAAAAAGAAAAATATCTATTCAGATACTCTGCCCATTTCTTAACTGGATTATTTTTCTTTCATTCTTTCTTTTTTTTTTTTTTTTTTTTTGACAGGCAGAGTGGACAGTGAGAGAGAGAGACAGAGAGAAAGGTCTTCTTTTTTCCGTTGGTTCACCCCCCAATGGCCGCTGCTGCCAGCCCACCGCGCTGATCCGATTCCAGGAGACAGGTGCTTCTCCTGGTCTCCAGTGCGGGTGGAGGGCCCAAGCACTTGGGCCATCCTCCACTGCACTCCCAGGCCACAGCAGAGAGCTGGACTGGAAGAGGGGCAACCGGGACAGAATCTGGTGCCCCAACCAAGACTAGAACCCGGGATGTTGGTGCTGCAGGCAGAGGATTAGCCTATTGAGCCGTGGCACTGGCTAGATTATTTGCTTTGTTGTTGACATTTTTAAGCAGTTTCTATGTTTTGGATATTAACCCTTTATTAGATGCAATGTTTCCAAATATTTTTTCTCATTCTGTGGGTTGTTTTTGCACTCTACTGATTGTTTCCCGAGCTTTGCTTAAATTTCTTAGTTTGGTAATATTATAGTCCATTTTGTCTACTTTTGCTTTGGTTTGTGATTTTGGGGTTCCTCAAATTGATATTTAGGTTTGACACAATCCCAATCAGAATCCCAGAAGCCATTGTTTGAAGGGCTAACACTTGAGAAACTGATTCTAAAATCCTAAGAGAATACAAAGAATATAGAACATCAAAACAACCTTGAAATAAGATAGCAAAGTTGGAGGGATAATACCATCTAATTTCAGTACTCACTGTAAAGCTACATTAATCAAGACAGTATGACCTTGTTATAAAGATAGGAAAATGAAAATAACAGAGGAGAGATTTCAGGAATCAATGTATACTTAAGTGTTCAACTAATTTCTGACAAAGCAGTTTGTTAGGTAATGATAGTGTTTTCATCAAATTATACTGAAACATTTAGTAGCTACATGTAGAAAAGTAACTTTTATCCATACTCATACTATGCATAAAATTCAAAGGAAATTGGATCATACACATTAATGTACATTATAAAACTCAAAAACTCCAGAAGAAAATACAAGGGAAGATCATTGTGATTTTAATTTAATCAACAATATTCTTTTTAAGATTTATTTATTTATTTCAAAGAGTTACACACATACACGCATACAGAGAGAGAGAGAGAGAGAGAGAGAGAGAGAGATTTATCTTCCATCTGCTAGTCATTTGTCAAATGGGAGCAATGACCAAGGCTGGACCAGGTTGAAGCCAGGAACCCAGAACTCCATCTGCGGCTCCCACATGTGTTGAGGGGCCCAAGTATTTGGACCATCTTCTGTTTTTTTTGCAGGAACATTGGTAGGGAGCTGAATGGGAGGTAGAGCAGCCTGGACTCAAATTGGTACTCATATGGGATGCTGGCATCACCGGCGATGTCTTAGTCTGCCACAGTGCTGGCCCCAAGAATTTCTTGGGTGTAACATAACAGTCTGTGCCAGTAAAAGTATGCTTGATAAAAATTAAAACCATTTATTCTTTGAAAGGTGTTGTTAAGAGAATGAAGCGACCATTTACAGACTTGGAGGAAATGTTTAATAATCTTGTATCTGATAAAGGACTTGTATCAAGATTACATTAAAAAAAACTCCTATACTTAATAAGTACAACAACTCATTAAAAGTATGAACCAATGGTTTGAACAGATATTTTAACAAAGAAGATGTACACATATAGTAAGCAAGCCATGTATAGATACCTAGCATTATAATTGGAGAAACAGAAATTAAACTCTCAATGAGATACCCCCATAAATGGCTAAAATTGAAAAATCATATCAAGTATTAGCAAGGACAAGGAGGAACAGGAACCCTTATATGTTGCTGGTGATATTGGTAAATGGGATAGACACTTTGGAAGTCAGCTTGGCATTTCATAAAAGTTGAACTTGTACCTTATAATATGATTGAGAACAATACCCATAAATATTTACTCAAAATAAATAGAGGCATATATCTGTACAGACAATGAAGTATTTAGGTAACTATGTATAAAGAAAGCAGTATAATCCATGTTCCTCATTATATATAAATTTAAATAAAATTATATCATACACCTTAATGTCAAATGTGAAACTCGAGATTTTAGAATAAAATCTAAGAGCAAATCTTACACAAATGCCTGCAGAAACTTGTAATATCCAAAAATTCTAAGCAGACCATATATCCATCACAGGTGAATGCTTAAACAAGTTGTGGTGTTTCCATATAACAGACTTCTCAGCAATAAAAATATAAATTATTTATGTTTGCAATTATATAGATGAATCTCAAACATGCAGAATTAAGAAAAAAAGAGTACATGGTAGGTTTCTAATTTATATAAAGTTCTATAAAATACAAACAAATATTTCATGGCATAAAGTCTACCAGCTTTTGTTTAGAAATAAAAATGGGACCAGCATTGGCAGGATAGAAGACTACCAAGGATCATGGATATTGGAAGTATTTTAGCAGTGAGGGGGACATTCATTACATTGATTATTCTGTTTTATACACATGTTGAATTTGATTTAACTGTAGACTTTACATGCAGTTTCCTGTATGAGTATTATGTTTACTATGTGTTATTAAAAAGAAATAACCATATTTTGACTTTAAAGTATTTCTTATTACTCTGATGGTCAAATGTAGAGGATGAACAAATTATTTAGGATTATGTATATTGTCACTGATGTCACTCTAAACTTTGGTCTCTAGCATTTGATTTCAATTATACTGAAACAAAAAGACTTTGCAAGTTTTTCCTTTGAGTCTGTTTTAAACTTCCAATAAAATTGAATTTTTGACAAAAATGATGTGTTTGTAGTAAATGAAGCTTGCTAATGATATACCCACAAAGCTTAGGCATGTCTAAAAGCACCTGTTGAAGAAGCAGGATGCCAGCTTCCGGTTGGACATCCCGTGACTAGTAACTCCAATAACATGAGGAGGGTTATTTAATTCTCTACAGCTCACTGTACCTTGAAGTTCAATAGATAGCAGTGTTAAGTATTACTGTGAGACAAAATGTGGTAACAGACAAGTCTTTGGTTTCCCTTTAAGTAAGGTTAATTTTCAAATGAGCTTATTGGATGCTGGCTATTTCCTAGCATGTCTCTGTCAAATTCCAGTGGCACAAGTTTGACTAAGGACCCCTAAAGAGACTCAATCCATAATCCATATATGTTTGAAATCAAAGGCACATGTTCTTTTTTTAAAAATTATTTATTTGAATGGTAGAATTAAAGAGAGGCAGAAGCAGGGAGAGAGAGAGGGAGAAGGAGAGGGAGAGGGGATGGGGAGGAGAGGGGAAGGGAGAGGGTGAGGGAGAGGGAGAAGGGGTGAAGGGGCCCAAGGACTTGGGCCATCTTCTACTGCTTTCCCAGGCACATTAGCAGGGAGCTGGATCAGAAGTGGAGCAGCCAGGATTCGAACCAGTGCCC
The DNA here is from genome assembly GCF_051225735.1 of Oryctolagus cuniculus. Lineage (NCBI taxonomy): Eukaryota > Metazoa > Chordata > Mammalia > Lagomorpha > Leporidae > Oryctolagus > Oryctolagus cuniculus. The sequence continues at coordinate 128,051,174 of NC_142874.1, forward strand.
ATATGAGATGCTAGCCCTGCAGGAGGCAGCTTTATCCACCATACCACAGTGCAGGCCCCAAATGCATATACTTTTATTTGAACATACTTAATCCATGTGACATTTACATGAAAAGATTATAAGAGAAGTATCTTACATAGGAGAACCTTTGTTATAGAAGGAATAATAATTTTTGAAAAATTAGAAAGTATCTTAACATTAATTATCATTGTGAAAAGAAAGTGAATGCTCAAACAATTTGAATGCGATATTAGCTTCAAGTTTAATTTGACTTATGATTTAGAAAGATAGAAATATTATTAATTAATGTAAAAGTAATCCTTTAACGTGAACATCATACCCCTAAATAGTCAAAGTAAGTGTTGAATCTAAAATTTTATTTGCAACAATCATGTGGCAAATGCATTTCAAGTCCTTTTTCTTGAATTTCTTTCTTCAATTTCCATCCCTAGGACTCCCTTAATTTCTCATGTTCCTCCTTCCTCCACCATCCTAAGTTATCTCTAGCAATGTAAATATCTCTGACTGCAGATGCTTCTTTATTCTGAAAGACTGGTTTCCCTCCTGGACCTAAAGATATATACATTTGTTAGTTTCCTAGACCAGGCCTTCTTCCCATGTCGATATTCATTTCTGTTCATCATTCCAGTGGGCTGTGTTCCATTGATTATCCTTTCTATTTCCTTTTGCTTCTTTTGAATTAGGATGTGAATTATTGATAATACGCACATTGCTCTGGTTTTCAAAAGCTAAGACAGCTAGCATCCATTGGGAAATCGTTTCTACCACATGGACCCTATACTCTGTAAGTTCAAAGCAGCATACATTCTATGGCATTATAGAAAAAGATTTCATTGTCACCTGAGAAATAGTAACAGATAAAATATATGCAGAATATCCACATAGACTAAGAGTCTCATAAAAACCACTATTTCTAATTAAGTGAGAATATCAATAAAATTCAATCCAATAGAGATGCAAGTAGTAATTTCATAGGTATAATCACTGTGGGAAAATGAAAGAGAATAGTGTGATAAAAAGAAATTAGTAATGGAAGAAGGAATCTTCTTTAGAGAGAATGGTAAAAGATAACTTTTCCAAGGGGCTAAGGACTAATTACAACTCAATGTCGATCATGTGAAGGTCTAATGGGAGAATATTTTGGTTGCAAGTACAAGGCAGGGCCCTGGGCCCCAAAGCAGGACTATGTTTAATATGCAGAAAGAAGGCCAACAGGTCTGAGAATGGCAAACTGAAGAGATTGTTAGTTCATAAGAATGAAGAGATAGCTGTGGACATTTGGGATTTATTTTAAGGCAGCAAAGGTGTCATGTAACCCATTCTGATGTGGAGAATAAACTAAACAATGCAGTGTTTGAGGATTTAAGATTTTTTAAAAATATATGTATTTATTTGAAAGGCAGAGGGTCAAACAAGGAGGGAGAAAGGGGGAGGGAGAGAGAGAAAAGGAGAGAGAGAGAGAGAGATGGGGGAAGAGAGAGAGAGAGAGAAAGAGAGGGAAAGAGGGAGGGAGGGAGGGAGAGGAAAGGAGAGAGAGAGATGGGGGAAGAGAGAGAGAGAGGAAGGGGGAGGGAGAGAGAGAGAGAGAGAGAGAGAGAGAGAGAGAAAGTGATGGAGAAAGAGAGCTTGATTTTCCATCTGCTGATTTACTTCCCAAGTGCCTGCAACAACTAGAGTTGGGCCAGGATGAAGCAGAGAGCCTAGAACTACACTCAGCTTTCCATGTAGATGGCAGGAACCTAAGCAATTTGGCTAACACCCAGCACCTCATGGGCACAATGGCAGGAAGCTTGGTTGGAAGCAAAGGCAGAACACTAGCCCAGGTACTTGGATGTATGGTGCTGCATCCTAAAAGGTGGATTGGTGGACTGCACCATAAGACATGAACCAATCAGTTTTTTAAAGAAATATAAGCAAAAATGAGTAAGTGCTAATAATGTCTAATACAAATATCCAGTGTAGGAAATTAAGTAGTATAAACAAAAATGACATCACCCTATCTTTCTCTAACATGCTATGAATAATACTATCAGTGTTGTCTATTTGTGAATCTGGAATTGGACAAGGGCATTGTACCTTAATGAAAATCTTAACACACATGCATTTTAGTCTAAATTTCCACTGTATGTTATTTTAAAAAAAGATTTTCCCTCTGTGGTCCTCGTTTGTTACTCGTCATTCACTTTTAGAAATTGGTCAGAAATAAGCCATTTCTGAATATTTAGGCAAAAGTGTATTTGTTAGCAGATATCTGCAAGTCAAAAAGTATTTGATCAATTCCACCTCTTTTAGATGCTCAATTTGAAATGTATTCAGATGATTATGGATATTTCCCATGGTGCTAAATATGTGTTGAAATAGCTCCTCTGTTTGGTGCATAATGAAAGAAAGCAATATTTGTGCAATGAGACTCTTCAGGCCAATAAACTCAAATTCTTGTGTTTTGACCTACATTTGAATCCTTATTTTGAAGGCTGGTTTATGGAGGACAAACCTGTAACCCAATCAGCTTCATATTAGCTATTTAATGTTTATAGTTTTCAATGGTGAGCAACTGTGATTTGCATTGTGGAGTTTGTGTGTGTGTGTGTGTGTGTGTGTATAATAAATTGCTGTATTATGTTGCAGTAGTTATGGTACATGGGTTTGAAGAAAGTTGTGGAATACACATGCAAAATTGGTTCCTAGAAAACAGATTTTCTCATACTTAATGAGTTTTCAAATTAAAACAAATCTAAAGTTGGAACAGGGGCAAATCCTTATGAGTATCAAAGATTTGGAAACTGAAGAAAGTCTCATTGGTGCCTTCATTCTGAGAACAATTCTCCATGCCGCTTGCCACTTTATGCCCTGCATGAGTAACTCAGTGTGCACCTAAGGACCATTTTAATGTGTGGCATCTGGGTGGACACCTGGAAGCCATGAAGCTTTGTATGACTGAGCCATTAATGCTAAAAAAAATTAACATTACTGTTGATTATCCTCTTTAACTTGTTTCATCCATAACTGCTCAATCATCCTGCAACCGGGTTACTGCCGTTTCCATATGTTTCTGTGTCACTTAACGTTGACTAATTAAAATGTTCTGCTATTGGTGCCAAAGAAATTTTTTAAAACTCTGAGCTGTTTCTTTAGCCAATTGAAGAGACTTTTAATATTTTATGAGAATTAATATATACATTTCTTTTAATTTGCCAGTACCAAACATGACCTAAAATTTTGTATTCTGTTTGATTTTGATTCAGAAAAACAAATCTATGCACATCACCTGTGATCTAAGCTTTGCCAAAGTTTAAGCCCTCTGTATGGTCTTGATAAAGATTCTTTAATATTTTCCTTTAAATCAACTTATTAATGAATATAAAATTGTTTTTGGTCAAAGAATCTATGACAACAAGATGAATTCTTTTCAGTAATAAAAGAAATACAACTAAAATATCAAACAAATGCTATTCCCTTCTTTCGAATTGTCAAAGATATAAAAAAAATCACAAGCAATGTTGGCATACTCAAATACTGCTAATGTGAGTGTAAACTGGCAAAATATTTAGAAGACAGTTTTGGCAGTATATAGCCCATTGCTTTGATATTTTCATATTCTTTGATTTAGATTCATTCAAAAATATTATGGGGAAGTAAACAGATATGTACAAATGTTCATGAAAAAAGACATGTCATATTGTTATTTGAAACACTCAAACTTAGAAATATGAATGAGAACAGTTTGAAAACAGTTCAATAAATTCTTCTACATAACACATACATACCTGTGCTTAAGAAATGTTTTTGAAGACAATTACCAAAGGAAATTTTCTTCATATTATGACATGATGTTGAGTTAGAAAAATTTTGCAGACAAACCTTATTACCTCATTAATTTATGGATCATCTTTAACACAAATTAGTCAAATTTATTTACTTGTACATCACTTCAAATTGTAGTTGATATCTTGGTATGGAAAGTACTTAAACAAAAGAAGTTGGGACCAGCATTGTGGTGTGGCAGGTAAAACCACTGCCTACAACACTAGCATTTCATATGGACACTTGTTTGTGTTCTGGCTGCTCCACTTCCAATCTAGTTCTCTGCTAATGACCTGAGAAGAGCAGTAGAAGATGGCCCAGGTGTTTGTGCCCCTGCCAGTCATGTGGAAGACCTGGAGGAAGCTCCTGGCTCCTGGCTCCTGACTTCAGCCTGACCCAGTGCTGGCCTAGTGCTGGCCATTGTGGACATCTGGGGAATGAATCAGTGGATGAAAGATCTCTGTCTCGCCCTCTCTCTCTGTAACCTAGACTTTCAAAATAAATAAGTAAATCTTTAAAAAAAATATAGAAGTTGTCTTAGTTTCTTTTGGAAGTTGGCGGGGAATAAATAGATATGCAGTAAAAATAGTCCTTTCCCCTTCCCCTGGCCTTGAGTTTGGAATCTAAATCAGGAATATTTATGCAAGCACTGAGTTTGGAAAACAAGAGAACCAATAAATAAAGTAAAACAGCCACAAGTAATTTGTTTGCTTATGAATGTATCTGTCATTTTCATTTGCTGTTGTGGAGCAGAGCCATGTATATCTGTTTGATCATTTACTTTCATCCACTTCCTCCTGCATCAGAAAAAAAAAAATATTTTCAACCAGTTCTCCAATATGTCTTCCTAAAACAGTGCAGTGGTAAGAATCAACACAGAAACGTGACACTGACAGACTCCGCTGTGTACTTGATTTGAAACTATAACTCCAAACACACACACACCCCATACTGAATATTTATCACTTCTACTCATTATTCTAGTTGGGTTGTATTAGAACAGTTGTGTGCTGAGGAAGACTGAATCATATGGTCTTCTTTGGTCTCACATGGAAGACAGTTGTTATAAGATAGGTGATCTCAAGTGGCTGGATGAGAGTAAAAAAATGATCCCCTACCCTTTTGCATATATAGATGGGAATTTCTAATTCTAGTGGTCGCTACATGTTAGCCACAAACATAAGCAAACTATTTTTAGCTAGTGTGAGGAAATAAAATTGGAATGCTTAAATTATAAAACACAATAAAAATTTAGTCTCATTACTACTTCTACCGTAAATTCATTGCATTTGAACTATCATGTAGTTTTTGGAAGTGAATGCTTAATACCAGAAGAAATTTCTTTTTTTAATAAAGATTTATTTATTTATTTGAAAGTGAGAGTTTGACAGAGAGAGAAGGAGAGGCAGAGAGAGAGAGAGACAGAGGTCTTCCATCTGCTGATTCACTCCCCTGATGGCCTCAATGGCCAGAGATGCGCTGATCTGAAGCCAGGAGCCAGGAGCTTCTTCTGGGTCTCTCATACAGGTGCTGGGGCCCACGGATTTGGACCATCTTCTACTGCTTTTCCAGGCCATAGCAGAGAGCTGTATTGGAAGTGGAGCAGCTGGGACTGGAACCTGCGCCCATATGGGATGGCAGCACTGCTGGCGGCGGCTTTACCTGCTATGCCATGGCAACGGCCCCTGGAAGAAATTTCTAACAATGATACTTGATGTTGAGGAAGAGGTCCTTAAAACGTCATTGATCAACAAACAAAAATCTTTTGGAAATTTTCCTTAAGTATTTCCAGCTTACTCCAAAGTTCAAAATACTACCATTCTCAAGATGTTCCTTTAATCTTTTGAAAAAGCCACTTGATCTTCATTTAAACTCAGCTAACTGCAGAACATTTCTGCTCACTATTTTTATCAGAACATTTTAGAATTATGCACCAAAGAGTTGTGGAATGTTTTTGGAGAGAGTTGTTTTGGACTACCAGAATGGTAAACTTGGCAGGTAAATAACCTTTACAAACAGTGTCATTTCACACTAATATATTATGGTAGCTAAATTAGCTCTGGGTAAAGAAGAAAATTATGTCAAGCCCCATTAAATCTGCATAGGACAGGGTGCACAAAGTGCATACCCAAGTGAAACCTGGGAAAGTTTAATTAACCTTATTTGGTCAGATTTGGAGGAAGGGTTTTGAGGACAGGCCAAGAGTTCTCCAGCAGAAGAACACATCTGCATGTTGAGCAGTGACTTCTCTGTTTATTTCCTCGACTTCCAAAATCTAGGAGAATGCTCAGGTATCTTGATGATGCGTGTTAGCTTTGAATAGATAACAGTCTGAAGAAAAATGCCTGCTTCTGAATATGAAGCACTTCTGAAGGATATGCAGGTCGCCTAGAGTTTCCACAGTAGTGCAAGATCATAAAACAGAATTGTGCTGGCTGCAATGGTGAAAGTGACCTTAGCAGTCACTGCGAAAAATTACAGTTGTTCTATAACCTTTGCAAGGTTTTTTTTTTTTTTGTTTGTATATTTTTGGTAAATATTATCAAGAATAGTGTAAGCAGGGCTTCTTTTTGTCATAAAGATTTTTGATATGGAGTGGGCATTTTTCTATGGGTTGGAAAATTTTTATTTTTTTGCTAAGTTTGGATCAGTTCCTAAGTCTTTATACTTTGATTTTCAGTGTTGTAAAATATCTCTGGGAGTTCCTTTAATGTGGAGTTTCTTGCTAGTATCACTTCTTAGTCTGGTAAGTTCCCCCTCAGTAAGTTCCTCTGTCTGTCTATCTGCAGTCTCTCTGTTAGTGGCAGTGTCCAGATGCTAGTCAGCTATTTCACCTGTAACTCCATTTACATGCAAATCCTGATGTTGCTTCTGCCCAGCTGCATGCATTTTACTTCCTGCCATCATGCTTGGATGTTCTTGGTCGCATGGTCCCAATTCCGCTAAAGAAATGGTGTGTTCTTTAGCTGGAGCATCGATATCCTGTCTGAAAATTCATCTATGAAACCAGCCTTTTACAGTTGAAATCACTTCTGGGCCTAGTGGTTGGGTTAGTGAGGTGCTGTTTGGCAGTATAAGCACATTTCATTCAAGTTACCCAACAAAATCACCTGGAATATTATCAACCAGTAGTGATGCTGTGGAAGTTAAATTATTTTGCCTAAATTGTCTGTCATTGGGGATCAGGAGGCAACATAACCACCGGTTTTGTTGTTTGTTCATGAGTAACAGGGGCACAGGGGCTAATCACCAAAAGACCTTGAAAGAAATGATGTAATTCGTGGCTGATTCTCATGTGTACCTGTTATGTATGTAATGATAATGTGGGCTGGAGTCATAGCCAACTTTGTCTTTGTAATCACTTAAAGTTTATGTATCCTGGTATCTGCAATTTGAACTATGCTGTAGGGGACAGATGTTATTTAATGTAACCATAGTAACTGAAAGGGTGTGTAAAACAACTATTGTTTTTACCAAGTTCAACAAATTGGTCTCAGGCATCTGTATATAATGTATTTCTTCATGAGGATATGCCCAGTTTTTTCTAAATGATGACAGTAATGTTTAAAATGTAACATACTTTTAGTCAGGGAAACTTACAATATAAATTATTATTTTCTTTATACTCAACAAGGAAAGTGTTAGGTTTCATTCTTCCTGTGCAGTGCAGAAAGGCAATAGGGGAAGATGATTTCCAGCTCTCCTTGTACATAAAAGCTCATGCAGCCACGGAAGATTGCATCTTCGGTGCTCTGGCGTGTATAACACAAGGTTGCCTATCTAATTAGACACAGATCTTCTCTGCTTACCATACTCAGAGTGGATTCTTACAGAAGAAAACATGCCCATGATTTTATGCATAGTTTCTTTGAAAGATTGTAGAGGTTTTTCTAGGTTAGATAATTGGCCTAGGGGAAACTCCTCAGTTTGGAAAATCAACACAGAAAAAAAAAGATTTTTTTCAGGAATGAGCCTTATGGCACAATGGGTTGTGCCACCACTTGGGATACCCACAACACATATGAGAATGCTTTTTATTGAGTCCAACCTCTACTTCTCCTCCAGTTTCCTGTTTGTGTGTACCCTGAGAGGCAGCAGATGGTGCTTCAAGTTCTTGGGTTCCTATTACCCATGTGGTAGACTAGAATGGAGTTCTCGGCTCAGCTCTGACTGTTGCAGGCCTTTGGGGGAGTAAATCAGTGAGCAGAAGATCTCTCTCTTGCTCTGCATTTCAAATAAAAAGAGATACATAAGAAAACTTTTAAATAAATTTTTGAAAAGGAAAGTTTTCTTAGACTCCAGGACTGAAAAAGATTTTTTAATGGGTTTGTTGAGAAAAAATTTATACCATATAAAATTCCCCCATTGTTAAGTGTACAATTCAATGAGTTATTATTTTTTTTTGACAGGCAGAGTTAGTGAGAGAGAGAGAGAGACAGAGAGAAAGGTCCTCCTTCCGTTGGTTCACCCCCTAAGTGGCCACCACGGCCGGTGCGCCGCTCCAATGCAAAGCCAGGAGCAGCCAGTTGCCTCCTCCTGATCTCCCAGGACCGGAGCCATCCTCCACTGCCTTCCTGGGCCACAGCAGAGAGCTGGACTGAAAGAGGAGCAACCGGGACAGAATCTGGTGCCCCAACCGGGACTAGAACCTGGGATACTGGCGCTGCAGGTGGAGGATTAGCCTAGTGAGCTGCGGTGCCAGCCATAATTCAATGACTTTTAAGAACAGGAACATTTGGTATATTCACATGTCATCCTTGTGCAGGACTATACTTATCTTCACCAAGTTGTTTCAGTTTCCATTCTGATATGTGTTGCCAAGTTGAGCAGTCTTGGAATTTTAAGTTTTGGCAAGAAAGTGCTATGTAATATGTTTGCAGAAACATAGTAGGAAAAATAGCTGTGTATTTATTTTTAGGATGGCTATTTTGTGTGTACAGACATTTGCATATGTAGTATTTATTTTGGAAACATCGATGGTCAGTCATATTTAAATGGACAAATATTTCAATTCAACTAAAACAATCTTTTCATTAGTTTTTTCTTTTTGGAGATGACATTTTTAATTTACGTTACAATTAAAGACTTAATGTGCTAAAATAAAGAGTTCAACGAATAAAAAGTAAAAGGATCACAGTTCAGCAAGAATATAGGCAAGGACTATAATATTCAAGTGAAGAGATGTCAATTTCACTCACAAATAGTAAATTTTAAAATAATTTTTAATTGTAGATTTTTAAAAAAATATTTGTTTATTTATTTGAAAAGCAGAATTAGAGGCAGAGGGAGAGAGGGAAAGAGGCAGAGAGAGACGGAAAGTGGGAGAGAGGGAGGAAGGGAGGGAGAGAGAGAGAGAGATATCTTTCATCTGCTGGTTCACTCCCCAGATGGATGCAACAGCCACATCTGTGCCTATTTGAAGCCAGGAGCCAGGAACTTCTTCGGGGTCTCACACATGAGTATAGGGCCCAAGCACTTGGGACATCTTCTGATTTCCCAGGCCATTGAAGAGAGCTGGATTGGAAGTGGAGCAGCTAGGACTTGATGAATGCCCATATGGGATGCCAACACTTCAGGCAGCAGCTTTACCCGCTGTGCCACAGTGCCAGCTCCTAATCATATATCATTCTTAACAATGTGCTTGAAAATATATAAAACAAAGTTTGCCAAAACTTTATTTGCAACAGTACTGTGGCACACAGATGTTTCTTTTATCTTCTCAATCTTTTTATTTTATTTTACATTTGCTCCCACATATAAGTGAGAATATGCAGTATCTGCCTTTCTGTGTCTGGCTTATTTCACTCAACATGATGTCCTTCGATTACATCCATTTTGATGCAAATGATAAAATTTTAAGAATTTTTTACAGCTGAATAATATCCCATTATATATGCATATATTTTTTTGTTTTTTAATTTATTTTTTATTTAGTAAATATAAATTTTCAAAGTACAGTTAAGGGATTACAATGGCTCCCCCCCATAATTTCCCTCCCACTCACACCCCTCCCATCTCCCGCTCCCTCTCCCATTTCATTCACATCAAGATTCATTTTCAATTATCTTTATAGACAGAAGATCGATTCAGTATATATTAAGTAAAGATTTCATCAGTTTGCACCCAAACAGAAACACAAAGTGTAAAATACTGTTTCAGTACTAGTTATAGCATTACTTCACATTGGACAACACATTGAGGACAGAGATCCCACATGAGGAGTAAGTACACAGTGTCTCCTGTTGTTGACTTAACAATGTGACACTCTTGTTTATGGCGTCAGTAATCTCCCAAGGCTCTAGTCATGAGTTGCCAAGGCTGTGGAAACCTTTTGAGTTAGCCGACTTCGATCTTATTCCAACAGAGTCATAGTCAAAGTAGAAGTTCTCTCCTCCCTTCAGAGAAAGGTACCTCCTTCTTTGATGGCCCCATTCTTTCCACTGGGATCTCACTTGCAGAGATCTTCCATTTAGGTCTTCCTTTTTTTTTTTTTTTTTTTTTTTTTTCCAGGGTGTCTTGGCTTTCCATGCCTGAAATACTCTCATGGGCTGGTCAGCCATATCTGAATGCCTTAAGGGCTGATTCTGAGGCCCTGAAAGTGAAAGGCTGGAAAAAAAATATACCATTTGATTCCAAATTTTGGCTATTGTGAACAGTGCTTCTATAAACATGGTGGTGCAGGTATCTCTTTTCTACAAGTTGTTCTTGTCTTTTGAGTATATGCCCAGAAGTGGGATTGCTGGATCATGTTGCAAGTCTCTTCTAGTTTTTTAAGTAATCTGTACAATGTTTTCCAAAGTAGTTGCTCTAATTTACATTCCCACCAACAGTGTAAGTGTTCCCCTTTGTCCATATGCTTGCTATCATTTGTTACTCTCTGTGTTTTGGATTTTAGCCTCTCTTGACAGGGGTAAAGTGATATTTTGGTTTCAATTTGCATTTTCCTGATGGCTAGTGATGTTGAGCATTTTTTAATGTATTTGTTGGCCATTTGTATTTCTTCTTTTTTTTTAAGATTTTATTTATTTGAGAGGCAGAATTATAGACAGAGAGAGGGTGAGACAGAAAAAGGTCTTCTGTCAACTGATTCATTCCCCAAACGGCCACAATTCTGTCATGTTGGTGCAGGGGCCCAAGCATTTGAGTCATCTTCTACTGCTATCCCAGGCAATAAGCAGAGAGCTAGATCAGAAGAGGAGCAGCTGGGACACGAACCAGCACCCATGAGTGATGCCAACGCTGCAGGGGAGGCTCAGCCTACTACACCACAGCACCTATCCCTTGTATTTCTTCTTTTGAAAACTGCCTATTGACGTCCTTTGCCCATTTCTCAGCTGGGTTGTATTTTTGTTGTTGTTGAGTTTGTTAAGTTGCTAATATATTCAGGATATTAATCATTTGTCAGGTAGGTTGTTTGCAAATATTTTTTTCCCATTCTGTTGGCTGTCTCTTACTATGTTGATTGTCTCCTTTGCTGTGCAAAAGTTTCTGAGTTTGATATAGTCCCATTTGTTTAGTTTTGCTTTTGTTGCCTGTGCTTTGGTGGTCCTTTCCAAGAAGTTGTTCCCTTCACCAATGTCTTGGTGTGTTTCCCCTACATTTTCTCCTAGCAACTTCATAGTCTCAGGTCTTAAATTTAGGTCTTTGATCCATCTGGAGTTGATTTTTATATATGGTAAGAGGTATGGATCTATTTTATTCTACGTATATACATCTAGTTTTGCCAGCACCATTTGTTGAAGATACTATCCTTACTCCACTGAATGATCTGAGCACTTTTGTCAAAAATTAGTTGGCTTAGCCAGTGCCACGGCTCACTAGACTAATCCTCCCTCTTGCACCACCAGCACACTGGGTTCTAGTCCCGCTCGGGGAGCCGGATTCTGTCCTGGTTGCCCCTCTTCCAGGCCAGCTCTCTGCTGTGGCCCGGGAGTGCAGTGGAGGATGGCCCAAGTGCTTGGGCCCTGCACGCCATGGGAGACCAGGATGAGCACCTGGCTCCTGCCATCGGATCAGCGCGGTGTGCCGGCCGCAGCGTGCCGGCCGCGGCAGCCATAGGAGGGTGAACCAACGGCAAAGGAAGACCTTTCTCTCTGTCTCTCTCTCTCACTGTCCACTCTGCCTGTCAAAAAAATAAATAAATAAAAATAATTAGTTGGCTTATATATGTGGATTAATTTCTGGGCTCTCTATTATGTTCCATTGATTGATATATTGATTTTTATGCCAGTACCATGCTGTTTTAATTACTTTAGCTTTGTAGTATGTTTTGAAGTCAGGTATTATGATGCCTCTATCTTGATTTCTCTTGTTCAGTATTGCGTTGGCTATTCTGGTTCTTTTTTTGATTCAATATGAATTTTAGGATTGGTTTTTCTAATTCTCTAAATAATCTCATTGATATTTTGATCTGGATTGTATTGACTCTGTAGATTACCCTAAGTAATATAGACATTCTAATGATATTGATTCTTCTGATCCATGAGCAAGGAATATCTTTCCATTTCTTTTTGTCCTTAATGGTGTCTTCCATCAGTGTTTGACAGTTTTCACTGTAGAGATATTTCACAACTTTGGTTAAACTTATTCCTAAACACTTGCTTTTTTTGTGGCTATTGTGAATGAGGTGTCTTTCTTGATTTCTCTTTTTTTGAGTTAATTATTAGCATACAAAAGTCTATTTTTTGTATGTTTATTTTGTAACCTGTAACTTTACTGAATTGGTTTATCAATTCTAACAGCTTTTTGGTGAAGTGTTTAGGTTTTTCCATGCACAACATCATGCCATCTGCAAACATGGATAATTTGACTTCCTCTTTCCTAATTATGATGCCCTTTATTTCTTTCTCTTCCCTAATTGCTCTCACTAAAACATCCAGGACTATATTGAATAACAGTGATAATAGTGGACATTGTTGTCTTACTCTAGATCTGAGGGGAAATGTTTTCAGATTGTCTCTATTCAGTATGACATTGGCTGTTGGTTTGTGATACATAGTCTTTATAACTTTGAGGAATGTTCCTTCTGTGCCTAATTTGTGGTGGGTTTTTATCATGAAGGGATGTTGAATCTTATCAAATGCTTATCTGTGTCTATCGAGATGACCACATGGTTTTTGTTCTTCATTCTATTGATGTGATTTATGATGTTTACTGATTTGTGAATGTTGATCCATCCTTGCACTTCTGGGATTAAATAACACTTAATATTTATATATGACCTTTCTAATGTTTTTGATTCAACTTGCTAGTGTTTCATTAAGAAGGCTTACATCTATGTTCATTAAGGGTATAGGTCACAGTTTTCCTGTTGTGTTATATCTTTGTTTGATTTTGATATCAGTGTAATGTTGGCTTCATAAAAAGAGTTTGCTAGAGTCCCATCCTGTTCAATATTTTGGAATACTTTGAAGAGTATTGGAGTAACTTCCTCTTTGTTTTGTAGAATTCAGCATTAAAGCCATCAGGTCTCAGACTTTTCCTTGATGCAAGATTTTTGATTACTGCTTCAATCATATTTCTTGTTTTGGGTCTGTTTAGGTTGTCTATATTTTCTTGATTTAATCCTGGTAGGTTATATGAATCCAGGAATTTGTGCATTCTTTTCAAGGTTTTCCAGTTTATTAGCATATAATTCTTCTTTGCAGTTTCTTATTGCCCTTTGTTTTTCAGTGATGTTGGTTGTAATGTCTCTTTTCATCAATAATTTTATTTATTTGAGTTTTTCTTTGTTGGTCTGGCTAAGTTAAGCCATTTTGTTTATCTTTTCAAAAAACAATTTTTCGCTTTGTTGATCTTTTGTTTTATAGTTTCAATTTCATTTATTTCTGCTCAGATCATTATTATTTCATGCCTCCTGCTGATTTGGGGTTGGTTTGTTCTTGTTTTCTAAGTTTTCAAGATATATCAATAGATCTTTAATTTGAGACATTTCTCTTTTTTAATGTAAGGACTTAATGTTGTAAACATTCTTTTTTTTTTTTTTTTTTGACAGGCAGAGTGGACAGTGAGAGAGAGAGACAGAGAGAAAGGTCTTCCTTTTGCCGTTGGTTCACCCTCCAATGGCTGCCGCGGCCGGCACGCTGCGGCCGGCACACCACGCTGATCCGATGGCAGGAGCCAGGTGCTCATCCTGGTCTCCCATGGCGTGCAGGGCCCAAGCACTTGGGCCATCCTCCACTGCACTCCCGGGCCACAGCAGAGAGCTGGCCTGGAAGAGGGGCAACTGGGACAGAATCCAGCGCCCCGACCGGGACTAGAACCCAGTGTGCCGGCGCCGCAATGCGGAGGATTAGTCTAGTGAGCTGCGGCGCCGATGTAAACATTCTTTATACTGATTTTGCTGTATCTACAGATTTTGATATGTTGTGTTTTCATTGACATGTTTCAAGAAAGTTTTTGATTACCTTTTAATTTCTTCAATGACCCATTGATCATTCAGTAGCATGTCATTTAATTTCTAAGTATTTATGAATGTTATTCTTATTTTTGATTTCTAGTTTTATTTTATTCCTTTATGGTATGAGAAGATACATGGTATGATTTCAGTGTTTTTAAATTTGCTGAGACTTGACTTGTGGTCTAATGTGTGTTCTATCCTAGAAAATATTCCATGTGCTCATAAGGAGAATGTTTATTCTATAGCTGTTGGGTAAAATGTCCTATAAATTTCTGTTAGGTCCATTCACTTGAAAGTATGTTTCAGCTCAGATGTTTCTTTATTAATTTTTTGTCTGAATGATATCTCCATTGATGAGAGTGATTTGTTGAAGTCACCCACTGTTATTGTATTGGAGTCTCTCTCTTTAGATCTAATAGTATTTTCTGTATGTATCTGGAGTTGTGTTGGGTGCATATTTATTTATTTATTTATTTTGACAGGCAGAGTTAGACAGTGAAAGTGAGAGAGACAGAGAGAAAGGTCTTCCTTTTTCTGTTGGTTCACCCCCACAATGGCCACTACAGCTGGTGCGTTGCGCTAATCCAAAGCCAGGAGCCAGGTGCTTCCTCCTGGTCTCCCATGTGGGTGTATGGCCTAAGGACCTGGGCCATCCTCTACTGCACTCCTGGGCCACAGCAGAGAGCTGGACTGAAAGAGGAGCAACCGGGGCAGAATTTGGTGCCCAAACCGGGACTAGAACCCAGTGTGCCGGCGCTGCAGGCAGAGGATTAGCCTAGTGAGCTGCGGTGCCAGCCGGGTGCATATGTATTTATGATTATTAGGTCTTCTTGATGAATTGAAGCTTTTATCAAAATACAATGTCTTTCCTTATTCCTTTTTACAATTTTTTATTTAAATCCTGTTTTATCTAATATCAGGATAGCTACACCTGCTTGCTGTTGGTTTCCATTTGTCTGTCATAGCTTTTTCCAACCCTTCACTTTCAGTTGGTGTGTATCTTCGTGCAGTGAGTTTTTCATAGGCAGCATGTAGTAGGTTCATGATTTTTAAAATCCATTTAGTCAACCTAAGTCTTTTGGTTGTTAAATTTAATCCATTTATATTCAAGATTAGTATTGATAGATAAAGAACTAAGACCTGTCATTTTGTTGATTGGAGAATGAGTCTACCTACTCTGTTAGTGAATTTGGTGGTATTATATGTTTTCATCTAATGTAGGATGCCTTTCAGAATTGCTTGTAAGGCTTGGTCTGGTGGTGGTAAATTCTCACAGTTTTGGGTTATCTGGAAAATGTTTTATTTCCCCTTCAAATTAATGGATAACTTTGCTGGATACAATATTTTTGGTTTGAAGTTTTTTTCTGTTAACTTTAATACATTATTCCACTGTCTTCTAACTTGTAGGATTTCCACTGAGAAGTCTGCTGTTGGGCCAGCACTCTGGTTATAGAGTGCTAAGCTGCTGCCTGATGCACCAGCATCCGTTAAGGCACCAGTTTGTGTCTTGGCTGCTCCACTTCAGATCCATCTGTCTGATAATGCTCCTGGGAAAGTAGTAAAGGATGGTCCAAGCGCTTGGGTTCCTGCACCCCTATTGGAGACCCAGAGGAAACTCCTGACTCTTGGCTTTGGTATCGCCCAGCTCCCGCCATGATTTACCTCTCTCTCTCCCTCTCTCTCTCTCTCTCTCTGCATTTCAGGTAAGTAAAATAAATCTTTAAAAAAAGAAATCTGGGGCTGACACTGTGGCGTAGCTGTTGAGGTTGCTCCCTGCAGTGCAAGCATCCCGTGTGGGTGCCAGTTCCAGTTCAAGCTGCTATACTTCCAATATAGCTCTCTGCTGTGGCCTGGGAAAGCATTTGAGGATGACCCAGGTCCTTGGGCCCCTGCACCCACATGGGAAACCTGGAGGAGACTCCTGGCTTCTTGCTTCAGATCAGCACAGCTCTGGCTGCTGCAGCCATTTGGGGAGTGAACCGGTGGAAGGAGGACCTCTCTCTCATTCATATTCTCTCTCTCTCTCTCCCCCTCCTCCTGCCCTCTGCCTCCTGTAACTCTGCCTTTTAAATAATGAAATAAGTACATTTTTTTTAAAAAAAGAAATCTGATTATAATCTAATAGTTTTTCATTTGTATTTAACTTGACACTTTTTTTTCTTACTGTCTCTAGGATTCTGTCCTTTAACTTTTGACAATTTGATGACAGTGTGCTGGGAAAAGACCTTTTTTGGTTGAGTCTGCTTGGAGTTCTTTGAGTTTCTTGTATATGGACGTCCATGTGTCTTTCAAGACCTGGAAAATTTTCAACTTTTATTTCATTAAGCAGGTTCTCAATGCCTTTTTCCTTTTCTTCTCCTTCAGGAATACCTATAATATGAATATTTGGTGATTTAATGATATCCCATATCTCACATAGACTTTATTCATTTTAATTCCTTTCTTTGTATTTTTGTCTGATTGGATTATTTTAAAATGCTTTTCAGTGATGAAGAAATTCTTTCCTTCACTTGGTCTATTCTGCTGTTAAATCTGTCAATTATGTTTTATCTCACTGATCGAAAATTTCACCTCAAAAATTTATGTTTGGTTATTCTTAATGGGTTCTATGTCCTTAGTAATATTTTCATTCATGTCATTCATCAATTTCCTCCTTTCTTTAATCTATCTGTATTGTCTTGTAGCCCATTGAATTTTTTATAATCATTATTTTGAATTCTATATCTGTAATTTCATAGATTTCCTTCAGTTCAGGATCTAATTCTGTAGGAGTAGTGTGTTCTTTTTGAGACATCTTGTTAACTTGCTTCTTGGTATCTTCTGTGTCCCTACAGTGACATCTTCCCATCTGGTGTTTTTGCTTCTTCTTTTTTATGGAGTAGGTTTTATTGGAAAACAGTTTATGGTTTAGCTAGAATGCAGGATGTTACTTGGCTTGTTGCTTTAGCTTTGGTTATAGGTGAGCCTAGGAGTAGTCTCTGAGTGATTTCTTTTGTCTTAATGAATGTCAGCTATGTCTATAAGTGACATAGTGGTCTAGTGCACTGCAGTTTGAGGCATAGAAATATGGCTTTGAGATGAAAGTGCCCAATATTATGCTTCAGGGTGGTTTTACCTTCCTGAGATTGCTGTGTTCTGGGTGTGACCTGGCCTATGACCTCACATCATTCAGTCTCTTTTTAAGGGTAATCTTCCTAGATCCCCTTATTTAAAGAGTAGTTCCATTTTCTATCCTTGATTCTATATTTTTTTTTCTTCTTTGCATTGATGACCACCTAACCCAAGTTCAGATTGATCTTGTTATTCCCATTCAAATTCAAGACTACAGGGATTTTTCTTATTGCATCTGTATGCCCTTTGTTTCTCACATAGGATACTGGTACTCAAGGGCATGGAGACTAATAGGATTCATTGTTGTTCATTTGTTCAATCTAATACTGCACATTCAGTTGTCTCAGAGTGGGAATTCTGATACTAAAAGCAATATAATTACAGTCATTAGCATTATAATGCTTTTGCTTTCTCTCTTCTTTCCATTTTTAAATAATTGTTCTATACCTACATTGTCTGAGAATATAAGCATTCATACCATCTCATTAAGAGTCTTTATTATTAAGACTCATTAAATGTTAACACTATAGTTAGCTGTTGGTTTATGGATCTCTAACCTTTATGTCAGTATCTCCCCATTCATTTTACGTGTCTGAAAGTTGTTATCTTGTAGATTCATTTTATATATATATATATATATATATATGTATGTATGTATACACACACACATATATATGTATGTATGTATTTTGTTGGTATAATAAAATACCTAAAGCTGGATACTTTATAAAGAAAGAAAGGTTTATGGAAAGGTTTATGGAATTCACAGATTAGAAGACTGGAAGTCCAAGATTGGGTAGGTCCATCTGTTTGCCCTCTAGAAGGGATCCCCTTGGCAGAATCTCAACATGGCAGATAGTATCATGAATGGGAGCATGTGTGGGAGGGCCAGTCATGTGTGGGACAGGAAGCCAGAGACTAGGGAGGAGCCAGTCTTTCTCTTTTTATGACAACTCACTTTTGTGTGAGCTAACTCACTCAAGGTACCAGCATTATTCCCTTCTGAGGGTCATGTCCCTGATGACCTAACTTCTTCCCACTAGACTCTGACTCTTAAAGGTTATATCACCTCTTATATCACCAGACCTGGGACTAAACTCTCCATACTTGAATTCTTAGTGGACAAAGAGCTTCGAAACCGTAGTACTTAATGAGGGCTCAGGGGGACAATAACCCTTGACTTCTTGTATGCTGACAGGAGTTTACCAATGTCATTTGAATCTAAAAATCTGTTTTAGTAGATTACAAAAAAATCCTTGGCACACAGATTAATTTTTCTAGACTATTTCTGGCATTGAAAAGGCTAATAAATACTTAATTTTCCTTCCCTTATAAGCCAAATTTTTTTTATTTTTACATTTTATTATTTTAAATTTTTTTTCATTATAAGTTGTACAAGTTTCATGTATTTCATATATATACAGATTTCGGAACACAGTGATATTTCCCATCCTATCCTCCCTCCCACACATGCTCCAACCCTTCTTTCTCTTCCCTCTCTCCATTCCCACTCTTAATTTTTACAAAGATCTACTTTCAGTTTACTTAATGATCATAAAGTTAACACCACACTAAATAAAAGAGTTCAAGAAATAGTATGAAGAAGAAAACACTGTTACTCAACAGAAGAGACAACATGGTAAACAATCATCAAATATCAAAATGTCCATTTCACTCCAATATATTACACTTCAATTACTTCAGATCAGGGAAAATCCATGGTATCTGTCTTTTTGGGCCTGGCTTATTTCACCAAGTATAATTTCCAGTTGCATCTATCTTGTTGCAAAAGACAGGATTTCATTTTTTTTTTAACAACTGAGTAGTACTCCATAGTGTAAATATACCATAATTTCTTTATTAAATCAACAGTTGATGGACATCTGGGTTGATTCCATATCTTAGCTATTGTGAATTGAGCTGCAGTGAACATGGGAGTATAGATGACTCTTTCATGTGCTGATTTCTTTTGGTTTGGGTACATTTCCAAGATTGAGATGGCTGGATCATATGGTATGTCCATATTCTGAGGTAGCTTCATTCTCTCTTCCACAGTGGCTGCACCAGTTTACATTCCCACCCGTAGTGGATTAGGGTACCTTATTCCCCACATCCTCACCAGCATTTTGTTGTTTGTTGATTTCTATATTAGAGCTGTTCTAACTAGAGTGAGGTGAAACCTCATTGTGGTTTTGATTTATATTTCTCTGATGCCTACTCACACTGAGCATTTTTTAAAGTGTCTGTTGTCCATTTGAATTTCCTCTATTAAAAATGCCTATTCAAGTCCTTTGACAATTTAATAGATTGTTTGTGTTGTTGAGTTTCTTGAGCTCTTTATATATTCTAGATGTTAACCCTTTATCAGTTGATTGTTTGCAAATAATTTTTCCGGTTCTGCCAGTTGCCTCTTCTCTTTGCTAAGTGTTTCTTTCATAGTACAGAAACTTCTCTGCTTGATGTAATCCATTTGTCAATTTTGGTTTTGATTGCCTGAGCTTCTGGGGCATTTTCCAAGAGGTCTTTGCCTATTCCAATATTTTGGAGAGTTTCCCCAGTGTTCTCTAGTAAGTTGATGGTATTGGGTCATAGATTTAGGCCTTCAATCCATTTTGAGTGGACTTCTGTGTAAGGTGTAAGATACTGCTCTAGTTTCATACTTCTGCATGTAGAGATCCTGTTTTCCCAGCAAAATTTGTTGAAGAGACTATCCTTCCTCCACGGATTGATTTCAGCTCCTTTGTCAAAGATAAATTGGTTATGGTTGCATGTATTAATTTCTGGAGTTTCTATTCTGTTTCATTATTCTATTTGTCTGCTTTTGTACCAGTACCAGGTTGTTTTGACACACTACACTGCCCTGTAGTGTGTCTTGAAATCTGGTATTGTGATGCCTCCAGCTTTGTTTTAGTTGTATAAGATTGCTTTAGCTATTGGAAATCTCTTGTGCTTCCATATGAATTTCAGCATCAGTTTTTCTAGATATGAGAATAATGTCATTGATATTTTCATTGTGATCACATTGAATTTATAAATTGCTTTAGGTAGTATGGGCATTTTGATAATATTGATTCTTCCAATCCATGAACATGGAAGATTTTTCCATTTTTAATGTCATCTATTTCTTTCTTTAATGTTTTATAATTTTCATCATAGACAAATTTGACATCCTTTGTTAAATTTATTCCATGGTAGTTAATTGTTTTTAGCTATTGTGAATGGGATTGATTTTAGACATTTTTTCTCAGCCATGGCATTTTCTTTTTTTTTAACTTTTATTTAATAAATATAAATTTCCAAAGTACAGTTTATGGATTACAATGGCTCCCCCACCCCCATAATTTCCCTCCTACCTGCAACCCTTCCATTTCCTGCTCCCTCTCAGCCATGGCATTTTCTGTGTATACAAGGACTGTAGATTTTTGTGTGTTGATTTTATATCCTTTCCCTTTACCAAACTCTTTTTTGAATTCTGATGGTCTCTCATGGTGTCTTTTGGATCCCCCATTCTCTATTACATTTTTCACATTTTAAAATACAATATAAGGCTGGCGCCGCGGCTCACTAGGCTAATCCTCTGCCTGCGGCGCTGGCATACGGGGTTCTAGTCCTGGTCAGGGTGCCAGATTCTGTCCTGGGTGCCCCTTTTCCAGTCCAGCTCTCCACTGTGGCCCGGGAGTGCAGTGGAGGATGGCCCAAGTGCTTGGGCCCTGCACCCACACGGGAGACCAGGAGAAGCACCTGGCTCCTGCCTTCAGATCAGCGCAGTGCACCGGCCACAGTGTGCCAGCCGCAGTGGCCTTTGCGGGGTGAACCAACAGCAAAAGGAAGACCTTTCTCTCTGTCTCTCTCTCTCACTGTCCACTCTGCCTGTCAAAAAAAAAAAAAAATACAATATAAAACAGAAGAAACCTGGGCTATGCAGACTACAAATTTTAAAGCAGATTTCTTAGGGACCCAAGAAATTTTTCCTTACTTTACTTTTTACAAGTCATATTTACCTAAACCTGTGCTAGTGTTAGTTAATATCAGTTAGTATTCTCAGTAATGTGTGTACTTAAAGCATATAATTTTACATCTTTTATTTCAGGAAGGCTTTCTGGGATTACTGGATTTAGTATTTTTCATGTTTTATTGTTTTGGCATTCATCTGCTTTTATTCATGGTTTCTTTACTTTTTTTTTCCTATTCCTTCATTTTATTTATTTATTTTTTATTGATTAATTCATTTTATTTATAAAGATTTTTTTAAACTTTTATTTAATGAAAATAAATTTGCAAAGTACAGCTTATGGATTACAATGGCTTCCCCCCCATATCGTCCCTCCCACCCGCAACCCTCCCCTTTCCCACTCTCTCTCCCCTTCCATTCACATCAAGATTCATTTTCAATTCTTTTTATATACAGAAAATCAGTTTAGCATACATTAAGTAAAGATTTCAACAGTTTGCTCCCACACAGAAACATAAAGTGAAAACTACTGTTTGAGTACTAGTTATAGCATTAAATCTCAATGTACAGCACATTAAGGACGGAGATCCTACATGAGGAGTAAGTGCACAGTGACTCCTGTTGTTGACTTAACAAATTGACACTCTTGTTTATGGCATCAGTAATCACCCTAGGCTCTTGTCATGAGCTGCCAAGGCTATGGAAGCTCCCTGAGTTCACCAACTCTGATCATATTTAGACAAGGCCATGGTCAAAGTGGAAGTTCTCTCCTCCCTTCAGAGAAAGGTACCTCCTTCTTTGATGACTTGTTCTTTCCACTGGGATCTCACTCTCACTCATGGAGATCTTTCATTTAGGTTGTGTTTTTTTTTTTTTTTTTTGCCAGAGTGTCTTGGCTTTCCATGCCTAAAATACTCTCATGGGCTTTTCAGCCGGATCTGCATGCCTTAAGGGCTGATTCTGAGGCCAGAGTGCTGTTTAGGACATCTGCCATTCTATGAGTCTGCTGCGTATCTTGCTTCCCATGTTGGATCGTTCTCTCCCTTTTTTATTCTATCAGCTAGTATTTGCAGACACTATTCTTGTTTATGTGATCCCTTTGGGTCTTAGTCCTATCATTATGACAATTGTGAACAGAAATTGATCACTGGGACTAGTGAGATGGCATTGGTACATGTGACCTTGATGGGATTGTATTGGAATCCCCTGGTATGTTTTTAACTGTTCCGTTTGAGGTAAGTCAGCTTGAGCATGTCCCGAATTGCACATCTCTTCCCTCTCTTATTCCCACTCTTATATTTAACAGCGATCACTTTTCAGTTAAGTTTCAGCACTTAAGAAGAATTGTGTATTGATTACAGTATTCAACCAAAAGTATTAAGTAGAACAAACAAAAAGAAAAATACTAAGAGGGATAATATATTAAGTTGTTCATCAACAGTCAGGGCAAGGGCTGATCAAGTCACCGTTTCTCATAGTGTTCATTTCACTTTAACAGGTTTCCTTTCTGGTGCTCAGTTAGTTGTCACCTATCAGGGAGAACGTTCTTCTGTTTTCATCTTTTATTTTACTTAAGCATCATCTACTCACTCTGCTGTTTCTAGTTTACTATTCATTTCAAGAATTTTTTTCTTACTTCTAATTATTTTCATAGTACAGTGCATGATTTCTGAGTTTTTCTTGTTCTAACTTATGCTGTTCTTTCATTTTCCATTTTCTTGATGTTGCTCAAGTTTTGGAATAGTAGATTACAGTTTTGTTCTGATTTGGTCTATTTTTGGCATGTTTCTATTGTCTTTGTGTATGTTTTTCCTTTTTTCCTTATGGTAACTCCCTAAGAAACATGACCTTGATCCTGTTAGATTGTTCATGTGCAGGTGAAGTGTATTTTTCTACAGTGAGATTTGGGAGAGGTAATGTATCCCACATACCTCCCTCTGCCATTATTTTATGTTGTGTTTAAAGTGTAGTAATGCTGTCCTTGGTATTTTTTCCCCAATTCTCTTTGTTGAATCTATCTTATTCACTCTGCATTCCCTCCCAGCCATTTTTCATCAGTATGGGCTCCTGTCCTTGAATGTGGACTCCCTGGGTCAGTTTTGAGAACTAATAGGTATTCTGTGCTGCAGGCTGTCCTTCTTAGAGGGGGGAGTTGTACTTTAAACATCTTGCAGTTGAAACTGTCATGGCCACATTTGTCCCGCTTTCCAGTAAATACAGTGATTAATCTTGGATTCTGCTTCCGGCCCCCAAAGATAGTGTCTTACTGCTTTCTGTCTCTTAACTCCAACAGCTATGCAGGTACCATGCAGTTTCAAATCTTTGGCTAGTTTGTCTTCACTCCATGTATTTTGGGATTTGTGGGAATAATTATTCATGCTGGCCTTAAGTTACTGGGTTTGTTGTTTGGTCATTCTTTTCTTATTCGGGGGTTTAGAGAAATTAAAAACCTACACTGAAGCAGTGTTATCTTCCAAGAATCCTCTCTGCCGTGTAGTTTTCCAAAATGTGTGGATAATATTGAAGTCCCTCAGTAAATGCTCTGTTATATGCAGTGGATCCTTTGATATCCACATAAATATGGATACAGAAACGCTAAAAATTCACCATTCACGTAACCCGGAACTTTTTGTTGCGGTCATTCATAGGCAGTATTTCTTAGAGCCCTGAGTTTATCTTGAAACAATTTGACATGGATTTTACCTGAGAACATGCAGCAAATTGTTTCTTTTTCTAGTTATACAATGATAGAACTTTTAGAGTCATATTTTTCCCTAGTAGAAAATAATTTTTGGGAGAGGAAAAAAATCTTTTTGATTGAAAACTTAGGTTTCTTTTTTGACCAGCAGGTTTGAAATGTCTTAAAGTCCAATTGTGTTGAGATGATAGATTTATAAAAAATAGAATAAACATGAAAGCTTTTCATTTTCTTGGATGCAATTCCTAGAAATGTGGTATTTCTTGTACTCTGTTGGAGACCAGTGGGCCTAGTCATGGTGTTAATGATGACCATTTCTACATAAGAGAAGACTTATTGGTTACTCAGAGTGAAAGGATCCAAACTGTAAAGGAAATAGATGAAAATGTGTACCTGCTTAAAAGGACTTGTGTGGTCCTGGGAGTTGTATGGTACGGATGAAATGAGAATTTTTTTTCTGTATCAAATGAGATTCCTGATGGATCCTGTGTGATAGAGTAACAGGAGATGAATAGTAACTAGAGCCAAGATAATGAATAGTAAAGTGGGAAAAACCTCCTCAGGCTCATTCTATGAGGTTGGTGCCAGTATATGGGACGTTGCTTCTCCAAATGACATTTTTCTTCATGGTATGACGTAGCCTGTGAATGCTGTCCTGTGACTGTAGATAGTAAGATAATTTCAGTGTTTCAGCTTTCTAGAATGGTACCTGTGCCATGGAATAGGCCTCACTCTTTATGGATACATAGGCAGATGAAACGTTTGGGTGATCCGCGAGCCTTAAAATATTGGATGGCTTAACTAGTGCTTGTGTCTAAGCTGGTGTGTGTGAGAGAGGGGAATGAAATAGTCTCTGTAAAAGTCCTGTAAAAATTTGTGGATCTAAAGCCCATGAGAGTATTTCAGGCATGGAAAGCCAAGACACTCTGGCAAAAGATCTCTGTGAGTGAGATCCCAGTGGAAAGAACAGGTCATCAAAGAAGGAGGTACCTTTCTCTGAAGGGAGGAGAGAACCTCCACTTTGACTATGACCTTGTCTAAACAAGATAAGAGTCGGAGAACTCAGAGGGCTTCCATAGCCTTGGAAACTCATGACTGGAGCAGAGGGAGACTACTGATGCCATAGACAGGAGTGTCAATTGGTAAAGTCAACAACAGGAGTCACTGTGCACTTACTCCTCATGTAGGATCTCTGTCCTTAATGTACTGTGCATTGAGATTTAATGCTATAATGAGTACTCAAACAATATATTTCACTTTGTGTTTCTATGGGGGCGCAAACTGTTGAAATCCTTACTTAATGCATACTAAACTGATCCTCTGTAAAAAAAAAAAAAAAGAAATTATCAATTCCCAACTTGACTCTCACTGGGATTAAACATGACAATATGTCTGCTCTGATTTCATCATCATTTAAAAAAAATCATCTATTATTTTTCACTTTATGTTTCTGTGTGGGAGCAAACTGTTGAAATCCTTACTTAATGTATACTAAGCTGATCTTCTGTATATTAAGATAATTGAAAATGAATCTTGATGTGAATGGAAGGGGAGAGGGAGTGGGAAAGGGGAGGGTAGTGGGTGGGAGGGACGGTATGGGGGGGAAGCCATTGTAATCCATAAGTCGTACTTTGGAAATTTATATTCATTAAATAAAAGTTAAAAAAAAATTGACCCCACATAAAAAAAAAAAAATTTGTGGATCTAGGCAGATTCCTAGTAGAGGATCAAATTTCATCCTGCTGAAATGAGTGAATGATTCATACTCTTGGTTGAGGGGTAGGATTTTTGAATGTTGGTCACTGAAGTTCTTATAGTTAAAATACAGTGATGATTTTTCATGATATTGATCATGCTTAGATTTAATGTAAGGTGTATGGTAGCATATTTTTTATTAAATATTATTTTGGCTGTAAGTTTTTTAGGGTTTTTTTCATGACCTTTACCTATTTATGGTAGCTTAGATTGGATTGGTCTTGTTCCTAGTACCCATAGAAAAAAGCAATTTCCACATGATTTGCTGAAGCCTTCTTACCTGCCTTACACAGAATAATGACTATAAACAAGGTGGGTGATTTGTCAACTTGCTATAGTGAGAACACTGGAAAAGACAAGTCTAAATGTTTGTAAAATTGAAGTTTCTCGTCAGCTGGTCATTTCCTGAAAAAGTACATAATAGTATTTCAAAGAAAAACAGAAAGTTGTGTGTTTATATTCTGTTAAGAGAATGTTCCCCTACCTCCATCACCAGGTTTTTATATACTGTGGAGATTTTTCTAACCTAAATCTGACTTCTTAATTTACAATAATAAGGAAATGACATGTGCTACTCTAATAACAACAAACATGTTATTAATCACATTACAATGTTTGTATTTTGTGTTGCCCTGCTACACATCTTCATCTCTTTTTTTAAAAGATTTATTTATTTATTTGAAAGTACACAGAGACAAGGAGAGGAAGAGAGAGAGAGAGAGAGAGAGGTCTTCTATCCGCTGGTCCACTCCCCAGTTGGCCGCAATGTCTGGAGCTGTGCTGATCCAAAGCCAGGAGCCAGGAGCCTCCTCCGGATCTCCCACGTGGGTGCAGGGGCCCAAGGACTTGGGCCATCTTCTACTGTTTCCCAGGCCATAGCAGAGAGCTGGGTTGGAAGTGGAGCAGCAAGGACTAGAACCAGCACCCATATGGGATACTGGCGCTTCAGGACAGGGCTTTAACCTGTTGCGCCACAGCGCCGGCCCCGCATCTTCATCTTTTAACACAGTGTTTATCCTGAAGAGAGGGATCCTCTGCTGTGCTGCTGGTTGACTATCAACCTATGTTCTCCAAGCTTAATTCATTGTTTTCCTCCATGAATTTTGATTCATTTGAAAGAAGAGACACTGGCTTTATATCTTCTTATTTTTTAAAAACTTTTAATTTATATATAATTTACATATATTAAATATAAATTTCCAAAGTACAGTTTATGGATTACAATGGCTTTCCCCCCCATAACTTCCCTCCCACTCACACCCCTCCCATATCCCGCTCCCTCTCCCATCCCATTCACATCAAGATTCATTTTCAATTATCTTTATATACAGAAGATTGATTTAGTATATATTAAATAAAGATTTCATCAGTTTGCACCCACACAGAAGCACAAAGTGTAAAATACTGTTTCAGTACTAGTTATAGCATTAATTCACATTGGACAACACATTATATCTTCTCATTTTAAAAAAAATTTAATTTATTTCTTTTTTAACTTTTATTTAATAAATGTAAATTTGCAAAGTACAGCTTTTGGATTACAGTGGCTTCCCCCCCCCATAACCTCCCTCCCACCTGCACCCCTCCCCTTTCCCGCTCCCTCTCCCATCCCATTCACATCGAAATTCATTTTCAATTATCTTTATATACAGAAGATCAATTTTGTATATACTAAGTAAATAATTCAACAGTTTGCACCCACACAGAAACACAAAGTGTAAAGTACTGTTTGAGTACTATTTATAGCATTAAATCACACATTAAGGGCAGAGATCCTACATGCGGAGTAAGTGCACAGTGACTCCTGTTGTTGATTTAACAATTGACACTCTTGTTTATGGCGTCAGTAATCACCCTAGGCTCTTGTCATGAGTTGCCAAGGTTATGGAGGCCTTTTGAGTTAAAAAGCCCATGAGAGTATTTCAAGCATGGAAAGCCAAGATACTGTGGGAAAAAAAACAAAAAACAAAAAACAAAAAACAAAAAAACAAAAGCTAAATGAAAGATCTCTGTGAGTGAGATCCCAGCGGAAGGAACAGGCCATCAAAGAAGGAGGCACCTTTCTCTGAAGGGAGGAGAAAACTTTCACTTTGACTATGGCCTTGTCTAAATAACATCGGAGTTGGTGAATTATTTATTTCTTGTTCTTTGAGATGTTTATGTATCCGCACATGGATTCAAGAATTTGCTTTCTCTCCCATATTGTATGCCAGTTCTGGGTATTGAAGGGAAATGATCATTCTGTAGTTGCTATTAGGCACAAATTACTGAGAATTTTACAAAATGAGTACAGAGTGTAGTACTTTTGAAGTTTTCTCAGACTAATATTTTGAATGAAAAATATCCCTATGGATATTATATTCTCAAATATGTAAGAAGATATGCAGATTGTTAGACAATGTTATTATAGATGCATGTTTTTGTAGCCATTTAAATTGCACATTCCTTAAGATTGAGCAGGTTTGGAATAAGATCCCCCAAATGAATGACGCTGAGAAGTGACAATTATCATGGGAGTCAGTATCCTCTGTACTTTAGACAACAAAGTTGAGAAAGATAACTGGCTGATTTTATGAGAAATGACCTGAATTCTTTGGAAAAGTACAAAAACTTCCCTCAAAAAGAGGGAGTAGATGATAGGAGTACATGAAAACCATTAAGCTTTATTATGAATCAGGAAAGGTTAAGCATGATAAGCCTCTCAGTTGAACTGTAACGCTTGGCTCAGACCCTCTCTTTAGGAAAACATGCTACCAAAACATGGTACTGGAGTTAAGTGAGTGTCCTTCCTCTCATCCAACTGTCTTCTTCCCCGTCGAAGTCAGAGGAGGCATCTGGAAGGAAAACTAGGGGACGTGTATGATGGATGTACTTAGTGATGGGCCAGGGAAGAAATAAATGGTGACCATATCTTCCTCCAGGGACATACTGCAAGGGACCTAAAGCAAAATAATATTTCAAGGAAAGGAGGGTGCACTTGGTTTGGTCACAGGAAAGCTAGATATTCCACTTGAGGGATTCCTGAGGAAAACCTATATTAATATGGAAAATTAATAATAGAATTTAAATCATCCTTTGGTAGATGTTTGCCTTGCTTGTACATTTGCAGGGAGGTAGTAAACTTTGAGCAATATCCTTTACTGGCATCGTAAAAATATGCTTGTTGAAATTAATTAAGATGATATATTGAAACATTGGAAAAGCTTCATGATTCCTAATGCATATGTGGCACAATTTCAGCCAGTGTTATTGTTGTTGTTATCTAATCTCACGACATATGCTTTTTAGGCCTGTCATCTTTTTAGAATTTACAAAGGAAATAAAAATCAGGCTATTATCTGACTTTTGCTCCTGAGAAGCTAATGAGCAAGAGTCATTACTCATAACAGAATAATTAATTGGGCTTCTACTCTTTGCCAGACAGGGAGCTGGGATCTGGGCTCACTTAGATAAGAAACAGTTCTTTTTCTCATGGCATTCACAGTGTAGAGAGACAGGTAAACAAATCATTGCCATATAAGTTGATAAATGCTGTAATAAAGGAATGAACAGATGCCACAGACATAGAGGAGGGAGTATTCCAGTGCCCCCAGCAGAAAGCAAGGTTTATCTGAGTAAGTGTTGATTGACTTGTAAGCAGGCATTGAAAGACTAAAGAGGAAGGGACAGCAAAAACAACTTAAAAGTATCAGCACAGGGACAGTGCTGTGGCAGGTAAAGCCACCACCTACAGTGCCAGCATCCTATATGGGCACCAGTTCCAGTCCCAGCTGCTTCACTTCCCATCCAGCTCTCTGCTCTGGCCTGGGAAACAGTAGAAGATGGCCCAAGTGCTTGAGCCCCTGTACCCATGTTGGAGACCCGGAAGAAGCTCCTGGCTCCTGGCTTCAGATCAGCACAGCTCTGGCTGTTGTGGCCAACTGGGGAGTAAACCAGTGGATGGAAGACCTCTCTTTCTCTCCCCCTCCCCCCCGTTTCTGTAACTCTGCCTTTCAAATAAAATAAATAATTTTTTAAAAAAATTTATTAGAATAGGTGAAAGCACACGAGGGAAGGAGCACAGGATCAGCTTGAGAAGGACTCTTTCCTTTGTGCTAAACAGTTTGAGTTTTGACCTGATGAAATGAGAAAGATAGCTTGAGCATATATACCAAATATGTTTCACAAAAAATTTATAAATATGTGTCTTCATCTGCAGTGTTCCAAGCTCTTGTGTTCTTTTAATGTGACATTTATTATAGCTGGAGTCAGAGAAATCAGTTTAAGGATGAGATAGATGAAGACTGCTAAGGTATAAGTGGCTTAAGTGAAGGGATGCCTATTTCAACAGACCAAGAAGTCAGTAGGTCAGCAGTTTAAGGGTTAATTTAGTCACTCACGCTGTCATGCTGTCATCAAGGACCAAGGATTTTCTTAATTTTCATTTAATTTATGACCAAATTACTAAAAAGGGTGCTCCCCAAACTGTCAGTATAATCTTCTTTATGCAAGGGATCCTTGGAAAATTTTGGGAAATTGAGCCTTGACTTTTAATTTCATTTTTCAAGATATTTTCAGTTTCCATGTACCAGCTGTGTAGATACAGCAACGAGCAAGGGAAGGGAATGAGAGTTTTCTTTTCCATCTCTCATTTTATTTGCAACATTAATCTTTCTGAGAAGATCCATAGATTTTTTTTCTTCATTGGAGAGAACTGATCATATAGCCATCAAAGTCTTAAAGGGAGTTTCGGAAGCTGAAGAATATATATATATATATATATATATATATATATATATATACCCTTTGTCATAGGTAGTGGAATTAGCCATTGGTGGCAAAAACATAGTAAATGACTATGTAGCAATCAATGGTGTTTAAATTCTCTTTAGTAAAACTAATATTTAAGAGTTGAGAGGAAGAAGAGACAATTTTGAAGTAGATACAAATAGGGACAAGACCAGAAGGTTGTGGTAGTTTCGCTAAGTAGGAGATAATGGTTTACTTTAGAAATTTCAGTAGATTTTACTATCAGGAATCAAATTAGATTGTGGGAAGAAGTGAATGGGTGGTGAAGCATTTGATGTAGAAACCACTTTTTTGACAGTTGTCACTACATTTATTTTGATCTTTAGCTCTGGTAATTACACTGCTGTTACAGAACACGCATCTACTTGTTATAGATACTTGCTGAAAGCAGAAGAAACAATGGCTCTATTTTACTTTAAGATGTGTAAAAAATAAATATTCCAAGAATAACTCATGTGTAAACCTTTAAATAGATTCTTTCCCTCATCTACTAAGATAATCTGTGAGCCATCATAGTCCAAAATTGGGAAAACACTTCTAGTGCCTATATTGGAATGACTTAGACTTAAGTTGGGTGCATTTCAAATTCATTGTATGAAACTGCTTTCTTAAGAAGCTCTGATAAAGATGACAGAAGGAAGTAGCATGTGATGGAAGCAAATTAAAGAAAAGATTTTGTAGAGGATATGGGAAATAATTGATATTTACATGCTATAGAAGAAACACACATAGATATGAAAAGAAATCTATAAAAGAAAAAAATGTGTTCATTGATGGTTTAGAATTCCGAGTAGATTGGAACAGATGGAATCAGAAGGAGGAATTCTTGAGGTCAGGAAATTAAGGAGGCTAGAATGTGGATTTGGGAGTAGAAGCCTGTCGACAGTTGTTGAAACCTAAGCTGAGTCTACAGAAAGATCAAGTGATGAGTTTGGAAATTGAGGGAACTGAGCAATTGCCATGTGAAGTCCTCTGTTTATTCTGAAAATTTGGATAAGATATCAGATATTAAAATTCTGCTGATATGTGTAAGGGAGAATAAGAAGGAGCTGATCTGGCAGTCCAGTGCCCCAGGCAGTCACTGGGTGGTGTGCATTGAGCAGACTGATCCATGGAATCCTCCAGTAGCCTCACCCACTGTTTTGAGGCCTGCAAACCACTGGACACCCTAGAACATGAGAATTCTTCAGTGGCCCCAGTAAGCAGGACCCCAGTAAGTGGTCCTGTCCATCTACCCACATCTCCAAGAAGAAGTGAGAAGCAACTAGGAGCCTTCCCGAGGGGTTTAAGCAGCTGAGGACCCACAAAGATACCCGTAGAGACCTTGGACAAAGAGGGGCATCCAGCCTGTGCTCACTGATGAGGCCATCACTGTATGGCCTTCCAACACTGCTGAGAACCTCTGATTTCTGTTGCCAGGAAATGATGTACCACGCCAGAAGACAGGATCCACCCCATGTGACCCAGGGAAACTGAGAGGAGCTCCGTACCCACAACCGTACACACTACATCCAAAACTGCTAGTAAAGCTTCCTTCCTTAGAACACTTCATCACAGCTGGTGGAGAGCTGCAACAAACCCCTGTATGCTAGGCCTCTGAGATACCGGCATATATCACCAATGTTGGTTACAGCCGAAGAAGCTACATGGAACTCATTGTTCAATCCTACCTGGAACCCAAAGTCCACATAGCCTGCCCAATTGACACCCAAGGACACATCACCAGGGCACAAACTTTACTGGGAAAACACACAATAAATTTAGTAAAGGCGATTGATTCTTATATATAAACAGCAATGCAGGGACTCAGGAAGTATGCAAAATGAAAGTAATCTGATGCCTCAAAAGAAATACTAAGGAAAAGGAAGCTGATGTTTGCCCCAAAAGAACTCAAAATAATGACTTTTAGCAAATTTTTAGCAAAATAGATGCTTTGTGAAAAGAATAGTCTTTCTAGTAGTGCTGGGAAAACTGGAAGATGAATAAAACTGTTCCCCTTTCTCTCACCATGTGTAAAAATTTCACAATAGATTGAAGACCTGAAACTTTGCAATTACTAAAATAAAAAATAAAGTAAATGCTTTGGACATTAAAATCCAGCAAAAAAAGATTTTTTTAGATCAGGCCCCAAAAATAAATGAAAGAAAAGCAAAAATAGACAAATGGAATTTCAGCAAACTAAATAGCTTCTACACAGCAAAAGAAATGATCAATAGAGTGAATCAACAATCTATAGAATGGGAGAAAATATTTGTGAGTTTATATCTGACAAGGAATTAGTAAAATGACAGTAGATATAAATACACAGTTTTCAAATTGGAAGAAATACAAATGAAAACTACAGTGTTCTATAACTCACTCCTGTTAGATTGGCTCAAATCAAAAGATCAACGATAACAAGTACTGATAAGGATGTGAAAAAAGTGGGGAGGAGTCCGGGAAGTAGGAGATAGAGGAGTCTTTGGATTTGGAAGAGAAAATTCACTCATGGAACCATTTGAATATATCTGCTAAAGAACAGATAGGAAAAGTGGAAATCATTGTAGGGTGCACAATAAATTTTATAAATGGTGCCAGTGCTATTTCGTAGTAGGTAATGCCATAGCCTATGGCATCTGGCATCCCATGTGGGTGCCAGTTCAAGTCCCCAGCTATTCCACTTCCAGTCCAGATCCCTGCTAATGCACCTGGTAAAGCAGCAGAAGATGGCCCAAGTTCTTGGGCCCCTGCACCCACATCCACCTGGGAGACCGACAAGAAGTTTCTGGCTTCAATCAGTCCTGCCCCAGCCATTGCAGCCATTTGGGGAGTGAACCAGTGGATGGAAACTCACACTCTCTCCTTTTCTCTCTCTGTCTCTGTCTCTCCGTCTCTGTCTCTGTAACTCTGCCTTTCAAATAAATAAAATAAAATAAAATCTTTAAAATATTTTTATAAACAACAGCTTTTCCACTTACATTGTATTAGGTAATTGCACTATTTGATGTGATGCACTGTTTATTAAAATTTGTTATTTTCTGAATCTCCACAAGTGTATTTGAAACACTGACTTTTACTGTTTGAAGATAGATCATATTTTCACCTTATATCCACTCTGGAATATGCAATGGTATATACCTTCACTTGGTATTGATATGAGGAACACTGGGTATAAGAATTGAAATGAAATTAATTTTCTTTTTTTCTTTTTGACAGGCAGACTTAGACAGTGAGAGAGAGAGAGACAGAGATGAAATTAATTTTCTAAAGCAGGAAATTATTTTTAAAATCTTTACAATTTTATTTTATTGAAAAAATATTCATTATATGTGAAATATACATTTTAGTTTAACACAATGTTTGAAGTAAAAATCTCATTGCAGTTCAAGCTTTGAGCTTATTGCTATATGGATGCCCTGTGAATGTGTTAGTACTAAACTTTCATAATTTTATTAGCATTTACTATTTCGATGACTAATCTTGTATAGTTTGTCACCTACTTTCATCATCTGTAAGTTTGGAGGTTTCACAAAGGTGTGCTCATATGATCATCAGTGTGATTATGTCAAGAGAAATGTGGGAAGATGGAAAAAGTACTTGTTTATAAATATTAAGAAAGATGAGTTCCTTGAGGAAAATTAGCCAGAAAAACCCAATTTATGTAAAGAAACCAATCAGAAGTTTGAGCAGATCTGAATCCTGAACTTAATTATAAAAAAATGAGGACTATCTACATTGGTCTCATTTTAGAAATCTAAAGTTTAAATTCCTTTTTTTTTTAAAGATTTTTATTTATTTATTTGAGAGGTAGAATTACAGACAGTGAGAGGGAGAGACAGAGAGAGAGGTCTTCCTTCCGTTGGTTCACTCCCCAAATGGCCGCAATGACTGGAGCTGCGCCAACGCAAAGCCAGGAGCCAGCTGCTTCTTCCTGGTCTCCCATGCGGGTGCAGAGGCTCAAGCGCTTGGACCATTTTGTACTGCTTTCCCAGGCCACAGCAGAGAGCTGGATTGGAAGAGGAGCAGCTGGGACTTGAACTAGAGCCCATATGGGATGCTGGCACCGCAGGCGGAGGATTAACCTGCGCCACGGAACCGGCCCCAAAGTTTAAATTCCTTATGTTCCTCTATTCATAAAAGGAATAACAACATAGTCTATACCATGCCAGAGCTCATTATGCACTTTCCTATACGTAACCTCATTTAGTAGACAATTACTGATAAACAAGACCTTCTAATTGGTAGAAAACATTCATTCCAGATTGATCATCCCTAACATCATCATAAGAAGAAAAGGAAACTATCTTCTAGGATATAATTTTCCAATATCATAAATTCTGTCTTATTATTGGTTTTAGGAACTGATAATACCCAATTACCCTTCTATGCTTCAGTTTTCAGGCAAAGATATAGACTTGTGGTATTCTTTCTTTTAGTTAACTTCTTCAAAGTAATGTGGGAGATATGAGAAACATACAACTCATGGTAGCTTCAGCCCTGGTAGAACATTTGTGTATTTCTATGCGGTTATCTTTCCCTTTGTGTGTACAGTTCTGATGACAATGCTTATATAATATTTCATCTGGATAGTTTTACTTTATTAAAACATTTTTCATAATAAGCTATTTTAATAATGTTTGTAAGACTTCCGTAATATTTTATCCAATTCTTGTGTAATAATTTACATCACTGGTTCCATAAGTGATGATGAATTTGTTTTTATAAAAATGGATTTTCTATTATTATTTTGTATTATTTTCTCAGGTTGTATTTCTAAAAGTGGATCATTGAGTTCAGTGGAATGAGTACATATTGTAACTTTTGCTGTATTAATTCCAAATACCTTTCTAAAGTAATGTAATGGTTTACTATAATACAAGCAAAATAAGTGTGGACATATGTTACCAGGTTTTCACTAACTTTAGGTATTAAAGTTTAAAGTCAGCATTTCTTTCAGATAAGCATGGTAGAGTAGGCAGTTTACATTTACATTTCCTCTTTTCCTATCAGCGGACATTTTCCACTGTGTTCATTTACTGGTTATATCTCTATGTTTGTGAATTGTCTACTCTCATATTTCATCCATAAATAGGTTAGCGTATAGTGCTGTAGAAAGAACATAGGCTCAGAGGGCTTGAAAATAATTTAATACCCTATTGGCTATGTGGTCTTTAACAAATAGCTTTGCCTCTTTGATTCTTCATTCTTTATCTGCAGGATAAAAATAATAATATCCATTTCGTGAGTCTGTATTAAAGGTTAAGCACAAAACATGAATGTCTAGCATAGCTACTAGCAGGTGCTCAGTAAATGTTGACTCTCTCTGATGGAATTATCCCTGGACTTCATTTAATGACTGCAGAAGGAACTGTAGCAATGATGAACAGATGTTGATTATTCCTTCTACTATGGAATTAATTATTTTGTATGCTTATTTACCTGTTATGGTATTTTTGGTCCTTGAGCATATTGAAAGTGTTAAAATACTCAATATGGGAAAGAGTAAACATAAACATATTTTATCACTTTTCTAGGATGGCCAAGCATCGTTTTAATGTGCAAATAGACCCTAATAAAGACAATAACAATAGCTAAATTTACAAAGCATAAAGTAAAAGAGATACATTATAAAAAGACACAGTTCACTAATTTGCCAATCATCAGTAGACATTAGTGGGTCCATGGATTTTTAAGCATTAATATACACTAAGACCATGTGGGGCATTATCTTGTGAAAAATTCAGGCAATAGTTTCATTGGGTTTAAAGACTGGCTTCATGCAGGCAGCTAGTTAATTGTAATTAAACTCAAGCTTAAAGATAGTTAAAATGACAGGCACTAATTAATTTTCCAATTAGTTAAGGATTGATTCAACATGTCATCTTAAAATGAGCTGCCATTTAAAGATCCAGTCATTTATGTTGACAGAAGTTGCTTTTTGTTTAACATTTCCATTAGGTATGAAACCTCACCTTATATCCATCAATCACAGCTTTGGCACAGTCCATCCTAAGTGCAGTAGTGAATGGTTGGTCAGCCTTCATGTATATATTGTGTTCTTGAAAGGTATACTGTTGATAGTGATGGTAATTTTTTTAAAGATTTATTTACTTGAAAGTAGAGTTACACAAAGAAGGAGAGGCAGAGAGAGAGAGAGGTCCTCCATCTGCTGGATCACTCCCCAGTTGGCCTCAAAGGCCAGAGCTCTGCTGATCCAAAGACAGGAGCCAGGATCATCTTCTGGGTTTCTGATGTGGGTATAGCTGGCCAAGTACTTGGGCCATCTTCTACTGCTTTTCTGGGCTATAGCAGAGAGCTTAATCAAAAGAGGAACAACCAGGGCTTGAACCAGTGTCCACATGGGATGCCGGCACTGCAGGAGGCAGCTTTACCCGCTACGCCACAGTGCCAGCTTCAGTAATGGTTAATTTTGAGTTAGCTCTAATTACCAAGAATTTTTAGAATGTAGCTTTGAGAGGTCCAGGGAACAAAATATTTCACTAGGCTAATGGAAACTTAGAATCTAGAGAGTAATTTTCAGTAAGAACCTAAGATTTTCTGATTTTTTTGCATCTAAAAATATATACTTTTTCATATTTCAGTTTTGAAAAAATGTTTATTTCTATTTTGAAAGAGTATTTTCAATTTCAAAAATTATATTTGAGTAATAAGCCTGCTCCTGGCCTGATATCAGTGCATACTAGGCCCTCAATAGAAATTCTGAATACATGATTTATTCTTGAATTGTTTCTTTTTTCTTTTTTAAAAGATTTATTTATTTATTTGAATGGCAGAGTTACAGAGAGAAAGGGAGTGACAGACAGAAAGGTCTTCAATCTGCTGGTTCTCTCCCCAAATGCCTGAACAGCTGGATCTGGGCCAGGCTGAAGCCAGAAACCTGAAACAACAACATGTGGGTCTCTCATGTGGTTGGCAGGGGCCCAGCGATTTGCTTTCCCAGGGACATTTCAGGAAACTGAATCGAAATTGGAGCAGCTAGGACTCATCTGGCACTCATGTGGGATGCACTGTTGCAGGTAGCAGCTTAACCCGCCGCACCACAAAGCTAACCCCATGAATCATTTCTTTAAATGGAAAGTAAAAAGAGTGTAAAGTAAAATGTATGATTCTTTCTCACTTGTTACACAAATTGTGTTATGAGATACCAACCGTATCAAGATTTTCTATTGAAATTCAAAGATATACCTTAGTTTGGAGTATTTCTTTTATTTTCACTTGTTAATAGTTTATTACCCAAACATCACAAACACACTTTAGGTCCTAGATTGCTTTTATAAAATATTTCTTTTAGTTTTGTGAGTGAGAATGAGAAGATGCAGAACACTGATGATAACTGCAGTTTATAAAAAAAGATGAAAGTTCAGAAAAATGTGTCCACATCTTTCAAAATAATTTCATATATGAATTCCATTTTGGGGGTCAGTGCAAAAATGTATTTATAAAAGTCTCATGTCATGCATTTAACCCTCTAAATGTGAGTGTTACCTCTTCTAAATAATGCATTATGATGAGAGTAGTGCACTGTATAGAATTCTCTTACTCTTCTTTGCTTCCAGAGTGTCAGGTTCTTATAGTGACTTAAAACCCAGACTTGTGTCACATTGTCTCAGTTAAAGTCCAAGATCTGCTACTAACTTCCTATGTAAGAATAGTAAGTCAGTTAAACTCCCTGTACCTTAATTTCCTCATCTGTAAAATGAGAATAATAACTTCTTTTTTGTTAGATATCTAGGGATTTGTAGAGAGAGAGGAGGAAGAGAGGGAAGAAGGGGGAGAGAGATCTGTCTCATGTAGAAAAAGTAGAGCAAGTTCATAATGAAGGGGCAGAAATAGGACAGAAAAAATATAATCCTAAGAAGTTTAAATACCTGATTCCATACTTGTCTGAAATTCTTGCTGTAATTCTCCTTTACTACTGATGCCAGAAGGATTTGGTTTCTGATAACCAAACCGAAATTCTCTCATACATAAAATTACACAAAGAAAAGTAAACAAAAACCAGAGCCAGGGAAACAATACCTAAAATGGCACATCAATGCCAGGTTGAAATTCTATAGAATTATGGAACTTGAACCATATATTTTACTCTAAATTCTCTGGTGGCCAAAGGTAATCTAGCCAAATTTATTTGCATTATACACACAAAAGCAAAATTCAAACTGACTTATTATCTTTATTGACTTAGATGAAGTTTTATTTTTCAAATAGGTAATACTGGAATGAAATATTCAACAGTGTCTCCAATAAGTCTTTGAAAAAACTAAATACTATGCTTTGTTCAAGTGCTTGAACCCTTCACTGGAAGTTGAATATATAAGAAATTATCTAAGGGAAAGAAAATAAGAGGTTAATAACAATCCAACGCACATTATCAGCTTGGTTGAAGAAAAAATTCTAGGATAAATAGAGCAATGAATGGTTTGCATATTCTTCAAAATAATTCTAATATAAATTATCTGAACTGATATTTTGATAAAAATCAAATTGGAGCAATTCAGTCCAATTTGGTGTGGTATTCCCAAAAGGTAAGTATTTGGGACAAGAATATTATACATTTTAATGGTAATTAGTTAATAAGCCTAGCTAAGATTTTTACTGATAAGATAACCATTTACATTGTCATGGACAAAAACAACAGTTTAAGAAGGAGAAGGATTTCTTTATACAAGGTCCACATAAGCGTTATCCATGTAAGTTCTCAAGTTCTGACTCAAGTATTGCTCTATTTTTATGTTTTAAATATGCTGCTTGCCTGCTATAAAATTCACCCATGCTACATACATGGTTCACCAGCCTAAGTGAGCCCTATTTTGAGTTCTGGGTGTCATCATTTCTACTCTGTGTCTTGGAAGGTTCTTACTACTTTAGTTTTGCTTTTCCCAATCTTCCATACTACAACTATGTCAGATACCTTTATTTTAAAAGTCTTATTGTCCTAGTTTTCATTGCTATATCACAAACCACCTCAATATTCAGTGTCTTAATATAATTTATTGAACACTTTTTGGCAGGGATTGAAGGGAAGAGACTGTCTTTACATCATGTAGTATGGGCTAGAATATTCAATTAAAGTCTAGAGAATAACTTCTAAAATGGCAAATTTACATAACTGGCTAGAAGCTCAGCTGGGACCCAAGAACTTCAGATTCTTTCAACACGGGCCTTTCTGGGCTGCTTGGAGTCCCTTTAAGATAGTGGCTGGGTTACCAAATCATCTATTTCAAGGGACTGGAGGTAGAAATCTCCCTTCCTGGAGACTGGAAAATCACTTCTGCATTCTGTTGATCAAGCAGTCACATGCCTGCACTCAAAGGGACAAATAGCAAAAGATTTGAGGCCTTTTTTTTTTTTTTTTTTTTTTGACAGGCAGAGTGGACAGTGAGAGAGAGAGAGAGAGAGAGAGAGAGAGAAAGGTCTTCCTTTGCCATTGGTTCACCCTCCAATGGCCACTTAAGCCGGCGCACTGCACTGATCCGAAGGCAGGAGCCAGGTGCCCCGGCGCTGCAAGGCGGAGGATTAGCCTGTTGAGCCACGGCGCCGGCCTATGAGGCCATGTTTTAAAAATATCACATCTTGGCCGGCGCCGCGGCTCAATAGGCTAATCCTCCACCTGCAGCCCCGGCACACCGGGTTCTAGTCCCGGTCAGGGCGCCGGCGCCAGATTCTGTCCCGGTTGCCCCTCTTCCAGTCCAGCTCTCTGCTATGGCCCGGGAGTACAGTGGAGGATGGCCCAGGTCCTTGGGCCCTGCACCCGCATGGGAGACCAGGAGAAGCACCTGGCTCCTGGCTTCAGATCAGCACGGTGTGCCGGCCACAGCGTGCCAGCCTCAGTGGCCATTGGGGGGTGAACCAACGGTAAAGGAAG
Organism: Oryctolagus cuniculus; assembly: GCF_051225735.1. Taxonomy (NCBI): domain Eukaryota; kingdom Metazoa; phylum Chordata; class Mammalia; order Lagomorpha; family Leporidae; genus Oryctolagus; species Oryctolagus cuniculus. Next base: position 128,091,567 of record NC_142874.1, read on the forward strand.
ACCTTTCTCTCTGTCTCTCTCACTGTCCACTCTGCCTGTCAAAAATAAAAGAAATAAAAAACAATCACATCTTGGGCCAGCTTTGTAGTATATTGGGGAAATCTCCTGCCTCTGACTCTGGCATCCCATATGAATGCTGGATTGAGGCCCTGCTGCTCCACTTCCTATCCAGCTATTTGCTAACGGCCTGGGAAAAAAAGTAGAAGATGGCCCAAGTGCTTATTAGGCCCTTGTACCTGATATCATCCTGTTTACTAATAATTTCAGAATTAATAACCCTGTGGTTTATTGCCACATATTCAGAGAAGAATTCTGAATACTGACTCAGATGGAAGAAACAACATGGGAAGTTTTTAAGCTTTTTTATTCAGTGAGAGAATTGCGCAGGCAAGTGAGAGTTTTATTTAGGGAAGAACGAGAGTTCTAGAAGCTAAGTTGGGTCCATACCAGAGAGCAGGCCGGGTGCCACATGGAGCAAGGATGCAGGCAGGAAAGCAGAGAGCAGGCAGACTGAAGGCCACACGCTCGCAGGCAACAGGGCGCAACAAGAGTGGACAGCCAAAAATGGGAGGGGCCCACCATGCTCCAGGCCTTTTATCTACTCCCAAAGGGGAGTGGTTACATAGTCTGATTGGCAGGTGGGCATCCAGGTGAGATGAGGAAGGGACATGAGATCACACAGGGGGCATCATCTCCAGCTTACAAGTCTACTCAATTTGATCCTGTCTGCCTATCACACCACATGGAAGACCTGGATAAAACTCCGGGCTCCTGGCTTTGGCTGGCCCAGCCATTGCGGCCCTCTGGGGAGTGAACCAGTGGATGGACGATTTCTCTCTCTGTGTCTTTCCCTTTGTCTCTGTAGCTCTGACTTTTCAATAAATCTATAAATAATCTTTGAAACCCAAAATAAAACTGTCACATGCAACAAGTTACGTATCAGTTGGAAATTCAGCAGCCTCCCTGTGTTATTTTTTCAAGTATTTTGAGCAATCAGATAAGCACTATTTTTCATGTTTGTTATACAAGTTACTCCTACAGTCCATTTCTTTCTGCTTTCATATTTTGAATTCATGCTTTTCTTTCCTTCATGAAGTCCATGACTTCAAACATGTCATCCCTTCATCCTCTTCAGTCCCTTCAATTCCTTTCTAATCCCTCCTTGTTCTTCAGAGATCAGCTTAGATTTGGTGTTCTGGAAGTATTTCCAGGACCTCTATATGTGCCCTTCCCACCCAACTTGCAACATGTCTGAAACAAATATCTGTTCTGTGGACCTTTGTACATGCAAGTGTGTAGCATCTTTTAAAGGACATTTTTTTTTTTTTTTGAGACAGGCAGAGTAGACAGTGAATGAGAGAGAGAGACAGAGAGAAAGGTCTTCCTTTTGCCATTGGTTCACCCTCCAATGGCCGCCACGGCTGGCGCATTGCGCTGATCTGAAGGCAGGAGCCAGGTGCTTCTCCTGGTCTCCCATGTGGGTGCAGGACCTGGGCCATCCTCCACTGCATTCCCGGGCCATAGCAGAGAGCTGGCCTGGAAGAGGGACAACCGGGACTGACTCCGGCACCCCGACCGGGACTAGAACCCGGTGTGCCAGTGCCATAAGGCGGAGGATTAGCCTATTGAGCCACAGCACTGGCCCTAAAGGACATTTTAACTTCTTTGCTTACTCACATGACTTAAACTGGATCACATATGTTACAAACAGGAATGGTATTTATTTGTATTTGTATCCTTTGGGCCTTCAATCATAACCGATATATATAGTTGGCCACCTATAAAAGTTTATTGAGTGACTAAATGGAAAAATAGTCAAATTTATGTACCACAGATGATAAGAATAATTTATTTGCAGATAATAAAGGCTGCTACGTTTTATATTAGGCATGCACTTAAAATCAATTATTCCAGACTATTTTTTCACATAGGAATTAAAATGGGGCAGGCTTTTTTTCAGTATCAGCATGAGTATTAGCAAGAGACTTTACAGTGCTTGAATGACTTCATTATTGGATGCAAAAATACTTTTAACTATCACATACGTAAACCATTTAAAATGCGAAAGTCACTGAAATCACTTGTACAACTTCTAATGTAAATAAAATCCATCCCTTTATTTCTATATGCTATATTTAGAATCCAGTTCCACTTACTTGGCCAACATCAGTATGTGTGGTGCTTCCTTGAGCATTTGTGAATTTGTGCATGCAGAGTGCCAGAAAATTTGAGTTACCTTGATGGCCCATGGAGTAGCTGAGGTTGAACTATGTCTTATTGCTGTCTTTTATTTCAGCTCTCATACTGTACAAATGTGCTTTTCCAGTCTTAGTACCACATATTTTGCATTTCCATGCTTTTTTTTTTGGTGATTTTGATGTTAAAAAATAATTCCCCAGATGTGGTACTGGAGTTCTATCCCATGTTCCTAAGTATAGGCATGCTGCGACGGTTCTTATGGAGAAACTAGATTCAGGCATGAACTATAATTGATCAAGATTTTCAGTCAATAATCTATATTAAGTAAGGTGTCATTTAATAAAGATACATATAAAACAAGGATATGTGTTCTTGCATTGATGAAACGTTTGACAAGAAACTCACAGGAACGAAATCCTGTATTTCCTCTATGGGCCATGAGTCTAGTATTCACTGATTCAATATTTGCAATGACTTAATGACTACAGAGTGCAACTCCCACAAATATTGATAAGCAGCAGTATAGCTAAAATATGTTCACAGGATGCTGGCAAAGGAAACGATTCTTTCTCCATATTCTATAACCTGCTTTGCCAAACAGCCATAGTTAAAAGATGGGTACAGATTATTTGCTCCACCTACTTTAAAATGATGAATACTTAAAGATAGTTTTCTGTCCAGATCACAGTGTTTCATATTTTGTTTTAATTTTATTAATGTTGTAGATCCTAATAGTTGATATCACATGATTAAATTACACAAGAAATAGAACATGATTGTGTAAGTTCAAATATCTTTAATAATTCAGACTATTTATTTCAGTCCCAAAAGTATTATATTACATGTAAGGGAATTTTGAAGAGGATTTTATGTTTCCTTTAATGTGAATAAACATTTGCTAAGTGGAGATGACTAGTTGGTGTGAATTAAAAACCAAAATTATAAATAACCTCTTAAAGTAGGATAATGTCTGCAATAACGTAAACTGAAAATGAGAGCTGATGAGGTATTAAATGTGATTTATTATAATGAACAAAATTTCTGATATATTACACTTTTGCATTCAGGTTGTGCCACTAGGATGCTTTCTAGGGAATTTGGGGATGCCAGTGGAATTGAATAATGCTTAAGGATCTGAAAATGGGGGTAGATAAGGATCTGCATGACTGACATATTCCCTATGGTTAGCATGTCATAATAGAGAAATACAAGATGATACAAATGATTTTTATTACATTAATTCTTGCAAATCATGGTGACATTTCTGGTTAGAATTTCCCTCAGTACTTTTGAATCTGCATTGCCCTATGAGAGAAATGATTAGGATAGCTCTACTTTGATATTTAAGCTTGAAATACTAGGCAGATTTGTTAGAAATTTAGTTTATGGCTCCTATGCTGCTACAAAAAGAAAGACATTTTTCTACTTTATAATAACATTCCAGTTTGTCTGCATCTGAGTCCAAATACTTGATGTTTTACTATAATCTTCTAACATCTATTTGGAGCTGGAATTTGAGTTCTCAGCTCCCAGCTTTAGACATCCAATCATTGCAGGCATGTAGAAAGTGATCCAATAAATTGGAGTGCTCTCTCTCTCTCTTTCTCCTTTTTTTTAAAAAAAAAGATTTATTTATTTGAAAGGCAGAGTTACAGAGAGAGGGAGAAGAGATATATAAAGATTTTCCATCTGCTGGTTCACTCCCCAAATGGCAGCAACAGCCAGGGCTGGGTCAGGCTGAAGCCAGGAGCCAGGAACTTCATCCAGGCCTCCCATGTGGGTGCAGGGGCATGAGCAGGACTTGAGCCATCTCCTGCTGCTTTCCAAGGTACCTTAGCATAAAGCTAGATAGGAAGTGGAGCAGAGCGGCACCACGACTCACCTGGGCAATCCTCTGCCTGCAGCGCCGGCACCCCGGGTTCCAGTCCCGGTTGGGGCACCGGATTCTGTCCCAGTTACTCCTCTTCCAGTCCAGCTCTCTGCTGTGGCCCAGGAAGGTAGTGGAGGATGGCCTAGGTGCTTGGATCCTGCATCCACATGGGAGACCAGGAGGAGACACCTGGCTTCTGGCTTCAGATCGGTGTAGCGGCCATTTAGGGGCTGAACCATCGGAAAAAAAGGAAGACCTTTCTCTCTGTCTGTCTCTCTCTGTCTAACTCTGCCTGTAAAAAAATAAAAAAATAAAAAAGGAAATGGAGCAGATGAGACTCGAATCAGTGCCCACAAGGGATGCCCCATTGCAGGTGGCAGCTTAACCCACTGTGCCACAAAGCTAGTGGCTCTCTTTGTCTTTATAATAAATAAATAAAATTTTCAAAAAAATTAAGTCTACTTGGATTATATTCTAAGTACACATGTTACTTGTAGCAGGGCAGTGATGATTAAGTTTGAGATGAAAAGAGAAAAAATGCATTCACATGCTTTTAATATAAACCTTTTTAAAATCAAATTATTACATATATTCTGGTTGGAGCCCTTTTAGGTTCTTAAAAATGAGTTAACTGTGAAGAACTTGTATTATTTTTGCAGTTACTGAAACCAGAGGAAGATTTCACAAGTTAATGGAAAATTGTTCCTTAATGTGTTCCAAGATATTTGACATAGTCTTAAGTATGAGTTTATCCAAGGATGGCTCTGTATGGTAAGCCACTCAAGTTCCTTTTACAGTAAGCCACAATGAATAAAACCCCAACACTACATCTCTGTTAGGCTAGAAAAAAAGCTGTCTACTGACATACTCAGATACACTCTTAAAAGAAACATGGATATTTGACCAGATTCTCATCTCTTGAAAGTAATGAAGAAGTTTCTTTGACTTGTAGTATAAAAGCTTACATTTCTTCAAAATATAAAAGGAGGTTGGGTGGGATTAAGAACAAAGTGATAGGACACATTGCCTATAGTTTCCAGTTAATGTGCTAGAATTTTAGCTGCAAGCACATTAATTTGGAAAACATGTCATTGGTACCCGGAACAGCCAGACAAGATCTAGGGATTCTAGACTTGCCAGATACTACTATGAGGTCACACCTGATGTCCCTTTGTCATTTTCCATCACCTCAAAATTGAAAACAAAGGATAAATAAATCTGTAATTTTTCTTGATGAAAAAAAAAAGTATCTACTAACCAACTAATCACAGTGGGTATAATAAAATCATGGCATTAGTCTAGATTTCATCTGATAAAATACTGAAGAAAAGCCAATGACACTTTTTAAAAAATATTTATTTATTTGAAAGTCAGTTACATGGAAAGAGAAGATGCAGAGAGAGAGAGAGAGAAAGAGAGAGAGAGAGGTCTTCCATTCATGGGTTCACTTCCCAATTGGCCACAAAGGCCAGAGCTGTGCCAATCTGAAGCCAGGAGCCTCCTCCGGTTCTCCCACGCGGGTCCAGGGGCCTAAGGAATTGGACCATCTTCTACAGCTTTCCCATGACACAGCAGAAAGCTGGATTGGAAGAGGAGCAGCCGGGTGTTGAACCAACACACATATGGGATGCCAGCACTGCAGGCAGTGTCTTTACCTGCTATGCCACAGTGCTGGCCCCAACCAGTAACACTTTTAATGAGTGGCCTTGAGAATTCACTTAACATGCTTCAGCCTCCATTTTATTCTCTAAGAGATTAAGACACATCTACTTCCCAGTAGTGTTGTGTCTTAATTTCCTTTGATTCAGAAGCTGTCGGGCTTTCGGGCTTTTTCCATGATCAGCTGTGTTTGGCTTCTGAAAGTTCCAAACTGTCAAAATTAGTGACAAAACAGTGATGACACAGAGTATCTCTGCTAAACACTCTGATTCCTAATAATTTTCATTTAACTTTCATGCTGCGATAGGTATTCGAAATTTCTTTAATAATATATGAGAGGTCATCAAAAAGTTCATGAAAATGCATATTATGAAAAAAATATATGCAAGAATTTTAAGCACTTTTTGCACTTAAAGTGAACTTATGTTTTAACTCCACTTACCACAGACTTTGTGAAGTCCCCTTGTATGTATACACATCACATCTCTCTGTTGAAATCGGCTGCCCCGGGAAGCTGGTCATGACTAATGTGGTTTTTGTCACCAGCTTGAATTGCAGTTCACCCCACAATGAGGAAAACATCAGTCATTCGATTCCCTTTTGTCAAAGCTCTTGGGAATTAATTACCTGGAAGAATGAATTCTCAAATATGCTTGACCACATGTAAGAGAAGATATAATGTGCTGTGTCATTTTTGAGCGTAGTTTTCTTTCAACCCTAACATAATGACTAAGTATGCCTTGCCGTGTATAATCACTGTGCTCAGACGACAGGAGAAGAGCAATGTGGCCAGATACCATGATTACAGAAAACAGATCGTGAAAGAAATGTGCATGCCGTTTTGACTCAGAAATGATCTCTGCAAAAACCACAATGGATTGCATATGAATTCACGATGCTGAAGCTAGAAATATGCTTTTAACTACAGACAAAATCGATTACAAATGTTTCCCATAAATTAATGTGTGTTATGGACTGGTAGCGTCGGCTGCCCCAAACCCAATTTCATGTATGCAGGCCCTAACCTCATTGTGAAGGCATTGAAGACTGAGGCATTTGGGAGAAAATCAGGATTAGGTGAGATCTTGAGAGTACTGCCCTCATGCCATAAGCAAGGGAAGCAGAGAATTTGTGTTCTTTCTCTCTTTTCTCTCTTTGTCTACTCTGTTCCCCCCTCCCCTCCCCTTTGCTCCCACATGCACAAATAAAAGAACACACAAGCGCACAGTAAAATAGTGGCCATCTATAGGATCAGAGTCCTCAGAGTGGAGCCACCTTGGTCTTAGACTCCACAACTATGGGGAATAAATTTCTATTGTCGAAGCCACTGGGTCCTTGGTATGTTCTTAAGGCCCCTTGTACAACTAATACATTTTATGTTGTTTACTCTTTTTTTTCTTAACTTTGAAACCCCCAAATCATTTTGTTATAGAATTTGTTCTTGCATTAATGCAAGCACAGTGAAATACATACCCTTGGTGCATTTGCAAGGGTAAACTTCCAAGTAACTTGCTAGATAACCACACATGTAGCTTCTCATTTCTTCTGTTGTGCTTTGGTTTGCCTGGGTAGTAATGAACCTAACACATGTGTCGCTTGGACTGCCCTCCTCCATGTAGCAAAATAGCTTTCTAAATTACTCAGGAAATAGAATGAGTAATAACCATGTTCAGGAAAGATAATCAGGAAGTGAAACTTCCAAATTGCATATACATGTAATAATATCAGTAAACAAATTTTAAAAATACCTCTGTACAAAAAGGATTTATTCACTAATACTTTATAGTTACTTTTGTATATTTTGCATAGCTTTTGAAGAGAAAGGAAAAATATAGAGCTACTTGTTCAACTATTATATTATGAAGGATCAGCATAACTGTTATTCACTCCCCACACAAATACCTGCATGGACTGGGCCAGGCTGAATTTGGGCACCAGGTCTCCCACGTGGGTCCCAGGGACACAACTACTTAAACTATCACCTGCTGCCTTACAGGACGCACTTTACTGGCATTGAGAACCAGAGCCAGGACTTCTTCTTTTTTTAAGATTTATTTATTTTATTTTAAAAGGCAGAGTTACAGAGAAGCAGATGCAGACAGAGAGAGAGAGAGAGAGAGAGAGAGAGAGGTCATCCATCTGCTAGTTCCCAAATGGCTGAAATGGACAGCACTATCCTGACTTGCAACCAGGAGCCAGGAGCTTCTTCCGGGTCTCCCACAGGGGTGCAGGGGCTCAAGGACTTGGGCCATCGTCTACTGCTTTCCCAGGCCATAGCAGAGAGCTGGGTTGGAAGTGGGGCAGCTGGGACTCAAACTATGGTGATATGGGATGCTGGCACTGCAGGTGGCAGCTTAACCCACTATGCCACAGAGTTTGGCACCAAGAGATCCAAGAACTCTGATGTGGGATGCAGGCATCCCAAGCATCACCTTGAACACCAGGCCAAATGCCCATTACTAGTTTCTGTTTTGAGTCTTGTTTTTTCCAACTTTACCAATTATTTGGTTCAAATTGAACTGTCTTCTTTTTTTTATTTAGTAAATATAAATTTCCAAAGTAAAGTTTACGGAATACAATGCCCCCCCATAATTTCCCTCCCACTCACACCCCTCCCATCTCCCGCTCCCTCTCCCATCCCATTCACATCAAGATTCATTTTCAATTATCTTTATATACAGAAGATTGATTCAGTATATATTAAGTAAAGATTTCATCAGTTTGCACCCACACAGAAACACAAAGTGTAAAATACTGTTTCAGTACTAGTTATAGCATTACTTCACATTGGACAACACATTAAGGACAGATCCCACATGAGAAGTAAGTACACAGTGTCTCCTGTTGTTGACTTAACAATTTGACACTCTTGTTTATGGTGTCAGTAATCTCCCTAGGCTCTAGTCATGAGTTGCCAAGGCTATGGAAGCCTGTTGAATTCACCGACTTCGGTCTTATTCAGACAGGGTCTTAGTCAAAGTGGAAGTTCTCTCCTCCCTTCAGAGAAAGATACCTCCTTCTTTGATGGCCCTGTTCTTTCCACTGGGATCTCACTCGCGGAGATCTTTCATTTAGTTTTTTTTTTTTTTTTTTTTTTCCAGGGTGTCTTGGCTTTCCATGCCTAAAATACTCTCATGGGCTGTTCAGCCGTATCCGAATGCCTTAAGGGCTGATTCTGAGGCCAGAGTGCTGTTTAGGACATCTGCCATTCTACAAGTTTGCTGTGTATCCCACTTCCCATGTTGGATCATTCTCTCCCTTTTTGATTCTGTCAGTTAGTATTAGCAGACACTAGTCTTGTTTATGTGATCCCTTTGACTCTTAGACCTATCATTATGGTCTATTGTGACCTGAAACTGATCACTTGGAGTAGTGAGATGGCATTGGTACATGCGACCTTGATGGGATTGTATTAGAATCCCCTGGCACGATTCTAACTCTACCATTTGGGGCAAGTCCAATTGAGCATGTCCCAAATTGTACATCTCCTCCCTCTCTTATTCCCACTGTTATATTTCACAGGGATCACTTTTCAGTTAAAATTTAAACACCTAAGAATAATTGTGTGTTAATTACAGAGTTCAACCAATAGTACTAGAACAAAACAAAGAAAATTTAACTGTCTTCTAATAGTCATATTGGCTACATAGAATAGCTGAGTTTGCATTATTGTTTTTCACCATTTATCAAAGGATTTTTTTATTTTAATTTTGAAAATTTATTTAATATGACTGATTAGCTATATAAGTATTTGGGTAAATTTTTAAACTTTATTTTGGCAGACAGTTATAAAAATGTATTTTACAATAAATTATAGAAACTGCAATCCTGACCAGGCTTTTGTTTCCTCAGGATCAGTTCTACCATCTTTCAAATATCTCTATCAAAAATAAATATACTTACTATGTATCAGTAAAAAGTGAAAAGCAAGAAGAGAAAGAAAAGCAAAGCTGAATTAAAATCTAAAATGGCAGAATTGAAATAAGTCCAGTTCTACTTTCTTTTCTTTTCACAGTGACCATTTTATTATTTCTAATGTAGAAAATAAGGGGGTACTATGGTGTAGCAGGTAAAGCCACTGACTGCAGTGTTGGCATCCCATATGGGTACAGGTTCAAGTCCCGGCTGTTCCACTTCCTATCCAGCTCTCTGCTATGGCCTGGGAAAACAGTAGAAGATGGCCCAAGTCCTTGGGCCCTGGAACCCATGAGGGAAACCTGGAAGAAGCTCCTGGCTCCTGGCTTCAGACCAGCCCAGCTATAGCCATTGAGGCCATTTGGGGAGTGAACCAGCATATGAAAGATTCTCTCTCTGTCTCTTAATCTCTCTCTCTCTCCCTGCCTCTACTTCTGTAATTCTGCCTTTCAGATAAATAAATAAATCTTGAAAGGAAGGAAGGAAGCAAGGAAGGAAAGAAGGGAAGGAAGGAGGGAGGGAGAGAGGAAGGGAAGGAGAGAGGGAGGGAGAGAGGGAAGGAGGGAAGAAGAGGTAGCACGGCAAGGTCTGGAGACCCAACCTGCACTTGAATTGAGCAAATGATTTAAAATCATTAAGTAGTTATTCTCTAAGGAAATGCTTATGGCTGAGTTCACGTGTGTATCTAAGGGGCTAGCTATGTAACTGGGAGGTCACAAAATTAATTTGATGTAGAATAAATATTGACTAAAGAACAAATAATATTAAAATGCTAATTTGACATATTTATTATACTTTCTCAATAGTAGCCTCAGCAATCATTTAGAAGTTAAATGTACAACATAATTTTGTGGAGTATTTTCATCAGTGTCATTGAGAATTGATGATCCAGTGGTTTAAAAATCATACATTCTGGTGGACTTTATTATTGTTTTAAAAACATCTATATATAGTGCACTCATTTATTGCTTACATTTGTTTGCCTATTCTTGGGTCTCAGTGTTTATTTATTATAGTTAGATTTTATAAAGTACATACAGTGTCAAAGCTTCCAATAAGTGGCTCTGTCATTGTTGTCCTATTATTAGAAAATAGTATTTGTATATAAAACATTTCCAGCACTATAATTTTTTTCCTTTCAGTACATTCCTAAAATCAGAATTTTGCAATATGGTAGGTGCTACAAGAAGCTTCCCTGTAATTTTATGTACCAATGCTCCTGGAAGTAGTGTATGTTCAAAACTAGTAGAAATGAACCTTAAAGAATAGTTGCTAATGTTGCAAGTGAAAATTAATATTTCATATAATATGCTTTTTTAATCACTACAGGATTTTCAAAATTATGCCTTATATTTATTTTTAGTTTTAATTTTAGTCTTTACTAATTCTTCTTTATGGGGGGTATTCATTTTTGCAATGATTAGATCATTATTAAGACTAGTAGCAACATGCTTGTCCTCTGTGTCCATTTTGGAATTTCTTGAGATTTGTTCTTTTGTCTGAATTGAAGTGGATATGTAATGTATTCCAGTTACAATTTATGGTAAACCTTCATATTTGCCTTAATTGCACACACACATGTAGACACACATAAACACATACAAGACTTGCTTAGAAAATAGCTCCAAGTAACAATTCTGTTTGCCAGAATTTATTACCTTGGTGCTATATAACAGCATATATTTTGTAGTAGCATAAAAAAAAATGAAGACAAAGTCTTCCTAAGTGATCTGAAGGTTTTAGTTTTTGTACAGGATATGATAAGCAGACATAAAGAAGGGCCTTGATCTAGTTGATACCCAGCTGTAAACTCTATAAAGTAAGTGGTAATGTTTAAGTGAATAGAAAAATTTAAACAACCAGTCAGGTACAAAATGGACCCATAAAATACCTCTGACATCTGGGCAATTTCTAGTATTTTGCCAATATCTCATGTTCTGCATTCAGTTAGAGTTACTTGCTTTTGCGTTTGTCTCTTTCTTCTCCCAATGTTATTACTATCTGTTTCATGAAACTCGAACTGGAATTTTCCCAACAGCTGCCACACAGTAATTGATCAACCATGTTATAAAATAGAATAAATACTCTCGCTCTGGGTCCAGTGCTCTTCCAAATGATCCTTGTTACTTCCTGTGATTACCAGGGCTTTGGGTGTTCTTTTGCTGATCTAGGGTTCAAAGGTGCTGGGAACAGCAAAGAAAAGCCATAGAAACATCAGTCTGACCACAGATGCTGCCTAATGGTGTGTTAAAACTGTGCAAGGAAGAATAACTTGCTGACATGATGCCTCCTAAAGGGACACACATAAATGCTGACTCCTTTGTTTTTTTAATTGGTCAGTTACGTTGTGTAAAATTTGGCATGAGAAATACTTTGCCCTTTCAGGTTGCTCTGGACATAAAATCCCTAACCAAGCAAAATCTAGACTGCTCATGTGTGAATCAGTGTTTCTCTTTTTCCCTATAGGGGGATGATGTACTTTCCTTTATGAAGCTTTATTTAATGATCTGTTTGGTTAACGTGTACAAAGGTGATGCTCTAGTCAGCCAAGCTGAGGAGATTCTGCTTTGCATGTAGGAAGGTAAGCAGCAGGATAATCTGAGTTGCAGGAAGTGTGAATAGAAGTGAGTAATCCATTGACCCAGGAGGTCTGAGAGACATATCTTCATTGGAAGAATGCAATGTTAAAAAATAGTTGTCCTAGAGACAGAAAATTCTCTGGATTTCTAGAGACTAAGGAAGTCATTCTACTCTTACTTAGTCCATGAGCTGTTCTAAAACTCATTGTAAATGCATTATAGTGGTTGCTATATGTCTGTATCTATATCTATGCATTTTTTCATGTAACAAGGTCACTTTTACAGGTTTATAAAGTAGATTCCTAATGAAAACAGATATATTTTCCTAGTGTCAGGACTTTAAAAAAGTTAATAGGCAAGAAAATGAAATGAAGCACTTATTGATTGGTTAAGTAGCAAGTGCAATTTTAAAGCTACAATATTATTTTATTTCTTTTAAGATAACAGTGGAGACTTTGATGCATCCATGTTATGAAGTCGTGTTGCTATGAACAAGAGGTGAATATTTTACTCAGGCCTGAATTTTCAGCTAGTGGTTTTCATTTTCTTGCATTTTTATTTTCTTGGATTTAAAAGTTGTTATCATGTCTGAATCAGGTTGGGGGAGCCAAGAAAATTAACCAGAGTTCAGTGAAATATATAAAAAACCATAACTCAAGCTAGACTATGGACAATTCACCCTTAAAACAGGTGTAAAGGAGGTAGGACCACTTTCTTTGGTCACTGCTCTGTTCCCAGTGTGATATTTGAATATCACATTGAAAGACTGGTACCATTACAGTAGGTAAAAATGGGGATACAAGTATTTTAGCCGGATAGACAAACAGTAAAAACAGAATATGAAAACAGTAACTAATTCTGTTTCCTTAGAAAGTAATGTATAAAGAGAGAGGCAGTGAGAGGTAACATTAGGCAGTGCTGGCACACCGGGTTCTAGCCGGATTCTGTCCCGGTTGCCCCTCTTTCAGGCCAGCTCTCTGCTGTGGTCAGGGAGTGCAGTGGAGGATGGCCCAGGTACTTGGGCCCTGCACCCCATGGGAGACCAGAAGCACCTGGCTCCTGCCATCGGATCAGCACGGTGTGCCGGCTGCAGCGTGCCGGCTGCGGTGGCCATTGGAGGGTGAACCAACGGCAAAGGAAGACCTTTCTCTCTGTCTCTCTCTCTCACTGTCCACTCTGCCTGTCAAAAAAAAAAAAAAAAAGAGAGAGAATCATGGCTAAATTACAAGAAATTAGGGGTTATTGAAATGACAGGACAATGCTGATGAATTCTGCTGTTAATGATATCAACACTGGTGATTTTTAGGCATTTTCTTGGAAGCTATTAAAATTTTTCTGGACATAAATACATCTGCCTTTACATTAAAATTAAACCTGTCATGATCAGAGCTTCTGTTCAAGCTTTCAATTCTTCTACAAGTTCACTCCTTCATTGGAAACGTTGAATGTTTCAGTTTAATTGCCAGACACTCACTTTAGAGCTTAGTAAATTAATTTGCTTAAAGATTTTGTTGGTAAATAAAAGGTGTAAGATTTAAGATCAAGTTTATTTAACATCAACATTCATTTAACATCAGCATTCATGGTCTTAACTATTACATGGTACAGACAATAAACCAGAGGGAGAGCAATAAAGATGGCATACCCATATTGGTAAATCAATTCTTTACCAGTGCATGATATAACAAATGGGCTTCAGCCATGAGATTCTTTTTAAGGACACCATAGAACCTCCCTGTCAGTCAACCTAGAAAGCTCAAAATCACTGGTGCATGTTAAAATAGTCTTACCCTTAGTTTTACTCAACACCCCTGATTTGATCGTGATGGCATCTAAAATTTGACACAGTATTTAGGGAAATAAGTTAGTATTGTAGGAGCTCAATGATCACATCATTTCTACCAAGGCAGGTGGCTGTCATTTATAGCAGAAATGGACTGGGATGACATGATGAAAAGTCATGCTTTTGAAGAAAAATTGAAGCATGAATTAACATCTAATTTTATAATTGTTGGAATCAAACTGCTTATGACCTAAAATTGCCCAGAAATTTCCATTACCTCAAAATGGAAATAGATCTCATAATATTGATGATATTTTCCGTTTTAGGCAAAGAGAAAAATTACTTCCACTGAATAAAATTTAACTTGGGAATGGGAGGTAAAAATACTTCTAGAACTGCATTTGATTATATTCTATACCTTGTATGATCAATGAACTGGTCACATCAATGTGTTAGAAATTGATATGACCACAGAATCTAGGCACTGATTGAAAATTAAGGAAAACACAAAATGGGGGGTGGGAATCTTAGCTCAGTCCACATAGTAGCATATGTATTCATATTCTTCCATTTTGGTTGTTTGGTGGAATCAATATAATATCTGGGGTTCTGAGAGACAAAATATATAGTGTGACCCAAAGTTTGTGTTATTTCCATGTAAACATGACACCAAATTTTGCTTATCATTTTTAAAATAATATTTTACATTTTAAAATAATGAGAATTTGATTTATCTAGGGAAAAACAACTTCTCATTTTCATTTTTCACTTGTTTTGGTGTCCAAATTACCAGGAATGTTGATAAGCAAATATCATTTCTGCTGTATCTTGCCTATGCGTGCTTAGACAAAAATCCTGTTTTTTTCATTTTATGTTTTCACAGTATTAGACTATCACTGATAAAATTCCATTGACATGTTTTATATGTGGGTAACTTTAAGATGGTGTTCACTATAGAGTTTTGCTATAAAATATGTGAATAAATGCATTCTGATTTATTTTTTTCTCCCAACACGTTCTGACTTGTTTTAAATGAGAAATCATTGAAAATGAAAATAGGAATCGAATAGTGAGAAACCTGAGAATTTTTTTTCTAATAGCAATTTAGGCAGAAAACAACATGGGGAGTGTGATTTTGATATTTATATAAAAATATATATATATACTCACTTTAAAATATATATAGCAGCTTACATGTATATATGTTGATATATGCAGATATACAGTAGTCATATACACAAATATAATTCATTCATTGGTCTTTAAAACCACTCTTGTAATGATTTAAATAGAATTATTTTTAGTTTCCCTCTTTCCATTTATGAAGTGCTGAAATATGTTACTTACTGTATATGATGATTATTGTCAACTCACATGTTATACTTGGGTTATCTTGGAAGAAAGCATATATATTCAAAGGAGCCTTTCCATTAGCACTCAGTCATTGCTAGGGCCGATATTAAGCTGGCACACACTGGTACAGTTACAATATTGAAATATTCTGTACTGGATGCGAAAAGTCCACTTTTTAAGAAATATTTGAGACTCAGAGAGACAGAGACAGCCAGAGAATTTCCATCCACTGGTTTACTCCCCAAATGGCCACAACAGTCTGGGCCTGACCAGGAAGTCAGGAACTGGGATGTTATCCAGGTCTCTTACAGGACTGGTAGGGATCCAACTACTGAGCCATCATCTGCTGCCACCTAGCTGTGCAAAAGCAGGGAGTGACAGTCAGGGTCTGAGCCAGGGCTTGCACCCAGGCACTGTGCTATGGGATGCAGTAACCCAAGGTGATCTCTCAACTACTTCATCAAATGCCTGCCTCAAACTCTACTTTTCACCTGTCTGATGATCCTTTACCATCCGGGCTGCCACCTTTCCCCTCTTCCTATGCCCCAGTAGCACAAAATAAACTACAGTGTTCCATGGTACAGCAAAGCCTGTAGAACTCTTATCCAATGTTTTGACTGGCTGCCTGTTGTCTGTACTGTATCAGCTGTTAACAGTTTTAAAGATCATCCCTGCTTGTTATGATTAAAACTAAAGGAGAATGCTTAAGAACACAATTATATGTGCTTCACATTTTATAATGTGTTGTGAAGGTGAGCAAACATTATTTGGCTGTTTCATGATTCATTTTTTTTAATACTGGCATTATCCTAATGGTATCCAATTGTTTTCTTTTAAATGACCAGAGATATCTTCTGCAGGCCAAATAGCATATTACACATCTGTCAAAACCATACTCTATTACCATAGAACTGTGTTTACCAAGCTTTTCCAAATCCATTTGGATCATTCTGGCTGCTGGCTGTACGTTCATTTACATCTTTGATATGTTTCTATTTTTTCCAGTCATTTATATAAATGAGAATGTACTAGAGTGAATATCTTAGCCCTTTGAGCCCTAGACTAAATTTCAAGGTTGGTAATAGATTCTGTTCTTCATTTCAGTTTGGCAGCAAAGTTAAGCTTGAAGCAAGATACTGAAAATAAAATATTTCTGGTGAAAATGCTGTATTTATGAAATCAGTAATATGAAGAATTAAATTATGTTCTCCCCCAAATCATGTTGAAACTCCATCTTACATGTGATGATATTTGAAGAAAATTTCATTTGTTTTTTAAATTTAATGTTTATTAGAGAGCTCCCATCTGCTGGTTCATTTCCCAAATGCCTGCAAGGGCCAGTTCTGGGCCAATGCTAAAGCTAGAAGTTGGGAAGTCAATCTAGGTGTCCCACATAAGTAGCAGCAGCTCAGTTACTTGAGACATCAGTGATGCCCTGTAGGGTCTGCCTTAGCCAGAATCTGGGCTCAGCAGGCGGAATTGGGAACTGAACCAGGTGCTCTGATATAGCATGTGGACATCTTAAATGCTTGGCTACACACCCGTTCCTGAAAAAAAAAATTAAATTTAGTTAAGGTCATGAAAGTGTAGCCTTTGTGGGAGCAATAGTGCTCTTCTAAGAGAGAGAGATTCCAACAAAGAGGCCATGCAAGCACACAGCAAGATGGCCGCTACCTGCAAGCCCAGGGAAGGGACCATAGAAACTTACCTGATGTTTGCCTGAGCTTGGATTTCTCAGGTGCAGAACTGTAAGAAATAAATTATGACCATAGTCGAAGGTGCCCAGTCTGTGGTTTTGTTGTAGCACAAGGAGACTAGTACAAGTGATAACTATGGTGTGTTCTGATGATATTTAGACACTTTGCCTTGAGATTGTTGTTGGGTACACCAAGTATTCACTGAGCAATCACAGAATGCATAGAGATGGTTTTTTGTTTGTTTGTTTGTTTGCTTATTTTTTAGGTTTTTGGATTGACTTTTAAATGGATGAAAACATGATGATCCTAGAACGTTAGGGATTTATGAGACTCTTCATATTCCTGCCCACAAATGCAGTTTACAGAGCAAGTGTTAAAATACTAAAACCATCCACCCTATGGTGGTTTGGTACCAAAAAGAACCCCCAGCCGTGTGATCGCCCACAGCCCATGGGGACTTGCCCAGATAGCACCTGGCAGCATTATCCACTTCCGCTTCTGGTGGACGTGGGGTGGGCACTCAGATTTATCCTATATGAAATGTTTGGAATCTGAAGGTTCAAGAAATGGTAAGGCTGGGAAGGACTTTCAGGATAGAAGAATGTGTGTATTTGAAGAAGCCCCTCTCAAAATGAGAATTCACAGGTAATTTAAGGTTTTATTTGCTTATTTATTTGTTATTTTTAAAGAAATTATGACAAGGTTAAGGTGAACAGAGATGGTCGAATCACAGAATTACTAAAAAGCGAATCATCCTCTCTGACTATTTGTATTAGACAGAGTGGCTGGGGAATATACATAATAACAATGATAAAGCAGGAGATTCTTTACATTTAGAAAGTATGGAGAGAATTTTATTTCCTTAAAAACTAAGGATATCTCAATAAGAGAAAAAACACAGAAACATTATTTTTGCTATAAATTGTGTAAAATAAATTCTAGAATCATGAAAATCAATGGATAAGTTGTGAATAAGGAGTGATGGTCAGTAACTGAGAATTAAGTATAAAAAAGGCAAAATTATCCAAGAATCCAAGTTATCACATAGTACTTACAGCTGAAGAGCAACACCAAAACTTCAGTCAATTAAAGTAATATAAACAAGTGGTCTTCCAAAAGTTCATGGGGAGACAGAGTTACAAGATAAGTTTATTTTGGTGCAAAAAGTTTTTGAAATCCATGCGTAGTTTGTCCATTATATGCATTTTCCATGAACTTTTTGAAGACCCTTTGTAACTCATTCTCTAGAGAAATATAAATCGCTGAGAATAATTGATTTTGTTATAAAAATAGAAACAAGTTCACTTAAGAATAACATCTACATTTCACACAAATCCATTACTTGTTCTCATTACAGTTCCCTCAAGAAAGGACCTGCAGTGTCCTATTAAGATTTAAATTCTGGTTGGCGCCGCAGCTCAATAAGCTAATCCTCTGCCTTGCGGTGCCAGCACCCGGGTTCTAGTCCCGGTTGGGGCGCCGGATTCTGTCCCGGTTGCCCCTCTTCCAGACCAGCCCTCTGCTGTGGCCCAGGAGTACAGTGGAGGATGGCCCAAGTGCTTGGGCCCTGCACCCCATGGGAGACCAGGAGAAGAAACTGGCTCCTGGCTTCGGATCAGCACGATGCGCCTTCCGCAGCGCGCTGGC
Source organism: Oryctolagus cuniculus (assembly GCF_051225735.1). Classification (NCBI taxonomy): domain Eukaryota; kingdom Metazoa; phylum Chordata; class Mammalia; order Lagomorpha; family Leporidae; genus Oryctolagus; species Oryctolagus cuniculus. The sequence continues at coordinate 128,110,269 of NC_142874.1, forward strand.
CACGGTGGCCATTGGAGGGTGAACCAATGGCAAAAGGAAGACCTTTCTCTCTGTCTCTCTCTCTCTCTCACTGTCTACTCTGCCTGTCCAAAAAAAAAAAAAAAAAAAAAGAATTGAATTCAGCAAGAAAAATAAGAACATGATTAGTTTATGACCATTTGACAAGATGAATTCATGAAAAAAATTTAAAACAAATTTTTAAACTCTAATGTAAGAGTCCAAATGTGAGGGTAAGATAGAGGACACTTATTATAATCTGAGAACAATGGAGATGGCAAGACATATTACACTTTTCCTGTGCAGAAATTAATCAGAGCCATCTGAGAGTTAAATATGAATTCAAACTATAAGCCATCGGATCAATATTAATCTTCAAATCTAAGAAAATATGTTCTTTGAACTTGAAACAATGAAACTTCATAGTCTTATCATTTCTTTGGGACAAATGTCTGGGCACAGTGTGACTGCTAAGGGTTTCACAAGGTCAACATGCAGGTTTCAGCAGGGCGTGTACTTCCAGGAGTCTTTGGGAGGAAGCCTTTCTAGGTCCTTCAGGTGTTTCGCTGGAGTCAGCTCCTGTGACTGAGGCCCTGTTTCCTCGTTGGCTGTAAATCAGGGATGGTTTGCGTTTCTAGAGGCTGTCCGCATTCCCGGCTCCCTTTCTCAGTCTTCATCACCAGTGTAGCAGGTGGAAGATTGCTGGCCTCCCATTCTGCCTCAGCTCTTCTCTGTTCTCCATTTTTGTCTCACATACGGGACACCATTGAGAAAATTCCTGGCTTTTAAAGATTTGTGTGATTAGATTGACCCCTGTATGTAATCCTGGCAGATAATCTCCCTACTATGAATTGTGGCTAGTTGATTAGTAACTTAAATTCCATATTAAAACTCCCTTCATGACCGGTGCCGCGGCTCACTAGGCTAATCCTCCACCTAGCGGCACTGGCACACCGGGTTCTAGTCCCGGTCGGGGCGCCAGATTCTGTCCCGGTTGCCCCTCTTCCAGGCCAGCTCTCTGCTGTGGCCAGGGAGTGCAGTGGAGGATGGCCCAAGTGCTTGGGCCCTGCACCCCATGGGAGACCAGGATAAGTACCTGGCTCCTGCCATCAGATCAGCGCGGTGCGCTGGCCACAGCAGCCATTGGAAGGTGAACCAACGGCAAAAGAAGACCTTTCTCTCTGTCTCTCTCTCACTGTCCACTCTGCCTGTCAAAAAAACAACAACAACAACAACAACAAAAAAACTCGCTTCATAGCAGCGTTTGAATAACTAGAAAATGAGAATCTTATGGGGATCATTTTTAGGATATTGTTTACCACACATACCCTGCCTAATCTTGTCTACTTGATAACTGACTGGTCCAGCAAGGACAGCAAATGTTCTAGAATGCCACATCCATGAATAGGTGACATGAAGTTGTGACTTCTCTACTGTTCATAAATTCCATCTGGTATTGATGAGGCCAACTGCCATACTTTAGAGGCTCAAGTGGCAAAGAACTCAAGGTAGCCTCTGGCCTACAACCAGCAGAGAATTGAAGTCCTTAGTCCAATATCCTGTAATGAACTAATTCTTGACACTCAGTCCAATATCCTGTATAGAACTAATTCTTGACAGCGACGTGGAGACTGGAAATGAATGATTTGCCATCCCTGGCCAACACATTGTTGCAGCTTTTAGAGAGTTCTTGAAGAAGACAGAGTAAGCTATGCCAAAACCCCTGACAAACAATATCTGTTCAATAATAAATGCATATTTTTCTAAATCAGTAAATTGCTAGTAATTTGTTATGCAAAAAACAAAAATCCATTTTCTTCAGAGATTATTCTGTTTACCATTATGCTGCACTTCCGGTATAAAATGTAGTTCAGTCCACAGAGGTGTAAACAGCTTTTTCTTCCTCTATTTTCTACAGTAAAACTCACTGACTAGTGAATTCAGTGAATCTTAAAGGATATTATAGGTAATGTGTGTGTCTTCTGGCTTAGGTGGTTGAGTGTATGGCATTTAACTAAGATCAGGAAAATAGGGAGACTAACTGGTTTTTCAGGTTGATGTTGCAGCTAGTGAAGAACAATTTTCCATTAGGACTGTTGAGAGGCTGTGGGCCTGTAGGTACTTAGTAGGCAATTGAAACCATGGTACAAGTCAGGAACTTGAAAAAATATTAGAGTTGTAGCTTTAGATTTGGAGTGTGCCAGTGGTGTCAATGTTAAAGCAATGCATGATGGAACAGAGACATAAGCCTCAGTTATTTTAGCTCCTTGCCTGGAAACAGATATAATTCCTTGAAGGACCCTTTTGGCCCTGCTTTCTTTCAAGAGACTAGCTGCAGCTCCAAGCCCTGTATTGTTCTCTATTCCACCCCCTGCATTTTTTTCCCAAAAAAACTGGCCACAGAGAGGAAGGCTGAAAAGCCTCAGAAGAGCTGGCTCAGCCATACCCCAGTCCCCATGGCCCTTACCTGCTTATGCTATATAAACCCAGCCCATAACTAAATTCCTGTTCAGTCTGAGCGAACGCTGGCAGTTGGCCAGCTCTACAAATTTTATTTTTCCACTCAAATAAATTTATCTTGGCTTTGAGTCCATATCTTATTTCCCCTCTGTTATTCTCCTTCTTTCCTTACCAATGCATGTGTTTTAAATCTTTCAGAAATGTGTTCAGAGACAAAGATGGATAAACTTTTAATTCAGTACAATAACAACATATGAGAAAAAAAAAAAAAACAAAAAAATAAGAGGAAATAACAAGACTGAGACTGCGTGTTGATACAGATAAAGGGAGCATCAGGAAAGAATGGCCAAGGATTGAAAAAAGAGAAATTGTCAAGAAACTGTCTACTGGGGTTAGATGAAACCTCATGCTGGTTTTGATTTTCATTTATCTGATGGTTAGTGATCCTGATCATGTTTTCAAGTATCTGTTGGCCATTTGGATTTTCTCTTTTGAAAAGTGCCTGTTCAAGCCTTTGCCCATTTAATAATTGAATTGTTTTTATTGTTGAGTTTCTTGAGATCTTTATAGATTTGGGATATTAATCCTTTAACAGTTGCATAATTTGCCGTTATTTCCCCTTATTCTGTTGGTTGCCTCTTCATTTTTCTGAGTGTTTCTTTTGCAGTGCAGATGCTTCTCAGCTTGATGGAATCTCATTGGTCATTTTGGCATTGATTACCTGTTATTCTGGGGTCTTTTCAAAAAGGCCTTGCCCATGCCAATGTCTTACAGAGTTTCCACAATGTTCTCTAGTAATTTGATGGTATCAGGTTTTATATTTAGATCTTTGATCCATTTTGAGTTGATTTTTGTATAAGGTATAAGGTAGGGGTCTTGTTTCATACTTTCGCATGCAGCACCATTCATAGGAGAGACTGTCCTTGCTCCAGGGATTAATTTTTAGCTCTTTATCAAAAATAAGTTGATTGTACATGTATAGACTGATTTCTGAAGTTTATATTCTGTTCCATTGGTCTACATGTCTTTTTATTTATTCATTTTGCCTGTACCAGGTTGTTTTGATTATAACTGCCCTGTAGTATGTCTGACAACTGGTATTGTCATGTCTCCACCTTTGTTTATTTTGTACAAGATTGCCTAGCTTTTCGGGGTTTCTTGTGTGTCTATATGAATTTTAGCATCATTTTTTTCTAGATCTGAGAACAATGAGTTCCAGTTGCTTATTAGTGGAGTGTTTTGGTTCCCCTATATATAGATCATCTCATCTGCAAACCGAGATAATTTGACTTTCTCTTTCAAATTGTATTCCTTTGATTTATTTTTCTTGTCTAATGGCTCTGACTGAAACTTCCAGGATTATATTGAATATCAGTGGTGAAAGTGTTCATTCTTGTGTCGTTTTGGATCTTAGTGGAAATGCTTCCAGCTCTTCTCTATCCAATAAGATCTTGGCTGTGGGTTGGTTATATATTGTATCGATATGTTACAGACACAGGGCTCCTGTAGTCATGGAGTCCAAAGGATCCACTCTGCCCCACTAGCCTGTCCTGTCCATGGAGAGGCTGAGATGTTCCCAGAGCCAGCGGTTTATGGGTGCTCCACCCCTAAGTCATTTGTGGGTCCCCGGCCCACATCAGTCCTCCCAGCCACAAAGACACAAAGTCAGTGGGGTACATGGAGTTTTCCCTCTGGTATAATCCCTGGATCACAGGAGTATACAAAAGCCCTACTCATTTCACAATTGGTCTTTCCCCCTCCAGATGCCAGGCACATAGAAGATTCTCTGCAGCTGGTACTGATGTCAGAATGGCTCTGCCTCTGACCCATTGCTGGGTATGAGCACACCCGAGCTGCTGCGGCTTCTGCTGCTGGCAAAGTGACAGTCTTTCCCCTGCCAGTTGCTGGGCCTGCACAGAAGAACTGTGCAGTTACTACCTACTTTTGTCCAACATGGTGCCCACCCTCTCAGCTGGTTGCCAGGCACTGTTGTGAGGGGGGATGAGGAGCGATAACCATGCCCCTCCTTTCTTTGCTGGGTTAGCAGGCACCCTGTTCCCTTCAGGACTCCAGGCTAGATTCAAAGATAATGCAGTCTGCTAGGCTCTCCTCCTGGCAGTATCACCAGCAGCATGGGCTGCTGCAGTCTGATTGCACCTTGCTCTACAAAGCTGGCGCTTTCTTCAGCTCTGGGCAGCTGAGGTCGTGAACTGTGTCGGTGTTTGTTGCTGCGTGTCTGCACCTTCCACACCTGTCCACACACCTCTCCTTCTTCCACAGAATCTCCACTGTAGTTTCCCCATCCAGCTCTGCCCTGACAATGCCGTTTTTCCACTTTTTTTTTTTTTAACTATTTTCCTCTAGCCTAGACCAGTCTGCTCTTTCCCTATTCCACCATCTTGGAATCTTACAGTGGTCAATTAAATTGAGGTTAAGAATTAGCAGAGAGCAAGGAACGGCTTCCAGGGTCTTCCTTGAAAACATAGGATAAATACAGAAACCTGATGCATCCATGGAAGTGGCAGTTAGGAAATGAGTTCTGTCAGTGTCCTATCCTGTAGTCCCTACTCAGACAATCCTCCCCTGAGAATTTCAGAACACCCAAGATCTTGTTTGTAATTCTGCAGTAGATATCTCCACAATGATTTATGGTTATAGAAAAACATTTGTGGAGTATTGATTTCTTGGACAGCTTTTAATTTAGAGGATTGTTATTGACTCTTGATTTAAGATTTTTAAAATAGGCAAACTATAGGAAGACTGTTTCAACAACAGGTACAGGAAAAGGAAAGAAAAATAGGCTTTATTATCCTGGCTTAAGATGGTTCAGCCAAGGGAAAAGTAGGCTGCTTGGAAAATTTGATGTCTTCCAAAAGGACAATTTTTGTTAGAGTAGTGAAACTTTATGATTCTTAATAAAATCTAAATTTTTTGTTTTAAATCATTTCATATTAATAACCATTTATTTAAAATTTTTTAAAAGATTTGATTTATTTGAAAGGTGGAGTTACAGACAGAGAGAGGGAGAGACAAAGAGAAAGGTCTTCCATCCTCTGGTTTACTCCCCAAATGACTGCAACGGCCGGAGCTGAGCTGATCTGAAGCCAGGAGCCAGGAGCTTCTCCTGGGTCTCCCACACAGGTACAGGGGTCCAAGCACTTGGAGTATCCTCTACTGGTTTCCCAAGCCATAAGCAGAGAGCTAGATCAGAAGAGGAGCAGCCAGGACACTAATGGCACCCATATTAGGTGCCAGTGAGTCAGGTGGAGGCTTAGCCTATTATGCCACAGTGCCAGCCTCTTAATAACGTTTTTTATTTCTCCCTGTTCCTTGAAATGAAACATGTTCTACTGAGTGAATTTTCACATAGGATTTACTTTCATCACTAAATTTACAGTGAAGCAAGAGCACAAATGAAGCACTGTGTATATCTTCCGAGTATCAGAACTGCACTCTCAGGATAAATAAAGCTAGGGAGTTTCAGAGATCAATGAGTTTGACAAAATGCAAATTAACTGTATATTAATAGCATTTTTGTTGATTTTTTGGGGGAAAGCATGTATAATTACTTTGCTTTGATATGAGTATGATGGTTAGAGTTATGAACTCCTTTTAAATTATTTTTGAACCATAAGTGGCAAAATGCAATAGTTATGTAATTATTAAGAAAATTCACATCTTGTTTCCATGCAGATATTTAATTAATGTATACACATGGGAATGAAGTTGCCTAAAGAAAGACTTTTTACTATACTTTCTTATAGTTGATTAGGAAATTCTTATTGTAATTATAAACTATTGTGTTGTAATTGATCAAAATGGCCAGGTCTTGAAGTGGTTCAGATGTTGAGAAAGCAGAAATTACTACGTCTGCTTCATCATGGAATGTCTTGCTGTGCATTTGTATAAATTTAACCATCACCTGTTGCTGTTTAACTGTGAATACTTCTAGTTGTGTGTTATTTAAGGTCTATATGTAAGGTTAAGCAAAATGAGGCATATTTCTTATTTTGCAGGTTTTATAGTGTTGATATCAACTTTATTATAATAATAAGTAGCAATGGTAAGAATAGTAAGTATCAGTCATCTTTCTTTAAGGATAATTTCCTCTTATATAATGGAGTGGACAGCATGATGTTTTGGTTTGGTGTATTCCATTGATAAGGAAAACATGATACTTAGTTGAGAATCCCTTTTCTAAAAACTAAAAGAACTCTACTGAGGGACACTGTAATTTAATATTTAGGCCAGTAAACAGGGAAAGAAGTGGGAGTGAAGCCCTGTCCATGACTCTTCTCTGCTGGGATCCTGTCATTTTCTTTCATCTCCCTCTCTTGTTCTAGGTCTCTCAGTTCAAATAGGCTAATGATAGCACTGTCTCAGAGAGATTTTTTAACGCCTGATGAAAGAAGAATGTGGAGCATTGTGCAGAAATTCTGACACATAGTAAACCTGCCATCCATTCAATTTATTAGTGATTATTTCCTTATCACTTTTATTGTGACATTTAGTTAGAAAGATGAGGCTGGAGAATGTTGGAAGGTGTCAGACTGCTGGGGGTTTAATATCCATGGAGAAATCACTAAGAATAATAGCAGAGAACTAGGGATGGGGAGGAATAGTAGTAGTTGGTGTCTAGTTGCAGAATGCATTGAGGTACATAAGTCAGAAGATTAAAATAAGCATTTTGTTAGGGTTTATTAATAAAATTGCTTGCATACACAATAAGTAGAATGTATATGAACTGAATGACAATTCCAAATTCATGAAAATTTTGTGCTAGCTCCTATCAGAACATAGTTGGACACTCTGGGCACCTGCAAGACACTTTATCCATGTTCAATTCCTTCTTCCTTGCAAAAAAAAATATGTTTGGGTCTGTGTTTGGAAAATTTGTATTCCTTTAACTTTATCATTTCCTTTTCTCCACTTCCTGATTGTCATTCTATGAAGATTACTTTAAATTTTTTAATTTATTATTTTATTCAAAATGGAGAGAGAGAGAGAGAAAGAGAATATCTTCCATCTACTGACTCACTCTCCAAATGCCCACTGCATCTTGAAACTCAATCTGGGTTTCCCATAGGTGACAAGGACTCAAGTACTGGGGACGTCACCTGCTGCCTCCCAGAGCATGCATTAGCAGGAAGCTGCAGTCAGAAGCCAAGCCAGGACTTACACCTGTGCACTGGAGTATGGGATGCAGGTGTCACAGGTAGCATCTTAACCGCTGTACTAAAGGCCTACCATTTTAAATATTAAAAATAAAGATTGCTGGTCAGAGGCTAGAAGATGGAAATAAATTATTATAGAGTTAAAGAGAACTGGGAAAGGATATTATTCAGGAGATAAGATGTTTTAGTGATGATAGTGAATGAATATGAAGTATTAATGATTTTATCAGACCCTTGCCCAGTACATGAGTTGAGGCAATTTGGTATAAACAGTCACTCTTTGGAGGGGAAGAGAGTTTCCCTGTAAAGATTTTAGGGAAATAGAAGAGATAGAAGAAATGCTTAAGTTAAAGTCAAAGGATATGGATGGAGTGATCCCCCATAGAAGTGAGCATCCGAGAGGTGTAGAGAAAGGGGTTGACAGATTGGACAGTATTTGGAGTGGGGTCTGGAGACAGATAAATCACAGTTAAAATGCAGAGAAATTAATATTCAGAATGTTTGAGCCCTCTGCAGGGATCATGTATAACCTGACAAGGAGCAATAATGGTAATACATGATGGTGGCAAAGAGATGGGGCACCACCAGAGGGTGGAAAGAAAGAGCAAAAAGAAAATCTTTCAGAACAACCAAAGCAATTTAGGGCTTATACATGCAAAAGAAAGACAGAATGGTATCCAAGGCTGGGATAAGATAAGAATTTAAGTACTTTTTCTCTGTGGATTAATTCATTGTACTTTTTATTTATTTATTTATTTTACAAATCTCATTTTAATTTTTGGTATTTTAGAAAATAATGGAATTTATTCTATTATTTATTATATTAAAAAATAAAACGATACCTTATTGCCCCTTTAGTCCATGCCTGGTTTTCTAAGAACTTTATGTAGTATTATTTCTCAGCTGAATTTGGTTTCCTACATGTCTTAGCCATCTGTCCCACAATCAGTCCCTACCTATTCAGTTCTCCTTAGATTAGGTAGGGGCTGAGACCCCCACTCACCTCTAGTGAGCTGGGACTTGGTGGTGCATTTTCATCTTTTATTTCATCATTTTTTTATGTTCCTTGCATTTGTAGACAACTTTTTCTCCTTCAATGATTTCTTCCCATTTTTCTGTCAATGTGAAGGGTTTACAGTTTTATCCAATATCAGCATTCCAAGTTTCTCCTCTATGACAATGGCTCCAAGTACAAATATGTGTAGTTGGCAGTAATCTCTCTGAAATCTAGACTTGTATTTCCTGTTGCTTGTTTGACATCACTGCTAGGATGCATTGAATATGTAAGTTGGAAAGAGGACTGTTTCTCGGTACTCATACAGGAGTCATTGATGTTTATCAGCTTACTGTTATTAATGGAACCACCAGCTAAAGAAACCAACAGACAACTGATCAGTATTGTTGCTAACTCTTCCCTTGGTGTCTACCATGTCCTACCTCATCCCAGATCACCTGCTCAACTGCTGTTTGATCGCTACTTACATGAATACACACATGTGCATACAATACTGAGTCCATGTTTCTTCTGCTATCCCTGAGGCTCACCTCTGACTACCTCTCACTTGGATTATTTGCAAAATGTATTGTGTTCTTCAGTTGATCTACTAAATAATAAAAGAAAAAAACTATGTCACAGTTACAATAATCACATTCTCTTACAAATTAGTGCTTCTTGTTTTTTACTAATTTATTTTCGAACTTTATCTTTCGTTCGTCTGCTTCTCTCACCATGGATTTGCCTGTTGATCCTTCATTTTTTTCTCACTCTGTATTTCATAAAATGTTATCTGTCCAGCTCTTCCTATGAAAGTCTTCACTGTTATTCAAGGGCAGCCAAAGTGTTATTGAATTAGGCAGTTTTTTTAATATAAAAAATGTCAAATCTGGTATCCTACATCAAACAGAATTAGTCTTTTCAATTTCTGTTGCATGTAGTACCACACATTCAGAAATGATTATATTTTATGTAACTGTGAATATTCATATGGATTTTTTCTGTCTTATAGAATGTCAGTCTTAGGTTGAAGAGTTGAGGTTCTATTTGATTTTTCATGTTTTCCATATCCTCCAAAAGAACATCCTTCAAACTTGGAATATGTTTCCAGTGGTACTGACAAATTTCACATAGATACACACATTTGATAAAACAAAATATTCAGCCAATTTTACTAAAATGGACAATTTAACTTAATAGTTGTTCACAGTAATATTTTGGAATAGTGTCAAGAAAGCAACTGGTTGATTGGTGGACTGGTTTCATTCTGAAAACTGGTCTGAAGTTGCAAAGATATGGAAAAAAACAAGGAAAATAAAAAAACATCCTGTTAAATTCAGAATTTTTGCTGCTATGTTTTATATGTGCCGTGGTGACTTCAAGAAAACAGGTCACTTTAATTGAATCACATATAACACTGTTTGAAAATAAAACAAAGTCTGCATTTCTAAGTATCTTGGAAGAATGATTCTAATTTTGTTGCCAACATTCTGCTATCCCATTTGTTATCAGCATCTATTTTCATCTGTCATTTTACTAGATCTGAAACACATTAGAAACACAGCTCTGATGGCAGCATTGAGATTGACTAATTTGAAATGTTTTACATTAAAATACATTTATTTGAGTCAATGATGACACTGTGTTGTAGGAATTTGAGGGATACACTTATCTCATTTTTACAAAGTGTGATTTTATTTAAATCCTGTCTCTACCAATTCTGAGTTGTATGGCATTTCTCACGTGCCCTTCTTCAAGGGCCTCAAATTTAACTATTTGTGAGAATTAGTTTCATTAATGTAAAGATTTTCATATGGTTCTTGCCATGCACTGTTCAGTAGACAATAATAAATATAATTGTCCTTAATGTGCTGTGTATTGAGATTTAATGCTATAACGAGTACTCAAACAATATATTTCACTTTGTGTTTTTATGGGGGTGCAAACTGTTGAAATCTTTACTTAATGTATACTAAACTGATCCTCTGTAAAAAAAAAAAAAGAAATTATCAACTCCCAACTTGACTCTCACTGGGATTAAACATGACAATAGGTCTGATCTGATTTCATCATCATTTAAAAAAAAATCATCTATTATTTTTCACTTTATGTTTCTGTGTGAGAGCAAACTGTTGAAATCCTTACTTAATGTATACTAAGCTGATCTTCTGTATATTAAGATAATCGAAAATGAATCTTGATGTGAATGGAAGGGGAGAGGGAGTGGGAAAGGGGAGGGTAGTGGGTGGGAGGGACGGTATGTGGGGGAAGCCATTGTAATCCATAAATCGTACTTTGGAAATTTATATTCATTAAATAAAAGTTAAAAAAAATACACTGAACTTGAAAAAAAATATAATTGTACTCATGAGTAGTTGCACTCCATGATTTACCACACTCTTATTCAGATCAGTGATTATTCTTTTTGGTCCATGTCTATAATTAGAAATGGGCACAAGTTCTTTTTTTTAAAAATTTTTTTTGAATCATGATGCTATCAACCATACTATTTGGAATAATTGTTACATTGTGTAAAGTTTTACCATTTGAAAGTCAGAAAATTTTTATAAATAGAAAGAAATATGTGTAAAAGAGTAGCTTTTATCAATATGTGTGATAAGCAGCCATGTGACTTGTGACTTTAGTCTGTTTTTGTGAATTAATAAATAACACTTGAACATATCTTTTTATTTGCTCTAAATCGTTAGAATTATCATATAGGAAAGCCATTTACATTTTTATGAATTTGGGGGCCAATTTAATTATTTATAATTTTTCTTTCACTGTGGAGGGGAAAGAAAAAAAAATCAACCAAAGACAGGCATTTTGGTTCAGTGTTTAAGACTCTGCTTGGTACACCCTCATCTCTTATTCCTGGTTCAAGTCCTGGATTTGCTTCTGATTCCAGTTTTCTGCTAATGTACATCCTTGTAAGTAATAGATGATAACTCACTGCTTGGATCTCTGCTACTCATGTGAGAGAACAAGATTGAGTTCTGGGCTTCTGTCTTTGGCTTAGCCCAGCCCCGCTTGTTATGGGCATTTGAAGAGTGAATGAACCAGTAGAAGAAATCTCTCTCTCTCCCTATCTCTATGTTTCACATAAAATGAAAATTAAGTAAAAAAAATACTAAGCTAACCAAATTAAATGAAAAAAAAAACAATAAAATTATTCACCAAATCTTAAAGAATTATGGTTATTTAAAACATTGAGTTTGGAGTGAGGAGGCCAGTGTTCTAATCCAGCACCTGCCTTTAAGTAACATTGTGTTCTTAAAAAAAAGTCATTTAATCTCTTCATGCCTTATTTTTCTCATTTTAACAATAATAGACAGATCTATAGTATGGCCCCCAAGCAACTTTTCAAGAAGTCTCCACTCTTCACATATTAACAGTTTTTTTTCTGCAATGGCCTTGCAATTCATGCCTTTAAGTAAGGGTAGCTAATGACTCACCTTTAATGTTCTGTCTCATGGCGCCAGCCAGGGGAATGCCATTTTGAAAGGAACTCCCAGCAACATGAGACTCACATCCTGTTCTCCTCTCCTATATCTTTCTGAGTCTCCTGTTACCATGTGATACCTATGGTGGTTTAGTGGATCTGAAAGTCTGGGATCTACCAGTGGGTGATTCACAGTGCATAAAAGTGGTATAGATTAGAACACGGTAGGAGGGGCCGGCACCGTGGCTCACTTGATTAATCCTCTGCCTGTGGTGCTGGCATCCCATATGGGCGCCAGGTTTTCTAGACCCAGTTGCTCCTCTTCCAGTCCAGCTCTCTTCTGTGGCCCAGGAGTGCAGTGGAGGATGGCCCAGGTGCTTGGGCCCCTGCATCCACATGGGAAACCTGGAGGAAGCACCTGGCACCTGGCTCCTGGCTTCAGATTGGCGTGGTGTGCCAGCCGTAGCAGCCATTTGGGGAGTGAACCAATGGAAGGAAGACCTATCTCTCTCTCACTGTCTATGGCTCTACCTGTCAAATAAAAAATAAATAAATAAATAAAATTAAAAAAAAGAACACGGTAGGTTCCACTTGAGAATGTCATTGTGAGATTTAAACATGTGGCAAGGGAGATGGCAGGGTATTATACCCATGTAGAAAGGCCAATCCACCCCTGGTTTCATGGTAATGCTTTGTGGCATATGACACAGGGCAATTTGTGTGTGAATGAAAAATCAGAGAGAAGCCAAGAAGGAGTGCCAAGAGACAAAACAACTCAGTTCCTATAACCTCCATGAAATGGACCAAAACTCAATACCTAAGGATCTGTTTTTCTTACAAATAGTGAAATTTTCAGTTTTTATTTAACTGGGATATCCACTCCATGGTATTAAAAAAAAAAAAAAAAAAAAAAAAAAAAAAAAAAAACTAGGATTTTCTGCCTTTCCAGTGTGTCATGCTTTGCATATTGGAACTATATCCTTTTTCAGGTAAAATAGCATTTTCAATTACAAGTATACAGTGCATATACACGAAGGGAAGAACAGGAGATAGAGTACCACCGAGCTTGTTTTAAGGAATCATATAACTCATAAATGCTCTTAGTTGACTTTTCCTTGTATCTTGTTGCCCACTGTTACTGGGAATGATCCCTTCAATTTGTAACGTTTGGTGGGAAGATGGATATTCACCTTTTCTAGTTTCTGTAGTGGAAAGAGGTAAGGAACAACAAGGTTGAGAAGGGTTATTATTCTAGGTAGCAAAAGGGAGTTGCTACAGTCAAAGCTCTGTAAGCCATAGCATATGAGAATTAGCTGCAAATTTCAAAATATTGCCTAGCATATTAGAAAAGGGAGGATTTAGAAAGGGCATGAAAATATTTCCAGATTTTTAAATTTATGTTTAATGAAATAAAGATTGTTCACTTCTTCTATAGAAATTAGTTGTCAGAAAAATAATTATAGTATATGAAGAACTGTTCCAGATAGAAAGGATCCTTTTATGAGGAAGCAAATGAGGCTCAGGGAGAAAGTGTGTAAAGGACAATCTACAATAGATACTGTATAGGGAATTTTTACATTAGTTCAAAGAGAGGACTATGTACCCCTAAGTTTCTTTGCAATGCATTTAAGATATGATTCTGAACTCCTCTGTATATCTTCCATTTCAATATCACTTGTAGACTCTGGAAAGCTAAGATGATAGGAAGTTTTTGTTAGGAAGGATCTTAAAATTACCTTTGACAAGGCTATTCATTTGACTCTCAAAGGAAAGGCCATTTATTCCTTTGAATTTAATTAAGCATTTAATAAATGTTGCTTTATATGAAACCCTATCTGAAAACATGAAAAGTGGTAAATGGGCAAAATGACATATGAGAAATACTCATTGTTTTAGGGTATTTCCTATTATAGGCTTACCATTGGATGCACTTCAAAGTTAATCTGTTGCTCTCATAACTCATGGAATACAGTTTATAATAACAATCATCTCCTCAAATTGGTCATTACCAAAGTTAATGACCTGTTTATTAGAACATCAACCTTGGCTTTGCCTCAGCCTCTTAATTAACACATCTGTCATTTACTATTGTGGCTAAGAATTTCTGTGTAAAGGACAGCTCCAATAATGATGACACCATTAAAGCAACATCTCTGTATATTTGGATGGATCATCAAATTTGTATTGGCCTATCACAAACAGGATCCTGTCAAGCACTAAGTAGTTTTGGCAGGCTCAAATGGTGAAACCTAAACAGAAAATAAAACGACACTGGCAAACTTTGTGGAACATTTGCAATGAAAATTATTTATCATCACTGCTGAGATGGATAATTCCATAAAACAATTTGCTCTACTTTCATGTGCAGAGAATCATTGCTACCCACATTAGTAAACAAACCCGCCCAAAGGGCAAGCCCTTCCAGAAACACACATTTTCTCCTGCCATGGCTTTTCATTCAGTCATCCAACAAATACTGTCATATTACATCTATGTAGATGTCATTAGCAAGTTAATAACATATTGATGTTTCAAACTGAACATCTGTAATACGCATGGGCATTTAAACATTGGCATTTTACAATGATGGAAATATGGTATTATCATTTTCCTAGAATGGAAAGACTATTACAACAAAATAGGTTTAACTCAGAATGCAAGCATCCTGAAACCATTTGTACTTGTGCCTGATGAATTTCTGATTCTGTGGGTTAGGGAAATAAACTAGTCCATAAAATCATACTATTAGTTTCAAATAAGAGGTTAAAAAAAACTAGAAATGAGGAAAACTCCTTTCCCCTTCATTAAGTTCTTTGTTCAAATGTCAGTTCTTTGGGAAAACTTCACAGGATTAATTACTATATGGAAGTATCTTATTTACTTGTGATTTTTTTTTTTGTATTTTTCCCCTTTTATCCCACTAGAAGCCCATTTTTTTCCTTGCAGCAAAGTCTTTGACTCCCAGGCCTTACTAATTTATCCCTAGTGACTCAAATAAATTCTGATACAAATACTAAAAGACACAGATCCACAAAATATTTGTTAATAATTAACTACTGCAAGTCCTTGCAGGTCAACAGAAGATTTTAAATAAACATAGCTCTGTATAACTAGGCACAAATGTTAATTGTACAGTTTGAAAAGTTTTGACAAACTGTATGAGAGATCTTCAAAAATATCCATTATCCCGAAAGCTGTAATGTTGAGGTATTACAATGAATCTCAGTAAGAATGTACAGATACCACACATTACTCAAGTTTTAAAAAGCTATCCATGGTGGCCGGCACCGCGGCTCACTAGGCTAATCCTTTGCCTTGCGGTGCTGGCACACCAGGTTCTAGTCCCGGTCGGGGCACCAGATTCTGTCCCGGTTGCCCCTCTTCCAGGCCAGCTCTCTGCTGTGGCCCGGGAGTGCAGTGGAGGATGGCCCAAGTGCTTGGGCCCTGCACCCTATGGGAGACCAGGAGAAGCACCTGGCTCCTGGCTTTGGATCAGCGCGGTGCGCCGGCCGCAGCGCGCTGGCTGCGGCGGCCATTGGAGGGTGAACCAATGGAAAAGGAAGAGCTTTCTGTCTCTCTCTCTCTCTCACTGTCTAACTCTGCCTGTCAAAAAAAAAAAAAAATCCATGGATTTCAAAAATTTGGCAACAGAATAAACATCTTTTCATTCCATTTGTCCATGAACTTTCTGAAATATCCTCATATAGCCTCCATGCAGCCAACACCCAAAAGAAGATACATAGCACAGACAATGGCTTTTAAACAGCTTCCTTTTAAAAATAGCTGTGATTCAGACATTCTGCTTCCAGAATGAATCAGTGGAGAGACCTAAGTGGTAAAAGATGCCATCTTACTCAGTCGGCTGGCATGGATATATAATAAGGAAATATTCCTCATTTTGGAGGATTCCTTTGCAAACCCAAGCAAAGGATCTCCAAGAAATAGTTGATGGTAAATTTAAAAGGAAAATTTATCCTTCTAAGTTATTTACTTTGATTGTTTTTTTCATTGTAGTCAGATTGAGACTTATAAAATTTTTAAAAGTGTATACCAATGTGGGCTGCTTAAGTAACTTTCAGGAAACCCATCAGGATCAAAGTTTTAACTGAAAGCCTGATTTAAAACTTCTAAAGGATGTCAAACTGCAAAGCAGAGAATCTTGTCTTTGATGTTCTTTTCACATAGGGTAACCATATATCCCAGTTTGCCCAGGAGAGTCCCTGTTTGTGGAGCTGTTTGAATGTAACTGTTAATAGTACCATGTTTCATTCTAAAAAGGTGTCCTTGGATGATAAATTACATGGTCACTCAACTTTTTGCATCCTTTTTTTTTTCTTTGAGAGAGAGAGAGAGTGAGAGAGAGACAGAGACAAGCACTGATCTTTTGGTACACTGAAGCTTTTTAGTGCTCTTTCTTTTTAACCTACATGATAGATTTTGATTTAAAAAGCAGTTACACATTCAAGAAAGAGGAGACAACACAGCAGACATTGATTGCTGCCTTGACCTCATTATGTTGATAAGGGCATTTGTGAATATTGTCTAAGTTAAGGTAATAAACACTCCAGGTAGAAGGTTAATGACACATTTAGCATCAGTGGGGTGCCGGACAGTTTTTCAGAGAAAAACCAGTTCAAGCTGGTAAACCTTCTGTCTTGTCCATGTAGAACAAAACACATCATGTTTCTACAAATGGATTATAATTCAAGAAGAGGTGAGCAGCGTGCTGAGAATTCAGCAATTGGCTGACTGCATTGTTTTGCCAAAGAATAACAAACTTACAATGTTGTCATTTTTAACAGCAATTTTCTATAATCTTTTGAGTCTCCTGCTATGACTCTGTTAATCTGGATCTTACTGCTGGCTGACAGCAAAGACAGCATTATGACAAATTTATGAACTGATGAATCATTTTCCACATTCATTCAGTTAATGAGCAAAACAAATCATTATTTTTAAGCCTGATTATCACTCCCTTATTTAATACAAGAAGCACATATAAATTGTGTTAAGCTGCTTTTTCTCAAAATAACCCAATGCTGAGACTAAGAGCGTGTGTAGACTTAAGATGCTTGGTATACTCAAAATTGGAAAGAAATGATTCAGTATTTTACAATGATTCCATTAAATCCTTAGAGTTTTGCTTTAGGATGGGCTACCATCATTGCAAATTAGAATTTGAATAGTTAACATCACATGAATTATCCATAGCTTTTACATGAATGGGTTTTCAGTTAGTTAATCAAAAAATTGAAAACTCACTAAAAGGTATAAAGAATCTGAGATTAGTGGCTGAGATAGTACATTAGAGGAGGAACATATAGTCAGTCCTATGTTTTTACAGGTTCTACATTCAAGCATTCTACCAAAATTACATCAAATGCATTTTAAAAATTTTGTGTCTGTATTGAATGTGTATAGACTTCTTTTTTCTTTTCATTATTTAAATAATACAATATAATAATTGTTTGCATAGCATTTGCATTGTATCATATATGTTATTTAGTGGTGAGTTAAAGGATACAGAAAGATGTGCATAGGTTATATGCAAATACTATACCATTTTATAAAAGGACTTGAGCGTCTGTGGATTTTGGTATCTATGGCAGTCAAGACAGGCATTCCTGGAACCAATCCTCTTGGACACCAAGGGATGACTGTATACAATGTAAGAGTCAGGAAAGTTCAGCACAGGAAGTTAATTAATGAAAATGGCAGGGCGATAGAACATTTTAATGTGGAATGTGTTTAACTTGAATTTAGGGAAAGCACAACTTGAAGAAGGGTGAGAACCAGGTGGGGCTGTAACTTCGACGTGTGCTCTGATTTCTGCAGCCAAGGAAAGCATGACCAGTGCAATGCTTTATTTCACTTTTGACTGGCTATGAGCTCTTTATCATCAATGTGAGTTTGTGAGAAAGTCTGTGGGGTTTCAGTGTCAAAAATAATTTCTGGTGCCGGCATGCTCTGTGGTAACTCACTGCTTGATTCTTGAATGTACTATTGAGACATGGAAAGGAGAATTTTCAGAATTACTGTGAATAATGTAATAGGCAGTCAAGATGCTTAGAGGAATACCTTGAATGACTAATTCAAATTTCAGATTTTGGTCATGACAGACCTCAAAACTACAGTGAGGGAAATGACTTGAAACTCTCAAATTCTGAGATTAAAGAGAGTCGGTCTTAGGTGGGAGAGTATGAGCATATAAGCAATGATATTTGACAAATAGGTACTTTAATTAAGAAATTGTTTCCACTACTTAAATCTAAATATGAACATTTTTGCATTAATACTGAAAAATTTAAGAAATTCGTAATAAATATTGAAAGCATTTATGACTCAATATCATGGACTACAATTTATATGCACTATCATTTTTGTGAATCCTATTTCAGAACCTGTGAATATGTTAACTGACATTTATAATTTATATCAGAAAATGGAATTTGCGGTAAGATTAGGGACCTTGAGGTCAAAAGAATATCCTGGACTAAATAGGTAGAGTCAGTCTTAATGGCCTGTCTTCAAGTCAGAGAACCTTTTTTAGTTGTGGTCAGAAAGAGTTACAATGTGACTTTAGTGATGAAAGAAATGTACTTTCTCCAGCTTTCAATATGGAGGAGAAAAGCTACAGCCAAGCAACATGGAGGTCCTTAGAGTCTGGAAAAGGCAGGAAATGGATCCTCCCTCATGCCTTCAGGATTTTTCCAGTGAGGCCCATATCAGACTTCTAATCTACCAAGTAATGCATTTATGTATTTTAAGGCACTAACCTCATAGTCATCGGTTATGACAGCATTAGAAAGCTAATACATCATTTCTTATAGCAGAGTAATGGAGTGAGAGAGGGAAAGAGGACACTTTTATCCACTGGTTCACTATCCAGATGCCTGAAACTGATGGGGCTATGCTGAGACCTGAAGCAGGAATGCAGTCCATATCTCCCACTTGGGTTAAAGGACCCAATTACCTGAGCCATCATCTGCTGTCTCCCAGGGTCTTCACTGGCAGGAAGCTGGAATCAGAAAGTGTGGTTGGAAACAAACCCAGGCATTCCAACGTCGGTTGCAAGCATCTTAATCATTATATGCCCACTACTCTGATGGAAGGAATTTTAAGAATATCACTCCTTTTTCTCAAATAGTTCTTCCTTCCTGATTCTCCCAGCCTTTAGATATGCTGATTTATCACACCCTTGACTATGTGAGGGTGCATGGGAAAAAGGATTCTGTAGACATAATTAATGTTCTTAATCAAATGACCCTAAAATATTGGGAGATTATCTTGGAATATCTGTGGGGGTTGCAATCAAATCTGATCTAATCAATCACTGTAGGTCTTTAAAGAAGAGAATTTTTCTATTAAGTAGAAAAATTGGAAGATAGGTTGGAAACAGAAGGACATAATTCCTGGACAGATCGAACCACATGACAAGGAATATGAGTAGACTGTAAAATGTGCAAGCAGTCTCTGGCTGAAAGCAAAAAAA
The DNA here is from genome assembly GCF_051225735.1 of Oryctolagus cuniculus. Lineage (NCBI taxonomy): Eukaryota > Metazoa > Chordata > Mammalia > Lagomorpha > Leporidae > Oryctolagus > Oryctolagus cuniculus. The sequence goes on from NC_142874.1 coordinate 128,129,828, forward strand.
AAAAAAAAAAAAAAAAAGAGAGAGAGAGAGATGGAGACTTCAGTCCTTCAGTCCTAGAGTGAGAGATAACTGAATTCTGCACAACTATGAACTTCTGAATTCTTTCCCAAAGCCTCTTCCAGAAAAGCACTCATCCCAGCTAATTAATACCTTGATTTTCACCTTGTGATACTCTGAAGATAGAACTTGTCTCAGCCTACCCATACCTCTACCTTAAAGAACTCTGAATTAATAAATAGGTAGTGTGTTTTGTATCATGACTTTTATGGTAATTTGTTACACAGCATCAGAAAATTAATACAGAGCTCTAAGACTTCCTTGTATTATGAAATGCCACATGATGTGATGCATAGAGTGAAGTTTTGAGTCAAAACAAACCCAAGTCAAATCTACCTCTTGCTTTTATTAACTTAATTGCCTTGGGTAACCTGGTAAACTTATTTCACCTTTGGTAAACCTTATTTCTTCATTTTTTAAAACTTTTATTTAGTAGATATAAATTTCCAAAGTACAGTTTATGGATTACAATGCCCCCCCCCCAATAATTTCCCTCCCACTCACACCCCTCCCATCTCCTGCTCCCTCTCCCATTCCATTCACATCAAGATTCATTTTCAATTATCTTTATATACAGAAGATCAATTTAGTATATATTAAGTAAAGATTTCATCAGTTTGCACCCGCACAGAACACAAAGTGCAAAATACTGTTTGAGCACTAGTCATATCATTAATTCACATTGAACTACACATTAAGGACAGAGATCCTACATGAGGAGTAAGTGCACAGTGGCTCCCGTTGTTGACTTAACAAATTGACACTCTTGTTTAAGGCGTCAGCAATCTCCCCAGGCTCTAGTCATGAGTTGCCAAGGCCATGGAGGCCCCCTGAGCTCGCCGTCTTTGATCTTATTTTGACAAGGCCATAGTCAAAGTGGAAGTTCTCTCCTCCCTTCAGAGAAAGGTACCTCCTTCTTTGATGGCCCGTTCTTTCCACTGGGATCTCACTCGCAGAGATCTTTCATTTAGGTCCTCTTTAAGGCTAGGATGAATGAGAGGATAAAACAAAACTCCAGTAAGCATCTATGATAAAGGCTGGTGAGTAGTAGTTGATCAACCAACAAAATGGTAGATAGTAAGATCTTGAAGAGTGCCAATCAATAGCACTCCCCTTTCATCTGTTGGTCCATAAGTGGAGAAATAAAGTAAAAAATGAAGATAATGGCCAACATTTTGAGCACTTCAAAATGTTCATGCAAACTGGAACAAAGAAATAAGTTTGTTTTGCTGTAAAATATTTTGAAACTTACGAATAGTTTTTTTTCGTAACATATTTTCCATGAAATTCTGAAGAGCTCACATGTAAGCATGGTATTGATAGGACTAGGTTTCAGCCTGTGGCTTTAGGTCTTTTAGCCAAGAAGACTTGTTAATAGAAAACTCTAAAATTAGGGAGACTTCATCCTCAGTTGCAGACAGGCCGGGGAACTTCTCTGTATACTTGATGTGGAGGGAAGGTAGCAGCTGTGCTCCTTATAGTCAGCTTGCTCTCAAGAGAAAAGACAGAGCTAAACCAAGAGTACAAGTGATCTTTCTCATGTTCACTGTTCAGAAAAATATTTTGGTTATTCCAAGGGTATACTGAAGAGCAATGCGGAGAGAGGGCAAAGGCTTACTTGGGGAAATAAACCCGACTTCGTTGGAACCAGAGTTGCAGTACAGAAATAGGCTTTAGAGACTGAATAAATTGTCTGCCAGCAAAGAAGTAGCTGAGCCAGGACTTCAGTCAGTATTTGTCAGATTCTGGACCTTTATGACATATGTCACAATTATTTTGCTTTATCGCAATAAAAATGTAGAAATTAGGCAGTAAAACAGAATCTGAATAGGAGAGTTATTTAAATTAAATAATTAAATTTAACTTTTCCTACCAACGTTTATCTATTTCCTAACAGAAAAAAACTGATTAAAATACAGTTCCCAGACAGGTCGTACATACTAGTGTTTAAGGCATCCTTACCCTGTGTCCAACATACGAGTTCCTGTGTTCACTCCCTGGCTGCAGCTACTGATTCCATCTTATTGCTAATGCAGGCCCCAGGAAGCAGCAATGATGGCTCAAGGACTTTAGTTTCTGCCACTCATATAGGAGACTGGAATTGCATTCCTGGCTCCAGCCCCACTGCAACCCTGCTGTGGGCATTTGGGGAGTGTACCAGTGAATGGGAGTTTTCTCTTTCTCTGTTTTATCTCACTCGCTCTCTCCCTCTGTCTAAAATAAATGGATAAAAAAGGTTTCCATACATCTTTCATTTAATTGAATTTCTGTTGTAACACTGAAGACAAATTTCCCTATGAGAGATCATTTTAAGATGAACAATATCAGTGTGTTTCATAGAAGAAAAGAAATATAAGTCTAATGATAAGCTATTTTGAGTGCCATATTTTGACACTCAGATATCAATAATGGCCTATGGAAAATTTTATTGCTTAAGTATAACTTTAAATTATATAGAGGTTGCATTATTGAAGCTATTAAATGGCCTCAGAAGAAGAATTTGTTTTCAGGGTTTCACAATTAATAAGTGATACTCTGGTTTAAAGTAATAGTGGATTGAGCTGAGCCTTCACATTTCACTTGGGTTTCTCTGCAGTTAATTAAATACCACCACAAGGCATACCAATCCTTACCAAAGTCACTAAAAGTAAAAGATCTGAGGCCAATTTATTCTGGTTGTGATGGCTAATTTAAATTTTTAGCTGACAGATTGCACAAATTGCCAAAAGTCATATTAATTTTTAAAAACAACATTGCAAAGCTACCATTTCCACAATTAAAAACTATCTTCTAATTCTATTTTTTTCTGTGAAACAATTAAAACATGTAGATTTAAAATATGAGTATCTTCTCATTGGAAGGTAAGAGATTAAATTTCGATATGATTTGAAAAAACCTACACAGATTGTTTTTGTTGCAAAAGTATACATGATTATTTTCTGTTGAAGCAGTTACTAAGACTTCCTATTCTTTTATGTTATCATGCTATAATTCATTGTAATATGGTAACACATCATCACCTAGTAGTAATGACTCCTAAGGTCATTAAAACAACTATCATATTTCTTACAGAAAGCAAAGAAATCTAAATGTTTGAATGAGTGCCTCTTGGCCACATGGATCAAAGCCAAAGGAAAAAAAAATTAAAGACATGTTGCTGAGTAGTCCAGCATTTCAGAAGTACTGCTTGGAGCAGGAAGATGTCAATTGACATTAGGAAATACACCCTGAGAATAGTAGGAAAGGCTGACTTCAAATAATGTTACACCTCCATTCCCATGCAAAATGTCACATAGCTAAGACTGACAACGCGAGATGGTTGCCGGATTCCTAGTTCTGTGGCCCAAATGTCTACTTTAGTGTCATGTGAACTGCGGCTATACAGTAAACACTGATGGATCTGAATGATATGTATGAGCTGTGAACACCATGAAAAATGTAGAAGGAACTTCAGAATGATTCCAGGATTCCAGAAAATTCCATGTCATGTGCAATCATATTATTGGTTTGTATGCTGCCAGTGTTTTAATTTAAAATTCTTCCTTATCACATCACCAAATTTATTATGCTGTAAGACTCATTATGGCATACCTTTGGCCTGAAATATTATATTTTTGACAGATTTTACTTTGATTATTTATGTTATTAATAGAAGCCCCTATATTGGTTTAAACGTCTCTTATTTAACAAATGACTTTACTAGTCTGAGCATACTTTATCAGCAGTCTTAGGAAGTTCAAGTTTGGTTTTAAGGCAGAGATTTTAAAAACTAACAAACTTTTCCTTTTATTTACAACACAGAACCATGCAATTAGCCTCCTTTGGGGGCATTCTGTTTGCATGGTTACTTAAAATTCTTATTCAATGTTTCTTTCAGATATTATTTTACCTATCCTGAAATGGGACATTTTTTTTTCTTGGCAGTATTTGTTATCACTTTAGATATAAGCTTACTTTAAAAAGTATGGAAAATGGAATTAAAAGATAAGTTCATGCTGAAGCTAAATATTCACAAAATAAAAGTTTTTATTCCTCAAAAAGTTCATAGAAATGTGTATTATGAAATTTTTTGCACCAAAATAATCTTTTAATTCTATTTTCCCCACACACTTTTTGAAGTATCCTCATATTGATGGTCCCCGAGCGAGTTCAACTAGAACCAACACTGTGGTATCACCAACTTGTCAAATAGAATAAATTAGTGAGTTTCACCATCCACTCATTATATATTAATTGAGATCTTCCAAATGTGATAGATCTTACAATATGATAGATGCTGTGAACATAGGAATAATCCAGGAAAGTTGTGGCACATCTTTCTTTTTTCCTTTTTCTTTTTCTTTCTTTCTTTCTTTTTTTTTTTTGACAGGCAGAGTGGACAGTGAGAGAGAGAGACAGAGAGAAAGGTCTTCCTTTGCCGTTGGTTCACCCCCAGTGGCCACTGCGGCCGGCGCACTGTGGCCGGCTCACCGCGCTGATCCAACGCTAGCAGCCAGGTGCTTCCTCCTGGTCTCCCATGGGGTGCAGGGCCCAAGCACTTGGGCCATCCTCCACTGCCTTCCCAGGCCACAGCAGAGAGCTGGCCTGGAAGAGGGGCAACCGGGACAGACTCCAGCGCCTCGACCAGGACTAGAACCCGGTGTGCCGGCGCCACAAGGCGGAGGATTAGCCGTGGCCCATCTTTCTAGACAGCATTTTTGCCCTTAAATTGTTCTTGTTCTTGTTCTTGTTATTTTATTTATTTTAATTTACTTGAAATGTAGACAGACAAAGACAGAGAAAGGTATTCCATTTATTGGTTCTTTCTCCAAATACTTACATCCCCAGGGCTAGGCCAGACTGACTCAAAGAGCCTGAAGGTCAATTCAAACCTCCCACGCTGTGGCTAGCATCCAACCTCCTGAGCAATCAGGGCTTCCTCTGGGATGTGCATTAGCAAGAAGCTGGAATAGAAATGGAGCTGAGAACCTGAACCTGAACTCTGATATGGGATGCAGGTATCACCAGATGTGCCTTAACCACTGGGCCAAACACCCTCCCCAGCAACACGTTTGCTTTTCTTGTTTCTCATCGTGCATCTATTTTAAAGCATGCCATTCCAACCCATAGTTATTATACATTTATCACATTATCATTATAAAAATGCTCACTTAGTTGGAACTAGAGACTTCAGACATTGAGCATCTCATCAGTGATTTTCCTATAGACACATTATCCACAATTTATTTTCCAACAAAATCTTTAACGCCAAAATACCTCCCCTCACATACACAGATTCCTTTGTTAACTTCTTTCCCTTTATCTCAGTGGCATTTGCTATCTTTTGTATGACATTCCTTCTGCTAGTGGGTCTCCTTCGCTCTCGCCTTCCCTGTCCCTTCTGCTTTTGCCCTTCCTTCCTTAAGTACTCATATTCTTCAGTTTCTTCCTTTTATAAATATACTGTGTAGCTCCTGTGAGTTTTAGATATAGAGCATCAAGGAGTTTCTATACTTTGTCACCTCCTTTGGCCGCACCCCTTTACAGATATTATTAACTTCATTCTGTTAATAAAGCACATGGAACTCAGGGATTGTCAGCTTCAGAATATAAGAATAACACATGACAGAATCAAATATAGATCTCTACAAAAATCTCCTAGAAAAACATGCCACCTAGTTGCTTTAATGCATGAAATCGTGTGGAGTTTTGAAATACTGAGGTTCCTCAAAAGAAGGTTTATAACCAGGAATACTTCTTGGAAGTTTCTTCTTGAAATGTGGTTTGACTCTTAAAAAGAATTATTATTTAATCAATTTTCAGAAATAACTCATAGCGGTATAATTTTTATTTAAGCTGAAAACTATTTCTTGATTATTTCAAAGATTCTCACTTGATTTTAACCTGCAGAGTTATCTACAAGGACACTTCAGAAAGTTCATGGAAAATGGAAATAAAAGTTTTTGAAATCCGCAGATATGAGGGAGTCTTCAGGAAGTTCCTAAAACAGGGTGGGTGTTTAGCCTACTAGTTAAGAAGCTCACATTCCGTATTGGAATACTGGGGTTCAGTTTCTGGCTCCAGCTCCTGACTTCTGCTCCCTGCTAATGCAGACCCTGGTGGGATTCAGTGATGGTTCAAGTTACTGTGTTCCTGCCCTTCATGTGGGAGACACTGATTGAATCCCAAGCTCCCAGCCTTGGGCTAGCTCAGTCCTGATGCAGGCATCTGGGGAGTGATCTGGTAGATGGCAATTCTCCTTTACTTTATCTGCCCGTCTCTGTGCCTTTCAAATAAATTAATAATATTTTAAAAGTTCATGGAAAAGTGCATACTATGAAAATGTGTGCATGGATTTCTTCTCATATTTCTCCTTATGTTACTTAACCATGATATAAATTATATATGTAAGGAAATAAACCTCAAATATTTTCCTCTTAAAGCAGAATGGAGAACTAGAATATACTTTTTTGAATAAGAACTAATATTCCTTAAGCTTCTGTTTGCTTTTTATTACAAATGATTCATTATTTCAACATTTCATGATTATATTTCTCATGACATTCATCTGAATAGCCTGCAAAGTGTTTTTTAGAGTTTATATATATAATGATGGAGTTCACATAATTCCACAGAAATTTAAATATTTTTTAATCTGTAGTTTTCTTGCTAAGTAAAAAAAATTTATATATTTAATATGATTTTCCCTTTCCCCCCTCTGCTATAAATAGGAGATAAATCACTTTCTTTTAATAATCTGAAGCACTGTCAACTCCTGAGAGTACATCTGAATAATTCCATTCTTTTAAGGTTACCAAAAAATCAATTATGATTAAGTTAATTGTAGAAAGCCTGGATTTCCATGTAAATTATCATCCCTCCAGAAGTATATAGCATTAAATACTGATAATTAGAGGTCTGAAGAAGGTCTTAACAATACACTCTAGGTAATTGACATCCCACTTCAAAGGGCTTAGTTCTTGTGATTATAAAATAAAGTATGTGTTTTATGAAGTTGGTAATAAATGAAAGTTTTTTTTCTTTAATAGAGAAGAGATTCCTCCACACATGATTGCAAAGCTGTAATCACCAAATATCTCATTTTATAGGGAAGTAGTGTTCATGATGGGAACTGAGAGATTTTCCAAAATACTCTTTGTGGCAGGCATTAAAAGATTGAAAGGAAAAAGTCAGATATCTAGATTAGCCAGTGTGGAAGGTGACTCCTGATCCTTCACGGGCATTTTCCTTGAGATGATGTTGCTAAAGGTCGAAGGAGTTAGTACAGTGGTGGTGCTCACGTCAGACTCTCGGGAAGAGTTCTATGTATTAGTAAAGTGTACGTAGCACCTTTCCTATAGTTCATTGATCACCAGCTATTTATGCTCAAGGATATGTGGAGTAAGCAACTTCAGGAGAAATTGCAAGTATCTTTTCTGAAAGTAAGCAAACATGGATTGTTATAACTTGTGTTACTCCTATCTTCGTTTAATATAGACAATGCCAATGTCTGTCTTATACTCAGAGTGCCATTGAGTCTCTCCCCAGTTTGATTAGAGGTGGAACAAACCATTAGGAATAGTGCAAAGAAGTTATCAAGTAAAATGATCTGTAAAGTCCCATTGTGTACAAAATGCTTTGATTCACATACATTCTACTATTTATATTAGTTTTAACCTTGGGTACATTAAACCAACATTTTTTTTTTCTGAAAAGGCATGCTAAAAACCAAATTATTCTATTACAGTGTCAAGTAAATCCATGCTATTTATTTTAGGTGCTCCCCAAGAGAGGCAGTAGAATACCACAGAAGACATTTTAATTCATTGGCCTAATCAAAAGCAATGGAAAGTAGAGGCTGTGTTCCCTGAAAGGTGCCCTGATATGTAGGTGGACAATGAGCTTTATAGGGCTGGAATTTTTTGTTGACCATCAAAAAGTAACCAACATTAGAATATTGAAGGAAAAAAGAAAGAGCTGAAAGAATCTTTCTATCTGTTGTTAAATCTCCCTGAAAGATTCTCAGTTACTTTTGCCAACAATGAATTTCTTATCAGAAGTGTGCTGCACAAAACCAAGGAGGCTTGGAGGAGTGAATGGGATTGATATTGGGAATGACCTCCTAAAATCTGTGCAAAAATGTGGCCCTTAAAATTCCCCAAAAGTGCCACCTGGGATGTCACATATGTTACCAGTATTTGGGGTACCATATGATATCACCATATGCATATTAATAAATCCCCAATATTAATAAGCCCGAGAGGGTTCTTGCCTAATATTTAGAGAAGAATTCTAAATACCAGCATAAATAAATGAGGCAGCATGGTACATTTTAGGCTTTTATTTAGTGTGAAAGATGCATAGGAGAGTGAGAGCTTTATCTAAGAGCAGTTAATCTGGGTTCATACCAAGCACCCGGAACCAGCCACATGGAGGAGCATCTAGGCCAGGAAGATAGGGTGGGTGGCTCGAAAGCCACGTGGTCTGGAGGCGCAGGGCTACAGCAAACCCTCTCCTGGCAAGAGACCAGGGAAAGGGAGAGAAGGGCCAGACACACCACGTCCCAGGCTTTTAACTCACTTCCAAAGGGGAGTGGTTAATTAACCTGATTGGCTAGTGGGCACCCAGGTGAGGCCAGGTAGGGGCATGAGGTCACACGGGGGTGTGGTGAAGGCGTGGTCTTCCAGCTCACAAATCTAATCAATTTTAACCTGTATGCCTACCTACTTCAGGATGAAAATGGCATTTGTGTTATCTGACGTGGGTAGAAAATTATTCTCTTGCACAGACAAGTGAAACGACAGAGAGAAAATTGTGGGGAAAGAGGAAGGAATAAAGTAATTTGGCCTCTGGGTGGTTTTTTTTTATTTTTACTTATTTTTATTTTTTTCAAAAGGGAGAGTTTTCTTGCTTTAGGTGCATCAAGAGCAGCTACTTTCTAGTTTATGGTCTCCAGAAGGTAATGTAGGACCCCAAAAGCGGTGTCCTTTTGTGACGACCCCAGAAACACAGACTCCAGACCAGACGATGCAAAAGGCAGGAGGCAGTTTTATTTCATTTGCGCAAATGGGCCCTCTACTTGCTGCCGCAAGCAGCGGGGGCAGAGAGGAGCCCTGAACAATCATTTTACACAGTTTTTAAAGGGCAAAACCACAAAATTAACATACTATAGGGTGGCGTAAGTTTATTGGACAACTACAAGGGGAGGAGGTCGTCGAGGAGGAGGAGAAACAGGGGGCTACGTGCCCTACATGTCTAAGCTTGGATATGGGGAGGGGGTCCTTGAAGAACAGAAAGGGGTGGCTACGTGCCCTACGTGCCTCGCGGTTTCTTTGTTAAGCTTGAACAAGCACAGGGGAGGGGGCTTAGGTGTGTACCAGGATGTTCTGTCGCCCTTATCTCTGGGTAGTAGCCCTTATCTCTGGGTAGTAGCTATCTGCCTTCTCTGTGAACTTAGTTTACTCCCCATTTCCCAGGACTGTTTTATTAAGGCCATTCTTATGGCGGCTCTTGGCTCTCGGCCGTTCCTTTCAGTAAGAAGTGATGGTATTACAGGCTGGCACTCAGAAAAGGAAACTAATTCCCACGAAAGGGTGAAGATAGTCGACTGAGGAATGTCTGTTTTGTAATGATGGGATGTTCATGGTTACTAGCTTACTGGTGTTGCAATAACAAATCACCATACAATGGGTAACTTAAAACAACAGATACATACAATTTAATCTTTAGACCATATGAAATGGATGGCTGACACTTTTCTATAATAACAGCAGAACCAAAATGAGAGTTTAAATTATGATTTCATGGCTAGATTTACTTTGCCATGGGCACAGTAACAGGCAAAGACCTCCCTTTCAGACCAAATGGAGAGAAAGTTTTAAAGTGAGGACATAGCTTTCCTCATGCGCGTTGTCTACCTCAGAGAAAACCACTATCAGAACATGTCTGTGACTATGGATTTCTAGTTTAGGCGACCAAAGATTAGGGACGGAGCTGCCCCTTGACTTGCATCCTCTTCCTCTGGTCTGCTTTAACAAAAACCAGGAGGAAGAGGAAGCTAGGCAGCAGAAACAATGTAAAGATAGGTGGCAGGCCAATTCATGGCTGTTTACGCAGTGATCTGCCATCAAGGAGACCCAACAGACCAGCCCACTGCATCGATTTTGGATGTGGAAAGCCAGAGCGTCTGCGGAACTCACCTTATAAAGAGCCCTGGCAGCTCTGCCAGCCAGGAGTTGGGTCACTGGAAACTAAACTGCCCTGGAGTCGAAGGGCACTGTGTCCCCCTGGAGAAGCTGCCTCCTGCTGGACCCTATCATGACTGCTATTCCCAACCACACCCCTTTTCAGCATGAAGCAGCCAGAGTGAACATCACCTAGTCCCCCTAACAGTTGTTAGAGTCCATTCTTCTTTAGGGGGTTATGTGAGGAGTCAGATGGGTTAATAGGCACAGTGTAGTCCCAGTGGAAATTCGGGGTGTAGAGTACTTGCTTCCCACCAAAAGTTTACCTTTAGCAAGATCAAAACATCCACCCATTCTACCTTAGGAATCTCCAAATTTAGCATGGGAATAGCAAGGGAGTAGTGATTTCACCCTCCTGAGCTCACAGTTTATTGTGAAAACAAGTTACCCACCCCACCCTTCCAGACAGGATAAAGGATTGTAAATCAGGTCTTTTGTTGAGTTTGTCCTTACCTTGATTGAGTTTCTTCACTAAAATTGTTTTTTCCTCTCTTGGAAGCCCCCCTCTATGCTGCTCTGGCTGAAGGTCTTAGACTCTAATAAATATTGTTTTTTTAAATCTAAAAATAAATAAATAAATAAACTCAGATATTTGTTCTGTCATGTGGCTCAAGGCCAGAGCCTAAAGTTGATACACACCCTCCATGTCTCTGCCTCTCAAATACATAAAAAAATAATTTTTAAAAAGTTTAGAGCAAGAAGCTAGCAGGTGCATTCTTTCTGAAGGCTCTGAGGAGGAGTCTGTCCCATGCCTTGGGGTTGCAGGAAATCCTGGGCTCCCCTTGCCTTATGGTGGCATCTCTAATGTCTTTATCCTCGAATGGCCTTTCCTGTGTGTGATTTCATATGACTTTCTTTGTGGGTATCTGTTCTTCTGGATTCTCTATTAGAGATGCTGGATTTATGGGCCACCTAGTAGAGTGTGATCGCGTGTGAAATTAACTGATAATATCTGTAAAGACCCTGTTTCTAAAAAAGTTCACACTCTGAGATTCCACGTAGAAAGATATTTTTTTTCAGTGGATGTGCAAATAGGTTTTTCAGGTCTGAGGTTGTCCAGAAATTCATTTCCATTTGCAGCATGATCCTTTATTATGCACTGTATGTGCCAAGTGGTATATTTCTGATATTTAAGTATCTTCATAATCTACAACCATTTTCTGTATCTTAGGGATTCCTTGAAAGAGTAGAAAGATAAGAGACTCTATGGTTTTAATAACCTGGCAGAGAATTCATAAAAAACTCACAGATACTGGTTTTGTATCTCCAATATTGTTAAGAGAATACTTTTGTTTCTGTACCGGGGCACTTTTCTGATGAAATAAGGAAAAATAAGTTTTCTTGCACTATGTTGGGCATCACTGTATAGCAATGGTATAAACACTTCACAATTGCTCCTTCCTTAAAATTGAAAATGAACACGTATTGTCTTCTTGATGTCATGCAGAATGGTAGCTGAGAAAAAATTGTCTTTTCAGGGTGTAAGGGACTTCCGGATGCTGTTTGTATCTACCTGGGCCACATGATGTATTCTGTCTGATGGAATGTGTTGAAGTCTTTTAAAAATGTACATGCCCTCTACATGTACTGCTTTCTTATTTATTCATTGCCTTCATGCAGAAGATGGGGATGAATACTTAAGAAAAGTGCTAAACATGGTGGACACATAAGATCCAATGAATCCATGCCCCAGACTTAACACCATAAAGTGAGATGCCCATTAATTATGAAATAAGCTGTTATCATGATCGATGCACTATATGTACATCCAAATTTTGTTGGATAATACAACATAAAGATAACATAAAGACATATTCACAAAGAATGATTGTTTTACATTATAATACAATCCAATGCCTTACTGTGACGAAAGCCAATCCTTATTGCAATCATAGAATTTATAGTTTTACACAAAGCAGTATGAAAATTTCACCAAAATTCTCATTTGAAAGCATATTTTTGAAAAATCCTGTAGATCAATTTGTTTGCAAAAGCCCAAGCCATTTGGAGGGCTGCCATATGACAATACTGAAACAAAATTATAATTTCAAGACTTGTTTCTCTATGATGAGAAGTGATTATTTATTTATTTATTTATTTGACAGGCAGAGTGGACAGTGAGAGAGAGAGACAGAGAGAAAGGTCTTCCTTTGCCGTTGGTTCACCCTCCAGTGGCTGCCGCGGCCAGTGCACTGCAGCTGGTGCACCGTGCCTATCCGAAGGCAGGAGCCAAGTGCTTTTCCTGGTCTCCCATCGGGTGCAGGGCCCAAGCACTTGGGCCATCCTCCACTGCACTCCCTGGCCACAGCAGAGAGCTGCCCTGGAAGAGGGCAACCAGGACCGAATCGTGAGCCCCGACCAGGACTAGAACCTGGTGTGCCAGTGCCTCAAGGCGGAGGATTAGCCTAGTGAGCCACGGCGCCAGCCTGTGATTATTTATGTTGAACTATGTAATCTGGTCCACTCACCTTCCATATGACAGATACAGTTAACTGCTTTGCTGTTTAATCCCAATATGGAATTAAATACTTTTTTTCTTAGTGCTTCTTGTTATTTCAAAGCAGAGAAACAGTAATTGGAATGAAGGGATTCGAGGGCAGCAAGTAGAGTCCCATGCAGTGACAGTTTTGGTGCTCAATAGCTGCAGTAAATCAGTGTGTACTGAAAGTAATTCATTGGTGTATGGTATTGTACATTCCTGATCCAGTGGACAGTGCTATATGCTTCAGTTGGCAAGGTGTTGTTACATTAATGAGGCACTCAAATATAAATCTCTGTTCTTAGTGAGAAATCAAAAATGGTTTTTAGTGTTATTTTTCTGAGTTTTAATATCTTGTAGAAAATAATGATATAGGCAAGGGGTTAGAAATTGATCTGAGAAAATAGAGTTCTTGTAATTCCTTCACTCAACAATGTATAACATCAGTTAATTTTTAACTTTTCTATTTTTGTTCCTGCAAGTTTTAATTATACATCAGGATATACAAAGATTAAGGGCATATTCTATTGGATGTTTTGTATTTGCTACTTAACATTCCAAAAACATCATTTTTGTGGCAGCCAGACTGAATTCCAGCCAGCTGTTTTTCATGCATTTCCAAATGTCTGCTTTGGAACAAGAAAACTGGAGAATGGTCTCTCATCTAGGTAATGTTGGGTGGCTAATTAAGGAGATTCCAGAAATTTGCTCTGCAGACTTTTCATCAACGTGCTTACCCATTATCTGTGTGCAGGCTTCTACCTATCACTTAGATTAACTGGCCAGGTTTTGAGCATAGGTATGAATTCCACTGGTCCTGAGGGATGTAGAGGGAAGCTTATTCATCAACAAAGTCAAAGTCTTGGAGGTTGCCCTTGTGAGTAAAGTAACATTCCACGTTGTATCACACGTGAATTTCCCCCTCAGGCTGAAACAAGAGAAAATAGGTGAGGGAAGCAAAAAGTATCACTGTTTGTATAAAAGGTAGACTTTTATACCCCTGCCAGTGAGATGTGCACTGTTTATTCAGGGGAGACAACATGAGACTGTATTTCAAGGTGACTTTTTTTCTTTTTTAAAATTCTTAGCAGTACATTTGTGGGATGATTGATTAGGAAAATTTCAGATAAAGAAACACTGTCAATTTGTTTGTACTTTTTCTATATAAAAAGATTTTTTGATTTGAAGATAGAGGAAGGGCGGGAGAGAGAGAGAAAGAAAGAGAGAGAGAGAGAGAGAGAGAGAGAGAGAGATCTTCCATCCACTAGTTCACACCCCCAATGGCTACAACAGCCGGGGTTGGGACAGCTTGAAACCAGGAGCCAAGCGCTTCATCTGGTTTTGCTGCTTGTGTGGCAGGAACTCAGGCACTCATCTGCTGCCTTCCCGGGTACATTAGCAGGGAGCTGGATCAGAAGTAGAGTAGCCAGGTCTTGACCAGTCCTCCCATATGGAATGCATGTGTCCCAGGCAGTGCCTTAACCCCCTGTGTCACAACATCCTCCCCAATTCCTGTGTGTTTTCTGCTTTCTAAAATAGAAATTCATGGAATTTTTGAGCTTAAGAATACCTTAAAGCCCCATTCCCTCATTTAACAGAAGTAAAATCCTTAAAATGATTTGTTCAGGATTGCAGCTGTTCAGTGGGAAAGCTGGGACCAGAATCTAGCTATCTGCCTATATCTTTGTGTTGTTGTTTTTTTTTTGTTTGTTTGTTTGTTTCATCTCATTGGTCCATTCAAATCATGATTTTTAGTGAAAAGTTTGAAATTATGTTGACCAAACATTTAGCATACTAATGTTCACACTTTCTCTAGTTGGCCACCCTTAGAAATCTGTATCAAAATAAAGGGAAATGGAATATGTTGCCTTCTGTTGAGATTTGAAATTTTTACTTTCATAACTACTATTTAAACTTACCTAATACAAATTTTTCTTCTTTAATCTAAAATAATATTATTCAGATTTTGAGGGGGTATCCTATTGGAAAATGTGTAAGACTGCAAGCACAAGATTAAATTAAGCAATATTTAAAATCTTAGCAAAAATTTGGCTTATGTTAAACCTACTCTATAAATGTGTAACAAAAAAGCTGATTAAAAAGATCTCTGATACAACCTATTTGTTTTTTCAGTTCTAAAATCAAAATTCCTTATTCTTTTCTCTAAGAAAATATTTGAGTTAAAAGTGGAATAATAGCTTTAATATTGGATTTTTTGGCATATAATAGGTTATCACATTAATGTTTAAAATAATATTTTTATAAGTTTGAATTCATGGATTTAGTTCAATATCAGCACATATTCACGGCTAGTATCTAAATTGTATTAATGCTCAATTCAACCCTTGTAAATAAGAGTGCAACAAATATCAGTGGATCATTTTAAGATAATCAGTAATTTTTAAAAGGGGAATTTTAGTAGAATGACAAATGTGAACTTTCTTCCATGGTCATGGTCGATTTTTTTTTTTTAAATTTCAATACAAAAATGCTCCATTTTCAGATGGATTAACTATCTTCAGGAGTATGAACTGAATAAAAGTTATCTTCTAATCTGCAAACATCACTAAACTGAGTATCTGAAATTATGTGACCAGCAATGCTATAAATTATCTTCATTCTGATGAAGGTTTGATCCATCACTGTGTCACCTGTCAAACAGAAATAAATAAATCTATGCTGCCACTGATCATTATGTTTATTCATAGTTTTGATGAATAACTTTTCATGAGTGAGAAGAAAAAAATTCCAGGCTTTAAGAAAAATAAGCAGACAAAATCAAAAACTTTCATTCTTCTATAGTCTGAGAAAGAGTTGGGGAATGCTATGAATTATGAAGATATAAAATATGAAATTATAAAAAATATGAACCTATCTAATTTTCCCTCTCTATTTTTCTTGCTGTATATTTGGGATGTTAGAAATGCTTTTCTACTTAACCACACACTGTTTAAGAGGGAACTACAAGAACTTAAATCCCAGCCATAAATTCTACCTTCAGAATATTGTGCTGCCTTTGGAACTGTGGGGGAGTTTCATAACTCAGTAGCTTTCTTAGAGTGTGAAAACAAAAGGAGTGTAGGAGTTAACTAACTAATGAGAAACCAAGACACCGTTTAGTTCCTATAATTATTATATAAAATATGTATTTAAAGTGGCTGAAAAAGGCATGCCTATCCTCAGGGAAAAGCTACAGATTTACTTGCTTATTATTCAGTGGTTGGTATTCTTTGGTGCTTTTTGCAAGATTTTTAATGCCTTATTATGTAAACTTGAATCCAGATAGGGTAATTTATAAGTTATATACAGTATAACACTGATTATAGGAATCACACACTTAACTGCATTATTGTACTGATTTCTAAGAATGTGCAGGAACCTGTAAAACTGTACCCCCTTTCAGACTGTCTTTTGGTCAGTAGGTGCATAGAAAAAAAAAACACCATCAAGGAAGTAACAGGAACCTTGAGTTAAGATCCTAACTCCTTCGCATGGTGAACAAATACACACAAATTAAGATGCGATACAAATAGCCCTAACTGTCTTTTATACTTCTTGCCTTCCTCCAGATGCCAACTAAAAGGTAACTTCAAAAATGTAAATATAGGCCGGCGCCGCGGCTCAATAGGCTAATCCTCCGCTTTGCTGCGCCGGCACACCAGGTTCTAGTTCCGGTCGGGGCACCGGATTCTGTCCCCGTTGCCCCTCTTCCAGGCCAGCTCTCTGCTGTGGCCCGGGAGTGCAGTGGAGGATGGCCCGAGTACTTGGGCCCTGCACCCCATGGGAGACCAGGAAAAGCACCTGGCTCCTGGCTTCGGATCAGCGCGGTGCACCGGCCACAGCGCTGGCCGCGGTGGCCATTGGAGGGTGAACCAACGGCAAAGGAAGACCTTTCTCTCTGTCTCTCTCTCTCACTGTCCACTCTGTCTGTCTAAAAAAAAAAAAAAAGTAAATATAATAAAATATGTACAAATAATTTCTGTCCTTTCATATGTTTTTCATTTTCAGATACAAAAAATCTTCTAGATCTATATTCTCATCATTTCAAAAAAATTAGTTTGAACATGTGCACATTGGAGAGTGACAGGAAGCAGAGACTATGAGTGTTCTTCAAAAAGTTCCTGGAAAGTGAATATTAAGAATAAACTATATATGGGTTTCATAATTTTTTGTTCCAAAATAAATAAGTTTTTAAACGGATTTATCTTAGTTATTGGAAATGCAGAGTGACAAGAGAAAAGGAAAGACAGAGAAGGGAAAAAATAAACTTATCTCTTTTTTTCCATTTTTCCAGGAATGTTCTGAAGAGTACTTGTAGATCTTAAATGTTCTCAGCATAAAAATGAAGCCATGTAATTGATGGATAATTGGCTATGTTGAGGCGATCATTTCACAATGTGCTTGTTTTGTGTATAAACACATTGTACATGTTAAATATATACAGTTTATTTGTTAATTATATCTCAATAAACTTGGTAACAAATGTTCCCTTCCATGTCCTCACCCAAAAGGAAATACATCACAGAGGAGCATGTCATTTTCTACTTAAAGTTTTGTCACAAATTACAGTCTTTGGGGAGTCTTTTATGAATTCCAAGTAGGAACTGGGCAAATATTACACACTCTACATTATTCATTATACAAGTGTAAGTAAGATCATGCCGTATTTGTCTTTCTGTGCCTGGCTTATTTGATTTCACATAGTGTCTTCCAGGTTTACTCATGATGTTCCAAATGATAGCTTTTCTTTCTCTTTAATACTGAATTATACTCCATTGTACATATGTACCCTATATTTTCTTTATGCATTCATCCATTGATTCACACTTAGGTTGATTCCATATCTTTGCCATTGTGAGTAATATAATAATCAAAATGGCAATACAGTTTATCTCTATGACATACTAATTTAATTTCCTTTGTATGGATATCCAGAATTAAGATTACTAGATTTATTCTGTTACTGGATCATAGTTCTATTTTTAAGTTTTTGAAGAATCTCCATATTGTTTTCCATAATGAACATGCCAATTTACATTTCTACCAATGTTTCCTGCCCTGAAATACTAGCCAGTGTTTGTTATCTTTAGTCTATTTGACAGTACCCATGCCAACAAACGTTAGATGATATCTCATTGTGGTTTTGGTTTGCATTTCCCTGATGATTAGTGATGTTGAGAATTTTTCACATACCTTCTGCCACTTGTACATCTTATTTAAAGTAATAGCTATTCAAAGCCTCTGCCCAATTTTAAATCAGGTTATTTTTGTTTCATTTTTTTTTCCTTTTGAATTTTTCAAGTTCATTATACATTTTGGGTAGTAACCTCTTATGAGATTTATGCTTTGCAAGTATTTTTCCTATTCTTTGGATTGTCTGTACTTTGCTGATTGCGCTCTTTGCTTCCCAGAAGCTTTTTAAATGATGAAATCTCATTTGTTTCTACTTCTGTTGCTTGTTCTTTTGGGGCATGTCCACAAATGCTAGCTCTGACTGCAGTAAAGAAGCTTTTCCTCCATGCCTTCTTCTAATAATTATACAGTCTCAGTGCTTACATTGCAGTCTAACCCATTTTAAGTTTATTTTTTATTTAAGGTCAGATGGGGATCCTGTTTCATTGTTCTGCATGTTGATGTGCGTAGTTCCAAAACTATTGATTGAAGAGCTTATTTCCCCGTTATGTATTTGTGGCACCTGCATCTGAGACCTGGTGACCGTGAATGTGTGGATTTATTTCTAAGATCTGTTCCATTGATCTAATTGTCTTTTTTTTTTTTTTTTGCAGTTCCATACTCTTGTGATATCTTTGTAGTGTATTTTGAAAGCAGGTAGTACGATGCTTCGTTTTTATCCTTCTTGCTCAAGACTCTTTCAGAGTCTTTGGACATTCCCTATGAATTTAGCTTTGTTTTCTATAATCCTATGAAAAATGCCATTGGGATTTTGATAGGGATTCCACTGAATCTGAAGATTACTTTGGCTAATATGGTCATTATTAATATAATAATATATTATTAATTGCTAATATGTCAATACCCATTAATATATCCAAAATAATATATAATGCAATTAATTATTCCAATATTTAATACATAAAATATTCATTCAAATATCACTTGTAGCCAATCACTTACTGTGTTCACTGAGAATAAAACTCAGATTCTCTTTATTTTCTGACTACAGAAGAATGATCTATTCCATGAATGTTCACTAGTAAGATAAACAATTAAAACTTCTCTTCCATACCACATTGCTATTTCTTTCTTTTTTAAATATATGCTGATTTTGTTTTATTCAAAGTCTGGTACAAGATTTTTTAATTTATTTTTTATTAGACAGGCCGAGATAGACAGTGAGAGAGAGAGAGACAGAGAGAAAGGCCACATTGCTATTTCTAAGATAGATCTGGTAAAGATTTCATGTTCCCCCATTTATCCTGTGGAATATTTCAACTGTAGTATGTTGTTAGGAAAGTGTTCACACTTCCCTTTTAATCATGGATAGTAGCATTGAGCTTAACTTGTTTCAGTGTGTCTCAACACAGGAAATGGAGGAAGGAATCCACATATGTAAGAAGAGATTTCAGCGGCTCCGATGGTGAGTGCCCTGTGTTTCCTAGCCTCAGCCATGCCATTATTTGTTTGCATATCTCTAATTCTCCTCTGCCTTTCCTCCTTAACTTCCAAATAAGTGAGCTGGACAGCCTTATGTATCTTCTCAACTCTGGAATCGCATAACTTGAATACAAAATGTCCATTGAATATGTGTCGAGTTGTCAGCTGCAAGTCTCTCATTTGTGACCAGATTGTCTCTCTCAGTTAAGGACTCTGCTTTAAGGAGGGAAAGCAGCAGCAGTTGTCTAGACTATTTCCTGAGGACTGGAGGGTGCATTTTGGTGTTTATTTAAATTTTCTTCTAAAATAGTTGATCTCAGAGTTGAAAAGAGCAGAATAGTGATTACTAGAGCCAGAGAAGGGTAGGGGAGAGTGCTTAGAGAGATGTGGGATAACAGGTATCGTGATAAATTTAGAAAAGAGGAATAAATTCTCTTGTTCTATAGCACAGTAGGGTAACAATAGTTTGCAGCAGTTATATCTTTTATGAATAACTAGAAGAGATGAGTTTGAAACACATAAAAATGATAAATGTCTAAGGAAATGGAAATACCAATTACTGTAATTTGATCATTACACATTATGTATATGTATCAAATTACCAAAGTACACTTACTGCGTGCAATAAATATGTGCAATTATTATTCAATTAAAAGAATAATTTTTTAAAAACCTGTTTTTTAATCAGACCTTACAGAAATTAAAAATGCCTGCTTTATTCTGAATGAATACAACTGCTATTGGTGGACACTGATTATGTCTCATTTACTATTAACTGCAAGGGATACATGAGTGAACAAGTCGGCCTGAGATTTTGTCTTCTGTGTGTCCGATTTCCTTGTATTGAGCATCAGTAAAGAAGGCATGTGTTTTTCAAGCATCCTGAGCTATGGATGTGAATTCCTTTCACATGATGCATTAATTTATGTGTAACAGAGAGAGGGAGGTAGAAGTGAAGAATTGCAAATGTCATTCTATTTGAATTAATGTGCTGTATCACCTCCAGAAATGTTCTCTGGGTCATCATATTTCAGTATTTGGCTCTAGGAAATCCATGGAAAAACGAGACCTGTCAATTGTTCATATTTATGATAAACTTTAAGAAAGGAAAAGCAGAGCAATCATGCCAATTTGAAGAACAGCACCACATTTCCAGCATGTGCTTCAGTAATGACTTACACCTGAGATTATCTAAAGTCAGATGGCTCTGGGACAATGCTGATTGAGTGTTTCCACCGAAGACAACATCGGAACAAGCGCCTGGATCAGACTGTTAAGTGTTGTCAGAGACACGAAAGGTCCTTGACAGATCTCTGTACGTGGGCTAAACTCACATATGTTTAACACTGCTTAAAAAACCATAGTTCCTATCCATAGACTGTTTTTAAATATGAAGTATTTAGAGAAGATATGGGCATTTAAAAATGTGTTTCTGATAAAATTCATTTGAAAAATCCTACTGAAAGGACTGCAGATTTCTTATGCAGTCCATAGATTAAAGAAACGAATTAGAATTGGTTCACGTGAAATGCACTAGAATAACTCAGGAGAATTGAGGCTTTTAGAACTGACATAAATCAATGAGCAATACTTACTCAGGATTATCTATGGGCAGGAAACAATCAATGAGTTTGGTGCATTGTTTTCTGAAAGCACATCATCTTTATTACTTTCGTGTATTTTTAGTTTCTTTGAAAAAGAATATTTTTAGGCAAAGCATTCTGTCCTCCTTTTGGTTCAGCTGAGAAGAAGGAAAATAGCTTTTCCCAGGATGGCTAGCAAGTACTTATTCCATTTCTAGATCCCAAATGTGTGAAGTGCAAAGAGGTTCAATAAAATCTTGGTCAAATCTTCCCATCCTTTCGTTTGAATCTTGCCTCGTTGGTTGATTTTTACTGAGAATTGATTTTAAGTGACCTAGCTGTGAGGTAGGCCACTAAAGGTAGGTCACTAGGTCTGTAGGTTTTCCATGGAGGTGAGGAGGATTTAAAAAAAATGATGCTTTGAGATAAAGTCCTGCAAATATCAGGATGAGTCCTGTTTGATAGCTCAGTGCTGACTACTAGAATTTCCCTTTCTCCTCACATTCCATTGTCACCTGCTGAGTTTTTAAAAATTGATTATTGTGTAGGTATATGCATGAATGTGTGTGCACAATGGTATTTTGTTATTGGAATAATTTGATTTAATATTTAATCAATCAGTAGATGTCCATAGGAAGCTAATTGTTTCGAAAGTTTTTCATTAATACTGGGAATGTCATTTATTTTTCTTAAGATTTTATTTATTCATTTAATATGAGAGACAGAGTGTCAGAGAGAGAGGAAGAGACAAGAGTGAGTTCTTTTATCTTTGGATTCACTTTTCCAATGGCTGTAATAACCATGTCTGGGACACGGCTAAGCCAGCAGGCAGGAACTCCACGTGGAACTCCCCCATGAATGACAGGAAACTCAAGCACTTGAGCCATAATATGCTGCTTCCCAGGCATATTACCAGGGAGTCAGATCAAAGTAGAGCACCCAGGATACTGGCACTTCCAGAAAGGATGCCAGTGTCCCAAGTAGCAGCTTAACCCCCTGCACCAGAATCACCACTTTGCTAGGACATTTTAAAAAGTAATAAAAGTATTATGACTGTTGCTATCCCCAGCAGTTCTTATTACCTACTACTGCTCAATAATTTCCCCCAAAACATACCAGCTGAAAACAAACATTTAATTTTGATTAGAATTTTGGGAAGCATGAACTGGAGAAAGAGTTTGTAGCTGATCCTAATGTCGTCAGTTGGGTGATGGGCTGTGCTTCTTCACTTACCTGCTTGAGACTTGGTACTTTTCCCTGTCCACATAGCATGTGTCTCACTCTTTAAGGATTCCCTTTTTGGCCTGGGATTCTCGAAGCATGGTCATTTAGGAAAGTCAGCTTTTGATATGGTGGCTGGTTTCACCAGAGTGAGGAGCAGAACTTAAACTCTTAACTCTGTAAAATCTGCAGTGTCATTTCTGTCAAGACACGTTAGTCAAAAGAGGCACAGGTCCAGCACAGAGTCCAAGGATAGGGAGGTAGACTCCACACCTTATAATAGCAAGTGTAGCCCCAAATTCATGACAATCTTAATTTGCACCACTGATGCTCTAACTCTTGTGTTTTCATAAGAACTTCTAATCAGTTTTTTTGAAATAACTTCTTCCAAGCATGTAAATTTTGTCATAGATGTCATAGCATGTACTTTAGAGTAAAAGAGACGTCAAATACCATCTTCTTACTATTGCCTGTATAACTTCCATTAGTTAATATACCTGCACCTTAGATTACTCATATAAAAATATAGATGAAATATTTTTGAGGATTGGAAGGAAGTCATTAAATGTTTCAAATGTCTGTCATACAATATCTGACCAGAACAATAAAATCAGTCCATTTCAGTTCTCTCATGCATTCTTTATGTGTTTTCTCTCATATGAGTGGTGGCTTTTCCTAATAGAAATGGCACCTGTGGCTTGACACAGTTGCACCAATCTATTCTGCTTGTGACTTGAAGATCTTTTCCTAAAATATTTCTTTAAAAATATTCATTTTCAAAACTATTTCAATGGTTAATTTTAACGGTCTCAACTTCATTGAATTAAGGGATGCACTTGCAGCTGGTACTTCAATACTTCTGGGTGTTTGTGAGGCTATTTCTTTTTTTCCCACTCATATGGATTACGTATTTCTGGGCACTCTGTTAGTTACCACAGATCAGGGAAAATATCTGGTATTTTTCTTTTTAGGATTGTCTAGCTTCACTAAGTATGATGGTTTCTAGTTGCATCCATTTTGTTGCAGTATCAATTTCAAAAGATTAGTTGGTTATTTTGTTTTGGATCACATTGACCCTGTAAACTGCTTTCAGTAGTATGGACTTTTTGATAATATTGATTATTCCAGGCCGGCGCCACGGCTCAGTAGGCTAATCCTCCACCTGCAGTGCCGGCACACCAGGTTCTAGTCCCAGTTGGGGTTTTGTCCCGGTTGCTCCTCTTCCAGTCCAGCTCTCTGCTGTGGCCCAGGAGTGCAGTGGAGGATGGCCCAAGTGCCCAAGTGCTTGGGCCCTGCACCCCATGGGAGAACAGGAGAAGCACCTGGCTCCTGGCTTTGGATCAGTGCGGTGCACCGGCCATAGCGTGCCAGCCGCAGCGGCCATTGGGGGGTGAACCAATGGAAAAAAAAAAGACCTTTCTCTCTGTCTCTCTGTCTCTCATTGTCCACTCTGCCTGTCAAAAAAAAAAAAAAAAAGAAAGAAAAAAGAAAAAAATATTGATTATTCCAATCCACAAACATGTAAGATTTTTCCATTTTTGTATGTCTTCATCCATTTATTTCTTTAATTTCTATTAATTTTTGTCATAGAGATATTTCATCTCCTTGGTTAAATTTATCTCAATTTTTTTTTATTGTGAATGGGACTGCATTACAAGTTCATTCTCAGCCATGGCATTGTCTGTGTGCACAAAGGCTATTGATTATTGTGTGTTAATTTTATACCCTGCAACTTACCAAACTCTCTTATGAGTTCCCATAGGCTATTATTGGAGTCTTTTAGCTCCTCTATATCATGTAATCTGAAAACTGCAATTATTTGACTTCATTCTTTCCAATTTGTATCCCTTTAATTTCTTTTTCTTGTCTAATACCTCTAGCTAAAACTTTCAGAATTATATTGAATAGCAGTGGTGAAAGTGGACATCCTTATCTAACTTTGAATCTTTGTGGAAATACTTTTGGTTTTTCCCTATTCAATATTATGCTGGCTGTGGGCTTGTCATAAATTGCCTTGATTATGTTGAGGAATGTTCCTTCTGTACTCAATTGACTTGAAATTTTTATCATGAAAGGGTGTCCTATTTTATCAAAGGCTTTCTCTGCATCTATTGAGACAATAATATGTTTTTCTTCAGTTTATTAATGTGATATATTACATTTATTGATTTACATTGAATCATACCTGCGTAAATATATCCTACTTGGTCTGGGTAAATGATTTTTCTGATGTGTTTTTGAATTTGATTAGCTAGTATTTTGTTGAGGGCTTTTGTATCTATGTTCATCAGTCATATTGGTCTGCAGTTCACTTTCTTTGTTGTATCTTCTTCTTATTTTGGAATTGATGTGATGATGGATGGCCTCAGAGAAGGAGGTTGGGAGGATTACCTTCCTTTTAATTGTTTTAATAGATTGAGAAGAATTAGAATTATTTCTTTAAAAATCTGTTAGAATTCAATAGTTAAGCCATCTAGTCCTGAGCTTTTCTTTGTTGATAGAGTCTTATTACTGATTCAGTCTCAATCTTGGGTATTGATCTGTTTAGGTTTACAATGTTTTTGTGTTTCGGTTTTGGTAGATTGTGTGTATCTAGGAATCTACTGGTTTCTTCTAGATTTTCCAATTTCTCAGATTATACCTGTTTGTAGTAATACCTGATGATTCTTTTATTTCTGTACTATCCATGTTACATCTCCTTTGTCATCTCTTTTTATTGATTTGGGTTTCGCCCTCTTTTTTATTTTTATTTATTTTTTATTTTTTTGACAGGCGGAGTGGATAGTGAGAGAGAGAGACAGAGAGAAAGGTCTTCTTTTTGCCATTGGTTCACCCTCCAATGGCTGCCATGGCTGGCGCACTGCGGTCAGTGCACTGCCCTGATCCGAAGGCAGGAGCCAGGTGCTTCTCCTGGTCTCCCATGGGGTGCAGGGCCCAAGCACTTGGGCCATCCTCCACTGCCTTCCCTGGCCACAGCAGAGAGCTGGCCTGGAGAGGGGCAACCGGGACAGAATCCGGCGCCCCGACCGAGACTAGAACCCAGTGTGCCGGCGCCGCTAGGTGGAGGATTAGCCTATTGAGCCGCGGCTCCAGCGTCGCCCTCTTTTTTGATGTTAGTAGGGCCAATGGCTTATCAATTTTATTTATTTTTTCAAAAAAAATCTCTTCATTTCACTGATCTTCTACATTTTTTGTGGTTTCAATATTGTTTGTTTCATCTCTAATTTTAATTATTTCTTCCTTCCTACTAATTTTGGGTTTAGATAGTTGTTTTTCTGTCTCTGAAATGCCTTGTAAAGATCATTGTTTGTTGCCTTTCTAATTTCTTGATGTAGACACTAATTGCTATAAACTTCCCTCAACACCTCTTTTTGCTGTATAGCATTAGTTTGATATGTTCTAATGTCATCTTCATTTGTTTCTAGGAATTTCTGATTTCTCTTTTGATTTTTTCTATGACCTACTGTTCATTCAGTAGAATCTTCTTCAGTAACCATGTGTTTGAATATTTTCTAGAGTTTCTTAAGTAGATAATTTCCAGCTTCATTTTATTGTGGTCAGGAAAGACACATGTTATGATTTCAATTTTTCTAAATTTACTGAGACTTATTTATGGCCTAGCAACTGTTCTGTCCTAAAGAAAGTTCCATGCAGTGAAGAAAAGAATATGTATTCTTCAACTGTGGGATTAAATCATTGGTAAACATCAGGAGGTTCATTTGGCCTATTGCTTCAATTAGCTCTTTTGATCCTGTCATGATTTTCTGTCTAATAGATCTGTGCATTTAATGAAAGTGGGATGTTGAAGTCCCCCATTACTATTGTATTAGAGTCTATGTATTGTATTGTTCTTTGCTGGGGGATTTTCTGCCTTTGAATTCTTTTATGATGACTATCTTTCTGTTTCTGCGTAGCACATTCTTAAGCATCATTTTTAGGGCTAGACAAGTGGTGTCAAATTTTTCAAATTTCTGTTTGTTATAGACTGTCTTTTTTCACCTTCATTCATAAATGAGAGCTTCACAGGTTACAATATTCTAGGTTGACAGTTTTTTTTTTTCTCTTAATATTTGGTCTGTGTCTTTTCTTTCTCTCCTAGCCTGTAGAGCTGTCAATGAGGAATCATCTGTGAGTCAAATTGGAGAAATTCTGAAAGTAATCGTGTTTTTCTCTCTTGCACATTTTAGAATATTTTCTTTACGTTATGGTGTTGAAAGTTTGACCACAATGTGTATCGGTGAAGATCTTTTCATGTCATGTCTATTAGGAGTTCTATAGGCCTCACGTACTTGGATATACCTTTATTTCTCCAAATTAGGGAAGTTTTCTGTTATTATTTCCCTGAGTAGGCCTCCTAATCCATTGTCTCTTTCCATACCTTTAGGAATTTCTCTAAGACCCATATGTTGAATTGTTTGATAGTATCCCATGTATCTCAAACATTGTTTTGAATTTTTCTAATTTCTTCTTCTTTATTTCTTCTTTTTTCTTTTTCTTTGGTCTGACCGAAATTCTTCCTAACATTCATCTTCTAGCGTGGGTATTCCTTTTTCTGTTTCACAAGGTCTATTGTTAAGACTTTTTACTGTATTTTCTGTCATATTGAATCCTTCATTTCTGATATTTTAGTTTGATTTCTCTTCAAAATCTTAATTTCTCAGGAAAATTTTTCATCCATGTCATATATGGATTTCTTTAACTCCCAAATTAATTTGCTTCTCATTGCTTCTGAGTAATCCTATGATCATTCTTTTGAATTGCTTTTCACACATTTCATCAATCTGCTTCTCTTCATATTTTAAAATTGAAATGTTGTGTTTCTCTGTGAGAATCATGTTGTCTTCCTTATTTTTGTTTATTGAACTTCTGCATTTTATTTTTAGGCATTTGTAGGAATACTTGTTAATTTTCTCCTCTGATGGATTTTATCTTTTATGTATACCTCTGTAGCTTAGTGGAGAGTCTCCACTTTCAGTGAATACCCAGAGGTGTGGGTATGTGGCCAGAGCTCTGGCCATTGCTCCAGGTGTGGTGAAAATCCAGGGTAACATCCAATTTGGGTGTGGTACATTTCCTCTGTTGTCAACAGGGCAGAGGGTATGATCACATAAGTTGGTGTAATCAAACCTCACCTTCTCTCTTCCAAGATGTTCAGTGACTGAGGTTTGCCCATAGTAGGTACAAGCCCCATCCATGCTCAGACATTATTCCACAGAGGATCTGTGTGGCGCTCAGTGTAAGCAAGGGACCCTTTGCAATGACTTACCCAAGCCCTTAGAGAGCTCTGAGCCTCTGAGGCCAGACACAGGGATTGTCCAGACACCCAGCTACACCTGGCACCCTATCATGCAGTCACAGAGTTCCCATGGACACAGCACATAAGGCTCCTACAGTCATGGTTACAGTGGATTTGCTCCAACCCACTAGCCTGTCCTGTCCACAAAGAGGGCAAAGAGGTTCCCAGAGGCAGTTGCCTGTAATTACCCTGCCTTGGCAGTTTGAGCTCTGTAGCCTGTGATATGTTGAGAGGATGTGGGCATCTCACAGGCATATGTGAGTGCCCAGCTCCTGTCAACTCTCCCAGCCAGACTCAAAAGTCAGCAGAGAACATGGCTTTTCCCCTCTGATGAAGTGCCCCGGTCACAAGCTTGCACTAGAGCTACCACATCCTCTACTGGTGTCAAAATGGCGCCTCCTCCCCTCCAGTTGCCAGGTGCTCTTGTAGGGGGGATGGGGAGAAAAAATATGCTTTTCTTTCCCTGGATTAGGCTGGTACCCTACCCCCAGCTAGGGCTCTAGGCCAGACTCAAACACAATGTGATTTGCAAGACTTTCCCACAGGCAATATCACTAGAGGGAACAGACTGCCACTGTCTGCTGTCATCTTGCTCTCCAAAGCTGACGTCTCCCTCAGTTTCCAGTTGCAGGATCATGTGTAGCGTCCCATCTCATTGCTGTGTGTCCACACCTTCCATGCTGCTCAACGGCATCTGTCTTCCCTCTGTGGAATTTCCACCGCCAACTTCTTTCCAACTCTCCTCTGGGAATGCACTTCCTGTAGTGTTGTTCTGCTGTTTTCCCCTGTTCAAAAGCTTAATGTCTTTTTCCTGATCAGCCATCTTGGAATCCTCTGAAGCAATTTCTAAAACAGAATGATGTTTCAATCAGTGGACTGATTAATGAAGATGCATCTTCACTGTGGTGTGTGTGCACCCACATGGCTGAGTGCCAGGAAATATAGAAAAGGTCAATTCTCTCTCACCTGGAAATGGAAAATTCTTCTCATGTCTTTGACCATCAGAACTCCAGAACCTTTATCATCAGCCTCATATGTCCTAGACTTAATTACTGCACCAGCTTCTCTGTTCTGAGGCTTTTGGACTTAAACGAGGCCATGTTACCAACTTCCCTAGTTCTAACTGTCAAAAGGCCCATCCTATTGTGGATTTTCTCTATCTTCATAATCACCTAAGCTAGTTTTGCTAATAAATTATGTTTGTATTATGTATGTATGTATCTATCTATCATCTACCATCCATCATCTTCTATCATATTGTTCTGAATCTCTGTAGAATGCTCAGACAGTATGTTGAAAACTAATAAAATGTAATCTAGATATTCACTGCTCCTATAGTCTTTCCTTAAATAGTAATTACATCCACTGACACCCAGCATGAGCCAGGTAATACACTTTTTAGTGCTAAATCCATAGCCATGAATCAGATATGTGCTAGGTTCCTGGTAGTATTCTGCATTCCAGAGATACAAGCATGATTAAAACTTACTTTCCCTTTACTACAAATGAATCTCATATTTGGGCTTAGTTGAAATTCTGGTTACCTGTTTGAAATAAAATGTTGTTTCCATCCATATATTATATTCATGAATGAATGGATCTGTTAGAAAGGGAATACAACATACTGGCACTGGTCGGGACACTGAATACGTTCCTTGCTAGAATCTCCTCTTGCTTCTCAGATCTCCTGACCATCGGCATCCCTGTGAATTCTCTTCTGCTGTCATCGCCTATTTTGTCATCTTCCTTTGTAATTTTAGCTAATTTTTAAATTTATTTTTTTAATTTTTATTTGACAGGCAGAATTGGACAGTGAGAGAGAAAGACAGAGAAAAAGGTCTTCCTTCCATTGGTTCACCCCCCAAATGGTCATGTGGCCGGCGCGCTGCGCTGATCCGAAGCCAGGAGCCAGGTACTTATCCTGGTCTCCCATGCAGGTGCAGGGCCCAAGCACTTGGGCCATCCTCCACTGCACTCCTGGGCCACAGAAGAGAGCTGGACTGGAAGAGGAGCAATCGGGACTAGAACCTGGCGCCTATATGGGATGTCGGCGCCACAGGTGAAGGATTAACCAAGTGAGCCACAGCACCGACCCCTGTAATTTTAGCTATGATCAGCCATTTTTCTTTTTTTATTTACAACCATCATGACCGAAAACTAATTTTGATTCTCTACCCTGCTGGTAAGAACTGGGATTCCATTTAATTTGTATTCAGGTACTGCCCCCAGGGTGATTATTTTTTCTGGTTCATTTTATCTTCATGAGAGGACTGCAGCTACTCTATCCCTTTTATCTCACAGATACCTAACAAAGACTTAAATGCATGTCTCTTCTCCCTAGATGGCTGAAAGCAGAATGTAATATCCCCTTTCTGTGGAAACCATCAAAACCTTGAATCACTACCTTATATTTTGTGTGCATATCTCATGTCACTACGCTCAAAGCCAACTTTGATGTATATTTGAATCTCCTATAGCAAAAGGGATATTACGATACCTAATTCATACTTGGAAAGTAAATAAACAAGCGATTTTCTGCCATAAGAAGTAGATAATGTGAGATCATCATTTAATGAATTATTTGTTTTTTATTTTTAATTATTAGTGTTCCATTTAACTATTATTTATGGACAATATAAGTAATCTTTATCAATTTAGATGATAGAGCAATATCTTGTAATCAATTAGAAACTTAGTGGTTGAGAATGGCTTTTACCTTTTCTATAATTTTCTCTTGCAAAAGGATTGCTGTAATGTTTTAAAATTTTTTGAAGTATAGTTTTATAATATTTTAAATTCTTATCATTAATCTTCAGTTTTTCTTAGTAAAGACATTCTGTTTTTTTGAGTGGTCTCTTATCAGTCTACCAAATCACCTACCTCAGTCTTCAACATTTCTTACTATCCTTGCACTCGGGAGTCTTTTCATGTCCAAGGTTATCGCTATAGAAAAAAAAAGTATCTAAAGCCATCTCACACTCTGGAAGTTTTCTGTATTGATTAAGTGAAAGGTTAAATGTCATTTTCTGGATGGTATATGCTGCTGGTATGTGTAGAAGTGTATGTTTGGATAAATTCTAGGGAACTCTTAAATACTTTCTAACATGACTTTGGCCTTGTGTGAATTCTTCACTCTTAAATAAAGGATGGGGTGTTTCTCCCAACAAATTTCTATTTAAAAATTGTCATACAATGGAGAATGGTCATTCTTATTGTTGGTAATTCTTACCAACTCTGGTTAATATATTCAAGTATTACTAGGAATAATTGTAAATAATTTATCATAATAACTTATGTATACATATATAATAGGAATAATTTTTGAAGTTGGAGAGCTGTGTGCCTCTTAAATCATAGCATCTAGGAGACTTTGTATTCTACTTATAGATTCTACCTTTTCATATTTGAATTAAGCTGAAAAATTGAGAGATTTGGAGGAGGCAGAGAATTTATGGTAGAATCATTGCCACAGTATGAATTCCCTCCATCTTTCTAGATTGTTAAGTCCTGGCATACATATACTAAGAGATATTTAGTTCTTTCTTTACAAAATAATTTATTATTATGCATATTAAATATTTCTTGAAAGTCTATTTTGTAGAAGATACTATTTTAGATCCTATGGTCATGCAAAAATGTATCCAACTTTAACTTTAATAGGAAAGAGGATTAGGGTTTAAAAGGAAAAAATATTATATACTCTATATTCTTTATTTGAATTATAAAATATTTTATTAGCATTTTACATGACTATCCATTAAATTATTTTAACGATAGTCCTAATTATGCCCGATGTCCCCAAAAAATTATAATACATTCCTTTATTTTCATATTTTTCTAGTTATATCAGCACTTCTTAAATTTGGTTCAGGGAACACTAGGGGTATCTGAGAAGTTTTCATGGCATCAATCAGATCAAAATTATTTTTATAATATGCTGCAAAATTACTTTTGAGTGTTTCAAAAACTGTATGATATTTGATATTGTAGCCAATTGAGTGCAGAAACTGATCTTAGAATCCAGCTGTGTTCTATTAAGCCAAATATTAACGACTGAATGAACATTAAACAAACTTTGGTTACTAATATTTTTGTTCGCTTGGGAAATAGATTTATTTTTGTTAAAGTATGTTATTTATATTAACACATACTGAATTTGTTTTATGTATGTTATTTAAAAGTGAGTTTATAAGTAAGTATGCATTTTTGTGCTCAGTTTTATTGTCAAACATAATAAATACGTATAAATATTATCCATATAAACACTAGCCCTTTGGAACATTCAATAATAATTTAGAGTATAAAAACCATATAAAACTGAAAAGTTATGTTTCTGTGAGGTATTTTTTCTGTACCATTTCTGTAACTATTTTGGGTTCACTTCTTGTCTTTGGATTCATGTAATTTTATTCTTCTAGATAAGTAAAACATGTTATTAATTCACACATTCAAAAAATTCTATGTGTCTAGTATTGTGATAAGACTGGAAATATATAAAAGCAAATTAAAATGACTTGCTGTATAAGAAATAATTTTTCATTAAGTAGTCATTAAACATTTAAAATTCACCTGTGGCAAAATATGAAGGAAAACTATGGTTTATGCCTGCATAAAATATTTTGATTTGATTCTCAGAGAGAAAAACAGGAAATTTTCCCCTGGGCGATTATAGTTGAATGGAAATGTGAAGTATGTACAAATGTTGATGTGTGATGAGTGGAAAAAGTCTTCCAGAGAGCGGACATGGAACACAGGAAGGCCAGATGAAGGAGACAGGATGAGAGAGGATAGTGGCATGAAAATGCAGATCGGTCCAACCCCAAGGCAGTGACAATACAGTAGATGGAATCAGGTTAGAAGTCCTAAGTGAAGAGGTCAGTCGGATCCAAACAATTAAAAGGCTAGAAATGCATGCTAAAGAGTTTTGATCTTGTGAGCAAAGTCACAATACCTTTTAAGTGGGGAAATGGGTCACCAGGAGAACTTTTTGTTTTGTTTGTTTTTTGGTTCCATGATTTGATTTGGGGTATGCAAGTGAGCTCAGCAGTGAGATGATGGAGTTTGAAACAAGATGATTATTTTCAAGAAATGGAGAGATATTTAGGCGCAAAGTCAATGATAGAGAAAATGTGAGAATGGATCGGAGGCCTATGACTAGCCTTCCTTGCATTAATTCATGTTTTTATGAAGCACAAGTTTAAAGAAGTTGATTGCACTTAGACATATCTGGACTGTGCAAGTGCCTGAATGGATAAAGCTCCACTTGGATAAGGAAAACAGCACTGAACGAGTCTAGAACAGCAGAATAAATGAAAGTTCCCTTAGAGCTGCTCACAGGCGCCTGCA
Organism: Oryctolagus cuniculus; assembly: GCF_051225735.1. Classification (NCBI taxonomy): domain Eukaryota; kingdom Metazoa; phylum Chordata; class Mammalia; order Lagomorpha; family Leporidae; genus Oryctolagus; species Oryctolagus cuniculus. The sequence continues at coordinate 128,162,648 of NC_142874.1, forward strand.
GCTCTCTGTGAAAATGGAAATGGGCCGGCGCCGCGGCTCACTAGGCTAATCCTCCGCCTTGCAGCGCCAGCACACCAGGTTCTAGTCCCGGTCAGGGCGCCGGATTCTTTCCTGGTTGCCCCTCTTCCAGGCCAGCTCTCTGCTGTGACCCGGGAGTGCAGTGGAGGATGGCCCAAGTGCTTGGACCCTGCACCCCATGGGAGACCAGGAGAAGCACCTGGCTCCTGCCATTGGATCAGCGCGGTGTGCGGGCCACAGTGCGGCCATTGGAGGGTGAACCAACGGCAAAAGGAAGACCTTTCTCTCTGTCTCTCTCTCTCACTATCCACTCTGCCTGTCAAAAAAAAAAAAAAAAAAATAGAAAATGGAAATGAAAAACTAAAGTTCAGGCTAAGTGAAACCAACAGTCCTATAAGCATCACTCTCAGTGAGTTGTGTTGTTTTATCTTCCAGGAATAGAAAACTAAAGCAAGCTCAAAATATGTTCGACATCCATTGTAGATGCACATTTCCCTCCATTCACCATGGCCAAATATGCCATGGACCAAAAAGGGTCCATTTTCTCCGTGAAATCAATTTTCCCTACTGAATTCACCTATTCCACAAAAATCAGCACTTCAGGTGTGCTCTGTAGCTCAAGGGATTCTTTACTGTATTTGACTATTTTATTTTTTGTTGCAGTATTTATACAGGCATATAGCAGCATCAGTCAATCTCTGCTAAGTTTCCTGAGGAGCTGTGGGACAATGGAGGTGCCAGGATGCTGGCCAGGCCAGTTGAGTCAAATCTCTGCTAAGAGGTTCAGATCCAGGAAGAGGCCCAATTACCCCCCAGGCAACTCCCATGTATACTGAAGTTGGAGATAACTAAGAATGAACTAGTACAGAAGTCTTGAATTCTTGGTTTTGTGAATTATGGATCCTGTATGAAGGAGCTACTCACACTTGAGACTTGAAGATGAAACTGCCTTTGAACGCTTCCAAAATTCTTTATAATTTAGTGACATTTCACTTGTTTGTATAGGATGTAAGAGTAGCAGCTTCCCTACAATAGAACTACAATTGATTGGATTCATGATTAACTGGATTTAAAAGTATACTTAGTTTTAGGAGAGATTTTATTTGGTGGCCCCACTTGATTAATATCATCTGATTTCTTCTTTCCTTTGTTTTGCACTTTTCCATTTGAGAAGAAATTTCACTTTGGTATCAACTGAAATACTTTTTATGGTGGGACCTGATGTCACCATACCTGATGCACCCTATTTATTTGTGTTAATTGATTTTATTTTTTAAAAGATTTATTTGTTGGGACCAGCAGTGTAGCAGATTAAGCCACCTCCTGTGACACTGACATCACATAGTTGAAGTAGCAGCTGCTTTGCCTCCAGTCCAGCTCCGTGCCAATGCTCCTGGGCAAGCATTGGAGGATGGTCCCTGGAGGAGACTCACATAGAATTCTCGCTCTTTGCTTTGGCCTGGCCCAGCTGTGGCTGGTGTGGCCATGTGGGGAGTGAACCAACAGTTGGTAGATCTCTTTCCCTCTCTCTGTCTCTCCCTCTCTAACTTTGCTGCCTTTCATATAAATAAATAAATAAATCTTTTTTAAAAGAGGGAGGAAGAAAGATGGAGATTTTTCCGTTTGCTGGTTCACTTTCCAAATGGCCATAACAGCTAAGGAGCTGGGCCTGGCAGAAGCCATGGTCCATGAACTATAGTTATTCAGGTCTCCTGGGTGCATTGCAGGGGCCCAAATACTTGGGCCATTCTGCATTGCTTTTCCAGGGACATTATCAGGGAGCTGGATCAGAAACAAAACAGCTGGGACTCAAACCAGTGCTCATTTGGGATACTGGCATTACAGGTGGCAACTTAACCAGGTACACCACAATGCCAGCCTCTGGTAAGGAATTTCAGTGGATTCCATTTTGATAGTTCGTGGAATATAAAAGTTTTATTTACTGGCCTGCATAGTGTTTGACACCTTATCCTAAGCCTTTTCTGTTTACTTTTTAATATTTGAATCATAAATTGCTGTATCTATTTGTCCCACTTTAAGTCTTACTATAATTCAGCACAACTGTATTAAATTAAAATACATGAGATTGGAATGTAAGGCAATTCATATACTTATTGATTTGAAAGTATTAAATGATAGGGCTTTTAAGTTGAAATATATTATGGTGATGTAATTCTACTGAAAATCAGATTTCTTGAAATTAACATATGTATTCTTAATAGCACTGATTTATTTGTTAGTTCTTGATGTGACCAGTATTTGAGAGAAGTAATATCACCTGTTTTTCACTGTTTGTAGTGAAACCTCCTTAGTCCTTCAGGTTTTCTCTCATTCTGTGTTCTCATTCTCAGTGTTTATGGTATTTTATATAATTTTTTCCCATTTGAAAGGATTTACATATTATAAAAGAGGCACGTGACTTAGTGATTGATTAAGGAATTTTTTCAATCCACATTATCTTCATTTGGTTAGAGATATTTCCCAACTTAACAAATCACACAGATATTTTATGAGACAAGAAACCTAGCTAATGAGGACACATAATTTAATAATATTCATTTCCTTAATATCATTCAAATGGGTGGAGCTTTGTGATTCCTTCCATCTTCTACCTGTTCGTATAGGCGTGTATTGGCTTAGAAGAAAGCATTACCATGTTGAAAGGTGCATTTTTCAATATTGTTCTAGCTGTAAATTGATGGAGGTGAGATATTTTCAGGAAAACAACAACAACAACACAATTGTTAGCAGGCTTTTCTCTGCGGTAAATGAAGCCAAGCATCATCTTAAGGGGAAGATGAAAGTCGCTGCAAGGCTATTTAGATCTGAACTCCTCTGCACGAAGGCCGTCCACCCACGCCTATCAATCACAGATGACTACCAGCACTACCAGCCAGTCTTTTCAGGCTGTGATTTCTCTAGCAGAAGATAAGGCACTGCAGGTATCCCCAGCTTTGATGAAACTTTTATGAAGGAAAATTTATACCAGTTGTACCTGATGCTCAGTCGGGAACTGATTAAATGATTTATATTTTGCCTGAACAGAAAAACCAGCCGGATTAAAAATTGTGGCAATCCCGTTTCAGAGTGCACATCCTCGTCTTCAGGTCATTGCTGAGAGAGATTGTCAGTGTGGTTCAAGGACAGCCCACGAGTTCTTCCTTTCTCAGGGCAAGTCATTACTTCAGTGGCTGGATATATATTTTTAAGAGTAATGCCTTTGAAAGCCGTCCTTCCCCTTGTAATTACAGCCCTGCCACATACAATGTTAGTTTAGGGTTGTTTGTCAGGATTTCAAGAGGCAGAACATAAATTGTGTCTGCTTAAATATCCTCCAGAAGTATTATCTTTGAGTTTCAAGACACACATAACTTCACATCAGGATTTTAAACATGCGGGTAACTTTGCAGAGAGTGGAGAGGAACTGAAACACATCAGCAGAGCAAACCTGGCCAAGGGGCTGCAGGTCTGGATGAGTGCAGCCAGGCAGAAGAATCTGTTGCATGTTATGGGCTGGGAAGGCAGGGAGTGGGTGAAGGCAGCTGGGCCTGGGTCACTCTCACTTACTGCCCAGTTTCTTATTCCTTTGTGTTTTCTTGCTCCTCAACATTGCTTTAGTAAAGTAAATCACTTAAATAAATAATTATTGAGCATTTGTCTTAAATTAAACACAGTAGGTTTGGACCCTTAAGGAATTAAATTGCAATAGGCCTCAGACTTGCTACTTCTCAGTGTCCAACGAGTTCCTTTAAAAGGAAGTGGCTTAGAGATAGTGGCATTAAAAGAAGCAGCCCAACAGCAGAAAAGTAGCTCACAAATATTTCATTCCTCTCTCATTTAAGGTGTTGCCACTGTTCTTTGCGTATGTATATTTTTTTTGACAGGTAGAGTTAGACAGTGAGAGAGAGAGACAGAGAGAAAGGTCTTTTTTCTGTTGGTTCACCCCCCAAATGGCCGCTACAGCTGCACCTCACCCATCCGAAGCCAGGAGCCAGGTGCTTCTCCTGGTCTCCCATGCGGGTGCAGGGCCCAAGCACTTGGGCCATCCTCCAATGCACTCCCAGGTCACAGCAGAGAGCTGGACTGGAAGAGAAGAAACTGGGACAGAATCCGGCACCCCAACCGGGACTAGAACTCGAGGTGCTGGCGCCGCAGGTGGAGGATTAGCTTAGTGAGCTGCGGCGCCGGCCTTCTGCATATATTTTTAATCTTACCCTTAGCTGTCTACACTAGTCTCATTTTTTCTACATTTCTACTCTGCTAGAATCTTTGGTTTAACTTATGTTTTAAATATCTACAAGAGTGCCTATAATGAAGTGGTTTCTCCATAAGCATTTGCTGTGTTATTTAAGGAACACAAATGAATAATGCAGATCAATCATCAGAGGTCCTGGTAATCGGAAGTCATGTATTTCCTGTGGGACAGAAACCAGGGGAGATAAAATAGCGAAAGACAGAGATCCATAAAAGAAGAACAGAATTTCCTACTGTATGACCAAGCTACTAGGATACCTTGTAGTTGTGCTTTTCATACTTGAGTATTTGAGATCTAAAAATGTATAGTGGAGGCAAAGCTCAGAAGTGGAGAAAATGGTAGTCTAGGTCATAGTGGTGGTCAAAGTGGCAGCTACAGAGCCCAAACTTTGGGAGGACAGTGACCTGTCCCAGTGTCTCAAGCAGCAGTGGGCTCCAGGCCTGAAGGGTGAAGGGAAACACTCAGAATGAGAAGAAGGAGAAAAACAGAAAAAGAGAGGGCAACTGCTTTGAACCATAGGCCAACCTCAAAAAGAGATACCGAGCTTTCATCACAAACAGAACTTTTGATGTGAAATGACAGTTACTTAAAGGCCTGGTTAAAGAAAACTTCTGTGAGGTAACATGCATTGAGCTCTTAATGGGTGCTGAAGGTGAGTCAAGGGGCTGTGTCTTTGTTGAATTCAAGATGGAAGAGATAATTTTTAAAAAGCTACTGAAGTTCTATATAGTCTGAGTGGATGACCACTGAAAGCAAAGATCCTGACAGTGTCCATACCGGAAGACCCGCGCAAAAGCCTGGAAGACTCGCAAGCAGTGGATTTGTAGCAAATATGGATTCTAAAGTTGACTGGAAGAAACTGAAGGAAGTTCTGATATGGCTGAGGTTGTGGAGAATAAAGATGGGAAAAGTTAAGGAATAGGCATCGTGGCTTTCGAATAGGCCATTGAAGCTGTGCAAATTATATCCATGTGAAATGGCCAACTGCTATTGGACAGGCTAATGCATGTTGAAATGGATGAGAGGGCCTTACCAAAGGGAGATTTTTTCCCCCCTCCTGAGCATCCATATTTTCCCATGTTCTTGGTGGTATCAGCACAGGGTTAGGACCAGGCGGTTAGCCTATGGATGCTAGTCACCTTAATAAAGGCACTGGCATGGGATACATAGCACCTGCAGGAATGGGAATGAAAGGCATAGAATTTGGAATTTTCTATAGCATGGAGGGCCCTTTGGTCATACTATAGCAAACATGGGCAGTTTGGACCTGCGATAAGCATGGGTTGTATAAACAGTGGAGCCTTGGGCAGCATGCTGGAGATCTAGAGGCTGGGACCTGGCATTGACCACACTGGGAGTGCTGACTTGGAGTGCATGGGTACAGACCCGGGCCACAGCATGGACTGAGTGGGCTCTGAGATTGAGTGCAAGTGCCTGGTCACAAGCTACCTGGCCTCAAAAGAGTGCATGGGCTCCAGCATTGAGTGCATAGGCCCATTGGGCCACCACCACAAGGCCTCCAACATCAATCATTTGGGCCAGACCATGTGGCGTATTGCATAGGGGCCTGCATGGGCTTTGGCTTTTAGCCTATGAACCCTGTGAGCCAGATGGTGGAACATATGGGCTCTGATCTCAAGTGCATGGGGTCTGCTATTGAGCAGACTGGCCTGAGCATGGAACTCATGGTTTTGGCAGGCGTGGGGGCCAGTGGAGTGCATGAGTGCCAACAATCTGGAACACTTGGGCACCAACAACCTTGGCTACCAACAATCTGAGCACATGTGTCCTGCCATGGGTCAAGCCCTGGGCTTCAGCATCGAGTGCATGGGTCTGGCCATGGATGGTGGCAGTGCCAGCTTTGACTGTGCCATCAAGAGGAAGTATGGCAACTTTGGAGGAAGCTTTGCAAGTTCCTTTAGCAGAGCTGGAGGCTGTGTCCCTGGGGTGGCCAAGAAGGCCTGCCAGATCTTTGTGAGAAATCATCCATTTGATTTCACATTCAAGGTGCTAAAGGACCTAAATTCAATGAATATGGCCACATGCTGTATGCCAACATCAAGGTGGAGAATGGGAAGTCCAGGTGGTTTGCTGTGGTTAAGTTTGAGTCACCAGAGGTGACAGAGCAAGCCTGCTGGATGATGAATGGCATGAGTGGCAGAGATGGATATTCGAATAGAGAGAAATCCTTAATCATTTGTCTTTTTTTTTTTTTTTTTTGACAGGCAGAGTGGACAGTGAGAGAGAGAAACAGAGAGAAAGGTCTTCCTTTGCCGTTGGTTCACCCTCCAATGGCCGCCGCGGCCGGCGCGCTGCGGCCGGCGCACTGCGCTGATCCGATGGCAGGAGCCAGGAGCCAGGAGCCAGGTGCTTTTCCTGGTCTCCCATGGGGTGCAGGGCCCAAGCACTTGGGCCATCCTCCACTGCACTCCCGGGCCACAGCAGAGAGCTGGCCTGGAAGAGGGGCAACCGGGACAGAATCTGGCGCCCCAACCGGGACTAGAACCCGGTGTGCCGGCGCCGCTAGGCGGAGGATTAGCCTAGTGAGCCGTGGTGCCGGCTCATTTGTCTTTTTTAAACATTGATATCAGGCCTCTGATTCTGTATTTCATCTTGACATCTGTTTTAATTTGTTGGCTGGATGTATGAACATGTTTAAATTTTTTTAAAAAAATGTGTAACAATGTAGATGGATATATTCAAAGAAATACTGGATTAAACTTCTCAAACAATTCATTTACCCAAAAGTAATTAAACTGCATTCAAATTGAGCATAGAAGTTAAAATGGATAAAAATAAAAAGGAATTATGAACTTTTAAGGTTAAATAAATCTACACATTTCTCACAGAAAAGACAAACCTTTAGCCAGACTAGCAAAGAAAAAAGGAGAGAAAACAGAAATAAGTACAATTGGATATGGAAAAGGATACATTACAACTGATACCACAGAAATACAAAGGATCGTAAGAAACTGCTATGAACTACTATATGCTAGCAAATTGGAAAACCTCAAAGAAATTAGATAAATTTGTAGATACACATAATCTACCAAGATCAAATCAAGAAGGTATAGAAAATCTAAACAGACCCATAACAAGAAGTGATTTTGAAGCAGTAATTAAGTCTTTTATTAAAGAAATGTCCAGGCCTTTATAGATTTACAACTGAATTCTACAAAACATTTAAAGAGGAACTACAATACTTTTAAAAATTATTTTGAGGGGCTGGCACAGTGGCGCACTAGGTTAATCTGCCACCTGCAGCGCTGGCATCTCATATGAGCACCGGTTCTGTCCCGGTTGCTCCTCTTCCAGTCCAGCTCTCTGCTGTGCCCTGGGAAGGCAGTGGAGGATGGTCCAAGTGCTTGGGCCCCTGCACCCACTTGGGAGACCTGGAGGAAGTACCTGGATCCTGGCTTCGGATCAGCGCAGCTCCGGCCGTTGCAGCCACTTGGGAAGTGAAACAATGGAGGGAAAGACCTTTCTCTCTGTCTCTCTCTCACTGTCTGTAACTCTGTCAAATAAATAAATAAAATCTTTAATGAAAAATTATTTTGAAATACTGAAAAGTCTGGAACACTACCATGTATTTTTGAGGAGGCCAGCACTACTCTGATAACAAAAAGAAAAATGTGGACTTGGGTCAGCATTATGGCATAGTAGATATAGCCACCGCTTGTGACACAGGCATCCCGTATGGGCACCAGTTCTTGTCCCAGCTTCTCCACTTCCAATCCAGCTCCCTGCTAATAGTCTGGGAAAACAGAAGATGGCCCAAGTGCTCAGGACCCTGCCATGCGTGTGGGAGACCCAGATGAAGCTGCAGTCTTCTGGCTTCCGCCTGACCCAGGCCCGGCCTTTAAGGCATCTGGGGAATGAACTAGTGGAGGAAAGACCACATTTTCTCTCTCCCTCTTGCTCTCTTTCTCTCTCTCTCTTTGAAATTCTTCCAAATATAAATTAATTTCAAAGAAAACCACAAATACACAACATAAAAAGAATAAAACACACCAGTATCCTTGGTGAGATATGTGCAAAAACCCTTAAAACTATTAAACTGAATGGAACACTACATTGGAAAGATCATACATCACAATCAAGTAAGATTTATCTAAGAGATGCAAAGCTGGTTCAATATTTGCTAATCAATAAATGTCATAAATCATATTAATGGAATAAAGAATAAAAACTCTAAGATTAGCTCAATAGATACAGGGAAAGCATTTGATAAGATTCAATATGCTTGTGTTAAAAAAACTTTCAACCAATTAGGTACACATGAGGCATACCTCAAAATGATAAAGACTATAAATGAAAAACCTACATTCTACCTAAAAGCTGTTAGAACTAATAACCCAATTAAGTAATTTCACAGAATAGAAAGTTAAGGTACAAAAAATGTAGCAGTTTTTTTTTTTTTTAAGATTTATTTATTTATTTGAAAGGCAGAGGCAGAAACAGAGAGAGAGAGGTCTTCCCTCTGCTGGTTCACTCCTCAGATGTCTGCAAAGACCTGAGCTGCGCCAATCCGAAGCCAGAAGCCAGAAGCCAGAAGCCAGAAGCCAGGAGCTTCTTCCAGGTCTCCCGTGCAGTTTCAGGGGCCCAAGGGCTTAGGCCATCTTCTACTGCTTTCCCAGGCCACAGCAGAGAGTTGTATCAGAAGTTGGAGCAGCTGGGACTTGAACTGGTGCTCATATGGGATTCCAGCACTGCAGGTGGCGGCGACTTTGCCCAGTATGCCACAGTGCCTGCCCAAATGTAGCAGTTTTATAAACAAATAATGATCTGATTGAAAGTAAAGGAAGAAATTTCATTCCTTGAAGTTGGTGTGGAAGATGAACAGAGAGCTTTACAATTCCTTATATTCCCTATATTTCTATAATGAAATATTTAGGGACGAATTTAACCAAAGGAATGAAAGATCAGCATCGTGAAATTTTAGACATTGTTGGGAGAAACCATCAACACACACACACACAATGGAAAGATATTTCTTGCTCATGGATTAGAAGAATTAATATGAAAAGTCTATACTATCAAAAGCCATATATAAATTCATATAAATTCAATGCAATTCCTATGAAAATATCAATGACATTCTTTACAGAATTAGAAAAAATAATTAAGAACCACAAAAAACTCATAATAGCAAAAACAATCATGAGGGAAAAATTCAAGTTGGAGCCCTCAAAATACCTGATTTCAAAGCATACTTCAAAGCTATGGCAATTAAAACAGCATGGTACTGGTACTGGCATGAAAGTCTACATATAGATCATTGGAACAGAATAGAGATCCAAGAAATTGGTATTCTTACATAGAGCCAGGAGAGTTTTGACTGAAGTGTCCAGACCATACATTGAATAAAGGATATTCTTTTCAATAAATGGTGCTAGAAAAGGTTTATGTATATATGTAGAAAAATGAAATTAGAACCAGACCTCCATATATAAAAACCAACTCAAAATGGATCAAAGATCTGAATAATAAGACCGGAAATTATGAAGTTTCCAGAAGAAAATATAAGGAAATATTTTAAGACACTGATGTTGGGCAATGTTTCTTGGATATGACCCCAAAAACACAAACAATAAAAAGCAAAGCTGGACAAATGGGATTATATCAAACTCAGAAGCTGTTGTATTGCAAAGGAAATGATCAATAAATTGAAGAGACATCAGACAGAATGGGAAAAATATTTGAAACTACTTATCTGACAAAGGATTAATATCCAAATTTTATTAAGAACTAAAAATGTCAACAACACAAAAACATCCAATCTAATTAAGAAACGGGCAAAGGTCCTGAATAGACAATTCCTAAAAAAAGGAATACAAATAGAAAACAAGTATATGAAAAAATGCTCAATATCATTGGCCATGAGGGAAATGTAAATTGAAACCACAGGCGGGCGCTGAGGCTCACTAGGCTAATCCTCCACCTGAGGCACTGGCACACTGGGTTCTAGTTCCCGGTCAGGGCGCCGGATTCTGTCCCGCTTGGGGCATCGGTTCTGTCCCAGTTGCTCCTTTTCCAGTCTAGCTCTCTGCTGTGGCCTGGGAGTGCAGTGGAGGATGGCCCAAGTGCTTGGGCCTGGCACCCGCATGGGAGACCAGGAGGAAGCACCTGGCTCCTGGCTTTGGATCAGCGTGGTGCACGGGCCAGCCGTAGCGGTCATTTGCGGGGTGAACCAATGGAAGGAAGACCTTTTTCTCTGTCTCTCTCTCTCTCTCACTGTCTAACTCTGCCTGTCAAAAAGAAAAATTGAAACCACAATGAGATATCACTTCACATCAGAATGGCTATTATCAAAAAGACAGAAAAAAACCACAGTGAAAATGCGTAAAAAGTGGAAGTCTGGAAAACAGCATGGAAATTTTTTTAAAAAGCTAAAAATATTACTAGTACATTATCCTGCAATCACAATACTGGGTATATATCCAAAGATATGAATTCACTTTATGAAAGAGATATCTACTACATCATGTTTGTTGTGACACTGTTCACAATAGCTAAAAATATTGAATCAATGAAGGTATCCATCATTAAATGAATGAATAAAAAATACATGGAGTACATACACAATAGGATACTATTCAGCCACAAAGAATGAAATCTTATCCTTAGCAGCAAAATGTTTGGAAGTTTGCAGCATTGTGCTGAGTGAAAATAGCCAGACACAGAAAGACAAATCTGCATTATTTCCCTCCTCAAATTAGGGCACAAATAAATAAATAAAATGAAAACTCATTCTGAACCTGGAATTTTTGATTTCTATAGGCTGGGAAGGGTGGGAAGGATAGAAGGAATCTGGATTTTTATAAAATAAGGGAAGCTGTGTGTGTTTCATTAATTGTGATGATATATCACACTAATATGAGATGTTAATAATAAGAGTAGCTAGGTGTGGAGTACATGGGAACTCTGTTCTACTTCATTATTTTTCTTTGGTAAATGTGAAACTATCCTAAAGTAAAAGATTTTTTAATATATTGATTTATCACTTTCAATTGCCTTCTTGGGTTATTCTACTTAAACCACCTATGGCATGCAGTCTTTCTTTTCTAGCATCAGGAATACTTCATCATCCAATAATTATTTATGCATCAACTGCTATGAAAGTGTTGACAAGGATTAACGTGACAGATTCTGGTGTGTAGCCAGTGTCTCAGTAGCCTTTTGTTTCCTCTGTACGTTAGGGTGTGGAGTCAGTCAGGGTTGCCTAGTGACAGGCTGAGGATCCATGGAAAGTGCTCTGGAGATGACACAGAGCCTTTCAAGAATTTCATGCATTTCAAGAAGTCTGGGGGTGGTCAATTTCATATTTGATTTGATTGTTCTTTTCCTCATTCAGCTTAGACAAGTTCTACTTATCAATTAGTAAACACCTCACTTTTCCTACACAGTCTGTGTTCTAGTAAGTGTTGAATTAATAATGGTCATTTTGCAGTCGCATTAGGCAATATTTGAAGATTGTGCATCTGCTGGTGATTTAGGTTATACCTTTCATATCTCAAATTGCCCCTGAGAGAAGAGAGCGAAGGACCAAATTAAATGTATTTTAGTGGTGATTACTATGAAATTGCTTATAAAACTGAGCCAAAACAGAGGCAGGGATTTAGAAGAAAGCTGTCTGTTTTGGAATCAGACAACTGAGGAAAAACTGTCATATCTTTGCTCAGTCACATATAGATCGCATACTGCTGGAGTAGAGGAATATGCATCTATCCATATCTGAAAGGTTGCACATATCTATTTGTTTTGAGCAAGAGGAGATGGCCAGCCGGCTATCATGGGACAAGTTCTTCTGGTTTAGCATGGGATGTTGACTTCAAGAGTGTGGTTAAGTTGAAGAGCTCAAAGAGATGTGGAGCATCTGAAAATGGGATGGGGAAAGAGTTGTCCTGATTTCTGACAGGTGGTCCAAATTACGCTGTATACTGGTGCAGTTATAAGGAGCTCCATCAGCTTGTTCAGCCATAAAATTGAAGCAGTGTGACTGTGGTGCAAGAAGAGTTCAAGAGGATGCCATATGGAACCAGCATGAGGAGATGGTTGTTCAGGAGGCCCCAAGAAGTGACCTTTGAAAACTGCATCTGAGAACTCTCCAGAATTTAAGCATTTTAATACTAATACTTTATTTGTAAGCCCATAATTCATTTGGAAATAAGCTTTTTAAACCATGTAGTATAAATAATTATTGTATTACTTTTCCCCCAAACACACACTATTATAGTTTTGAAAGAGACGTAAATGGAAAAAAACTCAGATGGTGTATATAACTTCTATTTCTGTAATATACGCCAATGTTTTGGGGTATTGAAAATGAGCATATACCAGAATCTCGATGAATCTAGATTCACGATAGCGTTAAGTTGTCTCTTATTCCAGTGTTTTACATGTGTTGAGAAGTAGTCATAATCAATTAAGTGACCCCTTCTTTCTTCCTTCCCCTTTCCTAATACCTTTGGAAGCCAGTATCTATACATGAAGGCACATGGTTTTTGTGGTTTAAATGATAAACCTGATCACAGAAGTGTGTTTAGATTGTACAGGAGAGAATTTTTAGGTTAAAATATTCAAGAGCAGGTGTTTGGTCTAGTGGTTAAGGTGCCCACATTCCATGTCAGAGTGCCTGGGTTTGATTTTTGGATCCAACTCCTGACAGCAGCTTCCTGCTAACACAGGATGATGTAGAATGGCTCAATTAATTGCATCTATGCCACACATGTAGGAGACTTCAGTTGAGTTCCTGACTCCAGGCTTTGTCTGGGACTGAGTCGCTGAAGGCATTTGAGGAGTGAACTGGTAGATAGAAGCTCTTTTTGTCAATATGATGTCTTTCTTTCTGTTTATCCCTCTGACTAGCAAATTTAAAATTTCAAAATTATAACATTTATGTATGAATTTCTAATACTTATTAAAAGTAGCATTTAAGCACTTCACATGGTTTAAAAAAATTGGGGATCATTTTTTGCTTCTGTTGTTTAGAAGTTGGCAAGTCGGGGGCTTGCGCCGTGGTGCAGTGGGTTAAAGCCTCAGCCTGCAGCGCTGGCATCCCATGTGGGTGCTGGTTCTAGTCCTGGCTGCTCCTCTTCTGATCCAGCTCTCTGCTATGGCCTGGGAAGGCAGTAGAAAATGGCCCAAGACCTTGGGCCCCTGCACCCATGTGGGAGACCAGGAAGAAGCTTCTGGCTTCGGATTGGTGCACCTCTGGCCACTGTGGCCAATTTGGGAGTGAACCATCAGATGGAAGACCTCTCTCTGTCTCTACCTCTCTCTGTAACTCTGTCTTTCAAATAAATAAAATAAATCTTTTTAAAAAAGAAGTTTCCAAGTCAATTAATACCTTTTATAATAGTTCAGAACAAATAATGATATTCTAGAAACAATTTTTACATGTTAAAAATTCAATATGGTGAAAACCAGGCTAAGTGAATAGGAGAAGAATATGGCAAAATACAGAAGATCTGGGTGTTTATGGATTTTGTGGTTAACCATTTCTCTGTTCTTTCATATTAGAAGTATTTATGGCCAAACTTTCAGTCAGCTCAGCTGGAACTGTTGCATGGATCATGTCTGGGTATCTCTGTGCTGTTGGTCTTGAGTCTTTAACTTTTAGTTCTGTTTGTTTTACATTCACACCACTATAATGAAAACTGACATATTGGGTTTATTCAAAATTAAATGATTCAAGAAGATAATATAACCATGTTGGAAAACAAACATCTACGTGATGCCATGAGAAAGGACAAATTGTTTATGACTTAATTTATTTTGAAAGCTAAAAAATTGGTGCAGCATTTTGGGAATAAGTATTTCTTCTCTATTTGCAGTTTTCAAACAAACAAACAAAACTGTACCTCTAGCATTCGTATTATTAATCTAATTCTTCCCACCTCTTATCCTCCTGATTTGCTCCTAGCTCTCTTTATCTTTTATTGCCTCTCCCCTGGAAAACATTGAGGCTGCATAATGTGAAATGCTAAATCTAACATGAACCAAAGTGACAGTTCAGTAAGATCTCCTATGTAACATTAAAGTTTGCAAATTAACCATCTCATGAGTCCATAAAATGACAATATCAGTGACTCCTACTTAAACAAGTGTCTGCTTAGGCATTTTATGGCATAAATGGTGTAGGACCTTGAGTGGTAGACGAGGGTATGGCAAGGCATGTGCTGAGTGTTAGGAGAATATGAATGTGTGGATGAACCTTCCGAGACTGGCTCCCTGAGGAATTCCCATTGTGATTTATCTGCTCACAAACTTGAGGATGGCAGGCTGTCTTGGAGGTACATGTTAGTTTCCTCAGATTTCAAGAACAGCCCTTGCTAATATCTTCTTCATTTTTTCCCCAGAAGAAGGAGAAATGCAGGCAGCTAGGAAGGAAGGCATAAAGGAAGCCAGGGTGGAGGGGAGGATAGATTTATAGCAATATCTTAAGCAGTTTTTTTTTTCTTCCAAATCAATGTAATTCACACAAAAATTTTACATTAGATTCACTCATTCATTCCAGTGAACTTTAATGAGTATCTACTATGTAATAGCACTGCCCTCAGAACTTTAATGTATAGCATTATCTAAAATGTGACATATTAGAAGAGTTGGCAAATGTTTGCTGTTAAGGTCTACATTGTATAAATTTTTGGCTTTATGGGACATATGTTCTGTACTTCAACTGTGACTTTGCAGTTCAAAAGCAACAAAAAACCATAGCAAGCCAATGAAACTGGTAGTGTTCAAATAAAATTTTATTTGCAAAAATAGACATAGCAGGAAAGATACACATCACTTATATTTAAATTGTCATCTCAACTATGGGCTTGGGGTTTTGTTTTGTTAGGGAGTTATGTGTTGGGTTTTAATTGTATGATGTATAAGGGCTTTCTGAGATGGAACTCCACCAAAAATGACTAAATTTTGCTTTGGCTTAATCATTTGTTATGTGAATTCTTTCGGTTCCTTATATAAAAAGAACATTAAAGTTCACAGGCAAGAATACACTTAATTGCTCCAGTACAGAGCTCTGTAAAGCTGGATTAGATCCCCATGTCTCAGCCAAAAAAGATATGAGTGACTTCACATTCCATGAAGACCAAACCCAAGCATTCAGATCTTTAATCTCATTGGCCGTGAGGCAGATGAAATCAAAAGAGCAGGAGAAATTCAACAAAAGAAGCTCATCTCTGTGAGCCTGCCCACTGCACAGGAGGACCTGTGTTCTAAAATAATGCGACCCAGAAAACTGAACACCATTTTGGAGAGAACAAACAGGAGGCTGGTGAGCAAGACAGGCTTCCTTTGTGCAGGAGTAGTGGCAAGAATTGTTTCCTCTTCAAAGGCTTACTTGTGAATGCCATTTCCTACAGAAGAAAAACAAGCACATGGTGCCACATATAAAAAGTCTGATTTCAAAGGACGATTGGGGGATATGGCCTTTGTTTGAAAGCAGTAATCTTGCTCAGACTTGGTTGTGAGACACAGTACAAGATCTTGAAGTTCATGTTGCTGGCTAGTGATATTAATAATAACCACAAGGAAAGAAGCAGCATTGATCGCTGAACTAATTGGATGTTGTTGAAATTTGGCTGTTCCAAGCCTGGCTTCTCTCAGAGAGAGAGAGAGAGAGCCCAAGCACCAGCATAATAGGTTTGCTATTCCCTTTGGGTGGTTATAAACAGAATCAATATGTACTAATGACTACAGCAATAAATTTGGTCATACTTCATGGGGTAACATTCTGCACTTACCCAGTTGTTGGTTTGACATAGAGTAATAGAGTTTACCCTTTTTAAGTTGTAAATTACAATGAAAATGCTGAGCCTAACAGTAAAATGCATTTGGGGATGTTTTTAGGCTTAGGAAATATTGGTAATACTTCTACTAAGCATACTATTAAAATAAATAAATAGTATTTATTGCTTGGTTCCCAGCTGCAGCTGGGTGAAAAGCAGTGGGAAAGGAGAAATAAGACATATATATTTATCAAATGCACGGGGCTCATGTTTACTTAATTCACTTGTGAAAAGTTGCTTACACCAAAAAACAAAGAGTATTCTTTTGGCTTCTGAGGTTCATTTCAGTGAAGCTGATGTGGAAGATGGTAGTGATAGTTACAATTGTTGTGGTAATAGAAAAACTAATTGTCATAAAACATTCCCCGTGACTTTTTGCCAATCATTTTTTGTTAGCATTTTGTTCTGCTTCTCTTGGCTGAAGTTTCATCAAGGCTTCTAGATAGTATTTTTAACTGTAAGGTACAGCGAAGAGTTGGTGTCTCAGATTAAACTATCATACCCACACATATAGTACACTCATAGGATTCCCTGTATATGTTAGATTTATACATGTGTGTATGTACAGACATATAATAAAGCGAAATATCAAATGTGTATACACATGCATACTTTCTCTCACACTATTTTCAGAAAATTTCTGATTAATGTTTGTTAATATTAGAGATATACTTAATGATTTGTGTAGGTTTGAAATACTGCAGGAATGGTATCCCAAACATAATGGATGTATGATTGAAAGTGATGTGTATGCACACAAACCCATCTGTTATATTTCTATAGCTTAAAGTCTCTAAATCCTTTTCTTTATTTGCATGCATGATATGGGTGGTAAAGAAAGTTTGCTTAGGGAATAAGAATAAGAAAGAGGAGTCACTTTAGGAATAAGATTAGACTTTAGTGTTCTCTATCTTCCACCTGAATAACCTTCATTTAACTTACTGTTTCTGTCATAAGTTTGAAATGTAATGATATTTCCCTTTATTATAGCATGGGCGTATGTTTTAAAACAATATTATGAGCTTCTTGAGAGCCTAGAAAGAGTTCTGTTCTTTTAAAATTTTCCAAACATCTGGCATAGTGGTACATACGTAAGCATGTTTGATAAATACTCACCAAAATCCAGATTTAAAAACACAGACTCCAATTTCTTGTATCTGTTCTTCAGCATAAGTAGAAAAATTGACAAAATCACCAAGTTCAGTTAAAATCAAGGAAACTGGGAAATGTATACTTGGCTTGTTCCTAATAATAAAACTTACACAACGTCTTCCCAATTCTTGAGACATATATTTATTTAAAGTGCTTACTTACTATTTGTGATTTGTGTTTACTCACTAATTGTGATTTATTGAGAACAAAAAGAATGTGAGAGATAATTGTTGCATTATGAAATGAGCTACATACTGGTACTCTTCAGGCAAGGCAAAGACCTGAATTGATTCTGTTCTCTGAGAAGCTAATTTCAAAACAGGTTCTAGTCATCTCTTTTTAAAATGAAGTCTCTCATGTGAAATTTGAACCAGGCTGTATGTTTTTATCAGACACTAGAATTTCCATTATTGTGCCAAGGATCTGGCTGCCTAGAGGTTCTGGATTAACTGGGCAGACCAAGTAATTTTTTTTCTTCTATACAATCCACTGGTTACCTACAAAAGAATTATTTCATCATTCTGGTCACCCTGTACCCTAAACAAGGTATTGCATTCAAGTGTTGATACTTAATCATTCACATGGAGTCATTTGAGACTGACATTGCAGGTGGAGCGGCGTCTGTGTGTGGTGTTAGATGCTGACAGATCGTCTCCCCGTGATGGGAAAGTGCAGTGAGGACAATGTGCTGCCAGCTGAATGAGAAATGCAGATACTGAATCATTAATGGTTTACAATGTGAAGGGTCTGAGCTGTCTAATCTTAGGGAATATATGCTTCTATGAATATCAGACTCTCGTGCCCACCCCTTGAATACATTCAGTAAACTCTGCCTAACATTCATATTGTTAGTTTTTAAAAAAGAAACTTTAAAAATCAAAAACATTCCAAATTAGCTGAGCATTAGTTTAATACTAGACTATTTCAAAAGATTCACGGAGACGGTGTATTATGTCTCATACCCATAGGTTCTCTGCCTACAGGCCCCAGTAAGAAGTGCTCAATGATTCTTAAGCACGTTCCATCTTAACTGTCAAATTAGTAGGGCTTTATCTTTATGCAAGAAAAATAAACGTATTTTTAATGCCATTTTCCACAAACTTTCTGAATTTCCCACTCTGAGTCCTCTACCTATAAGAGAGCTCAAGTGTTTCCACATAAATTAAGTAGCCTACCTATATGCAACTTAGTGAATGCTTAGTAGCACAGGTTCAATATAGCAGTCTCCATTTTCAGTATTAAGACCTGGTTTCTAGGCTGGCGCTGCGGCTCAATAGGCTAATCCTCCGCCTGCGGCGCTGGCACCCTGGGTCTAGTCCCAGTCAGGGCTTCGGATTCTGTCCCGGTTGCTCCTCTTCCAGGCCAGCTCTCTGCTGTGGCCCGGGAGTGCAGTGAAGGATGGCCCAAGTGCTTGGGCCCTGCACCCCATGGGAGACCAGGGGTAAGCACCTGGCTCTTGGCTCCTGGTTTCGGATTGGCCACTTGGGGGGCGAACCAATGGAAAAAGGAAGACCTTTCTCTCTGTCTCTCTTTCTCTCATTGTCTAACTCTGCCTGTAAAAAAAAAAAAAAAAAAAAAAAAAGACCTGGTTTCTAATTTGTTCAACTCATTTTGCTTATGCTCTAAGGAAGCACTGTACCTTTTTGCTATGACTTGATAAATATACTGAGGCACTAGATACATGTCAAGAAAGTAGCTACATTTAAATATCGCAGTCATCTTTCTTGTTCTAGTTGTTTATATGCATACGTTACTCACAACTCAGAACATGAAATACTCCATAATTTACTTTATTTGTCCTAATCCCACTCCAGACCACCTAACACAGCGCCGTGGGAAGATTATTAGAATTGCTAGGTTTTCACTTTCTAGTTGTATAACCTTAGGAGACTCATTTAACTTCTCCTGTGCAATTTTATTATCCCTAAATCTAAGATAATAATACGCACTGCATAAACCTTGTAAAAAATTAAAGAAGAGAGCATGTAGAAAAATTCAGCATCATAGCCACAATATGCAGCACAAATTAAAGGGAATGATATTATTTATACTTAGAGATGACAATAACTACTTGATAAATTACAAGTGGCGCTGGGTGGTCAGCAGAGTTCTGCAGATTGTAAGTCTCTGCTGACTTTACCATTTTCAATATTGAGGCTAAAATATGTAATGTCACTACAACTTGATTATAGTGTTATATGGGCTTTACTTATTTGACACTCTGGTAAATGGCATTTCTATTTAAACTGGGGAGACTGTCAGAGAACAAAGCCAATTCTATGCCTACAGCAACTTGCAGCAATGAATTAATGGCATATCTATAGTACTAGCCCACAGTCTATTTAAATCGGATAGATGGCTGCTTTTCCTGTAGCCCATCTGCAGCAGTCTATAAAGGAATGTAATTCAGCTGAATCACATAAATCTCCCTCTGCTGAGATCCTTTGTTTAAGTCAGTTGGTTTTCTTGCTTGAGGCTGGCTATTAGACAACTCAATCTATCACTTATGTTTATTCATATCTTAACTCCATATGCTCACCTTAAAATCTCAAAATGAAATGAGTCCTTGATATCATATATTTCTGAAATAAGAGAATTAGTCCATTTGCATGGATCATTTCCACCATGATATGCAATTAAGAATGACTTCTAATAAAAGTGTTGCAAGGATTACAGAGTTGTCAGGGCACTGTCAATGCAATTAAGACTAAGGATGCTTTTTGGTTTGTTTGAATGTTTTAGACAAACATGCAATTAAATGCTTACACAAAGAAAACCTTTCTGCTTTCACCATATAAAGTACAGAATTAAACTTCTTCGAAATTGACTTCTTACAATTTTCCTATCATGTGGAATAAGAAATTGCATTGACACATGCATAGAGACATTGTTATGTTATACTCAGAAGGTACCTGTTGCCTTATTGGTTTATGACTCTCCATATGCTGAGCATCTATGCGTGAAACAGGATAGCCTAGAAAAGTTGAGTTAGGGTAACATGATAAGGGTGAGTAACTCAAACTCAAATCATAGATAAACTGTTCAGTAGGTAGGAGACTGTTTCTTCCTTAATTAATAAGGCAATTGATAGTAAAGCTTACATAATTACCTAGTACCTAGGAGGTACTTGATTAAATTAAATGCAATTTATTTTCTGCTTAGCCTGTGGACATCACTATTCAGAAAAAGAAATTGGAGTGTCTGAGATAAGGCAGTTGTTTAGGATGGGACAATACTAGAAAAATTGATAGAAATGAAGAATATAATCCTGGAAAGTAGAATTTTATATAAAGATTTATTCTACATAATATAAAATCTTATTTTGATCATCTAAACCATGCCTGTACTTAATGTTGTACCTACCTAAATATGTTCTATTTTTAACTTAAATTCACTAGATAATTGCCAGACTTTACTTAATATGACATCACTAATCTTTTAACCATGATGGACTTGGCAGAGGTCAGTTTCTGGGGAAACCCTTGGATACAATTTGAGTGAGTAATAAATTCAGAATAGTTCTCTTGTTTTTTTTTTTTTTTTTTTTTTTTTTTTTTTTAAGAGTTATTTATTTATTTGAAAGTCAGAGTTACAGAGAGAGGGAGAATTGGGTATTCCGTATGCTGGTTCACTGAGATGTCTGTAATCTCTAGGGCTGAGCCAGGCCAAAGCCAGGAGCTTAATCCAGGTCTCCCACGTGGATGACAGGGATCCAAACACTTGGACCATCTTCTGTTTCTTTTTCCAGGTCATTATCAGGGAGCTGGATCAAAAGTGGAACAGTTAAGACACGATCCAATGCCCATTTGGGATACTGGAAACAAGGGTGGCAATTTATCTGCTATGCCACCATGCCAGCCCCCACAGTATTTTTCATCATGACTACAATTACTATACAGCTTTTATGTGTGTCTGATTTAATACATATTGCTATCCTCTGGCTTCTAAAAAGACAGAATGTTGACTCCAATGAGAAGACCACTAAAAGCCGCAAAGCAATAAAAATATAACAAATATGCTCCATTTAGCCAATGAAGAACAAAAATAAAATATGACTGTTAGCCACAAAACTGGATCACTGAGACATTCTGAAAACTGGTTGAAGCTATGGTTAAGACTGTTTCTAAAAGTCATTTTGGTGTTAGTAAGTGCTTTTTAAAGTGAATTGAAGTCTTCTGATGAACCAGGCATGATGTGAATCACTTCTCAGCTACACTCATACCTTCCCACTCATTATTCCAGACCTGTGCACCCCTTAACTTCAGTCGGCACTGCACAGCAGAGAACAGCATCTTTGCCTATTAGTTCTGCTTTCTGAAGCATCGCCCATGGACCACTTTATTCCTTGTCTTTGCAACCCCTCAAGTTTTCTCAGTTCTTTTTGTTTACCTGGCTTCATCAAGAGAACCAAACTGTAACTGTTATGGAAGACTTATAAAACTATATTCCAGGGAAACAAACTAGATGACATAGATCCTAATGCAAGGGATAGCAGAAATATCTAAAATTGTCCAGGGCAGCATGATGAATTATGATGACAGAGTCCACTTGCAATGGGTCTTTTCCTGGAATATGCGATTGTAGCTGAACTTGCAGTATGAGCCATGAATTCTATTATTGCCTTACATTATCCTCGGTTGTGTTGGCCAGACATCGGTTGCAAAACCAATTTCGTATTCATCACTCATCTTGATAGGAAATAATAGAATACATCACTTCACTTTTGGTAAGTAAAAGATTCAGGAGTAACAAAGTGATGGGCATACCTTTTTTTTTTAATCTTGAATGATATGTGGAAAGAAACTGGAATAGTAGAAGAGATCAAATCAAGAGTTGTACTTTGTTCAGTGATCTGTGTGTGGTTTGTGTGATGCAAAAGTAAAACTTTATAGTTCTACACATTATAAATGATAATTTTATCAATGGAATGCAATTCACAACATAATATCTGTACATGTGAAATCATGCAACATGGTGAATCAGGTGGTGTGATAATACAGTTCCAACAAATAAAAGGTAGACAAACAAAATCCACTGATTTTTCTTGACCTACTCATCGAAGGTCTGTGGTCACAGGGGAAACTCCCACAACAAAATCTGAAGAGACAGGCCCTGTCCTTGACCCTGTTTGACAGGAAGATATTCCATCCATTGGTTCACTTCCCAAATGTTGACAACAGTGATGGAAGCGGAGCGAGGGGGGATGGGCTAAGCCTCAAGTACCTGACAAGAGGATGAGAAGAGCCAACAAAGAGTAATCCTCCAAAATTTTTCTCTACAGCAAAGGCCAACCCTCTGAAGAGTAAATCTAGGGCAATTCTAAAGTATTTTCCTACATGGCTGATCCAACCTTCCTGGCATGCCAAGGCAGGAGTGGGAGATGTAGACACAGTCACCAGGAAGCAAGGAAACAGATTGGAAATACTGTGCCTAGGGAAGTGAGTGTGGGATAGAAAAGAAGAAAAGTACTTCTAGAAAAGAGCTAGAAATATTTCTGAAGTGTGAAACATCCCCAGGACACAGGCCTACCATAAAAGGAGATTGGATCAGAGGAGTATAGAGCGCCTTTCTCCCCAACACCCTCCTGCCACATCAGTGAGCTTCCAGTCTTATTCTGGTAGATTACAGCTGAAACAACTATGAGACATGGAGCCTCTCTGTGGACCAGTACAACAGAAGCACAAAAGTCACCAGAGAAAACCAAAACAAAGACACTAAGAGGGATCCAGAACTTCTGATACCAGTAGCTACAACAAACAATAGAAATAGCCCAAGACTTGGCAGGCGCTGCGGCTCCATAGGCTAATCCTCCGCCTGTGGTGTCGGCACACCGGGTTCTAGTCCTGGTCGGGGCACCAGATTCTGTCCCAGTTGCGCCTCTTCCAGGCCAGCTCTCTGCTATGGCCCGGGAAGGCAGTGGAGGATGGCCCAAGTGCTTGGGCCCTGCACCCGCCTGGGAGACCAGGAGAAAACACCTGGCTCCTGGCTTTGGATCAGCGCAATGTGCCAGCCGCAGCCATTGGAGGGTGAACCAATGGCAAAAGGAAGACCTCTCTCTCTCTCTCTCTCTTTCACTGTCCACTCTGCCTGTCAAAAAAAAAAAAAAATAAATAAATAAAAGAAATAGCCCAAGTCCTAGCCGTGTGATTCTCACTAAAATCCTACTTACTGCATATGTTTTCTCTTATACAACACGTGCTATTTCCAAGCGAAGGTAAACACATATAAAAGCAAGGTGAAACACTGTCTGAAAGGCAAGGAGATCCTCAGTGAACTTGCAGATAAGTAATAGAAACCTCCCAACTTGAAATGCCAAGAGAAAGAGGAGTTTAATAAATGGACGGAACATTCAAGAACTGTGAAGGAACAAGAAAATGTTTAACATACTCACAACTGGAACACCAGAAAAGGAGAGACTGTGTTACTGCACAAGTATCTGGCTCCAACTGCTCATCACTTGGACAGAGAATTCACCAGAGAAGAGAGTTGTTAATGATATGGGATAAAGCAGGTAGATAGATTAGGGCCACTAGTTGGAAGCCACATGTCCCCTGCTTTATGTAATCAGATCTGCCTATTTGTCAGTCAGATAACTCCTTTCCCAGGATGTATTTCACTTCACCTGGGAACCTGAGGGAGGTATCACATAGCCACTCCCCTCCCAGACTCACAAAAGAGGCCAGAAACTGGGAGGGTTTCAATCTCCCTCTCCCTCTCCCTCTCCCTCGCCCTCGCCCTTGCCCTCGCCCTCTCCATTGTCCTCTCTCTGTCTTTGTAAATGAGGACTGAGACAGGGTACTGAGGCACTGTCTGTCTACTTCCCTCATCCATCCTTTTCCTGTCGTGGTCCACTATATTCCTGAACTATGCCCATATGTGTGTGTGTGTGTGTGTGTGTGTGTTCCTCACCTTTTAAATAAACTTTATCACGTTGTGCACTGTAGTTTTGGCCGTACATAGAATGCTTCTCTAGTAAAAGGCAAGGACCTTGGCCGGCACCGCGGCTCAATAGGCTAATCCTCCACCTAGCGGCGCCAGCACACCGGGTTCTAGTCCTGGTTGGGGCGCCGGATTCTGTCCCAGTTGCTCCTCTTCCAGGCCAGCTTTCTGCTGCGGCCCAGGAGTGCAGTGGAGGATGGCCCAAGTGCTTGGGCCCTGCACCCCATGGGAGACCAGGAGAAGTACCTGGCTCCTGCCATTGGATCAGTGCGGTGCGCCGGCCGCAGCACGCTGGCCGCGGTGGCCATTGGAGGGTAAACCAATGGCAAAGGAAGACCTTTCTCTCTGTCTCTCTCTCACTGTCCACTCTGTGTGTAAAAAAAAAAAAAAAAAAAAAAAAAAAAAAGGCAAGGACCTGGATAAATATATTTATCCTTTCATCAATTTAACATTTCTTTATAGTGAAAACATCCTAAGTCATATCTCCTTTTTTAAATTAGAGAAATATGCATTACATTAAAACTATATTCTCTTTGCAGTTGAACCCAAGAATTTCTTACTCCAATTTATCTATAATTCAGTACACATCAGTTAAAATTTTCCCATTCCCAGTCCCCATTTCCCTCTCAACCTCTGGTAGCCACCATTCATTTTTAACTGATCTGAAGTCACCTATTTTTTAGAATCCACATATGAATGAAACAATGTGATATTTGTGTTTCTGTGCTTCACATATTTAACTTAAATATAATGTCAAGTACCATCCATGTTGTAGTAAATTACAAACGTTCACCTATTATATGACTAAATGATATTCTATTGTGTATTTGTATCATATTTTCTGTATTCATTCATTCAACATTTGATGGACACTTAAGTTATATTCATTTCTTCACTATTGTGAATACTGCTGTGATAAACATAGGAGTGCAGATGTCTCTTCAACAGATCAATTTTATTTTCTGTGAATGTATATCCAATAGTCCCTATTTTTAGGTTACAAGAAAAATCTTTGTACTTTTTTTTAGCTTATTAATTTTTATAATTTCTTAGGGTTAACAGATTTCATGTATTTCATATATAAAAATTCAGGAACATTGTGATACTTCCTATCCTGCCCTCTTTGCTGCTCATGCTACTACACTTTCTCTTCCTTCCTGTCTTATTCCCCCTCCTAATTGTACTGTAATCTACTTCCAGTTTATTTTATATTTAGAAGATTAACCCTATACTAAGTAAAGAGTTCAACAAATAGAAGAACAAAAACACTGTTCCTTAAAAGCAGAAACAAGTGCTGTAAACAATCACTGAATCTCAGAATGTCAATTTCACTCCCAAACATTACATTTTGGTATTCTATTTGTAATGACAGATCAGGGAAAACCTATGGTACTTGTCTTTTTGTGACTCACTTATTTCACTAAGTGTAATGGTTTGCAGTTGCATCCATTTTGTTGCAAAAAAAAAGGATTTCATTCTTTTTTATGGCTAAATAGTATTCACACACACACACACACACACACATATCACAAATTGATTTGCTGGTCATCAGTTTACAGACAGACATCTGGGTTGAGTCCATGTATTAGCTACTGTGAATTGAGCTGCAAGAACATGGAGTGGGGGTTTGGATAGATCTTTAATATGCCTATTTCTGTTAGTTTGGGTAAATTCCCTAGAGTGGGATGGCTGTATCATATAGTATCTCCATTACTGTCTTCCACAATGGTTGTACTAGTTTAAAATTCCACCAACAGTGTATTAGGGTGCCCTTTTATCTACATGGGAACCAGCATTTATTGTTGATTTCTGTATGAGAGACATTCTAACTGGAGTAAAGTGAAACCTCATTGTGGTTTTGATTTGCATTCCCTTGATGGCTAGTAATCTTGAGCAATTTTTTCATGTGTCTGTTGGCCATTTTAATTTCCTCTTTTGAAAAGTGCCTGTTCAAGTCATTTGCCTATGTCTAAAAAGGATTGTTAGTTTTGTTGTTTTTGAGTTTCTTGAGCTCTTTATAGATTGGTCTTAGTGAATATTCTTTCTCATGTGTTGGATTTGATTAGCTAGTGTTTTTTTTTTGCATCCATATTCATCAGGGACATTGGTCTATAGTTCCCTTTCTTTGATTTATCTTTTTCTGGTTTTTAAATTAAGATGATGCTGGCTTCATAAAGGAGTTTGGAAGAAGTACCTCCTTTAAATTGCTTTGAATAGCTTGAGAAAAATTGGAATTAGTTCTTCTTTAAAAGTCTGGTAGAATTCAGCAGTGAAGGCATCCCATCCTGGGCTTTCTTTTGCTGGGAGGGTTTTTATTACAAATTCAATCTCCTTCTTCGGTTTTGGTCTGTTTAGGTTTTTTTATGTCTTCTTGACTCAATTTTGGCAGATTGTATGTGTCCATGAATCTATCCATATTTTCTAGATTTTTCAATTTGTTGGCATATAGTTGTTTCAATTCCTGATGACACTTTTTATTTTGGGGTGTCTTTTATTACATCTCTTTTGCATCTCTGATTTTATTAATTGGTTAATTTTATTCTTTTTATTAATTTGGCCAATAGTATATCAATTTTGTTTATTTTTTCAAAAAAACAATTCTTCATTTCACTGATCATTTGCACTTTTATGAAATTTGTTTATTTTCTAATTTTAATTATTTCTTTCCTACTACTGATTTTGAGCTTGATTATTGTTTTTTTTCTAGATCCTTGAGATGCATTGATAGCATCAATTGCTATAACTTCATGTTACCTCTGTTACCTCTGCTTTTGCTGTATCTCATAAGTTTTGATATGTTGTAGTGTCATTTTCATTCATTTCCAGGGTATTTTGATTTATGATTTGATTTTTACTGTGGCCATGTTCATTCATCAATATGTTCTTCAGTCTCCATGTGTTTGCATATCTTCTAGAAATTCTTCAGTTGTTGATTTTTAGCATCATTCAGTTATGGTCAGAGAAGATGTGTGGTATAATTTTGATTTTGTGGAATTTGCTGAGACTTGCTTTCTGTCCTAGCATATGGTCTATCCTAGAGAAAGTTCTCTGCACTGATGAGAAGAATGGTATTCTGTAACTGTGGAATGAAAAATTCTGAAGATATCAGTTAGGCCCATTTGGTCCATAGTGTGGATTCGCTCTGTTGTTTCTTTGTTGATTTTCTGTCTAGTTTTTCTGTCCATTGATGAAAGTGGGGTGTTGAAGTCTCCCATTACTAATGTATTAGGGTCTGTGTCTCCCTTTAAGTCCATTAACATTTCTTTTAAATAGCTAGACACTCTGGAATTGGGTGCATATACATTTATTATAGTCACATATTCCTGTTGAACTGACCCCTTAATCATTACATAGTGTCCTTACTTGTCTTTTTTAACAGTTTTTATGTTAAAGTCTATTTTATCTGATATTAAGATGGCTATACCTGCTCTTTTTTGGTATCCATTAGCATGGAATATCTTTTTCCATTCTTTCACGTTCAGTCTGCATATATCTTTGTTGATGATGTATGTTTCTTATAGGTAGCAAATTGATGGGTCTTTTTTTTTAATCCATTCAGCCAGTTTGTATCTTTTAACTGGGAAGCTTAGGCCATTTACATTCAAGGTGACTATTGATAAGTAATGAATTTGTCCTGCCATTTTCCCATAGGTATTCCTATCTTTTCTTTTGATTTCCTTTGTGCTCTTACTGGGAGATTTTCTGCCTTCACATTCTTTCCTAACGATGACTCTTTTTCTGCATTTCTGTGTGTAGATCCCCTTCTTCCTATATCCCCAGTGGCATGGGCTGCTGCAGTCTGATCTCAACTTGCTCCCTAAAGTTAACACTTTCTCCAGCTCCAAAGTGTGCTTCTTGTAGGCAGCAGATAGATGAGTCTTGTTTTTTAATCTATTCAGTCAGTTGTATCTTTTAATTCTCAGTTTAGGCCATTTACATTCATGGTTGCCATTGATAAGTAATGACTTACCCTTGCCATTTACATAAGTATTCCTATTCTTTGCTTTGGATTTATATTGTACTTATAATTGGAGATTTTCTGACATCATATTTATTCGTTATGATGACTGTATTTCTGTGTTTCTGTGTGTAGCACATCCTTAAGCATCATGTGTGAGGCTGGACAAGTGGTGACAAATTTTTTTTCAATTTCTGTTTGTTATGTAACATTTTTATTTCTCCTTCATTCATAAATGAGAGCTTTGCAGGGTACAGTATTCTGGGTTGATAGTTTTCTTCTTTTAATACTTGGATTATGATCTCTATTATTTCCTAGCCTGTAGTGTTTCTGATGAGAAGTCAGCTGTGCGTCTAGTTGAAGATCCTCTGAATATAATCTGGTATTTCTATGGTGCATATTTTAAGAATCTTTTCTTAATGTTGAAATTTTGACTTCAGTGTGTCAAGGTGAAGATCTTTTCTGGTCATGTCCATAAGGAGTTCTGTGTGCCTCATGTACTTGGGCATCCCTTTCATTTCCCAAATTAGGCAAT
This sequence comes from Oryctolagus cuniculus, assembly GCF_051225735.1. Taxonomy (NCBI): domain Eukaryota; kingdom Metazoa; phylum Chordata; class Mammalia; order Lagomorpha; family Leporidae; genus Oryctolagus; species Oryctolagus cuniculus. Next base: position 128,191,303 of record NC_142874.1, read on the forward strand.
ATTTCTGTAATTATTTCATTGAATAGGCCTTCAATTGCATTTTCTGTTTCCACACTTTCTGGAACTCCTAGACCAGTATGTTGGATCCTTTTAAAATATCCCATCAAGCTCAAACATTTATTTAATTTTTCTAATTTCTTTTTTTTTTGGTCTATTTCCGTAAATTTTTCTTCTATTTCGGATATTCTTCCTTCTGTTTCACCAAGTCTGTTTTTAAGGGTTTCCCACTGTATTTTTTATTTAACATATTAGATTCTTCATTTCTAATATTTCAGTTTGATTTCTCTTCAAAGTATCAATCTCGTAGGAAATTTTTTCCTCCTTGTCATACATGGATTTCTTGACTTTGTGGATTTGCTTCTGCTTGTTTCTGAGTGATCTTATCACTAGTCTTTTGATGTCCATTTTAGGAATTTCATCAGTCTCTTCAACTTCACATTCTAATATTAAAGTGTTGCTGTGTTCCTCTGGAGGAGTCATATTTTCTTCCTTAGTCTTGTTTCTTCAATTTCTGCATTTTATTTTTAGGAACTTTTTGGAAATACTTGCTGGTTTTTCATCTTTTGTATTTTATCTTTGAACTATGCCTCTGTGGCTTAGTGTGGTGTCTGTTCTTTCAATGAATCCCAGAGGTGTGTGCTGGGTGTGACCAGGGAGCCCTGGTCACTGCTCCAGGGTGGGATGTTTATCCAGGTTGACACCCAAATTGGCATGTTGGATCTCCTCTATTTTCAGATGTGGTGAGGATATGATAACCTCCTATTTTCCAAGGTGTTCAATGCCCAAGGTGAGCCCACAGTGGGTGCAGTACTCACCTGTGCTGCCATATGAATGTCACAAAAAATCTGTACAGTCCTTAGTGTGAGCATGGAACCCTCTGTAATGACTCTCCCCAGAAAATCAGAGAGCTCTGAGCCTATGGTGCCTGCTATGGTGATTTTCCAGAGACCCAGTTTCATCCTGCACCCTATCATGCAGTTGCATGATTCCACAGTTACACCACGCAAGGTCCCCAGTCATAGGGTGCAGAGGATCTGCTGCACCCCAGTGATGAGTCCTGGCCACAGAAAGAGCAGAGGTGTTCCCAGAGCAAGCTGCCTGTAGATGTTTCAACTTGGTAGTTTGAGCCTGGAACTTGTGATATGTTGAGAGGCTGGGGGCACCTCACAGTCATTTGTGGGTGCCCAGTCCCTGTCAACCTTTCCAACCAGACTGAAAGTCAGTGGGAATGCAGGTTTTCCCCTCTGGTAAAATCCCCTGATCAGATGTGTACACATGAGCCACCACAGCCGCTATTGGTGTCAAAATGATGCCTTCTCCCCAACAGTTGCAGGGTACACTTGTGGGGGGATGGAAGAAAGAAATGTACTTTACTTTTACTGGATTAAGCAGTACCCTGCCCTCTGTTAGGACTCCAGGCCATACTCAAAGACAGTGTGTTCTGCAAGGCTCCCCATCTGGCAATATCACCAGTGGCAGGGGCTGCCACAGTCTGCTGTCACCTTACTCTCCCATGCTGGTGTGTCCTCCAGCTCTCAGCTGAAGGGGTTGTGTGTGGTCCATGCTCCTAGCTGCGTATCTGAACCTTCCACACTGCTCCACTGCATCCCTCTTTCTTCTGTAGAATTTCCATTGCAAATTTCCTCCACTTTTTCCCTGATATTTTCCCCTCATTTAAAGCAGTATGTTTTTTCCCTATGCAACCATCTTGGAATCTCCTCTATGGTTTCTTAATGTAACCATGATAAAGCCATCTTCCTTTCCTTTGTTTTTCTATTTTTATATAGCAAAAACCAGCTACTGTACCTCTTGTGAATAGTAACAATTCATAAGAATTTCAGGAGCCTACAGAGGGGAGAAGATTTGGAATTGTAGACTTTTGATCTAGGAAATGGGTTTGGGCTTCAGTGGCCTAATAGGTCCTACCCCATAGATTTTCATTTTCATTACACAATGGACATACCTTGACTTGCCCTGGAAAGGTGGCGTTAAGTAAATGAGAACAAATTTCTCACAGACTGCAAACTACTTTCTCTAGAAGATGATTACTTGCAAACTTCATCTCTTCAAAGAGGCCACTCTAAAGCAGGATACTGATTAATTTTACAAAAGGCATTTCTGGGGATAAGGGATGTGTAGATAGAGTGTTAGGACCAGTTAGGCCACTGAGGCATGAATAGTTACCCTCCAATCTAATAAAACTAGGTACAGATAATCTAAAGGCTGGTGGAAAAACTCTTTATCTAGGACATTAAAACTGCTAAGACAGTGGCTTGTGAACTATGCCAATGTGCCTTTCTGCACTTCCCAAATCCACCTTATCACTATCCACATGACCTCCCCCAACAAGCGCCTTATGAATGGATTCTGCCCAGGCAGGATGTAGCCTGACTTCAAACTGCCCCTCCCTACCCCATACCATCTGCCTCCACCCACCTCTCTCTGGGTGGGCTGAAACCCCACCCTCTTTACCTACCTGTTCTGTCCCTGCAGGAAAAACGTCCTTTCTGGTTAAACTGGCCACTTCCTTGCCTTTGAACCCTAAAATCCTAAAACCTAACATAAAGAACAAAGGCTTGCTCAAGTTTGCTCCAGATGGCTAGATGAAGCTGACCCTTTGTACACACTACCCACATTAGATTGACTTGGTAGGTGAGATTAATAGCTTCATGCATACAACCATCATAGTAATGTCAGTAAGTGTTTCTCTTAAATACTTTCCATGATTTTTAGAGGCAGTTTTTTTCTCAGGTATTTGGTGAAAAAGTCACTCATTTTATGTGTTCTTTTAATTTTTGAAATATTGACAGTACTTTAAGACAATATAAAACTAAACATTTAGTTGTTTATCAACTGAAAAATGACAGAAAATATTCATTACTTTTTATGACATCAGATAAAATATAGCTGCCTAATGTCTTTAAAAGTATTTCTCAAATTTTATTTTATTTTATTAATCTGATGACCATATATTAGGAAATATAAAAAATAATTCCCTTTTTCAGCTTCTCTCTCTTTGTTGATGCCATGCTACCTCAAACCATGAGATACTGGACTGTTGGAAAAGCTCTCAAATACATTTTCTCATTTAATCAGCAGTAGCAAGGCTTGTTTAGCATCTAACTTTGTGTATATGTGCAGCTGATTGTCTCCTTGTCATCACTCTCCAAAGCTACTTCTCTGGAGGTAGAAATGATTTGTTCCCTGGGAAATCCTAGTTTGTAGTATATGAAGAGTTATACTTGGCCAGCGCTGTGGCTCATTTGGCTGGTCTTCCGCCTGTGGCACTGGTACCCTGGGTTCTAGTCCCTGTTGGGGCGCCGGGTACTATTCCCGGTTGCTCCTCTTCCAGTCTGGCTCTCTGCTGTGGCCTGGGAGGGCAGTGGAGGATGGCCCAAGTGCTTGGGCCCCTGCACCCGCATGGGAGACCAGGAAGGTGCACCTGGCTCCTGGCTTTGGATCAGCACAGAGCCGGCCATGACGGCCATTGGAGGGTGAACCAACAGAAAAGGAAGACCTTTCTCTCTGTCTCTCTCACTAACTCTGCCTGGAAAAAAAAAAGAGTGATACTCTAACCACCAGTGAACCACAGTTGGCTAAAGGAAGATTGAGCAGTCAGGAGAAAGGAACCAGATAAAGATGCTTACATTTTCGTAAGACATGTTTATCAAGATATTTAGATTTTTCAAATACCCTTATTTTAAAAATGAAAAATTAATAATATCCTAAGAAGCAAAAATGTAATTGCAACCAAAGAAACCATGGATGACTGAATTGATTCTAAAAGTTTCTGGTTGTGCTATTCTCAGAAAAAAGTATTTTAGCACAGGGGAACAGAAAGTAGAGTAGACCAGAAACAGCATGTGATGGAAACCACAGCCTAATTGGATAAAGAAATAACAAGCCACATAATTACAATGCTATTTTGGAAGAAACAGTATACTGAAGTTAACATTTCTCTGAAAAAAAAAATACAGTAAGCTGGATGGATATTCAGAGAAAATGACTACAGTGAAAACATTTAAGACAGTAAAGACAAAGACAGGAAATCACATGTAACCACTCATGTCCCCTAATAGAATTGGCTACATCAACAGTTTCCAGCTGGTGCATTTTCAGAGAAAGCCCTTTTATGAGGAAGAAGTAGAACTGCAGAGATTTGTCAGGTACTCTAACAAGATTTTGCACAGAGACCTAAGATTTTCAAAGTAGTCAGTAGTTATCTCAACCCACATGGAAAAATGAGTAAGCTATGTACATCAACACCTTTCATGTTCAGATGTTTTTCTTCTGAATATGAAAATCGATCAATGGAAATATGAAAGGTTGCTTCTCTTCATGCCAAAAAGGAGGAGGATTTAATAAATTCTGGGAAAAAATACCAGTGAAATTGAAAAGTATCAGTAGCTAAAGTGAGTTAGGTAATTAGCTGGGTTTTAGGTGGTAGGAAAGAAAGTACTCTCAGAATACGCTGTTTTTTAAGTTAGCAGAAAAATGTGATAATAATATTGGGAAAATGGTCAATGTAATTTATGGAAAGAAAAGGAGTACACAATGAATTATATAAGTTTAGCCTACATAAACATAAAGAGGGTATGAGAATATCTTAAAACTCAGATCGGTTTTAGTTGAACAAGCTATTCTCGTGGCTTTTGTGAACAAAGAACACATGTTTGCGTGTTGTAAAAAGTTCACAGATTTTCTACGCTCAGCCACTCTATCCTTTTCATAATGCCAAGAGGCATGCTTATAGGGCCTCATGGCCCAAAGACATTAGGCAGCTTCCTCAGTGTGACACAGTAGATGTAAAAGGATGGATTTGAATTTTAATTTGGGTTTTCTGTTTGATTCCAAGTCTACTTCTTTCACTCCAATACTCCTAACAGCCAGAGGCTTTGAGTTCTTTACAGATTGACAAATTTACCTTGCTTGCGATACTACGGCTTCTTCAGACCTCTCCCCCCTTTTCTGCCTCTCAAGTCCCATAATATTTATATGCGTAATGGGGGCTGATGTTGTGCCATAGTGGGTTAAACTGCTGCCTGTGATGCCAGCATCCCTTATAATAGTGCCAGTTTGATTCTTGACTGCTCTGCTTCTGATCCAGCTTCTTGATACTGTGCCTGGGGAGCCAGCAGGAGATGCCCTAGAACTTGGGCCCCTGCCATCCGTGTTAGAGACTAGGGTGGAATCCCTGGCTGTGGTTTATTCTAGCTCAGACCTGGCTGTTATGCCCATTTGGGGAATGAACAAGTGGATGGAAGATCCATCATTTCCTTCCTTCTTTCCTTCCTTCCTTCCTTCCTTCCTATGCAACTGAAAAAGGATATTCAGAATCTATAAACAACTCAGGTAACTCAACAACAAAAAACAAATAATCCAATTAAGAAATGGGCAAAGGACTTGACTTTTTTTTTTTTTTTTTTTTTTTACAGGCAGAGTGGACACTGAGATAGAGAGAGACCGAGAGAAAGGTCTTCCTTTTCCATTGGTTCACCCGCCAATGGCCGCTGCGGTCGGTTCACCGCGCTGATCCCAAGCCAGGAGACAGGTGCTTCTCCTGGTCTCCCATGCGGGTGTAGGGCCCCAGGACTTGGGCCATCCTCCACTGCACTCCTGGGCCACAGCAGAGAGCTGGACTGGAAGAGGAGCAACCGGGACAGAATCCAGTGCCCTGACCAGGACTAGAACCCAGTGTGCCGGTGCTGCAGGCAGAGGATTAGCCTATTGAGCTACAGCACTGGTCATTGAACAAACATTTTTCAAAACAGGAAATTCAAATTCATCAAAAATGCTCACAATCACTAGCCATCAGAGAAATGCAAGTCTAAAAAGCAATGAGGTTTTAGCTTACCCCAATTGAAATGGCTCTCATATGGAAATCAACAAACAATAAATGCTGCCTAGGATGTGGGGAAAAAGGGACCCCAATCCACTATTGGTGGAAATGTAAACTATTACATCCATTGTGGGAGATAGTATGGGGAGACTTCAGAAATCTGAAAATAGATCTACTATGTCATATGACTCAACCATCCCACTCCTGAGAATTTACCCAGAGAAAATGGAATCAGCAAGTATGGTTTATCTGTACCCCTATGTTTATTCCAGTCAGTTCACAACAACCAAGATATGGAATCAACCCAAAACTGATGCATCTATATGCAGATATTGATCAAAATTTTAAAGGAAATCTTTTTGATTTATTACCCATTTCAGAAATCTTAGTTTTATTTTTAACCAAAGCTGTGGATTTTACACCAGTGTGTTCTAAATGAAACTAAGAGGGTTTTTTCTTCAACTGGTCTTAGGCCAAAAGTGATGTATACCACTAATGGACATAGTGTACAAGACATACATAGATTGAAATCTTTGTAACCTGGCTTCATCATCATCCATCATACCTATTACTGATAATGTCTATTATAAACTGTGACATAAAAAGAACTGTGTATATAAATGAATCACCCCTCTGGTTATGTGGAAATAAAAAATTGAAAAGTATAAGTTTCATCAAGTTTAAAACTTAATTAATTGGAGTTTAATATTTTCCTTTTGCCTCATAAAATTTTAGTTCTTAAGAGGCAATTTGTATAAAGCCATCAATAGTAAATTATTGTGACAGGCAATATATTTTTCTGGTATTCTTTCCACATTTTAGTAGTCACTAAATTTTGTTGTTTGTTTTTACATTTTTATTTCAGGAGAATGTTATTAACTGTAAGTCTATGATTTATTTCATCATCAGTGGATCATTTTTATTATCTCCAATAATATGATCATTTAGCTCTGCTCACACAAGACCCATTCTTTTTGACAATTGCAGATTCAAGTACAACTAAAGAGTATTTCCGACTATATCTCTATGTATATAGATGTCACAGTCAAAAACTATAAATTTATATTTGTCTGGATAAACATATAGGGAAGTAGATAATCAGTTGAATCTAAGTATTCATGGTATTTATGTTTTATAAAGTTGCTGTGAATTTTAAAGTAGCAAAGACTGTAGCATTGTTCCTAGGGAAAATGTATGTTTATGGGTATATATCTGTATTTCCCATGGATTATGATCTGAAATCTTAAAAACAACTCATTCAATTGGATTCACTTTTCTTTATTTTACAAAAGGGAAAAGGAGTTTCAAAAGTGTTAAGTATTTCGCCTGGGGCTGCCCCACAAACAGGTGCCAGAGTTGGGATTCAGGCTGGGCCTACCAGCCCCAGAGTTGGAGCTTCTTGCCTTGCATTGTGTTACAACCTCACCCTTTGTCTCCATCATCTTTGTCTCTGGTCATCGTGTATGAGAGCTGAGGCAATGCAAAGAATGGCCTTAATGGATATCAGCTGGGAACATGTGCACAGGCAATTCAAATTTTGCCAGCTCTGAGCATGTTAAGGAACAACCTGGAAGTGTGTATTGATTTTGGGTTTAAATGTTAGTGAGTTGGAAGAACAACTGTGTATATGCAAATTTGATTTATTTAAATTATCAGCACGTCGGAATGAACATTTTCATGGAGATACAATCTCAATTGGTCCAATTCTATCTGGTCTTTCTATAATAAATGTTCACAATTGTTTTATGGAGCATGAAGTATCTGATTGTATCACTCTTCTTTCCATAGACATGATTTCAGCTCTTTTCTTAATTACAATTTTTAAAAAACATTTGCATGCTAAATCTAGCATCTAGAATATTATACAAAGCACATTTAGTGAATCAGAATTTTAGTTATTTCTTTGCCCTCTCATTAATTTGTAATATGGTATCTGATAATCCTTATTAAGCTATCCCATTATTTATATAAATTGCCAGAATAAAAATAATTGCAAAGCACTTAGGAACATATTAAGTATAAGTACTTGCTTCATAAGATGATAATTTTATTTCATAGGATAAAAATATAAATCTGCTGTAAATGTTTATAACATTAGGAAAAGAACGTTTTAAGCTTTTTGAATTTCCTGCCAGATACCTTTTCTCGAGAAATTCAGAATAAGCAAGTGGAGTCTCACGATTCTCCTACACTGTACAGCTACTCCCTCAGTGGCTAATCACAGACCCGCATTTGCCTGGTGAAAGCTGACTGAGAGCCTGGTAGTGTGTGAGGAAGCAGGGCAGTTTGGGAGGATTGTGGGCCTTTCTTCCGTGGCAGGCTGCTATTGGCTGATTTCTCTGGTGAGGTGCTTTCATTGTCAGGAGTGCACCTGCCAGGATCCCTAAACTTGTCCTTGGGAGCCCTGCTCCCATTCTTTGTTTCTGAGCACAGGCGTTCTAGCTCTGTGGGTACCCCATGCTTCCCATGTTGGAGACAAACAAGAGCTTCCTGTGAAGGGAATTCTTGCCTCCAACTCACATCTCACCGTAGAACTCTGGTCCAGGGGAATATCCTGTGCGTGGGGCGATGCCAGCTCAGGGGAGTGGCAGCACTGTCAAAGAGAACTGTTAGATAGATAAAGCTGGAAAAAGGCATCTGATGCAGGGGTGAAGTAGCTGCTTGAGACACCCACACTCCCTAGGGGAATGCTTAAGTCCCACCACCTCTGCTTCTGATCCAGCTTCCTACTGTTGCACACCCTGAGAGGCAGCAGTTGACGGTCCAAAGTCATGGGTCCTTGCTACCGCTGTGGCAGTCCCAGATGGGGTTCCTGGCTCCCAGCTTCAGCTGTGGGAGGACACTTAGGGAGTGACCCTCTTTCTCTCTCTCTAATTCTCTCTCTCTGTCTCTTTCTCTATTATTCCACCTTTCAAATAAAATGAAAGCAGATTTTTCTTTTTAGGAGAGAAAGAATCATTCTTCTTATCAGTTGAATACATGTTTTCTCAGTTCTGCCGTCCAGCGCATTGGCTCAGCCTCACTCCTAAGTTCTGAGATATTCATGAAAGTATTCTCAACCCTTGGGCAGTCGCTAGTTGCAATTTTGAGAGAGAGGAGAATGAAGCTATTGAATTCCTATTTTGTCATCTTGCTGATATTACTTGGAGGCTTACCTTTAATATATTTTGAAGTTCTCAGAAATAATTTAACATTTCATATTCTTTTTCATTTTAAATATTTTACATATAGATACAATTTTAAGAATATAATATTATCTCCCTCCCTCTCTTTCCTTGTTTTTGAGATAACATTTTTCACTGGCATTAGAGTCAATGACTTAGGGCTCCACTAAATAAAGAGTTCAGCAAGTAAACAGGAAAAGGACCCTAGTTCACTGTAATTTAATATTGTTTTTAAAATGTTTGTAGATTGAACTATATGCACCAGCTACATCATACTCAATTTTTAAAAGATTTATTTATTTATTTGAAAGGCAGAGTTTACAGGAAAGAGAAGGAGGGAGAGAGGGAAGAAGGGAGGGAGGAAGGGAGAGAAAGAGAGAGAGAGAGAGAGAGAGAGAATCTTCCATCCCTGGTTTGCCACTAAATGGCTGCAATAGCAGGAGCTGGGCTGGTCAGGAGCCAGGAGCTTCTTTGGAGTCTCCCACATGGATGCAGGGGACGAAGCACTTGGGCCATTTTTGACTGCTTTCCCAGGCACATTAGCAGGGAGCTGGATCAAAAGTGGAGCAGCTGGGACCCCAAGTGGCACTCATTAGGGATGTTAGTATCGGAAGCAGCAGCTTTACCTGTTATGCCACGATGCCAGCCCCACATATTCAGTTTTTAAATAACTTAGCTGTGCATTATTCTCAGAATTTTATGTGCAGAATTATATTATTTACAATGACACATTACTTTATACATTTAAATTATTATAATTTTAAAATTTCGATTCAGTGTTATGACCAAGATTCAACCTCTAGTAGAATGTTGACAAAACCAAGTGATTGTGGCAATCTATTCTAATTTTCGATCTTAGAGGAAATTTTGTCAGTATTTTATGATTGCCAACCAAGAACAAAATAAACTTGACAAAGAACCAAAAAGTCACGTTTATGATTTATTTCTGACTAAATAGGATTGCAACCCAGGAGTCACGTATTCTTGAATTGTGTTCTGAAGCTTAAAGAAAATAGCTGCTGTATTGAAAATCTGAAACTACAAGGGGGTTAGTAGTTTACATCTTCTGTCTGTCAAGAATTATGACTGGGTGCTGATGAAATTAAGGCGGCTGCATTAGAAAGGGGTTAGGTACAGCTTCAGTCTCTGGGCGGCTTAGAAAAAGAGTCCCTTGCACAGATGGTCAGCTGATGTGCCTTGGCCCACCTCAGAGAGTCTGCTCTCATCTGGGATTGGACACGCCTCTAACATGGTCCGTGTGTTCACCTGGCATGTTGGCTTATCAGTGGTATCAGATTCTTTTACATACCTTGAGCCAGTGCTTATTCATTTTTATTTTCTTGCCAAGTCACATAGTATGTGCTGCATTTTTTTTGCAGATGTCCTTTTTATATTATGAAAAGTTTCCTTTAATTCTTAATTTACTGAGTTTTTATAAAAGATTTATTTATTTTGAAAAGCAGAGACAGAGAGTGTGGGGGGTCCATCTTCCTTCCTCTGGTTCATTCCCCAGATAACCTGGGCCAGGACAAAGCCAGGAGCCTGGAACTCCATTGGATCTCCCACATGTGTGGCCAGTACCCAAGCACTTAGTTCATCTTCTGCTGGCTTCCCAGGCACATTAGCAGGGACCTGAATTGGAAGTGGAGCAGCCAGGACTCAGACTGGCACTGTGATATGGGATTCCTGCATTGCAAGCAGCAGCTTAAGCTGCTGCACTAAAACACCAGGCCCTGATCACATAATTTTTCTATATTCTGTTAATGTAGTGAATTACACTAAATTTTTAATGGATGCATAAGCTTGCATTACTAAAGTGAAGCCAACCACATCACAAGACACTTCCTTTTACATAATTCTGAAATCACTAGTAAATATTGTTTAGCACTGCTGAATTTATGTTCCTGAGTAAGACTCGCTTGTGATTTTTCCTTGGAAAACCATTGTAAATTTTGGATGTAAATGTTATGCTTCTGGTCAAATTAAAAGAGACTAAAAATTTGTGTAATATTGGAATTAGTTTATCTTAAGTATTTAGACAAATTCAGCAGTAAAGCCATTTGACCTTTTCACTGAGAAATCTTTTTAATCATATATTTAATTTCTATAGTGGATCACATAACTTATTCAAGTTTTCATTTCTTCCTGTGTCAGTTTTAGCAGTTATGGTTCTTATGTCATAACCCTTACTTCTTTGATGATAGACATAACAAATCTGCCTTATAATTGGTTGAATTCCCCTAAATTCCCAAGCATCTGGCCCACTAGGATTCTGTGCTCAGAGGTCACTGTGAATATTACATGTAAACTGTCGCATAGCAAGAAATAGTAGATGCATATATTGCACATATATTTTCAGCTCAATCCTGTGATCCATTGTTCCATCAGATTTCATTAACAAAACACAAGTTCAAGAAAAAACCATTAAGAATTTCAAGAGGGAGAAGATCCAAGATGGCTGAGTAGGGAAAAGACAAGCTCATTCTGACCACAGGAAGGTAACCAAAGAAGTTTGTGGTGGAAATTTTACACCAAAAGAGACACCTTAGAGAGGAGGGATGGGGTGTGGCTGGGGCATTACAATCACACAGCAGTGAGCAGGAAACCTCCAGCAACTCCTACAGCTGGTAGCTGGTAGGGTCGCCATCTTCTTGGAGCAAGACACACAACTAGCAGGGAGGAAAAGCCATCTTAATAAAGTGAATAGTGGCGGCTGCACACATGTACAACTGGGGAATTTAATCAGAAGGAAAAGTCTCTGGTGCCCATTAGAGGATTAGCGCAAGAAAGGATACTCACTTTGTCCATGAAGCTCTCCCTCTCCCTCACTCTATCAAGGTGCCCTCAATGGACAGGCTAAGACAGAGCACTGATCGTCCCCTTATGGGTTAGGCAGCTGCCTCTGGGAATTCCTTGGCTCTTTCAGTGGATGGGGGAGGATTGTGGGGCTGAGCGTGGGTCTCCTGCTCCCTGTGACTGTGGGACTTCCTGACTGTGCCATAGGGCATGTGATAGGGTGGCTAGATCTTTGGGCAACCACTGTTCCTGGCTTCAGAGCTTGGGGGTTTGGTTCTCACCCTGAGGAGTGTGCCAATCCTATGTGCGGTGCAGGGGCCTGCATGGGTGAGGTGCCTGGGCACGGTGAGGGCTCACATTGGGTGGCTGGTTCACCATGGCTGAGAAGGGCTGATGCTGTGATCATGCCAGCCCTTGAGATCATGGTCAGCCGCCTACTGAAAATAGAGATCTACCATGCCCAACAAAAACAAAGCCAGAGATATCACAGTACCAGGTTTGAAGAAGTACTAGGGGGCACTTGTAATCAAAACAGCCTGATACTGGCACAGAGGAGAGAATGTTACATAGTAACTTCAAAAGCAGGATATTGTGTTTTTTAACTGGCAGTTTGGTTTATTTCATTGTTATTTTCTTATACCTTAAACATCCTCAAAAATATTTTTGTATATGCTCAGCATTTAAAAATAATACAATGAAAAAAAGATTCTAGAATTCTCTAGGCCAATTGTCATGCTTTATTAACAGAATCATAACAATATGTTACTTATGCAGGATCTATTCAAAGATTTATCTTCTTAGGAACGTGTTAAATTGGAACTGTGACGTTAAGGACGTAGACTGATGCATGGCTATTTCGCCTCTCATTTAGAATCGGGACAGTATTGGAAGATAAATGAATTCTGTGGCCTCTCTTTATACTGTGCTAGGTAAAATGAGTGTCTTTTGCTAACACATTGTCAGTCACCATCCCGAGTTTAGATTCATGATTACCCTGTTTTCTCTTCCTGCTAAAATAACAGCAGAGAGAAAGACAACAGCAATGCCAATGCTTAACTGTATGTAATGAAAGAAAATTTACAGCTTTAATTCTTAGTAACTTGGGTTAATTGGTAATTAGTCTCCCTTCTCATGCTAGTATAAATACAGAGTGGAAATGAAAGCCAATATTCTAAAGGGTCACTTTCCCATCTTCTCTGTTTGCCTTTAAAAAAAAAATTAAATATGTTTACTTTCAGAGTTGTCAAAGATACATAATGTGCAAAGAATCAAGAAAAAGCCTAGAATAGCTACAGCAATCTTTATGGTGCCTTTCCTTTGTCCTTTTTTTATGTAAAAAATATTGTGGTAATGGAAATGCCATTTTTTCTGTTCTGATTTTTTTCCTACTTAGACTTTTCTCATGTCATCAATTATTATTCAAATATGGGATATCATCACTGAATATTTCCTATGTGAATGATTTGATGCTTGCTTAATCTGCTGCTGTCTGCTGCGCCAGCATCCCATATAGGCACTGGTTTGAGTCCCAGCTGCTCCACTTTCTATCTAGCTCCCTACTAGTGCTCCTGGGAAAGCAGTGGAAGATAGCCTAAGTACTGGGCCCCTGAACCTATTTAGGATACCCAGAAGAAGCTCCTGGCTCCAGGCTTCCAATTGGCCCAGGCCCAGTCTTTGAGGCCATTTGGGGAGTGAACCAGTAGATGGAAGATCTCTGTCTCCCTACCTCGCTCTTCTCTCTTTCTCTCTCTCCCCCCTCCTCCCACCCCACCCTCTCTCTTTCTCTCTGTCTCCTTATAACTGCCTTTCAAATAAATAAATAAATAAATCTTTTTTAAAAAGAAATAAAATCCAATGTTTTGCTTTATTTAAATGCTGTATGTGTGGCTTTCTTTGTACAGTTGTGGATGGTATTTTGATTTTTTTTTCTTTATGTGACAGCACAAATTATTAATTTAGGAATATTTGTAAGTCTTTCATACTGACTCTGGAAGGAAACTTTAACTCTCTTCCTTCAATATATTTCTCTTTTTTTGTGTGTCATTCCCCTCTCCCTAAGGTCCTGGTTGGCCATTTTCATTCTGTTTAAGTTTGTGGGTGCAGAATAGGGGACCGCAGAGGAAATGTAGAAGGACGTGATACACCTGGGCCAGGAGAGTGAGAGTAGTTTCCTAATGGAGTGCGGGAGAGGTTAGCTTACCCTTTCTGAGTAAGGAAGTGAAGGGGAGAGGAGGAATTTTAAAAAATATTCATCTGGTTTGAGGAAAGGAACTGTGGAACTGCATAAGCATGTGATGAAAATAGAAAAAGGCCCGTTTTTGAATGTGTTCTTTGGTTGTAGTTTTGGTACTGCTTTGACCAAGACTTTTTTCTAAGACTGGAATATGAGGGCCAGATTTCATAAGCTCTACACACTAGTAGGGAAAGATCATGTCCTACTTTCCATCAAAAGTGCTGTACCAAAAGGTCCGGCCCATATATCTGTTCACCAGTCGGGCATAAGAATGCCTGTATCATTGATTTTATATAGCAATGGAATGTTATTCTTTGGTACAAAAAAAGTTTGTAAACCTAATAGATGGAAAATCTTATGTTTTTTATTCTAAATGTCTTCATTCGTAATGTCAGAGATTTTCTATAGTGTTCGTCATCCCTCAACTACATATCAGTGATTTTATTATGACTTTTGTTGAAATACTGTGTATAAGGGAGTTATTTCTTTAATTAATTTGTACATCTCATTATTTATTAAGGGCATACATTTGTCCCTCCTTATCCATGGATGCTATGAGCTGTGGGTTCACATTTTCTAGAACAATTACCTCTATACTGAGCATGTACCCTTGTCATTATGCCCTGAATGATGTAGTATGACAACCACCTACATGGCTTTTACCTCTTACCAGGTATCATAAGTTGTATAGAGATGATTTAAATAGCATACAGGAGGGTGTGAATAGGTTATCTTCAAATGCTAGGCCATTGTATGTAAGGCAGTTGAACATTTATGGGTTTTACTGTTTTTATGTGGGCTTGGGGAGGAGTCCCTAGAACCAATCACCACAAATATTGAGGGATAACTGTATTAACTGTCATATTTGTTGCAGTTCTCTCCTTCACTTCGGTCATCTGCTTTGCATTGTATTAACTACATTAAAACATAGATATGTTAGATCAACTGACCTTTTTCTTTTATGAGTTAATCTACCATTATATTCTCAGAAACTCATTGCCTACTATCAGTTTAACATATACTCTCCCACGGGCTTAATATTTATAGTATTAGATTTGTTTAGAAAGCTTAAAAATCATTTTGGGATAAGATATGAAGAAAGATTTAATTTTGCTAAGTGGTTAATCAATTATTCAAATATAATATGTTGGAAAAAAGTTTTAGACTATTATCAGTGTTGCTACTTTCATTATATACACAAATCCTAATATATCAGGTCTCTTATTCCATGCTCTTATACTTACATTGAGCTTAAATTTTTTGACAACACAAATTTTAGCTTTTATTGTAACATATAAGCAAGCACCCCACTAACCAGCCTTTTCTAACTACTTTTGCTATTTTTACTTTTCTCAAATAAGCTTTAGAATACTTTGCCAAATTATAAAATCTTCCTGATGGAAACTGGTTTATAGGTAGGATAAATCTCTATGTTAACTTGGAATATATCCCCTTTTCATTTAGCACGTATTTTGAATACCTAATGAACAGTTTGGAATTTACTTTGTTCATTTATTCTTTATCCTTACTAAGTGGCACTGTGATGGGTGCCTTGGATGTAGTATTATGTAGTATTAACTGACAAACTTCTGTATTCCAAGCCTCTTGTGATAAATGCAACAGTTTTCAGGAGGTGATGGAAAGAAGGTAGAATAAATATTCTTTGCAGATGGTATCAGAAAAATAAACCATTCTGTACACTGAACACTTAAACCAGGTGATGTTAAAGTTGAAAAGGCACGTTTAAATCTTCACAGAACAAATTCATACAAATAGTTATGGAATAACTAATTGCTAATTGTTGCATATTAAAAATACAGATTCTAATTTTGAAAAGTTTTAGTCTCAGATAATTTGAAATCTAATCAAGGAAAGATTTTATTTGTGATGATGTCTTATACACGGTATGCATTCCATGAATATATCTAGATTTGAACTGCTTGTAAATGAAGAAGCAAATAACAGATAGGGTATGTTCTTTTATGCATAGACAGTCAGCTCTCTGCAACTATGTTATCTTTTCAGCTTCATATCATTATTTCAATTTAACACAAACTATTTTTTGTCCTGGAAGGAAACAAAATCAATAAAAAAAGAAAACATAATCAATCACAGAGTAGATTCCACTTTATCTTTTGGATAGAATAATATTATCATCATACCTAGGACTAAGTTTAGCCTTTCTTAATAGAATGTCATTCATTAAAAAATGTAGTCTCCAATTGAAATATTTCTGATTACAATGTCCATGTTTCTATGTAATTTTGATATCTTCCATTATTTCTGTAAGTATATTTGAAAAACAATTTTTTAAAATTTTTATTTCTTTGAGTCCCTTGACTGATTTTTTTTCAGATTCTTAAGTATCAGAAACATAAAAATCCCAAGCACTCGCTTGCCTTTTCTGAGTTTATTGAAATTATTTTCATAAGCAATTCCATGATTTTTTGTGCATTATTTATTCCCAAATAAACCTTTTATCAATATAAAACTTAGATATCATACCATTGCTATTAAGAAGAATAAATTATTCTCTCTGAGTCATATGAAATGAATTTGTTATGCATTCATTACAAAGAAATTACAGACCATAGGACAGGTGTTTGATTCAGTGAATTGGACCCCCACAGAGGAAATCCATACCCATATCAGAGTTCTTTGGGTCCTTGCTCTGCTTCTGAGCCAGCTTTCTGCTAATGTGCATAATAAGAAAGTAACCAGT
The DNA here is from genome assembly GCF_051225735.1 of Oryctolagus cuniculus. Classification (NCBI taxonomy): domain Eukaryota; kingdom Metazoa; phylum Chordata; class Mammalia; order Lagomorpha; family Leporidae; genus Oryctolagus; species Oryctolagus cuniculus. The sequence continues at coordinate 128,208,057 of NC_142874.1, forward strand.
GATGCCTCATGTACTTGGATACCTGCCACCCACATAGACCCAGATGAAGATCTGAGCTCCTGGTTTAACCCTCCCTGTTGTGAGCATTTAGGGAAAGAGCCAACAGGTGGAAAATCTCTTTCTGGCTCTGCCTTTCTTCCCTTCAAATAAAAGAAAGTGAGCTTTTAAAAAGTTTTTAAAAGGAAAGAAATTTTTGTCAAAGTACTGGAGCAGAGCTTCAGCTCAGTATTTCCTGTTACTTGTCTAATTCTCTATGATTAATGGAAAAATCTATCTCTCCTAGCATCTATGTTTTTATTTAATTTTCTCCCACGTATTTTTCCCTATAAAATCATCACAAATTTTCAGAGAATAGTTTTTCTCCTAGAGAATAATAATGAGACCTAATGATCATATAATGATTTAGAGTTCACAAAGTGCTTTTCACAAATAAGATGTCAGTAGTTCTGTGAGCTTGCTGGAGTAGGATGTTATATTTTTTTGCATGAGTTCAGAAAAGAGTAGGAAGTTAAGTGACTTCAATAAAATATAATTTTACTTTTATGCTCAGAGAAAGGAAAGAAAGAACTTACTGAGTAAGAGTTAGAAAGACATAAGGCATAACTGAAGAGCCAGGAGAAAACTCTACAATGTAACAGTAAGATTTGCAAAAGTAATTGAAAATAAATGGCCCTTTTTTATTATATTATAGAGGAAATAATACTCTGGAACATCATTCATTTACTTCTAGTTTATGATTTTAGCTTCAATATTTTTCACTAAATGCAATACCCAGAAAGGCATATTGTGTTAATAACAGTGTTCTTCAAATCAATTTCCATTTTATGGAAGACTTTATAAAGGATTTAACAATGAATGGCAAACTCATAGTTCTCTGCTATTCCATTTATAGGAAGGATACAATTGATATAGATCAGATTTTGAAGGAGTGAAAATACACAAAAATATAAAGAAAACATGAAAATATGAATGCTTCCACCATTGTGAATTGAAAGCTATTAAATTTTTCATATTTACCCATTTTTGTTCATAAATATGTGGCAGCAATTCAGGTACAGTTGAAATGACCACTGATGTCATCCTCAGTGATGTTTTTCAATATTCTACAGAACTATTATCAAAAATATGATATGCATGGAATATTGTATTGAAGAAACATCATTTTCGTGTGTATCTTACCATTTTGCACACATCGTTTCAGCATCATGCCTAATAGTCTGTAACACAGTTCTTTTTATTTTTTTCTAAGGAAGCTTCTATTGAGTCTGTACTCAAATTATGTGACCATCACCACTGGAGGTGAATGAACAAGTACACATTCCCGCTCTCAGTGCATTTATAGTCTGGAGGGATGGATGGAAAAAAGAAAAAAAATAAACCAATAAACTTACAGTATGTCAGAGATAACATCTACGATGAAAAATAAAACAGAGTCAGAGAATGGAGCATACCTTGTGGAAATGGGAGAGTATTATTACCATCCATAATCAACCTTTTACTAGAAAGTTTGAAATTTTATCAAAAATCATGAGGAAATGAGAGATGTGGCACAAAGAATATTTGGATTCACCAGCCAGAGGAAATGTAAAATGTGAGGAAAAAAATCTCTGGGCAAGAATATTCAAAGAGTAATGCCAGTGCTTAATAATTGGGGAGCAGTGATACAAGACAAGAGAGTGGCATGGCAGGGACTTGGTTTTGCCAAATAACCTTGCATTTGTCATCCAATAAGACCACTGGGATGGGACAAAACCCAAACCCGAACTTCTAGTGGGATAAATGGAAGAAAAGCACTGAATTTGTTATAACAATAACAATGTAATTTCTTGTTTAATAAGATCTAAATGACATGTTGAGAGTAGACTGAAGCTTGGAAGAGTGGATACTGGTTAGATGAGTTAAGAGGTTTTTTCATTTATTCTGACCAAAAATGCTGGTAGTTTTTTGAGAGTGCTGGTAAAAGAGGTAGGATTATAACTAGTTTCTTCATTTTAGGTGCTAGATTTATTGACAGATATTTTCATTTTTTAATCAAGTGAAAATTGAACATATTTATCATGTATATGTTGATTTGAAATATGTGTAATGGCTACATTTAGCTGAATAACATATCTGTTGCTTCACATACTAATCATTATTCATTTGGTGAGAGCACATAAAATCCCTTTTATTTTCAAGAATAAAATGTTATTATTATTAACTATAATTGCCATGTTGTACAGTAGAACTCTGGAACTTACTCCTCCTATTTAATTTAAATTTTGTAGCCTTTGTCCATTTCTTCATACCACTCTTCAGATCCTGGTAACAACAATTCTACTCTCTACTTCCCTGAGTTCAACTTTTAAACATTTTTAGTATTAATTAATTAAGTAATTAATTAATGTTATTTGAAAGAGAGAGCACTAAGATGTCATCTACTGATTCACTCCCCAAATATGCACAATGGTTGGACAGGGCCAGTTCCAAAGCTGAGAGCTAGGAACACAATTCAGGTCTCCAAAATGCATTACGGGAACTGAGTTACTTGAGGTATCACTGGTGCCTCCTAGGGTCTACGTTACCAGGAAGCTGAAGTTAGGAGCTGGGGCTGGGCCATCAAATCCATGTACTCCAATGTGAGACGCATACAAATTGGCTACACCTATTTCCATTTTCTACCAACAGTGTACAATGGTTCTTTTTTCTCCACATCCTGGCTAACTCTTGCTATCATTTTTCTTTTTTGATAGTTGTCATGCTAACAAGTGTGAGGTAATAGCTTATTCTGTTTTAATTCACATTTATCTGATAATTAATGATTTTGAGCTTTTTTTTCGTATGCCTTTTGGCCATTTGTGTGTCTTATCTTGAGAAATATCTATTCACTTCCTTTGCCTAATTTTAATTAACTCATTTGTCTCCTTACTATATAATTGAATTCCTTACATAAGTTGGGTTCTATATTTATCAGATGTGTAGTGTGCAAATATTTTCTCCCATTTGCAAAAGGTCTATTAACTTTATTGAATGTTTCCTTGGCTGTGCAGAATGTTTTTAAGTTTAGTGTCATCCTATTTATCCATTTTTGCTTTTGTTTCCAGTGCTTTTGGTTCATATCCCCCAAATTATTGCTCAGATCAAAATCAATATTTATCCCTGTGTTATTCTAATAGTTTTACAAATTTTATATTTAAGTCCTTAATCCCTTTTGGTTATAGTTTTTTATATAATATGAGATGAGGGTCTAACTTAATTCTCCTGGGTGTGGATAGGCAGTTGTCCCAACATCATTTATTGAATAGACCCTACTTATTGTATATTCTTGCCATCTTAGTTGAAAATCAATTGTTCAAAAATGTGTGGATCTATTACTGGTCTCTTTACTTTGCTGTGTTGATGTATAAATCTGTCTTTATGCTAGTGTCATGTTTCATATTTAGAAGTCACTTAACGTGATACCTCCAACTTTTTTCTTTCTGTTTAACAAACCCACTCCAGCAATAACAATATTAATCCATTGCTGAAAGCAGAGCCCTCATGTCTTAATCACCACTTGTTAGGCCACAGCTACCAGTATTGTTGCACTAGGGAATACGTTTCCAACATGAGTTTTTTTGGACAAACATTAAAACTATAGCAGGTAAGATGGATGCTTTTTTATTGTTAACAATTTGTTTTAGTTATTTGAAAAGCAGATTTACAGATAGATGGAAAGAGAGAGAGAGAGATTTTTCTTCCATCTGTTGGTTCACTTCCCAAATGGTTGCAATGACTGGGGCTGAAACAGATCAAACCAGGAGCCTGGAACTCCATCTGGCTCTCTCACATGGGTGGCAGTGGTCCACATTCTTGGGACATCATCTGCTGCCTTCCCAAACACATTGGCAGAAGACTGGATCAGAAATGGAGTAGCCAGGATTCAAACCAGTGCTATGGGATGTTGGCCTCACAGGTGTTGGCTTAATCTGCTGCACCACAATGCTGGCCTCCAGAATGGACATTCTAGCAATATAAATTCTTCCAAACTATTAGCATGGGATATTTTTCCATTTACTTGTATCATCTTCAGTTTCTTTTATCAGTGTTTCATAGTTTAGAGCGTATAAATCTTTTGCCTCCTTGGTTAAATTTATTCCTATTTTATGAGACTGACGTGTATAGAATTGTTTTCTTGATTTCTTTTTTGCATCATTGTTAGTGTGTAGAAATGCTCCTGAGTTTAGCATTTTGGTTTTGTATTTTATAAGTTCACTGATTTTGTGCTTATTATTTATTTATAATTTATTTGTTTTATTTATTTGAAAGAGTTACAGAGAGAGAGAGATAGAGGAGAGAGGTGTTCCATCTGCTGGTTCACTCCCCAAATGACCACAACAGCCAGAGCTGAGCCAATCTCAGCCAATCAGGATCCAGGAGCTTTCTCCAGGACTCCCATGCAGTTGCAGGGGCCCAAGGACTTGGACCATCTTCTACTGCTTTCCTAGTCTTAGTAGAGAGCTGGATCAGAGTAGAGCAGCTAGCACTCAAACCAACGCCCATCTGGGATGCTGGCACTGCAGGCTTGGGTTTTAACCCACTGTGCTACAGCACCGTCCCCTTTTTATAATTTAATGATAGTCATTTAAGTGAAATCTTTAGAATTTTTCTATACACAAGATCATACTGTCTGTAAATAGTGATAATTTGGCCTTTTCCTTTCTGCTATGGATGCCTTTTTATTTATTTCTCTTGCCTGTTTGCTCTGGATTAAACTTCAAGTACTATGTTAAATAAAAGTGATGCATATGAGCATCCTTATTCTTGTTCCTGATCTTAGGGAAAAAAATTCAAGTAATCATCCTTGAGTAGGTTAGAAGCAGGGTTTTTCTTGCATATGAATGTTACTGTTTCAAAACATGTTTCAATACCTAATGAATTGAGACTTCTTTTCTTGTCACAAATAAATAATAAATTTTGTCAAATTTTTTTTCGGCATTTGTTGAGATCATCATGTTGCTTATATTTCATGATGTTAATGTGATGTATCACACTTACAGAGTTGTGTATGTGGAACCATGCTTGCAACCCTGGGACTCCCGTTGATCATGGTGAATTATCCTTTTAATGTGCTATTAAATTTGTTTCACTAATATTTTGTTGAGGATATCTATACCTATGTTCACCAGGGAAGTTTTTCTCTAGCTTTTTCCGGTGTTGCCTTGTATGTTTGGCTGTGATACCCGTATAATTCTCACCTTATACAATGAGCTTGAAATTTTTTTTTTCTTATTTTTATTTTTTAATTTATTTAAAAATTTTTTAAAAGGCAGAGTAGACAATGAAAGAGAGAGAGACAGAGAGAAAGGTCTTTCTTTTTCTCTGTTGGTTCACCCACCAATGGCCGCTGCGGCCGGTGTGCTGCAGCTGGCACACTGTGCTGATCCGAAGCCAGGATCCAGGTGCTTCTCCTGGTCTCCCATGTAGGTGCAGGGCCCAAGGACCTGGGCCATCCTCCACTGCACTCCTGGGCCATAGCAGAGAGCTGGACAGGAAGAGGAGCGACCTGGACAGATTCCGGCACCCTGACCAGGACTAGAACCTGGGATGCCGGCGCCGCAGGCGGAGGATTAGCCTATTGAGCTGCAGTGCCGGCCTGAAATTCTTCTTCTTAAAAGTCCAAGGAGGGTTAGTATTAGTTCTTCTTTAAATACTTGGTAGAATTCAGCAATAAAGTCATCAGGCCCTTAGCTTTTCATTGGTGGTGTACATTTTATTACTATTTCAGTCTCCTAAGTCATTATTTATCTACTGAGATTTTTATTTCATCATGATCCATTCTTGGTGGGTTGTATGTGTAAAGCAGTTTATACAGTTCTTCTAGAATACCTAATGATGTGTAAGTGATCACAATATCCTCTCATGGTCCCTTATATTTCTGTATTATCAGTTGAGGTATCTCCTCTTTCATTTCTGATTTTATTTGAGTTTCTCTTTCTCTCCCAACCCCCTCAGTTTTGTTGATTTTGTTTATCTTTTCCAAAAAACAACTCTTAGTTTCATTGAGTTTTCCTATTATTTTTCTTGGCACTATTTCATTGACTTCTTCTCTGATCTTCATTCTGTTTTCTTCATTCTGCTAACTTTTATTTCTAAAGGATTCTTTCTTGGAACTGATTTTGTTTCATCCTATATTTTGGTATGTTCTCTTTCTATATTCATTTATCCCAAGATATTTTTGAATATCACTTTTAATTTTTTTCTGTGACCCATTGACTTTTTTCTCTGTTATTTCTAATTGTCTTCATGCATGTGTCTATGTGTATGTGAATTGACTGGTGTGTTACTTTCAGAAAATAGTTTATGGAGTTCTGTCATTTTAATACAATATTTTTTATTTTAAAAATAAAATTACTAAGCATTGCTCATGGTGAGCGAGCAAACGGAACTACAGGTATAATCATGTTGCAGATCATTCACCTTGATATTTCGACTCCTTCATCAGTAGCTTTCATTATAAAAGCTGTCTATCGGCTGGCGCCGCGGCTCCGACCAGGACTAGAACCCGCTGTGCTGGCGCCACAAGGTGGAGGATTAGCCTAGTGAGCTATGTATGTGGATTAAAGGTGACCTTAAAAGGTACTGAAGAGCTTAGCTTCATCTTTATTATGCATATTAATAAGACCGATTGTATTAATAACAAATGACATATTTATTTGAGCTGGAGGAAGTAAATACTGAATTACCTCTTTATTACTTATATGCCTTTTTAACAAATTCATAGATGAAGAAGGAGACAGATAAATGAAAAAATAATCAGTTTTATTTCTTTAGAGATATTAAAGAAAATATATCTTAAGTATATGACCAAAATATGCTTTCTAAAACAGAAGCAGATAAGTACACAGACTTATCCCAGGTACTGCTGGGTAATTCATGGGGTCTCCAGGCAGGAACAAAGGACTTTCTGCTAAACATTGTATTTAGATTGAAGCACATCAATGAAAATCCTCTCCAGGGGCAAGTACACTGTCAAGAGATGGAAAGAAAGGACAGGTCAGCTTGGACATTCTCCCTCTCTCTCAAAGTAATCAAGGAGAAAATATAATTCTCATCTAGGGTGAATGGATGAGACAGCAACGAGAGTTCTACTAAAGGATGCTCCTTTACTCTGAAACAAAAAGCCAGCCGGGGAAAGGCAGGTTCATCCAAAAGTATCTGTTTGGGCAATTTGCAATGTGAGTAAAGGGTATTATGATATGTTGAATTAGACATTCCCAGATTTTCTGCCCAGGCAGATGTAGATGGGCTTTGGCTCCTGGACCTTGATTTCAAAACCTGAGCATCCCTAGAGTTGGCTGTTAGTGCCAAACAGACTCAAGAATATCACTATTCCGCATATTCTGGATTCTGTTGTCTGGAATTCTACCTTACTGAGTCATAGTTTCATCATTTTACTCATTTTCTTGGTAGCAGTGGAGAATCATGAATTGCCCAAGCGTGTGGTGTTCGGAACACCGCCCTACTGAGTTTTGAAAATTTTCAACGTGTAAGGGTTTCCAATTTTGTCTGAAGAACTCACGACTCGAAAACAATGTAGAAGTTTGTCCAGAACTTGTTTTCAGCTCTTGCTCAATTGATTTGACTCAGGACCTGTGCTTCTCTCAGTATCTGTTCTTGTATCTTCCTGTTATGTCTGCCTGTATGTCTCAATATTCTAGATTTTATAATTTATATCCTTTTGGATATGTGGATTTTTTGAGGGGGTCAGTGTGCAACAGTGAGGCTAGATAGCCTACCTAATCTTTTTCTTGCTTTCTTCTGAAAGAAGAGGGGTGAGAAATAAGATAAAAGGTACCCTCTGAGTTCTAGTGATTGTATAAATGTGGATTAAGTAGGAGACAAACTAAAGCACTGAAGATGAGTTCTGCATAAAGTCTGCTCCAATGGCTTGCTCTTCGTATGGCCATTTGTGCTGTGGTATTTTATACCTTCTAAACATGCATTGCTCCTGTATTTTTTGTTTGTGACTCACTGTGGAGATGCCACTGTGAAAATAATCACCAACACAGATACAATTCTTTAATATTATTTAGGTGAGAGATATCTCAAGCACATTAGAGCAGAGAGAATCAAGGACATATAAAAGGCATAGGGTGGGCAATTGTTTCACAGGGAACAGAAATAATGTGATTGGCTTGGGGCCTGCTGGGCTCACCACTGGGAAACTTCCCACCTCCAGATTTTGACAAATGAGATTTGTCTTCTTTTTATAGTACAAATTTCAAATTTTGATTAGTCTTTGCTGCTCTCTTTCTGATTTGCTTACTATGATTTCAAGATTATACCCGTAATTTTTAAAGCAGTGGGTATTAAGCTCTATGTGTGGAAGCTGCGATTCAACATGGTCTTTAACTCCAATGGAGTTTATCACAGTGCTCTCCTTTGCTTAGAAACTCATTGCCCCATTAGTCCACAGATTATTATTATAAGTCCAATTTATGAGAGTGTTGCCATGTACAATTTATAGTGTTCCACTGCACATTAAATAATACTTCTTAACATCAATGATAAATTGCTAAATATCTATGCACATTGCATGGTCTCACAATAGAACCCCCTACTTAACAAGCAGCAGTTCAAATTTATATATGGTTGCCTAGAAAGTGAATAATGCAGTATCTCAATTTATAGTTTTAACTGGAGTCTGATTTTCCCTTTTCTAAGAGTCCATTACTCAACCTCATTGCCTGGTAGTATTTTCTTCTTCTTTATTGTCTTTTTCCTCCTTAAAGAGATCATTTACAGTGACACAGAAACACTTACCACTTGCTTTTAATCTTATAGAACTTATGGCTCTGGGGTTCTGGTGAACCGTAAAGCTCTATATCAAATGAAGTAAAGTGAATTATTTAAAAAAAATTCATGTAGTCTTACTTTTAATAATTACCCTTTTAAAAGAATTGCAGTAGTTGAAAACAGATTAAGTATGCTTTAATTCGGTTTATCCCACTTCTCTTAAATCTTCTTTACTGTTTTCTGATACATTTTAATACAGAAAAAAGTATTGTTAGGAAAGAAAATTTGGATTGTTAGCTCAAAAGCTTATTTAATTTTGAAAGATAAACAAGAATTTTTTTAAATGTATGGGAAACTTCAGTCACTAGATTCAGATTCTATAAGCTATTGATGTCTTGTTAAAAAACAAAGTGCTTCTTCCTCACGAATTTTTTATATCTAATTCCCTTAAAAATATTGTGAAATTCACTCATGTCATTTCTGCTAACTTCCCAGCTAAGAAATCTTATTTCAGGAAGTACTAGGTGGAGATTTAAAGAAGCACAGTAGTGTGTTTTCTTTATCCTTTCTTTTTCACTCAATTTTTGTTTGATCTCAATACTTCCATGTGAATATATTTGTAGACAGAGTCTATCCATGGTGTGTGGTGTAAAAAGCAGGGAGGAAACAGAAAGCAAAGAATACTCAACTTATACTAGGGGATAGGATTTTTTTTTCTGAGACTCTTATGTTAATCTCTAGGCCTATTAGCAAGTTGCTTATATTCTGTGCTTTTGAAAAGTAAATTGATGTGGTTCAAGGAAAAATTATCATGATTTTCCTCATTTTGTAAAACAGAAACTGAAATTTTCAAAAAATTACTTAATGATTTCAGCTTGAATATCTGTGAATTTAAGCTCACAAGTTGTTTATGAAAAAGTGACTCCTTATTTCCATGACAGTTCTGAGACACCTGGAGACTTTTGAGTTAATCATAGTATTTCTTCTACCCAATTTCACAATGCAATGGGTTAGGTGAGGATTTCTCAGTTGGTCGTAGCTGAACATTTCTGAAATGACCCTTCCTTGTGCTGATAGTGCTTGATATTTATATCATGATTAACTGAAAAATAGTTCTAATAGGTTTGCTTCAACTCTGTAAATAAGGAAGAAGTAAGATGACAATTTAATAGCTCTGTGTGGATTTGCTCAAAGATCTTACATTTTTAATGAAACGTGTAAAGGTATGGTAGATGTGACCTAATCTGTGGGACACAGCGCAAGAAGAAGAATTTTCAGAAGGCACCTTTGCTAGGAGAAAATTGATCATACTCCTCTCAGATGATCATAGAAATCAGATTTTGTTACTTTTTATAATTTTATTTAAGTTGTACAAATTTCATGTATTTTCTATATACACATTCAGGAACATACAGTGATACTTCCAACTCTACATTCTCTCCTGCCCACATTCCCACCATTTTTTCCACCTCCCTCTCCTATTCCCACTCTTAATTTTTACAAAGATCTATTTTCAGTTGACTTTATTCTCATAAGATTAACCCTACACTAAGTAAAGAATTCAACAACAACTTTCTCAACAGTTGAGACAAGGGCTGTACATAATCATAGAATCTCAAAATGTCAATTTCACTCTTATACATTTCATTTTAGATACTCTATTAGTTACCACCGATCAAGGAAAACATGGTATTTGTCCTTTTGGGACTTCTTTATTTCACTAAGTATCACAGTTTCCACTTGCATCAGTTTTGTTACAATTGACAGGATTTCATTTTTTTATGTATGAGTAGTATTCCATTGTGTATATATACCATGATTTCTTTATCCATTCCTCAGTTGACAGTAATCTGGGTTGATTCCTTATCTTAGTTGCAATAAACATGAGTGTACAGATCACTCTTTCAATGTTGATTTCATTTCCCTTGGGTAAGTTCCCAGGAGTGGGATGTCTGGGTCATATGGTAGATCTGTACTCAGATTTCAGAAGTATCTCCATGCTTTCTTCCACAGTGGCTGGACCATTTATATACCCCCAGCCGTGGATTAAGGAACTTTTTCCCCATCCTTGCTAGCATTTATTATTTGTGGTTTCTGTATGCAAGCCATTTTAACTGGAGTGAGATGAAACCTCTTTGTGGTTTTGATTTGCATTTCCTTGATGGCTAGTGATTGTGAGCATTTTTTTCATGTGTCTGTTGGCCATTTGAATTTCTTCTTTTGGAAAATGCCTATTGAAGTCATTTGCCCTTTCTTAGCTGGATTGTTTGGTTTTTTTGTTGTTGATCTTCATGAGCTGTTTATAGATTCAATTGACTCTATATCAGTTGCATCCTTTGCAAGTATATTCTCCCATTGTTTTGGTTGCCTCTTCACTTTGATGAGTGTTTCTTTGCAGTACAGAAGCTTCTCAGCTTGATTTAATATCATTTGTCAATTTGGGCTTTGATTGCTAAGCTTTTGGGATCTTTTCCAAGAAGTCTGTGCCTATGCCAATTTCTTGCAGAGTCTCCTCAATGTTCCCTAGTAATTTGGGAGTATTAGGTACTTGATTCATGCTGAGTAGATTTTTGTGTATGGTGCACGGTAGGGCTCTTGTTTCATACTTCTGCATGCAGAGATTCAGTTTTCCCAGCACTGCTAGTTGAAGAGACTGTCCTACCTTTGGAGATTGATTTCAGCTTCTTTGTCAAAGATAAGTTGGTTACAGATATGTGGATTGATTTCTGGAGTTTATATCTGTTCCATTGGTCTACACATCTATTTTTTGCCAGTATCAGGCTGTTCTGATAACAATTGCCCTGTAGTATGTCTTGAAATAAGGTATTGTGTTTCCTCAGGCTTTGAATTTGTTGTATAAGATTGCTTTGGCTATTTAGGGCCTACTGTATTTCCATATGAATTTTAGTTCATTTTTTCTAGATCTAAAAAGACTGTCTTTGATATTTTGATTGGGATCACATTGACTCTGAAAACTGCTTTCAGTAGTATGGGCATTTAGAGGATATTAATTCTTCCAACCCTTAGACATGGAAGATTTTTCTGTTTTTAGTGTCTTCAATTATCTCTTTAATGTTTTTTAATTTTTATCATGGAGATAATTGAATTCCTTGGTTAAATTTATTCCAAAATAATTAAATTTCTTTGGCTATTGTGAATGGGATTGATTTCAGAAGCTATATCTAAGCCCAGGCATTGTCTGTGTAAACAAAGCTATTGATTTTTGTATGTTAACTTTATATCCTGCAACTTTACCAAATGCTTTTATGAATTCCAATAGTCACGTAGTAGAGTATTTCGGATCCTTTATATATAGAATCATGTCATTTAAAAATAAGGATAACTTGACATCCACCTTTCCAATTTGTATCTCTTTGATTTCTTTTTCTTGCCTAATGACTCTGGCTAGAACTTCCAGGAATATTGAATATCAACAGTGAAAGTGCCATCCTTGTCTGGTTCAGGATCTTTGCAAAAAAGCTTCCAGCTTTTCCCCATTTATTAAGATGCTTGCTGTGGGTTTGTCATAAATTGCCTTGATTGTGTTGAGGAATGTTCCTTCCACACTCAGTTTTCTTAAGGCATTCATCATGAAAGGATATTGTATTTTATCAAGTGCTTTCTCTGCATCTATTGAGATGATCATATGGTTTTTATTCTTCTTCTTTGTTAATGTGATGTGTTATATTTATTGACTTGCGAATGTTAAAACAATCCATGTATAACATGATACATACTAATTGATTCAGTTGAATGATCCTTCTGATGTGTTGTTGGATTCGACTGTCTAGTATTTTGTTGTGGATTTTTGCCTCTATTTTCATCTGGGATATTTGTCTATAGATCTCTTTATGTGTTGTGTCTTTTTCTGGTTTAGGAATTAAGGTGATGACGGCTTCATAAAAGGAGTTTGAAAGGATTCCTTCCCCTTCAGTTAGTTGTTTTGAATAACTTGTGAAGAATTGGAATTAATTATTTAAATGTCTGGTAGAATTCAGTAGAGTAGCCATCCAGTCCTGGGATTTTCTTTGTTGGGAAGATCTTCATTATTGAAGACCATTTAACCAACTCATGTATATTTGTTCAAAAAACCAGATCTTCATTTCACTGATCTTTGGTATGTTTTTTATTCATTGTTTAAATTTTTTCTTTAATTTTAATTATTTCCTTCCTTCCCCTAATTTTGGGTCTGATTTCTTTTTGATTTTCTAGATCCTTGAGATGTATTGATAGCTCATTTGTTTGGTACCTTTCCAATTTTTCTTGTATACACCAATTGCTATAAACTTCCCTCTTGAAACTGCTTTTGCTATATCCCATAAGATTTGACATGTTTAATTGCCATCTTTATTCCTTAACAGAAATTTTTTAAATTTCTCTTTTGATTTCTTCTATGGCCTACTGTTCATTTTGTTCAGCAGCATATTCTTATCCTCTATGTGTTTGCATATATTCTAGAGATTTTTGAGTTGTTAATTTCCAGCTTCACTGTTTTGTAGTCCAAGAAGATGCATAGTATGATTTTGATTAGTTTGAATTTCCTGAGACTTGCTTTATGGCTTACCATATGGTCTATTCTAGAGAAAGTTCCGTTCACTGATGAGAAGAATTTGCATTCTGTAACTGTGGGGTGAAACGTTCTACATATCTGTTAGGACCATTTGGTCCATAGTGTGTATTAGCTTTGTTGTTCCCTTGGTGATTTTCTGTTTAGTTGATCTGTCCATTGATGAAAGTAAGGTGTTGAAGTCCCCCATTTCTATTGTGTTGGAGTGCATGTCTCCCTTTAGGTTCATTAACATTTCTTGGATGTCCTGGTATTGGGTGCATATAAATTTATTATTGTCACATCTTCCTGTTGAATTTTTCCCGTAGTTATTACATGAAGCCCTTCTTTGTCTCTTTTAACAGTTTTTGTGTAAAAGTATATTTTCTCTGATGTTAGGATAACTAGTCATGCTCTTTTTTGCTTTCTGTTAGCATGAGATATCTTTTTACATCCTTTCACTTTCATTCTGTGTGTACCCTTGTTGGTGATGTGTGTTTTTTGTTGGCAACAAATAGATGGGAATTGCTTTTTAATCCATTCAGCCAGTCTGTATCTTTAATCGGAGAATTTAGGCCATTTACAATCAAGGTTACTATTGACAAGTAATGACTTGGCTTTGCCATTTTTCCATAAATATTCCTATGATTTACTTTTGATTTCCTTTTTGCTTTTATTGGAAGACTTTATGCCTTCACATTTTTCAATGATGACTATCTGTGTTTATGTGTATAGCACATCCTTAAGCATCTTTTGTAAGGCTGGTGAGCAGTGACAAATTCTTTCAATTTCTGCTTGCTGTGGAAGGACTTTATTTCACTTTCATTCATAAATGAGAGCTTTGCAGAGTACAGTATTCCGGGTTGACTGTTTTTTGTCTCTTAAGATTTAGACTGTCTCTCCATTCTCTCCTGGCCTGTGGAGTATCTGATAAGTCAAGAGAGAGTCTGATTGGAGATCCTCTGAAAGTAATCTTGCGTTTTTCTCATGCACATTTTAGAATACTTTATGTTTTTCTGATGAAAGCTTGATTTAATATGTCATGGGTAAGATCTTTTCTGGTCATGTCTATTAGGAGTTCTGTATGTCTCGTGTACTTGGATGTCCTTTTCTTTTTCCAAAATAGGGAAGTTTTCTGTAATTACTTCACTATATAGACCTTCTAATCCCTTCTCTCTTTCCATACCTTCAAGAAATCCTAATACCCATATATTGGGTTGTTTGATAGTATCCCATAAATCTACAACGCTTTTTAAATTTTCTATTTTTTTTTTTCTTTTTGGTGACTGAAAAACTTTCAATGATTGTCTTCTGCCCTGGTTCTTCTTTCTTCTGGCTCACCAAGTCTGTTATTATGGCTGTTGACTATATTTTTATTTGACATATTGAATTCTTCATTTCTAATTTTTATTTTGATTTATCTTCGAAGTCTCAATTTCATGGGAGTATTTTTCATTCATGTCACGTATGGATTTTTTAATTCATGAATTTGATTCTCATTGCTTCTGAGTAATCCTATGATTAATCTTTTGAAATCCATTTCAGGTATTTCATCAATCTCTTCATCTTCACATTCTAATATTGAAGTGTTATTGTTTTCCTTTGGAGTGTTCATGTTATCTTTGTTATTCTTGTTTCTGAATTTCTGCATTCATTTTCAGGCATTTGTGGAGGTACTTGTTAGCTTTTTTCCTCTGATGGCTTTTATCTTTGAAGTAAGCATCTGTGGGTTAGTGGATGTCTGTTCTTTTAGTGATTATCCAGAGTTCTGTACTGGGTGTGGCCAGGGTGCTCTGGTTACTGCCCCAGGGTGGGAAAGGTATCCAGGTTGACATCCATGCTGGCTTGGTGGCTATCTTGTTAGCAGAAAGTGGAGTATGATCACCTCTGATGATGTAATAATACTCTCACTTCCTCTTCCAAGGTAATCAATGCCTGGGTGTTAGCCCTCAGTGGGTGCAACACTCATCCATACTTCCACATAAAGTACACAAAGGATCTGTGCTGTCCTGAATGTGAGCATGGATCCTGCTCCAGTGACCCACCCCAGACAATCAGGGAGCTCTGAGTTTGTGGAGCCACACACAATGGTTGCCCAGAGACCCAGCTATGCCATGCACCCTCTCATGCAATCATAGGCCTTCCACAGTCTCAGCACACAGAGCTCCCATAGTCATAGGTTAAAGAGGATCCATTCCACCCTTCTAGCCTGTCCTGTCCACAGGGAGCCTAAAATGTTCCTAGAATCTGCTGCCTGTGGATGCTCTTTCTGTCTAGGCAGTTTGAGGCTCAGAGCCTGTGTTATATTGAGATGCTGGGGCACTTCACAGTCATCCATGGGTGCCCAGTCCCTTGTCAATCCTCCCAGCCAGAATCAAAGTCAGTGGGGAATATGGATTTTCCCCTCTGGTAAAATCCCTGGGTTGCATGCATGCACAAGTATTGCCGGCTACAGACCTCCTCATTTTACAATTGCACCTTCTCCCTGCCAGTTGCTGGATTCGTACAAGAGTCTCTGTAGCTGGTACTGACGTGGAAATGGCTCTTTCTCCCACTGGGTGTGTGCTCTTGAGCTGCTGCAGCTGCTGCAGCTGCTACTGCTGACCAGCTGGCGTCTTTTTCCTGCCAGGTTGTGGGAGAGTGAACAAGACCTGCCACAGCTACTACCTTCTTATTTGAAAATGGCAACCACTCTCTCTCAGCTGGTTGCTGGGCACTCTTGTTGGGAGGGGAAGATGGAGAAAGAGAAATGTTTTCCACTGGGTTAGTGAGCACCCTGTTCCCCTCAGGGCTCAAGGTTGAACTCAAAGACATTGTAGTCTGCTAGGCTGTTCCTCTGGCTGTCTCACCAGTGATATGGGCCACTGCAGTCTTACCTTACCTTGCTGTCCAAACTTGGTACCTTCTGCAGCTCTGTGCTGCTGGTTGTCTATTGTGTCTGTGATTGCTGCTGCATCTCTGTATCTCCCACACAGACCCACAGCATTACTCCTTCTCCTCCTTCTACAGACTCTCCCCTGCAGATTTCTCTCCAACTCTCCATTGAGAATGCGATTTCTTCCAATTTTTTTTTTTTTTTTACTATTTTTCCCTATCCTAGAACTGCCCTTTCCCTTTTCCACCATCAAGGAATCTCCAGAAATCAAATTAAGCACCACATTTATTTGATGACTGTGTCTCTGAAACATATAAGTGAATATCAGACTTCTCATCTCTGCCAAGTAAAACAGGGTTAACTATTTGCTAGCAGAATTAGATGCCAAATCGAGATGATATTCCCATTTGGCCTTTTGTACCCTTTAATGGGATGACAATATTGAAACATAAAAAAATTTAATTAATTTAAGATAATCTACCCCTGAGTCACTTACAAATCCAAGGATACTTTCGTCTTAATTTTCTAATAAATTGTGTCTTTCATATGTAGGCACGGTAAAAACTGATAGATGATCTAATATCCATTAATATGTCTCTTGTTCTGTAATTTAGATTCTTACAGCTCTTCACATGGACTCCACTGCAGAGTAATCATTGTTATTAGTTTTCCTGAAATAACAACTCAAAGGACATTCTTGTTGAATGCAAGAGAATTTAAGGACATTTAAGATTATAAACACCAGGGCTCCACAAAAAAATAGCAAAACTAGTAAAAATCATACATTATCAAAATTTTATTAAAATCATTATATAAATGTACAAATCCATCTGAATTGCAAGTCATTGACTACATATTTTTATTTTCTGATGATATTTTGTATTATTCTCAATTATATGATTTATCATCTATATAGAAAAATAATGTATGGTATGTTTGTATGTGTATGTATTTGATTATTTAGTTGCATGCATATTTTGTCAAGTATTTTGTGAAGTCTTTGACAACAGAAACAACCTTATATTTGCTTCTTTCTATACTCCTATTTATTCACATAGATCTGAGGAGTTAAAAGTACTTGCTGAATGTGTGATTAACAGTTAATTTTGAAACTACTATTAAAGATTAAGTGGTTTATGTTTTTTTTAAGATTTATTTATTTATTTGAAAGTGTGAGTTACACCGAGAGAGGAGCAACAGAGAGACAGAGAGAGAGAGAGAGAGGTCTTCCATCCACTGGTTCACTCCCCAATTGGTTACAATGGCCGGAACTGCACCGATCAGAAGCCAGGAGCCAGGAGCTTCTTCCTGGTCTCCCATGAGGGTGCAGAGGCTCAAGGACTTGGGCCATCTTCTTCTGCTTTCCCAGGCCATAGCAGAGAGCTGTATTGGAAGTTGAGCAGCCAGGACTTGAACCGGCGCCCATATGGGATGGCAGCACTTCAGGCCAGGGCATTGACTCACTGCACCACAGCGCCAGCCCCTTATGTTTCTTTTGAGTAGACTCTATACCTATTCAGGTTTCCTCATGTGTGATTATCTCTTACTCTTTGAATAGTTATAAAGGTGCCATACATATAACTTACTAACATGGTCTCCAGTTTTCTTTTATTATTGTGGTTATATTTGATTTGATCCACATTTTATTTTCTTTATTGCATCTTCATTAGTACCTAAAGTTGGTAATAATGCATAAATCATATTTCCAGTGTACTTTGATGGGATGGTCTGAATACTTTCCATTTGGCCTTCCAGATTAAATCTACACCATACTGGAGACTGACCCATACAACAAGTCAAATGACCCCTTTGCCCTCTAGCTTCTCTGATTAGTGTCAGTGGGATATACTGATCAAGTGGGGTTACTGTCAGGTCTTGGTTTATATTTGCCTGATCCTTTGCTGCTAGTTAAAGTTTACAGTAGATACATTTCTGTATTGAGGAACAGCAGGAGCAATTCTTTTTCTGTATCTGTAAACTCTCTATTTTCAGGCCTGTGATGGTGACAGTTTTCTTGTGTGTTACTAATCTTGAGGTGCTGCATCATTTCTTCTTCTTGTTTTCCAGAAACAACATTCATACTTTGTTACATTCTCTTCAGTGAGTTCTCTTCAAACTATCCAATTATTCATCTGTTTTCTGCTTGTATCCTGCCCTCTTATGCAGGTTTTCAGTAAATTCTGATCCTCCCACTTAATATTCTCACATATTACCTCCAGGATGACTTAAATGCTAATCACCAGTAGGTAGATGCTTAGGATGAGATCTTTGGAAATGCGTTTCTTCACTTCTAGTTCAAGTGGAATAATAGAGGCTGGATTAACCTTTCTGCAATAAGCGACCACTGAAGAAAGGAAGGGAAGGGAAGGGAAGGGAAGGGAAGGGAAGGGAAGGGGGATGGGAATGGAAAAGGGAGGGAGGGAGGGAGGGGAAGGAGGGAGGGAGGGAGGGAGGGAGGAAGGGGGAGGAGAGAGGGAGGGAGGGAGGGAGAAGGGAGGGAGGAGGGAGGGAGGGAGAAGGCAGGGGGGGAGGGAAGGAGGGAGGAAGGGGGAGGAGAGAGGGGGGGAGGGAGGGGGAAGAAAAAGGGAAAGAAAGAAAACAATGAATGAAAAGAAAGAAGAGGGAGGTAGGGAGGGAGGGAGAAGGGAGGGAGGAGGGAGGGAGAAGGCAGGGGGAGGAGGGAGGGAGGAAGGGGGAGGAGAGAGGGAGGGAGGGGGGAAGGGGGAGGAGAGAGGGAGGGAGGGAGGGGGAAGAAAAAGGGAAAGAAAGAAAACAATGAATGAAAAGAAAGAAGACAAAATGGAAGAAAGGAAGAGAGGTTTTCAGTCTTTGGACAAGTAGCATGGACAATGATCCCTGAGAAACAGATACAAAATATATATACTTAAAATTTTCTCTCCCTTAATGTTTGAGGAGAGTTTCTAGGTGGTAGCACGGAGATACAAACCCCAGACAGAGCCTCTCAGTCCTCACACAAGAATGGAAATATTTCATGTTCTCACCAGCCACATAATACATGTGTTAAGATGGAATATTCCTAAGGGCACTGTATCAGGATTAAGGAAAATTACCACTTAGTTACAGATTGATCTGTCCTGCTTAAGAAATTCTGGAGGGGCCGGTGCTGTAGTGCAGCAGGTTAACTCCCTGGCCTGAAACGCCAGCATCCCATATGGGTGCTGGTTCTAGTCCCAGCTGCTCCTCTTCCAACCCAGCTCTTTGCTATGGCCTGGGAAAACAGTAGATGGCCCAAGTCTTTGGGCCCCTCCACCCATGTGGGAGACCCGGAAGAAGTTCCTGACTCTTGGCTTTGGATTGGCACAGCTCCGGCCTTTGCGGCCATCTGGGGAGTGAAGCAGCACGTGGAAGACCCCTCTCTCTGTGTGTCTACCTCTCTTTGTAACTCTTTCTTTCAAATAAATAAAATAAATCTTTAAGAAAAAAAAAAGAAATTCTGGAAGAAATCCTCAAAAGGCTCAAATTGTTTCCAAGAAACTTAACTGAATTCCAGAATGATCCACAGAATTAAAGGAGTATAAATATTCTTATTAAGGCAAAATTAATAATGTCTGACATCTGATGAAATTTTATCAGACATACAAAAAAGCTTAAAAATATCACCCATAATGAGGAGAAAATTGGGTCAAATTCAATACATCTATAAATAACTCAGATTATATAATTAACAGTTGAGGATATTAAGTGAGCTATTATGAGTATATTACAGCTGTTCTTGGAGATAGTAGAAAGTATGAATATCCTAAACACATAGGCTATATAAGAACAAATATGAAATTAAACTTATAGCAATTAAACAAATCTCTTTTACTTGAAAAGTATGTGGTGTTATTAACAACAGGTTAGATACTATACAAGGAAAGATTAGTGAATGTGAAAATATAGAATAAGAAATTTGAACTAAAGCACACAGAGAAAAAGCAGTTTATGCTATGAGTCAATTTGACATTACCTAATATGCATGAAATTTGAGTACCAAAAAAGGAAAAGCAGGCAATATATTTGAGGAAATAATGGTTGGGTATTTTTTAAACTTACATAAATCTATAAACCCATAGATCCAAGAAATTCAACAAGTCTGAAGCAAAATAAGCCAAGGCACATCATAATCAAATTGGTTTCAATCCATGGTATTAAAAAAATTCTCAAAACAGACGGCAAAAGACCCTGGTACAAAAGAAGAAAGATAGTTTAATAGCGGACTTTTCATTGGAAACAATGCAAGCCAGATGATACTGCAGTCGTTTTTTAATGCAGGGGAATAACACACCACAACTTGTGAATTTAAAATTTTATATGAGAGAAAATACTTTCAAAAGTGAAGATGAATTATGACAGTTGCACATTCTCCCCACTGGACCTAATTCCTACACTTCTGTTTTTTCCATTTTTTTTTTAAGATTCATTATTTGAGCATCAGGGTTACAGAGGAAGAGAAAGAGAGAAAAGAAAGATCTTCCATCCACTGATTCACTCTCCAAGTGAATCTCCTCATAGCCAGACCTCCTCACAGCCAGGAGCTTCATCTGTGTCTCCCACATGGGTGGTAAGGACACAAACACTTGGGTCACCTTCTGCTGCTGCTTTTCCCAGGCCACTGAGCAGGGAGCTGGATTGGAAGTGTAGCAGCTGGGATACAAACTGATGCCCCAATGAGATGCTTCTGTCACAGGCAATGGCTTAACTTACTATGCCACAACACATGTAATGATTAACTTGGAGTTTCAGGTGCCCTATATGTTGGTGTGTCACAAATGCATTTGCCAGAGGTACTGAGCTCCTTGTCAGGGCCGAGCTCATACTAAAGAATTTATGTGATTAATTTTCTGAAGGACAAGAGACAATTTTGAAATCAGCACTGTATCAGTCATGCAGATTTGGTTCCAGACCAGCCCACATGTATTATGGTTCAGTCCCATTAAAGGACGCTAATTTTACACAAATCCCCTTGAGATACTAAGAGGTACAAGTTGTATTGCTGTGAAGACAATGCAAAGAATATCTCTCCATTTAGCCGCAGAATAAAGAACAGCTTGAATTTAGTGCTCTGATAGATAACAGTATTCCTCAGACTCCCTGCTGACACAGTAGCGTATCTTGATAGTTGGTTTAGTATCCAGTGGTGAATGTAAGGGCACAAGGTTTGGAGTGTTGGATAGTTAGCAACATCACTAATTCCACAGGTTTGTTATGGGATATCCGTGTGTTCACACGGGAAAGCCTTATTCAGTGTAGATCAAATGATGGACGTGTCCACATTGGTCACCTCAAAATGTCCTTTTAGTTTTCTCAGGCCTCAACAGAAGAATGAGAATCAGAACAAGAGGAAAAAGTGGTGAACAACTCCTGACAGATGCAGTAAATTAGGGGGCAAACATGAATGATGATTGCTGGGGATTTGGCCAAATTAAGCAATGAAAGAGATGACAAACTCAAAGAAAATTAGAACACAACATTCAATAAAATTTTGGTTTGTTCCTCAAACATCCTGGGTTTATAGCTTTATGTCTTTGAAACCATGGAGAAATTTCTTAGCCTTCTTACAGCTTAATTTTCCTCTTTGTGATATAGGGACTAACAATAGTGCTTCATAAGATAATTCTAAATCTAAAGGGAAATATACATAAAGCCCACAAAAACATGCCTGATACATAATTTTTAAAACTCACTAAATTTTAGCTATGTTCTTAATCTCAAGAAACTGAGGTTATCAAGGTAGGGACACCATCAGTACGGCATATTGACCCTTTGCTATTATTCTTTTGGAGATAATTTTGTCCTACTTGTTCTGTCTGGATGGTTGCTCAATTCTACATAACAGTTTTCTCCATTGATTCTTATTGAACAAGAAAAATCAATGATGGGGGGAATAGATTCTCATTGTGTGCAAGTCCTTTCTTCACTATTTAAATCAGAGGAACTCAAATCTGGATTGATTTGAAAATTAAGCCTTTAATAGTACAGATAAGGATTATTCACAGTTGTCTTTAACCAAAGGCAACTCCCTTCCTAACAGTGTTTAGGAAACACTCTTCAAGATGTAGTAGCATGAAATCCTCTTAATTGGTGATCCACAGCCTGAAGTTTGAGAAAAATTGATAAATTAAACAGAATAAAGGCGTGAACTGCATTCCTGAAATAGATCTCAAAATCATGGTTGTATCCTTTTGATGGTTGTTATCAATGCCTACAAATAATGTTGAAATGCTGAGTTATTGAATATACAGCAATTGAATGTTGAGTTGCTATTAAATAACTCAGATATTTGATATACTATTCTACTAGTGCTTTTTAAGCTTTTTACACTCATTATTTCTTTCCTCTGTCATTAACCTCATGATTGCTTGATCCGATCTAAAATTTATCAGTCTTTAAAATGACATTCTGTCTCCATTTTTCAATGAAGTGATCACTAATCATGAGACCCTCCTATAACTTCTAGCACTTATTATCTCAAGCTGTCATTTAAAATAATCATATACAGTTATACTTTTACTAGCATTTACATTTTGATATGCATAGTCTGCACATGAATTAAGCTCTCTAAGGGCAAGTTCATTTCATTAGTATAGTACACAGTTTTCAAAATGTTGAATTAATAATTTGTACCCTTCCTAATTATGGTCTTCTGAACAAATTTCACTCTGATTCCATTTTGCAAAAATCACCAAAAATGCATGCTATCCATTCTTAATCTCTTGGACAGCTTACAAATTTTAAGAAATTCTGCTTTGAGTAATATTATTAAATATTCTGAAGAGTATGTATTCTCTCTTCTTTGTTTGTCTGATTGGCACAAATTGTAATTCACTCTACTTCACTATGACCAGTCTAATGTGCATATGATAACACACCAGTATTTCCCCATTTTAAATGCTATCTTGGGGTCTGGATAATTTCACACCCTTGATCATATGTCTTACTAAATTTCATATAAGTCAAACTTTTCTTCACGAAGAGCATTTGCCTCAAACTCTTTGAGGATTTTTGTACAGCATGTCCTTTGCAAGTACATTACTCAGAGAGAATACAGATGAGTTAGACTGCTGCATTTACCGGTGACTACCAACACTTTTAATCCATAAAATACAAAATACCATTCTTTCACATGAGAGAGACACTACAGCACTACAGTTTGTAGTATAAATAAGATGGATTCCTATTGATGTGTATTTCAGGGCAAAAGTTCTGTCTTTACCCTGGCTCTTTCATTTAAGAAAAAATACAGGGAGTCAGATGATTCTTTGAAAGGATAACTTGAGTTTAATTATTTTTTAACTATTCTTACTTTCTTTTTAAAAATTATATTTAAGTTATATAAGTTTATATATTTCATATATACAGATTTTGAAACATAGTGGCACTTTCCCCTCTGCCCTACCCTCTCTCCCGCCCTGGGTCCAACCCTTCCTCCCACTCCCTAAGAAAGATAATAATTTTCAGATTTTGGTATTTGAATTCATATTGGTAATGTATTAGTGCTGAATGTCTGACAACTGATGGTGACATATGAATCTAATAGTCATAGAGAAACCCTGACTTGGGCACCACCAAGGAAACCATTAGAGGGCCCATGTACCAGAACAGTCTAGAGAGATACCATGTCAAAGATTGGTGATCACACTAAAGTTGTGAATCCAGTCCATATCTTGAGTTAAATACGGTAACAGATGCTGTCTGCTTCCAAATATATTGCCTTGTCTCTCCTTTGCCTTGTTAATGATAGTTAATACAAGTGCCTCTAAAAGCTTGTGTTGCTACAACAACTGAAGCAGGGCAGTCTGGAAGTGCCAGTGAGTTAGCCACCAACACTTCCGGCAGTTAGCAGCTCAGAAATAACAAATGAATATTGGTTACCAGCTTTTTCTCTATTTTAAATTTTTAAAATTTGTATGTATCTCATAAATACAACATTATGAGCATAGTAATTTTTCCTATTGTACTCGCCCTTTTACCCATTCTCTTCCCCCCAATTCCTATTCCCTCTCATGTTTTATCTGAGAAAGCAAAAAAAGAAAGAAAAAGGGAAGACCGGCGCCATGGCTCAATAGGCTAATCCTCCACTTTGTGGAGCAGGCATACCGGGTTCTAGTCCCAGTCAGGGTACCAGATTCTGTCCCGGTTGCCCCTCTTCCAGGCCAGCTCTCTGCTGTGGCCAGGGAGTGCAGTGGAGGATGTCCCAAATGCTTGGGCCCTGCACCCTATGGGAGACCAGGAGAAGCACCTGGCTCCTGGCTTCAGATCAGCACGGTGCATCAGCCGCAGCGTGCCGGCTGCAGGGCTGCAGTGGCCACTGTGGGGGTGAACCAATGGAAAAGGAAGACCTTTCTCTCTGTCTCTTTCTCACTTTCCACTCTGCCTGTCAAAAAAAAAAAAAAAAAAAAAAAAAAACAAAAAAAAAAAAAAAAAAAAAAAAAATGCAGTTAAAAAAATAAAATTGAGAACTGTTCCTCAACAGTGTATACAAGGGTTGTTCTATGTTATTGCCTCTCCATGGTTATTTTGCTTTTTTTTCTCCTCTTCCTCTTTTCCCTACCTCCCCACCCCTTCCTTCCTTTTAGAAAATTGTCTTTAAAGATGAACCCAAGGATGATACATATTTTGTGAGCTTTCAGATATAACTATAACTTATGAGACATAATACTATCCTCCATTTTGGGGCCAGTGCTGTGACATAGTGGGTAAAGCCGCTGCCTGCAATGCTGGCATCCCTTATGGGTGCCTGTTTCATTCCTGGCTACTCCATTTCTGATCCAGCTCTTTGCTATGGCCTGGGATAGCTGTAGAAGATGACTCAAGTCCTTGGGCTTCTGCACCCATGTGGGAGACGCAGAATAAGCTCCTAGTTCCTGGCTTGGATCGGTGCGGCCAGTTGTGGAGTGAACCATTGGGTAGATGACTTCTCTCTCTGCCTTTCCTTCCCTCTCTGTGTAACTCTGATTTTCAAATAAATATTATATATAATTTTTAAAAATTATTTTGACAGGCAGAGTTAGACAGTGAGAGAGAGAGAGACAGAGAGAAAGGTCTTCCTTCCGTTGTTTCACCCTCCAAATGGCTGTTATGGCCAGTGCGCTGTGCTGATCCGAACCCAGGAGCCAGGTACTTCCTCCTGGTCTCCCATGCAGGTGCAGGGCCCAAGCACTTGGGCCATCCTCCACTGCCCTCCCGGGCCACAGTAGAGAGCTGGACTGGAAGAGGAGCAACTGGGACAGAATCTGGTGCCCCAACCGGGACTAGAACCCCAGGGTGCTGGCACTGCAGACAGAGAATTAGCCAAGTGAGCCACGGAGCCAGCCTATAATTTTGTTTTAAAAATCCTCCATTTAATACACTAAAAGGAAGTGATTTTTGAGAGTAAGTTTTACTATTAAGTAAGTTATTAAGTTTCATTGTAGAATGCTCTGGGGTCAGAGGTCCTGCATGGGAAGTTAGTACACAATGACTCTTATTTATTTAAAAAATAACAATCTTGTATATGACAGCAGTGTTCACCCAAGGCTCTTGACATAATCTTTCCTGGCTATGGAAGCCTTTTGGATCATTTGACACAACTTTCCAGCCAGAATGCCTTAAGGGCTGATTTTGAGGTGGGACTGCTGCTTAAAGCAATTGTCATTGTGTGAGTCTGCTCCATGGACTGCTTCCCTTGTTGGAACATTCACTTCTTTTAATTCTTTCTTTTATTGTTTCCACACACTTAGTCTTAATTATGTGATCACTCTGTCACTTGATTCTATCTATATGCTCACTTAACCTCTTAATCCTATCCATCTGCTCTTTATAACATTTAAGCTGCTACTTTTATCAGCCCAGTTAGGGAGTTTGGGGTCTTATGGCAAGTTGTTTAGCTGTACCCTTAGAAGTGAGTCCACAGGAAAGTATGTAGGCCTATACTGCTTTGCAGTAACAAACTTCATATGTTTCAAAATTACATCTTTAGGATCTTGGGAATTCTTACCACTGTGCTCACCCTCCTACCCACACCCCTCCTCTTCCATTTCCTATTCTCTACTAAGATCTATTTTCAGTTAACTTTATACATATATGATTAACTCTATGTTGAGTATGGAGTTCAATGACTCATCAAAAGAGAAAATGTTTTGGAAAATATTATAAAGGAGAAAAAAGGAAATGATAACCAAAGATATAGAATAAAAAGCTATTCCTCAACAGTCAAAAGAAGGGCTGTTCAAAATCATTGATACTTGTAGTGCCCATTTCATTTCTACATGTTGGCTTTAGGGCTCTATTAGTTATTGCAGGTCATATAGAATTTGTCCCTTAGAGATTGGCTTATTTCATTAAGTATGATGCTTTCCAGTTTCATCCATGTTGTTGCAAATGATTAGACTTCATTTTTTTTTACTGCTGTGTAGTATTCAATGGCATACATATCTCATAATTTCTTTATTCAGTCTTCAGGGGAGAGGCATTTGGGTTGATTCCATGTCTTTGCTATTGTGAATTGAGCTGTGATAAACATGGAGGTACAGATATCTGTTTCATATGATTATTTCATTGTCCTTGGATAGCTTCCCAGAGTGGGATGGCTAGGTCATATGGTAGGTCTATGTTCAGACCTCTAAGGTATCTCCACACTGTCTTACATAGTGGCTTTACCAGTTTACATTTCCACCAACAGTGGATTAGTGTACATTTTCCCCACATTTGCTTTTCATTGATTTCTGTATGAAAGCCATTCTAATTAGGGTGAGGTAAAATCTCATTGTGGCTTTGATCTGCATTTCTCTGATGGCTAGCAATCCTAAATGTTTTTTCATGTGTCTTTTGGCCATTTGTATTTCCTCTTTTGAAAAATGATATTTGGGGCCAGCACTATGACATAACAGGTAAAGCTGCTGCCTATAGTGCCAATATCCCATATGGGCACTGGTTCAAGTCCTGGCTGTTCCACTTCTGATCCAGCTCTCTTCTATGGCCTGGGAAAGCCGTGGAAGGTGATCCACGTCCTTGAGCCCCTTCACATATGTGGGAGACCCGAAAGAAGTTCCTGGATCCTGGCCTCAGATCAGTGGAACTCTGGCCACTTCGGCCACCTGGGGGAGTGAACCAGTGGATGGAAGACCTCTCTGAAGGCCTCTGTCTCTCTATAGCTCTGCCTTTCAAATAAATAAATCTTAAAAAGATAAGAAAAAATATTGTTTAAGTCATTTGCCCATTTCTTAACTGTATTTTTTGTTTTGTTGTTGAGTTTCTTGATCTCTTTATATATTCTAGTTATTTTTTTTTTTTTTTGACAGGCAGAGTGGACAGTGAGAGAGAGAGACAGAGAGAAAGGTCTTCCTTTGCCGTTGGTTCACCCTCCAATGGCCGCCGCAGCCGGCACGCTGCGGCCGGCACACCGTGCTGATCCGATGGCAGGAGCCAGGTGTTTCTCCTAGTCTCCCATGGGGGTGCAGGGCCCAAGCACTTGGGCCATCCTCCACTGCACTCCCTGGCCACAGCAGAGAGCTGGCCTGGAAGAGGGGCAACCGGGACAGAATCCGGCGCCCCGACGGGGACTAGAACCCGGTGTGCCAGCGCCGCAAGGCAGAGGATTAGCCTAGTGAGCCACGGCGCCGGCTATTCTAGTTAGTAATCTTGTATCAATTGTATAGTTTCCCAATATTTTCTCCCATTCTGCCTGTTGTCTCCTCACTTTACTGATTGCAGTGCAGAAGCTTCTCAATTTTATGTAATCTCATTTGTCAGTTTTGGCTTTGATTACCTATGCCTTTGAGGCCTTTTCCAAGAACTCTTTATCTACACCAATGTCTTGTATGGTTTCTCCAATGTTCTCTACTAATTTGTTGGTGTCAGGTATTGATTTAGGTCTTTAGACCATTTTGAGTGGATTCTGGTGAAAGGTGTCAGGTAAAGGTCTTGCTCCATGCTTTTGATGTGGTGATCCAGTTTTCACAGCAACATTTGTTGAAGAGATTGTCCTTGTTCCAGCGGTGGATTTTAGCTCCTTTGTCAAAGATATGTTGGTTGTAGATGTTTGGATTGATTTCTAGTGTTTCTGTTCTGTTCCAGTTATCTATCCATATGTTTTTGTACATATGGTACAAAATAGTACCAAGCTATTTTGATTAAACTGCCCTGTAGTATGTCTTGAAATCTGATATTGTGACGCCTCTAACTTTTTTTTTTCCTTGTATAAGATTGCTTTAGCTATTCGGGGCCTCCTGTGTTTCCATATGAATTTCAACATCATTTTTTCTATATCTGAGAAGGTATCACCTTGAATCTGTAAATTGCTTTCAGTAGTATGGATATTTTGATGATACTGATTCTTCCTATCCATGAACATGGAAGATTTTTCCATTCTTTTGTGTCTTCTTTTGCTTTCTTTAATGTTTTATAATTCTCATCATAGGTATCCTTGACACTCTTTGTTAAATTTATTTCAAGGTATTTGATTTTTTGGTAGATATTTTGTATGAGATTGATCTTAGAACTCTTTCTAGGCTGTGGCATTGTCTGTGTATAAAAAAATCTGTTGATTTTTGTGTGTTAATTTTATATCCAGTTATATTTCTTGACTCTTCTATGAGTTCCAGTAGTCTCTTAATGAAGTCTTTCAGATACCCTATGTATAGTATTAGGTCATCTGCAAATGTGGGGATAGTTTGACTTCTTCCTTCCCAATTTGTATCCTTTGACTTCTTTTTCTTGTCTCATGGCTCAGGCTAAAACTTCCAGGACTATATTTAAAAGCAGTGGTGAGAGTGGGTACCCTTATCTGGTTCCAGCGCTCAGAGGGATTTCTTCCAGCTCTTCCCCTTTCAATAGGATACTGGCCATGAGTTTGTCATATATTGCTTTGATTATTTTGAGAAATGTTCCTTCTATTCCCAATTTGCTTAAAGTGTTCATGAAAGGGTGCTATATTTTGTTAAATGGTTTCTCTGCATCTATTGAGATAATTGTGTAGTTTTAATCTTCAGTTTGTTAATGTGATGTATCACATTGATTGATTTCTGAATGTTGAACCGTCCCTCATGCCATGATAAATCCCACTTGGTCTTTCTGATATGCTGCTGGATTCAATTGGCTACTATTTTGTTGAGGATGTTTTGGTCTATGTTCATCAGAAAGACTGGCCTGTGATTCTCTTTATTGTATCTTTTTCAGGTTTAGAAATTAAGGTGATGCTGGCTTCTCATAAAGAATTTTAGAGGATTCCCTCTCTCTTGATTGTTTTGACTAGCTTGAGAAGAATTGTAGTTACTTCTTCTTTAGATGTTTGTATATAATTCAGTAATTAACCTATCTGGTTCTGGGCTTTTCTTTGTTGGGATGATCTTTATTACTGATTTCAGCTCTGTCTTGGTTATTGGTATATTTAGGTTTTCTATGGCTTCATGGCTCAGTTTAGATAGGTCATAGGAATCAAGAAATCTATCCATTTCTTCTAGGTTTCCTGTTTTGTTGCCATACAACATTTTGTAGTATTATCTGATGATTCTTTGTATTTCTGTGGTATCTGTTGTTACATTTCCATTTTCATCTGATTTATTACTTTGGGTCTACTCTCCTTCTTTTTGTTAGTTGGTCAAATAGTTTGTCCATTTTATTTATTTATTTTTTGACAGAGACAGTGAGAGACAGAGAGAGACAGAGAGAAGGGTCTTACTTTTCTGTTGGTTCACCCCCTAAATGGCCACTAAGACCACTATTAAGAATAACTGTGTATTAATTACAGAATTAAACCAGTAGTATTAAGTAGAACAGAAAAAAAAATACTAAGAGGGATAATGTATTAAGTTGTTCATTAACAGTCAGGGCTATGCTGATCAAGTCACCATTTCTCATAGTGTCCATTTCACTTCAACAGGTTTCCTTTTTGGTGTTCAGTCAGTTGTCACCCATCAGGGAGAACATATGATATTTGTGCCTTTGGGACTGACTTATTTCACTCAGCATGATGTGTTCCAGATTCCTCCAGTTTGTTGCAAATGACTGGATTTATTGTTTTTTTTTTTTTTTTTTTTATTGCGGTATAGTATTCTAAAGAGTACATATCCCATAATTTCTTTATCCAGTCTACCGTTGAAGGGCATTTAGGTTGGTTCCAGGTCTAGGCTATTGTGAATTGTGCTGCAATAAACATTAGGGTGCAGACCGCTTTTTTGCTTGCCAATTTAAATTCCTTTGGGTAAATTCCAAGGAGTGGGATGGCTGGGTCAAACGGTAGGGTTATCTTCAGATTTCTGAGGAATCTCCACACTGGCTTCCATAGTGGCTTGACCAGTTTGCATTCCCACCAACAGTGGGTTAGTGTCCCTTTTTCCCCACAACCTCGCCAGCATCTGTTGTTGGTAGATTTCTGTATGTGAGCCATTCTAACCGGGGTGAGGTGAAACCTCATTGTGGTTTTGATTTGCATTTCCCTGATTGCTAGAGATCTTGAAAATTTTTTCATGTGCCTGTTGGCCATTTGGATTTCCTCTTTTGAAAAATGTCTATTGAGGTCCTTGGTCCATCTCTTAAGTGGGTTGTTTGTTTTGTTTTTGTGGAGTTTCTTGATCTCTTTGTAGATTCTGGTTATTAACCCTTTATCTGTTGCATAGTTTGCAAATATTTTTTCCCATTCTGTTGGTTGTCTCTTCACTCTCCTGACTGTTTCTTTTGCAGTACAGAAACTTATCAATTTGAGGCAATCCCAATAGTTGATTTTGGCTTTGACTGCCTGTGCCTCCCGGGTCTTTTCCAGAAATACTTTGCCTGTGCCAATATCTTGAGGGGTTTCTCCAATGTTCTCTAATAACCTGATGGTGTCAGGTCGTAGATTTAGGTCTTTAATCCATGTTGAGTGGATTTTTGTGTGAGGTGTAAGGTAGGGGTCTTGCTTCATGCTTCTGCACATGGAAATCCAATTTTCCCAGCACCATTTATTGAATAGACTGTCCTTGTTCCAGGAATTAGTTTTAGATCCTTGATCAAATATAAGTTGGCTGTAGATGTTTGGATTGATTTCTGGTGTTTCAATTCTGTTCCATTGGTCTATCCATCTGTTTCTGTACCAGTACCATGCTCTTTTGATTACAACTGCCCTGTAGTATGTCCTGAAATCTGGTATTGTGATGCCTCCGGCTTTGTTTTTGTTGTACAAGATTGCTTTAGCTATTCGAGGTCTCTTGTGCCTCCATATGAATTTCAGCATCATTTTTTCTAGATCTGAGAAGAATGTCTTTGGTATCTTGATTGGGATTGCATTGAATCTATAAATTGCTTTTGGGAGAATGGACATTTTGATGATATTGATTCTTCCAATCCATGAGCATGGAAGATTTTTCCATTTCTTGGTATCCTCTTCTATTTCTTTCTTTAAGATTTTGTAATTCTCATCGTAGAGATCTTTAACGTCCTTGGTTAAGCTTATTCCAAGGTATTTGATTGTTTTTGTAGCTATTGTGAATGGGATTGATTGATCTTAGCAGTTCTTTCTCAGCCGTGGCATTGCTTGTGTATACAAAGGCTGTTGATTTTTGTGCATTGATTTTATATCCTGCCACTTTGCCAAACTCCTTTATGAGTTCCAGTAGTCTCTTAGTAGAGTTCTTTGGATCCTCTAAGTAAAGAATCATATCGTCTGCAAAGAGGGATAGTTTGACTTCTTCCTTCTCAATTTGTATTCCTTTAGTTTCTTTTTCTTGTCTGATGGCTCTGGCTAATACTTCCAGAACTATGTTAAATAGCGGTGGTGAGAGTGGGCATCCCTGTCTGGTGCCAGATCTCAGTGTAAATGCTTCCAACTTTTCCCCATTCTATAGGATGCTGGCCGTGCGTTTTTCATAAATTGCTTTGATTATATTGAGGAATGTTCCTTCTATACCCAACTTGCTTAGAGTTTTCATCATGAAAGGGTGTTGAATTTTATCGAATGCTTTCTCTGCATCTATTGAGATAATCATATGGTTTTTCTTCTGCAGTCTGTTAATGTTGTGAATCACATTGATTGATTTGTGAATGTTGAACCATCCCTGCATACCAGGGATAAATCCCACTTGGTCTGGGTGGATGATTTTCCTGATGTGTTGTTGTATTCTATTGGCCAGAATTTTATTGAGGATTTTTGCGTCTATGTTCATCAGGGATATTGGTCTATAATTTTCTTTCAGTGCTGCATCTTTCTCTGGCTTAGGGATTAAGGTGATGCTGGCTTCATAGAAAGAATTTGGGAGGATTCCCTCTTTTTTGATTATTCTGAATAGTTTGAGAAGAAATGGAATTAGTTCTTCTTTAAATGTCTGGTAGAATTCAGCAGTGAATCCATCTGGTCCTGGGCTTTTCTTTGTTGGGAGAGCCTTTATTACTGCTTCAATTTCTGTTTCAGTTATGGGTCTATTTAGGTTTTCTATGTCTTCATGGTTCAATTTAGGTAGATTGCATGTGTCCAGGAATCTATCCATTTCTGATAGATTTTCCTGTTTGCTGGCATACAAGTCCTTGTAGTAACTTCTGATGATTCTTTTTATTTCTGTGGTGTCTGTTGTTACGTTTCCTTTTTCATCTCTGATTTTATTGATTTGGGTCTTTTCTCTTCTTTTTTTAGTTAATTGGGCCAGTGGGGTGTCAATTTTGTTTATTTTTTCAAAAAACCAGCTCTTCCTTGGTTGATTTTTTAAAATTTTTTTTTTGATTCAATCCTGTTGATTTCTTCTCTGATTTTAATTATTTCTCTTCTCCTACTAGATTTGGGTCTGGTTTGCTGCAGTTTTTCTAGGTCCTTGAGATGTGCTTAAAGCTCATTTATTTGGTACCTTTCCAATTTCTTGATATAGGCGCCTATTGATATAAACTTGCCTCTCAATACCGCTTTTGCCGTATCCCATGAGTTTTGATATGTTGTGTTGTTATCCTCATTTACTTCCAGAAAGTTTTTGATTTCTCTTTTGATTTCTTGAATGACCCAGTGTTCATTCAGGAGCATGTTGTTCAATCTCCGTGTGTTTGCATACTTTCTAATGTTTCCTGAGTTGCTAATTTCTTGCCTCATTCCGCTGTGGTCTGAGAAGCTGCATGGCATGATTCTAATTCTTTTAAATTTGCTGGGACTTGCTTTATGGCCTAGTATGTGATCAATCCTAGAGAAGGTTCCATGCACTGCTGAGAAGAATGTGAAGTCTTTAGATGTAGGATTGAAAGTTCTGTAGATATCTGTTAGATCCATTTGGCAATAGTGTTGATCTTCTGTCCGGATGATCTGTCTATTTCTGAGAGTGGAGTATTGAAGTTCCCCAGTACTATTGTATTGGAATCTAAATATCCCTTTAAGTCCCTAACATATCTTTTAAAGAGACCGGTGCCCTGTAATTAGGTGCATATACATTTATAATAGTTACATCTTCCTGTTGAATTGAACCCTTAATAATTATATAGTGTCCCTCTTTGTCTCTCTTAACAGTTTTTGTATTAAAGTTAATTTTGTCTGATATTAATATGGCTACACCTGCATTTTTTTGGTTTTTGTTGGCATGGAATATCTTTTTCCAACCTTTCACTTTCAGTCTGCTTGCTTCTTTGTTAGAGAGATGTGTTTCTTGTAGCAACAAATAGTTGGGTTTTGTTCCTTGAGCCAATCAGCCAATTGATGTCTTTTAACTGAAGAGTTAAGTCCATTAACGTTTAATTTGACTATTGATACATAGTGACTTTGCCCTGCCATTTTCCCGGAGATATTTTCTAGTATATGCTTTGAGCTTCCCATGCTCTTTTACTGGTAGGTTTTCTTCCTTTACCTTCTTTCATATTGATGGCCGTGTTTCTGTGTTTCTGAGTGTAGCACATTTTGAAGTATCTTTTGCAGGGCCAGACAAGTGGTGGCAAAGTCTTTCAATTTCTGTTTGCTATGAAAGGTCTTTATTTCACCTTCATTCACAAATGAGAGCTTAGCAGTATATAATATTCTGGGCTGGCAATTTTTCTCTCTTAGCACCTGTGCTATGTCTCGCCATTCCCTCCTAGCCTGTAGTGTTTCTGATGAGAAGTCTGCTGTGAGTCTAATTGGAGATCCTCTGAGAGTAATCTGACGTTTCTCTCTTGCACATTTTAGGATCTTTTCTTTATGTTTCACTGTGGTGAGTTTAATTACAACGTGTCGTGGTGAGGATCTCTTTTGGTCATGTTTATTGGGGGTTCTATGAGCTTCCTGTACTAGGATGTCTCTGTCCTTCTCCAAACCCAGAAAGTTCTCTGCTATCTCACTAAAAAGGCCTTCTAATCCTTTCTCTTTCTCCATGCCTTCAGGAACTCCTAGAACGCGAATGTTGGTTTTTTAAATAGTATCCTGTAGATTCCCAACAATATTTTTTAGATTTCTAATTTCCTCTTCTTTTCTTTGGTTTGACTGTATGTTTTCCTGTGCTTTGTCTTCTAAGTCCGATATGCTCTCTTCTGTTTCACTGACTCTGTTTTTTAGACTTTCTTATGTGTTTGTCATTTGATCTATTGAGCTCTTCATTTCATTTTGATTTCTCTTCACTATCACACTTTCCTGTTCTACTAGTTTCTGCATTTCATTTTGATTCTTCCTTAAAATTTAATTTTCACTAGAGAGATTTTCAATCCTGTCCAATAAGGGTTTCTGTAGTTCAAGGATTTGCTTTTGAAAACTTCTAAATGTTCTTGTCATAAATTTTTTGTTATCTGTATCTTGCATTTCTTCTATCTCATCATCTTTATAATCTTGGCTTGGGGTGTTTTGTTTATTTTGAGGCATCATAGTGTCATCGTTGATCTTGTTCCCTCGATTTTTGTGTTTGTTGCTTGGCATTGTTAATTCTTCTTCCCTCACTGTGAGTTTTTTTTTTTTTTTTTTTTTTTTATACTATGTCTGTGTTAAGTGGACTGCCTGCTGTTGGAGGAGCCTTGGAGGCTTGAGATGGGTGTGGCCTGAGAGCTCTGCTTGGTTCTTCCGGGTTGTGGGTGTCCAAAGGTGACACCCTCAGGTTATGTGTAGTAAATCTCTCTCTCTCTCTATTTATTTATTTATTTTTTATTCAGGAGGTAAGTAATACTGCACGGCTGAGCAGAATTGATGGTATTTAGCTTCCGATCTCTGGCTTCTACCCAAAGAGTCTGTGCTGGTTCAGTGTCTGCTGCGGACTCCCACTGGGTTGCCTAGGCTACTGAATTGTAGCCTTAGCTCTCCCCTTTTGTTGTGTATATCCCGAGTGGGGCCTGCTCTTTGTCTCTTGCTCACCTTTGCAAGGTAGGCGGAGAGAGAGAAACTTGTTTGTACCAGTACCCCCCCACCCTTTTTTTTTCCTTTTTTTTTTTTTTTTCCTTCTCTCCTGTAGTCAGTCTGGTGAACTTTCCCGCCTCAAAGCCCGCTTCCCTCTAAATTCTGTCCGCCGTTTCCCTGCCAATGTCTCCGGTTACTGAGCTCAACTCCCCTTCCAGCACCGATGTGTGGTCTCGGAGCCCTGGGCGTCCCTGCTCTCCCCGCTGGTGTCTGTGTGACATCCACTTCCCTTCCCGCACTGTCGTGTAGACCCTGCGGCTCCCGTGGCTCGGCTTCCACGCGGTGGGTGACCTTGCTCTCCCAGTAGGTCCTCCGAGTCACAGCCACTAGATCTGGAAGAGTTTCCTCTGAAATTTTTTCCTGATCCTTTTTCTGAGGCTACCGTAACTCCACTTTTATTAAACTAAATTTTCCCGGACTATCGGTGTGCGCACTCACTATTCTGCCATCTTGGCTCCACCCCCGAGATGTATTGATAGCTCGTTTATTTGATGCCTTCACAATTTCTTGATGTAGGCACCTATTGCTATAAACTTTCCTCTTAACACTGCTTTTGCTGTATCCCATAAGTTTTGATATATTGTATCATCATCTTCATTTGTTTCCAGAATTTTTTTGATTTCTCTTTTGATTTCTTCAATGACCCACTCTTCATTCTGTTGCCTGTAATTCAGTCTCCATGTGTCTGTATATGTTCTGGGAATTCCTGAGTTGTTGTTTACCAACTTCATTCATCAGAGAAGATGCAGGGTATGATTTTGATTTTTTTGAATTTGCTGAGACTTGCTTTATGGCCTAGCATATGGTCAACCCTAGAGAAGGTTCCATGTACTGATGTGAAGAATGTGTATTCTGTGGTTATGTGGTGGAGAGCTCTGTAGATATCTGTTAGGTACATTTGGTCTATGATGTTAATTAATTCTGTTGTTTCCTTGCTGGTTTTCCATCTAGTTGATCTGTCCATTGCTGAAAGTGGGGTATTAAAGTCCTCAATTACTATTGTATTTGAGTCGATCTCTTCCTTTAAATCCATTAACATTTCTTTTAAATATCCAGGTTCCCTGTAATTAGGTGCATATACATTTATAGCAGTCATATCTTCCTGTTGAATTGATCCTTTAGTCATTATGTAGTGTCCTTCTTTGTCTCTTTTAATATTTTTTGTTTTAATGTCTATTTTGTCTGATATTAGGTTGGATATACCAGCTCTTTTTTGGTTTCTGTTAGCATGGATTGTTATTTTCCATCCTTTCACTTTCAGTCTGCATGCATCTTTGTTGGTGAAATGTGTTTCTTGTAGGCAGCAAATAGATGGGTTTTCTTTTTTAATCAATTCAGCCAGTCTTTTTCTTTTAACTGGGGAGTTGAGACCATTTATTTATATTCAGGGTGGCTATTGTTAACTAATGATTTTGCACTGGCATATTTCTGTTAATAGTTCTAATTTTTTGCTTTGGATTTCCTTTGTACTTTTACTGGGCAATTTTCTGACTTCACTTTCTTTCATAATGATGTTCCTGTTTTTGTGTTTCCTTGTGTAGCACATCCTTGAGCATCTTTTGTAGGGCTGGACAGGTAGTTACAGATTCTTTTCAATTTCTTTTTGTTATGGAAGATCTTTATTTCACCTTCATTCACAAATGAGAGCTTTGCAGGGTACGGTATTCTGTGTTGACAATCTTTTTCTCTTAACACTTGGAGTATATCTCACCATTCTCTCCTTGCCTGTAGGGTTTTGGATGAAAAGTCCACAGTGAGTCTAATTGGAGTTCCTCTGAATGTGATCTGGGGTTTCTCTCACGCACATTTTAAGATCTTTTCTTTATGTTTACCGTGGAGAGTTTTACTACAATGTGTCGTGTTGAAAATCTTTTTTCGTGTTATCTTATCATGTCTATTGGGAATTCTCTGTACTTCCTGTACTTGAATGTCTCTTTTTTTCTGTAGCTTGGGGAATTTTTCAGTTATTATTTCATTAAGAAGGCCATTTAATACTTTTTCTCTTTCCATGCCTGCAGGAACTCCTAGGACCTGTATGTTGGGTCTTTTGATACTGTCTTGGAGATCTCCAACAGTGTTTTTTCATTTTGGGGGGGGCGTGTTTGACTGTAAAATTTCCAGAAATTTCTCTTCTAGTTCTGATATTCTTTCTTCTGTCTTACCTCTTCTGTTGTTATGGCTTTCCACTGCATTTTTTAAATTTATCTATTGAATTCTTCATTTCTAATATTTCATTCTGACTTCTCTTTAATATTTCAATTTCATGGGAAAACTCTTCATTTAGTTGCTGAATTTGCTTCCTATTGCTTCTAAGCAATTTTGATGATTAACTTTCTGAATTCCATTTCTTGCATATCCTCAATCCCTTCATCTTCACTTTCTGTTATTGAAGTAGTCTAGTGTTCCTTTGGGGGCTCAGAGTGTCTACCTTATCTAGGTTTCTTCCTTTATTATTTGGCATTTGTGTATTTTTTTGTTTGTTTTTATCTTTCATTTGTTTCTTTGTGGTTTAATGGGATGTCTATACTTTCAGTGAGTACCAAGCAGTGTGTGCTGGATGTGGCCTGGGTACTCTGTTCAGCATACAGGGTGGAGCTGGTATTCAAGGTAAGGCCCCTGTGTGGCTTTGTAGCTCTGGTTTTCTGGTTGGAGAAGGCTTTTCATTTCTGTTGGTGTAACCCACCCTTCTCACAATTGTGCCCTGGTGTTAGTCCCTGGTGTGTTCAGCACTAGTTTTCAGTACTTAATGAACTGCACTTCTAATTTTTGGAAACTTTTCTGTTATGTGCTGCTGGGGTTCTGTGGGTTGCAATTGGGTGGGCAGAGCCCTGCCTATTGGAGCCTGGCTCACTTCTAGACTGTCTCTACTGTTCTCACTGGATTTCCTGCTGCAAATTCCCCATGCTGCTGTGAATTTCCCATGGCTTTATCTCAGGCATGTGTCTTCTTCCCTTTTCAAGTATTATTGTGCCCCATGTGATTCAGATCGTCCTGTCACTATTCCGTCATCTTGTCTCTCTTTCTCTCTCCTCCAACCCATCCAGCTCTCCCTCTCTCCCTGTCTTCTCCCATCCACTCCCTATTCTTTTCCTTCTCTTCTTACTGTAAAAGTCACCCTCTACCAACAAGTGAGTAACTGGATGGAATTCTAGTTTTCCCCACAGTTGTAACTAGCTTATTAATGCACTCCATACTTGTTTCCTTGGCTTCTTTCCATTCCTTGAGTCCATTTCTTCCTCTTCTGGGGTTATGATCCAAATAAACTACTTGCACACACTGCCATCCCTCAGTATCCACAAGTGATTGGTTCCAGTACCCTTGGTGGATACCAAAATTTGTGGATGCCCAAGTCCCTTACATAAAATAGCATAGTATTTGCATGTAACATACACACATTCTCCCATATACACTAAATCATCTCCAGATTGCCTATAATAATGTAAATAAATAAAATGGAAAAAAATTTAAATGCTATATTTACAATGCATTGAATTCTTGATTGGTTAAATCTATGGATGCAGAAACTGCATATTCAGATGGTCTACAGTAAATACTCATCTCACTTGGCTTCTAGAACACAATATATGCCAGAAGCTAGAAATAGTATGTTTTCTTTATGTTAACTATTTTCAAAACTGAACACTCTTCAGTTTTGAAGAATACCAACTACTGTTAGCCACTCAGAGAACTCGGGAATTCAAAATCAAGGCTAGTAGCTGTATTAGGAATCCCTCTTCCTTACGTTTAACTATTTTAAAATAGGTGTAAAAAGGGATGGTAGGGAAAAGTTAGTATAGTGAGTCATTGTATTACATACCTAAAATTTATTGTCTAGTTGACATCAATGTACATTTAGGGCCATAATAATAAATACTGTCACTTATAAACACTTGTGTCTGGCAACTTCATTTTCTCACATTTATTGCATAGATAAACCAAGTTTGATATTTTTTACTCAGCCCATCAGTATAAACAAAATTCTTCTAGACTGAACATTTTATTTGATTTCTCTGAAGACAGTTATATTGATGTTTTAATCTAAGATGCTTTTTCTTTCATTTTGAAGTACTATATATTATCTAGGGTTTGAGAAAGAGATTTATTGTTCTTTCTAAAACATAAGTGATGCTATTTTGTTCTCGGAGTAGACAAATAATATGAATAAACACATCAGAGGTTTTCACTGATTTATTTGTCTAAGTAGAATCTGATTAAGTTTTGTATATCTCATTGTCTCTGTGCCAAATGGAGACAGGCCATTTAGCCTTCATTATTTAATATGTGATAGGTGATCAAAGTTTCATAACATGGCTTGTCAGAAAATAACACTTAATATGGTTTTTCTACTGATCAACTGCTAATTTAAAGTAATAGAAATTCAAACTTATAGATTTTTACCCCTATAATTCTGATGACAGGTGGGAGTAAACTATATGGAAGCCATTATTCCACTAGGTCCTTG
Source organism: Oryctolagus cuniculus (assembly GCF_051225735.1). Taxonomy (NCBI): domain Eukaryota; kingdom Metazoa; phylum Chordata; class Mammalia; order Lagomorpha; family Leporidae; genus Oryctolagus; species Oryctolagus cuniculus. The sequence goes on from NC_142874.1 coordinate 128,247,970, forward strand.
TGGTATAGAGATTACTGCAGAATTTGGGCTCTTCCAGCTTGCCTCCCATCAGCCACATACACCATAAAGTGCTCAGTGGCTGTGCTGGCTGCTATTTCCCATGTCTTTTTTTTCAGGATTTCTATTCTCATCATTGCTAATATTTTGGGTTTTAAAAATAAAATTAATTAATTTATTTATTGATATGGCAGAGAAACAGAGAGCAATCTCCCATCTGCTGGTTCATACCCCAGATGTCTGCAACTGCCAGGGTTTGGTGAGGTCTAAGCTAGGTACCAGAAACTCAATCTAATCTTCCACATGCATTGCAAGAATCCAAGTATTTGAACCTTCACTACTGCATCCCAGGGTACATGTATGTAGGAAACTGGAAAATGGAATAGGGCTGGAACTTGAACTCAGGCATCTGAATATTGGATAGTGATGTTTCAAGCCAAGCACCTGCCTCCCCTTTGCTAATATTCTGGTCTCTGGCAATAAAGTGCTGCTCCAGTGTTGCCATCTTAAAAAGAAACATTGCTCAAATCCAGGGGGCACTGTTCACATTGAGGACTTTGTATTCTACACAGCGAGGAACCCTTGCAATGGAGTAATCCTACAGTGCAGAACAGGAAGGCTCCACACAGGTGCTATGATGAATGGCTCATTGACAGAGATGTGGCTTTTGCCAATTAATAATTCCAAAAGCTATCAATAATTGAGTGCCTTCCATTTGCCAAACATTGTACTTACTACTTTTACTGCACAATGGTACCTAGTCTTCAGATCAATTCTTCAAAATGCTACTTTATTCTCACTCTATAAATGAAGAAACAGAAGCATGTCTGGAACATAATATACAACTTCCCAGACCTTAAGTTTCTTAGATTTAGAATGAATAGATATCATTTAAATCCCGATTTTTCCATTTTCGAGCTATGTTGCCAAAACTAGTTTCCATTGCTCTAACCCTCAGTTGCCAATTCCGCAGCAAGGATCTAACAGTTGCTGCCCTTCTTGGATTGAAAAACCTGGGAGATACCCAATGAGCAAATCCTAGCCAGATGACTGGTTTCACATAAAATTGTAAGGGAGGAAGTCAAAATACCCATGTTTGCAGATGATGTTGTACATAGAATTTCCATGCTTGTAGATGACACGATGTTGTACATGATGGAAAACCATAAACATTCCACCAGAATACTGTTAGAACTGATAAACTGATTAAGTAATATCACTAGACAAAATCAACAAAGAAAAACATTACACTATTGTACATCAATAATGATTTTGCTTAAAAACAAATAAGAGAAGAAATGCAATTCACAATAGCAACAAGAAAACGTCAAATATTTATGAGTAACTTAACCAAAATAGTGGAAGACCTCTACAATGAAAATTTGTAAAATGTCGAAGAAAGAAAACAAGAAATACACACAAAAAATGAAGAGATTTTCCTTGCTTATTGATTGGAAAACTTGATGTCATTAAAATGCCTGTACTACCGAAAGTAACCTACAGATTTAGTACAATCCTGATCAAAACACCAATGACAGTCTTTACAGAATGAGTAAAATGTCCTTAAATTCACATGGAATCACAGAAGATCCAGAATAACAAAAGCAATCCCTAGCAAAAAATTTGAAGATGGAGGGATTATAATAGCAGATTTCAATGAAAACTACAAAGCTCTGATATTTTTTTTTAATTTATTTATTTATTTTTTTGACAGGCAGAGTGGACAGTGAGAGAGAGAGACAGAGAGAAAGGTCTTCCTTTTGCTGTTGGTTCACCCTCCAATGGCTGCCGTGGCCAGCGCGCTGCAGCTGGCGCACCACGCTGATCCAAAGCCATGAGCCAGGTACTTCTCCTGGTCTCCCATGGGGTGCAGGGCCCAAGCACTTGGGCCATCCTCCACTGCACTCCCTGGCCACAGCAGAGAGCTGGCCTGGAAGAGGGGCAACCGGGACAGAATCCGGCGCCCTGACCGGGACTAGAACCCGGTGTGCCGGCGCCGCAAGGTGGAGGATTAGCCTAGTGAGCCATGGCTCCGCCCCAAAGCTCTGATAATTAAAACAGCATGACCTTGGAATAAATACTGGTGCATAGATCAATTGGACAGGACACAAAGCTGAGAAATTAATCCACATATATACCTTTACAAAGGCACCAGTAACAATTATGGGAGAAATGGCACTTCTTTTCAACAAATGGTGCTAGCAAAACTGTATGTATATACATAGAAGAATGAAATTAGATCCCTGCCTCTCACCTTATACAAAAATCAACTCAAAAAATCACATATCTAAATATAAGATGAGAAACTGTGAAATTCATAGAATAAAACATAGAGGAAATACTTCAAGACATTGGCGTAGGTGATGAGCACAAATCCAAGTCAACAGTAAGCAAAACTAGACAGATGGGCTTATATCAAACTCAGAAGCTTCTGTCCAACAACGGGAAAATAAGGTGAAGAGACAACTAACAGAATGAAAGAAAATATTTGCAAAACTACTTATCTAACAGAGGATTAATATCTAGAATACATCAAGAACTTAAAAAAAACTCAACAACAATGAAACAACCAATGCAGTTAAGAGATAGACAGAGGACCCCAATAGATCTTAAAAGAAGAAATACAAATCACAACAAATATGTAAAAAAAAAATGCTCAATATCACTAGCCAACAAGGAAATGTAAATCAAAACCACATTGAAATGTTCCCTCTTCCCTGTTTGAATGGCTGTTATTAAAAGAGAGAGAGAGAGAGAGTAACAAATGTCAGCAAGGTTGTGGAGAAAGGGGAATATTTACACACTTTTGGTGGCAATATAAATTAGTGCAGCCAATGTGGGAAACAGTATGGAGATTTCTTTAAAAGCTAGAAATGGGACTGCCATATGATCTAGCAATCCTACTACTTGGTATATACCTAAAAGACATTACTCCTTTTATCAAAAATATACCTGCTCCATCATTTTTATAGCAATAGTGTTCACAATAGCCAAAATGCGGAATCAGCTAAGGTGTCCCATGTTTGCAGACAAAAGATGAATGGATAAAGAAAATGTAGAATATATACACAGTGGGATATTATTTAGCCATTAAAAGATTGAAATCTGGTCATATGTAGCAAAGTGGATGGAACTGGTGGACATCATGTTAAGGGAGATAAATCAGACGCAGGAAGTTTGATTGGGCCTCATCCAATCATTGAGGTCCCTGGAGGAAGACATGTTAATAAAATGGTATGGTCTTATCTGTGGTACTATCTAAACCTCAGACACCATCTTAAGATCTGGCCCCTGTCCAACTTGCACAGTAAGCTTCAGTCCTAAGCCCAACCTGGCTCAATAGATGTCAGGTGACTAAAAGGCCCAAAAGAAGTGTCAGCTCCACTCCACCCTAACAGGATTTGCTGCTCCCATTTCCCTATCCCTTGCAAGAGTATAATAGGACCTGCTTTCTGCACGTGTGCTCTCTCTCTCTCTCTCTCTCTCTTGCTTTCCTGCCCCTCTCCCTCCAGCCTGTCAGGTTTTCTCCACCCAACAATAAACCTTTCCCTTAACTCTGGTGTTTGCTATGTTTTGTGGTGGTCTTCAACAAAGGAATTCTTCGTGCTTCAAGTTGAACTTCAGACATGCTGCAACACCATCTTTTCCCAGAGCCTCTTGCTGGCCAGCCTGGTCTGCGTATTGTGGACTGCTAGACTTTGGAATTTATGATAGCATTCCATAATGCTCTCTCTCCCTCTGTGCACACATTATTAGTTCTGTTTCTCTGAAGAACCCTGCAATACTCCGTGTCCATTCCATCCCCAGGAGCCCTGCAATGGCACATAGTGGATGCTCAGTAATTAAAATGATGGCCAGCAAATGCTTTGCAGCCAACCTATGGAAGCCACATTTTTTCTCCAGAAAAGATCCAGCAACCGTAGCTCTTCAGAAATTCACACCCAGTAGCAATTGAAACCTTTGATTTCTCCTGACTTTCCTTTGTATGCACTTGGGCACTTTTTTGTCAAGGTAACTTTTTTCTTGCAACATTGAGCTTGATTTTTTGGTGTTCTCATGACAGTCAGTACAGCCGTTTCTACCCTTTGCCCTCTCCTGTTTCTTTTCTTTTTCCTCTCGGTAGCTCCAAAGGGCAACTGATCTATTCTTGGATGCACCTTCTGAAATCTACGAACTGTGAAATTACATAATTAATAAACAGTTAAATAAGTAAGCAGTAGAGGGCCAGAAAGTCCATGTTATATTATCTTCCGTCCCCTTACTCCTAACTTTTCCCTGGGACAAACCGAGCTATGGCAGGAGATACAAAGGCAATTAGTTTTGGAAATGCTGGCATACGCCAAGTCCCTATACAATTGCGTGGAGTAAGGAATGGTGTGTATTAAAGAGCTTTGTGCGTATTCACCACCATCTGCTCCTATCAGAACTGTCAGTTTTTCCTCAGCCCAACTCTCTCCCACTCTACTCCTACACACTGCAGGGTGTCCTGTGTTATCCTTGAAACAGCCCTCATCTGGCAGCTATTTTAACATATGTGCATCAGTATTGCTGCTTTAAGCAACTTAAACCCCACTAAAAAACTTGGAAGCCCACTAGAAAAAAAAATATGTTCTATTTTCACATGGGAATGTTAGTAATAAATGAGCCTGTCTATGTTTTCCTAAAACAAGGATATTGATTTTGTTAAGTCTCTAAGTCTATCTTTGTTGTTATTGTTGTTGCTGTTGTTATTGTTGTTTTAACCTGTATGGTTGGGGCATGGGTACCCAAGGAATCAAAAATCATTTTAGCTAGGTTTCCATTTCACAGCCATTATTACTTAAACTTAACACTCTGATTTTTATCTAAAAGATTTACACATTTGTCTCATAGATCACCTGTAGATTTAAATATTTTAGAGACATTTATGTTAGATATATATACCAAATGGAGAGATGTATGTGTTTAGTGTTTCTCTGAATTATGACAGATGGGTAAGAAAAGGCAGTGTGAGAAGTATGGGTACCTGCCAAATTTTCATGAAATTTTCATATGTGGAGATTGTCTATGAGCTAATTCTGTGGGCTTCCTTGGAATAAAGAATGAAGATGTGAGCACCTAGATCACTATGTCTTTTGGAATAGCAAGTAACTATCTGAGGCATGTACATGAAAATATTGTTATTGCATATTGCAAAGATGAAGAGGCTCACTGATTTGCATGGTGCTAAATGAGATGGGAAAGAAATGTCTGTGGGGTTGTTCTATGTCTCCTCCCAGATAAAGAAGGCAGATGGATACGTTCTTCATCCATCCATGTGTTGCTGAAGCCTAATAGAGACTTGGTTGTTTTGTTAGGTGTCACAGCACACTGTTACCACATAATGCGAAGCGTTCTAGCATATGTGATCCTTTGTCAGGAACAGTCTGAGCAAAGGAAGGCCTTTTTACAGATTGCTGATTACTTCATGCCTACATTTCATGTTCTTTGTTTCTTGCTATTTCTCTTCATGAGCAACATAAATTAGGAAGACTTTTCTTAATGTGATTTTTAAAAGTCATTTTGAGTGTGAAAAAGATAAATTTTTCAGTCAATATTCATTTTCTCTATTAAAAGGAAAGATACAAATAGGAAAACATATAGGACATTTTATCTCATTGGTGCCATTTCTATCTCTGTTGATAATGAACTGGCAGATGTTTAAACATCTGATTATTTAAACATGATTATTGATAGTTGTCAATGTAGAGATACAGAATTTTATGTATTATATATTACTGCATATTAATTTTATATTTCACTTGAACTTCTCTGGCCAAAAAAATAAGAAATAAACTTTATGATAGGCCTCCTGATAAGCTTTTAGAATGTTTTTGCTCTAATTAATTATTTTACAAACTAGGCATTAAGAAATTGGGAAACTAGCACGTAAAAGCTCATCTTGACCTAGTGCATGGATTTCTCTGCATTCTTTTGATCTTGCCCTCGTAGATTCATTTTCCTCTTAGAAAAACTGGACACTGAACATCAACCTAAATAATTTTAGAGATGTGTTCATTTCCTTCATTGCTTGTAAGACAAACCAAGTTCAATGAATTGAGATATTTAGGTTAATTTTTTATTTTGAGGGCGATGGCATATATGAAATGTACATGTATTATAGAGGCAAGTACATGGATCCTTGTGAGGGAAACAGATGGGAGATACAGACACACAATGATTTCTATCACTTGGGTAAAGAATTCGTGCTAGCAGGAGAATAACTATACCATCCTTTCAGGATAGAAGATTTAATCATATTTGGAAAAGAAGAGTAAAGGCCAATGCAGATCAATAATTTGAATGAGAAAAATGGAAAGAACATCACCTCAGAGAATCCTGAGATAATGGAGGTAAGCAATAAGGAAAGGGAATATATTTGTCAATGAGGGTAATGGGGAGTTTCCGTACACAAAGGAAGGGTGTGGAAGTCAAAGGAGGTTGAATGAAAGAGAGATGATTTTCTCACAAAGGAAAAACCTAGGCAATAGAGAACAAGGTATAAAGAATGCAGGAAATTGACAGAATGACCCACCTAGGGATAATTGTTTCAGATGCATGAGGGAAGTCAGTGTGAAGAAATTGCAGTAATTTCTAGGAATTCTGAAACTGACAGAAAAGAAGAAACAAGACTTGCAATTGTTGCTATCTTGCTAGGTTCTGGGCTCTGACCTGGGGACCTCACTCCTTGACAGATTAATCCAGGAGGGGTTAGAATGGACTGGTGGTTAGGGACTGGCACTGGGATGATCCTCTGAATGAATTCAGGAATGAACAAAGAAATGTGTGGGAGCTCCAGGCTCCACAGGGCAGGCAGCAAAGCTTCTATCAGGGGGTTAATGGCAAAGCCAAAGAGCAAGAGGTCATGGAGAAGCCAGAGGCAGGGTTTAGAATGGGAGAACATGGGCAAGGAACTGATAAACAACAGAAGGCTGTGATTAAACAGGGATGTTTCTTATGCTGAAAATCTTGGGGCTGAATTACATCCTCCGGGATGAGCTAATACAGAAAATGGCCCTTCTTGTTCAAAGTTAAAGTGGAGGGAAATGCAAACTTTGGGAAGAACCAGACGTCTGACTTGACTTGGACTCCTAAGAATCTTTTTGCTAAATAACTCGAACAAATTCCTGAACATCAGCTATAATCTGAAGGAACAGCTAATGTGATACGATTAAAGGGTTATTACGTATTACTTCACAATCTCTGCTGAAGTAGCGTGTTCTAAATCAATCTTACACTTAACACTTAAAATGGTACAACTCCAAATACAGATTGCTTTGTATTCGCTGCTACATTTCATCATCAAGTGGTTTAACTGGAAGCTAAAGCAGTTTCTGAAGCCTATCAACAATAGGCTAGCACATTTGCCCACTTGAAATCTTAGTTTGAACATTTTGCAATGTGGGAGTTCTGCTTATACAGACAAATGTATACTGTTAGGGACTAACATTAGAGATGCAAACATGGGTAACAATCCACCATTTCCTTGTAAATTTTGCCAGAACATTTTGGATGTTCTTATTACCAGTAAAGTGGTTCTGCATGGAAAACTCTCACCCTTTGGATCCCATCTCAGTTATTCCTCCTCTTCTCCTGCCATGTTCCCATGCTCATTGGTTTAACTAGGACTGTCTAATTTTTTTTCCCCAGAAAGTCCCCTGAAACTTTGATCCGAGGCATTTGGTTTATAATTAACTTTTTCCTGCGTTGGTAATTGTTTTCCTTATCTTTTTGCGTTATTCAGGAAAAAGCATCTCTCATAGGGTTAGCATAAAATTCTTCAGCTTTGGATTTTTATTTAATATTTTAAGAATGCACAAAGATATTTCAAAAAGGTTGTGGGAAAATGAACTTAAAAGATAATTTATTTGAATGTTTTTGAAACACAGTTTGAAATCCATGTATCATCTTTTCATAACATGGATTTTGAAATCCATGTATTTTTTCCATGATATAAATTATGAAGAAATTTGAAGTGCATGTGTAGTTTTTCATAATACGTATTTTCTCAAGAACTGTCTGAAGTCTCCTTATATGCATGTGGGTGTTTCTGCCAGTTGGTCCAAAATAGCCCCTGAGCGCTTCTGGTTCTCAGTCTCTGACACAGGTGTATTGGAGACAGAGAATATACCTAGAACTTTGATGGCCTTGGTAATATATTCAGAGGACTGCATGAAGAACTAAGTTCTGTTTTGCTTACTTTGCAGTCATTTAAGCAGTCCAGAGTGATGATTTTCACCAAGCTGGTTTCATCTCACCCTGGAGGGTCCTTCTTCCTCCACCAGCAGACCTAATACAACAATGGAGGAGGAAGTGCCCATCAGGTGATGGCTTGGAGAAGTTCCAGATAAAGGGAGATTTTACAAGATGAAGCCTAGTTAAGGAGTGGTTTGTGGTAAAGCTTGAAGCTCCTGTGTCCCTGATCCAAAAAGGGATGTTAGATGATGATGCCAGAACTTACCCCAGATGCAGAGGGCAACTGAGACGTAAAAGGGAACTTGGAATATCAAAATTGTTATTAAAAAGGTAAGTTTGTGAAAAAGCCCTTGACCAGATGGAAGGATTTTTCTAATGTCCTCCTATAGTTTGCCAGATATGTTATTCTGAATTTCCATTCATATTTCATTCATATATTTTTACTCCTTTTTTTAAAGCTGTTTCCCTTTAGTATTATAAATGAAAGGGAGGTTTAAAAACTACTCAGTAGGAGAATATTGGTATGAGCCCCAGATAATTTATATGCCCAGGTTACAATTTGGATCCTGATTCAGTAGGTCTGGGGTTGGGCTAACAGTGAACTTTATTTCATTTTTTAAATTTTTGTTTATTAAGAGGCAGAGAGAGAAAGAGCAACAAAGCTTCTGTTTGGTAGTTTACTCCCCAAGTACCCACAAAGGCTTGTGGTAGGCATGGCTGAAGCCATTAGCCATGAATGTCATCCGTATCTTCTACGTAGGTGACAGAAAGTCAACTACTGGAGCCATCATCGCTACTTCACAGGATCTGCACTTGTCGAAAACAAGTCAGGAGACAGAACTGGATAGCAAACGCTGGTACTCCAATATGGGATGTGGGCATTTTAACTGCTGGGTGAAATGCTTCTGCCCCTCAAGGTGATGTCAACAACTTTTAAAAAAAGAAAAAAGTAACACCTTAATTTATTTATTTGATAGGCAGAGTGACAGAGAGGGAGAGACAAGGAAACATTCCATCTGCTAGTTCACTCCCCAAATCCCTTTATCTATCTATCTATCTATCTATCTATCTATCTATCATCTTTCTATCTATCCAGCTAGCTAGCTCTTTGAAATGCAGAACACAGAGAGTGGATGAGGAGACAGAGAGAGAAAGGAACCTTCCATCCACTAGCTGACGACCCAAATGCCCCTAACAGCCAGGACTGCGTAAGGCTGAGGCCAAGAGCTGAGAACTCCATCTCAGTCCTCATGTGGGTGACAGGGACCAAGCACTTGAGCCTTCATTGCTGCCTTCTCAGGTGATGATGACATTAATAGTGCTAAGTGGATGTTAGTTACACTCTTTCTTTACTGCTGTTATTTATCTTCTGGTGTCCTTAGTTACTAGATAAACTAGAAAACCTAAAAAATATTCCTGAGTTACCTGCATTTATATCTAAATACCTACAGAGTTTTCCCAGGGTGACAAGGTATGTAAATTTGTAGATATCCTCAGTGTTCTCTTGAATCTGGTCTAGCAATATACCTTTGTTGTGATAGGCAACATAATAATAGCAGAATAAATATTGAGATGGTGTCAGGACAGGTGTATTTTATACTCTGCAACTAACTGGTTATATCAGACTAAGAATCTCTCAGTACCCCTTCAATGTGGTGATTCAAAGCTACAGAGCACGACATAGACCATTTAGCCCAAGTTATCGTTCCCCTATATTTATTCAGTTTTAAATAAATGTAGATCTTCTTGCATGCCTCTCTGCTGAGGTTGTTTTTTCCAATGGAAAAATGTTTCTTGGAGATTTGCTTTAAAACCTGAAGATTTTTAATTCTCCTTAAAACTTAAAAATCCTCCTTAAAATTCTCCTAACAATTCAGATCTATGTTTACAGAAGGGACCACACCCACAGGCCCCTCATGATCAATTACAAGTTTTTCGTTTGGATTTTTATGCAGCCCAGCTAGGTTGCTGTGTTACAGCAAGGCTTGCAAGATAAATTACCTCCCCTTGGCTGTGTCGTTTTCTTCAATTACACAAACAGCAGCTGGAAAATCTGGAGGAGATGAGAACTACAAGAATTCTGGGAGATGCTAACGATTAGCACTTGCATTATTAGTCTCTGGAGGTTCTTAAAGCTCACAGTCCCTCCTGGCATTGTCGGAGAGCAAAGTGACGCAGAGGCAGGCAGCAGTCAGGCATCATTCAGCTGCCTGGATACTGTGCTCCCTGTGCACAGGGCTGCAAGCCCCCAGAGTCCCGCAATCCACCTAGGAATCAGCAAACACTGTGTGGCCGTGATGGGTTTAAACAGATCTAATCCGTCTGCAGGGCTGAGAGCTGTGCAAAACCTTGACACCCGGGGAAGGAAGCCTATCTTTCTCTAATAAAACAGAATGTAGTTACTGCGCCCCTTGTATCCTAAAGCGCTCTCTTTTGTAGTGTTCATTTTTTTCAAAGTGCAAGTTTGGGAAAGTCTTTAGAGATGCTGAGCTTATCAATGCTGTTCATCCTCTGTCTGAATAAATTATCAAAATAATGCTCTTGGAACTCTATTTTGGTTGTGGCCCTCTAGGACAGAGCGTTCTGTTTTTCTGCCTCTTCTGCTCCATTAACAGTAAAGCTCCTGATGATATCATCGTCAACAACAAAGAAAAACTTCCCAAGTTATGATGCACGGCAGCACTGTGGAAGGCTAAGTTTTGCCAGGAAACCCTCAGGACGCCAGTGCTTGAAGCCTCTCAGTTTGCACCATCAGCGAGCCCTGAAACAACTTTTCAGAGGCATAGGAGTCACTCTGAGAGAAGCATGGATGGTTATTGACAACAGCTTAAAAGCAGAACAATCCACATGCCAGAGGGCTTTCTGCAGGAAACCTAAAAAAAAAAAAAAAAAAAACGGCAGGAACGTGAGGGGTTGAGCTTGGTGTAGCATCCGCCATGTAAATCAGAGCGTATGGGAAAGCAATGGCTTTGAGTCCGTGGGCACGATCCTTTCCATTTCTATTTTCCATTTTGATATTTGTGGTGGACATAATAGTACTTTCTGCTGAGAATCTGAAGGAACTTATTCAGTTTGGTGAGGTTAATCTCCTTGAATCTCATGGTGTAGGCATATGACTATTAGCTGTCAGCTGTCCTGATGTTCATTCACAGGCAGAGCTCACTGCTCCTTCCTTTGCCATATCTCTGTTATGGTCCTTGACACTTCACCAGAATTGTTAGCATTCCAGTGTGTTTAGGTTTTGGTTTTCTCTTGGACAGGGCTCACGTCTTATGATAAAAAGAACCCTAAATTTGGGGTCAAGATATTTGTGTCCAACCAATATATGTTTTCACCAATCAAGATGGGAATGGTGGTACTTTCCAAAGTGTGAAGTCTAGATTAGAAACCATATTAGAAGTACCCTCCTTGACACAGTGCTTGGCCAAGAGTGGTCACTAATTAGTTATTAGTTTTCACTTTGTCCTTCCCTCAGTGGCATGGCCAGTGCCTGGCAGTTTCTGTCACATGTTTCCTGCAGAATGCCATCTGTTTAATGAGAACTCTGTGAATAAGGAATTAGTGAAAATGTGTGTAAAATAGAGACCTGGGGGTGAATGTACAGTTGGGTTCTACTACTGCCTTTCACTTTATGTAGCTTGATGACCTCAAAGATGTGCTCCCAAACTCCAGGTTCAAGGGTCTGTCATTGTGCAGGAGGAATGGAGGTGGGTGGACTACATAATATTTAATGTCACAAGGATTTAATATGCAGTACCTGAAATCCCACTTTCCAACAATACAGAAAAAAAAAAAAAACAACAAAACTATGGTACTTGGTAGAGTGTGTAAGTTTTTCTCTAGCATTTTAAGTGTGTTGAGAGGGTGTATATAAGAGGGAGAGATGTCCTTGGAAATGACTGGCTTCCTCTATTCAATGACAACCAATTCTTTTCTCTGGATAGTGGCAAATAAGACAGTATGATCTCAGCCTACCTTCTAGCAGTCTAACAAGCAGTAACCGTTCTCTCAGGAATCTCTTTGAAGTGAATTAATTCTGAGGCCTTAAGATAGAATAATATGCCATGATTACCTCTGTGAAACAACTCACTGTGGTTCCCAAAATTGTACCAGGACCAGCAGCAGCAGCAATAACTAGAAACATGTTAAAATTGCACCATCTCACTCTCCACCCCAAAGCTTCCGAATCAGAAACTTTGTGGGTAAGCTCCACCAGTCCATCAGATAATCCTGGTGCACCCTAAAGTTTGAGAATTACTGCTTTAAGGAAAACAATCTTAATTGCTGAACCTTGCCTTTTCTATCTATGTTGTAGAATTACTCTTGGCCAAGTCTAGTCCATAAAGAAGAAGGCATTACGCTATAGATTATGTAAGTGCCTGCACACTCAAAGAATACCATATAGTCTTCCAGTTTGTAAACATAGCAGCCATCCTCAGCCCTTGTTAGAGGAGAGCAGCGATCAGATTTGAAGAGCACTGAGCCCATTTATTTTCATACACTATTAGCATACACACAGACATTCTTTTTTCTCTCCTCTCCTTTAAAAAATATGCTTTCAAATATTCAGGGTGAACAGGAATTCTGAAGATTTTAAGGTGAAGTCACTTTGCTTCACACGCCAAGCCCTGGCAGCCATTTTGTCTTTGAGCTTCCAAATTTACTGACCTCTCTCTTCCCCACATTTCCCTTTGCTGATGCAGGAGGAAATAGAGCGGCGAAAGGCTCAACTCTCTTCCTTTGCAGGCTTTCTGCGTTTTCCCATTTAACATCATTCACTCTCCTTTAGTTTCAGAAATAATGAGAAGAAATTTAGTTCCCCTTGTCCTTTTTATCATAGCTAGAGGAAAGAGAAAAACCTCATTAAAATAATGAAGTGATGTCAGCACAATTAATTGTGTCCAGAATCCATTGATGCCCACAGGTAATGAAAACACTCGGAAACTCTAAGCTCTGGTTGTAGGACAAAGTCAGTTGCCACTTCTCCACAGCCGTGGGTGTGTGTAGGAGGGAGCAACTTTCTGGCATTGCCAAACTTCCATGACTGATCTGCTTCATCTTGTGCTGGGGTTGGATCAATTTGGTCACCAGGAGTAGACAGATTTCATCTGAACCTTTTGACAGAAATTCATTTAGCGCAGAGAAATCATTGAGAGGTTTGCAATGCCTGTTGTCAAGGAAATGAATTTAAACATGGAAAAAGGAAACATCCTTCACACAGGCAAGCGTGATAGAGGGGAAGACAGTGGAGGCTCACCGAATATTCTGTGGAAAAATGTATTGTGTGGTTAATTGAGCACCAGGTTTAGCTAACATGTGGGGTCACCTGCTTAGTGGCACCAGTTCTTTTTCCTCTCAAGAATCAACTTGAAGATGTTAATACATATCACTGATACCACTGTTCTTAATTACAAAGGAAATAAATATGAGATTGATGTGTGCTTGGTATCTGTTTGCTGATTTATGGAATTGATCCTGATCAGATATCATCTCCAGGTAGAGCAAACACTTTTCTTATTACTGCCCATCGGAACTGAAAGTGGCTATCTGAAGTCACATGACTGTTCATGATAAGGTTTTATTAAGCACAGGTGAACAGCAGGTGTTTGAGTTTTAGTTAATAAGGATAAAGCGTTTTCTGTGACACAGAGGGAAATGTGGCATCTCTGGCAATGGTCAGAGATGTCCAGGAGCACATAACTTCTTCCAAAATGAAACACACAAATAACTAAGTTGCTAGAGGAGACCCAGAGATATGGGTTGACTGTAAATGGAGTTTACAGCTTGATATATGTGAATTGAGTTGCAACGCCAATAACACGAACGCACAGCCATAATAGAATTCCTAAGAGAGTGGGTGTTAGGGGCCTGGGAAGCCGTAATAGCAATCCCTTCTGTCTTTAATGGCTAATCTTTCTCCAATCATATTCTGTAGGTAATGCTGTGGATGGGATTTAGTCATTTAATTATGAGGTAAAGGGAAAAAGGGCCATAAACCAAAGCTCATGTTACTCAAGTAGAAATAAAAACTGACTGTTTTAAATCCATCTCATTGTGGTAAAGGCAGGAGGTTGCTAGGAGACATTGAAGTATTTCCATTCCAAGCTAACAAAAAAAAAAAAAAAAAAAAAAAGAAAGAAAAGTTCATTCCCCACATTTTGAAATTAAATCACTGCTCGGTTTCTTAGTATTTCAATTATACCCCTCGAGGGTCACCATGTAAGCTACATGCATCATGACCCCTTAGGGTATTTATACTTAGGGTATTTTATCTCCCTCAGTGAATACCTCTTCATCTAGCACTGCCTTTATGCGAGGTATTATGATTCCATAATATCTATTGACTTGGCACTTATACTAAATCCTTAGTCTAAAGCTAATAGAGGCAAGGTGACTAAGACTAAACTCTATGTCCACAGGGCAAATATTTTTGATTTATTCTATCTCCCACACAAGTGTGGATTTTTCAAACTTTAGGGCAGTGTTCTTCATATCTTGACCATATTAGCATCACCTTGGAAGTTTTAAAAAAGTAGCGATGACTTCTTCTTCCAGATCAATTAAATGAGACTTACCTATGGTGAGTTACAGATGTCCATAGTGTTTAAGTTCTCTGCGTGATTTTAACGTGCACCCATGCCTGGGAGCCACTACTTTCTAGTACTCACTAAGGAAATAAATGATTATACTTTATGATTCTGTTTCATCTATTGAGTTCTTTTTCTTCTAGGCTTAAAAACAGTTAAATGATGGCTATTAGCAATTTGTTTTATAGATTTAAACATTCCACTTATGATTGTTACCTGTTGCCAAATATAATCTCAGGCCAGCGCCATGGCTCAATAGGCTAATCCTCCACCTGCAGCGCTGGCACTCCTGGTTCTAGTCCCAGTTGGGGCGCCGGTTTCTGTCCCAGTTGCCTCTCTTCCAGTCCAGCTCTCTGCTGTGACCAGGGAGTGCAGTGGAGGATGGCCCAAGTGCTTGGGCCCTGCACCCCATGGGAGACCAGGAGGAGGCACCTGGCTCCTGGCTTCAGATCCACTCAGCGCTGGCCGTAGCGGCCATTTTGGGGGTGAACCAATGGAAGGAAGACCTTTCTCTCTGTCTCTCTCTCTCTCACTGTCTAACTCTGCCTGTCAAAATAAAAAATAAAAATAAAAATAAAAATAAAAATAAAAAATATAATCTCTGTGATTAACACATAATTGAAATTACTACTATCTTGGAAAACACATAAGATCTACGTTTGTCTAAGTTTTTTTTTTTTTTTCTAGGTTGAATTCTGTAATTAACTCAGCATCTCATTTCAGGTCCTTGATTTTGAAAGAAATAAATGCCATACAAATGAAAGGTATTAATAATACCAAAATAGAACATGATATCATTTTATTGTGTTTCTCATAACTTAAAATTTTTATATGCTTTTCATATTTTCCCTTTCTCATTCTGCTCGATTCTTTATTGCTGCTATTAGCTCTTTATTTTCTCTTTCAACTTGGGATTTTCTTCTGGTGAATGGTTTGTTTTTAATCCATTAATATTTTAACATTCTGTGAAATATTTAAGACTTTGAAGTAAAGAATGCAGTGAATACCCACTTGCCCACCACCCAGCTTATGAAATAAAACATCATGATATAAAGTCTCCTTAATATCCTTCCTGCACTTGTTGAATTGCTAGATGCAAATAAAGATAAAGGCTACACATAAAATTTAAACTGGGGGGAAACAACCAATACATTTTAGTTATCCTAAGTAGCGAATGGGATTACCTCTACTAAAAACAATTATTGAATATGTAAAACTCTGATTTCAGTAGGCATCCAGTACTTTTTCTGATAACTCTGTTCTTTCATACATTTCTTTATAGTTCTACTACATATGTGATGATTTAAAAGCTTTTATAAATAACACCATTTATCTTAATAGATAACTTATATGTATCTTCGAAACCTTTTTTTTATCCAGTGAAATCTTTTTTGAGTTATGCATGTTGTTCACGTGGCTCTCATTGATTTAGTCTCAATGCTGTTTAGTATTTCATTGAATGACCATTTCACAAATTAGTTATATGTTCTTCTGGTGGACTTAAAACTATTTTTACTAAGGTTTTTGCAGTTATAAACAATGCCTATATAAACATTCTCCTATGTCTCCTCAGGTAGATATTCAACAATTTCTCCAAAATTTTTATCTAGGAGTGAATTTTCAAAATTACGGATTGTATACATCTTGTCTACTAGTCATTAGTTGGCCAGAATTTAAAAATGAAACAGTGACTTTTTTAGGCTTTTAGATATTGATGGTGACACATATTGACAGTTTTACATTTTCTGGTTGCATTCATGAATGATTTATAGGTAACATAGCATCTTAAGATCCAATAATGTGATGATATGGATACTTCAAAAATAATGATGATAATGATTACAGTTTTGACAATGAATGTGTTTCTACTTAATTTCTTTTTTTTTTATTTATTTGACAGAGTTAGACAGTGAGAGAGAGAGAGACAGAGAGAAAGGTCTTCTTTCCGTTGGTTTTGGTTCACCTCCCAAAATGGCCGCTACAGCCAGAGTTACACCAATCTGAAGCCAAAAGTCAGGTGCTTCCTTCTGGTCTCCCATGCAGGTGCAGGGACCAAGCACTTGGGCCATCCTCTGCTGCCCTCCCAGGCCACAGCAGAGAGCTGGACTGGAAGAGGAGCACTTGGGACTAGAACCTGGAGTCCATATGGGATGCCGGTGCCACAGGCAGAGGATTAACCAAGTGAGCCATGGTGCTGACCCCTCTACTTAATTTCTTATTTGACCCACATCACATTTCTGAAAGGAGGTATCATTTACATTATACAGATGAGAAAACTGAGGTTTTAGAGGTTATATGCTTACTTCAAGTCTCTTAGTATATGATACAAGCAGGATAGAAACCTAAATTTTCCAAAATATCTCTCATTAATAAAGGTACTAAATGCTTGCAAATGCAAGTTCTTTCAAATTAAGGGAAATTATATCAAAACATGTTGGTATTTCACTTCAAAAAAGTCTTCTTAACAATTTTTTTAATATTTGCTAAAATGTTTAGATAGCATATAACTACAGGCTAAATGCGTTGCGCAAAGGGGTAAAGTGTATACTGCACTTCATAACTTGGCATGTATTTTGTGTTAAAATAAGTGCCAATTTGCATTTAACTAATAGGACCAGATGCAGGCGTTCTCGGCACTGCATGGTTCCAAGCCTGATCAGTTGATTGTGTTCCTTCCTTACTGATGCTGATGCATAGGAAAAACCACTGATAGCAAACAACGTGCAGACATTTCTGTTTCTCAAATGTGCACTTATCCAACAAGCCAGTAACCAAAGTTCCTGATATTCTGTCATACTTAAGGACATCAATGTTTTTGAGATTATAAGCACGTGCTTACATGCTTGTTACAGATAGGAAAACAGAAATTCTAAGAGATTGAGTAATTTATTCCAAATCTTATTAATAAAATGGACACAAATTCCCAACTTTCAGTTGAGAAGACAAAATTGGCATTTTCTGATAATTTCATGAGAATTGTGTGTCTATAACATGCAGAGTAGTAGCCTGCATAGATACTCATATCCTAGTTTTTGAAACCTGTGAATATGTTATTTTGTATGGCAAAAAGGATTTTGCTGGTGGGATTAAGTTAAGGATGTTGAGAGGGAGGAAGCAGTCTTAATTATCCAGGTGGAAACCGTGAGTCACTCGAGTTTTCAAAAGGGAACAACTTCTCCAAGCTGTGATCAGAAGGAACTGTGGCTGTGGAGAAGTGATCAGAGAGATGCAAGATTTCTGGTCTGCCACTGGGCCATGAACCAAGAAATTGTGGGTGATCTCTAGATGGCGGAAAAAAGTAAGGAAAGAGACTCTCTAAGAGTATCCAGGAAGGAGTGTAACTCCACCAATGTTGTAGATAGGGCAAGAGAATTTGTGCTGGGTTTCTAAAGAAATCATGCAATTTTGTGTTATTTTAAGTCACCTACTGAGTGGTAATTTGTTAGAGTGGCAATAAAATTAAAAAGTGATCTATTTGGATCATGCAGTTATGTATATGGGGTGACTGGTAATCACAATACTTCAAGTGCCTTTTAATAATAGTTGGTAGGAGAAATAATATCAGGAGACAAGTATTTCATACTTCTTGTACATACAAACCAACTTGTTTTTCATTTCGAAATGCTGATTTATGGTATCTACCTTGAGAATTTATGACTTAGAGGTCCAAAAATATGATTCTGAGGGAAGCAAAATTGCACGGTTGCTTTGGCAAATGGTTTAGCACTTGGAAATGATATAAATGTCCATCATCTGTTAGAAAGATCTAATGTATGGCACCTATAAAATTGATATTGCTAAAAAAGTAAATGTTACAAACTATTGATTAGACTTGGTGACTCCGAATCAACATAATGAAAGTAGACACAAAATATAACAAGCAGTGCTTTTCCACAGGGTATTATGAAAAAGCTAAAATTAAAAAGCAACAAAAATCAGATTGAAATTTCCAAAGACTGGAGGTTGAGGGAAGGGATTGATGGCAAAGGGTGATGAGAAAGTTTGTTAAAAAAAAAAAAAAAAACAAAAACAGTATCTTGATTGTTGTGGTAGTTAGAAGATAGTGTATATGTTTTCTTAATTCATTGAACTTCATGCTTAAAAAGGGTGAAATTTACCACATATAAATTTTGCTTTAGAAACTAGCCTAAAAAAAAGAGAACTTTAACTGTCTTGCTCAGTCTTTCAGAAATTTAGTTAAAACTACTATGTACTTTTAAATCAAACCATCACAACTCTTTTACACAATTTAAGGAACTCTGAGCTAATGGATTTCAAAGAAAGGAATAGAGAGCAAGTGCTCTCACTTGACTCCTAACAGTACTAATTAAGCCATAAAACCCCAATGAAAGTAATAGGAATTCTCTGGGGCTCTGAAAAGATTCAACTTGGATCCAATTTTCAAACTCTGTCTTAAGAGAGCCATGAATTTCAGGTCATTGTGTGCTTTGAGATAAAGACTATCTTGTCCCACCTAATCTACCCCAAAATGAGTTTTAAAAAATCCCGAATGTTGTCAAGTAACCTCAGAAGTCATCTTTTCCTGCCGTGAATCCATCTGGCCTTGTAGTATTCATTTCCTTTCCCAGGAGTTCTCACAATTAAAGTTCTTGTTAGAAACGGGAAAAAAAAATTAAGGCTAGATTGACTAAACTTTAAAATAAAATTGACACTTATTAAGTTATTAAACTTCATCTCATATATAATGGGCTCAGGATTAGTGGCCTTTGTTTTTCAAAAAAGCCTGAGAAGCAGCACAAAATCTGATATATTTAAAAGTACTCATTTCACATTTTCTCTCTTACAGTGTCTTTGTTTTATACCCCAAGCTGTGTCTGGCAAACAGTAGTTCAGTGATATGTTGCTCAAAAATCTGAGAATCTCCTGAGCCAGAAACTAGGAGTCTAGAAGAAGTCTCATAGATACTTGTAGTTGGCTTATGATGGGATTTGACTATGATGTGACCTCATTCCTTGAGTAGAATTGAGTGCATAAAGTTTCCAAAGAACTTCACAGAGATCTTGATCTTGTTTTCCCCACATCAGGGTTGATAAAGAGTGTGATTATGTTTTTGAAAGTTGAGCAGCTGTGTAGAGGGTATGTTGACACAAAACAGAATACTGTAGTACTCCTGAATGCAGTTCACTAGAGAGGATGGGCGGTCTTACTGTAGACCAGGTGAGCAATGATGAGGCATGAATAGAGTCAGAGAGGTAGATTGGTGGAACTTGGAGAGAAAAATACAAGTTAAAGATGATTTTAACAGTTTCTAGATCTTCTCAACTAAATTATCTGAACCTGCCACATGCTAGAAAAGTGATTTCTTTTAAACAAGTGTTTCCAAAATATTGATGGAACTCAAACCCTGCACAGGTGTGCTACCAAATGTTAAACAACACACAAGTTTATTTTTGTTCCCCATTAATGCTCTGGGACCTATATTTCAGATGACACCATTTTTTCAGGTTCTTTATTTCTGTGAAATATAGTGCCCTATCCCACTATTTCATATAATTCCATTTTCTGAAGTGATTCAGTATGACAAATTCTTATAGAATAGAGACTATCAATCTTAATATCACTTTTTATCTGACTCCTTCCATTGAATGATAGTCAGTTCTTTAACTCCAAACCTCGACATGCTAAAATGGTTCTCTAAAGATATTTTAACTAAAATATGTGAGAAAGAAAAGAAAAATACTCTGAAATATAAAATTCCTTTGTTTGATTTTAGAACTCTGTCCTTCAGTAGAGTCAAGGTCTATGGGAAGTGTTGATGACTTGGTCTGTAATTAAAGGAAAAGGTACTCAGAAGAACCTATTCATATACTTTATGATATCCCCAGAGATCATTTAACTGACTAATTTGGACAGCCTAGACAACAAATTGAGCACCCAATCTTCTCTCCTTTTATAACTCTGTAAACATAATCCTAAATTGATTGACCTCTAATACATGAGAACCAAATGAAAAATTAATTAGATTGGCTACAAACCCCAAAGTGAGCTTTTTACTGTTTTGCTGCCTTGTCTATTTGACTTTTGTCTTTCGGCTTATCAATAAAGTAGCCCATGTGGCAAAAATAATAGAAGAAAAGTAAGAGCAAATGTACATTGCTTCCAGACAAGGTGCCAAACTAAGCAGTCTCTGTGAAGCTTGACTGAAACTTGATCTATGGATATTATTGTCCTATAAACAATATATTCAGATGTAATCAATTCTCATTTGTTAAATGTATGAGCTTTTTTCTCAAGTATTTTTTTTTTATCTTTGTAGGAGACATAATTTCTGTTCATCTGCTTATCTTCATTTCACCTATAGTGAAACATTAATCAAAAAAGTGACTTAGAAGCAGCCATGGTCACAGAAAATCACAAGTAGGTAAGTTCATGCAATATCACCCATGAATTTTTTTTATAGGAAAAGACACCAAGAACCCTGGAGGCTAATCGCAGTAGCTTGGGATGGGACAAGAAATCACTTTCCTTGACTCCCATTCTTGTACTTAACAACTCTTAGAATTTCAATAATCGCATTAGCCCAGTATCCTGACAGCAGAAGGGTAAATTTTTGTGAAAAAATCAGATTGGTGCAATGTATTTTATTTATTTTATTATTTTAAGATATTATTTATTTGAGAGGTAGAGTTACAGACAGTGAGAGGGAGAGACAGAGAGAAAAGTCTCCTTCCATTGGTTCACTCCCAAAAATGGCCACAATGGCTGGAGCTACGCCAATCCTAAGCCAGGAGCCAGGAGCCAGGAGCTTCTTCCTGGTCTCCCATGTGGGTGCAGGGGCCCAAGCACTTGGACCATCCTCTACTGCTTTCCTAGGCCACAGTAGAGAGCTGAATTGGAAGAGGAGCAGCCGGGACTAGAACCGGCACCCATATGGTTGCCAGCGCTGCAGATGGAGGATCAACCTACTGTGCTATGGCACTGGCCTGGTGCAATCTATTTTAAAACAATAATTAGTATCAATTTTGGTTATAAATAAAATTAATTTATACTGAGTTCTTACATTGAAGTACTAGGTCTTTTCAATCTAAAATATATTCACATCAAATATAAACCAAGTACTAAAAATTAAGTTTTGCTTTTACTATATCAAGATACATGCTAAACATATCCTTAAACAGTGAGCATTATAATTTTAATTAAATATTTGGCAACTTTTTCCACTTGGTATTTAATGGTGAAACCTGTACTCATCAGGTAAGGTAATAATATTTTTAGCTGGATAAAGTTCAAAATTTATCAAATATATAAGAACTATTCTCATAATTTTTAAAGGTGATTCCTTTATCTGAATTAGTTTTTTTTTTTTTCTTTGACAGGCAGAGTGGACAGTGAGAGAGAGACAGAGAGAGAAAGGTCTTCCTTAGCTGTTGGTTCATCCTCCAATGGCCGCCGCGGCCAGTGCGCTGCGGCTGGCACACCGCACTGATCTGAAGCCAGGAGCCAGGTGCTTCTCCTGGTCTCCCATGTGGGTGCAGGGCCCAAGACCTTGGGCCATCCTCCACTTCACTCCTGGGCCACAGCAGAGAGCTGGCCTGGAAGAGGGGCAACCGGTACAGAATCCAGCACCCTGACCAGGACTAGAACCCAGGGTGCCGGCTCTGCAGGCAGAGGATTAGCCTATTGAGCGGTAGCGCCGGCCCTGAATTAGTTTTTAAAATCAAATTTAAAAACTTACATTTTATTAATTCCAAGTTAGCATTCAAAATTAAAGTGTTAATTTTTTAATTTAAAAATGCCCCAAAATATATACTCTCTAACCTTTGAAATTGCAAATATGTTACCTTACATATCAAATGAGATTTTTGTAGATGACATTAAGAGTTATGATTTTACAATAGGGAGATGAGCCTTGATTATCAAGATGAGCTCAGTGCAGAGACATGTGCATTTGAAAGCAGAAGAGATAAGCAGAAAAGTTGCTTAGAGAGGGGATGATTGGAGAAGAAATGATAGATTCAATACACTGTGCTAGTTTTGAACATGGAAGAGGAGGCATGAGCCTAGGAAGACAAGCAACCTCTAGAATATAGGAATGGCTCTTAGCTGACAGCAAGGAAAAAGGGACCTCAGTCCTACCACTGCACAAAATTGAATTGTCAGCTACCTGAATGAGCAAGGAAACAAGTTTTCTCTATAGCCTGTGGAAAAGTTAGCTTTGTTAACAACTTGATTTCAGCTTAGGAAGACCCATGTCAGACAACTGACCTACAGAACCATAAGATAATAAACTTAACGTGCCTGATTACTAACTTTGTGGCGATTTCTAGTGGCAACAACAGAAAACCAAAATACTAACCCTTAAGAGAATATGAAAAGAACCAGAGATGTTCGCAATGTGAGAGCTGGTTGGGTGTTAACCGCATGCTCTGCCCCATCCACGTCTGAGCTGTATTCGTGGAGGGACATTATTTGCTTTCTTTCCTATAAATCATCTGAAGTGCTGCTCTGATCTTACTTATTTGATTGCTTGAGTTTTTAAGTAATAAATAGCTCGTGTGTTACCTGTCTACTCCAGAATTTTCAGTGGAGAATTGTTCTTCCGTTGGCTCAAGAACTCTGAGGAAAATACCTTACTTTTGCCTACCCTTGGGCAAATTTTTTTTTTTTAATCAGTCATGGAGAAGAAGCAAGAGACATGACAGGGCAGTACCCTCAGGTATGGTAACAGCAAGGTGCTGTTACCACTCATAGGTGCAAAACGCAAACAGTGATAAAGGAACAAAGTGAAGGAGACATAACCAGGACTTGCAGAAGAACCTGTAGAGAGGGTCCCTTCCCAAAGCAGTAGTCTGTGTGAGAAAGCTATTCAACCTGTGGCAACAGGGCACTAAAGAATCTGGGGGAATATTTACTTTAACTTCATTCAAATCCACCCTCCAGCTCTCCTGTTCCTGACTCTTATAGTTGAGCCCAAGCATAAGCCAGAAGGTAAAAGACCCCATTCATAAAATATGTTTGATCAGTCTGCTCAGACAGGGAAGAGGTAAAGAAGGTGGAATAGTGGCTATGCATGAGGCAAATGCAGAACGTGTATAATAAAAGTTAGCATAGAAATAGTTCTATAGAATCACAGAAAAATAAGTCATATAATAGAGTCAAAAATTTCTATCATCTAGATGTTCTGTGAATGGATTCTTATTTTCAGTGAAAAAATAATTGATATAGTTCTAAGCAAGATATCATTAATTACATATAGCATGTACTTTCTATGTATATCTCAAAATTACTGTGAATTAGAATATAGGCAAGCAAAACTGTAGAATTAGCTAAGAAGCTATATTTGAGCATTTCTCTTTGAGCTAGATAGTATATTCAAAACCATACTGAGAGTAGTAACTTAACTACTTAGTAGCTAAAACGATTTTCAAAATTTGTTCTACTGATGATGAGTTCAATTAAGCCAAGGTGACTGGTTTAGTTGAGGGAGTTACACATAATTATATACTCTTTGTAGCAATAGAGGAGAAGCTAAATAATGTGCCATGAGAGGGGGCATCATTATAAGTGGGAATTTAAGGAACCAGAGATAAGGAACCAGAGATATATTATTAGGATTTTATGGCATTTTATCCTGGGATTTATAGTATGGATTCTTTGTAGCATCTCTCATATGATGTGTTAGCACTACCAAGAAACAGGATTTCTTATGAACTATTATGAAAGAGGAAGAACATGCTCTTTTTTACTAGCTGATTGGAGATAGATAAGGAAAAAAGTGAAGTGAAAAGGGAGGGACAGGGTACTGTCCAAGACCATAGTAAGAGCTAACTTAAATTCAAGGAATGGCTCTCTGGGCAAGTTGAGGGTGTGTGTGTGTGGGGGGGGTGGGGGTGTGGTATAGTGTGAGTGATGGTGTTTTGCTGGTTGTATTCTAGTCAGAGAGAAAGATAGGACTATATGTAAACATCAGGAGTAGGAACAGTGCACCTTTAAAGAATTACTTTACATTGAAACGGTAACACAGAATATGAGTCACAAATACCCCGTTGCACAGTTTTAAATGTTTCCTTAAACTGCATATCTGACTTTTAATTACTGAATTATAATGGTGAAGGATTTTAGGGCAGCAAGAGCTGGTAGCTGATCATCAGTAATAACTTTTTAAACTAATGAATCACCTGTAATGAAATCTATGGCCTATTTTCCTTCCTTTCCTTCATGAGCACTGAAAAGCATTTGCTGTGTATCAGTAACAATGCCAGAGACCAAGAATGTAGAACAGAAACCACACCCCATAGTGAAGATTTGGTAAGGACTATGTGAGGAATCTATGAACCTCCCCTGCAGATTTTAAGCTATGATGGAGGGTTTTGGTAGATGGGCTGCCTAGAAATGGTGACACCTAATTTATACCAAAGAAGGTGATTAAGAGTCACCCACGATGAAGAGGATAGGAGTATACTCTAATCCAGATAAAGAGAATTGTGTGTAAAGATATCAAGGTACGAATGAGCACAGTCCACCTTGAGAATTATCAGCAGTTTGGATTCCTTTAGCAGAGTGGGAAGGAAGTGTGAAGAAATTTATTTTAAATCATGAAGTCATAAGTGAGATTTGAATTTAACCCATAAATCAAAGTAGTTGGAAACTGTATGCAAAATTGATAATCAACTCCATGTGTGTCAGGTTCTATGAGAAGAAATTTACATATGTAGCCTCATTTAAATAGTTTTAGGAGGTAGGTACTATTTTTCTATCTTCACATATATTTTAGAGTGAGAATTTTTTTAAAAAAATTGCATAGTCTTCCATCCAGACCATCATTAAGAGACAGCCACCTAAACATGATTCTGTCCTACCACAGTTGGATTTGTATTTCTTAAAGGGTCACTCTATGGCAATATTAATGAATCACTAAAGCAAAAGATCTGGACGTAGTAAAAAGCTATTGTGAGAATGAACATGAAATAATATTTATGTTCTTATCTAAAGCTGATTGCTGTTAAGATAAAAAAGTAGACATGCTTTAAATGTTTTGGGAAAACAAAAGTATCATTTAACCACTTGCTAGATATGAGGTCAAGAGGAATGCACAAGTTGAAGAGCACTTCTTCTTTTCTGAGTTTGGTAACTGAGTGAGGATGATAGTCCCCCCTGAAGTATGGAAGTTGGTAAACAAGGAGAAGCAGGTTTGGTGGCATGAGAAACATGATACAGTCACATTTGGACATGCTATTAGAGATGTTTGCATGGGGTTTCCAAGTACTAGACTTTCTTAGGACAATGGATAGAAGGATCTTGAGTTGGAGAGTTTTGGGAAGGAGATGCAGGTTGGAAGAAATATTATCAGGGTTGTGTACTAGAAGCTCATGATGATGGATTGAGAAAAGCAAAATGGATGCTCATTGTTCTTAGCGTTGTATTCCTGCGTATGTTTTGCAGGATCTGACATTGCTCTGACCCTATTCATGTCTCCAATTTCATATTTCACCAAAATTCACTCCCACCTGCAACTCTAACTTCATTTGAGTGTTTATTTTCTCTGTTCACATAAATTTTCTTGAGACTATTGTTCCTTCCATTTTTAAAATTATTACTGACTCATCCTTCAGAGCTCCATTAAAAGCTATTTCAGCAAATCTCTGTTTCCTTGACAACTATTTCCTAACATGGACCCACAGATGAGTTAAGAAATCCCCCCATGGACTCCTATGGGACCACAGTACTATCCCAACCATATCATCCCGTAAGAGTCTGTGCTTACTTGCCTGTATCCCAAGATTCTAAGCTATAAACCACGGAGTTTGTTTCTCTTGTTAACTATCTCCCATTCTGAACATGTAACACATTTTTTGGTGCTGCTGCACACACAAAAAAGATGTAGTTTTTAGAATGAATAAGCAAAAAGGAATTGGAAAAAGAAAAGAAGCATTGGAAAAAAAATGCCAAACTTTATGGTTTAAAAACAAGATCATCTTATTTCCTAAATAGCTCTCTGGCCTCAGAATTAGCCCTTAAGGCATTCAGATATGGCTGAAGAACCCATGAGAGTAGTTTAGGCATGGAAAGCCAAGACACTCTGGGAAAAATAAAATAAAAAAAGAAGACCTAAATGAAAGATCTCTGCAAGTGAGATCCCAGTGGAAAGAACGGGGCCATCAAAGAAGGAGGTACCTTTCTCTGAAGGGAGGAGAGAACTTCCACTTTGACTATGACCCTGTCAGAATAAGATCAAAGTCGGCGAACCCAAAAGGCTTCCATAGCCTTGGCAACTGATGACTAGAGCCTAGGGAAATTACTGACGCCATAAACAAGAGTGCCAAATTGTTAAGTCAACAACAGGAGTCACTGTGTCCTTACTTCTCATGTGGGATCTGTCCTTAATGTGTTGTCCAATGTGAAGTAATGCTATAACTAGTACTGAAACAGTATTTTTACACTTTGTGTTTCTGTGTGGGTGCAAACTGATGAAATCTTTACTTAATATATACTGAATCGATCTTCTGTATATAAAGAGAATTGAAAATGAATCTTGATGTGAATGGAATGGGAGAGGGAGCGGGAGATGGGAGGGGTGTGAGTGGGAGGGAAATTATGGGGGTGGGAAGCCAATGTAATCCATAAACTGTACTTTGGAAATTTACATTTACTAAATCAAAAAAAAAGAAAGAAATAATAAAAATAAAAAAAGATCATCTTAAAATGGGGGGTGTAAAGGAAATGCCAAAAGGGAGTAAGACCAGAGAGCAAGCCCAGGATCCAACAACAGAAAGTGCTTCCCCAGGTGGAAGCAGTCAACAGGTTAGCGCAGTGGTTGCCAAATGAAAAAGGAAGAGCAATTGTCTCTGGCTGTTGTAACTTAGGAGTTATCCCTGGCCCCTAAACTGACAGATATAGTCCCCATTTTAGTGTCAGATTTCAATGGCTTTTCCTTTGAATGAAGATAATAGGTCTCCTCATTCAACCATACACAAGATATTTTTTTCCAGCACTAAGGAGAAATGGCTATTCATCATTAATTTACTTATCGATAGTTGGGTATTTTAGATATTTTTATACATACTAAAATGCTTGAAAGTTACATATAACATAACTAGATGCCAAATATCTTTGATGGGTTAGGTAAACATGAGTAAGATACCACTTCTCTCCAAAATTGCAAGGCATTTCTAGTGGTTCTAACATCTTTGGCACTGACCTTTATTTTTTCATTTTAATATTTATGGATACTATTAATGTAACTAAACCAAATGTTTAATATTAGGACTTGTCATTCAAAAGAAAACTATTATAAAGTAAATCTCTAAAGCATGGGCTCCTCTACCACTATATGCATTAGTTTAAATGTGGCAGAAGTAGTGTAATTAACATGGATGTTATGAAACTTTACAACAGGGAAGTGAGTGAGCAAGATTGAAATGTCTTGAGTTAAAAAGTAGCTCCCATGAAATGTCATTGAAGTACTAAACATATATTTGAAAATATATTTACTGTTAATACATTTATAATATTTAATAATAGTTAACTTACATTTATGACATCCTTGTTTGCAAAAAATATAGTTCATATTTTTAAAAGAACATTCACAATATGCTATGATGCATCTTTTTCTTAGAATTGTAAGGTTTATGAACTTTGGTTTGGGTTTTCTTCAGCTGTGTTATCATCACTCCCGGACGGTGAGCTTGGGCCCACAATGCGTTATTTCCTTCTGTTTGCAGGCATGCAGTAGGATTTTGATAAAGCTCTGGGAAATGCATTCACAAACAGTGGATATATAAATTAAAGGGTAAAAAAGCAATTCCTATCTAAGATTCTTCCCGTTGTATAATAAAAATCTTAGTAAGAATGAAAGTGACTCTCATGAAGATTAAGGGTCTAGAATTTAGTCCTAGAACTATATTTGTTTCATGTTTTGATTCATTGTTTGTGGCAAGTGGAGGATTTGTTAGACTGTATTTGAAGATGCCATCCACCTCTATGAATTTATGATCTGCCATTGCTACTCAGAAAGGCAGTGTGTGCCATTGAATCCTTAGGTGAACATTTCTTTTTTTTTTTTTTTCTTTTTCATTTGGCAGAGTTAGACAGTGAGAGAGAGAGACAGAGAGAAAGGTCTTCCTTCCGTTGGCTCACCCCCCAAATTCCCGCTAAGGCTGAAGTTATACCAGGAGCCAGGTGCTTCTTCCCAGTCTCCCATGCAGGTGCAGAGGCCCAAGCACCTAAGCCATCCTCCACTGCCTTCCCAGCAACAGCAGAGAGCTGGACTGGAAGAGAACAACTGAAACAAGAACCCGGCGCCCACATGGGATGCCGGCGCCGCAGGCAGAGGATTAATCAAGTGAGCCGTGGTGCCGGCCCCAGGTTAACATTTCTTTTAAACATCCCTGTTTTTACTGTGGTATGACATTCCTTTGCCACAAGGTCCATGAAGAAAAGTATGGGTAATATAACATAAAAGGTTTGATAATGATAGTCCGTCCAACCAGTGTCCTTTAATGTATCTGATTCATAGTATCACAAAGGCAGCCACTGCATGGCTCATGATTTTTCTGAATTTTGAATTATTTGCCAGATCTTAGGATTCCCATTTACCTTCCAAGAAACTGAGTTTGAAAACTAGATAATTACTCAGATTCCCACAGCTAGAAATCACGACAGTTCTCTATGGCCCCAAAGCACATGCTTGCTACACTATGTCCAAGTAAGAATGCATGTAAGAGCCGGCGCCGCGGCTCACTAGGCTAATCCTCCGCCTAGCGGCGCCGGCACACCGGGTTCTAGTCCCGGTCGGGGCGCCGGATTCTGTCCCGGTCGTCCCTCTTCCAGGCCAGCTCTCTGCTGTGGCCAGGGAGTGCAGTGGAGGATGGCCCAGGTGCTTGGGCCCTGCACCCCATGGGAGACCAGGAAAAAGCACCTGGCTCCTGGCTCCTGCCATCGGATCAGCGCGGTGCGCCGGCCACAGCGCGCCAGCCGCGGCGGCCATTGGAGGGTGAACCAACGGCAAAGGAAGACCTTTCTCTCTGTCTCTCTCTCTCACTGTCCACTCTGCCTGTCAAAAAAAGAAAAAAAAAAAAAAGAATGCATGTAAGAATGCAATCCTTACACAGTGTTTTCATAACAACCAAGTTAACATCTCCTCATTTATTGGTACAAGTAAAAAGAAAGAAAAAGAAGGGAGAGGAAGGAAAAATAGCAAACACTTACATAGTACTTGTGCGCCAGGCACACTTCGAAACACTGCACAAGGGAAGTATTTCAATCCTTTGAACAATATATGAGTTAGTTACTATTAAAACATTAGGAGAAAACACATTAGTAAGGGTTGGGGTGTTGTGTGGATGCATGCAGAGGACATTTGTCAAAGTGAGGTTCCTCATTGCTTTTTATATTTGGATAATCTGTCACATTGTAAAATTAGCCTCGCTGATAGAGAATTGAAAACTCAGATATCAGCAGTAAATATCATTCAGTAAAGATGCAGAGGCACCCACATACATGGAGCCACATTTCAATGAGGCTGGCTTCTTTTGGGCTGACAGTGATGTACAGTTCTGTCATGTAACACAGCTGTACACCCAATGCTGGAAATGAACAGTGAATGGAATAGTGAATTTCTGGCATTTGGTGCTTGGATATTGCAGCTGCTAGGATAATGGTGAGTTTCCTTAACACACGTCTTCTAGGGCACGGTTATGGAAGGCTTACCTCCTGACTGTTTTTTCCAGACCTCAATGATTGAGTCAGCTAGTCATTTTGAGTTTTTCTGCTTAAACTGCCAGAATCATTTGGTTGTGTGCAAAGACCTTGACCAATACTCTGTGTGGTAATTGTGTCCCCTTATTTACACTTTCACTTTCTCTGTGGTTCAATGTGCCATGGTCAACTGAGGTCTGAAAATACTACATGGAAAATTATGGGTCATCCCTTTGGCCAGAGTTATCTATGCTGCATATACTACCCATCCATGAGTAAGTTAGTAGCTGTCTTGGTTATCAGCGACTCTCAGTATTGGACTGCTTTCGTTCAGGTAACTCTTGTTTTAATTAATAATGGGCCCAAAGCCCATGTGATGCTGGCAAATTGGATTACAGTCATAGGAAAGCCATAAAATGCTTCCTTTAGGGAAAATGGTAAAAACTCTTAAGAGAGAAAAAAAGTATCCTAGGTTATGGCACTAAGTTTCTAGGATAATATATCCTTATTTATCTTTCCATGTAGCAAATTTATTAAATTTTATCATAAATATGTATGTGTAAGACAGAATATGTGTTTCAGCAGTATCCATGGTTTCAGGCATGAAACCGGCAAGGGTGTCTTGAAACATACCTTCCACTAGGATGGCCCAGGTGCTTGGGCCCTGCACCCCATGGGAGACCAGGAAAAGCACCTGGCTCCTGGCTCCTGCCATCGGATCAGCGCGGTGCGCCTGCCGCAGCGCGCCGGCCGCGGCGGCCATTGGAGGGTGAACCAACGGCAAAGGAAGACCTTTCTCACCTGTCTCTCTCTCTCACTGTCCACTCTGCCTGTCAAAAAAAAAAAAAAAAAAAGAAACATACCTTCCACTAAGAACAGAGGACTCTGTACAAATACATGTACAGACACATAGATGTTATAGACTCATGTCTATTTATGTATATCATACATGTGCTGGCAAAACTAACTTTACTCCCACCATTGAAATATAACATTTATTGTTTGCTAATGGGATGCCATGCACTCTTGTAGGACAGGACCATTGGGTATTATACAGTCTCACGGACTTGTAGGATAAGACAGTTGGCTGTAGTTCATTATCGCCTCATTCTGAGCTCTGAGTGAGTATTAGAATTGCTTCACCATCACTCATATAAGTTAAGAATCCTTAGGGCAGAACCATGGCATCTGACCCTCAGCATGAGTAAGTAGCATTTGTGGGCATTCCAATCTGCAAAAGAGGTGGAATTATTACATTTATTCAGAGATTAGATTTTCTGAAAGCATACCATTCACTTTTGTTTAATTTGCAGTTTAATCCCAATATATATTTTATTCATTAAGCTTAAAATTTGGCTTTTTCAGAAACTTTTAATAGGGACCTCTAGTCTTGTGTGCTTTGCTGCTTTTGTGTTTGTACATTTGCTTCTTCCTCATTGCAATCAGCCTGTGTAGTCTCCTTAAACTCCTTTTTGTAAACATATACATATTCTTATCACTTCACGTTTACTTGATTATTCCTTGAGGGAGATGTGAGAATACAACGAGAGAAAATATTTCTACTCTCTTTAGTGTTTGTTTACATGTTGTGACACTGCCCAGAATGAAGCTTTACCTGGTTTACAAGTTGCAGAAGAATAATAGTCTTCAGTTGCTCTGCTTCTGTAATCACATTGCCTGGATTTTTTTTTTTCAATTTATTTGACAGGTAGAGTTATAGACAGTGAGAGAGAGAGAAAGGTCTTCCTTCCATTGGTTCACTCCCTAAATGGCCGCTACGCTGATCTGAAGCCAGGAGCCAGGCGCTTCTTCCTGGTCTCCCTTGCCAGAGCAGAAGCCCAAGCACTTGGGCCATCCTCCACTGCCCTCCCTGGACATAGCAAAGAGCTGGACTGGAAGAGGAGCAACCGGGACTAGAAGACTAGAACCTGTTGTCCATATGGGATACTGGCCCTACAAGGAGGAGGATTAACCAAGTGAGCCAGGTAAGGGAGCCCGCCTTTGTTTTTTGGTTTTTTTTTTTTTTTTTTTGCCTGGATTTCAGTAACAAAAACACTGTCAATTGGCTGTGACTCTGGATGAATTAAGTAGCCTCTAGGTACCTCAATTTGACACCTGCAACACGAGGACAGTATGGTTTCTATTTTGTAGAAATACCTGAGTCAATACACATAGAGCACTTTGAATAGCACATAAAGGAGCTGGCTGCTCTCTCCTATTCGGATGAAAGACTGTAACCACACCTATATGCTGGATATATTCCAGGTACCCAAGTTTGTCATCCTCCATGTTTTCAATACAATCCTCTGATTCAACCAGAAATCTAAAACATGTAGTTTTGTCTTCACCAAGTATATCTAATTAGCATCAAATTCTTCTGATTCCGTCTCCTAAACACCTCTTGAATGTATCAAATTCTCTTATTTACACTGTCAGTTTCTTAGTAGAATTAATCTCCTTCTACTTCTTTCCTTTCTCAACATCAATCTATTCCCCACAGAGCAGCCATGATGTTGAATTAAACATGGATGTTAAAAAGGCAAAGATTAACCATCCTTTACTCATGTCATACTGCCCTCGAAATACAGTTCCAGGGGCTGGTGCCGTGGCTCACTTGGTTAATCCTCTGCCTACAGCGCCGGCATCCCATATGGGCTCCGAGTTCCAGTCCCAGTTGCTCCTCTTCCAGTCCAGCTCTCTGCTGTGGCCTGGGAGGGCAGTGGAGGATGGCCCAAGTGCTTGGGCCCTGTACCCACATGAGAGACCAGGAGGAAGCTCCTGGCTCCTGGCTTTGGATTGGCGCAGCGCTGGCCTTAGTGGGAATTTGGGGAGTGAACCAACGGAGGGAAGACCTCTCTCTCTGTCTCTCTCTCTCTCACTGTCTATAACTCTACCTGTCAAAAAAAAAAAAAACAAGTCCATACTCTTTCCACAGTAAACAAACCTGGATTGGTTTATATTTATTTATCTCCCCAGCCATATGCGTCGACTCGATTTTTTTTATGCTTTTGCAGTACTAATCAACTTTCATTTCCCTCCCTAATATATAATGAACTTGATTATCTAGAACCTACAGAGGCTTTTTTTTCCACACCTATAGACTTCCATATATATGTACTTTTTGGTCTTACATATTTGTCACACTGTATTAGATATTCTTAGGGAGTGCTCCCCTAAACTCCCAAAACTAAAATTTTATTGTACCCAATGTCACACTTTGATTTTAAATTGTCAGAGCTTCCTTTCCTATACTCTGACCTCCCTATGAGCCAAGAATGTGTCTGTCTTGCTAGCTTTAAGGAAATGTGGAATGGAGAGAGAGCTGTTTGATTGAAGTTGATGGTTAGACAAAAATTGTCTTTCATGAAAGAAAACCAGCTATGTAAGTTTTTGTGCAATACCAAAATAATTGGTTCCATTTGAGTGCAGCAGGATAAGTTTTTCAGGAATTTATTAGCACAAAGAGGTGAGGAGACATCTATGAACATTCTGGAACACAGCTCCCAATACCAGGAATTTGTAACGTAAAAAGGCTAGGTAGTATTCTATGCAACCTTTTTGTTTTACTCTGCAGTGACAACTTGTATCTCTAGCTGTTTACAATTTAGACTGCCACTAAAGTATTTATTGATCTATGTGCTCACTATTTCTTTCATTAAAAATAAAAATTGAGAGACACAGAGAGAGTGACAGATACAGAGAGGGAGACAAAGAACTCGCATTTTCTTTTTCACTCACCAAATGCCCACAACAGCTGAAGTACCAAAGCAGGAAGTCCAGAACTCACTTCAGATCCCCCACGTGGGAAACAGGGATCCAACTATTTGAGTCATTGTCCACAGGAGTCAGGTATTGAACCCAGGCATGTGGGATTTGGGCTCTTAACAATGGCTTAATTGCTATGCAAAACTCTCATTCGAATATCTGTTGATATAGTGTGATGTTTGAGCTGGTGTAATTTTTCACTTAATGTGCATTTGTTTGACCTCTAAAGATCTTGAGTAGTCTTTCATGTATTTACTGGCAAGTATGACTTTCTTTTGGGAAGCACTAGATCATAGTTTTCTCTCCTTTTCTGCTTATTCAAATAGGCTTCTTTTGCACTGATTTGTAGAGGACTGTTTTTTGGTTATATGTGTTTAAATTTCTTGAATTTGTTGAATTCTTTCATTATGTCTTTTGATGATCATTCTTATTCTAACATAATAGAATTTATCTAATTCTTCATTATGAATATGTGCTTTTCTTATATTTTATTGATGAAAATATTCCCCATCTCAAGATATTATCTGTATTTGTATGCAATTTAGCCCTTTATATTTGTGTTTGTATCTCATCTGTTTTTTGTTCTGTCTATAGTATGGGTCATAGATCTAATTTTGTTTCTCATGTGGATATTCAGTTATCCTAGCATTAATTACTAAATAGTCAACTTTCCCAGGTTTCTGCTTCCAATTTATTCTGTTTGTTAAGAGTATGATATATATATATATATATATAGAATATATACGATTTACATATATATGTATAATGAAGAGTATGGAGTACAGTTTAGATAGCTAAGTCTGCTGCTTATCACCTTGGGCAAATTGCTTAACATCCTTGTATCTTAGATGCTTTATTTGTGAAATAAATATAATGGAACTGGTATTATATTTGTCATAATGTTATGTAAACCATATCCTCATAGATAAAACACCAGGGTCCCAAGGAAAGTATGCCATTATCAATATTAATTATTATTTTCATGACAATACAATTCTTTCTAAATCAAGAAAATTCATGGTAAGTCTTGACATTTTGACAGGTCATTTTACCTCTTTGTTTGGCTATCCTTAGCTCTTTGATTTTGCGTGTGTACTTGAACGATATTGACAAGTTTCTTTTAAAAATTTTTTCTCCGAATTGCATGGAATATCATTGTCATTTTGCAGGAATTTTGTTTACTAACTTTTCTATTCATGAACTTGGTAGCTCTGTCCTTTTTCTTATGGTTTTCAAAGTTTTATTTTCTATGGAAGAATGTTTATACATTTTTTGTTAGCTAATTCTTACTTGCAGCTTGTATTTTTGTTGGAAAAGCATGTACTCTTACAATATATTCTTAAACTTTTTATATTCCCTATTGCTGTTTTGAATTGTTTTTCATTTCCATTGTGATTGTTTTCATATCTGTGACTTTATTGTTTTCTATATTTTTCCTGATTTCATCCAGCTTACTTTTTTTTTTTTTTTTTTTTTTTGGACAGGCAGAGTGGACAGTGAGAGAAAGAGACAGAGAGAAAGGAGAGAAAGGTCTTCCTTTGCCATTGGTTCACCCTCCAATGGCCGCCACGGCCGGCACATCCAGCTTACTTTCTATCTCATGTCATTTTCTTTTCATACCTACCTTGAGTTTTTATATTTCCCTTTGAGCTACTATAAAGTTAGATGTTTCAGAGGGGTACCATTGATGCAGTGTTAAGACACTACTTGGGATGCCTGCATCATTACTGGAGTGCCTGGTTCCAAGTTCCCACTCCACTTCTGACCCAGCTTCCTGCTAGTGTGCACCATGGGAAGCAGCAGATGATGGCTCAAGTATTTGGGTCCCTGGCACTCACTTGACACTTGAATTGAATTCCTGGTTCCTGGCTTTGGCCTGACAGTTGCAGGCATTTTAGAAGTGAACCAGCTGGTGGAAGATCTCTGCTTCTGTTCCTTTCAGATAAATACAAATATAAAATATGTTTGCTATTTCATTGTTTATTGAAACCACTTCACTGTCTAGACATGTGTCACATATAGGTCTCTTGTACCTGCTGTACCTGCTTCTTGTTTTTCCTGTTTGCTTTATTCTTTTTTCATGATTTCTATATATATTCTTGCCTATTTCCTTTTAATCTTGGCTTATCTTTTAGTGCATCTTATTGTTTGCAGCAGGTATTATGCATGGGGGCATGGGATGATAATTTTGGGGAGCTTGTTAGAGGGACACTGGAAATCTATCATTTGTATGAATAATTCCTATGGCCCAGGGTTGTGGGTGAGAGTACATTATTTTTGCCTTTTCTTACTCCAAGTGCCCTGCATTCAGCATCACAAAACTGCTAATAATGCAGACTGTCCCTTCCTCTCCTCCTGAATCAACAGACTGCTCTCTGTGAATATAGCTTGTGTGTGGCATCCGGCACTTCTTCATACAATCTGGTTCCAGGGGAAATTCTCGCCCTCAGCCCACACACATCGTTTCTGTTGTTCTAAAGAAGGAATTTCTGGGCTTTATCTCTCAGAGGCATTGCTTTCCTACTGAGAACTGAGAGCTTTGTATAATTTTAGAATCTTATCTCTCATTTCTACCCTTTGAGCATTCACTCATTCATGAGGCAAATATTTCTGGGTAGAATACGCCAAGTACTTTGTTAGCTCCTGGGGAGCATTTTTTTTTTTTACTATGAAGATTTATAGAATATGCCCTCCAAACACTTTCATTTTTGTGAGGACAGTGTGCACACAAGAAACTGACAACAAAGTAAATTAATTGCCGTGATGGAATGATGCTCAAAAAGATGCCTGCGTGAGGCAAGGGAGGTTTCATTTAATTCATAAAACAGATAAGGATCTGCAAGTAAGCTATTGTGCTATGTGGAGAAACAGCGCTGACTAAGGTCAGCATGGGTCTTGACCTTGAGGAATCTAGACATTAGTCGGCTAGAAGAATAAAATGACTATTAAATAGAGCAATTAATGATATAGATTTCAACAAGAGTGAGAATGTTCTGAGGAGTGGGAAGAACTTGCAAAGAAGGGAAATGTGAGTGAGTATGACAAGTCTGTGGAACTGTGGGAAGGCTGATAATGGATCAAATATGCCAAGGAGTGCTTGTGATAGAAGACATAGCTGAACAGATATGATGGGGCCATATAAGAAAGTACGCTAATACAGCAGCTTATGTTTATTCCACAGACGAGATGTTGGGATCTCAGAAGAACTTTTTACCATGGGAATGACAGCATCATATTAGTATGTTAATGAGAATACTCATTCATTAATGTGACAGGTTGGAATGAGTCAAAATTAGAGCTCATTCATTAATGTGACATATTGGAAAAAGTCAAAATTAGAGTCAGGACCTTGGGCAATGTATCTTGTATGTTGACAGCCAAGGAATAAGGAAGTCCTGAGTTTGGGTAGAGCAATAGCATTGGAGACAAAGAAGACAGAGACCGCAAAACTGAATGGAGCTCTAGAGAGTGAGGACTTATCATCTCTCAGGTTTTGGACTGAAATGAAAGTATAAATTATGGTGTCTTCACTAAAGCAAGGATGTATTTTACAGTATTTCATTTAGTGGTAATCAGAATATTTTTACAATATTTCAGAGTAATCATACTATGCTACATTCTAAACAGTAACAGTCTGAATACAAAGGAACTAGGGAGTAATGTGGCATCCATTCTGTCCATCATTGTTCCTTTCTGAGGATAAATGACTTCTCACTTATGTTTAATTTTTCCCACCAATTTATTTTATTCTTCCCTCTGTAGTTTGACTTCCACAGCAAGCTTCATAGTTTTTTTTTTTTTCTGTTCAATGAGATCAGATTCTGTTTGATTTGAGTTTGTCATGAAATAAGATCCGTCCCCAATTTTACTTATACTCTAGAATGTCCTAGTCCTATTCCAAATTTCTGATTGATAGGCTCAAGTTACTACCATTAGTTAGTTTAGGGATAATCCCTGTAGCACATAGAGATGTCCTTTTCAGATTGTAGATGAAGTCTATTTTTTAAGAAGAAAAGTATAGATGAGGCAGGTACAACTGATA
The DNA here is from genome assembly GCF_051225735.1 of Oryctolagus cuniculus. Taxonomy (NCBI): domain Eukaryota; kingdom Metazoa; phylum Chordata; class Mammalia; order Lagomorpha; family Leporidae; genus Oryctolagus; species Oryctolagus cuniculus. Next base: position 128,286,232 of record NC_142874.1, read on the forward strand.
TGTATAGTCTGCAGCATTCATAAATAAAGCCAATGGGTAAACATACTTTGGGGAATAGAGAAAACCTTTATGGTATCAACATAGAATAGGGTCTAGTACAGATGGATATTTCCTGAAGTCAGATTCCTTCTAAAACACAGTGAGATGAAGGTTGTCATGCAGAAAGATTTTTAGAGAATGTCATTGGAAATAGTATTTACTGGGGAAGGTGGATTGAAGGGAGTAGAATTGTGCAGCCGGAGGAGTTGAACTGAAATGCATTTCCAAAATAGACCTCAGTTCATCTCAGGGAAACCCTGGATCTGGGCTATCTCTTCAGAGTCATCCAATGTTGACGTAAAAATGAGGGACAAACCTTTGTACTCTTATATTTAACAGTTAACTAGATGCAGAATTTACCAGAGAATGGGGATATGGCCTTAAACAAGGGTTATCTGCTCTAATCAATGCAATTCCTGGAAAAGTCAACTGAGAACTACAGTGATCCAAGCATCTGTCAAAGTACCCGAATCCTCAGAAAGGCATCTGAGTGCCAAACCTTAGCTTCTACCCTGGGTTTATTATTGGGGGCACAAATCAGTAGATTTGATAAATATGACTATGTAGGTTATAGGTGGAACCACACATTGAAATCCTAGATGGAGATGATATAGACAGAACATAGAAGAAGTAGAAAGCTCTGGGGAATTCCAGCATTTTAGGAGAAAAAGGAAGAGTTAACAGATACTGTAAAGGAACCAAGGAAGTGAGTAAAGGTGACTGCAGATCCCAAACACGAGATGCTGTGGACTGTCTCCCAGAATTCATGTGTTGGAAACTTAACTCAGTGCGGCATTGTTGAGAGATGGGTCCTTTGGGGGAAATATTTAGGAGGTGTAGACTCTGCCCTCATGGACTAATGCCATTACAAAAGGGCCTAACAGTGGAGTCTGCCTCATCTTCATTGCCTTTCTGCCTTTGCTGTGTGTAGACACAGCAAGATTCCTCCCCTTTGGAGGACACAGCGTTCAAGGTGCTTTCTTGGAAGCAGAGAGAAAAGTCACTCACAGACAAAGATCCAGTGCCTTAGCCTTCCCAGTTTTATGAACTGTAAGAAATAAATATCTGTCCTTTAAAAGTTACCCAGTCCCTGTTATAATAACACCAGTGGTCTATGACAATGGTTAGAGGGAAAAAAATTACATAAGGAAAAAGCCTGGAACATACATTGTTTCTCAGACCCTACCCACCCCACACATCCCTGACTCTAAAACTGGACTGATGGAATCAACCCTGATGCCCAGCAACCGATGAGAGGATAAGAATATGTGGTATATGTACACTGTAGAATACTACTCAGCCATAAAAAAGAATGAAATCTTGTCTTTTCAACAAAATGAATGCAACTGGAAACCATTGTACTTAGTGAAATAAACTAGTCCCAAAAAGACAAATACCACTTTTTTCCCTGATCTGTGCTAATAGAATACAAAAATGTGTACTGTATATGAGTGAAATTGACATATTGAGTATTGATTATTGTTTACAGCCATTGTATCTACTATTGAGGAACAGTGTTTTTTTTTTTTTTCTTCTTCTATTTGTTGAATTCTTTACTTAGTGGAGGGTTAATCTTATGATTATAAAATAAACTGAAAGTATGTCATTGTAAGAATTAAAAGGATAAGAAAGGAAGCAAAAGGGAGGATGGGAAGTATCACTATACTTCTATACATGTGAAATACATGAAAAATTAAAATTAAAATAAACTGGACTGATGGCATTGCCTGAGAACATGCTGACAGCTGTTTCTATCTCTGCTTGTTGATGTCTGACTCTTCCTTCTTAGTCCATTTCAAATCTTACCATTTTTCATGAAAATGTGCAGTCATTTGCAGAAACTGTGATGTGTTTCTTTTCAAAAACAAATATTATTTTTGTTCTGTATTACAACCACCTCTTTATTTTTCTATTTGTCATCCCAGGTTGAAAGCTCTTTGAGAATATGAAAACAATATGTGTTATTACTTTGATATCTGCTGCAGAGCTGTGCGAAACGTGTCTACGCTTATCTGGTATTCAGTTTGTAATAGGTATAACGTGCGTGACAGAAGAGTTGAGAGTAAAGTAGCTTTAGAAGGAAGGAGTCTGTAGGTGGGCGATGAGAAAGGCGGACTGCTAACCAAGCTGTCCTGTTGGAGTTCATAATGAGGACGGGTTTTTCTGGTTGCAATGATTTCCCATTTTATTTTTTTCTCCCTCCCTTCACCTCTTCCTATTTATTTATTTATCTGCATAAGCAAAGTATGAGAAAACAAAACTTCAGTAACATTAGCTATGGTTCCTGAGTTGTAAGTTTCAATTACTTGATTGTCAGTGATTTGGCTGGTTGTTATTAATTGGTACAAATGCTGGTTTTGGTCTCAGTAGATACAGCCTTCTTTTGAGGTAGAATTACCAAGCTTATTCAATCACAAGGTTCCTCAGTAGTTTATAAGTTTTTTTTTTTTTTTTTCAAGTTTTCCCCAGTAGTTTATAAGACCGCACAGACAGGATGGAAATTTCAAGTAAAATTTTGGATTTGGTTTTTAGATACACTTCTTCTTCCACTAAAATAGAAGATATTCTAAAAATATCAGGGAAAAACACTAACAAAATGCAGTGGGAAGTGATTCATTTTTCTTGTCCTTTTCCCTTTAACTTTCAAATATAAGAAGTTGCATAAAAACCCCTATGAGTCAATAAAAATAACTGCTGTGGCCCGGGAAGGCAGTGGAGGATGGCCCAAGTGCTTGGGCCCTGTACCCGCATGGAAGACCAGGAGGAAGCACCTGGCTCCTGGCTTCAGATCGGCGCAGTGTGCCGGCTGTAGCAGCCATTTGGGGGGTGAACCAAAGGAAAAGGAAGACCTTTCTCTCTGTCTCTCTCTCTCTCTGTCTAACTCTGCCTGTCAAAAATAAATAAATAAATAAATAAATAATAGAAAAAATGTGAAAGAATGTGAAGAGACATTACATATCAGAAACATAAGTGTGCCCAATGTAAGAAATGGTGCTTGCCCTATTAGTAATCAGAAATGTGTATTTTTAATTATTTACTTGAAAGGTAGAGTTAAAGATATTGAGGGGTAGTAGGGAAAGATCTTCCATCCACTGGTTCACTCCACAAATGGCCCTATCAAACAGTTGGGGCTGGGCCAGGTGGAAGCCAGGAGCATGGAATTCCATCCAGGTCTCCCATGTGGATGTCAGGAGTCCCAGCAGTTGAGCCATTTTCTGCTTTTCAAGGCACATTAACATCGACCTGGATCATGAGTGGAGTGGCTGGGACTTAAACTGACACTCATCTGAAACGCCAGCCTCACAGGTGTCAGCTTAACCTGCTGTGCCACAACACTGGCCCCAGAGAAATGCTCAATGAAGCCATAAAGAAATATCATGCCAAACCAATAACTGACAAAAAAGGTGACTGTATATGTGTAATATATATCCACATGCAATGTGTATGTATGTGTACATATATGAATATGCTTCAAAAATCCATGGATAATTTAATTATAAATTTGGGTACAAAGAACTTTTCAAATTTACACTTAGCCCTTTCCATAACACTCATTTTTCCATGAAATGTTTGAAGACCCCTTATATATGTTGATTTAAAAAATTTTGACCAAAATAAGCTTAATTTCATTTTCTATAAAGTTTTTTTTTAAAAGATTTTTTTATTTATTTGAAAGTCAGAGTTAGAGAGAGAGAGAGAGAGAGAGAGAGGTTGGTCTTCCATCCGAAGGTTCACTCCCCAACTGGCCACTACGGCCAGAGCTGCACTGATCCAAAGCCAGGAGCCAGGAGCTTCTTCCAGGTCTCCCACGTGGGTGCAGGGACGCAAGGACTTGGGCCATCCTCCACTGCTTTCCCAAGGCCAGAGCAGAGAGCTGGATCAGAAGTGGAGCAGCCAGGTCTCGAACTGGCACCCATATGGGATGCTGGCACTTCAGGCCAGGGTGTTAACCCGTTGTGCCACTGCACCGGCCCCTTCTACAAACTTTTTTTTCAACTTTTATTTAATAAAGATACATTTCCAAAGTACAACTTTTGAATTATAGCAGCTTCGCCCCCATAATCTCCCTCCACCCGCAACCATCCCATCCCCCACACCCTTTCCCATCCCATTCTTCATCAAGATTCATTTTCAATTATCTTTATATACAGAAGATCAACTTAGTATATACTAAGTAAAGATTTCAACAGACTGCACCACAAAGACACACAAAGTGTAGGTACTGTTTAGTATCTTCCTGTGGGATTTGATTCTAGCTGATTTTAGTTAAGCTGTAGGCTGTGTAAGTTTTATTCCTAAATTAAATGGAGCCTAACAAAGAGTTGCTAGTTTATTTTTCTAGGTCAGCAACTTTATCAATTATATTTTCCAATTAATTTACAATAAAAATTAGATACAAGTGAAACAAGTATGATTTTAAATGAAATTCTGCCCAATATATTTTGCATTTCTCCAGTGCCAAAATAAGATAATTTTAAAATTTCCTTTTACATATTGTCTTGGATACTTTGATTTGGTCCAATGGTCTTCCTGGATTCCCATTCTAGTTCTCCCTTATACTTGCTGAGTCATTACATCTAAATTCTAAACAGGATTGTCTCACTTGTTCTGTTTTTAATAGAAAGGTGATATTAATATCTAACAATTACTGTGGCAGTTTAATGACAGAACTAGTGTAAAATATCCATAAATGATACCACAGATCAGAATAATACAACCAGAAGTTGAAATATGCTTCTAAATTTTTCCCGTTAGTAAGATGAAACAGAAGTTAATATTAATTGTGAAACACTGTATGTCAGGAAGTCCTGTTATTTTTTCAGAAATCTAGTTGCTTTGAAGAACAGTTTCCTATCATGAAGTCTAAGATTAAATAAAATCAGGTTAAGATACAACCACGAGGCCATGTTCCCATCGTATGTTAGAAGCACTTTTTGCGTGAAGGTCATACATGGAAACTGTGAAACACGGATAGGATAACCTTTCCTAAGATTACTGCAGCAAAAGGGAGCATGTGATGGCACGGAAGGAACCTGGAAGGGCTCAGAGCAAGGCAGAATCACTCGGGCTCCAAATCCAAAATGCAGCTCCCTTGGCACCTTGTCAGATCCCTGGTCCTGAACACAAAGAATGCAGGTTTTAAGCAAGCCGATCCGGTAACTTTGCCACGGTCATCCTGCACACTAGCTGCCTATGTTATTCTAGGCCTTTTCCTGAGATCTAGTCAGGAAATACTGAAGTGAGAAAATTATTAACTTTTACTGGACTATGCATTTAACTGAATTAATTCTCTGATGAAAGGACTCCACAAAATATAGTTAGTGAAATGACAATTTTTTTTTTCGTTTGAGAATATTTTATCTATCCTCATGCTTTCTTGCTTTGTTTTGTTTTGCATAACAAAGACTAGAGGGGTTTGGCTTGGACTTCAGTAATAAAATAAAATGTAAAAGCAAGTTCATAAAGGACTTAAGGAATTCAGTACCAAGGAAAAAGTGCAAACATTCTGCATGATGACATAAGCAATCTATGTAGGATCTAAGGAGCTGCCAGTCTCTGTGACTTTTCCTATGTTCCTATTAATCACTAGAGGGCAACATATACTATACCTTTAACAGTTCACATATCACAATCAGAGTTGTATGAGATACAGGAAAGCAAAGAGGAAAAACTGGCAGTGGTCACATAAGTTATAATCACAGCTAACATCATCAGTTAATTCAGTGAACTGCATGAAATCAGTTATTTTAGTAGGAAAACCTACAGAGCAGAATCTTGAAGTTTTTGACTTTTGAAGATATGAAGTAGGCATGATCATCGCCCTCTGAAAGTTACATACACAATCATGCAGAACACAGAACGGAAGTCATGAAAGGGGAGTCTTGGAAATCTCTCCAGGGTGTTCCCATTATTCCTTTTCTCCCGTACAGCGTGCCTCATGACGCAGCCCCATTTTATTTCCTTCTTTGTGTTTTGTACCTGAGCTTATTCTTCCTTGTTTAGGTGTTTTTTTGTTTTTTTTTTTTTTTTTTTTTTTTTTTTTTTTTGACAGAGTGGACAGTGAGAGAGAGAGAGAGAGACAGAGAGAAAGGTCTTCCTTTGCCATTGGTTCACCCTCCAATGGCCACCGTGGCCAGCGCGCTGCAGCTGGTGTGGTCTCCCATGGGGTGCAGGGCCCAAGCACTTGGGCCATCCTCCACTGCACTCCCTGGCCACAGCAGAGAGCTGGCCTGGAAGAGGGGCAACCGGGACAGAATCCGGCGCCCCGACTGGGACTAGTGTACCAGTGTCACAGGCGGAGGATTAGCTTAGTGAGCCACGGCGCAGGCCTCACTGTTTAGGTTTAAAAACAGGAAGGAAACTTCAAATGAGGAATGAGTTGGTGATTGACTATCACCAAAGAAAATCAAGGAGGGAACAAATGCATTAGGAAGCGCAGTTCTGATTTTTGTAGTTAATTTTTAAAGTACATTAATTTGTATATTTGCGTTTTAATTATAAAATACTATCAGTCCATCTTGGAATAAATTTGATTATAATAATGAATGAGTAAATAAAAAGTAAGTAAATGTAAGAAATGTATTTTCTACCCCAACCAGCAGAAAACCAAAACAACACAAATCCTGAGAAACAAATGAAGGGAAAAGATACAAGGCATGAAGGCAGAGAAACTGAACATGGTCAAAACAGACCTGTGTGTCCTACATGACAACATTTCATTCTAAAAGGAAGACAGTTTTTCTTTAGTTATATAAATTCCAATTCTGCTTCAAATAGAGCAGATGGGTAGTTATAATTACCAGTTAATATATTTGAGCACATACCGTGTACTGGGAATAATTCTTTATTTTCTCATGAAATCCGCATGCTGCATTTATAGAATCATGGAAATTTATGCATGTGGAAACTGAGACTTTAGAGGTTAGCACAGAGGTGGAGTTCAGAGCCCGTATCGTAACTACTGTGCTTTTACTGCCTTCTGTGGATGGAGACTAGCACAGTAGGACAACAGTAACAAACATTTAGGCATCTCCACCATAAAAGCAGAAAACGGGCATAGAAATTTCACATTCATTCTAAGTTGCTAATATTGCCTCTCCTTTCATTTGTCTAAACACCTGCATGGAAATAGTACCCAGATTCTATTACTTGTTAAATGCATGGAAGAGTTGAAACATTTATGAACTTAAAATTAATCTGGCTCAATTTAAATATAAGGAGTCTATTAGCACAATTTCAAGTAAGTATTTCAGGATTTTTTTTAAACTTTTATTTAGTAGATATAAATTTCCAAAGTACAGTTTATGGATTACAATGGCTTCCCCTCCCCCCATAACTTCCCACCCACCCACAACCCTCCTATCTCCCACTCCCTCTCCCGTTCCATTCACATCAAGATTAATTTTCAATTATCTTTATATACAGAAGATCAATTTAGTATATATTAAGTAAAGATTTCATCAGTTTGCCCCCACATAGAACACAAATTACCAAATACTGTTTGAGCATTAGTCACATCATTAATTCATGCTGAACTACACATTAAGAACTGAGATCCTATATGGGGAGCAAGTGCACAGTGGCTCCTGTTGTTGACTTAACAAATTGACACTCTTGTTTAAGGCGTCAGCAATCTCCCCAGGCTCTAGTCATGAGTTGCCAAGTCCATGGAAGCCCTCTGAGCTCACCGCCTTTGATCTTATTTTGACAAGGCCATAGTCAAAGTGGAAGTTCTCTCCTCTCTTCAGAGAAAGGTACCTCCTTCTTTGATGGCCCATTCTTTCCACTGGGATCTCACTTGCAGAGATCTTTCATTTAGGTCTTCTTTTTTTATTTTTTTCCCACAGTGTCTTGGCTTTCCATGCCTAAAATACTCTCAAGGGCTCTTGAGCCAGATCCAAGTGCTTTAAGGGCTGATTCTGAGGCCAGCGTGCTGTTTAGGACATCTGCCATTCTACGAGTTTGCTGTGTATCCCACTTCCCATGTTGGATCATTCTCTCCCTTTTTGATTCTGTCAGTATTAGCAGACACTAGTCTTGTTTATGTGATCCCTTTGGCTCTTAGACCTATCATTATGGTCTATTGTGACCTGAAACTGATCACTTGGACTAGTGAGATGGCATTGGTACATGCAACCTTGATGGGATTGTATTGGAATCCCCTGGCACATTTCTAACTCCACCACTTGGGGCAAGTCAGCTTAAGAATGTCCCAAATTGTATATCCCCTCCCTCTCTTATTCCCACTCTTATATTTAACAGAGATCACTTTTCAGTTAAAGGAATAATTGTTGCCCTTAAATTATGCATCCATTCATCCATTCATTCAAGACTTTATGTATTTATTTTCATCTAATTGAAAGAAAAACAGAGATTCCATCCCCTTGTTCACTCCCTGGGTGGCTACAGTGGCCGGGGCTGGGCTGGGTCGAAGCCGGGGGCTAGAGGCTTCCTCTGGATCTCCCGTGGGTGCAGGGCCCAGATGGTTTGGTCACCTTTGGCTGCTTTCCCAGGCACAATGGCGGAGAGCTGGGTTGGAGGTGGAGTGGCTGAGACTTGAAGCAGCACCTATATGGGATGCTGACACTGCATGTGGGGGTGAGACCTTCTGTGCCACAGCCTCGACCCCTCATGTCTCCTTTTCTTTGACACTTCCATGAGAATTCTTAAGGCAGAGGGCTCCACCCAAAAGGGAGTCCTGGGCCCAGCACAGAATTATTGATGTTATAGATATAGATTTCTGTATATAGTGATCTCCCCTTATATATGGGGACACTGTCCAAGACTCCAGAATATGTCTAAAACCCTGGGCAGTAATCAACCCTATGTTTACTGTTTTCCTGATGCATACATGCCCATGATAAAGATTAATTTGTGAATTAAGCATCATAAAAAATATAACTGGTAACAAAATATAGTAATTATAATAATAAACTGAAATAAAAGGTATTTAACACTTAAAGAACTTTAAAGCATGAATTTTAAGATTTACAGTAAAACAATCACAATATAATCTATGATGCAGGCAGATGTAAATTTGTCATCATAGTCATCAAGAAAATTTACTGATTCTGGCTTCAGACTTTATCAATTTATAAGAGGTGTTTAAGTCATGCTCCTATAATTGAAATTTCTTTCTCATATTGAATATTTTTAAGTAATTAAGAATGTACTTGCATTTTGAAGTAATGGGCTCTAGAGAGAAATGGTAAATGGATCAGAGGAAGCAATAAGAATTTAAAACAGTAAGTATGGGTTAAATACAAGACTTAAAAATTTTCATCTTCCACAAGATAATGTTAATAGTCAAAGAAACTATATGGCAAAGGTGAGGGGGACAGAGAGAAATTATGAATTAACTAGAGCAAAATATTTCCTTTGGAAGAAAATTTATTAGGAAGTAGAATCAAGAAATATGACAAAAGATACACGGATTAGTCTTGTTTAAATGTTTTACTACTTACAACTTTTTAAACTACAAATATCCTAAGGCTCTACTCTGCAGAATCCACCATTTTTTTTTTTTTACTTTCTAGAAATGGAATAGTCCTTGAAATGTTTTATACCACCAGGGTGCCATTCAGTAAATTGCTTCTCCATAAGCACTAAACTGCACACTAATGTCTTGAGAAAGAAAACCATCCACTCCCTAGGATTATCAATGTTATCTCATTGGTTGTAAAAACACACCTATGAGGATGGAAAATGGAAATGAGAAGTATTTCTGTCATCTTATAGTTTGAAAAATGGAGACGCTGAACATAGAATGTTAGAATTATCAATATTCCAAATTGAATCTTCTAAATAAGGACTGCAGAACTCAGCTATCTGCATGTCCGTATTTGCAAAGCAAGTACTGGAAGCCATGAGAAATCTCCGACATCAATAACTTCTATTTGGTTTGTCATAGAAAGGATTCTCTGAGTCATGGTGGACAAATGAGAGAAATGGTGTGTGGATAAAATGTGGTGCTGGCAGGTTAAAAAGGAGCAGGTGAATGGGTAAAAAGTGTTCACATTTTACAGCAAGATAATATTAATCCTTCAAAAAGATATGACAGATAAGGGGGCTAGCTAAAAGAAATTATGACTTTGCCCAAGTATCATTTACAGAAATGTGTTTCATGTTTGTACTTTAAACAAATTTCTTGCTTACTTGCTGCTGTCTGCCCGGTGAGATGGCACTCAGGGAGGTGAATCCTCTCAGGGTGAGTCTTCAGGCAGTCCTAGTGGTTCAGTGCCTTCATGGTAGCTTCCCCAGCGCTGTCATGGACGCACGGGTGTTACTGAGAGCAGTCTTGGCTCCTAGGGCCTTCTTTGGTCAGCTCCCTCGGTTCACCCTAATGCCCTAGTTCCTGCTGACACAGCTTCACTCTGGGTCGAAGTCAAAAAGCTCTTTACATATAGCTACCAGTCAGCTTTCTCCTCTCTTTTGCCTTCCTCCCTTCTCAGTCTTTGGTAGCTCCTTTCTACTGTGAGGACCCTGGGCCTCACATTCCACTGGACATGTCCTCAACTCCAAATCGAGAGCCTCCAGCTCCTTTCAGCAAGGTGTTCCTAAGCCCCTTCCTACGTGCTTGTATGGAAACACAAGCTTCTAGGGAGGTAGTTTATCTTCACGTAGTACCACCCTCTCGGCTTAAGTACTCATAAGATCAAAGCCACCCTTACTTGCTTTCTCAGAACTATGTGTGGGTGCTTGACAAATTCCTAAAGAGGGCCTATTTCCAGACTTCCAGTTTAATAGTGCATTCTGGATTTCAGGCTCTATTCGATACATCACGGAGTTACCATTGTGTCGTTGCAGGGCTCCTTGCCATAACTGTATCAATGTATTTGAAGTCATCTTTTACCTGTATCTAGAGAGTATATTTTTTCATGCTAATCATCTTGTTGATTTAAAAACAAGTCAACACACATTTTTCCATGTAATTATTGTTTATAGCCATTATCTGATTACTGCTAAACTAGTGTCTTTTTGCTTTTCACTTGTTAAACTTCTTACTCTATAAAGTATGAAGCCTCTTTACTATATTGTAAGTTTAAAATGTTATCTCAAAAGTAAAATAGGGAGAAGGAAGGAGGGTGGGGGGAAGGACAGGAAGGGAGGGAAGAAGGGATTATCATGTTCTTAGAATTGTATCTACAAATCACATGGAATCTGTTGAACTAATTAAAAATTAAAATTAAAAATTAAGAAAAAGAGAACACTGACTTGACTCTAAGGGGAAAGAACCACATTTGGAGTCTGTGTTCCATATTTTTAATGGAATATAATTTCCTGTTTAACTACTTACCTTAAAATTCTAATTAATACATTTCAAAAATGAATAATTGGTTAAATTAGAATATTAGAATATAAAGATGGGGTCGGCACTGTGGTAGAGTGGTTAAGGCCACCGTCTGCAGTGCTGGCATCCCTTATGGGTGCCAGTTCGAAGCTGGGCTGCTCCACTTCCCATTCAGCTCTCTGCTGTGGCCTGGGAAAGCAGTGGAAGATGGCCCAAGACTGTGGGCCCCTGCACCTGCAGGCTACTGGCTTTGGATCGGCCCACCCCCGGCCGTTGCCACCATTTGGGAAGTGAACCCACAGATGGAAGACCTCCCTCACTCTCTGCCTCTGTCTCTCTGCAACTCTGCCTTTCAAATAAATACCTTTTTTTAAAGCTTTAAATATGTACTAAGGAAGGAGACTTGATTTTTTTGTGAAATACATTTGTTCACTGGCTTCCTACTACTCTTTGCCTTGAGGTCTGAAAATGTGTGGTAATGGCCATATTGGCTGCTCTACTCGTTCTGAAACCTAAGGCTCTCTTATAGTTCTGGCATTACCAGTCGAAGATGACCTTGTGCTTCTAATATCATTAATGTGATTGCTAGTGCCAGGGTCGTTGATGTTTTCTGCACTGTTTTTCTTCTTTGTAAGTTGACCTGGTCCCTGCAATTCTTTGCCAGATCAAGAAGTACAAGATCTGGCCGGCACTGCGGCTCCCTTGGCTAATCCTCTGCCTGCAGTGCTGGTACTCCGGGTTCTAGTCCCGGTTGCGGCGCTGGTTCTGTCCCGGTTGCTCCTCTTCAAAGTCCAGCTCTCTGCTGTGGCCCAGGAGTGCAGTCCTTGGGCCCTGCACCCTCATGGGAGACCAGGAGGAAGCACCTGGCTCCTGGCTTCGGATCGGCGCAGTGTGCCAGCCATAGCGGCCATTTTGGGGGTGAACCAATGGAAGGAAGACCTTTCTCTCTGTCTCTCTCTCTCTCACTGTTTAACTCTGCCTGTCAAAAAAACAAAAAATACAAGATCAAGGCACGAGAAGATTTGGTGTCTGGTGAAGGCTCGTTCTACTTCAAAGATGGTGCCTTTAGCTGGGTCCTCACATGGCAGAAGCGACAACTCCATAAAACCTGTTTCAAAGACATTAACCCAATTCATGAGGGCACCATACATGAGAACAAAATGAAAAATTAATTAGATTGGCTACAAACCCATGTGAGCATTTTGCTGCTTTGTGTATTTCATCCTTTGATGTCAGAAAACTTTGAGCTCATTTGCCAGGCATGACTTTGATAAAATACACTGGCCATGTTACATTCAATCATTGCCTTCCTATCCTTAATATATTTTCTTTGCCCCCATCCAGTTTGAATTTTCTACCTACCCTATGCTTTAGGAGAGTGGCTTGTACTGGCTGCATCATATGGGCTTCTAGTCCTCTAACTTCTGGTTGGGGTCAGCTGAAGAGAACAGACAGTATGAGACTGGAAGGCAGAAAAGCAATGTTTTTGTTTTTGTTTTTGTTTTTGTTTTTGTTTTCCCAGTTCTTTCCCAGCAGATCCTGTCTCCCTCTCTCTAAAGACCTCCCATGGAGGTCTTTGCTTCATTCCTTAAATATTGTATTCCTTAAATAAAATTCTATTTCCTAGAGTGGAGAATGGTGAGACTATCTCTAGTTGGCAGCTCTGGGGTGCATTTGCCATTCCTTTTCAGTTTTTCTTGTTCTTGCTAATACATCAGTGAACCATCCCTTATTTAACTATCTTAAGTTGCCCATTTTGAACATGTCATTGGTTTCCATGCCCAGAAAGTATTATATTAAATTTAGCCTTATAAGTAATTGGGTTGTTGCCACCTTTGTGGAAGACCTGGATTGAATTCCCAGCTCCTGGTACCAGCCTTAACCCAGCCCTGACTGTTGAAGGCATTTTGGGGATGAACCAATAAATGAGAACTCTCTTGGTCTGTCTCTCAAAAATAGCAAATTTTTGTTTAAGCTTAGAGCACATAATAAAAATCTGCAGGTCATAGATGCAATATCTTCTTAATCTACTTTTAAAAGCTAAATTGAATAAATCAAAAGTCATATCATCCATATGTTTAGTATACCCTGTGCAAATACTTGTCAACCACAAAAGATAGGATAGTCAGGAAATCCTCCCACCTAGAACTTGTTAGCCTCTGGGAATGTCTGGGAAATAACTTAGAATGATTTAACACTTCCTGTGCACTGGTTAGACTATAGAAGCTTTTGTGTGGTTTGCTATCTTCACCTTTATTGGGGGAGCTTTCTAATATATTGAGTGACACTTTCTGTGTACCAATTATACTCATGCAATAGACTCCGGCAGTGTGGAAACTTTATAGTCCCTTTATATAGGGAAATGGAAATTGAGTCATTGAACATACAGCTGTGAGCCTGGATAAGTGGGGACATTGAATATTTCCTGCTAGATGACTTAGAGGTAGTGTATTCTGAGTGAGCTACCTATAAGTCATTTCCTAAAGTTAGCAAATATTCTACGGTTTGTTAATGAAGGATCAGAAACATTATAGATTGTAGAGTATATATGCAATGATAGATTATAAAACTTATTAGGTCATTAAATGATGTTTACTGACAGGAAAAATGAGGCGGGAAAAGGAAATTATTTTAAACATGGCAAATGCCACATAGTTTTAAGCAATCCCCCTGTTCCTTCTCTCTCACACTACCTTCCAGCTCAGATCTTTTTGATCAGGAAACTTAATATAGCTCTTGCAAGTTAATTGCTTTGGCAAATAGGCTCTTTGGTGCCCTACTTGCATTGCATTCCTTCTTGAATTATGTTTTCATTCCTTTGCATATTTTTGGTATACAGTATGTACAAGAGAGCCTTCAAAGAGTTTAGGGAAATGTATATTATGAAAAAACAATTAATGGTTCTGAAAGTTCTTTTCACCAAATAAAATTATCTTTTAAATTTATTCTTCTAATCTTTTGTATGTATGCATATATGTATGCATATATACATACATATGTAAACATGCATTATATCTGCATATGTATTACATATGTAGCTTGCCGTATATTTCTATTAAGTTTTTGGGTATTAAATAATATTTGCATTTCTCTAATCACTAACTGGGACAAGCACCTCTCCGTGTTTTGGCCACTTATGTTTCTTCTATGTAATGCCTCTTCATATTCTTTTTCTACTGGAGTTAATTTCTACTGGAGTAATTTTTCTACTGGGTTAATTATTTTCTGTTGATTTAAAGTAGGTATGTAAATGCTTTGTTGGCCTTAACATACTACAATCATATTTTCCCATTTGCTTTTTAGCTTCGGCTTTCCTTAAGGTGTCTTTAGATCATGCATGGTCAAGAGGGTCAGTGACATCATAAAAGGGGCAAATGGTGCTTTTGGAGTAAAAAAAAAAAAAAACTGTATAAAAGGTTTTTGGACATCTAAAACTTAACCCTACATTAATAAATCTGATAATTTCTCTCATGGGGTGGTAAATTTAATCTTTTCTTTTCACAGTAAAAGAAAAAGGCAAGTACTGCTTTTGACAAGATTTTCTTAAATTACTCAGATTTATCAGTTATTAGTTTTTGGTCAATAAAAATCCAATTTCTAAAAATTTTCCTGTATGGGACTTCATGAATTTTTAAAGTCTTTTATCTAAGTTATGAATCTACCTGAAAATGTTATTTTTTATTTATTTATTTTTGACAGGCAGAGTGGACAGTGAGAGAGAGAGACAGAGAGAAAGGTCTTCCTTTGCCGTTGGTTCACCCTCTAATGGCCACTGCAGCTGGTGCACCGCGCTGATCCGATGGCAAGAGCCAGGTGCTTCTCCTGGTCTCCCATGCAGGTACAGGGCCCAAGGACTTGGGCCATCCTCCACTGCACTCCCGGGCCACAGCAGAGAGCTGGCCTGGAAGAGGGGCAACCGGGAAAGAATCTGGCACCCCGACCGGGACTAGAACCTGGTGTGCTGGCACCTCAAGGTGGAGGATTAGCCTATTGAGCCACGGGTGCTGGCCTGAAAATGTTACTTTTTAAGTTTGTGACATGGGTGTCTGTTATACTTTTTCTACAAGGGTGACTAATTGGTCCAGACTTTTTTTAAACATTTCCCTATTTTCCTACTGATATGTAATACCAGATTTTTTATAAATAATTTCTGCATGAAAGCATGTTTCTGGTCTCTCTGTATTACCTGTTATTAGTTAACACGTCTATTTGTTTTGTGATACCAGAAGAATCATGATAGATACATTTTAGTAAATTCATTCCAATTATGCCTTTCTATTCAGAGAAATAGATCTGGTGGTCACTATTCCTATAAATATCTTAAAATCAATGATCAGTTTCCACAGAGGGAAAAATATTGGAATTGAGGATAATACATGGAATACATAAGTCACTTTTGGGAGAACTTCATGATAGTGAGACTTTCTATTTAAGAGGCTAGGCTCACTATGTTTTCTTTATAGTCAGCCAGTAAAGTTTTATGTTCCATAAAAGGCTTGCACATTGTTTTAGATGTATCCTTTGATAGTTTGTTTTATTTCACTATTGGAAATGGTTTTTCTGTGCAGATAATCATATTATCTGCAAACACTGAACCTCTTAAAAGCCACATCAGTAAGTGTGTATGAGTGTGTGAGGGTGTATATTATTTTTCTTATTGAAATAATATTAGTCCCTCAGTTACAGTATTTATGGAAATGGTAATTGAGGAATCTTACTATTCTTGTAACAAATATTCCTATTTTGTTTAATATAAGCCAGAAAGTGTTCTAAGCCTAAAAGTTTACTTAATTTTATCGTCGTAAGTTCTTGAGTTGAGCATTGTTATTACTGTAGTGCTCAAGATGAGGAAAATGAAATAGACAGGTTAGCAGATTCCTAGTGCCAACCCATTAGTAACTGGAAGAAGCAGGGTTCACATGCAGGGTTCTACAAAGGCTGCTGCACTTTGTAGCAATGCTCCCACTTGTCCTTTTACTTTATCTATCTTTTCCTTTTTTTTTTTTTTTTTAGATTTACTTTGTATTTATTTGAAAGTCAGAGTTATACAGAGAGAGATAGAGACAGATCTTCCATTTGCTGGTTTATTCCTCAAATGGTTGCACTGGCCGGGACTGTGCCAGTCCAAAGCCAGGAACTTGGAGCATCTTCCAGGTCTCACATGGGTACAGGGGCCCAAGCATATAGGCCATCTCCTACTGCCTTCGCAGGAGCATAAGCATGGGAGCTGAATCAGAATTGGAGCACCTGGGTCCCAAACTTGGTAGGCCATGACACCAGCCCCTTACTCTTTTTCTTAATAAAATATTTGTAGCATGTTATCTGCTGTGAATTTTTTTATAGCTATAACTTTCCATGCCAAGGAAGTTCTCTTTTATTTAAAATCCATTAGTGCTGTTTTTTCTTAAGCATTCAGTCATCTCAAATACCTTTCTTGCATCTATGAAGATAATGTAACTCACACATAGAGAAAAATTTATTAACTCTCTAATATTAAAACAATGGGGCATTTGTGGAATAAATACTAAATTGTCATAATAATTTTGAAACATTGGTAGAATCAGTTTACTAATATTTTATAGGATTTAAAAAATACCTATGTTCATGAGTAAGCTTGTTTTCTAATGTTCCTTTTCCATATTACATAAAATTATGCTAGATTAATAAAATATACAAGGGAAGACCCAGATTTTTTACTAGTTTCTAGAAAATTATGTAGAAATCTTCAACTACTTACTAATTATTTGGTCAAATTCCCCTGTAAAACCGTATTTGCTTAGTATTTTCTTTCACCCTCCCTATATATTTTAGTTTTCATGATTTAACTTTGTTCAAGTTAGTATAAAAGCATTTTGGTCTTGCTAGTTCTTTGAGACTTTGATTTCCTTTGAGGGCTCCCACGTAGATGTAAAAATCTGGATACTTTACTCCCATTAGTCTGTCTTATAACATATCAAATTCAAGTCAGTTTAAAGACCCTAAGAGTGTAATGGTAAGTTTTCCATGCCTCCCATTCCCCGAAATTTTCAGCTTCAGCTCTGTCTTTAAGTAAGAAAAAGAAAAAGAGAGGGAGAAAGAAAGAAGAAACTGTAGATGAACTTGGGTATGGTAATATTTTAGATACAGCATAAAAGGTATGACCTATGAAGGAATAACTGATAATTGGATTGAACTAAAATCTAGAAATTTCTGTGTGGGCTGGCATCCTGGCACAGCAGGTTAAGCTGCCTCCTTTGATGCTGGCATCCCATATGGGTGCTGGTTCCTGTCCCTGCTACTCCACTTCCATTCCAACTCCTTGCTCATGTGCCTGGAAAGAAGCAGAAGGTGACCCAAGTATTTTGGACCCTTGCATTCATGTGGGAGACCTTAAAGAAGCTCCTGGCTTGAGGCTGGCCCGGCCCCAGCCATTTGAGAAGTGAACTGGCAGACGGAGGAATGGAGGATCTCTCTGTCTCTCTGTCTCTCCCTCCCTCCCTCTCTGTGTAACTCTTTCAAGTAAATACATCTTTAAAAGAAATTTCTCTGAAAAATATCAAGAGATTGAGGAGACGAGTCAGACTAGAAGACAATATTTGGAAAGACACATCTGATAAAAAACTTGTTCAAAATAAACCAAAAAGAACCATAAGAACAATAAGAAAGGCAACAATTCAGTTCAAAAAATTATCTAGAAATCTTAACACACACCTACTAAGAGAAGATAGGCAGAAGACAAATAAGCATGCGTAAAGGTGCCCCCCATCTTCTCATCTGAGAAATGCAACTTAAAACAAGTGACCATTATGCACCTGTTAGAATGACTAAATTCGAGAACACTTGCTATATCCAACGTTGGTGAGGATGTGGAGCAACAGAAAATCCATTTTCTTGCTGACAGGAACTCAACATTGCTGGCCTCTTCGGAAGACAATTTGGTGATTCGTTATGAAACAAAATAGACACCACATTACCCAGTTCCTATTTATTCCCTCAAATAAGTTGAAAGGATATTTATAGCAGCTATACACATACTTGTCAAAACTTGCAAACAACCGAAAGTTCTTTAGTAGGTAAATGGGTATATAAACCGTGGTAAATCTCTAGACAATGGATTACTCAGAGCTAAGGGGGCACCTGGCTCCTGGCTTCGGATTGGCGCAGTGTGGTGGCCATGGCGGGGTGAACCAATGGCCAAGGAAGACCTTTCTTTCTGTCTCTCTCTCTCTCACTGTATAATTCTGCCTGTCAAAAAAAAAAAAAAAAAAAAAAGCCGTGGAAAGACACAGGGGAACTAAATGCCTATCAAGTGAAAGAAGCCAGTCTGAGGAAGCTGTCTACTTACAGGACATGTTGCAAAAGGCGAAGGACAGGAACAGCAAAAATATCTGATTGCCGGGGGCAGGTGGGGGAAGGGGTGAATAGATGGATCTCAGAGATTGTTTAAGGCAAATACTCTGAAGGTGATGGTGTCTATATTATCACTTTGTATTTGCCCAATCCCACAGAAGGTACAGGAGCAAGAGTAAAACGTGATGTAAATGGTGGACTTCGGATGATTATGCTGCATGTTGTGTCCTGTAGGCTTATTAACAAGTGTACCATTCCACTGTGGGAATGCAATCATAGGGGAGGCTGTGAGTGTTGGGGGGCAGGAGATAGACTGACAAATCTTGTTACCTTTCTATCTGCTATGAATTTGAAACTACTTTTTTAAAAGTTTCCAAATGGAAGCAAACAACTGAAAAAGCAAACTCAACAAATCACACAGTTACATATGAAAGGAGTTAAATAGAATTAAAAGATAAGAATATTTTGATGCAAAAATTGAAATGTATGCATAATTTTTTCAAAATGCATATTTCCATGATTTTTTGAAGACCCTTCACATATGTATTTCTTCATCATCCCACTTGTATTCATGGCCTATTGGGAAAGTTGTGGAAAGAGGCCATGAAACAGATGATTTAATTCACAATATTCCCATTTCAAGCTACAAGTGTGTCAGAAAGTTTGTTTACCTTGGTAATTTTCTCTAGGGATGAATCTGCATACACTTTAATTTCAGAGTGACGTGTTTATCTATAACTATCGTATTCTATTTTACAATTCCATTAGATAGCTTATGGATTCCTGCTTTGTGACTTTGTCCTGATATTTATCAAGACTCTTCCATGGACTTTGTATGAGCTACTCAATTTATTCCTCTAATGCAATCTGTGAAAAATATAATCAAGTATAAGGGAGCGGGGTGTGGAAGAAAGGCAGATGGCATGAGTGATATCTCATTTTTCTGACAAAGAATATAACAAGGATGGAAAATGATACGCCGTGAATCCATTGCAGTGACAAAGATTGCAATGAGAATCGGTCCGAACATCAGCACGACTGCATTCTCATTACGCTCTGCAGATACTAATCTGCTGCTCCTCCTCCTCAGAGGCTGCACCCGTTCTCCTCTGGCTGATGAGGCTTCCGCTTCAATTTGCTTGAAAAGTATTTTTTACACAAATGGGTCATTAGGAAAAGCTAGTAATAATTTTTTTTAAAATGATGCTAGAGCTCTAATTCTATGACTGGTCAGGAAGAGATATTTTATTTGCCTGTATAAAATGCTATCAGTTGGCAATAGAATAAATAGCAGGGTTTCAATCCAAAGTGTCCCTTTGTCCTAGCACACAAAGCCTGATGATTGTGGTGTTTTCAGAACAAGATGTAGATAGAAGGTTGGATAAACAAAGAGAAGTTCATATACATAGTCTCAGTGGTCTTTATATAAACTATATTGTGATATTTTATTAGCATAACACTGATGAAATTATCTAGTGATAACCTCAAGTATTTTAATGAAATATAAACTTTGATCATTTTAAGTATCAACCTATTTAGTAATATATGAGTTTGTCACAAATGAGTTTAGAATAAATTGAAAACATGGTAAAGTTAATTCCTACAAAAAGATGTGGCACAGTGTTAATACTGAAGCTTAATAGATTTTGAAATATATTGATTTTTTTTTTAAATTGTAACTAATGTCACAAATAGATCTTTAGAGTAAATTACTACAAGCATTAACAAGTTAGAAATAAATGTCTTATCAAGCACTGTATTAAGATTCAGACTCCTGAGATAAGTTGATAAAAAATAATAATAAAAGTATAGTCATAATAATAGCATTACTCAAGAAAAGAAATTTAATCCAGAAAATCAAAGAGAATCAGCTGGAATAGAACTGTTAAGAATTCACATTTTTCAGCTTATAGATAAATGGAGATTAATGCCTTTCAATTCTGGTAATAACCAATTACAACATAAAAATATCCACAATAACAAACTATAAGATATCTTGAAAGAAATGCCAAATTGTGTAAAAAAGCTGTCTTTGAATATCAAACAAGTTTAAAAGTAAGTACTTATTGTGTTTTCCAGCTAACATCTTTTATTAATATTTCAGTGAAATACTAGAAACACTTAACAAACAATTTCTGTATATCATTTGGTAAAATAATTAAAAAGTACTTACTAAAATTTTAGCAACCACCTGCTGTACTAGATATGAAGTTGTACTATCTAACTATACTGACTCAAACGGTATGGTATTCAGTGTGAAAATAAAGGGACTGATAATCTAGATTTCATTGTAGATTGTGCATACATAAGTGGTTGGCATATTAAATTTGTGTTTTGAAGCTGTAGAAATATATTTATCCATTGAATTAATTGGTATCTATAAGGGAAATACAATATTCATCTTACCCTAATCACATTTCACATGTATATTCAGTCTAAACAGAAGATCTAAAACAATGAGTGAACTAGAATAAAACAAGTACATATTTTTTAAAAGATTTATTTATTTTATTTGAAAGGCAGAGTTACAGAGAGGCAAAGGCAGAGAGAGATCTTTCATCCACTGTATTACTCCTCAGATAGCCGCAAGGACCGGAGCTGCGCCAATCCGGAGCCAGAAGCCTCTTTCGGGTCTCCCACGAGCGTGGAGGGGCCCAAGGATTTGGACCATTTTCTACTGCTTTCCCAGGCCATAGCAGAGTACTGGATCAGAAGTGGAGCAGCTGAGACTCGAACCGGTGCCCATATGGGATGCGGGCACTGCAGGCAGTGGCTTTACCTGCTTTGCCACAGTTCCAGCCCTGTACTTATATTTTTAATGAGATAGGGTATTAAAGCTGAAAATCTGTATGACAGATGACACTATTAATAACAGGAAAAACACAGGGAAAATGCAGAATTATGATATCATATTTATTAAGAATTTGACAAATCTTAAAAGATAAAAATCATATTGGTAAAGACGCATGAGAATAGGAAAACTGTACTTGTATTGCTAATAGAAATCCAAACTATTTTTGGAGAATAAAATGGTGCTCTTTATTCACATTTAATATTCTCCAGCTTTTAACCAATGAATATTATTTGTAGAAATTTCTTTTACACGTTTATTTTCCCAGAGTACTCAAATTTCAGTAAAGAATAAGAAAGCTTATGGGATGGGATAGGAGGCTTCAATTAAAAATTTTCTAAAAATTAATTTTTTGAATAGCAAATTATGGAGAAGGAGGAACAGAGACAGGGCCAAGGGGAGCTTCCATCTGATGGTTCATTCCCCAGATGGGTGCAACAGCTGGGGCTGGGCCAGGGTGAAGCCAGGAGCCAGAAACTGCATCAGGGTCACCAAATGTTGATTGAATTAACAGATCATCACAGGGAACTTGAATCCTCATATTGAACAGAAACTAGTGAGATGTATTAAGCAATAATACAATTATGTTCTCTGTTAATATTTTAAGTTCTTTAGGAGTAAACGTAACGGACATGATTCCTTAATTTGGGAAAGCAGGCAGGTGCTTGATCTTCATCATTTAACTACATTAGAGAAGAAGCTCCTTTATCCTGAGTTGCCTCTTCTGTCAATGGTGTTATTCTTTCCAGGCACACATAATCATCGGATCCCTGGTCCATGATAATTAAAGGTTACCTACCATCCTGCTTCTTGATCTAATAGTAGAAGCACATAGCTCTGTATTTGACAAATAATGTGCAATACCTACTCTGAAGGTACTGTTTTCCAAGACTAAGACCTCACATTTTTAATTTATGCTAAACCTCGCTCCCTATGAGTTGAAGGTGTCCTCTCCAAAATTCAGCTGTTGCCACAGTGAGGCAGGAGCTTTAAGAGGAGTTTGACAGACAGACCTCCAGCCCTCACACAAGGGAATAAGGCCCAGAGAAAAGGGGCTTCCCAGGGTACTCTCCCGGCTTCTCTTTCCACTTCCCACCATGGGAGGGCAGCAGTCTGCCTCCCCAGAGGGTGCCCCAGACAAACGTTCTGACACCTTGAATTTGGACTTGCCAGCTTCCAGAACTGTGAGAAAATAAATTTTTTCTTTATAAGTTTCCTAATCTAAGGAATCCTCCGACAGTAGCACAAAATGGACTAAGACACTTAATATACTGTACTGAAGTGCAAATATAATCAGCAGTCAGTGAATTGTCTAGGAGATGCATGATCAGTTCTTTAATGCTCTGTGATACATCCATCCTTTGATTTCATATGTCGTGGCCTTACATGCCTCCGCATAGGTTTTTCTATGAGACCCTGTGCTCCTCCACCATCCCCTAGAACACCGTCCTTTTTAATGAATTGCCCTTTGAACTAATGCATTAGTGAGAATGGAGGAAGGATCAGAGCATCAGCCTGTTACTGTCTCCTGTTACTGTGATCACTGTGAGGATCAATTTCAGGATATTCATCAGTCCCATATTTCTCACGTTTATATTCTCTGAGATTGCAAGGGAATAATCTTATAACCCTGGGCATGGAAATACTCATGCTTCCCCTGAATAACTAGTATATTTGTAATTTTATGTGTAGATGAAGGAAATTGAATGCTATCTTTTATTGGTTGCAACAATTTCATAGTCAAGTCTTTGATGCTTGTGCAAGATTTTAAGGAACACATTTTGTTTGTCACCCTATTTTATATTTTAATATGTTTGCTATATTGTAAAGATATTTTCTTGTATGGGTATGTGATTAATTTGAGTTGAATTAAATCTTTTTTACAGATTATATTTACTAACATGTTTCCATGTAAACATACCTATCATCATCCCTTCAATTTTGTTTTTTAAAGATTTATTTATTTGAAAGGCAGACCTACAGAGAAGAAGAGAGAGAGAGGTCTTCCATTGCTGGTTCGCTCCCCAAATGGCCACAATGGCTGGAATTGAACCAAACTGAAGCCAGGAGCTTCTTCCTAGTCTCCCACATGGGTGCAGGGTCCCAAGAACTTGGGCCGTCTTCTACTGCTTTCCCATAGCAGAGAGCTACACTGGAAGTGGAGCAGCCGGAACTTGAATTGGCACCTGTATGGGATGCTGGCCTGCTGGTGGCGACTTTACCTGCTATGCCACAGCGCTATCCCCAGAATCCCTTAAATTTTGATGGATCTGGTGTCTCTTGGTGAAGTAACAGACTTGAAATTTTAGTGTCTATACCATGTCATAAATCCATGGAGCTAAAAATTATTTGAAACAATATGAAATAGTCTTCCACTCCCCATAAAATATATGCCCTCTCCCCAAAGAGATAATTTTAAAGTTCATAACCAAATATTCCTTATTAAAAGGAATACTAAAAAATCTTGTTACAAATATTGCATATTCCAATTTTTATATGAAATGCTTATTCTATAAAATTGTAAGAATCTTAATGGTTCACAATTTTATTCATCACATCTACAACATATCATTCAGTATCATATGGAGTATTCAATAAGTATTTATTTGAGTTGGAAATCTTATTGAACACTTTTGATACCCTGAGTCTACACCATGGCCATGGCTAATTGTATTAGATAGCAGGTGAAAGAGGGATATTCCTTTGTCACCTCTGGAAGATCCAGAGTTTGGGCTTTTCTGGAAACGTGTAGGTAGATTATGAAACTGGTTACAAAAGGTAACTGAACTTTTAACGTGCTAGTTACTTAGGTGGAAATTATGGCAAAATCAAAGCTGGATTGGAAAAGTCAAAGCCAAAACAAAACAATAGCAAAACAAAACAAAAACTACACCGTGCGACACGCAAAACTTGCATAAAACTTACATAAAGCCAAGTTTTCAGATTTCCGGGGATGCTCCATTCCTGGTTCCTGCCCTTCCCGAGCTTTCCAGTGAATTTCCCTGTTTGTTTAATCTATTATAAGCAGATCTTTGTCTTTCTGAGGCTACTAGTACATGATCAAAGTGAAGCAACTCAGGAAATGCGGGTGCAAGTTCTCATTCAACTTAGAACTAATGTGCAGAAAATAAATAAGTTAGCTCTGATTTTGCCTTTTACTTAAAAATAATTTAGGTTGAAAAAAAATCAGTGTTTACTATTTTGAATAGCATAACAACCTCAAAATACAAGAGAAAGCAGGAATGAAATTTCCCCCCCTCAAAAAACATTAAGTTGTTAGAACATTGATTCTTGAGTTACCTTGATAATAAGTAACATGAATCCATGGATGTTGACAAAAATTCCTCAGTGAGGTTTGAGTCACCTTATTTCAAAGAGTAGCTAGACTTTCAAATCATCCTAAGTAGTAATAATTATAGAAATTGAAAATAGCTTAAACTGAGGAGTCTAATCAGCTCTGCTTAGGGCTAGATGCAAGGTTTTAAAACTTTAGACTTTTTAAGTGCCAGCTATGGTTTCATTTCTTGTTTTCTCTTGAACAAAAGCATTTAGTCCAGTACTCCTGTGAGATAAGAAGCTGATGGACTAAATGGATGCAGCGACTCCATCCAGGCCAGCGGCAGACAAGGTACAGAATTGATTTTATTTATTGGGAAAAATGACGTTGCTTTCACATTAATGGTAGAGAGATAGTTCCAAGAAAAACCCTTTGCTTTTAACCTCTTCACGAGGGACTGGCATGTTGATTCCCTACTGGTCTAGGATAAAAAAAAGAAAAAAAAAATACCTGGTTGAAATCTTGGGTTTTAAAATTTTTTTTTTAAATTGATCTTATTAGCATTTTTATTTAAAGGGACTATGTAGTTCATTTTGGAGCTGTGATTAAAGGAAAGGAAACGATTATTGGTTTTATTGCATTCAAAGCCTGTGGAAACATTTCAAAATGTGGTATTCTGTTATCTCCTGTATGAGCATATCATCACCTGAGCTTTGCACATCTAATTAGTATCTTAATTTATTTTATCACAGAGAATAAAATAGACCAGAAGACTCTTTCATAAAAATCTGGCAATAAATTTCCCTAGAGACTGCTATTGCCTGTGGAGTAAACACATAGAACACAAAAAGCATCCTTGTGTTGTCATTCAGAATGTGCAAGTTTTGATGGTATACATGTAACTTTATGATACAAGCTGTGGATGGTAGGTAGACTCAACTTATGAAACAATATTCAAAATGTGTCTTCTAGAGAAGAAATTCTATTAAGATATATCAGGCATATCAAATATATTTCACTTACTTTTAAGGTAATTTTTGTTAAAATTGGTGCTTGTACATTTATAAAGTTGTTACAACTGATCCTGTGAATGTATTTCAGATAACTTTTTACTCTTTTATCCTTTAATTTTAGAATTACTGTGAGTGAATTGAAATGAGTTGAATGAATGACAATACAAAGTACTGCATACAACAGAAAAACATTTGAAAACTTATAATTTAAGGTTTAACTTGTGTATTTATTAGGGAAGGTGATACTAAATATTTCCTTAGAAAAGTTCATTCTGCCATTCTGTCAATTCATGAAGAAGTTGATTAGATAGGTAAAAAATGAAATCCTAGTATTTTGTGAAATATAACATATCAGTGGGAATTCTTGACTTTTAACAGATCAGATCTCTCAAACAATAGATATCTCATGGAAAAACTGCCATATAGTGCAAATTAAGACATTTCCATTTATTAGAAAACTCTTTAAGCAACTTTCTTTTCCATAATATCATATAAATATTTAGGATAGTTCATTGATTCAAAATTATTATTGAAAGAGGGAGGTGTTCTGGGTACCTGGTAGTTGACTGGTTTTCTGTCACTTCTAATCCCAGATGCAGACTCTAAAAAACTGAAGGCATCTCACTTGCAAGGGTGTCCCAAGGTTCGTCAATGGAGTTTCTGACATTAGACAGCCTGAATTTCAAGGCTGATTCCATCACTTGCTGGCCCTACGACTGTAGGCAAGTAGTGGGACCATTTTGGATCATCACTTTACTCAATTGCAAAATGTGATTGAAGAAAATAGTGTCTAGCATTAATTTTAAATTTTATTTTCTCTTGATTTTTAAAGAGTACAAGATGCTTGAACCATATTAGCTTTTAGTATATATTTTCTTAGAATGTTTGACAAAAATCCAATTTTTTGAAATAGGTTATGACCTTCTTTGTCTCATGACAATTTTTGACTTAAAGTTGACTTTGTCTAATACAAAAATAGCCACTGAGTGAAATAAGCCAGTTCCAAAGGGACAAATATCATATGTTCTCCTGGATCGCTGACAACACCAAAAAGGAAACCTGTTAAAGTGAAATGAACACTATGAGAAACGGTGACTTGATCAGCCCTTGCCCTGACTGTTGATGAACAACTTGATACGTTATCCCTCTTAGCATTTTTTTGTTTGTTTGTTCTACTTAATACTTTTGGTTGAATACTGTAATCAATACACAGTTATTCTCAAGTGTTGAAACAAAACTGAAAAGTGATCGCTGTTAAATATAAGAGTGGGAATAAGAGAGGGAAGAGATGTGCAATTCAGGACATGCTCAAGCTGACTTTCCTCAAACGGTAGAGTTAGAAACATACCAGGGGATTCCAATTCAATCCCATCAAGGTGGCATGTACCAATGCCATCTAACTAGTCCCAGTGATCAATTTCAGTTCACAATTCATCATAATGATAGGACTAAGAGCCAAAGGGATCATGTAAACAAGACTAGTGTCTGTGATTACTAGCTGATAGAATAAAAAAGGGAGAGAACCATCCAACATGGGAAGTGAGATACATAGCAGACCATAGAACGGCAGATGTCCTAAACAGCACTCTGGCCTGAGAATCAGCCCTTAAGGAATGTGGATCCGGTGAAAAGCCCATGAGAGTATTTCAGCCATGGAAAGCCAAAACACTCTGGGGGAAAAAGAAAAAAAAGAAAAAAAAACACTAAACACTAAATGAAAGATCTCCGCAAGTGAGATCCCAGTGGAAAGAACAGATCATGAAAGAAGGAGGTACCTTTCTCTGAAGGGAGGAGAGAACTTCCACTTTGACTACAGCCTTGTCTAAATATGATCAGAGTCGGTGAACTCAAAAGGCTTCCATAGCCTTGGCAACTCATGACAAGAGCCTGTCCTTAATGTGCTGTACATTGTGATTTAATGCTATAACTAGTACTCAAACAGTATTTTTCACTTTGTGTTTCTATGTGGGTGCAAACTGTTGAAATCTTTACTTAATATATGCTAAACTGATCTTCTGTATATATAGAGAATTGAAAATGAATCTTGATGTAGCCGGTGCTGCGGCTCACTAGGCTAATCCTCCACCTTGTGGCGCCGGCACACCGGGTTCTAGTCCCAGTCAGGGCGCTGGATTCTGTCCCGGTTGCCCCTCTTCCAGGCCAGCTCTCTGCTGTGGCCAGGGAGTGCAGTGGAGGATGGTCCAAGTCCTTGGGCCCTGTACCCCATGGGAGACCAGGATAAGTACCTGGCTCCTGCCATCGGATCAGCGCGGTGCGCCGGCTGCAGCGTGCTGGCACAGCGGCCATTGGAGGGTGAACCAACGGCAAAGGAAGACCTTTCTCTCTGTCTCTCTCTCTCTCACTGTCCACTCTGCCCGTCAAAAAAAAAAAAAAAAAAAAAAAAGAATCTTGATGTGAATGGAAGGGGGGAGGGAGAGGGAAAGGGGAGGCTTGCGGGTGGGAGGGAAGTTATGGGGGGGGGAAGCCATTGTAATCCATAAGCTGTACTTTGGAAATTTATATTCATTAAATAAAAGTTAAAAAAAATAAATAAATTTCTAACTTAAAAAATAATAATTTTAATTATTCTTGGTAAGAGGGAAAAGGATTGTAAGCAGGTGTGTGTAATGTGATTGCCATTATTAAATCATCCTTCTTACTAATATATGCTGAATGGATGGCAAGAACATGGCACGAATGAAAAGATGGCAGTGAAATTACCCAGGTATCTCAACATGATGAAGATGGCTCAGACCGGGAGAGCAGTCGAAGTGGAGAAAAGTCAATGGATTACAGCCATCATTTGGAAGTAGATTAGACAGGACTTGATGGATTGATTGTCAGTCAAGAGAGACAGGGAGAAATCAAGAATGACTTTAGGATCTAAGTGTCCATTAGCTATAATTTTATCAAATAATGTTAACTTTTAGTAGAATTAAATGTACACATAGCAATTTTTATGTTGAAAATGGAATATGCAATACCCACATCGGTGCAAAATTATTCCTGAGAATAAAGGAGCATGCTTTGGGCTGTATAGTATTGCATTAGAAATGAAAAGAGAATAATATATGTCCATTTAAACTATTCTTAGAAGATGACCCTCTCCCAAATGTCCCCAGAATGCTTTGTTGGGAAAATGTCAAGCCTCACTGGCTTCAGACCCTTTTTCAAACTAGTGTTGCTTTGTGATCCTCAAATCCTTGCAGAATTGTAATCCCCTGCTGAGGAAACTGGTATGGGGAATACCTGTAACACACTTGGTAAGCATTTACAGGAGTAATTAAGTCATTTAACTTATTTCAGTAGGTTTATAAACACTGTGTGTTCCTAAACACTTGAAAACTGTAAGGGTTAAAACAAGTCTGGCATCATTATAGAAAAGTGCATGCATCCAGTAGCATTCCCCTTGTCACTTGAATAGCACTCAATGCACTCAAAATTATAGCTATTACAGAAGAAATTGCAAGTTAAATATAGGGAAGTGTATAAACTATGTTTATCACCAGCACAGTGCTAAGCACTACTCATGCCAATATGACACCATCAGAAAAAGTCACAGAAACCATGACACCTGTGTCTTGTTCAGTATTTTTTTTCCCACTTTTTATAGTATGACTATGAGTTTAGCGTTGTAAGCAAACGTGCTTTTTCTCCCTAAGCCTGCTGGATACCTACTGAGCACCTATTAGTCCCCATGACCAGAATTTCATTGCATGAACACTATACAGGTTTTTTTTTCTTGTGATACAGATTGATCAGGTTGACATTTTCCTGAGCTGTCTTTTTTTGTTCAAAGAATAGTGTAAGCAGCTAAAATTTAGATTATAATATTCATTTGTTGATCTCTTCAGTGTCACTGAATTAGATAGAATGTCCTTTATGTTGAATAAAGAATGCCCCCACTCTTTACCCAAAGCTTTCCAAGTTACAGCAAGAGAAGCAACTGATAACATAAACAAATAAGTACAATCTACAAAACTGATAAAAAGAATCTCATACTCTTCAAGCATTACATTTAATTTCCCCAGCACTGTCAGAATTGAGGACTACTTTGTTGACTGACCTTCAATTTCATTTTTGCTGTAGGTAAACATTAGTAAAATGGCCTAAAGTCAGGTACTTGCAGAGTGAAGAGTAAACTGGTTCTCATGATAAATAAATTGGAAAGTTGGCCCTGCAATCCTGGGGAATTCTGAGACTCTGGCAGTTGGTGATCAATAAGAGCCATGCATACTAATGTACATGGCTCCAGGAAATTAGCAAATGGGAGAACATTTGAAGTCGCCTCTTCTGATAGTCCATACTGACCTGATTTGGTTTCGTTTTGTTATGTCAAGCTGAAGGCTTCTGTAGTTGGCAAATTGCATGCACACAGAAATCTTCCTGATTTTGCTTTGCAGTGTGTTCTCTGCAAGTAACCATACCTGGAACGAAGTAAACATTTTCTGTTTAGATAAGAAGTCCCAGTGCATAACTGCAGCTTTGTGAAGGCAGCAGCTGATTACCATAACTTGTTTAACACTATGGCATCAACAGTTGAATTACCACTTTATAATATATCCTTATCTTTCTCGCCCCATGATGGACCAGGTTGTTTAATTCATACTGGTCTATTACAGAATGTACTGATTTGGCATAAATTCTTCAGCGTGAGAACACTTGTTAACTGTGAGAACTTGTACCTATAGTTGAAACTCTAAGCCTCAGATTTATCTCTTTTCTTTATTAAGGTAATCATGATTTTACTTCTAATGTGTAAAGAATTAGATCAGGAAATTTGTATAGAAATCTCAAGATATCTTGTATATTTTAAGCTCTCCAAGTGTGCCAGTTACCATCATAGCATTTTAACATCAAATTAAGATGTGGTTTTCAGTTTTAAGATTCTGAATATTTAAGATTATGACACTCTAACATGGTCTCAAAATTTGTTATTCTTGGGTTTCTTATGACCTCTGAACACCTTTTATATTCAGGATCTTCAAAAAGTTTGTGGAAAATGCACATGTCAAAGGGTTTTTTTTGGGGGGGTGGTACCAAAATAAACATCTTTTAATCCCCATTTTACATGAACTTTTTGAAGCAACTTCACATATGGCCCATATAGATGCTGTAGCAAACATGGCAGGGAATAAATAAGGCACAACAAGGCGTGGGCCTCAGAGGAAGGCTGGAGTGAAAGGAGATAGCCACCGAGTAATGTGCGCATCTGCTGTTTCCATTGGGCTTCGAGGGATTAAATGCTGCGGGCTGCACTGCTCTTGCTGAGATCCTCATGTTCCAAAAAAGCGCTCTGGGTAAAGCCACCTTTGGCGTTTTCACTGATAATCTGCACATTGCTGTTTGTAGAAGAAATTGTGTAGCCGACTTCTGAGCCTGATTTTGCTTATGAGACACTTGATGGTCAACACGGTTGAAATGATATTGAGCCCTGTCTTACTGTTCTCTGAAAAACATGTTGGAGAGTGATTCCCACAGGGGCCCTTGGGAGGTTACATTTTAATGCCAATGTGGGCTATAGTAATTTCCAGTTTTGGTAATATTTGATCCTGATAGTTTTCAGCACATTAAAAAGGTTTTTGTAATATATGATCCTGCTAGTTTTCATACTATAAAAATATAAGCTATATCATATGAGTATGAAATGTTATTGTCACCTTCACAGTATGTAAGATGAAGATTTGTAATGGTAAAAATGCTAGCTTTTAGGAAATACTTGTTGAAAACATTTAGTTCAGTGTAATTGAAAGTAGATATATAGAAATGTAAACTAATACAGAATGTAGCAAATTTTTCAATCAACCTAGTTTTCTGGCATTTAGTATTTACTGTATCCTCCCCTACCAAAAAAGTTATTTTTATACTTCTTATACTGGTATGTGCAATCATCTGAAACTCATCCTGTTACTATCACTGGTTCAATAATAGGAAGTACTTATTAAAAATATGCGTCTTTGCTGGAAGATATTAGATATTATTGGGCTTATTAAGGATATTAAATTGGAAATGTCAACAAGGTGTTTTTTTTGTTGTTTTGTTTTGTTTTTTTTTTTTGTTTTTTTGTTTGTTTGTTTGTTTGTTTTTTTACAGGCAGAGTGGATAGTGAGAGAGAGAGACAGAGAGAAAGGTCTTCCTTTGCCGTTGGTTCACCCTCCAATGGCCGCCGTAGCCAGCGCGCTGCAGCCGGCGCACCGCGCCTATCCGAAGGCAGGAGCCAGGTGCTTATCCTGGTCTCCCACTGGGTGCAGGGCCCAAAGACTTGGGCCATCCTCCACTGCACTCCCTGGCCACAGCAGAGAGCTGGCCTGGAAGAGGGGCAACCGTGACAGAATCCCATGCCCCGACCGGGACTAGAACCTGGTGTGCCGGCGCCACAAGGCGGATGATTAGCCTACTGAGCCGTGGCGCCAGCCAACAAGGTTTTTTTTAACTCTCTAAATCTTAGTAATGTTAAAAATTTAGTTTGTATTTAAATGATATCTACCATAATTGATCATTTTAATAAAAAATTGAGGTGACAAATATAAAAATATAATAAATCAGATAATATAGATTCAATTAAGATAATCTAAGATCTCTAAGCCAAAACAAACAATTTGTATTGTTAAATAATTTGCACTTATATGTAGGTCTCAGGAGTTCTGAAATTCAATACAGTTTCTAGTATTGACTTTTAGTGGTTGGTAATTTTATTGGCCTTTCTTTATATCAACTCTCAGATTCTTAATCTAACATAGGCTTTCAACTATTTTTATTACATTGATCTGAGAACGGACGTGGTATTTTAAAATGGCAAGTTGCTACAAAGCATTTATAATAGACTTCAGATAGGTTTTTTATTTTGCATTTTCATATTTATAATTTATTTCAAATTCCAGAAACAATTCCATAATAAAGAGTAAAGAAACCAATGTATCTCCCCTGTACATGTTCAGCCATTCTGTACTCCATATATTTTAATCCATACCAAGTAAAACACCAGCCTACAAAATTCTTCTCTCAGAACCTCCGTAGAGCAGTTAAACAGCATTGACAACAAAATGTTCACATTTTCAAAGGTTTCCTTACAGTGTTATAGGCTATGTAGGGACTAAATAGAGCAAGAGGTAAGATATCAAGTTATGCTTCCATGATTTGGAATCCTTAAAATGAGATTTTCTATGTCATGAATACTCTTCTTGTAACACTAATCTTTGCATTTTCTTCAGATGAACCATTTTTAAAAAAATAAAATATTTATGGGTGATGTTTGATGTTTGATGCTTTTTGACAAAGTATCCAGAGAAATAGATTCATATTATAGAAAAACATATCCATCAAAATTATTAACTTCTACAAAATCTAGTAGACCACCAGCTATACTTCTAAAGCTCTTTTGACTATTACTAAATCCTTTTTCTCTTTCCTGTTCATAGATTTATCAGCCATCACGTCACAATTTTTGCCAATTTTTGCTACCTTCACTAGCAGCTCAGTGCTCTGTTCTAACTTGGCGTCTGCTCATTCCATCTTTCACACACTCAACAAATGTTGATGGAATTACCAGTATGTAGAGGATACGGAATCCATTATAATACCTGTGGATTCTTCTGAGAGTAAAGGGCTGATTTTGTAATGTACAACTGGCGGGCATGAGAAAACACAGCTCTTGCTTGAAAGAATAATAACAGAGGTAATTTTTACATGAAAGATATTTCAGTGCTCTTTTACATTATATTGATATGAATATAATACATGAAATATGATAGAGAATTTAGTATTTCTTAAAATAATTCCGGAGACTGCAAGACTATTTTAGTAACAAAAATTATGTATCAATATTGAATTATTTCTAAATGATATTTATATTTAAATATTTATTTTTTAAAGTCAGAGAGAAATCTTCCATTCATTGGTTAAACTCCAAGATAGCCACAATGGCCAGAACAGGGCCAACCTAAGGCTAGGAGTTTCTTCAAGGTCTCCCATGTTGGTGGCAGGAACCATAACACTTGGACCATTTGTTGCTGCTTGTCTCAGGCCACTGGCATGGAGTAAGATTGGAAGTGGAGCAGCTGCGACAAGAGCTGGCACCCATGTGGGATGCCAGCATTGCAGGTATGCCACAACCACGGCCCCCAGTTATTTTCTTCTTCACTGAGATACATTGGCAGGGAGAAAAACCCCAGTTCATTTAACAATGTAATTAATGAAATACTAAAATTAGTAATTTTATTCAATATTAACCCTTAGATATATTTCTAATACTCTGGATAAAAAAAATGGGAGGAACAGAAATTGCTTAATTTGCAAACTAAACTAGTCTCACCACTCATCTTTAAAAAATCACCACTTGTTACCTTTCACTTTAATATCAAAAACTTAGCAATGATTATTACTGTCTGACACAATTATTTTCAAATCAAATAACAATGTGGCTGAATGTTCTCAATATACTGCAATGAAGAAATCATAGCAGAATGAATGTAGAAGTAAATATAAAATATGAAACCAACAAATGTGAAATTTCCAGCTATTTTAAATTATAACAGATATTTGACAAAGGTAAAACAACATCATCCCCCTAAGTTATTTTGTTCTGGAAAATATAATCCTTTAAATCAAAATGTGTTATATATGTTAATGTGCACTAGCTTTATGATTTTCTTTTTAAAATGACTAAATATTTTTTATAGTTTTTTTAGTTCTTAATCTTTTTCCTTTTTTAAATTGCTATACAATTTTCATGTATTATATATAGATAGATAGATATAAATAGATTTAGGGACATGGTGAGACTTCCCACCATTCCCTCCTTTCCTCCCATCCATGTTCCAACCCTTCTTCCTGCTCACTCTCCCATTCCAACTCTTAATTTTTACAAATATCTATTTTAAGTTTACTTAATCATCATAAAATTTATCCTACACTAAGTAAAAGAGTTCAACAAATAGTATGAAGAAGAAAACAGGGTTGTAAACAATCATCAAATCTCAAAATGTCCTTTTCCCTGCAATACATTACATTTTAGGTACTCTATTAGTTAGATCAGGGAAAATATGATCTGCCTTTTTGGGACTGGCTTATTTCACTGAGTATAATGGTTTCCAGTTGTGTCCATCTTGTTGCAAAGACAAAATTTCATTGTTTATAGTTGAGTAGTACTCCATAGTGTTTATATGCCATAATTTCTTTATCCAGTCAACAGTTGATGGACATTTAGGTTGATGCCATATGTGAGCTATCATCAATTCTGCTGCAATGAACACGGGGGTATGGATAACTCTTTCAGAGGCTGATTTCTTTTGATTTGGGTAAATTCTCAGGAGTGGGATGGCTGGATCTTATGGTAGGTCCATATTCATATTTCTGAAGTATCTCCAAACTGTTTTCCACAGTGGCTATACCAGTTTACATTCCCACCAGCAGTGTACCAGGGTACCTTTTCCCCCGCATCCTTGGCAGCATTTGTTGTTTGTTGATTTCTGTATGAGAGCCATTCTAACTGGGATGAGGTGAAACCTCGTTGTGATTTTGGTTTGCATTTCCCTGATGGCTGGTGACCCTGAGCATTTTTTCAAATGTCTGTTGACCATTTGAATTTCCTCTCTTGAAAAATTCCTGTTCAAGTCCTTTGCCCATTTCTTAACTGTTTTGTTGATTTCTTGAGCTCTTTATATATGTTGCATAATTTGCAAGTAATTTCCCCCATTTTGTTGGTCCTCTTCCTTTTTCTGAATGTTTCTCTGGCAGTGAAGAAGTACCTCAATTTAATGTAATCCCATCTGTCAATTTTGGCTTTGATTGCCTGTGCTTCTGTGGTCTTTTCCAAGAAGTTTTGCCTATGCCAATGTCCTGCAGGCATTCCCAAAAGTTATCCAGAAGTTTGAGAATATTGGGTTTTAGATTTAGGTCTTTGATCCATTTTGAGTGGATTTTTGTGCAAGGCAGGGGTCTACTTCCATACTTCTGCACATGGAGATCCAATTTTCCCAGCACCATTTGTTAAAGAGACTCCTTGCTCTAGGGATTGATTTTAGCAATGATGAAATGCAGCATCCTTTCATGATGAAAACTTTAAGCAAATTGGGTATAGAAGGAACATTCCTCAACACAATCAAGGCAATTTATGACAGATCTACAGCCAGCATCCTGTCGATTGGGGAAAAGCTGGAAGCATTCCCCCTAAGATCCTGTACCAGACAGGGATGCCCACTCTCACCAATGCTATTTAACATAGTTCTGGAAGTTTTAACCAGTGCTAATAGGCCCAAAAAATAAAATCAAAGGGATATATATTGGAAATGAAGAACTCAAACTATCCCTATTTACAGATGACATGATTCTATATATAAGGGATCCAAAAAACTCCACCAGGAGACTATTGGAACTCATAAAAGAGTTTGGTAAAGTGGCAGGATTTAAAATCAAAACACTAAAGTCAATAGCCTTTGTATACACAGAAATGTCATAGCTGAAAAAGAACTTTAAAGATCAATCCCATTCACAATAGCTCCAAAAATAATTAAATACTTTGGAATAAGTTTAACCAAGGATGTCAAGGATCTCACGATGAAAATTACAAAACACTAAAGAAAGAAGTTAAAGAAGACATTAAAAATGGAAAAATCTTCCATGTCCATCAATTGTAAGAATCAACATTATCAAAATGTCCATACTACCAGAAGCATTTTACAGATTCAATGCAATCCCAATCAGAATACCATTGGCATTCTTCCCAAATCTAGAAAAAAATGATGGTAAAATTCATATGAAAACACAATAGACCCCAAATAGTTAAAGTAACCTTAGACAACAAAAACAAGGCCAAAGGCGTCACAATACCAGTTCTCAAGACACACTGCAGGGCAGTTATAATGTAAATAGCCTGTACTGGCACAGAAACAGACAGGTAGACCAATGGAGCAGAATTGAAGCTCCAGAAATCAACCTATGCATCCACAACCAACTTAGTCTTTATTTCTAATGTAGTATATAGGGATAATCTGTAACACTAAAAAGACTTTTTGGGTGTGAATAAGTTTTAGTCTAAAGGAAGACTAATCACATCAAACTATTTCATGATTAGAAATATGGTCTCCTTTTATGTATTTAAGTCAAAGAATCATAGATTTCCAATGTTTTCCCTTTTCCTAGAAATCTACCTATACTTTATCAACTGTGATGAAGTCATAGTCTTTTAGAAAAAATTTCAGAAATCTGTCTATGGCATGTGAATTGTCTACTTATTTACTCAATCATAATTTATTGCTTGTCTACAGTGCATTAGGCTCGGTGCCAACTACTAAAACTTCCAGTCAAGCTTATCTCATCATCTTTCAGCTTGAACCGGATGTTCCTTGTAGTGCTTTTTACACTGTAGTCAGTTATCTGTTTCCATACCTGGCTCGCCACTAGCTATTAGTTCACTAGTAACATCAAGCATCTGCCTTAATTCCAATGTTTGGCAAGCAGAAAATGCACAATAAATCCTTTTTGAAATAATATAGTTACTATGGATTTGCCTTGAGATTTCACATAGGTTTATAATAACCTTCAAGGACAATTATTTTCCATATATTTAATAGGACATTATTGAGACTAAGGAAATCAGATTACAAGAATATGAAGTATTCTCATTACCACTGAATTTTTTTAAAAAAATCACATTTGTATCCCTAGACATAAAATAATACATCTGAATCAACAGCCATATAAACAGTTGTATGTAGCCACAGAGGCAGAGATTAAAGTGATGGGGCCACAATTGAAGGAATGCTGGCAGCCATGAGATGCCAGAAGAGGCAAGGAATAGATTGTTTTCTAGACTCTAGTGGGAATGTGATGTTACTGACAGCTTGAATCCAACCTAATGAAACAGACCTTGGACTCTGGGCTTCAGAACTGTCTGAGAATAATGTATGTTTTCTAAGATGCCACATTTCTGGTGCTTGGTAAAGGAGCCACAAAGACCTAAAGCAAATATGAATAATAAAATTCTGTAGATTATTGGAAGTGCCTAGGGAAAATATTTTGATATGTAAAGTTATGGGGTACCAGTTAGGAATAAGGATGAAAATATGAACAGAAATATTGTTTTTTTATAATTCAATTTTTCTAGTTACTAAGGTGAGAAGTTCTTTTGGAGATATATTTTAAATAACTACTTCTGAAGCTATATCCAATGTATACTTATAATTCTTCTAAATATTTCATATTTTTGTGTGTAAAAAGTTTAGTTTTACCCAGATAGACCTACGATTTATATAGAGTTGTTGAAACTCAAATGTGGTACTATTTGAGAACTTTGTCTTGTACCCTGTAGGTTAAGTGTGTCTTCATAGAATGGAATTTATTCTTCAGTATGCATCAAAACAGCAATGTACTCATGGCCATTGCAAGACATTTAGTTTATTATTTTCCATTCTGCAAAGATGTGACATTATTTGAGATTATCTCTTCCCTCAAAATAAAAAAATCCACTTTTCAGTCCTGTAAGAATTCTCTGAAAGCACAATGAATTGCTCACTGAGTTGACTAAAATTAAAAAAAAAGATAGACAATCAAAAGTGTTTCAAGAGAAAAAGGAAAAACCGGAATAGCCACACATTGCCAGTGGGATTATAAAATGTGAAGCCAAATTGGAAAATAATTTGGAAGTTCCACAAAATGTCAGTCATAGATTTACTATACCACCCAATAATTCCACTGCATATTCAGTAGAATTGAAAACCTATAACCACACACAGCAGGATTTTCCATAGTAGCCAAAAGGCAGAAACAATGCAAATATCTGTCATCTGGTGAATAGATAAATAAATGTGAACTACTGTTATTTAGCAATAAGAACTAATAATGTATTAACACATGCTACAACATGGTTGAACCTTGAAAACATTATACTAAGTGAAAGGAACTAAGTGAAAGAATACATATTGTGAGATTCCATTTATATGATATGCCCAGAATTGGAAAATTTATGGAGACAGAAAGATTTGTGGCTATCAAAGGCTAGGGTAGTGTGAAATTCTGTATGGATATTGTTGACTGCAGTTTCTTGATATAGTGATGAAAACATTCTTAAATTAGAGTTGATGGTTATATAATTCATAAGTACACTAAAAATATATGCTTCATGTACTTTGAAAGGGTGAATTGTATGACAATTATAGTTCAATGAAACTGTTACTTTTTAAAAATAGGAAGCTCTGGTAGTCCAAAGCTTTTTCTTTTCAATTATTAGTGGTTTTATTTCTTTGAAAGACAAAGATCTCCAATTTGCTGGTTCACCACTACCCCGTACCCCCTGCAATGTCTACACCTGGGACAGGCCAAAGCCAGCAACCTGGAGTTTAATTCAAGCCTCCCACATTGGTGGCAGGAACCCCAATACTTGAGCTGTTACTTGCTGTCTTCCAGGGTGCACAGTAGCAGGAAGCTAGAATTGGAAGCAGAGCCAGGACTCAACTGCAGGCATTCTGACATGGGATGAGGGCATCCAAAGCAGCAGCCTAACTGCTTTCCCAAATGCCTGCCCATGTTTGTTTGTTTGCTTTTAATTGAATAAATGCACAAGTCAGTCCTCTTAATATTCATGAAGTTTTCATCTTTAGTTGAATATCTGCTTCAAGTCTTAGAATTATCTGAGTATGGAAGATGACCTAAGATTTTTTAAAAGAATATTTCATTATCGTAGATCTTATGAGATACTGCATTTTAGGTAGTGTGTGAGAAATTCATGCTGCCCTTGCTAATCCCCGCGATAAAGAAGCTTGCTTAACTTTGTTTTAGCACAAATGTATTTGATCATCTAATCCCCAATGAAGGGCAGTAAAAACTCTTAAATTCCACAGAAGTAAAGAAGCAAGGTCTCCCAGAATACAAAATAAATGTTAAAAATATTAAGGTGGAAGTAGTGCTCACTTTTTTTAAAATCACAGATACTATTTACTTGTGGGAAATTGTTAGAATTCGTTAAATACCTATTTCCTGATCTAAGGATTATTTATATATTTGTTTCTAAACATATAAATCTTAAGCATAATCTCTCAAATATTATTTTCATACTCTAACCAGACATCATAGGGAAGTTGCTAGAATTTTAATGATCATCTTCATTTAACAAGCAGGAGAGATAAAGACTAAGCCACCAATGGTTTAGTCTCCTGAGTATGCAGCTACTCTTTAATAGCAGAGGGTTTTCCTGAAACCAGGACAGATCAAGTTATTTCTTAAAATACTTAAACTAGAATGTGATTGAGATGTTTGGGAAATACATGCCAGTTTTGTACATGAGATTCAAATTATTTTGTTAGT
This sequence comes from Oryctolagus cuniculus, assembly GCF_051225735.1. NCBI lineage: Eukaryota > Metazoa > Chordata > Mammalia > Lagomorpha > Leporidae > Oryctolagus > Oryctolagus cuniculus. The sequence goes on from NC_142874.1 coordinate 128,326,329, forward strand.
AAAGTCTAGTTAAATGGTTTAATGCTCATAGCTGGTGGCTATTCTACTGGAAAAGCTAAAATCGATTTTAAAAATCTAAAAATTTTCTGCTTTAACTGTAAATGTATCCATTCTTTAAGGCCATGTATGCAGGAAACTTCTCTAAAGACTTCTATGATTTCTAGGCCAAATGTTAAGTTTTCCCTAAAACTCTATTGATGTGCTTACCATACCTAACAGTTTTAAGCTTCTCCAGGGAAGGTTCCATGCATGATCAAAGTTGTTGCTTCGAAAGTGCCTTGCATTTAGGAAACGTAAGATATCTTTGAGGCCAGTGCTGTGGCATATCCAGCACCCCAAGTTCAAGTTCCAGGTGCTCCACTTCCAATCCCACTCACTCCCTCCAGATGTGCCTGAGAAAGCAGCAGATGTTGATTCGAGGAGTGAACCAGCAGATGGAAGTTTCTCTCCTCTCCCCCCCCCCCTTTCCACTGTGTAATTCTGCCTTTCAAATAAATAAATCTTAAAGATATCTTAGAAATGAGCCAATGAATTATTAGTGAGTAACATTGATAGTTGTGGTGAAAAAACAAATTGCTTGCTATGTCATCCTTAAAATGAGTGTCTCATCCCTTCCTCTGAAAAGCCAAAGGAAAATTTTCAGTGTTAGTGCTATATTCTATAGAACCAGCTTTTATCGTAGCAGATTTATGCACTGAGCTGAGTAGTAAATCCCTTTTAGTATTGATCCTGTTTAGAATAGTGAGTGACTCTGGACAATTTCAATCTTGTAAAGTGGAACATTTAGCAGTGGCATGTCAGGAAGGCCTATGCTCTATTAGAAATAGCAGCAGATTTATTTCTGCATTTATCTGGTTTATGCAGAATCGCTAGTCTCTTTTGTTCTGTATATGACAACCTAATACATCTCAAAATGCTTAAGTTTGTATCTAGATGAAGGAAACTCCTGAAGTCAATTTTCAGATTGTTGGAGAAGTTAGTGAGTATCCTGATGAATGGCAGATTTTCATAGGACAATCTTACAATGCACCCACTTTTCTTCTAGCATCAGCAGTTTTTAAAAATGAGAAATGAATCTGTTAGCAGTGGGCAGGGTCAGAAGTAAATTCAGTGTAGCAGATTATGACTATTTACATGGATCCAATTCCCTTATAAGTAAGTTAATTCTTCAAAAATCAGCCATCTGAATTGATTTAAAGTCAAAAAAGTAATTCTTACTATTTGTTGGTGACTCTGATGTTCCAGATGCTCTCATGGGTGGTTTAACTCATTTAATTTTTGCAAAATCCTACAAGAAATATAACAAGACCTTTTTGAAATAGGGAAAGTGGACCTTAATACTGTGAAGACTTGCCAAAGTGTGGAATCTGAAAAGGTGGAATTCCAGTCTGCCATACCTAATCCCAGGCTAAACATGAGCATTCCTAACTTTCTCACATTACAACAAAACAAAACAAAGCAAAAACATTTTTATTCTAACCATAGTGATAAATTTTAAATAATATTTGTTTTTTAAAAGACATTTATTTGGCCGGCGCCGCGGCTCACTAGGCTAATCCTCCGCCTAGCGGCGCCGGCACACCGGGTTCTAGTCCCGGTTGGGGCGCCGGATTCTGTCCCGGTTGCCCCTCTTCCAGGCCAGCTCTCTGCTGTGGCCCAGGAGTGCAGTGGAGGATGGCCCAGGTGCTTGGGCCCTGCACCCCATGGGAGACCAGGAAAAGCACCTGGCTCCTGGCTCCTGCCATCGGATCAGCACGCTGCGCCGGCCGCAGCGCGCCGGCCGCGGCGGCCATTGGAGGGTGAACCAACGGCAAAAGGAAGACCTTTCTCTCTGTCTCTCTCTCACTGTCCACTCTGCCTGTAAAAAAAAAAAAAAAAAAAAAAAAGACATTTATTTGAATGATAGAGTGACAGAAAGGCAGAGACAACGTGAGAAGACAGTCTTCCATCCGCTGGTTCACTCCCCAAATGGCCACAACTGTTTGGATTGGGGCAGGCTGAAACAGGAGCCCATAACTCCATCCTGGTCTCTCACTTGGGTGTGAGTGGCCCAAATACTTGGGCTGTTGTCTGCTGTTTTTCCAGGTGCATTAGCAGTGAACTGGATTGGAAGCAGAGTAGCCTGCATGTGAACAAGTGGTCTGATGTAGGTTGCCATCATTGCAAGCTGTGGCTTAACCTGCTATGCCACAATGCCAGTCCCTGAAGTAATAGTTACTTATGGGAATGACAATGTGAATTTTTGGTTCTATAATCTCTGTTTACGTGTTAACTAATTATTTTCACCTATTAAATATATTATCAAGATTCTGTATGTAATAGAGATTTAGTAGCTAGCATTTGTTGCAGTAGAAAAGATGCCACTTGGAGAACTCCTCATCCCATGTAGGAATGGCTGAGTTCAAGCTCAGGCTCTGCTTCTGATTCCGGCACCCTACTAATGCACAGCAGGTGATGGTTAAAGTGCATGGGTCCGGCCGGCACTGTGGCTCACTAGGCTAATCCTCTGCCTGTGGCACCGGCACCCCAGGTTCTAGTCCCCGTTGGGGCACCGGATTCTGTCTCGGTTGCTCCTCTTCCAGTCCAGCTCTCTGCTGTGGCCCAGGGGGGAGGTGCAATGGAAGATGGCCCAAGTGCTTGGGCCCTGCACCCACATGGGAAACCAGGAGGAAGCACCTGGCTCCTGGCTTCAGACTGGCGCAGCGCACTGGCCATGGTGGCCATTTAAGGGGTGAACCAGCGGAAGGAAGACCTTTCTCTCTGTCTCTCTCTCACTGTCTAACTCTGCCTGTCAAAAATAAATAAATAAATAAAGTGCATGGGTCCTTGCCACCCATGTAGGAAACCTCTTCTGGTGGTAGCAGACATTTGAGGAGTAAACCAGCAGGTGAGAGATCTCTGTCAGTCTCTGTGCCTTTCAAATAATATTAAAAAAAAAAAAGCTGCTGTAATGTTTCTTTCACTTTGACCTGCTTTCTCATCTCTAACACTAGAAGCTGATTTGGAATCAACAAGATGATCTTTGTAGATCTGACAACTCAAGGAGAGGCTAATCTACAGATGCTTATTGAGAACCCATTATGTATCAAACACTCTTTTTTTAGGGACTGAGAATACAAATATAATGGATCTTGTATCCAAGGAGCTCACAAACAGATCTAAAGTGCAGATCTTGATGAAATGACAATGGTGTGTTAGGAGTAGCAAGACTATGTTTTTGCAACCTTTCTTGATGATTCCAAGTGTATACAAAGCTTTAAAAATGGCAATCAACAGAAAAGACAGCAATGTAGCAGTATATCATAGCAGGAAAGATAGCCAGAGCCTGAGGTCAGACAGACATCAGTGTCAATCTATTTTTGTGACCTTGGACAACATCTTAAACATTTCTTAGTATCAGCTTCCTTATCTCTTATTTTCTGACAAATTGAACTCCTAAATCCTGTTAGAATTAAATGAAGTAATGTTTGTACCTGAAACATGGCAAGCAGGCAATAAAAATTGGCAGTTATTATTCCTCTCATTGAAGAATCAACTTGCATATTGTAATTTGAGAAATGAAATCTGCAATAACTCAATTGTTCCTAATGAAAATGTATTTGAATTTTTGACAGCTTTTCCTGAAATATTTATTAATGACCTGCATAGCTACTCTCTATAGGAGCACACTTGGGAAAATTCCACTCTAAATATTCAAATATCTACATGAAAAACAAAAGACCTGGAAGTCAGTGTTTCATAAATGTGTGTATATATTTATAATTCTTAAATGTATCTTAAGAAAAACTTGTAAATTTCTTGTACTTTGCCACATTTGGTACAGCAGTCATGAGACAAATCTCTGGAAGTAGAAAATCTTAGGCTTCAGTGATCGTGGTGTGGCATGGGTTGTGGCATTTCAAAAAAATCCTCTCCTCCAGCGTTGATTTCCTCAGCTGTATAATTGGGAAGATATTACCTATTCCTGTGTAGTAATTGTAAAGTTCAATGAGTTAATAGAAGAATATGTATTACGTACTGCTTGACATCAAAGCTCTTCAAAATATATAGTGGGTACTATTGATTTAATAAATATTATAATACTTCTAGAGTACTTTATATCCTATTCATGAATAAAGTAATGATACGTTTAATTTTTAGTACTGCCACATCCTATTGCATGTATAATTATAGATATGTTATATACCTATGGGTAAACAATTTCTCAAATAGATGTATATTCAAGCTAAATAACCCATTGGGAATTATCAGCATTAAACTATGGAGCAGAATGCAGATTATCAATTACTTCAATTATTTTCTCTGGCCAGTTCTATAGATACTTCCCTGCTTTGTGCTATTTTGCACAGTGACCTTTTTCAAGATGGTTTTCCACAGCATGGAAATAACATCTGCTGACCCCTCTAATCTGGGACAGTATTAAGAGGAGACAGTTCATTTTGATAAAATAGCAGGTCTCCAGCAATATTTTCTCTTCTATAATTACATCAACCAACAACCATCGAGTCTCAGCTTAAATTTCTAGGTCTTCCCCCCTCTCCCCTTGCTTGCCATACCCTAAAAGCAACCCAGAGGAATTTCTTTGTCTATAAGCATTAATTAGAGAAAAATCTTAAGTGGTAACACTACTGTCTATTCTATGCAAAGATGGTGTCACAGAATACAATTAGTGTGGTATGTGCAGGCTTCAGATCACTTCTTCCAGTAGCCTGCTTGGTTCTGTTGTGATCCAGCTAGATCTCTCAATTTGTTTCATTGTCATCAAGGGCTTATATGATGCACACAGCTTATGAAAGTTAAGGGCATGTGTGGTCAAGTCACAGGACAAAGCAAAGAGACATCTAAGTCTTAACCACTTTAGCCCTAGCACACTTCTCTAACACTGGAACTAATGAAAACCATTAAAATAAAAAAAGTTAACTGCTTCCAAGCTGGGTTGTCAGCGACACCTGCTCTGCTCCCCAGTGAATCGCTTCTTTCAATGGGCTGCTGATTGAACATGTTTATTGGGTCTTTTAGGAAATTAAATGGCTAGAATTGAGAAAATCCTCCTTCATAGGAAACGGTAAGTGAGGATATATTATTTGTGGCTTTAAAACTACTGAATTTGAGCTGACTCAGGGAGCTCCCCATTTCTGAGAAGTATTTAAGTGTTGGGAGATTTAAATCTGAAGCAAGTAGTCTACATTTATGCTAGTGGGAAAACAAAACAAAACAAGATTAAAATAGTATTGGGATTCCTTGGCTGTTTTCAAGTCAAGAAAGTAGGCTCAGTATACTGGTAACAAAGCAATTCCATCCTGCGAATATTTTTCTCCCCAAACTAACACTTGAGTAAATATTTATACAGAACATGTTTTTCAAGTGGTGTTTTCTCTCCTGCTGACCTTTGGGGGGCACTTACTGTAAAAGCTGTGTTGGTTTGCATTATTTTCTTTAGAAATAGATCTGCAATTCAATGGTTATTTTCACATTTTGTTTTCTATTTTTTTCCTTCATAAGTGTCATTCAAAAACAGGGCCTGTGACTCATGCGGCATTTAGTACAGCGTACTCAATCATGGAGTAACAGTGAATGGGGCAGATTTTCATTACTCTTTCAAAGATCTTTGCAGTACCCCTTTGATAAGAGTTAACAGAGTTAAGGAGGAAAAGTGGACAAACTGTGGAAATGTGAAGCCCGTAAAATGTCTTGTTATTTATCCATTTACTGAAACATTCACGAACAAAGCCCCTTTCATTTGCCACACATTAAATGAATCAGTCTGGGGATCCACATAAACAAGATGCAAACTTTGCCCTCATGAAATTTAAAGTATGGTTGGGAGGATAAAAATAAACAAAAATGTTAGGTGAGATGTTACGTGTTATCAAGCAAATACAAGTAAAATCTTATGGGATCACAAGGAGAGTGAAATTATTTTTCCACGATGAAAAATAAGTTACCCATTGGTAAGAGATATATTAACAACCCGGCCCAGAAGGAAAGATTTTACTTTATTTCTGTTTGAGATATAAGACATGCTCCTCAAAAAACTCTATAACAGAGGAAAAAATCTACCAAAAGGTGTCAATCCCGTAGGAGTCATAATTTTTCACCTAAAAATATGAATTTGGGATATATCATCACAGGGTGTTTGAAACAATCACAATGAGGACAGACTTAGGAGAATTCAAATGTGTACGACAAACATAGTGACAAGTAGGTTGGAACAGAACCAGCAGGATGCAGAAAAAATGTTGAACAACTGGCTCTCTGGTGAAACAAAGCCTGATTTGAATGCTTGCTGATTTTCTTGTGGTCAATATTCCAACCACAGGCAGATTTAAGCTACTACCATCATCATTGCACACAGAAGAAGGAAGAAATGTGCATAATTAGCTTTCATACCTGTCATTATCTGAATGAATCCATGGAACAGGTCCTGGGATCACGTGTGGAGACACTTACATTTCACTACTTAGCAGACTGAACTCAGTTCTTCAGTTAATGGAAACACATTGAAACTTGAGGAGCAGGTGAAAATTTTGACTATTGTAGTAGTGTCCAGGTTTGAGTTGTGATGATGAGAATGGTCTAAAAGAACATGTAGGCAAGCGTCGCGGCTCACTAGGCTAATCCTCCACCTGTGGCGCCGGCACCCTGGGTTCTAGTCCTGGTCGGGGCACCGGATTCTTTCCCGGTTGCTGCTCTTCCAGTCCAGCTCTCTGCTGTGGCCCGGGGAAGGCAGTGGAGGATGGCCCAAGTGCTTGGGCCCTGCACCCACATAGGAGACCAGGAGGAAGCACCTGGCTCCTGGCTGTGGATCAGTGCAGTGCGCCAGCTGTAGCGGCCTTTTTGGGGGGTGAACCAACAGAAGGAAGACCTTTCTCTCTGTCTCTCTCTCTCTCTCTATCTAACTCTGCCTGTCAAAAATAAATAAATAAGTAAAAGAACATGTAGATGTAAAGGCATTTGAGGGATAATACACAGGAAAATGTGGGTATCTACAGTGAGAAAAAAGACACAAAATATGAATATTCTTATCTTTATATTCTTAGCATTTATCCATTCTTGTGTTAATGTGCTTGCATAACTAGTACTTCCTTTTTTCTCTGGCTCAATTTGTTCCTGGAATCTCATATTTGCTCCTCATCTGCTTTGTAAGCCTACATGAGCCTTGAGTTCTGGAATAGTAGTGTCAGTAGCCTGACACATTGAATCCACATTCTTAGAAACTGGCAAGGGGACAGCAAATGCTAACAGAGGACAAAGTTAAAGGATCTAAAATATGGAGGAATCTAATTTCACGATAGCATGCTTTTTGATGGTTTTATAAGGAACGGCATATCAAAGCACTTTGTAAATTGATCTGTGAATCTTTAACAATGTAAACAATAATTAATAACAGGCAAATAATGAAAAGTGAAGGTTTTTCTCACCAATGACGGAACAACAGTATGAGAAAAAGCAGGGATGAATTATAAATTTCCACCCAATGCTTTTGTCTGAAGACTCTGCAACATTTAAGGAACCCATTCCTTTCTCCACCAGAAAGCTGAGAAACTGAGCTCATAGAACAGTGTTTTCCCTAAAATCATGCAAGTTAGTACTAAACATTTTATTAAAATTGTATTGGGTAATTTGTAATCAAATCCCATTTTGCTTTCCATTATTACTACATTGAATAACAAAACTAAGAGTGCAAGCATTGAAAGACTAATTTATTTTGAAGGCACAATAAAAGTAAACAAGGAAGAATCAAGAAAGAACTGTAACACTGTCGCTGTTCCACGTTGGACCCTCGCGCATCGTCAAGTTACTGCAACAGTGTCAAGGGTATTGACTCTGCCGGCTTCTCTCCTAGAATTCACCTGTAAGACTTGGGTCAGACACGGCTTCCTAAGGTAGTTTGTAGTCAGATTAGACTGCATTTTCTTCCTTATAGTTTCTAAATGCTTTCATTTATCTCTCAAAGACCTCCTCTTTTTACCCCTGTTTAGAAGCTTGATTGTGCTATCCTTTGGATACTGGTTTGGATGTTGAATGTTCCCTAAAAGGTCTGTGGTTAAACACCTTTGGTCCCCAGGTGGCAGCCCAGGGAGAGGGTAGAAGCTGTGGGAAGGGAAGCCTTGTGGGAGTTTTTCAGGTCTTTGAGGGTGTGCCCTCATGACAGGACGTTTATAAAGCTTGAATGTGGGCACAAACAACCCCCACTCCCTGTCCTGGCTCATCATGTGGTACTTTCTCCAAGTGCTCTGCCATTCTCTGTGGGTGTCTCGCCAGAGCTAATGCATGTGCCATGCCATTTAGACTTTGAACTTCCAAATAAGCTTTTTCTCTTAATGAGCGGGAGGCACCTAGATGTTCAGTACATCAACAAGAAGCTGACGGGTAGAGTGGTTGCTCCGTCTTCATGTCTTCATGTTCCTGTACTTGTATTTGCGATCTGATTCTGATCACACAATAGGTTCCTAAAGAATCATTTTAATGGATTGATTCAGAAATAATCACTTAATTATATTAACAAAATAATTCAGATGAAGGCCAATATCCAAAGGAGCCATAAAAATTATCTTTTTAACTTTTATTTAATGAATATAGATTTCCAAAGTACAGCTTATGGATTACATTGGTCCCCCCCCCCACTGACTTCCCTCCCACCTGCAACCCTCCCCTTTCCCGCTCTCTCTCCCCTTCCATTCATATCAAGATTCATTTTCAATTTTCTATATATACAGAAGATCAGTTTAGTATACATTAAGATTTCAACAGTTTTCACCCACATAGAAACACAAAGTGAAAAATACTGTTTGAGTACTCGTCATAACATTAAATCTCAATGTACAGCACATTAAGGACAGAGCTCCTACATGAGGAGTAAGTGCACAGTGACTCCTGTTGTTGACTTTACAAATTGACACTCCTGTTTATGGCATCAGTAATCTTCCTATGCTCCAGTCATGAGTTTCCAAGGCAATGGAAGCCTTTTGAGTTCACAGACTCTTATCTTATTTAGACAAGGTCATAGTCAAAGTGGAAGTTCTCTCCTCCCTTCAGAGAAAGGTACCCTGCCCTGTAGTATGTCCTGAAATCTGGTATTGTGATGCCTCCGGCTTTGTTTTTGTTGTACAAGATTGCTTTAGCTATTCAAGGTCTCTTGTGCCTCCATATGAATTTCAGCATCATTTTTTCTAGATCTGAGAAGAATGTCTTTGGTATCTTGATTGGGATTGCATTGAATCTATAAATTGCTTTTGGGAGAATGGACATTTTGATGATGTTGATTCTTCCAATCCATGAGCATGGAAGATTTTTCCATTTCTTGGTATCCTCTTCTATTTCTTTCTTTAAGATTTTGTAATTCTCATCGTAGAGATCTTTAACCTCCTTGGTTAAGCTTATTCCAAGGTATTTGATTGTTTTTGTAGCTATTGTGAATGGGATTGATCTTAGCAGTTCTTTCTCAGCCGTGGCATTGCTTGTGTATACAAAGGCTGTTGATTTTTGTGCATTGATTTTATATCCTGCCACTTTGCCAAACTCCTCTATGAGTTCCAATAGTCTCTTAGTAGAGTTCTTAGGATCCTCTAAGTAAAGAATCATATCGTCTGCAAAGAGGGATAGTTTGACTTCTTCCTTCTCAATTTGTATTCCTTTAATTTCTTTTTCTCGTCTGATGGCTCTGGCTAAAACTTCCAGAACTATGTTAAATAGCAGTGGTGAGAGTGGGCATCCCTGTCTGGTGCCAGATCTCAGTGGAAATGCTTCCAACTTTTCCCCATTCAATAGGATGCTGGCCATGGGTTTTTCATAAATTGCTTTGATTATATTGAGGAATGTTCCTTCTATACCCAATTTGCTTAGAGTTTTCATCATGAAAGGGTGTTGAATTTTATCGAATGCTGTCTGTGCATCTATTGAGATATTCATATGGTTTTTCTTCTGCAGTCTGTTAATGTGGTGAATCACATTGATTGATTTGCGAATGTTGAACCATCCCTGCATACCAGGGATAAATCCCACTTGGTCTGAGTGGATGATTTTCCTGATGTGTTGTTGTATTCTATTGGCCAGAATTTTATTGAGGATTTTTGAATCTATGTTCATCAGAGATATTGGTCTATAATTTTCTTTCAGTGCTGCATCTTTCTCTGGCTTAGGGATTAAGGTAATGCTGGCTTCATAGAAGGAATTTGGGAGGATTCCATCTTTTTCGATTGTTCTGAATAGTTTGAGAAGAGATGGGATTAGTTCTTCTTTAAATGTCTGGTAGAATTCAGCAGTGAATCCAGCTGGTCCTGGGCTTTTCTTTGTTGGGAGGGCCTTAATTACTGTTTCAATTTCTGTCTCAGTTATGGGTCTATTTAGGTTTTCTATGTCTTTATGGTTCAATTTAGGTAGATTGCATGTGTCCAGGAATCTATCCATTTCTGATAGATTTTCCTGTTTGCTGGCATACAACTCCTTGTAGTAATTTCTGATGATCTTTTTATTTCTGTGGTGTCTGTTGTTATGTTTCCTTTTTCATCTCTGATTTTATTGATTTGGGTCTTTTCTTTTTTTTAGTTAGTTGGGCCAATGGGGTGTCAATTTTGTTCATTTTTTCAAAAAACCAGCTCTTTGCTTGGCTGATTTTTTGTAATTTTTTTTTATTCAATCTTGTTAATTTCTTCTCTGATTTTAATTATTTCTCTTCTCCTACTAGATTTGGGTCTGGTTTGCTGCAGTTTTTCTAGGTCCTTGAGATGCGCTGAAAGCTCATTTATTTTGTACCTTTCCAATTTCTTGATATAGGCACCCAAAGGAGCCATAAAAATTATAAACACTGGTGTACTCCAAGTTTATATTGTGTTTTATTAGGCGTTTCACTCTTTAGGCTAATTCTGAAAGAAGCAGTCATTTGCCTTATCAGTACATGGAGCCTTAAGACTGGCTGTTGGGTATCAATTTATTGACTAGCTTTGTATAAGTAATTCATTAAGTAAAACAAACAGTGTGATTGCTTTTCTAGTCTCTGTTTTCCTGGCCTAATTTGAATGAAATGCCTCAGCCAACCAACCATATACATAGATACATTTTGTGCCACTTTACAGTGGTGGAGAGGGGAACATGCTCAGGACTCTGAAATCATTGTGGGACTCTACACAAGTTTTAACACTTTTCATTCTCAGTTCACTCATGAAAATAGAGTTGTAGTACTTTTTCTTCAGGAATATCTTGTTTTCTCACTTAAACATTTTTTTATTCTACTTGTGTGGGAGGCAGAGAGAGGAAAACAGAAATATCATGTCTGTTGCTTCACTCCTCAAAGGCCTGCAAGAGCCAAAGCTGGACCTCCAGGAGCCAGGAACTCAATCTGGGTCTCCCAGGTGAAGAGTTAAAATTGTATATGTGCAGGTGTAAAAAGTTAAGCTTAAGCTTACAGGTTTAAACCTTCCTGGTGCAGCTGTAAAAATAAGACAGAGTAAAGTAGCACCTTGACAGTAGGGACTCCATTTTGGAGCACTTGAGACTGCATTCTGGGAAAGCAGCCCCCCCCCCCACCGTGAGACTCTGGTCTGAAACTATGATCTCAAATAGTCGGACAATAGCAGTGCACTACATCACCCTTGGCAACGCACAAAAACCCCCTAGCATGATTGCTCAAGCTTAAAAGTAGAAAGGTTGCACCTGGGTTACCTGGGCTAATAATGAAGATGTGATTTGTCTATGTCTTAAGATCATAATTGCTGATTGTAAGATTTTAGCAACCGCTTAGCAACCGTGTATTCTCTCCCTCCTCCCGATTTTGCGGTTTTTGCCTTTATAAACCCTATGCTGTAGTTCCTCACTGCTCCTCTGTCCTTGTCAGAGGGCCCCAACATGTTGGATCAATAAATTTAACCCTTTGCTGGTTGCATGAGAGAAAAAAGTCTCTTGGAATCGTTCCTTGGGCGGTGGGCTTTTTTGGACCCTAACACAGGTAGATGTCAAGGTTCCAAGTACTTGAGACATCATCTTCTCTCTCATGGAGAGTATTAGCAGGAACAGAGTCAGGACTCAAACCCAGGTACTGCAATATGGAATATGGGTGTCCTAAGTGGTTTTGTAACTGCTGGGCCAAATGCTCACACTAGAAATATGTATTTCAATTTTTGTCTACGTTCAAATAATTGTAGATAAGTGTCAGCAAGTTATTAGGATGTGATGTGTAAATACAGAATTCTTTACTGTACACAAATTCAGGAAAAAATACTTTAAATTTCTCTCCCAGAGTTTAAAACAAAATTGTGTGTTTTGTGTGTTTGTGTGTACAAAATCAATTTATATATTTTACCATTAAAAACAAATCAATCGGGAACGGTGCTGTGGCATAGTGGGTGAAGCCGCGGCCCGCAGTTCCAGCATCCCATGTGGGAACCGTCTTGAGTCCTAGCTGCTCCACTTCTGATCCAGCTCTTTGCTGTGGCCTGGGAAATCAGTGGAAAATGGCCCAAGTCCTTGGGCCCCTGCATGCATGTAGGAGACCCTGAGGGAGTTTCTGGTTTCATATATGCCCAGCTTTGGCCATTGTGGCCATTTGGGGAGTGAACCAGAAGATGAAGGACCTCTCTCTCTCTCTTTGCCTCTGCCCCTGTGACTCTGTCTTTCAAATAAATCTATAAATAAAACTTAAAAAAAGTAAATCAATCCCTAGGAAACCTGTCTGCTCTAATTCTTTAGAAAAACACTAGAAAGTGGAAACACCAATGAGCTTTGTAAATTCAACTGCGAAGTGGGCTTTATAACATGGGATGATGTTTCAGGCTTGGAGTTTGCATATTCATTCAGATGATATTTCAAAACACTTTTCTCTACATAATTCTTATATTATTGCTGCATTTTAGCCTTGGGACAGTTTACAAGAACAAGAGGGAAAGGGTAGCCTTCATAGGCAATCACTGAGCAACTAAGTGGATTGTTGGGTGAATCTAGCCCACCAGAGAGCATTAGCTTGCTGAGTGCCAATTATTTCAAGAGAATGCTAAAAGTAGGTATAAACCTAGCATTTACCAAAATAAAAAGGTACAGATGGTCAAGGATGTGATGGCAAATTTTGAACTTGTACAAGCAGGTAATCTGTGGCAGCCTCCCTAAATTCCCATTTTGGTATTCTCCTGGGAGCACTTTGTTTTTTGTCTGCAACTCAATTGTGGTTTTCATCAGGGCCAAGATGAGCTCCTGCAGCATTGAGTTAACTGTCCCCCCACTGCTGCGCCCCAGGAAAGCAGCAGGACAATCTCCAGGCTGATTTACACACCACTTCTCACTTGTATTCTCCATTCTAGCTCTGATTCACCATTCCACCAATGTTATCATCTGTGAAGGGTGTCATGGGAATGCCAGATGCAGAATGGATTCCGGAAGCCTCTGAGAATATGTTAATGACTTTCTGGGAAAATAGTCATTAAAATAATAAGTATATTTTTTTGCCTATAGAATTAAAAGATATATATTTTAAGCTGTTGAGGTTTTATAGCTGTTTCCACTTATTTGAAACTATTTAAAAATTTAAAAAAAACCTCTTGTACTTGTCTACAAAAAGTGATCATTGCCTACATAGGTTGAGAGAGTAGAAGTACATTTGTGTATATATAGACACTTTATTTTTTGACCCATTAAGTAGCCTCTAAAATATAACATTGTATTAGAATTTCAAGGAAAAATATTTGATTCTTACCTATATCTGCCTGTAAGTAAGTTTCAAGAGAGAAGGTATTTGATGAAAGCCAGTTAGAGCCTGGGAAGACCTTTCCATTCACTTCTAGAAGATTCTAGAATATACAGGAAGGTAATTTGTCCATGTATGTCTTGAGACTCTTCTAGAAATGAGCAAAAAGAAGGGCTGGAAAATGGACTGTTAGATCAGTTCAAATGCATGCTAAATTAATAAGCGTGTAGAAGCTCCAGGATCCAAGGAGCAGTACTGCAGCTTTCTTAGAAACTAAATGGACAAGCAGACAAAATGACAAAATGACAATGTTAAAATGTGTTTCTGTTTGTAGCCCTCCTTCATTCTAACTCAAAGTTTCTGTTTGTTGTCCCCCACTCAGGGCTTCATTCCAAAAGGCCAATTCTCTCTTGGCGTGAAAGTCCTTCCCTGGCAGAAATGCAGCACTGGGGGAAGCCATTAGCATTTCCTTCCTTCCTGGTTTAGCGCATGTAAAGGGCAGGGGCTGTGGAGCCACACTGCCTGGATTTGAATTTCAGCTCTGCAGTTTAATAGCCGGCTGAGTTACAACAAAGCACCCGAACTTTCTGTAAGCATTAGTTTTCAATTTGGGGAAAAAAATAGGGTAAAATATTTTCCTTTTAGAAGAAGTATGTTCTGAAGAATAAATGTAAGGATGTATGTAAAACACGTTAGCACACTCCCAGACCCATAAGAAAACTAAATGTGAGCTGTTATTACCAAAAATCATGCTTTCTGGCAGGCGCACAACCTGTGGACAGCATCCAAACATGTACAGGGTGTCTGGTCATGTCCAGGAGGATGTCTTAGGGCCTATGACATTGCCTGACAGCTATGGCTATGGCTATGGTTGTCACCCATTTGTCGTCTTATCTACACCACACTTCAAAAAGTTCACAGTAAGTGGGATGAAAATATAAATTTAATTTGGTGCCAAACAAAATTTTAGAGTGGGTATTGTGGTGCAGTGGGTTAAAGTGCCGCTTTGGAATACCTGCAGCCCTGTCAGAGAGCCAGTTTCAGTTCCAGCTACTCAGCCCTCCAATCCAGCTTCCTACTCGTGTGTTTGGCCCAGCAGACGATGACTTACTTAGTGCTTAGGCCCTTGCCCTCCACATGGGAGAAAGGAATGGAGTTCTTGGCTTCTGGCTTCAGTCTAGCTCAATGGCAGCTTTTGCAGGTATTTGGGAACCAATAGATGAACCAATAGTGAACCAGCAGATGGAAGGTTCTCTCCCTCTCTTCCCCTGTTTCCTTTTCCATCCCCCCCCCCTTCCTATCATTCTGCCTTTCAAATGAATAAATCTTTTTTTTTTTTTTTTAAGTTTGAAGTCCATGCACAATTTTTCAGAATGGGCATTTTCTGTGAACTTTTTGAAAGAACCCCGGAAGCTGATTTTTCTTTACTCAGATAAATTTAACCCCTTCACTCCACAACCTGTGAATTCACTAAGCATGTTGTGTGTTTTATAATTTCACCAAAGATTTTGAGGATCCTGTGGAGGAACCATATTAACAAGTTCTCCTTATCTCTGATCCAAGCCCCATCTCCCAGCCTTTTCTTCTGGGAACACGCAATGTTCTTGGCAACTTTGTGTCCTTGAATTTTACCTCAGAAAACCAGATTCTCCGCCTTGTTGTCAGTAGGCTGATGATTAAGTACAGATTCAACGTTTTTCTGTAAGTTCCCTGACTTTATTTATTTATTTTTTTGACAGGCAGAGTGGACAGTGAGAGAGAGAGAGACAGAGAGAAAGGTCTTCCTTTGCCGTTGGTTCACCCTCCAATGGCTGCCGCGACAGGCGCACCGCGCCTATCCACAGGCAGGAGCCAGGTGCTTCTCCTGGTCTCCCATGGGGTGCAGGGCCCAAGCACTTGGGCCATCCTCCACTGCACTCCCTGGCCACAGCAGAGAGCTGGACTGGAAGAGGGGCAACCAGGACAAAATCCGGTGCCCCAACCGGGACTAGAACCCGGTGTGCAGGCGCCGCAAGGCGGAGGATTAGCCTAGTGAGCCCCGGCACCGGCTTTTTTTTTTTTTTTTTTTTTGACAGGCAGAGTGGACAGTGAGAGAGAGACAGAGAGAAAGGTCTTCCTTTTCTGTTGGTTGGCCCCCCAATGGCTGCTGCGGCTGGCGTGCTGCGACTGGCACACCACGCTGATTCGAAGCCAGGACCCAGGTGACTCTCCTGATCTCCCATGGGGTGCAGGGCCCAAGGACTTGGGCCATCCTCCACTGCACTCCTGGGCCACAGCAGAGAGCCGGACTGGAAGAAGAGCAACCAGGACAGAATCTGGTGTGCCGGCGCCACAGGCGGAAGATTAGCCCATTGAGCCATGGCGCTGGGCAGGTTAGGAATTCTTTCATGAAGAAATTGAGACTGGAAAACTTCACCTCAATAAAGCAATCATTGTCAATATAAAACAGTATGTCTAGGTCTTTGAGGACAAAATTATTACTTATGGCCATTGTGTCATTCAGATTGTTCTTTTAAGATTGGACTTTATGGCTTTGAGTAAGGCACTATTATCCATATCCTCAAAAGTTCTAATTTGAACTGTGTATGATAAGAACACGAGTTGAATTATCAAAAATAGATATCAGATCAGTGATCCAGAGATTAAGCGCGTTAAGTAGGAAGAATCAACTGTCTTAAACCACAAAAAACACGAATACATTTATACACACACATACACAAATGTCAGTGTTCAGCAATTTATACCCTCAGGAATAATGATTGTGTTAAGAGTTTGTAGAAATTTTTGATCAGAAAAATGATTTGTTTTTAAAATCATTACTATTATAATCATGATATTAAATGATATGAGTTAAGAGAATTCTCCATTCCTCATGCATTAAATTCTCCATTCCTCAATGTATATTTTAAACGTTGTAATATATTTACAAGTATAAAATGAAAATCAGAGACAGAGTTCAGTAATGGATCATTTTCTATTTGTGTATGGGAGATTTGAAACACACATGCTGGTGGGCATGTATAGTCAAAACACTGAATTTTAAAATAATATTTTAAAAGTTTATTCACTTGAAAGGTAGCGTTACGGTGCGGAAGAGAGAAGGGGAGGCAGAGAGAGAGGCTGTGAGCTTCCATCTACTGGGTCACCCCCCAAATGCCTGCAATGGCTGGAGCTGAGCTGAGCTGAAGCCAGGAGCCAGGAGCTTCCTCTGGGTCTCCCACATGAGGGACCCAAACCCTTAGGCTGCTTCTTTCCCAGGCACATCAGCAGGGAGCTTTTCAGAAATATAACAGGCCGGCGCCACGGCTCACTAGGCTAATACTCTGCCTTACGGCGCCAGCACACTGGGTTCTAGTCCTGGTCGGGGCGCCAGATTCTGTCCCGGTTGCCCCTCTTCCAGGCCAGCTCTCTGCTGTGGCCAGGGAGTGCAGTGGAGGATGGCCCAAGTACTTGGGCCCTACACTCGCATGGAAGACCAGGAGAAGCACCTGGCTCCTGTCATCGGATCAGTGCAGTGCGCCGGCCACAGCGCACCGGCCGTGGTGGCCATTGGAGGGTGAACCAACGGCAAAGGAAGACCTTTCTCTCTGTCTCTCTCTCTCACCGTCCACTCTGCCTGTCAAAAATAAAAAGAAGTATACCAGTGAGGACTCGGGCCCACACCCATATATGATACCTGGATGGCAGACAGCAGCCTAACCCATTATGCCACAGTGCTGCCCCCTAAGATAATATTAAAGCATTCTTTCTGTAAAGAATAAATGGAAATAATTAGAAAAGCAATGGTAGCAAATTTACATCAAGCAATGGTGTTGTGGGGGAGACCCCTGATGAGGCTTGGTCCGGGCTTTTATCTGCATGCATAAATGAATTCAAGCAGGGGATCTAGGTAAAGGGGTGCAGAGAAGGAAGATTTATTTAAAGACAAATGGAAGATACACACTCAGTTGGGAGTGTGGACAACCTCATGGAAGACTGATGCAATTAGCAAGATTTGAGATCTTCCCTTTATAGTATAGGGCATGGTGCCTGAGGAAGGGCATAATTGAATATTCACATGGAGGCAGAATTTGGGCAGGGATTGAGTACCACCCATTTCCATGCACCATTTTTTGAAAGTGTCTTGGAAGTGTCGTGGTTTCTGGGACATGAGAGTGGGCATGCCGAGTCTGTAGACATGTTTCATATCTCTGGCTGGCGCCCTCCTGACAGCTGTGTCTGCATGGAAAGAGGTGGAGTTAAGTACCAATGGGGCTGTGGCACAGATGCTAGCAATCCTCCACTTGTCACTACTTCCCTGCCTACATCATTCACCTCCTCAAGATTGTCATCCCTTACTCTTTAATGGAGGTAGAGGGAGGAAGATCAGTGTTCTGTAGCTGCTTCACGCTGTATCAGGGCACTGTCACTGCTTAGCCAGGGAAGGAAAATCTCTTGTTAACTGTTGTAGAGGAGCCAGAGATTCATTGGCAATGGCTAGACTACCTGCATGGCCATCATTTTTACATGAAACTGTTTAATTCTGGAAGACATAAGTTTGATAATTAGGATGAGAGTACTCGAGTCAAAAAGGGACAAGGATAGGAACTTTCTTAGAGAAGGGAGTGCACTTTTAACTGCTTTCCAGATGCTGGAAGCTGAGGGAATTCTCTTATGAAAATCATGAAACTGCTTGTCTTGATCATAAATCCTGTTGATGCCTTTTGCCATGAACACATTGTTGTTAATGTAAGTGCAGCAGGTTTTTATTAGAAACTGCACATATTCCACATTGTCTTCATAGGAGGTAATCCAGGGCTATTTGGCTGTCCATAACCAGTTAAGCTAAGCAATCTGAAGAGCTGTATAGTTGCTGTACAGCTTTGCCAGGGGTCTGGTATAAGTCATCAAAGGCAACAGACAGGTTTCATGAAGCAACTTCATGGGACATAATAAGATTTTTCCCATTATGGTAGAATAGTTTACCAGGCAGTTTTCCTGAATTGCAGTTTTCTGAGAAACATAGGAGAAGCAGGAAAAGCACATCAGCCTAGAAGTACAAGAGTCTTAATGTCTCTCTAGGGAGCAGTGTATGGCAGAAGCAAAAAATCTACTATCTTTTGTCCTTTTGAAGATAAGCTTGACATTCTCAATTGGCTCACAAGAGTAGACGGAGTTATTTCCTTGGTGTTCCTGTGAAGACTTGTGGTACACGTTTAACTCTTGACAGATATATCCAGCTAAAAATCCACTGTACTTTAACTGCAATTGGAGTACTAAATAGCACCTGATAAGATTCTTTAATTTAGGCTGCAAATGATCATTGTTGGTGGGGGTCCCTGGTCCCTGTCTCCAAATTTTTAGCAATACTGAAACTCCTTAGGAAACTGGTTGTTTATGATCTTGAGTCTGGTGCTGGGAGAACCTTGTTGCCATTTTGTGTCAGAAGCTTCTACACCTGACCCAAATTGGTTTGCCAGTGCTTTGTTTCTGGTGATATGGCTGTTCTCTTCTTTGTGTCCCCTGCAATGAGCAACATGCCACTTGCAGAAGGTGCCCTATGAATGATATAATTGATATTCTTAGCTGTGATACCCCAGGACTCCAGGAATGTGGTGGTCATATGTGTTGTGAGAGCCACCTGGATTTCTAAGCCCCATCAGTCTTTAATAAGGACACGAGGGAATCACAGAGCTGAGGAAATCCCATTTTCAGTGCCTCTCTTGTTTATATGGAGGCCAGGGGCCATGCAAGCTATTTAGGTGGGGATATTTCTTGCACCAATATCCCAGCTTCCTACATCCAAAGCATTCTCTCTTGGGCTTGTCAGCCATTCTTCTTTATTTAACACCACCAGTGTTAGCCTGGTGATTTCAAGGTTCTGTTCACAGTGACTGCTGTACTACAAACCTATTGTTTAGACCATTGTTTCCTATATTGGGACACTCCCATCTTTTCTATACTAAGCTTATCTCTATTACTAAACACTCCAAATGCTAGATCTAGCATCTGGTTGATGAGCTTTGGGCCCCGTGGATCGTTTCTGGTTTTTATGTTTCTGATAAGCCTGTGATGAGAGAGGCAGCCTGAAAGATTTTAAGATGCCTGCAGGTTCTTTCTCCTATTATCCTGCTCACTAACATGTGACTACCTTCTGCCTCAAACTTTCTCTTCAGTGAGCAGTTTCCTACCCCAAATTTATCACCACCCTTTCTTTCCTTCCTGGGTCATACTGGGGATTTTTAAGATTTTTGTGCTCTGTCCCTTTCTGCTCCTGATTCCGGCTGTAAAATATGATTAGAGTAGCCCTTAGCATTGATGCTGCTGCCTTCAAATCTCCTCTACCACACAACCCAGTCCAGCCTCTGCAAGTTCAACCTCATACAATCCAACCCTTGGGTTAGGGACACAATGCAGCCAAGTTCTTTGCCAGTGTGTAGCATGTCTGATCTTTAGTCCAGTTTCCAATATTTCCTTGTGAAACACCATCAATATAACCTACATTGTCCACGGTCACCAGCATTGCGAACTTCTGAGACATCACCAGAATTACCCGACACCCTCAGTGTACAATGTTCTGGGCTTTCCCTAGCCTGCTCCTCCACGCTGTCCTAAAATTTCCCAGCAAACTGATCCCAAGACTCCGCCACATGTTCACGTACAAAGAAGATCAATTCCACATGTAAGTCCCAATTTTCTACACTAATCTACTTTTCATTTCCTTAACTAAAATACCTGAAAGGAATTGTGGGGGAAAGTGTGGAGAATCCCACAGGAGTCTCAGAAAGAGTCATGGATCACCGCTTACCTGCAAAGGAGATGAACTGTGGAAACACAGTAAAACATTGAGTTAAAAAGTTACCACTTGCCACAAAATAAAAGTAAAGTGGAGTTACAAGTCAGGAGCTGAGGCAATACCTAATGGCTGTTAGGGAGGCGCTCCTAATCACACCAAGCAGACATCTCTGGTCAGTCAGATAACAGGGTGCTAGAGGCAATACCCTCCTACCCACGCTGACTGGACAGTTCAAACATAAGTAAGGCGGGAACAGTATTGACTGGACTGTTCAACTGCAAGCAAGGAGGAACCAGCACTGATTGGACAAGTTGGAGGATGGCAAGCTGGAGGACTGATGGAAAATGAAGATAAAATGGGGAGCCCTTGCACCACTCTCCATCCTTTCGAGGATCATGGCCTGGTGCATGTAAACCTCCGGGAGCGGAAGAAAGGAGAGCGGAGCTGAGCTGAGCTGTCACTGGGCTGTCACGGACGAGATCCTGACCGTTCCTGACCTGTCCCAGCCACAGCTCTCTGAGCTGCATCTGTTCCTGAGCCGCTCCTGCCGCAGTCTCCTGTGCGGTCTTAGCCGCATGAGCTGCCCTGTTCCTGTCTAATAAGAGTTGCTATAACACTTTCAGCTTTGCAGCCGAAACAAGGGCCCGGTGTGTGTGAACCTCTGGATCTCCACACATCCGGAGCTGAAGAGGCAACCCGTTACTCTGCACGGAGCCGGTAGCAGCACAAGCCAACCTGCAGAGCTGTCCCTGAGCTGTAATACCCCTCTGTCTGTGTGAGTGTGTGTGTGTACATGGGCCCAGTGCAAGCGAAGCTCTGGATCTCCTTGCATTTGGAGTCGAAGAGCCAGCCCGCTAGCTTTTGCTACGCGGCACAGGGCGATGACAGGATCAAGAGGCCAGCAGAGCTGCTGCGTTGCCTCCCTGCCACCGTGTCTGACCAGCGCAGTTGCTGCCTCACCGCCTCGCCTGGAGTCCTCATCAGCCCGCTGCCAGAGTTGACCACAGATCCGGACCAGGCCTCTCAGCGGGGGACCTCTCCAACTTCTCGCCTTGCCGCCCACCTGGGAACTTTGAGCCTACTGCCCAGAGTGATAGCCTTCCCACAACTTCCTGCCTGTAAGTGACTGATCCGAGTTCCGTCCCTGCTGGGATGTTGAACCCTGGACACTGTACGCTCCCCATTGGAGAAACACATTTATGACAGGGATATGAGCCTAGATACGTAGCAATCCAATGTTATGTATTGAATCTTTTGCTGTGCTTGTAGTGTTCATTGTGATAGTACTTAAGATTATTTTAAGAGTGTTTGTTGTGACTTATGGTATAAGAATATTGATTTTCTGGCCCATAAGTGATATTGTTAAGATTAGGTATATATATTAAGATAAGTAGTTATCTTAAACTAAGTAATTTAGTAAGTTTGTTGTTAGCTATAAGTTATGATAAGTGATATTATTGATAGTGATATTAGTGATATTTATAAGTGTGTTAAGTAGTTAAGTTAGGTGATTAGGTCAAGTACTTAAGCTAAGTAGTTATGTTAAGCTAAGTAGCAAAGTAATTAAGTCACATTAAGTAGTGGTGTTAAGTTTATTGATAAGTGTATTAAATAGTATAGATTGATAAGTATATTGATATAGATGAGTATATTGATCCTAATAACTAAGCAGTGGAGTGATGCAATAAACCTGGTGTGTCCCTGGTGTGTAAGCAATAAAAATCTTTTATAGGAAAGGCAATCTCGTGTCCGTGTGTTCCATTCTTCCCCATGACTGAGTAGTCGTACGTCGTACTTGCTACTGTCGAGTTATGTGACAGTAGGCGCTCGCGACAGAAAGAAAAGCTGTATTTCAGCTTTCAGTGTGGAGGATCACAGTGCAGGAATGCAGAGTTGCTTGAAGTCTGGTGGAGACTGGTTATGGCAGACACAGTGACACTGATCACCTGGCAAGGCAAGCAGCAGAGAAACCAAAGCCGCACTGATACTAAAAGCTCAGTCCCTCTCCCTGGTGCTAAATTAAAATGAAGAGGACAAGGTTTGGGGGTAAAGGAAAGATGACGTTTAATCTGTTGGCAGTTGAGAGGGTAGCCAACCTCTGGGTCTCAATGGCTACCACTCTGCTGGATCGGGGTGATTTTAGGGAGTTGTAAAGTGAATAAATGAAAGGGGGTGCTGGTATGGCCAAATTCATAGAGGAGTCGCATGCTTCTGGTGTCAGATATCAAGGCTTCTCATTAGATCAATGATAACCAGTCAATCAATTACATCCCTCCTCTGTTTCATCACTGTGGTCTTTGATGCCCACAGGTGATTAGGTTAGATCTAGCCTGACCAGCTTGTCCAGCTCTGCAAAAGAAGTTGAGATAAGGAACAAGGCAGCGTGTACCACATTGTAGGAGCAGAAATTCAGCATCTGAGCCCTGAGACATCAACTTCATTCTTTACATTTAAACAGTTAAAATCGTTAGTTTATGCCTGGTTGGAAAATCTTAACTCAAATATTCAAACCTGTCATGAAAACACCCCCCAAGGGCATGCCCCAAATAACTAAAATCCACTTTTTGGCCCCACTTCTCAGAAACCATCATAGATAGTAGGAGGCGAAAGAGAATCAGGGCCTGAAGGAGAGGGGAGGACCTAGCTTCCTCTAGAGATGGTTGTGCTGGGACAAGTTGTGTTGCCTGGAAACAGGTAGGAAGTTACCCATGGCCTCTTTGTGCCCTTGGGAGAGAAATAGTCATTCATGGACCTTTGAGAGTGCTTTTTTGCAGGAGAGTTTGAACCTGCAGTCTGCGAGTCTTGAACACTTCTATCTTTGCCCTGGTTAAACCTGGAACCCCTTGCCGTGGCATCCCAGAGTCTCAAACATGTCCTTCTATACCCCAGGCAAACCTAGGAGCTCCTTGCTACAGGACAGCTTGAATCCAGCAACCCTAGTCTTCAAATGTCCTCCATGCTCTGGGGAATCCCTGGGGGCAGTTTCTATGAGAGGTGGTTTGATCACAAGAGATTTTAAGCCTCAGCTTTAATGCCTCATCAAAGCAGCATCCTGCTTAGTGCCTTAGGTCTAGCCAGAAGCAATATGATTTTTTTTGAAAGTTACCAACTGTGGGGAAGTTTAGAAGGCACAAGCCAAAAGAAGATATCAATAGAAAATAAGGAGATCATCAGGGCACTACATGGCTTGGGAAAAAGTCCCAACTACCTCCCTCCCTCCCTTTTTTCCTCCCCTTCCTTCCTTCCTTCTTGTTTTTTATTTTATTCAAAAGGCAGAGCTACAGGGGGAAGAAGAGACAGAGACTGAGAGATCTTCCATCCTCTGATTTACTCCCAAATGGCTCTAATGGTTTGAACTGAGCTTATCCAGAGTCAGGAGCCAAGAGCAAGTACAGGAGCCCAAGTACTTGGGCCATCTTTCACTGCTTTCCTAGGTGCATTAGCAGGGAGCTAGATCAGAAGTGTAGCAGCCAGGACAATAACTGGTGCCCATATTGGATGCTGGCACCATAGGCAGAGACTTAACCTATTAAGCCACAGTTCCTGACCCCTAGCTACTCTTATGCCCCCTAGCTACTCTTATAAAGCAAGCAGAGTTAGTCCATAGTGGATAGGAACAGAAGAGAAAGACAGACAGACACAGACATGGGAAGCTAGATCTTTGGGATAACAGATTGACTCTGAGGGCTGACTCAGTTGAGGATGGGCACCACCAATTGATAATTTTCAGGAATGGGCAAATCAATAGAAACAAAAACCTCTAAGTGCAGTTGAAAAAAATATTCACTAACTGATGTTTGGGTGTGATATGAAATAAACAGGAAGGAGTTAGTCTAGCTCTGTTGAGCTGAAGTCCCTGTCCACCACTGCCCCGGTGTAATTCTATCCTCCTACTTGTCAATGAAAACACCCCCATGCCAGGATGCATGTACTTTGTCTGGGACCTAAGGAAAACACCATGAAAATATGGGTATTGAGTTCCATGTGGAACTTGTGAACATGTCATACAATTCCCAGGTGGCTTCACACCTACAGAGAAGGCGTTTCTTATTTCATAAAAGAGACCAACAGCTGGGATGAGCTGTTTCTCTCTCCCTGTCTCTTGTACCTCAGACCATGGCAGGAAAGGCTGCCAGGTGTTTTCTGTCTCCCCTTCCCAAATCCTTCTCCTATTGGGCAATATTCTGTCCCACTGCCCATCCATGACAGGTATCTCTGTGTGGGGCAACCCATGTTCACATGTGTGTGTCTGTTCACTTTCTCATCTTTTAAATAAATCTTACCACTTTGTGCACTTCATTTGTGTCAGCACTTAGAATGCTTATCTTTATGCATGACAAGAGACCAAAATTAAACAAAAAATTAATATCCACTCACCTATATCAGATGGACTTCTAATTCATGCTCCATCCTCCTGGATGGTTCACTATGTTGTGGGGGAGACCAATGGCTAGGCTTGTTCCAGGCTCTTATTTCCATGTGTGAAAGAATTCAAGAAGGAGATGCAGGTAAATGTAAGCAAAGAAACAATATTTATTTAAGAGCAAAGGAAAAATACACACCCAGGAGTGAGTACAGAAAATGTCATGGAAGAGTGATGCAATGAACAAAGCTTAGGGTCATCTTTTTATAGTATAGTGGGTGGTGCCTGGGCAGAGCTTAATGAAATATTCAGATGGTGGTAGAGTTTTGGCAACACTTGAGTACCTCCATTTCCATGCCCCATTTTTTGAAATCTTAGAAGTGTTATGGTGTCTGATGCGTCATGTGAGTGGTTATGACAAGCCTGAAGCCATGTTGGATATTTCTTGTTGGCTCCACACTGGCAGCTGTATTTATGTAGAAGGGGTGGGGTTTTGTGGGATACACGTGGGGCTATGGCACAGATGGGGATAGTACTAGGTTCCTCACTACTTCTGCTAACATCAATGGCATATCCAATGTAGAATAACTCTTACAAACCTAAGAAGATGTAAGCACAATTTAAAACTCATCTGTATTAGAGCCATAATAGTAAAGGACTACAGTTGTACTTCCAGGCCTTGCCTCAGTGACTCACAGAACTTTCCATTGGATAGGGGTGTGAGGATGCCATGCAAAGTCCTCCTGCCCCGTGCACTGAGTCCAGGTTTCCCATTAGCAGTCAAGTGGAACACAGAGGATGCTTCTACTTCCTTTCTCTGCTTTACCACAGTGGTTCACTGTTTTCACTGTGCCTGGGTTAACTTGCTGTGAATCACAGTACTTGCGTTCTTTTCACCAAGCTCGCTTGCCTTCCTGGGTAAGACACGGAGACAAAACACTGGCGGTTCCATTAGTTTGGGTGGCAGGTGGGCTTCAGCACTGAATCCAAAGGATCGTAAGTAGCATAATTGAGAAAGATTGGCAGGGGCACAGAGAGAGAGGAGGCATTTGCCCTATTTCACATGGCAATAGCAATGATGTCATGACATAAGTTTGCTATTTCTTTTTGATAAGACATGTGAGACAGTTTTCTACATGTCACTTTTCATGTACAGAAACAACATAAACATACTGAAAAATTGAAGACCAGATTGCTTTCTGAGACTTGGAAGAAATTTGTCTAAAAAAAAAAAAAAGCCAGGGGTTTGTATGCTAGTGGAAAACAAACTTCACTCCTGTTCCTGTGCAGTGATCTCACCAGTGACAGGAAATTAGCATGGAAATACTGGCTGTTAGCATTAGGGTTTGATTTTGCAAAGGATAAACAAGGAATTTTTTATTTTATCTTTGCTTAATGAGCACACTGGCTGCAGAGAGATGAGAAACTATTTCAGCACTGTGCGTACAACTTATGTCACAGCTCCAACGAACAAGGTGGCAGCCCTGATGGTGCTCACACTAGGGGCTTCGTAGCTCATTCATTTCTGCCAGACTTCCCCTTCTCCCAGGGTTACATGGCCACAGGGGACAATGCACCCTTTGGACGTTTGTGGTTTATAAATTGTAAATCCAAAGAGAGGGAGAGACAGCTTGACTGAACCCAAATTATGTTACAATAGATGGTAATGAATGTCCTGCTTTAGCAGGATAATAGAACCCCTGCTTATTGGCAGTCATTCAGGCTCTATCTCTCTCATCCATTTTCTCTCTTGGCCTTGACCCTAATCCAACAATTGCACATCCCCAGCTGCTCTTTAAGCTGCCTCATTAGCAGCGCACCATTGGGCATCTCCCATGACAGTCATCCAATGGGATGAAAGTGACATGAGGCCAGAGACTGTAACTGATTGGCAAGCATGGTGATGAAATAAGAGACAGGGCTACATGAAGAAGGCTTTTGGGAGTATCAGAAGGGGCTGAGCAGTTAAGGAATTTAGGCACATATTTGCTTCACTGTTCAGCACTTTGGTTTCCTAAGCTTGAAAAAAATACAAAACCCCAACAAGACTCCAAAACTGTCTACATGTAGTCATAAGATGTACATTTAATATTAAATGAAATTTTATTAAGACATTTAACATAATTCTGTACTACATAAATTGGATACTTTATCCACAGAAACAGCTTGCATCCCACTGATATTTTCAGAAGATTCTCATAAATAATATAGTTAAAGACTGGTTCAGAATTATATGAGTGTTGGAATCACTTAGAAATGGGAAAGGATATCTATATCATCCAACTGAATATAGTGAATCTTTTATGTATTCTTTTCCTGCCATAAATCTAGTTTATATTTTCATAAGTTCTAGAAGAATGTAAATTTGTGGTGATAACCTAGTTCAAATTCTGTTCTTCCAGACTCAGTTGTGAATACCTTCCTCATTATATACTCTCTCTACATTAACTTTATATCACAGAATTTGTCCATCTATTTCACATAAATCCCTACCTTAACATAGTACTCATTTGACAAACTATAAGAGATGCATTATTTTAATGTTTTTTATTGCTATTGATATTCATTTTTCTTTTCATTATTTAACTTCTCTAGGCCAAGTAGAGAAGCCCTCCAGTGGCATCATAGAAAATATTTGCCATGTCTTGTAAATTCCAATGTTCGATTATTTGAATGCTTCAAAGCATTGTCCCTTTTATTCATTCCATAATTTCTGAGTGTCTACAGTGTGCCAGGTGCTGTTTTATCACTCCTTGGGAAGTAAAAATGAGTCCAATAATGTACTTATTCTCAGAAAGCTTACTGCCTGGTGGAAAGAAAGAAGATATTTACCAACTCATACCGTGGGTGTGACAAATATGAAAAAAGTGGAAGTGAGGCAGAGTGCAATAGCAGCCTTTAGGAAGCCACAAACAGCATGTTTGGAGGGTTAGATAGGTTTATATCAGGAACGCAAACCTCAGTTAGATCCTAAAAAGGATCGTTAAGCACATACTAGGTAGTGGAAGGTAAGATTATAAAGATAGAAAGTATTTCAGGCAAAGGGAAAAAAGCAAAGACCCTCAAGGACCTCTGACACATGCATTAGTAAACCCTTTGACTTAACAAACAGGCATCTTAAATCCAGCTTATGTAAAGGGGTTAGTATGTGTGTTCATGTGGAAGCAAATGGAGTGCAAATTCATAGAAATCCACATATAAGAACTCTTATATGGGCAGACTTCATTGATTGTGGAACAAGAAGCATCATTCATGACTCAAGTCAGTTCCAGAGACTCAGGAACAGAAAGATACAATGATTTGGTCTGATGCTCTGCAAAAATCAACTCAACCGTACTTTCTAGTCTCTCTATCCATTTAAATATCATCTTCATAGATAATGTCCAAAGCTTTACATAAGTCTTTCAAGAGAAGAAACAATATTGTTTATTGTTATTGATTATCAGTGATAATCAGAATCCCAAATGTAGCTTTCTACAGCAAACCCAGCTTAAACATTTAGATGAGCTACCCCTTCCCAGTTCAGATAAATTGTAATTAGGAAGAAGGTAGCAGATGTGAGACAGATGCAGTGGATATTATTCAGAGTCTTGCTGCTGAAAGCTGCAACCTACAAGAGAGGGCGCCGTGGCTCAATAGGTTAATCCTCCGCCTAGTGGCACCAGCACACTGGGTTCTAGTCCTGGTCGGGGTGCCGGATTCTTTCCTGGTTGCCCCTCTTCCAGGCCAGCTCTCTGCTGTGGCCTGGGAGTGCAGTGGAGGATGGCCCAAGTGCTTGGGCCCTGCACCCGCATGGGAGACCAGGGGAAGCACCTGGCTCTTGGCTTTGGATCAGGGTGGTGCACTGGCTGCAGCGGCCATTGGAGGGTGAACCAATGGTAAAGGAAGACCTTTCTCTCTGTCTCTCTCTCTCTCACTGTCTAACTCTGCCTGTCAAAAAAAAAAAAAAAATATAGGGCAGAGGGCTCATGTCAGGTTTGGGGATGGTGCTAGAACTCTGCTAATTCAAGCCATGCATAAACTCTAGAATAAGCAAATTGTGAGATTTTTTTCCCTTAAAGCTTGAATAAATTTAACAGTACCAAAAGTTAAAATTGTATAATGCATATCATAAAGTATTCTATCTGTCTAATGACAAGAGAAATTGAAACTGGATATGTTAGATGATTAAAATATTATTTTATGGTTTTATCTAAGATCTTCATCTTTCTCTATTCTTTTTTTTTTTAGATTTTTTTTTTTTTATTTGAAAGCCAGGGTTACATAGAAAGAGGGAGAGATAGGAGGAGAGATATCTTCCACCTGCTTGTTCACTTCCCAGATGGCCCCAACAATCAGAGCTGAGCCAGGTCAAAGCCAAAAGTTTTATGTGGATCTCCCACATGGGTGGCAGGGGCCCAAACACTTGGCCGTCTTCCAATGCTTCTCTCAGGCCATTAGCAGGGAGCTGGATCAAAAGTGGAGCAGCCAGGACCTGAATAGGCACCCAGATTGACAGCTTACTTGCTATGGCACAATGCCAACCCCTCTTTCCCTATTCTTCTATTTAAATTATTCTTATTTTGTATATTTAAGTAAAAGCTCAACTGTTACTTAATTTTTGAGCTCTTCATTTATTATATTCCTTCCTATTCAATCTCTCTTTACACCTACATTTTTCTTTCATTAATTAATCTGTTAATCATTGATTTTATTTTAATTATCTTTGTGTGTGTATATATATGCATATGTATGTGTGTGCATGTGTGTGTGTGTGTGTGTATATATTCCCATTTGGAATTATCAAGGGCAAAGTTGCTTCTATGAAGCACTGCAATTTATTTCATATTGTAGGAATGTAGGAAATGCTTCTTTATTGAAAGGATTGAGTCTAGGATAAAGAATTTGGGAAATACAAGATTGCTTCTGAATGGATCTGAGGCAGAGGATTAATTTTTGTGGTCCTTCAGAGGTGTAAGATTTTATAAGCCTTTAGCAGAAATCGGTCCTTTTTTTCTAGATTCATCTTTTTATTTATTTGACTTCTAAAAAGTCTTTAGTAAACACTATATCTGAGGAATTTTCTTCAATAGAATTTCCAATGCAACATAATGAATGTTTTCAATAAAACAGGCTCACTAATAACCACAGTCTTTCTTTTGTAAACTAGAATATTTGCAATCAAGAGTTCCTTGCAAATTATTCTGTGATAAAATATGAGTTCATTTGGGAATATTTGTCCGCTGAGTCAAGGTCTCTAGAACACAGTGAACTGCCAGTATGTATGTATGTATGTATTTATTTATTTATTTTGACAGGCAGAGTGGACAGTGAGAGAGAGAGACAGAGAGAAAGGTCTTCTTTTGCCGCTGGTTCACCCTCCAATGGCCGCCACGGCTGGCGCACTGCAGCCGGCACACCGTGCTGATCCGAAGGCAGGAGCCAGGTGCTTCTCCTGGTCTCCCATGGGGTGCAGGGCCCAAGCACTTGGGCCATCCTCCACTGCACTCCCTGGCCACAGCAGAGAGCTGGCCTGGAAGAGGGGCAACCAGGAAAGAATCCGGCGCCCCGACCGGGACTAGAACCTGGTGTGCCGGTGCCGCAAGGTGGGGGATGAGCCTAGTGAGCCGCGGCGCCGGCCGAACTGCCATTATTAATACTGTGCTTTGGTCATTGTCAGTCTACCTTAAGGCAAAAACATGTTGTTTAGTGTAGAAACAATGGAAAGCAAGAGGTTTTTTTCTAATAAGCTTCACTGACTCATGCTGAGTTAATTCATGGATGGTCAGCATTCAGTCATCTGCTGAAACAAAAAGAATTAAAAAGAGTAATGAAAGTCAAAGAGCCTGTTACTCAAATGATAAACCAAATTCTGTTCAAGTTTTTTCTGAGTGTTCCTGTTACATTATATCCAATTACCATTACCTTTTAGAGTGAAACACAATAAAATTCATATATTGTTATGTGTGTTTTCAAGAAATTAAATGATTTAAGCATCTAATTTCCCCATAAGTATTTCTTACATGCTAGACAATGGGATGGGTAATAGGAAAAGTTGCATGTGATCTACATCTTTAAGAATCTAGTGATCTGGGGGCTGGCACAGTGGCTAAGTTGGTTAATCATCTGCTTGTGGCACTGGCATCCCATATGGGCACCAGGTTCTAATCCTAGTTGTTCCTCTTCCAGTCCAGCTCTTGCAGTGGTCCGGGAGGGCAGTGGAGGATGGCCCAGGTGCTTGGGCCCCTGCACCTGCGTGGGAGACCAGGAAGAAGCACCTGGCTCCTGCTTCAGATCGGCGCAGCGCCGGCCGTAGCAGCCATTTGGGGAGTGAACCACAGAAGGAAGACCTTTCTCTCTGCCTCTCTCTCTCTCACTCTCTATAACTCTACCTGTCAATTAAAATAAAAAAGAATCTAGTGATCTGTAAGTAAATGGATATGTAACCAGGTATAAAATAGCATAAACAAAGAATGGTTACTACTTAAATGTAAATCCAGGAATTTGATGGTTCAGGGCAGGACTGCTGGCTTCTGGCTTGTCAATGTTTTAAGGCACAAATTGTCTTGTTCCTTGTCTCAACCTCTTTTGTAGAGCAGGAGGACCTGGTCAGGATGAATCTAATCTGACCACCTCTGGATCCCAAGGACCACCATGAGGAAACAGAGAAGGAATGCATTGCCATCCAATCTAGTGACAGGTCTTGGTGCCTGACAGCAAAGACCTGCAGCTCTTTTAATATAAATAGGCAGTGCTTTCTTGCTAGTGAGCCAACAATTTTGAATGTTTCCTTCCTCATCTGTTTACCTAAAAGTTTGGTTATTTAAAATGAGCATGCGTTCCTATTTTGTAAAAAAATAAAAGTCAGTTAGAAGCCAGGGTGGGTATGAGTCCAAGGGAAGAAACAGATTGCTAAGCTAGTCTTTGTACTAGTTCATAGTACAAGTAGTTATAGCCATTTTTTAAAAAATTTACTTACTTTTATTTGAAAACCAGAGTTACAGAGACTGGGGTTGGTGGTGAGACAGAGATATCTTCCATCTGCTGATTCAGTCCTGAAATTCCACAATGGCTAGAGCTGGGGCAATCTGAAGCCAGGAGCCAAGAGCTTCTTCTAGGTCTCCCACATAGGTGCAGGCCATGTTCTGCTAACGTCCCAGGTACCCTAGTAGGGAGCAGGATCAAAAATGGAGCAGTGAGGACAGACTCAAACCAGTGCCCATATGGGATGCCCGCACTGTAGGCAGTAGCTTTTACCAGCTATGCCACAATGCTGGCCCTGGCCAGTAGATATTTTAAGGCTAATATGTGTCCCCCAAAATTTTTTTAATATTAGAGTATACAGAGATTTGTAACAAAAGTCTGGCTAATTAACAAATGTTAAAAGAGGATTATTTTATTCTTAATGTCTTCTGAGTCTTCAAACTCAGAAGGGATGAATTGACCAACTCCACATTTCAAAGAGAGGTGTAGAGCCACCCTTGCTCATGTTAAAAACAGAAAGTCATAAAGTTAAGGAGATTGGTTAGCAATTAGGAATTTTTGAGTGTTTATAGTGGGCTGACAGTGCCACCTCTGGATTCCCACCCCTGAGACACAAACTTATACCTGGAAAATTAAAAGAGCAACATCCTGTGTCAACTAGACAGAAAGGCTTCACTGGATCGCTGATGCCTTCCTAAAGAGCAAGAGTCAATTAGCAGAAAAGGATTTAGAAGTAGTCCCAAATCCCCAGTGTGAAGTGAGGGATTAGGGAGATCCAGAGGTGATATAAAGTTTCCTGAATCAAGAAAGCAGGAGTTCTCTGCATTGAATTGAGTCTTTGAAGAACACATGTAAGTCAACATGGCATTGACAGCTCTCTAATCAAGGGATCGCTCAAGCCAGCGCATCCTTTTCAAATAAATAAAGAAATCTTTAAAAACAAGGGATAGACCTAGAATTTTATCATAGCTGGTCTGATTCACATTCTTCATTCCTTAAAAAGAAAAAAAACTTCTGTAAATTTGAGGCAGAAAAGAAGGAAACCCTTGGAAAGTATAAAACAGAAAGTTTGAAAATAGGGAAAAGTCAAATAGAAGGATTTCACTTCGAAAGTACAAAATGTTTGTTGTTCCAAAACATTCCTGTTCCTCATGCTCAACTCAGAATTTCTATATGCTACTAATAGGACTGCCAAGAATCCTGATTTTGGGAGGATCTGAAGAACTGCATTGCATCACTGGGGTCTCACTTGAGGCAAGACTGCAGAAGGAATCAGACTGAGAGCTGAGCCTCTGGCTGCCTCTTAGTATGGAAAGATCCAGAGTGAGAGTCCTGTGACACCAAGTGGTATTATTCAAATGAAATGCATCCCATTGCCCAATATGATGTCCTTCAGAAAGAGAGTTATTCAGAATCTGAAAGTATAAATCCACTCTTTAGGGAATGTAATGTTATTTTAATACTTAGATTTATATTCATCTTGAGCTCTACTGTATATAGCAATGGTGCCTAATTGAGGTGAAAAGCCAGTGGTTGGGCCGGCGCCATGGCTCAATAGGCTAATCCTCCACCTAGCGGCGCCCGCACCCTGGGTTCTAGTCCCGGTCAGGGTGCCGGATTCTTTCCCAGTTGCCCCCTTCCAGGCCAGCTCTCTGCTGTGGCCCGGGAAGGCAGTGGAGGATGGCCCGAGTACTTGGGCCCTGCACCCCATGGGAGACCAGGAGAAGCACCTGGCTCCTGCCTTTGGATCAGCGCGGTGCGCTGGCTGCAGCGCACCAGCCGTGGCAGCCATTGGAGGGTGAACCAACAGCAAAAGGAAGACCTTTCTCTGTGTCTCTCTCTCTCACTGTCCACTCTGCCTGTCAAAAAAAAAAAAAAGTCAGCGGTTGCCCCTCTATCTGTATATATGTCTTCATACTGAAATGGTAGTTGTGGCAGAGGCAATACTTACTGTTTACACAGGTATAGACAGGTAGCAGGAAAATGTTTGAGGTAAGCACTCTATGGAAAGAGAAGTACTATAATTCCTGTTATTGTCAGTTCTAATGAACAAAGAAAGTTAAGTCCAGCTGTATAACTGGCACTGTAAATGTTTAGTCATTTAGTTTATAATATCCAAAGAGGAATCCAACTTCTATATAAGTCTGGAATAATATTGTTAGTCAAAGTATCTGGTTGCTGGCACCGCGGCTCACTAGGCTAATCCTCCGCCTTGCGGCGCTGGCACACAGGGTTCTAGTCCCGGTCGGGGTGCCAGATTCTGTCCCGGTTGCCCCTCTTCCAGGCCATCTCTCTGCTGTGGCCAGGGAAGGCAGTGGAGGATGGCCCAAGTCCTTGGGCCCTGCACCCCATGGGAGACCAGGAGAAGCACCTGGCTCCTGCCATCGGATTAGCGCAGTGCGCTGGCCGCAGCACGCCGGCCGTGGCGGCCATTGGAGGGTGAACCAGCGGCAAAGGAAGACCTTTCTCTGTGTCTCTCTCTCTCACTGTCCACTCTGCCTGTCAAAAAAAAAAAAAGTATCTGGTAAGGCAAGAGATCATAGTAAATATTCCTTTTATTAAATATTTGCTACTACCTATGACAGAATATTCTAATATTATTATGAGGTAGAAATAATTACTGTTGTCCTCCTTAAAAAGACAAGAGAACTCAGAGTTATAGAGTGATACCTGCCTGTAGTTAACAAGAAATATGTTTGAAATACTTGGAATAAAATCTATTTTACTCAAAAATTCAATGGCTTTAATCCATTTACTAAATAATGACCTTTTTAAAAAGAAAATTATTTATTTATTTCAAACTTAGAGTTACAGAGAGAAAGGGAGAGACAGAAAGAGAGATCATCCATCCGCTGGGTCACTCCCCAGATGGCCACAACAGCAACAGCCAGGCCTAGAACAGGCTGAAGCCGGGTACATGAAGCTTCTTCTAGGTCTCCCACTTGGCTAGCAGGGGCCCAAGTTCCTAAGTCGTCTTCTATTGCTTTTCCAAGGGGGTTAACAGAGAGCTGGATCGGAAGTGGAATACTGAAACATGAAGCAGTGCCCATTTGAAACACCCGCACTGCAGGCAGAGGCTTTACCTGCTATGCCGCAGTGTCGGCCTTGTGAACAATTATCTCAAGGTGATGGTGAAAGTCCTAACAGGGGACCTCCATGGATGGAGGAAAAAGGAATGTGTCTTAACTGTAGTTGAGCTTCATCTTACACGATGTGATTAGACGGAATCAGGGCTCTACCTACCAGAGCAAGAACTAAGAAGGGCTTAGTCCTAAGCATAAGGGTTCAATGCAAGATCCCAGGCATGGAGAAAAGCTGTAGCATGAATGAGAAACTGAAGGAGACTCCACACAGGCTTAGTAAGGAGCATGGTTCCTCAGAGATTTGGGGAGTTCTGATGGACACTAGACATTTGGCTTGATACTTGGTGATTATTTAGAAATTACCTATGGGAAAAGTGGTCTTTTTAATTATTATTTTTAAAACTTTTGTTCATGTTCATTTTATTCTAAAGGGAGGGAGGGAGGGAGGGAGAGAGAGAGAGAGAGAATGAATCTTCCATCTGCTCGTTCACTCACCAGATGCCTACAATAGCCCAGGACTGGATCAGGCCAAAGCCAGGAACCCAAAACTTAATCCAGGTCTGGGACCCAAGAATTTAAATCATCAACTCCTGCCTCCCAGGGTGCATATTAGTAAGAAGCTGTAATGCAAAGTGGACCCAAACCTAAGGACTGTAATGCAAGAGTCCCAAGTGGTGTCTTGACCCTTTACGCCAATGCCTATGCCAGAAATATGTTCTTCTAAAACAATGCCCATGTGGTCAGGGATTGCCTTGACATTTGTCTATATAGAGAGCCTTTGAGTGACAGCCTCAATGATTAGCAAGTCTCTGCTTTTAATTTGAATATACATTTCTATGCTGGCATGGCCCATGAAGCTGTGGTCTGTACCATCCTTCAAAACTATGTGTCCACTCGATTATATTTCTCACTCTTTCAGAGCCTCTATAGTTCCCATGTCCATTAAGGGTTGTTATGCATGCACTGGATGGGGTAATTTGTGTTGATAATTAGAGCAGGGAACAGAGAATATCCTTCATCTCAGAAGTAGGGAGAAAAGCAGTTGCATGTTCTTCCTGGAATGTAGCTCCTGATTCTCCTAAATTCTTGCATATTTTCCCTTTTCTTTACATATAAATTCATATGGTTTTGACCTCAAATAGACATCTAACTTCAGAAGGGTGAACAGATTGAAACCCCAAATGTCCTGAAATTGCTTTGTGCTTAGCAATTTTGTGCTGAGTTGAGGAACAGTTCCAGTACCCACCTTTTCTTTATCATTTTCTTTTTTGAATAGAATTTCCCCTGAATTGAAAAGAAACCCTTTGCGCTGAACAATACAGGGCACAAACAGGAGGCTTGTGCCTAACGATCTATACAGATATATAATCAAGTGGTAATTGTAAGCCTAGCTGATATGTGACTGGAGTACAGTGTTAATGAAATTTCACAGTGGTTCTGGTAAGATGGTGATGGTTATTAAAGCTGACCCCCTTCAGCAAAGTAAATTGCCTTAGGTTTTAATTTTATTTTGACAGGATCCTTTATTACTTTTTCTGAAATCAATATTGACACACGCACCACACTGTAGAAAAAGCTAAACAATGCTGAACTCTCCAGCAGTGAGAATCTTAACAACAGGTGGTTTATACTTTTAGTCATTACATATATCATCCACTACACAAAAAATATATGTGACACTTTGAGAAAAGCACTATGCATGCATTAATGCTATTAGGTACATTTAATGTAGGCTCCAGCTTTATATCCAATAAATATAAAAGGCAGCATGATCTGTCATCACTTTTGAAGGTTTCCTTAAAATGGATAATTTAGAAAGCTTGCTTTAGCGTATGCAGAAGTTCAGATGTACATATCCTGTTTCTAAATACAAAGCCTTCTTTGAATGTACTCAGTAAGATTTTGATACTTTTAAAAGTAAAACCTCTGAGAATTGAATACAATTTGACAGACAAACAGGTCTTAAAGGCTAACTTACTAATTTAGCTTTCACAAGTGGAAAATTTGGAATTTTTTTAAGTTAAGTGAATTAATCAAGAGTACATAGTTATTTGGTAACAGAACCAGATCCAGTCTTAGGCATGTATAACGTCTTCAGATTATCATGAAAATTGAGATTAAACAAATCAACCAATAAAATGACAACATACTTTCAGCAATGCATTAAATGAGAATATAGATATTCATGTATATGTGAGAGTGTAAGTATATATACATGTAAATACATATAAAGGAGTTCAAAAATTTGTGGAGAAATTGAATTAACGATGTTTATTTTGGTTCAACAAGAGTCTGAAATCCATGTATAATTTTTCCATAAGACACATTTCCCATGAACTAATTGAAGCCCCCTTATATTTAAAAATTTCAAAATTTTTACACCCAAATAAGCTTATCTTTTTTTCCCAAAGAAATCTTTTGTTTAATGAGTTCGAATTCCATAAATGCAGCTTTAGAAATATAGTGGCTCTTCCCCCCATACCTGCCCTCCCACCCCCACTCCCATCCCATCTATTCCTCCCTTTCCCATTCATATTCTCATTCTCCATTAATGTTCATTTTAATTAACTTTATACACATGAGACCAACTCTATACTAAGATTTCATTAATTTGCACCCACAAACACACACAAAATATAAAAAGCTGAGAATATCTTTTACTGTTAATTCTCATAGTACAACTCATTAAGGACAGAGGGCCTGAATAGGGAGTAAGTGCACAGTGACTCCTGTTGTTAATTTAACAATTAACACACTTATGTGTTAATGATGGTAGTGATCATCCAAGGCTCTTGACATGAGCTGCGAAAGCTATGGAAGCCTTTTGAGTCCACAATCTCTGTCAGTACTTAGACAAGGCATAAACAAAGTACACTTTTCAGAGGAAAGTACATCCTTCCTTGATGGCCTCTTCTTTCCCCTGGGGTCTCACTCACAGAGATTCTTTATGTAGAACATTTTTTTTTTTTTGCCACAATGTCTTGGTATTCCATGCCTGAGATACTCTCATGAGCTTTTCAGCCAGACCAGATGCCTTAAGGGCTGATTCTGAGATCAGAGTGCTGTTTAGAACATTTGTCAATCTATGAGTCTGCTGTGTGGACTGCTTCCCAGGTTGGAACATTCTCACCTTTTCAATTCTATCTATTGTTATTACCAAACATTTGATCTCACTTATATTATTCCTTTACCTTTTACACTTAATCTTATCTATATGATCAACTGAACACTTCATATGATCACTTTAACAGCGTGGCATTATTACCACCCAGCTTAATGGGATTTGGAGTCCCATGGCAAGTTTTAGCTTTACCCTTAGAATTAAATCCATAGGAATGTATGCATAACTATACAGTTCCTTCCACTCCTTTGCCCATTTCTTAACTGGGTTGTTTATTTAGTTGTTGTAGACTATCTTGATCTCTTTATATATTTGGGTCATTAAACCTTTATCAGTTGCATGGTTTGCAAACAATGTCTCCCATTCTGTCAGTTGCCCCTTTAATTTCCTGACTGTTTCTTTTGTAGGACAGAAGCTTCTCAATTTGATGTAATTCGATTTGTTAATTTTGGCTTTTATTGTATGTGCCTCTGGGATCTTTTCCAGTAACTATTTGCCTGTTCAAATGTCTTGCAGTGTTTCCTCAATGCTCTCTAATAATTTGAAGGTATCAGGTTGTAGATTTAGGTCTTTAATCCAATTGAATGAGTTTTTTTGTAAGGTATAAGGCAGAGGCCCTGCTTCATACTTATGCATATACAAATCTAGTTTTCCCAGAACCATTTATTGAAGAGACTGTCCTTGCTCCAGGGATTGGTTTTTACCTCCTTAGTCCAATATATGTTGGTTGTAGATGCTTGGATTGATTTCTGGTGTATCTGTTCTGTTCCATTGGTCTGCCAATTTTCTTTTTATACCAGTACCAGGCTGTTTTGATTATAACTGCCTTGTATATGTCTTGAAATCTGGTATTTTGATGCTGCCAGCTTGGTTTTTGTTGTATAAGGTTGCTTTAGCTATTTAAGCTATCCTGTGCTTCCACATGAATTTCAGCATCATTTTTTCTAGATCAGAAAAGAACAGATCAGAGCTTCCTCCAGGTCTCCCACATTGGTGCAGGGGCCCAGGTAGTTGGGATGTCTTCCTCTGCTTTCCAAGGTGTACTAGCAGAGAGTGGATATGAAGTGGAGAAGCCAAGACTCAAAGTAGTGCCCATATGGGATACTGGTACCACATATCTGGCTTTGCCCACTATACCACAGCACTGCCCCTACCCCCATTCAGGGGATTCTGAATTGACAGAATTGCTCAATTTGGGGAAATATGTGACTTTCTTTTCATTATTCAGGTTAGATTTTGTTCACTTGACCTAGAATTTTTCAGCTTATACAGATCAAGTAGGACTTCCTAGCTATTTCCCCTCTAGGTATACCAAATCAACTAGTCAACAGCATAGATCTGCATTAGTCTGGCTATTCTGATTGCTCCTTTGACTTTGGAATCCATTATACTAACCATACCCACATTGTATTTGTGATTGAATGATACTATTTGACCTATGTCACTCCACAATATAGTTACTCCTGTAGCATTTAAGTATTACACTTCAGTGACTTCAGTCCACACAATGAGGTCCCATTTAGACAAAAGTACAATCACAGAGATCTTTAGTGATGCCAAGTTTCCCTTCATAAATTATTTTTCTTACAGAAGTTGTGAAAGATGTTTTCTGCACCCTTCCATAGTGGATATGTAGGTCTTAAGTGTCAAATCCACTCTAACAAACCAATATGCCTAAGACTTTGAATCACTTTCATATGAAACCCAGCCAGATCCAGCATTTATTTGCTCACTATATATTACCTTTTGTTCCGTGTTTCAGTCAGCCAAACTATTGAGCCCTTTCTGCCTCCCTAAAATGCAACATTAAATGCAGAATTTCTGCTTAGTGAGCCAAAATCAATAACCTCAGCTTTATACAACTTTATGTTCCTTGCACCATTATCCCACCTCATTAACATCCATCCCTATACACATCCCCTATATTTTTGTTTCTCTATATTAGAAAATTCATGTATAGCCATACACCACTTAAAAAGAGGGATGTATTAAGAGAAATCTATAATAAAGTGATTTCATTATTGTATGAACGTCATAGAGTATGCTTACAAAAACTGAGTAGGCTAAGGCATCACTAGGCCATATAATCTTGTATATGAGGTGTGTGGTTGGGCAAAATAATGACATGAGGCACATGGCTGTAGTTCTTGCATAGTGCTATGTACCTCCTGAAGTGTCTGTCTTTGTATCTTACCTTTTAGGTCATGTCTGGATTTAGTCTAGTTATAGGTCAGAAAGCAAAGAGGGCTTGTGGGGACGGGTCCTGAGGAGAATCAGGAATCAGTCGTCTTGCATGGCAAGTGCCTTGGAACAGGATATTATGTTTTTCTCAGGAAATGAGTTAATTCCCTGAGGTGGGAGTAGATGGGCCGTTTTCATTAGGGTTGGGGAGGCACCTTCCACTGACAAAGAAGATCCCTTAAAATTTAGAGATCCAACTGCCCCAGTCTGTTAGGGTCTTCCAACATATCCCTATTCCAGTCTACAGACATCCCTTATTTCCTAATGAGTAACTTCACCTTGTAAGCCTGAGAGTTCAACTTGTGTTGTAAGTTGACCAGTTGTAAGATGGGGTTCTGCTTTTGATTTTTTAAACAGTTTTAGCCCTGTGGCTACAGGAAATAAATATTCTTCAATGCACACACAAACTCTTTCATGTCACGTATGCAGAACTTATACTGGGAGCTAAAATTCTTGAGATCAGCCTTTTCATTTACTACTTTGCACAGTAGCATTAGGAGCAATCAGCAAACCTTGTTAATTACTCTTCCAAAAATGTTTGAAAGTGCCATATATATATATATATATGTATGTATATATGTGTATGTATATGGATCATGCATATATATGATATAAATGAATATCATATATATATATGTATATCATATCTGTCATCTATGTGTCTCACAGCTCCTTGTTTTTTATATGTGGGTGATTGTGAATATCCAACATAGATATTTTGCTCTGGCTGTTGCCATATCATACCACTGACTACAAGTATTCTCTTTATTATTGGAATTAGAGTGATTAATGTCTTTAAATCTAATCAGAGTAGAGAGCTAATTCCAGAAACTGAGGAACTAATTCAGATAACTCATCCTTACAATTCAGTTCTTGTTGAATTATTCTCAGACCAAAATCTAAAATCTGTATTAATCTGTGCTTTCAGAGAACACATGCACACATATGCACAATGCAAATATAAAGAGATTTATTATGTAAGGAATTGACTCAAATAGTTATGGAGGACAAGAGGTCCCTGGATCTGCAGTTGGCAAGCTGGAGACCCAGTAGAAATGATGACACTTCCACCTTGATTCCAAAAGGAAGAAAAGGCAGAGGTTCCAAGACAGGAAATTTTATCTTATTGTATCATTCTGATCTATTCAGTTGTGCCATGGACTGGGTGAGGCCCACCCACATTAGGGAGCATAATCTGTTCTGTTCAGTTTTTTTTTTTTTCTTAATTTTACAGATAGAGTTAGAGAGAGAGAGAGAGAGAGACAGACAGACAGACAGAGAGAAAGGTCTTCCTTCCGTTGGTTCACTCCCCAGATGGCCGCTATGTCCAGAGCTACGCCGATCTGAAGCCAGGAGCCAGGTGCTTCCTCCTGGTCTCCCACGTGGTTGCAGGGACCCAAGTACCTGGGCCATACTCCACTGCCCTTCCGGGCCACAGCAGAGAGCTGGACTGGAAGAGGAGCATCCGGGACTAGAACCTTGTGCCCATATGGGATGCTAGTGCCACAGGCGGAGGATCAACCAAGTGAGCCATGGCGCCGGCCCTCCATTTACTGTTTTTAAAACATTAATCTTATCTAGAAACACCATCACAGAAATGCCCAGAATGTTTAACCAAATATTTGGGCATCCTGTGGCTCAGTCAAAATGACATGCAAAGGTAACCGTCACAGACTCAAACCACAACAGCTCTCTGATAAGCAGATAAACTTTCCCAGTTCTTTTTCCTACAGGTAAATTGTTTTTCAATGTCTCTCTACAGTTGTCACCACAACCCTAACTTCAGCTTTTAAGACTGTACTTTGTGTGATTGTCACCTCTAGGAGCCTTCTAACAGCTCTGATAGTTTTTGCCTTTGATCTTCATTGGCCTATGTGATATTCTCTTTTATGAAAAGTATCCTCACAAAGTTCACCAGCAACTCACTTATACTCAGCTCTACACATTCTGCTCCATTCTAAACTGTAAACCACATACATACTGACCATCATTCCTTGAAGTTTTAACCCATAGAGGAATGTTGTTTAACTTTACGATATGTTTCTCTTTTGTAGTTATTTATTTTTCTTACATGTTTTATTTTTAGAAAGGGAAAAGATGTAATGTAATTCATAAATGCATTTGTTTCTTCTGTCACTTGTTTTGTCCCCTTCCTCATCACTCCTAGGCATAGGAAATTCCTGCATACTGCATAGTTTTTCACTCATTTTCTGCTTCCATATTTTGTTATTTTTTCATGCTTTCACCTCCTTCTCTTCCTACCTGTCGCTCCTCCGTGAGCTACCTGGAGACCGACACCGGACCAGACGCTGTTGTTTAAGTGAATGACTCTGCGTTGTGCGGTCAAGTTCGCTCCTGTGCTAACTACATTCTAACCGCATTCCACTTGGTGTGTGTCCGCATTCTTGTTATTCTTTTGGCGCTTGGTGTGAGATGTCTGTGGCGCACAAACAAATCCCCCGTCCCGCCCCGCGCCACTTCTGTCTCGCCTTTATAGTCCTCTCCTACCAATCCCTGCTCTGCTGCCCACGTGCTGAGCACGCTGTTCTCCTCCAATCAGAGGTTGGATCAGGAATCAGCTAATTAACGAAGCAGCTGTGTAAGATTTGTTTACTCCCTCTCAGCGCCATATGGTGGGAGATCAGGCGCATAGAGTTAGTCTTAATAGTCTCAGTAGTCTAGTCTAGTCTCAGTCTCAATACTTATTTCGCCATGTTGCAGGAGACGGGCCCTGCTCCCCACAGGGCCCCGCTCCCCACACCTACCTGTTTATTTTTTTAATAAATGTCACTCTTAAAGCCCTCCATTTTTTAATCTTTAGACACTAGTGATTCTTTCTCAGTAATTCCATTAAAAATGTATTTGGAACACAAACACTCATGATGGTTAGAAGCAAACACCCAATAATGAATTTCTTGTTTTGCTGCAGAATGTCTCCAAAGCTAACAAATGTCTAGAGCTCTGCTATGATTAATCACATGGATATCAATTAACGTAACTCATATATTAAAATGCATTTTGGAAAATAAAAAGGTTATTCAAAATTATGAAAAATAGATTACATTGCCTAGAGCTAAATTGATTAGCTTGATTTTATGGCAGTAAGCAAATATATAAATTAAATGGTAAATTATTATTCCTAAACATTACATTAAATTCTCCTTCATTTTGTGTAAACGCATGACAAAAAATCTTTAAAAGCACTTCCATTATATTTATGCTCACTAAGCAGTGCGCCACGATTGTTTAACTACAGTTTCAATGTTTCCATAAATGCAGCATTGCTGACCCAGTAGAAACCCAGTATTACTGAGTTCTTTTTCAATTACCTGAGCATCCCCTGGGTCCAAGAGGATGAATAAGTTTTCAAGGATTGCTGACTCTCCTATCCTAATAGGAAAGGTTATTTCTACTCTTTCTACCAGGTGAATTTATTTTTATTGGTGTTTGTTTAGTAACTTCAGACATTTTATGAAGTCAGTGACTAAAACCTTTCTTAAAACTTTAAACATTGGAAAGATAGCCATTAGTTTCCTACTAATATGCATTTCAACTCTTTATATGCAAAATTAAGATCATCATAATTTAATTTTTTTGTTTTATCCAAATGATGGTTTTGTTTTCTGTCTCCAACAGTGAGAGTAGTAGTTTACTTGCTCCACTAAGAATACACAAAGAGCAAATAAGTTGAAATTCCAGCATGTGAGATTTAAATAAGTAATTAAATATGATTTTTTAAAATAGAAATTTTAAAATAATGGACCTTTTTGTGATTAATTTGAGATCCTGTGGGCTATATAGTTGACATATTTACTCTGAGTTGTAGGTATTTCATCGGCTTTTGCATGAAGGAGAATGGACAAGATGCTTCTGAAAGTTGGCCAGCATTCTGCTATGGAGAGCTGCCTTTACAAGAGAAGAAATATCAGGAATGGTAAATACAATTTGTCATCCACCTGGGATTTTGTAAACAAGAATAATAGCTAAATATTTTATTCTCAGTCAAAAATTTTGAGCCAAAAATTGAGTAGTAAAAGACGAATATCTTCTCTGATGTAGGAATAATGCTTAAAATAAAAATGACTATTCACTAACTAGGTGTTAGGCATTTTTAAAAGAATTTTATAGATACATTCATTTGTAATTATTTCACATCCCTTTTAGGTAAGTCTTAACTTCCTGGTGTGTAAGTGAGAAAAATATACTTCAGAGAGATTCTGTAGCATGCCTTATGTTGCTCAGCCGAGAATGAACATAAAAAGTGTTAAAATGCAGGCTTAAAAGTGGGTCTTCTGACAAAATTTATGACTGTATGAGAACAGGTTTATAATAGAAAGTAAAAGAATAGTATGAGCTGAGGTCATGGTTATAGCACATACAAATAAATGTTCTTCTGGTGTTCTTAATATAA
Organism: Oryctolagus cuniculus; assembly: GCF_051225735.1. Taxonomy (NCBI): domain Eukaryota; kingdom Metazoa; phylum Chordata; class Mammalia; order Lagomorpha; family Leporidae; genus Oryctolagus; species Oryctolagus cuniculus. Next base: position 128,370,958 of record NC_142874.1, read on the forward strand.
TAGATAAATTTATCATGTATTTTGTTTTGACTGTGTTCTATTTGCTGATCGCTGATGGTACACAGGTGATTAATACCATCCTTCTTCCTCAAGGATTCCTTTCATGGCTTCTAATGCATGTGCAAAAGTTCTATTTTGAGGAAGCCATGATTAAGCCTATTCAGAATGTATCCTCTCCTCGTTCATAATAACAAAGGCTTGTTTTCTTAAGATGGTCATCTAAAATATAGCATTTACATGCTTCTAATGGATCATGCTTATGTGACAAATATTTGACTACTGAAGTTTAAGTCAGTGGGTAGAATTTACTCAAAATCAATTTTAGGAAAGAAGATTTTTTGTCATCATTTTTTCTTTTCTCTTTTAATTTGTACAATGTGAACAAATTTTATGTATTACATATACACAGATTTAGGAGATTAGTGATACTTCCCACCCTACCCTCCCTCCTGCCCATGATCCCACCCTTCCCCTCCTGCCTTTATTATTATTTCTTTTAATTTTACAATGACATACTTTCAACTTATTTTAAAATCATAAGTTTAACCCTCCATCAAGTAAATAATTCAACAAATGGTAAGTAGAAAAAAATACTGTTTCTCAACAGTAGAGACAAGAGCTGTAAACCATAATCAGTAGTCAAAATGTCAATTTCATTCATATACATTAAATTTTTTGTACTCTATTAGTAACCACAGATCAGGGAAAAACATGTTCTTTGTCCTTTTGTGACTGGCTTATTTCACTAAGTATAGCGGTTTCTAGTTGCATCCATTTTATTGCAAAAGACAGGATTTCATTTTTTATGACTTCTGTGTAGTTTTCCATAGTGTATATATACCACATTATATATAGATAGATAGATAGATAGATGCATATGTGTGTGTGTGTGTGTGTGTGTGTACCACATTTTCTTTGTCCAGTCATCGGTTGATGGGCATCTTGGATGATTCTGTATCCTGTGAATTGAGCTGCAGTAACCATGGGGGCTGCAGGTAGCCCGTTCGTATGCTCATTTCATTCTGTTTGAGTCAATTCCCAGGAGTGGGATTGTTGGATCATATGATAGATCTATTTTCATATTTCTGAGGAATATTTATACTGTAATCCACAATGGCTGTACTGGTTTGCATTCCCACCAAAGATGTATTAGGGTGCTTATTCCCCACATTCTCATCAGCCTTTGTTGTATTTTGATTTCTGCATGAGAGCTGTACTAACTGAGGTAAGGAGAAACCTCATTGAGGTTTTGATTTACATCTCCCTGATAGATAGTGATATTGAGTATTTTTTCATGTGTCTGTGGGCCATTTGAATTTCCTCTTTTTAAAAATTCCTATTAATGTTCTTTGTCCATTTCTTAACTGGATTGTTTGTTTTGTTGTACATTTTAGCTAATATACCAAACACTGCCCCTGTATTTTAATATTTGTAAAGTATCTAGGTAAGTTCCCAGACCCTAAATAAGTATTCCACAAATAAAAGTTTTTTTTAAAAAAAATCAGCATCTTATAATGTATTTTCTCACCACTTCAACATCTTTTATGTCAAGTCTTCTTTTTCTCATTTTGTGTGTTTAAGCTTCCATTTCAGCACTTACATACTTCCTTCCTACTTTCCTTTTGATTAATTTTTAATAAATTTGGCATTCTGTTTTTTTATTAGATTGAAAGGCAAAGGCCGAATTAGAGAGGGAGATAAACATACACACACACACACACACACAGCGCACTTGCATATGAGAGCAAGATCATCCATCCATTGGTTGAGACACAAAATGTCCACACTTCCAGGCTGAAGCAGGGGCCAAGAACTCCGTCTGGGTGGCCCAAGCACATGGGCAATCATTCTCTGCTTTCCCAGGCACTTCAGCAGGGAGCTGCATTGGAAGTGGAACAGCTGGGACTTGGGACCCCACATGGGATGTAGGAGTGACAGGCAGTAGCAAAACATGGTGTGCCATATTGCTGGCCCCAAATGTGGCATTCTTAACCTATCAAATTCTAAAATTATTTTAAAATTAATTTGGGAAGCATCATTATGTTCTTAAAGCTGTATGTATGAAATATATGAAATTTGTTCCCTTTAGATAAATAAAATACGTATTTTGAATACTTTAATTCTAAAATAAATATAAAGAACTTCAAAAAATTTGAAAATTTATATATTTATATTGCATATAATTAGAATATAGAAACAAATATGAAATCCAATTGGGGGAGTTATATTACAATTTTAATTATCTATCACAGGATACTTTTCTCAAAAATGATGAAGATTAATAAATCACTTTGTGGATATAATTTTTTTTTTAACTTTTATTTAATGAATATAAATTTCCAAAGTACGGCTTATGGATTACAATGGCTTCCCCCCCCATATCGTCTCTCCCACCCGCATCCCTCCCCTTTCCCACTCCCTCTCCCCTTCCATTCATATGAGGATTCATTTTCGATTCTCTTTATATACAGAAGATCAGTTTAGCATACATTAAGTAAAGATTTCAACAGTTTGCTCCCACACAAACATGAAGTGAAAAATAATAGATGATTTTTTAAATGATGATGAAATCAGATCAGACCTATTGTCATGTTTAATCCCAGTGAGAGTCAAGTTGGGAATTGATAATTTATTCTTTTTTTTTTTTTTTTACAGAAGATCAGTTTAGTATACATTAAGTAAAGATTTCAACAGTTTGCACCCCCATAGAAACACAAAGTGAAATATACTGTTTGAGTACTCATTATAGCATTAAATCTCAATGTACAGCACATTAAGGACAGAGATCCTACATGAGGAGTAAGTGCACAGTGACTCCTGTTGTTGACTTTACCAATTGACACTCCTGTCTATGGCATCAGTAATCTCCCTATGCACCAGTCATGAGTTTCCAAGGCTATGAAAGCCTTTTGAGTTCACCGACTCTTATCTTGTTTAGACACGGTCATAGTCAAAGTGGAGGTCCTCTCCTCCCTTCAGAGAAAGGTACCTCCTTCTTTGAAGACCTGTTCTTTCCACTGGGATCTCACTCACAGAGATCTTTCATTTAGAGTTTTTTTTTTTTTTTTTTTTTTTTTTTTCCAGAGTGTCTTGGCTTTCCATGCCTGAAATACTCTCATGGGCTTTTCAGCCAGATCCGAATGCCTTTAGGGCTGATTCTGAGGCCAGAGTGCTGTTTAGGACATCCGCCATTCTATGAGTCTGCTGAGTATCTCGCTTCCCATGTTGGATCACTCTCCCCTTTATTTATTCTATCGGTTAGTATTAGCAGGTACTAGACTTGTTTATGTGCTTCCTTTGACTCTAAGTCCTTTCATTATGATCAATTGTGAACTGAAATTGATCACTTGGACTGGTGAGATGGCATTGGTACATGCCACCTTGATGGGATTAAATTGGAGTCCCCTGGTATGTTTCTAACTCTACCATTTGGGGCAAGTCAGCTTGAGCATGTCCCAAATTATACATCTCTTCCCTCTCTTATTCCTACTCTTATGTTTAACAGGGATCACATTTCAGTTAAATTTCAACACTTAAGAATAATTGTGTATTAATTACAGAATTAAACCAGTCATATAAAGTAGAACAGACAAAAAACTACTAAGAGGGATAATGTATTAAGTTATTATTAACAATTATGTATTAACAGTCAGGGCTATGCTGATCAAGTCACCGTTTCTCATAGTGTCCATTTCACTTCAACAGGTTTCCTTTTTGGTGTTCAGTCAGTTGTCACCCATCAGGGAGAACATATGATATTTGTCCCTTTGGGAGTGGCTTATTTCACTCAGCATGATGTGTTCCAGATTCCTCCATTTTGTTGCAAATGACTGGATTTCATTGTTTCTTACTGCGGTATAGTATTCTAAAGAGTACATATCCCATAATTTCTTTATCCAGTCTACCGTTGATGGGCATTTAGTTTGGTTCCAGGTCTTAGCTATTGTGAATTGAGCTGCAATAAACATTAGGCTGCAGACCGCTTTTTTGTTTGCCAATTTAAATTCCTTTGGGTAAATTCCAAGGAGTGGGATGGCTGGGTGGAACGGTAGGGTTATCTTCAGGTTTCTGAGGAATCTCCAGACTGACTTCCATAGTGCCTTGACCAGTTTGCATTCCCACCAACAGTGGGTTAGTGTCCCTTTTTCCCCACATCCTCGCCAGCATCTGTTGTTGGTGGATTTCTGCATGTGAGCCATTCTAACCGGGGTGAGGTGAAACATCATTGTGGTTTTGATTTGCATTTCCCTGATTGCTAATGACCTTGAACATTTTTCCATGTGCCTGTTGGCCATTTGGATTTCCTCTTTTGAAAAATGTCTATTGAGGTCCTTGGCCCATCTCTTAAGTGGGTTGTTGGTTTTGTTTTTGTGGAGTTTCTTGATCTCTTTGTAGATTCTGGTTATTAACCCTTTATCTGTTGCATAGTTTGCAAATATTTTTTCCCATTCTGTCGGTTGTCTCTTCACTCTCCTGTTTCTTTTGCAGTAGAGAAACTTCTCAATTTGATGCAATCCCAATAGTTGATTTTGGCTTTGACTGCCTGTGCCTCCCGGGTCTTTTCCAGAAATTCTTTGCCTGTGCCTATATCTTGAAGGGTTTTTGCAATGTTCTCTAATAACTTGATGGTGTCAGGTCATAGATTTACGTCTTTAATCCATGTTGAGTGGATTTTTGTGTAAGGTGTAAGGTAGGGGTCTTGCTTCATGATTCTGCACGTGGAAATCCAATTTTCCCAGCACCATTTATTGAATAGACTGTCCTTGCTCCAGGAATTAGTTTTAGATCCTTTATCAAATATAAGTTGGCTGTACATGTTTGGATTGATTTCTAGTGTTTCAATTCTGTTCCATTGGTCTATCCATCTGTTTCTGTACCAGTACCATGCTGTTTTGATTACAACTGCCCTGTAGTATGTCCTGAAATCTGGTATTGTGATGCCTCCGGCTTTGTTTTTGTTGTACAAGATTGCTTTAGCTATTCAAGGTCTCTTGTGCCTCCATATAAATTTCAGCACCATTTTTTCCAGATCTGAGAAGAATGTCTTTGGTATCTTGATTGGGATTGCATTGAATCTATAAATTGCTTTTGGGAGAATGGACATTTTGATGGTGTTGAATCTTCCAATCCATGATCATGGAAGATTTTTCCATTTCTTGGTATCCTCTTCTATTTCTTTCTTTAAGGTTTTGTAATTCTCCTCGTAGAGATATTTAACGTCCTTGGTTAAGCTTATTCCAAGGTATTTGATTGTTTTTGTAGCTATTGTGAATGGGATTGATCTTAGAAGTTCTTGCTCAGCCATGTCATTGCCTGTGTATACAAAGGCTGTTGATTTTTTTTTAATTTTTTTAATTTTTTGATAGGCAGAGTGGACAGTGAGAGAGAGAGACAGAGAGAAAGGTCTTCCTTTGCCGTTGGTTCACCCTCCAATGGCCGCCGCGGCCGGCGCGCTGCGGCCGGCGCGCTGCGGCCGGCGCACCGCGCTGATCCGATGGCAGGAGCCAGGAGCCAGGTGCTTTTCCTGGTCTCCCATGGGGTGCAGGGCCCAAGCACCTGGGCCATCCTCCACTGCACTCCCTGGCCACAGCAGAGGGCTGGCCTGGAAGAGGGGCAACCGGGACAGAATCCGGCGCCCCGACCGGGACTAGAACCCGGTGTGCCGGCGCCGCTAGGCGCAGGATTAGCCTATTGAGCTGCGGCGCCGGCCCCAAAGGCTGTTGATTTTTGTGCATTGATTTTATACCCTGCTACTTTGCCAAACTCTTCTATGAGTTCCAATAGTCTCTTAGTAGAGTTCTTTGAGTCCTCTAAATAAAGAATCATATCATCTGCAAAGAGGGATAGTTTGAGTTCTTCCTTCCCAATTTGTATCCCTTTAATTTCTTTTTCTTGCCTAATAGCTCTGGCTAGAACATCCAGAACTATATTGAATAGCATTGGTGAGAGTGGGCATCCCTGTCTGGTGCCAGATCTCAGTGGAAATGCTTCCAACTTTTCCCCATTCAATAGGATGTTGACTGTGGGTTTTTCATAGATTGCTTTGATTGTATTGAGGAATGCTCCTTCCAAACCCAGTTTGCTTAGAGTTTTCATCATGAATGGGTGTTGTATTTTATCAAATGCTTTATCGGCATCTATTGAGATAATCATATGGTTTTTCTTCTGCAGTCTGTTAATGTGGTGTATCACATTGATTGTCTTGCACACATTAAACCATCCCTGCATACCAGGGATAAATCCCACTTGGTCTGGGTGGATGATCTTTCTGATGTGTTGTTGCATTCTATTGGCGAGAATTTTATTGAGGATTTTTGCATCTATGTTCATCAGGGATATTGGTCTGTAATTCTCTTTCAGTGCTGCATCTTTTTCCGGCTTAGGAATTAAGGTGATGCTGGCTTCATAGAAAGAATTTGGGAGGATTCCCTCTTCTTCGATTGTTCTGAATAGTTTGAGAAGAATTGGAGTTAGTTCTTCTTTAAATGTCTGGTAGAATTCAGCAGTGAATCCATCTGGTCCTGGGCTTTTCTTTGTTGCGAGGGCCTTAATTACTGTTTCAATTTCTGACTCATTTATGGGTCTGTTTAGGTTTTCTATTATGTCTTCCTGGTTCAATTTAGGTAGGTTGCATGTGTCCAGGAATCTATCCATTTCTGATAGGTTTCCCTGTTTGCTGGCATACAAGTCCTTGTAGTAATTTCTGATGATTCTTTTTATTTCTGTGGTGTCTGTTGTTATGCCTCCTTTTTCATCTCTGATTTTATTGATTTGGGTCTTTTCTCTTCTTTTTTTAGTTAGTTGGGCCAATGGGGTGTCAATTTTGTTATTTTTTCAAAAAAACAGCTCCTCGTTTGGCTGATTTTTTGGAATGTTTTTCTTGATTCAATCCTGTTGATTTCTTCTCTGATTTTAATTATTTCTCTTCTCCTACTAGATTTGGGTCTGGTTTGCTGTAGTTTTTCTAGATCCTTGAGTTGAATTGAAAGCTCATCTATTTGGTGCCTTTCCAATTTCTTGATGTAGGCACCTATTGATATAAACTTTCCTCTTAACATTGCTTTTGCTGCGTCCCATAAGTTTTGGTATGTTGTGCTGTTATCCTCATTTACTTCCAGAAAATTTTTGATTTCTCTTTTAATGTCTTCTATGACCCATTGTTCATTCCGGAGCATGTTGTTCAATCTCCATGTGTTTGCAAATGCTCTAGGGATTCCTGAGTTGCTAATTTCCAACTTCATTCCTTTATGGTCTGAGAAGCTGCATGGTATGATTCTAATTCTTTTGAATTTGCTGAGACTTGCTTTATGGCCTAGTATGTGGTCAATCCTAGAGAAGGTTCCATGTACCGCTGAGAAGAATGTAAAATCTTTAGCTGTAGGATTGAAAGTTCTGTATATATCTGTTAGATCCATTTGGGCTATAGTGTCATTTAAATCTACTGTATCCTTGTTGATCTTCTGTCCTATTGATCTGTCTATTTCTGAGAGTGGAGTATTGAAGTCCCCCAGTACTATTGTATTGGGGTCTAAGTCTCCCTTTAAGTCCGTTAACAAATCTTTTAGATAAACCGGTGCCCTGTAGTTAGGTGCACATACATTGATAATTGTTATATCTTCTTGTTTTATTGATCCCTTAATCACTATATAGTGCCCCTCTTTGTCTCTCTTAACAGTTTTTGTGGTAAAGTTTATGTTGTCTGATATTAAGATGGCTACGCCCGCTCTTTTTTCATTTCTGTTGGCATGGTATATCTTTTTCCAGCCTTTCACTTTCAGTCTGTATGGATCTTTGTTGGAAAGATGTGTTTCTTGTAAGCAGCAAATAGATGGGTTTTGTTCCTTAACCCAATCAGCCAATCGGTGTCTTTTAACTGGACAGTTCAGGCCATTAACATTCAATGTGACTAATGAAAAGTGGTAACTTTGCCCTGCCATTTGCCAAAGATAAGTTCTAATATATGCTTTGAATTCCCTGTGATCTTTTGCTGTGAGGTTTCTTTCCTTTCCCTTCTTTCATATTGATGACCGTGTTTCTGTGTTTCTGTGTGTAGCACATCTTTAAGCATCTGTTGCAGGGCTGGACGAGTGGCGACAAATTCTTTCAATTTCTGTTTGCTATGAAAAGTCTTTATTTCACCTTCATTCACAAATGAGAGCTTTGCAGGATATAATATTCTGGGCTGGCAGTTTTTCTCTCTTAGTACGTGGGCTATATCTCGCCATTCCCTCCTAGCTTGTAGAGTTTCTGATGAGAAGTCAGCTGTGAGTCTGATTGGAGATCCTCTGAGAGTAATTTGACGTTTCTCTCTTGCACATTTTAGGATCTTTTCTTTATGTTTCACTGTGGAGAGTTTAATTACAACGTGTCGTGGTGAGGATCTCTTTTGGTCGTGTTTATTAGGGGTTCTGTGGGCTTCCTGTACTAGGATTTCTCTGTCCTTCTCCAAACCTGGGAAATTTTCTGCTAATATCTCACTAAAAAGGCCTTCTAATCCTTTCTCCCTCTCCATGCCTTCAGGAACTCCTAGAACCCGAATGTTGGTTTTTTTAATAGTATCTTGAAGATTCCCGACAATATGCTTTAGATTTCTAATTTCCTCTTCTTTTCTTTGGCCTGACTGTATCCTTTCCTGTTCTCTGTCTTCTAAGTCCGATATTCTCTCTTCTGCTTCACCCATTCTGTTTGTAAGGCTCTCTATTGTGTTTTTCATTTGATCTATTGAATTCTTCACTTCAGTCACTATCACAGTTTCCTGTTGTACTAGTTGTTTCGTTTCATTTTGATTCCTCCTTAATATTTCATTTTCACGAGAGAGATTTTCTATCTTGTCCATTAAGGATTTCTGCAGTTCCAGAATTTGTTTTTGAGAACTTCTTAATGTTCTTATCAATTTTTTGAGATCTGCTTCTTGCATTTCTTCTATGTCATCATCTTCATAATCTTGAATTGGGGTGTCTTTTTCATTTGAGGGCGTCATAGTGACTTCCTTGTTTTTATTACCTCGGTTTTTGCGTTTGTTATTTGGCATATTGGAGATATTTGGTTTCTTCACTGTGGTGCTTTTTCTTGTTATACTATGACTCTAGATTAAGTGGACTATCTGTTTTTGATGGAGCCTTAGGGCTTGAGATGGGTGTGGCCTGAGAGCTCTGTTTGGTGTGACAAAGGTGACACTCCCAGGTTAGGCGTGGTAAATCTCTCTCTCTCTCTCTCTTTCTTTTTTTGATTCAAAAGGGAAGTAATTCTGCACAGCTGAACGAAGTTGGAGGTAGTTAGCAGGCAAATGATATACCCACAGGAGCCAGAGATTGGAAGCTCTTTCCCAAGGACCACACAGGGAATCTGTTCTGCCCTCAGAGTGGGCTCAAATTCCCCTTCAGTCTCCCACTGGGTTGCCAAAGTTATGGAATTGTAGCGTCTCTGGAGAGTGCTCACGTGAATTCTGTGAGTTCTCTCCCCCACCGTCTCTTTTTTCACAGTCTCAGTTCAGTAGCACCACAAATTTGCTAGGTCCTAATCTCCTGTTAATTCGCCCCACCCAGAGTCAGGTTTTTCTGCTAGGCTCAGGGCCGGTGCAGACCTGAGGTCGCTCTGCTTATGATGTATGTCCAAGATGGCGCCTGCTCTTTGTCTTGCTCGCCCTTGAGAGGTGAGTGGAGAGAGAGAAACCCGTGTCCGTACCAGTCACCTTTTTTTTTTCTCTCTCTCTCTTCTAGTTAGCCAGGTGAACTTTTCCCCCCTGGGGGACGTTCCCTCTAGTCTCCTCTCTCCGTTTGCCTGCTGGTGTCTCGGGCTATTGAGGTTCGGCTCACCTCGAGTTCCAGCGCTGGTGTGTTGAGTCTGCCGCTGGTGTCCCGAACTGTGGGCTCCCACGCTCTCCACGCAGGTCTGCTGTGAATCACGCGTTCCGGAAGAGTTTCTTCTGCTGTTTCCTCCCCTACTCTTCCTTGAACCTGCAGTATCTCCACTTTTATTAAACTATCTCTCCCCGGACTATCAGTGTGCTCCCTTCCTATTCCGCCATCTTGCCTCTTTTTTTGTGGATATAATTTTAATTTTTTTAAATTAGGTCAAGATTTAGATTTTATAAACTTCATAGCAATATTCAATAAATTTTCTGACTGACAAAGAAGGAGATCTAAGCTTAGATAGGTAATGGATCTTTAATCAGCTTTATAGGTTATAGTCATTAAGGGAATGCAAATAAATTTAACAAATAAATCCACAAATCTCAGTAGCTTAAATGGATAGGAATTGATATCCTACTTAGTTGAAATTCAATGTCTCTGCTGTTCCATGGGTACCTGTCTTCTTAGTGATGGTTTAGGGCCTCATGTTCTTTTATCTTTGGAGAATTCCACTCCTAGGACCTGCGCATTTGACACAGATGTGGTAAAAGGAGGTGCAGAAGCACATGGCTTGCTTAACCTCTTTGGGGCAGAAGTGGAACATACTGCTTCCACTTCCATCCCACTGGTAGGGTGTGGTCACGTGGCTCATTCTAGATGCAAGGAACTGAGGAGAGAAAGGTGGCTGTGTAGGTAGTTCCCGTGCTTTCATTTCCCAACACAATACTCAGAAATAGAAATATTGTGAAAACTTAATCATTTCTGCTCAGGAACAAAGTAGCTTTGTGAAGCTTTAGGAAAACATTTCTAAGTTTGTATTCCACATAGTCATGAGACTACATCAGAAAAATCAGAGCATTTTAAAGAACAGATGTTTGCAGAAAAAAAAGTTAGACATTTTAAAATTGAAATGCTACTCCATTAGTTTCTGAAAATACTCATATTTTGCAGGTGATTTGTTACATGTATATGAACCAACTATTGATTAGGCCAACACAGTAGTTTTAACACTGGTTAGTGGAGGATTCCTAGGTCTTCTCCATCTGAGATTTTTCTACGCTTCAGCTGGGATATGGTTTTGGCATTGATTTCTTTATCATCAAAAATTACTGTACAATAGACTAGGGAGCCACTAAATGAGCATGCTGAGGTTGTGAAATTCAACTGCTTCCTCATTGTCATTTATATTTGATAGGTGACTTGAACATGTGGACATGGATAAAAACAAAACTGTCTGTCCCAGACACATATCATAGACTTCATTGGGCTCCATTTTCCAGTCCATTTTCTCAGTTATGTATATAGTGCCCTCAGTTATTTTGTTATTCCGCCATCTTTTTATTCTACCTGAAATTAACACCTTTAAGGGCATGTGGCATATATGTACCTGATGCAATAGTTCTCACCGGAGGGTGGTCTGAAGAGCTCCAAGGTACAGAAGAATTAACGAGGTGAAGTGTACACTCTTCTAGACTAACCTAAACTCCTAGGAGCCTTCTCCGTGAAAACATGGGATATGTCTCCATTCAGAGGCAAAAACATTTTTAATTTGAAAAATCAAGAATGAAGAGCCATAATGCTTATATTTGATAAAACATTTATAAATTCAAAAATAATTAACTTTTTTAGGTTCAAGTCCAGTTCTACTGAAGAACAAACCTTTATTTCAAACAGAAAGAAGATTAAGCAAAGTTTAATTTTTGTTATCAGTGATAAATTAAATGTGACATAAATTTACCTCAACTAGAAATGGCTAGGAAATGTTTTTAATCCAGTGCCCTGACATCTGTCATTCATGTTTGATAAAATCTCCCTCTCCTGATCAGGTGAAAAACAACTCATAAATTACTTCAGGCCTTAATTAAAAATTTGTGTTCAACAACATAGCTAGCTATTGCTGCTTTAACAACAGCAGAATGCTACCAGCAATTTCTCGCTTTTAGCTCTTTGCTATCTGATGGGAACCTTAAAAGACCTCAGCATTTATGCTTTTTGTTTGTTTTTGCAAAAGTATAAAAATGTTTAAAATCTTATATCAGGACAGGAAGCTGATCACGTTATATTGAAATTATGTAAGCTTCTCAGAGGGGTTAGAAAATAACAAAATGCTAAAAAATAAGTGATTCCATGAAAGTTTTCTTGCTGTTCTCACAGAACCCCTTCCAGGTTTGCTGTTTTGTTCTTTCATTTTCTCCTGGGAAACTTATTAGAATTTGGAATTGAGGAAATCATTTCATAAATCACTAAATATGGAAGCTGTTTCAAAACTGTTTAGAAGATAAATTGTTTCAGCCCTTTTTCTTACTAAAGGCTTTTCTTTGAACTTCACTTCTGAAAATAAAATTAAATACACCTGCCTTATAGATTTTTTAAATAAACTCATTTTGAAATAAGTTAGAGGTAATTTTGCAGGTACTCATATGTCAGTGTAGGTTTTTTTTTTTTTTTTCTGTTCTCCAACTAGCAAACAAAGGGTTTTGTGGTTATCCTTTCATTTTCCCACACATGAAGACTGAATATTATCAGCCTCAAACTATTGTTGGCAGAAGCACGTTTGTATTTGTGCTGTAAAGCTGAAGTTACCATCGTTAATCTGAAAGGTCGATCCATGAAGGATTACCTGAGGCCGAGTTTAGCATATAGAAGTCAAGGATCCCGCAACTTCTCTGCTGGACCCTCTGTCAAACCATCATGCTCTCGCCATAAGGTTGTATTCAAAAGGAAGGTGTGAAGAGATGGGGTGAGAAACAGTGGAACTGCCAGCCCAGGTAGGATCTGGCATACCCGCCGTGTGTGCCCTATTCAATGCTGCAATTTACTGTAACACTAGGTCACACTGTGCAAGGAGTTTAAAAGTCTCTTTGTTTTTAGCAAAATGCCTTCCCAGTCAAGAGCTAAGTAAGTACTGTGGATATTTCTTTGTCCTGATGATATTCCTGGGAGGGAGGCATATTGTAAGGCTCATAATCCTTGCTTTGTGAATGGGGAAAGCATCGAAAGGTGAAAGAAGTCCTACTGTTTTATCCTCATAAACATATCCACCTATGATAAATGCTCTTTCTTATAGTTGTGTTTCAACTTGGAGGGACGTTTTTAAGCTTATAATCTGCATATTATTTTTAATGTTTGACTCAATTTAATGTATCCATTTTTTCTTTGTCTTCAGAAAAAGAAACACATAACAAAAAAACATTTTGATTTCATTTTCCAAGAGCTTTGAAAATTTTATTTGAGAGTCAGAGAGAGAGAGAGAGAGGGAGAGAGAGAAAGAGAGACCACTAGCTTTCATTGATTCCATTGGCTGGTCGACTTTCCAGGCGCCCATAATGCACCAGGCCAAAACTGGAGCCAGGAACTAAATCCATAAATCTCATGTGGGTGGCTGGAACCCAACTACTTGAGTCATCACTCTGCCTTCCAGGGCCTGCATTCACAGGAAGCTGAAATTAGGAGTCAGAGCCAAGTATTCAACTCAGGTACTCCAATGAGGGAGCCACCAACGTCTTAGCCACTAGGCTCAATACCCACTCCATGAGCTTTTTTGAAGTCCCCTCATGTTATGTGTATGTGTGTGTGTGTATTTGTGAACACAATTAAATAAACTGTGTTCAAACAAGGGTAAAAAGAAAATTCCAAATGTATTATTTCCTGATTAAGTCATTATTTTATCATGATATAAATTATCAGCCTTATAAAAACCTCTTGTATCTTTTTGTGTATGTGTGTGTCAGATACTATATGAACTTCTGCAACTAAATATCTGTTCCCATCTCTGCTTTCTGTGAATTAATCTTGGTAGCTTGAAATTGGCCATGGTGAGAGTACTTATACCATAGCAGTCAGCAATTTCTACCAAGTAGGACTTGATTTATTGTTTGATTCATTATCGAAACCAGGAATCAGTAAACCACCATCTGTGGATCAGCTGCCTGTTTTAATAAGTAATGTGCTATTGGAACACTGCTCTAGGATGACAGGAATACAGTTGTAACAGGTAAGGCCAACAAGCCCAAAGCATGCATCATCTGGCTCTTGAGGAAGAACTTTATAAAACTATGATCTCAACTTAAGAAAGCAATGGAAAATTGTTAATGCAGTTGAAATTGAAAAGCATGTTATGTCTTTTGACATAACATTATGAACATCATGAAGGAATGAGAATCTGTTCTTCCATTATTTCAGAAACTATTATCCAAGTCAGCAAAGAAGCCCCCTAACATCCTTGATGAAAGGGTGAAATTCCCACAAGTGTCGTCTTTCACTTTCATCTTGCTCATCAATTTAAACAAAAATATCCACCAACATTTGTGTTAGATCGATATTCATTTATCACCTGCAAGCACAGTGACTCTGGAAACAAAGAGTTCAGCAAAAATCCACACAAGCATGTTTTCAGACTTAACTGTGCATATGGAATTTAGACTGAAGAATACGGGATACATTATTGCCTGTATGGTGTATATTGTACTACTATTTATTTGTAAAATTTATAATGTTGATGCATATATAAATATAGTTCTCTTTGCCTGACAGTTATTCATTTACTGGCATATAATTTTTTAAAGATTTTATTTATTTATTTGAGAGGTAGAGTTAGAGATAGAGGGAGATAGAAAGGTTTTCCATCTGCTGGTTCGCTCTCCAAATGGCCACAGGGATCAGTTATGTGTTGATGTGATCTGAAGCCAGGAGCCAGGAGCTTCTTCTGGGTCTCCCATGTGAGTGCAGGTGCCCAAAGACTTGGGTCATCTTGTACTGTTTCCCAGGCCATTGCAGAGAGCTGGATTGGAAGAGGAGCAGCCAGGACTAGAACTGGTGTCCATATGGGATGCTGGTACCACAGGTGGAGGATTAACTTACTGTGCCAGAGTGCCGGCCCCTAGCATACCATTCTTGAAGCCACATGCCTTACTTCTCTTAAAACTACTCAAAATGTACTTAGTTGTATAAATTTTTATACAATGGTATAAAAATAGATGCTATATACTTACATAAGATAGTGAGAAGTCTTACATGTTTATTTTAATTTATTTTAGTGACCAAATAATTTATAAAAGTTATCTTTGCCTAACTTTATTTTAGATTGAAATTATTGAAATATGGAATTAATATGTTGGCAAAATTTAAACACACTAAGAGCTTGAGTATTAGGCTATGAAGGCATTACACATATTGCAAATGTTTCAAAAATGTATTATTAATTTTGATACAGCTTTCAATATATTTGTCCGAAAGTGTGTAAAAGTCTGCCATTTAAGTTACCCTTTTTTTCTTTAAGGATTATCAAATATCTGTTCCTTTTTTTTATTTTATCATTAGTGGGTAGTATGAAAGATATAAATAGCGTGAAAATCACAGTTCAGTATATGGCCTAAAGTGAAAAGGAACACACACCATCTTTCTCTGCAATCAAGAAGCAGGGATTTATTCTTTTCATTTTTCACAAAATAGCAAAAATCACCTCATTAATAGCTTTTCACTGTAAAGACTGAATTGCTTCCTCATCTGGTTAGGACTCCAGGTAGAATCAATAATTTCACATCCATTGAAAGAAATAGAAGGAGACAGACTATAATCTAGACCTGTAGAATTCAGCATTTCAAAGAATTTATATTCAGCATGAACCTACAAAGCTTACATGATGAGTAGTTCAGTTGTGGAATGACATCTTTTTTTTTTTTTTTTTTTTTTTTTTTTACAGGCAGAATGGAGAGAGAGAGGCAGAGAGAAAGGTCTTCCTTTGCCGTTGGTTCACCTTCCAATAGCCGCTGTGGCCAGCACGCTACGCTGATCCAAAGGCAGGAGCCAGGTGCTTCTCCTGGTCTCCCATGGGGTGCAGGGCCCAAGCACTTGGGCCATCCTCCATTGCACTCCCGGGCCACAGCAGAGAGCTGGCCTGGAAGAGGGGCAACCGGGACAGAATCCGGCGCCCCGACTGGGACTAGAACCCGGTGTGCTGGCACCCCAAGGCAGAGGATTAGCCTATTGAGCCAAGGTGCCGGCCTGTGGAATGACTTCTTTGCAGATTGGTTTTGAGTGCGCTATTCTATAGTGTATTTTGGAAATTCAGTTTTGGAGCTTCAATGAAATTAGATTTCAGAGCCTCCAACTCTAGCAACACAAAGTAAATGGACACAAAGTTGAAAACAATAGAAACCAAAAACAACTTATTAATGTCTTATTCCATTAAACTAAAGTGAAGCAGAAACAGGTTGTCCTAGCTGTTGGTGAAGTCTGTGTGTGTGCATAAAAGGACACAGAAAGTCACCTGTGGGTGCTGAGGTTGACAAGAGAACGGATGTGGGGTGTGAGAGCCCTGAGTGGCCTGGACAACATATGAGCGATTTATCAAATTAAGAAGTAATATATTTCTGTGGATCAATGGACACTACAGGATTTTGTCCACAGGGATTCAGGAATCTATTTGTCAAGGCTTCCTGAAGAAAATTAATGAAAGACTTTTGCTTTAGGAGTTTGTCAGCTCAGGAGTTTGGAAGAGTAAGTTCGAATAAGGGGTTCCCAAATTGTCCTGTCCTGGTCCCCATGCCTCCCAAGCTATCATGGTTCAAGACCTGCCTCTGTTTCATCTTGTTCCTATTTGGAGAGAACCTGTTGACTCTGATGGGAGTATTAGCTATGCAATCATAAGGAAGGCAATGTCCCGTGAAAGGGGGCTCCAGGCGAAGTTAGGAGGACAGGAAGTGTCCCAAGGATTTTAGAGGATAATGTAAATCACACTTGAGGGGCGTTGAAATGAAGTTGGGAAGATAAGGCAAAAAGTACAATGGGATGCCACAAAGAGGTTGGGCAGGCAGCCCCATTCACTAACAGTGCTAGCCTGCAGCAATAGGTATATACCTGGAAGATGACCCAGAGCATACTAGGATTTGTTGGTGGTGACTGGAGCAAGTGAACACTTCAGCCCCTGGAATCCAGGATCAGGGCAGGATGGGGTGGGGGCCTGAGAAACCCTGATGTGCAGGCAGTAACCCAGAACAATTAAACTGGAGGTGGCACTCAGATTTTTAAAAGCTTTTTCATATCATTCCAAAGTTCAACATGGTTGAAAACCCTGTAGTAAATGAAATAAAAGGGATTCCCCCTGATTGTACATTTTAATTACCAGAGAGCTTTGATGATGAATCAATGCCTAATTCTGTCCCTAAACTAATCCATTCAGCATTCTGGGGATGAGGGCCTGGGATGGGAGTTATTTGGAATTCAGGACTCTGTAATTTAGACAGCAATATATCATGCCTCTACTTTTTCACTGAAGTGGTTCTGAGACAATAAGAAAATTAGCCTCATTAAATTCAATGCACTTCTAGTATTTGAAAAAAAATGACAATAATAATTTACTTCCTAAAACCTCTCATTTTTTTTCACATTTGGTCTTTACACTTGACTTATTAAGTTTTAATTTAATTACCTTGTGTGTAAAAAAATCTATGAACATTTCTGATATAATTATCATTTGATGTTATAATTTTTATGCAAAACCATTCATTTGATTAGGGATTTCTAATGTTGAAACAGGGCTTTTTAAAGTGCCATCTAGTTAAAAGAACTAAAATAGCAATTCTAAAACCAATCCAACCCAGAGGATTCTATTTCTTCAGCTTCTATTTTGTAATTATTCATTGTCACAGAAGTCAATGCATGTGAGTAATACTGCATGTGAATAGTCAGAAAGGAAATTGTTGCATAAATAATTAATACTTTGAAAGGTTAAATTTAATTTGAAAGTGGGTGATTTTCTCCTGCTGGGGTTATGGACATTGAAGGTGAATAATATGATAGATTTACTTATTGAGGGGAAAATTCATGCTAATGGGTAGCTTTTTTGTTGTGCAAATGCACCAATACAATTTCTGTCCAGTAATTAATCAGTTCTGAGTAGAAAAAAATGTTGTATTTTATAAAAACAATATTGAGAGAAAATTTAGAATAAAATAGAGAGGTGTCTTTAAATTGGCAGATACAAAACAAAGGAAAACACTGGAACAATGCATGCATCCTGAAACTTTTAGTTGAAATTTTAGGAACTAATGCAATAATAGAAATAAATATAAGATTTCCCCTTTGGAGATCAATGTAATTCTGATCTTTATTCTAAGATATCTTTATTACTTCCTTGTTTTAATTCACAAAGTTTATTTAAAAATAAATGTTTTATATTGCTCAATGAAAAAAATGCCATAAAGCTTTAAAAGTAAGCCTCTAGTTAAAAGAATTATTTGAAGGAAAAAGAATTCCATTGAATAATTAGCTCTGTAACACTAACTTACTGATCCAATTGACTTGTAACACTAATTGTGTCAAAGGCCATCAAAATGTATTAATGCAATGCATTTAATATAAGTGTTAAAATATATTTTATTTATACATATATCATACCACTGCACTCAAAGCATATTTGATCATGTTAATATAAGTCGGATAGAGAATAGTCAAAGAAGATAAATTTGACAGGTGGTAAGAATTTATGTGACCAAGAAAGTATGACTTCATCTTTCTGAATTAAAAATGTCTGTTGCTTTTCTGTGGGTAATTTTGTATTTTAAGTGTAAACAATAAAGAACCAGGAATCATGACCTTGAGTTCAGAGCCAGAGCCTAGCAGTTTTGCAGTGGGTCTCATAGTGTGAAAGAAATGTTCTAATGCTCTTGTCTTAATAAAGTTTTACTTATTTTTAAATTATTTTTTATAGAATGCTTTTATATAATAAATATAAATTTCGTAAGTACAACTTTAGAAATATAGTGGTTCTTCCCCTAATACCTGCCCTCCCACCCCCAAACCAGGTCACCTCCCTACTCCCTCTCCCATCCCATTTTTCATTAAGATTCATTTTAATTATCTTTATATACAGAAGATCAACTCTATACTATGTAAAGATTTCAACAGTTTGCAAACACACAGACACACAGAGTATAAAGTACTGTTTGAAGACTAGTTTTACTGATAATTCTCATAGTACAACTCATTAAGGACAGAGATTCTACATGGGAAGTAAGTGCACAGTGACTCCCGTTGTTGATTTAACAATTGACACTCTTATTTATGACATCAGTGATTACTGGAGGCTCTTGTCCTGAGCTGCCAAGGCTATGGAAGCCTATTGAATCCACAAACTCCGATCTTATTTAGACAGGACCATAATCAAAGTGGTAGTTCTCTCCTCCCTTCAGAGAAAGGTACCTCCTTCTTTGATGGCCCCTTCTTTTTTCCGGGATCTCATGGAGATCTTTCATTTAGGTCATTTTTCACCATAGTATCTGGGCTTTCCATGCCTGAAATGCTCTCATGGTCTTTTTAGCCAGATCCGAATGCCTAAAGGGTTGCTTCTGAGCCAAGAGTGCTATTTAGGGCATTTGTCGTTCTATGAGTCTGCTGTGTGGCCTGCTTCTCATCTTGGATCGTTCTCTCCTTCTTAATTCTATCTATTATTATCAGCAGGCACTTGGTCATATTTATATGATCCCTTTGACACTTAATCATATCTTTATGATCAGTTATGAACTTAAAGTGATCACTTTAACTAGTAGGTAGCATTGGTATCTGCCAACTTAATGGGATTTGGAGTCGCATGTCAAGTTTTTAGGTTTACCCTTAAGGGATAAGTCTGAGGAAACGTGTGCAAAAACTGTACATCTCCTCTCTCTCTTATCCCCACTCTTATTTTAACAGGGGTCAATTTTCAATTGGATTTAAATGCCTAAGAATAATTCTCTGTTAAATAAAGAATTCAACTGGGGCCGGAGCTGTGGCACAGTGTGTTAACACCCTGGCCTGCGGCACTGGCATCCCATATGGGCACTGGTTTGGGACCGACTGCTCTACTTCCTATCCAGCTCTATGCTGTGGCCTGGGAAAGCAGTGGAGGATGGCCCAATTCCTTGGGCCCCTTGCACCCACATGGGATACCCAGAGGAGGCTCTTGGTTTCCCATCGACACAACTCTGTCCATTGAGGCCAATTGGGGAGTGAACCATCGGATGGAAGACCTCTCTCTCTCTCTACCTCTCCTTCTCTCTCTGTGTAACTGACTTTCAAATAACGAAATAAAATCTAAAAAAAAAAAAAGTTCAACCAATGGTATTAAGTAGAAAAAGAAAATACTAAAAATAATAAAACAGCAAACTCTTCCTCGACAGTTTGGACAAGGGAGGAGAAGCACCTGGCTCCTGGCTTCGGATCAGCGCAGTGCGCCAGCCGCAGTGCGCTGGCTGCAGCGGCCATTGGAGGGTGAACCAATGGTAAAGGAAGACCTTTCTCTCTGTCTCTCTCACTGTCTACTCTGCCTGTAAAAAAAGAAAAAAGAAAAAAGAAATGTCCTCATATATTATGAATTATAGTCAGTAAATTGATGCAGAAAATTTAGGAGAACAATATGACTATGTCACAATAATCACCTGCACAAATGATACAAATAACTTTTTAGGATTCCCTATTCCCTTTCTTTGCCAAACTGTATTCTCTGACATATTTCTCACTGCATGAAATCCATGTGTGTTTTGTGTTCACCTGAGGGAATGCAATATTAACAATTTTTGAATGTGTTTACTTGAAAAAGAACCATCATTAAGACTATTATTTTGTTTCTGTATGAATGTTTGAATACTGCACTTAAAAAATTTCCTGTTCCATTTTACTTCCATATTGACTATAGAAACTGCAGAAGTGTAGACAGCTTCCAAATTTTTAAGCTTCTCGAAGGTCATTTTGAAATGGAGAGTTAGCAAACAACCATGATAGATAGTGTAAGGGGACATAACCTAACTATTCACTACTAACAGCTTGAAAGCTATGAAAATTGAGCAATTACATGAGAAAATGCTCTGAGAAGCCATGACCTTTGTCCCTTGTAGTTGCCATGGAGACCAGCAAAAAGGTGAGGGGAGGGAGGATAGAGAGAGAGAGAAATGAATCATGTACACTACCTAAATAAATGTTGATAAATATTATGATCAGAAAAGGACAGCCATGATAAAATACATCACTTTTCCTCCCTAACCTTTACCTATAAATCTTTGGCTCACAATTATCTACTTCATAGTGGGATAAATTGTGCCCCCATCAGGTCTTTTTGATGTGTGTAGAGTCAAATAAAGAGAGTATATATTTTGAACTTACTACAGTGAGCTGTCCAGTGCAGCGTACTATCCTGATTACCAAGGATAGATATATTGGTAACTATGTCTTTAAGCTATGTTCTAGCAAAATCATTTTTCACAAGATGTCTCCATTCCTATTTCATTCCTCTCCATCACGTGAATCTGTCAAATCCTGCTTTCTTCCATCTTAGAAGAAAATCCTGCTTTCTTCCATCTTTCAATCCCTTTCTTCCATCTTCTATCCACACTGGCAGCTTTAGAAGTGATGTACGCAGAAAGATAAAGAAGCCCACTTGTTCAACAAGTCATCAAGTGGCAATCAATGCAATAGTAGGTAGGTGGCCAGATTTTCTAAATTTCAATTTCTTCCAGGATTATTACACTAAGAAGTAAAGGCAACTGCTGAAAAAAATGCTGAGATTCTACTAAAGGGAATGAAAAGAGATGACGGCATATTAAATTTGTTAGTAATTCTGCTATCTCATTTTCATTTCATCAACTAAACCTTGAAAGTTGGAAAATGGATATTTAGTAGGTGTTTAAAGTGCTCATCACTTTACAAATTTAAGTGACCTGGCTAAAGCAAGCAGTTTAGGCTTGTGCATCAGTATTAGAGATTTCCCAAATTGTAACTCTCTAAGCTACTTTGTTTCCTCAGACCCTGCAAAGACAGCATGAGTAGTTACTATATAACTATGCAAAATATGGATGACAGGTTTTCCCTTTCCTTAAAAACAGTCTCATAAAAGAGCATTACCAGCTGGCGCCACGGCTCACTAGGCTAATCCTCCGCCTAGCGGCGCCGGCACACCGGGTTCTAGTCCCGGTCGGGGCGCCGGATTCTGTCCCGGTTGCCCCTCTTCCAGGCCAGCTCTCTGCTGTGGCCAGGGAGTGCAGTGGAGGATGGCCCAAGTGCTTGGGCCCTGCACCCCATGGGAGACCAGGATAAGTACCTGACTCCTGCCATGGGATCATTCCGGTGCGCCAGCCGCGGTGGCCATTGGAGGGTGAACCAACGGCAAAGGAAGACCTTTCTCTCTGTCTCTCTCTCTCACTGTCCACTCTGCCTGTCAAAAAATTAAAAAAAAAAAAAAGAGTATTACCTAGAGAGTGTGTTTATTATCTGTTCCAGATTACTCAGCTCCTATTTCTTGTCATAAACTGCACTGATTAAAATCATCCAACTTTACTGTCACCTTTTCTAGCAAGATTTCTGACTATATAAATGATCAAAGTCACTCTTGTTCTACAGAAATTTGTGATATTCAAAACTTGAAGATTCAGTTCAGATTTAAAAATGCAGGAAAATCACCCATCATAAGTGTCAAAAATGAATCATGAGATAAATCTGCTGCTAATCATGGATCATCCTTTTGTTGGAGAAAACTCTTTAAGTTGTTCAGATTAAGGAGAGGAGAATCACAGAATTTTTAATTGTAAATTATTTGATAAGATAACATCCATGAAATATTACTCCATTAAGAAATTTTGAAATGCATTTTTAGGAGCCAGTGTTGTGAGCTTAGGGATTAGGTTCCCAATTTAGGGATTCTGGAGAGACATAAACACTGTGTATATCAAAGGCAATGAATTCCCTAAGGTGGTTGTTGGTGTCATCCATGTTAAAAATAAGAATAATTTATAAAGATTACACTATTTGTACATCCAATCCTTATAAGAATTTCAGATTTTTGTTTAGTTTTGTTTTTTACTGCATAATCTCAGGATAAACAATGTTGTGAATACTGTTACTTTCAACCTAGGAAATAATCCTTAAGTATAAAAATAGTAACATATATTCATATTTTTTATTTGCATCCTCAAAAATGCTTTTGTCACTGATGCAAACATGACCTTTCAGTGCTTTGACAGATACATCTACCATTTATTTAGCAATCACAATATATCAACAATATTGCTTTAAACAGTTGATAATAATCTTCCTATAAAATGTTGATTGATCTTCATAGTAAACTTGATATATCAATAGTTATTATATTCATTGAAAAAACTGAAGAATTTGCATTTGGAGAAGTTAAGAAAATTTTTTTTTGTTAAAGAACACTCATTTATCCATTCATGTGAAATATTTATAAGAATTGGTCCATAAAGCAAATTTTAACACATATCTAATAAATGATACCACATAGACCACATTTGTTTACTATAAAGGCATTTGTTTTACTATAAAGGCATTTTTTTACAAAATTCTAATATATTTGGAATTTTTTTATATGCATATAAACTTTTTTTTATTTTATTTAATGAACATAAATTTCCAAAGTACAGCTTATAGATTACAATAGCTCCCCCCCCATAACTTCCCTCCCACCCACAACACTCCTCTCTCTCCCTCCTTCTCCCCCTCCATTCACATCAAGATTAATTTTCAATTATCTTTATATACAGAAGATCAATTTAGCATATTATTTTATTTTTTAATTTTTTTTTTAATTTTTAACTTTTATTTAATGAATATAAATTTCCAAAGTACAGCTTATGGATTACAATGATGTTGTTTTTGTTAGCTTAAATCATTATTATTTCATTTGTTAAATTGGAATCTTGGCGTAGTAGGTAAAGCTGCCACTTACAATGCAGGCATCCCATATAGGCATTGGAAGAGCTCACTCGCTTCTTTCTTTTTCTCTTTCCCTCCCTCCCTCCCTCTCTCCCTTTTCCCTCCCCATGCCTTTCTGTAACTCTATCTTTCAAATAATTAAATAAATATTTAAAAAGATAAATTTGAATCTTCCTATTTTGAAAGAAAAAGCCAGAATTTTGTATCAAAAATTCAGAGTTTTATGGCAATGTCATTTTATTTTGTGTCATTCTGTTAAAATAAGAAGTACCCAAACACTGGACCACATGTATTTTAAACTTTTTATTCTCCATTGCTCCTTTTAATAAGGCAAAGCATGAAGAAAATAGCAAAGGAATATGCAGGAACTCCTGCTCTATCTATTTCCTGTGTTTAGAGTGACAGATGCTTTCAGTCCCCAAGCATAAATAACAAAATCCAGAAATGCTCTTGAATTCCCTTTACAAGGAATAAAACTTGCTATTAAATGAAAGTAGTTTTGCTCTGCAGCTAAACTAAGCCTTTATTTGGCCTCTGAGAAATAAGCAGGCTAAAGCAGAGACATTAATGCTAACAAAACTGGGTTACAGTGTCAGCCCGCTGACCTTCTGGCTCCCCTGTAGTCACGTTGTTGCCACTGTGCTGCCCTGCTAATTAATTTCCTCCTTAGGTGACAAGGGAGTGTTTAGGGAGGAGCTGGGGTACTTTGTTCCTTTCTACCCTGGATAAATGTATCAGTGGTCCTGGATTGTTTGTAAGCCTTTTAACATTCGTTTTAGAAGGTATTCCACACCAAAGAAAGATTTTCTTTTATACTTTCCCACATGTTTAGAATTTGTCATGGATAATAAGGCAAAACTCTAAATTACACTTAATACATTCTCGCAAAACCAGAACAAAACACAGACCTGTCATATTTGTATTTTGTCATGGTTTCATCTTTAGCCTACAGGGAATGCCAAGGAAAATAGTATTTTCTTCTTGCCTAGAGGGGAAGGCAGATGGTTGAATACATTTAAAACTTCCAGCAACAGTTTTCTATAGCATTAGCAGTAAATCTACCAATTGTAATCTAGTGTCTATTTAAATCTATTTAATTTACATTTAACAAGACACCTCTTATTCTTGTGAGTTAATTAAAGAGTTAGTGACTATTAAAAGGATACTAATTGAAATGCAATAAATAAGATAACTGAGTTGGTGTGTAATTAGCCACATTTACATAAGTAATAAACACTGTATTGCAGTCTTCTAGAATGGAGTTGAACTAATGCTGGTAGTCTAATCTCATATGAGAACAAAAATCTAGGCATTTAATTAACATGAAACAAAATAGCTCTGACAAATTAATTGTATATAATTTTTTGAAGTAACTGCTGAAAGAATAATGTAACCATGTTTTTATGTGGTCTTTCTGAGGTCGCACTCATCTCTAATAAGTATTCAAGAAGATAATTGATTCAAATAGTAGGCACAAGATAACTCTTACTGTCTTAATGCCTTCTTCAAAGTCACCATAATTAGTTAGTGTCCTCAGTTTACTGTATAGCTGCTCCTCAACCTGAGAAATGTCCGCATAGGTTGTTCATGGAATAATTCTAATTTTCTAAAGAAACTCGTGTCCCTGTCAGTTTCCTTACTTAGGATGAGTATATAATTATGATTTAATGGAATAGACAATATATAGTTCACAGTTGTTCTATAGTTTCAAAAGTAATACTTTTTTTTTTTCTTTTTTGGTGTGCATGTACCTGTTTATGGAACATGTTAATGTATCATAGAATGAGGCCTAAAATCTGCATCTGTGTGTTATTTTGCTGAACTAATAAATGAATACAGGCAGAAAAGCAATAAAAAACATATAATAAATCAAAGTATTTAGTGCTTTCTGGGTTATAGTAAAAACTATTTCCTCTCTATTTGTATGTAGGATCTTTTATTAACGAATTGTCTATTTTCAGTATGCTGAATGAACAGAATACCTCTGGACATGTTGCATTTAACTGTTATTTTTTAGTAGCTTGTGATCCATATGTAAATTTTCTCCATTTAAATTCCTGGTGAGTATTGTCATTTGGTATACTTAAAAGAAAAACAAGAATTCTATGACTGTTGGAAGTAATAGATCCTATGAGTCAAAGCACAAAAATTTGTAGGATTTAATTCTAGAGTTTTTTTTTTTTTTCTGTCATCTAGTTATTTAGTCTTTATTCTCACTGAGGGTATGAACTTTGGGCCAAAGAGCAAGCAAAAACAACATCTAAGTAAAATGGATGTAGATGGAGGTGAGGGTCCACAGGGGAAGGAAGGGAAATACTATTATATCCTCGCTGGAAAGTATCTATTAAACAGTGTGATATTGTAGCCACTGAACTTACTGATACTGTCAACCCTAGGAATTCATTAAAAGGGAGCCCACTGAGATATTTATTTTTAAGAAATACAGTATTTTTAGAAAAATATTTAAGGAATGACAGATATACATGCTGAAAGGATTTTGGTTTAAAGTTAGGTTTAAACCTACAGAAAGGTTTTATTAGTCATGACATTATAAATTGAATTGTCACTGTGATCACCCTATGTATAATAATGCAGGAACATTGTCCTTAGTCTAAATGCAATAGATTCAAATTTTCAGAAAACAATGAAATTCAAAACATACACTTGAACTATTGAAATCTACTAAAATGGACTAATCTGATCATTTTTTAAAACTTTTTTTCTCTTGTTTGATTTCTCATGAACACTTTTCTATAGAGGTATTTCTTATTATGATCAGTTGCTTATTTGGGGAAAAACATCCCTTTTTGTTTACAGATTATTTATAAAAGTTGATTGTATAGCTGTCCAGGACCAATGTCAGACAATATTAGTCACTGAAGGAGCAGATGTTTGGCACAGCATTCAAGGTGCAGTGGTTAAGGCGCCACTGAGATTCACGTGGGACACCTGCATCCCCAACCTAATGCCTGTGTTCAAATCCTGGCTCCTCTCTCTATTCAAGCTTCCTGCTCATGTACATCTTGGGAGGCAAGAAGTGATGGCACAAGTGACTGGGTCCCTTCCACCCATGTGGGAGACCCAGACTGAATTGTAGGCTTGTGGATTTAACTTGCCCCAGCCCTGGCTCTGACTGGCACTTGGGGAGTGAATCAATGGATAGAAGATCTCTGTCTCTCTGCCTTTAAAATAAATAAATAACTTGTAGTCAACATGTTTAGAAGCACACAATTGAGAGATTTGAAAAGAAATATGACATTGACACTGTAATTAAGAGAGACCCCATGAAGTCCAAGGCTCCCCTCTCAAGATGCATAAACCGTACATTCTAGCAGCTGCCAACTTTTCTCCCTGCTTTCCCTCAGCTGGAGGCTTGCTTTTGCTAGGTTTTGGGCTCTTGTACTATGCTTCTGTATATTTCTGTTAGATTTACACTCAAACTACTTTTCTAAATTGAGAAGACTTATAAAATTGATAGAACATTCTCTGAATTTTAAGTTCTGTAATTTTTCCTTAACCCTTTGCTGTCTGTTCTGAGAGCTTGCACCTACATAATCAGTGACAGAGTAACACATATTAAGAGAAAACTGAGAGTATGTTCAGAACTAGTAGAGCATTAGTTTAAAACAATTGGGATTTCCATTTGACTTGGTGTCATAAAGACATTTTCTGCTGGTAAAAGTTAATTCTAACTTTACTGATGAATTTTAACATGCCATTATTTACTATTGTTCAGCAAAGAAAAACTTGCCTTCGTGGTGCTCAACCACATGCACACTGAGAATTTCTACCCTAAGCCTCACATTTTCTTCCCTCCAGATGGCTGATTTACATTCTTGCCTTAGGGATTGAATTGAAGTCATTTCACCTATGGTCTCTACAGGTGCCCCTAAGTTAACTGTTCTGCCTACGGATAAAGTGCAAACATCTCTACACACACTGTTTTCTCCTGCAAGGAAAACTCTGAGGACCAGAGTATAAGATGGCCACCACCACACCAGCTCCTATTTCGTTCTTCCAACACAGAAGGCAGTTTTGATTGGACTCCCTGGAGAACCGAACCTGAGGCAGAGACGTGCATGCAAAAAGTCCAGGGGATATTGACTGGAATAATGAGGGAAGGAAGCAGGCTTCAGGGGAGTGAAGAGACTGCATTGCACTTCCAGCAATGGTGTTGGCATATCCCACAGGGAATCTCACGTTGGTTGGCCCATCAGAATCAAAGTGGGGCATGAGGCTGGGCCCGCACTCTCACTTCTGACAGGCATCCGATGTGTGCGCATGACTTGGATAAGTTGCTCCCTGAAGGAGATTGATTTGTGAGGGACCAAGAGCCTACAACTCTGGAAATGCTGTCCTTAGTGCCTTGTTCTCTAAGGTGAGTATCTGGGAGATGCACAGAAACATTTAAATTCTGTTAGCTAGAGTTAAGTCAGGAAGGTTTACTGATCTTTCATAGTTTAACTATTGGCAGTGACATGGCTTTCTGTGTAAAGAGTGTGGTCTCTTTCTTTTTTCTTACCATTAAAATCATTTAAGGCAAAGTGTAGTTCTTTTTAACTGTTAAATAAGTTAGTTTCAACTCAAATGAATGCATTCAAATAGATAAAGATAGATACAAATGTGAAGATATGCTTGCAAAAGTAATGCTTGGTGATTTGAAAGGAACTGACAAGCTCAGGTTATAACCAATGATTAATTAATATTACCTTGGATCCTATACAAAATTGATGATTTTCTTAATTATAGGTGTTTTATCTTCAATTTTTTTCTAGATAAACTGTCCACTCTGCCTGTAAAAAAATAAAAAAAAATTAAAAATAAATAAATATTATAGTAAAGATGCAGCTTGTTAGGCTTGCATTACCTGACATATAAAGAATGTAAATTCTAAGATAAGTTCAAATATTATTCGTAACAATATTATGTAAATGTACTTAAATGACAAAAACTATTGTTTTCTCTGTGAGAAATTGGAAAGGAAACAGGAAGCATAGTTAAATATTATAACATGATATATAAATGATGAATTTCTTGTCAGGAATTTTATAAGTTGTACTGGGCAAATAATAATTTTTCATAATTTTCAATCAAAATTCTCATTTTAGTGGTGGGTATTGGACGTAGTAATTAAGATGCCTCTTGGGATGCCCCCATGCCATAGCAGAGGGTTTGAGTCCTTGGCTGTACTCCTGACTCCATCTTCCTAATAATGTGGATTCTGGGAGGTAGCACCTGTTGACTCAGGAATATATGACCTTACCACCCATGTGGAGACTTGCATGGATTTCCTGGCTTTTGACTTTAGCCTGGCCTAACCCTGCATTGTGGGTATATTTGTAGTAAACTACTTGATGTAAGCTCTTTATGTTAGTTTTTCTCTCCCAATCGCATCCCTTCTTCCCACCTTCTCCCTACCATTCTCTCTCTCCCTTCTTCTCTGAGTCTCTCTGGTCCTCAAATAAAATAAGTAAATGATTCTGACTGTACTCGTTACCTGTAACTTACCAGCACATGTGTCCCTCTTAAGATCTATTGTTTCAAGGTAAAGAAATCTTTTTAAATGGCCACATATTTTTAGAGTCTAAATGTTGCTTTTCTCCTCTTCTATGTGCACAACCTAATAAGAAAATATCTGCTTCTCAATAAGAATAGAAAGTTCTATGACTTACAGTAAAATAAGCCTAGTGTGGGTAGTACTAAAGCAGGTGTGATCCTTGAATTCCTATTAGTTATTAATTCTTGAAATTGTTTGCCCAACACTATTCATTATTTGCCTTCTAAGCACGTAATTATTTGCCATCAATCTGTAGGACCCTTAAAAGTCTGCTGAACCCAGAGGACAATGTGATTTGATGAGCAGATGAATATTTAGCTTAATTCCACCTAATGAATACTTCAATTTTCTAATATGCATCCTAATTTAAAAAAAAATCTGCTGAGTAATTCTGCATCTTAGAAAGTCCGGCAGAACTAACGATTAATAGATTTAGTTTATTGAAGATCTAAATTAGAGGCATTTGTTATTATCTAGAAAACACATTCATTTAGTAAATGATTTGAAACACATGCTGTGGTTTGAGGGTGTCCCTCAAAGTGTCATGTGCTTGACGCTCGGTGGCCAGCACAATGATGTTAAGAGGTGGTGGCGCCTTGGAGAGCTGGAGCATGCTGGAGGTGACTTGGTTATTGGATTTGTGCCCTTAGAAGGGGTGAAGAGAGTTCTCATGGAACCTCAGAAGGAGGTTCTGACGAGGTTGCAGAAGGTTTTTTCTCCAGAGGGTTGTTATGAAGGAGCCAGATGGCCCTTCCCCCACCTCTTTGGCTCCTTGCTTATCATGTTACATCTCCCTCTTGCAGGTGTGTTCACCATGATGCTTTGCAGCCAAGGCGGCCCTTGTCAGAGCCAGCAGCGTCCCTCCAAAACTGTGAGTTCAATTATCCTCTTTCTTTACAAACTACCGAGCCTCAGAACCTCAGTCTGCCTTGGAAAATCTGCACATTCATGAGTCATACACAAGTCTCCAGTGGAATGTTGAGATCCCTGTCTCCTGTCCTGAAAAGACTGCGATCAGTTTACTTTTCTGGTCCAATAGGTCTGGAGTAGCAAGTGGAAATTAGTTCTTTTCAAGGGACTACTACTACAGAACTACTGATAGGCATTTAAATGAATAAAAAGAAACTTTGGTCCAGAAACGGCAGTGACTAAGAAAACACTGGTAATATAGCTTTTCTAAATACTATGCTTCACAAAAATGTATCAAGCAGCAAAATAAGAAATGTTAAGAAAAATGACTTACGCATTTACTTTGTAAATTTATCTTGCTCAGAAGCATATATCTGAATCAGATACTATGCCACCAGAGCAGAGGCCCTGAATGTAAATGGGTGCCAAGTCATGAACTCCTGAAATATAATATTTATGAGGAATAGTAATTAAACACAGAGATGTAAAATAGTGATAAATATTCTAGTGAGACTGAACCCTAGTGAGACGGTACCAGATCTCACATTGTATGAGGGCAGCACCGTAGCATGCCATATCTGCACACTGAATTCAACTGTGTTTCATTCTGGATGTTTTAGACAAAATGTTGATGAAAACACTTAAATTTCTTTAACATTTTGGGCCTAATTGCAAAGAATAATTACAAATGTAATACACAAGTGAATTATAATCTCACCCTTATGAGCTTTACTTTCTTAACCTATTTAAAATTACTATCAATTGGACTTGCTAAGACTTTAACCATAAGAATGGCAAAACCCCTCATAAGAAGAAAAACACTATAAATTAAAAAATAGTCATTATCCATATAATTGGACAAACTTTAAATTAATCCTAGGTTTGACTTGGAAATATTATTAGCATGTTGAACTTGTACAAGATGTAGATGCTTTGCAGACTTAATAAAAGATGACGGGTTAATTAAATATTGGAGATATGCCAAGGCACAGATACCTCCTCATCACAGTGTTCAGCAGGTGCTTGCATCCCAAGTGTTGCATCTCAGTTGTAGGTAAGTTCACAAAATAATTAGGATCATGGTGGATGGTTGGTTTTTAACTTACTTGAATAATTTGGTATTCAGTGTTTAGGAAAATTAGCATGAGATAATACTGGCATAACATGCAAATATTTATTAATGAAGCTAACACTCTGAATATTCATTTGTTTAAAGATTTCACTTAAAATGATCAGGAGTAAATCTGTCTCTCGAGCAGGCAACCCAAAGTCCATCTTAGAGGCCATGATTTCCTAAATTTCCAATGACTTAAGAGTTTATATGACCTTCACTTGGTTTTGTTGAAGATTCAATAGTTTAGTGGTGATTCCTTTTGATGGACTGAATAATATGAATTACAATCATGTTCATACTAAACTTGTATGATTCCAGGAAATCCCAGTAATATCCTAGTAATGAATGCACTATTGCCTTGAATGAATTGTGAATTCTGTAAAATTTCCCCACTGTATCTTCAGGTTCCTCATCTACACATTCAACAGATAGCAGATGGAAAATAGTTGTAAAAAAATGTGCCTCCATTGAAAGTGCATAGATGTTTTTCTTGTCATTATTCTGTAAACAATGCAGTATAGGAGGTATCTGTAACAGTTACATTATGTTAACTATTATAAGCCATCTAGACATGATCAAAAGTATACGACACGATGTGCAAAGGTTATATGAAGATCTGAAAAGCCATTTTCTATGTAAGGGACTTGGACATCTGAGAATTTGGTGTCTGTGGGAGATCCCATGGGTGCTGTATTTTCCTTCTCATCTGCTTCTACACCTCCATCTTTTTCTAGATTGGAATCTTCTTGAGGGCAAATAGCTTTGTGTTTTGGTCTTCCACCAGAATCTAGAAAAGAGTAATAATACAGAAAATCATAAGGGACTATGCCGTGGCTCACTTGGTTAATCCTCTGCCTGCAGCGCCAGTATCCCACATGGGCACCAGTCTAGTCCCGGTCGCTCCTCTTCCAGTCCAGCTCTCTGCTGTGGTCTGGGAAGGCAGTGGAGGATGGCCCAAGTGCTTGGGTCCCTGCAACCGCAAGGGAGACCGGGAGGAAGCACCTGGCTCCTGGCTTCAGATCAGCATAGCTCTGGCCATAGTGGCCATTTGGGGAGTGAACCAATGGAAGGAAGACCTTTCTATCTGTCTCTCTCCTTCACTGTCTAACTCGGTCAAATAACAAAAATTTAAGAAAAAAGTCATATAATACTTAAGAAAATCTAATAACAGATTACAAAAATTTATTGCTGATTATATTTGTCAATATATGATTTTATTTATATTATTGTGCTTGTAATTCATAATTCATAACAGATTATATAAATTACATTTTAAATATGTTCATTTACTTTTGTATCTAACTCAAAACCACCTGAAGGGGCTCTAATTATGTGTTTATACCTTACACAAAGTGAACATTCTATATATTTATGCAAATTTTTGGTAAATTACATGAAAAATATGGAAGCATGTAATCTAAATGCCAGTTAACTTTTTGATTAGTTTTATCTTTATTCTCAAGTCATCTCATTTCTATGAATCCAAACTATATAGGTGAGCCTAAATTAATAGATCATTTCAACAGAATCATAAAACAGGGTCCAATCACATAAAAAGTCTTTTATGTTAGCTGTTTGATATCTCTCCAGTAAAGTGATACATATTTTATAGGGAAATTGCAACCACTCTTGATATTAGAGAGAGAATTATAACTCTGCTTGATCCTGTATTCTAGGCAAATGTATGAGCCCTTGGTCCCTAAATAGTGAAATGCCTTCAAGCCAATTTGAGAGAAATAATAACAATTTGGAATAATATGTGCTCAGTTTCCACTTGTCCACCTCTGAGTATATTCTTAATTTTGTGGTTAAAGGGCTATTACAGAAGAGAGCAGAATGAAGTAATATTCAGCAGGTGGTAGGCAATATGTGCACATGATAATCATTAGGGAACCACCTGGATTTGTCTCATCCCAGCCAAACCCATCTCTTATCCGATAATACAACATGATTCAGACATTAGGGAAAAAGACATGGAGTTACTTATTCCCAATGCAGTGATATACAGTGACTGTTTAGAATATTCTAAACTATATGGATGTTTATTGACTTTTGACAGGATTATGTCCTTACATACTCATCATAAATTGAAAATACCTTAAGTCGAAAATGCATTTGGAACACCTAACCTCCTGGAATCACAGCTAAGCAATACAGTACATAACACTCAAGAATGTCATTTGTTTCCTCTCATGATCATGTGGCTGACATGAAGCTGCAGCCTGCTGCTGCTGCCCAGCATCATGAGAAAATGTCATAACATTAAGCCCAAGAAAAGATCCAAATTAAAAGTATAATTTCTACTGAACGCACAGCACTTGCATATTTTTGTAAAGCTGAAAAACTCTAATCAAACCGTGATGAGACAAGACAGTCCATTTATAGAAATATTGTTTATCTGTGTCTTTGTAAATCTATCTAAATCTATACAAAATAAAGGAAGGAACTAATTTCGGTGTACTGGTACAGATTTTCTTTGCTTTTCTCTATTCAAATTGGTGTTTCACTAAGAAGGAAATCATGTACAGTTCTGCAAGCAACAATAATTGATAAACATTTGTATTATGCTTAATAATATTGTGAGCTTTGTAAAGCAGGTTTTAGATTTTATCATTAATTTGTTTAATATTCAGATTATTTACCAACAAATATTCAGAGTATTTAAGCTGTGATCAAAATAGTTACTGCTCAGTCTGTGAGCTTTAGCTCTCATTTGGAAAATAGAAGCAGTCCCATTTAATAAGATTTTTAGAAATATACAAAGAACAAATACAAGGGAAGTCCCTGGAAAATTGTCTATCGCTTTGTAAGTACTGATTTTGTATTAAATTATAGCTAGTCTGCCAAAATATGTTTTGAAATGAAAAAAGATCAGATTTAGTTAAATCTTAAACAAAATTTAGGAGTTTTATTCAAACTATATTATTGGTGATACAATTTAGGGGTCGAGAAAGGCTGGTAATTATCAAAGATTAGAATATTTTATGTAAAGTGATATTACCTTGGAGGACATGTCTCTTTATCTTTGTCAAGGCATTCTTTGCAGCAGGAGAAAGATGATGAAAAAGGTGGAGATTATAACTTTGCAACTTTTTTGACCTATTTTTTGGTCTCTTCTATTTTTAGTAAGCTTTTTTTAATTCTTCAGATCCTAGAGAGGCGTTACACACCTTGAGCATCATTTCAGAGGTGATAATACAGTATATAAATTAGAGGATCTATGAGAAATAGTTGACTATGAATGCATTTTGCATAACTTGTATAAGACATGAGGGGAGAAAATATTATAAAAGAGTATTTATGCTATTTCTAGCTTCCAAAGTGTTATTAAGCAAAGCATAAGAATGCATTCATCCTGCATAAGAGGGGAAGAGTCTTGAGATGTAATAAAGGTTTATGATTTTGATTAAAATCAATACATTTTCTAGACCATTGTGTTATACTCTTGAAATGAAGCGGTTAGTTTGGCAGCACACTGTTAATCTATAAAATGTTAGTGTCTTTTTTTTTTTTTTCTACTTGCCCAGAGTTAGAAGAGTCTTTGTGTTTTCAGTTTGATCCAGTGCTCCTATGTGTGGAATGACACTCATTACTTTCATTTGTCAATCTTTTTGTAGACGATCCTTGCATAATTTTAAGAGCATCATCAAACATTCCAAACGGGTTATAGTTATTTTAGTATTTCATTGTAATAATTTCTGTCCAACCATAGAGAGGAAATGTTTCATTATTTGGCCTATCGCTCTATCTTTTCTGCGTTTGCTCTAAGTAAAACTTTGTTATGAAAAATGTCAACACAAATTCCACATTGTAGAATGATTACGTTATTGAAGACTGCAGATCAGATAATGTATCAGTATTTGTTCCCTACTTCATCATTAGAGCTACGCCTCCAAAGGAAATTGATAAATTGCTAGTAATAGGTGCTTTCTGAGTGTCTGCAACTATGTTCTTTATACAGAACAAACTGGAAAACATCAGTTGG
Source organism: Oryctolagus cuniculus (assembly GCF_051225735.1). NCBI lineage: Eukaryota > Metazoa > Chordata > Mammalia > Lagomorpha > Leporidae > Oryctolagus > Oryctolagus cuniculus. The sequence continues at coordinate 128,406,072 of NC_142874.1, forward strand.
AAGAAACTTACTGGGGAATTAAGAATATTTTATTAGGGAAAGAAGAAAGTGTTTCTTCTATTTTAAAAAAATGTATTTAGAGAATACATATCAATTTAGTGTTTAAACCAATTTTTCTTAGAGTATACAAAAGCAGGGGATATGTTTTAAACAATGCTCATCTTTTCTTTAAAGGAATGTTGTTAAAATTCCCATTTACAAATTAATTTTAATCTATTTTAATTGACAAGTTAAAGTGAGATGGTAATAAAAAGCCTTAAGGGAATAGGAAAATTCACTTTAGAAAGAGGCTATTTTCCCTACCACTCTGTTAATGTGTCAAGAGAAGGGTCTGAGCAAATTCAGGGTTGGAATGATATATGGCAACTTATTAATTTCAATTATCTTTCATCATTTTCAATAAACACCATTCAAATTCTCTTTCTCTTTGGTTAACATGCCAGTTATAAGAACATTGCATTGTAATTAAGTGTTCAGATTCTAGGTGCTTATTAGACAAACTGTAAACTTGTTTTGGATTTCAGGGATGCAAAACCACCCCATTTCTCTGACACTCTGTTTATTTCTTGGTACAAGCTCCTTCTACTTTTCTATGCGTTTTCTAAAACAGACCTTCCTTAGTGCTAAAGTAAGTGTGTAGAAAGTTTAAGACACTAGCATCCCAGATGAGATTATTCCCAGTTAGGGATAATGAGAATCAAAGAGATTCCAGAAGGATACTCGGCCATAGGAAAGAGAACAATAAATAAAAAACTAAAACAAAAATGCACAATATTTCAACACTGTAGAAGTTTTCAAATCCAATTTTATTGCTCTGAATGTGCGTGTGAACCAGACATAATGGCCATTATTTTTAGAAGGTGTCCAGGATTAGATATAATGATGCCTTTATGTGCTTCAAAATGGATTTATTCCCCAAGCAATCATGCTGAATGCAAAAGCACACTATAATGTGAAATATTTACCTCTTCTATTGAGTTTCCCAAGTGTGTGTTCATAGTCCCCAAAGTAAGATTAAAAACAACTTTATGAAAACATTTCTGTGTCCTACACTACTCTAGTTTCTCTTAGGTATAACACTAAATTTCCCCAGAGCCTCTCACATTTTCAGGTCTTAATTCAGGAGTATATATACTAATTAAGAAAAATGCATTTATTTTAAGAAGGGCATTTTGTATTATGTCACATGAGGATAATACCTTGGTCATATTAGATACCTACTTAGACTTTTATTAAAAGTCATGCTTGTAATTGTGTCATATACAGTATTGGTACCAACTGCTTAAATTTGGACATAGATAAAGCTTGAGAGACTAGAGGAAGGGCATATATATAATACATAATATATAATAATATATTATATATTTATATATAATTATATGTATTATATATTATATAACATTATATATAATATATATAATTGTAAAAGTTGAATGAAAGATTGTTGAAAAAGAAGAACTTCAGGTTTAGGAAAATAACATTAATGCAATGATCACTAACCTATAAAATGAATATTAGACAAAGGCCTTCAAAGTCATAGACATTCCTCTGAGGAAAAGAAACCATTGAGATTTTAACAATGAAGAAGAGCAGCGACCCGAAACTGAAGAAATATGCTGATATCTTGTGTGTTTTTCAAAATAGAAAGTGTTTCTTAATTTTCTTAGTATAAAGTAGTATTGGACCAATTAAGCACAATCTGAACAACAAAGGTAGATGGATTGCTAATTTTTTTTCATTGCCTATCACCTCTGGTGTGTGTGTATTGAAGAGAAAGTCAGAGGATGAAAAAAACCCACCTATTTTCTTTTCAGATATTGTGCATCACAATGCAACCCAGCAAAACTCACAGGATGCTTATGTAGTTTATATTGTGACAAGAGGTTCTAAGCTCCTCAATATGACTGACAAAAAGAGAGGTGGTTAAAAAGAAAACAAAAGCTGAACATTATTTGCATAATTAAAGACATGTTTTCATTTTGTTAATTTGTGTGTCTTTCTTTGCATGTGTATCTCCTTGTCCACATAGCCTTGTTGGCACTAACATTTCCTGCAAACAATCTTAAGAGCTTTGCTGCATAGGCAGGGCTGCTTCCCACTTTTGTAAATGTTTGTGCTTGACATATTAAACTCCTAAATTGATTAAAGAGGAGCTTTCATCCTCAGTTGTTACTAAGACATCAAGTTCATTACCCTTAGCTTTCATTCACCTTTACTGCTTTCTTTGAGTTTTCTCTTGTCAATTGACAGGAGCATAACCATGTCCATACTGTGTTTCTCTCATGGAGCCCAATCACAGACCACAGTCTCTATATATTATCCAAAATACTAAAGATTTCTGGGATCAGAAGCAGAAGCCAAATCTCCCAATTCCCTCCCATCTGCACAGCAGGTGTTTTAGATGATTCTATATAGGAGTTAGCAAGACAGATGTTCCCTTGAAAACTTTTGGTCCATGGTAAGATGTCTATCTAAAATTTACCCTTAGCATTAATGTCTTGCAACTTTTAAGCTTAACTGTCTAATGATAAAGTGAACAAGAACTTGAAGTTATGCTATTTAAAAGATGACATTTTGTTTTTTACATTCGGACCAACACAAATACTTTTTTTAAAAACTAAAGGAAATTATATAGTGATGCACAGTTTGTACCTAAAGGAATGGAAGAGTGCCCTGGGTAGTCCATCCAAATATTGCAGATGTGGCAATACTTCCAATGAATGGGTCTTCAGGATGAAATTTGAAAGCAACCCTTCAAACACTCACATTTGAAAGAACTTAATTTACTAACTTTCTGAGCAACCTATGAGTAATTGTCTTTCCACATAGTTTCTGTTGAATCAAGAGTTGGAACTGAAGGTGTGCAGTCTCTGGAGACAAGATCTTCCTTTAGCAAGAGCTTTAAATAGACTTAATTTCTATCTTTATATTACAATGTATGTAGATAGTAGCAATATTATAATATATAGTTAAAAACAAAGCAGGTACTAGACTGAGGCACAAGCAGTTATTTTCTTAAAATATAAGAATCCAACAAATGAAAAACCTTTCCCTAAAAGAAAAAGGAAGTAAAAAATACCATGGAGAGATAGATTCCTTCAAGAACATTCAGCTGAATGCAAATCTCATGTATTACCTTTTCTCATAAGCACTTTTTCTTATGAAACAATTTTATAAGCAACAAAGGTTTATTTCTCCATCAGAATAAATGTTCTTCTCAAGTTAACTTTTACTTTGATATATGTTTTCCATACAGAATCCAGGCTTAAGGAATAATTTTAGGGTAGAATATATGCAGAACCATCATGATACTTGTAAAAGAAACATGTCTGAAACAGGAGATGTTGATGCTCATTTCCATGCTAAGGTCATCCTAGTCAGTTACATTGGTGTGTCACATGACCAAGCCATGTCAGAGAACGTGGAAAGGCACTTAGAAGCTGAGGCAGCAAATAATTTGGAACCGTGGTACAAGTTCTCCTAGTTACTGAATGAGCTTATCTTGACATATTGCTCTAAGGTAAGCTCAGAGATACCAATTTCTTTTGTTAGTCAGCCAATATGGTTTTAAATAAAATAAGATTCAAAATTATTCCAACCACTAATAGTTTTTTCTCATTGCTTAAACTTAATTTTTGTTAAAATATTTTATTAACAATAATTATATATATTTATGGGTACAGTGTTTGGTATTTTGTGCTTCTAGAAACACTTTTTAAATTTATTTCAAGATTAAACATGTTTTTAACACTTTGCCATATTCACCTCATAAATAGATGTTTTGTATATACCCATATATACTAGAATTTCTTGAAAATAGGGATATTTAAATCACATAATCAGATTAGCATAAATGACCATAAAGTGATAAAAGAAGGGTATATTGTCATGCAGATGGTATAATTTTGTGAAAACAATATTTATATATAGACTTTTGAGATTAGAGTTATTTGTCAATGTAATATTTCTTCTAGAAAAATATTTTATCTTATATTCAACATATCCTTTAGTTTTGTTTCTGTTACTTGCTTCTTTATAGCCAGCAAAGCAAGATTTACTTATTAAAATATTTTATGTAGAATGCTTTCACAATCCTTAAGATTATCTCTTGCTCTCTGGACTTGTTCATCCAAATGGTTGAGATGGCCATTTCATTACCAAATCTATGTTCCTTTTCCAAGGTGTTGAATCATCACTGGGAATAGCCACCCAGCCAGGGACTAACATCACACTCCTCCTTGCTAACAGCACACTCTGAGTGTGACCCTCTGAATATCTCTCATTCAGAGATACGAGCTGAAGGGATATGTGACACTTTGGGGGGCAATGATTTTAATGATTTTCAAACTTCATTTGCTCATCTGAAGCTAACCTCTGCTGGTGTTGCTAATCAGGGAAGGACTCTACAGTAAAACTAAGACAGGGTGCTTATGCTGTCCCTGAGTCTTATCTCTAAGAAAACTGTTTCTAAAGTTACTACAATCAAAGCTCTCCTGACAATAATGGGATTTCTATGTAGTGTAACTACAGGATGAAGATGTAGTACTTGATCCGACATAAATTCTGAATTTCAGGTCTTGTGACAACTTTATTCTCACGGTAATTAATAAAATTGCAATCTGTTTTTTCTCTTCAGTCTCTGCTGTTTAGTTAGCATAAGATTGTCCCTCAGGGACTGATTATCCCTGAAAATGGAAAGAAGGGCATCCCTGAGCTTCCCAAGCAGAGAGCCAGATGCAGCCAGCCTTCTCTTTGATCATTTCATTACAATTTACATCTTCATTCATTCTAATGAATTCCAAAATGAGAATATGAATGTATTTGTTTCCAAAGAATACATCTTTTAATGTCAGTTGAACTGTTTCTGCCTCTCGTAAAATATTAATGTTTTATTATGTGATATTGAATGCATATTGATCATAAGGGAGTTTATCTTATTGGAATACTAAAAGTTCAGAGATTATTAATAAACATGTAAGTTGAATTTAAGCATTTTGTGAATATGGGAGTTTCTATACATGCAAAGTTTTGTTATTATACCAAGTATATAGAAAATGCACATCAATGATTTTTATAACCCAAATTATTATTATTTGTTCTTATTTTTGACTTCAGTAAAGAAACATCCTCAAAATGACCTAATTTTTTAAAAAAGAAAGCTTTTGGACATTAACTCATTATATATGACAGCATAAAAAGCATTCCATAGAGCAACATCTAAACTTCAGTGAAAGCCATTCTCTTCTTTAGTTATTAGAATTTCTCTTTGAATTTGAGAAAATTCTAGCTATTTGATGTATTAATTAATGAAATTAATTGGTAGAACATTGGTCTTATAACCCATGATATATTAAATGACTCTACAAGATATTTCTGAGTCAATTAAGAAACAAACCTGTAATATAGGATGCGGTAAATTTGCTTATAAGAAGTAGTAGTATCTCAGGAAAACCTGGTGTTTGAGAACAAATAACTAACTGTAGAAGTGGTTATGAGCCCAAAGAAAGTAGAACATCACTTCTCGGCCTTTTGGCTAAGATCGAGTGTAGAAAGAGGAGAACAAATCCAGGATAACACAGAATCTAATTTACTGAGGAGTTATGATAGAAGTCTGCTATTGGGTAATGCCAAGTTAGGTGGACTCCACGCAGCAGGGCAACAGGAAGCAGTTTATATGCTAAGCCAGACAGAGGTGGACTTTCTCAAGAAATATTAACAGGTCAGGAAGCAGTTAAATGCTATACCAGGCATTTGTACCTGCATGAGAAATTTGGTAGAATGCCTTAAAAACTTTTATTCCATAGATGTGGGTTGCTTGTCAGGGTCCCCTAGTGTGCAAGTTGGTGGTTACCACCATCCTGTCTTTAGTCATGTCAAGCTGTATCTACAAATAGTTATCAAATATTTCCTTTCATCTGAGATGGAAAAAGCATAGAAAATGCCATTCTACATCTGATTCCACTGCCAAATTATGAGCTATATTTGGCCAATAAATGAAATGCAATCTAAAGGCATAGTTGGCAGAAGTGCATAAATGAGGTTTGTACCTAACAATTTCATCAATAATATTTAAAGAAGGAAGGGATGCGGTTATTGAAACCAGTAATAAGCAAACCAGTCTCTTCCAGAGTTTAAATTTTTTTTTTTTTTTTTTTTTTGGATAGGAACCCTTTCATGCTCTTTTCCATTTCAGTGGAAGTAGTGCTTGTTAACTTGTTTGTTTTTCACATATTTCTTAATTCTGCAAAACCTGGTAATGGTTATTTAACAGCACTATTTCCAAGCATTTTGGGGGCTGCTCAACTGAAGCATGGGTGAACTTATCCTTTAAGATCCTTCAGTCTTGGCTGGCGCTGCAGCTCAACAGGCTAATCCTCCGCCTTGCGGCGCCAGCACAGCAGGTTCTAGTCCTGGTCGGGGCAACGGATTCTGTCCAGGTTGCCCCTCTTCCAGGCCAGCTCTCTGCTGTGGCCAGGGAGTGCAGTGGAGGATGGCCCAAGTGCTTGGGCCCTGCACCCCATGGGAGACCAGGAGAAGCACCTGGCTCCTGCCATCTCAGTGCGGTGCGTTGGCCGCAACGCGCTGGCCGCGGTGGCCATTGGAGGGTGAACCAACGGCAAAGGAAGACCTTTCTCCATGTTTCTCTCTCTCACTGTCCATTCTGCCTGTCAAAAAAATAAAATAAAAAAAAAGAGAGAAAAAAAAAAGATCCTTCAGTCTTTTTAGAAGGAAGAAGCACACCCATTGTTCAATACAGTAGCTAGGGGGTTAAGCTTCATAAGAAATACTTCAGGAGTTTACAGGGCCAGGGGTTTAACATTCTTGTAGGAGAAAACACATAAGTTAAAATGTGAATGTCTACAGGGTACAAGCAGGTAAGGAAAATGTGTGATGCAGTCCAAGTGGAAGATACAGGCATACCTTATATTACACACAGTCATATTCTTTATGACCCTTGCACTGAATTGCCTTCTAGTTTAAAACATATTTTTCTACAGTTGATAGAGATAAGGATACAGAGAAATATAATGTAAACATTAAGATGGAGTATGTGGGGAAATAAATTTTAAAGACTTGTGACAGCTTTACTGAGGCTGCAGGGGGGTGGAACTGGTGGTGGGTGGACCCTGACCACAGGGCTCAGTGTTGGTGAGGCGTTAGCTGATGGTCCAAGGGCTGTAGTGGGTTCTGTATTGTCAGATCTGCTGGATTTTGAGAGAAACTGGAATGATGGTTTTGTATGTAAAATCTCAAAAAATTGCATCAAAAATTGAAAACAAAATGTGTCTGGGCCACATCAAATGCATATGCTGAATTCAGTCAGAGGAGACACTTGACAATGCTTCCTGAGGTTACTTAGAGTCTGAAAGAATAGGAGAACTTTTTTACCTCAGTGATAATAATTTCTAAGTCTGTTTGGTTTATATTCACAACAAATACAATAGAAGAAGAACTGTCAGAGTGACACACATTTATATAATTTGTTTTAATCCTTCAAAACCTTTTTTTGCTATGGAACTTAAGAAATAGCAGAGAATGACATACATGATCTTGCAAATATCATAATATATAATTCTTTTTTAAAAATTTCTTTCATTTTCTTTCTTTCCATTGTATTCTCCCTCTGGTTATTTTTCCCTATAAATTACTTGAACATAATATCCTAAGGATGAGTTTGAAGAAACATTAATATTAAGCAAGTAATTAACCTTACATGAAATGTTTTTCAACAATTGAGTAGTATTGACTATTATGAATATTTGAAAAAATCATTAGTTGAACACAAGTTTGTTATACAACACAATATCATTTTTACTCTATAAAGTAGTATGTATGATCTTAACAGATTTCTAAAACTCATATGTTCCTATTTACTAGAAACTAGTTTCATTTAGAAATTGAGATATAAAAATAAGGTAATAATATTGGTTACGCCATAAAACTGCTGAATAATGAAATAACCTGTAACATTCACATTCTCTTCCTCAAAATCCTAATTTATCATAGTTGCTTTTATGTCTTCTCCAAAATTAAGATTACCTACAGCTAGTAAACATGCACATATATTGTTTTTATTGTTAAATAGTGACTTACAATAACATTTATCTCACATACGAATTCATCAGAGTATGTTTTCCCAATGAGAGCTCCTGGGTTAATAATATTTAAAACTTTATGATGACATCTAGAAGAATTGTGCCAGTTTACTCCGTCACCAGCAAGGTGGGCATGTACGTGTTTCTGGGCACAATGACACTTCCCACTACTCTCCCTCCTTCCTACCCATTGCTTCTTGGTTAAGATCAAGAATATAGCGTTCTTAAATTTGTGCCCTAATGCCATTCCCAAAAACATCAATACCATATTTGTAATAAATTTATGAATCACATAGTTGGTACTGTTGCCTCTAGAAAGAATTTCATGGGTAATTACAGAAGACATTTTGCCATTGTGTAGATGCTATTGCACTTACCTTCTGAGCCGGGGTGCTAGTCTACGCAGGCCAAACTGTAGCACACTCAACCAGGACACATCAGCCCTTCATCAGTGGCAGCATTTCCCTCATAGATGTCTTTTCATGAGCCTTTAGCTAAAATCCCACAAACAAGGGAATGTTATCAACAGTGAGTCCCAGGAGTCTTCACTAAACAATAGGTCAATGTTTCCTCTTCATCTCATTTTCAAGTACTCTCTGGTTGAGACAATAAATTAGTACTATTAATTAAAGAAATCAGAACATCTCTCTCAATAATCAATTGTGGAAATAAACGAAACCACATTACAGCGTTCCACGCCTGGGAATATGGAATTGACAGGAGAAAGAATTCTGCATCACGAAGTGACATTTTTGCTGGTGGCCTTCCCTTAGGAATTCCCATTATTTAAAATGATTTTCCAAGGACCCTTTTTCATGAGTCACCCAATACTTCTCTCTCAATGGTTCAGCATCATTTTCAAATACTGTATGACTATAAAAAATTTAATGATGGTTTTTACTCAATTTTCTGGGTCTCCCTTCTTGCCATTTCCTAGAAACTATTTGCTTTCTCTTTTCAATTCCTATTTTTTTTTTTCTTTTCCTTTTTCTTTCTCCCCCCTCTTTGCGTTCCTGGTGCATGTTCCCTTCAGCAAACCCTTGAACTTAATCGGTCCCCTTGAAGCCTCCTCCTCTTACTTCTAGCTCTCCTGGGACTGTATTTCATGGCGAAACCCTATTAGCTTATTTTGATGTTTTTATCTTTCTATGATTGGGAATCACTCCATACAGCCAAAACAGACAATTTTCTGAGGGCACTAAATGGATTTTTAGATCTCCCGTGAGGAGGAATGAGCTTCAATAAAACATTAGACCACTACCAAAGTTGACTGGCTTGAGTGATGGAACCTCTTATGCAGTTCCTGCCTTTTATCCTAAGTTTACACTCCCATGAACATTAACTCTGCCCAGCAGTTGTGCTTTAAGTGAAGGTTTGCACGCAAATATGGCCTCCATGAAAGTTACCTCGGGCTAAAGTACTTCCATCGTCGGCAAAATCAAGCGTCACACTAGGTCTCCAGTGGCTCGGTTGGCCTCCGATTCAGTTGTGGCTCATGTTTTATTAATGCAGTGAGATTGTCCTTTATTTTCAGCCTCCCACAGCAGGTGAGCTTGTCATATTCACTAAGACAGAACAAGAGAAGATTGCCGACCACTTGCGTGGATTGTTTCCACAGTTCTTAATTTCTGTTGAGAGGCACGCAATATAAACAAAGTTTTACTTAACTGCTGGAACATTTGTCAAGGACTTGATACACGCAAACCTCCATTTCTAGGCGAGGCTATGAAAGCCCTGACAACCTGCTCCTCTGGGTAACCCTGTGCTTGCCAAGCAGAATCTCAGCATAGAGCCCTTCGGTGCTGGCCTTGGTGGAATGCAGGAAAAAGCTCACTCTCTAGAAAAGTAGATGGCTGGGCTGGAAAAATACAAAAAGTCACGTCAGTGGTGGAGATGGTCTTGCCCCTACTAAGTTAGGTCTGACTTTGCCCTAGACATTTTCCCATTAGTGGGATTTTTTTTTTTTAATATATAAAATCTTTGAAGATAAGCTCTGTAAGTTTCAACAAAGAGCTAGAGATACCTTTCAACCATATCGCATTCTTTGTGTCCTATATAGAATTAAACACACACAAGAAGGTCTTTATTGTAGCTTAACAGAAATTAAATTTGTCAACAACTGAGAGGAGCATCTTTATTTTGTTAATGCTCCATTACCAGAACTCCATTTTGTAAGTTATTTTGTTATAATTGTAGTTTTGTTTTCCTTTGCAAAATCTAGTTTTGAATAACAAGGATAGAAAATCTATATGTAAATAATCACAAGTAACAAATAACAACATCTTATCACTGGCTTCTTCATATGAAGCTCTTTAAAATCCATGGAAAATAGAACTAAAAATAAGTACATTTTGGTTCAAAATTGTTGAAATCATGTATAATTTTTTCATAAACCATTTTCCAAAAATTTCTTAACTTCTCTCCTATTCATGAATTTCAACATTTTTGTACCAAAAGGAACATGTTTTTATTACATATTGTGATGGAATTTTAAAGTGTCTTACTTTAATTAATTAATCAAGTTTTAATTTTTCAAAATAATAAATTTGCATTAGTTTATTTTTCTTATGTTTTAATCCAATAAAAATATACAGACTCAAACATAAATTTAATTTTAATAAAAATTATGTTGAGTTTGTTTATTAGCTTTAGAAAATATTGAAATCTGGCCAGCACTGCTGCTTACTGGGCTAATCCTCCGCCTGCGGCGCCGGCACAGCAGGTTCTAGTCCCAGTTGGGGCGCCGGATTCTGTCCTGGTTGCCCCTCTGCCAGGCCAGCTCTCTGCTGTGGCCCAGGAGTGCAGTGGAGGATGGCCCAAGTACTTGGGCCCTGCACCCCATGGGAGACCAGGAGAAGTACCTGGCTCCTGCCATTGGATCAGCGCGGTGCGCCGGCCGCAGCGTGCTAGCCGCAGCGGCCATTGGAGGGTGAACCAATGGCAAAGAAAGACCTTTCTCTCTGTCTCTCTCTCACTGTCCACTCTGCCTGTCAAAAAAAAAAAAAAAAAGAAAAAAGAAAAAAGAAAAGAAAATATTGAAATCATTGTTTTTAAACTTCTCTAAAGGCAAAGCATCCTTAATATAAGTTAGGAAATGCTGTCTCCAATATCATGTTGATTGAATCAAGAAAGAAAATGTAGCTACTGTTAATGCTCTAAGAATTCTCTGGTTCTGAGTTTTCTAGTTTGCCTACAAATGCAAATCTGTTTGCAAATTTTACGGTTTGACTTTTAGGATTAAATGTGTGTTGCCAAACTCTGCCCCTTTTCTGTTTGTGCTTTGGGGACCCTAATCTATGAAATTTTTATTCTGTATTTTATTTACTGACATAGAATGGAAATCCCTAGAATAAATAAATTATTTGTTGAAGTTGAAGTTCATGGATGATACTCTTATTAATATGAACCTGCCTGAAAAGCTGCTGATTAATTTTACCTCTGTGATCTAGAGTTGCTGTTAAAAATCTTGTCACTACTTTATATTTAGCCTTATTGAAGTGGTTGTGTTTCACATATTCACATGATTATTATAATTTTTATCTTTAAAAACTGTAATTTTAAAATTTTAAAACATATACTTTATATGTTATTTTCCTGCTCATTGGTGCTGTAGAATTTATTTCATTTATCTGGATATAAATTTATTTGTGTTATTTCTCTCTTAAATGGAGAATTGATGGATTTAAGTTATTCTAAAGAGCAGAATGAATTAACATTTATTAATAAGTATTAAAAATAGTTTTAGTTGCAGTACATTTACACCATGAAGACCAATATTTAATATTCTAGGGGGGAGTGGCTCAAGTACATCTGTAATCTGAACTTAAAAACAGTTTCTTAATGAAGCTTAATTGAGAGCCATCCACTAGAATGCTGATTGTCTAGGAATACGATCATCTGACCTGCAGTTTTTCTCACTGTTATGTCAGAGGAGTATGTGCTCTGGAGGAGTCATATATATTTGGGTTTAATTTCTATTCCATGTTTCACTGGGTAAAGAATATTGGGTAAATTACTTAAATCACATTCAATTTCTTCATCTCTAATACGAAGATAATAACAGTCCAACATGAAATTGTAAAGATTAAGCAGTTGCTTTTCTTACAATAATGCATTCTGACATGATATGTTAGCTCTCTATGACAGAAGAATTCTGAAAGGTGCTCCCCCAAGATTTTTGTCTCCTGATTACTAAAGCAAACACTGATCCTGTGAAGAGACTTTGCAGATTGACTCAAACCCTTAAAATAGCATTACCCTCAGTTACCTAGGTACCCAGTCTAACAACACTCGAGTCTTCCAAAGTAAAGAAATTTCTCAAGGACAAAGAGGCACAGAAGACAAATGAAGGCAGGGAGTCGTCATAGAGATCCCGAGTGTGCGGACTGGACCTACCTGTTGCTAGAAGGGAGTATTTGTGGAACTGGGGAAGGCATGGGTGGCATCCAAGATCGAAGCCCATCCCTGGCTGACAGCCAGCAGCCAAACAAGGACTTCCTCTGTCAGCGACAAGGCACTGATTTCAGCCAACATAAATGCAGTTGGAAGCAGATATACCCCAAAGCCTCCAGAACACAAGCCAGCCATTCTGACTGACACACTGTCAAACCAGACAGAGAACCAACTGAAGCTCACCTCGCCTGGATTTCTGACCCACCAAAAATGGGAGATAACAAATAAGTGCTGTTTAAGCCTTTAAGTTGGTACTTGTTGCAGCAGCAATGAGAACTAACATGTGCTTCTGTTTTTGCTTTTTTTTTTTTTTTTTCTGAAGAAGGTACAGTGGTTAAGTATGCTATCACTGGGTAGCAAGGATGCCTTTGCCATTTGATGTAAATAACACACAAATGTCGAAGAAATGAATATGTTATAGGATAAGACACATATTTGGAACTGACTGTGTATTATAAGATGGAAAAAAGTTAACTTTAAGAGAAAGTGAACAAATTCCTTATGTCTTTTAAACTTCCAAGCTTTACACACACTAAAATTGGGAGTGATAAGAATGCAGTTGTATAAGTTATTTGACCTTCTACTAGTTGTTATGATCTAAATATGTCCCCCCAAATTTATATGTTGAGACTTAATTGCTGGTGCTATAGGATTAAGAAGAGGTGAGTGTTTAGAGGGTACAGAGCCCTCAGGATGGCATCAGTGCCTCACAAAGGGATTAAGGAGATGAGTTCATCCCTTCCACCATGTGAGCCCACAGCCTTCGCCCTCTCCAGATGGAGCAGCGTTTAGATGCCCTCTTGGAAACAAGACCAGGCCCGTGTTGAGTACCAAACCTGCCAGCACCTTGATCTTAAGCTTTCAGGCCTCCAGAGCGGTGAGAAATAAAGTCCTATTATTTACGGGTCCCCTTTCTGTAGTATTTTGTTATAGTTGCAGAAAACAGCTGAGACACTACAAGTAGTCAAGCAGATTGTGCTTGGGGTGTAGTGATGTGGAAACCAAGGTAATGGATGAACCGGCTTAGAAAAGAAAAGGGAAAGGAACGTTAAATGAAGATGCTAATTTTGTGCTTCATTACATAAAAGCTTTCAAAAGGTTAATGATTCAAGAAACAATTTCACCAGATATTTCTATTTATTTGCCTTTAGCTAGTTTTGACTCGACATGATACTGTACTTAAATGTTGATCTTTCTTCTCCCTGGGCACCCGTGTGTTTCAGTCACTTCACCCTGGTTTCTATCCAAGTGTTGCACCGTCTGTGACTCTTCCTGACATTCTGTTATAAACCATCTCCAAAATTCTCACTTGCTACCTTTCTTTACAAGCTTTAGTTGTCTGCATAAGATTTATAAATAAACATGAAATAAAGAATTTACTTGCTTATTATTTCTTTCTCCCACTGGAGCATATGCTCTGTGAACACAAAGTATGTTTGTTGCGCCTGACACTATGACTCAGTTAATCCTCTGCCTGCGGCGCCGGCATCGACATCCCATATGGGCGCAGGTTCTAGTCCCGGCTGCTCCTCTTCCAATCCAGCTCTCTCCTATGGCCCGGGAAAGCAGTAGAAGATGGCCCAAGTGCTTGGGCCCCTGTACCCACGAGACTTGGAAGAAGCTCCTGGCTCCTGGCTTTGGATCGGCACAGCCCGGGCCATTGCAGCCATTTGGGGAGTGAACCAGTGGATGGAAGACCTTCTCTCTGTCTCTCCCTCTCACTGTCTGTAAATCTGTCTCTTAAATAAATAAATAAAATCTCAGAAAGAAAGAAAGAAAGAAAGTATATTTGTTCACTGCTCTGTCACCAGCATCTAATCACATACTCATATAAGATGCTCAGTTGTCATTAGTTAATAGATGGCTGAGAGAATCCTGTTCTCTGCTTGCAACTCTGCTGTGTTGCCATGGTGGCCCTTTCCCTCCTCATTCCTCTTCCAAAAGGTAAATGGGACAAGGGAATCTGAACCAGGCTCAGATAGAATCAAAGCACGATTCAAATATTTTATTTAAAGCATATTTTCTCTATAGTTTAATCAGTATATTTTTATTTTTATTATTAGTAATTCTTGTCATAATTTTAGATTGGAGAATGCTTTTCATTCCTTTCTCTGCTGTAAATTCAATTCTGAGAAAAGGAGAATGGTTCTGTTATACAAATATGTCTCATGCCTCACTGGTCACCAAGACCATGTCTCAAGAATTTATGGATATTTACATTAGTCAGCTCTAATCCAAATGAGAAAGGTGGTAGCACCGGATTAACACTTTCATTCAAGAGGCTTTGTTTTGGATTTTTTTCTGGTTTGTTTTGTTTTTAAGAAACAAGAGAGTTTAAACAACTGCTTAGCATTGGGCAGGAATCCTAGTTCTTACTTCACCAAGCTAAGGAAAACAATGAAGCAGTCCTATTTACTAAGCCGTGAGAAAACAGGTAGATTCTTATTGACTTTCTCCTAAAAGAGTTGTACCATTTTTTCTTTCTTTTGTGTCATCAGCACCATCTGATTTTTCTTATTGTTATGCGACTTAAGAATTTGTACCAGACCAGAGAGAAAAGTTTAGATGCTGATGTGTCTAGGTTTCTGAAGTATTTTCCTACCATGTTTTTGAGTCTTAACATTTTAGCATTTTCTTCAGCTTCACATTTTCTTTTAAATGCAAGACTATATTGGCAGCAAGTGTTATTTGTGCAAAACAAGTTTCACTGTGCAGTACCATTCCAAAAACAATGTGTAAGATTCAATATTCAGGTTGAAGATCAGTATCACATTTTAAAATTACCTCAGAGTAGCGGAGATGGAAGTCAGCTCCTACTATTTAATTTGATTTATTTTTAAGGGAAGATGCTAACCTGAGGTATTATTTGAGGCTTTCTCCTACAGGGCAATAATTATTGACACTATCTTGAGCTAACCACAGCATTTTGACTGAGAAGGTAACTCTACTTTCACATTTCTGTCACATGGTATAAATAATAGGCTAATTTTTTCTAGCAAAGCATGTTGTATGTGTAAAAACAATTCAAAGCCAGTAAATGCAGTTACTTGGAAACATTATAAGGAAATGTCACACCATAACATTTACCTGCTATGTTTTATTCTTTCACTCTGAAGCACTTTTGTTGTTTCCTGAACTGAGATTAGTAACTTAAAAGGCTTTTATTAAACATGCACACTCTAAATGAAGCACTCAACCAACTGTAAATTCTCTCAATTAGACTTCCTGCAAATGACAAATGAGTGTGAATGTGCAATAAACCTTTGAATACCAGTGATTTAGGACTAAGCAGTTCTAGAGGATTTCTAGCAACAGACTGAATGCAATTGATTGTGTGGTAAAAGGTTTAGAAAAATGTGTGGTGGTTCCTTGTTTGCCTTTTCATTTCCTTAAATCAAGAAAGGATACTCGCAATACAGAATTTATATTAACGTGCTTTGTGCAACAAGGTAGGGCATGGAAAAGCCAAAACAACTTCCAGATTAACAATTGCATTATTTCAAGGCACCAGACCTCAACTCCTTTTTAGAAGTATGAGAATTACTTGTAGATAAGAAAGATTCATCCAAAGTGTCATTTATTTGCTTTTGTTTGTATGGAAGAACAATTTATGGTATTTCTTTGCAGTTCATAATTGACTTGCTTTAGACTTTGTGATAGGAGCTTAGCCTATGTAATGGAATTGCTGTGTCCACACTAGCAATTTTAAAACCGGATGGTGAGAGCAGCCATATCTGCCTAAATGCAATATTTGACATTTATATTTACTTCCTGGAATACTATATTTAACCTCATATGGAGAAAATTTTAGGTCCTGTGAAATTCATTGATCGATGATATGGTAATGAAAACAAACAGTATTCACCTTTTAAATAGGATGACTGCAATATTTTCTTTAATGCTGTATTTTATTTTACAATATTTATTTAACTTCAGAAAGTATCTTTGGAATTAGATGTAGGGCTGGGAGTCAAATTTTAAGCATTTGTATGTACAAAATTATTCTTAGTTGCATGGTGACAAAGAACGTCCCCAAATCTATGTGACTAACCAAGTTTAATTCTCATTGAAACGACATATCCAATAGTGGGCAGTGCTTTAGAAAGTCCAAACATCTGGATCCTCTTGCCCGACATGCAGCAAGTCAATCAATAACATGACAGTGGTGCAATGCAGGAGGAGTTTATTTTGCAAAGTGCAGAGCAAGAGTCAGACAGCTTGTGCTGCTTTCCCAGGTTTTGCAAGAGATTAAAGTTGGCGAATGTGTCAGATTAAACTTGTACTTGAGCAGTGCACAATAAGCTCATAGGTAGATATCTGGTTTGTCCACAGTGCTATGGACTGCTTTTGATTGGTTGATGAGAGTAGGCTGGCGGGTTGCAAAAATGCTGTGATGGCAAAGTAGAATCCAGTTGATCTGGAGTCTACAGATAGACTAGCTGTAACTTGGGTTTGGTCGTGGAGTTCCTGGCAACCATCTCAGGCTACAGTGTAGTATTGGTACCTTAAATATGGTAGTGATAATTGAATCTAAGTCTTATGACCTGTGATCTGGCAGGACTGGCCTGACACTTTGTACCACTGCTCTAGTTTAGTGAGTTAATCTTGGGTAAGGAGGTGAGGTGTAATCACCAAAGTGAAGACAGAGGAATTGCCATCAACTCCCATCAGGGAGATGGGACCTGATAAAATCTCCATCAAAGGCTTTAGGGATAGGGTCTCCATTTGAACAGCAACAGGGGACCACAAATGTGCTCTCTTTAGGACCTAGGAAATGAAGCGAGCACTATGTTTGAAGTTGCTTTTCATTATCTCAGAAGGAAAGTGAGATCTGAAGATTCTCACTCCTAAGGTAATACCTGTTGCATCACTTAACTCATTGACCGAAATTAGTCACATGACTCCAAAGAATCCCAAGATGAGAAGGGCAAAAAATGTTTCTTCCACATGTTTAAAAAGTGGAGAGACAGATATATTTAATGGACTTGTTGTCTTAATATTCACCTATAGGTCTCAATTAATAGTGATTCTTAGATATTATATGTGCATACAAATATGTACATATTTGATACATGGTTTTAGTATGATTGATTATTATGAATATGCCAATTATTATTTTTTCTGTTTTTAATTTCCAGAGGTCAGGTGAAAATTTTCAGAATCCTTAAAGGTTTTGTAGTGCTTCCTTTCTTCTTCTTTTTTTTATTTGACAGATAGAGTTAGGCAGTGAGAGAGACAGACAGAAAAGTCTTCCTTCTGTTGGTTCACCCCCCAAATGGCCACTACGGCCGGTGCTACACCAATCCGAAGCCAGGAGCCAGGTGCTTCCTCCTGGTCTCCCATGCTGGTCCAGGGGCCCAAGCACTTGGGCCATCCTCCACTGCCCTCCCGGGCCACAGCAGAGAGCTGGATTGGAAAAAGAGCAACTGGAACTAGAACCCGGCGCCCATATGGGATGCCGGTGCCACAGGTGGAGGATTAACCGCAAGTGAGCCACGGTGCAGCCCCTGTAGTGCTTTCTTAACACAGCTTTTGAACAAATTACAATTAATATTGTGCTGTTAAATGCAAAGGTAATGGAGAGTTAAAAATTGAACACACATTTCTATTTATACAGATGTTTTTATAATAATTTCCTTTGTCCATTCTCTATTGAGCCTGTATCATTTTGTTATTACTAAAACAATGCAAAGTTACAAAATTTACCAAACTTAACAGCATTTTGAAAGGAACAATACCTTTCTCTCTGTCTCTCTCTCTCACTGTCCACTCTGCCTGTCAAAAAAAAAAAAAAAAAAAAAAGAAAAGAAAGGAACAATAAGGTAATGAGGCACTGAGAGATTACAGTCTGAGGGCCAAATACGGCTCGCTACATATTCCTGTGTATCTCATGAGCTAAGGAAGGATTTACATTTTTAAATGGTTGAAAAAAAATCAAAAGAAGAATATTTTCTTACAGATGAAAACAATATGAAATTAGAATTTCAATATCCATGAGTAACATTGTATTGGAGTACAACCATGGCTGTTTGTTTATGCTATCTATAACTGCTTTTGTGGTACAATGGCAGAGTTTATAGTTGGTGCATAGACTTTATAGCCACAGGGATGGAAATATTTACTGTCATTCCCTTTATAGAAAAATAACAATTTTCTGCCCCCTTAAGCTATATTTTTGGCTGATCTTGACTGAACTTGCCTAAGATAGTTCTTCTCCATGTATTTTTCATCCTTACCCTGGAGCTAACGCATGCTGCTTTTTAAACGATGATTACATGCGAGGAGAGGTGTAAATATTTCTTAGTGTGATGATATTCTGGAATGCACATATAGACAGCATTTGCCCAGTGAAAAATCTGAAATAGTTTATGCCTAAATTTCAATCAAAGTCCCTTCTCCCTTAAATCTTCCAGAATAGTTACCATTTTTTAAATGCTTAGAATATGACATGTATCTTCACTTAGTATATTCTGGCTTAAAACCAGATAGATTGTGCCGGTGCGGTGGTTTAGTGGGTAAAGCCACTGCCTGTAGTGCCGGCATCCCATATGGGTGCCAGTTCCAGTCCCACCTGCTCCACTTCTGATCCAGCTCTCTGCTATGGCCTGGAAAAGCAGTAGAAGATGGCCCAAGTCCCTGTAACCCTGCACCCATGTGGGGAAACCGGAAGAAGTTCCTGGCTCCTGGTTTCAGATTGGCATAGCTCCAGCTGTTGCAGCCAACTGGGGAGTGGACCAGCAGACAGAAGACTTTCTCTCTCTCTCTGCCTCTCTTTCTCTCTCTGTTTAACTCTTTCTAATAAATAAATAAATAAATCTTAAAAAAACTGGATATAACAATGTATCTTTTAGAAATGAGAAGATAGACATATAAGTGTCTTATATAATTTTCACAAATTGTCATAACTAATAAGCTAATGTAATTAGAACTTGGGCCCCTGGGATGTCTACAGTAGGCATGACCATATGTCCTGATATAAACGTAGAGATGTACTTTCTGTGAATTTGCCTAGCTAAATGACCAGTGTTGCTCTTTCTTCCTTACAATGTCCCTGGTTTGGAAAACAGATTAGGTGGTTCTTCTAGTCTGAAACCAATTCTTTTTAGTACATCACCTTGAATCAAAGAACAGGAAACTAAAGGTAAAAAGCCCTGCATAACCTATTAACCTTCCTCTGTCCTTGGCCTTAAAGTATTTGCAAAAGATTGATTTCTAGAAATAAAATTCATCCCACTCAGGATTTATGGCCTTATTTACATATTGAGTAGTGAGGACATTTTCACATGATCTCAGTTATCACTATAGGAACAATTTCTGAGTTACCTTCATATTTTCCCCTCTCTTTCTGTCATTTCTAGATGTGACTAATCTTGTAGTACTGAAAGCACTTTTTGTAGAACTCTATGTGTGTGTTTTGACATTTGGAAGTTTACTGTATGTGGTTTTTACAATATATGTTCCATAATAGGAAATGCTTTTGGAAGATTTTCGTGTTAAAACTGACTTTGACTATAATTTGCATTGAAAGAATTGATTTTCTCTTGAATGGAGATTACAGTGAATCAAAGGAGTATATACATGAGCAAACAAATTTATAGTCAGAACCAAATATTGTTAAGTGGTAGTAACAGAACATATAGCTTGAGGTTATTACATAATTTAAGGTGGCTGATTAATCCTTAAGCTTAGCCATTTACAAAGAGCATAGTTATTTCACTACTACTGTCCTGCCTTCTTGAATATATTGTTAGTGTGGTGGTTTTTCTGACCCTGAATCTAATCACATGCAGAGCCTGGTTCTCAATTAACATTTATTGACTAGCTGACTGACTGACTGATTGGCATAATGCAGAAACTCAGTACACTTAGAAGGCAAATGTGAACTCTTTAATTTTATTAGAATCCAGCAATAAATCTGTTCATATATGGCATCCTGTTCCAGTTCTTTCAGAAGGAAGTTTTATCAACTAAAGCATGATAAGGACTCATTTAATGAACCCTGAAAACAGAGAAAAACACAGAAAATTTCTTTTTAAATAAGTCAGGAATTAATGCAAGAACATTTTTAAGTAGATGGCATATAAAATATCAGGCTCTATAACTTTTTATAAAATACTATATATGTTATTTAAGAAATAATGCATTGTCTTAGAATTTGCTATCATGATTAATAATGAATTCAAATTTGGCAATGGAGCCAAATATGACATTGAAGAAATATAAATTTATCCTTTGAATTAAGTATTAGAATAGCCACTTTGCAATTATGGGATATGTGACTGTAACACTCTCAGAGTTGGAAAATCTTCATTTGAGGAACAGATTTTATGCTAAAAAGCAGGAGGAGGAGGAAAAGGAAAAACCCATGTGTATGGATTTTCTTAAAACATGTACTAAATAAAATAAGAAAGAATAGTTCTTTGTATTTTCTGATTGGCTTGAATGTGAGTTTTGATTTTGTTTTTGTTTAAAAACCATATATCAATGTTGAAAAAGAATACATTAAGTTCTTTTTGATGAATTATATCTAGTTGAAAATATTTGTTGGCTCTCACTGGGTAACACGTGCCCACAAGGCAGCATTTAGGTAACACACTGCATCCCTCATCACATATCCCTGCAGTAGTTTGAAAGTTACTTCTGCTCAAATATGGAACATTCAAGATAATGTTCACAACAAGTAAAGAACCATAATACTGGCAAATTAAGAAAAGACAAAAATCCTACGCATTTCTACCCTGGTTATCAACGTGGCTAGTGGCATGTGAGAACACACATGTCTATTCTCAAGCTAATTCTGTCTGACTTTTGTATGTGCAGGGTTTGTGATTGGTGTTTGTTTAAAGTTTCCTAGGAGGTTATGATGTGAAACAGTTGAAACCACTGAGCTAAAGCCCTGTAAACAACATTATTTAACTTAATTTCTACCTGTCATCTCCCAAAGGCCTGATACAACTAAATCTTAAATGCAAGTCCTTGAGACAAGTGTGCGGCCACTACAGAGAGGTGATGGGATGAATGGCTGTACCTGGTATCTGCCCCGTTGGATGCTGCAGGCATCGTCTTTCTCTTTAGAATGGATGTGAGTGCTGTAGGGCACACCAAACGTGAATCCAGGGCTGAGGCTTGTTTGCCTTGTTTTGCAAGGGAGGGCTAGAGCCAGGTTAAGAAGGAACAGAGCAGAAGCTGGACTGAAGAGGGTATTGAGAGGGGAGCATAATTTTGCTTTATTTAATTTTCCCAGTTTAGAAACAGTTAACATGAGGAAAAGAACATAGAATTTCAAGACGTGTGGTAGAGACCTGCAGACTGGTTTACTTTCCCCCTCTCCCTTTCTTCCTTCCCTTTTTCTTTGTAACATGCCTGGCAACAGAGGCAAGCAATATCAAATTCATCACCCCGTCATGTGCTAAGCAAGCATGTAGCACTTGCTATGAGTGGTATGGAAAAGCCGTGGATCAGACACATGGACTCTGTCTTAGAGGAGCCAGAGGGTGCTTATAAATAGCAAAAAATATTGTGATGCTTGAGGAAATCCAAATGGCCAACAGGCACATGAAAAAATGTTCAAGGTCATTAGCAATCAGGGAAATGCAAATCAAAACCACAATGAGGTTTCACCTCACCCCGGTTAGAATGGCTCACATGCAGAAATCTACCAACAACAGATGCTGGCGAGGATGTGGGGAAAAAGGGACACTAACCCACTGTTGGTGGGAATGCAAACTGGTCAAGCCACTATGGAAGTCAGTCTGGAGATTCCTCAGAAACCTGAAGATAACCCTACCATTCGACCCAGCCATCCCACTCCTTGGAATTTACCCAAAGGAATTTAAATTGGCAAACAAAAAAGAGGTCTGCACCCTAATGTTTATTGCAGCTCAATTCACAATAGCTAAGACCTGGAACCAACCTAAATGCCCATCAACGATAGACTGGATAAAGAAATTATGGGATATGTACTCTTTAGAATACTATACCGCAGTAAGAAACAACGAAATCCAGTCATTTGCAACAAAATGGAGGAATCTGGAACACATCATGCTGAGTGAAATAAGCCAGTCCCAAAGGGACAAATACCATATGTTCTCCCTGATCGGTGACGACTGACTGAACACCAAGAGGGAAACCTGTTGGAGTGAGGTGGACACTATGGGAAACGGTGGCTTGATCAGCATAGCCCTGACTGTTAATGAACAACTTAATACATTATCCCTCTTAGTAGTTTTTTTATCTGTTCTACTTAATATGACTGGTTTAGATCTGTAATTGATGCACAGTTATTCTTAAGTGTTGAAAATTAACTGAAATGTGATCCCTGTTGAACATGGTGGTGGGAATGGGAGAGGGAAGAGATGTATAATTTGGGACATGCTCAGGCTGACCTGCCCCAAGTGGTGGAGTTGGAAGCATACCAGGGGATTCCAATTCAATCCCATCGAGGTGGCATGTACCAATGCCATCTCACTGTTCCAGGTGATCAGTTTCAGTTCACAGTTGGTCATGGTGGAGGGACTGGGAGTCAAAGGGAGCACATAGACAAGTCTAGTACCTGCTAACGCTAACCAATGGAGTAAATAAAGGGGAGAGTGATCCAACATGGGAAGTGAGATACTCAGCAGACTCATAGAATGGCAGATGTCCTAAATAGCACTCTGGCCTCAGAATCAGCCCTAAAGGCATTCGGAGCTGCCTGAAAAGCTCATGAGAGTATTTCAGGCATGGAAAGCCAAGACACTCTGGCAAAAGATCTCTGCAAGTGAGATCCCAGTGGAAAGAACAGGTCATCAAAGAAGGAGGTACCTTTCTCTGAAGGGAGGAGAGAACCTCCACTTTGACTATGACCTTGTCTAAACAAGATAAGAGTCGGAGAACTCAGAGGGCTTCCATAGCCTTGGAAACTCATGACTGGAGCATAGGGAGATTACTGATGCCATAGACAGGAGTGTCAATTGGTAAAGTCAACAACAGGAGTCACTGTGCACTTACTCCTCATGTAGGATCTCTGTCCTTAATGTGCTGTACATTGAGATTTAATGCTATAACGAGTACTCAAACAATATATTTCACTTTGTGTTTCTATGGGGGTGCAAACTGTTGAAATCCTTACTTAATGCATAGTAAACTGATCCTCTGTAAAAAAAAAAAAAAAAAAAAGAAATGATCAATTCCCAACTTGACTCTCACTGGGATTAAACATGACAATAGGTCTGCTCTGATTTCATCATCATTTAAAAAAAAAATCATCTATTATTTTTCACTTTATGTTTCTGTGTGGGAGCAAACTGTTGAAATCCATACTTGATGTGTACTAAGCTGATCTTCTGTATATTAAGATAATCAAAAATGAATCTTGATGTGAATGGAAGGGGAGAGGGAGTGGGAAAGGGGAGGGTTGTGGGTGGGAGGGACGGTATGGGGGGGAAGCCATTGTAATCCATAAGTCGTACTTTGGAAAATTATATGCATTAAATAAAAGTATAAAAAAAATATTGTGATGAAGTATTGCTTGTGCTCAGCAGTTTTTCTCTGATACTAATATTTTAATATTTTCCTAATGAAAAACACAGAGTAGTCCTAGCCATATTCTTTAAACATCATTTTCAAACAAGAAGAGAAACAGTAACATAGTATAGTAATCAGTTTTCTAAAAGAAATACAAAACACTCTAAGACTTTTTGAACGGGAGTCAAAAAACAGAAGCATTTTGTTTTGAGATCTTTGAAAATAATAAGAACGAATGTCAAAGCTGTAGGACAATAAACTTGTGTACAAAGAATTAAACTGATGTCCAATTTTGTAATATTTATCATTTAACGATATCTGGGATATCATTTAAAGAAATGATATCCCAGAATTTTGACACACCAAAAAGCTTAGAAATACTCTAGTCAAGCTTTCTAATTTTTTGTTTGTAGAAATAGAGACCTTGGAGAATTGACTTTCAAATTAATTTCTGACATAACATTGAAAAGTCAAGATCAACAATTAATTTTATGTTCTTTTAAATATTTCATTAAAGTTCTTGTACATGAATTCATGAAAGAAAAAAATTCAATTAGATGATTACATCTCTGTGTATTAAAAATGTCTCATAGAAATATGTCTATCTCAAAACCTTAACACAGAAGTCAGCACAGATTCAGAACAGTAAACACATTCAGGGGGAATTTAGTAAGTGCAATTCATGTTTCCAGGAAACTTTATTAATTTAAAGAAAGACTAAAAATCTTTAATAGTTTATTAATTAGGAATATAGGAACACAAACTGTTGAAAATATTTTAACCATAAAAGTCACTCTGCTTTAGTAGATAGAAAATAGTAGTAAGCCTCATAAAATTTTCATAAAAATAAATATAGTTTTAAAGAGAGGAACATTTTTCAAATAATTTAATATAGATTTTAGAGGAACTAAATCCTCAGGAGTTGTTATAAATACTTCTTATAGAATCAGAAAAAAGTTAGATAGTATTACACCACTCACGGAACCACATTCATGCAGGAATAATGGGGAGAAAAATGGAAATCCCATACACTTATACACAATCTGTATTAAAACTTGTTTAACAATATTTAAGAATAAGCTCATTTAGATCATGTAGAATAAATTACTTTTTTAAACATTTGTTTACTTTTATTTCAAAGGCCAGGTAACGAACTCTATCTGGGTCTCCCATATGGGTATCAGGGGCCTACGTCCTTGGGGCATCTTCCATTGCCTTTCCAGACACATTAGCGGGAATTCTGGGTAAGAAGTGGAGCATCTGGAACTTTGAGATGCTGGGTCACAAGCAGTGGCTTAACTCACTGCACCAGAACGCTGGCCCCAAATGAATTAGTTTTGGATATATGTGCTACTGTGTATTAGTATAATTTGAAATTGTTTGATTTCTGCAAGGCAGAATTTGAAAAATTTGGTAAGAGAAACTTGGAAGGAATATAAGACAGCAAAATTAGCATTGCTTTCCTTTTCAAGTATAGCAGATGATATGCTGAAAAATTATGCTCAAATTAACCTTTTTAGATGTGTAGTAATTCAAATATGTAGATTTATATGTTTACCTGACAAAAAGGCTTGAAATGTGTGAGATTACACTGACTCTGGGCATTAGTAGTGTCAGTTTGGAAAAATATGTGTAAGATGGAACACTATTTCATAAGACAAAAAGGACTGTTCTTTTATTTGTAAGTGAAATAATGTAAATTTGTGCTGCATCAAGCCATTTTAGAAAAAGTGAATGGTGAAAAAAGTGAAAGCAAAATGATTTCCTCACAGATACCTGCAGTTCTGCACACTCAGATTGAAGTGAGACAGACTGCGAATCATCCTGAGTTCTGTTAATGTTTCTACTGCTCTATCAAAAATAAATAAAAATACATCAACAATCCTTGAATCGACATGAAACGCTGATACCACATTTTCCAATTGAGCTCAAATATTACTCTGCATTTCTGACATTTTCAGTCATTATATAAGCAGCACATTAATAAATACATAATTTCTTTAGCCACTAGATTTTCATGCCCACAATCTTATATTTTTAAAAAATTGTCCTAAAGGACCATAGGTTCTTTCTAAGCAAAGGTAAATATATATAGCAGTATGCTCATAGTCTTCCCTGTGCTGTAATAACATAGAAAAAGACATCACATATGTAAATAGATGTTTTTCAAAGCCCAGTTTTCTTATTTCCAGGAAAAGAAAGATTAATTCAATATAGTTCTTAGAATTAAGAAAAATAGTAACAAACTAATTCAGAAACTTTAAAGACAATTGAAAATAAATTTTAAATATTTTACTATATTTTTTGTTTTTTGGTTGATGTACAATGTAATACTTTATCCATTTTAGTATTTTTTTTTTTGTTCTAGTACCATTGGTTGAACTCTGTAATAAACACACAATTATTCTTAGGTGTTTAAATTTTAACTGAAAAGTGATCCCTGTTAGGAATTTGGAAAACATTATGCTGAGTGAAATAAGCCAATCCCAAAGGGACAAATACCACTTGTTCTCCTTGATAGGTGACAACTAACTGAGCACCAAAAAGGAAACCTGTTAAAGTGAAATGAACACTATGAGAAACGGTGACTTGATCAGCCCTCACCCTGACTGTTGATGAGCAGCTTAATATGTTATCCCTCTTAGTATTTTTTTTGTTTGTTCTACTTAATACTTTTGGTTGAATACTGTAATCAATACACAATTCTTCTTAAGTGCTGAAACTTAACTGAAAAGTGATCGCTGTTAAATATAAGAGTGGGAATAAGAGAGGGAAGAGATGTGCAATTCGGGACATGCTCAAGCTGACTTACCTAAAACAGTAGAGTTAGAAACATACCAGGGGATTCGAATTCAATCCCATCGAGGTAGCATGTACCAATGCCATCTCACTAGTCCCAGTGATCAATTTCTGTTCACAATTGATCGTAATGATAGGACTAAGAACCAAAGGGATCACAGAAACAAGAATAGTGTCTGCAAATACATAGAACCAAAGGGATCACATAAACAAGAACAGTGTCTGCAAATACATAGCTTGCATTAGCAGGAAGCTGGAGTCAGGAGCCACTGCTGGCTATTGAACTCAGATACGCCCATATGGGATTGCGGGTATATCCAAATGCTGGGTTAAATGCCTACTTCTGTCTGGGAATTTTAAAAGCTTTGTCTTTAGGTAGCTGTAGAATATCATATGTTTGTAAAATTTAATCTATCAGAAGCATATTTTCAATCAATCATTTCAATATTATTTTGATGTTTCACATTACAAAATGATATTTTTAGGGCAATTGTTGTTGCATCTAACTTTAAAATTTAAAGCAAATTTGCTTATTCTTTTCCAAATAACAGCTTTAAATGATTTGGATTTAAATGAATGCTTTCATTATGTTTATTGATTCTTACTTTTTCTGCAATACTTATTGCTTTTGCTTTCCATGACATAGGTACTTTCAAAGATACAGAACATTCTTTCAAGTAGCAATATGTAATTTTGTAAAAGAATTGTGAGTCCATAAAACATATTTTCAAGTTTAACTTAATATTACAGAAACTAAAGTGAGTTTATTTGATCTCAGTCTTGTTCCTTTGTACTGTAAATTCTGGTTCATACTAACATTAACATAATTACTCATTTACATTTTTACATGATAAATTAATTTAAAATAGCAATAATAATTTTACTCCAAAGTTTAAACTTCTAATGATATTTACAATCTCTTTACACTTCTAAATTATTCTAAACTCACTTAAAGTAATTCATTTCTTTATATGACTGTGCCACCACTTTGATTTACAGTTGGATTTGTTTATATATTTCTTTTAAATTTGATGGAAGCTTGCTCCTGCGAATCTAAATTTCCCTTGTGAATACATGAAGCATTTATATGTTTTATAAATCAAGGCAATATAGCAAGGCATATTCAGAGATTTACTCTTGCCATTGCTTCTTTACCCAAATCTCTATTTTGTCTTTAGACATCCATTTTTATTAATTTGTGTGTTGAGTGAAAGCGTGGGGTTTTTTTCCTCTTTTAGTTTTTATTTACTTATATTTATTTTCTGATTTTATATGGATCTCAATTTTGTATTTGTAGGGGCCAATTCAGAAATTCTCAGGACTAGGCCATTTTAATTGAACATGGAAAATTTTCTAATGAATTGATCTCCAAAAAATCAATTTTTTTTCTTGTTTTTCTCCTCTCAGTACTTCTGCCCAAGCTTCTCTAAACTATAGGAGTAGCTTTTGCTTTTCCTTCTCGTTATGAATTCCAGTTTTTTTTTCCTGCTGGAAAACACTCTGTTTCCTATAGAGATTAGGTAGGTAAGCCTATTGGAGGGTATTTGGGGAAGGTTTTTTCATAATGATGCCTGCAGCTTCTTGATTGTGTGTGTGTGTGTGTGTGTGTGCAAAACCTGAGGATTGAATGTGGACCATCTGTTTGTAACTCTGAATTTCTGTATTTTAATTTTCCCAAATAAAATATAATTGTGAACTCATCTGAAGCAAGAAATGTAGAGACAGCAACTTTCCTTTGGCAGGGAAGGAGCAGGTTGAATGAAATAGCTACACGATATTGCTTACACGTGATGGCACCTGTATAAGTCAGATTCCACCTTCCCATTGCCTTCACCACTGATCACGATAGAATCTTCATAGCCTGATCCTAAGCTCATGCATTTCCCCAGAGACTCTCAGCTCCGTTAATGCAGCAACCACAACCAATGTGTTCATAGTTCTATCCCTAGCACTGAGCACACAGCTTAAGCTGCTGATCTTTAATGCAATGAGCTCTTCCCACTGAAATTCAAAGGCTTTCTTGGATATGAGCAGCTGTTCCATATACAATGTCATGAACAGGCATGAAGATTGACGAGATGACTGTTACAGCAAAAATAGGAAGTTAAATTGCTTACAAATGCAGCATTTTACTTTTTTTTTTTTTTGACAGGCAGAGTGGACAGTGAGAGAGAGAGAGACAGAGAGAAAGGTCTTCCTTTGCCGTTGGTTCACCCTCCAATGGCCGCCACGGCCGGCGTGCTGCGGCCAGCGCACCGCGCTGATCCGATGGCAGGAGCCAGGTGCTTTTCCTGGTCTCCCCTGGGGTGCAGGGCCCAAGCACTTGGGCCATCCTCCACTGCACTCCCTGGCCACAGCAGAGTGCTGGCCTGGAAGAGGGGCAACCTGGAAAGAATCCGGCGCCCCGACCGGGACTAGAACCCGGAGTGCCGGCGCCACAAGGCGGAGGATTAGCCTAGTGAGCTGCGGCGCCGGCCGAGCATTTTACTTTAAGGATACATACCTGAGGCATGTATTTTCGCCTAAGCTCTGGGCAAAAACTTGGTGTTATAATACTTCCTCAATTAATTTCTCTCCCACAAACCTGTTCCATCCATAGTTATTGAAAATTTTAGTTACTAGAATTATACAATTTCTCAAACTACATAAACCAAATTGCTTACTAAATAATACTGATTC
The DNA here is from genome assembly GCF_051225735.1 of Oryctolagus cuniculus. NCBI lineage: Eukaryota > Metazoa > Chordata > Mammalia > Lagomorpha > Leporidae > Oryctolagus > Oryctolagus cuniculus. Next base: position 128,435,603 of record NC_142874.1, read on the forward strand.
CACTTAGCATTATCTCATCAATTTGTTCGTATCTTTATGTACACCTGCTTTCATTGATTTTGTTTAAACATCAGTTTTCTCTTGCCTAATCAATTGCAACAGACTTTGTCCTGTTTCCCTGTGGGTGGCCTTGTTCTTGCTTTTCTTCCATAATGAAAGTTTAATTTCTTTGTAAAAAACCTCTTTAATATCACACTTTAGTTTTTAAAAAAATCTGGTTTGTTAGCATGTAAGATTGTGTCTAAAATATCTCTAATTTGCTAATCAAATTGTTTCAGAATTTGTGCCTATCTGCTTGTTCAATGGTTTTCTATTTTACCTATACTTTAAGCTTAGCAAATCTCTATTAATTTTCTTTATATGTGGTGTACTTACAGGGATCCTTGCCTTTAATTATACTCTTTCTTGTATTTAGAAAGTCCTATATTACACTCTAACTCAAATATATCTCTTATCTTTCAAATCACAGATAAACTATGACATTCCACGTTGATAATGTCAGATCCTACAGAGAATTAGTGGTTTCATTTTCTACAACAATGATATCAACAAGAATAATCACAGCCCTTTGTATGCTATTCACTTTCCTTGATTTTATCAAATTCTTAAAACCACTCTGCAGGTGCAAAACTGAAGTTCAGAAACAAGTGATTCAATCAAGAAGATATCAGCCGAGGCCCTACTAACTATCCATACCACTAATAATCTCTTTGAATAAATAAGTCCTTGAGAATGGATTTGTGAAGTATTCCTTGTATTTACATTTACATGAATTCTGCTCACTAAACATGGTTCATTTGGCCTCACCACTTCTTGTTAAAGCTGCTTAAGTTAAAGTTTTATGCCTTCTATGTTCATAAGTCAATAAGAAACTTTTTTTTTCTTCAACTTAACTAATGACTGACAGCACAGGGCGTAACTGAAGGAATACTGTCTCTGAAACCTCACCTTGGCTATGTTCATGCTCAGGGCTCACAATGACCTCTATATGTGGCAATCCAAAACTTTCCGGGCAGAAAAGGTCAAACGCTTGAATATCAAGATTTATTTGGCAGTTGGCTTTGAATCTTTTTCTAAGGAGCCCAAGTTATTTTCAGATGGTAACTAGTTTTATTTTAAATGAAATGTACACATTGATATGGGATTCATTCATAGCCTAGATTTTCTTCTAATTTTATTCATTTCAAAATTAGAAAGCAGTAATTGCTATAACCCTTATTATTTTGGGGAATTACTATCTCATTTCCAAAATAGATTGTAAGATTTTTACGAAGAATGCTAACACAACTTCAGGTATCAACTCAAGATCTATTTCATAACTTTCAACTCCAGTAGCTAAAGGAAATGTATTGTGGGAAGAGATTATAATTTTAAAAATCTAGGCTTTTACAAGTCTGCTTATACTTACAACTCATTAAAATATAGAAATCTAATAACAGGAACTATGTTCAGAATATAATTTTTCAATGATTACATATAGATTATTACGAATAAATATTTAAGTGGTCTTTATTCCTATAAAATCCACAGGCAATGCTGTAGCTCTTGAATAATACTGTAGAAACATCTTTATTACTGCCTAAATGATTTACAGTCTTGTGATATCACCACTATTGCATCAGTAAACAAAAAAAGGCAATTTCAGATTCAATTATTAAAATGCTAACATTAGTTTTGTATGGAACCAAACAGAAAATCACTTTTTTCCCTAGGCTTAAAAGTAACATTATCTGTAGTATGAAGTGGTTTGAAACTAATAAAGCAATGAAGCTGAATAACTCTATTTCTCTTGCTCTAGTCCAAAAATTATATTTAGCTAAATTCAAGACTAAACTCGTTTCACCTGGTACTTCCCCAGAAGTCTCCTCTCAAAGCTCTCATTTCACATGGAAATGAAAGGACAGACTATGCAGTTGTTCAGTCAATGAGTGAATTTTGCTGAGCATCACTAAATGTAGATATATTTTGCCTTGTCCATTTCCCTATCTCTGCTCCCTCCTTTTCTTCTTCCCCCATAGAGTGGCCAGAAATTCAATAATATATATGTATATGTATTTATATATATAATGTACATATACAATAATATTTAAATTCTAAGATACATTTTAAAAGTTAGTGACATTTTAAAATTTAGGGTGTATCATAGATTTGATGACATGTCATAGTTTAATTGGTAGTGCTTCTTTCTTAGTAATTCACTAATAATTGTGTATCTAATAATCAATGTTCTTTTAACATGGTGAAACATGATATTGTAAAATATTTAAAATAAATGCCTCGCTCATGGCATGGGTCTGATAGAAAATTCTTGCTATACCATACTCAATCACAGAGCATGCAAGAAATGTATAACAAACAAAACGTAACACTGTGTTCTATCCCTCAGGATCTTGTTATTTAGCATGACATACAAACAAAAAAATAATGTGTCTGACTTCACCATTGTGGTAGCCTCTATTTAAGCCTTCTGAATCCTCTTAGGTCTTAATTTTTTTCGTCTCCATTAACACTAAGTATGAGGGAAAACCAAAAGAAAATTTCCACCGCTATATGCTGTCTAAGTAGCAAAAAAAAAAAAAAAAATCCTTTGAAAATAAGAAAATGATTCAATTGATCATAATTAATGCCCAGTAAGGGAAACTCAATTAAGGCCCTATATCTGAGGTCTTCTTGTCATCCCTCTTTCTATAACATTTGATCTCTAGACATGTTATTTCCTGGCTTCATGACCTCACATTTCTTCTATACACTGCGAACTCCTGAATTTAAATCACCATCTCACACACTGTTCCTGAAACTTATATTCATGTATCTAACTCTCTTCATAGTATAACTCTGTGGATTCTAACAGGTCTCTCAAATGTAAAAGCTGAAAGTGCATTTTGGGTTTATATAACTCTGAAATATAAGAACAAAGAATTAAAATCTTGATCCCCCTCCAGTGATCCTTACTTCCTTCACAGCAACTTTTTCATTCTAAGTAAGAAATATTAAAAATTAGAATTATTTTTGCTCTTCCTTGTCACTAACATACAATCTATAAAGAAATAGTGTCAGCCACCCCTTCAAAATGAATGCAGAAATTCCTTCCTCTCACCATGATAGAGATTCTACTTTCAGAGTAAGCTTCTGCTGTTGAACACCGTAAGACTGGACAAACTAGATAGCATAACTATACAGATGTTAGAAAAAGGAATTGTAGTATACTGTGTTCCTTACTGAAAAAAATATATATATATATAAGCCTGGTATTCTACAGGATCTTGGCCTGAAAGGAATTTCTGGAGCACGTCAAAACAAGAGAAATACAAACAGAGCATATGAGCTTTGTTGAGCTGAGCAGACAGGAGTGGGAATTTGGAGAGACAGATGACATTGAAAATTTCAGAGAGTCTGCAGGAATAAGAAGGGGCACTCAGAAAATTCTCATACATCTCCAGAGGTGCACCTGGGGTGTCTAGCTATAAATATATATAATCTACAAGAAGATGATGTAAATGCAACCAGTGGGAAAACATCATCTTTAAAATTTATGGAGTTGAAACAAGTTAAGGGAGTGTTTGAAATCCCATGAGCCAGAGTGAAGAGACTTCTTTGAATACTCAACGACTTGAGCTGAGAGCCAGGATAGGCTTCCTTATATAAAAACTATCTATTCCGGAATAAAGTTTTCACTAGAGCTATCAAATCTGAGTGTAAAACTATCAAGATTGTGACCAGTGTTGTGGCACATTGGCTTAAGCTGCCATGTTGACATTGGTAGCTCAGGTTAGTAGAGTGCCAGCTTGAGTTCTACCAGTGTGTCAGGGAAGGCAGTGGAGAATGACCCAAGTGCTTGGGTATCTGCCACCCACATGGGAGCCCTGGGTGTTGAGGTCCAGGCTCTAGGCTTTGGCTTGGGCTCCTGGAAGCTGCAGCCATCTGAGGAGTGAACCCACAGTTAGAAGATCTCTCTCTATGTCTCTCCTCTCCTCCCCAATGGCTCTGCCTTCCAACTAAATAAATCCTAAAAAAATACTCTTCTATAGATTTGTCACAATACCTAGCACAAAAAAATTACTAGAGATATAAACAGCAGGAAATATGACCTATAATGAAGAGAAAATCCAGTCTATAGAAAGAAAATCAGATATTACAAAGATCAAAGAATTAGTATAAAAGGATTTTAAAATAATAAGTTTATTCTTCAAGGATTATAATGTGTTTTAAGATATAAAAGAAAATCACGGCCAGTGCTGTGGCACAGCAGGTTAATGCCCTGGCCTGAAGCGCTGGCATCCCATATAGGGGCCGGTTCTAGTCCCAGCTGTTCCTCTTCTAATCCAGCTCTCTGCTATGGCCTGGGATAGCAGTAGAAGATGGCCCAAGTCCTTGGGCCCCTGCTCCCGTGTGGGAAGCCAGCAAGAAGCTCTTCTCTCCTGGCTTCAGATCGGCAGAGCTCTAGCCATTGCGGTCATCTGGGGAGTGAACCAGTGGATGGAAGACAACTCTCTCTCTGTCTCCACCTCTCTCTGTAACTCTGTCTTTCAAATAAATAAAAATTATGTTCTCCCTGATCAGTGACAACTAAGAAGCACCAAAAATGAAACCTGTTGAAGTGAAAAGGACACTATGAGAAACAGTGACTTGATCAGCCCTTGCCCTGACTGTTGATGTACAACTTAATACTTTATCCCTTTTACTATTTTTTGTTGTACTACTTAATACTATTGGTTGAAATCTGTAATTAACACACAATTATTCTTAGTTGCTAAAATTTAACTGAAAAATGATCTCTGTTAAATATAAGAGTGGGAATAAGAGAGGGAGGAGATGTACAATTTGGGACATGCTCAATCAGACTTGCCCCAAATGGTAGAGTTAGAAATGTGCCAGGGGATTCCAATTCAATCCCATCAAGGTGGCATGTACCAATGCCACTCACTAGTCCAAGTGATCAATTTCTGTTCACAATTGATCATAATGATAGGACTAAGAGTCAAAGGGATCACATAAACAAGACTAGTGTCTGCGAATACTAACTGATAGAATAAAAAAGGGAGAGAACGATCCAATGTGGGGAGTGGGATACGCAACAGACTCATAGAATGGCAGATGTCCTAAACAGCACTCTGGCCTCAGAATTAGTCCTTAAGGTATTCGGATCTGGCTGAAGAGCCCATGAGAGTGTTTTAGGCATGGAAAGCCAAGACAATCTGGCAAAAAGAAAAAAAGACCTAAATGAAAGATCTCTGCGAGTGAGATCCCAGTGGAAAGAACAGGTCATCATAGAAGGAAGTACCTTTCTCTATAGGGAGGAGAGAACTTCCACTTTGACTATGACCTTCTTGGCAACTCATGACAAGAGCCTAGGGTGATTACTGATGCCATAAACAAGAGTGTCAATTTGTTAAGTCAACAACAGGTGTCACTGTGCACTTACTCCTCACGTAGGATATCTGTCCTTAATGTGTTGTCCAATATGATTTAATGCTATAACTAGTACTCAAACAGTATTTTACACTTTGTGTTTCTGTGCAGGTGCAAACTGTTGAAATCTTTACTTAATATATGCTAAATTGATCTTCTGTATATAAAGATAATTGAAAATGAATCTTGATGTGAATGAAAGGGGAGAGGGAGCAGGAGATGGGAGGGTTGTGGGTGGGAGGGAAGTTATGGGGGGGGGGAGCCACTGTAATCCATTAGCTGTACTTTGGAAATTTATATTTATTAAATAAAAGTTAAAAATCTTTAAAAAATTAAAATAAAATGTAAGTGAAAGGAGAAACATAATTAAGAAATAATGGAATTTCTATAATTGAATTTTCTGATCTCTGAAATTTCACTAAGGTGCTTAACAGGAGACTATGCACTGCCAAAAAGTCCAACACTCCCCACCCCAGAAATTGATCTTGAATAAAAGGTTAGAGAAACCATGAACACTGATGCATGAAAAGAGAAATGAATGAGAATATATAAAGTCAGGATCAGTGATGTACGGGAAATATCAAGTTGGTTTATCATGTATAGTGTTGATGTCCTAGAAGGGGGCATAGAAACACTTCATGAAAAATAATCACTGAAAATTTTCTGAAATTGATTGGCAATATCACACTAGAGATGTAAACCACTCAACTAACCCTGAGTAGTGACAACAAAGAAAACTATACCCAAGTTCTTTTTTTTTTATTTAGTAAATATAAATTTCTAAAGTACAGTTTATGGATTACATTGCCCCCCCCCATAATTTCCCTCCCACTCGCACCCCTCCCATCTCCCGCTCCCTCTCCCATTCCATTCACGTCAAGATTCATTTTCAATTATCTTTATACAGAAGATTGATTCAGTATATATTAAGGCCTTAATGGTCAGCGCAGGACCAGCAAAGCCAGGAGCCTAGAACTCCATCTAGGTATGCCCTGTGTATGGCAGGGGCCCAAGTTCTTGGAGTATCTTCTGCTGTTTTCCCATTCACTTTAGCATGGAGCTGGATGGGGAGCAGAGCAGCTGAGCAGCTGAGCCTTGAACAGGTGCCCTGATATGAGATGTTGGTGTCACAAGTGGTGGCCTAACCTGCTGTGCCACAACACTAACCGTGAGAAATACATTTAAAATATATTTTTGTCCCACTTCCTTGTCTAACTCTATCCATTACAACATGAAACTGTTTTTATCTCTAATCTCAAACCCCAGCTATTCAGACTTTTCCATTCTTCCTTTCCCTCCTTTTATGTTTCTACTTTTTCTTCCAAATTGAGTCTTTGCTCATTTCAGTTTAAGTTAAACAAGGCAGTACTGATCTTTTAAAGCCTTACACTCCCTATCCCAAACACACTATGTTTTAGAATTCAGCAAGGTCTAAGATTTAGTGGCCAGAGAAGATGTATTTCTAGTTGTCAAAGTGAGAACAATATGACATGTACTTTGTTTCTTTTATCAAATTGGAAAAATGTGTTTTGTGTTGTTTTCAGTACTGGAGGGTTGTTAGTCATTGTGGGACATGATCATGATATCAGATAGAAAAATGCATATTTGTATTGGAGGCAAACGAGCTAGCATGATTATGGAAGCAATCAGATTGCCAGATCTATGCTAAAGAAGATCACTCATAGATCACTATCAGAGAGTTGACTACTACTATTCCAAGTGTGAGGGCATCTGATGTTTTCATGCTGCTTAATGAACCAATCATCCTGACAATTTTTTAAAAATTTGGAAAAGTATTTCTTTGCAATGCTTTTCTAGCTGCAAATGTGAAATATATGACTTGAATTCCCTACAGAAGACAGGAATGATTAGAATGTGTGTGGTCATTCAATCATGTTGCTTTATGTAGCAGTGGTAGAATATTAAGTGGGTTTTGAACTGTAGCTATCTGCTATGACCACATCATAATTCTGTAATTTGTACGAAGTTACAATTTTGTTCATGAGGCAAATATAGATCTTTAATTCTCAAGAACTCTTCTTCATGATGCAGTTGATTAAGATACTATACATAAAATAATAGCAGAATCAGACATAAGTATTCTCATAAAATATAGTATTTTAATTAATAAATAAGTTGTAAATGGGGAAAATTTAATAAACTAGTTTAATGTGTTATAAAATGGTTATTTTAGTGGAAATAACTATAGATAAAAAATCATAGTTTATTATGGCCATGTAGAAAATGATCATCTGAAAACAAAATTAAAAACAGAGGGAGTGGGAAAGGGGAGGGTTGTGGGTGGGAGGGACTGTATGGGGGGGGAAGACATTGTAATCCATAAATCGTACTTTGGAAATTTATATTCATTAAATAAAAGTTAAAAAACAGAACTTTAAAATATTTGAAATATTTGAAAATATTTGAAAAATTTGAAAGGGCTCGCACTATGGAATAGTGAGTAAAGCCACCTCCTGTGATGCTGGCATCCAGTATGGGTATGGGTTTGAGTCCTGGCTGCTCCACTCCAGATCCAGCTCCCTACTAATGTGCCTGGAAAGCAGTAGAAGACGACCCAAGAATGTGTGCCCCTGTGCCCACATGGGATACCTGGAAGAAGCACACGGCTCCTGGCTCCCACGGTTGCAGCCATTTAGGTCGTGAACCAGTAGATGGAAGATTCTCTCTCTCTCTCTCTCTCTCTCTCTCTCTCTCTCTCTCATCTCTCTCTCTCATCTCTCTCATTTCTCTTATCTCTCTCATTTCTCATCTCTCATTTCTCTCATCTCTCTCTCTCTCTCTTTCAAATAAGTAAATACATAAATCTTTAAAAATATGGAATGAAGGGTGATAGAATAAGTGCCCATTATGACTTATCTGGTTACTGGATAATTTGTGACATTTGTCATCAGAGAGATTTATTTGAGCACTACCTGAGGATATTACTCATTTACTTCATATTCCGCTTCTTTACATGCAAAGTAGAGACAGTACTTAATTTAGACATTATTGCAGAACACAAAATAATGGATGAAAAATTGGAGATATATTATCATTTTTGTATATTTTACTAAGCTTTCCACAGCTTAAGAATACTTATAAATTGAATTTTTAGTCCTTATTACACCCTCTAAAGTATAACAAGAAACAGAGTTTCAAAGAGGTTAAATAAAATTGCTGAGATCACAAGTGAATGGAAGAGATAGGACTTGAACTCATGTTTAGGAGACCTTGCCCAAAAGTAACTCCAGTAATCAAAATTGTCATTTAAGAAATTGAGTGCACATCATCAGTTTTAATGATGTTTCTCCTAAATATAGCTGCAAGATATCTGATCAGTTGACCTTATAGCTCGTCCTACATCTTGCATAAGCACATTCTCACACCTTCAGTAGTAAGTTTTGATATAGTTGCTTTGTTGAATTCAGTATTAAAACATCAGTATGTTAGACAGCAGTGTTTTACAAATTAAAAACTTAGGCTGGGTAATAACTAAGTTGGCCTGTATTTGATTTTTAAGGTGATAATGTGTATTTTCTAGGAAATAAGGCTTTATAGTCATATTTTCAAGCTTTGAAGCCCATCAAGTTTCATCACTTTTCTCTAGTGCTGCCCAAATTTAGTTTGGTAAATGTCTTGATGTCTTGGATTCCTGCCTGTGACAGAAGACAATAATTATACAGGGAAGATATCTACTTTCTAGATTTGATGAGTTATTTATTTATTTATTTATTTTTATGGGGTACAGTGGGACATTCCAATACATGTATATAATGGGGATATTTGGAACCTCTGTCATATTAGAAATGAATAGTTGCTTTTGTTGGGAGCATTCAAAAATGATTTCCACCAGCTGTCTTGAAATATTCAACTAATTGCTGACAACCATTTTTATCCTGTGCAATAGAAGATTAGCAGTCCTCCTGTTTAATTGCACGCTATACCCATCCATCTTAATGGATGATGTATATGAAAGAATAGATATAACCTCAAATAGGACTTAGAACAGTCTCTGGCACATTAAAATTGATCTGTAAATTCTTTATTATTGCAATTCTTATTGATGTTTATCAAAACAAGCCAAGCGTTATTTAACATGCGTGCCGAAGTTTTATCAAGATTAGGAATAAAATACACTTCAGTTTAGTGGGAAATGTAAAAGTGAGAGGATAAGTTGTATTTAGGGACCAATTGCACTTCTACTGAATGAAGCCAAAGCTAGTGCCCCGGATATCCAGCAGCTGAAAGCCACAATGTGCCCCTGCTGGAATGCTCAGCCTAGGCTCTGACAGACTCTCTGCTCTCCCAAAAACATCATAGTAGGGCAGAAATAGAAGTATTTTTATACAGCATATTTGCCTTCATAGAAATAAAGTGATGAATATATGTTTATGTAGGAAACAATTCACTTGGAAAATCATAGCTAAACATCTATGAGATTTATAAAATAGCCATTGTAGTTTGAAAGAAATCATAGTGCCTGAAAACAACTCCTGTTTTATAAAAATATGTAATACACCCCCTCAGAGATTTCTTACCTATATTCTTGATATTCATGAACCTTTCATTTTTCTACAAAGAAAAATAGTATTTATTATTTTCCTATCTTATTCACAATATTATAGTTATCCAAAAACCAGATTAATAAATAGTTCCCTAAAATTAGATTCATAATGGTATAAATCAGATTTTACTAGGAATATCTAAGTTTACCCATTAAAATATAATAAATATGAGAGAAATTACATCTTATTTGTGGAACTGTTTGGTAAACAATAATATCGCTGAAGAACACAAAGCTAAAAAATGAAATGCAGGTTCCCTCTTCTTTGTGCTCCTACAAATACTAAAACAAGTGTCAGTAGTACAATTAGTGCTTTTTATTGTTCAACTGTTGCAGTTGAGTATGTGCCATATATCATACAATGCTTTCAAATGTGTCACCAATATTTCCTCTTGGCCTTTTGCCTAAGATCTAGTGTTTCGTGTTTGTCTCCAGGGATTCGAATCTGCAAAGCCAAGAAACAGGCTGTTATCTAGAAGCCTTTAGCATCCTTTAACTAAAATGATGGTAACCAAAATTACACTAAGTGTTGGATTATTTATGAGTAATGTGTCGCTCAGTAAAGATGCTGAGGGCATTAGCTGTAATAAATCTTACTCATTTTCACTGTGAAAGAAATCATATTCTGCATTTTTAAAATCCTCTACCTCTTTTCTATTTTGCTCCTGTATTGCTTCATTTGGAAACAAAATCAGTTAACTTTATGTTAACGTCATAAATCCTATGAGATAGGAAGTATTTCTGTTTTTATCCTTGAGTTCATTGGGAAATTAATAGAATACCTATTGTATTCACAGCAGTACTTTTAGCAACTTCTTAGGAGAAACTTATATCCTGAAGCCCATTCTCAAAGGTTATTCTATGAAAGTTTTCTTGATAAATAGAGCAATAAATAGCTACATCAGACACATATGTGCAGCTTTACATATGTGTGCACAGTGTGTGTCTATGTGTTTAGTGTGTGTGTTCATGTATCCTTACTTACGGAGTTCCAGAGGAAACCGAGGGAAGCACACTTTGGGGTTCCCCTATCCCAACAAGTGTTTTCCCTTTCTTAACTTCCACTTTGTCCATTTAGGTTTTGCCTTCATCTGAGTATGTCCCACTCAGATGGAACCAGTTAGATGTATTTTCCTAGGTGATTTAGACATTGCTAATTCCTGACCCATTCATTACTCATTATCCAGACTTTGTGACGAGAAATCAGATTTCTTGGGGGTGAGGAGGAGGAATCTGCCGAAGCGTAAAAATTAGAATGCAACTGCTGTTCCTGCAGTTAAGGCTGACACTTTACACTGTCCCAGGCATTGGGGCAGCTGAGGAAGTGCTGTATAAAAGAATATACATGGTTGGCAGTGACTGTTGGCCACAGATTTCTCTCCTTCCTTCTCTTGGGAATTAACTTACTTACCTCCAAGTGTCAGCAAGTGATTAGCTGCTTTTCCTTAAGGAATGTGGGGTAGAAAGAAAGGAGACCGGGGTGTTATTAGAATAATCATCTTAATTGATAATTTTATAATCTAAAGTTGTAATTTCAGGCTTTATTATACATGAAATATGATATTTGGGGTTCCACTTTGTTGTCCTCTTTGTACCTATTGTTAAATGTTTTTTAACAATAGGTAAAAAAATCATGCTTTAAGCATTGACTATTATCATTTTCAGAATAGTGAAATCTTAGATTACAAACCTGGACAGACTGTACAAGCCCACCAGAGAAGAACTATTTCTGTCTTGTCCAAAATACTCTGAGGGCCTAGCCTATAATTCAAAATACAGAAGGCTCTAGACAAACATTTTTAAACAAATGAATAAATTATTGAGAAGATGAACAAATCCGATATCACCAAATATGAGCCAAAATTCTCCAATGTTAAGGAATCTCTTTCTCAGATTTCTGCCCTGGCATAAATTCAGTAGGGAATGAGCTGTAGTAATTTTGCTTCAGGTTAAAGGCTTTCATTGTCTGAAGTGTATTCCTTCTTCTCTCCCTGTCTCCATCCTTGGCTTCCTCTGACGCTCCCTAAATCTCCTTTTAAGATGTTCTTTCTTTTCAATTTCTTGATGTCCTTCAGCAGTCCCGTTGTGTAATGCCCCCAGTCTCTATCTTTTTCAACATCTCTCTGTAGTTGAGAATATGATTCTTTGACATATACAGATAAAGGAGAGTAAATACACACACACACACACACACACATACACACAGTCTCTTTTCATCAGAAAACAATTGCAGTGAATTATTTTCCGTTACTAGATGCTCTTTTTTCACCTGTCTTAACTCTGGTTTTCTTTGCTAATAAAGAAGAATTAAATTTTTGCTGATGATGTTCTGGTCTTCATATGAGACTAAAGACAGAATTAAAGGGCATTTCTTACTAGATGATCCCATCTTAATTTCATTTAAATGAAACACAACAGCATGCTGAATTATAAACTGATTTCAATACAGCCCTCAAACACTGGTACTGATTTTCAGTACCTGTCCAAATGCAGGAAAAAAAATGGATAAAAAATACCATTGTCTGTTTAATTCACTAATCCTACATAAATTAATTTCAAACTATTCCTTTCCATAATTGTAGCTTGATCTTGAGCTTAATATTATACTGACCTCTTATTAGGTCTCTGTTGACAAGATGGAATACAGAACCAAAGTTTTACATAACTTTGTACTATATTTATTAGTTTCTCTTGGGTGAAAAATGTTGCACAGATCAGGAAATAAAAGTCTTTCTTTTTATTTTTTGAGATTCACTGGAAATCTTTGCTCTTACAAATACTTCTGAGATGCAGGTTAGAGCCTGACCTTAATTTATCCTTGAAACATACGAACATCCTAACTGAAATGTGTCACGTGGAGGTTCTTGGATTAAAAAGAAAAAAAAAATGTTTCAAGGGCCAGCCTGTGTCTTAACAATGTCCTAGGATCCACTGAGTCCATTCCCAGGCTGCAGATTCATTTCTGTGCTTGTATTTGAAGGGATGTATATAGCATATGTGGTGATTTAAAATAGTATCCATCACATAACTGAGTCACACACAGGAGAAGGATGTGGTACTGAATTGAATGGTTTCTGTTGTGACATTGTCAACTCTTACATCAAGATAGCCTTCTCCAGGGACTAAATTCCAGAGAAGCAGCTGGAGCCCAGGGTGAGGATGAAGTGAATACAAACCTTCTAAATGACTGGGACACCAATGCTGTCCTTAGCTCTTGTAGGTAGCAAACATAAAATGCTTGTCACCCTTCTGTTTTGATGTTTACAACCCCCTTTCAACTTTTCAGATGCATACTTTTAATCTGCCCTACAACATAAAATGAAAATTGACTAAATATATGTATAATATTGTTAAAGTACATGTTTATGTACATAGGTACATGAAATGTTTGGAGGGATTAAAAATATTGCAGATGGTAAATCTCAAAAGGGGAAGTGTTTGGACTGTACCTCAGGAAATTTTTTGTGTTAATCTGTATTTGTTGCACTTTTTGCTATATTAATATCTATATTTATATGTATTACTTAATTAAAATATAATTTTATAGATAAAATAAAACCAATATATGGTTGTCACATATCGCAATTCAAAGGAGCTTAGCGATCATGTTTCACATACTTCAGACAGAATATGCACAATTCTTATGGGTAGAAACTAGAATTGAGATCAATTTTAATAATGTGTCTCTGGTTTGAAAATAAAGCAAGTGCACCTTGAGTCAGTAATTGGAAATTAAATTCTAACTTACAGAAGAAATTTTTTAAAGATTTATTTATTTATTTGAAAGTCAAAGTTACAGAGAGGCAGAGGCAGAGAGAGTGAGAGGTCCTCCATCCGATGGTTCACTCCCTAGTTGGCTGCACCGCTGGAGCTGTGCTGATCTGAAGCCAGGAGCCAGGAGCTCCCTCTGGGTCTTCCACGTGGGTGGAGGGGCCCAAGGACTTGGACCATCTTCTACTGCTTTCCCAGGCCACAGCAGAGAGCTGGATCGGAAGTGGAGCAGCTGGGACTTGAACTGGTGTCCAAAAGGGATGCCGGCACTTCAGGCCAGGGTGCTACCCACTGAGCTACAGTGCCGGCCCCTACAATAGAAATTTTTTAAAAGTAGAAAATGCTTCTTTGAAAAAATAGAGTTTGTCAATGCTATGATTTCTTAATTGTATTATATTATTGGGAAAAATTAATAGGAAAAAGCTAACTTCCAATGTCATCTAAATTTGTTTGCTATTTGATTATCCCTTCTTTTATTCCACAATAAAATATGGATTTGGGAGTGGGTATTTGGAATAATGGTTAAGACACCACTTGGGACACCCACATCCCAAATCAGAAAGCCTGGGTTTGACATCCAGGTCCTCTACTGATTCCAACTTCCTGCTAACACAACATCTGGAGTCAAGTACTTAGGTCCCTGCCACCCAATGGGAGGCCCAGAGAGAGTTCCTGGTTCCTGGCTTTGGCCCAACCCACACTGGGCTGTTTCAGGCAATTGGAGAGTAAACAAGTAGATGGAAGATCTCTCTCTCTGTCTGTCCCTGTCTCTGTATCTCTCTCTGTATCTGTCTCTGCCTTTCAAATAAAGAAAGGAAAAATAGATAAAATAGAATATATAGGTTCTTATAAATGTAGCATCTTTATGCATTTCTCTTGTTATTAAAATATGACTCCATGTTTCCATTTTGTATACTTATTATTTTATAAAAAATATTAATATATACACTTAAAACTGTAGTTGAAATAGGTAGAAACATGACTAGCAGATCATACGTACAAATATACTTGTATAGATTTTTATTTTTGTATTTATGTTAGCAGTTCAAAATGGCATCCAGCAAAGTTTAACTGTCAGGAATAAATTCTTGGGCTTAAAATTAATACATCTCCTATAAATAACCTATCTCAGGTTTTTTTTTTTAACTTTTATTTAATGAATATAAATTTCCAAAGTACAGCTTATGGATTACAATGGCTTCCCCCCCCATAACGTCCCTCCAACCCGCAACCCTCCCCTTATCCACTCCCTCTCCCCTTCCTTTCATATCAAGATTCATTTTCAATTCTCTTTATATACAGAAGATCAGTTTAGCATACATTAAGTAAAGATTTCAACAGTTTGCTCCCACACAGAAACATAAAGTGAAAAATACTGTTTGAGTACTAGTTATAGCATTAAATCTCAATGTACAGCACACTAAGGACAAAGATCCTACATGAGGAGTAAGTGCACAGTGACTCCTGTTGTTGACTTAACAAATTGACACTCTTGTTTATGGCATCAGTAATCACCCTAGGCTCTTGTCATGAGTTGCCAAGGCTATGGAAGCCCCCTGAGTTCACTAACTCTTATCATTTTTAGACAAGGCCATGGTCAAAGTGGAAGTTCTCTCCTCCCTTCAGAGAAAGGTACCTCCTTCTTTGATGACCCATTCTTTCCACTGGGATCTCACTCGTGGAGATCTTTCATTTAGGTTTTTTTTTTTACCCAGAGTGTCTTGGCTTTCCTTGCCTGAAATACTCTCATGGGCTTTTCAGCCGGATCCGCATTCCTTAAGGGCTGATTCTGAGGCCAGAGTGCTGTTTAGGACATTTGCCATTCTATGGGTCTGCTGTGTATCTCACTTCCCATGTTGGATCGTTCTCTCCCTTTTTTATTCTATCAGCTAGTATTTTCAGACACTATTCTTGTTTATGTGATCCCTTTGGTTCTTAGTCCTATCATTATGATCAATTGTGAACAGAAATTGATCACTGGGACTAGTGAGATGGCATTGGTACATGCCACCTCGATGGGATTGAATTCGAATCCCCTGGTATGTTTCTAACTCTACTGTTTGAGGTAAGTCAGCTTGAGCATGTCCCGAATTGCACATCTTTTCCCTCTCTTATTCCCACTCTTATATTTAACAGCAATCACTTTTCAGTTAAGTTTCAGCACTTAAGAAGAATTGTGTATTGACTACAGTATTCAACCAAAAGTATTAAGTAGAACAAACAAAAAAAATACTAAGAGGGATAACATATTAAGCTGCTCATCAACAGTCAGGGTGAGGGCTGATCAAGTCACCGTTTCTCATAGTGTTCATTTCACTTTAACAGGTTTCCTCTTTGGTGCTCAGTTAGTTGTCACCAATCAGGGAGATCATATGATATTTGTCCCTTCGGGACTGGCTTATTTCACTCAGCATAATGTTTTCCAAATTCCTAACAGGGATCACTTTTCAGTTAAAATTTAAACACCTAAGAATAATTGTGTGTTAATTACAGAGTTCAACCAATGGTACTAGAACAAAAAAAAAATACTAAAATGGATAAAGTATTACATTGTACATCAACCGTCAGGACAATAGCTCATCATTTGTTTTTCAAACAAATATATATTCAACATTTTGCTTGCTGATAAGTATATTTCTAGCACAAATAAATTTCAGAATATTTAAGACTTTGGAAATTAGACCTAAGAGATGAAGGGATAGATAGGCACAACTCATTCAGTGAGTCTGATGAGGGGGTACTTCTGGTCCCATGCATCAGTGACCACCATGTTAACAAGTTATACTGGCAGAAGTATGCATATCATTTTGCTGTTACAGGCAACAGAAGGAAAATGAAGGGGAGAAACTCAAAAAAAATAAGCCTGGAAGTTTACAAGATCATTACTTCTCTATTAAGAATGCATTTAGAGGGAATAAACAAAGTAAAACAACCAAAAGGACTTTGTTGTGAAGATTCAGTCACTTCGGAAACATATAGGCCATTTCATAAAGAAGCATTTGATTTTCATTTCAGAAAATAAAAAAAAAGAAACCATCTGCAGAAATGTGTGTAATGAGCGCTGGAACATTTGTTTGCTTCTAATTATCTAAAAAAATCGTCTCTGTAGCAACACAATTGTAATGTCTTATTTCTAACCTGATGATTGATTCCTTCCTGCAATCTCTAAGTGATAAAGCCTCTGCTTCATGGATAGTTTCATACCTGTCTGTCCAAAAATGCTCTGCTCAACAATTTGGAAGCAGTGAGCTATTTGAGGAGCAGGGGTTAGCTGTGGATGGACACAGTTGGTCTGTGATCTGAGATAGGCTTTGTCTACTATGTAAAGAAAAAGCTTACAAGCAATAAGAAGTGCTGAGTTTTTTTTTTTCTTATCATATTGCATGTGCAAATACTTTATATAATTCTCTAAGTTTTTTGTTCTCTTGTAAAGTGGTGGAATCCTTAAGTGACAAGTTAACATTCCTTAAATTTTCTTCTCATCCGTGGTTCATGAACCATGTAGCAGATTAGAGTAACTTATTATCTGGGGCGAGAATTACAAGTTTGTTATTCATTTCCTGAACTTTGAATAGCTTTCAATCTGAAAATATATAAGGTTTCAAAAATCCATACATATCTAGATACTACAAAGAACCCCTATGATAAGGGTTGGAAAAGTCAGTTTTGTTTTGTTTTTTTTTTCTCCTGAAATACAGTCAAGTTTTAGTTATGTAGAAACTCATTGCATTCTCCAAGAATAATAAAATATTATTTGTTTTGCATCACATATTCTTCAAGATTGGTGCATGTAGAGCAGTGCATTTATAATGCATAACTTACATACTGCATTTAGATTATTAACCAAGTGCCATTATTTCAATTTATCTTGATATGTGACAAGACTTTATGCAATGAGACTATGCCATACAGTAAGTTCTAAAACAAATAGTAAATATTTGTGGAAGTCTATGTTTACTTAATTTAAATGATTCTAATGCTCACACTTATTTTGGACCTTGGAAAGATTTCTCCCATCCAAGTACTAACCAGGCCCGACCCTGCTTAGCTTCCGAGATCAGACGAGATCGGGCGCGTTCAGGGTGGTATGGCCGTAGACATGGAAAGGTTTCTATTATATTGACATGCCATATTTTTAAATTCCAACATTCCTTGGCTTATTTACTGTCAATTTATTAACAGCAATAAATTTTTGCATTATTTTTTTGCAATTAAAATAAATGATATTATCTTCTATTCATTATTTCCAAAAAGTGGTATTTTGAAGAGTGTAGCCTGTTGGTAATTAGAAAATTAGCAGTTTAAAAGCCTATGTATAAATTAGTATTGCAATACATTTATAGAAAACATACTTACATTATTTCATAATCATCTCCCCATCACCTTTGTCCTAATTCATTATTACAGATTTGTAATATAACGAATTGTCACCTTTGAAATGACATTGTCATATATGTTCTGATATTTATTGTGTTGGTAATCAAATACATTATTTTCCATGTATACGTAGTAAAGGCTACTCAGAAGCCTCTAATAGCTACAGTTTTTTGGCCTTGCGTAGGCAGGACCTCATACCTGTAAAGAAAGTAGCCAACACCAGGGAAGTCTCACCATTGATACAAAAGCCTTGTCACAGCTGCCCTTGACATGATTAACTTCTGGTATCCTGCTAGCTGCAACCTTTCAAAGTTCATCATTGCTCACTTTTACTCCAGCCTTTAGTGATTATGCTTACATTTTTTTTCCTTTCAGGATTTAATAGAACAGACTTAGGAAACTTTCATACAGATGATTATGGATAAAATTTAGTAAATGTTGCTTGCTTCTTTTTTTATCACTTTTAATTATCTTTATAAACAGAAGATCAACTTAGTATATACAAAGAAAATATTTCAACCGGTTGCACCCACACAGACACACAAAGTATAAAGTACTGGTTTTACCGTTAATTCGCATAGTACAACACATTAAGGACAGATCCTACATGGGGAGTAAGTGCACAGTGACTCCTGTTGTTGATTTAACAATTGACACTCTTATTTATGACATCAGTAATCACCCAAGGCTCTTGTCATGAGCTGCCAAGGCTATGGAAGCCTCTTGAGTTCACAAACTCTGACCTTCTTTAGACAAGGTCATAGTCAAAGTGGAAGTTCTCTCTTCCCTTCAGAGAAAGTCACCTCCTTCTTTGATGGCCCGTTCTTTGTTTTGTGACTCAGTTTAAGTCATTTCATTCTTAGTGTTCTCATGGCTGTGACTGTTTCTCAGACTCATTTTCTTTCTAAACATTCAGCAATTTTTAGAACTATTAGTACTCTATACAGTGTCAGTTGGGATCTGCCTGATTTTTTTTCTCAAGATTAATTTGGAGTTATGGGTTCATGGGAGGAAGATTACAGAGGAAGATGCGATTTTTGTAACATCATTTCGAGGACCTACTGTTAACATGCCTTATTTCTGTTTATGTCAGTCATGATCATGAGATAGCTTATAGTCATGTTTTTCCAACGTAAAGTTCCTCTTCTTTCTTCTTTCCATATGATTCTCTTTGGAAAGAAGTCATTAAGTACAGCCCATAATTAAGGAATGGAAAGTTATGTGTTTCTGCCTTGAGAAGAGAGAGTCTATATCAGTTTTGAAAGTCCTTCTATATGAGCTATTTGTCTAGTCTCTCCCATTTTTTATTTATTTATGTTAGTAGGAGGTCATGAAGATTGATTTATACACTGGGTTGTGATCTGACTTTATTTTATTTTCTTAGTTGTTTACATTGTTATATCTTTGGCTATTGTGAGATCCTTTCTCCCAAAGATATACCTTCCTCTACTGGCATTATAAGACACTCCAGTATCATTACAAATATTTCCACCCTGGTGTTGAAATCAGACATTTCTTGAAGGAGCTCTGATGCCTTGTCTACTAACTCATGTTCATACACATATTCATAAACACATACTGTATTTACAGATATAAATACCTGTGGATGCACATCTGTACATAATAAGGCAATGTATTGTCCTCTGGAGGATTCTAGAGTGGACAATGCTGTGGGTATATTTTACTCCTTTTCCTGCTAGAATCATAATGGAAACATTTCTTAGATTATGCATGGGCAAACCTGAAGCAGCTCCTGGAAGTAAACCCCGTGAAAGTGGGTGGAGCCTTCTAACACTGGGGTCCAGGAGTGTTTCAATAACACAGCAGTCCAGCAGCACATTAGCTCCCACAGTTGTTCACTAACATCAGCCGCTAACAATTCACTAATGTAACCAGATATATAAATGTTCTTCCTTGTTTCTGGCTTGAGAGGCTTCTGCTCCGAATGAACAGGTCTTACGTGTGTGTCTGTGGATGTACCAGACTCTTCAGATTTTGGTGTGGTAGTTTGCCATACAACCTGGGTTCTCTGATGAGCACTGACGGACAACTTGTCATGATTTTTCTTATTGTAAAGAAGGGATTGATGAAATCCAAGCCATATTCACATGAAGTCTGAAACTACAAGTCAGTAACATCTGTTTAATTAAAGTGAGAGTGCTGAGTGTCTACATTTTAAGATAGTTGATACAGGCAGTTGTTGGGCCTAGTGGTTGTCACTGACATATCCCATGTTGTCATATCCCATATTGTCATATCCCATATTGGATTGCCTGGGTATTAATTGTAGCTCTCCAATTCCAGGTTCCTGTTGATGAGCACACTGAGAGGTAGCAGGGGATGGCTCCGGTATCTAGGTCGCTGCCACCCAAGTGGAAAACAAGACTAAATCCCCAGCACCCAGTTTGGCCTTGCCCAGCCCCAGTTCTGGCAGGAATTTGGAGAGAGAACCAGCAAATGGGGAGCTTTCTGTCTGTCTCCTTATTCCTCTCTGCCCTTTAAGTAATTTTTTTAAAAGACTGTTGATAAATGTCAAATTTAAACATTTATCGACATTTATTCCCATTATGGTGTCAGAATTTATAACTGAATATCTGAAAATTAAAAGTTGCAAGTCAAATGAAAAATATCACCATCTATTCTTAAGTAATATTACTTTATTAATAATATATCCTGGCCACCTATTTAATTATGACTCTGCAAAAATATATTTTAATGTTGGTTAGTAAAGAAAGATTTTTATTTAGATTATTAGATGTTCTTCTAAATTAATTTCACTGATTTTCATCCCAAATTAAATAGTAACTGTTAAGGCACTGACTCCATTAGCATATGAAAAAACTTCACAGAGTTTGAAATTGTATCAATTTTATAATAGTTTATCAGATCATGGGTATAGAAGATTAGTTAATACAAACAAAGGTCTGATTTTTTCCCCATCCAATTTATGAACTCAAAGCTTTGAATGTTCATTCCATTGAAGATAAAATATCACACATTATTGTGAATACTTTTGCAAATTCAGTTAATCTTGCAATGTTAGAAACACATCTGTTTTATTTGGCCATTTTAATAAGATGTAAAGATTTTGGTAGAGCACAGTGTTGTTTAAAAAGTGTTTTCCTGGGGTAGATGTTATGGTACAGTGGGGTAAGCCCATGCTTGGGATACCCACATTCCGTATTGGTGTACCTGGTTTGATTCCTTCTGATCCAGCTTCCTTGTAGTGCAAGTCCTGGGAGGCAGCAGATGGTGATTCAAGTGCTTGGTTCCCATCACTCAGGTGGGAGACCTGGATGGAGGTCCTGGCTGCTGGCTTTGCCCTGTTCTAGCCCTAGCTGTTGCAGATATGTGGGGAGTGAATCAGCTGATGATACATTTCTCTCTCTCCCTCTCCCTCTCCCTCTCCTTTTCTCTCTCCCTTTCCCTCTTTTTCCTTTCTCCCTTCCTCCCTCCCTCCTTCCTGCACCACCTCACCACCTTTCGTTGTCTTTCAATTAGAGAAAAATAAATGAGCTTTTTAAAAAAGATTTACTTATTTTTTTGAAAATCAGAGTTACACAGACAGAGGAGAGGAAGAGAGACAGACAGAGAGAGAGAGAGAGATCTTGCATCTGCTGTTTCGGTCCCCAGATGGTCACAATGGCTGGAGCTGTGCCGATCCAAAGCTGGGTCTCCCACATGGGTGTAGGAGCTGAAGGACTTGGGCCGTCTTCTACTGCTTTCCCAGGCCATAACAGAGAGCTGGATTGGAAGTGGAGCAGCTGGGTCTTGAATCGGTGCACATATGGGATGTCGGTGCTTCAGGCCAGGGCTTTAACCTGCTGCACCACAGCACTGGCCTCATAAATGAACCTTTTAAATTTATTTTACTAGATTAAGAAGCCAATGTATTAGAAGTATTCTAAGATTTTTTTTTTGTGGAGGAATAAACCATAACTGCATCCAGATATGATTACCAAAAAATAAAAATAATTCATATCCTATATTATAAAATAATGCAAAAAGACAATAAAATTCTTGTGAAAATATGATCTTTGAACACTAAAAAAACTTCAGCAGGGCATGCTTTCACTGTTGTTTATTATAAATTTAATTTTAGAAATGTTTAATTTGTAGAAAAATCAACCTCGATAAATAAGCCTATAGGGATACTGAAACTTCTTGTAAATTATTCCTTTAAGCTTAACAGTATTTATCTCAAAATCGTTGAAAATATCTAAATTATCTAATGAATAATAAAAGTTTAACTTTTGAAGCTTTTACAGAAATACAGAAACAAAGCTTGACAAATAGAGAAATTGCAGTATTTCTCAGATTTTAAGAACTGAAAGACTAAATTATGGATGCTCATTTAAAACGTTAAATTGTGAAGCTCTATCCATGCTTGTTGAAATATTCAAATTTCATATTATAATATTTTGGTACAAGGTAAATATTAAGTTAGATAAATTTAAATTATATACCAAAATGTAATAAAAAGGCCTGTGATTGGCAGCAGCTAAATTTGGCATAACATTAAATGTGTAATAAATAAAGATAACTTTTTGAAGATATTTCTTACTCTCAATTAAGATGATTCATAAATAATTGAGATGAAATATTTAAATATTTTATCTGCATCAATTTATAGTTTAGAAAAATCCTCTATTGTGCTTATTTTTCTCTCAGTGTATCAAAGTGAGATACTGGAGGAAAATGTTTCTTTCAATTAAATATTTTATACCAAGAAATATGAATTTAATGTGCTCTTTATGTTACCCATAACTTTCAAGAAACTTTGAGGGAAAAAGACCATAAAAACTCAGTTACCAAATAAAGTCTTATTTTTAAGAAATGGTCATCTAAAATTAGTACGATGCTAGAGACAATTATAACTAAGAAATTCATTAATTTATATGCATATGTCAGTAGAATTATTTTGGTTTAATTATTTTAAATGTCAATTGTGAATAGAACTATTTAATAGCTTAACAATCTAATCAATCGAGTAAATAAATATGTCAAAAATAAATGCGAGTGCGCTCTTCTTTTTTTTTTTTAACTTTTATTTAATAAATATAAGTTTCCAAAGTACAGCTTAGGGATTACAGTGGCTACCCACCCCCATAACTTCCCTCCCTCCTGCAACCTTCCCATCTCCTGCTCCCTCTCCCATTCCATTCACATCAAGATTCATTTTCAATTATCTTTATATACAGAAGATCAACTTAATATATATTAAGTAAAGATTTTAACAGTTTGCACCCACACAGAAACACAAAGTGTAAAGTACTGTTTGAGTACTAGTTATAGCATTAATTCACATAGTACAACACATTAAGGACAGAGATCCTACATGGGGAGTAAGTGCACAATGACTCCTGTTGTTGATTTAACAATAGACACTCTTGTTTATGGCGTCAGTAATCACCGTAGGCTCTAGTCATGAGCTGCCAAGGCTATGGAAGCCTTTTGAGTTTGCCAACTCCAATTTTATTTAGACAAGGTCCTAGTCAAAGTGGAAGTTCTATTTCATTTAGGTTTTTTTTTTTTTTTTTTTTTTTTTTTTTGCCAGAATGTCTTGGCTTTCCATACCTAAAATAGAATCTAAAGCTTTCTGATTTCTAGAGTGAATTATTTATCTACTGTATTCATGGAGGACATACACGAAGAAACCTTAAAGTTTCATCTGCAAAGTGCATTTAAAATCATTTTTGTATATTAGTCCTATTAGAAATTATAGATCACATTATAATTGGCAATTAAAATGAGACCTCTCAATACTCAATTACGTACTCTCATGTGTAGTGCCCTTATCTTTATAAACACTCCAGCTTAACAAATTAAAAGGCCACTATATTTTTTTAATTTATGATGTCAACTCGAACTGCTACAGTGAAAATACATACATTTCTTGGAAATAAAGTAGAACCAAATAAAATAACAATGGAAAAAAAGCCCTATGTTTAAAATAATGAATGCTTACTTCATAATCTGAACTCTATTCTAGATGCAAAAATATGATCATTTTGAGAATCACTTGAATTTCAGCTCTCCGGAACAAATGTTGCATATAAATGAACAAAATAATTAGACTCCAAATCTCCTTTCACCTGACAGATTTCAGACGTTACATATTTGCCAGAAAACAGTATTCTCCACACTGAGATGATTACCATTAATACAGGATTGGCGATTCACCACTAAAGGACAATTCCTAGCCCATCTCTGCACACATATACTGAAAAAGGAAGAGACATATTTTCTCCTGCGTAAGACTGCTGTCATGGTGTAGCAGGTACCTGCAACATTGGCATCACATAAGAGCTCTGATTGGAGTCCCAGCTGCTCCAATTCCAGTCCAGTTCCCTCTAATGTGCCTGGGAAAGCAGTGAAGATGGTCAAAGTCCTTGGGCCGCTGCCCCCACATCGGAGACCCAAATGAAGATCCTGGGCCTGACCCAGTCCCAGCCATTAGAGTCATTTGGGGGTTGAACCAGTGAATGGAAAATCTCTCTCTCTCTCTCTCTCATTCTCTTCCCTTTTCCCTCTCCATCTCCCTCTCCTTCTCTGTCCACCATTCCCTCTCTGTTCCTGACTCTGCCTGTCCCTCTCTAACCCAGCCTTTCAAATAAATACAGGTAAGTCTTCAGAAAAAAAAAAAAAATCTGCTGCTGCATCCTGTTTACTTGAGAAGCTATCTATGCCAACGTCCAAGCTTTTGAGTTCTTTTAAATATTGAAGTAGGGGAATGATTGGCAAAGGTGATAAAGATGTGAGAACTGAAGTGCACCATACATTTGAAAGGCAATAAAGAGTGAGCAGCTTGCTGATGGTGATGAATGATGATAGACAGTCAGTGCTAGCCACCTGGCTGAAAGGCAAATGGGGAATGGAATGTAAGGCCAATGCAGAGCTTGGCAGGCCATCAAAATAAATAAGTCAGAAAGGAAAAACGTAGGACACTCAAAGGCAGTGGATTTTTAGGGTGTCAGTGACAAAGATGCTTATGCTATGGTTTGAATTCTAGCAGGGAACCAGGTTGGAAAGCCCAGCACTGTGAACTACTAGAAACTGATTTTCAAGATGGTAATGTTGAAAGTGAAACTTTTTATTTTTTTTTTGACAGGCAGAGTGGACAGTGAGAGAGAGAGAGAGAGAGAGAGAGAAAGGTCTTCCTTTTCCATTGGTTCAACCCACAATGGCTGCTGTTGGCTGGCGCATTGCGGCCGGCGCACTGCGCTGACCAGAAGCTAGGAGCCGGGTGCTTCTTCCTGGTCTCCCATGCAGGTGCAGGGCCCAAGCACTTGGGCCATCTTCCACTGCCTTCCTGGACCACAGTAGAGGACTGGAAGAGGAGCGACCGGGACAGAATCTGGCGCCCTGACCGGGACTAGAACCCAGTGTGCTGGCTCCGCAGGCAGAGGATTAGCCTAGTGAGCCGAAGTGCTGGCCAAAAGTGAAACTTTCTATGTGAAAGGCAAAATGAAAACGTAGGCCACACTAGAGCATGTAGGTTAATGGATCTCTTTGGAGGTTGATTGGCAAAAGAAAGGTCTGTTTTGGAGATATTTAGGATTAATACAGACCATGTTGAATAGCTGGAGTTAAATTTCACAAGTCTTTTCCTGAGTTTCCCATGAATGATGTCTGTGTGCTTCCTACCCGTGCTCACCTCAGCAGTAACATCTGTTATATGTGAGGCTCCAGAAGATATTTGGTGGCATTCACTCATACGTCTATCTGTGAGCCAGATATTGAGTCGGTGAACCACTAAATGCCTTGTGTGTACAGTAGTCCTCACTTATCCACAGCTTCAGTACTTTTTTTTTTTTGGTCAGGCAGAGCGGACAGTGAGAGAGAGAGACAGAGAGAAAGGTCTTCATTTGCCGTTGGTTCGCCCTCCAATGGCCGCCGCGGCTGGCACACTGAGGCCAGCACACCATGCTGATCCGAAGGTAGGAGCCAGGTGCTTCCTCCTGGTCTCCCATGCGGGTGCAGCAGGACCCAAGCACCTGGGCCATCCTCTACTGCCTTCCCGGGCCACAGCAGAGAGCTGGCCTGGAAGAGGGGCAACCGGGACAGAATCCGGCACCCCGACAGGGACTAGAACCCGGTGTGCCGGCGCCGCTAGGCAGAGGATTAGCCTAGTGAGCCGCGGCACAGGCCCAGTTTCAGCACTTTCAATTACCTGCTGTCAACTGGGTTTCAGACATGTTAATGGAGTATTCCAGTTGTCCTGAGTAGCTTGCTCTCCCAAGTCTCTTGGATCATTTTTTTGTACAGTGTATACTTGCTGTATATGATTACTACTTGTCCTGGGGCAGCAGAGGGAAAGACCACATCCATGCAACTTTTATTTCAGTGTATTACTATAATTATTATAGTAGTAATTATTTGTGTTAATCTCAATGTTTCTAACCTAAAAACTTTATCATAGGTATTTGTGTGTAGGAAAAGACATAGTGTACATAGGGTTCACTATTATCCGTGGTTTCACTTGTTCCCTGGGGTCTTGGGATATATCCCCCAGGGATAAGCAGGAACTAGAAATACTACAAATACTACCTTTGTATATTAGGTGCTGTGGTAAAAGAAATCCCTGCCTTCTGAAATCTTGTGTTTAGTAAATTTCAAAAGCATTTTTTAAAAATTTCATCAATTTTAGAATAAAAAATGAAAGATGACAAATGTGTATATTCAGTAACTAGCCTTTCAGTGTGATAGTTTTTATGTGTAAACTCTCCTCCTACATAAATGGGTGCCTGCAGGCAAATGACCTGTATTGAGGACAGGCCATTGAAGACCATGACTCTGGCAGTGGTGCAGGATTTCAGAAGTCCTAAGTCTGCATGTCACCATGAAAAACACAAAGATGATATCATATCCATTAAGAGCCAAGAAAATAAGCAGAGTGAAGTTGCAGCTGAGAGAAATAATGGAAAACAAACAGTAGGAGAGGAAGTGAGGGTAATGGAACAGACTGATTTCAGAGGACGGAATGTAAGGCAGGGCCTGAGGAAGCATTCAGGGAGCTAGAACTTACCATCGGAGCTTTGTTTCACACCTGCAACCTCACAGTGGACCTGAGGAGACCTCTGCAGCACCAGGTGGGCTCATGCAGCATGTTGAAGTAAGAATCGAGGATGTATTTCAAAATAGATTACACGCTTTGTGTGCTGTTTGTAGTTTTTGCATTTTAATCTTGATTAAATTGTGCTGTCCGCACTGATTTTTCACATGACCTGAAATCCCATGGATCATCACACTTAATTCTTATCCAACCACTTCCCTTTTTCTCTCAGCCAATTGCTTGTATACACTTACTCTTACCTTCTTCTGTGTGCTCGTTTTGGACAAACACTGGATCTATACTTTCGGATTCCAGACACCTGCACCCTCTGAGTGTTTGCAGGCCAGAGTTTGTTCGCTAGGAACCCACCGCTACTGAAGGCAGGCTCTGGTGGCTTGTGCACATTACACTCGAGGCTCTGACTAGTGCCCACTTTTCTCTTGTTCAAACTGTAATTCACTGCCTCAACTGAAACTGTGACCTCCACTTTAACTACTTGACTCAGGTAGTAGGTGATTCTGAAGGAGGTGGAGAAACCAGATTTACTCTCCACCCAAAACCTCTGTGAACTCTGGTTCTTGCTGAATATCCAGTCTTTCCAATATGAACCATCTTGATGAAAATGCCCACTGATTTCCCCTCCCAACTAGATGCACACATTTTTCTATTTTTTTAAAGAATTTATTTATTTATTTATTTGAGAGGTAGAGTTACAGACAGTGAGAAGGAGAGACAGAGAGAAAGGTCTTCCTTCTGTTGGTTCATTCCCCAAATAGCCACAATGGCCGGAGCTGCGCCAATCTGAAGCCAGGAGCCAGGTGCTTCTTCCCGGTCTCCCACGCAGGGGCCCAAGCACTTGGGCCATCTTCTATTACTTTCCCAGGCCATAGCAGAGAGCTATGGAAGAGGAGCAGCTAGAACCGGTGCCCATATAGGATGCTGGTGCCACAGGTGGAGAATTAACCTGTGCCACGGCGTTGGCCCCAACACACTTTTTTCTAATTCTTTCCAGCTCCCCAGTAGACATTTAATATTATTTTATAATCTGAAAAGATAATAACTATGTATTTAACTTGGACAGCTGAACGTATGCTGCTCTGTCCTACCCATCATGTCTGCAAATCTTTGCTACTAAAACTAATTTAATTCAACTTAAGTTTCTATTTCCCTTCGCAACTCTGGAATGCATTGATACCTGTGCCTCTGAGAGGAGACCTCTGCAGCTTCCTCAGTGTTGCACTTTCCCAAACCTTGCTCTCTCTGGCTGTTTTGTCTGTTTGCCAACGTTTCTGAACGCCCTAAGGGTCTCAGTATGGGGCTTCCCAATTCTACCACCACTGTCTGCCTTAAAAAATGAAAAGTAATCTCAATGAAATGATTTTATTAGGTACCTCTTAGTTTTACATAATACGAGCATGCATACGCTTTTACACTTTGGACCCTGTTGGCACAATTCAAGTATTTTGCTCTTTTGAAAATTATTGTTATGAATGATGTCATGAGTAAAACATTGTGCAAGGTTGTATGAAAAAGATGCAACAATCATAAAAAATAAAAATATGAAAGCAGACGGCATCTTCTTTCAAAGGATTTGTTCTTGACTTAGGAATCACAGAAGGAGTGTGCCTGTCTCCAAGGCAATGTTGTTTGCCACAGAACTTTTCAGTGCATTATTAAACATATCTCAGCACTAGTCTGTTAAACCTCAGAAAAAGCTGTAATAAGATGCTGTGTGTGAGTGTGCCTGTGCCTGCACATCTGTTGAATAATCTCTGTCAGCTCTAGTGCTGCCGCTTGCTCACTTGTATCTGACTTTTAATGAGCACCTGGGAAAGCAACAATTGTTGAATCAAAAGAGTATTGTCATTTTTTTGCCAGTGATTACACATGCTGATTCACTCTCATTTGAGGAAGGCTGGAAAAAGCTGTGGACTCTGGGTCTCTTGGTGTGACCATTTAGATGAAGGTTGCTGGCAAAATGGGCCAAATTTAACAAAAGAATTCTAGAATGTCATTCTATTGAGAACCCAGAGTGGTGGGGTCTGCCTGTTTATAGCTGTATAGCTCTCCATTTCAAGCTCCCAGTCTTAAACTGAACAGTGGAAAAGCCTGTTTCAAGCTTGGAAATGGAAATAAAACAATAAAGAAAGAAGTTGTTTAGGGGAATTCAAGCGAAAATCCTGTGAGTGAGGGGAATAGTTCTTAAAAATGTAGTCAGTACGTCTGCTTGTAATTATTTCATTTACTCACCAGAATGATTCCACTGAGAACGCATCATTTAGCTTCCTTACAGAGAAGACGGGGGTCCTGAAATACTTGGGATTCCCCGTCAGTATGCAGGTGGAGAAGCAGCAAGATGTGAACGCAGTGCTGTCTGCATAAAAATATACCCCCTTCACTGCACACTTAGCTCTCACAATTTTTAGCTGTATTGTGCCGTTATTAGATATTTCATTATCACCCATTCTATACACAGACTTACTTATATAATTTCTTAAAATGCAGCCTAAACTCGTTTTGTTTCATGGACTTCGTCAATCCCCCTGACATCTTCTTCCATGGACATCAGTTGTAAAACTGCATCTTCTTACGTTTTCTGCACAAATGCAGGATTCACCATGGACGACCCACTTGTATAATCACACGGTGTCCTACACTTTTGTAACTTCTCCTATGGGTTATTTTACCCAGTGGGGATTATAAATTCCTTCAGTCTACAGTTGTGTATCAGTCAATCAATAGTTCATCACTGAGGCCTTTCTATGATTGAGACATTGTATAAGGTAAATGATGGATAAAGCAATTTGAGCAGTAATAAATGAAAGTCTCTAAAGTTAGTACGTGTTTTTTGTACAATTGCCACAATAATTCTAAATAAGCCATAGCCGGAGTGTTGATGCTTGGAATAGAAAACCCCTGTCTCACATTTACTAGTGTGTAAATTGTCCTTCAATGTTAGGCTTGGCTTGGGTAGGCTGTGATTGGGTCAATGCTTCAGACAGCTTCTGTAACCAGAGTGAAGAAGTTCTGTGTAAGGAATTCCTTCTTCAGGCACGTAATTGCTTTATATTACAACCTAGAGAAAAGATCTTTTCCATTAATTCCAAAATAGTTTTTTTATAATAACCAGGAAATGATCATGTATTAAAAATAATCACTGTTTGGATTTTCCTTGGTTTAAAACAATAGGTCATTTATTTTTTAAGCTTTTGAAGCCTTATTTATTTGAGAAGCAGAGTTACAGAGAGGGAGAGAAAAAGAGAGAGATCTTCCATCTGCTGATTCACTCCCCAAATGGCAGTCAAAGCTGAACCTGGGCCAGGACAGAGCCAGGAGCCAGGAGCCAGGAGCCAGGAGCATCTTCCTGGTCTCCCACATGGGTGCAGGGGCCCAAGGACCTGGGAAGTTCTCTGCTGTATTAGCAGGGAGCTGGGTAAGAAGTGGATTGTACCAGCGCCCATGTGGGATGCTGGCACTGCAGGCTGTGATTTTAACCCTCTGAGCCACTCCACTGGTGCAGAACAATAGGTCTTTTAAATAAATTTAAATAATTATATACCTAAAGTTTAAAGCTATTGTTCAAATACAATGAAATATTTCCTATTAGTTCTAAGACTTGCATTCGCAAAATAAATATTTACCTTGTGAAATCTGCATTACCACTTTAAAAATTTTTGATATCAAATACAAGCTTAATCATCACATACATTATAAAAGTAACTCCAGTTTGGTTTCAATATCTTTATAGTCACTGTGAAAATCTCATTATTTTAAATCTAGGCCAGTGCTGCGGCTCACTAGGCTAATCCTCTGCCTGCAATGCCGGCACACCGGGTTCTAGTCCTGGTGAGGGTGCCGGATTCTGTCCCTGTTGCCCCTCTTCCAGGCCAACTCTCTTCTGTGGCCCGGGAGTGCAGTGGAGGATGGCCCAAGTGTTTGGGCCCTGCACCCGCATGGGAGACCAGGAGAAGCACCTGGCCCCTGCCTTCGGATCAGCGTGGTGCACTGGCCCGCAGCGCACCGGCCGTGGCAGCCATTGGAGGGTGAACCAATGGCGAAGGAAGACCTTTCTCTCTGTCTCTCTCTCTCACTGTCCACTCTGCCTGTCAAAAAAAAAAAAAATCTCATTATTTTAAATCTGATCAGAAGCAGTGCTATAGAATATCATAGAGACTAGAAGATGCAATTGCTTCTGCAGTGAGGTTGTTGATTACAGGAAATTGCAAATTTACTTTCACAATGAACTCATATAGCTTGGGTGGCTATGCTGATGGCTGACCATAAGCACAGTGCTTTTTGTAATTAGAGACAAACAAAGAATTGTGAATGTGCTTTACTTTTGGCAAACTCTATGGATACAGAAACTAGATTCCTGGAGTTATAGAAGTCAAGCTCCACTACACAATCTAAATTTAAACCTTTGTTCATATCAGGTCCATTAATACTCCATTGGCCAGAACAGGTCACATGTCAAAGTCCAAGACAAGGAGTTGGGAAAGTGTAATTTTCCCATGATGAGGTTATGGTACATGTGTGAATGATGAATGAAGAACTGAGATCAGTGTT
The DNA here is from genome assembly GCF_051225735.1 of Oryctolagus cuniculus. Taxonomy (NCBI): domain Eukaryota; kingdom Metazoa; phylum Chordata; class Mammalia; order Lagomorpha; family Leporidae; genus Oryctolagus; species Oryctolagus cuniculus. Next base: position 128,467,345 of record NC_142874.1, read on the forward strand.
TCAATCTGTGATAGTAAATAATAAAGATAAAGGATATGTTTTATGACTAAGAGATTTAAATTGCTCAGAAAAATTCTGATTATCACAGGAATTGTTAGTTCAGGGCAACATTCATAATTGATATGTGTCATATTTGAATAATTTGTTAAAGATTTATTTGAAAGGCAATTTGTTGGGATAGAAAGAGAGGGAGAGAGAGAGAGAGAGGGAGAGAGAGAGAGATACTTTCCATTTGCTGGTTTAGTCCCCATATGACTGCAATAGCTAGGGTTTGGCCAACCTAAAACCGAGTGTCAGGAATTCTATCTGGGTCTTCAACATGGTGGCAGGAACTAAAGTACATGAGCCATTATCTGCTGTTTCCCAGGTAACTCACGGAGCGCTTTATTGGAAATATTGTAGCTAGGACTTGAACCCACACTCTGATATGGTATGTGGGTGCCTCAGGGTAGGCATATCCTGCCGCACTACAGTACCCTCTCTTGTCTTTGCCTGATTTCTAAGCATACACACACACACACACACACACCAGAGTGACTTTAGTGCGCTATGTATGTTTATAAAATCATACTTAAAATATTCAAAATAAATTATACTTCTTTCTGTCTATTTCTTTTGGTCAGTCACATCTCTTGTAATAGACTGCGGCATGGTACACTAAAAGCATAAAAGAATAAAAGACCAAGAAGCTATTAATGACCTAAAACAGTGCTAATTAATTCTTATTAACAAAAGTAATCATGATCTTTTGATGAGGCCTTTTTCTCAAATTATTTTATGATAAATGACTTCTATACATGCTTTGAGTAACAAAGAAATTGCATATGAAAAGCAAAGTGTTGTTTCTTTAACAAATTAATATACTAAACAAAAATAAGTATTTTGTTTGGAAATGATGAAATGTCAGATCCTTAATAGTTGAAGACTCTTTAAAAAAAAAACTTCATCTTTTATTTGTAGAACACTCAAAAACTGAAATAGCTTGTATTGTTAATTAATACATCACATTTATGAAAGTACATGTATCTGTAACTCTCTATAAGGCTAATGGCTATAACATAAGCAGTTGAAATACACAAACATCCCTTATGTCAAAGCCTTTATATGATGGTTCCAGAAATTCCACCCTTCTTTAATGTGCCCTGCCTGACTCATGCAATAAAGGCTGTGGCAGAAGGGCCACCTGCTTGTGTCTGGGCATTACGTCAAGTTTTGGGAAGTTCAATCAGTTTCTAATTCATTGAAGTGCATACTAAAGGTTTCTTCTCCATCGTGGTATTTCTAAACAGATTTATTTTTCCATTTGTATTTTATCTTATTTTTATTTTATTTGGGGCATACAAATTTCACACATTTCATAAATACAGATTTAGGAACATAGTGATACTCCCTCCCCCCGACCTTCCTTCCAGCCCAGGCTCCTACTTTGCTTCATCCTCTCTCCCTCCTATTTCCACTCTGAATGTTTATAAAGATCTATTTTCAGTTTGTTTTATATTCATAGGATGAACCCTACACTGAGAAAATAGTACAACAAATAGTAAGAAGAAAAAAAAAAACACTATTCCCCAACAGTTGTGACAAGGGCTGTAAACAATCATCAAATCTCAAAAGTGTTTTTTGGGGGCCAGCGATGTGGCATAGTGGGTAAATCCGCCACCTGCAGTGCTGGCATCCCATATGGGTACCAATTCGAATCCTGGTTTCTCCACTTCCAATCCAGCTCTCTGCTATGGCCTGGGAAAGCAGTGGAAGATGGTGAAAGTCCCTGGGCCCCTGCACCCACGTGGGAGACCCGGAAGAAGCTCCTTGCTCCTGGCTATAGATTGGCTCAGCTCTGGCTGTTGCAGCCATCTGGGGAGTGAACCAGCAGATGGAAGACTTCTCTTTTGGTCTCTACCTCTTTCTGTAACATCATCTTTCAAATAAATAAATAAATCTTTAAAAAAAGTATTGTTTGGAATTCTTTCCAGAGGTCATACAACCCCTGCAGAATGTCCACAGTCTTACAGGGCCCTGACTTCTCTCTCTGCTGCTCATTTTGCACACTTATTTGTCTCTTTCTGATTGTGCAAAGGTTGCAGAATGGTTTTCCTATTTCCTACTCTTTGGGTGGGGGCAAGTTTGATCATCAGTGTCTTCAAAGCCAACTCACTGTACCACGGTTGTCAATTCTGCCCTTCACATCTTGGGCTGCAGTTTCTACAACTTGCATGAATGCAGTGAGACAGGACACTCACATGCACAAGTCACATGAAGCAGATTTACTGTTTACATGCAGGCAGCAAGAGATAACAGAAGCCTAGAATTCATGAGGTGATCCCCATGGCTCAGGAAAGCTCCCTGTGTTAGACTGAGTCTTGTTTACATGCGTCCTGCTTACTCCATATCTGAGGAACCCAGAAAAGCAGCTAATCTGGTCTCCTTACCCTATGGGGCAACATGACTGGCTGAAATTCGTCCAGGGAAAATAGTTTGTTTTGCATTCCTGTGTTTTCAATTGAAGTTTCCTCCATGACTTTTCAAAAGTCTTCTTCAGGGGGCCAGCCCCGTGGCTCACTTGGTTAATCCTCCGCCTGTGACACTGGCATCCCATATGGGTGCCATCCCATATGGGTGCCGGTTCTAGTCCCGGCTGCTCCTCTTCCAGTCCAGCTCTCTGCTGTGGCCCCGGGAAGGTAGTGGAGGATGGCCCAAGTGCTTGGGCCCTGCACCCACGTGGGAGACTGGGAGGAAACACCTGGCTCCTGGCTTCGGATTGGCGCAGTGCCGGCCATAGTGGCCTTTTGGGAGGGTGAACCAACGGAAGGAAAACCTTTCTCTCTGTTTCTCTCTTTCTCACTGTCTATAACTCTATCTGTCAAATTAATAAAAAAAAATTCTTCTTTAGATTGACAGTATAATTGTCTAAGAAAATATTTATGTGTGCAATGAAATGTTTTTATAGGGGCCAGTGCTGTGGCATAGTGGGTAAAGCTGCCACCTGCAGTGCCGGCATCCCATATGGGCATGGATTCAAGTCCTATCTATTCCACTTCTAATCCAGCTCGCTGCTGGTGTATCTGGGAAAGCAGCCAAAGATAGCTCAAGTGCTTGAGCCCTTGTACCCAGAAGGGAGACCTGAATGAAGCTCCTGGCTCTTGGCTTAGGTCTGGCACAGCCCTGGCCATTGAGGACATTTGCATAGTGAACCAGCAGATGGAAAACTTCTTTCTCTCTGCCTCTGCCTCTCCCTCTCTGTAACTCTAGCTTTCAAATAAACAAATAAATAACTGTTTTAAAATGTTTCTATAGAACCCTAATTATATTAAGCTAACCTATGTGGTGTCATTTAAGTATGTTGCTATATTATGTTGTCATACTAACCATAGCTAAGTGTTGTTAAACTTCCTCTATCTCTTCTCACTACTTAGTTCTCTATCTCTCCCAAAGCATTAAAGAAAATACTGGACACTATTTAATTCCTCTGAATGTGGGTAGTGCTTTAGGAGTGTCCTGTGTACTCTGGGTGCTTTAATTGCAATGGAGAAAATTGGTTTAGTTAGATTCATTGTAAAAGTGTGACTCAAGCTAATTGCTGATTTCAAAGTAGACTCCACAAGGCTAATAAGACAAATGAACACAGCCACTGTTCATTCAACATGTGTTTACTGACCAGTGACCATTTTGGAACCAAAGACAATATTATGAGGAAAAGAAATTTTTTTTAATAGAATATACTTTCATGAATTCAAATGAGAATTTCAAGAAAATCTAAATTTGGTGTGATCATCTAGTAATATTTCATCTAAAGTATTTAGACAATAATAAGTGTTGAGTTTTTTTTTTTTTTAATAAAAAAGTGAAATTGAAACACAGATACCAGGGGCCGGCGCTGTGGTGCAGTGGGTTAACACCCTGGCCTGAAGCACCGGCATCCTATATGGGCACCGGTTCTAGTCCTGGCTGCTCCTCTTCTGATCCAGCTCTCTGCTATGGCCTGGGATAGCAGTAGAAGATGGCCCAAGTCCTTGGGCCTCTTTACCCACGTGGGAGTCCCAGAAGAAGCTCCTGGCTCCTGGCTTCGGATCAGCACAGCTCTGGCTGTTGTGGCCATCTGGGGAGTGAACCAACGGATGGAAGACCTTTCTGTCTCTACCTCTCTCTGTAACTCTTTCAAATAAATAAAATAAATCTTTAAAAAAAAAACACATAGATACCAGACAATTACTGCTCACAAAGGATTACTCTTGTGCATAAATCTCATAATCTGTTACTCAAATTTCTATTTCCAAAGACGTGCAGAGTATTATCTCCTGTGTGGGGCCATAAACACTTTGAGAGTAGGTACTTTCTCATTCACTAGTAATGTCATAAATTATGACACATGAGCACTAAAAATACTTGCTGAATTAATAAATGTATTAATGTGGATAATATCCTAACAAGTTCTGAAATTAGGGTCAACTGAGAATGCTAAAATACCATGGTCAGGATCTCTTGTAAAAATGATTAGAAGATCAACAAGAAAGTAGTTACAATCGTAATAGCTCCATGACTTTTTTATCTGCCATGAATTCTTCTGAACACTTGCAATATTTTCAATTCAGTCTTCTTGACAACCCTCTGGAGTAGATAAATTATTCTCTCTCTGTCTCTCTCTTTCTCTCTCTTTCTAGATGAAGAACCTGAGGGATGAAGAGATTATAAAATGTGCCCAAGGTTTCTAAGCTGAATATTGACCAATCTGGGATTTGGATTCAGTTTGGTTCCACAATTAACTCTTAACAATGAGATACTGGTAAAATTCTTTTGAGACTTTTATTTTATTTTATTGTAAGGATTTATTTATTTATTTATTTGAAAGGTAGAGTTACAGAGAGAGAGAGAAAGAGAGAGAGACTTCATCTGCTGGTTCACTCCCCAAATGGCTGCAGTGGCTGGGGCTGGGCCAAGCCAAAGCCAGGAACCAGGAACTTCTGGGTCTCCCATGTGGGTGGCAGGTGCCTGAAGACTTGGACCATCTTCTGTTGCTTTCCTAGGCCCACTTGCAGGGGAGCTGCATTGGAAATGGAGCAGCTGGTATTAGAACCAGCACCCATATGGGAGGCTGGTGTTATAGGCAGCAGTTTAACTCACTGTGTCACAGCACAAAGCCCCTTTGAGACTTATGTGAAGAGGAATGTCTCCTGGCAGGGGTACAACTAAAAGTCTTCCTGGTAATTTATATTGGATATCATCTCAAGGGAGTGACTGGGCTTGCAGAAAAGTGGGCACTAGAGCAATTACTTAAAAATCATCAGAACAAATTGCCTTTTGATGGGAAAGGTAGACAGGAAATGTAGTAGTGAGAGGGTTCAGTTTCTACTTCTATATCCACTCTTCTCCTGGGATGGTTCATCAATAACACCTTCAATGATGTTGACAGTCACTTAATGTAGTAGGTAACAAGTAACTGATTTCTTCCCCACTGCTCAAAGTACAACAGTGTAGTGGAGAAAGCAATAGATCTGAAATTAATAGACATGGAACTAATTCAACTTTTAAATTCTATAATCTCTGTTCTCTTATCTAAAAATTGAATTTGATACATTAATTAAGAAGTGGAGTTGATCATAAACTGATTATCCTTTCTTCATTTTCTGCCAATAGAGATAGATACGTAGAGGGGATATCAAGTGTCACATCTCTTGCTTGATTTCATGAGGAAGGAAGAAGGAAATGTATGGCATACAGGCTATGAGATGCCAAAACCATGACTATTCAGGATCCTCTCTATCTTATGATTAAGGAGAGAACCAGCTTCTCTGTCTGGGCAAGGTAAATGAGAGAAGAAAATGTACTTTCTTCACTACTGGTAAAAGTGTCCAAAATCCTTGTTATTGATTAATCTCGACTGACTCAACATTATGGGTCCAGAGAAAATAAGATTACTCCTTAGATTAAAAGAACAATTTTATTTGGAAGAGAGACGAAACTAATTTGAATAAGATTGTCAACCTCATATATGGCATGCAAGCACATATGAATATATTACAATAATTGTAAATAGCAAAATCTCATCTTCAAGTAGATGAAGGAGAAAGCAAAAGAGAGGGATAATGAGAGGGAGAGGTGAGGGAGAGGAAGAGAGACAGCACTACCATCTGCTGGTTTTTTCCCCAGATGCACAGAGCCATCAGGACTGGGCTGGGCCAAAGCCAGGAGCCAGGCACACAATCTAGCTCTCTCATGGGTAGCAAGGACCCAACTACTTGAACCTGTTGCCTGGCAGGGTGCACATTAGTGGGAAACTGGAATCAGGAATGGAGCTGAGACTTGAGCCTAAGCACCCCAATGTGGAATGTGGCTATCCTGAGCAGTGTCTTAACCATTAGGCCAAATGCCGACCCCCCCTTTCTATTTATTTATTTATGTAGCTATCTATTTATTTCAGAGGAAGAAAGATAAAGAAAGACATAGCTCCCATCCTCTAGTTTATTCCATAAATACTGAGCCAGACTGAATCTAAGAACAAGGAATTGAATCAAGCACTCCCATTTGATTAGCAGGAACCCATTTACTCAAGCCATCACCGCTGTCTCCTGCTGTGTGTTAGTTTGAAGCTGGAATCATGAGATGGAGCCTGGCACTTTGGTGTGTTGTGTTATTCAAACTGCTTGGCTGAACACCTGCTGTTTTTTTTTTTTTTTTTTTGTCCTTTTTTTTTTTTTTAATTTTGTCCTGTTCAGTGTAATTTCTAAGCAGTGGCTGCCCAATTTCAGGGAGAAGACAGTTTGAAGAGTAGTACTATTTATTTTTTTCTTTGTATCAAGAACTGTACCTTTGAAATCCCTAGTGGGAGGCTCACCTACTGCTGCAGAAGACTCTGAAATGTAGCTTAAAAAAGAGGAACTAATGACTCTAGGATCACATTCCACCTGAGGCCGAAAATTTAAGTAGCTTACCAGTTCCACATGGGCTTATAGTGCCAGAGGTTACAAGTGTCTCTGTGGTCAGACATTTCCTTGAAGGCCTCCTTTGGCCAGGGTCAAGTGCAAATCCCGACTTCTACATGTTTGTTGAGCTTCCTGTGATTCATTGCTCTTTCCTCCTAATTCTCAGTGTGCCAGTCACTGCCTGCATTGAAACTATGAGAACAAACCCAATCCTGCTTGCCCAGGCTGGCACCCCATATGGCCTGGGGAAACACTGGGAGATGTCCTAAGTGCTTGGGATCCTGCACCCACGTGAGAGTCCCAGATGACACTCCTGGCTCCTAGCTTCGGATCAGCCCAGCCACAGCAGTTGTGGCTATCTGGGGAGTGAACCAGCTGATGGAGGACTTTTCTGTCGTCTCTCTCTGAAACTCTACCACTCAAATAAGTAAAATAAGTAAATAAATCTTAAAAAAAAAGATACAGAGTCCCCAAGGCATTTCTCATCCTATAAACTAATTCTCAGGCACTTTTTATGTCAGAAAGAGTAATGCTACTTAGTCATTTCTTTTCATTTTTCTGAAGCTTCCAATTTGCTTGTCAGAAGACATAGTTGCCAGTACATGTGTTTCTATTCTCAAACTCTTCTTTGAAGTTCCCTACACTTTCTTCCTTGAATTGAAATAGGATTCTTTCTAGTTGTCTTCAGCCCTTTCAAAAGATGGTTCTTCTCCCTCCATGACCTTCAGAACCTCTGGAGTTGGAGCATGGTACCCCTTGCTTTGTTGCTTCTAGATTAATGCTCCTTCCCCCATCACAAAGTTGGCTCTGAACATCATGTCATTGACATCTACCACCAACCTTATCTACTTGGTGCAGGCAACTCCCAACCCTTACGGCTCTTTCCCTCATTCCATGAGCATTTCCGTATCATAAAGTTCTCAACTTTGGGAAATTAGTATTCCTCAGCATCATCGCATATTTTCTTCTGTTATTTTTCTCCCTTCCTGTTTTTTGATCACAATAGCATTTTTTTCCCTGTGAAGTGATCCTTGATTATTTATACAAACCTAATTCCTAGAAAAAGTGATATAGGTACAAACCTCATTAATTTTTTCTGAACCCTTCGGTTCATATAATTTCACTGAGTATGTACCCAACCTAAACCACCAGCATGATTGGTATTCCATTCATTTCTATATAGATAAAATCAATCATTCTTTGGAGGTTAAGCCACAGAAAACTCTAAGTTCAGTGAAATTTATAACCTTTTCTAAAAGTTGCAACAAAATAGAATACTGAAGTAAAAATCTAGTTCTTTAAGTTCTGGGATTACTAAAGACACGAGTTACTTAGCCCAATATTCACTAAAGGGCAAAACTGGGTTCAATTTATTTGATTTAGTATATTTTGACATTGTTAATTTTATTCACCACCTCTAGAAGAAAAACACTGATAATTATAGTATATATATTTTATTATTAAAACTATTTTAACTATATCTAAAGGAGTTTAGGCTGTGAAAAGCATGTCATGCAAAGATGTGGGAAGTTAATACATTTTTAAATTCTTCCAAAATGTTTTCACTAGGAATGACTATTTCAACTTTTGTCTGTGTAAAAGTGTTTATATCTGGGCATACAAGTAAAAGTACACATAAAGAATGCTGAATGCATTTCCTATGCCATATAATTCCATCACTTTGTAACCAATCAGACCAAGCTTATACCCAGAATTTGTTGAAATGCATGAAACACCATGAAGTTCATGGCATCTTAGATATCCATGACCAAATAATTTGCTTTGAAAAGAAATTTATAAACTATATTAATCTTTTTATATGATCTTTTTTTTTCACTTTACGTGTAAGACTGTTGACTCCTTAAGAAGTAAAACTGCATGTTTAGTGAGAAACAGGGCTTAATTTAAATTCTTTTCTCTCTGATCAAGGAATATGTGGAGAACCTAAGAATTTGCTCCTTTTCCTAAAGTATAAGCTTTAGTGAATATAAAACAAATACAAAAATTTATTCATTGATCATTATTTTTCTTTAAGCAATTAGCCTAATTTTGCCTTCACTCTAGTCTATGTCTATGTTTTTCTGTGTCTGTGTTATGACTCTATCACTAAGTTTACAGGAATGGAGCTTTCTCTGATCTATCATTTTGAAATCCCTCAGCAAGGCTCATTTACTCACATGGGCACCCCCTCAAGAAATCTATCAAAATTGTTCATCATTATTTAAGAATTTTAAAATTTTCATATACCATCGTTTTCCATTCTAATTCTGGCCATGATTTTTTTTCTTCTCTTACCCTTTATTTTTGTCAATTCATGCTATTCTGTCATATTCTTATAGGTTGTATTTTATATTCCTTTTTATATAGTTTCATAATTTTATGAGAAAAAATGACTTAGTGAAACGTTTAGACTATTTCTATCCTAGTAACTCTAAAGATAAAACTAATTTTTGTTGGATTTTTCTACAGACAGAGGGATATTGTACCAGAAAAATGAGCTCGACCTAGTCTTAATTATGGTGAATGATTTATCCACAGAAGAGAACCAGTAAAATAGAGATATTAGAAGAAAACTGTAGTCTAATAAAGGAGATTTGTTCTATTATTTTTTTAGTTTTTTTTTAAAGACATATTTTAATTATTTGAAAGACTGAGTTACAGAAACAGGTAGGGAGAGGGACAGGGAGGAGGAGGGGAGAGGGGAGCGGGGAGAGAGGAGAGGAGAGAGGAGGTCTTCCATCCGCTGGTTCATTCCCCAGATGGCTGCAATGGCGATGGCTAGGCCAGACCAAAGCCAGGAGCTAGGTCTCCCAAGTGGGTGCAAGGGCCCAAGGACTTGTGCCATCCTCCACTGCTTTCCCAGGCACATCAGCCTGGAGCTGGTTCAGAAATAGAGCAGCGGGGAATTGAACTGGCACCCATATGGGATGCTGGCACTGCAGGTTTGGCTTTGCCTGCCATGCCACAGCACCAGCCCCTTTCTTAGCTTTTTAAAGAAAGGTTCAAGTCATTAACCTTGCCATCTCCAATGAGGAACACTGATCACCAAATAATAATGGGTCTCCAGGTAAAAGTGATGCCAGGATGGATTACTAACTTATTTCAAGGAAAATTTTTGAGCAGGTTTTCGGGCAAATCACATTTATACATACAAGAATATTATTTTCCTCATTTAACTTTTGTCTACTATATTATAAACATTGTAACAGGCCTGTAAAAATAGTACTTGAAAAATATTAAAGCCAACTTTATTTTGATGTCCTGTCACTAAAAGAAATCCTTAAATAGTTCATTTATAAGCCAGCCATCCTTGTGCTCTGTCCTTAGGACAGAAATGTGAGGAACTTGCCACATCTCCTTAGGGACTTAAGGGTAGCTAGGGCCCAGAGGTTCCTCATAAAGTAAATGGCAGACTATTCTTAGAGAGGAATAGAGCAACATCCCTGAAGATGTAGACTGTCTGGCTTGCCTTCTTGGAGCAGAGCTATATGCAAAGTCCAAAGTTCTCCAGTGTTTTGTTTTTTCAGCAGATGCTTTTGTGAACCAAGTTGGTGTCAGGTTTTGCATAATGTCTAATATTCTTTGTCAGTACAAGAATATGAAATATTTAATAGGATGTCATCATAGTGGCCAATGTGAAAGATTGAACAGGGATCCCACTCCCTTTTCTCAAGAAAAAAAAAAAAAACATGGTATTCAGAAAGTATAAATAAAATAGTCTTTGACAATCAGACATACATCCAAATCAAAATATTGCATTTTTCTTCTATATTATGAGGATTTATTTTCCAGTCGTGCAAAACCAAATGAAACTATTAGAAACTCAATGAATTTTCATGATGACTATTTTTTTTTTGGACAGGCAGAGTAGAAAGTGAGAGAGAGACAGAGAGAAAGGTCTTCCTTTTGCCGTTGGTTCACCCTCCAATGGCCTCTGCCACTGGTGTGCTGAGGCTGACACACCATGCTGATCAAAAGGCAGGAGCCTGGTCTCCCATGGGGTGCAGGGCCCAAGCACTTGGGCCATCCTCCACTGCACTCCTGGGCCATAGCAGAGAGCTGGCCTGGAAGAGGGGCAACTGGGACAGAATCCGGCGCCCGGACCGGGACTAGATCCCCGTGTGCCAGTGCCGCAAGGTGGAGGATTAGCCTATTGAGCCGTGGCGCCGGCCATGATGACTAATTTTTTAAAGTTGAAAATACAGCACAATACTTACCAGAAAAAGTAAACTTTGCTGAAATTAAGAGACACGTGTTAGAAGTTAGGACTTGGTGAGGACATAGTAATTTTTAGATGATATATTTTGTGGCCATAGTGTGCAAAACATTACTTTTAAATGTTAAAGTACAAAACTACAGAATTCAATGAGATAAAGAACCTAAAAATTTGCTAAATCCATAAGTCTGTGGAAATCATAATAGATGTTAAGCATTTCATCAAAGATGAACAAAGATTATAGATCTCAGTCTCACAATTCTTTTTCGGCAAGTCATATCTGCAACAGGGCAGCAACAGGTGATATCAGAACACATTTGGTCATTCATACAATGGTTTGGCAAGCCTACCGTATGAACTTTTCATTGCAGGTTAGACTGAAGCAGTCCCTGGCACTGTCTAGAGACGGTCCCTACTTGTTTGAAACTGTTCTTGATCAGCATCGTGACAGGCATCAAACGCCTCTGTACTCTAGCTTCATATGTAAACCAGGATGCACTGGGCATCCAGAATCTACTGATTTATTTTTTAGTTAGCTTTACCACTTCTTACCAACTTATACTCTATCCTCTGCTCCTTTCTCTTGTCAGCACCTCATGCCACAACAGCCGCAACCAAAACTTGGCCAAACATTGGCACCATGTGTTGCTGGCCTGGCTATATTCTTTTGAGCTCCAAATCTACCCAATCCCTTGATTGTTACCAAGGCTGTGAACTATTTGACTTCAAATAATTTTGTGGCTCCTATTTCTCCTTCTGTGAGAATAGGGTAAAACATTTGAGTATCGAGGTTTTTTTATATCTTCTTTGCAATTATATCTTAGGTGGCTAAAAACTACAGTGAATTCTTGTTTATTCATGAATCTTGCATTTTGACTCTAACAATGAGGAAACCTGACAATTGTTTAAAAACAAACAAGATATGTGTTGGATAGGTCCAGTAGCATCTTAAAAGCTTGAAGAAAGGTATGTGAAAAGAAAATAAAACTATATGATTATATAAGGAATTAGAGAGTCGAGCTTAAAGAATAAAATGATTCATTTTAAGGGGAACACTTATCAAATGTTTGAAGAGATGTACATCATGTCCCTCAAAAGATGAATGACGTAAATAGTTCTTAATAATTGCAGTTCTCCTAAATGATGATTTCCTCTTAAACAGATATAATTTTTTAAAAGAGAACTTTGATATTAACATATTGCAGAGGGAACCACTGCATTGGGTAGAATGATAGACCAGTCTTTGATTTTACTCTTCATTTGGCTTCTGATTCAGAACTTCCTGTTCTGTAAGTTCCTTAGGGACAAGGTCACATCTGTTTTATGTTGGAAACTATTTCCAGTCTTAGCTTATAAATAACTCTTTATAGAGGTAGTTAGATTGTAAACCATCTATTACCTTTTGTTTGCCCACAGTGACTATTGCAGTGTTCCGAACGTATTGAGGACTCAATAAATATTTTATGGACTAATTGGCACATGAAAATTCCAAATGAATGTTCTTAGAAATCCAGCCAACAGGACTTCACAGCATACTCAACATTGTCTCAGCAGATGTTTGGACTTGAAATGATGTGATCTGTCTAATCTGGCACCTTGGCACAGAAAGGAGTTCTCTACTGCAGGTGGCAATGCCTTGATATAATCACAAATGACTGTTTCCCAGCAACGAAGCGTGAGCTTCCTGCTGCACAGTCATTTCTCAAGTTTTTCCTAAAGAAAATAGCAATCACTGGAGACTAACCCTGGTTGTTGAGCTTATCATTCCTACTTATTTTCCTTCTTGATTTGTATCACCAATTCAGAAACAATGGAAGGAAGCTCTGGCAAGAAGATTGCCAAACAAATATATGACATATAGATATATATGGATATATTACAATAATTGTGAATAATAGCAGAATTGTATCTTCAAAGACATGAATGAAAAAGAGATTATCCCATGTTAGATTTGAGTGCTTTATTACAGATTTGAATGTATATGTTTCTATCTGCTGCAAAATAATTTAATTTTTAAAGTTTTTTATTCAATTTCATTTATTTGAAAGGTGGAGACAAATACAGACAGTGAGTGAGCTTTCATCTACTAGTTCACTCCCAAATTCCTATAACATCCATGACTTGACCAGATGAAGCCAGGAGCACAGATCTCTGTCTGATGCGGCAGGGACCAAAGTACTTAACATTACCTGCTGCCTCCTGGGGTGTGCAATAGCAGGAAACTAATTTGGAAGCAGAAATGGGAACCAATATCTTAACTGTTATGCCAGTCATCTACTATTACTTTTCATTACTGTTAAATAACTCATTTGGTTTGCTAAATAAAGCCACTTCAAATATATCAGTACATACAATTTTGTCTATATTTAACTATGAACATTTAAAGACATGGCAGATTGTTACTCTAGAAGTTCTTTGCTCCATGTAATGAAATTAGATCAATTTCCCATTAGGATGACAACAAAAGTGACCAGTTTATTGTATCATTAAATATGGATTCATCACTGTGAATGAAAGAAAATGATTCTTTGCACTATGGAATTAAGTGACAGCATGTCATGGAGAGACAGAAGTTCTTGACAGGTACAATGGTGAATGGCAAAAGCTGTGGAGCCTAACCATCTGGGTTTGCATCCCAGGTGCTACTGCTTATTGTCTATATGACTTTGAACCAGTTATTTGTCAATTCTGTTGGTTCACTTCCTCATCTGTAAATGGTGATGATGGTATTCATGATAACACCTACATTAAGAGGTTTCTATTCATGAATTAATTTGTATAAATTATTTAGTATATGATTTGGTAAAAAAGTTTCAGATTATCTTTATATCCAAATTTATACAGACAATTTATATTCATATATTTTAAAATGTTTATTTTTGGGCCGGCGCCACAGCTCAATAGGCTAATTCTCCACCTATGGTGCCGGCACCCCGGGTTCTAGTCCCTGTTGGGGCGCCGGATTCTGTCCCAGTTGCTCCTCTTCCAGGCCAGCCCTCTGCTGTGGCCCGGGAGTGCAGTGGAGGATGGCCCAAGTCCTTGGGCCCTGCACCTGCATGGGAGACCAGGAGAAGCACCTGGCTCCTGGCTTTGGATCAGCGCAGTGTGCCAGCCGCAGTGCGCCAGCCACAGCGGCCATTGGGGGTGAACCAACGGAAAAGGAAGACCTTTCTCTCTGTCTCTCTCTCTCACTGTCCACTCTGCCTGTCCAAAAAAAAAAAAATGTTTATTTTTATTTGAGAGGCAGAGATAAAGAGAGACAGAGGAGAGAGATCCAACCACTGGTTCACCCCCAAATTCTTGCAACAGCTGGGGCTGGGACAGGCTGAACCAGGAGCTGGGAACCCAATCTAGATAGTCCACGTGGATGGCAGGACCCACATAGATGAGCCATCATCTGCTGCCTTCCAAGGTTCACATTAGGAGGAAGCTAGAATTGAGAAATGGAGCCAGAAATGGAATTGAGCCACTCTGATAATGGGGTACATGCATCTAAACAGGCATCTAAACCATTAGGTCAAATGTCTCCCATATTCATCTGCTTTTCAATTAACTGATGGTATTTCAGTGAAAATTTACAATCAGAAGAAGCTTAGAGGATTTCTGTCACTGGAATTTTAGACCCAGTCACCAAATTTTCTGTCCTGTGTCCATTTAATAGTAAAAATAAAAATCAATGTTGAAAAAACACATGGCTATTACTCATACAGGGTCTTTTCTACATTGATAATAGAATCTATCAAATATAGCCAACAAAATCTAATATGATGGCACTGACTGTGGCTCATTACCATATAAGTTATGAAATTTCATTTTCTTGCACATCCTTAAAGAGAATGACTTTTTCTAAAAAAAAAAATAAATAAATAATAGAGGCCATAGATATGCGGCTCTTGACTTGAGCAACTAATGATGACTCAATGAAGGTGAAAATAGAATGCATAACCTGTGGGAACAGTTGTCTTTTCCATTCACATGAAAAGACATGCAGAGCTGAAGCCCATTCAGCCTATCCTGGCATCCTGTTTCTTCACATCACAAAGCTCTAGGGTTAGACCTTGACTGTAGAAAAAGAATGAATTCTTTTCTTCAAGCTACACTGGTAAACCCACTGACATTTCTGAAACTAGCACCATGTTCCATACCCCATATCCCTGCCTGCCAAGAAAGAACATACTGAGCAAAGAGCAGAGCTGTGATGGCTGTGTAGGGCTGCACCACACTTTCCTACCACATATGTTTAGAGTAGCATGTGTTCATTCTTTTTTTAACTTTTATTTATTTATTTGAAAAGAAGAGTTACAGAGAGGCAGAGGCAGAGAGAGAGAGAGAGAGAGAGAGAAAGGTCTTCCATCTGCTGATACACTCCCCAAATGGTTACAACAGCTATAGCTGCACCAGTCTGAAGCCAGGAGCCAGAAGCCTCTTCCAGGTCTCCCACTTGGGTGCAAGGGCCCAAGCAATTGGGCCTTCTTCTACTGCTTTTCCAAGCCATTAGCTGAGAGCTGGATTGGAAGAGCAGCAGGTGTGACCTTACCTGGCACCTGTATGGGATGCCAGCACTGCAGGTGGTAGTTTTACCACCCTACCACAGCCCGGGGGCCCTGGTCCTGACTGTGTTCATTCTTTTCAGGGTATTACATCAAACTTTTGGTGATTAATCAAAAGCTAAGGACTGAAAATGAAATTTCTCAAGTTGTTTTCTAAAGAAGGAAAAACTGTTAATTCTCAAAATATATGCAAGATAATGCCAGAAGTTTCATGGAAAATGGAAGTATAATATATTTATTTTGGTGCAAAATATTTTGAAATCTATATATATATATATGAGTTTTCATAAAATTCATAGAAATGTGTGTTACAAAAACAGTGCATGGATTTCAAAATTTTTGCGCCAAAATAAACTTATCTTGTAATTTGTAAGGAGCAGGAAATTAAACAACTTCACCATAATATTAACAAAAATAAGCAAAAGCTGAACTGATGACAGAAGATCTGCATGGGCTTGATAAGAACCACCCATGGCCTGCACATACCCTCCTTGCGACCACATCGACCCTACACTGACTGTCAGAAAATATCTATAAACCACAAACTAAAGAGTCTCCCGGGGACTCTGTACAGATTCTTCTGAGTGTGGCTGAGCGGAAGCTCTGGGTCGACTCACCACATTCAAAGCTTCCTGTGAGAGAGTTTTCCCACCAGCCCTGCACTCACCGGGCACTTAGACTGCTCTACTTGACTCCGCCCATTTGAAGAGGAAGACCAGCCAGATGCCTAGACTCTAATCGCTCTGGAAGACCCGTGCTTTCTGGCTCAGAGGCACCACCCCTGCCGATGCTGTGCAACTCCGCCCTCTGTGGCCAAGACATGTCCTGAAGAACACTGGAGGTACTTTGGGAACTCTGGGTGGTTGGTTTATCCAGTGTGTTGTGTTATACAAATTAAAACCTGTGAATTCCCTACTGCATAATAAAAGGCCTTATTTGGACCAACACTGCCTCCTAGCCATTACCATTTGAAGTATTCTTGTAGTTAGTGTGAAACTGAATGAAATTTAATCATTTATTAATTTATCCTGCCTTACATACTTGGATTCTGGATGTTGCATTTTATGGAAAATATAAATTCAGTAATACATGTTCTTTGAACAAAGACAGTAAAACAGAGTAGGAAATGATATGAGATATTGAAAAGCTTCTTCAAAATATGCATTCTTGATGGTGTAAAAGAAAAACAATTATTTCTTCTAGGGTTTGGAGAAACAACAGAGAATTTCAGTGAGCAGACAAAATTTGAGATAGATCTAGCAACATGTGTAGGATTCAGTAGAATAATGTGGTATAGAGTAATATACCACATAGAGAACTGTATAATGAAAAAAAAAAAGACTTGGAACAGATGTTTAGCATGGCAATCAACATGGCCCTTGGGATACTTTCATCCCTTTTCATTGTGCTTGGGTTTGGGTCTTGGCTCCTCTTCTGATTCCAGTTTCCTACTAAAGCCCATCTTGAGAGGCAGCAGATGATTTCTCAAATACCTAGGTAGCTGCCACCCACTTGGGAGTCCTGGATTCTGTTCTCTGCCTTTAAAATAAATTCAACACATGAAAGAAGTACATACACACTCAAATATAAGAAAGTGTGGCTTGTAATAGTGGATATCTGTGAGATATGTCACGGGGTGTATTTTATCCACTGTGACGTTTTCTTAGGTCAGGATGTATTACACATCATTTCTGTTTCTCATTTACCACTGATGCACTTGAGTTCATTTCCAAGGCCTTATTTAGTTATTTATGCCCAACATGCCTATTCCCCTGCCCTTTCATCGTCTTTTAAATAGATATGTATCTTTCCTTTATTTTTCCTCTCAACTAAAATTTTTTTTCTTGTATTCCTTTCTTCCATTTTTCCTATTTTACCCCTGAATTTCCACATGGTTTATATATCCTTCTACTTCCCTTAATAGTCCTAGAGCAGATTTCTGTTTGGAAATTTTCCTGGAAGGATTGAAAGTGGAGCAGCTGGGACACAAACCACTCCCATATGGGATGCTGACCACTTTCTATGCCACAACACTGGCCACACTGTTAATTTTAAGGTGGATTTTTTTATTTATTTTAAAATTTACTTTAAGTTATACAAGTTTCATGTATTTCATATATACAGATTTAGTAACATAGTGGCACTTTCCCCACTACCTTCCCTCCCACATATGCTGCAACATTTCCTCCCCCTCCCTTTCGGATCCCTACTCTTAATTTTTACAATGATCTGTTTTCAGTTTACTTAATGATTGTATAGTTAACCTTATTCTAAGTAAAAGAGTTCAGCAAATAGTATGAAGAGTAAGAAAACAAAACAAACAGTTTTTTTTATTTTGCAATTTATATTTTGTTTTAACTTTTATTTAATGAATATAAATTTCCAAAGTACAGCTTATGGATTACAATGGCTTCCCCCCCCCCATAACTTCCCTCCCACCCCCAACCCTCCCCTTTCCTGCTCCCTCTCCCCTTCCATTCACATCAAGATTCATTTTCAATTCTCTTTATATAAGAAGATTAGTTTAACAAATATTAAGTAAAGATTTCAACAGTTTGCACCCACATAGAAACACAAAGTGAAAAATACTGTTTGAGTACTAGTTATAGCATTAAATCACAATGTACAGCACATTAAGGACAGAGATCCTACATGAGGAGTAAGTGCACAGTGACTCCTGTTGTTGACTTAACAAATTGACAACTCTTGTTTATGGCATCAGTAATCACCCTAGGCTCTTGTCATGAGCTGCCAAGGCTATGGAAGCCTTTTGAGTTCACCGACTCAAATCATGTTTAGACAAGGTCGTAGTCAAAGTGGAAGTTCTCTCCTCCCTTCAGAGAAAGGCACCTCCCTCTTTGATGACCTGTTCTTTCCACTGGGATCTCACTCGCGGAGATCTTTCATTTAGGTGTTTTTTTTTTTTTTTTTTTTTTTTTTTCCAGAGTGTCTTGGCTTTCCTTGCCTGAAATACTCTCATGGGCTTTTCAGCTGGATCCGCATGCCTTAAGGGCTGATTCTGATGCCAGAGTGCTGTTTAGGACATCTGCCATTCTATGGGTCTGCTGTGTATCTCACTTCCCATGTTGGATCGTTCTCTCCCTTTTTTATTCTATCAGCTAGTATTTGCAGACACTATTCTTGTTTATGTGATCCCTTTGGCACTTAGTCTTATCATTATGATCAATTGTGAACAGAAATTGATCACTGGGACTAGTGAGATGGCATTGGTACATGCCACCTCGATGGGATTGAATTGGAATTCCCTGGTATGTTTCTAACTCTACCGTTTGAGGTAAGTCAGCTTGAGCATGTCCCGAATTGCACATCTCTTCCCTCTCTTATTCCCACTCTTATATTTATTTATTTATTTATTTTTAGTTTTCACCCACTCTTATATTTAACAATGATCACTTTTCAGTTAAGTTTCAACACTTAAGAATAACTGTGTATTGATTACAGTATTCAACCAAAAGTATTAATTAGGACAAACATAAAAAATACTAAGAGGGATAACGTATTAAGTTGTTCATCAACAGTCAGGGCAAGGGCTGATCAAGTCACCATTTCTCATAGTGTTCATTTCACTTTAACAGGTTTCCTTTTTGGTGCTCAGTTAGTTGTCACTGATCAGGGAGAACACATGATATTTGTCCCTTTGGGACTGGCTTATTTCACTCAGCATAATGTTTTCCAAATTCCTAACAGGGATCACTTATCAGTTAAAATTTAAACACCTAAGAAGAACTGTGTGTCAATTACAGAGTTCAACCAATAGTACTAGAACAAAACAAATACTTTTCCTCAATGGAAGATACAAAGGCTATAAGCAATCATTGATTGTCAAAATGTCTGTTACACTCCAGTACATTACGTTTCAGGTACTCTGTTAGTCCCCTCGGATCAGGGAATACATATGATATTTGTCTTTTTGGGACTGGCTCATTTCACTAAGTATAATGGTTTCCAGTTGTAAGCATCTTGCTGCAAAGACAGGATTTCATTTTTTTTTTTATAGCTGAGTACTACTCTATTGTGTATAAATACCATAAGTTCTTTATCCAGTCAACAGTTGATGGACATCTGATTTGATTTCTTATTTTTGCTATTCTGAGTTGTTTTGCAATGAATATGGGGGTAGAGAACACTTTCATGTGTTGATTTCTTTTGGTTTAGTTAAATTCCCAGGAGAGGCATAGCTGGATCATAAGGTAGATATATATTCAGATTCCTGCACAATGTCTCCCACAGTGGTTGCATCAGTTTATATTCCAGCAACAGTGGATTAAGGTTCCTTTTCCCTACACGCTCACCAGCCCTTGTCATTTGTTGATTTCTGTATGACAGCCATTCTAACTGGAGTAAGGTGAAACCTCATTGTGGCTTTGATTTGCATTTCCATGATTGCTGATGATCCTGAGCATTTTCTCAAGTGTCTGTTCACCATTTTAATTTTCTTTCTTGTATAAGCCTGTTTAAGTCATTAGCCCATTTCTTTTTTATTTATTTATTTGACAGATAGAGTTAGACTGTGTGAGAGAGAGAGAGACAGAGAGAAAGGTCTTCCTTTTTCCATTGATTCACCCCCCAAATGGCTGCTATGGCCCGGAGCTATGCTGATCCAAAGCCAAGAGCCAGGTGCTTCCTCCTGGTCTCCCATGCAGGTGCAGGGCCCAAACACTTGGGCCATCCTCCACTACCCTCCCAGGCCACAGCACAGAGCTGGACTGGAAGAAGAGCAACCATGACAGAATCCGGTGCCCATATGGGATGCGGGCTCTGCAGGTGGAGGATTAACCAAGTAAGCCGCAGCACTGGCCCCTGCCCATTTCTTAACTATGTTGTTTAGTTGTTGAATTTCTTGAGTTTTTTATAGATACTAGATATTAACACTTTATAAGTTGAGTAGCTTGCAAATATTTCCCCCCATTCTGTCAGTTATCTCTTAACTTTGCTGAGTGTTTCTTTTGCAGTTCAGAAACTTCTCAGCTTGATGTAATCCCAGCTGTCAATTTTGGCTTTGATTGTGCTTCTGGTGTCTTTTCAAAGAAGCCTTTGCCTATACCAATATCTTGCAGAGTTTTCCCAGTATTCCTCAGTGATCTGATTGTATTAGCTTGTAGATTTAGGGCTTTGATCTGTTTTGAGTGGATATTTGTGTAAAATGTAAGGTAGGGTTCTAGTTCATACTTACACATGTGAAGATCCAGTTTCCCCAGCACCATTTGTTAGAGAATGTACTTGCTGCAATGTTTGATTTTAGCTCCTTGGTCAAAGATAAGTTAGTTGTAGATGTGTGGATTGAGTTCTGGAATTTCTATTCTGTTCTATTTGTTTGCAAGTCTGTTTTGAATCAAGTACCAGGCTGATTTGCTTATAACTGCCCTGTAGTATGTCTTGAAATCAGGTATTGTGATGCTTCCAGCTTTGTTTTTGTTGTATTTGCTTTAGAAATTCAGGGTCTCTTGTGTTTCTATATGAATTTTAGCATCATTTTTTCTAGATCTGCAAAGAACATCATTGGTATTTTGAATGGGATCTCATTGAATCTGTAAATTGCTTTTTGCAGTACAAACATTTTGATGATATTATTTCTACCAATCCATGAATATGGAAGATTTTTTTCCTTTTTTTAATGTCTTCTTCTACTTCTTTCTTTAGTGTTTTGTAATTTTCCTCATAAAGATCTTTGACATCCTTGGTTAAATTTATTCCAAGGTGTTTGATTCTTTTTGAAGCTATCGTGAATGGGACTGATCCTAAATGTTCTTTCTCAGCCATGACATTGTCTGTGTATACAAAGATTATTGTTTTTTGTTAAAGATTTATTTTATTTATTTGGAAGAGTTAGAGAGAGAGGTGGAGACAGAGAGAGAGGTCATCCATCCACTGGTTCACTTTCCAGATGGCCACAATGGCTGGAGCTGTGCTGATCTGAAGCCAGGAACTTCTTCCAGGTCCAGGAGGGTGCAGGGGCCCAAGGACTTGGGCCATCTTCCACTGCTTTCCCAGGCCACAGCAGAGAGCTGGATCAGAAGAGGAGTAGCCGGGACTAGAACCGGTGCCCATATGGGATGTCAGCACTGCAGGCGGTGGCTTTACCCACTATGCCACATCTCCAGCCCGAGGCTATTGATTTTTATGTGTTGATTTTATATCCTGCCACTTGACCAAACTCATTTATGAGTTCCAATAGTCTCTCAGTGGAGTCTTTTGGATCCCCTATATATAGGATCATGCCACATGCAAGTAGAGAAATTTTGAGTTCCTTATTTCCAATTTGTATCCCTTTGATTTCTTTTTCTTGCCTAATGGCTCTGGTTAAAAATTCCAGTTTTATATTAAATAGTATTCCACCTAAGATCTGGAACCAGACAAGGATGCCAACTCTCACGATTGCTATTAATATGGTTGAGTTTTTAAAAGTTATGGATTAAAATCATGAATTCTGGGGCCACAGCATCCAGGGCTGGACCTGGCCAAAGCCAGGAATCTGGGAGTCCATTTGGCTATCCCAAGTGGGTTACAGGAACCCAAGTCCTCAGTCCATCTTCTGACTTTTTTCCAAGAGAAGTTAGTGCAGTAGCCGGAACTTGATTTGGCCCTCGCATTGAATGCCAACATCGCAGGTGGAAGCTTAACTCCTTGTACCACAATGCTGGCCCAAGTAATTTCCTTTTATATTTGTAATGTTTTAAGTGTATGAACAGTTTGAAGATAGAATAGAATTTTTGCATCCTAACCATTTTACTTTACAAATAAGCTCACAGTTTTGAAAGATAATACTTTTCTGTTAAGTATATTTCACAATCATAGGCCACTTTTCAAAAACATAAACTTTCAGCACTGTAACTTCTTTAAAAGTGCACCAGCTTCAGCAATCTTTCCAAAGACCTTGCTGATAAAATAATAATATTAGCTGTCATTTGAATAGTGGTAATGAAACATTTTTTGTATAATTCATTTTATTTGATTCTCTCAGCAAATCTGCAAGGTGTCTGTTGATTTTACTGTTCCTGTCTCATTAGTGCAAAATGAGATTAGCTCAGTTAAGTGGTTTTTGAAATATGTATAAGTAGGAGACAATTTAGGAAAGACTTCTGACTTCAAAAGTTATGTTGTTATCAGCACACTTTGACATCCTTCTATAAAGAGTGTGGTCACTAGCATGAAGGAAGAAAATTTCTTCTAGCATTTGATCTTTATGAATATTTCTGGAAACAAAGTGTGTCCTGAGATTTCCTTATCTGAGGTTGTACTTGATTACAAGCCACAATTATGTGAATGGGTTTTGATGTCATTTGAGTAATAAATAATTAATATCTAATGATGTGACATGTTGGGGGTTAATGGATTATTATTTTGAAGATGTGTTTCTGTATGAACATATTCATAATTTAACTATGTATTTTGTTTTCAATGAAAAGATAAAAATACTGAAATATACCGAATTATATATTTTTAAAAGCTATACAATATTCCATCATTCAGATATAAAGATGTATCTAAAAGATAACAACTATTCACTAAGCATGTAATGTGTCCTACAAACTTGAATTGAAGCAACAAACAACATAGCTGATCACCATATAATCATTCTGTTGGTTGGAGAGACACTCACAAAGTAAATAAGGAAATAACATTTCAAATAATGATGATCACATTAGTGGAGAAGGTTTCTGTTGCAGTCTATTGGTTTTCATTGGATTTTGTGTTTTTATTTTATTTTTTATTATTTTAAAATATTCATTTACTTGAAAGGCAGAGTATGTGTGTGTGTGTGTGTGTGTGTGTGTGTTAGAGAGAAAGAGAGAGGGAGGGAGGGAGGGAGGGAGAGGGAGAGGGAGAGAAAGGGTGAGAGAGAATCTTCCATCTGCTGGTTCACTCTTCTAATGGTCCTAATAGCCAGGAGGACTGGGCCAGGCTGAAGCCATGAGCTTCATCCGGGTCTCCCACATGGGAAACAAGGGTTCAAGCACTAGGGCCATCTTCTGCTTATTCCCCTGGCACATTAGCAGGGAGCCAGATTAGAAGTGGTGTAGAAATGGTGTAGATTAGAAATGGGTAGAAATAGACTCATACTGGCATTCATATGGAATGCCAGATATCATAGGTAGTGGCTTAACCAACTGTGCCGCAACAGTGGCCCATGGATTTTGTTTTCTAAATGAACATTTTGAGAAACTTGCCCCAATCCTCACTTACTCAACTTGATACCCATTTCGGTGTTGGGAATTAACCCAGCATGCGGCACATGCACTGTATTCTTTGCTCCAGAGAGGGGTTCAGATGGGGAGGCAGTCTATGGTGTTATAGCATGGCTTGTATGGTAGGTGTTATGGATTAAATTATGTCGCCTCACAAAAAGCTATGTAAAAGCCCATATCTAAGCACCTCAGAATTTGACATTACTTGCAAGTAGGGTCTTTGCAGAGATAAACATTTTAAAATGAATTCATCAGGGGAAGCCCTAAACCAGCAAAACAATTATCCTTACATATGGGAAACTGGGATGCAGAGACCAATACACACACGACAGAAAACTGATGGGGAGACACGCAGGGAGAACACCATGTGTGAATCTGCATGGTGGAGTATTGTGTCTTCAGGACAAAAAATGCCTGGGAGTGCCAGGAGGCAGGTGGGGAGGCGAGGGCAGGACATTCTCTAAAATTTTCAGACAGAGCATAGCCCTGCTGACACACTCATTTTTGACATCTGGTTTCCAAAACTGTACGGCCATAGTCTCTATTACCCTTTCAGTGTTACAAGAGAGGGAGAGCACCACAAAGAGCTCACGGTGACTGTTAGTCAAGTGGAAGGAATCACCATCAAGAAGATGTGGCATTATATTTTATCACGACTGAAATTCTAGTGGGACTGGAGCTCTAGAATAACTTTAAAGTTTACTTTTTAGAAATTTCACAGGCTATGCCTTTTTCAGAGCTATCATGAAAGTCCAGTTAAGACTGAATAGAGTAAAGTGTAGGAGGATAAGTTCCATGTTTCTTAAAAATCCTTTATTATACAGCATTTAAAAGATATGATTGTGTGCTTATTTCCCTTACACTTATTTTTTTCTAGAATATTTTATTTACTTTAATGGCAGCCTGATATATATCTATATCTATCTATATATTGATATATCTATATATAGATGTATATATAGAGAGACTGAGTGCTCTTCCATTTACTGTAATGACCAGGGTTGTATAGTTGGCTGAGCCAAAGCCAGGAGCCAGGAACTTGATTCTGGTCTCCCACATTGGTGGCAGAAGCACAAGTACTTGTGTCATCTTCCACTGCTTTACCAGGTGCATTAACCGGGAGCTGTATCAGAAATGGAGCAGCTGGAACTCAAACTGGTGCTCATATGGGGTGCTAGCTTCACACAGAGTGAATAATACCAGTCCCTTTTTGCACTTAAGTTTTAATTGTTGTCTCTGTAGGACAAATTGTTTTTATATATAATGAATAGCTTTAAAAACTTTGTTGTGAAAGATCAGTATTAAGCCAGAATGTTTGTATGTATAATGCAATGCCATTGAAAGTAGGCACAATGTTGAATAGCAGATATCTTGAACTTACTTCTCTTGCTTAAGCGAAACTTTAAAACCATTCATTTGTAACTTCCAAGTTTTTACTCCCCAGACCCAGGAAACTGCATTTCACTGCTAAATGTGGCTATTTTGGATTCCTCATCTAAGTGCATTCAAGCACTAGTCTTTCTGTGACTAGTATATTTCATTTACCGTCATCAGTGTGATCATATTGTTACATATTGTAAAACTTGTCTTTTTAACACTGAGGAGTTTTCCATTGTATGTATATTTTACACTTTTATTAGCCATTCATCTGCTAGGGGGAATTTAGATTGTTTCACATCTTGGTTTTTACAAAACAGTGCTGAAATGAATGTAGGATTGTTAATATCTGGGACAGGTATTGCCCTTTAGTGGGTTAAGCCTCCTCCTGCAATGCTTGCATTACCTGTGGGCACCAATTGAATCCCAGCAACTCCAATTCCAATTCAGCTCCTTGCTAATGTAGTTTGGAAGGCTACTGAAGATGACACATTTGCTTGGACCCCTGCCACTCACATGGAGAGCTGGCTGGAGTTCCAGGCTTGTGTCTTTGGCCTGGCCCAGTCCAACTCCAGCTGTTGTGGCCATCTGCAGTGTGAACCAGCAAATAGAAATCCTTTCTCTGTATCTCCCTCTTTCTGGAACTCTGCCTTCTAAATAAAAATAAATAAATCTTTAAGTAAGATTGCTAATATCTCTTCAAGATCTTGATTCCAATTATTTTGGATAAATACCTAGAAGAAAGATTGCTGAATCATATAGGAGTTCTATTTTTAATATTTTGTGAGAACTTCCTTACTGGTTTCTATAGTAACTGAATCATTTTTCATCCCTACAAAGAGTATGTGAGGGTTTGAATTTCTCCACCACCTCAAAAATCAGTTGTTTCTATGCACTAACAATGAACTCTCTGAAAACAATATTAGGAATATAATCTCATTTCCAATATCACCAAAATAAATACAATTCTTAGAAGTTAACTTTATGTAAATCTTGTCTACGAAAAGCTATGAGATTCTGATTAAAAAGACACAAAAAGGGGAAGGTACCTGTGTTCCTCTATTGAAAGACTGCATATTGAACCCACCATGCCACAATGGGTGGCTTCTAAGAGGAAAGTAGATTCACAGATGGCTGAATAGGGACAGGGAGTGTTGATTTCTACCAGGGAAAGATAACAAAAGAGAGTAGAGAAAGTGTATTCCCACTGGAGAGTAGGAGAGAAGATTGCTGTTGTAATTCTACAGAAAGAAGAGAGATGTTTAGCAGAATGGAAAATGCAGACACAGAGCAGTGAGTGGGAACCACCCGTGACTCCTGTGCCAGGGAATGAAGGAGATGCCAGATTCTGAGAGTGAGGTGAGAACAGAATAGAGCAGCCAGTGCCACTGATGATATTGCCTGATGGAGAGATTTGTGAACCACACTGACTTTGTTTCCAGCCTGGAGTCCTCGCGTGGGGCAGAGTACCCATGTAGTCCAGTGAAAAGCACATTTATTTCTCATCCTCACACAAGGGTGTGCAGTGCCCGGCAGGAGAGAATACCATCTTAGCACCAGTAGAGACTGCAGAGGCTCTCAGGAACATGGAGCCAGGGGATTTTGCCAGAGGAAAAAACCCACATTCCTTAGTGACTTTGAATCTGGCTAGGAGGGTTGACAGGAGGCTGGAAACTGAAATAATGGGAATGAAGAATTCAATATGTCAAGGAGAAAACACAATGGGAAGCCCCAATAATAGACTTGGCAAGGTGAAGAAAGAATATCCAATCTAGAAGACAAATCATTAGAAAATATCAATCAAGCGAAAAAGAAACTATTGGAAAAAAACTGAAAATAGTGTTTGAGATTTATGGAATACCATAAAATGATCTAACATACATTTCTTAGGAGTTCATAAATATATCTCTACTGAATTCTACCAGACTTTTAAAGAACTAATTCCAGTTCTTTTCAAGCTATTCAAAACAATTGAAAGGGAAGGAATCATCTCAGATTCCTTCTATGAAGACAGAATCACCTTAATTCCTAAGCCAGAGAAATATCCAACAGAGAAAGAGAACTATATACCAATATCCATAATGAACAGAGATGCAGAAATCCTCAACAAAATATTAGCTAATCCAACAACATATCAGAAAGATCATTCACCTGACCAAGTGGGATTTATCCCTGTAATGCAGAGATGGTACAACACTTGCTAATTAATAAATGCGATATATCATGTTAGCAAACTGAAAAACAAAAACCAGACGGTTATTTTAATAGATGCAGAGCAAGCATTTGAAAAAATACAGCACCCTTTCCTGATGGAAATCTTAAGACAATTTCATACAGAAGAAATATTCTTCAACACAATAAAGGCAATTATGACAGACCCATGGCCAGTATGCTATTGAATGTGGAAATGCTGGAATCATTCCCCTTAAGATCTGGAACCAGACAAAGATGCCCATCTCATCATTTCTATTTCATAAAGTCCTGGAAGTTTTAGCCAGAACTTTTAGGCAACAAACATTAATCAAAGGATACAAATTGGAAATGAGTAAATCAAACTTTCCTGATTTTCAGGTGACATTATTCTATATATAGAAGATCCAAAATACTCCAAAGAGAGACTATTGGAATACATAAAAGCATGGCAGGATAGAAAATGAACCTGGAAAAATCAATAGCCTTTTTATACACATACAATAACATAGCCAAGAAATAAGTTTTAAGATCAGTCAAATTCACAATAGCTCCAAAAAGAATCCAGTACCTTGGAATAAATTTAACCAAGGGTGTCAAAATATTCTATGATGAAAATTATAAAACACTAATGAAAGAAATATAATAAAATATTTAAAAATGGAAAAGTCTAATATGTTCATGGATTGGAAGAATCAACATCATCAAAATGTCCATACTACCAAAAGCAATTTACAGATTCAATGTGATGCCAATCAAAATATCAATCACATTCTTTACAGATCTAGAAAAAATTATGCTGAAATTCATTTGGAAACACAAGAGACCCTGAATAGCTAAAGTAATTACCATAAAAACAAAGGCAGAGGCAGATTTCAAGACATACTCCAGTGCAGTTACAATCATAACAGTTTGGTAGTGGCCCAAACCATACTTATAGTCAAATGGGACATAATAGAAAAATCAATCCATGCATCTAAAATGAAGTTATCTTTGACAGCAGAACAAAATTAATCCCTGGAGCAAGGACATTCTCTAAAAAATAGTGCAAGAGAAATTGGATCTCCATATGTAGAAGTATAAAACTAGATTCCTACCTTACACATACACAAAAATCCACTCAAATACCTAAATCTACAAACCAATGCCTTTAGATCATTAGAGAACATTGGGAAAACTCTGAAAGACATTGGCATAGACAAAGGCTTCTTGGAAAAGGCCCCAGAAGCACAGATAATCAAAGCCAAAATTTACAGCTGGGATTACATCAAGCTGAGAAGCTTCTGCACTGCCAAACAAGCACTCAACAAAGTTAAGTGGCAACTAAAAGAATGGGAGAAAATATTTACAAACTATGCAACAGATAAAGGGTTAAGAATCCATGAAGAGGTCAAGAAATTCAACAACAAAACATCCAACCCAGTTAATAACTATGTAAAGAACTAGAACAGGCATTTTTCAAGAAAAGATTTCCAAGTGGCCAATAGACTCTTGAGAAACTGCTCAGGATCACTAGCCATCAGGAAAATGCAAATCAAAACCATAATGAGGTTTCACTTTACTCCAGTTAGAATGACTGTCATACAAAAATCAACAAATGACAAATGCTGGCCAGGATGTGGGGAAAATGGTCCCCTGGTCTCCTGTTTGTGGAATCTAAACTGGTGTATCCACTGTGGAAGAAGGTTTGGAGATACCTCAGAAATTTTAATACAGACTTTCTATATGACCCAGCCATCCCACTCCTGGGAATTTAATCAAACCACAAGAAATCAGCACATGAAAGAGTTCTCCATCTCCATATTCACTGCAACACCATTTACAATAGATACAACGTGATATCCCACAAGTACTGACTAGATGAGACTTTGTGGTATATATACACTATGGAATACTACTCATCTATAAAAAAGTTAAATCCTATTTTTTGCAACAAGATGGTCACAACTGGAAACCATTATATTAAGTGAAATAAACCAGTCCCCAAAAGACAGCTATGATATGTTTTACCTGATCTGAGGTAGCTAATAGAGTACCTTAAATGTAATGTATTGGAGTGAAATAGAGATTCTGAGAATCAATGATTGCTTATAGCCCTTGGCTCTTTCATTGAGGAATATTGTTTTTGTTTGTTTGTTTGCTTTCCTTTTTCTCTTCATAGTGTTTGTGGAGCTTTTTTTTTCTTAAATTAGGGTTAACTATATGATAATTAAGAATAGCAAAAATTAAGATAATCGAAAGTGAATCTTGATGTGAATGGAAGGGGAGAGGGAGTGGGAAAGGGGAGGGTTGTGGGTGGGAGGGACGGTATGGGGGGGGAAGCCATTGTAATCCATAAATCGTACTTTGGAAATTTATATTCATTAAATAAAAGTTAAAAAAAAAAGAATAGCAAAAATTGATCTTTGTAAAAATTAAGAGTGAAAATTTGAGAGGGAGTGAGGGAAGGTTGGAGCATGGGTGGGAGGAGAGTTGGGGAGGGGAGTATCACTATGTTCCTAAATCTATAAATATGAAATACATAAAATTTGTATAACTTAAATAAAGTTAAAAAAAGAAAGTATGGAGATTCCTCAGAAATCTAAAAATGGATCTACCATGTAACTCAGCCATCCCACTCCTGGGAATTTATCCAAAGGAAAAGGAAAAGGAAATGAAATCAGTATCCAGAGTTGATATTTATACCACAATGTTGAGGCAGTTCAATTCACAATAGCTAAGATATGTAATCAACCCAAATGTCCATCAACTGATGTCTTGATAAAGAAAAAATATATATTTTATATACACACACACACACACACACATACACACACACACGCACATGCAGACACACACACACACTATGGAATACTACTCAGCCATAACAAAAGAAAGGAATCCTTGGGCCAGCACCTTGGCTCATTTGGTTAATCCTCTGCCTGTGGTGCCCGCATACTATATAGGTGCCAGGTTCTAGTCCCGGTTGCTCCTCTTCCAGTCCAACTCTCTGCTGTGGCCTGGGAGGGCAGTGGAGGATGGCCCAAGTGCTTGGGCCTCTGCACTCATATGGCAGACCAGGAGGAAGCACGTGGCTCCTGGCTTCGGATTGGCACAGAGCCGGCTGTAGCGGGCATTTGGGGAGTGAACCAACAGAAGGAAGACCTTTCTCTCTGTCTCTCTCTCTCATTGTCTATGACTCTACCTGTCAAACAAAAAAAAAGAAAGGAATCCTGTCTTTTGCAACAAAATGGATGCAACTGGAAACCATTATGCTTAGTGAAATAAAGTGATTCCCAAAAAGACAAATGTTAGGTTTTCTGTGATATTTGGAAGCTAATGTGAAATAAAAAATATAGAGGAATGAAATGATCACTTCTGTGCAATTTTTCCCTACATTTTACTTGTTGAATATTATGATTTAGTGGCAAATTAAGCCTGTGAATATAGAGTGGATTTAAGTCTTTGCAATAATGTGAAGATAGGGGAGGGAGAAATGGGGGTTTGTGTAAGTAGGGGAGTGAGGGATGTCTTGTTGTCTTTTTAGAACTGTACCTGCTGGTGCCGTGGCTCAATAGGCTAATCCTCCGCCTAGCAGTGCCGGCACACCGGGTTCTAGTCCCAGTCAGGGCGCTGGATTCTGTCCCTGTTGCCCCTCTTCTAGGCCAGCTCTCGGCTATAGCCCGGGAGCGCAGTGGAGGATGGCCCAAATGCTTGGGCCCTGCACCCCTTGGGAGACCAGGAGAAGCACCTGGTTCCTGCCTTTGTATCAGCGCAGTGTGCCGGCCACGGCAGCCACTGGAGGGTGAACCAATGGCAAAGGAAGACCTTTCTCTCTGTCTATCTCTCTCTCACTGTCCACTCTGCCTGTTAAAAAAAAAAAGAACTGCACCTAAATAATGTGTAAAATCTGTTTTGTTAATGTCAATAATTTTTTAAATTATCATTTAATTGTCATTATCCAAGGTGACCTACAGGTTCAATGCAAAATATCAAGATATCAACTGAAATATAAAAATATTTAAAGAAAGATAAAAAAGGAACTCTACAATTCATATAAAACTATAAAAGAGCATGAACAGTGAATTCAATTATGAGAATGAGAAACAAATCTGGAGGCTTTACCCTTCCTGATTTCAAAATATGTACAAAGCTATCATGAAACATAGCAAACAAAACATTGTGTTACTTGCATTAAGATAAACATATAAGACCATCAGAATAGAATAGAGAACCTAGAATTTAGTTATCATAAGTATATAATCAAATAATCTTTAATAGGAATGTCAAGTTTAAGCATTGTCTCATCAACAAATGCATTAGAAAAACCAGATAGCCACATGCAAAAGGGTAAAATTGAATCTTTGTTTTACACTGAGCGAAAAAACCTAAATGGATTAAAAACTTAAGCACAAAAACTGAAATAAAAAATTGTAGAAGGAAACAGGAAAATTTTCATGACATTCTTGACAGTGGTTTCATGGATATATCATAAAAAGGACAGGCAAAACAACAACTAAAATAGGTGAGGTGGACTAAAATTGAGAATTGCACAAACAAGGGAGCAGTTAACAGAGTGAATAGGCAATCTATGGAATGAGAAAAATACTTTCAAACCATATATCTAATAATGGGCTCATCTTGAAAATATGTAAGGAGTTATACAACTCAGTAGCAAAAAAAATCAATAATCCAATTAAAAACTGGGCTAAGGACTTGGATAGACATTTTTCCAAAGAAGAAAAACAAATGGCCAACAACTTTATGAAGAAATGCTTAATATGATTATTCATTAGGGAAATGCAAATGAAAGCTACAATGAGATATAACCTCAACTCTTAGAATGGCCTATATTATATATAAATAATTATATTATTAATTATATATAAATTATATACATGTAAATAACTGGAAGCATGTGGGTCAAGTTATTCAATCTTTGGACTTACTTTATACCCCAGGAAATTCATGGTAGAAAGGAATTCTTATTCACATTTGACAATATCATATATTGCATTTTATGATTTATTACCTTCTTTGTTGTTTTGCAATTCTGATATAATATATTGAGCAACAATACTAGACATAATTTAGAATGTAACATATAACAGAACGTACCTTCTATGAGCAATAATTCAACTCCCAACTAGAGGGCCCAAGAAGATTAGAATAAAGAAGAGCAGATGTGGTATCAAGCAAGAAGGCTGGGAGGGTGGAGAAAGCCTGTCTACATTAGTCTGTGGGTATTCTCTTGAGGAGCATAATCACAGCTTAGGTTCACTGAGGGTGTTCAGCTTAGTTATGTCAAGTGGCATGTTGTGGAGTTATTCTTCCCCATAGCTGCACTTTGAATAAAATTTACTGTTAAATTGATAAAACCAAAACAATATAAGAAAAAACCATGAAAGGTCCCTGGGCTCTTGCCTTTCACTGTCTTCTTCATGGAAGTGGAGTGGGTGACCTCACTAATGAATCTGGGATTTAAATGTACTTTCTTTTTCTTTCTTTTTATTTCAAGAACCATCATCCTGCAGCTGAACAGATCATATTCATTTGTTCAAGATGTTAAGGGACATATGGAGGTCTGCAGTGGTCCTGTACTACCCATTTCTAGGCTGATAAATCTGGGTAATTATGCAGGCAATGTTAAGGAAAACTTTCACCAGTGCACATAAACCAAGATCTTTCATTTTCAATTTTTACATTTTCAATTTTGAATTAATTTGTTCATGAATTCACTAAAATATATTATTATTCTAGGAGTCCCTCAATCTTCAACAAATATAATGGGGGAAAAAGCAGAATAAGGGAAAAGGCTGACAGATAGGAACACAGGGGTTATTAAAGATAAAGTGACTTCCTGTTTTGACTTTTGATTACTTTGTTTGCTCTTATGATTGTCTGTGGTACTATATAGCATTAATTCTCCTTTAGAGTCTTGAAATTTCTATCAAACTTTCAGTGGAGTCAAACTGTACCTTATGAGCAAACATAAATTTTCTGGTTCTTGTTGCACAATTATTATCCTAATAATGCAGCACAAATCTGTATCTCAGTTCCTTTTTGTAGAATTTGCTAATTTTGAAGCCCTATCTGTGTTCCCTTTTCTGTCCCTTCTCTGAGTCTCCTCTTCTGTGACTGAAATATATTTTACAGTAGCTTTCTGATAAAGGGTACATGGTAGAAAAATATTTTGAGACCTTCTAAATCTGATATTTCATTTTTAATACATTCATACTATACTGGTATTATAGTTAAAGTTGTGAATTATAGCTATGTAAAAAGTTTTTTAGCATCAGCATTGTGGAATGCCTGGTTAAGCTGCTGCTTACAGTACTGGCATCCTGTATCAGAGTTCCTGCTACTGTGCCTTTCATTCAGCTTCCTGCTAATACGTCTGGGAGAGCAGCAGCAGATGACCCAATTACTTGGACTGCTCCCACCAATGTGGGAGAACAAGTTGTTCGTAGCTCACTGGTTTTGGCCTGGCTCAGACATGGTTGTTAGCCACTATTTGCAGAATGAACCAGTGGGTGGAAGATCTCTCTGTGTCTGTTTGTCTCTCTCTCATTCTATCACTCTACCTTTCAAACAAATAATACATCTTTTAAAAAATTTATTTTGCTCAGCATGTTCATGCTTTTCTCTCAATATTTGTACATTTGTTTTACTCTGTAATTTGTACTGGAAATGTTTCCTAAATATAGGAGATGATTTTTAGTTCCTCAGGCTGTATAAAACCTGATTGCACATTCTATTTTAGAGCTGTCTTTGGTGACTCATTTAGCCAAGGGATAAAAAGTTCTATATTATTTTCTCTTACAAATACCAATTCTCTGGAGAGTATCTCCTGCTTAGCAGGCAAATCCCAGGCTCTAAGTTGTAGGAGCTGAGCGTGGGGGAAGAAGGCACTTGTCTCACCTTGACTACATTTCCACTTCTCCCACATTGCACCTCCTTCCTGTCTCCTCTCCCCAGACTGTTCCTGGTGTCCCCTGGTGAAGAAACCCCCTGCTGTCGTTCTCCAGAGTAACTGATATGTTGTGGGAGACACAAACAGCTTACTGTTGAAAAACAAATGGGTGCTACAGTTATCATCACACACAATTTAATAATCTGATATTTTGCTCTCTCATTCACTGCTCTCCTTACCAGTGTATTTAAGTCCTTCCATTATTATTGTCTTTTCAGATTTTGATCTTCTAAGTCAGTTATTTGTTTTTCTACTTTACATATTATAAAATATATTGATCTATCACATCTAGTCTAATTTTCTGCCCTTTGCTTTTCTTTATTGTATGTTAAAGAACATGTAGAAGGAAGAAAGGAAACTTTCAGCTTTAACCTGTTTTCCATGATGATTTTTCAGTTCCCATATATCAAGTCATTTACCACTCCTAGTACTAGTACTTAAGAATCTCACTAGATTAGGCGAGCGGTCCACTTTCTGAACAAGAGCCAGTGTAGTGGAAAGGATTGGAAACCTGTGGTTATAGCGTGACAGAGATGTTAATGATGGATGACTTTCTCAAATTTGTGTCTACATTGAAATCTCTTCTGCACTAATGATAAGTTAAGCATTTTGGTAAAATTTCAAAACCTTTAAGTATTATTTTTCTTTATCCCCAAACAGCAATACTATTAATATAACTTGATTAAGAGAATCATCTCAGTGATAATTATTCACAAAATGCCCAATCTTATAGAGTTAGGTTCTGAAGGTGGAGGTAGCCATTAAACAATAGTCAGGATGGACAAATAAATCAGATAGTGTATTATCAATTGAGTTTTCTGGCTAAAAAGAAAATGCTTATCAGAGTGAGCGAATCAGGAGCTCTGAGGAGGAGCAATTTTAAATAGATGGGCCTGAAAAAAAAAAAAAAACAGATGGGCGTGGTTTCATAAAGAGGGCGTTATTTTAGCACAGCCTCAAAGGAAATAGGAATTAGTCGTGGTGATTTCTGGAGAGGAGTCTTTTAAACAGAGAGAGCGACCCTGATATAGACATGGCAGCACTGAAGAGTTGTGGGAGACTCATGAATTTGACATGTTGAGACAAGATACAGTGAATACCAGGAGTGGAAATAGCTTAGGACAGTTGCAGAGTTAAGATTGGGCATTAGTGGGGGGGAGGGAGAGGGAACTCTGGAGAAAATTTTCTGGCCATTAAACTTAATAAAGTTTTCTCTTACCTCCCTATTATGTAAAATCTCAGTGATTTTGGTAGCTGATTAAATGTGGGCTTATTTCATGAATTTTATGTATATCTAATACTAGGCTTTGCATTGCATACAACATGGTCTTTAGCAGGTCTGTGCAGTTGGGTGAGATACTTTAACAGTATCCTTCTGCCTCTTGTGTTACCACTAGACTGGAGAGAGCAGGGTCAAGATCAAGGAGAACTTTAAGCATGCTATCACCCTAACTCCGATGGGAGATGATGGGCACTCAGCCCAGAGTGAAGGAGATGGGAGCCGAAGAAATGTGGTTGGACTCTGAAGATGCAGTTTTGCATCGATCTGTCATTTAGTGACTCATTCAAAATGGACTTTTTGTGTATTCTGAAGAGTGTATCTCACAACTTATTTGAAACTTAGGTAGGGATACAACTGTGCTGCAACAGTTTTGTGAACATTGTTTACAAGCAGTGTAGAAATATCCTCTCATTGACTAGAGCAATTTGAGTAATCCATTGTTAATAATATAAATGTTGATTTGGTCAAGTGTAACTGAGAACTTCATTTCAAATGTCTGAAAATTTCAAATCAAACACAAGACATCCAAATATCACCACTGACAGAAAGTGCATTACCTAGTGAGGGCTCCAAAGTGCCTGATGAGCCGACAATTAAGTGTTATACAGCTGAGGCAAGTGATGGCACAATTACATCACTGAGAGGTGAAAATAAATAACACATGTAATTCATTAACAAACTAATAAGGATAACCAAATGCTGGTGTATGTTTGTTTTAAAATATAATGTTTTATTATATAATAAGTTTATAAAATTTTCATATCTTTTTGTCAATAGCAAAAATATCTGGTTATTATTTTCATTTTAAAATATTTTGAAATCACATGGCATGTGGATTCAAAAAGTTTCAGCTAAGTCTGAAAAGGAAAGGCTCAGCTATGGCATTCAAAGTAATATTTTTGGTGTTTCATGAATTGTTTTCCCCAAACAGTAGACTCTGAAATTGTTTCTCTATAAAGCTATTGTAAAGTGACAGTTTTTTTGATCTGATTTAATAATGTAAATTTCAAAATTTAATGACAAACTTTATGAGAACTAAGCTAAGGCTATCTATCTATCAAATGTTATGAAGTCTTGTAATGACTAATAATGCTAGAATATCCACTAGATCAAAATTTCCAGTAGAAAGTAAATTATTTTAATAATACAACTCCACTGTTGACTCTTCTACTTCAATAAGATACTTTTATATTAAAGACAATAAAAAAGATAAAGAAAATGTTGAAAAGGCAAAATATATTTGGGGATTTATATAGTGGTAAATGATACTGCATTATCAAGAAAGTAGTGATTTTGAACTATGAAACCAAGAGTAATGTGCTTACTTAATAGGATACTGTATACTAGACATTTGCTGGGACATTGTTTGGGTTATTCCACTTAATTCAACAGAATCCACATCAGTACTCCTTTCTGAGTTTCTTTTTCTCCTTTGGTAAAATGCCAAATTAAAAAAAAGTCCCAAAGCATTGTTACATACCAATATTAATATGTATATAATTGATAATTTTGGAGTCACAATTTAAATATTTCATATTTTGTTTCTAAAGCTTCTATTGATAAGGGTTTATCTTAATTCTCTATTATGTAAAATCTCAGTAATTTTGGTAGATTAATTTGGGCTACTTCATGAACTTTATTTCTACCTGGTACTAACTATGAATTTCACAGCTCATTAACACCTTAACCTGAAATCTAGAAATAGAAGTAGAACATTATGAAACAGACAATACTAAGTTTTATGTAAGATTCAATATGAATGAACATTAAAAACTAATTGCTAACCTAAGATCTCTGAGTTTTATCAAGTGTTTTATCTGGTTCATTTTTGTATTATAGATGGGACTCAATTTTTTATTCTATTTATCTCTCCCAGAATATATTAAATCATTGAATTGCTAGGTCTGTATTTTTTCTACACTTATCAGTTAACACATACTCCTACTTCCAAATAACAAGCATAGTGTTCCCTTTCACATGCTAGCTTGTGATTTACTGTATTTTATTCACAAATGTTATAACTATTTTTAGTAACTTTGTACAATTTTTAGTATTTATCAATGAAAAATGTGAAATATTATATTTTAAAGGGTTATATTTATTTCAAAGGCAGAGTTACAGAGAGGCATAGGCAGAGAGAGAGAACGAAAGAGAGAGAGAGAGGTCTTCCATCTGCTGGTTCATTCCCCGGATGGCCACAATGGCCAGAGCCGCAGCGATCCAAATCCAGGAGCCAGGAGCCAGGAGCTTCCTCCAAGTCTTCCACATGGGTGCAGGGGTCCAAGAACTTGGAGAACTTGGCCCATCTTCCCCTGTTTTCCCAGGCTGAAGCAGAGAGCTGGATGGGAAGTGGAGCAGCCAGGACTTGAACTGGCGCCCATAGGGGATGCTGGTACTGCAGGCGGCAGCTTTACCCGTTACACCACAGCGCCAGCCCCTATATTTTTGTTTTTAATGTGAAGCATATATATGTCTAAAAGTATTTTGGATTTTTACAACTCTCTAAACTATTCTTTATTCTTTTTACACAACCAACAATACAACATGTGACACTTCTAGTACCCCGTGTTAGTTGACACGAGCCAATATTTCTTTCCTTCATGGAAGTGAATGCAATGTCCACCTCCTTTACACTTTAGAAATTAGTTTTAAATTCATGATTCTCCCAGCATAAGAATTGTTAAGGACCTTCTGTTACTTTACATTCTAAGCATCAGGTATATTAAGCACTTCTGTGTTGTGATTAATAGAACATTTTCCATTACAAAAAGAAGCAGACAAACATTTGAACAAAGTAAGATAATTTTCCCCCAAGGAGATATATTATTTATTTGAAAGGCAGGGAGAGAGAGAGATTGATTTTCCATCTGCTGGCTCACTTGTCAAATGACTACAAAAGACATGGCTGTACCACGCTGAAGCCAGGAGCCAGGAACTCCATTCAGGTCTCTAATGAAAGTTGCAAGAACTCAAGTATTTCGACTGCCATCAGCAGCATGCCAGGCACATTAGTAGGGAGATGGATTGGAAGCAGAGTAGATGAAACTTGAGTCAGCACTCTTATATGGGATACGGTGTCCCAAGCTGTAGCTTAACCTA
The DNA here is from genome assembly GCF_051225735.1 of Oryctolagus cuniculus. Lineage (NCBI taxonomy): Eukaryota > Metazoa > Chordata > Mammalia > Lagomorpha > Leporidae > Oryctolagus > Oryctolagus cuniculus. The sequence continues at coordinate 128,506,135 of NC_142874.1, forward strand.
CTATGCCCCAATGCCAGCCCTGTAAGAAATTTTGACTATGCCTTGAGAATTATTGCCCCAGGTTATTTTAAGTGTCAATTTACTTCATTCTTTTTGTTCTCATCTAAAAGAGCCTTATAGACATCCAGAAAAAATTTAAAATTCAGTTTTGTGCTTTTAATCTATAATTCTGATGATAGTATTTCTCAACATTGGACTGCATCGTAAGACAGCTATCCTAACCTTCCAGTAACAAACAAATTCCTTTTCTGCCCCAAACTTGTTCTAAATCTACTTTTTTACAGTGATGACTGTTCTTTTGCCATTTTGTGAATGTGAACAATAGTGCAGGTGTCTTCACAATACTGGGTGTAAAGATATCACAGCTAGCAGAGACCTAATATAATTTTGGAATTATTTGCATCTTATTAAATAAAATCATCATCATCATCTTTATGTGTGTGTGTTTGTGTGTGTTGCTCACTTAAACTTTTACTTTTGTAAGAGTATTTAGTGTTCTAAAATAAGTCATGGATATTCTCAAGATTTGCCTGATCAAATATATAAATCTCACTGTGAGCTATTAGCTTCAAATAATCATGAGAAGTAGAAAATGAAAGTTGTGAAAAACAGTGACTTTTTCTAGTGGACAAGAAAATAGAGGAAGAGAAAGTTGATGATCTAGGAAGTCCTGTGGTTTGGATATGGTTGGATATCCTCGAGGGTGCACATGCTAGAGGCTTGGCACAGGATATAGGTTTTGGCAGGTGGTAGACTCTTTAAGAGAGGGGCGTAGTAGAAGATTCTAGGACTTACTGGGGGTACTACCCTCAGAAGTGATCAATGTGTAGCCCAAGGTACCAAACAGTAGTCCACAGGAGAGGGTTGTTTAAAAACCTGAGCCTGGCCCCACCCAAGTTCCTTTTGCCTCCTACTTCGTGACAGGGTCCTTCAAATCCATGGATACGCCTGCCATCTGCTGTCAGAGCCTGTGCCATGCTAAACTGTGCACCAGATAAACCCCCCATCTTTATAAGTCAGCAGGTGTCAAGTGTGCTGATACAGTGATGAAGAGCTAACTAATACAGCAGATTGGTACCGAGAGTGAAGTCACTATAACTGCACCTGAAATGTATGGGTGCAGATGTGGAACTGGATTTCTGACAAAGGGCTGACAGAATGAGGAAAAATAGCCCCAAAAATTCCTGGAATGCTGTCAGTGGAGCATTCAGGGTGACTCAGAGGGCTCAGAAGGAGATAGACCAAGGAAGACTCGAATTGCCATGGAAATGGGTTCAGATATCACAAGAATGTGGACAGAGGGTGGGCACTAAAGGCCATGCTGTTTAGATTTCTGAATGGAAGTGAAGATTCTACTGGAAATTGGCCTAAAGGCCTAGAAGTTCAGGTTTGTTTTAGAGACTGAGCAGAGCAGAGCTATTCCAAGAAAGAATCCTGGAGTCTCCCCAACTGGGGAAGACACAGACAGCATTGCACAGCCTCAGAGAGCAGTCATGTGGGCCGACACCACCGAAGCCGTAGGAGTGGGTCTGTCCAAGCCGCTTGGTGTTCAGCCCCCACTGCAGTGCACCTAGAATGCCTGACTTTTAGGATTTAATGTCTGTCTGCTGGATTTCAGTCCTGCTTTCAGTCACTTATTCCTTTCTTTTTGGCTATTATTTCCTTTTAGAATAGGAATTTTGACCCTTTGCCTATCCAACCATTGCATCTTGAACTATAATTTATATTTTGTCCAGGGTTAGCCTGGAGACTCAGATGAGTCCTTGGACTTGGACTTTTGAGTGATACTAGGGCAATTAAGACTTTGGGACTATTGAGGTAGAGTGAACACATAGTATATTGAGAGATGGACTTGAACCCTTGGTGGCCAGGGTAGAGCACGTTGGTTTGAGTGTCCTCTGCAGGTCCATGTGTTGATGGTTCTGTCTGCTGGATGCTGGTATTCACAGGCTGTAGAAACTATAAGAGGTGGGGCCTAGTTAGAGATTCTTAGGCCTTGCAGAGGGCACTGCCATAGAGATTAAAGGACATCTGCCATCCTCTTGGTAATTCTCTAAAGAAGGCTGTCACTAGACCTGGAACCTGACCCCACTCAAGCTCTCTCTGGCTCTGCTTCATTCATGATATGGCCCTTCCTCCTACAAACATTCCTGCCATCTTCCATGAGGACTTTGCCAGTGCTAGTGCTTTGCTGTTTGGCCTTGCAACCTCCAAAACTGTCAGAAAACATGAGAAAGGAATAAGGGGATAAAGTAGCACAATGGCTTTAGGAAGGTAAAAGAAGAGAAATATTTTCAATCCATTCTAATTTATAACACACTGATAAGTATTTTGATATGATGTTCAGTAGTTTTACATTGAAAGTGACCATGACATATTCAAAAATTCTGGGAATATTAGTATTATGAGTTCTGAGGTAATGTTTAATCATTCTAAATTAAATTCAGAATAATGGAATTATTTGTATCAGGATCCCCTCCCTCTTAGAAACATGACCTTTTGGGCGTTGTGTCATTATAACTTCTACAAACTTGTGATGGCTCTTGCCTGGTTGTGCATTCATTCCCAAATCTTAGAGTTGATCTAAGGGCCTAACTGAGGCTGTAAGTGGGAGCATCAGTATGTGCTTTCTTCATGATGTCAGAGTTTCCTCTGAACAAGGTGACTGAGTTAAAGCCCAATTACTGATAGAGAGAGAGGGAGAGAGCGAGAGGGGGAGGGAGGGAGGGAGGGAGAGAGAGAAGCTATAGCATCTTTTCTGACTTATTTCCAGCAGTACTTCAGCCTTCCATTGTTGGTCTTGGAAGTTAAAAAGACTGCCCAAAAACATGACCTCAATGAAAGATGTCTGTGAGTGGGATCTCAGTGGAAAGAATGGCCCATCAAAGAAGGAGGTACCTTTCTCTGAAGGGAGGAGAGAACTTCCACTTTGATTATTGCTCTGTCTAAATAAGATGGGAGTTTGTGAACTCAAGAGGCTTCCATAGCCTTGGCAGCTCATGACAAGAGCCTCAGGTGATTACTGATGTCATAAATAAGAGTGTCGGTTGTTAAATCAACAACAGGAGTCACTGTGCACTTGCTCCCCATGTAGGATCTCTGTCCTTAATGTGTTGTACTACATCAATCAACAGTAAAAATAGTCTTCAAACAGTACTTTATACTTGTGTGTCTGTGTGGGTGCAAACTGTTGAAATCTTTACTTAGTATATACTAAGTTGAACTTCTGTATATAAAGATAATTGAAAGTGAATCTTAATGAAGAATAGGATGGGAGAGGGAGTAGGAGATGGGATGGTTTGCAGGTGGGAGGGTGGTTATGGGTGGAAAAACTGCCATAATCCAAAAGTTGAACTTTTGAAATTTATAGTTATTAAATATGTTTTCTAAAAAATAAATAAAATAAAATAAAATAAAATAAAATGACTGCACAGATTCAAAGGTCTATAATGTGAGTGCCCCACCTTTCTAAAAATATATTTATTTGAAAGGCAGAATAACAGTGGGAGAAGGAGAGATAATGAGAGATCTTCCAGCCACTGGTTCACTTCCTAAATGGCCACAACATGCAGGTCTGAGCCAGGCTGAAGTCAGGGTCCAGGACCCCCATCCTGCTGTTTCACATGAGTAGCAGGGGACCAAGTCCTTGGGCCATCTTCTGCTGTCTCAAGTGAATTAACAGGGAGCTGTACAAGAAGCAGAACAGCTGGGACTGAAAGCAGTACTCCAGTAAGGGGTACTGGCATCCCAAGAAGCATCCTAACCTGCAGAACCACAATCCTGGCTCCTAGATCCCACTTTTTGATGAGGGAAGACAATACTCCATTATAAGAAGATGATATAGAATACTTGACAAGGAACTCCAAAAATTTCATAGAAAATGGAATTAAGAGATTGGTAAAATTCCTTATCATTCCATGTATACTTTGTGGACAATCACAATAAGTGAAATTTAAAGAACTTAAGAAGTGATTTTAACTTGAAAGTATTGATTAATCAGGATCATTACAAATGTGTAGAAAATTCTCACACTCTGCTGAACTCACTGTAATGTTCACAGGACTTATAGGGTTGTAGACTTAATAACACTCCCATTTTTAAGCTGCTATTCATATTTACTGGTGTTTCATGCAAAAGACAAATGAAGTGCATATTCCTAAGTTATATCCTCCATCAACTTATAGTAGGGAGTCCTTTTAGTATTGGTAGTTTTCCTTGTAGAAACATCCATTAACTGTCTCTGAGAAACCTACTTAGAAGCATTGAGACATTTTAAATCTCAAACTTCTTAAAGAGTTTGATATGTGCCCATTAATCATTATCAGCCAACAGATGTATTAAAATTTATCACTCTTCTGTACGTCTTCTGTCAGTTTGGACCCAGTCCAGGGTGAATCCTTTCCACACAAAATGGAGTAAAACAGACATGCACATAGACCCATTTCAATTCTGTCTGTCTCACCACAATGACTTGAAAAATGTATTCAATAAATTGTATTCACAGATTTACGACCACCGGAACCTTTCATTCTCATCCAGATTTAAAACCAGATACTTTGCCAAGCCAGTCTTTTCTGATGCTTTCAGGGCTATATCTAAAGCAACATTTGAGTGATACATTTTCAAGAAAAATAAGAATACCAAGTAGGCTTGATGTACCCCTTCATATTTTTTTCTCGAAATGTCGTGACTGTCAGCTGAATTATAGATGGCTTAAGGAAATGTAACTAAAAGGTAAACTGAATGAAGAACTCAGATTTAAAGAGACAAAAATACAGACTCTAGGGAGTTGTATTTTTGATATTTCTTTGTTATGGAATTGATAGTGATATTTTCCATGTGATCTCCACATCTAACATTTTCTTTTCTCAGTTTCCCTAGAAGAGAAAAAAAAAAAAAGTCTTGTTTTCCTGCACAGGAAATCTTACAGCTTATATTGATACATTTGCTTCTCTTTACTCAATGCAACCCACTGTTAAGCCTTTCTATATGCTTAAAAAATGTATTGGTTTAATTGAAAGGCAAAGTGACATAAACAGAAGGAGAGAAAGAGATGTTCTATCTCCTGGTTCACTCTCCAAATGGCCACAACAATCAGATCTGGGTGAGGCCAAAGCCAGGAGCCCAGATCTACATCTAGATTTCCCTCTTGGGGGCAGAGCCTAAGCACTCAGTCCATCTTCTCCTGCCTTCCTAGGCACAATAGCTGCATTGGAAGCAGTACATTTGGGGTTCTACCTGGCACTCCAATATGGGATGTTGGCATCACAAACATGGTTTAACCAACTGAACCACAATGCTGGCCTGGAAATCTCAGTGTCTTCTGATAGGTCCCAATTTTGTTTACTATATAGGAAAATTTGTTTTCTTAATAAATGATAGTGTCACTCTGTTGTGCCACTTGTAATATGTATGCTAGTTGTAGGTTTATCAGAAAAGAATGTGGAACAGGATTAAACATTTTTCTTTATTAATTCATGACATAAAACTTGATCTTGCATATTAAAAAACAGATATAATAAATTCCAGTAACAAGGCTTTTACCTGAGAGAATTGCCAGAGAATATTTTGTAAAACAAAGCACAAAGATCAACATTCATGAATGAGTGAACATGATTTTAAATAATTTCTTTGTAATTGAAACAGTAGATTGGAGTAACTTAACTAATAACATAATTGATGGCATCATTTTGTTAATAGTGATCTCAAGTATGCTGTCAAAAGAAACAAATTCATTTAAGTGGAGTTTAATATTAGTTGGGATCTTTCTCTATTTGAATGACTTTTGTCTCAAAATATAATTTAACAAAATGACCAAATATTTGACAAATAAGATTCCAGTTCTTATTTTCCCATCAGGAAAAATTCAAATCAAAACCACAATGAGGTTTCACCTCACCCCAGTTAGAATGGCTTTCATACAGAAATCAACAAACAATAAATGCTGACAAGGATGTGGGGAAAAAAGTACCCTAATCTACTGTTGGTGGGAATGCAAACTGGTAAATCCACTGTGGAAGACAGTTTAGACATACCTCAGAAATTTGAATATCGTCCTATCATACAATCCAGCCATCACACTCCTTGGAATTTACCCAAGGCAAATTAAATTGGCAAATAAAAGAGCTATCTATCTGCACCTCCATGTTTATTGCAGCTCAATTCACAATAGCTAAGACATGGAATGTCCATCGACAGAAGACTAGATAAAGAAATAATGGGATATGTACTCTATGGTATACTACACAAAAGTAAAAAAAAAAAAAGAAACCCATTAATTTGCAACAAAATGGATGAATCTGGAAAACATCATTCTTAGTGAAATAAGCCAGTCCTAAATGGACAAATACCATATGTTCTCCTTGTTCTGTGATAAATAACAGAGCACCTAAAAGGAAACCTATAGAAGTGAAATTGACACGATGAGAAGCAATGACTTGATCAGCCCTTGTCTTGACTGTCGAGGAACAGTTTTTTTTTTTTTTTTTTTTTTTACTATTTTTCTATTGATACTATTGGTTGAACTCTTTACTTAAGAAAGAATTACTCATAGGTGTTTAAATCTAATTGAAAATAGGTCCCAGTAAAAATAAGAGTGGGGATAAGAGAGGGAGGAGATGTATAGTTTGGCACACATTCTCATAGACTAAAAACTTGCCATAGGACTCCAAATCCCATTAAATTGGGAGGTAGTAATGCCATCTTGCATTGTTAAAGTGATCATTTTAAGTGTGTAACTGATCATACATATATATATATATTCCTATATATATATTTTCCTATATATATTCCTATCTATATATATCCTATAAATATATATATATATATATTTATGTGATCCCTTTAGCACTTATTCCTATATATATATTCATATATATATATATATATATATATATATATATATAAAGGAATAAGTGTTAAAGGGATCACATAAATAAGACCAAGACCAATTGTCTGGTAATAACAATAGATAGAATTAAAAAGAAGAGAATGATCCGACATGGGAAGCAGGCCACACAGCAGACTCATAGGATGACAGACTCCCTAAACAGCACTCTGTCCACAGAATCAGCCCTTAAGGTATTTGGGTCTGGCTGAAAAGCCCATGAGAGCATTTCAGGCATGGAAAGCCAAGACACTATGGCAAGAAAGGTCTACATGAAGGATCTTTGTGAGTGAGATCCCAGTGGAAAAAGGTGCCATCACAGAAGGAGATGCCCTTCTCTGAAGAGAGGCGAGAACTTCCACTTTGCTTATGGCTCTAAATACTGAGGGAGTTTGTGGACGCAAAAGGCTTCCACAGCCTTAGCAGCTAATGACAAGAGCCTCGGGTGATCACTGACATTATAAATAAGACTGTCAGTTGTTGTCCAGTGCCACGGCTCAATAGGCTAATCCTCCACCTGTAGCGCCGGCACACCAGGTTCTAGTCCCGGTCGGGGCACTGGATTCTGTCCTGGTCACTCCTCTTCCTGTCTATCTCTCTGCTGTTGCGTGGGAGGGCAGTGGAGGATGGCCCAAGTCCTTGGGCCCTGCACCTGCATGGGAGACCAGGAGGGGCACCTGGCTTCTGGTTTCAGATCAGCGCGATACGCCGGCCACAACGCGCCAGCCGCAGCAGCCACTGGGGAGTGAACTAATGGAAAAAGGAAGACCTTTCTTCTGTCTCTCTCTCTGTCCACTCTGCCTGTCAAAAAAAAAAAAAAAAAAAAAAGGTGTCAATTGTTAAGTCAACAACAGCAATCACTGTGCACTTACTCCCCATGTAGGACCTCTGTCCTTATTGAGAATTAATGGTGGGGCCAGTGCCGTGACTCACTTGGTTAATCCTCTGCCTGAGGCACTGGCATCCCATATGGGCACTGGGTTCTAGTCCTGGTTGCTCCTCTTCCAGTTCAGCTCTCTGCTGTGGCCCAGGAAGGCAGTGGAAGATGGCCCAAGTGCTTGGGCTCCTGCACCTGCATGGAGACCAGGAGGAAGCACCTGGTTCCTGGCTTCAGATCGGTGCAGTGCTGGCCATAGCAGACATTTGGGGGCTGAACCAATGGAAGGAAGACTTTTCTCTCTGTCTCTCGCTCTCACACTGTCTAGCTATCTGTCAAATAAAAAAAAAGAGAGAGAATTAATGGTAAAGCTTGTCTTCAAACAGTACTTTATACTTTGTGTGTCTGTGTGGGTGCAAACTGTTGAAATCTTTACTTAGAGATGGTCTTCTGTATACAAGGATAACTTAAAATGAATCTTCATGAAGAATAGGATGGGAGAGGGGGTGGGAGGTGGGATGGGAGTGGGGTTGGGAGGGCGGATTTGAGTGGAAGAACTGCTATGTTCTTAAAGCTCTACCTATGGAATTTGTATTTATTAAATAAAATCTTGTTAAAAAAGATTACTGCCAGTTTTCGGGGAGTTACATGCATTACTTGCTGTCCTTTTTAATTTTTTCTCCAATCTGGAACTTGCCCTAAACTAAGTCTATCAAAATTGTGCAACAGAGCTGCTTAGTGAAGACAAAATTCTAATATCTGGGGCATGTTCTTACTTTAACTTCTTAAGAGATTCTTGCGGGCCCCATATCAAGTGTGTGCATTTGGCGTAGCTCTCTGGACATGCATGTATTCTGTAGGACTGACCCTGCTAAGGAAGTCATGATGATTATTCCATGTACTACTCTAATGAGGTATAGGGAAGGTCGTATTTGTTGTATTAGTTTAAAACAAATGATTCTGAATCCACAGCTCACAGGTGGGTAGGGATTTGGATTTCTGTGGTTGATGGGCTGTTTCTTTTGTATCCAAGTCTGCAGAGTTCCTTAGACAGAGAGGACTCAGAATGACTCCCTGGCTCCTGTGCTCCCCTGTAAAGGTAGCAGTCAGTGTTTTCCAACACCCATCTTTTCCTGCCTTTACAAACCTTGCAATTAGTCTCCTGAGACTTCATCCATCACTGTGCATCCTTGATTAGAGTACAGAATTATTGCCACTACCCCAGGAGACCGCAGATATCACTCGTGCCCTCAGTCCTGGTGAAATTCCCCAGGTCTTGATGCATTAACTACGCTGACTATAAAGTGTCAGGATACCAATACTTTCCCTTAGATTTACATTGTATTTTTTTTCTTTTTGGAAGAAAATCATGTATTTTCTATTCTGGGAACAATTAGGACCTAAAATCCTAAAATTTGTAGATTCCAGAGCTTTCTTGACACTGAATCCCACTTCATAGGAGTGCGAAAAAAGGAATAAATTTCCTCATTCTTTGTGTAATTCTTCTGTTCTAAGGATATTTTGAAAAGCATAAATGAAAGTCATAATAAAATAACACACCAATATGAGTTGGTTAACATTTAGGAAATTAGTAGGAATCTTCCAAGGTTTTTGGCTTTTGCATAATCTTATTCTCATTTTCTACTTTTGACTTGTATACTCCTGCTCATAAATACTTCTCCATAGCTCTAAGGTACTATCTTATTATTCACTATTAATGCTAAGTAATGACATGGAACAAGATTAAGCTGGAATCTTGTATGCTTTCATCTTTGGCTGTTCCCAAAAGAAAAAAAAAGAGAAAAAACACACCAATCTGCTCTGTTTTCTAGAGTGGGACTACTGTGTAGAAAATAAAGTGAAGTGCAGAATATAGAAATATGAGAAATGTCAGGAGGCTAAAATATTCACCCACTTGAAGGACTATGATGACTCAGGCTGGGTTTGTGGCTACAGGATTAGTGAGAAATAGTTATGCGCTCTTTTGAAAATAGATCCAATAGAATCTACTGATGAAGTAGATAAGACATGTGGGATAATCAAAGAAATACAGTTTCACTACTAAATTTTTAGGCTTGCCCACTAGGAAAATAGAATTGCCATTCTTTGAAGCTGACCAAGACAAATGGTTCCAACTGCAGACATGTAGAAACTACAATGCCCACTAGATGTAGTTGGATATGTGAAATTAAGAATAGGGGAGTTTTTATGTGCTGGAGAAATGCGTTTGGAGTCATCACTGTATTAGTGGTACCTGATGCCTGAGACTGGGTGAGATCACCAAGGGTAGTGGCAGAGAAAGAAAAGAGAAGCCCATACAGGTCGGGATCATGGGGCTTCTTAACACTTAAGGATGCAGGAGAGAAGCTAGAAACAGCAGAGAAGACTGATTAAGAGCAGTAAATGATAGATAAGGGGGAGGGAAAAGCAAGAAAGAAGGAAGTTGTGCCTGAGAAACTAATTGCAGAAAGTAGATCTGAGAGGAAGGAGCAATGGACAGAGTAAAATGATGGTGAAAGTTCAATTAAAACAAGGACTGAAAATTAAATGAAATAACATCAATATTGTGGCAAATTATGCAAGATGTATTTAACATATGTTTTCTTTTCATTTGAATTGCATGCTTTCTTTTCCAGTATCTTTTATTAGCCTGTTGATCAAAGCTAAAATATGTCAATCAATCTAAAAAAACACAAAAAACAGTTCTTCATACAAGTCTCTATGCAGAGTTTATGGAGGTGGTCCTTGTTAAAGGAGAGCTTTGTGTTCTTCAACTGTCTCTGCATCTATGTACAGTGCAGAAATTAAATGTCATGGCACAGGTATTTTGACAACCAGTTTTGCTTTTCCACCAATAGACAATAGCTTTTTTCCTTTCTTAGTTGTCACACGTGATGTAATTTCTTTGGGCTACAAATGTCACATCATTTTTATGGTGGCAGAAACTTGTTTTGTTAAGATGGCATTGATTTTACAAAACCAATGAAATGCTATTGAGTCTTTTCTGATTAATATAGTGGTAATCCAATATGGTCATTCTGAATTAAATACGCTAGAATTTGAGAGTTAAAGTTTTTAATCATCAAAAATGACCATATTCTAATTGTGTAGAACAATAGTCTTTAATAAATTACAGATTTTTGGTGTGATTTTTTTATGAGTTGACTTCAGTTAGCATGTACTAAGATTATATGCTAAATTAGATACTTTTCTGGAGCTATATCTGAACTCTAAGGAAAGAGAAATTTTTGGAGGAATTGGGCTAATAAAAATAATGATCGAAGTCGCCGAACTGAAAAGGCTTCCATAGCCTTGGCAACTCATGACTAGAGCCTAGGGAGATTACTGACGCCTTAAACAAGTATGTCAATTTGTTAAATCAACAACAGGAGTCACTGTGCACTTACTCCTCATGTAGGATCTCTGTCCTTAATGTGTTGTTCAATGTGAATTAATGCTATAACTAGTACTCAAACAATATTTTACACTTTATGTTCTGTGTGGGTGCAAACTGATGAAATCTTTACTTAATATATGCTAAATTGATCTTCTGTATATAAAGATAATTGAAAATTAATCTTGATGTGAATAGAATGGGAGAGGGAGCAGGAGATGGGAGGGTTGTGGATGGGAGGGAAATTATGGGGGGGAAGCCATTGTAATCCATAAGCTGTACTTTGGCAATTTATATTTACTAAATAGAAGTTAAAATAATAATGATTTTGAAAGGTCATAATCTTTTGAACATATAAATATGGATATCTGATTAGAAATCTTATTGAAAATTACATAGAATTAATATTTTCTAGTCTTTTCACTGTCTGTATTTATAGATCATATATAATTTATATCTTTATGCTGTCTTTATCCTTGTTTCTTTATTCAATTTATTCATTGCTATGTATAATTTTGTTTTTTTTTTTGCTTTTCTACTTAATGCTTCATTTATTACAGATTAACTAACTAATGAATTATGTTGCATAACTTCAAGGTATATGTTGTGCAAAATGCTGTTTTATGTAAGGGGCAGAAAAACCTACATTTGAGTTTAGCACCCACTATTTACTCACTCTGTAACTTTGAGTTGCTTGTTTTCCTAAACTCTACTTATCATTCAAATGGGATGGAAAAAATGGGAGGAAAATCCTGCAGAATACAAAATAATGTTGGAATAAGAAAATCCATTTGTATGCAATGCTGCATGTGCAGATACTAAGTTATTAAAATATGCTTAATTTTGAGAAAATTGGTTAGTTATTCCTCTGTCCTGTATTTTGGATAAAATAAAGAATCATTTCTCTAGTTTATTTAAAAGGCATAGCATTGGCAGGGAGGGAGTAGGGGAGTAAGAAGGAGCGGGATGTTGGCAGAGAGAGAGGTGGGGTACACATAGAGAGAGAGAATGAATATCTCCCATCTGCTGGTTTACTCCCCAAATATGAGCCCCAAATTCAACAGCCAGGGTTAGGCAGGCCAAGGCCAGGAAATTGGAATTCCTTGCAGATCTGTCATGTGGGGCCAAGTACATGAGCCACCATAAACTGCCTCCCCAAGTACATTAGCAGGAATCTGGATTGGAAAGGGAACAACCAGAACTCCAGTGGGCATTCTGATATGGGTGCTGACTTCACAAGCAGTGCTTAACCCTCTGGGCAACAATGTTGGCCTGGGACTTTGTTTTCAACGGATTGTTGAAAACCTGCCTAGGTCAGAATTGTGGTTGAAAAATATGTAACAGGGAAACACAGAACACAGTGTGTCAGTTTGTTCTATCGATGTTGCTATTTTAATTATAGATGGTATTCATACAAGAATAGTGTCTGCAAATACTAGCTGATAGAATAAAAAAAGGGAGAGAACGATCCAACATGGGAAGTGAGATACACAGCAGACCCATAGAATGGCAGATGTCCTAAACAGCACTCTGGCCTCAGAATCAGCCCTTAAGGCATGTGGATCCGGCTGAAAAGCCCATGAGAGTATTCAGGCATGGAAAACCAAGACACTCTGGGGAAAAAAAACCTAAATGAAAGATCTCCATGAGTGAGATCCCAGTGGAAAGAATGGGTCATCAAAGAAGGAGGTACCTTTCTCTGAAGGGAGGAAAGAACTTCTACTTTGACCATGGTCTTGTCATGATCAAAGTCGGTGAAATCAGGGGGCTTCCATAGCCTTGGCAGCTCATGACAAGAGCCTAGGGTGATTACTGAGGCCATAAACAAGAGTGTCAATTTGTTAAGTCAACAATAGGAGTCACTGTGCACTTACTCCTCATGTAGGATCTTTGTCCTTAGTGTGCAATACATTGAGATTTAATGCTATATCTAGTAGTCAAACAGTATTTTTTCACTTTATGTTTCTGTGTGGGAGCAAACTGTTGAAATCTTTACTTAATGTATACTAAACTGATCTTCTGTATATAAAAAGAATCGAAAATGAATCTAGATGTGAATGGAAGGGGAGAGGGAGTGGGAAAGGGGAGGGTTTTGGGTTGGAGGGACGTTATGGGGGGAAGCCATTGTAATCCATAAGCTGTACTTTGGAAATTTATATTCATTAAATAAAAGTTAAAAAAAAATATGAGCTACTAAATTTTCAGAACAAAATTCATTATCACAAAAGGCAGCTCAGGAAATCTAATTCAATTGTATCCCTATAATAGGGCCTCCATTTGAATCGAACTCAGAGTTACTACCAATTCAAATAGAAAATGAATATTCCACTGAATCAGTAAGATGTTTACTCTTAACCTGAAAGCTTTGAGTTAATTCACTGAATGCTTTACTTTGCATCCAGATGTTTGGTTTTGAGTTGACACAAACACCATCATAATTACTAACATCTCTCACAATATCCATGGAATTAGCTACTTCTCGATATTACTGGTTTCACCATATTATTAGCCTTATCAATCACTTTTTCAATTACTTCTGCAGGATCTAAATTTATTAAACATTCCAGTTAAGCCCATTAACATGCACAATAAGCACACATATTTCAAACAAATGTTTTGGTGGTCCCAAATGGTACTTAAAGAACACTTTCATATAATAAATGACTTTTTTTAAGGGATGTTACTCCCAGTTGGTCCTACTGAACTATGAACATTCCACTAAATTTCATAATACAGTAATTAGTATGTCCTTTCCAATAATACCATATTAATTGCATTCTCCCCAAAACTTCATTTGTAATTTAGTTATTACTTGTGTGTTTATAATTAGCCTTAAAACACAAAGCTATCTTCACTTTATAAAAATAAAAGAATCAGGGGCTGGGTATTTAGCAAAATGGTTAAGATGCTGCCTGTTATGCTATATTGTAGTACCTGGGTTTGAGTCTTGGCTCTGCTTCCAATATCAATTTCCTGCTATTGCATACCCTGGGAGGAAGCAGGGTCCCTGACACCCATGTCGGAGAACAGGTGCCTGGCTTTGGCCCGGCCCAGCCCAGACTGTTGCAAGCGAGCATTTGCAGCATTAACCAGCAGGTGAAAGATTTCTCTGTCACTCTTTCAAATAAATAACTAAATAACTAAATCATTAAACATTAACTTGTATGTTAAAATGATCATTGAAATGTATTAAAAATAACTCAATTGCATTTGTTCTTAATGTGATCTTAAAGTACATTTTTCATTTCAAAGAAGAGTCTTTTGAATATCAAAATTTGTTTCTAATTCAAGACCTATTAGATGTTCTCACAACTTAATTCATTAAATTACTGTCATTAAGAAGAGTGTATAACAAAGTATGGGCGAAGCCGATCAAGTTTTTGTCTACTCTGTGAAAAAGGATGTGTTTTTCATTTTTAATTGTTTTGCAAAAAAGAAGTGGAATACTGCTTTGTGACTAGTGAGAATAATAGGAAGTTAAGTTCAATGATCAAAAATAAAGTTTTAACATAGTCATGTTCATCTGCTTATGTATCCTTTATGGCTACTCTTGCATACTAAAACAGCAGTGTTGGGTAGATTTAATGAGAACCACAAAGCCCACAGTGCTAACCATTTGACTCTAAAGAAATTTGGCAAACATAGGGACTTGGAGCTTCCCTATGACTTCAGTCACCTTCCTACAGCTAATATTCACTGTATGCAGAAATATTTAAAATGCAATAACCCAAGTTTTCAAGTCAGTATCAAGTCATCCTGATGTCTGTCCTAACTTCTGACCAATTGCTTCCCTTATAGCAAACTCTGGAATGAGATTTCTCATCACTGGCTACTAGTTAGGTCTTCCTACAGCTTCTTCATTTATTCACACCACAATAGATAATCTGGCTCCAGGCCCCACGATTTTCTGTCTATCTCATAACATTTCAGTTAACTGAGCCACTTATTGTTTCATAACAAATGCTAGGTTTTATTTATTCAGTGACTGTTTTCCCAGAATACGTTCCAAGGATCATCAGCTTCCCAGAAGGGTCAAATATATTGCTAGATGGGGACACATTCACATGGTTTGGAAATCTCTTTTAAAAAATAAATGTTATACTTCTCTTCTGAATAACTTCTTTTCTTTCCAAAGAAATATTTTATCAAGTGAGTAAAAATTTCATATGTACAACTTTAGGAATATAGTGATTCTTCCCGCCCTACCCACCCTCCCACCCTCACTCCCACTCCACCTCCTCCTCCCTCTCCCAATCCCATTCACAGTCCCATTCTCCATTAAGATTCATTTTCAATTAACTTTATACACAGAAGACCAACTCTATACTAAGTAAATATATCAACAATTTGCACACACATGCAGAAAAAAGAAACTGCGATAAAGAAAAAAAAAGAAACTGAGAACATAACATAACTCATGAGAACCAGATTCCTGCATGGGAAGTAAGTGCATGGTGATACCTGTTGTTAATTTAGCAATTATCACTCTCATATATGACATCAGTGATCACCAGAGGCTATTGAAATGCGCTGCCAAGGCTATGGAAGGCTTTGAATCCACAATATCCATCAGTATTTAGACAAGGCCATAAGCAAAGCAGGAGTTCTCTCCTCCCCTCAGAGAAAAGTACTTCTGTCTTTGATGGACACTTCTTTCCACAGGGGTCTCTCTCACAGAGATCCTTTATGTAGGATTTTTTTTTTTTTTTTTTTTGCCACAGTGTCTTGTTTTTTCAAGCCTAAACTGCTCTCATGGGCTTTTCAACTAGATGAAAAGGCCATAAGGGCTGATTCTGAGGTCAGAATGCTGTTTAAAGCAATTGTCATTCTGTGAGTCTGTGGTGTTGACTGCTTCCAATGTTAGAACATTCTCTCCTTTTTAGTTCTGTTATTATTAACATATATTGGATCTTATTTATATGATCTCTTTAACATTTTGTCCTATCTATATGATCACTTTAACACTTAATATGGTCACTTTAACAATTAAGATGGCATTTTTAACACCCAACTTAATGGGATTTGAAGTACCATGACAAGATTTTTTTTTGACAGGTAGAGTTACAGACAGTGAGAGAGAGAGACAGAGAGAAAGGTCTTCCTTCCTAATGACTTCCACAGCCAGCACTGTGTCAATCCAAAGCTAGGAGCCAGGTGCTTCCTCCTGGTCTCCCATGTGGGTGCAGGGGCCCAAGAACTTGGGCCGTCCTCCAATGCCCATGAGAGTATTTCAGGCATGGAAAGCCAAGACACTCTGGGGAAAAAAAACCTAAATGAAAGATCTCTGCGAGTAAGATGCCAGTGGAAAGAATGGGTCATCAAAGAAGGAGGTACCTTTCTCTGAAGGGAGGAAAGAACTTCTACTTTGACCATGGCCTTGTCTAAATATGATCAGAGTCGGTGAACTCAGAGGGCTTCCATAGCCTTGGCAGCTCATGACAAGAGCCTAGGGTGATTACTGAGGCCATAAACAAGAGTGTCAATTTGTTAAGTCAACAACAGGAGTCACTGTGCACTTACTCCTCATGTAGGATCTCTGTCCTTAGTGTGCAATACATTGAGATTTAATGCTATAACTGGTACTCAAACAGTATTTTTCACTTTATGTTTCTGTGGGGAGCAAACTGTTGAAATCTTTACTTAATGTATGCTAAACTGATCTTCTGTATATAAAGAGAATCGAAAATGAATCTTGATGTGAATGGAAGGGGAGAGGGAGCGGGAAAGGCTAGGGTTGCGGGTAGGAGGGACATTATGGGGGGGGAAGCCATTGTAATCCATAAGCTGTACTTTGGAAATTTATATTCATTAAATAAAAGTTAAAAAAAAGGAAAAAATAGTATTAAGAGAGTGAAAACTGATCCTCAACAGTCAAGACAAGGGCTGTTCAAGTCATTGCTTCTCGAAGTGTCAATTTACTTCCATAGACTTCCTTTTAGGTGCTCTGTTAATTAACACAGAAAAGAGATAACTCTTGATATTTTTCCCTTTGAGAATAGCTTATTTCACTAAGTATGATGTTTTCCAGATTCATCAATTTTGTTGCAAATGACCAAATTTCATTTTTTAGCACTGTTTAGTATTCCATAATTTCTTTATCCAGTCTTCAGTTGATGGGCATTTATGTTGATTCCATGTCTTAGCTACTGTGAATAGAGCTGCAATAAACATGGGGTGCAGATAACTCTTTTATTTGTGGAGTTCATTTCCCTTCGGTAAATTCCCAAAGTAGGTGTATATTCACATTTCTAAGGTATCTCCAAAATGTCTTCCATAGTGGCTTTATCAATTTGCATTCCCAACAACAGTGGATTAATACACCTTTTCCCCCACATCCTCACCAACATTCATTGTTTGTTGATTTCTGTATGAAAGTCACTCTAATTGGGATGAGGTAAAATTGCATTGTGGTTTTGATTTGCATTTCCCTGACAGCTAGTTATTATGAACATTTTTTCTTTGTATGTTGGCCATTTGGATTTCCTTATTTGAAAAATTTCTGTTTAATTCCTTGGCACATTTCTTAACTGGGTTCTTCATTTTGTTGTTGTGGAGTTTCTTGATCTCTTTATATAATATGGTTATTAAACCTTTATCAGTTGCATGGTTTGCAAATAATTTCTCCCATTCTGTTGGTTGCCTCTTCAATTTCTTGAATGTTTCTTTTGCAGGACAGAAGCTTCTCAATTTGATGTAATCCCATTTGTTAATTTTGGCATTAATTACCTGTGCCTCTGGGGTCTTTCCCAAGAACTCTTTGCCTGTGTTGATATATTCCCCAATATTCTCCAATAATTTAATGGTATCAGGTCATAGATTTAGATTGTTAATCCATTTTGTGTGGATTTTGTGTAAGGTGTAAGGTAAGAGTCCTGCTTCATGCTTCTGCATGTGGAAATCCAGTTTTCCCAGCACCATTTGTTGAAGAGACTGTCCTTACTCCAGGGATTGGTTTTAGCTCCTTGGTCAAATACAAGTTGATTGTAAATGCTTAGATTGATTTTTTGCATTTGTATTTTTGGCATTTCTATTCTGTTCCATTGGTTTATCCATCTGGTTTTGTACCAGTACCATACTGCCTTGATTATAACAGCTTTATATATGTCTTGATATCTGGCATTGTGATGCCTCTGGTTTAGTTATTGTTGTATAAGATTGCTTTTGCTATTCGAGATCTCCAATATTTCCAATAAGAATTTCAGCATCATTTTTCTATATCTGAGAAGAATGTCTTTGGTATTTTGATTGGGATCTCATTGAATCTGTAAATTGTTTTTGGAATAATGGACATTTTCATGATATTGATTCATCCACTCCATGAACATGGAAGATTTAATGTTTTGTAATTCTCATCATAGAGATCTTTAACATCCTTGGTGACATTTATTCCAATTGTATTTGATTTTTTTGGTAGGTATTGTTAATGGGATTGATTTTATAAGTTCTTTCTCTGCTGTGGCAATTTCTGTGTATACAATGGCTGTTGATTTTTGTGTATTGATTTTATACTCTGCCACTTTAAAAATGTCTTATATGAGTTCCAATAGTCTCTTTGTGGAGCCTTTGGGATTCCCTCTATATAGAATCTGCAAATAGAGATAGTTTGACTTCTTCTTTCCCAATTTGAATCCCTTTGATTTCTTTTTCTTGCTTAATGGCTCTGGCTAGAACTTAAGGACTGTATTAAATAGCAATGGAGAAATTTGGCATCCTTGTCTTATTCTGGATCTCAGTGTAAATGCTTCTAATTTTTCTCAATTCAGTAGGACTCTGGCCATGTGTTTATCATAAACTGCCTTGATTGTGTTGAGGAATGTTCCTTTTATTTTCAAGGGTGTTGTATTTTGTCAAATAGTTTCTCTGCCTCTATTGAGATAATCATATGGTTTTTGTTCTTCAATTTGTTCACATGATGTATGATTTCTTTTTTTTTTTGTATTTGCTGAGACATGTTGTATGGCCTAGCATGTAGTCAATTCTAGTTAAAGTTTTGTGCAGTGCTGAGAAGAATGTGTATTCTATGACTGTAGGATGAAAAGTTCTGTAGATATCTGTTAGATACATTTGGTCTGTAGATTGATTAACTCTACTGTTTCCTTTCTGACTTTCCGACAGGTTGATCTTTCCATTGCTGAAAGAGTGGTATTGAAATCTCCCATTACTATTGTATTTGAGTCTATGTATCCCTTTAGATCCCTTAACATTTGTTTTAAATAGTCAGGTGCCCTGTAATTAGCTGCATATACCTTTTTTTAGAAGATTTTCTTTCTTTATTTGAAAGAGTTACATGGAGAGAGAAGGGAGGCAGAGAGAGAGAGGTCTTCCATCCACTGGTTTACTCCCTAGTTGCCCACACTGGCAGGAGCTGTGCCAATCTGAAGCCAGGAGCCAGGAGCTTCTTCCATATCTCCCAAGTGGTGCAGGGGCCCAAGATTTGGGGCATCTTCTGCTTTCCCAGTCCATAGCAGAGAGTTGGATTGGAAGTAGAGCAGCCAGGTCTTGAACAGGTGCCCATATGTGATGCTGGCACTACAAGCAGAGGCTTTACCTGCTACACCACAGTGCCGGCCCCATCTGCTGCGTATACCTTTATAATAGTTACATCTTCCTGTTGAATTGATCCCCTTAATTGAGCCATTCTTTGTCTCATTTAACAGTTTTTGTGTTAAAGTCCTTTTTGTCTGATATTAGGATGGCCACACCAGCTCTTCTTTGGTTTCTGTTAGCATGGATTAACTTTTTCCATCCTCTCATTTTCAGACTGTGTGCACCTTTGTTAGTGAGATGTGTTTCTTGTAGGCAGCAAATAGATGGGTTTTGTTTTTTAATCCATTCAGCCAGTCTGTTGTGTCTTTTAATTGGAGAGTTGAGGCCATTTACATTCAAGGTGACTATTGATAAACAATGACTTTGCCCTGATATTTTTCCAAAAAATATTCCTAGTTTTTACTTTGGATTTCCTTTGTACTTTTACTGGGATATTTCCTTCCTTTACCTTCTTTCATAGTGATGACTGTGTTTGTATTTCTCTGTGCAGCACATCCTTAAGTATTTTCTGCATGGCTGGATGGGTGGTAACAAATTCTTTCAATTTCTGTTTGTCATGGAATTTCTTTACTTTATCTTTGTTCATAAATGAGAGTTTTGCAGGGTATAATATTCTGGGTTGACAGTTATTTTAGGTCTTAGAATATATTTCGCCATTCTTTGCTAGCCTGTACGGTTATTGATGAGAAGTCCACTGTAAGCCTAATTGGAGATCCTCTGAACGTAATCTGGCATTTCTCTGATGTACATTTTAGAATCTTTTCTTTATGTTTTACTGCGGAGAGTTTGATTACAATGTGTCATTGTGAAGATCTTTTCTGGTCATGTCTACTAGGAGTTCTGTGTCTTCCTGAACTTCGATGTCCCTTTCTTTCTCCAAATTAGGGAAATCTTCTGCAGTTGTTTCACTAAAAAGTCTTTATAACCCTTTCTCTCTTTCCATGCCCTCAGGAACTCCTAAAACATGTATGTTATGTCACTTGATAGTATCCTGTAGATTACCAACAGTGTTTTTTAGCTTTCTAATTTCTTCTCGAGTTTGGTCTAACTATATAATTTTCTATGCTTTGACTTCTTAGTCGGATATTCTTCCTTCTGCTTCACCAATTCTGTTGTTAATGCTTTCCACTGCATTTTTATTTGTTCTAGTCTCCATTTCCAAGATTTCATTTTGATTTATCTTTAAGATATGAATTTCATAGGAGAAATTTTTTTCAATGTCATGTATAGATTTCATTAGTTCATGCATTTGCTTCAGATTACTCTAAGTAATACTATGACCAATTTTTTGAATTCAATTTCTGGCATTTCTTCAATCTCATCATCTTCACAATCTAGTATTGAGGTATTGTGTTCTTTTGGGGGTGTCATATTGTCTTCCTTATTCTTATTTCTTGGATTGGTGGATTTGTTATTTGGCATTTGTGGAGAAACTCATTGGTTTCTTCTTTGTTTTTTCACTGTGGCAGCTTTTATCTTTGGACTATGTCTATGTGGATAATAGATTGTCTGCTTTCAGGGAATACCTAGAGATGTGTGGTAGGTGTGACCAAGGAGCTGTGTTCCATGCTCCAGTCAGTATGAAGGGCATGTATGAAGTGACACACCCAAGTTTTATTTGGTAATTTTTTTTTTATAAGAGGGGCTGTTTGTTAGTGTAGACTCAGCTGAGCTCCTCTCCTCAAAGGAGAGCCAGTGCCTGGACACTATTTACAGTTGGTATATTATTTGTCCGCTTTGCCACAAGGACCACACAAAAGATCTGTTCAGCCCTCAGTATAAGCTCAGATTCCACATTAATGTCACTTGCCAGATATCTATGGAGCCCTGATCACGTGAAGCTTCCCACAGTGACTGCCCAAAGTCCCAGCCACACCTTGTGTCCTCCCATGCAGCCTCTCTTTTTACAGTCCTGGCACAAAAGCCTCCCACAGTCAAGCACCCAGCGCCCTGTCTCTTCTCCCCAACAGACTCAGGAGTTTCTACTTACCTGGCTGCTAGACGTGGACACGAGCTGGCATACCTGTTACATATGTCCAAAATGGTGCCTGTTCTCTATCAGCTTGTTACAACACACAGTTGCAGGGTGATGGGAGAGAGAAAATGTGCCCCCACTTTGTGTTTTATCCACGACTTTGGCAAATATGCTATCCCCCACGGGGCTCCAAGTCAGATTTCCTCTAAGCTCTTCCTGCATTTTCTTCACCAGTGGCTTAGGCTGCTGTAGTCTGGTCTCACCTCACTCTCCAATGCAGGTGTGGAGTCTCTTGGCTGCTGGGGTCCTGGTTTGTGTATGTCCTCACCCTCCATGTAGGTCCACTGTGTCTCTCCAATTTGAGTAGAGTTTTCTCTGCTGTTTTCTCCCTAACTCTTCCCTTACACTGCACTCTTTCCACATTTTAAGCTATCTTTTCCTAGACTAGAGCAGCAAGCTCCCTCTACTCTGCCAGCTTAATCCCCACCTGCTGAATAACTTCTTTATCAACACCTCTAATATGTCACATTCCTTACATATATTTGTCTGTCAACAGCTTTGTATGTTGGGTATGTCATGGTCCTTCCCTGTCCTCCATCATGTCATAATTGAGTATAAAATTAAAAATCAAGGCAATTATATTCTAATGTTAAAAATCAAGTTGCTTTTCTACTTAAAAGTAGAAAAAAGTAAAGTCAATCTAGAAAGTAGTTTTCTACCTCTAATTTTCTCTGACAAGGCCATTATTTATTTTTATACAGTAACTAACACAAATAGCATGTATTTCATACCAGAAGTTGTTATATACAATTTTCAAACATTAACTCATTCAACATGCCTAATAAATGACATAGGGGAATTATTATTCCCATTACTCTAAGTAAGCTGGTGCACGAGGTGATTTTTCCAAGGTCATTCAGCTAGAAGGTGGCAGAACTCTAAGTCAAATCTAGACAGATTGCTTTCAGCATCCATACTGTAGCAAGGGTGGGGAACATCCAGCCTGTTGGCACTATAAGATCCACAAAATCATTTGCTCTGGCCTTGCCAAGGCAACTGTGGGAGGGAATCAAGCTTCAGTAAATCTATTGTGGGCGAATTTTTAAGCTGATAATTTTCTATGGCCTGTGAATGATGTTACAAACACCCAAGTGACCCTTGGTGAAGAAATGTTTCTTCACCCCTACACCTTCAGTCTGCACTAGCTCTCCTAACCCAAAGTAACATCTCTGTGATTTGCATACAGAAATTTATTGATCTATGACAGATTCACTCTCGAGCAGACAAACTTCTAATCAAAGAATATGGTCTGCTTTACATTTGATTTCCAATACAGAGAAGGAAATTGTTAACTGAAACAGAGTAAAAACAGTAATACCAAAACAAACAGAAAAATGAGAGACAATTTACCAAATTTTAATTTCCCCTGTATCTATCAAGGAAAACCACAAACTGGGTTGCTTTAACAACCAACATTAATTTCTGTTAGTTTTCAAGGGTGAGATGTCAAGAACCCAGTTCCTGTAAGGTTAATTTCATTCATTTCTTTTTTAAAGATTTATTGATTTATTTGAAAGGTGGGATTAGAAGAAAGAGGAGAGACAGACATTTCATCTGCTGGTTCACTCCTTAAATGTCCTAAATAGCTAGAGCTGGGCTAGGCTGAAGCTGACACGCTAAAACTCCCACATTGCTAGGGACCCAAGTACCTGGTGATCTTACAGAACTTCCCCAGTTACGTTAGCGGGGGACTAAATTGGAAGCAGAGCAGCTGGGATTCCAACCAGCAACCGTATGGAATGGTGGCATTGCAGTGGCAGCTTAACCTGCTATACCACAACACTACCCCAGTGAGCTTCATCCTGAGTACCCTTCTTTTTGCTTTTGGGCAGTTGCCATTTCACCATGGGTCATCTGCCCTAATTTTTGTGCACTTGGATTGAGAGAGAGGGAACTCTCTGGTGTTTCTTCCTATAAACACGTGAGTCCTATAGGATCAAGATAATCTATTAACCCTTAAACTCATTTAATCTTAACTATCTCTTTTAGATATGTGGGGAGCAACTCGGACTAGACTAAGTTACTGGAATTAAGACTTATTCTATGCATCTGCTCTCCCACAGTATGGCGCTGAGAAGGGAGTAACAACTTCTACGCAGCTGCCTCTTGCCAATTTGATTGACTGAGCTGCAGGAGCTGATCTTGCTCCTGATTGGAGGAGAGCAGCGTACTCGGCGTGTGGGTAGCAGAGTTGGGATTGGTGGAAGAGGACTATAAAGGAGGAGAGAGACAACATGCACCAGGAACATCTAAGGGGAACATCTATCTGAAGGAACACCTGTGCAGCCCCCGAGAGAGCCGGCCGGCGGTGTGCCGCTCCCCCGCGGAAGTGGGGAAAGTGGCTAGGGGGAACCGCCCTTCCACGGAGGTGGAAGGGTCGGTGGTAGCCAACCCGGGAAGAACCAGCAGCAAACCCGGGGAGGGCCGAGCAGACAAAAGAACAGCGCAGGGTCCTGTGTCATTCCTCCACGAAGACGGGGAGCGACATAATGGTGCCGAGACTTGGATAGGAAACCTATGCAGGGTCTAGTGTCATTCCTCCACGAAGAGGGGGAGCGACATAATGGTGCCGTGACTCGGATATGAAGCTTAGGAGACATAATGGTGCCGTGACTCGGATAGGAAACCTAGGCAGGGTTTAGTGTCGTTCCTCCGCGAAGAGGGGGAGCGACAAGATACTTTAAAAGATATATTCGGCCAGCGCTGTCGCTCACTAGGCTAATCCTCCACCTGCGGCAGTACACTGGGTTCTAGTCCCGGTTGGGGCTGTCCTGGCTGCCCCTCTTCCAGTCCAGCTCTCTGCTGTGGCCAGGAAGGCAGTGGAGGATGGCCCAAGTCCTTGGGCCCTGCACCCCATGGGAGACCAGGAGAAGCACCTGGCTCCGCGCCAGCCACAGCGGCCATTGGAGGGTGAACCAACGGAAGAGAAAGACATTTCTCTCTGTCTCTCTATCTCACTGTCCATCTGCCTGTCAAAAAATATATCAATATAAAATTAGAAAAAACATGCTTTTTAAAATCTGGCCCTGAATTATCATAATAGGGGCCGGTGCTGTGGTGCAGTAGGTTAATCCTATACCTGCGGCGCCAGCATCCCATATGGGTACTGGGTTCTAGTCCCAGCTGCTCCTCTTCTAGTTCAGCTCTCTGCTGTGGCCAGGATAGCAGTAGAAGATTGCCCAAGTGCTTGGGCCCCTGCACCCACATGGGAGACCAGGAAGAAGCTCTTGGCTTCGGATTGGCACAGCTCCAGCAGCTGTGGCCTTTTGGGGAGTGAACCAATGGAAGGAAGACCTTTCTCTCTGTCTCTCCCTCTCACTGTCTGTAACTCTACCTCTCAAAAAAAAAAAAAAAAAAACTTTAAAAATAAAAAATCATAAGAATATTATTCTAAACTTTTATTTATACTATTCTTATTTGTATAATATTGTTCACAATTAACATGAACATCAATTTTATGAATGAAAATAGTTTGAATTACTTCAAAAAGATTGAAGTTTATTTTCTGAGGGCCTTTAAAAAGCTCTAATAAAAATGGCAAAATATGTGAATATTGCAAGATTGTATTATTGTTGTGTTAGTGTGCTCAGGCTGCTGTAACATAATATCACAGAATAAGTGGCTTAAGCAACAGAAATTTGTTTTATCTACATTCTGGACCATAGATAGGTACTGTGAGAGTTGATTTTCTGGCTTGCAGATGGCTGCCTCCCTGTTCTCACATTGCCTTCCCTTTGTGAGCACACACCTCATGTTTCTCCCTCTTCTCTCATGGATATCAGTCTTCCTGGATTAGGCATCCACCCTTTGGATCTTGTTTAACCTTAATTATCTTTTTCAAAGTGCCTATCTCTAAATATAAGAGTATTTCAAAATGTTGTGGAGATTGAATTAAATGATGTTGCTTTCAAAAATTTGAAATCTATTCAGTTTATTTATAATATACATTTTTCAAAGAATAAGATACTTCTGTTGGTCATATTGGAGTTAGGTCTTCAACATATGAGATGTTAGGGAAAATAATTCCGTGAACAATTTTGTCATATATTTTCAACATCAATGTTATAAATTTAGATTTTGCTAAATTTATTTACCATAGATATGGACATATGGTATGAAACATTACAGTATCGGATGTCTTTTAACCTCAAAATCAGAGTTTTAAACTGTTTTAGGATAAATTATCAGATAAAGTTATTTCATTTTGATGCAATTGTTTCTCTTCCTTAATTATCTGTAATCCCAGTTTTCCTGTATGAAATGTAAATAAAAGCCCTATATCATATAGTGCTATCTCATAAAAATTAAATTAGAAGTAGTTATTCGGTGTCAGGTGTTGAGGCACAGAGGGTTAAGCTGTCTCCTGGGATGCCTGCGTTCCAGTTCCCTATGGGAGTGCGGCTCAAGTCCCAGCTCCTCTGCTTCCTGCTAGTGCATCCTTGGAAGCAGCAGATGATGGCTCAAGCACTTGAGCCCTTTCCACTCATGCAGGAGACGAGGATGGGGTTCCTGGCATTCGGCTTTGCCTGGGCCAGCCATGACTGGGTTGTGAACCAACAGTTGGAGGATGTCTTTACGTGTCTCTTTCTCTCCTTCTCTCTTCCATTCTCTTTCTTAATCTCCCTACATTTTCAAATAAACAGGAAATACATTTTAAAAGAAGTAGCTCTTGAAAAATCATACTAAATGCTTATTTTATTTATTATGTAGCTTAATGTAAATATTAGTTTGGTTTAACCCATCAAAATATGTGAATATACTAGGCCGAGGTTCTATCCTTAAGGAACTAAATAGCAAGAGAAGAGCTTAAATCTCCAATAAAAATATAACAAGTCTAACATGTTCAATAGAAATATGGTTAGAGATGCCTTGCTATAATTCTACACTATAAAATTTCAAGCAGTAAATTGAACAGATTGTTGTTCTCATTTTTCTGTGGAATACTTCAGCGGCAAGAAGATCTATATAGTTTCATTACAGAGGCAGGTTCCAAAGAGCCATGCCACTGTGAATCATAACACATGGCCACCCTTTTCTTATGACAGGAGATGTGAAATTATCCAGAAACAACATATTTGAGAATGAAGACGATGGGGCTCCACAAAAACTATTGTCAAGACATTCATTTATCTTAAAAGTGGCCACAGTGTCTAGCTCCCCAGAGGACCGAGGAGAGAAAGAATAATGCCAACAATTCAGAATATATGGCTCTATACCAATAACCACTTCTCACTCTATTTAGTAAGATTATGTACATGGATTTCTATTCTTTGAAACAAATTGATACCCGAGAAACGTTTGTAATGCAGGTACACGCTAGCAAGTACAAAAGACAGTTTCCTAAACTCAGGTATAGTTTTTCTTGCTTCTGTGCTCTTTATACTGAAGTAAGTGATATCTTGTTGGGAAGTTTAGCTTTGTCAACAGCGACATATAGTCTTCCAAGTTCTACTTAGTTTTCTCTATCCTGAGCATAGATCATGCGGCCACAGGGTTATCTAACTTGTACAATTCAACAAAATAGAGAGATACTATTAAAAGGGCAATAAAGATCAACTACTCACCCTGGGCTCACCTACACTATATTTTCTAGGCTGTCTACAGGATTATTAGCTGCTCGATTTTAAATTCAGTGAGATTCATAGATCCTTTATTTAATACACTGCTTTAAAATTTAATAGCAGCTCTTCCAACATCAGCCTTGCATTAAACAAGGACACAAAAAGATTGGATAGAAACTTTTCTGGCTTTACAATAATCACTGACATAGCAGACCCAGAGCCTTTGTCTGCATGTCTGGGACTTTTGGTGCTAATCCCGTATTCTCTACTTGTATCAAGGCATGGTTACTTGCCTCCTTAGAAGCAATTGTTAATGGGAAATCAGGGGATACATTACAGAAACATCAGAGGATGGAGAGCTAACTAAAGCGAAAAACAATGTTTCCTGGTAATCACTGACCATAGCTAAATTGGCAAATACCGGATACAATGTGTTTCATTTCTGTAAAATAATTAACATAGTTCATTTAAGTAAGAATGGTGAAGGGAAGAATGAAAATACTGCATTTTTACTTTGTAAACTTCTTTATATTTCCATTTTAAGTGCCTTTTTCTTGGTAGACATGCAGAGTATTTTTTAAAAAACAATTTTTAGACTTAAAGCTTTATTAATGTAGGTATAATTTTCTTTAAAATTATTTTTAGAAATAATTATATAATACAGGAAAACTAGAAATAATCAGGGTTATATAAAAAACAAGATGAGAGCATAGACATAAAGAAAACCAGCAGGCTAAGGAAGATTTAACAGGTCAATGTAGTAACTTAAAGACTTAAGTGCTGATAAAAATCTGGAGAAAAAAATAATAAATGATTTAGGTGGGGAAGTGTGGACATACATGTACACAAATGAATAAATGGGGAATTAGAGTATTTAGGTTTATCTCTAAGCAGAGAAATCATAAATGACTGTAACATTATGTATTAATTAATTCAAACTGTGTACAATTCAGAACCACCGAAATCAATTTAACCACCTCCAGCAGTTCCTCTGAAATTTAAAACATACTGAGCATGTCATCAAATTTATCATTACAGATCAGTTATATCTCTAACTAGAGATAGAATTCCAGTACAGTCTGGAATTTGCATTGTGAAAATATCTAAAATTGTGGGTATGTATGAAACACCTCATTTGGGATTACAGTAATTAACCTCCTAATATTCATGTCATTCTTGCTGGTGTTATGTGTAGTCAGTCAAATGCATCTCCTTTTTCTTATCAGTGGCCACTTTAGGAATGGGCATGTCAGTTCTGTCCAACAAAGCATCAATTAAAACGCATTATGCACCAGAGCAGAGCTCCTTACTCTTTTTTTTTAAGAATTTATTTATTTATTTATTTATTTGACAGGTAGAGTTGCAGACAGTGAGAGGGAGAGACAGAGAGAAAGGCCTTCCTTCTGTTGGTTCACTCCCCAAATGGCCACCACAGCTGGTGCTGTGCCGATCCAAAGCCAGGAGCCAGGTGCTTCCTCCTGGTTTCCCATGTGGGTGCAGGTGCCCAAGCACTTGGGCCATCTTCCACTGCCCTCCCGGGCCACAGCAGAGAGCTGGACTGGAAGAGAAGCAGCTGGGACTAGAACCCAGCACCCATTTGGGATGCTGACGCCACAGGCAGAGGATTAACCAAGTGAGCCATGGTGCCAGCCCCCAGAGCTCCTTACTCTTAACAGAAAACTCTAACTTCACCATTAGGTATCAATCACTTGTACTCGGATGTAATTCCCAAACAGTGATGGATGCTAGACAGCCATGAGAGCAAATAGAAGGAAGTGTAAGGATGACTGGAAGGGAGGGAATGGGAAAAGAAATGGGCTTGGTCTGTGATGATATTACTGAATTGTTAATCCAATTATGTCTGGGGATTTATGCTACATCTGGGGTCTTTGGTGAGGTAATAAATGGCCTTTGTGTTTGGCTTTTCTGAAGTGGAGTTTTCTGATTATTCTAGTTTTATATTAGTCAGGGTTCTCTAGGGAAACGAACCTTATAAATTTAGACAGAGATTTATTATAAGGTCTTCCATGCTCTGCAAGCTGGTGACTCAAAAAAGCTGATGGTGGTATAAATTCTAGTCCCAGTCTGAAGGCTGAGAGCAAGGAGCTCCCATGGTACAACCCACAGTCCATGGGGAAAGGAGAGTGAAGTCCCAGTCCAGCACTTATGCAAAGAAGAAATCCAGGTTCTCTTTGGACCCAGCCACACTGGGCATCTGCTTTCCTCAGTCCATCAGTTCAAATAGTAACCTGAAAACATCATCAAGATACATCAGAAAGCAATGTTTGAAAAGCGATCTGGGTATCCTGTGGCCAAGTCAAGTTAAATACATACATTAATCATTAGAAGTTTAAAGCATTATGCTATTTAAAACACATTTTCAATATAAAAATTTGCATCAAATTCCTGTTATAAAGAAAATTGTGGAAATTAATTTTTAAAAACATAGATATATTACCATTGTTTAAATCTAATCTTATTATTAATTGCAATTCTTACAGAAAGTTTTTTTAAACTCTTTTTTTATTTTTTATTTAGTAAATATAAATTTTCAAAGTACAGTTAATGGATTACAATGGCTTCCCCCCCCCCGATAATTTCCCTCCCACTCACATCCCTCCCATCTCCCGCTCCCTCTCCCATAGTTATGTCTCACTTAGCAAAAGACACAATCACTTCTTTTCCTTGTGCATCCTCTGCTATCCAATCTGTCAGGTTTCTTCTTAGGGGGAGGAGTTTTTTTTTTTTTTTTTTTTAATCCTTTGATTGACAAGGTCTTTCTCCACATGTAAGGCTATTTCCTATCCCTTTCAATAGGTCTCTGTGTATTCTACCCTGGTGTTGTCCATACAGATCAATCAGCTTTGTGTAAAAGAACAAAAGCTTTCCTAAAATCCAGATAGGTTATCACTTGTATAATGTCTATTTTACAATTCCATTAATGTGAATAATTAATAATAAGTACATTTCAACTGAATTTTCTTTGGTTATATTGTAGTATCCTGATGAAAACACTGTGCATTGTCATGAAAGAGGCATGCTTCTTTACTTTAGCCAGTGTTAGTGAACGGATGACCTGTCTAAGGAGGAGGAGTATCCGTTACAAGGGATTTTTCCCGGGAGATCTCATGATGACTCTGTGAAGCTGAGCACATTATTCTGTTATTTACCTATTCAATTTTCCCATGGTACATAATAAAGATAATATTGTCTGTAGATATGTAAAACATAAGAAAGCACATTGAAAGGTTCTTGTTGTCTTAGAATAATCGTCTAATAACTTTATGTTGGTACATGTTATTATCCAAGCCGATAGGCAATGGGAGATATTAGAGTTTTGGTATTATACCAAATGTTCATAATGCTTTGTAATTCAAACTATCACCTTTACTCAGTTGTAATTGGAAAACACTGTAGCTCTTGAGTTTAATCTAAAATGGACTTCATTTAAACATATACACACCCACATTCACACACATGCAAACACACACATACACCCATACATTCACACTCACACATATATACACATACATGCATACACAGACACAAAGGCTCACACATACATGTGTACACATCCACAAAACATGCATGTGCATAGTCATACACATACATGTCTTCACATGAATTTAGTAATTCAATTTTTTAATTTATTTTTTATTGTAAAACATAGTTTTATTGCAAATTTTCAACTTCTTTTTCTAGGTTAATGTTTAACCAAAATTTTGTGTAAAAAAAAAAAAGGACCAGATAATACAGGTTTTAGACTTTATGGGCCGTCCAGTCTCTTTCCCAAGTCCTCAGTACATAAATTAATGACTATTCTGTGTCCCAGCGGAGCTTTATATACAAAGCAGTGGGGGGTTTTGGATACCATCATATGATTTAGATTAATCTCTTGCAAATTAAGAGAGCTCTTGCTTTTAATTTTGTTCCCCTCCATTAAAATGTTTTGTACCCTCTCCTCCATTCCTCTCCTCTCCTCTCCTCTTCTCTTCCTTCTTTTCCTCTCCTCTCTATTTTTAAATAGATATAGTCTTTCTGTTTCAAAAATGTCTTGTGATTACAGAGATGCTGTCCTAAGGCAGGCAATATCTTGCCATCCTTTTTGCCTTTCTGTGATCTACCTCCTCTTCTACCGTCTGTTATTCTTTAGTTGTTTCAGGTCTTAGTTGTCTAGAATCCTCTTTTTTATTTTTTTAGCTTTCATTTAATAAATATAAATTTCCAAAGTCCAACTTTTGGATTACAGTGACTTTCCCCCCCCATAACCTCCCTCCCACCTGCAACCTCCCATCTCCCACTCCCTCTCCTATCTCATTCATATCAAGATTCATTTTCAATTATCTTTTATGTACAGAAGATCAATTTAGTATATATTAAGTAAAGATTTCAACAGTTTGCACCCACACAGAAACACAAAGTATAAAGTACTGTTTGACTACTAGTTATAGCATTAATTCAAATAGTACAACTCATTAAAAACAGAGATCCTCCATGGAGAGTAAGTGCACAGTGAATCCTGTTGTTAATTTAATAATTGACACTCTTATTTATGATGTCAATAATCACCTGAGGCTCTTGTCATGAGCTGCCAAGGCTACAGAAGCCACTTGAGTTCCCCAACACCCTTGTCCTGACTGTCGAGGAACAACTTACTACTTTATTTCTTTTAGTATTTTTTTGTTCTTCTTAATACCACTGGTTGAACTCTTTAATTAACACACAATTATTCTTAGGTGTTTAAATTTAACTGAAAAGTGATCCCTGTTAAATATAAGAGTGGGAATAAGAGAGGGAGGAGATGTACAGTTTGGCACATGCTCAATTGAACTTACCTCTAATGATAGAGTTAGAAATGTGCCAAGGTATTCCAATTCAATCCCATTAAGGTGGCATGTACCAATGCCATCTCACTAGTCAAAGTGATCAATTTCAGTTCACAATTGATCATACTGATAGGATTACAAGTCAAAGGGATCACATAAACAAGACTAGTGTCTGCTAATACTAACTGATAGAATTAAAAAGGGAGAAAATGATCCAACATGGGAAGCGGGATACACAGCAGACTCATAGAATGGCAGATGTCCTAAACAGCACTCTGGCCTCAGAGTCAGCCCTTAAGGCATTCGGATCTGGCTGAAAAGCCCATGAGAGTATTTCAGGCATGGAAATCCAAGATACTCTGGCAAAAAAAAAAAAAAAATGACCTAAATGAAAGATCTCTGCAAGTGAGATCTCAGCAGAAAGAATGGGCCATCGAAGAAGGAGGTACCTTTCTCTGAAGGGAGGAGAGAACTTCAACTTTGACTATGGCCTTGCCCTTCAATTTTTAAAACATCATTTCAATGTAAGGAGCACATTTATTTGTTCAGAAAATATAGAAGCTATTATACAGATAGAGTAACACACCTTAAAAACCAGCAGAGCCTTAGATATTTTGTAGTACACCATCTTGGACAATAAAAATGAGAAACAGAAACATTAAACAAATAATTTTTAAAGTAAAAGAAAAAAAATGTTAGTTGTGTTATTATCAATTCTCCTGTTTTATTTAATGAGATCATTTCAAGATATTTGTTCCCTCCATTATTGACAACTTAAATTTGTTTTAAAAGGATATTAGAATATCTCTTTTTTGAGAATCTTTCATTATAGTAAAATATATTTACTATTTTAACCATTTTAAAGTACAGGGTTCAGTGGGACTAACCACATGAACATCATTATACTTCCCTTACCACCCTCTATTTCCAGAAATTATTCACCATTCCAAACTGAAAGGTTGTACTCATTAAACAATAATTACACACTTTCTCCTTCCTCTAGCTCATTGCAGCCATCATTCTTTCTTATGTCTCTCTGAATTAATGATTCTAGGTACTTCATGTAACTGGCATCACTCGCTGTTTGTCCTATTGTGCATGTCTTATTCACTTAGCATTTTATCTTCAAGGTTCATCCATATTGTCACCTTGTTAAGGTTGAATACAATTTTGTTGTACGGAACATGTCTTTAATATAACGAACTTCCTCATTGCTATTTAGTTTAAGTGGGATATGGCTCCTGACCTCATGAAAATGTTTAATCCCAGATTCTTGTGTTATTGATGCTGGGAGGATGGACATTTGATGCAGTTATGAAGTTTAGAGGGTCACTGGGGGCATGCCAGGTTGGTTGTAAAACCCGAGTTGGAACTAGACAGTCTCT
Source organism: Oryctolagus cuniculus (assembly GCF_051225735.1). Classification (NCBI taxonomy): domain Eukaryota; kingdom Metazoa; phylum Chordata; class Mammalia; order Lagomorpha; family Leporidae; genus Oryctolagus; species Oryctolagus cuniculus. The sequence continues at coordinate 128,539,646 of NC_142874.1, forward strand.
GCTTCCTGATTTCCCTTGTGATTGTTTCTCCTCACCTGCTCTGCCATTGTCATCATCTGGCTTCAACAGACGACTGAACCAAGGGGGCCCACCCAAGCTTGGGCTGAGAACTATAAAATCTTGAGGCCAAATAAACATCCTTCCTTCAAAATTAGCTTCTTTTAGGTACTTAGTTATAGTGATAAAATTTTTCCAAGACATCTGTTTTCCATTCAAGCTTTGTAAGGATAATAGCCCCTTGCAATGATGCTGAGTTGTTAATGAATGTGATCAAAAACAGAAGTTTATTATTCAGCAGGTGACATATCATAATCTGTCCTCATCTATACCAATACCAAAGTATAAACCAAGAAGATGATTTGCTTCAAAGCATTAAAAGCATACATGAAATCACTGAGAGCCAGGAACAGGGTGATTGTAACACATAGACGTGTAGTTTGTACTCAAACACACACACAGTCATATGTCACTTAATGGCAGGAATACAATTTGAACAATGCATAGTTAGGTGGTAGTTTCGTTTTTGTGTCAACATCATAAAACATATGTACTCACACAAACCTAGAAAGTATAACCTGCAATACACCAATGGTATATGATTTACATGCCATTATATATGTGGTCTGTCATTAATTGAAACCCCATTATGCAGTATAAGACTATGTGTATGTCTATGTACATTTTTATATACACACACATACTATTTATGGCATTACGTATGGGTTAGGTCAACATATGAAGGGACTTCAAAAAGTTAGTGGAAAATGGAATTAAAAGGCAAGCTTATTGTGGTTTAAAAACTTATGGAAATCCATGTATAATGTTTCCTTGAAGCACATTTTTTATTAATTTTTTTAAAGATCTCTTGATGGCTTCAAAAGTGACAACTCAAGTTACTAACTGAAATGTTTTGGTGATATTATTCAACATTTTTTTGCAAGGTGTTATGAGCTGACTTGTGTTCTTCAAAATTCATATATTGGGTCCCAACTTGTATGGCGATTGTATTTGCACACAGGACCTTTAAAAGAGGTAATTGAGGTTAAGGGGGGGGAGGGTCATAAGACTGGGGCACTTATCTGAAAGGACTGGTGTCTTATAGGAAGAGGAAAAAGCACGAGGAATAAATGTGCAGAGGGGAAAGACAATGTGAGGGCATGATAAGTACACAGTCTTTGTAAGTCAAGGAAGAGAGCTCAGTAGATACCAACACTGCCAGTACTTTGATATAGGACTTCAAAGTCTTGCTAGTACTATGAGAAATAAATCTGTGTTGTTTGAACCACTCATTCTGTGGTATATTTAAGAAAACAAGTAAAAATTCCTGCTAATGTTATCACCCAACAAAAACTCTAGCATTTGTTTTAGTAGCCATTTCTTTGTTCACGTATTTAACACCCAAAATGTAAGTGGTTGTTAGACTTTGTATCTTCATATCAATGTATTGGATTCTTACTAGTTTCGTGCCAGTAGATAGTAGATTCCCAATTCCAAGTGTTATGTTTTATTTAATCATATCTGTTGTAGCACTAAGGCCAAGAAACATCAATATCAAATTAATTACATGACGTTTAAACTAAACTAAACTATCATTTACTTACTTGAAAGGCAGAATGACAGAGAGATAAAAAGTGATTTTTCCATCCTCTGGTTCACTTCCCAGATGCTTGCAACAGCTGGGGGCTTGGGCAGGCAAAAGCCAGGAGCCCAGAACTAACTCAGTCCATGTTTCTCATAGGGATGGCAAGGGTCCAATTACTGGAGCCATCACAGCTGCCTCCTCTGTGTGGGTGAGCAAGAAGCTCAAATATGGAGCCGAGTTAGCACTTGAACCCAGGAGCTCTGATAATGGGATTCAGCTCTTAACCGCTAGGCCAAATGCCTACATTATATTTGCATTTTCAAATCTTTCTGTATCTACTACAAAATTTTGTATGAAAGATCATTAATTATTTTTTTGTTTTCTATTTTTGTACTTACTGTTGAAAACACTTTTTATTTTTAAGGGAAAGGGTTTATTGGGGAAAACGCAGCAGACCGGAGGGGTGGGGCGACAAAGGGAAAAAGGGAGAGAAGGAAAGTATAAGAGAGAGAGAGAGACAGAGAGGAGAGGAGCTAGTGAGGAGAGAAAAGAGAGAGCAGAGAGGAGAGAGATGAGAAGAGAGAAGAGCAGACAAGAGGAGCCTAGAGAGCCACGTGTTCAGGCAGGAATAGGCCCTTTTAAAACATTGTTGGAGGGCAGGCAGGGAAGCAGGATCAGCGAATCCCATTAGGATGGGAGTGGAGCTTGACAACAGAGCTTGGGCCATGTGGCCACCTGGCTTTCAGCAATGGCAGAAGGGCCTAGGGCCTAGGATGTGAATCAGGGTGTAGATCACACCATAGATAAAACTGCGCCAGTTTCCTAACATTCCCCCCTATTGTTTTTTATAAAGCAGAGTTGTATGGGATTACATTACTCCCAAAAGTCCAGGAGGGGTAGAGGGACGATGATTTTTTTTTTTTTGACAGGCAGAGTGGACAGTGAGAGAGAGAGACAGAGAGAGAAAGGTCTTCCTTTGCTGTTGGTTCACCCTCCAATGGCCGCCGCTGCAGCCGGCGCACCACGCTGATCCGATGGCAGGAGCCAGGAGCCAGGTGCTTTTCCTGGTCTCCCATGGGGTGCAGGGCCCAAGCACCTGGGCCATCCTCCACTGCACTCCCTGGCCATAGCAGAGAGCTGGCCTGGAAGAGGGGCAACCGGGACAGAATCCGGCGCCCCAACCGGGACTAGAACCCGGTGTGCCGGCACCGCAAGGCGGAGGATTAGCCTATTGAGCCACGGCGCCGGCTGATGATCTGTCTTTAGAGATACTTCCTGATGACATGGGGCGACGTTCACTGGCAGGGAGCGATGTCTCAAGCCGCTGTCTCCTGGGTGGGGAGCTGAGTATATCCCTGTAGCAGCATATGGTTGACAGCCGGGTTGCTGAAGGCCTTGGTTCGTTCCATTGTCACCTGCTGTAAACACTTAAACAGACACTGTAGTATAAAAGTCAGGGTGAGAATAGCAACCAATGATCCTAAGAGTAGCATTAACCAAGTAATGAGAGGATTTCACAGAGGAGAGGAAATGGGGGGGGGGGTTGTCTCTGGACCCTTATGAGGACAGTTTGATGGATGTGGCTTAAAGCTGATCCCAGCCAAGACTGGAAGAAAAGGCCACTTAACTTTTGCAGGTAGTGGGGGTTTGTCTGTAAAGAAATTCTGAACAATTATACAACATTAAGTGGGGGAGAGGACCATCAGTACACACAGGTTGGGAGTAGATCCATTGGTGTTAGAGTAGAGGCTATGATTACAAAGGAAGGAGACCCAAGTGGGCTAGATACAAAGGACAGAGTCATTATTAGAGGACCCAAGAAAGGTGTTATCTAAGCTACAACTAAGTTTCCTAATTGAGAGGCAAATAGAACCTGACAGAAGGGGCTTGATAATAATCTGGTGGGCTTTAGGCCTTGTAAGTTAAGAGACCCAGACTCATCTATCTCTTCACATAGGGTACATCCTAAGGGAGGTGTGAACCTCCTTGGGAAGGCACCCTGTTGACTTCCATTACCTAGCTGGCCTGGGAGGAGAGCTGGCCAGGTAAAGGCAGGTGGCATCTCTAACAGGAAATTTACATTTCTGCCTGCAGTGTTACTGACCCAACCTGGCTGTCCCCTCAGCAGCGGTGGTCACTTTGGAAGCTGGGCCGAGTGAAGGGCTTTTCGGCTTAGAGGCAGTAAGATCTGTGGCTCTGACCTGGTCGTCCTTCGACTCTAGGCAGTTCCATTTCCAGTGATCCAGCTCTTGGCAGAGCTGCCAGGCTCTTCACAAGCTGACTTCTGCTGAAGCCCAGGCTTGCCACACTGAAAGCCACTGCAGTGGACTGGCCTGTTGGGTCTCCTTGAGGGCAGATCACTGTACAGAACAGCCATTAATAGGCCTGCCACCTATCTTTACATTGCTTCTGGTGCCTAGCTTTCTTTTCCTCCTGGTTTTTGTTAAAGCAGACCAGAGGATGCAAGTCAAGGAGGTGCTCAAGTCCCATCTCTAATCTTCGGTGGCCTAAACTAGAAGTCTATAGTCACAGGCATGTTAAATAGTGGTTTATGTTGAGGCAGACAATGCCTGTGAGGAAAGCTATATCCTTACTTTAAACTTTATTTCCCTTTGTTTGGTCTGAAAGGGAGGTTTTCGCTGTTTACTGTTTACTTCGCTGATGGTGAAGTAAATCCAGATATTATAATTTAAGCTTTCATTTTGGCTATGTTATTACAGAAAATGTTAACTATTCCATTTATAAGATCTAATTTTTTAAACTCTTTAACTGTTTTTTAATTTATCAATGGATTCGAATTACTTTCTGCTCTTAGTAACCTCAATTAACCGTACTTTCTCTCAGTTGGTACCTGTAATACATTATTGGCTTCATCTGTTTAAAGAGCCATCCAAAAATACTGAATACAATAGATGTGGCTGGAAAATTTCCATCAGAACCTATAGGACAGCTAAACACAGAATCAACAATGTTTTAGTTTTATGAGCAGCAAATCTGATATATAAAACTGGATGACGAAAGACTTTTTTTTTTTTTTTGACAGGCAGAGTGGACAGTGAGAGAGAGAGAGTCAGAGAGAAAGGTCTTCCTTTACCATTGGTTCACCCTTCAATGGCTGCCGTGGCCAGCACGCTGCAGCCGGCGTATCACGCTGATCCGAAGCCAGGAGCCAGGTGCTTCTCCTGGTCTCCCATGGGGTGCAGGGCCCAACGACTTGGGCCATCCTCCACTGCACTCCTGGGCCATAGCAGAGAGCTGGCCTGGAAGAGGGGCAACTGGGACAGAATCCGGTGGCCCGACCGGGACTAGAACCCCGTGTGCTGGCACCGCAAGTTGGAGGATTAGCCTATTGAGCCGCAGCGCCGGCCACAAAAAACTTTTAAGTTGCCACTTTTATAATTATAAACTTATTATAAACTCAACAAGAAGCACTTGTTTATTTTACACAGAACTTTTGAAAGCACCTCTAGGATTTTATAGAGCATTTAACCCTTTAGGCCTCTGGGGCTTTTTCATTAAGATAACTATCATGTCTAGGAAGACAAGATCATTAGATTTTTTTTAATTCTTAGACATCTGTATCAATACAATTTTATATTATAGAAACTTAAAATTTAGCACAACTTCTCATCTTGACAGTACTTCTAATATAGTCCAAATAGCCTGATTAGTTGGTGTCTCTACAAGATAAGAGACATATATATGTCCTTTGATTTTTTTCTAGTTGGTTCCAAACTGGAAAAAAACAAAGTCCAAAGTATACTGGAAATTTCAGAGTGCAAATTCTTTGGAACTTTGATTTTTGATTTTTTGAATGCCTGTCAAGGATGCCACGAAGGCTCAAAATCCAAATATCTGGTTGAAATAAGACTCCTTAACATCATGAAATAATATAGACCTTTGGAGTGCTAAGTTTAAATTGCGCACAGCACACAAACTGGAAGGGTTAAAACAGATGTAAACTCAGATTTGAAGTAATTAATCTAGTAATTGTCAGGGACAGATAAGTAGAGCCTGAGAAAGAATATGCATTTTGTGCACAAAGGAATACTCTGGAAAACCTAATTAACATTAAAGCAGCATCAGCATAAAGTGAACATTAATATTCCGCAGGATAATTGGCAACCTGTAAGGTGGGAATTTGGGGTTTGTTTCTTTTCTCCCATTTTCGCTGTCCTCAAGAAGGTGCCATTATTTCTGAGTTTCTAAAAGTCAGAGTGGTTAGGCCACATCCTATACCTCTTCCTGTGGGTAGACACAGGCACTTAGTGTATGTTCAACACAAACCACTAGGAAAAACGTCAGGAGTGATCCTGTTTTAGCCTCATTAAAGCACTGTGTGATAAGTGGTATTTTTATATGCATGTCTCAGGAAGTAATGGGGTCTTTATAAACAACTTAGTATCTGTGCCTATATGCTTAATTTCTATGATAGAAACCTCCTTGTACTCATGTTTTGCATGTGAATCACATTTTATTTTCCAAACATCTTTAAGTACATTGTCTCAATATCAGTAAGCCGACCCTATGTATTGGTTACCTGGAATTCAGATGGGGAAATTGAGGTTTGGAAACATTAATTGCATTGGCCCAAGTGACAAAATTAGAAAGTAATGGGCTTCTGTTAAACACAGTTCTCCTTTGACTACTGAATGCCTCAAATATCCTTTTCCTACAAGAAGTCACAAAAAAGGAAACTTTGTATACTCAAGTGGTTGGTTGTTGGCTCACCTATTTTTCTAACTTTCAATTTGTTATATACCTAAAATGAATAATTAAGACAAAATCCCATATTCCAGTTTATTTTGAAAAATTAAGAAATATGACAACATGCAGTGACTAGATGCTTCCGTGCAGAGCAATGTCTTCGGAAGCAGCTGGAGCTGTCTGGTTTAGAGTTCCTGTTACCGCCTTCATTTGACGTTGGGGCTACTCATTACCTTGCCTGCTTTAGACTTAATGACCCTATGTAGTTCTGTCATTGTGTCAGAAGAACTTCTGCACTAGATTCCACACCATTGCTTTAATCTGGAATATGACTCTCTGTAACTGTCCATTTCGGAATGCCTTCCTAATTGTGCAACACATAAGTCAATCTTTTCTCCGTGACAATGTCTCTCAGATTATTTTATCACATTCTCATAAGCTTGCTTCTTCCAAATCTCATCCAATGATTTTGCAACGGAAATTTTAAACAGGCAAGGAAGATTTAATTCAGGTGAATTGCAACAAGGAACCGAGATCAGACCACAGTTTGACCTCAAGTCTGCTAACAAAAGACAAGAGGGTTTTTTTTAAGCACTGAGTGAGCTAGTGGGAAAAACTATTGTAGGAATTAGGAGGGACGTTAGTTAATGGGATATTTAGAGCACTTTGCAATATTTAGAGCACTTTGCAAATATTTTCTCTCTGATTAGGAAATCTGTGTTTGCTAATTGGTGCCTATCAAATTAGGTTTCTTCTCTCCCACATAGATGACACTTCAAAGAGATAGCTTATAGGTCTTTTTATTTAAATTTCCTATTGTGAAAGTAATTTTATTTTTAATTAACACAATGATTGTACATATTTTGGGAGTACAATATGATGATTCAATACAATATGATGATCCAATACATGTATAAAAGATATAGTGTTCAAATCAGGATAATTATCTCCATCATTAACATTTTTAACATTCTTAACATTTTTCATTTTGGATTCCAGGAACCATTAGAATCCTCTCATAATTGTTTATAAAATGCGTAATGAATTGTCAACTGTAGTTATTTCACTGTGTTGTAGAATGCTAGAACATGGTCATCCTACGCTACAGTGTTTTCATAATTGCTGTTCTCACTGCCCTCTATTTTTCCTCTTCTCTATGTCTACTTAGTGACCAATATTGTACACTTAACTTTTTTTTTTTAAAGATTTCTTTATTTTTTTGAGAGGCAGAGTTACAGACAGAAATAGAAAGAAAGAGAGAGAGAGAGATTCTTCCATTCAATGGTTCACTCCCCAAATGGCCACAGCTGGAGCTGGGCCAATCTGAATCCAGGAGCCGGTAGCTTCTTCTTAGACAACCACATGGGTAACAGGGGCCCAAACACTTGGACCATCTTCTGCTGTTGCCCAGGCTCATTTGCATGGAGCTGAATCAGAAGCAGAGCAGCCAGGACTCCAACTGGTGCCCACATGGCATGTCAGCACTGAAGACAGAGGCTTAACCTGCTACACCGTAGCTCTAGCCTCTGTGCTCCTAACTTGTATAAAACTGATTTACTTTCTACATATGAGTGAGAGTATGTGCTATTTGCTATTATGTTTATTTCGCTGAGTGTAAAGTCCTCCAGGTTCCTCCATGTTGCTGTAAATTTCAGGATTTTATTCTTTATATGGATGACTAATCATTGTATGTGAGTATGTATATATATTCCTATAATCCTAGGTCTTTGACAAAGAAATCCCTTGTTGCTAAATTGGCAAGTAGCTTTCTCAAGAGATTTATATCTCAAAGAGGAAGAGAAAAACTTTACACCTGTAACTTTCTCAAAGTGCATGCTTGAAGAAAAGGGAGGTGAAATCCCTAGCGTTAGGATAAAGATTGTTGGGGCCGGCGCTGTGGTGCGGCGAATTAATGCCCTGGCCTGAAGTGCCAGCATCCCACGTGGGCACCAGTTTGAGAACTGGCTGCTGCGTTTCTGACCAGCTCTCTGCTATGGCCTGGGAAAGCAGTAGAAGATAGCCCAAGTACTTGAGCCCTTGCACCCGCGTGTGAGACCTGTCCTGGCTTCGGATTGGTGTAGCTCGTGCCATTGTGGCCAATTGGGGAGTGAACCATCTGATGGAAGACCTCTCTCTCTCTCTCACTCTCTCTGCCTCTCCTCTCTCTGTGTGTAACTCTTTCAAATAAATAAATAAATATTTAAAAAAAAAAGGCTAAAGACTGGCTGAAGGTCAGTCACTTTAAGGGGAAGGTTGAGATCTTTTTGGTCACCCCACAGAACTACTAAGGACAGAGATTGCCAGTTACCTGTGCCTGTTTTTCCTTGTTTCATTGAGTAATTTAATTCCAGGTCTGAGGCTTGTAATTTGGCTGATCAGATGAAGAAAACATACTGAAACCTCTTTGGCTATTAAGTTTAGTGTTTGACTTAATTCTGTGCAATGGAAAGTGAGTAGGACATGGAATGTACTTCCTCTGGAAAAGAAGTGGACTTGTCCTTCCTTCCCCCTTGCCATGACCTGCTAGATGGAATGTGGACAGAATAGTAGATGCTGGTATGGACATCGTAGATTATGACATGGGAAATGCATGTTCTAGATGGAGAGTAAAATAATAGAGGGGCTTTACACCCTGCTAAATGATCTCTGTTTTTGGAAAGGAGTGAATTCATAACTGTATTGCAGATATAAAAATGAACATGCCTTAAAGATACTGTTTAACTCCGCCATGGGGCAAATGGAGAGGTGTTATAACTAGTTAAAGAATCTTGAAGAACAGAACTTTTGTAAATCAGGTATGTTAAAATAAATACACAAAATATAGGTAAAAGTGGGGAATGAAAGTGGTCTCACAAAGCAGAATTAATTTCTATGTTTATGGAGAAGAATAATGATGCTTTGCTGTCAATTATATATAATTAACAGGGTTGAAAAAGGATCCTATGGATAATTTTCTTCATATACTTCTGAAGTTATCTGTATACAATAGATATTTTCCCACTGAAAATATTTTCCATGTTTTTCCCTACAGTGACACAATCTAGGAAGGTACCACATGGGATGCTTATATGCCAAATTTAATGGGAGCAAATATTCGTTTTGTTTATCAAATATATGCCCTTACATATAGTTGAAAAATCTTAAACTAAATATTATTCATTAGTAATTAAATATGTATTGTCTTGAAATATCCCAATGAAATCTTTTTTATCTGTTTAAAATCATGCAGATGTAATTAAAATATACTTTCTAGAATCCTTCTCATTTCAATTATTCTTATTAATGGTAATATTATGAAAATGTTTATAAAAGATCAACTATTGAGATTTATCTACAGTCTGTGAATCAAACTTACAAAAGGAAGCTTAGCTCTTGAACATTTAAAAATTGAAGATGTCAGTCTAATTGTTCCCCATGTAATACTACCATTAACTGCTCTAGTGCTCTAAGCCTTGGAAAATTTCCATGAAAGGAGGAGATTTGCAATATATTCACAGGAAAGCCATCTGGGGACAGGGTTGAAAGATGGACTTGACAGTGAGCCACCCCTGCTTATTTAAAGTCTTAAAATACATAATAAAATGGAAGTTCTGGGGTTTATCAGAAATATAATATACATAAATTATAAGAGTTATTCATGGTAATTGAGTACAATGTACATTTATATAATTGAACTGTGCTTAACCCCAAAGTAATATTTTTCTATAAAATTCATTCTACTATTTTGCTAAAACATTTACTAGGCAAATGAGCAGGAGGTGAAGTGAATTCATTTGAAATTTTCCCCATTTGATCTCCATCAACTAATTCTATGATTAGAGTGAATTCACAAGAAGGATTTTCTTCAAAGTATTATCCATTTTCCAGAATCAAATTTACAACTTAGAAGTTATGTAATGTGTAATGGTGATAATAATACCTTTGTAATTTTTAACTTACTAAGTATGAGGGATTTTAAAGGGAATCATGTGGCATATAACTCTCCACATAAATGTTCATGCATTCATTCATTTACTCAAATGCATTTCTTCATTTCCTGCATCCTGTCTCTGTTCTTACCACTGGGAATATATAAATGAACCTGAATGTTCCTAAATTAAGGGAGACAGTTTGGCTTCATGGGCATGTGAGCTATGCCTCACGTTCAGAAGAACCATTCTATTGGTTTCATGTTCTACTTTTGCAACATGGAAGATTAACTTTGTGTTTTTGAACCTGTGTTTTGTATGTGAGGGCTGATGTAACAGTCAACTTTAGACAGGAGAGGCACATGCTGTAGGCATATATATTATTGTTCTTCCCTGCATCATTCTCCTGTGGCATTCTTGATGACCATTGACTGGTGACTGTGAACCATTCTGGTGAACCACCGATGCAGGTGAATTCAGTAGGGATCAAAATATATTTGCAAGATAAGGAATTTGTGGAAGCTTTCAGAAACTTATATAGGAAATGATGCCGTATAAAGAAAGGGGAAAGTAGTAAAACCAATAGTCTCTTTTCATTTAGCCCTTCCTTACTCATCACTAAGGAGAGAGCATTGGTAGACTGTATGTATCATGAAGCCATGTTTGAAAAGTTGAGTTACTTTTGTATAATGCTTCCTCTGTTCTGGTGACAGAAAATGTATGAATTGTATAATTTCTGTGATTTTTGCATGAGTTAAATGCTGTCACATTTTCATTTAAAATGGCATTGAATAATGAAAGAGTATTAAAATTCATGATAATAATTTAAAATTAAAATATTTCTTTACTTAAATGACATTGAATAGGAAATAAAAAACACTGTATGAAGTTGAGAGAAAGGAAAGAAGAGAAAGTTTTATTTTAATAGCCTCCCATTTTCATTTTTCACTGCACCCATAAATTATGTAGCTTGCCTCATTTGGGACATTCATTCTCAGGAGGAAACAGAAAGTAAACAAGCCATTAGAATGGTAGATGTGGAAATGTTGTAACGTGGGAAGGGAGTTGACAGTGATGGGGAGTGGGCATGTGGATAGGGATTGCAGGAAAGGGCTTTTCAAACAGAGGCATGATATCAGAAACCTGAATGATGAGAAGGAGTCAGCCATGGTGGTGCCTGGGGAATACCTAGGAAGGAGGAAATAGATTTCATGAACATCCAGATATGGGAAACATCTTCATGAGTCCAAAAATGGAAAAAGAAGTCATTCTGGCCGCAGCAGAGTGGGCAGAAGTTAGAAGAGAGGAGAGAGGACAGGCGATGAGAGGCAGAGAGGCCATAGGAACCACTAAGTGGGGTGAGGGGAGCTCCCAGGTTTTTGAGCAAGAAAGTGATGTGATTGGAGACAACTACTTTATTGTTCATCTTGTTCTTATGTTGAAATGGAGGCATGGGGACTTGGAGATATGGGGAAATTTAATCTCTTATTCAAGGTAGAATAGTTCATAATCAGGAGAACCAGAACCAGAAATTAATTAGTCTGACTCTGGGGGCCACACATTTCACTACTGTGCTGGACTCTGAAAATAGACATTGCTTACTATGAAGTTCAGTACGAACTAAACAATTGAGGAGGTGATTTTATTCAGGCCACTGCAATATGGGAGGAACATCATCAATGCAGAATCCCTCAAAGTGAAGACCTCCTGAGGTGCTATAGAAAGCAGGTAATAAAGAAAAGGAGAGCCGTGGAAAGACAGAGCCAGGTTTTATCCTGGAATATGCAAAGGCATGGTGGTCTTTTGGCATTAGCTTGTGCTACAGCTTGAATATGATTTGGCCCTGAACTCACTCAGGAGTTTTAATGCCAAAATCTTATTATGAGTGAATGGTACTGACTGGGTGGGAACTTGGTCCTATGATGATGTTTAGAGGTGGGCCTTTGGGGAAGAGATGTGATTGGAGTAGGCTATTAGGGTGGAGCCCCCAACTCCTCAGACTCTGCCAGCAAGAACACTGTCACTGGAGGCCAAACCAATCTGGCTCCACTGACCTTGTCCTGTGAACCTCCACAGCTGTGAGCTACAATAAAAATTTTCTGTTTATTACCTTACGTGGGTTCAGGTATTTCATTACAGAGACAAAAAAACTGCCTAAACTGCCTGATTCTTAGAAGATAAAATCTGTTAAACTTGGTATATTATATATTTAAAATATCTTCTTAAATAATAACCTCTGATATCCTATTCCAACAGAAAGTTACAGCCTGTAACGTTATACACAGAGGGGCACACACGCAGAGCAATTTGATATCAGACTCTGATAATACACTGGTTACAGAGGAGACCAAGAGGGCCTTTATGGTTTTCCTTCCTGTTGTTTCTGAGGACCTGAAAAGAACAATCCTTTCATGTTCTGTGTTACTGTGTCTAGAATTTGCGAATGCTGGGATACTTGTCTATATTATTTCGTATCAGAGTGTGCATACCTGAGACTTCGGTCTTTTTCTTTTTTATATTATTCAAAGAGCAAACTTTAGCAATTGATTTATGAGCAAACATGAGGTCTAGTGGTTGGGATACTGCTTGGGATACCCACATCCCATATTACAGTCCCCGAGTTTGACTCTCATGTCCACTGTTGTGCACCCTGAGAAGTACCATGTAGCTGGGTTCCTGCCACCCACTTGTGACACCTGGATTGAGTTTTTAGCTTCTGGCTTTGGACCCCAGCCACTGTGGGTGTTTGAGAGGAGGAGTGAACGAGTAGATGGGCTCCCTCCCTCCCCAGTTAAAAAAAAATATTTTCATGGGAAAATTTGTTTCTTCAAATTTGCTCTACCAAATTATGATTGTGCACTTAACTCCAGTAGTAATGCCATTAATTCAGATTTTCTCTTATTTAAAATTTACACATTATAAACCAAAGCCGTTGGGGCTGATACCGTGGCACAGTGGGTTAAGCTGCTGCTTGTGATGCCTACATCCCGTATCATAAGACCAGTTCAAGTCCCAGCTGTGTCACTTCCTATCCAGCTCCTTCATAATGTGCCTGGAAAAGCATCAGGGGATGCCCAAGTGCTTGAGCCTGTGCCAGCCATGTGGGAGACCTGGATAGATTTCTTGGTTTCTAGTTTCAGAGAAAAAAATACTGGATTTCACTTTATTACATTTTAGGTGTATTCAACTTAAATATTTTGTTGAAGAATAAAGACAGAAAATATTCAAAGTGCAAATTGAGGAATAACTGGGTTTAGACTTGTTTTTCTGAGCTCACTAGTTATAGGAGGTAACCTTCCATATGCATGCAGTTTATGAATTTGGCCAAAAAAGAAATTTAAAAATGTTAGAACCAGGTTTGTTAAAAACATTGCCATTAAAATTCATAATGCTTACACATAGAAAGGTTGAATGCCCATCTAAAAAATTACCATTTCTATGTTAGTCACTAACGTGTTGCAGTCACTTTTTCAACATATATATTTACTGTGAATCCTTTAGAGGTAGAAGAGTTTTTTGTTTATTGTCACCTGAAACTATTATGCATTTGGAGGAGACAGAATGTCAGTAAAGAGATTTTTGTAAATCTTGCAGATTTCAAATTCTTCTATTGTAGAACTACTCTGTAGTTTTTTTTTTTTTACAAAATATATTTGAAAAGCAAAGTTAGAGAGAAAGAGAAAGAGGAAGAGAGAGAGAGAGAGAGAGAGAGAGAGACAGATCTTCCTTCCACTGGTTCACTCCCCAGATGGCTGCAATGGCTGGAGATGGGCTGATATGAAGCCAGGAGCAGGAGCTCCTTCCAGGTCTCCCATATGGGTGCCAGGGACCAAGCATTTGGACAATCTTCCACCGCTTTCCCCGGTACCCTAGCAGGGAGCTGGATCAGAAGTAGAGCACCTAGGACTGGAACCAGTGCCCACATGGGATACTATTGTCGCAGGCAGTGGATTTACCTGCTATGCAACAACGCCAGCCCCTTTTCTTTTTAGACATCAAACTTTTCTTTAAAATCACTTGGCTAAATAAAGTAGTAATAAATCAAAAGTATGTTTGCTTCTGCAAGTGTATTCATTATAAAATCAGCTAGGGAAAATATTCTTATGAGCTGTGCCCCAATAAGAGGATTATCAAAATATGCACCATTAAGGATTGTTATAGAAAGAGTAAGCACCACATGCCCTACCCTGCCAAGGCTGCTTCTGTCTCCCTGGGTGATCCCTTGCTGCACACACACTGCCTCTGTACCATCATGTCCTCCTCAGAGCCCAGCCAATGACAGTGCTGTACTATTGAACCTCCAGGGCATGAGCCAAATAGGCTTGGCATTTTTATAAAGTACTGGGCCTGAGGTATTCCATTTTACAATCAGAAAACAGTCTGATAGACTTATTTGAAAAAAGAAATAACATATAAGACAAATGAAGTCAGGAGAGGGAAAGGGAAATATTTTAAAGAATTTTTAAAAAGTTCATGTTTCCAGGTTGCTTCTACCTTTTGGCCGCTGTTAAAATAGTGATTAACTGTCTCATTTTTAAAAATTTTTAATGATAGTTTTATAGATTTGAAATGGAAAGAGAGAGAGAGAGAGAGAGAGAGAGAGATCTTCCTTCCACTAGTTCATTCCCAAGATGTCTCCATACTTAAAGCTGAGACAGGCTGAAGGCAAGCGCCTGAACTCAATGCAGGGCTCCCAACAGGGTGGCAAAGACCCACATATTAGCTGCCTCCCATGATATACATTAACAAGAAGCTGAAATTGAGACTAGAGACAGGATTTGAATCGAACCATTGTAATATGGAATGCATCCCAAGTAGCATTCTAGCTCCTGTGCCAAATGTCAACCCTCTCTCTCTTTTTAAAATTATTTCTTAAATTTGTGTTATTTGATTTCCTATACCCTTACTTGCTATTCTACAACCTATGGGCTGAAGGTCTGTGGGCCAGCAGTGTCAGCATCACTTGGGAGCTTGGCAGAATGTAGATTTTTTCAAACTTTTTATTTAGTAAATATAAATTTCCAAAGTACAGTTTATGGATTACAATGGCTTTCCCCCCATAACTTCTCTCCCACACAAATTTGCACTCAACATGTATTAAAGACCTAAATCTATGACCAGACACCATCAAATTATTAGAGAACACTGGAGAAACCCTGCAAGATATAGGTACATCAAAGACTTCTTGGAAAAGACCCCAGAAGCACAGGCAGTCAAAGCCAAAATTAACATTAGGGATTGCATCAAATTGAGAAGTTTCTGTACTGCAAAAGAAACAGTCAGGAAAGTGAAGAGGCAACCGACAGAATGGGAAAAAATATTTGCAAACTATGCAACAGATAAAGGGTTAATAACCAGAATCTACAAAGAGATCAAGAAACTCTACAACATCAAAACAAAGAACCCACTTAAGAGATGGGCCAAGGACCTCAATAGATATTTTTGAAAAGAGGAAATTCAAATGGCCAACTGACACATGAAAAAAAGTTCAGGATCACTAGCAATCAGGGAAATGCAAATCAAAACCACAATGAGGTTTCACCTCACCCCAGTTAGAATGGCTCACATACAGAAATCTACCAACAACAGATGCTGCCATGGAATGGGGAAAAAGAATGTATATTTTTAATTTTTCAAAAAAATATTTACTTATGTTCTTGAAAGGAAGAGTGGAAGAGAGAGACAGAGACAGAAAGAGATTGTGCATCTACTGGATCACTCCACAGATGGCTACTACAGCTGAGTCGAGCCAAAGTAAGGAGTGAGGAACTTCTGGGGCTGCCACATGGGTGACATGGGTCCCAGTACTTGAACTATCTTCTACTGCCTTCTGAGACATATTAGCGGGGAGCTGGATCAGAAGAAGAGCAACCAGGACTTTCAAATCAGTGATCGATATTGGATACCACCATGTAGGTGGTGGCTTAACCAACCACACCATGACAGAAGCCCCCCAAAATGTATATTTTTCAATCCTGGGCCCATGCCTCCCTGAGTCAGAACCTATGGTTTCATTAGGTACTGATATAGCTCATATGATCACTGATGTTTGAGAACTACCACTGGATAAGATATTGCTTTCCAGTGTGTTAATATAAATTCTGAGATTACAGCTGAGATGAGAGATCACTTAATTATTTCTCCAGCCAGAGTCTTGGGAGCTGTGTATGGAGGGGCCACCTGTAACTCACATTGTTCTGAAAGGAATAATATGTCCCCAGTCTGTGTTTGGCATCATAGCCAGGTCAATGTTGCTGGACAGACTTTGAAACCAAAGCTGCCAACCTTCTCCAACTGTTTCTCCTTCCAGGCTTGTGACCTTGCAGGCCTTTCAGAAAATGCTGCCAAAGCCCCATTTAGAGCACCTCTGTGCTGCCCGAGTCCAGTCAACATTGATTCCAACTGTAGCGATGTGATGGAAATCCGTTACTTAAATCGTTCAGAACCAGAGTATATTATTTACCCCTCAAAGGATTCAGATGGCTCCTACACAAAAATGGAAAACTGAAAAACAGTGTGGGAGATTTATGGGATACTATCAAAGGATCCAACATACAGGTCTTAGGAGTTCCTGAAGGTCAGGAAACAGAGAATGGACTAGAAGGACTATTGGGTGAAGTAATTACAGAAAACTTACCTAATTTGCAGAAAGAATGGAACGTCCAAGTAGTGGAAGCACATAGAACTCCTAACAAACATGAACACAAAAGATCTTCACAATGACCCATTGTAGTCAAACTTTCAACGTTAAAACATAAAGAAAAGATTCCAAAATGTTCATGAAAATGTCAAATTATTATCAGAGGATCTCCAGTTCGATTCACAGCTAACTTCTCATCAACCCTACAGGCTAAGAGAGAATGGAGGGACATAGTTCTAATCTTAAAAGTTAAAAAATGATAATCCAGAGAACTGTAACCTGCAAAGCTCTCATTTATGAATAAAGGTGAAATAAACACCTTCCATAGCATACATAAATTGAAATAATTTGTCACCACTCATGCAGCCTAATAATTGATTCATAAGGACGTGCAACACAGAAACACAGAAGAATATTCACCATTATGAAAGAATGTGAAGGCAGATGATCTCATTGTAAAAGTACAAAGTACAGAGGAGAAATATTTATGGAAAAATGGCATGGTAAATTCATTAGTTATCAATAGTAACCTTGAATATAAATGGTCTAAATTCTCCAATTAAAAGATACAGACTAGCTGAGTGGATTAAAAAAACAAGACCATCTATTTGCTGTCTACAGGGAACATACCTCACCAACAAAGATACACACAGACTGAAAGTAAATGGATGCATAAAGAAACTACATGCTAATGGAAACCAATAAGAAGTTGGGTGCAACACTCATCTGTGCTGCCACATGAACCACACAAAGGATCTGTGCAGTCCACAGATCCCTCTGAAGTGACCTATGACAGACAATCCAGAGCTATGAGCCGTTGGTGCTGCACACAATGATTGCCCAGAGACGCAGCTATACCTGGTGCCCTATCGTGCAGTCACAGAGTCCCCACCATCTCATCACATAAGGCTCCCACAGTTGCAGCGTGCAGAGGAGCCACTCCTCCTGCAACCTATCCCATCCACATAGAGGCAGAGAAATTTCCAGAGCTAGCTGCCTGTGGGTTCTCCACCTTGCTGGTTTGAGCCCCAGATCCTGTGATATGTTTAGAGTCTGACATTACTTCAAAGTCTTCCACATGTGCCCAGCCCCTATCAGTTCTCCCAACCAGACTTAAAGTCAGTGTGGAAGATGGATTTTTCCCTCTAGTAAAATCCCTGGATCACACATGTGCACAAGAACCACCCACTGCCAATACTCATTTCAAAATGGCAGCTTCTCCCTGTCCATCGCCAGGTGTGTGACGCTATCTGCAGCAGCCAGTATTGTTATCAGGATGGCTCCTTGTCCCTGCCAGTTGCTGAGTGTGCACACAAGAGCTGATGCAGCTGAAATTGATGTCAAACTGGAACCCTTTCCCAGCCGAATGCCAGGTGCCATCGTAGGGGAATGGGGAAAGAGAAACATTCCCTTTTTCCACTGGCTTAGGCTGGAACCCTGTCTCTCTTAGGAATCCAGGTCTCAAAGACAATGTACTCTGCCCGTTTCTCCTTCCTGTATTGCCAGTGGTAAGGGCTGCTGCAGTGTGGTCTCACTGGGCTTTCCCAGGTTCTTCCTCCAGCTCTCGGCTGCACGGGTTCTATGTTGTTGCTCTGCATCCATGCTCCTTGCTGCATGCCTGCACCTTCCACACTGATCCACAGGTTCTCTTTTCCTTCTATAGAGTTTCCTCTGCAGATGTCTCTCCAACTCTCCCCTGGGAATGTATTTCCTTCACTTTTCTGCTGCTATTTTTGCCTACCGTAAAGCAGTAAAACCTTTCCTATTCCACCATCTTGGGATCTCCAAGATATTCACATAAAACTTCATGCATGAGTGAAAAATGGGCCCTTCTGTACATTCTTGAAATGAAACAAGATTCTCCCAGGTGTTTCTAACCATTTGAATTGACTTTGCTTATTCATGGGATCCATGCCAATATTTATATGACATTTCATTTATAATGGAAATAGAAATACCTTGAAATTAATCTCCTAAACCTATTTCAGACATTAACACTATGTGTGTTTACTTCCAGTAGAAAAGATTATAAGCACTTTGAACTTAGGTAAAAAAGCAAAAGATAGTTATTTAGAAAAAATAAAACTAAAAATCATGTAAAAATGTCTGTTTTATGATTTTAGATGTTAAAGAAAAACATAGTATCACGAATGAAATAATCAAATTTAAAAGGTGCAAACTGTTGAAATCTTTACTTAGTATATGCTAAATTGATCTTCTATATATCAAGATAATTGAAAATGAATTTAGATGTAAAAGGGACGGGAGAGGGAGCGGGAGATGGGAAGGTTGCGAGTGGGAGCGGTTATGGGAGGAAAAAGCTGCTATAATCCAAAAGTTGTACTTTGGAAATTTATATTTATTAAATAAAAGTTAAAAAAAAAGCCATATATAGAATTCAGATACAGGGGCTGGCGCCGTGGCTGACTTGGTTAATCCTCCACCTGCGGCACCAGCATCCCATATGGGTGCCAGGTTCTAGTCCCAGTTGTTCCTCTTCCAGTCCAGCTCTCTGCTTTGGCCTGGGAGGGCAGTGGAGGATGCCCAAGTGCTTGGGCCCCTGTACCCGCAGGGGAGACCAGGAAGAATCACCTGGCTCCTGGCTTCAGATTGGCGCAGCGCTGGCCGTTGCAGCCATTTGGGGAGTGAACCAATGGAAGGAAGACTTTTCTCTCTGTCTTTCCCTCTCACTGTCTATAACTCTACCTATAAAATAAAAAAAAAAGAATTCAGATATAGAATTCAATAAAAGAGGGGGCTGGCACTGAGGCTCAGCAGATTAATGCCCTGGCCTGAAGCGCCAGCATCCCATATGGATGCCGGTTTGAGACCCAGCTGCTCATTTCCGATCCAGCTCTCTGCTATGGCCTGGTAGAAGATAGCCCAAGACCTTGGGCGCTTGCACCCACATGGGAGACCAGAGGAATCTCCTGGCTCCTGGCTTTGGATTGGTGAGCTCCGGCCATTGCAGCCAATTTGGAAGTAAACCATCGGATGGAAGGCCTCTCTCTCTTTCTCTTTCTCTTTCTCTTTCTCTTTCTCTTTCTCTTTCTCTTTCTCTTTCTCTTTCTTTCTCTTTCTGTCTCTGTGTAACTCTGACTTTCAAGTAAAATAAATAAATCTATATAAAAAAAGAATTCAATAAAAAAGGGGAAGATGATTTAGGAAAAGTAATCTCTGGAATGCTTACATAATGTACTGTGAAAAGTTGGTTGAACACACAGTTATTCTTCAAGAATGGTGACAAGATATATTACTTGATTAAGTGCATATTAACAAACAAGCAAATAATATAACTAAAATATTGCACATACTTTAAACTTTAACCTTTTTGCTGACAAATTGAAATCTGAAAACAAGGACTCCACTGACTCTAGAGTCATAAAAATAAAATATTAATATTATACTAATATGAATATAAAACATTATCTAATTATAACTAAACTTTAAAAGATGCTGTGTATATTGTTTTTGCTGAAAAAAATTTTTACAGTGATTGACTACTATGGATTTAATGATCTGTGATTATTTTAAAATTTATATGAGGTAAGTTGAATATGTTTTCATTTGATAACTGTTTATAGCACTAGCCTCTATTCTTGTTGAACTATGGTATTTTTACTTTTTATTTGTTGAACTCTGTTTAGTGGAGCATTAAACCTATGACCTTACAGTAAAATAAAACATGTTTTCTCAAAATTAGTAAGTAAAATATTAAATTGAAAAAATTAAATCATTTGACTCTTGGATCCATTGATAAAATACCTTCAAATACATTTTTAAAAAAGATTTTATTTATTTATTTGAGGTAAACTTACAGACAGAGGAAGAGACACAGAGAGGTCTTCCACCCACTGGTTCACTCCCCAAATCTTCACAACTGCGGAGCTAGGCTGAGCCAAAGCCAGGAGCCAGGAGCTTCTTCCGGGTCTCCCACATGGGTGCAGGGGCCCAAGGACTTATGCCATCTTCTACTTCTTTTCCAGACCCCAAGCAGAGAGCTGGATCAGAAAAGGAGCACCCAAGAAAGACCCAATGCCCATATGGGATGCTGGTGCCACAGGCAGTGGCTTAGCCTACTACCCTACAGCGCCAGCCCTTCAAACAGTTTTGAAGGAAAGCCAGAGAAAGGGAAATTAACAAAGTGGTATAGTGGATTATTTAAACCTGGCGTCAGTTTTCTCACTCACTTTCCACTGGACATTACTACACAGCCTCATAGAAGAGGTAACAAGTTCAAGAGATGGTTCACATGAGGAAAAGTTTGTGGAGAAGTTTGAAGTTTTAAAGGATTTTTCAGACTTATCTCCTCTGCCCATGAGGTGCTGCAATCAATCAATACATGCATAGATAAATAAATGGTATCCTTCCAGGTGTCTAGAGGTGGGAAAGATGGCCTGATTAGCATCAAGAAATATTAATTAAATAATATGGTGCTATAAACTACCCTTTGCTCTCTGAATATCATCCCATTGCATGGTTTATTTCTTTAAAATCTACTTTCAAATTTCAAATTTGACCCTGACTGAATTTCCTTTAGGTGTTCCTTTGCTGTCACTACATTTTGCAATTTACTTCACTGTTATGTTCAGGGTGTTGTCTGGTCCTAGTGGAGCAGCTTTCTCATTGGCGACTTCTCCTCTAGTCTGTTATGAGTCAAAGATGAATCTTAGTCATAGCCTGAACTGAAGCACTTTACTCTGGCTGTGCCATTGTGAGATGGACAGTGGGAGCTGGCCCATGGAGAGGTTGGAGAACTGCCTGGCCAGAAAACTGCTGTCTGGAGCTCACTTGCAGTTTGGCGATTCTTCCCCTTTCTTATGCCTGTCTTCAGTCTTGATCAGTCACCTGGTGTTTCGTTCATGAAGGGATCAGGTTTTCTGGTGAGAATAAGTTTTGTGTTAAGCTCCATGACTGTTGCATTTGTGCTAAGGTGACCTTGTCTCTAGGGCAACCAGGATTTTTAAATTCTGTTGTCATAGAGACCTGGTAATCCCTGGCCAGGGTTGAGAATCCCAAGTGGGGTTTTATCAAACTGCATAGTGACACATAGTGTAGGCCTTGCAAAAGGTTTGGATAGGTCTGTGGCTATCATTAACCTTCTATCCATGATAAATTCCAGATAACATATTATATCCATTTATAGTTCAGAAAAAGACATAAGAAAAAAATCAATATTTATTACAGCTATTGTTAAGGTTGGCATTATTCTTTGTTGCCCCAAATGGAAAATAATTCTGGGCACTTTAAGCTGAATGAGATACATTAAATATCTCTCTAATGGACAGAAATACATTTATTTTCTGTAGAGCCATGAACAGACCCCCAAAGCTGATGCAGTCCTGTGGAGATCCTGCTGGCATTCTCTGAGAATTTATTTCATGAGTTTCTTTTTTTTTTTTTAATATCCAACAATTTTATGTAGTACAAGCAAGTGGTATTTATCCCACGTAAGCAAGGCTGTCAGCATTTAAAAAAATCAATAAATTGGACATACTACACAAACTGCAAAAATGTTAAATGATTACATCAACTTTTGTAGAAGATATTTGGCATAAAAAAAACTGAGCAAACAAGGAACAGAAGAGAAATTCCTCATCTAGATAAAGAATATCTACCAAAACCAGCTTTAATAGTGAAATTGGACAGTTTTCCCTTAAGTTGGAGAAAGGGGGAAGTGTCTTTTTCTTCATGAGTTTCTTATCTAGCATAAGATTCAAAGTTCTCAGGTAGACGTGGCTCAGTATTGGAACATGAACATTTACTTGAACCTATCGACAAGGAAAGCTGGACAAAGTGCTTGGATCTTTGATATGACTTCTCTAAAATTTAGAAAGCCCCTCAAACAGAAAGATTCAGAAGTGCTATATAGCCAATTGCTGATATCCCTTATAATCATAAATTATACCAATTGTAGAATTAAATATTACATTTTACTCACAATTACAGGGCAGGGGGTATTTTGCCCAGAGTTTAAGCCGCTGCTTGAGATGTCTGTGGCAACATCAGAATGCCTGGATTCAAGTCCTAGCTCCACTCTGCATTTCAACTTCCTGCCATTGCCATCCCTGGAAGGTAGCAGATTATGGCTCAAGAACTGAGGTCCTTGTGACCCACATGGAAGACCCAGATTGAGTTCCTGGTTCTAGCTTTGGCCCTTTATGTTGTGGGCATTTGAGGACTGAGCTATCAGATTGGAGATCTCTCGCTGTCTCTCTGCCTTTCAAATAAATAATGATGTTTAAAGTCAACTTGAAAATATACATGAATATAGGAAAACATGGTTTCAGTCTTATTTTTATGGACTCCTTCATATCTAAAGTGGATCTTTAAATTCTTTTGACCAGTAGCATTGAAACATCTTTGACATTCTTGTGAACTGAGCTCCCAAAGGTTGACAGTGGCCATCAAGCTTATCACTTTTGTTGGAATAATATAGAGAGTAAATAAGGTGCTGATAGCCCAGAAGACAATAGTCTGTGATCCAGAACTGAGCTGGGACAAGAGGTCATCCTAAGTGTGCACTGAGTCTATTCAGTAGCTGACACTAGAAAAGCCACAACAGACCAATCACCTGGAGTGCTACCAACAGTCCTGCAATCAGAAAAAGAATTAGGAGGCACTTTTTAAACTCCAATATTAAAAAAATAAATTATGATCCTATAATTGTGGATGTAAGTTTAAGAAACCAGGATCAGGAAACTCTTCTTCTGTCTCAGATGTCTAACAACACATAGTTATGTTAGATGGATGCATTAGCATAAATTCTATCCTCTGTCACTACTGAAATTGCCTCCCAACTGTACTGGAACCATACATGTTGCTGCAGAATGTCATCACACTCCACAACCTTACTTTCTGACAAAAACTCACCGAAGCAACAGGAAGAAAGCGTCCTCCTCTCCCCAGAATTGATTTATAGTAAAGAGCCTAATTTTCATCTGAAACTGAGATCCATAGGCATCTGGGAACATTTTAATTGTTCAGGTTCATCGATGTAAGAAGACTCCCTAGAAGTTGGTCAAGTCCATTCACCATATACCAACCTCAACATACAACTCATTGCTTGCTTTTCACAGTCACATTCATCATGCAAAGCCCCAGTTCTGTTCAAATGCAAACTGCTCTTTGACATTACCCATACTGCTTAATAAGGATGAAGAATAAATGATTTTTCACACCTGAGAATCCCAGTCATGTTGCCAAGTAGAAGTGTGATGCTCTTGTGACAAGCCCACCATATTTTGCTACTCCATGTACTCCCTCCTTCCCTTGAGTTCAAAGTTTGTTTCTTGTTCTCATTCCTCCATTGCTTCCTTCTCTACTTCACTCTCAGTTCATTAACTATTTGTTCTTTTTTTAAACAATGAATTTCTGTGTACTTATTTGTTCAAAATGCAGATACACAAATACACATACATGGGAGAGAGAGAGAGAGACAGAGATAGAGACAGACAAAGAAAGATCTTCCATCCATGGATTCACTTTCCAAATGATTACAACAGCTGGGACTGAGCCAAGTCAAAGCCAGGAGACTAGAACTCAGTCCAGATGTCCTCTGTGGGTGGCAGGGACCCAAGCACTTGAACATCATCTGCTGCCTCCCAAGGAGTATATTCATAGGAAGCTGGAATCAGGATTAGCGCCAGGACCTGACCTCAGGCACTCTGATGAAAGGTGCAGGAATTACAAGTGGCATCTTAATCACTGTGTCAAATGCCCACCACACTGGCCTTATTCTTCATTTCACTGAGACACACATCAAAAGGGAAGTTCCTCCATACATGATCTACCCACACATTCATGGGTACTTACCCACCCTGCTTTCCTCCAATGACTGTAGATAAATTCCTCATGATCTCAGGATTGAGCTTGCCCCATTTTAATTAAACTCATTACTTTTTACACCCTCATGCCTGTTGTACAAGTAATTGTGCCATCTCCTAAACAGTTACTTTTTATTTTTCTTTTGAATCATATAAGCATTTGACATACAGAAAGAATCCTCATGATGCCACCTTTTTCTGTTAGTTTTCACAGCAAAACTTTGAAAAGCTTTTATATTTGTTGTCAATTACTTTGAAAGCAATCCAGTCTGGATTTTGCCCTAATTGCTTCATTGAAACTGCTTTATCAAAAGTCTTTTACGGTCTTTCTACATTGCTAAACATGATGGACAACTCTCTGCACGCTTCTTTTTTAAATATTTCTCAGGGCTGTAGAAGGTTTATTGCATCTTCCTTATTGAAACATACTCTTTGCTTGGGCTCCGGGATATAAGATTTTCCTACTGCTCAAACTACTATTCCTTAGTCTCATGTGATGGTACTAATTATTGAGCATTGTAATAATTTGGAATCCTCTTTCAGCGGTCTGAATTCACTCCCTTAATAGTTTATTCTACCTCTTACTTTTAAATAACATGCATAAGTTGGTGGAATCATAATTTATAACCCCACCTCTGAAATCCTGGATAATATGCCCAAGTAAAGATTTGTTATCTCTACTTGGAATAGGTATTTTAAAATTTTAAAAAGTCTAAAAATAACTTGTTAGAAAATTTCCTTTCTGAAGCCCAATCCTTCTTTGATCTTCTCCACCGCAGGAAATTGTAGGGAACAAAGTTTCTGCCAAAGCATTCTCAGTGAGGACACCCTCCTCCTGGACACAGAGTGTGGCCACAGAACTGGTTAAGGATAGTGAATGACCTATTATCCAGAGGAGCACTGAGTTCTCATGGGAACACTGGCTCCTATGAGGACATGCAGCTACTTTCCCAGACTTATTTATCTAGTAAACCAAGTCACAGGGCACCCCATCAGTGTCGTCACAATCATGTTCTAGATAATATCAAGTAATGTTACAAGTAATCTTAGAGTTATGTGAGCACTTGCATGCGTTGTACAAATGGCTGATATAATCCTTGTCAATAAAAGAAGCACACCGGGGTGGTACCATTCAATCCGGTGGCACGCTTCAGAGGAAGATTTCCCATGTCCTGTCTCGCCTTTGGCTTCTAATACACCCCCAAGAGGAAATGACAACCTTAGTATCTCCAGTTGCTTAAACAAAATTGAAGTCACCCTTACTTCTTTCACTGCCTTCCCATTTCTGCATACAGCATCTCAGCAAATTATGTTTTATTTTCTTCAAAACTGTATACAGATTTGGCTTTGCTACCTCTATTTCTATAAACTCCTATTCTAGACACCATGATCCTTTCCCAATTTTCTACTAATTCTAATCCCTTCTTCTAAATTCCCTACCATCTATACTCAACACAAAAGATAGTTTTTCTAAAAAAAATCAAATATTATCATGTCAGTTTTTGCTGGTTTCTCTTCATTGAGTTTTCATCTCACTTGGTCTTCAGAGTTCTTATAATTACCTAAAGCTATACAGAGCAGCTTTTGCTGTTATTGGAGCATACCAGAAATTACCCTGCCTCAAGACCCTTACCCTAGATTTTCTGTTAGTCTCAAAGGGACTCATCCATCTCCTTCATGGGTATGCTTAAGTAGCATGGTGGCAGACAGGGAAGACATGAACAACTGCATTAGTATTCATTCATTCCTTTCACTGAGGGTTGGGATAGCTCTAGGTAAAATAAAAGTCTAGTAACTGGTCTAAATTCTTTTTTACTTGCAAGTAGATTAATAACAATTGGCAAAGAGGAGAAGTTCCCTATAGAATTCCCTTAACAAGATACCCTGGAAAAAGGATTACATATAGTTAATAAACTAGAATATATGTACTTATGAGGCATAGCTCCCTGAAGCGTGTCACTTGTTATTCAATTCACTGGAGTATATCATAGAGATTATTGATAACTTAAATGTCCCCTCATAGGTGAGATGACCCATGAACCTCATTAGAGATCTTATCAATTTCTTCAAGTGAAGAAAAATGCATTACCTGGAAAGATACGATCTGTAGATACCATTAATGTCTAATCTCTACTTCATGTGAGCTTTCTGATTTCCTATATCCCTGAAGTTGTTTTAGAATGTGATCAGTGATTTGTGTGTCTTAGTTGACAAATCATTCCTTTGTAATAGCTAAATAATGTAATTTATAAGTTTATTTCTTGTTTGCTAATTATGATATTAACATCCAATCCTCTCTCCATATCTTTTCTATTGTCTACCTGTTGTTTTCTTATAGTGCTTATCATTATTTATTCCATAGCACTTATCATCATTTAATTGATTGTTTTCATTATTATTTCTGGTGTTCCCATTGCTTCAATCAAGTGTAAGTTGAGAAGCTAAACTTTTTTTTGTTTGTTTTTTTCAAAATCCTCTTTCTTTGTGCCTAGAATAGAATTTTGCACAAAATAGGTACTTGGACTTTATTTTTTGATTTGTTAAATAAGTTAATACAGATGTCTTGCATGTATTCAAGTTGCTTCATGGTCTAAAACAGTAACAGTTAGCCTAGCCATCATATAAATATTCTAGGTATGAAGCAGAATAAGAACCGACCAAGGCTGGCGCTGTGGCTCACTAGGCTAATCCTCCTCCTGGAGCACCAGCACCCCAGGTTCTAGTTCCAGTTGGGGCACTGGATTCTGTCCCGGTTGCTCCTCTTCCAGTCCAGCTCTCTGCTATGGCCTGGGAAGGCAGTGGAGGATGGCCCAGGTCCTTGGGCCCTGCACCCACATGGGAGGCGAGGAGGAAGCACCTGGGTCCTGGCTTCGGAATGGCGCAGTGTGCTGGCCACAATGCGCTGGCCGTAGTGGCCTCTTGGGGGGTGAACCAATAGAAAAAGGAAGACCTTTCTCTCTGTCTCTCTCTCTCTCTGTCTAACTCTGCCTGTCAAAAAAAAAAAAAGAAAAAGAAAAAGAAAAAAAAAAAAGAACCGACCCAAAGACTTTTGCCCAATGATCATCCTTCTTTGAAGGAAGTGTCCCCGAGTTTTCATACACACAAAAAATCACAATCACATAATTGGTCACTGCAACTGTTAATAAATGGTATCTATGTTCTTTCTCTGTGAAATTTAATGGGCTTGTGATTACAGTGGAAGAAATTCCATGTGAATTCCAAACCTGTTTATAAAAGATAGTAAAGTGTCTTCTAGTTCCTTTGGTACATTAGCTCTTGTCACACAGTTACCACACTATGAGGAAGCCCAAACTGCATACCGGGGACTGGAGTAGATGTGCCAACCATATCTTTTGCTGATGTCCAAGTTGAAAGTCATTATTAACCACCAGGTATGTGAATGAAACTCCTGCAGATAATACTAGATTCCAGCTTCTGAGTCTTCCAATCTGAGGCCTCAAACTCTATAGAACAGAGACAAAGCACCCTCATTGCATTAGTGGCCCATTGAAACCAGAAGCCAAATAAAATGTTTATTTTATGCCACTAAATTTTGTAATGGTTGTTATGGAACAAGAGACAATGAAACATTCATGTTAGGTTAATAGTTTGGCTTTCAAATATAATTAGCTTTTGTATACATAGTTCACCTAATATGCTGCCACAGTTTTATCTGATTGCCCCTTCTGAAATACGGATATAGTTTTAGCATTTTAAAAGGGAAGTATGAATGCTAGAAGTAGTGAGATATTCCATTTTAGAACAATCTCATACTTTTAGACTGGGCATAGAATTGCTTATTGAAAAATAAATCCTGGAGATATTCCAACACAAGCTATATCCCACCTACTAATAATATATGCACCTCCAGAGCCTGATGCCTCCCAATTCTCAATAGATTGGGAAAATCTGGGTCTTTTTTTCTTTTTTTTTTCTCTTCTGGAAGATTTTCTAGTATTCTTTTTTTTTACACTCTCAGTGCTACTAAATTTCATTATACTTTGTCTCAGCATGAGAGTTTTTTTAATTCATTACACTGAGAACTCAGCAGGCACAGGTAATCTTGAGAACATGTTTTATTTCTGTTCTTTGGAATGATGCACATCTTTGGTAATTTCTCTGCTGCAATTTTATTTGTTTTCTCTTTTAAGGATTCCTATTATTAAAGTGTTGGATTGATTATATTAATCCTCCCATTTTCTTGGCTTTTCTTAACATCAATTTTCTAAAAGGTGGTCTCTACTTTAGTTACTAAATGTTGTTTTTCCTCTGTGTTCTTTGTATTTTCATCATTCTTGCTTTTAAAAAGTGTATATATATTTCCAGTAGTTCCTTCATAATATGTTTTTGTCCGACTGTCTCTTAGTTTTGTGTTCATTTGTGATGTCTGACATTAAGGTAAACATGCCTACAACACAACGGAAATGGATTTTCTTTGGTAATTTGCAGTTTTCTAGAGTTTCAGCTAGTTTTAGTAATAGTCTTCTCAAAATTTTTTTTTGTTTTCTGTTTAATAGACAAATAATAACTACATATGTGATGTTTTGATATGTGTACACAGCTGAATAATTAGATCAAGCTGATTACCATATTCAAGCTTTGTTATATCTTCATTAATGCACGAAGCATTTTCATTCTTTGTAATATCTCTAAATTCTTTTCCTCCTTAGTTACAAAATCTTCTATTGTATTCTCTGAATTATATAAAGTTTATTGCGAGGAAAACACAGCAGTCACCAATTTTTTTCATGTATGAGAAGTGAAGGAGAAGACAAAGAAAATAGAAATGTTCTCTTCTTAGCTGCCTCTCAATTTTTTGTGTAAATTTTTCTTTGCTTCTCTCTTTAGCCCTAAGATCCACAGGCTTCTGCAGATCTCCCCCAAAACATTTTAAAATAATGGCTCTGTTTTTATTAGTAACTCTTCATTGTATATTTTGTCTTTCAAAGATTTTTCTATTGCACAATAAAGTGACTGTAGATAAGTTACTTAATATTTTGCTGTGAAAAGCAAACCACAAGATAGGATTTTGGATGTTTTTACTCTAAAGCAATAATAACAGTTTAAAGAGAGTAATACATGTACCCTGATTAGACAGTACATAATGTAAACATGTACCAAAATATCAGAACTCCTGTAAATAGACACATTTTTAAAATAAAAAAGATATTTTACTCATTTGAGAGAGACAGACAGCTGTCCTATCTGCTGTTACTCTCCACAAACATCAACAACTACTGGAGCTGGGCCAAGCTGAAGCCTGGAACTGAGAACTGAAACTGGATCTCCTACATGTGTGGTAGAACCCCAGCCACTTGGCACATCATCTGCTGCCTTCCAGGGTGCATAATGAAAGGAAGTAGAACTAGAAATTGAGCTGGGACTTGAAACCTGGTTCTCCAACATGAGATACAGGTGTTCCAACCAGTGTCTTAACCGCTAGACCAAATGCCTGTCACGTATTTTGTCCCCCACTTTTCAGAATAACCACCAAAACAGTCTGATTTATTTTCTCTCTTCCCTGAATCTTTAAAGAATGCTGATTTATATCCTCATTTCTTTGCAGCTAACATATCCTTCTATATCTACAGGAACCATAAAAGAAAGGCTGGGAAAAGTTTGGTATCAGTCATTCCTAGGCCAGGAGGTACAATGTGCATTATGTTTTATTTATTCTAAACTCAGTACAGATCTATTCAGTAACAACAGAAAATTGCCGTAGAAAGTATAGAGCTCTGTTTTTGAAAATAAGTTGCCATGGGACATGATTTTTGTTGGTTTTGTTTTGTTTTTGGTAAGGGCATTGAAATTGAAATATGTCAAATTGTATCCAATTTGTCTGTCTTTCTTAAACATAATTGAGAAATTAACATATGCTACCAGAAAATCACTGAAGATGAACCATACATACTGACTAGTAGATGACATTTAAGGATTATCAAAAATGGTAACCACACCAAAAAGTTTTGCCGATAAAATGGTATGAAATGTTAGCACTCAAATTGATAGGTCTGTTTGAGGACAGCCTATAAAAGCACTATTATGATTGGTCGCATTTATGATGAGTACAGGAGGCAAATTAAGTAGGGAATTAAAAATAGAAAATAAAAAGAGACTACCATAAACAAGTCAAAGAAATTTGGAAATCTAAATATTCAAGAGGATCAGTGGGTATGGAAGTTTAGTAAGATAACAAGACTTATGAAGGAATTGCAAAAAAATGCCACAGTTGTGTGTTTTATTCACAGTTATATAAGTGGTAGATTACATATTGAAAGTATATATGTAATGAACTGGCAAAAGAACATGTGTATTCCAAAAAGATTATTTTAGGAACTCTGAGCAATATTGACTGAAGATAGTTTCCCTTCCCTTCCCTTCCTTTCCCTTCCCTTCCCTTCCCTTCCCTTCCCTTCCCTTCCCTTCCCTTCCCTTCCCTTCCCTTCCCTTCCCTTCCCTTCCCTTCCCTTTCTTTCTCTTCTTTCTCTTCTTTCTTTTCTTTTCCATAAAGTAAGACAGAAAAGACATTATCAAAATGGAGAGACTACAATTTCAGCATATATTGAAGAAATCAAATTGGCAGAACTTATCAAATCAGTGAAAGTAGGAAATAAAAGGAGGAAATAAAAATTTTGATCCAGTATGACTAGGAATTTGGTAAAAATCATTTACAGAAATGTGTAAAAAAGAACACAATCCATTCCAATTTATGTATATTACATTATAATATTTGAAAGGGCATTGACCCTAAGACATGTAGCAGTTAGAGGTGAGGTGTAGGAATGAAATTAGGAAAAAAAAACCATTGGGGTGTTTATACATAATATGAAACTATCTACAAAGCACAGATAAGCAATGCTCTTAGAAAAGAAAATAATGTAGAAAACTAAGAGATGAAAATAAAATCTGGGGGAAGAGAAAGATGTCTTTCAAGATTAGCTTTATTTTGGTAGCTGGAGATGGTAGAAGCACCAAAGATGATACGTAGTTGTTTGCTGAGGGCAGGGGTTTATCTAGTAGGTAAGAGTTTGCCAAAGAAAAATGGGAGGAGAAAGATCAGGAATCAAGGCCAAAAAGTGATCAATGTGGCGGGGGAAACCAAAGAAGAATAAGTGAAACGAGAAGGCCACTGGATTTGATCCTAAAGAGTTGATTAACCATTGACATTACAAGGTAAGGATGGAGAAGACTGGACAGAATTGATTTCTTTCAGAATTTAAACACCAATCCTGTGAAACAGATTTCATTATATATTGTGTCTACCTAAGGAATAGTAAGAATACAAAACACTGAACGTTATTGAGAAACTATTTTTTAAACTTCTTTCAGATATTACAAATTGAGTCAAACCCAAATGTAAAGATGTAAGGATTACCGAGCCTCCGTAAAGGCCAGATGACTGAAGTTGAAGTTTGTAGATTGATTCAAGCATGAACTGATACTCTGATTCATAAATTACTTGATTTTTTACTAATGAGTGCTGAAGCAGTGTGTCAGTTGACTGCTGCCTTCTTCAGAGTGGTACCAAAGAAGGTCAGTGAGTGGACTGGCCTAGAACCCTGCTTTCTGTTGTCTGGCCCTGTCATTAATAATCCATCATCGTGTCAGAGATTTTCACTCCTGCATCACTCTCTCCACTTGCCTTGTGCTATTTATGCAACTGCTGACCTTTTTCCCTCCATTAAAATCACTGTTGTCCTAATCACCATGTATTCTGTTCATCACTCTCATAATGTCTGTCACTTAGGAAATTAACACAGTCATAAAATTAACATAGTCTGATGGCTTGAAAGATATCATAGACCTTTCTAAACTGCTAAGGCTTACAGACATTTCATGAGTTCTTTTTTATTTTTTTTAAAGATTTAGTTATTTATTTGAAAGGCAGAGTTACAGAGAGGCAGAAGCAGAGAGAGAGAGAAAAAAAAAAAAAAAAAAGAGAGAGAAAGCTCTTCCATTCACTGTTTCACTCCCAGATGGCTGATGCTGTGCTGACCCAAAGCCAGGAGCTAGGAGCTTCTTCCAGGTCTCCCACGTGGGTGCAGGGGCCCAGCACTTGGGCCATCATCTACTGCTTCCCCAGGCCATAGCAGAAACCTGGATAGGAAGTGGCGCAGCCAGGACTTGAACCGGTATCCACGTGGGATGCCGGCACTGCAGATGTCTGCTTTACCCATTATACCACAGCACTGGCCCTGACATTTTATGAGTTCATACTGTTGTTAGTGAGATTATAAGAAAAGGGACAAAAAAATCCTACCCTCATATCTTTTAGTATAAATATATAAACTTCTTTTTAGGATTTGTATTAATATCTGCCATTTAGATCTTTGTCAAAGAGACTATCAAGGAATATGTACCTGCAATCCAAGCTGGCTCAAGTGTAAGTAGAGGATCTGCATGACTTGCTCCAGAACGGGACCTAGAGATATCTGACAGGTTGCCTCTAAGATCATCCCTTAACTGGACCCTCAGATCATCACTAAAATATCATCAGTTTAGGCAAATTACAATATTAACATAGCAAAAACTCTTTGAATGTTTAGGAGTCTCTGATGTCTCATTTGTAAAATAAAGAGAATGATATTGCCTGTCACTTACATCCCCAGGTTGTGAGAATGCAATGAGATAATTCTTGTGAAAGCATTTTATTAACCTTAATGTATTATATAATTGTAACTTAAGATATAAATTTAGTGAGGGTAAATAGGCCTTCGAGACACACTTCACTGTTAACAGTTATCAATACCTTAATGTGGTTTCATTCCCAAATGGGATATTCTGGAAACCTGACTGGAGGAGACCAGGGTTAGTAGGACGAAGGAGAAAGATCTTGTTCTGGACCCATGTTTCTGCCTAAGAAAGTGAGTCTGAAAGAGGGTCCAGACAGCCAGGACTCAGTCTGTGGATCACAGTTGAGGTGTGAGTAGGAGAGAGGTCTCCAGGAGGAGCAGAACTAAAGGGAACTTAATGAAAGAGAATTTTAGAGCAGTTTTCCAGAAAACATCCTGATGATGATTAAGTTTACATTTTTGTAAAAAGTAGAGTCCTGCTGTTTGAAAGGATGATACAGTGAATGTTTATTAAAGCTAAGCTTGTTAAGTAAAAGAAATGCTTTATTTGGAGTTCCAGTACTATGTCCTTTTCTGTAAGAGGTTCCATTAACTATATATTGTTTTCTAACACTGAAAATTTATTATTTTTTTTCTGCTTGTTTTCTTGTGGTATAATTCAGATACAGTTTTCCCCCATTTTCCTCTCAGAACTCAGTGAGTGTTTAGAATTTTATATAGTGTCTGCCACAACAATCATGACTTGCAATATTTGCACCACCCAAGAGAGTTCCTTTACTCCATTTTCTGGCCAGAGGATTCCCTTCAACCAAAACGTGCCTCTGATTAGCACTGTTCTAACTTCTGTCACTGTAATTTTGTCTTTCTGAGAGTGTGCTCCTTCAGGAAACATGCAATACCTAGGTTTTTGTGTCTGAAGTCATGTACTTAGCTTAATATTCTGAAAATGCATTGATATATATTGTATCCATTGTTTTTCTGTTTCTTTTCATTACTGAGTGCTATTTCATTTTATAAAAGTATCACGTTAGTCACTAGTTGATGGGCATTTAGACTTTTTTCAGATTTCAGTTACAATGAATAAACTTGCACTAACTTTCAAATACATGTCTTTGAGTGAGCATGTTTATTTGTTTTTTGATAGATGCACAGTAATGGAGTTGTTGGGTCATAGTTGTGTTGTATGCTGACTTTATAAGAAACTGCCAAACTGTTATCTGAAGTATACACAAAATTTTTCATTTCAATCATCAGTATTTCTGAGTTCCATTTATCCTACAGCTTTGTTAACACTTGATTTTATCAGTTTTATTAATTTTAGTCACTCTGAAGGGTAGGTAGTATTGTCCTTTGAGGCTTTTAACTGGAATTTCGCTATTGACTTATAATATTGAACATCTTTATATATGATTTCTTATTAATTCAAATAGAATTTTTAAATTTTTTGTTTCCTTTTTTGGTTATCACATTTTAAATTTTATATTAATATTAAGATAACAGACTTCATGTATTTCATGACTATAATTCTAAGAAGAAAACCACATTTATCTCTCTGGCTCCCTCCATCAAACTACACTCCTATTTCCTCCTTTTTCTTCAACTTTTACAATAACATTTTTAAAAATTTAATATGTACTGCTTGAAGAGCATAATGATACTTTCCACCATATCCTGCCTCCCAATCTCACTCCTACCCTCCATCCTCCATGTTT
Source organism: Oryctolagus cuniculus (assembly GCF_051225735.1). NCBI lineage: Eukaryota > Metazoa > Chordata > Mammalia > Lagomorpha > Leporidae > Oryctolagus > Oryctolagus cuniculus. The sequence continues at coordinate 128,574,594 of NC_142874.1, forward strand.
TCTTATTCTTCTTTTAATTTTTACAATGACATACTTTCACCCTCCACTAGTTTAGCCCTCTAAAAAACAAATAATTTAATAAGTAATAAGTAGAAAACCACTGTTCCTCAAGAGTATAGACAAGGGATATAAGCAATAACAATTTAATCTAAAAATGTTAGTTTCACTCATATACGTTCCATTTTGTGTACTCTGTATATTAATTACCAAAATCAGGGAAAACATATATTTGTCTTTGGGGACTAGTTTATTTCACTTACAATAATAACCTCTATTGAACACCCATTTTGTTGCAAAAGATAGGATTTAATTCTTTTTCATAGCTGAATAGTGTTCCGTAGTGTATATATACCACCATTTCTTTAGTCATCACTTGATGGACATCTGAGTTGATTCCATAAATGAGCTATTATTAGTTGAACCACTATAAGCAGAGGGGGTACAGACAACTCTTTCTCATATTGATTTCATTTCCTTAGGATAAATTCCCAAGAGAAGAATGATTGGGTTGTATGATAGATCTATTTTCAGATTTCTGAAGAATCTCCATATTGTCTTCCACAATGGTTTTACTAGTTTATATTCCCAGTAACAGTCTATCATGGTACCTTTTCCCCAAAATTCTCACCAACATTTGTTATTTTTTGATTTTTTCTGGTTTTTATATCTCTTTGAATTATTTTTTCTTGCCTAATGGCTCTGAATAAAACTTCCAGAACTATATTGGAAAGTAATGGTGAGAGTGGGCATCTTTGTCTGTTTCTGGATCTATGTGAAAATGCTTCCAGCTTTTCCCAATCAATATGATGTAGACCATGGGTTTGAAATACATTGCCTTGTTGTGTTGATGTATGTTTCTTCTATAAAAACTTTGTGTAAGGTTTTAATCACAAAAGGATGTTATATTTTATCAAATGCTTGTTCTGCATCATACAATTCATTAATGAAAGATTTATTTATTTTTATTACCTTAAATTTAATTGTAGGTTCTAATGTTCTTAATATTCTTGATAAAAATAGTTAAATAGATGTCTTCCACATATTTCCTGCAAGCTTGTATTGTACTTTTAGAAATCTTTATCACTTTGATGGAATCCCTTTTATCCTATTTAGTCTTTTTAAGTTCAGGCTTCTTGCATATTTTCTAAACAGACAGGTCACACAGAATTTTTTTATGATTTGTTCCAAGAAGTTTTATAATATAAACATTTACTTTTGAGTCTCAGAGTACTTCAAAAAATTGTGGAGAATGGTATTTAAAAATATGTTGATTTTGGTGCAAAACATTTTGAAATCCATGCATATGTGGGGCCTTCAAAAAGTTTATGGAGAAAGCCTAATGTGAAATAGTATGCATGGATTTCCAATTGTTATAAAAACCAAACTCATCCTTTAATTCTCTTTTAAACAAAACCTTTTTTTTAAGTCTAATCAAATGATCAATTTCATGTTCACTTTTGCATATGGTTTAAATAAAAATTTTGATCCCTTTCAGAAAGGTGAATAAACAATTTTCAGCACAATTTGTTGAAAAGATTACTTATCTCCTACTGAACATTACATTGGAATGTTTGTCAGAATTAATTCACACACATAAAGTTTTAAAAAATGCTTTCCAAAGGTAAACCCAATGCTTTTATATAATAACCAAAACTTTCAAATTTCAGTAAGTAATCTTTCTGAGAAATGCAGCTACAAATACTTCTGACTTACTTTTTCATCCATCCACCACCCATCCATCCATTCATCCATCCACCTATCATTTATCTATCTTATAGTTGCATTTGGCCTAAAAATAATAAAATTAAAGTCCACATTTAATATGTTCCCATGTAATTTCCTTTTTCCTCAAACGTTAACAAATATCAAGGACAATCCCACATTATGAAATAGGTGCTATGGAATGGAAAATGCATTGCATAGCTTTGTGCTCAATATATTGAAACTTGCAAATAACTCTTTTAAGTGCTGAAACTGTATATTTAGGGTCAATACATTGAAGATGAATCTCTTGCTTAAACAGCAATATTAATATTTTGGGAAAGGGTGTTATACATTTTAAAAAATCGAATCTGTGATGCCAACTTTACTAAAACTCCTTTTTCTCCTCTTCTGTATCTGAAATGTAGCTGTAAGAAATATACACATCCTATGCAGTGAACACTGAAATTTTATTTAATGAATTAGTTTTTGACACTTATTTCCCAAAACTTAGGTGCGACAAGATCTTTGATAACACCAACAGTTGTAGCTGTTTATGAGGCACAATGTGACATTTTAACACATGTATACAACATATACTCATCACAAATTAATCTCGATGAAGTAGCTTCCAGCTTTCAATTTTATTTCAAGAAAATATTTCATTTGCTACTTATTAGCAACAAAATTTAATATAAACACCATCAACTTAGTTTAACATATAGAAAGGTCAAGGGGCACACCACATGTTTAAATATATCTTTTAGGCTTTATTAAGCCCCTGACACAGGACACTTCTAGAGTAGCAAACACAAAAGTCTTGAGGACTTCCAGTTATATTATGGGGTCTCCTTGGAGAAGGATAAATGCTGAAATACACACCTGGGGGTCTAGGGCCTTTTTAAATTTATACAAGAATTGTAAATTTACTTCTCTGGTCCTGGAGCCCCAAATCACCTGTCTTTTGACAGAGTCAAAAGTGAATCCTACCCAATTGCCTTTTATTTCAAAATCTCCAGTTTAGCCAGCACAAAATAATTAAACATGTACCCCAAATTACTTCTGAAAGAACATGAAAATACTACATTTGAGAGTAGTTTTTTTTTTTAAACTTAGAGGACAAGACCTTCAAACCATGTACAGTTCTGCTATCTGAAGGCTGCGTATTTTTCTTGGATGTTGTAGAACATCTGATTTATGTGTACTCAACTACAATGCTGATGAGGCTACTTTCAGAGAATTCAATAAACTCATTTCTGCTACCTTGATTAAGTTTTCTTGACATGCTTCTAGCTGCCACAGTTTTCAGGGACGATTATATAAGGCTTACTGAAGTTTAGTAAAGAAAATACATACAGTCTGAATCTGCTCAGAGAAAATTAAAGATATTATACATATAATTATAAAGCAAAAACATGAGGTAATGCTAATGAGTTTTTATAATAATACTGACAACTCTGCCTTTATTAAAAAATATGCTAGTGCATCCATTGCTTTCTGATTTTAATTCAATGACATCAGACGTGGTTTGACCTAACAGCTCATAATAAAATGTAGTTTCTTTTAAATGCATTAAATTCACTCCCTGTTTTCTGCATTCCACATCATTTTGATCTGTACTGCTATACTCCAACACTTCCTGTGACTATAAACATTTCTAAGTCTGCAAAGAATATATATGAAGCAATGGGGAGGCAGAACTGGAGGAAAAGCCTTGCTGATTGAGTTGTGTAGTAACTATCCTTCAATTATGGAAAGTTCATTTCAAAGCTCCCTTCTGTTGAGGAACAGTGAGGGGAGAAAAAGATGTTAATGTGTTTGGATTACATTAAAGTTTTAAGATTAACTAAAAGAAAGGGAGGGGAAAAGTGCTAATGGCAAGAGCACACGGAAGAGGCATTATTATATTACTGCTAATGCACATAAAACATTGTCTATTAAAATAGGATGGCAGTTTTACATCCTATTAAATATATCAAAGCTGTGCTTCAATTACAAATCCTTTTATATGCATGTTTTAACAAATATGTCTTTGATAATGGAATGTAGCTGCAAGTTCTTAAATGCTAGACACAAGCTCTACTATATAACAGAGTGGCAAAGACAAAAAGCTCCACTAGGAGGTAACCATATTTGAGGTCTTCA